>NW_027362776.1:22400000-24800000 GCF_046119375.1 Phyllobates terribilis
GTGTGCGTGCGAGTGTGCACGAGTGTGTGCGTGTAAGTGTGTGCGTGCGAGTGTGTGCGAGTGTGCTCAAGTGAATGGGTGTGAGTGTGTGCGAGTGTGTGTGAGTGTGTGCGAGTGAGTGTGTGTGAGTGTGTGTGAGTGTGTGCGATTGTGTGTGAGTGTGTGCGAGTGTGTGCGAGTGTGTGTGTGTGTGCGAATGTGTGTGCGAATGTGTGTGTGAGTGTGTGTGCGAGTGCGTGTGCGAGTGTGTGTGCGAGAGTGAGCGAGTGTGTTCAAGTGTGTGCAAATGTGCCCGAGTGTGCGCGAGTGTCCACGAGTGAGTGGGTGCGAGTGTGTGCGAGTATGTGTGAGTGAGTGCATTTGAGTGTGTGCGAGCGTGTGCGAGTGTGTGTGCGAGTGTGTGTGCGAGTGTGTGTGCGAGAGTGTGCGAGTGTGTGCAAATGTGCCCGAGTGTGCACGAGTGAGTGTGTGCGAGTGTGTGTGAGTGTGTGCATGTGAGTGTGTGCGAGCGTGTGCGAGTGTGTGTGAGTGTGTGTGCGAGTGTGTGTGCGAGTGTGTGTGCGAGTGTGTGCGAGAGTGTGCGAGTGTGTTCGAGTGTGTGCAAATGTGCCCGAGTGTGCGCGAGTGTGCACGAGTGAGTGGGTGCGAGTGGGTGCGAGTATGTGTGAGTGTGTGCATGTGAGTGTGTGTGCGAGTGTGTGTGCATGTGTGTGTGTGCGAGTGTGTGCGAGTGTGTATGAGTGTGTGTGCGAGTGTGTGCAAGTGTGTGTGAGTGTGTGTGAGTGTGTGTGTGCAAGTATGTATGGGTGTGTGTACGAGTGTGTGTGCGATTGTGCATAAGTGTGTGCGAGTGTGTGTGAGTGTGTGTGTGTGAGTGTTTGTGTGCGAGTGTGTTCGATTGTGTGTGAGTATGAGTGAGTGTGTACGAGTGTGTGCGAGTGTGTGCCAGTGTGTGCGAGTGTGTGTGCGAGTGTGTGTGAGTGTGTGCGAGTGTGTGTGTGTGTGTGTAGGACTGTATGTGCAAGTGTGTATGAGTGTGTGTGTGAGTGTTTGAAAGTGTGTGCGAGTGTGTGCAAGTGTGTGCGAGTGAGAGTGTGCGAGTGTGTGCGTGCGAGTGTGTGCATGCGAGTGTGTGCGTGCGAGTGTGTGCGACTGTGTGTGAGTGTGTGCAAGTGTGTGCGAGTGTGTCCGAATGTGTGCGAGTGTGTGCGTGCGAGTGAGCCTGAGTGTACACGAGTGTGTGCATGTAAGTGTGTGCGTGCGAGTGTGTGTGAGTGTGCTCGAGTGATTGGGTGAGAGTGTGTGTGAGTGTGTGCAAGTAAGTGTGTGTGAGAGTGTATGAGTGAGTGTGTGAGTGTGTGTGAGAGTTTGTGTGCAAGTGTTTGCGAGTGAGTGTGTGCGAGTGTGTGCGAGTTTGTGTGCGAGTGTTTGTGCGAGTGTGTGCGTGCGAGTGTGTGTGTGCGTGTGTGCGCGCGAGTGTGTGCGAGTGTGTGAGTGCGAATGTGTGTGTGAGTGTGTGCGAGTGTGTATGAGTGTATGTGCGAGTGTGTATGAGTGTATGTGCGAGTGTGTGCCAGTGTGTGCGAGTGTGTGTGCGAGTGTGTGCAAGTGTGTGCGAGTGTGTGCGAGAGTGTGTGTGCGAGTGTGTGTGCAATTGTGTATGAGTGTGTGCGAGTGTGTGTTAGTTTGTGCAAGTGTGTGTGTGTGTTCGTGCGAGTGAGTGCGGGTGTGTGCGAGTGTGTGTATGCGAGTGTGTGTGCGATTGTGTATGAGTGTGTGTGCGAGTGCGTGCGAGTACGCGCAAATGTGTGCGAGAGTGTGCGAGTGTGGGCGTGCGAGTGTGTGCTAGTGTGCGTGAGTGTGTGCGAGTGTGCGTGAGTAAGTGTGTGTGTAAGTGCGTGCGAGTGTTTCCGAGTGTGTGTGTGAGTGTGTAGGACTGTGTGTGCGAGTGTGTGAGTATGAGTGTATTCGAGTGTGTGCAATTGTGTGTGAGTGTGTGTGCGAGTGCGTATGAGTGAGTGTGTGCGAGTGTGTGCGAGTGTGTGTTTGCGAGTGTGTGCGAGTGTGTGCGCGAGTGTGTGTTTTAGAGTGTGTGCAATTGTGTGCGTGCGAGTGTGCTCGAGTGAGTGGGTGCGTGTAAGTGTGTGCGTGCGAGTGTGTGCGAATGTGTGCAAGTGTGTGCGAGTGTGTGCATGCGAGTGTGTGCGTGCAAGTGTTTGTGTGCGAGTGTGTGCATGTGTGTGAGTGTGTGCGAGTGTGTGCGAGTGTGTGCGAGTGTGTGCAAATGTACCCGAGTGTGCGCGAGTGTGCACGAGTGAGTGGGTGCGAGTGTGTGTGAGTGTGTATGAGTGAGTGTGTGCGAATGTGTGCGAGTGTGTTTGTGATTGTGTGTGCGAGTGTGTGCGTGCGAGTGTCTGCGAGTGTGTGTGAGTGTGTGTGAGTGTGTGCAAATGTGCCTGAGTGTGCACGAGTGTGCACGAGTGAGTGTGTGCGAGTGTGTGCAAGTGTGTCTGAGTGTGTGCGAGTGTGTGTGTGCGAGTGTGTGTATGAGTATGTGTGTTCGATTGTGTATAAGTGTGTGCGAGTGTGTGTATGAGTGTGTGTGAGTGTGTGTGCAAGTGTGTGTGTGCGAGTGTGTTTGATTGTGTGTGAGTGTGTGTGTGAGTGTGAGTGAGTGTGTACGAGTGTGTGCGAGTGTGTGCGAATGTGTGTGCGAGAGTGTGCGGGTGTGTGCGATTGTGTGTGTGAGTGTGTAGGACTGTACATGCGAGTGTGTGCGAGTGTGTATGAGTGTGTGTAAGTGTGTGTGCGAGTGTGTGCGTGCGAGTGTGTGCGGCTGTGTGCGACTGTGTGCGAGTGTGTGCGAGTGTGTGCGAATGTGTGCGAGTTTGTACGTGCGAGTGTGCACGAGTGTGTGCGTATAAGTGTGTGCGTGCGAGTGTGTGCGAGTGTGCTCGAGTGAATGGGTGTGAGTGTGTGCGAGTGTGTGTGAGTGTGTGCAAGTAAGTGTGTGTGAGAGTGTATGAGTGAGTGTGTGTGAGTGTGTGTGCGAGTTTGTGTGCAAGTGTGTGTGAGTGAGTGTGTGCGAGTGTGTGCGAGTTTGTGTGCTAGTGTGTGCGTGCGAGTGTGTGTGTGTGCGTGTGTGCGCGCGAGTGTGTGCGAGTGTGTGAGTGCGAATGTGTGTGCGTGTGAGTGTGTGCGAGTGTGTATGAGTGTATGTGCGAGTGTGTGTGCAATTGTGTATGAGTGTGTGCGAGTGTGTGTGAGTTTGTGCAAGTGTGTGCGTGTGTTCGTGCGAGTGCGTGCGAGTGAGTGCGGGTGTGTGCGAGTGTGTGTATGCGAGTGTGTGTGCGATTGTGTATGAGTGTGTGTGAGTTTGTGCGAGTGTGTGCGTGTGTGTGCGAGTGCGTGCGAGTACGCGCAAATGTGTGCGAGTGTGGGCGTGCGAGTGTGTGTGAGTGTGCGTGAGTAAGTGTGTGTGTAAGTGCATGCGAGTGTTTCCGAGTGTGTGTGTGAGTATGTAGGACTGTGTGCGAGTGTGTGTGCGAGTGTGTTCGAGTGTGTGCAATTGTGTGCGAGTGTGTGTGCGAGTGCGTATGAGTGAGTGTGTGCGAGTGTGTGTTTGCGAATGTGTGTGCGAGTGTGTGCGAGTGTGTATGAGTGTATGTGCGAGTGTGTGCGCGAGTGTGTGTTTTAGAGTGTGTGCAGGTGTGTGCGTGTGAGTGTGTGCATGAGTCTGTGCGTGCGAGTGTGCTCGAGTGAGTGGGTGCGTGTAAGTGTGTGCGTGCGAGTGTGTGCGAGTGTGTGCGAGCAAGTGTTTGCGAGTGTGTGCAAGTGTGTGAGTGTGTGCGAGTGTGTGTGCGAGTGTGTGCAAATGTGCCCGAGTGTGCGCGAGTGTGCACGAGTGAGTGGGTGCGAGTGTGTGTGAGTGTGTATGAGTGAGTGTGTGCGAGTTTGTGTGCGAGTGAGTGTGTGCGAATGTGTGCGAGTGTGTTTGTGAGTGTGTGTGCGAGTGTGTGCGTGAGAGTGTGTGCGAGTGTGTGCGAGTGTGTGTGCGAGTGTGTGCAAGTTTTTGCGATTGTGTGTGTGAGTGTGTAGGACTGTATGTGCGAGTGTGTGCGAGTGTGTATGAGTGTGTGTGTGAGTGTGTGCAAGTGTGTGTGAGTGAGTGTGTGTGAGTAGGTGTGCGAGTGTGTGTGCGAGTGTGTGCGAGTGTGTGCGATTTTGTGTGAGAGTGTGTAGGACTGTATGTGCGAGTTTGTGCAAGTGTGTATGAGTGTGTGTGTGAGTGTGTGCAAGTGTGTGCGAGTGAATGTGTGCGAGTGTGTGTATGAGTGTGTGTGTGAGTGTGTGCAAGTGTGTGCGAGTGAATGTGTGTGAGTGTGTGTGCGAGTGTGTGCATGCGAGTGTGTGCGTGCGAGTGTGCACGAGTGTGTGCGTGTAAGTGTGTGCGTGCGAGTGTGTGCGAGTGTGCTCAAGTGAATGGGTGCGAGTGTGTGCGAGTGTGTGTGAGTGTGTGCGAGTGATTGTGTGTGAGTGTGTGTGAGTGTGTGCGATTGTGTGTGAGTGTGTGCGAGTGTGTGCGAGTGTGTGTGTGTGTGTGCGAATGTGTGTGCGAATGTGTGTGTGAGTGTGTGTGCGAGTGCGTGTGCGAGTGTGTGTGCGAGAGTGAGCGAGTGTGTGCAAGTGTGTGCAAATGTGCCCGAGTGTGCGCGAATGTCCACGAGTGAGTGGGTGCGAGTGTGTGCGAGTATGTGTGAGTGTGTGCATTTGAGTGTGTGCGAGCGTGTGCGAGTGTGTGTGCGAGTGTGTGTGCGAGTGTGTGTGCGAGAGTGTGCGAGTGTGTGCAAATGTGCCCGAGTGTGCACGAGTGAGTGTGTGCGAGTGTGTGTGAGTGTGTGCATGTGAGTGTGTGCGAGCGTGTGCGAGTGTGTGTGAGTGTGTGTGCGAGTGTGTGTGCGAGTGTGTGTGCGAGTGTGTGCGAGAGTGTGCGAGTGTGTGCGAGTGTGTGCAAATGTGCCCGAGTGTGCGCGAGTGTGCACGAGTGAGTGGGTGCGAGTGGGTGCGAGTATGTGTGAGTGTGTGCATGTGAGTGTGTGTGCGAGTGTGTGTGCATGTGTGTGTGTGCGAGTGTGTGCGAGTGTGTATGAGTGTGTGTGCGAGTGTGTGCAAGTGTGTGTGAGTGTGTGTGAGTGTGTGTGTGCAAGTATGTATGGGTGTGTGTACGAGTGTGTGTGCGATTGTGCATAAGTGTGTGCGAGTGTGTGTGAGTGTGTGTCTGTGAGTGTTTGTGTGCGAGTGTGTTCGATTGTGTGTGAGTATGAGTGAGTGTGTACGAGTGTGTGCGAGTGTGTGCCAGTGTGTGCGAGTGTGTGTGCGAGTGTGTGTGAGTGTGTGCGAGTGTGTGCGAGTGTGTGTGTGTGTGTAGGACTGTATGTGCAAGTGTGTATGAGTGTGTGTGTGAGTGTTTGAAAGTGTGTGCGAGTGTGTGCAAGTGTGTGCGAGTGAGAGTGTGCGAGTGTGTGCGTGCGAGTGTGTGCATGCGAGTGTGTGCGTGCGAGTGTGTGCGACTGTGTGTGAGTGTGTGCAAGTGTGTGCGAGTGTGTCCGAATGTGTGCGAGTGTGTGCGTACGAGTGAGCCTGAGTGTACACGAGTGTGTGCATGTAAGTGTGTGCGTGCGAGTGTGTGTGAGTGTGCTCGAGTGATTGGGTGAGAGTGTGTGTGAGTGTGTGCAAGTAAGTGTGTGTGAGAGTGTATGAGTGAGTGTGTGAGTGTGTGTGAGAGTTTGTGTGCAAGTGTGTGCGAGTGAGTGTGTGCGAGTGTGTGCGAGTTGTGTGCGAGTGTGTGTGAGTGTGTGCGAGTGTGTGTGTGTGTGTGTAGGACTGTATGTGCAAGTGTGTATGAGTGTGTGTGTGAGTGTTTGAAAGTGTGTGCGAGTGTGTGCAAGTGTGTGCGAGTGAGTGTGTGCGAGTGTGTGCGAGTTTGTGTGCGAGTGTGTGTGAGTGTGTGCGAGTGTGTGCGAGTGTGTGTGTGTGTGTAGGACTGTATGTGCAAGTGTGTATGAGTGTGTGTGTGAGTGTTTGAAAGTGTGTGCGAGTGTGTGCAAGTGTGTGCGAGTGAGAGTGTGCGAGTGTGTGCGTGCGAGTGTGTGCATGCGAGTGTGTGCGTGCGAGTGTGTGCGACTGTGTGTGAGTGTGTGCAAGTGTGTGCGAGTGTGTGCGTGCGAGTGAGCCTGAGTGTACACGAGTGTGTGCATGTAAGTGTGTGCGTGCGAGTGTGTGTGAGTGTGCTCGAGTGATTGGGTGAGAGTGTGTGTGAGTGTGTGCAATTAAGTGTGTGTGAGAGTGTATGAGTGAGTGTGTGAGTGTGTGTGAGAGTTTGTGTGCAAGTGTGTGCGAGTGAGTGTGTGCGAGTGTGTGCGAGTTTGTGTGCGAGTGTTTGTGCGAGTGTGTGCGTGCGAGTGTGTGTGTGTGCGTGTGTGCGCGCGAGTGTGTGCGAGTGTGTGAGTGCGAATGTGTGTGTGAGTGTGTGCGAGTGTGTATGAGTGTATGTGCGAGTGTGTGTGCGAGTGTGTGCAAGTGTGTGTGAGTGTGTGCGAGAGTGTGTGTGCGAGTGTGTGTGCAATTGTGTATGAGTGTGTGCGAGTGTGTGTTAGTTTGTGCAAGTGTGTGCGTGTGTTCGTGCGAGTGAGTGCGGGTGTGTGCGAGTGTGTGTATGCGAGTGTGTGTGCGATTGTGTATGAGTGTGTGTGCGACTGCGTGCGAGTACGCGCAAATGTGTGCGAGAGTGTGCGAGTGTGGGCGTGCGAGTGTGTGCTAGTGTGCGCGAGTGTGTGAGTGTGTGCGAGTGTGCGTGAGTAAGTGTGTGTGTAAGTGCGTGCGAGTGTTTCCGAGTGTGTGTGTGAGTGTGTAGGACTGTGTGTGCGAGTGTGTGAGTATGAGTGTATTCGAGTGTGTGCAATTGTGTGTGAGTGTGTGTGCGAGTGCGTATGAGTGAGTGTGTGCGAGTGTGTGCGAGTGTGTGTTTGCGAGTGTGTGCGAGTGTGTGCGCGAGTGTGTGTTTTAGAGTGTGTGCAATTGTGTGCGTGCGAGTGTGCTCGAGTGAGTGGGTGCGTGTAAGTGTGTGCGTGCGAGTGTGTGCGAATGTGTGCAAGTGTGTGCAAGTGTTTGCGTGCGAGTGTGTGCATGTGTGTGAGTGTGTGCGAGTGTGTGTGCGAGTGTGTGCGAGTGTGTGCGAGTGTGTGCAAATGTACCCGAGTGTGCGCGAGTGTGCACGAGTGAGTGGGTGCGAGTGTGTGTGAGTGTGTATGAGTGAGTGTGTGCGAATGTGTGCGAGTGTGTTTGTGATTGTGTGTGCGAGTGTGTGCATGTGAGTGTCTGCGAGTGTGTGTGAGTGTGTGCGAGTGTGTGTGAGTGTGTGCAAATGTGCCCGAGTGTGCACGAGTGTGCACGAGTGAGTGTGTGCGAGGGTGTGCAAGTGTGTCTGAGTGTGTGCGAGTGTGTGTGTGCGAGTGTGTGTATGAGTATGTGTGTTCGATTGTGTATAAGTGTGTGCGAGTGTGTGTATGAGTGTGTGTGAGTGTGTGTGCAAGTGTGTGTGTGCGAGTGTGTTTGATTGTGTGTGAGTGTGTGTGTGAGTGTGAGTGAGTGTGTGCGAGTGTGTGCGAATGTGTGTGCGAGTGTGTGCGGGTGTGTGCGAGTGTGTGTGAGTGTGTGCGAGTGTGTGCGGGTGTGTGCGATTGTGTGTGTGAGTGTGTAGGACTGTACATGCGAGTGTGTGCGAGTGTGTATGAGTGTGTGTAAGTGTGTGTGCGAGTGTGTGCGTGCGAGTGTGTGCGACTGTGTGCGAGTGTGTGCGAGTGTGTGCGAATGTGTGCGAGTTTGTACGTGCGAGTGTGCACGAGTGTGCACGAGTGTGTGCGTATAAGTGTGTGCATGCGAGTGTGTGCGAGTGTGCTCGAGTGAATGGGTGCGAGTGTGTGTGAGTGTGTGCGAGTGAGTGTGTGTGAGTGTGTATAAGTGAGTGTGTGTGAGTGTGTGCGTGTGTGCGAGTTTGTGTGCGAGTGTGTATGAGTGTGTGTGAGTGTGTGCGAGTGAGTGTGTGTGAGTGTGCGCGAGTGTGTGTGCGAGTGTGTGCGAGTGTGTGTGACTGTGTGTGAGAGTGTGTAGGACTGTATGTGCGAGTGTGTGCGAGTGTGTATGAGTGTGTGTGTGAGTGTGTGCAAGTGAGTGTGTGTGAGTGTGTGTGCGAGTGTGTGCATGCGAGTGTGTGCGTGCGAGTGTGCGTGAGTGTGTGCGACTGTGTGCGAGTGTGTGCGAGTGTGTGAGTGCGAGTGTGTGCGAATGTGTGCGAGTGTGTGCATGCGAGTGTGCACGAGTGTGCACGAGTGTGCACGAGTGTGTGCGTGTGTGTGCGTGCGAGTGTGTGCGAGTGTGCTCGAGTGAATGGGTGCGAGTGTGTGCGAGTGTGTGTTAGTGTGTGCGAGTGAGTGTGTGTGAGTGTGTATAAGTGAGTGTGTGTGAGTGTGTGCGTGTGTGCGAGTTTGTGTGCGAGTGTGTGGGAGTGAGTGTGTGCGAGTGTGTGTGAGTGTGTGCGAGTGTGTGTGCGAGTGTGTGCGTGCGAGTGTTTGTGCGAGAGTGTGCGTGCGAGTGTGTGTGCGAGTGTGTGCGAGTGTGTGCGAGTGTGTGCATATGTGCCCGAGTTTGCACGAGTGAGTGTGTGCGAGTGTGTGTGAGTGTGTGCATGTGAGTGTGTGCGAGCATGTGCGAGTGTGTGTGAGTGTGTGTGCGAGTGTGTGTGCGAGTGTGTGTGCGAGAGTGTGCGAGTGTGTGCGAGTGTGTGCAAATGTGCCCGAGTGTGCACGAGTGAGTCGGTGCGAGTGTGTGCGAGTGTGTGTGAGTGTGTGCATGTGAGTGTGTGCGAACGTGTGCGAGTGTGTGTGCATGTGTGTGCGAGTGTGTGCGAGTGTGTATGAGTGTGCGTGCGAGTGTGTGCAAGTGTGTGTGAGTGTGTGCGACTGTGTGTGTGCAAGTATGTGTGAGTGTGTGCGAGTGTGTGTATGAGTGTGTGTGCGATTGTGCATAAGTGTGTGCGAGTGTGTGTGAGTGTGTGTGCTAGTGTGTGTGTGCGAGTGTGTTCGATTGTGTGAGTGTGAGTGAGTGTGTATGAGTGTGTGCGAGTGCGTGCCAGTGTGTGCGAGTGTGTGTGCGAGTGTGTGTGAGTGTGTGCGAGTGTGTGTGATTGTGTGTATGAGTGTGTAGGACTGTATGTGCGAGTGTGTGTGAGTGTGTGTGTGAAAGTGTGTGCGAGTGTGTGCAAGTGTGTGCGAGTGAGTGTGTGCGAGTGTGTGCGAGTGTGTGCGAGTGTGTGCGACTGTGTGCGAGTGTGTGCGAGTGTGTGAGTGCGAGTGTGTCCGAATGTGTGCGAGTGTGTGCGTGCGAGTGTGCACGAGTGTGTGCATGTAAGTGTGTGCGTGCGAGTGTGTGCGAGTGTGCTTGAGTGAATGGGTGAGAGTGTGTGCGAGTGTGTGTGAGTGTGTGCGAGTAAGTGTGTGTGAGTGTGTATGAGTGAGTGTGTGTGAGTGTGTGTGTGCGAGTTTGTGTGCGAGTGTGTGCGAGTGAGTGTGTGCGAGTTTGTGCGAGTTTGTGTGCGAGTGTGTGCCAGTGTGTGCGAGTGTGTGCAAGTGTGTGCGAGTGTGTGCGAGAGTGTGCGAGTGTGTGTGAGTGTGTGTGTGCGATTGTGTGTGCAATTGTGTATGAGTGTGTGCGAGTGTGTGTGAGTTTGTGCAAGTGTGTGTGTGTGTTCGTGCGAGTGCGTGCGAGTGAGTGCGGGTGTGTGTGAGTGTCTGTATGCGAGTGTGTGTGCGATTGTGTATGAGTGTGTGTGAGTTTGTGCGAGTGTGTGCGTGTGTGTGCGAGTGCATGCGAGTACGCGCAAATGTGTGCGAATGTGGGCGTGCGAGTGTGTGCTAGTGTGCGCGAGTGTGCGTGAGTAAGTGTGTGTGTAAGTGCGTGCGAGTGTTTCCGAGTGTGTGTGTGAGTATGTAGGACTGTGTGTGCGAGTGTGTGTGCGAGTGTGTTCGAGTGTGTGCAATTGTGTGCGAGTGCGTATGAGTTAGTGTGTGCGAGTGTGTGTTTGCGAGTGTGTGTGCGAGTGTGTGCGAGTGTGTGCGAGTGTGTATGAGTGTATGTGCGAGTGTGTGCGCGAGTGTGTGTTTTAGAGTGTGTGCAATTGTGTGCGTGTGAGTGTGTGCATGAGTGTGTGCGTGCGAGTGTGCTCGAGTGAGTGGGTGTGTGTACGTGTGTGCGTGCGAGTGTGTGTGAATGTGTGCGAGTGTGTGCGAGCAAGTGTTTGAGTGCGAGTGTGTGCGAGTGTGTGCAAGTGTGTGAGTGTGTGTGAGTGTTTGCGAGTGTGTGCAAATGTGCCCGAGTGTGCGCGAGTGTGCACGAGTGAGTGGGTGCGAGTGTGTGTGAGTGTGTATGAGTGAGTGTGTGCGTGTGTGCGAGTTTGTGTGCGAGTGAGTGTGTGCGAATGTGTGCGAGTGTGTTTGTGAGTGTGTGTGCGAGTGTGTGCGTGAGAGTGTGTGCGAGTGTGTACGAGTTTGTGTGCGAGTGTGTGCGAGTGTGTGCGATTGTGTGTGTGAGTGTGTTGGACTGTATGTGCGAGTGTGTGCGAGTGTGTATGAGTGTGTGTGTGAGTGTGTGCAAGTGTGTGCGAGTGAGTGTGTGTGAGTGTGTGTGCGAGTGTGTGTGCGAGTGTTTGTGCGAGTGTGTGCGAGTGTGTGCGATTGTGTGTGCGAGTGTGTATGAGTGTATGTGTGAGTGTGTGCAAGTGTGTGCGAGTGAGTGTGTGTGAGTGTGTGTGCGAGTGTGTGCATGCGAGTGTGTGCGTGCGAGTGTGCACGAGTGTGTGCGTGTAAGTGTGTGCGTGCGAGTGTGTGCGAGTGTGCTCGAGTGAATGGGTGCGAGTGTGTGCGAGTGTGTGTGAGTGTGCGAGTGATTGTGTGTGAGTGAGTGTGTGTGAGTGTGTGCGAGTTTGTGTGCGAGTGTGTGCGATTGAGTGTGTGTGAGTGTGTGCGAGTGTGTGCGAGTGTGTGCGTGTGAGTGTGTGCGAGTGTGTGAGTGTGTGTGCGAATGTGTGTGCGAGTGTGTGCGAGTGTGTATGAGTGTATGTGCGAGTGTGTGCAAGTGAGTGAGAGTGTGTGTGAGTGTGTGTAAGTGTGTGCGAGTGAGTGTGTGCAAGTGTGTGTGAGAGTGTGCAAGTGTGTGCGAGTGTGTGTGTGCGAGTGTGTGTTCAATTGTGTATGAGTGTGTGCGAGTGTGTGTGCGTTTGTGCGAGTGTGTGCGTGTGTGTGTGCGAGTGCATGTGAGTGAGTGCAAGTGTGTGCGTGAGTGTGGGTGTGCGAGTGTGTGCTAGTGTGCGCGAGTGTGTGAGTGTGTGCGAGTGTGCATGAGTAAGTGTGTGTGAGTGTGTGCGAGTGTTGCCGAGTGTGTGTGTCCGAGTGTGTAGGACTGTGTTTGCGAGTGTGTGTGAGTGTGTGTGTACGAGTGTGTGCAATTTTGTGCAAGTGTGTGTGTGCGAGTGCGTATGAGTAAGTGTGTGCGAATGTGTGCGAGTGTGTGCGATTGTGTGTGTGAGTGTGTAGGACTGTACGTGTGAGTGTGTGCGAATGTGTATGAGTGTGTATGTGAGTGTGTGCAAGTGTGTGCAAGTGAGAGTGTGTGCGTGCGAGTGTGTGCGACTGTGTGCGAGTGTGTGAGTGCGAGTGTGTGCGAATGTGTGTGAGTGTGTACGTGCGAGTGTGCACGAGTGTGCACGAGTGTGTGCGTATAAGTGTGTGCGTGCGAGTGTGTGCGAGTGTGATCGAGTGAATGGGTGCGAGTGTGTGTGAGTGTGTGCGAGTGAGTGTGTGTGAGTGTGTGTGAGTGTGTGCGTGTGTGCGAGTTTGTGTGCAAGTGTGTATGAGTGTGTGTGTGAGTGTGTGCAAGTGTGTGCGAGTGAGTGTGTGTGAGTGTGTGTGCGAGTGTGTGTGCGAGTGCGTGCGAGTGTGTGCGATTGTGTGTGAGAGTGTGTAGGACTGTATGTGCGAGTGTGTATGAGTGTGTGTGTGAGTTTGTGCAAGTGTGTGCGAGTGTGTGCGAGTGAGTGTGTGTGAGTGTGTATAAGTGAGTGTGTGTGAGTGTGTGCGTGTGTGCGAGTTTGTGTGCAAGTGTGTATGAGTGTGTGTGTGAGTGTGTGCAAGTGTGTGCGAGTGAGTGTGTGTGAGTGTGTGTGCGAGTGTGTGTGCGAGTGTGTGCGATTGTGTGTGAGAGTGTGTAGGACTGTATGTGCGAGTGTGTGCGAGTGTGTATGAGTGTGTGTGATTGTGTGCAAGTGTGTGCAAGTGAGTGTGTGTGCGAGTGTGTGCATGCGAGTGTGTGCGTGCGAGTGTGTGCGAGTGTGTGCGAGTGTGTGAGTGCGAGTGTGTGCAAATGTGTGCGAGTGTGTGCATGCGAGTGTGCACGAGTGTGCACGAGTGTGTGCGTGTAAGTGTGTGCGTGCGAGTGTGTGCGAATGTGTGCGAGTGTGTGCGAGCAAGTGTTTGCGTGCGAGTGTGTGCGAGTGTGTGCAAGTGTGTGAGTGTCTGCGAGTGTGTGCGAGTGTGTGCAAATGTGCCCGAGTGTGCGCGAGTGTGCACGAGTGAGTGGGTGCGAGTGTGTGTGTATGAGTGAGTGTGTGCGTGTGTGCGAGTTTGTGTGCGAGTGAGTGTGTGCGAATGTGTGCGGGTGTGTTTGTGAGTGTGTGTGCGAGTGTGTGCGCGAGTGTGTGCACGAGTGTGTGCGAGTGTGTGCGAGTGTGTGCGAGTGTGTGTGCGAGTGTGTGCGAGTGTGTGCGATTGTGTGTGTGAGTGTGTAGGACTGTATGTGCGAGTGTGTGCGAGTGTGTATGAGTGTGTGTGTGAGTGTGTGCAAGTGTGCGCGAGTGAGTGTGTGTGAGTGTGTGTGCGAGAGTGTGCGAGTGTGTGCGATTGTGTGTGAAAGTGTGTAGGACTGTATGTGCGAGTGTGTGCGAGTGTGTATGAGTGTGTGTGTGAGTGTGTGCGAGTGAGTGTGTGTGAGTGTGTGTGTGAGTGTGTGCAAGTGTGTGCGAGTGAGTGTGTGTGAGTGTGTGCACGAGTGTGTGCGTGTAAGTGTGTGCGTGCGAGTGTGTGCGAGTGTGCTCGAGTGAATGGGTGCGAGTGTGTGCGAGTGTGTGTGAGTGTGTGCGAGTGAGTGTGTGTGAGTGAGTGTGTGTGAGTGTGTGCGAGTTTGTGTGCGAGTGGGTGCGAGTGAGTGTGTGCGAGTGTGTGCGATTGTGTGTGTGTGCGTGTGAGTGTGTGCGAGTGTGTGAGTGTGTGTGCGAATGTGTGTGCGAGTGTGTGTGAGTGTGTATGAGTGTATGTGCGAGTGTGTGCAAGTGTGTGAGAGTGTGTGTGAGTGTGTGTGTGCGAGTGTGTGCGAGTGTGTGCGAGTGTGTGTGTGCGAGTGTGTGTGCAATTGTGTATGAGTGTGTGCGAGTGTGTGTGCGTTTGTGCGAGTGTGTGCGTGTGTGTGTGCGAGTGCGTGTGAGTGAGTGCAAGTGTGTGCAAATGTGTGCGCGAGTGTGGGCGTGCGAGTGTGTGCTAGTGTGCGCGAGTGTGTGAGTGTGTGCGAGTGTGCATGAGTAAGTGTGTGTGTGAGTGTGTGCGTGTGTTGCCGAGTGTGTGTGTGAGTGTGTAGGACTGTGTGTGCGAGTGTGTGTGTGAGTGTGTGTGTACGAGTGTGTGCAATTTTGTGCGAGTGTGTGTGTGCGAGTGTGTATGAGTAAGTGTGTGCGAATGTGTGCGAGTGTGTGCGAGTGTGTGTGCGAGTGTGTGCGTGCGACTGTGTGTGTGTGACTGTGTGCGAGTGTGTGCGAGTGTTTGCGTGTGTGTGCGAGTGTGTGTGCGTGTGTACGAGTGTGTGCGAGTGTGTGGGTGCGAGTGTGTGCAAGTGTGTGCGAGTGTGTGTGAGTGTGTGTGTGATTGTGTGCGAGTCTGTGTGTGCGAGTGTGTGTGTGCGATTGTGTGTGTGCGATTGTGTATGAGTGTGTGCGATTATGTGTGTGAGTGTGTGCGAGTGTGTGCGTGCTAGTGCGTGCGAGTGCGTGCGAGTGAGTGCGAGTGTGTGCAAATGTGTGCGAGAGTGTGCGAGTGTGGGCGTGCGAGTGTGTACGAGTGTGCACGAGTGTGCACGAGTGTGTGCGTGTGAGTGAGTGAGTGTGTGTGCGAGTGTGTGCGAGTGTGTACGAGTGTGTGTGTGAGTGTGTAGGACTGTATGTGCAAGTGTGTGCGAGTGTGTTCGAGTGTGTGAGTGTGTGTGAGTGTGTGTGAGTGTGTGCAAGTGTGTGTGTGAGTGTGTAGGACTGTGTGTGCGAGTGTGTGTGCGAGTGTGTGTGAGTGTGTGTAGGAGTGTGTGTGAGTGTGTGCGATTGTGTGTGTGAGTGTGTAGTACTGTATGTGCGACTGTGTTCGAGTGTGTGTGTGCGAGTGTGTGAGCATGTGTGAGTGTGTGCAAGTGTGTGCGTGCGAGTGTGTGTGTGCGAGTGTGTGTGATTGTGTATGAGTGAGTGTGTGCGAGTGTGTGTGCAAGTGTGTTTGAGTGTGTTTGTGCAAGTGTGTATGAGTGTGTGTGTGCGAGTGTGTGCAAGTGTGTGTGATTGTGTGTGAGTGTGTGTATGAGTGAGTGTGTGCGAGTGTGTGTGAGTGTGTGCAAGTAAGTGTGTGTGAGTGTGTGTGCGAGTGTGTGCATGCGAGTGTGTGCGTGCGAGTGTGTGCGAGTGTGTGCGAGTGTGTGCGAGTGTGTGAGTGCGAGTGTGTGCGAATGTGTGAGTGCGAGTGTGTGCGAATGTGTGCGAGTGTGTGCATGCGAGTGTGCACGAGTGTGCACGAGTGTGTGCGTGTAAGTGTGTGCATGCGAGTGTGTGCGAGTGTGCTCGAGTGAATGGGTGCGAGTGTGTGCGAGTGTGCGTGAGTGTGTGTGAGTGTGTATAAGTGAGTATGTGCGAGTTTGTGTGCGAGTGTGTGCGAGTGAGTGTGCGAGTGTGTGTGAGTGTGTGCGAGTGTGTGCGAGTGTGTGTGTGCGAGTGTGTGCGTGCGAGTGTGTGTGCGAGAGTGTGCGAGTGTGTGCGAGTGTGTGCATAGGAGCCCGAGTGTGCACGAGTGAGTGTGTGCGAGTGTGTGCGAGTTTGTGTGAGTGTGTGCATGTGAGTGTGTGCGAGCGTGTGCGAGTGTGTGTGAGTGTGTGTGCGAGTGTGTGTGCGAGTGTGTGTGCGAGTGTGTGCGAGTGTGTGCAAATGTGCCCGAGTGTGCACGAGTGAGTGGGTGCGAGTGTGTGCGAGTGTGTGTGAGTGTGTGCATGTGAGTGTGTGCGAACGTGTGCGAGTGTGTGTGCGAGTGTGTGTTCATGTGTGTGTGTGCGAGTGTGTGCGAGTGTGTATGAGTGTGCGTGCGAGTGTGTGCAAGTGTGTGTGAGTGTGTGCGAGTGTGTGTGTGCAAGTATGTGTGTTTGTGTGCGAGTGTGTGCGATTGTGTATAAGTGTGTGCGAGTGTGTGTGAGTGTGTGTGCTAGTGTGTGTGTGCGAGTGTGTTCGATTGTGTGAGTGTGAGTGAGTGTGTATGAGTGTGTGCGAGTGTGTGCCAGTGTGTGCGAGTGTGTGTGCGAGTGTGTGTGATTGTGTGTGAGTGTGTGCGATTGTGTGTGTGAGTGTGTAGGACTGTATGTGCGAGTGTGTGTGAGTGTGTGTGTGAAAGTGTGTGCGAGTGTGTGCAAGTGTGTGCGAGTGTGTGCGTGCGAGTGTGTGCGAGTGTGTGCATGCGAGTGTGTGCGAGTGTTTGCGACTGTGTGCGAGTGTTTGAGTGCGAGTGTGTCCGAATGTGTGTGAGTGTGTGCGTGCGAGTGTGCGCGAGTGTGCACGAGTGTGTGCATGTAAGTGTGTGCGTGCGAGTGTGTGCGAGTGTGCTCGAGTGAATGGGTGAGAGTGTGTGCGAGTGTGTGTGAGTGTGTGCGAGTAAGTGTGTGTGAGTGTGTATGAGTGAGTGTGTGTGAGTGTGTGTGTGCGAGTTTGTGTGCGAGTGTGTGCGAGTGAGTGTGTGCGAGTGTGTGCGAGTTTGTGTGCGAGTGTGTGCCAGTGAGTGCGAGTGTGTGTGTGCGAGTGTGTGCAAGTGTGTGCGAGTGTGTGCGAGAGTGTGCGAGTGTGTGTGAGTGTGTGTGTGCGAGTGTGTGTGCAATTGTGTATGAGTGTGTGCGAGTGTGTGTGAGTTTGTGCAAGTGTGTGTGTTTGTTTGTGCGAGTGCGTGCGAGTGAGTGCGGGTGTGTGCGAGTGTGTGTATGCGAGTGTGTGTGCGATTGTGTATGAGTGTGTGTGAGTTTGTGCGAGTGTGTGCGTGTGTGTGCGAGTGCGTGCGAGTACGCGCAAATGTGTGCGAGTGTGGGCGTGCGAGTGTGTGCTAGCGTGCTCGAGTGTGTGAGTGTGTGCGAGTGTGCGTGAGTAAGTGTGTGTGTAAGTGCGTGCAAGTGTTTCCGAGTGTGTGTGTGAGTATGTAGGACTGTGTGTGCGAGTGTGTGCGAGTGTGTTCTAGTGTGTGCAATTGTGTGCGAGTGTGTGTGCGAGTGCGTATGAGTGAGTGTGTGCGAGTGTGTGTGTGCGAGTGTGTGCGAGTGTGTGTGAGTGTGTGCGAGTGTGTATGAGTGTATGTGCGAGTGTGTGCGCGAGTGTGTGTTTTAGAGTGTGTGCAATTGTGTGCGTGTGAGTGTGTGCATGAGTGTGTGCGTGCGAGTGTGCTCGAGTGAGTGGGTGCGTGTAAGTGTGTGCGTGCGAGTGTGTGCGAATGTGTGCGAGTGTGTGCGAGTGTGTGCGAGTGTGTGCAAGTGTGTGAGTGTGTGCGCGAGTGTGTGCGAGTGTGTGCAAATGTGCCCGAGTGTGCGCGAGTGTGCACGAGTGAGTGGGTGCGAGTGTGTGTGAGTGTGTATGAGTGAGTGTGTGCGTGTGTGCGAGTTTGTGTGCGAGTGAGTGTGTGCGAATGTGTGCGAGTGTGTTTGTGAGTGTGTGTGCTAGTGTGTGCGCGAGTGTGCGCGAGTGTGTGCGAGTGTGTGCGAGTGTGTGCGAGTGTGTGTGCGAGTGTGTGCGAGTGTGTGCGAGTGTGTAGGACTGTATGTGCGAGTGTGTGCGAGTGTGTATGAGTGTGTGTGTGAGTGTGTGCAAGTGTGTGCGAGTGAGTGTGTGTGAGTGTGTGTGCGAGTGTGTGCGAGTGTGTGCGATTGTGTGTGAGAGTGTGTAGGACTGTATGTGCGAGTGTGTGCGAGTGTGTATGAGTGTGTGTGTGAGTGTGTGCAAGTGTGTGCGAGTGAGTGTGTGTGAGTGTGTGCGAGTGTGTGCGAGTGTGTGCGAGTGTGTGAGTGTGTGCGCGAATGTGTGTGCGAGTGTGTATGAGTGTATGTGCGAGTGTGTGCAAGTGTGTGAGAGTGTGTGAGTGTGTGTGTGCGAGTGTGTGCGAGTGAGTGTGTGCGAGTGTGTGCGAGAGTGTTCAAGTGTGTGCGAGTGTGTGTGTGCGAGTGTGTGTGCAATTGTGTATGAGTGTGTGCGCGTTTGTGCGAGTGTGTGCGTGTGTGTGTGTGAGTGCGTGTGAGTGAGTGCAAGTGTGTGCAAATGTGTGCGCGAGTGTGGGCGTGCGAGTGTGTGCTAGTGTGCGCGAGTGTGTGAGTGTGTGCGAGTGTGCATGAGTAAGTGTGTGTGTGAGTGTGTGCGAGTGTTGCCGAGTGTGTGTGTGAGTGTGTAGGACTGTGTGTGCGAGTGTGTGTGAGTGTGTGTGTACGAGTGTGTGCAATTTTGTGCGAGTGTGTGTGTGCGAGTGCGTATGAGTAAGTGTGTGCGAATGTGTGCGAGTGTGTGCGAGTGTGTGTGCGAGTGTGTGTGCGAGTGTGTGCGTGCGACTGTGTGTGTGTGACTGTGTGCGAGTGTGTGCGAGTGTGTGCGAGTGTGTGTGCATGTGTACGAGTCTGTGCGAGTGTGTGGGTGCGAGTGTGTGCAAGTGTGTGAGTGTGTGTGTGAGTGTGTGTGAATGTGTGCGAGTCTGTGTGTGCGAGTGTGTGTGTGCGATTGTGTGTGTGCGATTGTGTATGAGTGTGTGCGAGTATGTGTGTGAGTGTGTGCGAGTGTGTGCGTGCGAGTGAGTGCGAGTGTGTGCAAATGTGTGCGAGAGTGTGCGAGTGTGGGCGTGCGAGTGTGTGTGAGTGTGTGCGTGTGAGTGTGTGTGTGTGAGTGTGAGTGTGTGCTAGTGTGCATGAATGTGTGAGTGTGTGTGAGTGTGCGCGAGTGTGCGTGTGAGTGTGCGAGTGTGTGTGAGTGTGTACGAGTGTGTGTAGGAGTGTGTGCGAGTGTGTGCGATTGTGTGTGTGAGTGTGTAGGACTGTATGTGCAAGTGTGTGCGAGTGTGTTCGAGTGTGTGAGTGTGTGCGAGTGTGTGTGAGTGTGTGCAAGTGTGTGTGAGTGTGTAGGACTGTGTGTGCGAGTGTGTGTGTGAGTGTGTGAGTGTGTGTGAGTGTGTGTGAGTGTGTGCGATTGTGTGTGTGAGTGTGTAGTACTGTATGTGCGACTGTGTTCGAGTGTGTGTGTGCGAGTGTGTGAGCATGTGTGAGTGTGTGCAAGTGTGTGCGTGTGAGTGTATGTGTGCGAGTGTGTGTGATTGTGTATGAGTGAGTGTGTGCAAGTGTGTTTGAGTGTGTTTGTGCAAGTGTGTATGAGTGTGTGTATGCGAGTGTGTGCAAGTGTGTGTGATTGTGTGTGAGTGTGTGTATGAGTGAGTGTGTGCGAGTGTGTGTGAGTGTGTGCGCGAGTGTGTGCGTGAGTGTGTGCGTGCGAGTGTGTGCGAGTGTGTGTAGGAGTGTGTGTGAGTGTGTGCGATTGTGTGTGTGCGAGTGTGTGTGAGTGTGTGCGAGTGTGTGTGTGCGAGTGTGTGCGTGCGAGTGTGTGTGCGAGAGTGTGCGAGTGTGTGCATATGTGCCCGAGTGTGCACGAGTGAGTGTGTGCGAGTGTGTGTGAGTGTGTGCATGTGAGTGTGTGCGAGCGTGTGCGAGTGTGTGTGAGTGTGTGTGCGAGTGTGTGTGCGAGAGTGTGCGAGTGTGTGCGAGTGTGTGCAAATGTGCCCGAGTGTGCACGAGTGAGTGGGTGCGAGTGTGTGCAAGTGTGTGTGCGAACGTGTGCGAGTGTGGGTGCATGTGTGTGCGAGTGTGTGCGAGTGTGTATGAGTGTGCGTGCGAGTGTGTGCAAGTGTGTGCGAGTGTGTGCGAGTGTGTGTGTGCAAGTATGTGTGAGAGTGTGTGCGAGTGTGTGTATGAGTGTGTGTGCGATTGTGCATAAGTGTGTGCAATTGTGTGTGAGTGTGTGTGCTAGTGTGTGTGTGCGAGTGTGTTCGATTGTGTGAGTGTGAGTGAGTGTGTACGAGTGTGTGCGAGTGTGTGCCAGTGTGTGCGAGTGTGTGTGCGAGTGTGTGCGAGTGTGTGCGATTGTGTGTGTGAGTGTGTAGGACTGTATGTGCGAGTGTGTGTGAGTGTGTGTGTGCAAGTGTGTGCGAGTGTGTGCAAGTGTGTGCGAGTGAGTGTGTGCGAGTGTTTGCGACTGTGTGCGAGTGTGTGCGAGTGTGTGAGTGCGAGTGTGTCCGAATGTGTGCGAGTGTGTGCGTGCGAGTGTGCGCGAGTGTGCACGAGTGTGTGCATGTAAGTGTGTGCGTGCGAGTGTGTGCGAGTGTGCTTGAGTGAATGGGTGAGAGTGTGTGCAAGTGTGTGCGAGTAAGTGTGTGTGAGTGTGTATGAGTGAGTGTGTGTGAGTGTGTGTGTGCGAGTTTGTGTGCGAGTGTGTGCGTGTGTGTGCGAGTGCGTGCGAGTACGCGCAAATGTGTGCGAGTGTGGGCGTGCGAGTGTGTGCTAGTGTGCACGAGTGTGCGAGTGTGCGTGAGTAAGTGTGTGTGCGAGTGTGTTTGAGTGTGTGCAATTGTGTGCGATTGTGTATGAGTGTATGTGCGAGTGTGTGCGCGAGTGTGTGTTTTAGAGTGTGTGCAATTGTGTGCGTGTGAGTGTGTGCATGAGTCTGTGCGTGCGAGTGTGCTCGAGTGAGTGGGTGCGTGTAAGTGTGTGCGTGCGAGTGTGTGCGAATGTGTGCGAGTGTGTGCGAGTGTGTGCGTGCGAGTGCGAGTGAGTGCGAGTGTGTGCAAATGTGTGCGAGAGTGTGCGAGTGTGGGCGTGCGAGTGTGTGTGAGTGTGCGCGAGTGTGTGCGTGTTAGTGTGTGAGTGTGAGTGTGTGCTAGTGTGCATGAGTGTGTGAGTGTGTGCGAGTGTGCGTGTGAGTGAGTGAGTGTGTGTGCGAGTGTGTGCGAGTGTGTACGAGTGTGTGTAGGAGTGTGTGCGAGTGTGTGCGAGTGTGTGTGAGTGTGTGCAAGTGTGTGTGAGTGTGTAGGACTGTGTGTGCGAGTGTGTGTGCGAGTGTGTGAGTGTGTGTGAGTGTGTGTGAGTGTGTGCGATTGTGTGTGTGAGTGTGTAGTACTGTATGTGCGACTGTGTTCGAGTGTGTGTGTGCGAGTGTGTGAGCATGTGTGAGTGTGTGCAAGTGTGTGCGTGTGAGTGTATGTGTGCGAGTGTGTGTGATTGTGTATGAGTGAGTGTGTGCAAGTGTGTTTGAGTGTGTTTGTGCAAGTGTGTATGAGTGTGTGTATGCGAGTGTGTGCAAGTGTGTGTGATTGTGTGTGAGTGTGTGTATGAGTGAGTGTGTGCGAGTGTGTGTGAGTGTGTGCGCGAGTGTGTGCGTGAGTGTGTGCGTGCGAGTGTGTGCGAGTGTGTGTAGGAGTGTGTGTGAGTGTGTGCGATTGTGTGTGTGCGAGTGTGTGTGAGTGTGTGCGAGTGTGTGTGTGCGAGTGTGTGCGTGCGAGTGTGTGTGCGAGAGTGTGCGAGTGTGTGCATATGTGCCCGAGTGTGCACGAGTGAGTGTGTGCGAGTGTGTGCGAGTGTGTGTGAGTGTGTGCATGTGAGTGTGTGCGAGCGTGTGCGAGTGTGTGTGAGTGTGTGTGCGAGTGTGTGTGCGAGAGTGTGCGAGTGTGTGCGAGTGTGTGCAAATGTGCCCGAGTGTGCACGAGTGAGTGGGTGCGAGTGTGTGCAAGTGTGTGTGCGAACGTGTGCGAGTGTGGGTGCATGTGTGTGCGAGTGTGTGCGAGTGTGTATGAGTGTGCGTGCGAGTGTGTGCAAGTGTGTGCGAGTGTGTGCGAGTGTGTGTGTGCAAGTATGTGTGAGAGTGTGTGCGAGTGTGTGTATGAGTGTGTGTGCGATTGTGCATAAGTGTGTGCAATTGTGTGTGAGTGTGTGTGCTAGTGTGTGTGTGCGAGTGTGTTCGATTGTGTGAGTGTGAGTGAGTGTGTACGAGTGTGTGCGAGTGTGTGCCAGTGTGTGCGAGTGTGTGTGCGAGTGTGTGCGAGTGTGTGCGATTGTGTGTGTGAGTGTGTAGGACTGTATGTGCGAGTGTGTGTGAGTGTGTGTGTGCAAGTGTGTGCGAGTGTGTGCAAGTGTGTGCGAGTGAGTGTGTGCGAGTGTTTGCGACTGTGTGCGAGTGTGTGCGAGTGTGTGAGTGCGAGTGTGTCCGAATGTGTGCGAGTGTGTGCGTGCGAGTGTGCGCGAGTGTGCACGAGTGTGTGCATGTAAGTGTGTGCGTGCGAGTGTGTGCGAGTGTGCTTGAGTGAATGGGTGAGAGTGTGTGCAAGTGTGTGCGAGTAAGTGTGTGTGAGTGTGTATGAGTGAGTGTGTGTGAGTGTGTGTGTGCGAGTTTGTGTGCGAGTGTGTGCGTGTGTGTGCGAGTGCGTGCGAGTACGCGCAAATGTGTGCGAGTGTGGGCGTGCGAGTGTGTGCTAGTGTGCACGAGTGTGCGAGTGTGCGTGAGGAAGTGTGTGTGTAAGTGTGTGCGAGTGTGTTTGAGTGTGTGCAATTGTGTGCGAGTGTGTATGAGTGTATGTGCGAGTGTGTGCGCGAGTGTGTGTTTTAGAGTGTGTGCAATTGTGTGCGTGTGAGTGTGTGCATGAGTCTGTGCGTGCGAGTGTGCTCGAGTGAGTGGGTGCGTGTAAGTGTGTGCGTGCGAGTGTGTGCGAGTGTGTGCGTGCGAGTGCGAGTGAGTGCGAGTGTGTGCAAATGTGTGCGAGAGTGTGCGAGTGTGGGCGTGCGAGTGTGTGTGAGTGTGCGCGAGTGTGTGCGTGTTAGTGTGTGTGTGTGAGTGTGAGTGTGTGCTAGTGTGCATGAGTGTGTGAGTGTGTGCGAGTGTGCGTGTGAGTGAGTGAGTGTGTGTGCGAGTGTGTGCGAGTGTGTACGAGTGTGTGTAGGAGTGTGTGCGAGTGTGTGCGATTGTGTGTGTGAGTGTGTAGGACTGTATGTGCAAGTGTGTGCGAGTGTGTTCGAGTGTGTGAGTGTGTGTGAGTGTGTGCAAGTGTGTGTGAGTGTGTAGGACTGTGTGTGCGAGTGTGTGTGCGAGTGTGTGCGAATGTGTGCGAGTGTGTGCGAGTGTGTGCGTGCGAGTGCGAGTGAGTGCGAGTGTGTGCAAATGTGTGCGAGAGTGTGCGAGTGTGGGCGTGCGAGTGTGTGTGAGTGTGCGCGAGTGTGTGCGTGTTAGTGTGTGTGTGTGAGTGTGAGTGTGTGCTAGTGTGCATGAGTGTGTGAGTGTGTGCGAGTGTGCGCGAGTGTGCGTGTGAGTGAGTGAGTGTGTGTGCGAGTGTGTGCGAGTGTGTACGAGTGTGTGTAGGAGTGTGTGCGAGTGTGTGCGATTGTGTGTGTGAGTGTGTAGGACTGTATGTGCAAGTGTGTGCGAGTGTGTTCGAGTGTGTGAGTGTGTGCGAGTGTGTGTGAGTGTGTGCAAGTGTGTGTGAGTGTGTAGGACTGTGTGTGCGAGTGTGTGCGAGTGTGTGTAGGAGTGTGTGTGAGTGTGTGCGATTGTGTGTGTGAATGTGTATTACTGTATGTGCGACTGTGTTCGAGTGTGTGTGTGCGAGTGTGTGAGCATGTGTGAGTGTGTGCAAGTGTGTGCGTGTGAGTGTATGTGTGCGAGTGTGTGTGATTGTGTATGAGTGAGTGTGTGCAAGTGTGTTTGAGTGTGTTTGTGCAAGTGTGTATGAGTGTGTGTATGCGAGTGTGTGTGAGTGTGTGCGAGTGTGTGCGTGCGAGTGTGTGTGCGAGAGTGTGCGAATGTGTGCGAGTGTGTGCATATGTGCCCGAGTGTGCACGAGTGAGTGTGTGCGAGTGTGTGCGAGTGTGTGTGAGTGTGTGCATGTGAGTGTGTGCGAGCATGTGCGAGTGTGTGTGAGTGTGTGTGCGAGTGTGTGTGCGAGTGTGTGTGCGAGAGTGTGCAAGTGTGTGCGAGTGTGTGCAAATGTGCCCAAGTGTGCACGAGTGAGTGTGTGCGAGTGTGTGCGAGTGTGTGTGCGAACGTGTGCGAGTGTGTGTGCATGTGTGTGCGAGTGTGTGCTAGTGTGTATGAGTGTGCGTGCGAGTGTGTGCAAGTGTGTGCGAGTGTGTGCGAGTGTGTGTGTGCAAGTATGTGTGAGAGTGTGAGCGAGTGTGTGTATGAGTGTGTGTGCGATTGTGCATAAGTGTGTGCGATTGTGTGTGAGTGTGTGTGCTAGTGTGTGTGTGCGAGTGTGTTCGATTGTGTGAGTGTGAGTGAGTGTGTACGAGTGTGTGCGAGTGTGTGCCAGTGTGTGCGAGTGTGTGTGCGAGTGTGTGTGAGTGTGTGCGAGTGTGTGCGAGTGTGTGCGATTGTGTGTGTGAGTGTGTAGGACTGTATGTGCGAGTGTGTGTGAGTGTGTGTGTGAAAGTGTGTGCGAGTGTGTGCGAGTGTGTGCAAGTGTGTGCAAGTGTGTGCGAGTGAGTGTGTGCGAGTGTGTGCGACTGTGTGCGAGTGTGTGAGTGCGAGTGTGTCCGAATGTGTGCGAGTGTGTGCGTGCGAGTGTGTGCAAGTGTGTGCAAGTGTGTGCGAGTGAGTGTGTGCGAGTGTGTGCGACTGTGTGCGAGTGTGTGAGTGCGAGTGTGCACGAGTGTGTGCATGTAAGTGTGTGCGTGCGAGTGTGTGCGAGTGTGCTTGAGTGAATGGGTGAGAGTGTGTGCAAGTGTGTGTGAGTGTGTGCGAGTAAGTGTGTGTGAGTGTGTATGAGTGAGTGTGTGTGAGTGTGTGTGTGCGAGTTTGTGTGCGAGTGTGTGCGTGTGTGTGCGAGTGCGTGCGAGTACGCGCAAATGTGTGCGAATGTGTGCTAGTGTGCGCGAGTGTGCGTGAGTAAGTGTGTGCGAGTGTGTTCGAGTGTGTGCAATTGTGTGCGAGTGTGTATGAGTGTATGTGCGAGTGTATGCGCGAGTGTGTGTTTTAGAGTGTGTGCAATTGTGTGCGTGTGAGTGTGTGCATGAGTGTGTGCGTGCGAGTGTGCTCGAGTGAGTGGGTGCGTGTAAGTGTGTGCGTGCGAATGTGTGTGAATGTGTGCGAGTGTGTGCGAGTGTGTGCGAGCAAGTGTTTGCGTGCGAGTGTGTGCGAGTGTGTGCAAGTGTGTGAGTGTGTGCGAGTGTGTGTGCGAGTGTGTGCGAGTGTGTGCAAATGTGCCCGAGTGTGCGCGAGTGTGCACGAGTGAGTGGGTGCGAGTGTGTGTGAGTGTGTATGAGTGAGTGTGTGCGTGTGTGCGAGTTTGTCTGCGAGTGAGTGTGTGCGAATGTGTGCGAGTGTGTTTTTGAGTGTGTGTGCGAGTGTGTGCGTGAGAGTGTGTGCGAGTTTGTGTGCGAGTGTGTGCGAGTGTGTGCTATTGTGTGTGTGAGTGTGTAGGACTGTATGTGCGAGTGTGTGCGAGTGTGTATGAGTGTGTGCAAGTGTGTGCGAGTGAGTGTGTGTGAGTGTGTGTGCGAGTGTGTGTGCGAGTGTGTGCGAGTGTGTGCGATTGTGTGTGAGAGTGTGTAGGACTGTATGTGCGAGTGTGTACGAGTGTGTATGAGTGTGTGTGTGAGTGTGTGCAAGTGTGTGCAAGTGTGTGCGAGTGAGTGTGTGTGAGTGTGTGTGTGAGTGTGTGCATGTGAGTGTGTGCATGCGATTGTGCACGAGTGTGCACGAGTGTGTGCGTGTAAGTGTGTACGTGCGAGTGTGTGCGAGTGTGCTCGAGTGAATGGGTGCGAGTGTGTCCGAGTGTGTGTGAGTGTGTGCGAGTGAGTGTGTGTGAGTGAGTGTGTGTGAGTGTGCGAGTTTGTGTGCGAGTGTGTGTGAGTGAGTGTGTGCGAGTGTGTGCGATTGTGTGTGAGTGTGTGCGAGTGTGTGCGAGTGTGTGTGAGTGTGTGTGCGAATGTGTGTGTGAGTGTGTGTGTGAATGTGTGTGCGAGTGTGTATGAGTGTATGTGCGAGTGTATGCAAGTGAGTGAGAGTGTGTGTGAGTGTGTGTGTGCGCGAGTGTGTGCAAGTGTGTGCGAGAGTGTGCAAGTGTGTGCGAGTGTGTGTGTGCGAGTGTGTGTGCAATTGTGTATGAGTGTGTGCGAGTTTGTGCGAGTGTGTGCGTGTGTGTGTGCGAGTGCGTGTGAGTGCAAATGTGTGCAAATGTGTGCGTGAGTGTGGGCGTGCGAGTGTGTGCTAGTGTGCGCGAGTGTGTGAGTGTGTGCGAGTGTGCATGAGTAAGTGTGTGTGAGTGTGTGCGAGTGTTGCCGAGTGTGTGTGTGAGTGTGTAGGACTGTGTGTGCGAGTGTGTGCGAGTGTGTGTGTGAGTGTGTGTGTACGAGTGTGTGCAATTTTGTGCGAGTGTGTGTGTGCGAGTGCGTATGAGTAAGTGTGTGCGAATGTGTGCGAGTGTGTGCGATTGTGTGTGTGAGTGTGTAGGACTGTACGTGCGAGTGTGTGCGAGTGTGTGTGTGAGTGTGTGCAAGTGTGTGCAAGTGAGTGTGTGTGAGTGTGTGTGCGAGTGTGTGCGTGCGAGTGTGTGCGACTGTGTGCGAGTGTGTGCGAGTGTGTGAGTGCGAGTGTGTGCAAATGTGTGCGAGTGTGTACGTGCGAGTGTGCACGAGTGTGCACGAGTGTGTGCGTATAAGTGTGTGCGTGCGAGTTTGTGCGAGTGTGCTCGAGTGAATGGGTGCGAGTGTGTGCGAGTGAGTGTGTGCGAGTGAGTGTGTGTGAGTGTGTATAAGTGAGTGTGTGTGAGTGTGTGCGTGTGTGCGAGTTTGTGTGCGAGTGTGTATGAGTGTGTGTGTGAGTGTGTGCAAGTGTGTGCGAGTGAGTGTGTGTGAGTGTGTGCGAGTGTGTGTGCGAGTGTGTGCGAGTGCATACGAGTGTGTGCGATTGTGTGTGAGAGTGAGGAGGACTGTATGTGCGAGTGTGTGCGAGTGTGTATGAGTGTGTGTGTGAGTGTGTGCAAGTGTGTGCAAGTGAGTGTGTGTGAGTGTGTGTGCGAGTGTGTGCATGCGAGTGTGTGCGTGCGAGTGTGTGCGAGTGCATGCGAGTGTGTGCGATTGTGTGTGAGAGTGAGGAGGACTGTATGTGCGAGTGTGTGCGAGTGTGTATGAGTGTGTGTGTGAGTGTGTGCAAGTGTGTGCAAGTGAGTGTGTGTGAGTGTGTGTGCGAGTGTGTGAGTGCGAGTGTGTGTGAATGTGTGCGAGTGTGTGCATGCGAGTGTGCACGAGTGTGTGCGTGTAAGTGTGTGCGTGCGAGTGTGTGCAAGTGTGCTCGAGTGAATGGGTGCGAGTGTGTGCGAGTGTGTGTGAGTGTGTGCGAGTGAGTGTGTGTGAGTGTGTATAAGTGAGTGTGTGTGAGTGTGTGCGTGTGTGCGAGTGAGTGTGTGCGAGTGTGTGTGAGTGTGTGCGAGTGTGTGTGTGCGAGTGTGCGTGCGAGTGTGTGTGCGAGTGTGTGTGAGTGTGTGCATGTGAGTGTGTGCGAGCGTGTGCGAGTGAGTGTGTGTGAGTGTGTATAAGTGAGTGTGTGTTAGTGTGTGCGTGTGTGCGAGTTTGTGTGCGAGTGTGTATGAGTGTGTGTGTGAGTGTGTGCAAGTGTGTGCGAGTGTGTGTGCGAGTGTGTGCGAGTGCATACAAGTGTGTGCGATTGTGTGTGAGAGTGAGGAGGACTGTATGTGCGAGTGTGTGCGAGTGTGTATGAGTGTGTGTGTGAGTGTGTGCAAGTGTGTGCAAGTGAGTGTGTGTGAGTGTGTGTGCGAGTGTGTGCATGCGAGTGTGTGCGTGCGAGTGTGTGCGAGTGC
Source organism: Phyllobates terribilis (assembly GCF_046119375.1). Taxonomy (NCBI): domain Eukaryota; kingdom Metazoa; phylum Chordata; class Amphibia; order Anura; family Dendrobatidae; genus Phyllobates; species Phyllobates terribilis. The sequence continues at coordinate 22,427,258 of NW_027362776.1, forward strand.
ATGCGAGTGTGTGCGATTGTGTGTGAGAGTGAGGAGGACTGTATGTGCGAGTGTGTGCGAGTGTGTATGAGTGTGTCTGTGAGTGTGTGCAAGTGTGTGCAAGTGAGTGTGTGTGAGTGTGTGTGCGAGTGTGTGAGTGCGAGTGTGTGTGAATGTGTGCGAGTGTGTGCATGCGAGTGTGCACGAGTGTGTGCGTGTAAATGTGTGCGTGCGAGTGTGTGCAAGTGTGCTCGAGTGAATGGGTGCGAGAGTGTGCGAGTGTGTGTGAGTGTGTGCGAGTGAGTGTGTGTGAGTGTGTGCGAGTTTGTGTGCGAGTGTGTGCGAGTGAGTGTTTGGGAGTGTGTGCGATTGTGTGTGAGTGTGTGCGAGTGTGTGCGTGTGAGTGTGTGCGAGTGTGTGAGTGTGTGTGCGAATGTGTGTGCGAGTGAGTGTGTGTGAGTGTGTATGAGTGTATGAGCGAGTGTGTGCAAGTGTGTGTGAGTGTGTGTGCGAGTGTGTGCGAGTGAGTGTGTGCGAGTGTGTGCGAGAGTGTGCAAGTGTGTGCGAGTGTGTGTGTGTGAGTGTGTGTGCAATTGTGTATGAGTGTGTGCGAGTGTGTGCGTGTGTGTGTGCGAGTGCGTGTGAGTGAGTGCAAGTGTGTGCAAATGTGTGCGCGAGTGTGGGCGTGCAAGTGTGTGCTAGTGTGCACGAGTGTGTGAGTGTGTGCGAGTGTGCATGAGTAAGTGTGTGTGTGAGTGTGTGCGAGTGTTGCCGAGTGTGTGTGTGAGTGTGTAGGACTGTGTGTGCGAGTGTGTGTGTGAGTGTGTGTGTACGAGTGTGTGCAATTTTGTGCGAGTGTGTGTGTGCAAGTGCGTATGAGTAAGTGTGTGCGAATGTGTGCTAGTGTGTGTGTGCGACTGTGTGTGTGTGACTGTGTGCGAGTGTGTGCGAGTGTTTGCGTGTGTGTGCGAGTGTGTGTGCGTGTGTACGAGTGTGTGCGAGTGTGTGGGTGCGAGTGTGTGCAAGAGTGTGCGAGTGTGTGTGAGTGTGTGTGTGAGTGTGTGCGAGTGTGTGTGTGCGATTGTGTATGAGTGTGTGCGAGTATGTGTGTGCGAGTGTGTGCGTGCGAGTGCGTGCGAGTGAGTGCGAGTGTGTGCAAATGTGTGCGAGAGTGTGCGAGTGTGGGCGTGCGAGTGTGTGCGAGTGTGCGTGTGTGTGTGCGAGTGTGTGCGTGTGAGTGAGTGTGTGTGTGAGTGTGAGTGTGTGCTAGTGTGCATGAGTGTGTGAGTGTGTGCGAGTGTGCGCGAGTGTGCATGTGAGTGTGTGTGCGAGTGTGTGAGTGTGTACGAGTGTGTGTAGGAGTGTGTGCGATTGTGTGTGTGAGTGTGTAGGACTGTATGTGCAAGTGTGTGCGAGTGTGTTCGAGTGTGTGAGTGTGTGCGAGTGTGTGTGAGTGTGTGCGAGTGTGTGCGAGTGTGTGCAAGTGTGTGAGTGCGAGTGTGTGCGAATGTGTGCGAGTGTGCATGAGTGTGCACGAGTGTGTGTGTAAGTGTGTGCGTGTGAGTGTGTGTGAGTGTGCTCGAGTGAGTGTGTGCGAGTGAGTGTGTGTGAGTGTGTATAAGTGAGTGTGTGTGAGTGTGTGCGTGTGTGCGAGTTTGTGTGCGAGTGTGTATGAGTGTGTATGTGAGTGTGTGCAAGTGTGTGTGAGTGAGTGTGTGTGAGTGTGTATAAGTGAGTGTGTGTGAGTGTGTGCGTGTGTGCGAGTTTGTGTGCGAGTGTGTATGAGTGTGTATGTGAGTGTGTGCAAGTGTGTGTGAGTGAGTGTGTGTGAGTGTGTGTGCGAGTGTGTGTGCGAGTGTGTGCGAGTGTGTGCGAGAGTGTGTAGGACTGTATGTGCGAGTGTGTGCGAGTGTGTATGAGTGTGTGTGTGAGTGTGTGCAAGTGTGTGTGCAAGTGAGTGTGTGTGTGAGTGTGTGTGCGAGTGTGTGCATGCGAGTGTGTGCGTGCGAGTGTGTGCATGCGAGTGTGTGCGAGTGTGTGAGTGTGTGAGTGCGAGTGTGTGCGAGTTTCTTTGTGAGTGTGTGAGTGTGTGCGTGAGAGTGTGTGCGAGTGTGTGCGAGTGTGTGTGAGTGTGTGTGCGAATGTGTGTGTGAGTGTGTGTGTGAATGTGTGTGCGAGTGTGTATGAGTGTATGTGCGAGTGTATGCAAGTGAGTGAGAGTGTGTGTGAGTGTGTGTGTGCGCGAGTGTGTGCAAGTGTGTGCGAGTGAGTGTGTGCAAGTGTGTGCGAGAGTGTGCAAGTGTGTGCGAGTGTGTGTGTGCGAGTGTGTGTGCAATTGTGTATGAGTGTGTGCGAGTGTGTGTGCGTTTGTGCGAGTGTGTGCGTGTGTGTGTGCGAGTGCGTGTGAGTGCAAATGTGTGCAAATGTGTGCGTGAGTGTGGGCGTGCGAGTGTGTGCTAGTGTGCGCGAGTGTGTGAGTGTGTGCGAGTGTGCATGAGTAAGTGTGTGTGAGTGTGTGCGAGTGTTGCCGAGTGTGTGTGTGAGTGTGTAGGACTGTGTGTGCGAGTGTGTGCGAGTGTGTGTGTGAGTGTGTGTGTACGAGTGTGTGCAATTTTGTGCGAGTGTGTGTGTGCGAGTGCGTATGAGTAAGTGTGTGCGAATGTGTGCGAGTGTGTGCGATTGTGTGTGTGAGTGTGTAGGACTGTACGTGCGAGTGTGTGCGAGTGTGTGTGTGAGTGTGTGCAAGTGTGTGCAAGTGAGTGTGTGTGAGTGTGTGTGCGAGTGTGTGCGTGCGAGTGTGTGTGACTGTGTGCGAGTGTGTGCGAGTGTGTGAGTGCGAGTGTGTGCAAATGTGTGCGAGTGTGTACGTGCGAGTGTGCACGAGTGTGCACGAGTGTGTGCGTATAAGTGTGTGCGTGCGAGTTTGTGCGAGTGTGCTCGAGTGAATGGGTGCGAGTGTGTGCGAGTGAGTGTGTGCGAGTGAGTGTGTGTGAGTGTGTATAAGTGAGTGTGTGTGAGTGTGTGCGTGTGTGCGAGTGTGTATGAGTGTGTGTGTGAGTGTGTGCAAGTGTGTGCGAGTGAGTGTGTGTGAGTGTGTGCGAGTGTGTGTGCGAGTGTGTGCGAGTGCATACGAGTGTGTGCGATTGTGTGTGAGAGTGAGGAGGACTGTATGTGCGAGTGTGTGCGAGTGTGTATGAGTGTGTGTGTGAGTGTGTGCAAGTGTGTGCAAGTGAGTGTGTGTGAGTGTGTGTGCGAGTGTGTGCATGCGAGTGTGTGCGTGCGAGTGTGTGCGAGTGCATGCGAGTGTGTGCGATTGTGTGTGAGAGTGAGGAGGACTGTATGTGCGAGTGTGTGCGAGTGTGTATGAGTGTGTGTGTGAGTGTGTGCAAGTGTGTGCAAGTGAGTGTGTGTGAGTGTGTGTGCGAGTGTGTGAGTGCGAGTGTGTGTGAATGTGTGCGAGTGTGTGCATGCGAGTGTGCACGAGTGTGTGCGTGTAAGTGTGTGCGTGCGAGTGTGTGCAAGTGTGCTCGAGTGAATGGGTGCGAGTGTGTGCGAGTGTGTGTGAGTGTGTGCGAGTGAGTGTGTGTGAGTGTGTATAAGTGAGTGTGTGTGAGTGTGTGCGTGTGTGCGAGTGTGTGCGAGTGAGTGTGTGCGAGTGTGTGTGAGTGTGTGCGAGTGTGTGTGTGCGAGTGTGCGTGCGAGTGTGTGTGCGAGTGTGTGTGAGTGTGTGCATGTGAGTGTGTGCGGGCGTGTGCGAGTGAGTGTGTGTGAGTGTGTATAAGTGAGTGTGTGTGAGTGTGTGCGTGTGTGCGAGTTTGTGTGCGAGTGTGTATGAGTGTGTGTGTGAGTGTGTGCAAGTGTGTGCGAGTGAGTGTGTGTGAGTGTGTGCGAGTGTGTGTGCGAGTGTGTGCGAGTGCATACGAGTGTGTGTGAGTGTGTGCGAGTGTGTGTGCGAGTGTGTGCGAGTGCATACGAGTGTGTGTGATTGTGTGTGAGAGTGAGGAGGACTGTATGTGCGAGTGTGTATGAGTGTGTGTGTGAGTGTGTGCAAGTGTGTGCAAGTGAGTGTGTGTGAGTGTGTGTGCGAGTGTGTGCATGCGAGTGTGTGCGTGCGAGTGTGTGCGAGTGCATGCGAGTGTGTGCGATTGTGTGTGAGAGTGAGGAGGACTGTATGTGCGAGTGTGTGCGAGTGTGTATGAGTGTGTGTGTGAGTGTGTGCAAGTGTGTGCAAGTGAGTGTGTGTGAGTGTGTGTGCGAGTGTGTGAGTGCGAGTGTGTGTGAATGTGTGCGAGTGTGTGCATGCGAGTGTGCACGAGTGTGTGCGTGTAAGTGTGTGCGTGCGAGTGTGTGCAAGTGTGCTCGAGTGAATGGGTGCGAGTGTGTGCGAGTGTGTGTGAGTGTGTGCGAGTGAGTGTGTGTGAGTGTGTATAAGTGAGTGTGTGTGAGTGTGTGCGTGTGTGCGAGTGTGTGCGAGTGAGTGTGTGCGAGTGTGTGTGAGTGTGTGCGAGTGTGTGTGTGCGAGTGTGCGTGCGAGTGTGTGTGCGAGTGTGTGTGAGTGTGTGCATGTGAGTGTGTGCGGGCGTGTGCGAGTGAGTGTGTGTGAGTGTGTATAAGTGAGTGTGTGTGAGTGTGTGCGTGTGTGCGAGTTTGTGTGCGAGTGTGTATGAGTGTGTGTGTGAGTGTGTGCAAGTGTGTGCGAGTGAGTGTGTGTGAGTGTGTGCGAGTGTGTGTGCGAGTGTGTGCGAGTGCATACGAGTGTGTGTGAGTGTGTGCGAGTGTGTGTGCGAGTGTGTGCGAGTGCATACGAGTGTGTGTGATTGTGTGTGAGAGTGAGGAGGACTGTATGTGCGAGTGTGTATGAGTGTGTGTGTGAGTGTGTGCAAGTGTGTGCAAGTGAGTGTGTGTGAGTGTGTGTGCGAGTGTGTGCATGCGAGTGTGTGCGTGCGAGTGTGTGCGAGTGCATGCGAGTGTGTGCGATTGTGTGTGAGAGTGAGGAGGACTGTATGTGCGAGTGTGTGCGAGTGTGTATGAGTGTGTCTGTGAGTGTGTGCAAGTGTGTGCAAGTGAGTGTGTGTGAGTGTGTGTGCGAGTGTGTGAGTGCGAGTGTGTGTGAATGTGTGCGAGTGTGTGCATGCGAGTGTGCACGAGTGTGTGCGTGTAAGTGTGTGAGTGCGAGTGTGTGCAAGTGTGCTCGAGTGAATGGGTGCGAGTGTGTGCGAGTGTGTGTGAGTGTGTGCGAGTGAGTGTGTGTGAGTGTGTATAAGTGAGTGTGTGTGAGTGTGTGCGTGTGTGCGAGTGTGTGCGAGTGAGTGTGTGCGAGTGTGTGCGAGTGTATGTGTGCGAGTGTGCGTGCGAGTGTGTGTGCGAGTGTGTGTGAGTGTGTGCATGTGAGTGTGTGCGAGCGTGTGCGAGTGTGTGTGAGTGTGTGTGCGAATGTGTGTGCGAGTGTGTGTGCGAGAGTGTGTGAGTGTGTGCGAGTGTGTGCAAATGTGCCCGAGTGTGCACGAGTGAGTGGGTGCGAGTGTGTGCGAGTGTGTGTGATTGTGTGCATGTGAGTGTGTGCGAACGTGTGCGAGTGTGTGTGCGAGTGTGTGTGCGAGTGTGTGTGCATGTGTGTGTGCGAGTGTGTATGAGTGTGCGTGCGAGTGTGTGCAAATGTGTGTGAGTGTGTGCGAGTGTGTGTGTGCAGGTATGTGTGTTTGTGTGTGAGTGTGTGCGATTGTGCATAAGTGTGTGCGAGTGTGTGTAAGTGTGTGTGAGTGTGTGTGCTAGTGTGTGTGTGCGAGTGTGTTCGATTGTGTGAGTGTGAGTGAGTGTGTATGAGTGTGTGCGAGTGTGTGCCAGTGTGTGCGAGTGTGTGTGCGAGTGTGTGCGATTGTGTGTGTGAGTGTGTAGGACTGTATGTGCGAGTGTGTGTGTGAAAGTGTGTGCAAGTGTGTGCGAGTGTGTGCGTGCGAGTGTGTGCGAGTGTGTGCATGCGAGTGTGTGCGACTGTGTGCGACTGTGTGCGAGTGTTTGAGTGCGAGTGTGTCCGAATGTGTGCGAGTGGGTGCGTGCGAGTGTGCGCAAGTGTGCACGAGTGTGTGCATGTAAGTGTGTGCGTGCAAGTGTGTGCGAGTGTGCTCGAGTGAATGGGTGAGAGTGTGTGCGAGTGTGTGTGAGTGTGTGCGAGTAAGTGTGTGTGAGTGTGTATGAGTGAGTGTGTGTGAGTGTGTGTGCGAGTTTGTGTGCGAGTGTGTGCGAGTGAGTGTGTGCGAGTGTGTGCGAGTTTGTGTGCGAGTGTGTGCCAGTGTGTGCGAGTGTGTGTGTGCGAGTGTGTGCAAGTGTGTGCGAGTGTGTGCGAGAGTGTGCGAGTGTGTGTGAGTGTGTGTGTGCGAGTGTGTGTGCAATTGTGTATGAGTGTGTGCGAGTGTGTGTGAGTTTGTGCAAGTGTGTGCGTGTGTTCGTGCGAGTGCGTGCGAGTGAGTGCGGGTGTGTGCGAGTGTGTGTATGCGAGTGTGTGTGCGATTGTGTATGAGTGTGTGTGAGTTTGTGCGAGTGTGTGCGTGTGTGTGCGAGTGCGTGCGAGAACGCGCAAATGTGTGCGAGTGTGGGCGTGCGAGTGTGTGCTAGTGTGCGCGAGTGTGTGAGTGTGTGCGAGTGTGCGTGAGTAAGTGTGTGTGTAAGTGCGTGCAAGTATTTCCGAGTGTGTGTGTGAGTATGTAGGACTGTGCGTGCGAGTGTGTGCGAGTATGTGTGCGAGTGTGTTCGAGTGTGTGCAATTGTGTGCGAGTGTGTGTGCGAGTGCGTATGAGTGAGTGTGTGCGAGTGTGTGTTTGCAAGTGTGTGTGCGAGTGTGTGCGAGTGTGTATGAGTGTATGTGCGAGTGTGTGCACGAGTGTGTGTTTTAGAGTGTGTGCAATTGTGTGTGTGTGAGTTTGTGCAAGTGTGTGCGAGTGAGTGTGTGTGAGTGTGTGTTCGAGTGTGTGCGATTGTGTGTGAGAGTGTGTAGGACTGTATGTGCGAGTGTGTGCGAGTGTGTATGAGTGTGTGTGTGAGTGTGTGCAAGTGTGTGCGAGTGAGTGTGTGTGTGAGTGTGTGTGAGTGAGTGTGTGTGAGTGTGTGTGCGAGTGTGTGCATGCGAGTGTGTGCTTTCGAGTGTGCACGAGTGTGTGCGTGTAAGTGTGTGCGTGCGAGTGTGTGCGAGTGTGCTCGAGTGAATGGGTGCGAGAGTGTGCGAGTGTGTGTGAGTGTGTGCGAGTGAGTGTGTGTGAGTGTGTGCGAGTTTGTGTGCGAGTGTGTGCGAGTGAGTGTTTGGGAGTGTGTGCGATTGTGTGTGAGTGTGTGCGAGTGTGTGCGTGTGAGTGTGTGCGAGTGTGTGAGTGTGTGTGCGAATGTGTGTGCGAGTGAGTGTGTGTGAGTGTGTATGAGTGTATGAGCGAGTGTGTGCAAGTGTGTGTGAGTGTGTGTGTGCGAGTGTGTGCGAGTGAGTGTGTGCGAGTGTGTGCGAGAGTGTGCAAGTGTGTGCGAGTGTGTGTGTGTGAGTGTGTGTGCAATTGTGTATGAGTGTGTGCGAGTGTGTGCGTGTGTGTGTGCGAGTGCGTGTGAGTGAGTGCAAGTGTGTGCAAATGTGTGCGCGAGTGTGGGCGTGCAAGTGTGTGCTAGTCTGCACGAGTGTGTGAGTGTGTGCGAGTGTGCATGAGTAAGTGTGTGTGTGAGTGTGTGCGAGTGTTGCCGAGTGTGTGTGTGAGTGTGTAGGACTATGTGTGCGAGTGTGTGCGAGTGTGTGTGTGAGTGTGTGTGTACGAGTGTGTGCAATTTTGTGCGAGTGTGTGTGTGCAAGTGCGTATGAGTAAGTGTGTGCGAATGTGTGCGAGTGTGTGTGTGCGACTGTGTGTGTGACTGTGTGCGAGTGTGTGCGAGTGTTTGCGTGTGTGTGCGAGTGTGTGTGCGTGTGTACGAGTGTGTGCGAGTGTGTGGGTGCGAGTGTGTGCAAGTGTGTGCGAGTGTGTGTGAGTGTGTGTGTGAGTGTGTGCGAGTGTGTGTGTGCGATTGTGTATGAGTGTGTGCGAGTATGTGTGTGCGAGTGTGTGCGTGCGAGTGCGTGCGAGTGAGTGCGAGTGTGTGCAAATGTGTGCGAGAGTGTGCGAGTGTGGGCGTGCGAGTGTGTGCGAGTGTGCGTGTGTGTGCGCGAGTGTGTGCGTGTGAGTGAGTGTGTGTGTGAGTGTGAGTGTGTGCTAGTGTGCATGAGTGTGTGAGTGTGTGCGAGTGTGTGCGAGTGTGCGCGAGTGTGCATGTGAGTGTGTGTGCGAGTGTGTGAGTGTGTACGAGTGTGTGTAGGAGTGTGTGCGAGTGTGTGCGATTGTGTGTGTGAGTGTGTAGGACTGTATGTGCAAGTGTGTGCGAGTGTGTTCGAGTGTGTGAGTGTGTGCGAGTGTGTGTGAGTGTGTGCGAGTGTGTGCGAGTGTGTGCAAGTGTGTGAGTGCGAGTGTGTGCGAATGTGTGCGAGTGTGCACGAGTGTGCACGAGTGTGTGTGTAAGTGTGTGCGTGTGAGTGTGTGTGAGTGTGCTCGAGTGAGTGTGTGCGAGTGAGTGTGTGTGAGTGTGTATAAGTGAGTGTGTGTGAGTGTGTGCGTGTGTGCGAGTTTGTGTGCGAGTGTGTATGAGTGTGTATGTGAGTGTGTGCAAGTGTGTGTGAGTGAGTGTGTGTGAGTGTGTGTGCGAGTGTGTGTGCGAGTGTGTGCGAGTGTGTGCGAGAGTGTGTAGGACTGTATGTGCGAGTGTGTGCGAGTGTGTATGAGTGTGTGTGTGAGTGTGTGCAAGTGTGTGTGCAAGTGAGTGTGTGTGCGAGTGTGTGCATGCGAGTGTGTGCGTGCGAGTGTGTGCATGCGAGTGTGTGCGAGTGTGTGAGTGTGTGAGTGCGAGTGTGTGCGAGTTTCTTTGTGAGTGTGTGAGTGTGTGCGTGAGAGTGTGTGCGAGTGTGTGCGAGTGTGTGTGAGTGTGTGCGAGTGTGTGTGCGAGTGTGTGCGATTGTGTGTGAGTGTGTAGGACTGTATGTGCGAGTGTGTGCGAGTGAGTGTGTGTGAGTGTGTGTGCGAGTGTGTGCGAGTGTGTGCGATTGTGTGTGAGAGTGTGTAGGACTGTATGTGCGAGTGTGTGCGAGTGTGTATGAGTGTGTGTGAGTGTGTGCAAGTGTGTCCGAGTGAGTGTGTGTGAGTGTGTGTGCGAGTGTGTGCATGCGAGTGTGTGCATGCGAGTGTGCACGAGTGTGTGCGTGTAAGTGTGTGCGTGCGTGCTCGAGTGAATGGGTGTGAGTGTGTGCGAGTGTGTGTGAGTGTGTGCGAGTGAGTGTGTGTGAGTGTGTATAAGTGAGTGTGTGTGAGTGTGTGCGTGTGTGAGAGTTTGTGTGCGAGTGTGTGCGAGTGAGTTTGTGCGAGTGTGTGTGAGTGTGTGCGTGCGAGTGTGTGCGTGTGAGTGTGTGCGTGTGAGTGTGTGTGCGAGTGAGTGTGTGCGAGTGTGTGCATATGTGCCCGAGTGTGCACGAGTGAGTGTGTGCGCGAGTGTGTGAAAGTGTGTGTGAGTGTGTGCATGTGAGTGTGTGCGAGCATGTGCGAGTGTGTGTGAGTGTGGATGCGAGTGTGTGTGCGAGTGTGTGTGCGAGAGTGTGTGAGTATGTGCAAGTGTGTGCAAATGTGCCCGAGTGTGCACGAGTGAGTGGGTGCAAGTGTGTGTGAGTGTGTGTGAGTGTGTGCATGTGAGTGTGTGCGAACGTGTGCGAGTGTGTGTGCGAGTGTGTGTGCATGTGTGTGTGTGCGAGTGTGTATGAGTGTGTGTGCGAGTGTGTGCAAGTGTGTGTGAGTGTGTGTGCAAGTATGTGTGAGTGTGTGCGAGTGTGTGCGAGTGTGTGTACGAGTGTGCATAAGTGTGTGCGAGTGTGTGTGAGTGTGTGTGCTAGTGTGTGTGTGCGAGTGTGTTCGATTGTGTGAGTGTGAGTGAGTGTGTACGAGTGTGTGCGAGTGTGTGCCAGTGTGTGTGAGTGTGTGCGAGTGTGTGCGATTGTGTGTGTGTGAGTGTGTAGGACTGTATGTGCGAGTGTGTGCGAGTGTGTGTGTGAAAGTGTGTGCGAGTGTGTGCGAGTGTGTGCGAGTGAGTGTGTGCGAGTGTGTGTTCGAGTGTGTGCGTGCGAGTGTGTGCGTGCGAGTGTGTGAGTGCGATTGTGTCCGAATGTGTGCGAGTGTGTGCGTGCGAGTGTGCGCGAGTGTGCATGAGTGTGTGCTCGAGTGAATGGGTGAGAATGTGTGCGAGTGTGTGTGAGTGTGTGCGAGTAAGTGTGTGTGAGTGTGTATGAGTGAGTGTGTGTGTGCGAGTTTGTGTGCGAGTGAGTGCGCGCGAGTGTGTGCGAGTTTGTGTGCGAGTGTGTGCGAGTGTGTGCAAGTGTGTGCGAGTGTGTGTGAGTGTGTGTGTGCGAGTGTGTGTGCAATTGTGTATGAGTGTGTGCGAGTGTGTGTGAGTTTGTGCAAGTGTGTGTGTGTGTGTTCGTGCCAGTGAGTGCGGGTGTGTGTGAGTGTGTGTATGCGAGTGTGTGTGCGATTGTGTATGAGTGTGTGTGAGTTTGTGCGAGTGTGTGCGTGTGTGTGCGAGTGCGTGCGAGTACGCGCAAATGTGTGCGAATGTGGGCGTGCGAGTGAGTGCTAGTGTGCGCGAGTGTGCGAGTGTGCGTGAGTAAGTGTGTGTGTAAGTGCGTGCGAGTGTTTCCGAGTGTGTGTGTGAGTATGTAGGACTGTGTGTGCGAGTGTGTGCGAGTGTGTGTGCGAGTGTGTTCGAGTGTGTGCAATTGTGTGCGAGTGTGTGTGCGAGTGCGTATGAGTTAGTGTGTGCGAGTGTGTGTGCGAGTGTGTGCGAGTGTGTATGAGTGTATGTGCGAGTGTGTGCGCGAGTGTGTGTTTTAGAGTGTGTGCAATTGTGTGCGTGTGAGTGTGTGCATGAGTGTGTGCGTGCGAGTGTGCTCGAGTGAGTGGCTGTGTGTAAGTGTGTGCGTGCGAGTGTGTGTGAATGTGTGCGAGTGTGTGCGAGTGTGTGCGAGTGTGTGCGAGCAAGTGTTTGCGTGCGAGTGTGTGCGAGTGTGTGCAAGTGTGTGAGTGTGTGTGAGTGTGTGTGCGAGTGTGTGTGCCCGAGTGTGCGCGAGTGTGCACGAGTGAGTGGGTGCGAGTGTGTGTGAGTGTGTATGAGTGAGTGTGTGCGTGTGTGCGAGTTTGTGTGTGAGTGAGTGTGTGCGAGTGTGTTTGTGAGTGTGTGTGCGAGTGTGTGTGCGAGTGTGTGCGTGAGAGTGTGTGCGAGTGTGTGCGAGTGTGTGCGTGAGAGTGTGTGCGAGTGTGTGCGAGTTTGTGTGCGAGTTTGTGTGCGAGTGTGTGTGAGTGTGTAGGACTGTATGTGCGAGTGTGTGCGAGTGTGTATGAGTGTGTGTGTGAGTGTGTGCAAGTGTGTGCGAGTGAGTGTGTGTGAGTGTGTGTGCGAGTGTGTGTGCGAGTGTGTGCGAGTGTGTGCGATTGTGTGTGGGACTGTATGTGCGAGTGTGTGCGAGTGTGTATGAGTGTTTGCAAGTGTGTGCGAGTGAGTGTGTGTGAGTGTGTGTGCGAGTGTGTGCATGCGAGTGTGTGCATGCGAGTGTGCACGAGTGTGCACGAGTGTGTGCGTGTAAGTGTGTGCGTGCGAGTGTGTGCGAGTGTGTGCGAGTGTGTGTGAGTGAGTGTGTGTGAGTGTGTGCGAGTTTGTGTGCGAGTTTGTGTGCGAGTGTGTGCGAGTGAGTGTGTGCGAGTGAGTGTGTGCGAGTGTGTGCTATTGTGTGTGAGTGTGTGTGAGTGTGTGCGTGTGAGTGTGTGCAAGTGTGTGAGAGTGTGTGCGAGTGTGTATGAGTGTATGTGCGAGTGTGTGCAAGTGAGTGAGAGTGTGTGTGAGTGTGTGTGTGCGAGTGTGTGCAAGTGTGTGCGAGTGAGTGTGTGCAAGTGTGTGCGAGAGTGTGCAAGTGTGTGTGTGCGAGTGTGTGTGCAATTGTGTATGAGTGTGTGCGAGTGTGTGTGCGAGTGTGTGCGTGTGTGTGTGCGAGTGCGTGTGAGTGAGTGCAAGTGTGTGCAAATGTGTGCACGAGTGTGGGCGTGCGAGTGTGTGCTAGTGTGCACGAGTGTGCGCGAGTGTGTGCGAGTGTGCATGAGTAAGTGTGTGTGAGTGTGTGCGAGTGTTGCCGAGTGTGTGTGTGAGTGTGTAGGACTGTGTGTGCGAGTGTGTGCGAGTGTGTGTGTGAGTGTGTGTGTGAGTGTGTGTGTACGAGTGTGTGCAATTTTGTGCGAGTGTGTGTGCGAGTGCGTATGAGTAAGTGTGTGCGAATGTGTGCGAGTGTGTGCGATTGTGTGTGTGAGTGTGTAGGACTGTACGTGCGAGTGTGTGCGAGTGTGTGTGTGAGTGTGTGTGAGTGTGTGTGTACGAGTGTGTGCAATTTTGTGCGAGTGTGTGTGCGAGTGCGTATGAGTAAGTGTGTGCGAATGTGTGCGAGTGTGTGCGATTGTGTGTGTGAGTGTGTAGGACTGTACATGCGAGTGTGTGCGAGTGTGTGCGTGAGAGTGTGTGCGAGTGTGTGCGAGTTTGTGTGCGAGTGTGTGCAAGTGTGTGTGAGTGTGTAGGACTGTATGTGCGAGTGTGTGCGAGTGTGTATGAGTGTGTGTGTGAGTGTGTGCAAGTGTGTGCGAGTGAGTGTGTGTGAGTGTGTGTGCGAGTGTGTGTGCGAGTGTGTGCGAGTGTGTGCGACTGTGTGTGAGAGTGTGTGGGACTGTATGTGCGAGTGTGTGCGAGTGTGTATGAGTGTGTGTGTGAGTGTTTGCAAGTGTGTGCGAGTGAGTGTGTGTGAGTGTGTGTGCGAGTGTGTGCATGCGAGTGTGTGCATGCGAGTGTGCACGAGTGTGCACGAGTGTGTGCGTGTAAGTGTGTGCGTGCGAGTGTGTGCGAGTGTGTGCGAGTGTGTGTGAGTGAGTGTGTGTGAGTGTGTGCGAGTTTGTGTGCGAGTTTGTGTGCGAGTGAGTGTGTGCGAGTGAGTGTGTGCGAGTGTGTGCTATTGTGTGTGAGTGTGTGTGAGTGTGTGCGTGTGAGTGTGTGCGAGTGTGTGAGAGTGTGTGCGAGTGTGTATGAGTGTATGTGCGAGTGTGTGCAAGTGAGTGAGAGTGTGTGTGAGTGTGTGTGTGCGAGTGTGTGCAAGTGTGTGCGAGTGAGTGTGTGCAAGTGTGTGCGAGAGTGTGCAAGTGTGTGTGTGCGAGTGTGTGTGCAATTGTGTATGAGTGTGTGCGAGAGTGTGCAAGTGTGTGTGTGCGAGTGTGTGTGCAATTGTGTATGAGTGTGTGCGAGTGTGTGCAAATGTGTGCACGAGTGTGGGCGTGCGAGTGTGTGTTAGTGTGCGCGAGTGTGCGCGAGTGTGTGCGAGTGTGCATGAGTAAGTGTGTGTGAGTGTGTGCGAGTGTTGCCGAGTGTGTGTGAGTGTGTAGGACTGTGTGTGCGAGTGTGTGCGAGTGTGTGTGTGAGTGTGTGTGTGAGTGTGTGTGTACGAGTGTGTGCAATTTTGTGCGAGTGTGTGTGCGAGTGCGTATGAGTAAGTGTGTGCGAATGTGTGCGAGTGTGTGCGATTGTGTGTGTGAGTGTGTAGGACTGTACGTGCGAGTGTGTGCGAGTGTGTGTGTGAGTGTGTGCAAGTGTGTGCAAGTGAGTGTGTGTGAGTGTGCGTGCGAGTGTGTGCGACTGTGTGCGACTGTGTGCGAGAGTGTGCGAGTGTGTGAGTGCGAGTGTGTGCGAATGTGTGCGAGTGTGTACGTGCGAGTGTGCACAAGTGTGCACGAGTGTGTGCGTATAAGTGTGTGCGTGTGAGTGTGTGTGTGCGAGTTTGTGTGCGAATGTGTGCGAGTGAGTGTGTGCGAGTTTGTGTGCGAGTGTTTGTGCGAGTGTGTGTGTGCGAGTGTGTGTGTGTGCGCGTGAGTGTGTGCGAGTGTGTGAGTGCGAATGTGTGTGCGTGTGAGTGTGTGCGAGTGTGTATGAGCGTATGTGCGAGTGTGTGCGAGTGTGTGCGAGTGTGTGCGAGAGTGTGCGAGTGTGTGCGAGTGTGTGTGTGCGAGTGTGTGTGCAATTGTGTATGAGTGTGTGCGAGTGTGTGTTAGTTTGTGCAAGTGTGTGCGTGTGTTCGTGCGAGTGAGTGCGGGTGTGTGCGAGTTTGTGTATGCGAGTGTGTGTGCAATTGTGTATGAGTGTGTGTGAGTTTGTGCGAGTGTGTGCGTACGAGTGCGTGCGAGTACGCGCAAATGTGTGTGAGAGTGTACGAGTGTGGGCGTGCGAGTGTGTGCTATTGTGCGTGAGTGTGTGAGTGTGTGCGAGTGTGCGTGAGTAAGTGTGTGTGTAAGTGCGTGCGAGTGTTTCCGAGTGTGTGTGTGAGTGTGTAGGACTGTGTGTGCGAGTGTGTGTGCGAGTGTGTGAGTACGAGTGTGTTCGAGAGTGTGCAATTGTGTGCGAGTGTGTGTGCGAGTGCGTATGAGTGAGTGTGTGCGAGTGTGTGCGAGTGTGTGTTTGCAAGTGTGTGCGAGTGTGTGCGAGTGTGTATGAGTGTATGTGCAAGTATGTGTGCGTGTGTGTTTTAGAGTGTGTGCAATTGTGTGCGTGCGAGTGTGCTCGAGTGAGTGGGTGCGTGTAAGTGTGTGCGTGCGAGTGTGTGCAAATATGTGCGAGTGTGTGCGAGTGTGTGCATGCGAGTGTGTGCGTGCAAGTGTTTGCGTTCGAGTGTGTGCGAGTGTGTGCAAGTGTGTGAGTGTGTGCGAGTGTGTGTGCGAGTGTGTGCAAATGTGCCCGAGTGTGCACGAGTGAGTGTGTGCGAGTGTGTGTGAGTGTGTGTGAGTGTGTGCATGTGAGTGTGTGCGAACCTGTGCGAGTGTGTGTGCGAGTGTGTGTGCATGTGTGTGTGTGCGAGTGTGTGCAAGTGTGTGTGAGTGTGTGTGTGCAAGTATGTGTGAGTGTGTGCGAGTGTGTGCGAGTGTGTGTACGAGTGTGCATAAGTGTGTGCGAGTGTGTGTGAGTGTGTGTGCTAGTGTGTGTGTGTGCGAGTGTGTTCGATTGTGTGAGTGTGAGTGAGTGTGTACGAGTGTGTGCGAGTGTGTGCCAGTGTGTGTGAGTGTGTGCGAGTGTGTGCGATTGTGTGTGTGTGAGTGTGTAGGACTGTATGTGCGAGTGTGTGCGAGTGTGTATGAGTGTGTGTGTGAGTGTGTGCAAGTGTGTGCGAGTGAGTGTGTGTGAGTGTGTGTGCGAGTGTGTGTGCGAGTGTGTGCGAGTGTGTGCGATTGTGTGTGAGAGTGTGTGGGACTGTATGTGCGAGTGTGTGCGAGTGTGTATGAGTGTTTGCAAGTGTGTGCGAGTGAGTGTGTGTGAGTGTGTGTGCGAGTGTGTGCATGCGAGTGTGTGCATGCGAGTGTGCACGAGTGTGCACGAGTGTGTGCGTGTAAGTGTGTGCGTGCGAGTGTGTGCGAGTGTGTGCGAGTGTGTGTGAGTGAGTGTGTGTGAGTGTGTGCGAGTTTGTGTGCGAGTTTGTGTGCGAGTGTGTGCGAGTGAGTGTGTGCGAGTGAGTGTGTGCGAGTGTGTGCTATTGTGTGTGAGTGTGTGTGAGTGTGTGCGTGTGAGTGTGTGCAAGTGTGTGAGAGTGTGTGCGAGTGTGTATGAGTGTATGTGAGAGTGTGTGTGAGTGTGTGTGTGCGAGTGTGTGCAAGTGTGTGCGAGTGAGTGTGTGCAAGTGTGTGCGAGAGTGTGCAAGTGTGTGTGTGCGAGTGTGTGTGCAATTGTGTATGAGTGTGTGCGAGTGTGTGTGCGAGTGTGTGCGTGTGTGTGTGCGAGTGCGTGTGAGTGAGTGCAAGTGTGTGCAAATGTGTGCACGAGTGTGGGCGTGCGAGTGTGTGCTAGTGTGCACGAGTGTGCGCGAGTGTGTGCGAGTGTGCATGAGTAAGTGTGTGTGAGTGTGTGCGAGTGTTGCCGAGTGTGTGTGTGAGTGTGTAGGACTGTGTGTGCGAGTGTGTGCGAGTGTGTGTGAGTGTGTGTGTGAGTGTGTGTGTACGAGTGTGTGCAATTTTGTGCGAGTGTGTGTGCGAGTGCGTATGAGTAAGTGTGTGCGAATGTGTGCGAGTGTGTGCGATTGTGTGTGTGAGTGTGTAGGACTGTACGTGCGAGTGTGTGTGTGAGTGTGTGTGAGTGTGTGTGTACGAGTGTGTGCAATTTTGTGCGAGTGTGTGTGCGAGTGCGTATGAGTAAGTGTGTGCGAATGTGTGCGAGTGTGTGCGATTGTGTGTGTGAGTGTGTAGGACTGTACGTGCGAGTGTGTGCGAGTGTGTGCGTGAGAGTGTGTGCGAGTGTGTGCGAGTTTGTGTGCGAGTGTGTGCAAGTGTGTGTGAGTGTGTAGGACTGTATGTGCGAGTGTGTGCGAGTGTGTATGAGTGTGTGTGTGAGTGTTTGCAAGTGTGTGCGAGTGAGTGTGTGTGAGTGTGTGTGCGAGTGTGTGCATGCGAGTGTGTGCATGCGAGTGTGCACGAGTGTGCACGAGTGTGTGCGTGTAAGTGTGTGCGTGCGAGTGTGTGCGAGTGTGTGCGAGTGTGTGTGAGTGAGTGTGTGTGAGTGTGTGCGAGTTTGTGTGCGAGTTTGTGTGCGAGTGAGTGTGTGCGAGTGAGTGTGTGCGAGTGTGTGCTATTGTGTGTGAGTGTGTGTGAGTGTGTGCGTGTGAGTGTGTGCGAGTGTGTGAGAGTGTGTGCGAGTGTGTATGAGTGTATGTGCGAGTGTGTGCAAGTGAGTGAGAGTGTGTGTTAGTGTGTGTGTGCGAGTGTGTGCAAGTGTGTGCGAGTGACTGTGTGCAAGTGTGTGCGAGAGTGTGCAAGTGTGTGTGTGCGAGTGTGTGTGCAATTGTGTATGAGTGTGTGCGAGTGTGTGTGCGAGTGTGTGCGTGTGTGTGTGCGAGTGCGTGTGAGTGAGTGCAAGTGTGTGCAAATGTGTGCACGAGTGTGGGCGTGCGAGTGTGTGCTAGTGTGCGCGAGTGTGCGCGAGTGTGTGCGAGTGTGCATGAGTAAGTGTGTGTGAGTGTGTGCGAGTGTTGCCGAGTGTGTGTGTGAGTGTGTAGGACTGTGTGTGCGAGTGTGTGCGAGTGTGTGTGTGAGTGTGTGTGTGAGTGTGTGTGTACGAGTGTGTGAAATTTTGTGCGAGTGTGTGTGCGAGTGCGTATGAGTAAGTGTGTGCGAATGTGTGCGAGTGTGTGCGATTGTGTGTGTGAGTGTGTAGGACTGTACGTGCGAGTGTGTGCGAGTGTGTGTGTGAGTGTGTGCAAGTGTGTGCAAGTGAGTGTGTGTGAGTGTGTGTGCGAGTGTGTGCGACTGTGTGCGAGAGTGTGCGAGTGTGTGCGAGTGTGTGAGTGCGAGTGTGTGCGAATGTGTGCGAGTGTGTACGTGCGAGTGTGCACAAGTGTGCACGAGTGTGTGCGTATAAGTGTGTGCGTGTGAGTGTGTGTGTGCGAGTTTGTGTGCGAATGTGTGCGAGTGAGTGTGTGCGAGTTTGTGTGCGAGTGTTTGTGCGAGTGTGTGTGTGCGAGTGTGTGTGTGTGCGCGTGAGTGTGTGCGAGTGTGTGAGTGCGAATGTGTGTGCGTGTGAGTGTGTGCGAGTGTGTATGAGCGTATGTGCGAGTGTGTGCGAGTGTGTGCGAGTGTGTGCAAGTGTGT
Source organism: Phyllobates terribilis (assembly GCF_046119375.1). Taxonomy (NCBI): domain Eukaryota; kingdom Metazoa; phylum Chordata; class Amphibia; order Anura; family Dendrobatidae; genus Phyllobates; species Phyllobates terribilis. The sequence continues at coordinate 22,444,978 of NW_027362776.1, forward strand.
GTGAGTGTGTGCGAGAGTGTGCGAGTGTGTGCGAGTGTGTGTGTGCGAGTGTGTGTGCAATTGTGTATGAGTGTGTGCGAGTGTGTGTTAGTTTGTGCAAGTGTGTGCGTGTGTTCGTGCGAGTGAGTGCGGGTGTGTGCGAGTTTGTGTATGCGAGTGTGTGTGCAATTGTGTATGAGTGTGTGTGAGTTTGTGCGAGTGTGTGCGTACGAGTGCGTGCGAGTACGCGCAAATGTGTGTGAGAGTGTACGAGTGTGGGCGTGCGAGTGTGTGCTATTGTGCGTGAGTGTGTGAGTGTGTGCAAGTGTGCGTGAGTAAGTGTGTGTGTAAGTGCGTGCGAGTGTTTCCGAGTGTGTGTGTGAGTGTGTAGGACTGTGTGTGCGAGTGTGTGTGCGAGTGTGTGAGTACGAGTGTGTTCGAGAGTGTGCAATTGTGTGCGAGTGTGTGTGCGAGTGCGTATGAGTGAGTGTGTGCGAGTGTGTGCGAGTGTGTGTTTGCAAGTGTGTGCGAGTGTGTGCGAGTGTGTATGAGTGTATGTGCAAGTGTGTGTGCGTGTGTGTTTTAGAGTGTGTGCAATTGTGTGCGTGCGAGTGTGCTCGAGTGAGTGGGTGCGTGTAAGTGTGTGCGTGCGAGTGTGTGCAAATATGTGCGAGTGTGTGCGAGTGTGTGCATGCGAGTGTGTGCGTGCAAGTGTTTGCGTTCGAGTGTGTGCGAGTGTGTGCAAGTGTGTGAGTGTGTGCGAGTGTGTGTGCGAGTGTGTGCAAATGTGCCCGAGTGTGCACGAGTGAGTGTGTGCGAGTGTGTGTGAGTGTGTGTGAGTGTGTGCATGTGAGTGTGTGCGAACGTGTGCGAGTGTGTGTGCGAGTGTGTGTGCATGTGTGTGTGTGCGAGTGTGTGCAAGTGTGTGTGAGTGTGTGTGAGTGTGTGTGTGCAAGTATGTGTGAGTGTGTGCGAGTGTGTGCGAGTGTGTGTACGAGTGTGCATAAGTGTGTGCGAGTGTGTGTGAGTGTGTGTGCTAGTGTGTGTGTGCGAGTGTGTTCGATTGTGTGAGTGTGAGTGAGTGTGTACGAGTGTGTGCGAGTGTGTGCCAGTGTGTGTGAGTGTGTGCGAGTGTGTGCGATTGTGTGTGTGTGAGTGTGTAGGACTGTATGTGCGAGTGTGTGCGAGTGTGTGTGTGAAAGTGTGTGCGAGTGTGTGCGAGTGTGTGCGAGTGAGTGTGTGCGAGTGTGTGTTCGAGTGTGTGCGTGCGAGTGTGTGCGTGCGAGTGTGTGAGTGCGATTGTGTCCGAATGTGTGCGAGTGTGTGCGTGCGAGTGTGCGCGAGTGTGCATGAGTGTGTGCTCGAGTGAATGGGTGAGAATGTGTGCGAGTGTGTGTGAGTGTGTGCGAGTAAGTGTGTGTGAGTGTGTATGAGTGAGTGTGTGTGTGTGCGAGTTTGTGTGCGAGTGTGTGCGAGTGAGTGCGCGCGAGTGTGTGCGAGTTTGTGTGCGAGTGTGTGCGAGTGTGTGCAAGTGTGTGCGAGTGTGTGCGAGAGTGTGCGAGTGTGTGTGAGTGTGTGTATGCGAGTGTGTGTGCGATTGTGTATGAGTGTGTGTGAGTTTGTGCGAGTGTGTGCGTGTGTGTGCGAGTGCGTGCGAGTACGCGCAAATGTGTGCGAGTGTGGGCGTGCGAGTGAGTGCTAGTGTGCGCGAGTGTGCGAGTGTGCGTGAGTAAGTGTGTGTGTAAGTGCGTGCGAGTGTTTCCGAGTGTGTGTGTGAGTATGTAGGACTGTGTGTGCGAGTGTGTGCGAGTGTGTGTGCGAGTGTGTTCGAGTGTGTGCAATTGTGTGCGAGTGTGTGTGCGAGTGCGTATGAGTTAGTGTGTGCGAGTGTGTGTGCGAGTGTGTGCGAGTGTGTGCGAGTGTGTATGAGTGTATGTGCGAGTGTGTGCGCGAGTGTGTGTTTTAGAGTGTGTGCAATTGTGTGCGTGTGAGTGTGTGCATGAGTGTGTGCGTGCGAGTGTGCTCGAGTGAGTGGCTGTGTGTAAGTGTGTGCGTGCGAGTGTGTGCGAGTGTGTGCGAGTGTGTGCGAGTGTGTGCGAGTGTGTGCGAGCAAGTGTTTGCGTGCGAGTGTGTGCGAGTGTGTGCAAGTGTGTGAGTGTGTGTGAGTGTGTGTGCGAGTGTGTGTGCCCGAGTGTGCGCGAGTGTACACGAGTGAGTGGGTGCGAGTGTGTGTGAGTGTGTATGAGTGAGTGTGTGCGTGTGTGCGAGTTTGTGTGTGAGTGAGTGAGTGCGAGTGTGTTTGTGAGTGTGTGTGCGAGTGTGTGTGCGAGTGTGTGCGTGAGAGTGTGTGCGAGTGTGTGCGAGTGTGTGCGTGAGAGTGTGTGCGAGTGTGTGCGAGTTTGTGTGCGAGTTTGTGTGCGAGTGTGTGCAAGTGTGTGTGAGTGTGTAGGACTGTATGTGCGAGTGTGTGCGAGTGTGTATGAGTGTGTGTGTGAGTGTGTGCAAGTGTGTGCGAGTGAGTGTGTGTGAGTGTGTGTGCGAGTGTGTGTGCGAGTGTGTGCGATTGTGTGTGAGAGTGTGTGGGACTGTATGTGCGAGTGTGTGCGAGTGTGTATGAGTGTGTGTGTGAGTGTTTGCAAGTGTGTGCGAGTGAGTGTGTGTGTGTGTGTGTGTGCGAGTGTGTGCATGCGAGTGTGTGCATGCGAGTGTGCACGAGTGTGCACGAGTGTGTGCGTGTAAGTGTGTGCGTGCGAGTGTGTGCGAGTGTGTGCGAGTGTGTGTGAGTGAGTGTGTGTGAGTGTGTGCGAGTTTGTGTGCGAGTTTGTGTGCGAGTGTGTGCGAGTGAGTGTGTGCGAGTGAGTGTGTGCGAGTGTGTGCTATTGTGTGTGAGTGTGTGTGAGTGTGTGTGTGTGAGTGTGTGCGAGTGTGTGAGAGTGTGTGCGAGTGTGTATGAGTGTATGTGCGAGTGTGTGCAAGTGAGTGAGAGTGTGTGTGAGTGTGTGTGTGCGAGTGTGTGCAAGTGTGTGCGAGTGAGTGTGTGCAAGTGTGTGCGAGAGTGTGCAAGTGTGTGTGTGCGAGTGTGTGTGCAATTGTGTATGAGTGTGTGCGAGTGTGTGTGCGAGTGTGTGCGTGTGTGTGTGCGAGTGCGTGTGAGTGAGTGCAAGTGTGTGCAAATGTGTGCACGAGTGTGGGCGTGCGAGTGTGTGCTAGTGTGCGCGAGTGTGCGCGAGTGTGTGCGAGTGTGCATGAGTAAGTGTGTGTGAGTGTGTGCGAGTGTTGCCGAGTGTGTGTGTGAGTGTGTAGGACTGTGTGTGCGAGTGTGTGCGAGTGTGTGTGTGAGTGTGTGTGTGAGTGTGTGTGTACGAGTGTGTGCAATTTTGTGCGAGTGTGTGTGCGAGTGCGTATGAGTAAGTGTGTGCGAATGTGTGCGAGTGTGTGCGATTGTGTGTGTGAGTGTGTAGGACTGTACGTGCGAGTGTGTGCGAGTGTGTGTGTGAGTGTGTGTGAGTGTGTGTGTACGAGTGTGTGCAATTTTGTGCGAGTGTGTGTGCGAGTGCGTATGAGTAAGTGTGTGCGAGTGTGTGCGATTGTGTGTGTGAGTGTGTAGGACTGTACGTGCGAGTGTGTGCGAGTGTGTGCGTGAGAGTGTGTGCGAGTGTGTGCGAGTTTGTGTGCGAGTTTGTGTGCGAGTGTGTGCAAGTGTGTGTGAGTGTGTAGGACTGTATGTGCGAGTGTGTGCGAGTGTGTATGAGTGTGTGTGTGAGTGTGTGCAAGTGTGTGCGAGTGAGTGTGTGTGAGTGTGTGTGCGAGTGTGTGCGAGTGTGTGCGACTGTGTGTGAGAGTGTGTGCGAGTGTGTATGAGTGTGTGTGTGAGTGTTTGCAAGTGTGTGCGAGTGAGTGTGTGTGAGTGTGTGTGCGAGTGTGTGCATGCGAGTGTGCACGAGTGTGTGCGTGTAAGTGTGTGCGTGCGAGTGTGTGCGAGTGTGTGCGAGTGTGTGTGAGTGAGTGTGTGTGAGTGTGTGCGAGTTTGTGTGCGAGTTTGTGTGCGAGTGTGTGCGAGTGAGTGTGTGCGAGTGAGTGTGTGCGAGTGTGTGCTATTGTGTGTGAGTGTGTGTGAGTGTGTGCGTGTGAGTGTGTGCGAGTGTGTGAGAGTGTGTGCGAGTGTGTATGAGTGTATGTGCGAGTGTGTGCAAGTGAGTGAGAGTGTGTGTGAGTGTGTGTGTGCGAGTGTGTGCAAGTGTGTGCGAGTGAGTGTGTGCGAGAGTGTGCAAGTGTGTGTGTGCGAGTGTGTGTGCAATTGTGTATGAGTGTGTGCGAGTGTGTGTGCGAGTGTGTGCGTGTGTGTGTGCGAGTGCGTGTGAGTGAGTGCAAGTGTGTGCAAATGTGTGCACGAGTGTGGGCGTGCGAGTGTGTGCTAGTGTGCGCGAGTGTGCGCGAGTGTGTGCGAGTGTGCATGAGTAAGTGTGTGTGAGTGTGTGTGAGTGTTGCCGAGTGTGTGTGTGAGTGTGTAGGACTGTGTGTGCGAGTGTGTGCGAGTGTGTGTGTGAGTGTGTGTGTGAGTGTGTGTGTACGAGTGTGTGCAATTTTGTGCGAGTGTGTGTGTGAGTGCATATGAGTAAGTGTGTGCGAATGTGTGCGAGTGTGTGCGATTGTGTGTGTGAGTGTGTAGGACTGTACGTGCGAGTGTGTGCGAGTGTGTGTGCAAGTGTGTGCAAGTGAGTGTGTGTGAGTGTGTGTGCGAGTGTGTGCGTGCGAGTGTGTGCGACTGTGTGCGAGTGTGTGCGAGTGTGTGCGAGTGTGTGAGTGCGAGTGTGTGCGAATGTGTGCGAGTGTGTACGTGCGAGTGTGCACGAGTGTGCACGAGTGTGTGCGTATAAGTGTGTGCGTGTGAGTGTGTGTGTGCGAGTTTGTGTGCGAATGTGTGCGAGTGAGTGTGTGCGAGTTTGTGTGCGAGTGTTTGTGCGAGTGTGTGTGTGCGAGTGTGTGTGTGTGCGCGTGAGTGTGTGCGAGTGTGTGAGTGCGAATGTGTGTGCGTGTGAGTGTGTGCGAGTGTGTATGAGCGTATGTGCGAGTGTGTGCCAGTGTGTGCGAGTGTGTGCAAGTGTGTGTGAGTGTGTGCGAGAGTGTGCGAGTGTGTGCGAGTGTGTGTGTGCGAGTGTGTGTGCAATTGTGTATGAGTGTGTGCGAGTGTGTGTTAGTTTGTGCAAGTGTGTGCGTGTGTTCGTGCGAGTGAGTGCGGGTGTGTGCGAGTTTGTGTATGCGAGTGTGTGTGCAATTGTGTATGAGTGTGTGTGAGTTTGTGCGAGTGTGTGCGTACGAGTGCGTGCGAGTACGCGCAAATGTGTGTGAGAGTGTACGAGTGTGGGCGTGCGAGTGTGTGCTATTGTGCGTGAGTGTGTGAGTGTGTGCGAGTGTGCGTGAGTAAGTGTGTGTGTAAGTGCGTGCGAGTGTTTCCGAGTGTGTGTGTGAGTGTGTAGGACTGTGTGTGCGAGTGTGTGTGCGAGTGTGTGAGTACGAGTGTGTTCGAGAGTGTGCAATTGTGTGCGAGTGTGTGTGCGAGTGCGTATGAGTGAGTGTGTGCGAGTGTGTGCGAGTGTGTGTTTGCAAGTGTGTGCGAGTGTGTGCGAGTGTGTAAGAGTGTATGTGCAAGTGTGTGTGCGTGTGTGTTTTAGAGTGTGTGCAATTGTGTGCGTGCGAGTGTGCTCGAGTGAGTGGGTGCGTGTAAGTGTGTGCGTGCGAGTGTGTGCAAATATGTGCGAGTGTGTGCGAGTGTGTGCATGCGAGTGTGTGCGTGCAAGTGTTTGCGTTCGAGTGTGTGCGAGTGTGTGCAAGTGTGTGAGTGTGTGCGAGTGTGTGTGCGAGTGTGTGCAAATGTGCCCGAGTGTGTGCGAGTGTGTGTGAGTGTGTGTGAGTGTGTGTGTGCAAGTATGTGTGAGTGTGTGCGAGTGTGTGCGAGTGTGTGTACGAGTGTGCATAAGTGTGTGCGAGTGTGTGTGAGTGTGTGTGCTAGTGTGTGTGTGCGAGTGTGTTCGATTGTGTGAGTGTGAGTGAGTGTGTACAAGTGTGTGCGAGTGTGTGCCAGTGTGTGTGAGTGTGTGCGAGTGTGTGCGATTGTGTGTGTGTGAGTGTGTAGGACTGTATGTGCGAGTGTGTGCGAGTGTGTATGAGTGTGTGTGTGAGTGTGTGCAAGTGTGTGCGAGTGAGTGTGTGTGAGTGTGTGTGCGAGTGTGTGTGCGAGTGTGTGCGAGTGTGTGCGATTGTGTGTGAGAGTGTGTGGGACTGTATGTGCGAGTGTGTGCGAGTGTGTATGAGTGTTTGCAAGTGTGTGCGAGTGAGTGTGTGTGCGAGTGTGTGCATGCGAGTGTGTGCATGCGAGTGTGCACGAGTGTGCACGAGTGTGTGCGTGTAAGTGTGTGCGTGCGAGTGTGTGCGAGTGTGTGCGAGTGTGTGTGAGTGAGTGTGTGTGAGTGTGTGCGAGTTTGTGTGCGAGTTTGTGTGCGAGTGTGTGCGAGTGAGTGTGTGCGAGTGAGTGTGTGCGAGTGTGTGCTATTGTGTGTGAGTGTGTGTGAGTGTGTGAGTGTGTGCAAGTGTGTGAGAGTGTGTGCGAGTGTGTATGAGTGTATGTGCGAGTGTGTGCAAGTGAGTGAGAGTGTGTGTGAGTGTGTGTGTGCGAGTGTGTGCAAGTGTGTGCGAGTGAGTGTGTGCAAGTGTGTGCGAGAGTGTGCAAGTGTGTGTGTGCGAGTGTGTGTGCAATTGTGTATGAGTGTGTGCGAGTGTGTGTGCGAGTGTGTGCGTGTGTGTGTGCGAGTGCGTGTGAGTGAGTGCAAGTGTGTGCAAATGTGTGCACGAGTGTGGGCGTGCGAGTGTGTGCTAGTGTGCACGAGTGTGCGCGAGTGTGTGCGAGTGTGCATGAGTAAGTGTGTGTGAGTGTGTGCGAGTGTTGACGAGTGTGTGTGTGAGTGTGTAGGACTGTGTGTGCGAGTGTGTGCGAGTGTGTGTGTGAGTGTGTGTGTGAGTGTGTGTGTACGAGTGTGTGCAATTTTGTGCGAGTGTGTGTGCGAGTGCGTATGAGTAAGTGTGTGCGAATGTGTGCGAGTGTGTGCGATTGTGTGTGTGAGTGTGTAGGACTGTACGTGCGAGTGTGTGCGAGTGTGTGTGAGTGTGTGTGTACGAGTGTGTGCAATTTTGTGCGAGTGTGTGTGCGAGTGCGTATGAGTAAGTGTGTGCGAATGTGTGCGAGTGTGTGCGATTGTGTGTGTGAGTGTGTAGGACTGTACGTGCGAGTGTGTGCGAGTGTGTGCGTGAGAGTGTGTGCGAGTGTGTGCGAGTTTGTGTGCGAGTTTGTGTGCGAGTGTGTGCAAGTGTGTGTGAGTGTGTAGGACTGTATGTGCGAGTGTGTGCGAGTGTGTATGAGTGTGTGTGTGAGTGTGTGCAAGTGTGTGCGAGTGAGTGTGTGTGAGTGTGTGTGCGAGTGTGTGTGCGAGTGTGTGCGAGTGTGTGCGACTGTGTGTGAGAGTGTGTGGGACTGTATGTGCGAGTGTGTATGAGTGTGTGTGTGAGTGTTTTCAAGTGTGTGCGAGTGAGTGTGTGTGAGTGTGTGTGCGAGTGTGTGCATGCGAGTGTGTGCATGCGAGTGTGCACGAGTGTGCACGAGTGTGTGCGTGTAAGTGTGTGCGTGCGAGTGTGTGCGAGTGTGTGCGAGTGTGTGTGAGTGAGTGTGTGTGAGTGTGTGCGAGTTTGTGTGCGAGTTTGTGTGCGAGTGAGTGTGTGCGAGTGAGTGTGTGCGAGTGTGTGCTATTGTGTGTGAGTGTGTGTGAGTGTGTGCGTGTGAGTGTGTGAGAGTGTGTGCGAGTGTGTATGAGTGTATGTGCGAGTGTGTGCAAGTGAGTGAGAGTGTGTGTTAGTGTGTGTGTGCGAGTGTGTGCAAGTGTGTGCGAGTGAGTGTGTGCAAGTGTGTGCGAGAGTGTGCAAGTGTGTGTGTGCGAGTGTGTGTGCAATTGTGTATGAGTGTGTGCGAGTGTGTGTGCGAGTGTGTGCGTGTGTGTGTGCGAGTGCGTGTGAGTGAGTGCAAGTGTGTGCAAATGTGTGCACGAGTGTGGGCGTGCGAGTGTGTGCTAGTGTGCGCGAGTGTGCGCGAGTGTGTGCGAGTGTGCATGAGTAAGTGTGTGTGAGTGTGTGCGAGTGTTGCCGAGTGTGTGTGTGAGTGTGTAGGACTGTGTGTGCGAGTGTGTGCGAGTGTGTGTGTGAGTGTGTGTGTGAGTGTGTGTGTACGAGTGTGTGCAATTTTGTGCGAGTGTGTGTGCGAGTGCGTATGAGTAAGTGTGTGCGAATGTGTGCGAGTGTGTGCGATTGTGTGTGTGAGTGTGTAGGACTGTACGTGCGAGTGTGTGCGAGTGTGTGTGTGAGTGTGTGCAAGTGTGTGCAAGTGAGTGTGTGTGAGTGTGTGTGCGAGTGTGTGCGACTGTGTGCGACTGTGTGCGAGAGTGTGCGAGTGTGTGCGAATGTGTGCGAGTGTGTACGTGCGAGTGTGCACAAGTGTGCACGAGTGTGTGCGTATAAGTGTGTGCGTGTGAGTGTGTGTGTGCGAGTTTGTGTGCGAATGTGTGCGAGTGAGTGTGTGCGAGTTTGTGTGCGAGTGTTTGTGCGAGTGTGTGTGTGCGAGTGTGTGTGTGTGCGCGTGAGTGTGTGCGAGTGTGTGAGTGCGAATGTGTGTGCGTGTGAGTGTGTGCGAGTGTGTATGAGCGTATGTGCGAGTGTGTGCGAGTGTGTGCGAGTGTGTGCAAGTGTGTGTGAGTGTGTGCGAGTGTGTGCGAGTGTGTGTGTGCGAGTGTGTGTGTGCGAGTGTGTGTGCAATTGTGTATGAGTGTGTGCGAGTGTGTGTTAGTTTGTGCAAGTGTGTGCGTGTGTTCGTGCGAGTGAGTGCGGGTGTGTGCGAGTTTGTGTATGCGAGTGTGTGTGCAATTGTGTATGAGTGTGTGTGAGTTTGTGCGAGTGTGTGCGTACGAGTGCGTGCGAGTACGCGCAAATGTGTGTGAGAGTGTACGAGTGTGGGCGTGCGAGTGTGTGCTATTGTGCGTGAGTGTGTGAGTGTGTGCGAGTGTGCGTGAGTAAGTGTGTGTGTAAGTGCGTGCGAGTGTTTCCGAGTGTGTGTGTGAGTGTGTAGGACTGTGTGTGCGAGTGTGTGTGCGAGTGTGTGAGTACGAGTGTGTTCGAGAGTGTGCAATTGTGTGCGAGTGTGTGTGCGAGTGCGTATGAGTGAGTGTGTGCGAGTGTGTGCGAGTGTGTGTTTGCAAGTGTGTGCGAGTGTGTGCGAGTGTGTATGAGTGTATGTGCAAGTATGTGTGCGTGTGTGTTTTAGAGTGTGTGCAATTGTGTGCGTGCGAGTGTGCTCGAGTGAGTGGGTGCGTGTAAGTGTGTGCGTGCGAGTGTGTGCAAATATGTGCGAGTGTGTGCGAGTGTGTGCATGCGAGTGTGTGCGTGCAAGTGTTTGCGTTCGAGTGTGTGCGAGTGTGTGCAAGTGTGTGAGTGTGTGCGAGTGTGTGTGCGAGTGTGTGCAAATGTGCCCGAGTGTGCACGAGTGAGTGTGTGCGAGTGTGTGTGAGTGTGTGTGAGTGTGTGCATGTGAGTGTGTGCGAACCTGTGCGAGTGTGTGTGCGAGTGTGTGTGCATGTGTGTGTGTGCGAGTGTGTGCAAGTGTGTGTGAGTGTGTGTGAGTGTGTGTGTGCAAGTATGTGTGAGTGTGTGCGAGTGTGTGCGAGTGTGTGTACGAGTGTGCATAAGTGTGTGCGAGTGTGTGTGAGTGTGTGTGCTAGTGTGTGTGTGCGAGTGTGTTCGATTGTGTGAGTGTGAGTGAGTGTGTACGAGTGTGTGCGAGTGTGTGCCAGTGTGTGTGAGTGTGTGCGAGTGTGTGCGATTGTGTGTGTGTGAGTGTGTAGGACTGTATGTGCGAGTGTGTGCGAGTGTGTGTGTGAAAGTGTGTGCGAGTGTGTGCGAGTGAGTGTGTGCGAGTGTGTGTTCGAGTGTGTGCGTGCGAGTGTGTGCGTGCGAGTGTGTGAGTGCGATTGTGTCCGATTGTGTGCGTGCGAGTGTGCGCGAGTGTGCATGAGTGTGTGCTCGAGTGAATGGGTGAGAATGTGTGCGAGTGTGTGTGAGTGTGTGCGAGTAAGTGTGTGTGAGTGTGTATGAGTGAGTGTGTGTGTGTGCGAGTTTGTGTGCGAGTGTGTGCGAGTGAGTGCGCGCGAGTGTGTGCGAGTTTGTGTGCGAGTGTGTGCGAGTGTGTGCAAGTGTGTGCGAGTGTGTGCGAGAGTGTGCGAGTGTGTGTGAGTGTGTGTATGCGAGTGTGTGTGCGATTGTGTATGAGTGTGTGTGAGTTTGTGCGAGTGTGTGCGTGTGTGTGCGAGTGCGTGCGAGTACGCGCAAATGTGTGCGAGTGTGGGCGTGCGAGTGAGTGCTAGTGTGCGCGAGTGTGCGAGTGTGCGTGAGTAAGTGTGTGTGTAAGTGCGTGCGAGTGTTTCCGAGTGTGTGTGTGAGTATGTAGGACTGTGTGTGCGAGTGTGTGCGAGTGTGTGTGCGAGTGTGTTCGAGTGTGTGCAATTGTGTGCGAGTGTGTGTGCGAGTGCGTATGAGTTAGTGTGTGCGAGTGTGTGTGCGAGTGTGTGCGAGTGTGTGCGAGTGTGTATGAGTGTATGTGCGAGTGTGTGCGCGAGTGTGTGTTTTAGAGTGTGTGCAATTGTGTGCGTGTGAGTGTGTGCATGAGTGTGTGCGTGCGAGTGTGCTCGAGTGAGTGGCTGTGTGTAAGTGTGTGCGTGCGAGTGTGTGCGAGTGTGTGCGAGTGTGTGCGAGTGTGTGCGAGTGTGTGCGAGCAAGTGTTTGCGTGCGAGTGTGTGCGAGTGTGTGCAAGTGTGTGAGTGTGTGTGAGTGTGTGTGCGAGTGTGTGTGCCCGAGTGTGCGCGAGTGTACACGAGTGAGTGGGTGCGAGTGTGTGTGAGTGTGTATGAGTGAGTGTGTGCGTGTGTGCGAGTTTGTGTGTGAGTGAGTGTGTGCGAGTGTGTTTGTGAGTGTGTGTGCGAGTGTGTGTGCGAGTGTGTGCGTGAGAGTGTGTGCGAGTGTGTGCGAGTGTGTGCGTGAGAGTGTGTGCGAGTGTGTGCGAGTTTGTGTGCGAGTTTGTGTGCGAGTGTGTGCAAGTGTGTGTGAGTGTGTAGGACTGTATGTGCGAGTGTGTGCGAGTGTGTATGAGTGTGTGTGTGAGTGTGTGCAAGTGTGTGCGAGTGAGTGTGTGTGAGTGTGTGTGCGAGTGTGTGTGCGAGTGTGTGCGAGTGTGTGCGATTGTGTGTGAGAGTGTGTGGGACTGTATGTGCGAGTGTGTGCGAGTGTGTATGAGTGTGTGTGTGAGTGTTTGCAAGTGTGTGCGAGTGAGTGTGTGTGTGTGTGTGCAAGTGTGTGCATGCGAGTGTGTGCATACGAGTGTGTGCGTGTAAGTGTGTGCGTGCGAGTGTGTGCGAGTGTGTGTGAGTGTGTGCGAGTTTGTGTGCGAGTTTGTGTGCGAGTGTGTGCGAGTGAGTGTGTGCGAGTGAGTGTGTGCGAGTGTGTGCTATTGTGTATGAGTGTATGTATTGTGAGTGTGTGTGAGTGTGTGTGTGTGAGTGTGTGCGAGTGTGTGAGAGTGTGTGCGAGTGTGTATGAGTGTATGTGCGAGTGTGTGCAAGTGAGTGAGAGTGTGTGTGAGTGTGTGTGTGCAAGTGAGTGAGAGTGTGTGTGAGTGTGTGTGTGCGAGTGCGTGTGAGTGAGTGCAAGTGTGTGCAAATGTGTGCACGAGTGTGGGCGTGCGAGTGTGTGCTAGTGTGCGCGAGTGTGCGCGAGTGTGTGCGAGTGTGCATGAGTAAGTGTGTGTGAGTGTGTGCGAGTGTTGCCGAGTGTGTGTGTGAGTGTGTAGGACTGTGTGTGCGAGTGTGTGCGAGTGTGTGTGTGAGTGTGTGTGTGAGTGTGTGTGTACGAGTGTGTGCAATTTTGTGCGAGTGTGTGTGCGAGTGCGTATGAGTAAGTGTGTGCGAATGTGTGCGAGTGTGTGCGATTGTGTGTGTGAGTGTGTAGGACTGTACGTGCGAGTGTGTGCGAGTGTGTGTGTGAGTGTGTGTGAGTGTGTGTGTACGAGTGTGTGCAATTTTGTGCGAGTGTGTGTGCGAGTGCGTATGAGTAAGTGTGTGCGAATGTGTGCGAGTGTGTGCGATTGTGTGTGTGAGTGTGTAGGACTGTACGTGCGAGTGTGTGCGAGTGTGTGCGTGAGAGTGTGTGCGAGTGTGTGCGAGTTTGTGTGCGAGTTTGTGTGCGAGTGTGTGCAAGTGTGTGTGAGTGTGTAGGACTGTATGTGCGAGTGTGTGCGAGTGTGTATGAGTGTGTGTGTGAGTGTGTGCAAGTGTGTGCGAGTGAGTGTGTGTGAGTGTGTGTGCGAGTGTGTGTGCGAGTGTGTGCGAGTGTGTGCGACTGTGTGTGAGAGTGTGTGGGACTGTATGTGCGAGTGTGTGCGAGTGTGTATGAGTGTGTGTGTGAGTGTTTGCAAGTGTGTGCGAGTGAGTGTGTGTGAGTGTGTGTGCGAGTGTGTGCATGCGAGTGTGCACGAGTGTGCACGAGTGTGTGCGTGTAAGTGTGTGCGTGCGAGTGTGTGCGAGTGTGTGCGAGTGTGTGTGAGTGAGTGTGTGTGAGTGTGTGCGAGTTTGTGTGCGAGTTTGTGTGCGAGTGTGTGCGAGTGAGTGTGTGCGAGTGAGTGTGTGCGAGTGTGTGCTATTGTGTGTGAGTGTGTGTGAGTGTGTGCGTGTGAGTGTGTGCGAGTGTGTGCTATTGTGTGTGAGTGTGTGTGAGTGTGTGCGTGTGAGTGTGTGCGAGTGTGTGAGAGTGTGTGCGAGTGTGTATGAGTGTATGTGCGAGTGTGTGCAAGTGAGTGAGAGTGTGTGTGAGTGTGTGTGTGCGAGTGTGTGCAAGTGTGTGCGAGTGAGTGTGTGCGAGAGTGTGCAAGTGTGTGTGTGCGAGTGTGTGTGCAATTGTGTATGAGTGTGTGCGAGTGTGTGTGCGAGTGTGTGCGTGTGTGTGTGCGAGTGCGTGTGAGTGAGTGCAAGTGTGTGCAAATGTGTGCACGAGTGTGGGCGTGCGAGTGTGTGCTAGTGTGCGCGAGTGTGCGCGAGTGTGTGCGAGTGTGCATGAGTAAGTGTGTGTGAGTGTGTGCGAGTGTTGCCGAGTGTGTTTGTGAGTGTGTAGGACTGTGTGTGCGAGTGTGTGCGAGTGTGTGTGTGAGTGTGTGTGTGAGTGTGTGTGTACGAGTGTGTGCAATTTTGTGCGAGTGTGTGTGCGAGTGCGTATGAGTAAGTGTGTGCGAATGTGTGCGAGTGTGTGCGATTGTGTGTGTGAGTGTGTAGGACTGTACGTGCGAGTGTGTGTGTGAGTGTGTGCAAGTGTGTGCAAGTGAGTGTGTGTGAGTGTGTGTGCGAGTGTGTGCGTGCGAGTGTGTGCGACTGTGTGCGACTGTGTGCGAGTGTGTGCGAGTGTGTGAGTGCGAGTGTGTGCGAATGTGTGCGAGTGTGTACGTGCGAGTGTGCACGAGTGTGCACGAGTGTGTGCGTATAAGTGTGTGCGTGTGAGTGTGTGTGTGCGAGTTTGTGTGCGAATGTGTGCGAGTGAGTGTGTGCGAGTTTGTGTGCGAGTGTTTGTGCGAGTGTGTGTGTGCGAGTGTGTGTGTGTGCGCGTGAGTGTGTGCGAGTGTGTGAGTGCGAATGTGTGTGCGTGTGAGTGTGTGCGAGTGTGTATGAGCGTATGTGCGAGTGTGTGCCAGTGTGTGCGAGTGTGTGCAAGTGTGTGTGAGTGTGTGCGAGAGTGTGCGAGTGTGTGCGAGTGTGTGTGTGCGAGTGTGTGTGCAATTGTGTATGAGTGTGTGCGAGTGTGTGTTAGTTTGTGCAAGTGTGTGCGTGTGTTCGTGCGAGTGAGTGCGGGTGTGTGCGAGTTTGTGTATGCGAGTGTGTGTGCAATTGTGTATGAGTGTGTGTGAGTTTGTGCGAGTGTGTGCGTACGAGTGCGTGCGAGTACGCGCAAATGTGTGTGAGAGTGTACGAGTGTGGGCGTGCGAGTGTGTGCTATTGTGCGTGAGTGTGTGAGTGTGTGCGAGTGTGCGTGAGTAAGTGTGTGTGTAAGTGCGTGCGAGTGTTTCCGAGTGTGTGTGTGAGTGTGTAGGACTGTGTGTGCGAGTGTGTGTGCGAGTGTGTGAGTACGAGTGTGTTCGAGAGTGTGCAATTGTGTGCGAGTGTGTGTGCGAGTGCGTATGAGTGAGTGTGTGCGAGTGTGTGCGAGTGTGTGTTTGCAAGTGTGTGCGAGTGTGTGCGAGTGTGTAAGAGTGTATGTGCAAGTGTGTGTGCGTGTGTGTTTTAGAGTGTGTGCAATTGTGTGCGTGCGAGTGTGCTCGAGTGAGTGGGTGCGTGTAAGTGTGTGCGTGCGAGTGTGTGCAAATATGTGCGAGTGTGTGCGAGTGTGTGCATGCGAGTGTGTGCGTGCAAGTGTTTGCGTTCGAGTGTGTGTGAGTGTGTGCGAGTGTGTGTGCGAGTGTGTGCAAATGTGCCCGAGTGTGCACGAGTGAGTGTGTGCGAGTGTGTGTGAGTGTGTGTGCGAGTGTGTGCGTGCGAGTGTGTGCGAGTGTGTGTGAGTGTGTGTGTGAGAGTGTGCGAGTGTGTGCAAATGTGTGCGAGTGTGCACGAGTGAGTGGGTGCGAGTATGCGTGATTGTGTGTGAGTGTGTGCATGTGAGTGTGTGCAAGCGTGCGTGCGATTGTGTGTGCAAGCGTGTGTGTGCGCGAGTGTGTGCGAGTGTGTATGAGTGTGTGTGCGAGTGTGTGCAAGTGTGTGTGAGTGTGTGCGAGTGTGTGTGTGCAAGTGTGTGCGAGTGTGTGTGAGTGTGTGCGAGTGTGTGTGTGTGTGTGTGTGTGAGTGTGTGCGAGTGCTTGCTAGTGTGTGTGTGAGTGTGTGCGACTGTGTGTGCGAGTGTGTGCTCGTGTGTGCGAGTGTGTATGAGTGTATGTGCGAGTGAGTGTGCGAGTGTGTGTTCGAGTGTGTGTGTTCGAGTGTGTGCAAGTGTGTACGAGTGTGTGTGCGAGTGCGTACAAGTGTGTGCGAGTGTGCATGAGTGTGTGCGTGTGAGTGTGTGCGAGTGTGTGCGTGCGAGTGTGTGCGAGTGTGCTCGAGTGAGTGGGTGCGAGTGTGTGCGAGTGTGTATGAGTGAGTGTGTGTGAGTGTGTGTGTGTGTGCAAGTTTGTGTGCGTGTGAGTGTGTGCGAGTGTGTGTGAGTGTGTGTGCGAGTGCGTGCGTGCGAGTGTGTGTGAGTGTGTGCGATTGTGTGTGTGAGTGTGTAGGACTGTATGTGCGAGTGTGTATGAGTGTGTGTGTGAGTTTGTGCAAGTGTGTGCGAGTGTGTACGAGTGTGTGCAAGTGTGTGCGAGTGAGTGTGTGCGAGTGTGTTTGCGTGCGAGTGTGTGCGGGTGTGTGCGTGTGAGTGAGTGCAAGAGTGTGCAAATGTGTGTGAGCGTGTGCGAGTGTGCGCGTGTGAGTGAGTGTGTGTGTGTCTGTGTGAGTGTGTGCTTGCGAGTGTTTGCTAGTGTGCGCGAGTGTGTGAGTGTGTGCGAGTGTGCGCGAGTGTGTGCGTGTGAGTAAGTGAGTGTGTGTGAGTGTGTGCGAGTGCTTGCAAGTGTGTGTGTGAGTGTGTGCGACTGTGTGTGTGAGTATGTGCGTGTGTGTGCGAGTGTGTATGAGTGTATGTGCGAGTGTGTGCGAGTGTGTGTTCGAGTGTGTGTGTTCGAGTGTGTGCAAGTGTGTGCGACTGTGTTCGAGTGTGTGTGTGCGAGTGTGTGCGAGTGTGTGCAAGTGTGTTTGTGCGAGTGTGTATGAGTGTGTGTGTGTGCGAGTGTGTGCAAGTGTGTGTGATTGTGTGTGAGTGTGTGTATGAGTGAGTGTGTGCGAGTGTGTGTGCGAGTGTGTGCGTGAGTGTGTGCGTGCGGGTGTGTGCGAGTGTGTGTAGGAGTGTGTGTGAGTGTGTGCGATTGTGTGTGTGAGTGTGTAGGACTGTATGTGCGAGTGTGTGCGACTGTGTTCGAGTGTGTGTGTGCGAGTGTGTGAGCATGTGTGAGTGTGTGCAAGTGTGTGCGTGCGAGTGTGTGCGTGCGAGTATGTGCATGCGAGTGTGTGTAAGTGTGTCCGAATGTGTGCGAGTGTGTGCGTGCGAGTGTGCGTGAGTGTGCACGAGTGTGTGCATGTAAGTGTGTGCGTGCGAGTGTGTGCGAGTGTGCTCGAGTGAATGGGTGAGAGTGTGTGCGAGTGTGTGTGAGTGTGTGCAAGTAAGTGTGTGTGAGAGTGTATGAGTGAGTGTGTGTGAGTGTGTGTGTGCGAGTTTGTGTGCGAGTGTGTGCGAGTGAGTGTGTGCGAGTTTGTGTGCGAATGTGTGTGCGTGTGAGTGTGTGCGAGTGTGTATGAGCGTATGTGCCAGTGTGTGCGAGTGTGTGTGCGAGTGTGTGCGAGTGTGTGTGTGCGAGTGTGTGTGCAATTGTGTATGAGTGTGTGCGAGTGTGTGTTAGTTTGTGCGAGTGTGTGCGTCTGTTCGTGCGAGTGATTGCGGGTGTGTGCGAGTGTGTGTATGCGAGTGTGTGTGCGATTGTGTATGAGTGTGTGTGAGTTTGTGCGTGTGTGTGCGAGTGCGTGCGAGTACACGCAAATGTGTGTGAGAGTGTGCGAGTGTGGGCGTGCGAGTGTGTGCTAGTGTGCGCGAGTGTGTGAGTGTGTGCGAGTGTGCGAGAGTAAGTGTGTGTGTAAGTGCATGCGAGTGTTTCCGAGTGTGTGTGAGTGTGTAGGACTCTGTGTGCGAGTGTGTGCGAGTGTGTGTGCGAGTGTGTGAGTACGAGTGTGTTCGAGAGTGTGCAATTGTGTGTGTGAGTGTGTAGCACTGTATGTGCAAGTGTGTGCGAGTGTGTTTGAGTGTGTGAGTGTGTGCGAGTGTGTGTGAGTGTTTGTGAGTGTGTGCAAGTGTGTGTGTGCGAGTGTGTGTGTGCGAGTGTGTGTGTGTGCAAGTGTGTTCGAGTGTGTGTGCGAGTGTGTATGAGTGTGTGTGTGCAAGTGTGTGCGTGAGTGTGTGCGTGTGAGTGAGTGTGTGTGTGAGTGTGAGTGTGTGCTAGTGTGCATGAGTGTGTGAGTGTGTGCGAGTGTGCGTGTGAGTGAGTGTGTGTGCGAGTGTGTGTTTGAGTGTGTGCAAGTGTGTTCGAGTGTGTGTGCGAGTGTGTATGAGTGTGTGTGTGCAAGTGTGTGCGCGTGTCTGTGAGTGTCTGTGAGTGTGTGCATGAGTGAGTGTGTGCGAATGTGTGTGAGTTTGTGTGTGTGTGTGAGTGTGTGCGAGTGTGTGTGTGTGAGTGTGTGCGTGTGAGTGTGTGCGAGTGTGTGTGTGTGAGTGTGTGCGAGTGTGTGTGTGCGATTGTGTATTAGTGATTGTGTGCGAGTGTGCGTGAGAGTGAGTGAGTGTGTGTGTGCGAGTGTGTGCGAGTGAGTGTGAGTGAGTGTGTGCGAGTGTGTGTGTGCGATTGTGCATAAGTGTGTGCGAGTGTGTGTGTGAGTGTGTAGGACTGTGTGTGTGAGTGTGTGTGTGAGTGTGTGTGCGTGTGTGTGAGTGTGTGTAGGAGTGTGTGTGAGTGTGTGCGATTGTGTGTGTGAGTGTGTAGTACTGTATGTGCGACTGTGTTCGAGTGTGTGTGTGCGAGTGTGTGAGCATGTGTGAGTGTGTGCAAGTGTGTGCGTGCGAGTGTGTGTGTGCGAGTGTGTGTGATTGTGTATGAGTGAGTGTGTGCGAGTGTGTGTGCAAGTGTGTTTGAGTGTGTTTGTGCAAGTGTGTATGAGTGTGTGTGTGCGAGTGTGTGCAAGTGTGTGTGATTGTGTGTAAGTGTGTGTATGAGTGAGTGTGTGCGAGTGTGTGTGAGTGTGTGTGCGAGTGTGTGCATGCGAGTGTGTGCGTGCGAGTGTGTGCGAGTGTGTGCGAGTGTGTGCAAGTGTGTGCGTGCGAGTGTGTGTGATTGTGTATGAGTGAGTGTGTGCGAGTGTGTGCGAGTGTGTGTGCAAGTGTGTGTGCAAGCGTGTGTGCAAGTGTGTTTGAGTGTGTTTGTGCAAGTGTGTATGAGTGTGTGTGTGCGAGTGTGTGCAAGTGTGTTTGTGCGAGTGTGTATGAGTGTGTGTGTGCGAGTGTGTGCAAGTGTGTGTGATTGTGTGTGTGTGTGTATGAGTGAGTGTGTGCGAGTGTGTGCGCGAGTGTGTGCGTGTGTGTGTGCGAGTGTGTGTGAGTGTGTGCGATTGTGTGTGTGAGTGTGTAGGACTGTATGTGCGAGTGTGTGTGACTGTGTTCGAGTGTGTGTGTGCGAGTGTGTGAGCATGTGTGAGTGTGTGCAAGTGTGTGCGTGCGAGTGTGTGTGTGCGAGTGTGTGTGATTGTGTATGAGTGAGTGTGTGCGAGTGTGTGCGAGTGTGTGTGCAAGTGTGTTTGAGTGTGTTTGTGCAAGTGTGTATGAGTATGTGCGAGTGTGTGCAAGTGTGTTTGTGCGAGTGTGTATGAGTGTGTGTGTGCGAGTGTGTGCAAGTGTGTGTGATTGTGTGTGAGTGTGTGTATGAGTGAGTGTGTGCGAGTGTGTGTGCGAGTGTGTGCGCGAGTGTGTGCGTGCGGGTGTGCGCGAGTGTGTGTAGTAGTGTGTGTGAGTGTGTGCGATTGTGTGTGTGAGTGTGTAGGACTGTGTGTGCGACTGTGTTCGAGTGTGTGTGTGCGAGTGTGTGAGCATGTGTGAGTGTGTGCAAGTGTGTGTGTGCGACTGTGTGCGACTGTGTGCGAGTGTGTGTGAGTGTGTCCGAATGTGTGCGAGTGTGTGCGTGCGAGTGTGCGCGAGTGTGCACGAGTGTGTGCATGTAAGTGTGTGCGTGCGAGTGTGTGCGAGTGTGCTCGAGTGAATGGGTGAGAGTGTGTGCGAGTGTGTGTGAGTGTGTGCAAGTAAGTGTGTGTGAGAGTGTATGAGTGAGTGTGTGTGAGTGTGTGTCTGCGAGTTTGTGTGCGAGTGTGTGCGAGTGAGTGTGTGCGAGTTTGTGCGCGAGTGTGTGTGCGAGTGTGTGTGTGCGTGTGTGCGCGCGAGTGTGTGAGTGCGAATGTGTGTGCGTGTGAGTGTGTGCGAGTGTGTATGAGCGTATGTGCGAGTGTGTGCCAGTGTGTGCGAGTGTGTGAGCGAGTGTGTGCAAGTGTGTGCGAGTGTGTGCGAGTGTGTGTGTGCGAGTGTGTGTGCAATTGTGTATGAGTGTGTGCGAGTGTGTGTTAGTTTGTGCGAGTGTGTGCGTCTGTTCGTGCGAGTGAGTGCGGGTGTGTGCGAGTGTGTGTATGCGAGTGTCTGTGCGATTGTGTATGAGTGTGTGTGAGTTTGTGCGAGTGTGTGCGTGTGTGTGCGAGTGCGTGCGAGTACGCGCAAATGTGTGTGAGAGTGTGCGAGTGTGGGCGTGCGAGTGTGTGCTAGTGTGCGCGAGTGTGTGCGAGTGTGCGTGAGTAAGTGTGTGTGTAAGTGCGTGCGAGTGTTTCCGAGTGTGTGTGAGTGTGTAGGACTGTGTGTGCGAATGTGTGCGAGTGTGTAAGTACGAGTGTGTTCGAGAGTGTGCAATTGTGTGCGAGTGAGTGTGTGCGAGTGTGTGTGAGTGTGTGTTTGCGAGTGTGTGCGAGTGTGTGCGAGTGTGTACATGTGAGTGTGTGCGTGCAAGTGTGTGTGTGCAAGTGTGTGCGTGCAAGTGTGTGCGTGCGAGTGTGTGCGAGTGTGTGCAAGTGTGTGAGTGTGTGCGAGTGTGTGTGCGAGTGTGTGCGAGTGTGTGCAAATTTGCCCAAGTGTGTGCGAGTGTGCACGAGTGAGTGGGTGCGAGTGTGTGTGTGTGAGTGTGTGTGATTGTGTGTGTGAGTGTGTATGAGTGTGTGTGCGAGTGTGTGCAAGTGTGTGTGATTGTGTGTGAGTGTGTGTATGAGTGAGTGTGTGCGAGTGTGTGAGTGTGTGTGCGAGTGTGTGCGTGAGTGGGTGTGTGCGAGTGTGTGCGAGTGTGTGCGATTGTGTGTGTGAGTGTGTAGGACTGTATGTGCGAGTGTGTGCGAGTGTGTATGAGTGTGTGTGTGAGTGTGTGCAAGTGTGTGCGAGTGAGTGTGTGTGAGTGTGTGTGCGAGTGTGTGCGAGTGTGTGCGATTGTGTGTGAGAGTGTGTAGGACTGTATGTGCGAGTGTGTGCGAGTGTGTATGAGTGTGTGAGTGCGAGTGTGTGCGAATGTGTGCGAGTGTGTGCGTGCGAGTGTGCACGAGTGTGTGCATGTAAGTGTGTGCGTGTGAGTGTGTGCGAGTGTGCTCGAGTGAATGGGTGCGAGTGTGTGCGAGTGTGTGTGAGTGTGTGCGAGTGAGTGTGTGTGAGTGAGTGTGAGTGAGTGTGTGTGAGTGTGTGCGTGTGTGCGAGTTTGTGTGCGAGTGTGTGTGAGTGTGTGCGAGTGTGTGCGTGTGAGTGTGTGCGAGTGTGTGAGTGTGTGTGCGAATGTGTGTGCGAGTGAGTGTGTGCGAGTGGGTATGAGTGTATGTGCGAGTGTGTGCAAGTGTGTGAGAGTGTGTGTGAGTGTGTGTGTGCGAGTGTGTGCAAGTGTGTGCGAGTGAGTGTGTGCGAGTGTGTGCGAAAGTGTGCAAGTGTGTGCGAGTGTGTGTGTGTGCAAGTGTGTGTGCAATTGTGTATGAGTGTGTGCGAGTGTGTGTGCGTTTGTGCGAGTGTGTGCGTGTGTGTGCGAGTGAGTGTGAGTGAGTGCAAGTGTGTGCAAATGTGTGCGCGAGTGTGCGAGTGTGGGCATGCGAGTGTGTGCTAGTGTGCGCGAGTGTGTGCGAGTGTGCGTGAGTAAGTGTGTGTGTGAGTGTGTGCGAGTGTTGCCGAGTGTGTGTGCGAGTGTGTGTGCAAGTGTGTGTGTACGAGTGTGTTCGAGTGTGTGCAATTTTGTGCGAGTGTGTGTGTGCGAGTGCGTATGAGTAAGTGTGTGCGAATGTGTGCGAGTGTGTGCTCGAGGGTGTGTGCACGTGTGTGCATGTGACTGTGTGTGTGCGACTGTGGGCGAGTGTGTGCGTGTGTTTGCGTGTGTGTGCGCGTGTCTGTGCGTGTGTACGAGTGTGTGCGAGTGTGTGGGTGCGAGTGTGTGTGTGCGATTGTGTATGAGTGTGTGCGAGTATGTGTGTGAGCGTGTGCGAGTGTGTGCGAGTGTGTGCGAGTGTGTGCGTGTGAGTGCATGCGAGTGAGTGCCAGTGTGTGCAAATGTGTGCAAGTGTGTGCGAGTGTGCGCGAATGTGCGCGAGTGTGTGAGTGAGTGTGTGTGTGAATGTGAGTGTGTGCTAGTGTGCATGAGTGTGCGCGAGTGTGTGCGAGTGTGCGCGAGTGTGCGTGCGAGTGTGTGTGAGTGTGTACGAGTGGGTGTAGGAGTGTGTGCGAGTGTGTGCGATTGTGTGTGTGAGTGTGTAGCACTGTATGTGCAAGTGTGTGCGAGTGTGTTTGAGTGTGTGAGTGTGTGCGAGTGTGTGTGAGTGTTTGTGAGTGTGTGCAAGTGTGTGTGTGCGAGTGTGTGTGCGAGTGTGTGTCTGTGCAAGTGTGTTCGAGTGTGTGTGCGAGTGTGTATGAGTGTGTGTGTGTGCAAGTGTGTGCGTGAGTGTGTGCGTGTGAGTGAGTGTGTGTGTGAGTGTGAGTGTGTGCTAGTGTGCATGAGTGTGTGAGTGTGTGCGAGTGTGCGTGTGAGTGAGTGAGTGTGTGTGCGAGTGTGTGTGTGAGTGTGTGCAAGTGTGTTCGAGTGTGTGTGCGAGTGTGTATGAGTGTGTGTGTGTGCAAGTGTGTGCGCATGTGTGCGAGTGTCTGTGAGTGTGTGCATGAGTGAGTGTGTGCGAGTGTGTGTGAGTTTGTGTGTGTGTGTGTGAGTGTGTGCGAGTGTGTGCGTGTGAGTGTGTGCGAGTGTGTGTGTGAGTGTATGCGAGTGTGTGTGTGCAATTGTGTATTAGTGAATGTGTGCGAGTGTGCGTGAGTGTGTGTGTATGTGAGTGAGTGAGTGTGTGTGTGCGAGTGTGTGCGAGTGAGTGTGAGTGAGTGTGTGCAAGTGTGTGCGAGTGTGTGTTTGCGATTGTGCATAAGTGTGTGCGAGTGTGTGTGTGAGTGTGTAGGACTGTGTGTGCGAGTGTGTGTGCGAGTGTGTGTGAGTGTGTGTAGGAGTGTGTGTAGGAGTGTGTGCGATTGTGTGTGTGAGTGTGTAGTACTGTATGTGCGACTTTGTTCGAGTGTGTGTGTGCGAGTATGTGAGCATGTGTGAGTGTGTGCAAGTGTGTACGTGCGAGTGTGTGTGTGCAAGTGTGTGTGATTGTGTATGAGTGAGTGTGTGCGAGTGTGCGTGCAAGTGTGTTTGAGTGTGTTTGTGCAAGTGTGTATGAGTGTGTCTGTGCGAGTGTGTGCAAGTGTGTTTGTGCGAGTGTGTATGAGTGTGTCTGTGCGAGTGTGTGCAAGTGTGTGTGATTGTGTGTGAGTGTGTGTATGAGTGAGTGTGTGCGAGTGTGTGTGCGAGTGTGTGCACGAGTGTGTGCGTGTGAGTGTGTGCGATTGTGTGTGTGAGTGTGTAGGACTGTATGTGCGAGTGTGTGTGACTGTGTTCGAGTGTGTGTGTGCGAGTGTGTGAGCATGTGTGAGTGTGTGCAAGTGTGTGCGTGCGAGTGTGTGTGTGCGAGTGTGTGTGATTGTGTATGAGTGAGTGTGTGCGAGTATGTGTGTGAGCGTGTGCGAGTGTGTGCGAGTGTGTGCGAGTGTGTGCGTGCGAGTGAGTGTGAGTGTGTGCAAATGTGTGCAAGAGTGTGCGAGTGTGGGCGTGCGAGTGTGTGCGAGTGTGCGCGAGTGTGTGCGTGTGAGTGAGTGTGTGTGTGAGTGTGAGAGTGTGCTAGTGTGCATGAGTGTGTGAGTGTGTGCGAGTGTGCGCGAGTGTGCGTGTGAGTGAGTGTGTGTGCGAGTGTGTGTGATTGTGTGTGAGTGTGTACGAGTGTGTGTAGGAGTGTGTGCGAGTGTGTGCGATTGTGTGTGTGAGTGTGTAGGACTGTATGTGCAAGTGTGTGCGAGTGTGTTTGAGTGTGTGAGTGTGTGCGAGTGTGTGTGAGTGTGTGCAAGTGTGTGTGTGCAAGTGTGTGTGTGCAAGTGTGTTCGAGTGTGTGTGCGAGTGTGTATGAGTGTCTGTGTGTGCAAGTGTGTTCGCGAGTGTGTGTGTGTGTGTGAGTGTGAGTGTGTGCTAGTGTGCATGAGTGTGTGAGTGTGTGCGAGTGTGCGTGTGAGTGAGTGTGTGTGCGAGTGTGTGCGAGTGTGTGAGTGTGTGTGCGAATGTGTGTGCGAGTGTGTATGAGTGTATGTGCGAGTGTGTGCAAGTGTGTGAGAGTGTGTGTGCGAGTGTGTGCAAGTGTGTGCGAGTGAGTGTGTGCGAGTGTGTGCGAGAGTGTGCAAGTGTGTGCGAGTGTGTGTGTGTGAGTGTGTGTGCAATTGTGTATGAGTGTGTGCGAGTGTGTGTGCGTTTGTGCGAGTGTGTGCGTGTGTGTGTGCAAGTGCGTGTGAGTGAGTGCAAGTGTGTGCAAATGTGTGTGCGAGTGTGCGAGTGTGGGCATGCGAGTGTGTGCTAGTGTGCGAGAGTGTGCAAGTGTGTGCGAGTGTGTGTGTGCGAGTGTGTGTGCAATTGTGTATGAGTGTGTGCGAGTGTGTGTGCAAGTGCGTGTGAGTGAGTGCAAGTGTGTGCAAATGTGTGTGCAAGTGTGCGAGTGTGGGCATGCGAGTGTGTGCTATTGTGCGCGAGTGTGTGAGTGTGTGCGAGTGTGCGTGAGTAAGTGTGTGTGTGAGTGTGTGCGAGTGTTGCCGAGTGTGTGTGTGAGTGTGTAGGACTGTGTGTGCGAGTGTGTGTGCGAGTGTGTGTGTACGAGTGTGTTCGAGTGTGTGCAATTTTGTGCGAGTGTGTGTGTGCGAGTGCGTATGAGTAAGTGTGTGCGAATGTGTGCGAGTGTGTGCGAGTGTGTGTGCGAGTGTGTTTGCGAGTGTGTGCGTGCGACTGTGTGTGTGCGAGTGTTTGCGTGTGTGTGCGCGTGTGTGTGCGTGTGTACGAGTGTGTGCGAGTGTGTGGGTGCGAGTGTGTGCAAGTGTGTGCGAGTGTGTGTGAGTGTGTGTGAATGTGTGCGAGTGTGTGCGTGTGAGTGCGAGTGTGTGCAAATGTGTGCGAGAGTGTGCGAGTGTGGGCGTGCGAGTGTGTGCGAGTGTGCGCGAGTGTGCGCGAGTGTGTGCGTGTGAGTGAGTGTGTGTGTGAGTGTGAGTGTGTGCTAGTGTGCATGAGTGTGTAAGTGTGTGCGAGTGTGCGCGAGTGTGCGTGTGAGTGAGTGAGTGTGTGTGCGAGTGTGTGTGATTGTGTGTGAGTGTGTACGAGTGTGTGTAGGAGTGTGTGCGAGTGTGTGCGATTGTGTGTGTGAGTGTGTAGGACTGTATGTGCAAGTGTGTGCGAGTGTTTGTGAGTGTGTGCGAGTGTGTGTGAGTGTGTGTGAGTGTGTGCAAGTGTGTGTGTGCAAGTGTGTGTGTGCAAGTGTGTGTGTGCAAGTGTGTTCGAGTGTGTGTGCGAGTGTGTATGAGTGTCTGTGTGTGCAAGTGTGTTTGCGAGTGTGTGCGTGTGAGTGAGTGTGTGTGTGAGTGTGTGCTAGTGTGCATGAGTGTGTCAGTGTGTGCGAGTGTGCGTGTGAGTGAGTGTGTGTGCGAGTGTGTGCGAGTGTGTGAGTGTGTGTGCGAGTGAGTGTGTGTGAGTGTGTATGAGTGTATGTGCGAGTGTGTGCAAGTGTGTGAGAGTGTGTGAGAGTGTGTGTGTGCGAGTGTGTGCAAGTGTGTTTGAGTGAGTGTGTGCGAGTGTGTGCGAGAGTGTGCAAGTGTGTGCGAGTGTGTGTGTGCGAGTGTGTGTGCAATTGTGTATGAGTGTGTGCGAGTGTGTGTGCGTTTGTGCGAGTGTGTGCGTGTGTGTGTGCAAGTGCGTGTGAGTGAGTGCAAGTGTGTGCAAATGTGTGTGCGAGTGTGCGAGTGTGGGCATGCGAGTGTGTGCTAGTGTGCGAGAGTGTGCAAGTGTGTGCGAGTGTGTGTGTGCGAGTGTGTGTGCAATTGTGTATGAGTGTGTGCGAGTGTGTGTGCGTTTGTGCGAGTGTGTGCGTGTGTGTGTGCAAGTGCGTGTGAGTGAGTGCAAGTGTGTGCAAATGTGTGTGCGAGTGTGCGAGTGTGGGCATGCGAGTGTGTGCTAGTGTGCGCGAGTGTGTGAGTGTGTGCGAATGTTGCCGAGTGTGTGTGTGAGTGTGTAGGACTGTGTGTGCGAGTGTGTGCGAGTGTGTGTGTACGAGTGTGTTCGAGTGTGTGCAATTTTGTGCGAGTGTGTGTGTGCGAGTGCGTATGAGTAAGTGTGTGCGAATGTGTGCGAGTGTGTGTGCGAGTGTGTGTGTGAGTGTGTGCGTGCGACTGTGTGTGTGCGAGTGTGTGCGAGTGTGTGCGAGTGTTTGCGTGTGAGTGCGCGTGTGTGTGCGTGTGTACGAGTGTGTGCAAGTGTGTGCGAGTGTGTGTGAGTGTGTGTGTGAGTGTGTGTGAATGTGTGCGAGTCTGTGTGTGCGAGTGTGTGTGTGCGATTGTGTATGAGTGTGTGCGAGTATGTGTGCGAGTGTGTGCGTGCGAGTGCATGCGAGTGAGTGCGAGTGTGTGCAAATGTGTGCGAGAGTGTGCGCGAGTGTGCGCGAGTGTGTGCGTGTGAGTGTGTTTGTGAGTGTGAGTGTGTGCTAGTGTGCATGAGTGTGTGAGTGTGTGCGAGTGTGCGCGAGTGTGCGTGTGAGTGAGTGAGTGTGTGCAAGTGTGTTTAAGTGTGTGTGAGTGTGTACGAGTGTGTGTAGGAGTGTGTGCGAGTGTGTGCGATTGTGTGTGTGAGTGTGTAGGACTGTATGTGCAAGTGTGTGCGAGTGTGTTTGAGTGTGTGAGTGTGTGCGAGTGTGTGTGAGTGTGTGCAAGTGTGTGTGTGTGCGAGTGTGTGTGTGCAAGTGTGTGTGTGCAAGTGTGTGCGAGTGTGTATGAGTGTGTGTGTGTGCAAGTGTGTGCGCGAGTGTGTGTGCAAGTGTGTGCGTGTGAGTGAGTGTGTGTGTGAGTGTGAGTGTGTGCTAGTGTGCATGAGTGTGAGTGTGTGTGTGCGAGTGTGCGTGTGAGTCAGTGAGTGTGTGTGCGAGTGTGTGCGAGTGTGTGTGTGAGTGTGTGCAAGTGTGTTCGAGTGTGTGTGTGAGTGTGCATGAGTGAGTGTGTGCGAGTGTGTGTGAGTTTGTGTGTGTGTGAGTGTGTGCGAGTGTGTGTGTGTGAGTGTGTGCGAGTGTGTGTGTGAGTGTGTGCGAGTGTGTGTGTGCGATTGTGTATTAGTGAATGTGTGCGAGTGTGCGTGAGAGTGAGTGAGTGTGTGTGTGCGAGCGTGTGCGAGTGAGTGTGAGTGAGTGTGTGCGAGTGTGTGTGTGCGATTGTGCATAAGTGTGTGCGAGTGTGTGTGTGAGTGTGTAGGACTGTGTGTGCGAGTGTGTGTGTGAGTGTGTGTGCGTGTGTGTGAGTGTGTGTAGGAGTGTGTGTGAGTGTGTGCGATTGTGTGTGTGAGTGTGTAGTACTGTATGTGCGACTGTGTTCGAGTGTGTGTGTGCGAGTGTGTGAGCATGTGTGAGTGTGTGCAAGTGTGTGCGTGCGAGTGTGTGTGATTGTGTATGAGTGAGTGTGTGCAAGTGTGTTTGAGTGTGTTTGTGCAAGTGTGTATGAGTGTGTGTGTGCGAGTGTGTGCAAGTGTGTTTGTGCGAGTGTGTATGAGTGTGTGTGTGCGAGTGTGTGCAAGTGTGTGTGATTGTGTGTGAGTGTGTGTATGAGTGAGTGTGTGCGAGTGTGTGTGCGAGTGTGTGCGCGAGTGTGTGCGTGTGAGTGTGTGCGAGTGTGTGTAAGTGTGTGCGATTGTGTGTGTGAGTGTGTAGGACTGTATGTGCGAGTGTGTGTGACTGTGTTCGAGTGTGTGTGTGCGAGTGTGTGAGTGTGTGCAAGTGTGTGCGTGCGAGTGTGTGTGTGCGAGTGTGTGTGATTGTGTATGAGTGAGTGTGTGCGAGTGTGTGTGCAAGTGTGTTTGAGTGTGTTTGTGCAAGTGTGTATGAGTGTGTGTGTGCGAGTGTGTGCAAGTGTGTGTGAGTGTGTGTATGAGTGAGTGTGTGCGAGTGTGTGTGAGTGTGTGCAAGTAAGTGTGTGTGAGTGTGTGTGCGTGTGTGTGCGAGTGTGTGTGAGTGTGTGCGATTGTGTGTGTGAGTGTGGAGGACTGTATGTGCGAGTGTGTGTGACTGTGTTCGAGTGTGTGTGTGCGAGTGTGTGAGCATGTGTGAGTGTGTGCAAGTGTGTGCGTGCGAGTGTGTGTGTGCGAGTGTGTGTGATTGTGTATGAGTGAGTGTGTGCGAGTGTGTGCGAGTGTGTGTGCAAGTGTGTTTGAGTGTGTTTGTGCAAGTGTGTATGAGTGTGTGCGAGTGTGTGCAAGTGTGTTTGTGCGAGTGTGTATGATTGTGTGTGTGCGAGTGTGTGCAAGTGTGTGTGATTGTGTGTGAGTGTGTGTATGAGTGAGTGTGTGCGAGTGTGTGTGCGAGTGTGTGCGCGAGTGTGTGCGTGCGGGTGTGCGCGAGTGTGTGTAGTAGTGTGTGTGAGTGTGTGCGATTGTGTGTGTGAGTGTGTAGGACTGTATGTGCGAGTGTGTGCGACTGTGTTCGAGTGTGTGTGTGCGAGTGTGTGAGCATGTGTGAGTGTGTGCAAGTGTGTGTGTGCGAGTGTGTGCGACTGTGTGCGACTGTGTGCGAGTGTGTGTGAGTGTGTCCGAATGTGTGCGTGCGAGTGTGCGCGAGTGTGCACGAGTGTGTGCATGTAAGTGTGTGCGTGCGAGTGTGTGCGAGTGTGCTCGAGTGAATGGGTGAGAGTGTGTGCGAGTGTGTGTGAGTGTGTGCAAGTAAGTGTGTGTGAGAGTGTATGAGTGAGTGTGTGTGAGTGTGTGTGTGTGAGTTTGTGTGTGCGAGTGTGTGTGTGCGATTGTGTATGAGTGTGTGCGAGTATGTGTGTGAGTGTGTGCGAGTGTGTGCGAGTGTGTGCGTGCGAGTGAGTGCGAGTGTGTGCAAATGTGTGCGAGAGTGTGCGAGTGTGGGCGTGCGAGTGTGCGCGAGTGTGCGCGAGTGTGCGTGAGTGTGGGCGTGTGAGTGTGTTTGTGAGTGTGAGTGTGTGCTAGTGTGCATGAGTGTGTGAGTGTGTGCGAGTGTGCGCGAGTGTGCGTGTGAGTGAGTGTGTGTGCGAGTGTGTGTGAGTGTGTGTGAGTGTGTACGAGTGTGTGTAGGAGTGTGTGCGAGTGTGTGCGATTGTGTGTGTGAGTGTGTAGGACTGTATGTGCAAGTGTGTGCGAGTGTGTTTGAGTGTGTGAGTGTGTGCGAGTGTGTGTGAGTGTGTGCAAGTGTGTGTGTGCGAGTGTGTGTGTGCAAGTGTGTGTGTGCAAGTGTGTTCGAGTGTGTGTGCGAGTGTGTATGAGTGTGTGTGTGTGCAAGTGTGTGCGCGAGTGTGTGCGTGTGAGTGAGTGTGTGTGTGAGTGTGAGTGTGTGCTAGTGTGCATGAGTGTGAGTGTGTGTGTGCGTGTGAGTGAGTGAGTGTGTGTGTGAGTGTGTGCAAGTGTGTTCGAGTGTGTGTGTGCGAGTGTGTGTGTGCGATTGTGTATGAGTGTGTGCGAGTATGTGTGCAAATGTGTGCGAGAGTGTGCGAGTGTGGGCGTGCGAGTGTGCGCGAGTGTGCGCGAGTGTGTGCGTGTGAGTGTGTTTGTGAGTGTGAGTGTGTGCTAGTGTGCATGAGTGTGTGAGTGTGTGCGAGTGTGCGCGAGTGTGCGTGTGAGTGAGTGTGTGTGCGAGTGTGTGGAAGTGTGTGTGAGTGTGTACGAATGTGTGTAGGAGTGTGTGCGAGTGTGTGCGATTGTGTGTGTGAGTGTGTAGGACTGTATGTGCAAGTGTGTGCGAGTGTGTTTGAGTGTGTGAGTGTGTGCGAGTGTGTGTGAGTGTGTGCAAGTGTGTGTGTGCGAGTGTGTGTGTGCAAGTGTGTGTGTGCAAGTGTGTGCGAGTGTGTATGAGTGTGTGTGTGTGCAAGTGTGTGCGCGAGTGTGTGCGCGAGTGTGTGTGAGTGAGTGTGTGTGTGTGAGTGTGAGTGTGTGCTAGTGTGCATGAGTGTGAGTGTGTGTGTGCGAGTGTGCGTGTGAGTCAGTGAGTGTGTGTGCGAGTGTGTGCGAGTGTGTGTGTGAGTGTGTGCAAGTGTGTTCGAGTGTGTGTGTGAGTGTGCATGAGTGAGTGTGTGCGAGTGTGTGTGAGTTTGTGTGTGTGAGTGTGTGCGAGTGTGTGTGTGTGAGTGTGTGCGTGTGAGTGTGTGCGAGTGTGTGTGTGAGTGTGTGCGAGTGTGTGTGTGCGATTGTGTATTAGTGAATGTGTGCGAGTGTGCGTGAGAGTGAGTGAGTGTGTGTGTGCGAGTGTGTGCGAGTGAGTGTGAGTGAGTGTGTGCGAGTGTGTATGAGTGTGTGTGTGCGATTGTGCATAAGTGTGTGCGAGTGTGTGTGTGAGTGTGTAGGACTGTGTGTGCGAGTGTGTGTGATAGTGTGCGTGTGTGTGAGTGTGTGTAGGAGTGTGTGTGAGTGTGTGCGATTGTGTGTGTGAGTGTGTAGTACTGTATGTGCGACTGTGTTCGAGTGTGTGTGTGCGAGTGTGTGAGCATGTGTGAGTGTGTGCAAGTGTGTGCGTGCGAGTGTGTGTGATTGTGTATGAGTGAGTGTGTGCGAGTGTGTGCGAGTGTGTGTGCAAGTGTGTTTGAGTGTGTTTGTGCAAGTGTGTATGAGTGTGTGTGTGCGAGTGTGTGCAAGTGTGTTTGTGCGAGTGTGTATGAGTGTGTGTGTGCGAGTGTGTGCAAGTGTGTGTGATTGTGTGTGAGTGTGTGTATGAGTGAGTGTGTGCGAGTGTGTGTGCGAGTGTGTGCGCGAGTGTGTGCGTGTGAGTGTGTGCGAGTGTGTGTAAGTGTGTGTGATTGTGTGTGTGAGTGTGTAGGACTGTATGTGCGAGTGTGTGTGACTGTGTTCGAGTGTGTGTGTGCGAGTGTGTGAGTGTGTGCAAGTGTGTGCGTGCGAGTGTGTGTGTGCGAGTGTGTGTGATTGTGTATGAGTGAGTGTGTGCGAGTGTGTGCGAGTGTGTGTGCAAGTGTGTTTGAGTGTGTTTGTGCAAGTGTGTATGAGTGTGTGCGAGTGTGTGCAAGTGTGTTTGTGCGAGTGTGTATGAGTGTGTGTGTGCGAGTGTGTGCAAGTGTGTGTGATTGTGTGTGAGTGTGTGTATGAGTGAGTGTGTGCGAGTGTGTGTGCGAGTGTGTGCGCGAGTGTGTGCGTGCGGGTGTGCGCGAGTGTGTGTAGTAGTGTGTGTGACTGTGTGCGATTGTGTGTGTGAGTGTGTAGGACTGTATGTGCGACTGTTTGCGACTGTGTTCGAGTGTGTGTGTGCGACAGTGTGTGAGCATGTGTGAGTGTGTGCAAGTGTGTGTGTGCAAGTGTGTGCGTACGAGTGTGTGCGAGTGTGTGCGAGTGTGTCCGAATGTGTGCGAGTGTGTGCGTGCGAGTGTGCGCGAGTGTGCACGAGTGTGTGCATGCGAGTGTGTGCGAGTGTGCTCGAGTGAATGGGTGAGAGTGTGTGCGAGTGTGTGTGAGTGTGTGCAAGTAAGTGTGTGTGAGAGTGTATGAGTGAGTGTGTGTGAGTGTGTGTGTGCGAGTTTGTGTGCGAGTGTGTGCGAGTGAGTGTGTGCGAGTTTGTGTGCGAGTCTGTGTGCGAGTGTGTGTGTGCAAGTGTGTGTGTGCGCGTGAGTGTGTGCGAGTGTGTGAGTGCGAATGTGTGTGCGTGTGAGTGTGTGCGAGTGTGTATGAGCGTATGTGCGAGTGTGTGCCAGTTTGTGCGAGTGTGTGTGCGAGTGTGTGCAAGTGTGTGCGAGTGTGTGCGAGTGTGTGTGTGCGAGTGTGTGTGCGAGTGTGTGTGCAATTGTGTATGAGTGTGTGCGAGTGTGTGTTAGTTTGTGCGAGTGTGTGCGTCTGTTCGTGCGAGTGAGTGCGGGTGTGTGCGAGTGTGTGTATGTGAGTGTGTGTGCGATTGTGTATGAGTGTGTGTGAGTTTGTGCGAGTGTGTGCGTGTGTGTGCGAGTGCGTGCGAGTACGCGCAAATGTGTGTGAGAGTGTGCGAGTGTGGGCGTGCGAGTGTGTGCTAGTGTGCGCGAGTGTGTGAGTGTGTGCGAGTGTGCGTGAGTAAGTGTGTGTGTAAGTGCGTGCGAGTGTTTCCGAGTGTGTGTGAGCGTGTAGGACTGTGTGTGCGAGTGTGTGTGCGAGTGTGTGAGTACGAGTGTGTTCGAGAGTGTGCAATTGTGTGCGAGTGTGTGTGCGAGTGCGTATGAGTGAGTGTGTGCGAGTGTGTGCGAGTGTGTGCGAGTGTGTGTTTGCGAGTGTGTGCGAGTGTGTGCATGCCAGTGTGTGCGTGCAAGTGTGTGCGTGCGAGTGTGTGCGAGTGTGTGCAAGTGTGTGAGTGTGTGCGAGTGTGTGCGAGTGTGTGCAAATTTGCCCGAGTGTGCGCGAGTGTGCATGAGTGAGTGGGTGCGAGTGTGTGTGTGAGTGTGTGTGAGTGTGTGTGATTGTGTGTGCGAGTGTGTGCAAGTGTGTGTGAGTGTGTGTATGAGTGAGTGTGTGCGAGTGTGTGCGAGTGTGTGTGCGAGTGTGTGCGCGAGTGGGTGTGTGCGAGTGTGTGCGAGTGTGTGTGCTAGTGTGTGCGAGTGTGTGCGATTGTGTGTGTGAGTGTGTAGGACTGTATGTGCGAGTGTGTGCGAGTGTGTATGAGTGTGTGTGTGAGTGTGTGCAAGTGTGTGTGAGTGTGTGTGCGAGTGTGTGCAATTGTGTGTGAGAGTGTGTAGGACTGTATGTGCGAGTGTGTGCGAGTGTGTATGAGTGTGTGAGTGCGAGTGTGTGCGAATGTGTGCGTGCGAGTGTGCACAAGTGTGCACGAGTGTGTGCATGTAAGTGTGTGCATGCGAGTGTGTGCGTGTGTGCTCGAGTGAATGGGTGCGAGTGTGTGCGAGTGTGTGTGAGTGTGTGCGAGTGAGTGTGTGTGAGTGAGTGAGTGTGTGTGAGTGTGTGCGTGTGTGCGAGTTTGTGTGCGAGTGTGTGCGAGTGTGTGTGAGTGTGTGCGTGTGTGCGAGTGTGTGCGTGTGAGTGTGTGCGAGTGTGTGAGTGTGTGTGCGAATGTGTGTGCGAGTGAGTGTGTGCGAGTGGGTATGAGTGTATGTGCGAGTGTGTGCAAGTGTGTGGGAGTGTGTGTGAGTGTGTGGGTGCGAGTGTGTGCAAGTGTGTGCGAGTGAGTGTGTGCGAGAGTGTGCGAGTGTGTGCGAGTGTGTGTGCAAGTGTGTGTGCAATTGTGTATGAGTGTGTGCGAGTGTGTGTGCGTTTGTGCGAGTGTGTGCGTGTGTGTGCGAGTGAGTGTGAGTGAGTGCAAGTGTGTGCAAATGTGTGCGCGAGTGTGCGAGTGTGGGCATGCGATTGTGTGCTAGTGTGCGCGAGTGTGTGAGTGTGTGCGAGTGTGCGTGAGTAAGTGTGTGTGTGAGTGTGTGCGAGTGTTGCCGAGTGTGTGTGCGAGTGTGTGTGCGAGTGTGTGTGTACGAGTGTGTTCGAGTGTGTGCAATTTTGTGCGAGTGTGTGTGTGCCAGTGCGTATGAGTAAGTATGTGCGAATGTGTGCGAGTGTGTGTGCGAGTGTGTGTGCGCGTGTGTGCATGTGACTGTGTGTGTGCGACTGTGGGCGAGTGTGTGCGAGTGTTTGCGTGTGTGTACGAGTGTGTGCGAGTGTGTGGGTGCGAGTGTGTGCAAGTGTGTGCGAGTGTGTGTGAGTGTGTGTGTGAGTGTGTGTGAATGTGTGCGAGTTAGTGTGTGCGAGTGTGTGTGTGCGATTGTGTATGAGTGTGTGCGAGTATGTGTGTGAGCGTGTGCGAGTGTGTGCGAGAGTGTGCGAGAGTGTGCGTGCGAGTGCATGCGAGTGAGTGTCAGTGTGTGCAAATGTGTGCGAGTGTGTGCGAGTGTGCGTGAGTGTGTGCGTGTGAGTGAGTGTGTGTGTGAGTGTGAGTGTGTGCTAGTGTGCATGAGTGTGTGAGTGTGTGCGAGTGTGCGCGAGAGTGCGTGTGAGTGAGTGAGTGTGTGTTCGAGTGTGTGTGAGTGTGTACGAGTGGGTGTAGGAGTGTGTGCGAGTGTGTGCGATTGTGTGTGTGAGTGTGTAGGACTGTATGTGCAAGTGTGTGCGAGTGTGTTTGAGTGTGTGAGTGTGTGCGAGTGTGTGTGAGTGTTTGTGAGTGTGTGCAAGTGTGTGTGTGCGAGTGTGTGTGTGTGAGTGTGTGCAAGTGTGTTCGAGTGTGTGTGCGAGTGTGTATGAGTGTGTGTGTGTGCAAGTGTGTGCGCGTGTGTGTGAGTGTCTGTGAGTGTGTGCATGAGTGAGTGTGTGCGAGTTTGTGTGTGTGTGTGAGTGTGTGCGAGTGTGTGCGAGTGTGTGTGTGAGTGTGTGCGAGTGTGTGTGTGCGATTGTGTATTAGTGAATGTGTGCGAGTGTGCGTGAGTGTGTGCGTGTGAGTGAGTGAGTGTGTGTGTGCGAGTGTGTGCGAGTGAGTGTGAGTGAGTGTGTGCGAGTGTGTGCGAGTGTGTGTGTGCGATTGTGCATGAGTGTGTGCGAGTGTGTATGTGCAATTGTGTATGAGTGTGTGTGAGTTTGTGCGAGTGTGTGCGTCTGTGTACGAGTGCGTGCGAGTATGCGCAAATGTGTGTGAGAGTGTACGAGTGTGGGCGTGCGAGTGTGTGCTAGTGTGCGTGAGTGTGTGAGTGTGTGCGAGTGTGCGTGAGTAAGTGTGTGTGTAAGTGCGTGCGAGTGTTTCCGAGTGTGTGTGTGAGTGTGTAGGACTTTGTGTGCGAGTGTGTGCGAGTGTGTGTGCGAGTGTGTGAGTACGAGTGTGTTCGAGAGTGTGCAATTGTGTGCGAGTGTGTGTGCGAGTGCGTATGAGTGAGTGTGTGCGAGTGTGTGCGAGTGTGTGTTTGCGAGTGTGTGCGAGTGTGTGCGAGTGTGTGCGAGTGTGTGTTTGCGAGTGTGTGCGAGTGTGTGCGAGTGTGTGCGAGTGTGTGCGATTGTGTGTTTGCGAGTGTGTGCGAGTGTGTGCGAGTGTGTATGAGTGTATGTGCAAGTGTGTGCGCGAGTGTGTTTTAGAGTGTGTGCAATTGTGTGCGTGCGAGTGTGCTCGAGTGAGTGGGTGCGTGTAAGTGTGTGCGTGCGAGTGTGTGCGAATATGTGCGAGTGTGTGCGAGTGTGTGCATGCGAGTGTGTGCGTGCAAGTGCTTGCGTTCGAGTGTGTGCGAGTGTGTGCAAGTGTGTGAGTGTGTGCGAGTGTGTGTGCTAGTGTGTGCAAATGTGCCCGAGTGTGCACGAGTGAGTGTGTGCGAGTGTGTGTGAGTGTGTGTGCGAGTGTGTGCGTGCGAGTGTGTGCGAGTGTGTGTGTGAGAGTGTGCGAGTGTGTGCAAATGTGTGCGAGTGTGCACGAGTGAGTGGGTGCGAGTATGCGCGAGTGTGTGTGAGTGTGTGCATGTGAGTGTGTGCAAGCGTGCGTGTGATTGTGTGTGCAAGCGTGTGTGTGCGCGAGTGTGTGCGAGTGTGTATGAGTGTGTGTGCGAGTGTGTGCAAGTGTGTGTGAGTGTGTGCGAGTGTGTGTGTGCGAGTGTGTGTGTGTGTGTGAGTGTGTGCGAGTGCTTGCTAGTGTGTGTGAGTGTGTGCGACTGTGTGTGCGAGTGTGTGCGCGTGTGTGCGAGTGTGTATGAGTGTATGTGCGAGTGTGTGTGCGAGTGTGTGTTCGAGTGTGTGTGTTCGAGTGTGTGCAAGTGTGTACGAGTGTGTGTGCGAGTGCGTACAAGTGTGTGCGAGTGTGCATGAGTGTGTGCGTGCGAGTGTGTGCGAGTGTGCTCGAGTGAGTGGGTGCGAGTGTGTGCGAGTGTGTATGAGTGAGTGTGTGTGAGTGTGTGTGCGAGTGCGTGCGTGCGAGTGTGTGTGAGTGTGTGCGATTGTGTGTGTGAGTGTGTAGGACTGTATGTGCGAGTGTGTATGAGTGTGTGTGTGAGTTTGTGCAAGTGTGTGCGAGTGTGTACGAGTGTGTGCAAGTGTGTGCGAGTGAGTGTGTGCGAGTGTGTGCGTGCGAGTGTGTGCGGGTGTGTGCGTGTGAGTGAGTGCGAGTGTGTGCAAATGTGTGTGAGCGTGTGCGAGTGTGTGTGAGTGTGTGCGAGTGTGCGCATGTGAGTGAGTGTGTGTGTGTCTGTGTGAGTGTGTGCTTGCGAGTGTTTGCTAGTGTGCGCGAGTGTGTGAGTGTGTGCGAGTGTGTGTGTGAGTGAGTGAGTGTGTGTGTGCGAGTGTGTGCGAGTGAGTGTGAGTGAGTGTGTGCGAGTGTGTGCAAGTGTGTGTGTGCGATTGTGCATGAGTGTGTGCGAGTGTGTGTTTGCAATTGTGTATGAGTGTGTGTGAGTTTGTGCGAGTGTGTGCGTGTGTGTACGAGTGCGTGCGAGTACGCGCAAATGTGTGTGAGAGTGTACGAGTGTGGGTGTGCGAGTGTGTGCTAGTGTGCGTGAGTGTGTGAGTGTGTGCGAGTGTGCGTGAGTAAGTGTGTGTGTAAGTGCGTGCGAGTGTTTCCGAGTGTGTGTGTGAGTGTGTAGGACTGTGTGTGCGAGTGTGTGCGAGTGTGTGTGTGAGTGTGCAATTGTGTGCGAGTGTGTGTGCGAGTACGTATGAGTGAGTGTGTGCGAGTGTGTGCGAGTGTGTGTTTGCGAGTGTGTGCGAGTGTGTATGAGTGTATGTGCAAGTGTGTGCGCGAGTGTGTTTTAGAGTGTGTGCAATTGTGTGCGTGCGAGTGTGCTCGAGTGAGTGGGTGCGTGTAAGTGTGTGCGTGCGAGTGTGTGCGAATATGTGCGAGTGTGTGCGAGTGTGTGCATGCGAGTGTGTGCGTGCAAGTGCTTGCGTTCGAGTGTGTGCGAGTGTGTGCAAGTGTGTGAGTGTGTGCGAGTGTGTGTGCTAGTGTGTGCAAATGTGCCCGAGTGTGCACGAGTGAGTGTGTGCGAGTGTGTGTGAGTGTGTGTGCGAGTGTGTGCGAGTGTGTGTGAGTGTGTGTGTGAGAGTGTGCGAGTGTGTGCAAATGTGTGCGAGTGTGCACGAGTGAGTGGGTGCGAGTATGCGCGAGTGTGTGTGAGTGTGTGCATGTGAGTGTGTGCAAGCGTGCGTGCGATTGTGTGTGCAAGCGTGTGTGTGCGCGAGTGTGTGCGAGTGTGTATGAGTGTGTGTGCGAGTGTGTGCGAGTGTGTGCAAGTGTGTGTGAGTGTGTGCGAGTGTGTGTGTGCGAGTGTGTGTGTGTGTGTGAGTGTGTGCGAGTGCTTGCTAGTGTGTGTGAGTGTGTGCGACTGTGTGTGCGAGTGTGTGCGCGTGTGTGCGAGTGTGTATGAGTGTATGTGCGAGTGTGTGTGCGAGTGTGTGTTCGAGTGTGTGTGTTCGAGTGTGTGCAAGTGTGTACGAGTGTGTGTGCGAGTGCGTACAAGTGTGTGCGAGTGTGCATGAGTGTGTGCGTGTGAGTGTGTGCGAGTGTGTGCATGCGAGTGTGTGCGTGCAAGTGTTTGCGTTCGAGTGTGTGCGAGTGTGTGCAAGTGTGTGAGTGTGTGTGAGTGTGTGTGCTAGTGTGTGCAAATGTGCCCGAGTGTGCACGAGTGAGTGTGTGCGAGTGTGTGTGAGTGTGTGTGCGAGTGTGTGCGTGCGAGTGTGTGCGAGTGTGTGTGAGTGTGTGTGTGAGAGTGTGCGAGTGTGTGCAAATGTGTGCGAGTGTGCACGAGTGAGTGGGTGCGAGTATGCGCGAGTGTGTGTGAGTGTGTGCATGTTAGTGTGTGCAAGCGTGCGTGCGATTGTGTGTGCAAGCGTGTGTGTGCGCGAGTGTGTGCGAGTGTGTATGTGTGTGTGTGCGAGTGTGTGAGTGTGTGTGAGTGTGTGTGAGTGTGTGTGTGCAAGTATGTATGAGTGTGTGCGAGTGTGTGTACGAGTGTGTGTGCGATTGTGCATAAGTGTGTGCGAGTGTGTGTGAGTGTGTGTGAGTATTTGTGTGAGTGTTTGTGTTCGAGTGTGTTCGATTGTGTTTGAGTGTGAGTGAGTGTGTATGAGTGTGTGTGAGTGTGTGCCAGTGTGTGCGAGTGTGTGTGCGAGTGTGTGTGAGTGTGTGCGAGTGTGTGCGATTGTGTGTGTGAGTGTGTAGGACTGTATGTGCAAGTGTGTATGAGTGTGTGTGTGAGTGTGTGAAAGTGTGTGCGAGTGTGTGCAAGTGTGTGCGAGTGAGTGTGTGCGAGTGTGTGCGTGCGAGTGTGTGCGTGCGAGTGTGTGCGAGTGTGTGCGACTGTGTGCGAGTGTGTCCGAATGTGTGTGAGTGTGTGCGTGCGAGTGTGCCCGAGTGTGCACGAGTGTGTGCATGTAAGTGTGTGCGTGCGAGTGTGTGCGAGTGTGTGCGAGTGTGCTCGAGTGAATGGGTGAGAGTGTGTGCGAGTGTGTGTGAGTGTGTGCAAGTAAGTGTGTGTGAGAGTGTATGAGTGAGTGTGTGTGAGTGTGTGTGCGAGTTTGTGTGCAAGTGTGTGCGAGTGAGTGTGTGCGAGTGTGTGCGAGTTTGTGTGCGAGTGTGTGCGTGCGAGTGTGTGTGTGTGCGTGTGTGCGCGCGAGTGTGTGCGAGTGTGTGAGTGCGAATGTGTGTGCGTGTGAGTGTGTGCGAGTGTGTATGAGTGTATGTGCGAGTGTGTGTGCAATTGTGTATGAGTGTGTGCGAGTGTGTGTGAGTTTGTGCAAGTGTGTGCGTGTGTTCGTGCGAGTGCGTGCGAGTGAGTGCGGGTGTGTGCGAGTGTGTGTATGCGAGTGTGTGTGCGATTGTGTATGAGTGTGTGTGAGTTTGTGCGAGTGTGTGCGTGTGTGTGCGAGTGCGTGCGAGTACGCGCAAATGTGTGCGAGTGTGGGCGTGCGAGTGTGTGCTAGTGTGCGCGAGTGTGTGAGTGTGTGTGAGTGTGCGTGAGTAAGTGTGTGTGTAAGTGCATGCAAGTGTTTCCGAGTGTGTGTGTGAGTATGTAGGACTGTGTGCGAGTGTGTGCGAGTGTGTGCGAGTGTGTTCGAGTGTGTGCAATTGTGTGCGAGTGTGTGTGCGAGTGCGTATGAGTGAGTGTGTGCGAGTGTGTGTTTGCGAATGTGTGTGCGAGTGTGTGCGAGTGTGTATGAGTGTATGTGCGAGTGTGTGCGCGAGTGTGTGTTTTAGAATGTGTGCAATTGTGTGCGTGTGAGTGTGTGCATGAGTCTGTGCGTGCGAGTGTGCTCGAGTGAGTGGGTGCGTGTAAGTGTGTGCGTGCGAGTGTGTGCGAGTGTGTGCGAGTGTGTGCGAGCAAGTGTTTGCGTGCGAGTGTGTGCGAGTGTGTGCAAGTGTGTGAGTGTGTGCGAGTGTGTGTGCGAGTGTGTGCAAATGTGCCCGAGTGTGCGCGAGTGTGCACGAGTGAGTGGGTGCGAGTGTGTGTGAGTGTGTATGAGTGAGTGTGTGCGTGTGTGCGAGTTTGTGTGCGAGTGAGTGTGTGCGAATGTGTGCGAGTGTGTTTGTGAGTGTGTGTGCGAGTGTGTGCGTGAGAGTGTGTGCGAGTGTGTGTGCGAGTGTGTGCAAGTTTTTGCGATTGTGTGTGTGAGTGTGTAGGACTGTATGTGCGAGTGTGTGCGAGTGTGTATGAGTGTGTGTGTGAGTGTGTGCAAGTGTGTGTGAGTGAGTGTGTGTGAGTAGGTGTGCGAGTGTGTGTGCGAGTGTGTGCGAGTGTGTGCGATCTTGTGTGAGAGTGTGTAGGACTGTATGTGCGAGTGTGTATGAGTGTGTGTGTGAGTGTGTGCGAGTGAATGTGTGTGAGTGTGTGTGCGAGTGTGTGTATGAGTGTGTGTGTGAGTGTGTGCAAGTGTGTGTGAGTGAATGTGTGTGAGTGTGTGTGCGAGTGTGTGCATGCGAGTGTGTGCGTGCGAGTGTGTGTATGAGTGTGTGTGTGAGTGTGTGCAAGTGTGTGTGAGTGAATATGTGTGAGTGTGTGTGCGAGTGTGTGCATGCGAGTGTGTGCGTGTGAGTGTGCACGAGTGTGTGCGTGTAAGTGTGTGCGTGCGAGTGTGTGCGAGTGTGCTCAAGTGAATGGGTGCGAGTGTGTGCGAGTGTGTGTGAGTGTGTGCGAGTGAGTGTGTGTGAGTGTGTGTGAGTGTGTGCGATTGTGTGTGAGTGTGTGCGAGTGTGTATGAGTGTGTGTGTGAGTGTGTGCAAGTGTGTGTGAGTGAGTGTGTGTGAGTAGGTGTGCGAGTGTGTGTGCGAGTGTGTGCGAGTGTGTGCGATCTTGTGTGAGAGTGTGTAGGACTGTATGTGCGAGTGTGTGCGAGTGTGTATGAGTGTGTGTGTGAGTGTGTGCAAGTGTGTGCGAGTGAATGTGTGTGAGTGTGTGTGCGAGTGTGTGTATGAGTGTGTGTGTGAGTGTGTGCAAGTGTGTGTGAGTGAATGTGTGTGAGTGTGTGTGCGAGTGTGTGCATGCGAGTGTGTGCGTGCGAGTGTGTGTATGAGTGTGTGTGTGAGTGTGTGCAAGTGTGTGTGAGTGAATGTGTGTGAGTGTGTGCGAGTGTGTGCATGCGAGTGTGTGCGTGCGAGTGTGCACGAGTGTGTGCGTGTAAGTGTGTGCGTGCGAGTGTGTGCGAGTGTGCTCAAGTGAATGGGTGCGAGTGTGTGCGAGTGTGTGTGAGTGTGTGTGAGTGTGTGCGATTGTGTGTGAGTGTGTGCGAGTGTGTATGAGTGTGTGTGTGAGTGTGTGCAAGTGTGTGTGAGTGAGTGTGTGTGAGTAGGTGTGCGAGTGTGTGTGCGAGTGTGTGCGAGTGTGTGCGATCTTGTGTGAGAGTGTGTAGGACTGTATGTGCGAGTGTGTGCGAGTGTGTATGAGTGTGTGTGTGAGTGTGTGCAAGTGTGTGTGAGTGAATGTGTGTGAGTGTGTGTGCGAGTGTGTGCATGCGAGTGTGTGCGTGCGAGTGTGTGTATGAGTGTGTGTGTGAGTGTGTGCAAGTGTGTGTGAGTGAATGTGTGTGAGTGTGTGCGAGTGTGTGCATGCGAGTGTGTGCGTGCGAGTGTGCACGAGTGTGTGCGTGTAAGTGTGTGCGTGCGAGTGTGTGCGAGTGTGCTCAAGTGAATGGGTGCGAGTGTGTGCGAGTGTGTGTGAGTGTGTGCGAGTGAGTGTGTGTGAGTGTGTGCGATTGTGTGTGAGTGTGTGCGAGTGTGTATGAGTGTGTGTGTGAGTGTGTGCAAGTGTGTGTGAGTGAGTGTGTGTGAGTAGGTGTGCGAGTGTGTGTGCGAGTGTGTGCGAGTGTGTGCGATCTTGTGTGAGAGTGTGTAGGAATGTATGTGCGAGTGTGTGCGAGTGTGTATGAGTGTGTGTGTGAGTGTGTGCAAGTGTGTGCGAGTGAATGTGTGTGAGTGTGTGTGCGAGTGTGTGTATGAGTGTGTGTGTGAGTGTGTGCAAGTGTGTGTGAGTGAATGTGTGTGAGTGTGTGTGCGAGTGTGTGCATGCGAGTGTGTGCGTGCGAGTGTGTGTATGAGTGTGTGTGTGAGTGTGTGCAAGTGTGTGTGAGTGAATGTGTGTGAGTGTGTGTGCGAGTGTGTGCATGCGAGTGTGTGCGTGCGAGTGTGCACGAGTGTGTGCGTGTAAGTGTGTGCGTGCGAGTGTGTGCGAGTGTGCTCAAGTGAATGGGTGCGAGTGTGTGCGAGTGTGTGTGAGTGTGTGCGAGTGAGTGTGTGTGTGTGTGTGTGAGTGTGTGCGTTTGTGTGTGAGTGTGTGCGAGTGTGTGCGAGTGTGTGTGTGTGTGCGAATGTGTGTTCGAATGTGTGTGTGAGTGTGTGTGCGAGTGCGTGTGCGAGTGTGTGTGCGAGAGTGAGCGAGTGTGTGCGAGTGTGTGCAAATGTGCCCGAGTGTCCACGAGTGAGTGGGTGCGAGTGTGTGCGAGTATGTGTGAGTGTGTGCATTTGAGTGTGTGCGAGCGTGTGCGAGTGTGTGTGACTGTGTGTGCGAGTGTGTGTGCGAGTGTGTGTGCGAGAGTGTGCGAGTGTGTGCAAATGTGCCCGAGTGTGCACGAGTGATTGTGTGCGAGTGTGTGTGAGTGTGTGCATGTGAGTGTGTGCGAGCGTGTGCGAGTGTGTGTGAGTGTGTGTGCGAGTGTGTGTGCGAGTGTGTGCGAGAGTGTGCGAGTGTGTGCGAGTGTGTGCAAATGTGCCCGAGTGTGCGCGAGTGTGCACGAGTGAGTGGGTGCGAGTGGGTGCGAGTATGTGTGAGTGTGTGCATGTGAGTGTGTGTGCGAGTGTGTGTGCATGTGTGTGTGCGAGTGTGTGCGAGTGTGTATGAGTGTGTGTGCGAGTGTGTGCAAGTGTGTGTGAGTGTGTGTGAGTGTGTGTGTGCAAGTATGTATGGGTGTGTGTACGAGTGTGTGTGCGATTGTGCATAAGTGTGTGCGAGTGTGTGTGAGTGTGTGTGAGTGTGTGTGTGAGTGTTTGTGTGCGAGTGTGTTCGATTGTGTGTGAGTATGAGTGAGTGTGTACGAGTGTGTGCGAGTGTGTGCCAGTGTGTGCGAGTGTGTGTGCGAGTGTGTGTGAGTGTGTGCGAGTGTGTGCGAGTGTGTGTGTGTGTGTGTAGGACTGTATGTGCAAGTGTGTATGAGTGTGTGTGTGAGTGTTTGAAAGTGTGTGCGAGTGTGTGCAAGTGTGTGCGAGTGAGAGTGTGCGAGTGTGTGCGTGCGAGTGTGTACATGCGAGTGTGTGCGTGCGAGTGTGTGCGACTGTGTGTGAGTGTGTGCAAGTGTGTGCGAGTGTGTCCGAATGTGTGCGAGTGTGTGCGTGCGAGTGAGCCTGAGTGTACACGAGTGTGTGCATGTAAGTGTGTGCGTGCGAGTGTGTGTGAGTGTGCTCGAGTGATTGGGTGAGAGTGTGTGTGAGTGTGTGCAAGTAAGTGTGTGTGAGAGTGTATGAGTGAGTGTGTGAGTGTGTGTGAGAGTGTGTGTGCAAGTGTGTGCGAGTGAGTGTGTGCGAGTGTGTGCGAGTTTGTGTGCGAGTGTTTGTGCGAGTGGGTGCGTGCGAGTGTGTGTGTGTGCGTGTGTGCGCGCGAGTGTGTGCGAGTGTGTGAGTGCGAATGTGTGTGTGAGTGTGTGCGAGTGTGTATGAGTGTATGTGCGAGTGTGTGCCAGTGTGTGCGAGTGTGTGCAAGTGTGTGCGAGTGTGTGCGAGAGTGTGTGTGCGAGTGTGTGTGCAATTGTGTATGAGTGTGTGCGAGTGTGTGTTAGTTTGTGCAAGTGTGTGCGTGTGTTCGTGCGAGTGAGTGCGGGTGTGTGCGAGTGTGTGTATGCGAGTGTGTGTGCGATTGTGTATGAGTGTGTGTGCGAGTGCGTGCGAGTACACGCAAATGTGTGCGAGAGTGTGCGAGTGTGGGCGTGCGAGTGTGTGCTAGTGTGCGCGAGTGTGTGAGTGTGTGCGAGTGTGCGTGAGTAAGTGTGTGTGTAAGTGCGTGCGAGTGTTTCCGAGTGTGTGTGTGAGTGTGTAGGACTGTGTGTGCGAGTGTGTGAGTATGAGTGTATTCGAGTGTGTGCAATTGTGTGTGAGTGTGTGTGCGAGTGCGTATGAGTGAGTGTGTGC
Organism: Phyllobates terribilis; assembly: GCF_046119375.1. Lineage (NCBI taxonomy): Eukaryota > Metazoa > Chordata > Amphibia > Anura > Dendrobatidae > Phyllobates > Phyllobates terribilis. Next base: position 22,487,877 of record NW_027362776.1, read on the forward strand.
GAGTGTGTGCGAGTGTGTGCGAGTGTGTGCGAGTGTGTGTTTGCGAGTGTGTGTGCGAGTGTGTGTTTTAGAGTGTGTGCAATTGTGTGCGTGCGAGTGTGCTCGAGTGAGTGGGTGCGTGTAAGTGTGTGCGTGCGAGTGTGTGCGAATGTGTGCAAGTGTGTGCGAGTGTGTGCATGCGAGTGTGTGCGTGCAAGTGTTTGCGTGCGAGTGTGTGCATGTGTGTGAGTGTGTGCGAGTGTGTGTGCGAGTGTGTGCGAGTGTGTGCAAATGTACCCGAGTGTGCGCGAGTGTGCACGAGTGAGTGGGTGCGAGTGTGTGTGAGTGTGTATGAGTGAGTGTGTGCGAATGTGTGCGAGTGTGTTTGTGATTGTGTGTGCGAGTGTGTGCGTGCGAGTGTCTGCGAGTGTGTGTGAGTGTGTGCGAGTGTATGTGAGTGTGTGCAAATGTGCCCGAGTGTGCACGAGTGTGCACGAGTGAGTGTGTGCGAGTGTGTGCAAGTGTGTCTGAGTGTGTGCGAGTGTGTGTGTGCGAGTGTGTGTATGAGTATGTGTGTTCGATTGTGTATAAGTGTGTGCGAGTGTGTGTATGAGTGTGTGTGAGTGTGTGTGCAAGTGTGTGTGTGCGAGTGTGTTTGATTGTGTGTGAGTGTGTGTGTGAGTGTGAGTGAGTGTGTACGAGTGTGTGCGAGTGTGTGCGAATGTGTGTGCGAGTGTGTGCGGGTGTGTGCGATTGTGTGTGTGAGTGTGTAGGACTGTACATGCGAGTGTGTGCGAGTGTGTATGAGTGTGTGTAAGTGTGCGTGCGAGTGTGTGCGACTGTGTGCGACTGTGTGCGAGTGTGTGCGAGTGTGTGCGAATGTGTGCGAGTTTGTACGTGCGAGTGTGCATGAGTGTGCACGAGTGTGTGCGTATAATTGTGTGCGTGCGAGTGTGCTCGAGTGAATGGGTGCGAGTGTGTGTGAGTGTGTGCGAGTGAGTGTGTGTGAGTGTGTATAAGTGAGTGTGTGTGAGTGTGTGCGTGTGTGCGAGTTTGTGTGCGAGTGTGTATGAGTGTGTGTGTGAGTGTGTGCGAGTGAGTGTGTGTGAGTGTGTGTGCGAGTGTGTGTGCGAGTGTGTGTGCGAGTGTGTGCGAGTGTGTGTGATTGTGTGTGAGAGTGTGTAGGACTGTATGTGCGAGTGTGTGCGAGTGTGTATGAGTGTGTGTGTGAGTGTGTGCAAGTGAGTGTGTGTGAGTGTGTGTGCGAGTGTGTGCATGCGAGTGTGTGCGTGCGAGTGTGCGTGAGTGTGTGCGACTGTGTGCGAGTGTGTGCGAGTGTGTGAGTGCGAGTGTGTGCGAATGTGTGCGAGTGTGTGCATGCGAGTGTGCACGAGTGTGCACGAGTGTGCACGAGTGTGTGCGTGTGTGTGCGTGCGAGTGTGTGCGAGTGTGCTCGAGTGAATGGGTGCGAGTGTGTGCGAGTGTGTGTTAGTGTGTGCGAGTGAGTGTGTGTGAGTGTGTATAAGTGAGTGTGTGTGAGTGTGTGCGTGTGTGCGAGTTTGTGTGCGAGTGTGTGGGAGTGAGTGTGTGCGAGTGTGTGTGAGTGTGTGCGAGTGTGTGTGCGAGTGTGTGCGTGCGAGTGTTTGTGCGAGAGTGTGCGTGCGAGTGTGTGTGCGAGAGTGTGCGTGCGAGTGTGCGAGTGTGTGCGAGTGTGTGCATATGTGCCCGAGTGTGCACGAGTGAGTGTGTGCGAGTGTGTGCGAGTGTGTGTGAGTGTGTGCATGTGAGTGTGTGCGAGCATGTGCGAGTGTGTGTGAGTGTGTGTGCGAGTGTGTGTGCGAGTGTGTGTGCGAGAGTGTGCGAGTGTGTGCGAGTGTGTGCAAATGTGCCCGAGTGTGCATGAGTGAGTCGGTGCGAGTGTGTGCGAGTGTGTGTGAGTGTGTGCATGTGAGTGTGTGCGAACGTGTGCGAGTGTGTGTGCATGTGTGTGCGAGTGTGTGCGAGTGTGTATGAATGTGCGTGTGAGTGTGTGCAAGTGTGTGTGAGTGTGTGCGAGTGTGTGTGTGCAAGTATGTGTGAGTGTGTGCGAGTGTGTGTATGAGTGTGTGTGCGATTGTGCATAAGTGTGTGCGAGTGTGTGTGAGTGTGTGTGCTAGTGTGTGTGTGCGAGTGTGTTCGATTGTGTGAGTGTGAGTGAGTGTGTACGAGTGTGTGCGAGTGTGTGCCAGTGTGTGCGAGTGTGTGTGCGAGTGTGTGTGAGTGTGTGCGAGTGTGTGTGATTGTGTGTGTGAGTGTGTAGGACTGTATGTGCGAGTGTGTGTGAGTGTGTGTGTGAAAGTGTGTGCGAGTGTGTGCAAGTGTGTGCGAGTGAGTGTGTGCGAGTGTGTGAGTGCGAGTGTGTCCGAATATGTGCGAGTGTGTGCGTGCGAGTGTGCGCGAGTGTGTGCATGTAAGTGTGTGCGTGCGAGTGTGTGCGAGTGTGCTTGAGTGAATTGGTGAGAGTGTGTGCGAGTGTGTGTGAGTGTGTGCGAGTAAGTGTGTGTGAGTGTGTATGAGTGAGTGTGTGTGAGTGTGTGTGTGCGAGTTTGTGTGCGAGTGTGTGCGAGTTTGTGCGAGTTTGTGTGCGAGTGTGTGCCAGTGTGTGCCAGTGTGTGCGAGTGTGTGTGTGCGAGTGTGTGCAAGTGTGTGCGAGTGTGTGCGAGAGTGTGCGAGTGTGTGTGAGTGTGTGTGTGCCAGTGTGTGTGCAATTGTGTATGAGTGTGTGCGAGTGTGTGTGAGTTTGTGCAAGTGTGTGTGTGTGTTCGTGCGAGTGCGTGCGAGTGAGTGCGGGTGTGTGTGAGTGTCTGTATGCGAGTGTGTGTGCGATTGTGTATGAGTGTGTGTGAGCTTGTGCGAGTGTGTGCGTGTGTGTGCGAGTGCATGCGAGTACGCGCAAATGTGTGCGAGTGTGGGCGTGCGAGTGTGTGCTAGTGTGCGCGAGTGTGCGAGTGTGCGTGAGTAAGTGTGTGTGTAAGTGCGTGCGAGTGTTTCCGAGTGTGTGTGTGAGTATGTAGGACTGTGTGTGCGAGTGTGTGTGCGAGTGTGTTCGAGTGTGTGCAATTGTGTGCGAGTGCGTATGAGTTAGTGTGTGCGAGTGTGTGTTTGCGAGTGTGTGTGCGAGTGTGTGCGAGTGTGTGCGAGTGTGTATGAGTGTATGTGCGAGTGTGTGCGCGAGTGTGTGTTTTAGAGTGTGTGCAATTGTGTGCGTGTGAGTGTGTGCATGAGTGTGTGCGTGCGAGTGTGCTCGAGTGAGTGGGTGCATGTAAGTGTGTGCGTGCGAGTGTGTGTGAATGTGTGCGAGTGTGTGCGAGTGTGTGCGAGCAAGTGTTTGCGTGCGAGTGTGTGCGAGTGTGTGCAAGTGTGTGAGTGTGTGTGAGTGTGTGCGAGTGTGTGCAAATGTGCCCGAGTGTGCGCGAGTGTGCACGAGTGAGTGGGTGCGAGTGTGTGTGAGTGTGTATGAGTGAGTGTGTGCGAGTGTGTACGAGTTTGTGTGCGAGTGTGTGCGATTGTGTGTGTGAGTGTGTTGGACTGTATGTGCGAGTGTGTGCGATTGTGTATGAGTGTGTGTGTGAGTGTGTGCAAGTGTGTGCGAGTGAGTGTGTGTGAGTGTGTGTGCGAGTGTGTGTGCGAGTGTGTGTGCGATTGTGTGTGCGAGTGTGTAGGACTGTATGTGCGAGTGTGTATGAGTGTGTGTGTGAGTGTGTGCAAGTGTGTGCAAGTGAGTGTGTGTGAGTGTGTGCGAGTGTGTGTGAGTGTGTGTGACTGTGTGTGAGTGTGTGTGCGAGTGTGTGTGCGAGAGTGTGCGAGTGTGTGCAAATGTGCGTGAGTGTGCACGAGTGAGTGGGTGCGAATATGTGCGAGTGTGTGAGTGTGTGCATGTGAGTGTGTGTGCATGTGTGTGTGTGCGAGTGTGTGCGAGTGTGTATGAGTGTATGTGCGAGTGTGTGCATGCGAGTGTGTGCGTGCGAGTGTGCACGAGTGTGCACGAGTGTGTGCGTGTAAGTGTGTGCGTGCGAGTGTGTGCGAGTGTGCTCGAGTGAATGGGTGCGAGTGTGTGTGAGTGTGCGAGTGAGTGTGTGTGAGTGAGTGTGTGTGAGTGTGTGCGAGTTTGTGTGCGAGTGTGTGCGATTGAGTGTGTGCGAGTGTGTGCGATTGTGTGTGAGTGTGTGCGAGTGTGTGCGTGTGAGTGTGTGCGAGTGTGTGAGTGTGTGTGCGAGTGTGTGCGAGTGTGTATGAGTGTATGTGCGAGTGTGTGCAAGTGAGTGAGAGTGTGTGTGAGTGTGTGTGTGCGAGTGTGTGCAAGTGTGTGCGAGTGAGTGTGTGCAAGTGTGTGTGAGAGTGTGCAAGTGTGTGCGAGTGTGTGTGTGCGAGTGTGTGTGCAATTGTGTATGAGTGTGTGCGAGTGTGTGTGCGTTTGTGCGAGTGTGTGCGTGTGTGTGTGCGAGTGCGTGTGAGTGAGTGCAAGTGTGTGCAAATGTGTGCGTGAGTGTGGGTGTGCGAGTGTGTGCTAGTGTGCACGAGTGTGTGAGTGTGTGCGAGTGTGCATGAGTAAGTGTGTGTGAGTGTGTGCGAGTGTTGCCGAGTGTGTGTGTGAGTGTGTAGGACTGTGTGTGCGAGTGTGTGTGTGAGTGTGTGTGTGAGTGTGTGTGTACGAGTGTGTGCAATTTTGTGCAAGTGTGTGTGTGCGAGTGCGTATGAGTAAGTGTGTGCGAATGTGTGCGAGTGTGTGCGATTGTGTGTGTGAGTGTGTAGGACTGTACGTGTGAGTGTGTGCGAATGTGTATGAGTGTGTATGTGAGTGTGTGCAAGTGTGTGCAAGTGAGAGTGTGTGCGTGCGAGTGTGTGCGACTGTGTGCGAGTGTGTGAGTGCGAGTGTGTGCGAATGTGTGCGAGTGTGTACGTGCGAGTGTGCACGAGTGTGCACGAGTGTGTGCGTATAAGTGTGTGCGTGCGAGTGTGTGCGAGTGTGATCGAGTGAATGGGTGCGAGTGTGTGTGAGTGTGTGCGAGTGAGTGCGTGTGAGTGTGTATAAGTGAGTGTGTGTGAGTGTGTGCGTGTGTGCGAGTTTGTGTGCAAGTGTGTATGAGTGTGTGTGTGAGTGTGTGCAAGTGTGTGCGAGTGAGTGTGTGCGAGTGTGTGTGCGAGTGCGTGCGAGTGTGTGCGATTGTGTGTGAGAGTGTGTAGGACTGTATGTGCGAGTGTGTATGAGTGTGTGTGATTGTGTGCAAGTGTGTGCAAGTGAGTGTGTGTGCGAGTGTGTGCATGCGAGTGTGTGCGTGCGAGTGTGTGCGAGTGTGTGCGAGTGTGTGCGAGTGTGTGAGTGCGAGTGTGTGCAAATGTGTGCGAGTGTGTGCATGCGAGTGTGCACGAGTGTGCACGAGTGTGTGCGTGAAAGTGTGTGCGTGCGAGTGTGTGCGAATGTGTGCGAGTGTGTGCGAGCAAGTGTTTGCGTGCGAGTGTGTGCGAGTGTGTGCAAGTGTGTGAGTGTGTGCGAGTGTGTGTGCGAGTGTGTGCGAGTGTGTGCAAATGTGCCCGAGTGTGCGCGAGTTTGCACGAGTGAGTGGGTGCGAGTGTGTGTGTATGAGTGAGTGTGTGCGTGTGTGCGAGTTTGTGTGCGAGTGAGAGTGTGCGAATGTGTGCGAGTGTGTTTGTGAGTGCGTGTGCGAGTGTGTGCGCGAGTGTGTGCGCGAGTGTGTGCGAGTGTGTGCGAGTGTGTGCGAGTGTGTGCGAGTGTGTGTGCGAGTGTGTGCGAGTGTGTGCGATTGTGTGTGTGAGTGTGTAGGACTGTATGTGCGAGTGTGTGCGAGTGTGTATGAGTGTGTGTGTGAGTGTGTGCAAGTGTGCGCGAGTGAGTGTGTGTGAGTGTGTGTGCGAGAGTGTGCGAGTGTGTGCGATTGTGTGTGAAAGTGTGTAGGACTGTATGTGCGAGTGTGTGCGAGTGTGTATGAGTGTGTGTGTGAGTGTGTGCAAGTGTGTGCGAGTGAGTGTGTGTGAGTGTGTGTGCGAGTGTGTGCATGTGAGTGTGTACGTGCGAGTGTGCACGAGTGTGCACGAGTGTGTGCGTGTAAGTGTGTGCGTGCGAGTGTGTGCGAGTGTGCTCGAGTGAATGCGTGCGAGTGTGTGCGAGTGTGTGTGAGTGTGTGCGAGTGAGTGTGTGTGAGTGAGTGTGTGTGAGTGTGTGCGAGTTTGTGTGCGAGTGTGTGCGAGTGAGTGTGTGCGAGTGTGTGCGATTGTGTGTGAGTGTGTGCGAGTGTGTGCGAGTGTGTGCGAGTGTGTGCGTGTGAGTGTGTGCGAGTGTGTGAGTGTGTGTGCGAATGTGTGTGCGAGTGTGTGTGAGTGTGTATGAGTGTATGTGCGAGTGTGTGCAAGTGTGTGAGAGTGTGTGTGAGTGTGTGTGTGCGAGTGTGTGCGAGTGAGTGTGTGCGAGTGTGTGCGAGAGTGTTCAAGTGTGTGCGAGTGTGTGTGTGCGAGTGTGTGTGCAATTGTGTATGAGTGTGTGCGAGTGTGTGTGCGTTTGTGCGAGTGTGTGTGTGTGTGTGTGCGAGTGCGTGTGAGTGAGTGCAAGTGTGTGCAAATGTGTGCGCGAGTGTGGGCGTGCGAGTGTGTGCTAGTGTGCGCGAGTGTGTGAGTGTGTGCGAGTGTGCATGAGTAAGTGTGTGTGTGAGTGTGTGCGAGTGTTGCCGAGTGTGTGTGTGAGTGTGTAGGACTGTGTGTGCGAGTGTGTGTGTGAGTGTGTGTGTACGAGTGTGTGCAATTTTGTGCGAGTGTGTGTGTGCGAGTGTGTATGAGTAAGTGTGTGCGAATGTGTGCGAGTGTGTGCGAGTGTGTGTGCGAGTGTGTGTGCGAGTGTGTGCGTGCGACTGTGTGTGTGTGACTGTGTGCGAGTGTGTGCGAGTGTTTGCATGTGTGTGCGAGTGTGTGTGCGTGTGTACGAGTGTGTGCGAGTGTGTGGGTGCGAGTGTGTGCAAGTGTGTGCGAGTGTGTGTGAGTGTGTGTGTGAGTGTGTGCGAGTCTGTGTGTGCGAGTGTGTGTGTGCGATTGTGTGTGTGCGATTGTGTATGAGTGTGTGCGAGTATGTGTGTGTGTGTGCGAGTGTGTGCGAGTGTGTGCGTGCTAGTGCGTGCGAGTGCGTGCGAGTGAGTGCGAGTGTGTGCAAATGTGTGTGAGAGTGTGCGAGTGTGGGCGTGCGAGTGTGTGCGAGTGTGCACGAGTGTGCACGAGTGTGTGCGTGTGAGTGTGTGTGTGTGAGTGTGAGTGTGTGCTAGTGTGCATGAGTGTGTGAGTGTGTGCGAGTGTGCGCGAGTGTGCGTGTGAGTGAGTGAGTGTGTGTGCGAGTGTGTGTGAGTGTGTACGAGTGTGTGTGTGAGTGTGTAGGACTGTATGTGCAAGTGTGTGCGAGTGTGTTCGAGTGTGTGAGTGTGTGTGAGTGTGTGTGAGTGTGTGCAAGTGTGTGTGTGAGTGTGTAGGACTGTGTGTGCGAGTGTGTGTGCGAGTGTGTGCGAGTGTGTGTGAGTGTGTGTGAGTGTGTGTAGGAGTGTGTGTGAGTGTGTGCGATTGTGTGTGTGAGTGTGTAGTACTGTATGTGCGACTGTGTTCGAGTGTGTGTGTGCGAGTGTGTGAGCATGTGTGAGTGTGTGCAAGTGGGTGCGTGTGAGTGTATGTGTGCGAGTGTGTGTGATTGTGTATGAGTGAGTGTGTGCAAGTGTGTTTGAGTGTGTTTGTGCAAGTGTGTATGAGTGTGTGTATGCGAGTGTGTGCAAGTGTGTGTGATTGTGTGTGAGTGTGTGTGAGTGTGTGTATGAGTGAGTGTGTGCGAGTGTGTGTGAGTGTGTGTGCGAGTGTGTGCGTGAGTGTGTGCGTGCGAGTGTGTGCGAATGTGTGTAGGAGTGTGTGTGAGTGTGTGCGATTGTGTGTGTGCGAGTGTGTGTGAGTGTGTGCGAGTGTGTGTGTGCGAGTGTGTGCGTGCGAGTGTGTGTGCGAGAGTGTGCGAGTGTGTGCGAGTGTGTGTGAGTGTGTGCGCGAGTGTGTGCGTGAGTGTGTGCGTGCGAGTGTGTGCGAGTGTGTGTAGGAGTGTGTGTGAGTGTGTGCGATTGTGTGTGTGCGAGTGTGTGTGAGTGTGTGCGAGTGTGTGTGTGCGAGTGTGTGCGTGCGAGTGTGTGTGCGAGAGTGTGCGAGTGTGTGCGAGTGTGTGCATATGTGCCCGAGTGTGCACGAGTGAGTGTGTGCGAGTGTGTGTGAGTGTGTGCATGTGAGTGTGTGCGAGCGTGTGCGAGTGTGTGTGAGTGTGTGTGCGAGTGTGTGTGCGAGAGTGTGCGAGTGTGTGCGAGTGTGTGCAAATGTGCCCGAGTGTGCACGAGTGAGTGGGTGCGAGTGTGTGTGCGAACGTGTGCGAGTGTGTGTGCATGTGTGTGCGAGTGTGTGCGAGTGTGTATGAGTGTGCGTGCGAGTGTGTGCAAGTGTGTGCGAGTGTGTGCGAGTGTGTGTGTGCAAGTATGTGTGAGAGTGTGTGCGAGAGTGTGTATGAGTGTGTGTGCGATTGTGCATAAGTGTGTGCGATTGTGTGTGAGTGTGTGTGCTAGTGTGTGTGTGCGAGTGTGTTCGATTGTGTGAGTGTGAGTGAGTGTGTACGAGTGTGTGCGAGTGTGTGCCAGTGTGTGCGAGTGTGTGTGCGAGTGTGTGCGAGTGTGTGCGATTGTGTGTGTGAGTGTGTAGGACTGTATGTGCGAGTGTGTGTGAGTGTGTGTGTGAAAGTGTGTGCGAGTGTGTGCAAGTGTGTGCGAGTGAGTGTGTGTGAGTGTGTGCGACTGTGTGCGAGTGTGTGCGAGTGTGTGAGTGCGAGTGTGTCCGAATGTGTGCGAGTGTGTGCGTGCGAGTGTGCGCGAGTGTGCACGAGTGTGTGCATGTAAGTGTGTGCGTGCGAGTGTGTGCGAGTGTGCTTGAGTGAATGGGTGAGAGTGTGTGCAAGTGTGTGTGAGTGTGTGCGAGTAAGTGTGTGTGAGTGTGTATGAGTGAGTGTGTGTGAGTGTGTGTGTGCGAGTTTGTGTGCGAGTGTGTGCGTGTGTGTGCGAGTGCGTGCGAGTACGCGCAAATGTGTGCGAGTGTGGGCGTGCGAGTGTGTGCTAGTGTGCGCGAGTGTGCGAGTGTGCGTGAGTAAGTGTGTGTGTAAGTGTGTGCGAGTGTGTTCGAGTGTGTGCAATTGTGTGCGAGTGTGTATGAGTGTATGTGCCAGTGTGTGCGCGAGTGTGTGTTTTAGAGTGTGTGCAATTGTGTGCGTGTGAGTGTGTGCATGAGTCTGTGCGTGCGAGTGTGCTCGAGTGAGTGGGTGCGTGTAAGTGTGTGCGTGCGAGTGTGTGCGAATGTGTGCGAGTGTGTGCGAGTGTGTGCGTGCGAGTGCGAGTGAGTGCGAGTGTGTGCAAATGTGTGCGAGAGTGTGCGAGTGTGGGCGTGCGAGTGTGTGTGAGTGTGCGCGAGTGTGTGCGTGTGAGTGTGTGTGTGTGAGTGTGAGTGTGTGCTAGTGTGCATGAGTGTGTGAGTGTGTGCGAGTGTGCGCGAGTGTGCGTGTGAGTGAGTGAGTGTGTGTGCGAGTGTGTGCGAGTGTGTACGAGTGTGTGTAGGAGTGTGTGCGAGTGTTTGCGATTGTGTGTGTGAGTGTGTAGGACTGTATGTGCAAGTGTGTGCGAGTGTGTTCGAGTGTGTGAGTGTGTGCGAGTGTGTGTGAGTGTGTAGGACTGTGTGTGCGAGTGTGTGTGCGAGTGTGTGCGAGTGTGTGTGAGTGTGTGTGAGTGTGTGTAGGAGTGTGTGTGAGTGTGTGCGATTGTGTGTGTGAATGTGTAGTACTGTATGTGCGACTGTGTTCGAGTGTGTGTGTGCGAGTGTGTGAGCATGTGTGAGTGTGTGCAAGTGTGTGCATGTGAGTGTATGTGTGCGAGTGTGTGTGATTGTGTATGAGTGAGTGTGTGCAAGTGTGTTTGAGTGTGTTTGTGCAAGTGTGTATGAGTGTGTGTATGCGAGTGTGTGCAAGTGTGTGTGATTGTGTGTGAGTGTGTGTATGAGTGAGTGTGTGCGTGTGTGTGTGAGTGTGTGTGCGAGTGTGTGCGTGAGTGTGTGCGTGCGAGTGTGTGCGAGTGTGTGTGCGAGTGTGTGTGAGTGTGTGCGATTGTGTGTGTGCGAGTGTGTGTGAGTGTGTGCGAGTGTGTGTGTGCGAGTGTGTGCGTGCGAGTGTGTGTGCGAGAGTGTGCGAGTGTGTGCGAGTGTGTGCATATGTGCCCGAGTGTGCACGAGTGAGTGTGTGCGAGTGTGTGCGAGTGTGTGTGAGTGTGTGCATGTGAGTGTGTGCGAGCGTGTGCGAGTGTGTGTGAGTGTGTGTGCGAGTGTGTGTGCGAGTGTGTGTGCGAGAGTGTGCGAGTGTGTGCAAATGTGCCCGAGTGTGCACGAGTGAGTGGGTGCGAGTGTGTGCGAGTGTGTGTGCGAACGTGTGCGAGTGTGTGTGCATGTGTGTGCGAGTGTGTATGAGTGTGCGTGCGAGTGTGTGCAAGTGTGTGCGAGTGTGTGTGTGCAAGTATGTGTGAGAGTGTGTGAGAGTGTGTGTATGATTGTGTGTGCGATTGTGCATAAGTGTGTGCGATTGTGTGTGAGTGTGTGTGCTAGTGTGTGTGTGCGAGTGTGTTCGATTGTGTGAGTGTGAGTGAGTGTGTACGAGTGTGTGCGAGTGTGTGCCAGTGTGTGCGAGTGTGTGTGCGAGTGTGTGTGAGTGTGTGCGAGTGTGTGCGAGTGTGTGCGATTGTGTGTGTGAGTGTGTAGGACTGTATGTGCGAGTGTGTGTGAGTGTGTGTGTGAAAGTGTGTGCGAGTGTGTGCGAGTGTGTGCAAGTGTGTGCAAGTGTGTGCGAGTGAGTGTGTGCGAGTGTGTGCGACTGTGTGCGAGTGTGTGCGAGTGTGTGAGTGCGAGTGTGTCCGAATGTGTGCGAGTGTGCGCGAGTGTGCACGAGTGTGTGCATGTAAGTGTGTGCGTGCGAGTGTGTGCGAGTGTGCTTGAGTGAATGGGTGAGAGTGTGTGCAAGTGTGTGTGAGTGTGTGCGAGTAAGTGTGTGTGAGTGTGTATCAGTGAGTGTGTGTGAGTGTGTGTGTGCGAGTTTGTGTGCGAGTGTGTGCGTGTGTGTGCGAGTGCGTGCGAGTACGCGCAAATGTGTGCGAGTGTGTGCTAGTGTGCGCGAGTGTGCGTGAGTAAGTGTGTGCGAGTGTGTTCGAGTGTGTGCAATTGTGTGCGAGTGTGTATGAGTGTATGTGCGAGTGTGTGCGCGAGTGTGTGTTTTAGAGTGTGTGCAATTGTGTGCGTGTGAGTGTGTGCATGAGTGTGTGTGTGCGAGTGTGCTCGAGTGAGTGGGTGCGTGTAAGTGTGTGCGTGCGAATGTGTGCGAGTGTGTGCGAGTGTGTGCGAGCAAGTGTTTGCGTGCGAGTGTGTGCGAGTGTGTGCAAGTGTGTGAGTGTGGGCGAGTGTGTGTGCGAGTGTGTGCGAGTGTGTGCAAATATGCCCGAGTGTGCGCGAGTGTGCACGAGTGAGTGGGTGCGAGTGTGTGTGAGTGTGTATGAGTGAGTGTGTGCGTGTGTGCGAGTTTGTCTGCGAGTGAGTGTGTGCGAATGTGTGCGAGTGTGTTTTTGAGTGTGTGTGCGAGTGTGTGCGTGAGAGTGTGTGCGAGTGTGTGCGAGTTTGTGTGCGAGTGTGTGCGAGTGTGTGCGATTGTGTGTGTGAGTGTGTAGGACTGTATGTGCGAGTGTGTGCGAGTGTGTATGAGTGTGTGTGTGAGTGTGTGCAAGTGTGTGCGAGTGAGTGTGTGTGAGTGTGTGTGCGAGTGTGTGTGCGAGTGTGTGCGAGTGTGTGCGATTGTGTGTGAGAGTGTGTAGGACTGTATGTGCGAGTGTGTACGAGTGTGTATGAGTGTGTGTGTGAGTGTGTGCAAGTGTGTGCAAGTGTGTGCGAGTGAGTGTGTGTGAGTGTGTGTGCGAGTGTGTGCATGTGAGTGTGTGCATGCGATTGTGCACGAGTGTGCACGAGTGTGTGCGTGTAAGTGTGTACGTGCGAGTGTGTGCGAGTGTGCTCGAGTGAATGGGTGCGAGTGTGTCCGAGTGTGTGTGAGTGTGTGCGAGTGAGTGTGTGTGAGTGAGTGTGTGTGAGTGTGCGAGTTTGTGTGTGAGTGAGTGTGTGCGAGTGTGTGCGATTGTGTGTGAGTGTGTGCGAGTGTGTGCGAGTGTGTGTGAGTGTGTGTGCGAATGTGTGTGTGCGAATGTGTGTGCAAGTGTGTATGAGTGTATGTGCGAGTGTATGCAAGTGAGTGAGAGTGTGTGTGAGTGTGTGTGTGCGCGAGTGTGTGCAAGTGTGTGCGAGTGAGTGTGTGCAAGTGTGTGCGAGAGTGTGCAAGTGTGTGTGAGTGTGTGTGTGCGAGTGTGTGTGCAATTGTGTATGAGTGTGTGCGAGTGTGTGTGCGTTTGTGCGAGTGTGTGCGTGCGAGTGCGTGTGAGTGCAAATGTGTGCAAATGTGTGCGTGAGTGTGGGCGTGCGAGTGTGTGCTAGTGTGCGCGAGTGTGTGAGTGTGTGCGAGTGTGCATGAGTAAGTGTGTGTGAGTGTGTGCGAGTGTTGCCGAGTGTGTGTGTGAGTGTGTAGGACTGTGTGTGCGAGTGTGTGCGAGTGTGTGTGTGAGTGTGTGTGTACGAGTGTGTGCAATTTTGTGCGAGTGTGTGTGTGCGAGTGCGTATGAGTAAGTGTGTGCGAATGTGTGCGAGTGTGTGCGATTGTGTGTGTGATTGTGTAGGACTGTACGTGCGAGTGTGTGCGAGTGTGTGCGAGTGTGTGCGAGTGTGTGTGTGAGTGTGTGCAAGTGTGTGCAAGTGAGTGTGTGTGAGTGTGTGTGCGAGTGTGTGCGTGCGAGTGTGTGCGACTGTGTGCGAGTGTGTGCGAGTGTGTGAGTGCGAGTGTGTGCGAATGTGTGTGAGTGTGTACGTGCGAGTGTGCACGAGTGTGCACGAGTGTGTGCGTGCGAGTTTGTGCGAGTGTGCTCGAGTGAATGGGTGCGAGTGTGTGCGAGTGAGTGTGTGCGAGTGAGTGTGTGTGAGTGTGTATAAGTGAGTGTGTGTGAGTGTGTGCGTGTGTGCGAGTTTGTGTGCGAGTGTGTATGAGTGTGTGTGTGAGTGTGTGCAAGTGTGTGCGAGTGAGTGTGCGTGAGTGTGTGCGAGTGTGTGTGCGAGTGTGTGCGAGTGCATGCGAGTGTGTGTGATTGTGTGTGAGAGTGAGGAGGACTGTATGTGCGAGTGTGTGCGAGTGTGTATGAGTGTGTGTGTGAGTGTGTGCAAGTGTGTGCAAGTGAGTGTGTGTGAGTGTGTGTGCGAGTGTGTGCATGCGAGTGTGTGCGTGCGAGTGTGTGCGAGTGCATGCGAGTGTGTGCGATTGTGTGTGAGAGTGAGGAGGACTGTATGTGCGAGTGTGTGCGAGTGTGTATGAGTGTGTGTGTGAGTGTGTGCAAGTGTGTGCAAGTGAGTGTGTGTGAGTGTGTGTGCGAGTGTGTGCATGCGAGTGTGTGCGTGCGAGTGTGTGCGTGCGAGTGCGTGCGTGCGAGTGCATGTGAGTGTGTGTGAGTGCGAGTGTGTGCGAATGTGTGCGAGTGTGTGCATGCGAGTGTGCACGAGTGTGTGCGTGTAAGTGTGTGCGTGCGAGTGTGTGCAAGTGTGCTCGAGTGAATGGGTGCGAGTGTGTGCGAGTGTGTGTGAGTGTGTATAAGTGAGTGTGTGTGAGTGTGTGCGTGTGTGCGAGTGTGTGCGAGTGAGTGTGTGCGAGTGTGTGTGAGTGTGTGCGAGTGTGTGTGTGCGAGTGTGTGTGCGAGTGTGTGTGAGTGTGTGCATGTGAGTGTGTGCGAGCGTGTGAGAGTGTGTGTGAGTGTGTGTGCGAATGTGTGTGCGAGTGTGTGTGCGAGAGTGTGTGAATGTGTGCGAGTGTGTGCAAATGTGCCCGAGTGTGCACGAGTGAGTGGGTGCGAGTGTGTGCGAGTGTGTGTGAGTGTGTGCATGTGAGTGTGTGTGAACGTGTGCGAGTGTGTGTGCGAGTGTGTGTGCATGTGTGTGTGCGAGTGTGTGCGAGTGTGTATGAGTGTGCGTGCGAGTGTGTGCAAATGTGTGTGAGTGTGTGCGAGTGTGTGTGTGCAGGTATGTGTGTTTGTGTGCGAGTGTGTGCGATTGTGCATAAGTGTGTGCGAGTGTGTGTGAGTGTGTGTGAGTGTGTGTGCTAGTGTGTGTGTGCGAGTGTGTTCGATTGTGTGAGTGTGAGTGAGTGTGTATGAGTGTGTGCGAGTGTGTGCCAGTGTGTGCGAGTGTGTGCGATTGTGTGTGTGAGTGTGTAGGACTGTATGTGCGAGTGTGTGTGTGAAAGTGTGTGCGAGTGTGTGCAAGTGTGTGCGAGTGTGTGCGTGCAAGTGTGTGCGAGTGTGTGCATGCGAGTGTGTGCGACTGTGTGCGAGTGTTTGAGTGCGAGTGTGTCCGAATGTGTGCGAGTGGGTGCGTGCGAGTGTGCGCGAGTGTGCACGAGTGTGTGCATGTAAGTGTGTGCGTGCAAGTGTGTGCGAGTGTGCTCGAGTGAATGGGTGAGAGTGTGTGTGAGTGTGTGTGAGTGTGTGCGAGTAAGTGTGTGTGAGTGTGTATGAGTGAGTGAGTGTGAGTGTGTGTGCGAGTTTGTGTGCGAGTGTGTGCGAGTGAGTGTGTGCGAGTTTGTGTGCGAGTGTGTGCCAGTGTGTGCGAGTGTGTGTGTGCGAGTGTGTGCAAGTGTGTGCGAGTGTGTGCGAGAGTGTGCGAGTGTGTGTGAGTGTGTGTGTGCGAGTGTGTGTGCAATTGTGTATGAGTGTGTGCGAGTGTGTGTGCGTTTGTGCAAGTGTGTGCGTGTGTTCGTGCGAGTGCGTGCGAGTGAGTGCGGGTGTGTGCGAGTGTGTGTATGCGAGTGTGGGTGCGATTGTGTATGAGTGTGTGTGAGTTTGTGCGAGTGTGTGCGTGTGTGTGCGAGTGCGTGCGAGAACGCGCAAATGTGTGCGAGTGTGGGCGTGCGAGTGTGTGATAGTGTGCGCGAGTGTGCGTGAGTAAGTGTGTGTGTAAGTGCGTGCGAGTGTGTGCGAGTGTGTGTGCGAGTGCGTATGAGTGAGTGTGTGCGAGTGTGTGTTTGCAAGTGTGTGTGCGAGTGTGTGCGAGTGTGTATGAGTGTATGTGCGAGTGTGTGCGCGAGTGTGTGTTTTAGAGTGTGTGCAATTGTGTGCGTGTGAGTGTGTGCATGAGTGTGTGCGAGTGTGCTCGAGTGAGTGAGTGCTTGTAAGTGTGTGCGTGCGAGTGTGTGCGAATGTGTGCGAGTGTGTGCGAGCAAGTGTTTGCGTGCGAGTGTGTGCGAGTGTGTGCAAGTGTGTGAGTGTGTGCGAGTGTGTGCGTGAGAGTGTGTGCGAGTGTGTGCGAGTGTGTGCGAGTGTTTGCGATTGTGTGTGTGAGTGTGTAGGACTGTATGTGCGAGTGTGTGCGAGTGTGTATGAGTGTGTGTGTGAGTGTGTGCAAGTGTGTGCGAGTGAGTGTGTGTGAGTGTGTGTTCGAGTGTGTGCGATTGTGTGTGAGAGTGTGTAGGACTGTATGTGCGAGTGTTTGCGAGTGTGTATGAGTGTGTGTGTGAGTGTGTGCAAGTGTGTGCGAGTGAGTGTGTGTGTGAGTGTGTGCAAGTGTGTGTGAGTGAGTGTGTGTGAGTGTGTGTGCGAGTGTGTGCATGCGAGTGCGTGCATGCGAGTGTGCATGAGTGTGCACGAGTGTGTGCGTGTAAGTGTGTGCGTGCGAGTGTGTGCGAGTGTGCTCGAGTGAATGGGTGCGAGAGTGTGCGAGTGTGTGTGAGTGTGTGCGAGTGAGTGTGTGTGAGTGTGTGCGAGTGAGTGTGTGTGAGTGTGTGCGAGTTTGTGTGCGAGTGTGTGCGATTGAGTGTGTGCGAGTGTGTGCGATTGTGTGTGAGTGTGTGTGCGAATGTGTGTGCGAGTGAGTGTGTGCGAGTGTGTATGAGTGTATGAGCGAGTGTGTGCAAGTGTGTGTGTGCGAGTGTGTGCGAGTGAGTGTGTGCGAGTGTGTGCGAGAGTGTGCAAGTGTGTGCGAGTGTGTGTGTGTGAGTGTGTGTGCAATTGTGTATGAGTGTGTGCGAGTGTGTGCGTGTGTGTGTGTGAGTGCGTGTGAGTGAGTGCAAGTGTGTGCAAATGTGTGCGCGAGTGTGGGCGTGCGAGTGTGTGCTAGTGTGCACGAGTGTGTGAGTGTGTGCGAGTGTGCATGAGTAAGTGTGTGTGTGAGTGTGTGCGAGTGTTTCCGAGTGTGTGTGTGAGTGTGTAGGACTGTGTGTGCGAGTGTGTGCGAGTGTGTGTGTGAGTGTGTGTGTACGAGTGTGTGCAATTTTGTGCGAGTGTGTGTGCGAGTGCGTATGAGTAAGTGTGTGCGAATGTGTGCGAGTGTGTGCGAGTGTGTGCAAGTGTGTGAGTGCGAGTGTGTGCGAATGTGTGCGAGTGTGCACGAGTGTGCACGAGTGTGTGTGTAAGTGTGTGCGTGTGAGTGTGTGTGAGTGTGCTCGAGTGAGTGTGTGCGAGTGAGTGTGTGTGAGTGTGTATAAGTGAGTGTGTGTGAGTGTGTGCGTGTGTGCGAGTTTGTGTGCGAGTGTGTATGAGTGTGTATGTGAGTGTGTGCAAGTGTGTGTGTGCGAGTGTGTGCGAGAGTGTGTAGGACTGTATGTGCGAGTGTGTGCGAGTGTGTATGAGTGTGTGTGTGAGTGTGTGCAAGTGTGTGTGCAAGTGAGTGTGTGTGAGTGTGTGTGCGAGTGTGCGCATGCGAGTGTGTGCGTGCGAGTGTGTGCATGCGAGTGTGTGCGAGATTGTGAGTGTGTGAGTGCGAGTGTGTGCGAGTTTCTTTGTGAGTGTGTGAGTGTGTGCGTGAGAGTGTGTGCGAGTGTGTGCGAGTGTGTGTGCGAGTGTGTGCGATTGTGTGTGAGTGTGTAGGACTGTATGTGCGAGTGTGTGCGAGTGAGTGTGTGTGAGTGTGTGTGCGAGTGTGTGTGAGTGTGTGCGAGTGTGTGTGCGAGTGTGTGCGATTGTGTGTGTGAGTGTGTAGGACTGTATGTGCGAGTGTGTGTGAGTGAGTGTGTGTGAGTGAGTGTGTGCGAGTGTGTGCGATTGTGTGTGAGAGTGTGTAGGACTGTATGTGCGAGTGTGTGCGAGTGTGTATGAATGTGTGTGTGAGTGTGTGCAAGTGTGTCCGAGTGAGTGTGTGTGAGTGTGTGTGCGAGTGTGTGCATGCGAGTGTGTGCATGCGAGTGTGCACGAGTGTGTGCGTGTAAGTGTGTGCGTGCGTGCTCGAGTGAATGGGTGCGAGTGTGTGCGAGTGTGTGTGAGTGTGTGCGAGTGAGTGTGTGTGAGTGTGTATAAGTGAGTGTGTGTGAGTGTGTGCGTGTGTGAGAGTTTGTGTGCGAGTGTGTGCGAGTGAGTTTGTGCGAGTGTGTGTGAGTGTGTGCGTGCGAGTGTGTGCGTGTGAGTGTGTGCGTGCGAGTGTGTGTGCGAATGTGTGTGCGAGTGAGTGTGTGCGAGTGTGTGCATATGTGCCCGAGTGTGCACGAGTGAGTGTGTGCGCGAGTATGTGAAAGTGTGTGTGAGTGTGTGCATGTGAGTGTGTGCGAGCATGTGCGAGTGTGTGTGAGTGTGGATGCGAGTGTGTGTGCGAGAGTGTGTGAGTATGTGCAAGTGTGTGCAAATGTGCCCGAGTGTGCACGAGTGAGTGGGTGCGAGTGTGTGTGAGTGTGTGTGTGAGTGTGTGCAAGTGTGTGTGAGTGAGTGTGTGTGAGTGTGTGTGCGAGTGTGTGCATGCGAGTGCGTGCATGCGAGTGTGCATGAGTGTGCACGAGTGTGTGCGTGTAAGTGTGTGCGTGCGAGTGTGTGCGAGTGTGCTCGAGTGAATGGGTGCGAGAGTGTGCGAGTGTGTGTGAGTGTGTGCGAGTGAGTGTGTGTGAGTGTGTGCGAGTTTGTGTGCGAGTGTGTGCGATTGAGTGTGTGCGAGTGTGTGCGATTGTGTGTGAGTGTGTGCGAGTGTGTGCATGTGAGTGTGTGCGAGTGTGTGAGTGTGTGTGCGAATGTGTGTGCGAGTGAGTGTGTGCGAGTGTGTATGAGTGTATGAGCGAGTGTGTGCAAGTGTGTGTGTGCGAGTGTGTGCGAGTGTGTGCGAGTGAGTGTGTGCGAGTGTGTGCGAGAGTGTGCAAGTGTGTGCGAGTGTGTGTGTGTGAGTGTGTGTGCAATTGTGTATGAGTGTGTGCGAGTGTGTGCGTGTGTGTGTGTGAGTGCGTGTGAGTGAGTGCAAGTGTGTGCAAATGTGTGCGCGAGTGTGGGCGTGCGAGTGTGTGCTAGTGTGCACGAGTGTGTGAGTGTGTGCGAGTGTGCATGAGTAAGTGTGTGTGTGAGTGTGTGCGAGTGTTGCCGAGTGTGTGTGTGAGTGTGTAGGACTGTGTGTGCGAGTGTGTGTGTGAGTGTGTGTGTACGAGTGTGTGCAATTTTGTGCGAGTGTGTGTGCGAGTGCGTATGAGTAAGTGTGTGCGAATGTGTGCGAGTGTGTGCGAGTGTGTGCAAGTGTGTGAGTGCGAGTGTGTGCGAATGTGTGCGAGTGTGCACGAGTGTGCACGAGTGTGTGTGTAAGTGTGTGCGTGTGAGTGTGTGTGAGTGTGCTCGAGTGAGTGTGTGCGAGTGAGTGTGTGTGAGTGTGTATAAGTGAGTGTGTGTGAGTGTGTGCGTGTGTGCGAGTTTGTGTGTGAGTGTGTATGAGTGTGTGAGTGAGTGTGTGTGAGTGTGTGTGCGAGTGTGTGTGCGAGTGTGTGCGAGAGTGTGTAGGACTGTATGTGCGAGTGTGTGCGAGTGTGTATGAGTGTGTGTGTGAGTGTGTGCAAGTGTGTGTGCAAGTGAGTGTGTGTGAGTGTGTGTGCGAGTGTGCGCATGCGAGTGTGTGCGTGCAAGTGTGTGCATGCGAGTGTGTGCGAGATTGTGAGTGTGTGAGTGCGAGTGTGTGCGAGTTTCTTTGTGAGTGTGTGAGTGTGTGCGTGAGAGTGTGTGCGAGTGTGTGCGAGTGTGTGTGCGAGTGTGTGCGATTGTGTGTGAGTGTGTAGGACTGTATGTGCGAGTGTGTGCGAGTGAGTGTGTGTGAGTGTGTGTGCGAGTGTGTGCGAGTGTGTGTGAGTGTGTGCGAGTGTGTGTGCGAGTGTGTGCGATTGTGTGTGTGAGTGTGTAGGACTGTATGTGCGAGTGTGTGCGAGTGAGTGTGTGTGAGTGAGTGTGTGCGAGTGTGTGCGATTGTGTGTGAGAGTGTGTAGGACTGTATGTGCGAGTGTGTGCGAGTGTGTATGAGTGTGTGTGTGAGTGTGTGCAAGTGTGTCCGAGTGAGTGTGTGTGAGTGTGTGTGCGAGTGTGTGCATGCGAGTGTGTGCATGCGAGTGTGCACGAGTGTGTGCGTGTAAGTGTGTGCGTGCGTGCTCGAGTGAATGGGTGCGAGTGTGTGCGAGTGTGTGTGAGTGTGTGCGAGTGAGTGTGTGTGAGTGTGTATAAGTGAGTGTGTGTGAGTGTGTGCGTGTGTGAGAGTTTGTGTGCGAGTGTGTGCGAGTGAGTTTGTGCGAGTGTGTGTGAGTGTGTGCGTGCGAGTGTGTGCGTGTGAGTGTGTGCGTGCGAGTGTGTGTGCGAATGTGTGTGCGAGTGAGTGTGTGCGAGTGTGTGCATATGTGCCCGAGTGAGTGTGTGCGCGAGTATGTGAAAGTGTGTGTGAGTGTGTGCATGTGAGTGTGTGCGAGCATGTGCGAGTGTGTGTGAGTGTGGATGCGAGTGTGTGTGCGAGTGTGTGTGCGAGAGTGTGTGAGTATGTGCAAGTGTGTGCAAATGTGCCCGAGTGTGCACGAGTGAGTGGGTGCGAGTGTGTGTGAGTGTGTGTGAGTGTGTGCATGTGAGTGTGTGCGAACGTGTGCGAGTGTGTGTGCGAGTGTGTGTGCATGTGTGTGTGTGCGAGTGTGTATGAGTGTGTGTGCGAGTGTGTGCAAGTGTGTGTGAGTGTGTGTGAGTGTGTGTGTGCAAGTATGTGTGAGTGTGTGCGAGTGTGTGCGAGTGTGTGTACGAGTGTGCATAAGTGTGTGCGAGTGTGTGTGAGTGTGTGTGCTAGTGTGTGTGTGCGAGTGTGTTCGATTGTGTGAGTGTGAGTGAGTGTGTACGAGTGTGTGCGAGTGTGTGCCAGTGTGTGTGAGTGTGTGCGAGTGTGTGCGATTGTGTGTGTGTGAGTGTGTAGGACTGTATGTGCGAGTGTGTGCGAGTGTGTGTGTGAAAGTGTGTGCGAGTGTGTGCGAGTGTGTGCGAGTGTGTGCAAGTGTGTGCGAGTGAGTGTGTGCAAGTGTGTGTGCGAGTGTGTGCGTGCGAGTGTGTGCGTGCGAGTGTGTGAGTGCGATTGTGTCCGAATGTGTGCGAGTGTGTGCGTGCGAGTGTGCGCGAGTGTGCATGAGTGTGTGCTCGAGTGAATGGGTGAGAATGTGTGCGAGTGTGTGAGTGTGTGCGAGTAAGTGTGTGTGAGTGTGTATGAGTGAGTGTGTGTGTGCGAGTTTGTGTGCGAGTGTGTGCGAGTGAGTGCGCGCGAGTGTGTGCGAGTTTGTGTGCGAGTGTGTGCAAGTGTGTGCGAGTGTGTGCGAGAGTGTGCGAGTGTGTGTGAGTGTGTGTGTGCGAGTGTGTGTGCAATTGTGTATGAGTGTGTGCGAGTGTGTGTGAGTTTGTGCAAGTGTGTGTGTGTGTGTTCGTGCCAGTGAGTGCGGGTGTGTGTGAGTGTGTGTATGCGAGTGTGTGTGCGATTGTGTATGAGTGTGTGTGAGTTTGTGCGAGTGTGTGCGTGTGTGTGCGAGTGCGTGCGAGTACGCGCAAATGTGTGCGAGTGTGGGCGTGCGAGTGAGTGCTAGTGTGCGCGAGTGTGCGAGTGTGCGTGAGTAAGTGTGTGTGTAAGTGCGTGCGAGTGTTTCCGAGTGTGTGTGTGAGTATGTAGGACTGTGTGTGCGAGTGTGTGCGAGTGTGTGTGCGAGTGTGTTCGAGTGTGTGCAATTGTGTGCGAGTGTGTGTGCGAGTGCGTGTGAGTTAGTGTGTGCGAGTGTGTGTGCGAGTGTGTGCGAGTGTGTGCGAGTGTGTATGAGTGTATGTGCGAGTGTGTGCGCGAGTGTGTGTTTTAGAGTGTGTGCAATTGTGTGCGTGTGAGTGTGTGCATGAGTGTGTGCGTGCGAGTGTGCTCGAGTGAGTGGCTGTGTGTAAGTGTGTGCGTGCGAGTGTGTGTGAATGTGTGCGAGTGTGTGCGAGTGTGTGCGAGTGTGTGCGAGTGTGTGCGAGCAAGTGTTTGCGTGCGAGTGTGTGCGAGTGTGTGCAAGTGTGTGAGTGTGTGTGAGTGTGTGTGCGAGTGTGTGTGCCCGAGTGTGCGCGAGTATGCACGAGTGAGTGGGTGCGAGTGTGTGTGAGTGTGTATGAGTGAGTGTGTGCGTGTGTGCGAGTTTGTGTGTGAGTGAGTGTGTGCGAATGTGTGCGAGTGTGTTTGTGAGTGTGTGTGCGAGTGTGTGTGCGAGTGTGTGTGCGTGAGAGTGTGTGCGAGTGTGTGCGTGAGAGTGTGTGCGAGTGTGTGCGAGTTTGTGTGCGAGTTTGTGTGCGAGTGTGTGCAAGTGTGTGTGAGTGTGTAGGACTGTATGTGCGAGTGTGTGCGAGTGTGTATGAGTGTGTGTGTGAGTGTGTGCAAGTGTGTGCGAGTGAGTGTGTGTGAGTGTTTGTGCGAGTGTGTGTGCGAGTGTGTGCGAGTGTGTGCGATTGTGTGTGAGAGTGTGTGGGACTGTATGTGCGAGTGTGTGCGAGTGTGTATGAGTGTGTGTGTGAGTGTTTGCAAGTGTGTGCGAGTGAGTGTGTGTGAGTGTGTGTGCGAGTGTGTGCATGCGAGTGTGTGCATGCGAGTGTGCACGAGTGTGCACGAGTGTGTGCGTGTAAGTGTGTGCGTGCGAGTGTGTGCGAGTGTGTGCGAGTGTGTGTGAGTGAGTGTGTGTGAGTGTGTGCGAGTTTGTGTGCGAGTGTGTGCGAGTGAGTGTGTGCGAGTGAGTGTGTGCGAGTGTGTGCTATTGTGTGTGAGTGTGTGTGAGTGTGTGCGTGTGAGTGTGTGCGAGTGTGTGAGAGTGTGTGCGAGTGTGTATGAGTGTATGTGCGAGTGTGTGCAAGTGAGTGAGAGTGTGTGTGAGTGTGTGTGTGCGAGTGTGTGCAAGTGTGTGCGAGTGAGTGTGTGCAAGTGTGTGCGAGAGTGTGCAAGTGTGTGTGTGCGAGTGTGTGTGCAATTGTGTATGAGTGTGTGCGAGTGTGTGTGCGAGTGTGTGCGTGTGTGTGTGCGAGTGCGTGTGAGTGAGTGCAAGTGTGTGCAAATGTGTGCACGAGTGTGGGCGTGTGAGTGTGTGCTAGTGTGCACGAGTGTGCGCGAGTGTGTGCGAGTGTGCATGAGTAAGTGTGTGTGAGTGTGTGCGAGTGTTGCCGAGTGTGTGTGTGAGTGTGTAGGACTGTGTGTGCGAGTGTGTGCGAGTGTGTGTGTGAGTGTGTGTGTGAGTGTGTGTGTACGAGTGTGCGTGTGAGTGAGTGTGTGTGCGAGTGTGTGTGAGTGTGTACGAGTGGGTGTAGGAGTGTGTACGAGTGTGTGCAATTTTGTGCGAGTGTGTGTGCGAGTGCGTATGAGTAAGTGTGTGCGAATGTGTGCGAGTGTGTGCGATTGTGTGTGTGAGTGTGTAGGACTGTACGTGCGAGTGTGTGCGAGTGTGTGTGTGAGTGTGTGTGTACGAGTGTGTGCAATTTTGTGCGAGTGTGTGTGCGAGTGCGTATGAGTAAGTGTGTGCGAATGTGTGCGAGTGTGTGCGATTGTGTGTGTGAGTGTGTAGGACTGTACTTGCGAGTGTGTGCGTGAGAGTGTGTGCGAGTGTGTGCGAGTTTGTGTGCGAGTGTGTGCAAGTGTGTGTGAGTGTGTAGGACTGTATGTGCGAGTGTGTGCGAGTGTGTATGAGTGTGTGTGTGAGTGTGTGCAAGTGTGTGCGAGTGAGTGTGTGTGAGTGTGTGTGCGAGTGTGTGTGCGAGTGTGTGCGAGTGTGTGCGATTGTGTGTGAGAGTGTGTGGGACTGTATGTGCGAGTGTGTGCGAGTGTGTATGAGTGTGTGTGTGAGTGTGTGCATGTGAGTGTGCACGAGTGTGCACGAGTGTGTGCGTGTAAGTGTGTGCGTGCGAGTGTGTGCGAGTGTGTGCGAGTGTGTGTGAGTGAGTGTGTGTGAGTGTGTGCGAGTTTGTGTGTGAGTTTGTGTGCGAGTGTGTGCGAGTGAGTGTGTGCGAGTGAGTGTGTGCGAGTGTGTGCTATTGTGTGTGAGTGTGTGTGAGTGTGTGCGTGTGAGTGTGTGCAAGTGTGTGAGAGTGTGTGCGAGTGTGTATGAGTGTATGTGCGAGTGTGTGCAAGTGAGTGAGAGTGTGTGTGAGTGTGTGTGTGCGAGTGTGTGCAAGTGTGTGCGAGAGTGTGCAAGTGTGCGAGTGTGTGTGCAATTGTGTATGAGTGTGTGCGAGTGTGTGTGCGAGTGTGTGCGTGTGTGTGTGTGAGTGCGTGTGAGTGAGTGCAAGTGTGTGCAAATGTGTGCACGAGTGTGGGCATGCGAGTGTGTGCTAGTGTGCGCGAGTGTGCGCGAGTGTGTGCTAGTGTGCATGAGTAAGTGTGTGTGTGAGTGTGTGCGAGTGTTGCCGAGTGTGTGTGTGAGTGTGTAGGACTGTGTGTGCGAGTGTGTGCGAGTGTGTGTGTGTGAGTGTGTGTGTGAGTGTGTGCAATTTTGTGC
Source organism: Phyllobates terribilis (assembly GCF_046119375.1). Classification (NCBI taxonomy): domain Eukaryota; kingdom Metazoa; phylum Chordata; class Amphibia; order Anura; family Dendrobatidae; genus Phyllobates; species Phyllobates terribilis. The sequence continues at coordinate 22,511,797 of NW_027362776.1, forward strand.
GAGTGTGTGTGCGAGTGCATATGAGTAAGTGTGTGCGAATGTGTGCGAGTGTGTGCGATTGTGTGTGTGAGTGTGTAGGACTGTACGTGCGAGTGTGTGTGTGAGTGTGTGCAAGTGTGTGCAAGTGAGTGTGTGTGAGTGTGTGTGCGAGTGTGTGCGTGCGAGTGTGTGCGACTGTGTGCGACTGTGTGCGAGTGTGTGCGAGTGTGTGCGAATGTGTGCGAGTGTGTACGTGCGAGTGTGCACGAGTGTGCACGAGTGTGTGCGTATAAGTGTGTGCGTGTAAGTGTGTGCGTGCGAGTGTGTGCAAGTGAGTGAGAGTGTGTGTGAGTGTGTGTGTGCGAGTGTGTGCAAGTGTGTGCGAGTGAGTGTGTGCAAGTGTGTGCGAGAGTGTGCAAGTGTGTGTGTGCGAGTGTGTGTGCAATTGTGTATGAGTGTGTGCGAGTGTGTGTGCGAGTGTGTGCGTGTGTGTGTGTGAGTGCATGTGAGTGAGTGCAAGTGTGTGCAAATGTGTGCACGAGTGTGGGCATGCGAGTGTGTGCTAGTGTGCGCGAGTGTGCGCGAGTGTGTGCTAGTGTGCATGAGTAAGTGTGTCTGAGTGTGTGCGAGTGTTGCCGAGTGTGTGTGTGAGTGTGTAGGACTGTGTGTGCGAGTGTGTGCGAGTGTGTGTGTGAGTGTGTGTGTGAGTGTGTGCAATTTTGTGCGAGTGTGTGTGCGAGTGCATATGAGTAAGTGTGTGCGAATGTGTGCGAGTGTGTGCGATTGTGTGTGTGAGTGTGTAGGACTGTACGTGCGAGTGTGTGCGAGTGTGTGTGTGAGTGTGTGCAAGTGTGTGCAAGTGAGTGTGTGTGAGTGTGTGTGCGAGTGTGTGCGTGCGAGTGTGTGCGACTGTGTGCGACTGTGTGCGAGTGTGTGCGAGTGTGTGCGAATGTGTGCGAGTGTGTACGTGCGAGTGTGCACGAGTGTGTGCGTATAAGTGTGTGCGTGTGAGTGTGTGCGTGTGAGTTTGTGTGCGAGTGAGTGTGTGCGAGTGAGTGTGTGCGAGTTTGTGTGCGAGTGTGTGTGCAAGTGTGTGTGTGCGAGTGTGTGTGTGTGCGCGTGAGTGTGTGCGAGTGTGTGAGTGCGAATGTGTGTGCGTGTGAGTGTGTGCGAGTGTGTATGAGCGTATGTGCGAGTGTGTGCCAGTGTGTGCGAGTGTGTGCAAGTGTGTGCGAGTGTGTGCGAGTGTGTGTGTGCGAGTGTGTGTGCAATTGTGTATGAGTGTGTGCGAGTGTGTGTTAGTTTGTGCAAGTGTGTGCGTGTGTTCGTGCGAGTGAGTGCGGGTGTGTGCGAGTTTGTGTATGCGAGTGTGTGTGCAATTGTGTATGAGTGTGTGTGAGTTTGTGCGAGTGTGTGCGTACGAGTGCGTGCGAGTACGCGCAAATGTGTGTGAGAGTGTACGAGTGTGGGCGTGCGAGTGTGTGCTATTGTGCGTGAGTGTGTGAGTGTGTGCGAGTGTGCGTGAGTAAGTGTGTGTGTAAGTGCGTGCGAGTGTTTCCGAGTGTGTGTGTGAGTGTGTAGGACTGTGTGTGCGAGTGTGTGTGCGAGTGTGTGAGTACGAGTGTGTTCGAGAGTGTGCAATTGTGTGCGAGTGTGTGTGCGAGTGCGTATGAGTGAGTGTGTGCGAGTGTGTGCGAGTGTGTGTTTGCAAGTGTGTGCGAGTGTGTGCGAGTGTGTATGAGTGTATGTGCAAGTGTGTGTGCGTGTGTGTTTTAGAGTGTGTGCAATTGTGTGCGTGCGAGTGTGCTCGAGTGAGTGGGTGCGTGTAAGTGTGTGCGTGCGAGTGTGTGCAAATATGTGCGAGTGTGTGCGAGTGTGTGCATGCGAGTGTGTGCGTGCAAGTGTTTGCGTTCGAGTGTGTGCGAGTGTGTGCGAGTGTGTGCAAGTGTGTGAGTGTGTGCGAGTGTGTGTGCGAGTGTGTGCAAGTGTGTGAGTGTGCACGAGTGAGTGTGTGCGAGTGTGTGTGAGTGTGTGTGCGAGTGTGTGCGTGCGAGTGTGTGCGAGTGTGTGTGAGTGTGTGTGTGAGAGTGTGCGAGTGTGTGCAAATGTGTGCGAGTGTGCACGAATGAGTGGGTGCGAGTATGCGTGAGTGTGTGCACGTGAGTGTGTGCAAGCGTGCGTGCGATTGTGTGTGCAAGCGTGTGTGTGCGCGAGTGTGTGCGAGTGTGTATGAGTGTGTGTGCGAGTGTGTGCAAGTGTGTGTGAGTGTGTGCGAGTGTGTGTGTGCAAGTGTGTGCGAGTGTGTGTGAGTGTGTGCGAGTGTGTGTGTGTGTGAGTGTGTGCGAGTGCTTGCTAGTGTGTGTGTGAGTGTGTGCGACTGTGTGTGCGAGTGTGTATGAGTGTATGTGCGAGTGTGTGTGCGAGTGTGTGTTCGAGTGTGTGTTCGAGTGTGTGTGTTCGAGTGTGTGCAAGTGTGTACGAGTGTGTGTGCGACTGCGTACAAGTGTGTGCGAGTGTGCATGAGTGTGTGCGTGTGAGTGTGTGCGAGTGTGTGCGTGCGAGTGTGTGCGAGTGTGCTCGAGTGAGTGGGTGCGAGTGTGTGCGAGTGTGTATGAGTGAGTGTGTGTGAGTGTGTGTGTGTGTGCAAGTTTGTGTGCGTGTGAGTGTGTGCGAGTCTGTGTGAGTGTGTGTGTGAGTGCGTGCGTGCGAGTGTGTGTGAGTGTGTGCGATTGTGTGTGTGAGTGTGTAGGACTGTATGTGCGAGTGTGTATGAGTGTGTGTGTGAGTTTGTGCAAGTGTGTGCGAGTGTGTACGAGTGTGTGCGAGTGTGTTTGCGTGCGAGTGTGTGCGGGTGTGTGCGTGTGAGTGAGTGCAAGAGTGTGCAAATGTGTGTGAGCGTGTGCGAGTGTGTGTGAGTGTGTGCGAGTGTGCGCGTGTGAGTGAGTGTGTGTGTGTCTGTGTGAGTGTGTGCTTGCGAGTGTTTGCTAGTGTGCGCGAGTGTGTGAGTGTGTGCGAGTGTGCGCGAGTGTGTGCGTGTGAGTAAGTGAATGTGTGTGAGTGTGTGCGAGTGCTTGCAAGTGTGTGTGTGAGTGTGTGCGACTGTGTGTGTGAGTGTGTGCGTGTGTGTGCGAGTGTGTATGAGTGTATGTGCGAGTGTGTGCGAGTGTGTGTTCGAGTGTGTGTGTTCGAGTGTGTGCAAGTGTGTGCGACTGTGTTCGAGTGTGTGTGTGCGAGTGTGTGTGCAAGTGTGTTTGAGTGTGTTTATGCAAGTGTGTATGAGTGTGTGCGAGTGTGTGCAAGTGTGTTTGTGCGAGTGTGTATGAGTGTGTGTGTGCGAGTGTGTGCAAGTGTGTGTGATTGTGTGTGAGTGTGTGTATGAGTGAGTGTGTGCGAGTGTGTGTGCGAGTGTGTGCGTGAGTGTGTGCGTGCGGGTGTGTGCGAGTGTGTGTAGGAGTGTGTGTGAGTGTGTGCGATTGTGTGTGTGAGTGTGTAGGACTGTATGTGCGAGTGTGTGCGACTGTGTTCGAGTGTGTGTGTGCGAGTGTGTGAGCATGTGTGAGTGTGTGCAAGTGTGTGCGTGCGAGTGTGTGCGTGCGAGTGTGTGCATGCGAGTGTGTGTGTGTCCGAATGTGTGCGAGTGTGTGCGTGCGAGTGTGCGTGAGTGTGCACGAGTGTGTGCATGTAAGTGTGTGCGTGCGAGTGTGTGCGAGTGTGCTCGAGTGAATGGGTGAGAGTGTGTGCGAGTGTGTGTGAGTGTGTGCAAGTAAGTGTGTGTGAGAGTGTATGAGTGAGTGTGTGTGAGTGTGTGTGTGCGAGTTTGTGTGCGAGTGTGTGCGAGTGAGTGTGTGCGAGTTTGTGTGCGAGTGTGTGTGCGAGTGTGTGAGTGCGAATGTGTGTGCGTGTGAGTGTGTGCGAGTGTGTATGAGCGTATGTGCGAGTGTGTGCCAGTGTGTGCGAGTGTGTGTGCGAGTGTGTGCGAGTGTGTGTGTGCGAGTGTGTGTGCAATTGTGTATGAGTGTGTGCGAGTGTGTGTTAGTTTGTGCGAGTGTGTGCGTCTGTTCGTGCGAGTGATTGCGGGTGTGTGCGAGTGTGTGTATGCGAGTGTGTGTGCGATTGTGTATGAGTGTGTGTGAGTTTGTGCGAGTGTGTGCGTGTGTGTGCGAGTGCGTGCGAGTACGCGCAAATGTGTGTGAGAGTGTGCGAGTGTGGGCGTGCGAGTGTGTGCTAGTGTGCGCGAGTGTGTGAGTGTGTGCGAGTGTGCGTGAGTAAGTGTGTGTGTAAGTGCGTGCGAGTGTTTCCGAGTGTGTGTGAGTGTGTAGGACTCTGTGTGCGAGTGTGTGTGCGAGTGTGTGAGTACGAGTGTGTTCGAGAGTGTGCAATTGTGTGAGTGAGTGTGTAGCACTGTATGTGCAAGTGTGTGCGAGTGTGTTTGAGTGTGTGAGTGTGTGTGAGTGTTTGTGAGTGTGTGCAAGTGTGTGTGTGCGAGTGTGTGTGTGTGTGTGTGTGTGCAAGTGTGTTCGAGTGTGTGTGCGAGTGTGTATGAGTGTGTGTGTGTGCAAGTGTGTGCGTGAGTGTGTGCGTGTGAGTGAGTGTGTGTGTGAGTGTGAGTGTGTGCTAGTGTGCATGAGTGTGTGAGTGTGTGCGAGTGTGCGTGTGAGTGAGTGTGTGTGCGAGTGTGTGTGTGAGTGTGTGCAAGTGTGTTCGAGTGTGTGTGCGAGTGTGTATGAGTGTGTGTGTGCAAGTGTGTGCGCGTGTGTGTGAGTGTCTGTGAGTGTGTGCATGAGTGAGTGTGTGCGAGTGTGTGTGAGTTTGTGTGTGTGTGTGAGTGTGTGCGAGTGTGTGCGTGTGAGTGTGTGCGAGTGTGTGTGTGTGTGAGTGTGTGCGATTGTGTATTAGTGATTGTGTGCGAGTGTGCGTGAGAGTGAGTGTGTGTGTGTGAGTGTGTGCGAGTGAGTGTGAGTGAGTGTGTGCGAGTGTGTGTGTGCGATTGTGCATAAGTGTGTGCGAGTGTGTGTGTGAGTGTGTAGGACTGTGTGTGTGAGTGTGTGTGCGAGTGTGTGTGTGTGAGTGTGTGTAGGAGTGTGTGTGAGTGTGTGCGATTGTGTGTGTGAGTGTGTAGTACTGTATGTGCAACTGTGTTCGAGTGTGTGTGTGCGAGTGTGTGAGCATGTGTGAGTGTGTGCAAGTGTGTGTGTGCGACTGTGTGCGACTGTGTGCGAGTGTGTGTGAGTGTGTCCGAATGTGTGCGAGTGTGTGCGTGCGAGTGTGCACGAGTGTGCACGAGTGTGTGCGTGTAAGTGTGTGCATGCGAGTGTGTGCGAGTGTGCTCGAGTGAATGGGTGCGAGTGTGTGCGAGTGTGTGTGAGTGTGTGCGAGTAAGTGTGTGTGAGTGTGTATGAGTGTGTGTGTGTGTGCAAGTGTGTGCGTGAGTGTGTGCGTGTGAGTGAGTGTGTGTGTGAGTGTGAGTGTGTGCTAGTGTGCATGAGTGTGTGAGTGTGTGCGAGTGTGCGCGAGTGTGCGTGTGAGTGAGTGTGTGTGCGAGTGTGTGTGAGTGTGTACGAGTGGGTGTAGGAGTGTGTGCGAGTGTGTGCGATTGTGTGTGTGAGTGTGTAGCACTGTATGTGCAAGTGTGTGCGAGTGTGTTTGAGTGTGTGAGTGTGTGCGAGTGTGTGTGAGTGTTTGTGAGTGTGTGCGAGTGTGTGTTCGAGTGTGTGCGTGCGAGTGTGTGCGTGCGAGTGTGTGAGTGCGATTGTGTCCGAATGTGTGCGAGTGTGTGCGTGCGAGTGTGCGCGAGTGTGCATGAGTGTGTGCTCGAGTGAATGGGTGAGAATGTGTGCGAGTGTGTGTGAGTGTGTGCGAGTAAGTGTGTGTGAGTGTGTATGAGTGAGTGTGTGTGAGTGTGTGTGAGTGTGTGCAAGTGTGTGTGAGTGTGTGCAAGTGTAAGTGTGCGAGTGTGTGTGTGCGAGTGTTTGTGAGTGTGTGAGTGTGTTAATGAGTGAGCGTGTGCGATTGTGTGCGAGTGTGTGTGTGAGTGTGTGCGAGTGTGGGCGAGTGTGCGTGCGAGTGTGTGTGTGCGAGTGTTTGTGAGTGTGTGAGTGTGTGAATGAGTGAGCGTGTGCGATTGTGTGCGTGTGTGTGTGCGAGTGTGTGCGAGAGTGCGTATGAGTGAGTGTGTGTGAGTGTGTGCGAGTGTGTGTTTGCGAGTGTGTGTGAGTGTGTGCGAGTGTTTGCGAGTGTGTGCATGCGAGTGTGTGCGTGCAAGTGTGTGCGTGCAAGTGTGTGCGTGCGAGTGTGTGCGAGTGTGTGCAAGTGTGTGAGTGTGTGCGAGTGTGTGCGAGTGTGTGCAAATTTACCCAAGTGTGCGCGAGTGTGCACGAGTGAGTGGGTGCGAGTGTGTGTGTGTGTGAGTGTCAGTGTGTATGAGTGTGTGCAAGTGTGTGTGATTGTGTGTGAGTGTGTGTATGAGTGAGTGTGTGCGAGTGTGTGTGCGAGTGTGTGTGCGAGTGTGTGCGCGAGTGGGTGTGTGCGAGTGTGTGCGAGTGTGTGTGCAAGTGTGTGTGCAAGTGTGTGTGCAAGTGTGTGTGCAAGTGTGTGTGCAAGTGTGTTTGAGTGTGTTTGTGCAAGTGTGTATGAGTGTGTGTGTGCGAGTGTGTGCAAGTGTGTTTGTGCGAGTGTGTATGAGTGTGTGTGTGCGAGTGTGTGCAAGTGTGTGTGATTGTGTGTGAGTGTGTGTATGAGTGAGTGTGTGCGAGTGTGTGCGCGAGTGTGTGCGTGTGTGTGCGAGTGTGTGTGAGTGTGTGCGATTGTGTGTGTGAGTGTGTAGGACTGTATGTGCGAGTGTGTGTGACTGTGTTCGAGTGTGTGTGTGCGAGTGTGTGAGCATGTGTGAGTGTGTGCAAGTGTGTGCGTGCGAGTGTGTGTGTGCTAGTGTGTGTGATTGTGTATGAGTGAGTGTGTGCGAGTGTATGCGAGTGTGTGTGCAAGTGTGTTTGAGTGTGTTTGTGCAAGTGTGTATGAGTGTGTGCGAGTGTGTGCAAGTGTGTTTGTGCGAGTGTGTATGAGTGTGTGTGTGCGAGTGTGTGCAAGTGTGTGTGATTGTGTGTGAGTGTGTGTATGAGTGAGTGTGTGCGAGTGTGTGTGCGAGTGTGTGCGCGAGTGTGTGCGTGCGGGTGTGCGCGAGTGTGTGTAGTAGTGTGTGTGAGTGTGTGCGATTGTGTGTGTGAGTGTGTAGGACTGTATGTGCGAGTGTGTGCGACTGTGTTCGAGTGTGTGTGTGCGAGTGTGTGAGCATGTGTGAGTGTGTGCAAGTGTATGTGTGCGACTGTGTGCGACTGTGTGCGAGTGTGTGTGAGTGTGTCCGAATGTGTGCGTGCGAGTGTGGGCGAGTGTGCACGAGTGTGTGCATGTAAGTGTTTGCGTGCGAGTGTGTGCGAGTGTGCTCGAGTGAATGGGTGAGAGTGTGTGCGAGTGTGTGTGAGTGTGTGCAAGTAAGTGTGTGTGAGAGTGTATGAATGAGTGTGTGTGAGTGTGTGTGTGCGAGTTTTTGTGCGAGTGTGTGCGAGTGAGTGTGTGCGAGTTTGTGCGCGAGTGTGTGTGCGAGTGTGTGTGTGCGAGTGTGTGTGTGCGTGTGTGCGCGCGAGTGTGTGCGAGTGTGTGAGTGCGAATGTGTGTGCGTGTGAGTGTGTGCGAGTGTGTATGAGCGTATGTGCGAGTGTGTGCCAGTGTGTGCGAGTGTGTGTGCGAGTGTGTGCAAGTGTGTGCGAGTGTGTGCGAGCGTGTGCGAGTGTGTGTGTGCGAGTGTGTGTGCAATTGTGTATGAGTGTGTGCGAGTGTGTGTTAGTTTGTGCGAGTGTGTGCGTATGTTCGTGCGAGTGAGTGCGGGTGTGTGCGAGTGTGTGTATGCGAGTGTGTGTGCGATTGTGTATGAGTGTGTGTGAGTTTGTGCGAGTGTGTGCGTGTGTGTGCGAGTGCGTGCGAGTACGCGCAAATGTGTGTGAGAGTGTGCGAGTGTGGGCGTGCGAGTGTGTGCTAGTGTGCGCGAGTGTGTGAGTGTGTGCGAGTGTGCGTGAGTAAGTGTGTGTGTAAGTGCGTGCGAGTGTTTCCGAGTGTGTGTGAGTGTGTAGGACTGTGTGTGCGAATGTGTGCGAGTGTGTGTGCGAGTGTGTGAGTACGAGTGTGTTCGAGAGTGTGCAATTGTGTGCGAGTGTGTGTGTGAGTGCGTATGAGTGAGTGTGTGCGAGTGTGTGTGAGTGTGTGTTTGCGAGTTTGTGCGAGTGTGTGCGAGTGTGTGCGAGTGTGTGCATGTGAGTGTGTGCGTGCAAGTGTGTGCGTGCAAGTGTGTGCGTGCAAGTGTGTGCGTGCAAGTGTGTGCGTGCAAGTGTGTGCGTGCAAGTGTGTGCGTGCAAGTGTGTGCGTGCAAGTGTGTGCGTGCGAGTGTGTGCGAGTGTGTGCAAGTGTGTGAGTGTGTGCGAGTAAGTGTGTGTGAGTGTGTATGAGTGAGTGTGTGTGAGTGTGTGTGTGCGAGTTTGTGTGCGAGTGTGTGCGAGTTTGTGCGAGTTTGTGTGCGAGTGTGTGCCAGTGTGTGCCAGTGTGTGCGAGTGTGTGTGTGCGAGTGTGTGCAAGTGTGTGCGAGTGTGTGCGAGAGTGTGCGAGTGTGTGTGAGTGTGTGTGTGCCAGTGTGTGTGCAATTGTGTATGAGTGTGTGCGAGTGTGTGTGAGTTTGTGCAAGTGTGTGTGTGTGTTCGTGCGAGTGCGTGCGAGTGAGTGCGGGTGTGTGTGAGTGTCTGTATGCGAGTGTGTGTGCGATTGTGTATGAGTGTGTGTGAGCTTGTGCGAGTGTGTGCGTGTGTGTGCGAGTGCATGCGAGTACGCGCAAATGTGTGCGAGTGTGGGCGTGCGAGTGTGTGCTAGTGTGCGCGAGTGTGCGAGTGTGCGTGAGTAAGTGTGTGTGTAAGTGCGTGCGAGTGTTTCCGAGTGTGTGTGTGAGTATGTAGGACTGTGTGTGCGAGTGTGTGTGCGAGTGTGTTCGAGTGTGTGCAATTGTGTGCGAGTGCGTATGAGTTAGTGTGTGCGAGTGTGTGTTTGCGAGTGTGTGTGCGAGTGTGTGCGAGTGTGTGCGAGTGTGTATGAGTGTATGTGTGAGTGTGTGCGCGAGTGTGTGTTTTAGAGTGTGTGCAATTGTGTGCGTGTGAGTGTGTGCATGAGTGTGTGCGTGCGAGTGTGCTCGAGTGAGTGGGTGCATGTAAGTGTGTGCGTGCGAGTGTGTGTGAATGTGTGCGAGTGTGTGCGAGTGTGTGCGAGCAAGTGTTTGCGTGCGAGTGTGTGCGAGTGTGTGCAAGTGTGTGAGTGTGTGTGAGTGTGTGCGAGTGTGTGCAAATGTGCCCGAGTGTGCGCGAGTGTGCACGAGTGAGTGGGTGCGAGTGTGTGTGAGTGTGTATGAGTGAGTGTGTGCGAGTGTGTACGAGTTTGTGTGCGAGTGTGTGCGATTGTGTGTGTGAGTGTGTTGGACTGTATGTGCGAGTGTGTGCGATTGTGTATGAGTGTGTGTGTGAGTGTGTGCAAGTGTGTGCGAGTGAGTGTGTGTGAGTGTGTGTGCGAGTGTGTGTGCGAGTGTGTGTGCGATTGTGTGTGCGAGTGTGTAGGACTGTATGTGCGAGTGTGTATGAGTGTGTGTGTGAGTGTGTGCAAGTGTGTGCAAGTGAGTGTGTGTGAGTGTGTGCGAGTGTGTGTGAGTGTGTGTGACTGTGTGTGAGTGTGTGTGCGAGTGTGTGTGCGAGAGTGTGCGAGTGTGTGCAAATGTGCGTGAGTGTGCACGAGTGAGTGGGTGCGAATATGTGCGAGTGTGTGAGTGTGTGCATGTGAGTGTGTGTGCATGTGTGTGTGTGCGAGTGTGTGCGAGTGTGTATGAGTGTATGTGCGAGTGTGTGCATGCGAGTGTGTGCGTGCGAGTGTGCACGAGTGTGCACGAGTGTGTGCGTGTAAGTGTGTGCGTGCGAGTGTGTGCGAGTGTGCTCGAGTGAATGGGTGCGAGTGTGTGTGAGTGTGCGAGTGAGTGTGTGTGAGTGAGTGTGTGTGAGTGTGTGCGAGTTTGTGTGCGAGTGTGTGCGATTGAGTGTGTGCGAGTGTGTGCGATTGTGTGTGAGTGTGTGCGAGTGTGTGCGTGTGAGTGTGTGCGAGTGTGTGAGTGTGTGTGCGAGTGTGTGCGAGTGTGTATGAGTGTATGTGCGAGTGTGTGCAAGTGAGTGAGAGTGTGTGTGAGTGTGTGTGTGCGAGTGTGTGCAAGTGTGTGCGAGTGAGTGTGTGCAAGTGTGTGTGAGAGTGTGCAAGTGTGTGCGAGTGTGTGTGTGCGAGTGTGTGTGCAATTGTGTATGAGTGTGTGCGAGTGTGTGTGCGTTTGTGCGAGTGTGTGCGTGTGTGTGTGCGAGTGCGTGTGAGTGAGTGCAAGTGTGTGCAAATGTGTGCGTGAGTGTGGGTGTGCGAGTGTGTGCTAGTGTGCACGAGTGTGTGAGTGTGTGCGAGTGTGCATGAGTAAGTGTGTGTGAGTGTGTGCGAGTGTTGCCGAGTGTGTGTGTGAGTGTGTAGGACTGTGTGTGCGAGTGTGTGTGTGAGTGTGTGTGTGAGTGTGTGTGTACGAGTGTGTGCAATTTTGTGCAAGTGTGTGTGTGCGAGTGCGTATGAGTAAGTGTGTGCGAATGTGTGCGAGTGTGTGCGATTGTGTGTGTGAGTGTGTAGGACTGTACGTGTGAGTGTGTGCGAATGTGTATGAGTGTGTATGTGAGTGTGTGCAAGTGTGTGCAAGTGAGAGTGTGTGCGTGCGAGTGTGTGCGACTGTGTGCGAGTGTGTGAGTGCGAGTGTGTGCGAATGTGTGCGAGTGTGTACGTGCGAGTGTGCACGAGTGTGCACGAGTGTGTGCGTATAAGTGTGTGCGTGCGAGTGTGTGCGAGTGTGATCGAGTGAATGGGTGCGAGTGTGTGTGAGTGTGTGCGAGTGAGTGTGTGTGAGTGTGTATAAGTGAGTGTGTGTGAGTGTGTGCGTGTGTGCGAGTTTGTGTGCAAGTGTGTATGAGTGTGTGTGTGAGTGTGTGCAAGTGTGTGCGAGTGAGTGTGTGTGAGTGTGTGTGCGAGTGTGTGTGCGAGTGCGTGCGAGTGTGTGCGATTGTGTGTGAGAGTGTGTAGGACTGTATGTGCGAGTGTGTATGAGTGTGTGTGATTGTGTGCAAGTGTTTGCAAGTGAGTGTGTGTGCGAGTGTGTGCATGCGAGTGTGTGCGAGTGTGTGAGTGCGAGTGTGTGCAAATGTGTGCGAGTGTGTGCATGCGAGTGTGCACGAGTGTGCACGAGTGTGTGCGTGAAAGTGTGTGCGTGCGAGTGTGTGCGAATGTGTGCGAGTGTGTGCGAGCAAGTGTTTGCGTGCGAGTGTGTGCGAGTGTGTGCAAGTGTGTGAGTGTGTGCGAGTGTGTGTGCGAGTGTGTGCGAGTGTGTGCAAATGTGCCTGAGTGTGCGCGAGTTTGCACGAGTGAGTGGGTGCGAGTGTGTGTGTATGAGTGAGTGTGTGCGTGTGTGCGAGTTTGTGTGCGAGTGAGAGTGTGCGAATGTGTGCGAGTGTGTTTGTGAGTGTGTGCGCGAGTGTGTGCGAGTGTGTGCGAGTGTGTGCGAGTGTGTGCGAGTGTGTGTGCGAGTGTGTGCGAGTGTGTGCGATTGTGTGTGTGAGTGTGTAGGACTGTATGTGCGAGTGTGTGCGAGTGTGTATGAGTGTGTGTGTGAGTGTGTGCAAGTGTGCGCGAGTGAGTGTGTGTGAGTGTGTGTGCGAGAGTGTGCGAGTGTGTGCGATTGTGTGTGAAAGTGTGTAGGACTGTATGTGCGAGTGTGTGCGAGTGTGTATGAGTGTGTGTGTGAGTGTGTGCAAGTGTGTGCGAGTGAGTGTGTGTGAGTGTGTGTGCGAGTGTGTGCATGTGAGTGTGTACGTGCGAGTGTGCACGAGTGTGCACGAGTGTGTGCGTGTAAGTGTGTGCGTGCGAGTGTGTGCGAGTGTGCTCGAGTGAATGCGTGCGAGTGTGTGCGAGTGTGTGTGAGTGTGTGCGAGTGAGTGTGTGTGAGTGAGTGTGTGTGAGTGTGTGCGAGTTTGTGTGCGAGTGTGTGCGAGTGAGTGTGTGCGAGTGTGTGCGATTGTGTGTGAGTGTGTGCGAGTGTGTGCGAGTGTGTGCGAGTGTGTGCGTGTGAGTGTGTGCGAGTGTGTGAGTGTGTGTGCGAATGTGTGTGCGAGTGTGTGTGAGTGTGTATGAGTGTATGTGCGAGTGTGTGCAAGTGTGTGAGAGTGTGTGTGAGTGTGTGTGTGCGAGTGTGTGCGAGTGAGTGTGTGCGAGTGTGTGCGAGAGTGTTCAAGTGTGTGCGAGTGTGTGTGTGCGAGTGTGTGTGCAATTGTGTATGAGTGTGTGCGAGTGTGTGTGCGTTTGTGCGAGTGTGTGTGTGTGTGTGTGCGAGTGCGTGTGAGTGAGTGCAAGTGTGTGCAAATGTGTGCGCGAGTGTGGGCGTGCGAGTGTGTGCTAGTGTGCGCGAGTGTGTGAGTGTGTGCGAGTGTGCATGAGTAAGTGTGTGTGTGAGTGTGTGCGAGTGTTGCCGAGTGTGTGTGTGAGTGTGTAGGACTGTGTGTGCGAGTGTGTGTGTGAGTGTGTGTGTACGAGTGTGTGCAATTTTGTGCGAGTGTGTGTGTGCGAGTGTGTATGAGTAAGTGTGTGCGAATGTGTGCGAGTGTGTGCGAGTGTGTGTGCGAGTGTGTGTGCGAGTGTGTGCGTGCGACTGTGTGTGTGTGACTGTGTGCGAGTGTGTGCGAGTGTTTGCATGTGTGTGCGAGTGTGTGTGCGTGTGTACGAGTGTGTGCGAGTGTGTGGGTGCGAGTGTGTGCAAGTGTGTGCGAGTGTGTGTGAGTGTGTGTGTGAGTGTGTGCGAGTCTGTGTGTGCGAGTGTGTGTGTGCGATTGTGTGTGTGCGATTGTGTATGAGTGTGTGCGAGTATGTGTGTGTGTGTGCGAGTGTGTGCGAGTGTGTGCGTGCTAGTGCGTGCGAGTGCGTGCGAGTGAGTGCGAGTGTGTGCAAATGTGTGTGAGAGTGTGCGAGTGTGGGCGTGCGAGTGTGTGCGAGTGTGCACGAGTGTGCACGAGTGTGTGCGTGTGAGTGTGTGTGTGTGAGTGTGAGTGTGTGCTATTGTGCATGAGTGTGTGAGTGTGTGCGAGTGTGCGCGAGTGTGCGTGTGAGTGAGTGAGTGTGTGTGCGAGTGTGTGTGAGTGTGTACGAGTGTGTGTGTGAGTGTGTAGGACTGTATGTGCAAGTGTGTGCGAGTGTGTTCGAGTGTGTGAGTGTGTGTGAGTGTGTGTGAGTGTGTGCAAGTGTGTGTGTGAGTGTGTAGGACTGTGTGTGCGAGTGTGTGTGCGAGTGTGTGCGAGTGTGTGTGAGTGTGTGTGAGTGTGTGTAGGAGTGTGTGTGAGTGTGTGCGATTGTGTGTGTGAGTGTGTAGTACTGTATGTGCGACTGTGTTCGAGTGTGTGTGTGCGAGTGTGTGAGCATGTGTGAGTGTGTGCAAGTGGGTGCGTGTGAGTGTATGTGTGCGAGTGTGTGTGATTGTGTATGAGTGAGTGTGTGCAAGTGTGTTTGAGTGTGTTTGTGCAAGTGTGTATGAGTGTGTGTATGCGAGTGTGTGCAAGTGTGTGTGATTGTGTGTGAGTGTGTGTGAGTGTGTGTATGAGTGAGTGTGTGCGAGTGTGTGTGAGTGTGTGTGCGAGTGTGTGCGTGAGTGTGTGCGTGCGAGTGTGTGCGAATGTGTGTAGGAGTGTGTGTGAGTGTGTGCGATTGTGTGTGTGCGAGTGTGTGTGAGTGTGTGCGAGTGTGTGTGTGCGAGTGTGTGCGTGCGAGTGTGTGTGCGAGAGTGTGCGAGTGTGTGCGAGTGTGTGTGAGTGTGTGCGCGAGTGTGTGCGTGAGTGTGTGCGTGCGAGTGTGTGCGAGTGTGTGTAGGAGTGTGTGTGAGTGTGTGCGATTGTGTGTGTGCGAGTGTGTGTGAGTGTGTGCGAGTGTGTGTGTGCGAGTGTGTGCGTGCGAGTGTGTGTGCGAGAGTGTGCGAGTGTGTGCGAGTGTGTGCATATGTGCCCGAGTGTGCACGAGTGAGTGTGTGCGAGTGTGTGTGAGTGTGTGCATGTGAGTGTGTGCGAGCGTGTGCGAGTGTGTGTGAGTGTGTGTGCGAGTGTGTGTGCGAGAGTGTGCGAGTGTGTGCGAGTGTGTGCAAATGTGCCCGAGTGTGCACGAGTGAGTGGGTGCGAGTGTGTGTGCGAACGTGTGCGAGTGTGTGTGCATGTGTGTGCGAGTGTGTGCGAGTGTGTATGAGTGTGCGTGCGAGTGTGTGCAAGTGTGTGCGAGTGTGTGCGAGTGTGTGTGTGCAAGTATGTGTGAGAGTGTGTGCGAGTGTGTGTATGAGTGTGTGTGCGATTGTGCATAAGTGTGTGCGATTGTGTGTGAGTGTGTGTGCTAGTGTGTGTGTGCGAGTGTGTTCGATTGTGTGAGTGTGAGTGAGTGTGTACGAGTGTGTGCGAGTGTGTGCCAGTGTGTGCGAGTGTGTGTGCGAGTGTGTGCGAGTGTGTGCGATTGTGTGTGTGAGTGTGTAGGACTGTATGTGCGAGTGTGTGTGAGTGTGTGTGTGAAAGTGTGTGCGAGTGTGTGCAAGTGTGTGCGAGTGAGTGTGTGCGAGTGTGTGCGACTGTGTGCGAGTGTGTGCGAGTGTGTGAGTGCGAGTGTGTCCGAATGTGTGCGAGTGTGTGCGTGCGAGTGTGCGCGAGTGTGCACGAGTGTGTGCATGTAAGTGTGTGCGTGCGAGTGTGTGCGAGTGTGCTTGAGTGAATGGGTGAGAGTGTGTGCAAGTGTGTGTGAGTGTGTGCGAGTAAGTGTGTGTGAGTGTGTATGAGTGAGTGTGTGTGAGTGTGTGTGTGCGAGTTTGTGTGCGAGTGTGTGCGTGTGTGTGCGAGTGCGTGCGAGTACGCGCAAATGTGTGCGAGTGTGGGCGTGCGAGTGTGTGCTAGTGTGCGCGAGTGTGCGAGTGTGCGTGAGTAAGTGTGTGTGTAAGTGTGTGCGAGTGTGTTCGAGTGTGTGCAATTGTGTGCGAGTGTGTATGAGTGTATGTGCCAGTGTGTGCGCGAGTGTGTGTTTTAGAGTGTGTGCAATTGTGTGCGTGTGAGTGTGTGCATGAGTCTGTGCGTGCGAGTGTGCTCGAGTGAGTGGGTGCGTGTAAGTGTGTGCGTGCGAGTGTGTGCGAATGTGTGCGAGTGTGTGCGAGTGTGTGCGTGCGAGTGCGAGTGAGTGCGAGTGTGTGCAAATGTGTGCGAGAGTGTGCGAGTGTGGGCGTGCGAGTGTGTGTGAGTGTGCGCGAGTGTGTGCGTGTGAGTGTGTGAGTGTGAGTGTGTGCTAGTGTGCATGAGTGTGTGAGTGTGTGCGAGTGTGCGCGAGTGTGCGTGTGAGTGAGTGAGTGTGTGTGCGAGTGTGTGCGAGTGTGTACGAGTGTGTGTAGGAGTGTGTGCGAGTGTTTGCGATTGTGTGTGTGAGTGTGTAGGACTGTATGTGCAAGTGTGTGCGAGTGTGTTCGAGTGTGTGAGTGTGTGCGAGTGTGTGTGAGTGTGTAGGACTGTGTGTGCGAGTGTGTGTGCGAGTGTGTGCGAGTGTGTGTGAGTGTGTGTGAGTGTGTGTAGGAGTGTGTGTGAGTGTGTGCGATTGTGTGTGTGAATGTGTAGTACTGTATGTGCGACTGTGTTCGAGTGTGTGTGTGCGAGTGTGTGAGCATGTGTGAGTGTGTGCAAGTGTGTGCATGTGAGTGTATGTGTGCGAGTGTGTGTGATTGTGTATGAGTGAGTGTGTGCAAGTGTGTTTGAGTGTGTTTGTGCAAGTGTGTATGAGTGTGTGTATGCGAGTGTGTGCAAGTGTGTGTGATTGTGTGTGAGTGTGTGTATGAGTGAGTGTGTGCGTGTGTGTGTGAGTGTGTGTGCGAGTGTGTGCGTGAGTGTGTGCGTGCGAGTGTGTGCGAGTGTGTGTGCGAGTGTGTGTGAGTGTGTGCGATTGTGTGTGTGTGAGTGTGTGCGAGTGTGTGTGTGCGAGTGTGTGCGTGCGAGTGTGTGTGCGAGAGTGTGCGAGTGTGTGCGAGTGTGTGCATATGTGCCCGAGTGTGCACGAGTGAGTGTGTGCGAGTGTGTGCGAGTGTGTGTGAGTGTGTGCATGTGAGTGTGTGCGAGCGTGTGCGAGTGTGTGTGAGTGTGTGTGCGAGTGTGTGTGCGAGTGTGTGTGCGAGAGTGTGCGAGTGTGTGCGAGTGTGTGCAAATGTGCCCGAGTGTGCACGAGTGAGTGGGTGCGAGTGTGTGCGAGTGTGTGTGCGAACGTGTGCGAGTGTGTGTGCATGTGTGTGCGAGTGTGTATGAGTGTGCGTGCGAGTGTGTGCAAGTGTGTGCGAGTGTGTGTGTGCAAGTATGTGTGAGAGTGTGTGAGAGTGTGTGTATGATTGTGTGTGCGATTGTGCATAAGTGTGTGCGATTGTGTGTGAGTGTGTGTGCTAGTGTGTGTGTGCGAGTGTGTTCGATTGTGTGAGTGTGAGTGAGTGTGTACGAGTGTGTGCGAGTGTGTGCCAGTGTGTGCGAGTGTGTGTGCGAGTGTGTGTGAGTGTGTGCGAGTGTGTGCGAGTGTGTGCGATTGTGTGTGTGAGTGTGTAGGACTGTATGTGCGAGTGTGTGTGAGTGTGTGTGTGAAAGTGTGTGCGAGTGTGTGCGAGTGTGTGCAAGTGTGTGCAAGTGTGTGCGAGTGAGTGTGTGCGAGTGTGTGCGACTGTGTGCGAGTGTGTGCGAGTGTGTGAGTGCGAGTGTGTCCGAATGTGTGCGAGTGTGCGCGAGTGTGCACGAGTGTGTGCATGTAAGTGTGTGCGTGCGAGTGTGTGCGAGTGTGCTTGAGTGAATGGGTGAGAGTGTGTGCAAGTGTGTGTGAGTGTGTGCGAGTAAGTGTGTGTGAGTGTGTATCAGTGAGTGTGTGTGAGTGTGTGTGTGCGAGTTTGTGTGCGAGTGTGTGCGTGTGTGTGCGAGTGCGTGCGAGTACGCGCAAATGTGTGCGAGTGTGTGCTAGTGTGCGCGAGTGTGCGTGAGTAAGTGTGTGCGAGTGTGTTCGAGTGTGTGCAATTGTGTGCGAGTGTGTATGAGTGTATGTGCGAGTGTGTGCGCGAGTGTGTGTTTTAGAGTGTGTGCAATTGTGTGCGTGTGAGTGTGTGCATGAGTGTGTGTGTGCGAGTGTGCTCGAGTGAGTGGGTGCGTGTAAGTGTGTGCGTGCGAATGTGTGTGAATGTGTGCGAGTGTGTGCGAGTGTGTGCGAGCAAGTGTTTGCGTGCGAGTGTGTGCGAGTGTGTGCAAGTGTGTGAGTGTGGGCGAGTGTGTGTGCGAGTGTGTGCGAGTGTGTGCAAATATGCCCGAGTGTGCGCGAGTGTGCACGAGTGAGTGGGTGCGAGTGTGTGTGAGTGTGTATGAGTGAGTGTGTGCGTGTGTGCGAGTTTGTCTGCGAGTGAGTGTGTGCGAATGTGTGCGAGTGTGTTTTTGAGTGTGTGTGCGAGTGTGTGCGTGAGAGTGTGTGCGAGTGTGTGCGAGTTTGTGTGCGAGTGTGTGCGAGTGTGTGCGATTGTGTGTGTGAGTGTGTAGGACTGTATGTGCGAGTGTGTGCGAGTGTGTATGAGTGTGTGTGTGAGTGTGTGCAAGTGTGTGCGAGTGAGTGTGTGTGAGTGTGTGTGCGAGTGTGTGTGCGAGTGTGTGCGAGTGTGTGCGATTGTGTGTGAGAGTGTGTAGGACTGTATGTGCGAGTGTGTACGAGTGTGTATGAGTGTGTGTGTGAGTGTGTGCAAGTGTGTGCGAGTGAGTGTGTGTGAGTGTGTGTGCGAGTGTGTGCATGTGAGTGTGTGCATGTGATTGTGCACGAGTGTGCACGAGTGTGTGCGTGTAAGTGTGTACGTGCGAGTGTGTGCGAGTGTGCTCGAGTGAATGGGTGCGAGTGTGTCCGAGTGTGTGTGAGTGTGTGCGAGTGAGTGTGTGTGAGTGAGTGTGTGTGAGTGTGCGAGTTTGTGTGCGAGTGTGTGTGAGTGAGTGTGTGCGAGTGTGTGCGATTGTGTGTGAGTGTGTGCGAGTGTGTGCGAGTGTGTGTGAGTGTGTGTGCGAATGTGTGTGTGCGAATGTGTGTGCAAGTGTGTATGAGTGTATGTGCGAGTGTATGCAAGTGAGTGAGAGTGTGTGTGAGTGTGTGTGTGCGCGAGTGTGTGCAAGTGTGTGCGAGTGAGTGTGTGCAAGTGTGTGCGAGAGTGTGCAAGTGTGTGCGAGTGTGTGTGTGCGAGTGTGTGTGCAATTGTGTATGAGTGTGTGCGAGTGTGTGTGCGTTTGTGCGAGTGTGTGCGTGTGTGTGTGCGAGTGCGTGTGAGTGCAAATGTGTGCAAATGTGTGCGTGAGTGTGGGCGTGCGAGTGTGTGCTAGTGTGCGCGAGTGTGTGAGTGTGTGCGAGTGTGCATGAGTAAGTGTGTGTGAGTGTGTGCGAGTGTTGCCGAGTGTGTGTGTGAGTGTGTAGGACTGTGTGTGCGAGTGTGTGCGAGTGTGTGTGAGTGTGTGTGTACGAGTGTGTGCAATTTTGTGCGAGTGTGTGTGTGCGAGTGCGTATGAGTAAGTGTGTGCGAATGTGTGCGAGTGTGTGCGATTGTGTGTGTGATTGTGTAGGACTGTACGTGCGAGTGTGTGCGAGTGTGTGTGTGAGTGTGTGCAAGTGTGTGCAAGTGAGTGTGTGTGAGTGTGTGTGCGAGTGTGTGCGTGCGAGTGTGTGCGACTGTGTGCGAGTGTGTGCGAGTGTGTGAGTGCGAGTGTGTGCGAATGTGTGTGAGTGTGTACGTGCGAGTGTGCACGAGTGTGCACGAGTGTGTGCGTATAAGTGTGTGCGTGCGAGTTTGTGCGAGTGTGCTCGAGTGAATGGGTGCGAGTGTGTGCGAGTGAGTGTGTGAGTGTGTATAAGTGAGTGTGTGTGAGTGTGTGCGTGTGTGCGAGTTTGTGTGCGAGTGTGTATGAGTGTGTGTGTGAGTGTGTGCAAGTGTGTGCGAGTGAGTGTGCGTGAGTGTGTGCGAGTGTGTGTGCGAGTGTGTGCGAGTGCATGCGAGTGTGTGTGATTGTGTGTGAGAGTGAGGAGGACTGTATGTGCGAGTGTGTGCGAGTGTGTATGAGTGTGTGTGTGAGTGTGTGCAAGTGTGTGCAAGTGAGTGTGTGTGAGTGTGTGTGCGAGTGTGTGCATGCGAGTGTGTGCGTGCGAGTGTGTGCGAGTGCATGCGAGTGTGTGCGATTGTGTGTGAGAGTGAGGAGGACTGTATGTGCGAGTGTGTGCGAGTGTGTATGAGTGTGTGTGTGAGTGTGTGCAAGTGTGTGCAAGTGAGTGTGTGTGAGTGTGTGTGCGAGTGTGTGCATGCGAGTGTGTGCGTGCGAGTGTGTGCGTGCGAGTGCGTGCGTGCGAGTGCATGTGAGTGTGTGCGAGTGTGTGAGTGCGAGTGTGTGCGAATGTGTGCGAGTGTGTGCATGCGAGTGTGCACGAGTGTGTGCGTGTAAGTGTGTGCGTGCGAGTGTGTGCAAGTGTGCTCGAGTGAATGGGTGCGAGTGTGTGCGAGTGTGTGTGAGTGTGTATAAGTGAGTGTGTGTGAGTGTGTGCGTGTTTGCGAGTGTGTGCGAGTGAGTGTGTGCGAGTGTGTGTGAGTGTGTGCGAGTGTGTGTGTGCGAGTGTGTGTGCGAGTGTGTGTGAGTGTGTGCATGTGAGTGTGTGCGAGCGTGTGAGAGTGTGTGTGAGTGTGTGTGCGAATGTGTGTGCGAGTGTGTGTGCGAGAGTGTGTGAATGTGTGCGAGTGTGTGCAAATGTGCCCGAGTGTGCACGAGTGAGTGGGTGCGAGTGTGTGCGAGTGTGTGTGAGTGTGTGCATGTGAGTGTGTGTGAACGTGTGCGAGTGTGTGTGCGAGTGTGTGTGCATGTGTGTGTGCGAGTGTGTGCGAGTGTGTATGAGTGTGCGTGCGAGTGTGTGCAAATGTGTGTGAGTGTGTGCGAGTGTGTGTGTGCAGGTATGTGTGTTTGTGTGCGAGTGTGTGCGATTGTGCATAAGTGTGTGCGAGTGTGTGTGAGTGTGTGTGAGTGTGTGTGCTAGTGTGTGTGTGCGAGTGTGTTCGATTGTGTGAGTGTGAGTGAGTGTGTATGAGTGTGTGCGAGTGTGTGCCAGTGTGTGCGAGTGTGTGTGCGAGTGTGTGCGATTGTGTGTGTGAGTGTGTAGGACTGTATGTGCGAGTGTGTGTGAGTGTGTGTGTGAAAGTGTGTGCGAGTGTGTGCAAGTGTGTGCGAGTGTGTGCGTGCAAGTGTGTGCGAGTGTGTGCATGCGAGTGTGTGCGACTGTGTGCGAGTGTTTGAGTGCGAGTGTGTCCGAATGTGTGCGAGTGGGTGCGTGCGAGTGTGCGCGAGTGTGCACGAGTGTGTGCATGTAAGTGTGTGCGTGCAAGTGTGTGCGAGTGTGCTCGAGTGAATGGGTGAGAGTGTGTGTGAGTGTGTGTGAGTGTGTGCGAGTAAGTGTGTGTGAGTGTGTATGAGTGAGTGTGTGTGAGTGTGTGTGCGAGTTTGTGTGCGAGTGTGTGCGAGTGAGTGTGTGCGAGTTTGTGTGCGAGTGTGTGCCAGTGTGTGCGAGTGTGTGTGTGCGAGTGTGTGCAAGTGTGTGCGAGTGTGTGCGAGAGTGTGCGAGTGTGTGTGAGTGTGTGTGTGCGAGTGTGTGTGCAATTGTGTATGAGTGTGTGCGAGTGTGTGTGCGTTTGTGCAAGTGTGTGCGTGTGTTCGTGCGAGTGCGTGCGAGTGAGTGCGGGTGTGTGCGAGTGTGTGTATGCGAGTGTGGGTGCGATTGTGTATGAGTGTGTGTGAGTTTGTGCGAGTGTGTGCGTGTGTGTGCGAGTGCGTGCGAGAACGCGCAAATGTGTGCGAGTGTGGGCGTGCGAGTGTGTGATAGTGTGCGCGAGTGTGCGTGAGTAAGTGTGTGTGTAAGTGCGTGCGAGTGTGTGCGAGTGTGTGTGCGAGTGCGTATGAGTGAGTGTGTGCGAGTGTGTGTTTGCAAGTGTGTGTGCGAGTGTGTGCGAGTGTGTATGAGTGTATGTGCGAGTGTGTGCGCGAGTGTGTGTTTTAGAGTGTGTGCAATTGTGTGCGTGTGAGTGTGTGCATGAGTGTGTGCGAGTGTGCTCGAGTGAGTGAGTGCTTGTAAGTGTGTGCGTGCGAGTGTGTGCGAATGTGTGCGAGTGTGTGCGAGCAAGTGTTTGCGTGCGAGTGTGTGCGAGTGTGTGCAAGTGTGTGAGTGTGTGCGAGTGTGTGCGTGAGAGTGTGTGCGAGTGTGTGCGAGTGTGTGCGAGTGTTTGCGATTGTGTGTGTGAGTGTGTAGGACTGTATGTGCGAGTGTGTGCGAGTGTGTATGAGTGTGTGTGTGAGTGTGTGCAAGTGTGTGCGAGTGAGTGTGTGTGAGTGTGTGTTCGAGTGTGTGCGATTGTGTGTGAGAGTGTGTAGGACTGTATGTGCGAGTGTGTGCGAGTGTGTATGAGTGTGTGTGTGAGTGTGTGCAAGTGTGTGCGAGTGAGTGTGTGTGTGAGTGTGTGCAAGTGTGTGTGAGTGAGTGTGTGTGAGTGTGTGTGCGAGTGTGTGCATGCGAGTGCGTGCATGCGAGTGTGCATGAGTGTGCACGAGTGTGTGCGTGTAAGTGTGTGCGTGCGAGTGTGTGCGAGTGTGCTCGAGTGAATGGGTGCGAGAGTGTGCGAGTGTGTGTGAGTGTGTGCGAGTGAGTGTGTGTGAGTGTGTGCGAGTGAGTGTGTGTGAGTGTGTGCGAGTTTGTGTGCGAGTGTGTGCGATTGAGTGTGTGCGAGTGTGTGCGATTGTGTGTGAGTGTGTGTGCGAATGTGTGTGCGAGTGAGTGTGTGCGAGTGTGTATGAGTGTATGAGCGAGTGTGTGCAAGTGTGTGTGTGTGAGTGTGTGCGAGTGAGTGTGTGCGAGTGTGTGCGAGAGTGTGCGAGTGTGTGTGTGTGAGTGTGTGTGCAATTGTGTATGAGTGTGTGCGAGTGTGTGCGTGTGTGTGTGTGAGTGCGTGTGAGTGAGTGCAAGTGTGTGCAAATGTGTGCGCGAGTGTGGGCGTGCGAGTGTGTGCTAGTGTGCACGAGTGTGTGAGTGTGTGCGAGTGTGCATGAGTAAGTGTGTGTGTGAGTGTGTGCGAGTGTTGCCGAGTGTGTGTGTGAGTGTGTAGGACTGTGTGTGCGAGTGTGTGCGAGTGTGTGTGTGAGTGTGTGTGTACGAGTGTGTGCAATTTTGTGCGAGTGTGTGTGCGAGTGCGTATGAGTAAGTGTGTGCGAATGTGTGCGAGTGTGTGCGAGTGTGTGCAAGTGTGTGAGTGCGAGTGTGTGCGAATGTGTGCGAGTGTGCACGAGTGTGCACGAGTGTGTGTGTAAGTGTGTGCGTGTGAGTGTGTGTGAGTGTGCTCGAGTGAGTGTGTGCGAGTGAGTGTGTGTGAGTGTGTATAAGTGAGTGTGTGTGAGTGTGTGCGTGTGTGCGAGTTTGTGTGCGAGTGTGTATGAGTGTGTATGTGAGTGTGTGCAAGTGTGTGTGTGCGAGTGTGTGCGAGAGTGTGTAGGACTGTATGTGCGAGTGTGTGCGAGTGTGTATGAGTGTGTGTGTGAGTGTGTGCAAGTGTGTGTGCAAGTGAGTGTGTGTGAGTGTGTGTGCGAGTGTGCGCATGCGAGTGTGTGCGTGCGAGTGTGTGCATGCGAGTGTGTGCGAGATTGTGAGTGTGTGAGTGCGAGTGTGTGCGAGTTTCTTTGTGAGTGTGTGAGTGTGTGCGTGAGAGTGTGTGCGAGTGTGTGCGAGTGTGTGTGCGAGTGTGTGCGATTGTGTGTGAGTGTGTAGGACTGTATGTGCGAGTGTGTGCGAGTGAGTGTGTGTGAGTGTGTGTGCGAGTGTGTGCGAGTGTGTGTGAGTGTGTGCGAGTGTGTGTGCGAGTGTGTGCGATTGTGTGTGTGAGTGTGTAGGACTGTATGTGCGAGTGTGTGCGAGTGAGTGTGTGTGAGTGAGTGTGTGCGAGTGTGTGCGATTGTGTGTGAGAGTGTGTAGGACTGTATGTGCGAGTGTGTGCGAGTGTGTATGAGTGTGTGTGTGAGTGTGTGCAAGTGTGTCCGAGTGAGTGTGTGTGAGTGTGTGTGCGAGTGTGTGCATGCGAGTGTGTGCATGCGAGTGTGCACGAGTGTGTGCGTGTAAGTGTGTGCGTGCGTGCTCGAGTGAATGGGTGCGAGTGTGTGCGAGTGTGTGTGAGTGTGTGCGAGTGAGTGTGTGTGAGTGTGTATAAGTGAGTGTGTGTGAGTGTGTGCGTGTGTGAGAGTTTGTGTGCGAGTGTGTGCGAGTGAGTTTGTGCGAGTGTGTGTGAGTGTGTGCGTGCGAGTGTGTGCGTGTGAGTGTGTGCGTGCGAGTGTGTGTGCGAATGTGTGTGCGAGTGAGTGTGTGCGAGTGTGTGCATATGTGCCCGAGTGTGCACGAGTGAGTGTGTGCGAGAGTATGTGAAAGTGTGTGTGAGTGTGTGCATGTGAGTGTGTGCGAGCATGTGCGAGTGTGTGTGAGTGTGGATGCGAGTGTGTGTGCGAGAGTGTGTGAGTATGTGCAAGTGTGTGCAAATGTGCCCGAGTGTGCACGAGTGAGTGGGTGCGAGTGTGTGTGAGTGTGTGTGTGAGTGTGTGCAAGTGTGTGTGAGTGAGTGTGTGTGAGTGTGTGTGCGAGTGTGTGCATGCGAGTGCGTGCATGCGAGTGTGCATGAGTGTGCACGAGTGTGTGCGTGTAAGTGTGTGCGTGCGAGTGTGTGCGAGTGTGCTCGAGTGAATGGGTGCGAGAGTGTGCGAGTGTGTGTGAGTGTGTGCGAGTGAGTGTGTGTGAGTGTGTGCGAGTTTGTGTGCGAGTGTGTGCGATTGAGTGTGTGTGAGTGTGTGCGATTGTGTGTGAGTGTGTGCGAGTGTGTGCATGTGAGTGTGTGCGAGTGTGTGAGTGTGTGTGCGAATGTGTGTGCGAGTGAGTGTGTGCGAGTGTGTATGAGTGTATGAGCGAGTGTGTGCAAGTGTGTGTGTGCGAGTGTGTGCGAGTGTGTGCGAGTGAGTGTGTGCGAGTGTGTGCGAGAGTGTGCAAGTGTGTGCGAGTGTGTGTGTGTGAGTGTGTGTGCAATTGTGTATGAGTGTGTGCGAGTGTGTGCGTGTGTGTGTGTGAGTGCGTGTGAGTGAGTGCAAGTGTGTGCAAATGTGTGCGCGAGTGTGGGCGTGCGAGTGTGTGCTAGTGTGCACGAGTGTGTGAGTGTGTGCGAGTGTGCATGAGTAAGTGTGTGTGTGAGTGTGTGCGAGTGTTGCCGAGTGTGTGTGTGAGTGTGTAGGACTGTGTGTGCGAGTGTGTGTGTGAGTGTGTGTGTACGAGTGTGTGCAATTTTGTGCGAGTGTGTGTGCGAGTGCGTATGAGTAAGTGTGTGCGAATGTGTGCGAGTGTGTGCGAGTGTGTGCAAGTGTGTGAGTGCGAGTGTGTGCGAATGTGTGCGAGTGTGCACGAGTGTGCACGAGTGTGTGTGTAAGTGTGTGCGTGTGAGTGTGTGTGAGTGTGCTCGAGTGAGTGTGTGCGAGTGAGTGTGTGTGAGTGTGTATAAGTGAGTGTGTGTGAGTGTGTGCGTGTGTGCGAGTTTGTGTGTGAGTGTGTATGAGTGTGTATGTGAGTGTGTGCAAGTGTGTGTGAGTGAGTGTGTGTGAGTGTGTGTGCGAGTGTGTGTGCGAGTGTGTGCGAGAGTGTGTAGGACTGTATGTGCGAGTGTGTGCGAGTGTGTATGAGTGTGTGTGTGAGTGTGTGCAAGTGTGTGTGCAAGTGAGTGTGTGTGAGTGTGTGTGCGAGTGTGCGCATGCGAGTGTGTGCGTGCAAGTGTGTGCATGCGAGTGTGTGCGAGATTGTGAGTGTGTGAGTGCGAGTGTGTGCGAGTTTCTTTGTGAGTGTGTGAGTGTGTGCGTGAGAGTGTGTGCGAGTGTGTGCGAGTGTGTGTGCGAGTGTGTGCGATTGTGTGTGAGTGTGTAGGACTGTATGTGCGAGTGTGTGCGAGTGAGTGTGTGTGAGTGTGTGTGCGAGTGTGTGCGAGTGTGTGTGAGTGTGTGCGAGTGTGTGTGCGAGTGTGTGCGATTGTGTGTGTGAGTGTGTAGGACTGTATGTGCGAGTGTGTGCGAGTGAGTGTGTGTGAGTGAGTGTGTGCGAGTGTGTGCGATTGTGTGTGAGAGTGTGTAGGACTGTATGTGCGAGTGTGTGCGAGTGTGTATGAGTGTGTGTGTGAGTGTGTGCAAGTGTGTCCGAGTGAGTGTGTGTGAGTGTGTGTGCGAGTGTGTGCATGCGAGTGTGTGCATGCGAGTGTGCACGAGTGTGTGCGTGTAAGTGTGTGCGTGCGTGCTCGAGTGAATGGGTGCGAGTGTGTGCGAGTGTGTGTGAGTGTGTGCGAGTGAGTGTGTGTGAGTGTGTATAAGTGAGTGTGTGTGAGTGTGTGCGTGTGTGAGAGTTTGTGTGCGAGTGTGTGCGAGTGAGTTTGTGCGAGTGTGTGTGAGTGTGTGCGTGCGAGTGTGTGCGTGTGAGTGTGTGCGTGCGAGTGTGTGTGCGAATGTGTGTGCGAGTGAGTGTGTGCGAGTGTGTGCATATGTGCCCGAGTGTGCACGAGTGAGTGTGTGCGCGAGTATGTGAAAGTGTGTGTGAGTGTGTGCATGTGAGTGTGTGCGAGCATGTGCGAGTGTGTGTGAGTGTGGATGCGAGTGTGTGTGCGAGTGTGTGTGCGAGAGTGTGTGAGTATGTGCAAGTGTGTGCAAATGTGCCCGAGTGTGCACGAGTGAGTGGGTGCGAGTGTGTGTGAGTGTGTGTGAGTGTGTGCATGTGAGTGTGTGCGAACGTGTGCGAGTGTGTGTGCGAGTGTGTGTGCATGTGTGTGTGTGCGAGTGTGTATGAGTGTGTGTGCGAGTGTGTGCAAGTGTGTGTGAGTGTGTGTGAGTGTGTGTGTGCAAGTATGTGTGAGTGTGTGCGAGTGTGTGCGAGTGTGTGTACGAGTGTGCATAAGTGTGTGCGAGTGTGTGTGAGTGTGTGTGCTAGTGTGTGTGTGCGAGTGTGTTCGATTGTGTGAGTGTGAGTGAGTGTGTACGAGTGTGTGCGAGTGTGTGCCAGTGTGTGTGAGTGTGTGCGAGTGTGTGCGATTGTGTGTGTGTGAGTGTGTAGGACTGTATGTGCGAGTGTGTGCGAGTGTGTGTGTGAAAGTGTGTGCGAGTGTGTGCGAGTGTGTGCGAGTGTGTGCAAGTGTGTGCGAGTGAGTGTGTGCAAGTGTGTGTGCGAGTGTGTGCGTGCGAGTGTGTGCGTGCGAGTGTGTGAGTGCGATTGTGTCCGAATGTGTGCGAGTGTGTGCGTGCGAGTGTGCGCGAGTGTGCATGAGTGTGTGCTCGAGTGAATGGGTGAGAATGTGTGCGAGTGTGTGAGTGTGTGCGAGTAAGTGTGTGTGAGTGTGTATGAGTGAGTGTGTGTGTGCGAGTTTGTGTGCGAGTGTGTGCGAGTGAGTGCGCGCGAGTGTGTGCGAGTTTGTGTGCGAGTGTGTGCAAGTGTGTGCGAGTGTGTGCGAGAGTGTGTGAGTGTGTGTGAGTGTGTGTGTGCGAGTGTGTGTGCAATTGTGTATGAGTGTGTGCGAGTGTGTGTGAGTTTGTGCAAGTGTGTGTGTGTGTGTTCGTGCCAGTGAGTGCGGGTGTGTGTGAGTGTGTGTATGCGAGTGTGTGTGCGATTGTGTATGAGTGTGTGTGAGTTTGTGCGAGTGTGTGCGTGTGTGTGCGAGTGCGTGCGAGTACGCGCAAATGTGTGCGAGTGTGGGCGTGCGAGTGAGTGCTAGTGTGCGCGAGTGTGCGAGTGTGCGTGAGTAAGTGTGTGTGTAAGTGCGTGCGAGTGTTTCCGAGTGTGTGTGTGAGTATGTAGGACTGTGTGTGCGAGTGTGTGTGCGAGTGTGTTCGAGTGTGTGCAATTGTGTGCGAGTGTGTGTGCGAGTGCGTGTGAGTTAGTGTGTGCGAGTGTGTGTGCGAGTGTGTGCGAGTGTGTGCGAGTGTGTATGAGTGTATGTGCGAGTGTGTGCGCGAGTGTGTGTTTTAGAGTGTGTGCAATTGTGTGCGTGTGAGTGTGTGCATGAGTGTGTGCGTGCGAGTGTGCTCGAGTGAGTGGCTGTGTGTAAGTGTGTGCGTGCGAGTGTGTGTGAATGTGTGCGAGTGTGTGCGAGTGTGTGCGAGTGTGTGCGAGCAAGTGTTTGCGTGCGAGTGTGTGCGAGTGTGTGCAAGTGTGTGAGTGTGTGTGAGTGTGTGTGCGAGTGTGTGTGCCCGAGTGTGCGCGAGTATGCACGAGTGAGTGGGTGCGAGTGTGTGTGAGTGTGTATGAGTGAGTGTGTGCGTGTGTGCGAGTTTGTGTGTGAGTGAGTGTGTGCGAATGTGTGCGAGTGTGTTTGTGAGTGTGTGTGCGAGTGTGTGTGCGAGTGTGTGTGCGTGAGAGTGTGTGCGAGTGTGTGCGTGAGAGTGTGTGCGAGTGTGTGCGAGTTTGTGTGCGAGTTTGTGTGCGAGTGTGTGCAAGTGTGTGTGAGTGTGTAGGACTGTATGTGCGAGTGTGTGCGAGTGTGTATGAGTGTGTGTGTGAGTGTGTGCAAGTGTGTGCGAGTGAGTGTGTGTGAGTGTTTGTGCGAGTGTGTGTGCGAGTGTGTGTGAGTGTGTGCGATTGTGTGTGAGAGTGTGTGGGACTGTATGTGCGAGTGTGTGCGAGTGTGTATGAGTGTGTGTGTGAGTGTTTGCAAGTGTGTGCGAGTGAGTGTGTGTGAGTGTGTGTGCGAGTGTGTGCATGCGAGTGTGTGCATGCGAGTGTGCACGAGTGTGCACGAGTGTGTGCGTGTAAGTGTGTGCGTGCGAGTGTGTGCGAGTGTGTGCGAGTGTGTGTGAGTGAGTGTGTGTGAGTGTGTGCGAGTTTGTGTGCGAGTGTGTGCGAGTGAGTGTGTGCGAGTGAGTGTGTGCGAGTGTGTGCTATTGTGTGTGAGTGTGTGTGAGTGTGTGCGTGTGAGTGTGTGCGAGTGTGTGAGAGTGTGTGCGAGTGTGTATGAGTGTATGTGCGAGTGTGTGCAAGTGAGTGAGAGTGTGTGTGAGTGTGTGTGTGCGAGTGTGTGCAAGTGTGTGCGAGTGAGTGTGTGCAAGTGTGTGCGAGAGTGTGCAAGTGTGTGTGTGCGAGTGTGTGTGCAATTGTGTATGAGTGTGTGCGAGTGTGTGTGCGAGTGTGTGCGTGTGTGTGTGCGAGTGCGTGTGAGTGAGTGCAAGTGTGTGCAAATGTGTGCACGAGTGTGGGCGTGTGAGTGTGTGCTAGTGTGCACGAGTGTGCGCGAGTGTGTGCGAGTGTGCATGAGTAAGTGTGTGTGAGTGTGTGCGAGTGTTGCCGAGTGTGTGTGTGAGTGTGTAGGACTGTGTGTGCGAGTGTGTGCGAGTGTGTGTGTGAGTGTGTGTGTGAGTGTGTGTGTACGAGTGTGTGCAATTTTGTGCGAGTGTGTGTGCGAGTGCGTATGAGTAAGTGTGTGCGAATGTGTGCGAGTGTGTGCGATTGTGTGTGTGAGTGTGTAGGACTGTACGTGCGAGTGTGTGCGAGTGTGTGTGTGAGTGTGTGTGTACGAGTGTGTGCAATTTTGTGCGAGTGTGTGTGCGAGTGCGTATGAGTAAGTGTGTGCGAATGTGTGCGAGTGTGTGCGATTGTGTGTGTGAGTGTGTAGGACTGTACGTGCGAGTGTGTGCGTGAGAGTGTGTGCGAGTGTGTGCGAGTTTGTGTGCGAGTGTGTGCAAGTGTGTGTGAGTGTGTAGGACTGTATGTGCGAGTGTGTGCGAGTGTGTATGAGTGTGTGTGTGAGTGTGTGCAAGTGTGTGCGAGTGAGTGTGTGTGAGTGTGTGTGCGAGTGTGTGTGCGAGTGTGTGCGAGTGTGTGCGATTGTGTGTGAGAGTGTGTGGGACTGTATGTGCGAGTGTGTGCGAGTGTGTATGAGTGTGTGTGTGAGTGTGTGCATGTGAGTGTGCACGAGTGTGTGCGTGTAAGTGTGTGCGTGCGAGTGTGTGTGAGTGTGTGCGAGTGTGTGTGAGTGAGTGTGTGTGAGTGTGTGCGAGTTTGTGTGCGAGTGTGTGCGAGTGAGTGTGTGCGAGTGAGTGTGTGCGAGTGTGTGCTATTGTGTGTGAGTGTGTGTGAGTGTGTGCGTGCAAGTGTGTGAGAGTGTGTGCGAGTGTGTATGAGTGTATGTGCGAGTGTGTGCAAGTGAGTGAGAGTGTGTGTGAGTGTGTGTGTGCGAGTGTGTGCAAGTGTGTGCGAGAGTGTGCAAGTGTGTGTGTGCGAGTGTGTGTGCAATTGTGTATGAGTGTGTGCGAGTGTGTGTGCGAGTGTGTGCGTGTGTGTGTGTGAGTGCGTGTGAGTGAGTGCAAGTGTGTGCAAATGTGTGCACGAGTGTGGGCATGCGAGTGTGTGCTAGTGTGCGCGAGTGTGCGCGAGTGTGTGCTAGTGTGCATGAGTAAGTGTGTGTGTGAGTGTGTGCGAGTGTTGCCGAGTGTGTGTGTGAGTGTGTAGGACTGTGTGTGCGAGTGTGTGCGAGTGTGTGTGTGTGAGTGTGTGTGTGAGTGTGTGCAATTTTGTGCGAGTGTGTGTGCGAGTGCATATGAGTAAGTGTGTGCGAATGTGTGCGAGTGTGTGCGATTGTGTGTGTGAGTGTGTAGGACTGTACGTGCGAGTGTGTGTGTGAGTGTGTGCAAGTGTGTGCAAGTGAGTGTGTGTGAGTGTGTGTGCGAGTGTGTGCGTGCGAGTGTGTGCGACTGTGTGCGACTGTGTGCGAGTGTGTGCGAGTGTGTGCGAATGTGTGCGAGTGTGTACGTGCGAGTGTGCACGAGTGTGCACGAGTGTGTGCGTATAAGTGTGTGCGTGTAAGTGTGTGCGTGCGAGTGTGTGCAAGTGAGTGAGAGTGTGTGTGAGTGTGTGTGTGCGAGTGTGTGCAAGTGTGTGCGAGTGAGTGTGTGCAAGTGTGTGCGAGAGTGTGCAAGTGTGTGTGTGCGAGTGTGTGTGCAATTGTGTATGAGTGTGTGCGAGTGTGTGTGCGAGTGTGTGCGTGTGTGTGTGTGAGTGCATGTGAGTGAGTGCAAGTGTGTGCAAATGTGTGCACGAGTGTGGGCATGCGAGTGTGTGCTAGTGTGCGCGAGTGTGCGCGAGTGTGTGCTAGTGTGCATGAGTAAGTGTGTCTGAGTGTGTGCGAGTGTTGCCGAGTGTGTGTGTGAGTGTGTAGGACTGTGTGTGCGAGTGTGTGCGAGTGTGTGTGTGAGTGTGTGTGTGAGTGTGTGCAATTTTGTGCGAGTGTGTGTGCGAGTGCATATGAGTAAGTGTGTGCGAATGTGTGCGAGTGTGTGCGATTGTGTGTGTGAGTGTGTAGGACTGTACGTGCGAGTGTGTGCGAGTGTGTGTGTGAGTGTGTGCAAGTGTGTGCAAGTGAGTGTGTGTGAGTGTGTGTGCGAGTGTGTGCGTGCGAGTGTGTGCGACTGTGTGCGACTGTGTGCGAGTGTGTGCGAGTGTGTGCGAATGTGTGCGAGTGTGTACGTGCGAGTGTGCACGAGTGTGCACGAGTGTGTGCGTATAAGTGTGTGCGTGTGAGTGTGTGTGTGTGAGTTTGTGTGCGAGTGAGTGTGTGCGAGTGAGTGTGTGCGAGTTTGTGTGCGAGTGTGTGTGCAAGTGTGTGTGTGCGAGTGTGTGTGTGTGCGCGTGAGTGTGTGCGAGTGTGTGAGTGCGAATGTGTGTGCGTGTGAGTGTGTGCGAGTGTGTATGAGCGTATGTGCGAGTGTGTGCCAGTGTGTGCGAGTGTGTGCAAGTGTGTGCGAGTGTGTGCGAGTGTGTGTGTGCGAGTGTGTGTGCAATTGTGTATGAGTGTGTGCGAGTGTGTGTTAGTTTGTGCAAGTGTGTGCGTGTGTTCGTGCGAGTGAGTGCGGGTGTGTGCGAGTTTGTGTATGCGAGTGTGTGTGCAATTGTGTATGAGTGTGTGTGAGTTTGTGCGAGTGTGTGCGTACGAGTGCGTGCGAGTACGCGCAAATGTGTGTGAGAGTGTACGAGTGTGGGCGTGCGAGTGTGTGCTATTGTGCGTGAGTGTGTGAGTGTGTGCGAGTGTGCGTGAGTAAGTGTGTGTGTAAGTGCGTGCGAGTGTTTCCGAGTGTGTGTGTGAGTGTGTAGGACTGTGTGTGCGAGTGTGTGTGCGAGTGTGTGAGTACGAGTGTGTTCGAGAGTGTGCAATTGTGTGCGAGTGTGTGTGCGAGTGCGTATGAGTGAGTGTGTGCGAGTGTGTGCGAGTGTGTGTTTGCAAGTGTGTGCGAGTGTGTGCGAGTGTGTATGAGTGTATGTGCAAGTGTGTGTGCGTGTGTGTTTTAGAGTGTGTGCAATTGTGTGCGTGCGAGTGTGCTCGAGTGAGTGGGTGCGTGTAAGTGTGTGCGTGCGAGTGTGTGCAAATATGTGCGAGTGTGTGCGAGTGTGTGCATGCGAGTGTGTGCGTGCAAGTGTTTGCGTTCGAGTGTGTGCGAGTGTGTGCGAGTGTGTGCAAGTGTGTGAGTGTGTGCGAGTGTGTGCAAGTGTGTGAGTGTGCACGAGTGAGTGTGTGCGAGTGTGTGTGAGTGTGTGTGCGAGTGTGTGCGTGCGAGTGTGTGCGAGTGTGTGTGAGTGTGTGTGTGAGAGTGTGCGAGTGTGTGCAAATGTGTGCGAGTGTGCACGAATGAGTGGGTGCGAGTATGCGTGAGTGTGTGCACGTGAGTGTGTGCAAGCGTGCGTGCGATTGTGTGTGCAAGCGTGTGTGTGCGCGAGTGTGTGCGAGTGTGTATGAGTGTGTGTGCGAGTGTGTGCAAGTGTGTGTGAGTGTGTGCGAGTGTGTGTGTGCAAGTGTGTGCGAGTGTGTGTGAGTGTGTGCGAGTGTGTGTGTGTGTGAGTGTGTGCGAGTGCTTGCTAGTGTGTGTGTGAGTGTGTGCGACTGTGTGTGCGAGTGTGTATGAGTGTATGTGCGAGTGTGTGTGCGAGTGTGTGTTCGAGTGTGTGTTCGAGTGTGTGTGTTCGAGTGTGTGCAAGTGTGTACGAGTATGTGTGCGACTGCGTACAAGTGTGTGCGAGTGTGCATGAGTGTGTGCGTGTGAGTGTGTGCGAGTGTGTGCGTGCGAGTGTGTGCGAGTGTGCTCGAGTGAGTGGGTGCGAGTGTGTGCGAGTGTGTATGAGTGAGTGTGTGTGAGTGTGTGTGTGTGTGCAAGTTTGTGTGCGTGTGAGTGTGTGCGAGTCTGTGTGAGTGTGTGTGTGAGTGCGTGCGTGCGAGTGTGTGTGAGTGTGTGCGATTGTGTGTGTGAGTGTGTAGGACTGTATGTGCGAGTGTGTATGAGTGTGTGTGTGAGTTTGTGCAAGTGTGTGCGAGTGTGTACGAGTGTGTGCGAGTGTGTTTGCGTGCGAGTGTGTGCGGGTGTGTGCGTGTGAGTGAGTGCAAGAGTGTGCAAATGTGTGTGAGCGTGTGCGAGTGTGTGTGAGTGTGTGCGAGTGTGCGCGTGTGAGTGAGTGTGTGTGTGTCTGTGTGAGTGTGTGCTTGCGAGTGTTTGCTAGTGTGCGCGAGTGTGTGAGTGTGTGCGAGTGTGCGCGAGTGTGTGCGTGTGAGTAAGTGAATGTGTGTGAGTGTGTGCGAGTGCTTGCAAGTGTGTGTGTGAGTGTGTGCGACTGTGTGTGTGAGTGTGTGCGTGTGTGTGCGAGTGTGTATGAGTGTATGTGCGAGTGTGTGCGAGTGTGTGTTCGAGTGTGTGTGTTCGAGTGTGTGCAAGTGTGTGCGACTGTGTTCGAGTGTGTGTGTGCGAGTGTGTGTGCAAGTGTGTTTGAGTGTGTTTATGCAAGTGTGTATGAGTGTGTGCGAGTGTGTGCAAGTGTGTTTGTGCGAGTGTGTATGAGTGTGTGTGTGCGAGTGTGTGCAAGTGTGTGTGATTGTGTGTGAGTGTGTGTATGAGTGAGTGTGTGCGAGTGTGTGTGCGAGTGTGTGCGTGAGTGTGTGCGTGCGGGTGTGTGCGAGTGTGTGTAGGAGTGTGTGTGAGTGTGTGCGATTGTGTGTGTGAGTGTGTAGGACTGTATGTGCGAGTGTGTGCGACTGTGTTCGAGTGTGTGTGTGCGAGTGTGTGAGCATGTGTGAGTGTGTGCAAGTGTGTGCGTGCGAGTGTGTGCGTGCGAGTGTGTGCATGCGAGTGTGTGTGTGTCCGAATGTGTGCGAGTGTGTGCGTGCGAGTGTGCGTGAGTGTGCACGAGTGTGTGCATGTAAGTGTGTGCGTGCGAGTGTGTGCGAGTGTGCTCGAGTGAATGGGTGAGAGTGTGTGCGAGTGTGTGTGAGTGTGTGCAAGTAAGTGTGTGTGAGAGTGTATGAGTGAGTGTGTGTGAGTGTGTGTGTGCGAGTTTGTGTGCGAGTGTGTGCGAGTGAGTGTGTGCGAGTTTGTGTGCGAGTGTGTGTGCGAGTGTGTGAGTGCGAATGTGTGTGCGTGTGAGTGTGTGCGAGTGTGTATGAGCGTATGTGCGAGTGTGTGCCAGTGTGTGCGAGTGTGTGTGTGCGAGTGTGTGTGCAATTGTGTATGAGTGTGTGCGAGTGTGTGTTAGTTTGTGCGAGTGTGTGCGTCTGTTCGTGCGAGTGATTGCGGGTGTGTGCGAGTGTGTGTATGCGAGTGTGTGTGCGATTGTGTATGAGTGTGTGTGAGTTTGTGCGAGTGTGTGCGTGTGTGTGCGAGTGCGTGCGAGTACGCGCAAATGTGTGTGAGAGTGTGCGAGTGTGGGCGTGCGAGTGTGTGCTAGTGTGCGCGAGTGTGTGAGTGTGTGCGAGTGTGCGTGAGTAAGTGTGTGTGTAAGTGCGTGCGAGTGTTTCCGAGTGTGTGTGAGTGTGTAGGACTCTGTGTGCGAGTGTGTGTGCGAGTGTGTGAGTACGAGTGTGTTCGAGAGTGTGCAATTGTGTGAGTGAGTGTGTAGCACTGTATGTGCAAGTGTGTGCGAGTGTGTTTGAGTGTGTGAGTGTGTGCGAGTGTGTGTGAGTGTTTGTGAGTGTGTGCAAGTGTGTGTGTGCGAGTGTGTGTGTGTGTGTGTGTGCAAGTGTGTTCGAGTGTGTGTGCGAGTGTGTATGAGTGTGTGTGTGTGCAAGTGTGTGCGTGAGTGTGTGCGTGTGAGTGAGTGTGTGTGTGAGTGTGAGTGTGTGCTAGTGTGCATGAGTGTGTGAGTGTGTGCGAGTGTGCGTGTGAGTGAGTGTGTGTGCGAGTGTGTGTGTGAGTGTGTGCAAGTGTGTTCGAGTGTGTGTGCGAGTGTGTATGAGTGTGTGTGTGCAAGTGTGTGCGCGTGTGTGTGAGTGTCTGTGAGTGTGTGCATGAGTGAGTGTGTGCGAGTGTGTGTGAGTTTGTGTGTGTGTGTGAGTGTGTGCGTGTGAGTGTGTGCGAGTGTGTGTGTGTGTGAGTGTGTGCGATTGTGTATTAGTGATTGTGTGCGAGTGTGCGTGAGAGTGAGTGTGTGTGTGTGAGTGTGTGCGAGTTAGTGTGAGTGAGTGTGTGCGAGTGTGTGTGTGCGATTGTGCATAAGTGTGTGCGAGTGTGTGTGTGAGTGTGTAGGACTGTGTGTGTGAGTGTGTGTGCGAGTGTGTGTGTGTGAGTGTGTGTAGGAGTGTGTGTGAGTGTGTGCGATTGTGTGTGTGAGTGTGTAGTACTGTATGTGCGACTGTGTTCGAGTGTGTGTGTGCGAGTGTGTGAGCATGTGTGAGTGTGTGCAAGTGTGTGTGTGCGACTGTGTGCGACTGTGTGCGAGTGTGTGTGAGTGTGTCCGAATGTGTGCGAGTGTGTGCGTGCGAGTGTGCACGAGTGTGCACGAGTGTGTGCGTGTAAGTGTGTGCATGCGAGTGTGTGCGAGTGTGCTCGAGTGAATGGGTGCGAGTGTGTGCGAGTGTGTGTGAGTGTGTGCGAGTAAGTGTGTGTGAGTGTGTATGAGTGTGTGTGTGTGTGCAAGTGTGTGCGTGAGTGTGTGCGTGTGAGTGAGTGTGTGTGTGAGTGTGAGTGTGTGCTAGTGTGCATGAGTGTGTGAGTGTGTGCGAGTGTGCGCGAGTGTGCGTGTGAGTGAGTGTGTGTGCGAGTGTGTGTGAGTGTGTACGAGTGGGTGTAGGAGTGTGTGCGAGTGTGTGCGATTGTGTGTGTGAGTGTGTAGCACTGTATGTGCAAGTGTGTGCGAGTGTGTTTGAGTGTGTGAGTGTGTGCGAGTGTGTGTGAGTGTTTGTGAGTGTGTGCGAGTGTGTGTTCGAGTGTGTGCGTGCGAGTGTGTGCGTGCGAGTGTGTGAGTGCGATTGTGTCCGAATGTGTGCGAGTGTGTGCGTGCGAGTGTGCGCGAGTGTGCATGAGTGTGTGCTCGAGTGAATGGGTGAGAATGTGTGCGAGTGTGTGTGAGTGTGTGCGAGTAAGTGTGTGTGAGTGTGTATGAGTGAGTGTGTGTGAGTGTGTGTGAGTGTGTGCAAGTGTGTGTGAGTGTGTGCAAGTGTAAGTGTGCGAGTGTGTGTGTGCGAGTGTTTGTGAGTGTGTGAGTGTGTTAATGAGTGAGCGTGTGCGATTGTGTGCGAGTGTGTGTGTGAGTGTGTGCGAGTGTGGGCGAGTGTGTGTGCGAGTGTGTGTGTGCGAGTGTTTGTGAGTGTGTGAGTGTGTGAATGAGTGAGCGTGTGCGATTGTGTGCGTGTGTGTGTGCGAGTGTGTGCGAGAGTGCGTATGAGTGAGTGTGTGTGAGTGTGTGCGAGTGTGTGTTTGCGAGTGTGTGTGAGTGTGTGCGAGTGTTTGCGAGTGTGTGCATGCGAGTGTGTGCGTGCAAGTGTGTGCGTGCAAGTGTGTGCGTGCGAGTGTGTGCGAGTGTGTGCAAGTGTGTGAGTGTGTGCGAGTGTGTGCGAGTGTGTGCAAATTTACCCAAGTGTGCGCGAGTGTGCACGAGTGAGTGGGTGCGAGTGTGTGTGTGTGTGAGTGTCAGTGTGTATGAGTGTGTGCAAGTGTGTGTGATTGTGTGTGAGTGTGTGTATGAGTGAGTGTGTGCGAGTGTGTGTGCGAGTGTGTGCGCGAGTGGGTGTGTGCGAGTGTGTGCGAGTGTGTGTGCAAGTGTGTGTGCAAGTGTGTGTGCAAGTGTGTGTGCAAGTGTGTGTGCAAGTGTGTTTGAGTGTGTTTGTGCAAGTGTGTATGAGTGTGTGTGTGCGAGTGTGTGCAAGTGTGTTTGTGCGAGTGTGTATGAGTGTGTGTGTGCGAGTGTGTGCAAGTGTGTGTGATTGTGTGTGAGTGTGTGTATGAGTGAGTGTGTGCGAGTGTGTGCGCGAGTGTGTGCGTGTGTGTGCGAGTGTGTGTGAGTGTGTGCGATTGTGTGTGTGAGTGTGTAGGACTGTATGTGCGAGTGTGTGTGACTGTGTTCGAGTGTGTGTGTGCGAGTGTGTGAGCATGTGTGAGTGTGTGCAAGTGTGTGCGTGCGAGTGTGTGTGTGCTAGTGTGTGTGATTGTGTATGAGTGAGTGTGTGCGAGTGTATGCGAGTGTGTGTGCAAGTGTGTTTGAGTGTGTTTGTGCAAGTGTGTATGAGTGTGTGCGAGTGTGTGCAAGTGTGTTTGTGCGAGTGTGTATGAGTGTGTGTGTGCGAGTGTGTGCAAGTGTGTGTGATTGTGTGTGAGTGTGTGTATGAGTGAGTGTGTGCGAGTGTGTGTGCGAGTGTGTGCGCGAGTGTGTGCGTGCGGGTGTGCGCGAGTGTGTGTAGTAGTGTGTGTGAGTGTGTGCGATTGTGTGTGTGAGTGTGTAGGACTGTATGTGCGAGTGTGTGCGACTGTGTTCGAGTGTGTGTGTGCGAGTGTGTGAGCATGTGTGAGTGTGTGCAAGTGTATGTGTGCGACTGTGTGCGACTGTGTGCGAGTGTGTGTGAGTGTGTCCGAATGTGTGCGTGCGAGTGTGGGCGAGTGTGCACGAGTGTGTGCATGTAAGTGTTTGCGTGCGAGTGTGTGCGAGTGTGCTCGAGTGAATGGGTGAGAGTGTGTGCGAGTGTGTGTGAGTGTGTGCAAGTAAGTGTGTGTGAGAGTGTATGAGTGAGTGTGTGTGAGTGTGTGTGTGCGAGTTTTTGTGCGAGTGTGTGCGAGTGAGTGTGTGCGAGTTTGTGCGCGAGTGTGTGTGCGAGTGTGTGTGTGCGAGTGTGTGTGTGCGTGTGTGCGCGCGAGTGTGTGCGAGTGTGTGAGTGCGAATGTGTGTGCGTGTGAGTGTGTGCGAGTGTGTATGAGCGTATGTGCGAGTGTGTGCCAGTGTGTGCGAGTGTGTGTGCGAGTGTGTGCAAGTGTGTGCGAGTGTGTGCGAGCGTGTGCGAGTGTGTGTGTGCGAGTGTGTGTGCAATTGTGTATGAGTGTGTGCGAGTGTGTGTTAGTTTGTGCGAGTGTGTGCGTCTGTTCGTGCGAGTGAGTGCGGGTGTGTGCGAGTGTGTGTATGCGAGTGTGTGTGCGATTGTGTATGAGTGTGTGTGAGTTTGTGCGAGTGTGTGCGTGTGTGTGCGAGTGCGTGCGAGTACGCGCAAATGTGTGTGAGAGTGTGCGAGTGTGGGCGTGCGAGTGTGTGCTAGTGTGCGCGAGTGTGTGAGTGTGTGCGAGTGTGCGTGAGTAAGTGTGTGTGTAAGTGCGTGCGAGTGTTTCCGAGTGTGTGTGAGTGTGTAGGACTGTGTGTGCGAATGTGTGCGAGTGTGTGTGCGAGTGTGTGAGTACGAGTGTGTTCGAGAGTGTGCATTTGTGTGCGAGTGTGTGTGTGAGTGCGTATGAGTGAGTGTGTGCGAGTGTGTGTGAGTGTGTGTTTGCGAGTTTGTGCGAGTGTGTGCGAGTGTGTGCGAGTGTGTGCATGTGAGTGTGTGCGTGCAAGTGTGTGCGTGCAAGTGTGTGCGTGCAAGTGTGTGCGTGCAAGTGTGTGCGTGCAAGTGTGTGCGTGCGAGTGTGTGCGAGTGTGTGCAAGTGTGTGAGTGTGTGCGAGTGTGTGTGCGAGTGTGTGCGAGTGTGTGCAAATTTGCCCAAGTGTGCGCGAGTGTGCACGAGTGAGTGGGTGCGAGTGTGTGTGTGTGTGAGTGTGTGTGATTGTGTGTGTGAGTGTGTATGAGTGTGTGTGCGAGTGTGTGCAAGTGTGTGTGATTGTGTGTGAGTGTGTGTATGAGTGAGTGTGTGCGAGTGTGTGTGAGTGTGTGCGCGAGTGGGTGTGTGCGAGTGTGTGCGAGTGTGTGCGATTGTGTGTGTGAGTGCGTAGGACTGTATGTGCGAGTGTGTGCGAGTGTGTATGAGTGTGTGTGTGAGTGTGTGCAAGTGTGTGCGAGTGAGTGTGTGTGCGAGTGTGTGCGAGTGTGTGCGATTGTGTGTGAGAGTGTGTAGGACTGTATGTGCGAGTGTGTGCGAGTGTGTATGAGTGTGTGAGTGCGAGTGTGTGCGAATGTGTGCGAGTGTGTGCGTGCGAGTGTGCACGAGTGTGTGCATGTAAGTGTGTGCGTCTGAGTGTGTGCGAGTGTGCTCGAGTGAATGGGTGCGAGTGTGTGCGAGTGTGTGTGAGTGTGTGCGAGTGAGTGTGTGTGAGTGAGTGTGAGTGAGTGTGTGTGAGTGTGTGCGTGTGTGCGAGTTTGTGTGCGAGTGTGTGTGAGTGTGTGCGAGTGTGTGCGTGTGAGTGTGTGCGAGTGTGTGAGTGTGTGTGCGAATGTGTGTGCGAGTGAGTGTGTGCGAGTGGGTATGAGTGTATGTGCGAGTGTGTGCAAGTGTGTGAGAGTGTGTGTGAGTGTGTGTGTGCGAGTGTGTGCAAGTGTGTGCGAGTGAGTGTGTGCGAGTGTGTGCGAAAGTGTGCAAGTGTGTGCGAGTGTGTGCGAGTGTGTGTGTGTGCAAGTGTGTGTGCAATTGTGTATGAGTGTGTGCGAGTGTGTGTGCGTTTGTGCGAGTGTGTGCGTGTGTGTGCGAGTGAGTGTGAGTGAGTGCAAGTGTGTGCAAATGTGTGCGCGAGTGTGCGAGTGTGGGCATGCGAGTGTGTGCGAGTGTGCGCGAGTGTGTGTGAGTGTGCGTGAGTAAGTGTGTGTGTGAGTGTGTGCGAGTGTTGCCGAGTGTGTGTGCGAGTGTGTGTGCAAGTGTGTGTGTACGAGTGTGTTCGAGTGTGTGCAATTTTGTGCGAGTGTGTGTGTGCGAGTGCGTATGAGTAAGTGTGTGCGAATGTGTGCGAGTGTGTGCGCGAGGGTGTGTGCACGTGTGTGCATGTGACTGTGTGTGTGCGACTGTGGGCGAGTGTGTGCGTGTGTTTGCGTGTGTGTGCGCGTGTCTGTGCGTGTGTACGAGTGTGTGCGAGTGTGTGGGTGCGAGTGTGTGCAAGTGTGTGCGAGTGTGTGTGAGTGTGTGTGTGAGTGTGTGTGAATGTGTGCGAGTCTGTGTGTGCGAGTGTGTGTGTGCGATTGTGTATGAGTGTGTGCGAGTATGTGTGTGAGCGTGTGCGAGTGTGTGCGAGTGTGTGCGTGTGAGTGCATGCGAGTGAGTGCCAGTGTGTGCAAATGTGTGCGAGTGTGTGCGAGTGTGCGCGAATGTGCGCGAGTGTGTGCGTGTGAGTGAGTGTGTGTGTGAGTGTGAGTGTGTGCTAGTGTGCATGAGTGTGTGCGAGTGTTCGCGAGTGTGCGTGTGAGTGAGTGTGTGTGCGAGTGTGTGTGAGTTTGTACGAGTGGGTGTAGGAGTGTGTGCGATTGTGTGTGTGAGTGTGTAGCACTGTATGTGCAAGTGTGTGCGAGTGTGTTTGAGTGTGTGAGTGTGTGCGAGTGTGTGTGAGTGTTTGTGAGTGTGTGCAAGTGTGTGTGTGCGAGTGTGTGTGTGCGAGTGTGTGTCTGTGCAAGTGTGTTCGAGTGTGTATGAGTGTGTGTGTGTGCAAGTGTGTGCGTGAGTGTGTGCGTGTGAGTGAGTGTGTGTGTGAGTGTGAGTGTGTGCTAGTGTGCATGAGTGTGTGAGTGTGTGCGAGTGTGCGTGTGAGTGAGTGAGTGTGTGTGCGAGTGTGTGTGTGAGTGTGTGCAAGTGTGTTCGAGTGTGTGTGCGAGTGTGTATGAGTGTGTGTGTGTGCAAGTGTGTGCGCGTGTGTGTGAGTGTCTGTGAGTGTGTGCATGAGTGAGTGTGTGCGAGTGTGTGTGAGTTTGTGTGTGTGTGTGAGGGTGTGCGAGTGTGTGCGTGTGAATGTGTGCGAGTGTGTGTGTGAGTGTGTGCGAGTGTGTGTGTGCAATTGTGTATTAGTGAATGTGTGCGAGTGTGCGTGAGTGTGTGTGTATGTGAGTGAGTGAGTGTGTGTGTGCGAGTGTGTGCGAGTGAGTGTGAGTGAGTGTGTGCAAGTGTGTGCGAGTGTGTGTGTGCGATTGTGCATAAGTGTGTGCGAGTGTGAGTGTGTAGGACTGTGTGTGCGAGTGTGTGTGTGAGTGTGTGCGAGTGTGTGTGAGTGTGTGTAGGAGTGTGTGTAGGAGTGTGTGCGATTGTGTGTGTGAGTGTGTAGTACTGTATGTGCGACTTTGTTCGAGTGTGTGTGTGCGAGTATGTGAGCATGTGTGAGTGTGTGCAAGTGTGTGCGTGGGAGTGTGTGTGTGCAAGTGTGTGTGATTGTGTATGAGTGAGTGTGTGCGAGTGTGCGTGCAACTGTGTTTGAGTGTGTTTGTGCAAGTGTGTATGAGTGTGTCTGTGCGAGTGTGTGCAAGTGTGTTTGTGCGAGTGTGTATGAGTGTGTGTGTGCGAGTGTGTGCAAGTGTGTGTGATTGTGTGTGAGTGTGTGTATGAGTGAGTGTGCACGAGTGTGTGCGTGTGAGTGTGTGCGAGTGTGTGCGATTGTGTGTGTGAGTGTGTAGGACTGTATGTGCGTGTGTGTGTGACTGTGTTCGAGTGTGTGTGTGCGAGTGTGTGAGCATGTGTGAGTGTGTGCAAGTGTGTGCGTGCGAGTGTGTGTGTGCGAGTGTGTGTGATTGTGTATGAGTGAGTGTGTGCGAGTGTGTGCGAGTATGTGTGTGAGCGTGTGCGAGTGTGTGCGAGTGTGTGCGTGCGAGTGCATGCGAGTGAGTGCGAGTGTGTGCAAATGTGTGCGAGAGTGTGCGAGTGTGGGCGTGCGAGTGTGTGCGAGTGTGCGCGAGTGTGTGAGTGAGTGTGTGTGTGAGTGTGAGTGTGTGCTAGTGTGCATGAGTGTGTGAGTGTGTGCGAGTGTGCACGAGTGTGCGTGTGAGTGAGTGTGTGTGCGAGTGTGTGTGATTGTGTGTGAGTGTGTACGAGTGTGTGTAGGAGTGTGTGCGAGTGTGTGCGATTGTGTGTGTGAGTGTGTAGGACTGTATGTGCAAGTGTGTGCGAGTGTGTTTGAGTGTGTGAGTGTGTGCGAGTGTGTGTGAGTGTGTGCAAGTGTGTGTGTGCAAGTGTGTGTGTGCAAGTGTGTTCGAGTGTGTGTGCGAGTGTGTATGAGTGTCTGTGTGTGCAAGTGTGTTCGCGAGTGTGTGCGTGTGAGTGAGTGTGTGTGTGAGTGTGAGTGTGTGCTAGTGTGCATGAGTGTGTGAGTGTGTGCGAGTGTGCGTGTGAGTGAGTGTATGTGCGAGTGTGTGCAAGTGTGTGAGAGTGTGTGTGCGAGTGTGTATGAGTGTGTGTGTGCAAGTGTGTGCGCGTGTGTGTGAGTGTCTGTGAGTGTGTGCATGAGTGAGTGTGTGCGAGTGTGTGTGAGTTTGTGTGTGTGTGTGAGTGTGTGCGAGTGTGTGTGTGTGAGTGTGTGCGTGTGAGTGTGTGCGAGTGTGTGTGTGTGTGAGTGTGTGCGATTGTGTATTAGTGATTGTGTGCGAGTGTGCGTGAGAGTGAGTGTGTGTGTGTGAGTGTGTGCGAGTGAGTGTGAGTGAGTGTGTGCGAGTGTGTGTGTGCGATTGTGCATAAGTGTGTGCGAGTGTGTGTGTGAGTGTGTAGGACTGTGTGTGTGAGTGTGTGTGCGAGTGTGTGTGTGTGAGTGTGTGTAGGAGTGTGTGTGAGTGTGTGCGATTGTGTGTGTGAGTGTGTAGTACTGTATGTGCGACTGTGTTCGAGTGTGTGTGTGCGAGTGTGTGAGCATGTGTGAGTGTGTGCAAGTGTGTGCGTGCGAGTGTGTGTGATTGTGTATGAGTGAGTGTGTGCGAGTGTGTGCGAGTGTGTGTGCAAGTGTGTGTGCAAGTGTGTGTGCAAGTGTGTGTGCAAGTGTGTGTGCAAGTGTGTTTGAGTGTGTTTGTGCAAGTGTGTATGAGTGTGTGTGTGCGAGTGTGTGCAAGTGTGTTTGTGCGAGTGTGTATGAGTGTGTGTGTGCGAGTGTGTGCAAGTGTGTGTGATTGTGTGTGAGTGTGTGTATGAGTGAGTGTGTGCGAGTGTGTGCGCGAGTGTGTGCGTGTGTGTGCGAGTGTGTGTGAGTGTGTGCGATTGTGTGTGTGAGTGTGTAGGACTGTATGTGCGAGTGTGTGTGACTGTGTTCGAGTGTGTGTGTGCGAGTGTGTGAGCATGTGTGAGTGTGTGCAAGTGTGTGCGTGCGAGTGTGTGTGTGCTAGTGTGTGTGATTGTGTATGAGTGAGTGTGTGCGAGTGTATGCGAGTGTGTGTGCAAGTGTGTTTGAGTGTGTTTGTGCAAGTGTGTATGAGTGTGTGCGAGTGTGTGCAAGTGTGTTTGTGCGAGTGTGTATGAGTGTGTGTGTGCGAGTGTGTGCAAGTGTGTGTGATTGTGTGTGAGTGTGTGTATGAGTGAGTGTGTGCGAGTGTGTGTGCGAGTGTGTGCGCGAGTGTGTGCGTGCGGGTGTGCGCGAGTGTGTGTAGTAGTGTGTGTGAGTGTGTGCGATTGTGTGTGTGAGTGTGTAGGACTGTATGTGCGAGTGTGTGCGACTGTGTTCGAGTGTGTGTGTGCGAGTGTGTGAGCATGTGTGAGTGTGTGCAAGTGTATGTGTGCGACTGTGTGCGACTGTGTGCGAGTGTGTGTGAGTGTGTCCGAATGTGTGCGTGCGAGTGTGGGCGAGTGTGCACGAGTGTGTGCATGTAAGTGTTTGC
Source organism: Phyllobates terribilis (assembly GCF_046119375.1). NCBI lineage: Eukaryota > Metazoa > Chordata > Amphibia > Anura > Dendrobatidae > Phyllobates > Phyllobates terribilis. The sequence continues at coordinate 22,554,953 of NW_027362776.1, forward strand.
GTGCGAGTGTGTGCGAGTGTGCTCGAGTGAATGGGTGAGAGTGTGTGCGAGTGTGTGTGAGTGTGTGCAAGTAAGTGTGTGTGAGAGTGTATGAGTGAGTGTGTGTGAGTGTGTGTGTGCGAGTTTTTGTGCGAGTGTGTGCGAGTGAGTGTGTGCGAGTTTGTGCGCGAGTGTGTGTGCGAGTGTGTGTGTGCGTGTGTGCGCGCGAGTGTGTGCGAGTGTGTGAGTGCGAATGTGTGTGCGTGTGAGTGTGTGCGAGTGTGTATGAGCGTATGTGCGAGTGTGTGCCAGTGTGTGCGAGTGTGTGTGCGAGTGTGTGCAAGTGTGTGCGAGTGTGTGCGAGCGTGTGTGAGTGTGTGTGTGCGAGTGTGTGTGCAATTGTGTATGAGTGTGTGCGAGTGTGTGTTAGTTTGTGCGAGTGTGTGCGTCTGTTCGTGCGAGTGAGTGCGGGTGTGTGCGAGTGTGTGTATGCGAGTGTGTGTGCGATTGTGTATGAGTGTGTGTGAGTTTGTGCGAGTGTGTGCGTGTGTGTGCGAGTGCGTGCGAGTACGCGCAAATGTGTGTGAGAGTGTGCGAGTGTGGGCGTGCGAGTGTGTGCTAGTGTGCGCGAGTGTGTGAGTGTGTGCGAGTGTGCGTGAGTAAGTGTGTGTGTAAGTGCGTGCGAGTGTTTCCGAGTGTGTGTGAGTGTGTAGGACTGTGTGTGCGAATGTGTGCGAGTGTGTGTGCGAGTGTGTGAGTATGAGTGTGTTCGAGAGTGTGCAATTGTGTGCGAGTGTGTGTGTGAGTGCGTATGAGTGAGTGTGTGCGAGTGTGTGTGAGTGTGTGTTTGCGAGTTTGTGCGAGTGTGTGCGAGTGTGTGCATGTGAGTGTGTGCGTGCAAGTGTGTGCGTGCAAGTGTGTGCGTGCAAGTGTGTGCGTGCAAGTGTGTGCGTGCGAGTGTGTGCGAGTGTGTGCAAGTGTGTGAGTGTGTGCGAGTGTGTGTGCGAGTGTGTGCGAGTGTGTGCAAATTTGCCCAAGTGTGCGCGAGTGTGCACGAGTGAGTGGGTGCGAGTGTGTGTGTGTGTGAGTGTGTGTGATTGTGTGTGTGAGTGTGTATGAGTGTGTGTGCGAGTGTGTGCAAGTGTGTGTGATTGTGTGTGAGTGTGTGTATGAGTGAGTGTGTGCGAGTGTGTGTGAGTGTGTGCGCGAGTGGGTGTGTGCGAGTGTGTGCGAGTGTGTGCGATTGTGTGTGTGAGTGCGTAGGACTGTATGTGCGAGTGTGTGCGAGTGTGTATGAGTGTGTGTGTGAGTGTGTGCAAGTGTGTGCGAGTGAGTGTGTGTGCGAGTGTGTGCGAGTGTGTGCGATTGTGTGTGAGAGTGTGTAGGACTGTATGTGCGAGTGTGTGCGAGTGTGTATGAGTGTGTGAGTGCGAGTGTGTGCGAATGTGTGCGAGTGTGTGCGTGCGAGTGTGCACGAGTGTGTGCATGTAAGTGTGTGCGTCTGAGTGTGTGCGAGTGTGCTCGAGTGAATGGGTGCGAGTGTGTGCGAGTGTGTGTGAGTGTGTGCGAGTGAGTGTGTGTGAGTGAGTGTGAGTGAGTGTGTGTGAGTGTCTGCGTGTGTGCGAGTTTGTGTGCGAGTGTGTGTGAGTGTGTGCGAGTGTGTGCGTGTGAGTGTGTGCGAGTGTGTGAGTGTGTGTGCGAATGTGTGTGCGAGTGAGTGTGTGCGAGTGGGTATGAGTGTATGTGCGAGTGTGTGCAAGTGTGTGAGAGTGTGTGTGAGTGTGTGTGTGCGAGTGTGTGCAAGTGTGTGCGAGTGAGTGTGTGCGAGTGTGTGCGAAAGTGTGCAAGTGTGTGCGAGTGTGTGCGAGTGTGTGTGTGTGCAAGTGTGTGTGCAATTGTGTATGAGTGTGTGCGAGTGTGTGTGCGTTTGTGCGAGTGTGTGCGTGTGTGTGCGAGTGAGTGTGAGTGAGTGCAAGTGTGTGCAAATGTGTGCGCGAGTGTGCGAGTGTGGGCATGCGAGTGTGTGCTAGTGTGCGCGAGTGTGTGTGAGTGTGCGTGAGTAAGTGTGTGTGTGAGTGTGTGCGAGTGTTGCCGAGTGTGTGTGCGAGTGTGTGTGCAAGTGTGTGTGTACGAGTGTGTTCGAGTGTGTGCAATTTTGTGCGAGTGTGTGTGTGCGAGTGCGTATGAGTAAGTGTGTGCGAATGTGTGCGAGTGTGTGCGCGAGGGTGTGTGCACGTGTGTGCATGTGACTGTGTGTGTGCGACTGTGGGCGAGTGTGTGCGTGTGTTTGCGTGTGTGTGCGCGTGTCTGTGCGTGTGTACGAGTGTGTGCGAGTGTGTGGGTGCGAGTGTGTGCAAGTGTGTGCGAGTGTGTGTGAGTGTGTGTGTGAGTGTGTGTGAATGTGTGCGAGTCTGTGTGTGCGAGTGTGTGTGTGCGATTGTGTATGAGTGTGTGCGAGTATGTGTGTGAGCGTGTGCGAGTGTGTGCGAGTGTGTGCGTGTGAGTGCATGCGAGTGAGTGCCAGTGTGTGCAAATGTGTGCGAGTGTGTGCGAGTGTGCGCGAATGTGCGCGAGTGTGTGCGTGTGAGTGAGTGTGTGTGTGAGTGTGAGTGTGTGCTAGTGTGCATGAGTGTGTGCGAGTGTGCGCGAGTGTGCGTGTGAGTGAGTGTGTGTGCGAGTGTGTGTGAGTTTGTACGAGTGGGTGTAGGAGTGTGTGCGATTGTGTGTGTGAGTGTGTAGCACTGTATGTGCAAGTGTGTGCGAGTGTGTTTGAGTGTGTGAGTGTGTGCGAGTGTGTGTGAGTGTTTGTGAGTGTGTGCAAGTGTGTGTGTGCGAGTGTGTGTGTGCGAGTGTGTGTCTGTGCAAGTGTGTTCGAGTGTGTATGAGTGTGTGTGTGTGCAAGTGTGTGCGTGAGTGTGTGCGTGTGAGTGAGCGTGTGTGTGAGTGTGAGTGTGTGCTAGTGTGCATGAGTGTGTGAGTGTGTGCGAGTGTGCGTGTGAGTGAGTGAGTGTGTGTGCGAGTGTGTGTGTGAGTGTGTGCAAGTGTGTTCGAGTGTGTGTGCGAGTGTGTATGAGTGTGTGTGTGTGCAAGTGTGTGCGCGTGTGTGTGAGTGTCTGTGAGTGTGTGCATGAGTGAGTGTGTGCGAGTGTGTGTGAGTTTGTGTGTGTGTGTGAGGGTGTGCGAGTGTGTGCGTGTGAGTGTGTGCGAGTGTGTGTGTGAGTGTGTGCGAGTGTGTGTGTGCAATTGTGTATTAGTGAATGTGTGCGAGTGTGCGTGAGTGTGTGTGTATGTGAGTGAGTGAGTGTGTGTGTGCGAGTGTGTGCGAGTGAGTGTGAGTGAGTGTGTGCAAGTGTGTGCGAGTGTGTGTGTGCGATTGTGCATAAGTGTGTGCGAGTGTGAGTGTGTAGGACTGTGTGTGCGAGTGTGTGTGCGAGTGTGTGTGAGTGTGTGTAGGAGTGTGTGTAGGAGTGTGTGCGATTGTGTGTGTGAGTGTGTAGTACTGTATGTGCGACTTTGTTCGAGTGTGTGTGTGCGAGTATGTGAGCATGTGTGAGTGTGTGCAAGTGTGTGCGTGGGAGTGTGTGTGTGCAAGTGTGTGTGATTGTGTATGAGTGAGTGTGTGCGAGTGTGCGTGCAACTGTGTTTGAGTGTGTTTGTGCAAGTGTGTATGAGTGTGTCTGTGCGAGTGTGTGCAAGTGTGTTTGTGCGAGTGTGTATGAGTGTGTGTGTGCGAGTGTGTGCAAGTGTGTGTGATTGTGTGTGAGTGTGTGTATGAGTGAGTGTGTGCGAGTGTGTGCGAGTGTGTGTGCGAGTGTGTGCACGAGTGTGTGCGTGTGAGTGTGTGCGAGTGTGTGCGATTGTGTGTGTGAGTGTGTAGGACTGTATGTGCGAGTGTGTGTGACTGTGTTCGAGTGTGTGTGTGCGAGTGTGTGAGCATGTGTGAGTGTGTGCAAGTGTGTGCGTGCGAGTGTGTGTGTGCGAGTGTGTGTGATTGTGTATGAGTGAGTGTGTGCGAGTGTGTGCGAGTATGTGTGTGAGCGTGTGCGAGTGTGTGCGAGTGTGTGCGTGCGAGTGCATGCGAGTGAGTGCGAGTGTGTGCAAATGTGTGCGAGAGTGTGCGAGTGTGGGCGTGCGAGTGTGTGCGAGTGTGCGCGAGTGTGTGAGTGAGTGTGTGTGTGAGTGTGAGTGTGTGCTAGTGTGCATGAGTGTGTGAGTGTGTGCGAGTGTGCACGAGTGTGCGTGTGAGTGAGTGTGTGTGCGAGTGTGTGTGATTGTGTGTGAGTGTGTACGAGTGTGTGTAGGAGTGTGTGCGAGTGTGTGCGATTGTGTGTGTGAGTGTGTAGGACTGTATGTGCAAGTGTGTGCGAGTGTGTTTGAGTGTGTGAGTGTGTGCGAGTGTGTGTGAGTGTGTGCAAGTGTGTGTGTGCAAGTGTGTGTGTGCAAGTGTGTTCGAGTGTGTGTGCGAGTGTGTATGAGTGTCTGTGTGTGCAAGTGTGTTCGCGAGTGTGTGCGTGTGAGTGAGTGTGTGTGTGAGTGTGAGTGTGTGCTAGTGTGCATGAGTGTGTGAGTGTGTGCGAGTGTGCGTGTGAGTGAGTGTATGTGCGAGTGTGTGCAAGTGTGTGAGAGTGTGTGTGCGAGTGTGTGCAAGTGTGTGCGAGTGAGTGTGTGCGAGTGTGTGCGAGAGTGTGCAAGTGTGTGCGAGTGTGTGTGTGCGAGTGTGTGCGCAATTGTGTATGAGTGTGTGCGAGTGTGTGTGCGTTTGTGCGAGTGTGTGCGTGTGTGTGTGCAAGTGCGTGTGAGTGAGTGCAAGTGTGTGCAAATGTGTGTGCGAGTGTGCGAGTGTGGGCATGCGAGTGTGTGCTAGTGTGCGAGAGTGTGCAAGTGTGTGCGAGTGTGTGTGTGCGAGTGTGTGTGTAATTGTGTATGAGTGTGTGCGAGTGTGTGCGTGTGTGTGTGCAAGTGCGTGTGAGTGAGTGCAAGTGTGTGCAAATGTGTGTGCGAGTGTGCGAGTGTGGGCATGCGAGTGTGTGCTAGTGTGCGCGAGTGTGTGAGTGTGTGCGAGTGTGCGTGAGTAAGTGTGTGTGTGAGTGTGTGCGAGTGTTGCCGAGTGTGTGTGTGAGTGTGTAGGACTGTGTGTGCGAGTGTGTGTGCGAGTGTGTGTGTACGAGTGTGTTCGAGTGTGTGCAATTTTGTGCGAGTGTGTGTGTGTGTGCGAGTGCGTATGAGTAAGTGTGTGCGAATGTGTGCGAGTGTGTGCGAGTGTGTGTGCGAGTGTGTTTGCGAGTGTGTGCGTGCGACTGTGTGTGTGCGAGTGTGTGCGAGTGTGTGCGAGTGTTTGCGTGTGTGTGCGCGTGTGTGTGCGTGTGTACGAGTGTGTGCGAGTGTGTGGGTGCGAGTGTGTGCAAGTGTGTGTGAGTGTGTGTGAGTGTGTGTGTGAGTGTGAGTGAATGTGTGCGAGTGTGTGCGTGTGAGTGCGAGTGTGTGCAAATGTGTGCGAGAGTGTGCGTGAGTGTGCGCGAGTGTGTGCGTGTGAGTGTGTTTGTGAGTGTGAGTGTGTGCTAATTTGCATGAGTGTGTGAGTGTGTGCGAGTGTGCGCGAGTGTGCGTGTGAGTGAGTGAGTGTGTGAGTGTGAGTGTGTGCTAGTGTGCATGAGTGTGTGAGTGTGTGCGAGTGTGCGCGAGTGTCCGTGTGAGTGAGTGAGTGTGTGTGCGAGTGTGTGTGATTGTGTGTGAGTGTGTACGAGTGTGTGTAGGAGTGTGTGCGAGTGTGTGCGATTGTGTGTGTGAGTGTGTAGGACTGTATGTGCAAGTGTGTGCGAGTGTGTTTGAGTGTGTGAGTGTGTGCGAGTGTGTGTGAGTGTGTGTGAGTGTGTGCAAGTGTGTGTGTGCAAGTGTGTGTGTGCAAGTGTGTGTGTGCAAGTGTGTTCGAGTGTGTGTGCGAGTGTGTATGAGTGTCTGTGTGTGCAAGTGTGTTTGCGAGTGTGTGCGTGTGAGTGAGTGTGTGTGTGAGTGTGTGCTAGTGTGCATGAGTGTGTGAGTGTGTGCGAGTGTGCGTGTGAGTGAGTGTGTGTGCGAGTGTGTGAGTGTGTGTGCGAGTGAGTGTGTGCGAGTGTGTATGAGTGTATGTGCGAGTGTGTGCAAGTGTGTGAGAGTGTGTGAGAGTGTGTGTGTGCGAGTGTGTGCAAGTGTGTTTGAATGAGTGTGTGCGAGTGTGTGCGAGAGTGTGCAAGTGTGTGCGAGTGTGTGTGTGCGAGTGTGTGTGCAATTGTGTATGAGTGTGTGCCAGTGTGTGTGCGTTTGTGCGAGTGTGTGCGTGTGTGTGTGCAAGTGCGTGTGAGTGAGTGCAAGTGTGTGCAAATGTGTGTGCGAGTGTGCGAGTGTGGGCATGCGAGTGTGTGCTAGTGTGCGAGAGTGTGCAAGTGTGTGCGAGTGTGTGTGTGCGAGTGTGTGTGCAATTGTGTATGAGTGTGTGCGAGTGTGTGTGCGTTTGTGCGAGTGTGTGCGTGTGTGTGTGCAAGTGCGTGTGAGTGAGTGCAAGTGTGTGCAAATGTGTGTGCGAGTGTGGGCATGCGAGTGTGTGCTAGTGTGCGCGAGTGTGTGAGTGTGTGCGAGTGTTGCCGAGTGTGTGTGTGAGTGTGTAGGACTGTGTGTGCGAGTGTGTGCGAGTGTGTGTGCGAGTGTGTGTGTACGAGTGTGTTCGAGTGTGTGCAATTTTGTGCGAGTGTGTGTGTGCGAGTGCATATGAGTAAGTGTGTGCGAATGTGTGCGAGTGTGTGTGCGAGTGTGTGTGCGAGTGTGTGTGTGAGTGTGTGTGTGCGACTGTGTGTGTGCGAGTGTGTGCGAGTGTGTGCGAGTGTTTGCATGTGAGTGCGCGTGTGTGTGCGTGTGTACGACTGTGTGCGAGTGTGTGGGTGCGAGTGTGTGCAAGTGTGTGCGAGTGTGTGTGAGTGTGTGTGTGAGTGTGTGTGAATGTGTGCGAGTCTGTGTGTGCGAGTGTGTGTGTGCGATTGTGTATGAGTGTGAGCGAGTATGTGTGCGAGTGTGTGCGTGCGAGTGCATGCGAGTGAGTGCGAGTGTGTGCAAATGTGTGCGAGAGTGTGCGTGAGTGTGCGCGAGTGTGTGCGTGTGAGTGTGTTTGTGAGTGTGAGTGTGTGCTAATTTGCATGAGTGTGTGAGTGTGTGCGAGTGTGCGCGAGTGTGCGTGTGAGTGAGTGAGTGTGTGTGCGAGTGTGTGTAAGTGTGTGTGAGTGTGTACGAGTGTGTGTAGGAGTGTGTGTGAGTGTGTGCGATTGTGTGTGTGAGTGTGTAGGACTGTATGTGCAAGTGTGTGCGAGTGTGTTTGAGTGTGTGAGTGTGTGCGAGTGTGTGTGAGTGTGTGCAAGTGTGTGTGTGCGAGTGTGTGTGTGCGAGTGTGTGTGTGCAAGTGTGTGCGAGTGTGTATGAGTGTGTGTGTGTGCAAGTGTGTGCGCGAGTGTGTGCGCGAGTGTGTGCGTGTGAGTGAGTGTGTGTGTGTGAGTGTGAGTGTGTGCTAGTGTGCATGAGTGTGAGTGTGTGTGTGCGAGTGTGCGTGTGAGTCAGTGAGTGTGTGTGCGAGTGTGTGCGAGTGTGTGTGTGAGTGTGTGCAAGTGTGTTCGAGTGTGTGTGTGAGTGTGCATGAGTGAGTGTGTGCGAGTGTGTGTGAGTTTGTGTGTGTGTGAGTGTGTGCGAGTGTGTGTGTGTGAGTGTGTGCGAGTGTGTGTGTGAGTGTGTGCGAGTGTGTGTGTGCGATTGTGTATTAGTGAATGTGTGCGAGTGTGCGTGAGAGTGAGTGAGTGTGTGTGTGCGAGTGTGTGCGAGTGAGTGTGAGTGAGTGTGTGCGAGTGTGTGCGAGTGTGTGTGTGCGATTGTGCATAAGTGTGTGCGAGTGTGTGTGTGAGTGTGTAGGACTGTGTGTGCGAGTGTGTGTGCGAGTGTGTGTGCGTGTGTGTGAGTGTGTGTAGGAGTGTGTGTGAGTGTGTGCGATTGTGTGTGTGAGTGTATAGTACTGTATGTGCGACTGTGTTCGAGTGTGTGTGTGCGAGTGTGTGAGCATGTGTGAGTGTGTGCAAGTGTGTGCGTGCGAGTGTGTGTGATTGTGTATGAGTGAGTGTGTGCGAGTGTGTGCGAGTGTGTGTGCAAGTGTGTTTGAGTGTGTTTGTGCAAGTGTGTATGAGTGTGTGTGTGCGAGTGTGTGCAAGTGTGTTTGTGCGAGTGTGTATGAGTGTGTGTGTGCGAGTGTGTGCAAGTGTGTGTGATTGTGTGTGAGTGTGTGTATGAGTGAGTGTGTGCGAGTGTGTGCGCGAGTGTGTGCGTGTGAGTGTGTGCGAGTGTGTGCGAGTGTGTGTAAGTGTGTGCGATTGTGTGTGTGAGTGTGTAGGACTGTATGTGCGAGTGTGTGTGACTGTGTTCGAGTGTGTGTGTGCGAGTGTGTGAGTGTGTGCAAGTGTGTGCGTGCGAGTGTGTGTGTGCGTGTGTGTGTGATTGTGTTTGAGTGAGTGTGTGCGAGTGTGTGCGAGTGTGTGTGCAAGTGTGTTTGAGTGTGTTTGTGCAAGTGTGTATGAGTGTGTGTGTGGAGTGTGTGCAAGTGTGTTTGTGCGAGTGTGTATGAGTGTGTGTGTGCGAGTGTGTGCGAGTGTGTGTGATTGTGTGTGAGTGTGTGTATGAGTGAGTGTGTGCGAGTGTGTGTGCGAGTGTGTGCGCGAGTGTGTGCGTGTGAGTGTGTGCGAGTGTGTGCGAGTGTGTGTAAGTGTGTGCGATTGTGTGTGTGAGTGTGTAGGACTGTATGTGCGAGTGTGTGTGACTGTGTTCGAGTGTGTGTACGAGTGTGTGAGTGTGTGCAAGTGTGTGCGTGCGAGTGTGTGTGTGCGAGTGTGTGTGATTGTGTATGAGTGAGTGTGTGCGAGTGTGTGCGAGTGTGTGTGCAAGTGTGTTTGTGCAAGTGTGTATGAGTGTGTGCGAGTGTGTGCAAGTGTGTTTGTGCGAGTGTGTATGAGTGTGTGTGTGCGAGTGTGTGCAAGTGTGTGTGATTGTGTGTGAGTGTGTGTATGAGTAAGTGTGTGTGTGAGTGTGTGCGAGTGTTGCCGAGTGTGTGTGCGAGTGTGTGTGCAAGTGTGTGTGTACGAGTGTGTTCGAGTGTGTGCAATTTTGTGCGAGTGTGTGTGTGCGAGTGCGTATGAGTAAGTGTGTGCGAATGTGTGCGAGTGTGTGCGCGAGGGTGTGTGCACGTGTGTGCATGTGACTGTGTGTGTGCGACTGTGGGCGAGTGTGTGCGTGTGTTTGCGTGTGTGTGCGCGTGTCTGTGCGTGTGTACGAGTGTGTGCGAGTGTGTGGGTGCGAGTGTGTGCAAGTGTGTGCGAGTGTGTGTGAGTGTGTGTGTGAGTGTGTGTGAATGTGTGCGAGTCTGTGTGTGCGAGTGTGTGTGTGCGATTGTGTATGAGTGTGTGCGAGTATGTGTGTGAGCGTGTGCGAGTGTGTGCGAGTGTGTGCGTGTGAGTGCATGCGAGTGAGTGCCAGTGTGTGCAAATGTGTGCGAGTGTGTGCGAGTGTGCGCGAATGTGCGCGAGTGTGTGCGTGTGAGTGAGTGTGTGTGTGAGTGTGAGTGTGTGCTAGTGTGCATGAGTGTGTGCGAGTGTTCGCGAGTGTGCGTGTGAGTGAGTGTGTGTGCGAGTGTGTGTGAGTTTGTACGAGTGGGTGTAGGAGTGTGTGCGATTGTGTGTGTGAGTGTGTAGCACTGTATGTGCAAGTGTGTGCGAGTGTGTTTGAGTGTGTGAGTGTGTGCGAGTGTGTGTGAGTGTTTGTGAGTGTGTGCAAGTGTGTGTGTGCGAGTGTGTGTGTGCGAGTGTGTGTCTGTGCAAGTGTGTTCGAGTGTGTATGAGTGTGTGTGTGTGCAAGTGTGTGCGTGAGTGTGTGCGTGTGAGTGAGTGTGTGTGTGAGTGTGAGTGTGTGCTAGTGTGCATGAGTGTGTGAGTGTGTGCGAGTGTGCGTGTGAGTGAGTGAGTGTGTGTGCGAGTGTGTGTGTGAGTGTGTGCAAGTGTGTTCGAGTGTGTGTGCGAGTGTGTATGAGTGTGTGTGTGTGCAAGTGTGTGCGCGTGTGTGTGAGTGTCTGTGAGTGTGTGCATGAGTGAGTGTGTGCGAGTGTGTGTGAGTTTGTGTGTGTGTGTGAGGGTGTGCGAGTGTGTGCGTGTGAATGTGTGCGAGTGTGTGTGTGAGTGTGTGCGAGTGTGTGTGTGCAATTGTGTATTAGTGAATGTGTGCGAGTGTGCGTGAGTGTGTGTGTATGTGAGTGAGTGAGTGTGTGTGTGCGAGTGTGTGCGAGTGAGTGTGAGTGAGTGTGTGCAAGTGTGTGCGAGTGTGTGTGTGCGATTGTGCATAAGTGTGTGCGAGTGTGAGTGTGTAGGACTGTGTGTGCGAGTGTGTGTGTGAGTGTGTGCGAGTGTGTGTGAGTGTGTGTAGGAGTGTGTGTAGGAGTGTGTGCGATTGTGTGTGTGAGTGTGTAGTACTGTATGTGCGACTTTGTTCGAGTGTGTGTGTGCGAGTATGTGAGCATGTGTGAGTGTGTGCAAGTGTGTGCGTGGGAGTGTGTGTGTGCAAGTGTGTGTGATTGTGTATGAGTGAGTGTGTGCGAGTGTGCGTGCAACTGTGTTTGAGTGTGTTTGTGCAAGTGTGTATGAGTGTGTCTGTGCGAGTGTGTGCAAGTGTGTTTGTGCGAGTGTGTATGAGTGTGTGTGTGCGAGTGTGTGCAAGTGTGTGTGATTGTGTGTGAGTGTGTGTATGAGTGAGTGTGCACGAGTGTGTGCGTGTGAGTGTGTGCGAGTGTGTGCGATTGTGTGTGTGAGTGTGTAGGACTGTATGTGCGTGTGTGTGTGACTGTGTTCGAGTGTGTGTGTGCGAGTGTGTGAGCATGTGTGAGTGTGTGCAAGTGTGTGCGTGCGAGTGTGTGTGTGCGAGTGTGTGTGATTGTGTATGAGTGAGTGTGTGCGAGTGTGTGCGAGTATGTGTGTGAGCGTGTGCGAGTGTGTGCGAGTGTGTGCGTGCGAGTGCATGCGAGTGAGTGCGAGTGTGTGCAAATGTGTGCGAGAGTGTGCGAGTGTGGGCGTGCGAGTGTGTGCGAGTGTGCGCGAGTGTGTGAGTGAGTGTGTGTGTGAGTGTGAGTGTGTGCTAGTGTGCATGAGTGTGTGAGTGTGTGCGAGTGTGCACGAGTGTGCGTGTGAGTGAGTGTGTGTGCGAGTGTGTGTGATTGTGTGTGAGTGTGTACGAGTGTGTGTAGGAGTGTGTGCGAGTGTGTGCGATTGTGTGTGTGAGTGTGTAGGACTGTATGTGCAAGTGTGTGCGAGTGTGTTTGAGTGTGTGAGTGTGTGCGAGTGTGTGTGAGTGTGTGCAAGTGTGTGTGTGCAAGTGTGTGTGTGCAAGTGTGTTCGAGTGTGTGTGCGAGTGTGTATGAGTGTCTGTGTGTGCAAGTGTGTTCGCGAGTGTGTGCGTGTGAGTGAGTGTGTGTGTGAGTGTGAGTGTGTGCTAGTGTGCATGAGTGTGTGAGTGTGTGCGAGTGTGCGTGTGAGTGAGTGTATGTGCGAGTGTGTGCAAGTGTGTGAGAGTGTGTGTGCGAGTGTGTATGAGTGTGTGTGTGCAAGTGTGTGCGCGTGTGTGTGAGTGTCTGTGAGTGTGTGCATGAGTGAGTGTGTGCGAGTGTGTGTGAGTTTGTGTGTGTGTGTGAGTGTGTGCGAGTGTGTGTGTGTGAGTGTGTGCGTGTGAGTGTGTGCGAGTGTGTGTGTGTGTGAGTGTGTGCGATTGTGTATTAGTGATTGTGTGCGAGTGTGCGTGAGAGTGAGTGTGTGTGTGTGAGTGTGTGCGAGTGAGTGTGAGTGAGTGTGTGCGAGTGTGTGTGTGCGATTGTGCATAAGTGTGTGCGAGTGTGTGTGTGAGTGTGTAGGACTGTGTGTGTGAGTGTGTGTGCGAGTGTGTGTGTGTGAGTGTGTGTAGGAGTGTGTGTGAGTGTGTGCGATTGTGTGTGTGAGTGTGTAGTACTGTATGTGCGACTGTGTTCGAGTGTGTGTGTGCGAGTGTGTGAGCATGTGTGAGTGTGTGCAAGTGTGTGCGTGCGAGTGTGTGTGATTGTGTATGAGTGAGTGTGTGCGAGTGTGTGCGAGTGTGTGTGCAAGTGTGTGTGCAAGTGTGTGTGCAAGTGTGTGTGCAAGTGTGTGTGCAAGTGTGTTTGAGTGTGTTTGTGCAAGTGTGTATGAGTGTGTGTGTGCGAGTGTGTGCAAGTGTGTTTGTGCGAGTGTGTATGAGTGTGTGTGTGCGAGTGTGTGCAAGTGTGTGTGATTGTGTGTGAGTGTGTGTATGAGTGAGTGTGTGCGAGTGTGTGCGCGAGTGTGTGCGTGTGTGTGCGAGTGTGTGTGAGTGTGTGCGATTGTGTGTGTGAGTGTGTAGGACTGTATGTGCGAGTGTGTGTGACTGTGTTCGAGTGTGTGTGTGCGAGTGTGTGAGCATGTGTGAGTGTGTGCAAGTGTGTGCGTGCGAGTGTGTGTGTGCTAGTGTGTGTGATTGTGTATGAGTGAGTGTGTGCGAGTGTATGCGAGTGTGTGTGCAAGTGTGTTTGAGTGTGTTTGTGCAAGTGTGTATGAGTGTGTGCGAGTGTGTGCAAGTGTGTTTGTGCGAGTGTGTATGAGTGTGTGTGTGCGAGTGTGTGCAAGTGTGTGTGATTGTGTGTGAGTGTGTGTATGAGTGAGTGTGTGCGAGTGTGTGTGCGAGTGTGTGCGCGAGTGTGTGCGTGCGGGTGTGCGCGAGTGTGTGTAGTAGTGTGTGTGAGTGTGTGCGATTGTGTGTGTGAGTGTGTAGGACTGTATGTGCGAGTGTGTGCGACTGTGTTCGAGTGTGTGTGTGCGAGTGTGTGAGCATGTGTGAGTGTGTGCAAGTGTATGTGTGCGACTGTGTGCGACTGTGTGCGAGTGTGTGTGAGTGTGTCCGAATGTGTGCGTGCGAGTGTGGGCGAGTGTGCACGAGTGTGTGCATGTAAGTGTTTGCGTGCGAGTGTGTGCGAGTGTGCTCGAGTGAATGGGTGAGAGTGTGTGCGAGTGTGTGTGAGTGTGTGCAAGTAAGTGTGTGTGAGAGTGTATGAGTGAGTGTGTGTGAGTGTGTGTGTGCGAGTTTTTGTGCGAGTGTGTGCGAGTGAGTGTGTGCGAGTTTGTGCGCGAGTGTGTGTGCGAGTGTGTGTGTGCGTGTGTGCGCGCGAGTGTGTGCGAGTGTGTGAGTGCGAATGTGTGTGCGTGTGAGTGTGTGCGAGTGTGTATGAGCGTATGTGCGAGTGTGTGCCAGTGTGTGCGAGTGTGTGTGCGAGTGTGTGCAAGTGTGTGCGAGTGTGTGCGAGCGTGTGTGAGTGTGTGTGTGCGAGTGTGTGTGCAATTGTGTATGAGTGTGTGCGAGTGTGTGTTAGTTTGTGCGAGTGTGTGCGTCTGTTCGTGCGAGTGAGTGCGGGTGTGTGCGAGTGTGTGTATGCGAGTGTGTGTGCGATTGTGTATGAGTGTGTGTGAGTTTGTGCGAGTGTGTGCGTGTGTGTGCGAGTGCGTGCGAGTACGCGCAAATGTGTGTGAGAGTGTGCGAGTGTGGGCGTGCGAGTGTGTGCTAGTGTGCGCGAGTGTGTGAGTGTGTGCGAGTGTGCGTGAGTAAGTGTGTGTGTAAGTGCGTGCGAGTGTTTCCGAGTGTGTGTGAGTGTGTAGGACTGTGTGTGCGAATGTGTGCGAGTGTGTGTGCGAGTGTGTGAGTATGAGTGTGTTCGAGAGTGTGCAATTGTGTGCGAGTGTGTGTGTGAGTGCGTATGAGTGAGTGTGTGCGAGTGTGTGTGAGTGTGTGTTTGCGAGTTTGTGCGAGTGTGTGCGAGTGTGTGCATGTGAGTGTGTGCGTGCAAGTGTGTGCGTGCAAGTGTGTGCGTGCAAGTGTGTGCGTGCAAGTGTGTGCGTGCAAGTGTGTGCGTGCGAGTGTGTGCGAGTGTGTGCAAGTGTGTGAGTGTGTGCGAGTGTGTGTGCGAGTGTGTGCGAGTGTGTGCAAATTTGCCCAAGTGTGCGCGAGTGTGCACGAGTGAGTGGGTGCGAGTGTGTGTGTGTGTGAGTGTGTGTGATTGTGTGTGTGAGTGTGTATGAGTGTGTGTGCGAGTGTGTGCAAGTGTGTGTGATTGTGTGTGAGTGTGTGTATGAGTGAGTGTGTGCGAGTGTGTGTGAGTGTGTGCGCGAGTGGGTGTGTGCGAGTGTGTGCGAGTGTGTGCGATTGTGTGTGTGAGTGCGTAGGACTGTATGTGCGAGTGTGTGCGAGTGTGTATGAGTGTGTGTGTGAGTGTGTGCAAGTGTGTGCGAGTGAGTGTGTGTGCGAGTGTGTGCGAGTGTGTGCGATTGTGTGTGAGAGTGTGTAGGACTGTATGTGCGAGTGTGTGCGAGTGTGTATGAGTGTGTGAGTGCGAGTGTGTGCGAATGTGTGCGAGTGTGTGCGTGCGAGTGTGCACGAGTGTGTGCATGTAAGTGTGTGCGTCTGAGTGTGTGCGAGTGTGCTCGAGTGAATGGGTGCGAGTGTGTGCGAGTGTGTGTGAGTGTGTGCGAGTGAGTGTGTGTGAGTGAGTGTGAGTGAGTGTGTGTGAGTGTCTGCGTGTGTGCGAGTTTGTGTGCGAGTGTGTGTGAGTGTGTGCGAGTGTGTGCGTGTGAGTGTGTGCGAGTGTGTGAGTGTGTGTGCGAATGTGTGTGCGAGTGAGTGTGTGCGAGTGGGTATGAGTATATGTGCGAGTGTGTGCAAGTGTGTGAGAGTGTGTGTGAGTGTGTGTGTGCGAGTGTGTGCAAGTGTGTGCGAGTGAGTGTGTGCGAGTGTGTGCGAAAGTGTGCAAGTGTGTGCGAGTGTGTGCGAGTGTGTGTGTGTGCAAGTGTGTGTGCAATTGTGTATGAGTGTGTGCGAGTGTGTGTGCGTTTGTGCGAGTGTGTGCGTGTGTGTGCGAGTGAGTGTGAGTGAGTGCAAGTGTGTGCAAATGTGTGCGCGAGTGTGCGAGTGTGGGCATGCGAGTGTGTGCTAGTGTGCGCGAGTGTGTGTGAGTGTGCGTGAGTAAGTGTGTGTGTGAGTGTGTGCGAGTGTTGCCGAGTGTGTGTGCGAGTGTGTGTGCAAGTGTGTGTGTACGAGTGTGTTCGAGTGTGTGCAATTTTGTGCGAGTGTGTGTGTGCGAGTGCGTATGAGTAAGTGTGTGCGAATGTGTGCGAGTGTGTGCGCGAGGGTGTGTGCACGTGTGTGCATGTGACTGTGTGTGTGCGACTGTGGGCGAGTGTGTGCGTGTGTTTGCGTGTGTGTGCGCGTGTCTGTGCGTGTGTACGAGTGTGTGCGAGTGTGTGGGTGCGAGTGTGTGCAAGTGTGTGCGAGTGTGTGTGAGTGTGTGTGTGAGTGTGTGTGAATGTGTGCGAGTCTGTGTGTGCGAGTGTGTGTGTGCGATTGTGTATGAGTGTGTGCGAGTATGTGTGTGAGCGTGTGCGAGTGTGTGCGAGTGTGTGCGTGTGAGTGCATGCGAGTGAGTGCCAGTGTGTGCAAATGTGTGCGAGTGTGTGCGAGTGTGCGCGAATGTGCGCGAGTGTGTGCGTGTGAGTGAGTGTGTGTGTGAGTGTGAGTGTGTGCTAGTGTGCATGAGTGTGTGCGAGTGTGCGCGAGTGTGCGTGTGAGTGAGTGTGTGTGCGAGTGTGTGTGAGTTTGTACGAGTGGGTGTAGGAGTGTGTGCGATTGTGTGTGTGAGTGTGTAGCACTGTATGTGCAAGTGTGTGCGAGTGTGTTTGAGTGTGTGAGTGTGTGCGAGTGTGTGTGAGTGTTTGTGAGTGTGTGCAAGTGTGTGTGTGCGAGTGTGTGTGTGCGAGTGTGTGTCTGTGCAAGTGTGTTCGAGTGTGTATGAGTGTGTGTGTGTGCAAGTGTGTGCGTGAGTGTGTGCGTGTGAGTGAGCGTGTGTGTGAGTGTGAGTGTGTGCTAGTGTGCATGAGTGTGTGAGTGTGTGCGAGTGTGCGTGTGAGTGAGTGAGTGTGTGTGCGAGTGTGTGTGTGAGTGTGTGCAAGTGTGTTCGAGTGTGTGTGCGAGTGTGTATGAGTGTGTGTGTGTGCAAGTGTGTGCGCGTGTGTGTGAGTGTCTGTGAGTGTGTGCATGAGTGAGTGTGTGCGAGTGTGTGTGAGTTTGTGTGTGTGTGTGAGGGTGTGCGAGTGTGTGCGTGTGAGTGTGTGCGAGTGTGTGTGTGAGTGTGTGCGAGTGTGTGTGTGCAATTGTGTATTAGTGAATGTGTGCGAGTGTGCGTGAGTGTGTGTGTATGTGAGTGAGTGAGTGTGTGTGTGCGAGTGTGTGCGAGTGAGTGTGAGTGAGTGTGTGCAAGTGTGTGCGAGTGTGTGTGTGCGATTGTGCATAAGTGTGTGCGAGTGTGAGTGTGTAGGACTGTGTGTGCGAGTGTGTGTGCGAGTGTGTGCGAGTGTGTGTGAGTGTGTGTAGGAGTGTGTGTAGGAGTGTGTGCGATTGTGTGTGTGAGTGTGTAGTACTGTATGTGCGACTTTGTTCGAGTGTGTGTGTGCGAGTATGTGAGCATGTGTGAGTGTGTGCAAGTGTGTGCGTGGGAGTGTGTGTGTGCAAGTGTGTGTGATTGTGTATGAGTGAGTGTGTGCGAGTGTGCGTGCAACTGTGTTTGAGTGTGTTTGTGCAAGTGTGTATGAGTGTGTCTGTGCGAGTGTGTGCAAGTGTGTTTGTGCGAGTGTGTATGAGTGTGTGTGTGCGAGTGTGTGCAAGTGTGTGTGATTGTGTGTGAGTGTGTGTATGAGTGAGTGTGTGCGAGTGTGTGCGAGTGTGTGTGCGAGTGTGTGCACGAGTGTGTGCGTGTGAGTGTGTGCGAGTGTGTGCGATTGTGTGTGTGAGTGTGTAGGACTGTATGTGCGAGTGTGTGTGACTGTGTTCGAGTGTGTGTGTGCGAGTGTGTGAGCATGTGTGAGTGTGTGCAAGTGTGTGCGTGCGAGTGTGTGTGTGCGAGTGTGTGTGATTGTGTATGAGTGAGTGTGTGCGAGTGTGTGCGAGTATGTGTGTGAGCGTGTGCGAGTGTGTGCGAGTGTGTGCGTGCGAGTGCATGCGAGTGAGTGCGAGTGTGTGCAAATGTGTGCGAGAGTGTGCGAGTGTGGGCGTGCGAGTGTGTGCGAGTGTGCGCGAGTGTGTGAGTGAGTGTGTGTGTGAGTGTGAGTGTGTGCTAGTGTGCATGAGTGTGTGAGTGTGTGCGAGTGTGCACGAGTGTGCGTGTGAGTGAGTGTGTGTGCGAGTGTGTGTGATTGTGTGTGAGTGTGTACGAGTGTGTGTAGGAGTGTGTGCGAGTGTGTGCGATTGTGTGTGTGAGTGTGTAGGACTGTATGTGCAAGTGTGTGCGAGTGTGTTTGAGTGTGTGAGTGTGTGCGAGTGTGTGTGAGTGTGTGCAAGTGTGTGTGTGCAAGTGTGTGTGTGCAAGTGTGTTCGAGTGTGTGTGCGAGTGTGTATGAGTGTCTGTGTGTGCAAGTGTGTTCGCGAGTGTGTGCGTGTGAGTGAGTGTGTGTGTGAGTGTGAGTGTGTGCTAGTGTGCATGAGTGTGTGAGTGTGTGCGAGTGTGCGTGTGAGTGAGTGTATGTGCGAGTGTGTGCAAGTGTGTGAGAGTGTGTGTGCGAGTGTGTGCAAGTGTGTGCGAGTGAGTGTGTGCGAGTGTGTGCGAGAGTGTGCAAGTGTGTGCGAGTGTGTGTGTGCGAGTGTGTGCGCAATTGTGTATGAGTGTGTGCGAGTGTGTGTGCGTTTGTGCGAGTGTGTGCGTGTGTGTGTGCAAGTGCGTGTGAGTGAGTGCAAGTGTGTGCAAATGTGTGTGCGAGTGTGCGAGTGTGGGCATGCGAGTGTGTGCTAGTGTGCGAGAGTGTGCAAGTGTGTGCGAGTGTGTGTGTGCGAGTGTGTGTGTAATTGTGTATGAGTGTGTGCGAGTGTGTGCGTGTGTGTGTGCAAGTGCGTGTGAGTGAGTGCAAGTGTGTGCAAATGTGTGTGCGAGTGTGGGCATGCGAGTGTGTGCTAGTGTGCGCGAGTGTGTGAGTGTGTGCGAGTGTGCGTGAGTAAGTGTGTGTGTGAGTGTGTGCGAGTGTTGCCGAGTGTGTGTGTGAGTGTGTAGGACTGTGTGTGCGAGTGTGTGTGCGAGTGTGTGTGTACGAGTGTGTTCGAGTGTGTGCAATTTTGTGCGAGTGTGTGTGTGTGTGCGAGTGCGTATGAGTAAGTGTGTGCGAATGTGTGCGAGTGTGTGCGAGTGTGTGTGCGAGTGTGTTTGCGAGTGTGTGCGTGCGACTGTGTGTGTGCGAGTGTGTGCGAGTGTGTGCGAGTGTTTGCGTGTGTGTGCGCGTGTGTGTGCGTGTGTACGAGTGTGTGCGAGTGTGTGGGTGCGAGTGTGTGCAAGTGTGTGTGAGTGTGTGTGAGTGTGTGTGTGAGTGTGAGTGAATGTGTGCGAGTGTGTGCGTGTGAGTGCGAGTGTGTGCAAATGTGTGCGAGAGTGTGCGTGAGTGTGCGCGAGTGTGTGCGTGTGAGTGTGTTTGTGAGTGTGAGTGTGTGCTAATTTGCATGAGTGTGTGAGTGTGTGCGAGTGTGCGCGAGTGTGCGTGTGAGTGAGTGAGTGTGTGAGTGTGAGTGTGTGCTAGTGTGCATGAGTGTGTGAGTGTGTGCGAGTGTGCGCGAGTGTCCGTGTGAGTGAGTGAGTGTGTGTGCGAGTGTGTGTGATTGTGTGTGAGTGTGTACGAGTGTGTGTAGGAGTGTGTGCGAGTGTGTGCGATTGTGTGTGTGAGTGTGTAGGACTGTATGTGCAAGTGTGTGCGAGTGTGTTTGAGTGTGTGAGTGTGTGCGAGTGTGTGTGAGTGTGTGTGAGTGTGTGCAAGTGTGTGTGTGCAAGTGTGTGTGTGCAAGTGTGTGTGTGCAAGTGTGTTCGAGTGTGTGTGCGAGTGTGTATGAGTGTCTGTGTGTGCAAGTGTGTTTGCGAGTGTGTGCGTGTGAGTGAGTGTGTGTGTGAGTGTGTGCTAGTGTGCATGAGTGTGTGAGTGTGTGCGAGTGTGCGTGTGAGTGAGTGTGTGTGCGAGTGTGTGAGTGTGTGTGCGAGTGAGTGTGTGCGAGTGTGTATGAGTGTATGTGCGAGTGTGTGCAAGTGTGTGAGAGTGTGTGAGAGTGTGTGTGTGCGAGTGTGTGCAAGTGTGTTTGAATGAGTGTGTGCGAGTGTGTGCGAGAGTGTGCAAGTGTGTGCGAGTGTGTGTGTGCGAGTGTGTGTGCAATTGTGTATGAGTGTGTGCCAGTGTGTGTGCGTTTGTGCGAGTGTGTGCGTGTGTGTGTGCAAGTGCGTGTGAGTGAGTGCAAGTGTGTGCAAATGTGTGTGCGAGTGTGCGAGTGTGGGCATGCGAGTGTGTGCTAGTGTGCGAGAGTGTGCAAGTGTGTGCGAGTGTGTGTGTGCGAGTGTGTGTGCAATTGTGTATGAGTGTGTGCGAGTGTGTGTGCGTTTGTGCGAGTGTGTGCGTGTGTGTGTGCAAGTGCGTGTGAGTGAGTGCAAGTGTGTGCAAATGTGTGTGCGAGTGTGGGCATGCGAGTGTGTGCTAGTGTGCGCGAGTGTGTGAGTGTGTGCGAGTGTTGCCGAGTGTGTGTGTGAGTGTGTAGGACTGTGTGTGCGAGTGTGTGCGAGTGTGTGTGCGAGTGTGTGTGTACGAGTGTGTTCGAGTGTGTGCAATTTTGTGCGAGTGTGTGTGTGCGAGTGCATATGAGTAAGTGTGTGCGAATGTGTGCGAGTGTGTGTGCGAGTGTGTGTGCGAGTGTGTGTGTGAGTGTGTGTGTGCGACTGTGTGTGTGCGAGTGTGTGCGAGTGTGTGCGAGTGTTTGCATGTGAGTGCGCGTGTGTGTGCGTGTGTACGACTGTGTGCGAGTGTGTGGGTGCGAGTGTGTGCAAGTGTGTGCGAGTGTGTGTGAGTGTGTGTGTGAGTGTGTGTGAATGTGTGCGAGTCTGTGTGTGCGAGTGTGTGTGTGCGATTGTGTATGAGTGTGAGCGAGTATGTGTGCGAGTGTGTGCGTGCGAGTGCATGCGAGTGAGTGCGAGTGTGTGCAAATGTGTGCGAGAGTGTGCGTGAGTGTGCGCGAGTGTGTGCGTGTGAGTGTGTTTGTGAGTGTGAGTGTGTGCTAATTTGCATGAGTGTGTGAGTGTGTGCGAGTGTGCGCGAGTGTGCGTGTGAGTGAGTGAGTGTGTGTGCGAGTGTGTGTAAGTGTGTGTGAGTGTGTACGAGTGTGTGTAGGAGTGTGTGTGAGTGTGTGCGATTGTGTGTGTGAGTGTGTAGGACTGTATGTGCAAGTGTGTGCGAGTGTGTTTGAGTGTGTGAGTGTGTGCGAGTGTGTGTGAGTGTGTGCAAGTGTGTGTGTGCGAGTGTGTGTGTGCGAGTGTGTGTGTGCAAGTGTGTGCGAGTGTGTATGAGTGTGTGTGTGTGCAAGTGTGTGCGCGAGTGTGTGCGCGAGTGTGTGCGTGTGAGTGAGTGTGTGTGTGTGAGTGTGAGTGTGTGCTAGTGTGCATGAGTGTGAGTGTGTGTGTGCGAGTGTGCGTGTGAGTCAGTGAGTGTGTGTGCGAGTGTGTGCGAGTGTGTGTGTGAGTGTGTGCAAGTGTGTTCGAGTGTGTGTGTGAGTGTGCATGAGTGAGTGTGTGCGAGTGTGTGTGAGTTTGTGTGTGTGTGAGTGTGTGCGAGTGTGTGTGTGTGAGTGTGTGCGAGTGTGTGTGTGAGTGTGTGCGAGTGTGTGTGTGCGATTGTGTATTAGTGAATGTGTGCGAGTGTGCGTGAGAGTGAGTGAGTGTGTGTGTGCGAGTGTGTGCGAGTGAGTGTGAGTGAGTGTGTGCGAGTGTGTGCGAGTGTGTGTGTGCGATTGTGCATAAGTGTGTGCGAGTGTGTGTGTGAGTGTGTAGGACTGTGTGTGCGAGTGTGTGTGCGAGTGTGTGTGCGTGTGTGTGAGTGTGTGTAGGAGTGTGTGTGAGTGTGTGCGATTGTGTGTGTGAGTGTATAGTACTGTATGTGCGACTGTGTTCGAGTGTGTGTGTGCGAGTGTGTGAGCATGTGTGAGTGTGTGCAAGTGTGTGCGTGCGAGTGTGTGTGATTGTGTATGAGTGAGTGTGTGCGAGTGTGTGCGAGTGTGTGTGCAAGTGTGTTTGAGTGTGTTTGTGCAAGTGTGTATGAGTGTGTGTGTGCGAGTGTGTGCAAGTGTGTTTGTGCGAGTGTGTATGAGTGTGTGTGTGCGAGTGTGTGCAAGTGTGTGTGATTGTGTGTGAGTGTGTGTATGAGTGAGTGTGTGCGAGTGTGTGCGCGAGTGTGTGCGTGTGAGTGTGTGCGAGTGTGTGCGAGTGTGTGTAAGTGTGTGCGATTGTGTGTGTGAGTGTGTAGGACTGTATGTGCGAGTGTGTGTGACTGTGTTCGAGTGTGTGTGTGCGAGTGTGTGAGTGTGTGCAAGTGTGTGCGTGCGAGTGTGTGTGTGCGTGTGTGTGTGATTGTGTTTGAGTGAGTGTGTGCGAGTGTGTGCGAGTGTGTGTGCAAGTGTGTTTGAGTGTGTTTGTGCAAGTGTGTATGAGTGTGTGTGTGGAGTGTGTGCAAGTGTGTTTGTGCGAGTGTGTATGAGTGTGTGTGTGCGAGTGTGTGCGAGTGTGTGTGATTGTGTGTGAGTGTGTGTATGAGTGAGTGTGTGCGAGTGTGTGTGCGAGTGTGTGCGCGAGTGTGTGCGTGTGAGTGTGTGCGAGTGTGTGCGAGTGTGTGTAAGTGTGTGCGATTGTGTGTGTGAGTGTGTAGGACTGTATGTGCGAGTGTGTGTGACTGTGTTCGAGTGTGTGTACGAGTGTGTGAGTGTGTGCAAGTGTGTGCGTGCGAGTGTGTGTGTGCGAGTGTGTGTGATTGTGTATGAGTGAGTGTGTGCGAGTGTGTGCGAGTGTGTGTGCAAGTGTGTTTGTGCAAGTGTGTATGAGTGTGTGCGAGTGTGTGCAAGTGTGTTTGTGCGAGTGTGTATGAGTGTGTGTGTGCGAGTGTGTGCAAGTGTGTGTGATTGTGTGTGAGTGTGTGTATGAGTGAGTGTGTGCGAGTGTGTGTGCGAGTGTGTGCGCGAGTGTGTGCGTGCTGGTGTGCGCGAGTGTGTGTAGTAGTGTGTGTGACTGTGTGCGATTGTGTGTGTGAGTGTGTAGGACTGTATGTGCGAGTGTGTGCGACTGTGTTCGAGTGTGTGTGTGCGAGTGTGTGAGCATGTGTGAGTGTGCCAGTGTGTGTGTGCAAGTGTGTGCGTGCGAGTGTGTGCGAGTGTGTCCGAATGTGTGCGAGTGTGTGCGTGCGAGTGTGCGCGAGTGTGCACGAGTGTGTGCATGTAAGTGTGTGCGTGCGAGTGTGTGCGAGTGTGCTCGAGTGAATGGGTGAGAGTGTGTGCGAGTGTGTGTGAGTGTGTGCAAGTAAGTGTGTGTGAGAGTGTATGAGTGAGTGTGTGTGAGTGTGTGTGTGCGAGTTTGTGTGCGAGTGTGTGCGAGTGAGTGTGTGCGAGTTTGTGTGCGAGTGTGTGTGCGAGTGTGTGTGTGCGTGTGTGCGCGTGAGTGTGTGCGAGTGTGTGAGTGCGAATGTGTGTGCGTGTGAGTGTGTGCGAGTGTGTATGACCGTATGTGCGAGTGTGTGCCAGTGTGTGCGAGTGTGTGTGCGAGTGTGTGCAAGTGTGTGCGAGTGTGTGCGAGTGTGTGCGAGTGTGTGTGTGCGAGTGTGTGTGTGCGAGTGTGTGTGCAATTGTGTATGAGTGTGTGCGAGTGTGTGTGCGTTTGTGCGAGTGTGTGCGTGTGTGTGTGCAAGTGCGTGTGAGTGAGTGCAAGTGTGTGCAAATGTGTGTGCGAGTGTGGGCATGCGAGTGTGTGCTAGTGTGCGAGAGTGTGCAAGTGTGTGCGAGTGTGTGTGTGCGAGTGTGTGCAATTGTGTATGAGTGTGTGCAAGTGTGTGTGCGCTTGTGCGAGTGTGTGCGTGTGTGTGTGCAAGTGCGTGTGAGTGAGTGCAAGTGTGTGCAAATGTGTGTGCCTGTGTGCGAGTGTGGGCATGCGAGTGTGTGCTAGTGTGTGCGAGTGTGTGAGTGTGTGCGAATGTTGCCGAGTGTGTGTGTGAGTGTGTAGGACTGTGTGTGTGAGTGTGTGTGCGAGTGTGTGTGTACGAGTGTGTTCGAGTGTGTGCAATTTTGTGCGAGTGTGTGTGTGCGAGTGCGTATGAGTAAGTGTGTGTGAATGTGTGCGAGTGTGTGTGCGAGTGTGTGTGTGAGTGTGTGCGTGCAACTGTGTGTGTGCGAGTGTGTGCGAGTGTGTGCGAGTGTTTGCGTGTGAGTGCGCATGTGTGTGCGTGTGTACGAGTGTGTGCGAGTGTGTGGGTGCGAGTGTGTGCAAGTGTGTGCGAGTGTGTGTGAGTGTGTGTGTGAGTGTGTGTGAATGTGTGCGAGTCTGTGTGTGCGAGTGTGTGTGTGCGATTGTGTATGAGTGTGTGCGAGTATGTGTGTGAGTGTGTGCGAGTGTGTGCGAGTTTGTGCGTGCGAGTGCATGCGAGTGAGTGCGAGTGTGTGCAAATGTGTGCGAGAGTGTGCGAGTGTGGGCGTGCGAGTGTGTGCGAGTGTGCGCGAGTGTGCGCGAGTGTGGGCGTGTGAGTGTGTTTGTGAGTGTGAGTGTGTGCTAGTGTGCATGAGTGTGTGAGTGTGTGCGAGTGTGCGCGAGTGTGCGTGTGAGTGAGTGTGTGTGCGAGTGTGTGTGAGTGTGTGTGAGTGTGTACGAGTGTGTGTAGGAGTGTGTGTGAGTGTGTGCGATTGTGTGTGTGAGTGTGTAGGACTGTATGTGCAAGTGTGTGCGAGTGTGTTTGAGTTTGTGAGTGTGTGCGAGTGTGTGTGAGTGTGTGCAAGTGTGTGTGTGTGAGTGTGTGTGTGCAAGTGTGTGTGTGCAAGTGTGTGCGAGTGTGTGAGCATGTGTGAGTGTGTGCAAGTGTGTGCGTGCGAGTGTGTGTGATTGTGTATGAGTGAGTGTGTGCGAGTGTGTGCGAGTGTGTGTGCAAGTGTGTTTGAGTGTGTTTGTGCAAGTGTGTATGAGTGTGTGTGTGCGAGTGTGTGCAAGTGTGTTTGTGCGAGTGTGTATGAGTGTGTGTGTGCGAGTGTGTGCAAGTGTGTGTGATTGTGTGTGAGTGTGTGTATGAGTGAGTGTGTGCGAGTGTGTGTGCGAGTGTGTGCGCGAGTGTGTGCGTGTGAGTGTGTGCGAGTGTGTGTAAGTGTGTGCGATTGTGTGTGTGAGTGTGTAGGACTGTATGTGCGAGTGTGTGTGACTGTGTTCGAGTGTGTGTGTGCGAGTGTGTGAGTGTGTGCAAGTGTGTGCGTGCGAGTGTGTGTGTGCGAGTGTGTGTGATTGTGTATGAGTGAGTGTGTGCGAGTGTGTGCGAGTGTGTGTGCAAGTGTGTTTGAGTGTGTTTGTATGAGTGTGTGCAAGTGTGTGCAAGTGTGTGTGATTGTGTGTGAGTGTGTGTATGAGTGAGTGTGTGCGAGTGTGTGCGCGAGTGTGTGCGTGCGGGTGTGCGCGAGTGTGTGTAGTAGTGTGTGTGCGTGTGAGTGAGTGTGTGTGCGAGTGTGTGTGAGTGTGTGTGAGTGTGTACGAGTGTGTGTAGGAGTGTGTGTGAGTGTGTGCGATTGTGTGTGTGAGTGTGTAGGACTGTATGTGCAAGTGTGTGCGAGTGTGTTTGAGTTTGTGAGTGTGTGCGAGTGTGTGTGAGTGTGTGCAAGTGTGTGTGTGCGAGTGTGTGTGTGCAAGTGTGTGTGTGCAAGTGTGTGCGAGTGTGTGAGCATGTGTGAGTGTGTGCAAGTGTGTGCGTGCGAGTGTGTGTGATTGTGTATGAGTGAGTTTGTGCGAGTGTGTGCAAGTGTGTTTGAGTGTGTTTGTGCAAGTGTGTATGAGTGTGTGTGTGCGAGTGTGTGCAAGTGTGTTTTTCGAGTGTGTATGAGTGTGTGTGTGCGAGTGTGTGCAAGTGTGTGTGATTGTGTGTGAGTGTGTGTATGAGTGAGTGTGTGCGAGTGTGTGTGCGAGTGTGTGCGCGAGTGTGTGCGTGTGAGTGTGTGCGAGTGTGTGTAAGTGTGTGCGATTGTGTGTGTGAGTGTGTAGGACTGTATGTGCGAGTGTGTGTGACTGTGTTCGAGTGTGTGTGTGCGAGTGTGTGAGTGTGTGCAAGTGTGTGCGTGCGAGTGTGTGTGTGCGAGTGTGTGTGATTGTGTATGAGTGAGTGTGTGCGAGTGTGTGCGAGTGTGTGTGCAAGTGTGTTTGAGTGTGTTTGTGCGAGTGTGTATGAGTGTGTGTGTGCGAGTGTGTGCAAGTGTGTGTGATTGTGTGTGAGTGTGTGTATGAGTGAGTGTGTGCGAGTGTGTGTGCGAGTGTGTGCGCGAGTGTGTGCGTGCGGGTGTGCGCGAGTGTGTGTAGTAGTGTGTGTGACTGTGTGCGATTGTGTGTGTGAGTGTGTAGGACTGTATGTGCGAGTGTGTGCGACTGTGTTCGAGTGTGTGTGTGCGACAGTGTGTGAGCATGTGTGAGTGTGTGCAAGTGTGTGTGTGCAAGTGTGTGCGTACGAGTGTGTGCGAGTGTGTCCGAATGTGTGCGAGTGTGTGCGTGCGAGTGTGCGCGAGTGTGCACGAGTGTGTGCATGTAAGTGTGTGCGTGCGAGTGTGTGCGAGTGTGCTCGAGTGAATGGGTGAGAGTGTGTGTGAGTGTGTGCAAGTAAGTGTGTGTGAGAGTGTATGAGTGAGTGTGTGTGAGTGTGTGTGTGCGAGTTTGTGTGCGAGTGTGTGCGAGTGAGTGTGTGCGAGTTTGTGTGCGAGTGTGTGTGCGAGTGTGTGTGTGCGAGTGTGTGTGTGCGTGTGTGCGCGTGAGTGTGTGCGAGTGTGTGAGTGCGAATGTGTGTGCGTGTGAGTGTGTGCGAGTGTGTATGAGCGTATGTGCGAGTGTGTGCCAGTGTGTGCGAGTGTGTGCAAGTGTGTGCGAGTGTGTGCGAGTGTGTGTGTGCGAGTGTGTGTGTGCGAGTGTGTGTGCAATTGTGTATGAGTGTGTGCGAGTGTTTGTTAGTTTGTGCGAGTGTGTGCGTCTGTTCATGCGAGTGAGTGCGGGTGTGTGCGAGTGTGTGTATGTGAGTGTGTGTGCGATTGTGTATGAGTGTGTGTGAGTTTGTGCGAGTGTGTGCGTGTGTGTGCGAGTGCGTGCGAGTACGCGCAAATGTGTGTGAGAGTGTGCGAGTGTGGGCGTGCGAGTGTGTGCTAGTGTGCGCGAGTGTGTGAGTGTGTGCGAGTGTGCGTGAGTAAGTGTGTGTGTAAGTGCGTGCGAGTGTTTCCGAGTGTGTGTGAGCGTGTAGGACTGTGTGTGCGAGTGTGTGTGCGAGTGTGTGAGTACAAGTGTGTTCGAGAGTGTGCAATTGTGTGCGAGTGTGTGTGCGAGTGCTTATGAGCGAGTGTGTGCGAGTGTGTGTTTGCGAGTGTGTGCGAGTGTGTGCATGCCAGTGTGTGCGTGCAAGTGTGTGCGTGCAAGTGTGTGCGTGCGAGTGTGTGCGAGTGTGTGAGTGTGTGCGAGTGTGTGCGAGTGTGTGCAAATTTGCCCGAGTGTGCGCGAGTGTGCACGAGTGAGTGGGTGCGAGTGTGTGTGTGAGTGTGTGTGAGTGTGTGTGATTGTGTGTGAGTGTGTATGAGTGTGTGTGCGAGTGTGTGCAAGTGTGTGTGAGTGTGTGTATGAGTGAGTGTGTGCAAGTGTGTGCGAGTGTGTGTGCGAGTGTGTGCGCGAGTGGGTGTGTGCGAGTGTGTGCGAGTGTGTGCGAGTGTGTGTGCTAGTGTGTGCGAGTGTGTGCGATTGTGTGTGTGAGTGTGTAGGACTGTATGTGCGAGTGTGTGCGAGTGTGTGCATGCGAGTGTGTGCGTGCAAGTGTTTGCGTTCGAGTGTGTGCGAGTGTGTGCAAGTGTGTGAGTGTGTGCGAGTGTGTGCAAATGTGCCCGAGTGTGCACGAGTGAGTGTGTGCGAGTGTGTGTGAGTGTGTGTGCGAGTGTGTGCGTGCGAGTGTGTGCGAGTGTGTGTGAGTGTGTGTGTGAGAGTGTGCGAGTGTGTGCAAATGTGTGCGAGTGTGCACGAGTGAGTGGGTGCGAGTATGCGCGAGTGTGTGTGAGTGTGTGCATGTGAGTGTGTGCAAGCGTGCGTGCGATTGTGTGTGCAAGCGTGTGTGTGCGCGAGTGTGTGCGAGTGTGTATGAGTGTGTGTGCGAGTGTGTGCAAGTGTGTGTGAGTGTGTGTGTGCAAGTGTGTGCGAGTGTGTGTGAGTGTGTGCGAGTGTGTGTGTGTGTGTGTGTGAGTGTGTGCGAGTGCTTGCTAGTGTGTGTGTGAGTGTGTGCGACTGTGTGTGCGAGTGTGTGCGCGTGTGTGCGAGTGTGTATGAGTGTATGTGCGAGTGTGTGTGCGAGTGTGTGTTCGAGTGTGTGTTCGAGTGTGTGTGTTCGAGTGTGTGCAAGTGTGTACGAGTGTGTGTGCGAGTGCGTACAAGTGTGTGCGAGTGTGCATGAGTGTGTGCGTGTGAGTGTGTGCGAGTTTGTGCGTGCGAGTGCTTGCGAGTGTGCTCGAGTGAGTGGGTGCGAGTGTGTGCGAGTGTGTATGAGTGAGTGTGTGTGAGTGTGTGTGTGTGTGCAAGTTTGTGTGCGTGTGAGTGTGTGCGAGTCTGTGTGAGTGTGTGTGCGAGTGCGTGCGTGCGAGTGTGTGTGAGTGTGTGCGATTGTGTGTGTGAGTGTGTAGGACTGTATGTGCGAGTGTGTATGAGTGTGTGTGTGAGTTTGTGCAAGTGTGTGCGAGTGTGTACGAGTGTGTGCAAGTGTGTGCGAGCGAGTGTGTGTGTGCGAGTGTGTGTGATTGTGTATGAGTGAGTGTGTGCGAGTGTGTGCGAGTGTGTGTGCAAGTGTGTTTGAGTGTGTTTGTGCAAGTGTGTATGAGTGTGTGTGTGGAGTGTGTGCAAGTGTGTTTGTGCGAGTGTGTATGAGTGTGTGTGTGCGAGTGTGTGCAAGTGTGTGTGATTGTCTGTGATTGTGTGTATGAGTGAGTGTGTGCGAGTGTGTGTGCGAGTGTGTGCGTGTGAGTGTGTGCGAGTGTGTGTAAGTGTGTGCGATTGTGTGTGTGAGTGTGTAGGACTGTATGTGCGAGTGTGTGTGACTGTGTTCGAGTGTGTGTGCGAGTGTGTGAGTGTGTGCAAGTGTGTGCGTGCGAGTGTGTGTGTGCGAGTGTGTGTGATTGTGTATGAGTGAGTGTGTGCGAGTGTGTGCGAGTGTGTGTGCAAGTGTGTTTGAGTGTGTTTGTGCAAGTGTGTATGAGTGTGTGCGAGTGTGTGCAAGTGTGTTTGTGCGAGTGTGTATGAGTGTGTGTGTGCGAGTGTGTGCAAGTGTGTGTGATTGTGTGTGAGTGTGTGTATGAGTGAGTGTGTGCGAGTGTGTGCGTGCTGGTGTGCGCGAGTGTGTGTAGTAGTGTGTGTGACTGTGTGCGATTGTGT
Source organism: Phyllobates terribilis (assembly GCF_046119375.1). Classification (NCBI taxonomy): domain Eukaryota; kingdom Metazoa; phylum Chordata; class Amphibia; order Anura; family Dendrobatidae; genus Phyllobates; species Phyllobates terribilis. Next base: position 22,583,499 of record NW_027362776.1, read on the forward strand.
GTGTGAGTGTGTAGGACTGTATGTGCGAGTGTGTGCGACTGTGTTCGAGTGTGTGTGTGCGAGTGTGTGAGCATGTGTGAGTGTGCCAGTGTGTGTGTGCAAGTGTGTGCGTGCGAGTGTGTGCGAGTGTGTGCGAGTGTGTCCGAATGTGTGCGAGTGTGTGCGTGCGAGTGTGCGCGAGTGTGCACGAGTGTGTGCATGTAAGTGTGTGCGTGCGAGTGTGTGCGAGTGTGCTCGAGTGAATGGGTGAGAGTGTGTGCGAGTGTGTGTGAGTGTGTGCAAGTAAGTGTGTGTGAGAGTGTATGAGTGAGTGTGTGTGAGTGTGTGTGTGCGAGTTTGTGTGCAAGTGTGTGCGAGTGTGTGTGTGCGAGTGTGTGTGTGCGAGTGTGTGTGCAATTGTGTATGAGTGTGTGCGAGTGTGTGTGCGTTTGTGCGAGTGTGTGCGTGTGTGTGTGCAAGTGCGTGTGAGTGAGTGCAAGTGTGTGCAAATGTGTGTGCGAGTGTGCGAGTGTGGGCATGCGAGTGTGTGCTAGTGTGCGAGAGTGTGCAAGTGTGTGCGAGTGTGTGTGTGCGAGTGTGTGCAATTGTGTATGAGTGTGTGCAAGTGTGTGTGCGTTTGTGCGAGTGTGTGCGTGTGTGTGTGCAAGTGCGTGTGAGTGAGTGCAAGTGTGTGCAAATGTGTGTGCGAGTGTGCGAGTGTGGGCATGCGAGTGTGTGCTAGTGTGTGTGAGTGTGTGCGAATGTTGCCGAGTGTGTGTGTGAGTGTGTAGGACTGTGTGTGCGAGTGTGTGTGCGAGTGTGTGTGTACGAGTGTGTTCGAGTGTGTGCAATTTTGTGCGAGTGTGTGTGTGCGAGTGCGTATGAGTAAGTGTGTGCGAATGTGTGCGAGTGTGTGTGCGAGTGTGTGTGCGAGTGTGTGCGTGCGACTGTGTGTGTGCGAGTGTGTGCGAGTGTTTGCGTGTGAGTGCGCGTGTGTGTGCGTGTGTACGAGTGTGTGCGAGTGTGTGGGTGCGAGTGTGTGCAAGTGTGTGAGTGTGTGTGTGAGTGTGTGTGAATGTGTGCGAGTCTGTGTGTGCGAGTGTGTGTGTGCGATTGTGTATGAGTGTGTGCGAGTATGTGTGTGAGTGTGTGCGAGTGTGTGCGAGTTTTTGCGTGCGAGTGCATGCGAGTGAGTGCGAGTGTGTGCAAATGTGTGCGAGAGTGTGCGAGTGTGGGCGTGCGAGTGTGTGCGAGTGTGCGCGAGTGTGCGCGAGTGTGGGCGTGTGAGTGTGTGTGTGAGTGTGTGCTAGTGTGCATGAGTGTGTGAGTGTGTGCGAGTGTGCGCGAGTGTGCGTGTGAGTGAGTGTGTGTGCGAGTGTGTGTGAGTGTGTGTGAGTGTGTACGAGTGTGTGTAGGAGTGTGTGCGAGTGTGTGCGATTGTGTGTGTGAGTGTGTATGACTATGTGCAAGTGTGTGCGAGTGTGTTTGAGTTTGTGAGTGTGTGCTAGTGTGTGTGAGTGTGTGCAAGTGTGTGTGTGCGAGTGTTTGTGTGCAAGTGTGTGTGTGCAAGTGTGTGCGAGTGTGTGAGCATGTGTGAGTGTGTGCAAGTGTGTGCGTGCGAGTGTGTGTGATTGTGTATGAGTGAGTGTGTGCGAGTGTGTGCGAGTGTGTGTGCAAGTGTGTTTGAGTGTGTTTGTGCAAGTGTGTATGAGTGTGTGTGTGCGAGTGTGTGCAAGTGTGTTTGTGCGAGTGTGTATGAGTGTGTGTGTGCGAGTGTGTGCAAGTGTTTGTGATTGTGTGTGAGTGTGTGTATGAGTGAGTGTGTGCGAGTGTGTGTGCGAGTGTGTGCGCGAGTGTGTGCGTGTGAGTGTGTGCGAGTGTGTGTAAGTGTGTGCGATTGTGTGTGTGAGTGTGTAGGACTGTATGTGCGAGTGTGTGTGACTGTGTTCGAGTGTGTGTGTGCGAGTGTGTGAGTGTGTGCAAATGTGTGCGTGCGAGTGTGTGTGTGCGAGTGTGTGTGATTGTGTATGAGTGAGTGTGTGCGAGTGTGTGCGAGTGTGTGTGCAAGTGTGTTTGAGTGTGTTTGTGCAAGTGTGTATGAGTGTGTGTGTGCAAGTGTGTGTGATTGTGTGTGAGTGTGTGTATGAGTGAGTGTGTGCGAGTGTGTGTGCGAGTGTGTGCGCGAGTGTGTGCGTGTGTGTGTAGTAGTGTGTGTGACTGTGTGCGATTGTGTGTGTGAGTGTGTAGGACTGTATGTGCGAGTGTGTGCGACTGTGTTCGAGTGTGTGTGTGCGACAGTGTGTGAGCATGTGTGAGTGTGTGCAAGTGTGTGTGTGCAAGTGTGTGCATACGAGTGTGTGCGAGTGTGTCCGAATGTGTGCGAGTGTGTGCGTGCGAGTGTGCGCGAGTGTGCACGAGTGTGTGCATGTAAGTGTGTGCGTGCGAGTGTGTGCGAGTGTGCTCGAGTGAATGGGTGAGAGTGTGTGTGAGTGTGTGCAAGTAAGTGTGTGTGAGAGTGTATGAGTGAGTGTGTGTGAGTGTGTGTGTGCGAGTTTGTGTGCGAGTGTGTGCGAGTGAGTGTGTGCGAGTTTGTGTGCGAGTGTGTGTGCGAGTGTGTGTGTGCGAGTGTGTGTGTGCGTGTGTGCGCGTGAGTGTGTGCGAGTGTGTGAGTGCGAATGTGTGTGCGTGTGAGTGTGTGCGAGTGTGTATGAGCGTATGTGCGAGTGTGTGCCAGTGTGTGCGAGTGTGTGTGCGAGTGTGTGCAAGTGTGTGCGAGTGTGTGCGAGTGTGTGTGTGCGAGTGTGTGTGCAATTGTGTATGAGTGTGTGCGAGTGTTTGTTAGTTTGTGCGAGTGTGTGCGTCTGTTCGTGCGAGTGAGTGCGGGTGTGTGCGAGTGTGTGTATGTGAGTGTGTGTGCGATTGTGTATGAGTGTGTGTGAGTTTGTGCGAGTGTGTGCGTGTGTGTGCGAGTGCGTGCGAGTACGCGCAAATGTGTGTGAGAGTGTGCGAGTGTGGGCGTGCGAGTGTGTGCTAGTGTGCGCGAGTGTGTGAGTGTGTGCGAGTGTGCGTGAGTAAGTGTGTGTGTAAGTGCGTGCGAGTGTTTCCGAGTGTGTGTGAGCGTGTAGGACTGTGTGTGCGAGTGTGTGTGCGAGTGTGTGAGTACGAGTGTGTTCGAGAGTGTGCAATTGTGTGCGAGTGTGTGTGCGAGTGCGTATGAGTGAGTGTGTGCGAGTGTGTGCGAGTGTGTGTTTGCGAGTGTGTGCATGCCAGTGTGTGCGTGCAAGTGTGTGCGTGCAAGTGTGTGCGTGCGAGTGTTTGTGAGTGTGTGCAAGTGTGTGAGTGTGTGCGAGTGTGTGCGAGTGTGTGCAAATTTGCCCGAGTGTGCGCGAGTGTGCACGAGTGAGTGGGTGCGAGTGTGTGTGTGAGTGTGTGTGAGTGTGTGTGATTGTGTGTGAGTGTGTATGAGTGTGTGTGCGAGTGTGTGCAAGTGTGTGTGAGTGTGTGTATGAGTGAGTGTGTGCGAGTGTGTGCGAGTGTGTGTGCGAGTGTGTGCGCGAGTGGGTGTGTGCGAGTGTGTGCGAGTGTGTGCGAGTGTGTGTGCGAGTGTGTGCGATTGTGTGTGTGAGTGTGTAGGACTGTATGTGTGAGTGTGTGCGAGTGTGTGCATGCGAGTGTGTGCGTGCAAGTGTTTGCGTTCGAGTGTGTGCGAGTGTGTGCAAGTGTGTGAGTGTGTGCGAGTGTGTGTGCGAGTGTGTGCAAATGTGCCCGAGTGTGCACGAGTGAGTGTGTGCGAGTGTGTGAGTGTGTGTGCGAGTGTGTGCGTGCGAGTGTGTGCGAGTGTGTGTGAGTGTGTGTGTGAGAGTGTGCGAGTGTGTGCAAATGTGTGCGAGTGTGCACGAGTGAGTGGGTGCGAGTATGCGCGAGTGTGTGTGAGTGTGTGCATGTGAGTGTGTGCAAGCGTGCGTGCGATTGTGTGTGCAAGCGTGTGTGTGCGCGAGTGTGTGCGAGTGTGTATGAGTGTGTGTGCGAGTGTGTGCAAGTGTGTGTGAGTGTGTGCGAGTGTGTGTGTGCAAGTGTGTGCGAGTGTGTGTGAGTGTGTGCGAGTGTGTGTGTGTGTGTGTGAGTGTGTGCGAGTGCTTGCTAGTGTGTGTGTGAGTGTGTGCGACTGTGTGTGCGAGTGTGTGCGCGTGTGTGCGAGTGTGTATGAATGTATGTGCGAGTGTGTGTGCGAGTGTGTGTTCGAGTGTGTGTTCGAGTGTGTGTGTTCGAGTGTGTGCAAGTGTGTACGATTGTGTGTGCGTGTGCGTACAAGTGTGTGCGAGTGTGCATGAGTGTGTGCGTGTGAGTGTGTGCGAGTGTGTGTGAGTGTGTGCGATTGTGTGTGTGAGTGTGTAGGACTGTATGTGCGAGTGTGTATGAGTGTGTGTGTGAGTTTGTGCAAGTGTGTGCGAGTGTGTACGAGTGTGTGCAAGTGTGTGCGACTGAGTGTGTGCGAGTGTGTTTGCGTGCGAGTGTGTGCGGGTGTGTGCGTGTGAGTGAGTGCAAGAGTGTGCAAATGTGTGTGAGCGTGTGCGAGTGTGTGTGAGTGTGTGCGAGTGTGCGCGTGTGAGTGAGTGTGTGTGTGTCTGTGTGAGTGTGTGCTTGCGAGTGTTTGCTAGTGTGCGCGAGTGTGTGAGTGTGTGCGAGTGTGCGCGAGTGTGTGCGTGTGAGTAAGTGAGTGTGTGTGAGTGTGTGCGAGTGCTTGCAAGTGTGTGTGTGAGTGTGTGCAACTGTGTGTGTGAGTGTGTGCGTGTGTGTGCGAGTGTGTATGAGTGTATGTGCGAGTGTGTGCGAGAGTGTGTTCGAGTGTGTGTGTTCGAGTGTGTGCAAGTGTGTGCGACTGTGTTCGAGTGTGTGTGTGCGAGTGTGTGCGAGTGTGTGTGCAAGTGTGTTTGAGTGTGTTAATGCAAGTGTGTATGAGTGTGTGCGAGTGTGTGCAAGTGTGTTTGTGCGAGTGTGTATGAGTGTGTGTCTGCGAGTGTGTGCAAGTGTGTGTGATTGTGTGTGAGTGTGTGTATGAGTGAGTGTGTGCGAGTGTGTGTGCGAGTGTGTGCGTGCGGGTGTGTGCGAGTGTGTGTAGGAGTGTGTGTGAGTGTGTGCGATTGTGTGTGTGAGTGTGTAGGACTGTATGTGCGAGTGTGTGCGACTGTGTTCGAGTGTGTGTGTGCGAGTGTGTGAGCAGGTGTGAGTGTGTGCAAGTGTGTGCGTGCGAGTGTGTGCGTGCGAGTTTGTGCATGCGAGTGTGTGTGTGTCCGAATGTGTGCGAGTGTGTGCGTGCGAGTGTGCGTGAGTGTGCACGAGTGTGTGCATGTAAGTGTGTGCGTGCGAGTGTGTGCGAGTGTGCTCGAGTGAATGGGTGAGAGTGTGTGCGAGTGTGTGTGAGTGTGTGCAAGTAAGTGTGTGTGAGAGTGTATGAGTGAGTGTGTGTGAGTGTGTGTGTGCGAGTTTGTGTGCGAGTGAGTGTGTGCGAGTTTGTGTGCGAGTGTGTGTGCGAGTGTGTGAGTGCGAATGTGTGTGCGTGTGAGTGTGTGCGAGTGTGTATGAGCGTATGTGCGAGTGTGTGCCAGTGTGTGCGAGTGTGTGTGCGAGTGTGTGCGAGTGTGTGTGTGCGAGTGTGTGTGCAATTGTGTATGAGTGTGTGCGAGTGTGTGTTAGTTTGTGCGAGTGTGTGCGTCTGTTCGTGCGAGTGATTGCGGGTGTGTGCGAGTGTGTGTATGCGAGTGTGTGTGCGATTGTGTATGAGTGTGTGTGAGTTTGTGCGAGTGTGTGCGTGTGTGTGCGAGTGCGTGCGAGTACGCGCAAATGTGTGTGAGAGTGTGCGAGTGTGGGCGTGCGAGTGTGTGCTAGTGTGCGCGAGTGTGTGAGTGTGTGCGAGTGTGCGTGAGTAAGTGTGTGTGTAAGTGCGTGCGAGTGTTTCCGAGTGTGTGTGAGTGTGTAGGACTCTGTGTGCGAGTGTGTGCGAGTGTGTGTGCGAGTGTGTGAGTACGAGTGTGTTCGAGAGTGTGCAATTGTGTGTGTGAGTGTGTAGCACTGTATGTGCAAGTGTGTGCGAGTGTGTTTGAGTGTGTGAGTGTGTGCGAGTGTGTGTGAGTGTTTGTGAGTGTGTGCAAGTGTGTGTGTGCGAGTGTGTTTGTGCGAGTGTGTGTGTGTGCAAGTGTGTTCGAGTGTGTGTGCGAGTGTGTATGAGTGTGTGCGTGTGCAAGTGTGTGCGTGAGTGTGTGCGTGTGAGTGAGTGTGTGTGTGAGTGTGAGTGTGTGCTAGTGTGCATGAGTGTGTGAGTGTGTACGAGTGTGCGTGTGAGTGAGTGTGTGTGCGAGTGTGTGTGTGAGTGTGTGCAAGTGTGTTCGAGTGTGTGTGCGAGTGTGTATGAGTGTGTGTGTGCAAGTGTGTGCGCGTGTGTGTGAGTGTCTGTGAGTGTGTGCATGAGTGAGTGTGTGCGAGTGTGTGTGAGTTTGTGTGTGTGTGTGAGTGTGTGCGAGTGTGTGTGTGAGTGTGTGCGTGTGAGTGTGTGCGAGTGTGTGTGTGTGAGTGTGTGCGATTGTGTATTAGTGATTGTGTGCGAGTGTGCGTGAGAGTGAGTGTGTGTGTGCGAGTGTGTGCGAGTGAGTGTGAGTGAGTGTGTGCGAGTGTGTGTGTGCGATTGTGCATAAGTGTGTGCGAGTGTGTGTGTGAGTGTGTAGGACTGTGTGTGTGAGTGTGTGTGCGAGTGTGTGTGCGTGTGTGTGAGTGTGTGTAGGAGTGTGTGTGAGTGTGTGCGATTGTGTGTGTGAGTGTGTAGTACTGTATGTGTGACTGTGTTCGAGTGTGTGTGTGCGAGTGTGTGAGCATGTGTGAGTGTGTGCAAGTGTGTGCGTGCGAGTGTGTGTGATTGTGTATGAGTGAGTGTGTGCGAGTGTGTGTGCAAGTGTGTGTGCAAGTGTGTGTGCAAGTGTGTTTGAGTGTGTTTGTGCAAGTGTGTATGAGTGTGTGTGTGCGAGTGTGTGCAAGTGTGTTTGTGCGAGTGTGTATGAGTGTGTGTGTGCGAGTGTGTGCAAGTGTGTGTGATTGTGTGTGAGTGTGTGTATGAGTGAGTGTGTGCGAGTGTGTGCGCGAGTGTGTGCGTGTGTGTGCGAGTGTGTGTGAGTGTGTGCGATTGTGTGTGTGAGTGTGTAGGACTGTATGTGCGAGTGTGTGTGACTGTGTTCGAGTGTGTGTGTGCGAGTGTGTGAGCATGTGTGAGTGTATGCAAGTGTGTGCGTGCGAGTGTGTGTGTGCGAGTGTGTGTGATTGTGTATGAGTGAGTGTGTGCGAGTGTGTGCGAGTGTGTGTGCAAGTGTGTTTGAGTGTGTTTGTGCAAGTGTGTATGAGTGTGTGCGAGTGTGTGCAAGTGTGTTTGTGCGAGTGTGTATGAGTGTGTGTGTGTGAGTGTGTGCAAGTGTGTGTGATTGTGTGTGAGTGTGTGTATGAGTTAGTGTGTGCGAGTGTGTGTGCGAGTCTGTGCGCGAGTGTGTGCGTGCGGGTGTGCGCGAGTGTGTGTAGTAGTGTGTGTGAGTGTGTGCGATTGTGTGTGTGAGTGTGTAGGACTGTATGTGCGAGTGTGTGCGACTGTGTTCGAGTGTGTGTGTGCGAGTGTGTGAGCATGTGTGAGTGTGTGCAAGTGTGTGTGTGCGAGTGTGTGCGACTGTGTGCGACTGTGTGCGAGTGTGTGTGAGTGTGTCCGAATGTGTGCGTGCGAGTGTGCGCGAGTGTGCACGAGTGTGTGCATGTAAGTGTGTGCGTGCGAGTGTGTGCGAGTGTGCTCGAGTGAATGGGTGAGAGTGTGTGCGAGTGTGTGTGAGTGTGTGCAAGTAAGTGTGTGTGAGAGTGTATGAGTGAGTGTGTGTGAGTGTGTGTGTGCGAGTTTGTGTGCGAGTGTGTGCGAGTGAGTGTGTGCGAGTTTGTGCGCGAGTGTGTGTGCGAGTGTGTGTGTGCGAGTGTGTGTGTGCGTGTGTGCGCGCGAGTGTGTGCGAGTGTGTGAGTGCGAATGTGTGTGCGTGTGAGTGTGTGCGAGTGTGTATGAGCGTATGTGCGAGTGTGTGCGAGTGTGTGAGTGTGTGCAAGTGTGTGCGAGTGTGTGCGAGTGTGTGCGAGTGTGTGTGTGCGAGTGTGTGTGCAATTGTGTATGAGTGTGTGCGAGTGTGTGTTAGTTTGTGCGAGTGTGTGTGTCTGTTCGTGCTAGTGAGTGCGGGTGTGTGCGAGTGTGTGTATGCGAGTGTGTGTGCGATTGTGTATGAGTGTGTGTGAGTTTGTGCGAGTGTGTGCGTGTGTGTGCGAGTGCGTGCGAGTACGCGCAAATGTGTGTGAGAGTGTGCGAGTGTGGGCGTGCGAGTGTGTGCTAGTGTGCGCGAGTGTGTGAGTGTGTGCGAGTGTGCGTGAGTAAGTGTGTGTGTAAGTGTGTGCGAGTGTTTCCGAGTGTGTGTGAGTGTGTAGGACTGTGTGTGCGAATGTGTGCGAGTGTGTGTGCGAGTGTGTGAGTACGAGTGTGTTCGAGAGTGTGCAATTGTGTGCGAGTGTGTGTGTGAGTGCGTATGAGTGAGTGTGTGCGAGTGTGTGTGAGTGTGTGTTTGCGAGTGTGTGCGAGTGTGTGCGAGTGTGTGCGAGTGTGTGCATGTGAGTGTGTGCGTGCAAGTGTGTGCGTGCAAGTGTGTGCGTGCAAGTGTGTGCGTGCGAGTGTGTGCAAGTGTGTGAGTGTGTGCGAGTATGTGTGCGAGTGTGTGCGAGTGTGTGCAAATTTGCCCAAGTGTGCGCGAGTGTGCACGAGTGAGTGGGTGCGAGTGTGTGTGTGTGTGAGTGTGTGTGATTGTGTGTGTGAGTGTGTATGAGTGTGTGTGCGAGTGTGTGCAAGTGTGTGTGATTGTGTGTGAGTGTGTGTATGAGTGAGTGTGTGCGAGTGTGTGTGAGTGTGTGTGCGAGTGTGTGCGCGAGTGGGTGTGTGCGAGTGTGTGTGAGTGTGTGCGATTTTGTGTGTGAGTGTGTAGGACTGTATGTGTGAGTGTGTGCAAGTGTGTGCGAGTGAGTGTGTGTGAGTGTGTGTGCGAGTGTGTGCGATTGTGTGTGAGAGTGTGTAGGACTGTATGTGCGAGTGTGTGCGAGTGTGTATGAGTGTGTGAGTGCGAGTGTGTGCGAATGTGTGCGAGTGTGTGCGTGCGAGTGTGCACGAGTGTGTGCATGTAAGTTTGTGCGTCTGAGTGTGTGCGAGTGTGCTCGAGTGAATGGGTGCGAGTGTGTGCGAGTGTGTGTGAGTGTGTGCGAGTGAGTGTGTGTGAGTGAGTGTGAGTGAGTGTGTGTGAGTGTGTGCGTGTGTGCGAGTTTGTGTGCGAGTGTGTGTGAGTGTGTGCGAGTGTGTGCATGTGAGTGTGTGCGAGTGTGTATGAGTGTGTGTGCGAATGTGTGTGCGAGTGAGTGTGTGCGAGTGGGTATGAGTGTATGTGCGAGTGTGTGCAAGTGTGTGAGAGTGTGTGTGAGTGTGTGTGTGCGAGTGTGTGCAAGTGTGTGCGAGTGAGTGTGTGCGAGTGTGTGCGAAAGTGTGCAAGTGTGTGCGAGTGTGTGCGAGTGTGTGTGTGTGCAAGTGTGTGTGCAATTGTGTATGAGTGTGTGCGAGTGTGTGTGCGTTTGTGCGAGTGTGTGCGTGTGTGTGCGAGTGAGTGTGAGTGAGTGCAAGTGTGTGCAAATGTGTGCGCGAGTGTGCGAGTGTGGGCATGCGAGTGTGTGCTAGTGTGCGCGAGTGTGTGTGAGTGTGCGTGAGTAAGTGTGTGTGTGAGTGTGTGCGAGTGTTGCCGAGTGTGTGTGCGAGTGTGTGTGCAAGTGTGTGTGTACGAGTGTGTTCGAGTGTGTGCAATTTTGTGCGAGTGTGTGTGTGCGAGTGCGTTTGAGTAAGTGTGTGCGAATGTGTGCGAGTGTGTGCGCGAGGGTGTGTGCACGTGTGTGCATGTGACTGTGTGTGTGCGACTGTGGGCGAGTGTGTGCGTGTGTTTGCGTGTGTGTGCGCGTGTCTGTGCGTGTGTACGAGTGTGTGCGAGTGTGTGGGTGCGAGTGTGTGCAAGTGTGTGCGAGTGTGTGTGAGTGTGTGTGTGAGTGTGTGTGAATGTGTGCGAGTCTGTGTGTGCGAGTGTGTGTGTGCGATTGTGTATGAGTGTGTGCGAGTATGTGTGTGAGCGTGTGCGAGTGTGTGCGTGTGAGTGCATGCGAGTGAGTGCCAGTGTGTGCAAATGTGTGCGAGTGTGTGCGAGTGTGCGCGAATGTGCGCGAGTGTGTGCGTGTGAGTGAGTGTGTGTGTGAGTGTGAGTGTGTGCTAGTGTGCATGAGTGTGTGAGTGTGTGCGAGTGTGCGCGAGTGTGCGTGTGAGTGAGTGTGTGTGCGAGTGTGTGTGAGTGTGTACGAGTGGGTGTAGGAGTGTGTGCGAGTGTGTGCGATTGTGTGTGTGAGTGTGTAGCACTGTATGTGCAAGTGTGTGCGAGTGTGTTTGAGTGTGTGAGTGTGTGCGAGTGTGTGTGAGTGTTTGTGAGTGTGTGCAAGTGTGTGTGTGCGAGTGTGTGTGTGCGAGTGTGTGTCTGTGCAAGTGTGTTCGAGTGTGTGTGCGAGTGTGTATGAGTGTGTGTGTGTGCAAGTGTGTGCGTCAGTGTGTGCGTGTGAGTGAGTGTGTGTGTGAGTGTGAGTGTGTGCTAGTGTGCATGAGTGTGTGAGTGTGTGCGAGTGTGCGTGTGAGTGAGTGAGTGTGTGTGCGAGTGTGTGTGTGAGTGTGTGCAAGTGTGTTCGAGTGTGTGTGCAAGTGTGTATGAGTGTGTGTGTGTGCAAGTGTGTGCGCGTGTGTGTGAGTGTCTGTGAGTGTGTGCATGAGTGAGTGTGTGCGAGTGTGTGTGAGTTTGTGTGTGTGTGTGAGGGTGTGCGAGTGTGTGCGTGTGAGTGTGTGCGAGTGTGTGTGTGAGTGTGTGCGAGTGTGTGTGTGCAATTGTGTATTAGTGAATGTGTGCGAGTGTGCGTGAGTGTGTGTGTATGTGAGTGAGTGAGTGTGTGTGTGCGAGTGTGTGCGAGTGAGTGTGAGTGAGTGTGTGCAAGTGTGTGCGAGTGTGTGTGTGCGATTGTGCATAAGTGTGTGCGAGTGTGTGTGTGAGTGTGTAGGACTGTGTGTGCGAGTGTGTGTGCGAGTGTGTGCGAGTGTGTGTGAGTGTGTGTAGGAGTGTGTGTAGGAGTGTGTGCGATTGTGTGTGTGAGTGTGTAGTACTGTATGTGCGACTTTGTTCGAGTGTGTGTGTGCGAGTATGTGAGCATGTGTGAGTGTGTGCAAGTGTGTGCGTGCGAGTGTGTGTGTGCAAGTGTGTGTGATTGTGTATGAGTGAGTGTGTGCGAGTGTGCGTGCAAGTGTGTTTGAGTGTGTTTGTGCAAGTGTGTATGAGTGTGTCTGTGCGAGTGTGTGCAAGTGTGTTTGTGCGAGTGTGTATGAGTGTGTGTGTGCGAGTGTGTGCAAGTGTGTGTGATTGTGTGTGAGTGTGTGTATGAGTGAGTGTGTGCGAGTGTGTGTGCGAGTGTGTGCGCGAGTGTGTGCGTGTGAGTGTGTGCGAGTGTGTGCGATTGTGTGTGTGAGTGTGTAGGACTGTATGTGCGAGTGTGTGTGACTGTGTTCGAGTGTGTGTGTGCGAGTGTGTGAGCATGTGTGAGTGTGTGCAAGTGTGTGCGTGCGAGTGTGTGTGTGCGAGTGTGTGTGATTGTGTATGAGTGAGTGTGTGCGAGTGTGTGCGAGTATGTGTGTGAGCGTGTGCGAGTGTGTGCGAGTGTGTGCGAGTGTGTGCGTGCGAGTGCATGCGAGTGAGTGCGAGTGTGTGCAAATGTGTGCGAGAGTGTGCGAGTGTGGGCGTGCGAGTGTGGGCGTGCGAGTGTGTGCGAGTGTGTGAGTGAGTGTGTGTGTGAGTGTGAGTGTGTGCTAGTGTGCATGAGTGTGTGAGTGTGTGCGAGTGTGCGCGAGTGTGCGTGTGAGTGAGTGTGTGTGCGAGTGTGTGTGATTGTGTGTGAGTGTGTACGAGTGTGTGTAGGAGTGTGTGCGAGTGTGTGCGATTGTGTGTGTGAGTGTGTAGGACTGTATGTGCAAGTGTGTGCGAGTGTGTTTGAGTGTGTGAGTGTGTGCGAGTGTGTGTGAGTGTGTGCAAGTGTGTGTGTGCAAGTGTGTGTGTGCAAGTGTGTTCGAGTGTGTGTGCGAGTGTGTATGAGTGTCTGTGTGTGCAAGTGTGTTCGCGAGTGTGTGCGTGTGAGTGAGTGTGTGTGTGAGTGTGAGTGTGTGCTAGTGTGCATGAGTGTGTGAGTGTGTGCGAGTGTGCGTGTGAGTGAGTGTGTGTGCGAGTGTGTGAGTGTGTGTGCGATTGTGTGTGCGAGTGTGTATGAGTGTATGTGCGAGTGTGTGCAAGTGTGTGAGAGTGTGTGTGCGAGTGTGTGCAAGTGTGTGCGAGTGAGTGTGTGCGAGTGTGTGCGAGAGTGTGCAAGTGTGTGCGAGTGTGTGTGTGCGAGTGTGTGTGCAATTGTGTATGAGTGTGTGCGAGTGTGTGTGCGTTTGTGCGAGTGTGTGCGTGTGTGTGTGCAAGTGCGTGTGAGTGAGTGCAAGTGTGTGCAAATGTGTGTGCGAGTGTGCGAGTGTGGGCATGCGAGTGTGTGCTAGTGTGCGAGAGTGTGCAAGTGTGTGCGAGTGTGTGTGTGCGAGTGTGTGTGCAATTGTGTATGAGTGTGTGCGAGTGTGTGCGTGTGTGTGTGCAAGTGCGTGTGAGTGAGTGCAAGTGTGTGCAAATGTGTGTGCGAGTGTGCGAGTGTGGGCATGCGAGTGTGTGCTAGTGTGCGCGAGTGTGTGAGTGTGTGCGAGTGTGCGTGAGTAAGTGTGTGTGTGAGTGTGTGCGAATGTTGCCGAGTGTGTGTGTGAGTGTGTAGGACTGTGTGTGCGAGTGTGTGCGAGTGTGTGTGCGAGTGTGTGTGTACGAGTGTGTTCGAGTGTGTGCAATTTTGTGCGAGTGTGTGTGTGCGAGTGCGTATGAGTAAGTGTGTGCGAATGTGTGCGAGTGTGTGCGAGTGTGTGTGCGAGTGTGTTTGCGAGTGTGTGCGTGCGACTGTGTGTGTGCGACTGTGTGCGAGTGTGTGCGAGTGTTTGCGTGTGTGTGCGCGTGTGTGTGCGTGTGTACGAGTGTGTGCGAGTGTGTGGGTGCGAGTGTGTGCAAGTGTGTGCGAGTGTGTGTGAGTGTGTGTGTGAGTGTGTGTGAATGTGTGCGAGTGTGTGCGTGTGAGTGCGAGTGTGTGCAAATGTGTGCGAGAGTGTGCGAGTGTGGGCGTGCGAGTGTGTGCGAGTGTGCGTGAGTGTGCGCGAGTGTGTGCGTGTGAGTGAGTGTGTGTGTGAGTGTGAGTGTGTGCTAGTGTGCATGAGTGTGTGAGTGTGTGCGAGTGTGTGCGAGTGTGCGTGTGAGTGAGTGAGTGTGTGTGCGAGTGTGTGTGATTGTGTGTGAGTGTGTACGAGTGTGTAGGAGTGTGTGCGAGTGTGTGCGATTGTGTGTGTGAGTGTGTAGGACTGTATGTGCAAGTGTGTGCGAGTGTGTTTGAGTGTGTGAGTGTGTGCGAGTGTGTGTGAGTGTGTGTGAGTGTGTGCAAGTGTGTGTGTGCAAGTGTGTGTGTGCAAGTGTGTGTGTGCAAGTGTGTTCGAGTGTGTGTGCGAGTGTGTATGAGTGTCTGTGTGTGCAAGTGTGTTTGCGAGTGTGTGCGTGTGAGTGAGTGTGTGTGTGAGTGTGAGTGTGTGCTAGTGTGCATGAGTGTATGAGTGTGTGCGAGTGTGCGTGTGAGTGAGTGTGTGTGCGAGTGTGTGCGAGTGTGTGAGTGTGTGTGCGAGTGAGTGTGTGCGAGTGTGTATGAGTGTATGTGCGAGTGTGTGAGAGTGTGTGAGAGTGTGTGTGTGCGAGTGTGTGCAAGTGTGTTTGAGTGAGTGTGTGCGAGTGTGTGCGAGAGTGTGCAAGTGTGTGCGAGTGTGTGTGTGCGAGTGTGTGTGCAATTGTGTATGAGTGTGTGCGAGTGTGTGTGCGTTTGTGCGAGTGTGTGCGTGTGTGTGTGCAAGTGCGTGTGAGTGAGTGCAAGTGTGTGCAAATGTGTGTGCGAGTGTGCGAGTGTGGGCATGCGAGTGTGTGCTAGTGTGCGAGAGTGTGCAAGTGTGTGCGAGTGTGTGTGTGCGAGTGTGTGTGCAATTGTGTATGAGTGTGTGCGAGTGTGTATGCGTTTGTGCGAGTGTGTGCGTGTGTGTGTGCAAGTGCGTGTGAGTGAGTGCAAGTGTGTGCAAATGTGTGTGCGAGTGTGCGAGTGTGGGCATGCGAGTGTGTGCTAGTGTGCGCGAGTGTGTGAGTGTGTGCGAGTGTTGCCAAGTGTGTGTGTGAGTGTGTAGGACTGTGTGTGCGAGTGTGTGCGAGTGTGTGTGCGAGTGTGTGTGTACGAGTGTGTTCGAGTGTGTGCAATTTTGTGCGAGTGTGTGTGTGCGAGTGCGTATGAGTAAGTGTGTGCGAATGTGTGCGAGTGTGTGCGAGTGTGTGTGCGAGTGTGTGTGAGTGTGTGTGTGCGAGTGTGTGCGAGTGTTTGCGTGTGAGTGCGCGTGTGTGTGCGTGTGTACGAGTGTGTGCGAGTGTGTGGGTGCGAGTGTGTGCAAGTGTGTGCGAGTGTGTGTGAGTGTGTGTGTGAGTGTGTGTGAATGTGTGCGAGTCTGTGTGTGCGAGTGTGTGTGTGCGATTGTGTATGAGTGTGAGCGAGTATGTGTGTGAGTGTGTGCGAGTGTGTGCGAGTATGTGCGTGCGAGTGCATGCGAGTGAGTGCGAGTGTGTGCAAATGTGTGCGAGAGTGTGCGTGAGTGTGCGCGAGTGTGTGCGTGTGAGTGTGTTTGTGAGTGTGAGTGTGTGCTAATGTGCATGAGTGTGTGAGTGTGTGCGAGTGTGCGCGAGTGTGCGTGTGAGTGAGTGAGTGTGTGTGCGAGTGTGTGTAAGTGTGTGTGTGTACGAGTGTGTGTAGGAGTGTGTGCGAGTGTGTGCGATTGTGTGTGTGAGTGTGTAGGACTGTATGTGCAAGTGTGTGCGAGTGTGTTTGAGTGTGTGAGTGTGTGCGAGTGTGTGTGAGTGTGTGCAAGTGTGTGTGTGCGAGTGTGTGTGTGCAAGTGTGTGTGTGCAAGTGTGTGCGAGTGTGTATGAGTGTGTGTGTGTGCAAGTGTGTGCGCGAGTGTGTGCGCGAGTGTGTGCGTGTGAGTGAGTGTGTGTGTATGAGTGTGAGTGTGTGTAGGAGTGTGTGTGAGTGTGTGCGATTGTGTGTGTGAGTGTATAGTACTGTATGTGTGACTGTGTTCGAGTGTGTGTGTGCGAGTGTGTGAGCATGTGTGAGTGTGTGCAAGTGTGTGCGTGCGAGTGTGTGTGATTGTGTTTGAGTGAGTGTGTGCGAGTGTGTGTGCAAGTGTGTTTGAGTGTGTTTGTGCAAGTGTGTATGAGTGTGTGTGTGCGAGTGTGTGCAAGTGTGTTTGTGCGAGTGTGTATGAGTGTGTGTGTGCGAGTGTGTGCAAGTGTGTGTGATTGTGTGTGAGTGTGTGTATGAGTGAGTGTGTGCGAGTGTGTGCGCGAGTGTGTGCGTGTGAGTGTGTGCGAGTGTGTGCGAGTGTGTGTAAGTGTGTGCGATTGTGTGTGTGAGTGTGTAGGACTGTATGTGCGAGTGTGTGTGACTGTGTTCGAGTGTGTGTGTGCGAGTGTGTGAGTGTGTGCAAGTGTGTGCGTGCGAGTGTGTGTGTGCGAGTGTGTGTGATTGTGTATGAGTGAGTGTGTGCGAGTGTGTGCGAGTGTGTGTGCAAGTGTGTTTGAGTGTGTTTGTGCAAGTGTGTATGAGTGTGTGTGTGCGAGTGTGTGCAAGTGTGTTTGTGCGAGTGTGTATGAGTGTGTGTGTGCGAGTGTGTGCAAGTGTGTGTGATTGTGTGTGTGAGTGTGTAGGACTGTATGTGCGAGTGTGTGTGACTGTGTTCAAGTGTGTGTGCGAGTGTGTGAGTGTGTGCAAGTGTGTGCGTGCGAGTGTGTGTGTGCGAGTGTGTGTGATTGTGTATGAGTGAGTGTGTGCGAGTGTGTGCGAGTGTGTGTGCAAGTGTGTTTGTGCAAGTGTGTATGAGTGTGTCCGAGTGTGTGCAAGTGTGTATGAGTGTGTGTGTGCGAGTGTGTGCAAGTGTGTGTGATTGTGTGTGAGTGTGTGTATGAGTGAGTGTGTGCGAGTGTGTGTGCGAGTGTGTGCGCGAGTGTGTGCGTGCTGGTGTGCGCGAGTGTGTGTAGTAGTGTGTGTGACTGTGTGCGATTGTGTGTGTGAGTGTGTAGGACTGTATGTGCGAGTGTGTGCGACTGTGTTCGAGTGTGTGTGTGCGAGTGTGTGAGCATGTGTGAGTGTGGAAGTGTGTGTGTGCAAGTGTGTGCGTGCGAATGTGTGCGAGTGTGTGCGAGTGTGTCCGAATGTGTGCGAGTGTGTGCGTGCGAGTGTGCGCGAGTGTGCACGAGTGTGTGCATGTAAGTGTGTGCGTGCGAGTGTGTGCGAGTGTGCTCGAGTGAATGGGTGAGAGTGTGTGCGAGTGTGTGTGAGTGTGTGCAAGTAAGTGTGTGTGAGAGTGTATGAGTGAGTGTGTGTGAGTGTGTGTGTGCAAGTTTGTGTGCGAGTGTGTGCGAGTGAGTGTGTGCGAGTTTGTGTGCGAGTGTGTGTGCGAGTGTGTGTGTGCGAGTGTGTGTGTGCGTGTGTGCGCGTGAGTGTGTGCGAGTGTGTGAGTGCGAATGTGTGTGCGTGTGAGTGTGTGCGAGTGTGTATGAGCGTATGTGCGAGTGTGTGCCAGTGTGTGCGAGTGTGTGTGCAAGTGTGTGCGAGTGTATGCGAGTGTGTGCGAGTGTGTGTGTGCGAGTGTGTGTGCAATTGTGTATGAGTGTGTGCGAGTGTGTGTGCGTTTGTGCGAGTGTGTGCGTGTGTGTGTGCAAGTGCGTGTGAGTGAGTGCAAGTGTGTGCAAATGTGTGTGCGAGTGTGCGAGTGTGGGCATGCGAGTGTGTGCTAGTGTGCGAGAGTGTGCAAGTGTGTGCGAGTGTGTGTGTGCGAGTGTGTGTGCAATTGTGTATGAGTGTGTGCAAGTGTGTGTGCGTTTGTGCGAGTGTGTGCGTGTGTGTGTGCAAGTGCGTGTGAGTGAGTACAAGTGTGTGCAAATGTGTGTGCGAGTGTGGGCATGCGAGTGTGTGCTAGTGTGTGCGAGTGTGTGAGTGTGTGCGAATGTTGCCGAGTGTGTGTGTGAGTGTGTAGGACTGTGTGTGCGAGTGTGTGTGCGAGTGTGTGTGTACGAGTGTGTATGAGTGTGTGCGAGTATGTGTGTGAGTGTGTGCGAGTGTGTGCGAGTTTGTGCGTGCGAGTGCATGCGAGTGAGTGCGAGTGTGTGCAAATGTGTGCGAGAGTGTGCGAGTGTGGGCGTGCGAGTGTGTGCGAGTGTGCACGAGTGTGCACGAGTGTGGGCGTGTGAGTGTGTTTGTGAGTGTGAGTGTGTGCTAGTGTGCATGAGTGTGTGAGTGTGTGCGAGTGTGCGCGAGTGTGCGTGTGAGTGAGTGTGTGTGCGAGTGTGTGTGAGTGTGTGTGAGTGTGTACGAGTGTGTGTAGGAGTGTGTGCAAGTGTGTGCGATTGTGTGTGTGAGTGTGTAGGACTGTATGTGCAAGTGTGTGCGAGTGTGTTTGAGTTTGTGAGTGTGTGCGAGTGTGTGTGAGTGTGTGCAAGTGTGTGTGTGCGAGTGTGTGTGTGCAAGTGTGTGTGTGCAAGTGTGTGCGAGTGTGTGAGCATGTGTGAGTGTGTGCAAGTGTGTGCATGTGAGTGTGTGTGATTGTGTATGAGTGAGTGTGTGCGAGTGTGTGCGAGTGTGTGTGCAAGTGTGTTGAGTGTGTTTGTGCAAGTGTGTATGAGTGTGTGTGTGCGAGTGTGTGCAAGTGTGTTTGTGCGAGTGTGTATGAGTGTGTGTGTGCGAGTGTGTGCAAGTGTGTGATTGTGTGTGAGTGTGTGTATGAGTGAGTGTGTGCGAGTGTGTGTGCGAGTGTGTGCGCGAGTGTGTGCGTGTGAGTGTGTGTGAGTGTGTGTAAGTGTGTGCGATTGTGTGTGTGAGTGTGTAGGACTGTATGTGCGAGTGTGTGTGACTGTGTTCGAGTGTGTGTGTGCGAGTGTGTGAGTGTGTGCAAGTGTGTGCGTGCGAGTGTGTGTGTGCGAGTGTGTGTGATTGTGTATGAGTGAGTGTGTGCGAGTGTGTGCGAGTGTGTGTGCAAGTGTGTTTGAGTGTGTTTGTGCAAGTGTGTATGAGTGTGTGCGAGTGTGTGCAAGTGTGTTTGTGCGAGTGTGTATGAGTGTGTGTGTGCGAGTGTGTGCAAGTGTGTGTGATTGTGTGTGAGTGTGTGTATGAGTGAGTGTGTGCGAGTGTGTGTGCGAGTGTGTGCGCGAGTGTGTGCGTGCGGGTGTGCGCGAGTGTGTGTAGTAGTGTGTGTGACTGTGTGCGATTGTGTGTGTGAGTGTGTAGGACTGTATGTGCGAGTGTGTGCGACTGTGTTCGAGTGTGTGTGTGCGACAGTGTGTGAGCATGTGTGAGTGTGTGCAAGTGTGTGTGTGCAAGTGTGTGCGTACGAGTGTGTGCGAGTGTGTCCGAATGTGTGCGAGTGTGTGCGTGCGAGTGTGCGCGAGTGTGCACGAGTGTGTGCATGTAAGTTTGTGCGTGCGAGTGTGTGCGAGTGTGCTCGAGTGAATGGGTGAGAGTGTGTGTGAGTGTGTGCAAGTAAGTGTGTGTGAGAGTGTATGAGTGAGTGTGTGTGAGTGTGTGTGTGCGAGTTTGTGTGCGAGTGTGTGCGAGTGAGTGTGTGCGAGTTTGTGTGCGAGTGTGTGTGCGAGTGTGTGCGAGTGTGTGTGTGCGTGTGTGCGCGTGAGTGTGTGCGAGTGTGTGAGTGCGAATGTGTGTGCGTGTGAGTGTGTGCGAGTGTGTATGAGCGTATGTGCGAGTGTGTGCCAGTGTGTGCGAGTGTGTGTGCGAGTGTGTGCGAGTGTGTGCGAGTGTGTGTGTGCGAGTGTGTGTGTGCGAGTGTGTGTGCAATTGTGTATGAGTGTGTGCGAGTGTGTGTTAGTTTGTGCGAGTGTGTGCGTCTGTTCGTGCGAGTGAGTGCGGGTGTGTGCGAGTGTGTGTATGTGAGTGTGTGTGCGATTGTGTATGAGTGTGTGTGAGTTTGTGCGAGTGTGTGCGTGTGTGTGCGAGTGCGTGCGAGTACGCGCAAATGTGTGTGAGAGTGTGCGAGTGTGGGCGTGCGAGTGTGTGCTAGTGTGCGCGAGTGTGTGAGTGTGTGCGAGTGTGCGTGAGTAAGTGTGTGTGTAAGTGCGTGCGAGTGTTTCCGAGTGTGTGTGAGCATGTAGGACTGTGTGTGCGAGTGTGTGTGCGAGTGTGTGAGTACGAGTGTGTTCGAGAGTGTGCAATTGTGTGCGAGTGTGTGTGCGAGTGCGTATGAGTGAGTGTGTGCGAGTGTGTGCGAGTGTGTGCGAGTGTGTGTTTGCGAGTGTGTGCGAGTGTGTGCGAGTGTGTGCATGCCAGTGTGTGCGTGCAAGTGTGTGCGTGCAAGTGTGTGCGTGCGAGTGTGTGCGAGTGTGTGCAAGTGTGTGAGTGTGTGCGAGTGTGTGCAATTTGCCCGAGTGTGCGCGAGTGTGCACGAGTGAGTGGGTGCGAGTGTGTGTGTGAGTGTGTGTGAGTGTGTGTGATTGTGTGTGAGTGTGTATGAGTGTGTGTGCGAGTGTGTGAGTGTGTGCGAGTGTGCGTGAGTAAGTGTGTGTGTAAGTGCGTGCGAGTGTTTCCGAGTGTGTGTGAGCATGTAGGACTGTGTGTGCGAGTGTGTGTGCGAGTGTGTGAGTACGAGTGTGTTCGAGAGTGTGCAATTGTGTGCGAGTGTGTGTGCGAGTGCGTATGAGTGAGTGTGTGCGAGTGTGTGCGAGTGTGTGCGAGTGTGTGTTTGCGAGTGTGTGCGAGTGTGTGCATGCCAGTGTGTGCGTGCAAGTGTGTGCGTGCAAGTGTGTGCGTGCGAGTGTGTGCGAGTGTGTGCAAGTGTGTGAGTGTGTGCGAGTGTGTGCAATTTGCCCGAGTGTGCGCGAGTGTGCACGAGTGAGTGGGTGCGAGTGTGTGTGTGAGTGTGTGTGAGTGTGTGTGATTGTGTGTGAGTGTGTATGAGTGTGTGCGAGTGTGTGCAAGTGTGTGTGAGTGTGTGTATGAGTGAGTGTGTGCGAGTGTGTGCGAGTGTGTGCGAGTGTGTGCGTGAGGGGGTGTGTGCGAGTGTGTGCGAGTGTGTGTGCTAGTGTGTGCGAGTGTGTGCGATTGTGTGTGTGAGTGTGTAGGACTGTATGTGCGAGTGTGTGCGAGTGTGTGCATGCGAGTGTGTGCGTGCAAGTGTTTGCGTTCGAGTGTGTGCGAGTGTGTGCAAGTGTGTGAGTGTGTGCGAGTGTGTGTGCGAGTGTGTGCAAATGTGCCCGAGTGTGCACGAGTGAGTGTGTGCGAGTGTGTGTGAGTGTGTGTGCGAGTGTGTGCGTGCAAGTGTGTGCGAGTGTGTGTGAGTGTGTGTGTGAGAGTGTGCGAGTGTGTGCAAATGTGTGCGAGTGTGCACGAGTGAGTGGGTGCGAGTATGCGCGAGTGTGTGTGAGTGTGTGCATGTGAGTGTGTGCAAGCGTGCGTGCGATTGTGTGTGCAAGCGTGTGTGTGCGCGAGTGTGTGCGAGTGTGTATGAGTGTGTGTGCGAGTGTGTGCAAGTGTGTGTGAGTGTGTGCGAGTGTGTGTGTGCAAGTGTGTGCGAGTGTGTGTGAGTGTGTGCGAGTGTGTGTGTGTGTGTGTGTGAGTGTGTGCGAGTGCTTGCTAGTGTGTGTGTGAGTGTGTGCGACTGTGTGTGCGAGTGTGTGCGCGTGTGTGCGAGTGTGTATGAGTGTATGTGCGAGTGTGTGTGCGAGTGTGTGTTCGAGTGTGTGTGTTCGAGTGTGTGCAAGTGTGTACGAGTGTGTGTGCGAGTGCATACAAGTGTGTGCGAGTGTGCATGAGTGTGTGCGTGTGAGTGTGTGCGAGTGTGTGCGTGCGAGTGCGTGCGAGTGTGCTCGAGTGAGTGGGTGCGAGTGTGTGCGAGTGTGTATGAGTGAGTGTGTGTGAGTGTGTGTGTGTGTGCAAGTTTGTGTGAGTGTGAGTGTGTGCGAGTCTGTGTGAGTGTGTGTGCGAGTGCGTGCGTGCGAGTGTGTGTGAGTGTGTGCGATTGTGTGTGTGAGTGTGTAGGACTGTATGTGCGAGTGTGTATGAGTGTGTGTGTGAGTTTGTGCAAGTGTGTGCGAGTGTGTACGAGTGTGTGCAAGTGTGTGCGAGTGAGTGTGTGTGAGTGTGTTTGCGTGCGAGTGTGTGCGGGTGTGTGCGTGTGAGTGAGTGCAAGAGTGTGCAAATGTGTGTGAGCGTGTGCGAGTGTGTGTGAGTGTGTGCGAGTGTGCGCGTGTGAGTGAGTGTGTGTGTGTCTGTGTGAGTGTGTGCTTGCGAGTGTTTGCTAGTGTGCGCGAGTGTGTGAGTGTGTGCGAGTGTGCGCGAGTGTGTGCGTGTGAGTAAGTGAGTGTGTGTGAGTGTGTGTGAGTGCTTGCAAGTGTGTGTGTGAGTGTGTGCGACTGTGTGTGTGAGTGTGTGCGTGTGTGTGCGATTGTGTATGAGTGTATGTGCGAGTGTGTTCGAGTGTGTGTGTTCGAGTGTGTGCAAGTGTGTGCGACTGTGTTCGAGTGTGTGTGTGCGAGTGTGTGCGAGTGTGTGTGCAAGTGTGTTTGAGTGTGTTTATGCAAGTGTGTATGAGTGTGTGCGAGTGTGTGCAAGTGCGTTTGTGCGAGTGTGTATGAGTGTGTGTGTGCGAGTGTGTGCAAGTGTGTGTGATTGTGTGTGAGTGTGTGTATGAGTGAGTGTGTGCGAGTGTGTGTGCGAGTGTGTGCGTGAGTGTGTGCGTGCGGGTGTGTGCGAGTGTGTGTAGGAGTGTGTGTGAGTGTGTGCGATTGTGTGTGTGAGTGTGTAGGACTGTATGTGCGAGTGTGTGCGACTGTGTTCGAGTGTGTGTGTGCGAGTGTGTGAGCATGTGTGAGTGTGTGCAAGTGTGTGCGTGCGAGTGTGTGCGTGCGAGTGTGTGCATGCGAGTGTGTGTGAGTGTGTCCGAATGTGTGCGAGTGTGTGCGTGCGAGTGTGCGTGAGTGTGCACGAGTGTGTGCATGTAAGTGTGTGCGTGCGAGTGTGTGCGAGTGTGCTCGAGTGAATGGGTGAGAGTGTGTGCGAGTGTGTGTGAGTGTGTGCAAGTAAGTGTGTGTGAGAGTGTATGAGTGAGTGTGTGTGAGTGTGTGTGTGCGAGTTTGTGTGCGAGTGTGTGCGAGTGAGTGTGTGCGAGTTTGTGTGCGAGTGTGTGTGCGAGTGTGTGAGTCCGAATGTGTGTGCGTGTGAGTGTGTGCGAGTGTGTATGAGCGTATGTGCGAGTGTGTGCCAGTGTGTGCGAGTGTGTGTGCGAGTGTGTGCGAGTGTGTGTGTGCGAGTGTGTGTGCAATTGTGTATGAGTGTGTGCGAGTGTGTGTTAGTTTGTGCGAGTGTGTGCGTCTGTTCGTGCGAGTGATTGCGGGTGTGTGCGAGTGTGTGTATGCGAGTGTGTGTGCGATTGTGTATGAGTGTGTGTGAGTTTGTGCGAGTGTGTGCGTGTGTGTGCGAGTGCGTGCGAGTACGCGCAAATGTGTGTGAGAGTGTGCGAGTGTGGGCGTGCGAGTGTGTGCTAGTGTGCGCGAGTGTGTGAGTGTGTGCGAGTGTGCGTGAGTAAGTGTGTGTGTAAGTGCGTGGGAGTGTTTCCGAGTGTGTGTGAGTGTGTAGGACTCTGTGTGCGAGTGTGTGCGAGTGTGTGTGCGAGTGTGTGAGTACGAGTGTGTTCGAGAGTGTGCAATTGTGTGTGTGAGTGTGTAGCACTGTATGTGCAAGTGTGTGCGAGTGTGTTTGAGTGTGTGAGTGTGTGCGAGTGTGTGTGAGTGTTTGTGAGTGTGTGCAAGTGTGTGTGTGCGAGTGTGTGTGTGCGAGTGTGTGTGTGTGCAAGTGTGTTCGAGTGTGTGTGCGAGTGTGTATGAGTGTGTGTGTGTGCAAGTGTGTGCGTGAGTGTGTGCGTGTGAGTGAGTGTGTGTGTGAGTGTGAGTGTGTGCTAGTGTGCATGAGTGTGTGAGTGTGTGCGAGTGTGCGTGTGAGTGAGTGTGTGTGCGAGTGTGTGTGTGAGTGTGTGCAAGTGTGTTCGAGTGTGTGTGCGAGTGTGTATGAGTGTGTGTGTGCAAGTGTGTGCGTGTGTGTGTGAGTGTCTGTGAGTGTGTGCATGAGTGAGTGTGTGCGAGTGTGTGTGAGTTTGTGTGTGTGTGAGTGTGTGCGAGTGTGTGTGTGAGTGTGTGCGTGTGAGTGTGTGCAAGTGTGTGTGTGCGAGTGTGTGCGACTGTGTGCGAGTGTGTGTGAGTGTGTCCGAATGTGTGCGAGTGTGTGCGTGCGAGTGTGCGCGAGTGTGCACGAGTGTGTGCATGTAAGTGTGTGCGTGCGAGTGTGTGCGAGTGTGCTCGAGTGAATGGGTGAGAGTGTGTGCGAGTGTGTGTGAGTGTGTGCAAGTAAGTGTGTGTGAGAGTGTATGAGTGAGTGTGTGTGAGTGTGTGTGTGCAAGTTTGTGTGCGAGTGTGTGCGAGTGAGTGTGTGCGAGTTTGTGTGCGAGTGTGTGTGCGAGTGTGTGTGTGCGAGTGTGTGTGTGCGTGTGTGCGTGTGTGCGCGTGAGTGTGTGCGAGTGTGTGAGTGCGAATGTGTGTGCGTGTGAGTGTGTGCGAGTGTGTATGAGCGTATGTGCGAGTGTGTGCCAGTGTGTGCGAGTGTGTGTGCAAGTGTGTGCGAGTGTGTGCGAGTGTGTGCGAGTGTGTGTGTGCGAGTGTGTGTGCAATTGTGTATGAGTGTGTGCGAGTGTGTGTGCGTTTGTGCGAGTGTGTGCGTGTGTGTGTGCAAGTGCGTGTGAGTGAGTGCAAGTGTGTGCGAGTGTGCGAGTGTGGGCATGCGAGTGTGTGCTAGTGTGCGAGAGTGTGCAAGTGTGTGCGAGTGTGTGTGTGCGAGTGTGTGTGCAATTGTGTATGAGTGTGTGCAAGTGTGTGTGCGTTTGTGCGAGTGTGTGCGTGTGTGTGTGCAAGTGCGTGTGAGTGAGTGCAAGTGTGTGCAAATGTGTGTGCGAGTGTGGGCATGCGAGTGTGTGCTAGTGTGTGCGAGTGTGTGAGTGTGTGCGAATGTTGCCGAGTGTGTGTGTGAGTGTGTAGGACTGTGTGTGCGAGTGTGTGTGCGAGTGTGTGTGTACGAGTGTGTATGAGTGTGTGCGAGTATGTGTGTGAGTGTGTGCGAGTGTGTGCGAGTTTGTGCGTGCGAGTGCATGCGAGTGAGTGCGAGTGTGTGCAAATGTGTGCGAGAGTGTGCGAGTGTGGGCGTGCGAGTGTGTGCGAGTGTGCGCGAGTGTGCACGAGTGTGGGCGTGTGAGTGTGTTTGTGAGTGTGAGTGTGTGCTAGTGTGCATGAGTGTGTGAGTGTGTGCGAGTGTGCGCGAGTGTGCGTGTGAGTGAGTGTGTGTGCGAGTGTGTGTGAGTGTGTGTGAGTGTGTACGAGTGTGTGTAGGAGTGTGTGCAAGTGTGTGCGATTGTGTGTGTGAGTGTGTAGGACTGTATGTGCAAGTGTGTGCGAGTGTGTTTGAGTGTGTGCGAGTGTGTGTGAGTGTGTGTGTGTGTGTGCGAGTGTGTGTGTGCAAGTGTGTGTGTGCAAGTGTGTGCGAGTGTGTGAGCATGTGTGAGTGTGTGCAAGTGTGTGCATGCGAGTGTGTGTGATTGTGTATGAGTGTGTGCGAGTGTGTGTGCGTTTGTGCGAGTGTGTGCGTGTGTGTGTGCAAGTGCGTGTGAGTGAGTGCAAGTGTGTGCGAGTGTGCGAGTGTGGGCATGCGAGTGTGTGCTAGTGTGCGAGAGTGTGCAAGTGTGTGCGAGTGTGTGTGTGCGAGTGTGTGTGCAATTGTGTATGAGTGTGTGCAAGTGTGTGTGCGTTTGTGCGAGTGTGTGCGTGTGTGTGTGCAAGTGCGTGTGAGTGAGTGCAAGTGTGTGCAAATGTGTGTGCGAGTGTGGGCATGCGAGTGTGTGCTAGTGTGTGCGAGTGTGTGAGTGTGTGCGAATGTTGCCGAGTGTGTGTGTGAGTGTGTAGGACTGTGTGTGCGAGTGTGTGTGCGAGTGTGTGTGTACGAGTGTGTATGAGTGTGTGCGAGTATGTGTGTGAGTGTGTGCGAGTGTGTGCGAGTTTGTGCGTGCGAGTGCATGCGAGTGAGTGCGAGTGTGTGCAAATGTGTGCGAGAGTGTGCGAGTGTGGGCGTGCGAGTGTGTGCGAGTGTGCGCGAGTGTGCACGAGTGTGGGCGTGTGAGTGTGTTTGTGAGTGTGAGTGTGTGCTAGTGTGCATGAGTGTGTGAGTGTGTGCGAGTGTGCGCGAGTGTGCGTGTGAGTGAGTGTGTGTGCGAGTGTGTGTGAGTGTGTGTGAGTGTGTACGAGTGTGTGTAGGAGTGTGTGCAAGTGTGTGCGATTGTGTGTGTGAGTGTGTAGGACTGTATGTGCAAGTGTGTGCGAGTGTGTTTGAGTTTGTGAGTGTGTGCGAGTGTGTGTGAGTGTGTGTGTGTGTGTGCGAGTGTGTGTGTGCAAGTGTGTGTGTGCAAGTGTGTGCGAGTGTGTGAGCATGTGTGAGTGTGTGCAAGTGTGTGCATGCGAGTGTGTGTGATTGTGTATGAGTGAGTGTGTGCGAGTGTGTGTGCAAGTGTGTTGAGTGTGTTTGTGCAAGTGTGTATGAGTGTGTGTGTGCGAGTGTGTGCAAGTGTGTTTGTGCGAGTGTGTATGAGTGTGTGTGTGCGAGTGTGTGCAAGTGTGTGTGATTGTGTGTGAGTGTGTGTATGAGTGAGTGTGTGCGAGTGTGTGTGCGAGTGTGTGCGCGAGTGTGTGCGTGTGAGTGTGTGCGAGTGTGTGTAAGTGTGTGCGATTGTGTGTGTGAGTGTGTAGGACTGTATGTGCGAGTGTGTGTGACTGTGTTCGAGTGTGTGTGTGCGAGTGTGTGAGTGTGTGCAAGTGTGTGCGTGCGAGTGTGTGTGTGCGAGTGTGTGTGATTGTGTATGAGTGAGTGTGTGCGAGTGTGTGCGAGTGTGTGTGCAAGTGTGTTTGAGTGTGTTTGTGCAAGTGTGTATGAGTGTGTGCGAGTGTGTGCAAGTGTGTTTGTGCGAGTGTGTATGAGTGTGTGTGTGCGAGTGTGTGCAAGTGTGTGTGATTGTGTGTGAGTGTGTGTATGAGTGAGTGTGTGCGAGTGTGTGTGCGAGTGTGTGCGCGAGTGTGTGCGTGCGGGTGTGCGCGAGTGTGTGTAGTAGTGTGTGTGACTGTGTGCGATTGTGTGTGTGAGTGTGTAGGACTGTATGTGCGAGTGTGTGCGACTGTGTTCGAGTGTGTGTGTGCGACAGTGTGTGAGCATGTGTGAGTGTGTGCAAGTGTGTGTGTGCAAGTGTGTGCGTACGAGTGTGTGCGAGTGTGTCCGAATGTGTGCGAGTGTGTGCGTGCGAGTGTGCGCGAGTGTGCACGAGTGTGTGCATGTAAGTTTGTGCGTGCGAGTGTGTGCGAGTGTGCTCGAGTGAATGGGTGAGAGTGTGTGTGAGTGTGTGCAAGTAAGTGTGTGTGAGAGTGTATGAGTGAGTGTGTGTGAGTGTGTGTGTGCGAGTTTGTGTGCGAGTGTGTGCGAGTGAGTGTGTGCGAGTTTGTGTGCGAGTGTGTGTGCGAGTGTGTGCGAGTGTGTGTGTGCGTGTGTGCGCGTGAGTGTGTGCGAGTGTGTGAGTGCGAATGTGTGTGCGTGTGAGTGTGTGCGAGTGTGTATGAGCGTATGTGCGAGTGTGTGCCAGTAAGTGCGAGTGTGTGTGCGAGTGTGTGCGAGTGTGTGCGAGTGTGTGTGTGCGAGTGTGTGTGTGCGAGTGTGTGTGCAATTGTGTATGAGTGTGTGCGAGTGTGTGTTAGTTTGTGCGAGTGTGTGCGTCTGTTCGTGCGAGTGAGTGCGGGTGTGTGCGAGTGTGTGTATGTGAGTGTGTGTGCGATTGTGTATGAGTGTGTGTGAGTTTGTGCGAGTGTGTGCGTGTGTGTGCGAGTGCGTGCGAGTACGCGCAAATGTGTGTGAGAGTGTGCGAGTGTGGGCGTGCGAGTGTGTGCTAGTGTGCGCGAGTGTGTGAGTGTGTGCGAGTGTGCGTGAGTAAGTGTGTGTGTAAGTGCGTGCGAGTGTTTCCGAGTGTGTGTGAGCATGTAGGACTGTGTGTGCGAGTGTGTGTGCGAGTGTGTGAGTACGAGTGTGTTCGAGAGTGTGCAATTGTGTGCGAGTGTGTGTGCGAGTGCGTATGAGTGAGTGTGTGCGAGTGTGTGCGAGTGTGTGCGAGTGTGTGCGAGTGTGTGCATGCCAGTGTGTGCGTGCAAGTGTGTGCGTGCAAGTGTGTGCGTGCGAGTGTGTGCGAGTGTGTGCAAGTGTGTGAGTGTGTGCGAGTGTGTGCGAGTGTGTGCAATTTGCCCGAGTGTGCGCGAGTGTGCACGAGTGAGTGGGTGCGAGTGTGTGTGTGAGTGTGTGTGAGTGTGTGTGATTGTGTGTGAGTGTGTATGAGTGTGTGTGCGAGTGTGTGCAAGTGTGTGTGAGTGTGTGTATGAGTGAGTGTGTGCGAGTGTGTGCGAGTGTGTGCGAGTGTGTGCGTGAGTGGGTGTGTGCGAGTGTGTGCGAGTGTGTGTGCTAGTGTGTGCGAGTGTGTGCGATTGTGTGTGTGAGTGTGTAGGACTGTATGTGCGAGTGTGTGCGAGTGTGTGCATGCGAGTGTGTGCGTGCAAGTGTTTGCGTTCGAGTGTGTGCGAGTGTGTGCAAGTGTGTGAGTGTGTGCGAGTGTGTGTGCGAGTGTGTGCAAATGTGCCCGAGTGTGCACGAGTGAGTGTGTGCGAGTGTGTGTGAGTGTGTGTGCGAGTGTGTGCGTGCAAGTGTGTGCGAGTGTGTGTGAGTGTGTGTGTGAGAGTGTGCGAGTGTGTGCAAATGTGTGCGAGTGTGCACGAGTGAGTGGGTGCGAGTATGCGCGAGTGTGTGTGAGTGTGTGCATGTGAGTGTGTGCAAGCGTGCGTGCGATTGTGTGTGCAAGCGTGTGTGTGCGCGAGTGTGTGCGAGTGTGTATGAGTGTGTGTGCAAGTGTGTGTGAGTGTGTGCGAGTGTGTGTGTGCAAGTGTGTGCGAGTGTGTGTGAG
Source organism: Phyllobates terribilis (assembly GCF_046119375.1). Lineage (NCBI taxonomy): Eukaryota > Metazoa > Chordata > Amphibia > Anura > Dendrobatidae > Phyllobates > Phyllobates terribilis. The sequence goes on from NW_027362776.1 coordinate 22,611,871, forward strand.
TGTGTGCGAGTGTGTGTGTGTGTGTGTGAGTGTGTGCGAGTGCTTGCTAGTGTGTGTGTGAGTGTGTGCGACTGTGTGTGCGAGTGTGTGCGCGTGTGTGCGAGTGTGTATGAGTGTATGTGCGAGTGTGTGTGCGAGTGTGTGTTCGAGTGTGTGTTCGAGTGTGTGTGTTCGAGTGTGTGCAAGTGTGTACGCGTGTGTGTGCGAGTGCATACAAGTGTGTGCGAGTGTGCATGAGTGTGTGCGTGTGAGTGTGTGCGAGTGTGTGCGTGCGAGTGCGTGCGAGTGTGCTCGAGTGAGTGTGTGCGAGTGTGTGCGAGTGTGTATGAGTGAGTGTGTGTGAGTGTGTGTGTGTGTGCAAGTTTGTGTGAGTGTGAGTGTGTGCGAGTCTGTGTGAGTGTGTGTGCGAGTGCGTGCGTGCGAGTGTGTGTGAGTGTGTGCGATTGTGTGTGTGAGTGTGTAGGACTGTATGTGCGAGTGTGTATGAGTGTGTGTGTGAGTTTGTGCAAGTGTGTGCGAGTGTGTACGAGTGTGTGCAAGTGTGTGCGAGTGAGTGTGTGTGAGTGTGTTTGCGTGCGAGTGTGTGCGGGTGTGTGCGTGTGAGTGAGTGCAAGAGTGTGCAAATGTGTGTGAGCGTGTGCGAGTGTGTGTGAGTGTGTGCGCGTGTGAGTGAGTGTGTGTGTGTCTGTGTGAGTGTGTGCTTGCGAGTGTTTGCTAGTGTGCGCGAGTGTGTGAGTGTGTGCGAGTGTGCGCGAGTGTGTGCGTGTGAGTAAGTGAGTGTGTGTGAGTGTGTGCGAGTGCTTGCAAGTGTGTGTGTGAGTGTGTGCGACTGTGTGTGTGAGTGTGTGCGTGTGTGTGCGAGTGTGTATGAGTGTATGTGCGAGTGTGTGCGAGTGTGTGTTCGAGTGTGTGTGTTCGAGTGTGTGCAAGTGTGTGCGACTGTGTTCGAGTGTGTGTGTGCGAGTGTGTGCGAGTGTGTGTGCAAGTGTGTTTGAGTGTGTTTATGCAAGTGTGTATGAGTGTGTGCGAGTGTGTGCAAGTGCGTTTGTGCGAGTGTGTATGAGTGTGTGTGTGCGAGTGTGTGCAAGTGTGTGTGATTGTGTGTGAGTGTGTGTATGAGTGAGTGTGTGCGAGTGTGTGTGCGAGTGTGTGCGTGAGTGTGTGCGTGCGGGTGTGTGCGAGTGTGTGTAGGAGTGTGTGTGAGTGTGTGCGATTGTGTGTGTGAGTGTGTAGGACTGTATGTGCGAGTGTGTGCGACTGTGTTCGAGTGTGTGTGTGCGAGTGTGTGAGCATGTGTGAGTGTGTGCAAGTGTGTGCGTGCGAGTGTGTGCGTGCGAGTGTGTGCATGCGAGTGTGTGTGAGTGTGTCCGAATGTGTGCGAGTGTGTGCGTGCGAGTGTGCGTGAGTGTGCACGAGTGTGTGCATGTAAGTGTGTGCGTGTGAGTGTGTGCGAGTGTGCTCGAGTGAATGGGTGAGAGTGTGTGCGAGTGTGTGTGAGTGTGTGCAAGTAAGTGTGTGTGAGAGTGTATGAGTGAGTGTGTGTGAGTGTGTGTGTGCGAGTTTGTGTGCGAGTGTGTGCGAGTGAGTGTGTGCGAGTTTGTGTGCGAGTGTGTGTGCGAGTGTGTGAGTGCGAATGTGTGTGCGTGTGAGTGTGTGCGAGTGTGTATGAGCGTATGTGCGAGTGTGTGCCAGTGTGTGCGAGTGTGTGTGCGAGTGTGTGCGAGTGTGTGTGTGCGAGTGTGTGTGCAATTGTGTATGAGTGTGTGCGAGTGTGTGTTAGTTTGTGCGAGTGTGTGCGTCTGTTCGTGCGAGTGATTGCGGGTGTGTGCGAGTGTGTGTATGCGAGTGTGTGTGCGATTGTGTATGAGTGTGTGTGAGTTTGTGCGAGTGTGTGCGTGTGTGTGCGAGTGCGTGCGAGTACGCGCAAATGTGTGTGAGAGTGTGCGAGTGTGGGCGTGCGAGTGTGTGCTAGTGTGCGCGAGTGTGTGAGTGTGTGCGAGTGTGCGTGAGTAAGTGTGTGTGTAAGTGCGTGGGAGTGTTTCCGAGTGTGTGTGAGTGTGTAGGACTCTGTGTGCGAGTGTGTGCGAGTGTGTGTGCGAGTGTGTGAGTACGAGTGTGTTCGAGAGTGTGCAATTGTGTGTGTGAGTGTGTAGCACTGTATGTGCAAGTGTGTGCGAGTGTGTTTGAGTGTGTGAGTGTGTGCGAGTGTGTGTGAGTGTTTGTGAGTGTGTGCAAGTGTGTGTGTGCGAGTGTGTGTGTGCGAGTGTGTGTGTGTGCAAGTGTGTTCGAGTGTGTGTGCGAGTGTGTATGAGTGTGTGTGTGTGCAAGTGTGTGCGTGTGTGTGTGAGTGTCTGTGAGTGTGTGCATGAGTGAGTGTGTGCGAGTGTGTGTGAGTTTGTGTGTGTGTGTGAGTGTGTGCGAGTGTGTGTGTGAGTGTGTGCGTGTGAGTGTGTGCGAGTGTGTGTGTGTGAGTGTGTGCGAGTGTGTGTGTGCGATTGTGTATTAGTGATTGTGTGCGAGTGTGCGTGAGAGTGAGTGAGTGTGTGTGTGCGAGTGTGTGCGAGTGAGTGTGAGTGAGTGTGTGCGAGTGTGTGTGTGCGATTGTGCATAAGTGTGTGCGAGTGTGTGTGTGAGTGTGTAGGACTGTGTGTGTGAGTGTGTGTGCGAGTGTGTGTGCGTGTGTGTGAGTGTGTGTAGGAGTGTGTGTGAGTGTGTGCGATTGTGTGTGTGAGTGTGTAGTACTGTATGTGCGACTGTGTTCGAGTGTGTGTGTGCGAGTGTGTGAGCATGTGTGAGTGTGTGCAAGTGTGTGCGTGCGAGTGTGTGTGATTGTGTATGAGTGAGTGTGTGCGAGTGTGTGCGAGTGTGTGTGCAAGTGTGTGTGCAAGTGTGTGTGCAAGTGTGTTTGAGTGTGTTTGTGCAAGTGTGTATGAGTGTGTGTGTGCGAGTGTGTGCAAGTGTGTTTGTGCGAGTGTGTATGAGTGTGTGTGTGCGAGTGTGTGCAAGTGTGTGTGATTGTGTGTGAGTGTGTGTATGAGTGAGTGTGTGCGAGTGTGTGCGCGAGTGTGTGCGTGTGTGTGCGAGTGTGTGTGAGTGTGTGCGATTGTGTGTGTGAGTGTGTAGGACTGTATGTGCGAGTGTGTGTGACTGTGTTCGAGTGTGTGTGTGCGAGTGTGTGAGCATGTGTGAGTGTGTGCAAGTGTGTGCGTGCGAGTGTGTGTGTGCGAGTGTGTGTGATTGTGTATGAGTGAGTGTGTGCGAGTGTGTGCGAGTGTGTGTGCAAGTGTGTTTGAGTGTGTTTGTGCAAGTGTGTATGAGTGTGTGCGAGTGTGTGCAAGTGTGTTTGTGCGAGTGTGTATGAGTGTGTGTGTGCGAGTGTGTGCAAGTGTGTGTGATTGTGTGTGAGTGTGTGTATGAGTGAGTGTGTGCGAGTGTGTGTGCGAGTCTGTGCGCGAGTGTGTGCGTGCGGGTGTGCGCGAGTGTGTGTAGTAGTGTGTGTGAGTGTGTGCGATTGTGTGTGTGAGTGTGTAGGACTGTATGTGCGAGTGTGTGCGACTGTGTTCGAGTGTGTGTGTGCGAGTGTGTGAGCATGTGTGAGTGTGTGCAAGTGTGTGTGTGCGAGTGTGTGCAACTGTGTGCGACTGTGTGCGAGTGTGTGAGTGTGTCCGAATGTGTGCGAGTGTGTGCGTGCGAGTGTGCGCGAGTGTGCACGAGTGTGTGCATGTAAGTGTGTGCGTGCGAGTGTGTGCGAGTGTGCTCGAGTGAATGGGTGAGAGTGTGTGCGAGTGTGTGTGAGTGTGTGCAAGTAAGTGTGTGTGAGAGTGTATGAGTGAGTGTGTGTGAGTGTGTGTGTGCGAGTTTGTGTGCGAGTGTGTGCGAGTGAGTGTGTGCGAGTTTGTGCGCGAGTGTGTGTGCGAGTGTGTGTGTGCGAGTGTATGTGTGCATGTGTGCGCGCGAGTGTGTGCGAGTGTGTGAGTGCGAATGTGTGTGCGTGTGAGTGTGTGCGAGTGTGTATGAGCGTATGTGCGAGTGTGTGCCAGTGTGAGCGAGTGTGTGTGCGAGTGTGTGCAAGTGTGTGCGAGTGTGTGCGAGTGTGTGTGTGCGAGTGTGTGTGCAATTGTGTATGAGTGTGTGCGAGTGTGTGTTAGTTTGTGCGAGTGTGTGCGTCTGTTCGTGCGAGTGAGTGCGGGTGTGTGCGAGTGTGTGTATGCGAGTGTGTGTGCGATTGTGTATGAGTGTGTGTGAGTTTGTGCGAGTGTGTGCGTGTGTGTGCGAGTGCGTGCGAGTACGCGCAAATGTGTGTGAGAGTGTGCGAGTGTGGGCGTGCGAGTGTGTGCTAGTGTGCGCGAGTGTGTGAGTGTGCGTGAGTAAGTGTGTGTGTAAGTGCGTGCGAGTGTTTCCGAGTGTGTGCGAGTGTGTGTGATTGTGTGTGAGTGTGTGTATGAGTGAGTGTGTGCGAGTGTATGTGCGAGTGTGTGCGCGAGTGTGTGTGTGTGAGTGTGTGCGAGTGTGTGCGAGTGTGTGTAAGTGTGTGCGATTGTGTGTGTGAGTGTGTAGGACTGTATGTGCGAGTGTGTGTGACTGTGTTCGAGTGTGTGTGCGAGTGTGTGCGTGCGAGTGTGTGTGTGCGAGTGTGTGTGATTGTGTATGAGTGAGTGTGTGCGAGTGTGTGCGAGTGTGTGTGCAAGTGTGTTTGAGTGTGTTTGTGCAAGTGTGTATGAGTGTGTGCGAGTGTGTGCAAGTGTGTTTGTGCGAGTGTGTATGAGTGTGTGTGTGCGAGTGTGTGCAAGTGTGTGTGATTGTGTGTGAGTGTGTGTATGAGTGAGTGTGTGCGAGTGTGTGCGCGAGTGTGTGCGTGTGAGTGTGTGCGAGTGTGTGCGAGTGTGTGTAAGTGTGTGCGATTGTGTGTGTGAGTGTGTAGGACTGTATGTGCGAGTGTGTGTGACTGTGTTCGAGTGTGTGTGTGCGAGTGTGTGAGTGTGTGCAAGTGTGTGCGTGCGAGTGTGTGTGTGCGAGTGTGTGTGATTGTGTTTGAGTGAGTGTGTGCGAGTGTGTGCGAGTGTGTGTGCAAGTGTGTTTGAGTGTGTTTGTGCAAGTGTGTATGAGTGTGTGCGAGTGTGTGCAAGTGTGTTTGTGCGAGTGTGTATGAGTGTGTGTGTGCGAGTGTGTGCAAGTGTGTGTGATTGTGTGTGAGTGTGTGTATGAGTGAGTGTGTGCGAGTGTGTGTGCGAGTGTGTGCGCGAGTGTGTGCGTGCTGGTGTGCGCGAGTGTGTGTAGTAGTGTGTGTGACTGTGTGCGATTGTGTGTGTGAGTGTGTAGGACTGTATGTGCGAGTGTGTGCGACTGTGTTCGAGTGTGTGTGTGCGAGTGTGTGAGCATGTGTGAGTGTGCCAGTGTGTGTGTGCAAGTGTGTGCGTGCGAGTGTGTGCGAGTGTGTGCGAGTGTGTCCGAATGTGTGCGAGTGTGTGCGTGCGAGTGTGCGCGAGTGTGCACGAGTGTGTGCATGTAACTGTGTGCGTGCGAGTGTGTGCGAGTGTGCTCGAGTGAATGGGTGAGAGTGTGTGCGAGTGTGTGTGAGTGTGTGCAAGTAAGTGTGTGTGAGAGTGTATGAGTGAGTGTGTGTGAGTGTGTGTGTGCGAGTTTGTGTGCGAGTGTGTTCGAGTGAGTGTGTGCGAGTTTGTGTGCGAGTGTGTGTGCGAGTGTGTGTGTGCGAGTGTGTGTGTGCGTGTGTGCGCGTGAGTGTGTGCGAGTGTGTGAGTGCGAATGTGTGTGCGTGTGAGTGTGTGCGAGTGTGTATGAGCGTATGTGCGAGTGTGTGCCAGTGTGTGCGAGTGTGTGTGCGAGTGTGTGCAAGTGTGTGCGAGTGTGTGCGAGTGTGTGTGTGCGAGTGTGTGTGTGCGAGTGTGTGTGCAATTGTGTATGAGTGTGTGCGAGTGTGTGTGCGTTTGTGCGAGTGTGTGCGTGTGTGTGTGCAAGTGCGTGTGAGTGAGTGCAAGTGTGTGCAAATGTGTGTGCGAGTGTGGGCATGCGAGTGTGTGCTAGTGTGCGAGAGTGTGCAAGTGTGTGCGAGTGTGTGTGTGCGAGTGTGTGCAATTGTGTATGAGTGTGTGCAAGTGTGTGTGCGCTTGTGCGAGTGTGTGCGTGTGTGTGTGCAAGTGCGTGTGAGTGAGTGCAAGTGTGTGCAAATGTGTGTGCCTGTGTGCGAGTGTGGGCATGCGAGTGTGTGCTAGTGTGTGCGAGTGTGTGAGTGTGTGCGAATGTTGCCGAGTGTGTGTGTGAGTGTGTAGGACTGTGTGTGCGAGTGTGTGTGCGAGTGTGTGTGTACGAGTGTGTTCGAGTGTGTGCAATTTTGTGCGAGTGTGTGTGTGCGAGTGCGTATGAGTAAGTGTGTGTGAATGTGTGCGAGTGTGATTGCGAGTGTGTGTGTGAGTGTGTGCGTGCGACTGTGTGTGTGCGAGTGTGTGCGAGTGTGTGCGAGTGTTTGCGTGTGAGTGAGCATGTGTGTGCGTGTGTACGAGTGTGTGCGAGTGTGTGGGTGCGAGTGTGTGCAAGTGTGTGCGAGTGTGTGTGAGTGTGTGTGTGAGTGTGTGTGAATGTGTGCGAGTCTGTGTGTGCGAGTGTGTGTGTGCGATTGTGTATGAGTGTGTGCGAGTATGTGTGTGAGTGTGTGCGAGTGTGTGCGAGTTTGTGCGTGCGAGTGCATGCGAGTGAGTGCGAGTGTGTGCAAATGTGTGCGAGAGTGTGCGAGTGTGGGCGTGCGAGTGTGTGCGAGTGTGCGCGAGTGTGCGCGAGTGTGGGCGTGTGAGTGTGTTTGTGAGTGTGAGTGTGTGCTAGTGTGCATGAGTGTGTGAGTGTGTGCGAGTGTGCGCGAGTGTGCGTGTGAGTGAGTGTGTGTGCGAGTGTGTGTGAGTGTGTGTGAGTGTGTACGAGTGTGTGTAGGAGTGTGTGTGAGTGTGTGCGATTGTGTGTGTGAGTGTGTAGGACTGTATGTGCAAGTGTGTGCGAGTGTGTTTGAGTTTGTGAGTGTGTGCGAGTGTGTGTGAGTGTGTGCAAGTGTGTGTGTGCGAGTGTGTGTGTGCAAGTGTGTGTGTGCAAGTGTGTGCGAGTGTGTGAGCATGTGTGAGTGTGTGCAAGTGTGTGCGTGCGAGTGTGTGTGATTGTGTATGAGTGAGTGTGTGAGAGTGTGTGCGAGTGTGTGTGCAAGTGTGTTTGAGTGTGTTTGTGCAAGTGTGTATGAGTGTGTGTGTGCGAGTGTGTGCAAGTGTGTTTGTGCGAGTGTGTATGAGTGTGTGTGTGCGAGTGTGTGCAAGTGTGTGTGATTGTGTGTGAGTGTGTGTATGAGTGAGTGTGCGCGAGTGTGTGCGTGTGAGTATGTGCGAGTGTGTGTAAGTGTGTGCGATTGTGTGTGTGAGTGTGTAGGACTGTATGTGCGAGTGTGTGTGACTGTGTTCGAGTGTGTGTGTGCGAGTGTGTGAGTGTGTGCAAGTGTGTGCGTGCGAGTGTGTGTGTGCGAGTGTGTGTGATTGTGTATGAGTGAGTGTGTGCGAGTGTGTGCGAGTGTGTGTGCAAGTGTGTTTGAGTGTGTTTGTGCAAGTGTGTATGAGTGTGTGCGAGTGTGTGCAAGTGTGTTTGTGCGAGTGTGTATGAGTGTGTGTGTGCGAGTGTGTGCAAGTGTGTGTGATTGTGTGTGAGTGTGTGTATGAGTGAGTGTGTGCGAGTGTGTGTGCGAGTGTGTGCGCGAGTGTGTGCGTGCGGGTGTGCGCGAGTGTGTGTAGTAGTGTGTGTGACTGTGTGCGATCGTGTGTGTGAGTGTGTAGGACTGTATGTGCGAGTGTGTGCGACTGTGTTCGAGTGTGTGTGTGCGACAGTGTGTGAGCATGTGTGAGTGTGTGCAAGTGTGTGTGTGCAAGTGTGTGCGTACGAGTGTGTGCGAGTGTGTCCGAATGTGTGCGAGTGTGTGCGTGCGAGTGTGCGCGAGTGTGCACGAGTGTGTGCATGTAAGTGTGTGCGTGCGAGTGTGTGCGAGTGTGCTCGAGTGAATGGGTGAGAGTGTGTGTGAGTGTGTGCAAGTAAGTGTGTGTGAGAGTGTATGAGTGAGTGTGTGTGAGTGTGTGTGTGCGAGTTTGTGTGCGAGTGTGTGCGAGTGAGTGTGTGCGAGTTTGTGTGCGAGTGTGTGTGTGCGAGTGTGTGTGTGCGTGTGTGCGCGTGAGTGTGTGCGAGTGTGTGAGTGCGAATGTGTGTGCGTGTGAGTGTGTGCGAGTGTGTATGAGCGTATGTGCGAGTGTGTGCCAGTGTGTGCGAGTGTGTGTGCGAGTGTGTGCAAGTGTGTGCGAGTGTGTGCGAGTGTGTGTGCAATTGTGTATGAGTGTGTGCGAGTGTTTGTTAGTTTGTGCGAGTGTGTGCGTCTGTTCGTGCGAGTGAGTGCGGGTGTGTGCGAGTGTGTGTATGTGAGTGTGTGTGCGATTGTGTATGAGTGTGTGTGAGTTTGTGCGAGTGTGTGCGTGTGTGTGCGAGTGCGTGCGAGTACGCGCAAATGTGTGTGAGAGTGTGCGAGTGTGGGCGTGCGAGTGTGTGCTAGTGTGCGCGAGTGTGTGAGTGTGTGCGAGTGTGCGTGAGTAAGTGTGTGTGTAAGTGCGTGCGAGTGTTTCCGAGTGTGTGTGAGCGTGTAGGACTGTGTGTGCGAGTGTGTGTGCGAGTGTGTGAGTACAAGTGTGTTCGAGAGTGTGCAATTGTGTGCGAGTGTGTGTGCGAGTGCGTATGAGTGAGTGTGTGCGAGTGTGTGTTTGCGAGTGTGTGCGAGTGTGTGCATGCCAGTGTGTGCGTGCAAGTGTGTGCGTGCAAGTGTGTGCGTGCGAGTGTGTGCGAGTGTGTGAGTGTGTGCGAGTGTGTGCGAGTGTGTGCAAATTTGCCCGAGTGTGCGCGAGTGTGCACGAGTGAGTGGGTGCGAGTGTGTGTGTGAGTGTGTGTGAGTGTGTGTGATTGTGTGTGAGTGTGTATGAGTGTGTGTGCGAGTGTGTGCAAGTGTGTGTGAGTGTGTGTATGAGTGAGTGTGTGCGAGTGTGTGCGAGTGTGTGTGCGAGTGTGTGCGCGAGTGGGTGTGTGCGAGTGTGTGCGAGTGTGTGCGAGTGTGTGTGCTAGTGTGTGCGAGTGTGTGCGATTGTGTGTGTGAGTGTGTAGGACTGTATGTGCGAGTGTGTGCGAGTGTGTGCATGCGAGTGTGTGCGTGCAAGTGTTTGCGTTCGAGTGTGTGCGAGTGTGTGCAAGTGTGTGAGTGTGTGCGAGTGTGTGTGCGAGTGTGTGCAAATGTGCCCGAGTGTGCACGAGTGAGTGTGTGCGAGTGTGTGTGAGTGTGTGTGCGAGTGTGTGCGTGCGAGTGTGTGTGAGTGTGTGTGTGAGAGTGTGCGAGTGTGTGCAAATGTGTGCGAGTGTGCACGAGTGAGTGGGTTCGAGTATGCGCGAGTGTGTGTGAGTGTGTGCATGTGAGTGTGTGCAAGCGTGCGTGCGATTGTGTGTGCAAGCGTGTGTGTGCGCGAGTGTGTATGAGTGTGTGTGCGAGTGTGTGCAAGTGTGTGTGAGTGTGTGCGAGTGTGTGTGTGCAAGTGTGTGCGAGTGTGTGTGAGTGTGTGCGAGTGTGTGTGTGTGTGTGTGTGAGTGTGTGCGAGTGCTTGCTAGTGTGTGTGTGAGTGTGTGCGACTGTGTGCGAGTGTGTATGAGTGTATGTGCGAGTGTGTGTGCGAGTGTGTGTTCGAGTGTGTGTTCGAGTGTGTGTGTTCGAGTGTGTGCAAGTGTGTACGAGTGTGTGTGCGAGTGCGTACAAGTGTGTGCGAGTGTGCATGAGTGTGTGCGTGTGAGTGTGTGCGAGTTTGTGCGTGCGAGTGCGTGCGAGTGTGCTCGAGTGAGTGGGTGCGAGTGTGTGCGAGTGTGTATGAGTGAGTGTGTGTGAGTGTGTGTGTGTGTGCAAGTTTGTGTGCGTGTGAGTGTGTGCGAGTCTGTGTGAGTGTGTGTGCGAGTGCGTGCGTGCGAGTGTGTGTGAGTGTGTGCGATTGTGTGTGTGAGTGTGTAGGACTGTATGTGCGAGTGTGTATGAGTGTGTGTGTGAGTTTGTGCAAGTGTGTGCGAGTGTGTACGAGTGTGTGCAAGTGTGTGCGAGTGAGTGTGTGCGAGTGTGTTTGCGTGCGAGTGTGTGTGGGTGTGTGCGTGTGAGTGAGTGCAAGAGTGTGCAAATGTGTGTGAGCGTGTGCGAGTGTGTGTGAGTGTGTGCGAGTGTGCGCGTGTGAGTGAGTGTGTGTGTGTCTGTGTGAGTGTGTGCTTGCGAGTGTTTGCTAGTGTGCGCGAGTGTGTGAGTGTGTGCGAGTGTGCGCGAGTGTGTGCGTGTGAGTAAGTGAGTGTGTGTGAGTGTGTGCGAGTGCTTGCAAGTGTGTGTGTGAGTGTGTGCGACTGTGTGTGTGAGTGTGTGCGTGTGTGTGCGAGTGTGTATGAGTGTATGTGCGAGTGTGTGCGAGTGTGTGTTCGAGTGTGTGTGTTCGAGTGTGTGCAAGTGTGTGCGACTGTGTTCGAGTGTGTGTGTGCGAGTGTGTGCGAGTGTGTGTGCAAGTGTGTTTGAGTGTGTTTATGCAAGTGTGTATGAGTGTGTGCGAGTGTGTGCAAGTGTGTTTGTGCGAGTGTGTATGAGTGTGTGTGTGCGAGTGTGTGTGCAATTGTGTATGAGTGTGTGCGAGTGTGTGTTAGTTTGTGCGAGTGTGTGCGAGTGATTGCGGGTGTGTGCGAGTGTGTGTATGCGAGTGTGTGTGCGATTGTGTATGAGTGTGTGTGAGTTTGTGCGAGTGTGTGCGTGTGTGTGCGAGTGCGTGCGAGTACGCGCAAATGTGTGTGAGAGTGTGCGAGTGTGGGCGTGCGAGTGTGTGCTAGTGTGCGCGAGTGTGTGAGTGTGTGCGAGTGTGCGTGAGTAAGTGTGTGTGTAAGTGCGTGCGAGTGTTTCCGAGTGTGTGTGAGTGTGTAGGACTCTGTGTGCGAGTGTGTGCGAGTGTGTGTGCGAGTGTGTGAGTACGAGTGTGTTCGAGAGTGTGCAATTGTGTGTGTGAGTGTGTAGCACTGTATGTGCAAGTGTGTGCGAGTGTGTTTGAGTGTGTGAGTGTGTGCGAGTGTTTGTGAGTGTGTGCAAGTGTGTGTGTGCGAGTGTGTGTGTGCGAGTGTGTGTGTGCGAGTGTGTGTGTGTGCAAGTGTGTTCGAGTGTGTGTGCGAGTGTGTATGAGTGTGTGTGTGTGTGCAAGTGTGTGAGTGAGTGTGTGTGTGAGTGTGAGTGTGTGCTAGTGTGCATGAGTGTGTGAGTGTGTGCGAGTGTGCGTGTGAGTGAGTGTGTGTGCGAGTGTGTGTGTGAGTGTGTGCAAGTGTGTTCGAGTGTGTGTGCGAGTGTGTATGAGTCTGTGTGTGCAAGTGTGTGCGCGTGTGTGTGAGTGTCTGTGAGTGTGTGCATGAGTGAGTGTGTGCGAGTGTGTGTGAGTTTGTGTGTGTGTGTGAGTGTGTGCGAGTGTGTGTGTGAGTGTGTGCGTGTGAGTGTGTGCGAGTGTGTGTGTGTGAGTGTGTGCGATTGTGTATTAGTGATTGTGTGCGAGTGTGCGTGAGAGTGAGTGTGTGTGTGCGAGTGTGTGCGAGTGAGTGTGAGTGAGTGTGTGCAAGTGTGTGTGTGCGATTGTGCATAAGTGTGTGCGAGTGTGTGTGTGAGTGTGTAGGACTGTGTGTGTGAGTGTGTGTGCGAGTGTGTGTGCGTGTGTGTGAGTGTGTGTAGGAGTGTGTGTGAGTGTGTGCGATTGTGTGTGTGAGTGTGTAGTACTGTATGTGCGACTGTGTTCGAGTGTGTGTGTGCGAGTGTGTGAGCATGTGTGAGTGTGTGCAAGTGTGTGCGTGCGAGTGTGTGTGATTGTGTATGAGTGAGTGTGTGCGAGTGTGTGCGAGTGTGTGTGCAAGTGTGTGTGCAAGTGTGTGTGCAAGTGTGTTTGAGTGTGTTTGTGCAAGTGTGTATGAGTGTGTGTGTGCGAGTGTGTGCAAGTGTGTTTGTGCGAGTGTGTATGAGTGTGTGTGTGCGAGTGTGTGCAAGTGTGTGTGATTGTGTGTGAGTGTGTGTATGAGTGAGTGTGTGCGAGTGTGTGCGCGAGTGTGTGCGTGTGTGTGCGAGTGTGTGTGAGTGTGTGCGATTGTGTGTGTGAGTGTGTAGGACTGTATGTGCGAGTGTGTGTGACTGTGTTCGAGTGTGTGTGTGCGAGTGTGTGAGCATGTGTGAGTGTGTGCAAGTGTGTGCGTGCGAGTGTGTGTGTGCGAGTGTGTGTGATTGTGTATGAGTGAGTGTGTGCGAGTGTGTGCGAGTGTGTGTGCAAGTGTGTTTGAGTGTGTTTGTGCAAGTGTGTATGAGTGTGTGCGAGTGTGTGCAAGTGTGTTTGTGCGAGTGTGTATGAGTGTGTGTGTGCGAGTGTGTGCAAGTGTGTGTGATTGTGTGTGAGTGTGTGTATGAGTGAGTGTGTGCGAGTGTGTGCGCGAGTGTGTGCGTGCTGGTGTGCGCGAGTGTGTGTAGTAGTGTGTGTGACTGTGTGCGATTGTGTGTGTGAGTGTGTAGGACTGTATGTGCGAGTGTGTGCGACTGTGTTCGAGTGTGTGTGTCCGAGTGTGTGAGCATGTGTGAGTGTGCCAGTGTGTGTGTGCAAGTGTGTGCGTGCGAGTGTGTGCGAGTGTGTGCGAGTGTGTCCGAATGTGTGCGAGTGTGTGCGTGCGAGTGTGCGCGAGTGTGCACGAGTGTGTGCATGTAAGTGTGTGCGTGCGAGTGTGTGCGAGTGTGCTCGAGTGAATGGGTGAGAGTGTGTGCGAGTGTGTGTGAGTGTGTGCAAGTAAGTGTGTGTGAGAGTGTATGAGTGAGTGTGTGTGAGTGTGTGTGTGCGAGTTTGTGTGCAAGTGTGTGCGAGTGTGTGCGAGTGTGTGTGTGCGAGTGTGTGTGTGCGAGTGTGTGTGCAATTGTGTATGAGTGTGTACGAGTGTGTGTGCGTTTGTGCGAGTGTGTGCGTGTGTGTGTGCAAGTGCGTGTGAGTGTGTGCAAATGTGTGTGCGAGTGTGCGAGTGTGGGCATGCGAGTGTGTGCTAGTGTGCGAGAGTGTGCAAGTGTGTGCGAGTGTGTGTGTGCGAGTGTGTGCAATTGTGTATGAGTGTGTGCAAGTGTGTGTGCGTTTGTGCGAGTGTGTGCGTGTGTGTGTGCAAGTGCATGTGAGTGAGTGCAAGTGTGTGCAAATGTGTGTGCGAGTGTGCGAGTGTGGGCATGCGAGTGTGTGCTAGTGTGTGCGAGTGTGTGAGTGTGTGCGAATGTTGCCGAGTGTGTGTGTGAGTGTGTAGGACTGTGTGTGCGAGTGTGTGTGCGAGTGTGTGTGTACGAGTGTGTTCGAGTGTGTGCAATTTTGTGCGAGTGTGTGTGTGCGAGTGCGTATGAGTAAGTGTGTGCGAATGTGTGCGAGTGTGTGCGAGTGTGTGTGCGAGTGTGTGTGTGAGTGTGTGCGTGCGACTGTGTGTGTGCGAGTGTGTGCGAGTGTTTGCGTGTGAGTGCGCGTGTGTGTGCGTGTGTACGAGTGTGTGCGAGTGTGTGGGTGCGAGTGTGTGCAAGTGTGTGCGAGTGTGTGTGAGTGTGTGTGTGAGTGTGTGTGAATGTGTGCGAGTCTGTGTGTGCGAGTGTGTGTGTGCGATTGTGTATGAGTGTGTGCGAGTATGTGTGTGAGTGTGTGCGAGTGTGTGCGAGTTTGTGCGTGCGAGTGCATGCGAGTGAGTGCGAGTGTGTGCAAATGTGTGCGAGAGTGTGCGAGTGTGGGCGTGCGAGTGTGTGCGAGTGTGCGCGAGTGTGCGCGAGTGTGGGCGTGTGAGTGTGTTTGTGAGTGTGAGTGTGTGCTAGTGTGCATGAGTGTGTGAGTGTGTGCGAGTGTGCGCGAGTGTGCGTGTGAGTGAGTTTGTGTGCGAGTGTGTGTGAGTGTGTGTGAGTGTGTACGAGTGTGTGTAGGAGTGTGTGCGAGTGTGTGCGATTGTGTGTGTGAGTGTGTAGGACTGTATGTGCAAGTGTGTGCGAGTGTGTTTGAGTTTGTGAGTGTGTGCGAGTGTGTGTGAGTGTGTGCAAGTGTGTGTGTGCGAGTGTGTGTGTGCAAGTGTGTGTGTGCAAGTGTGTGCGAGTGTGTGAGCATGTGTGAGTGTGTGCAAGTGTGTGCGTGCGAGTGTGTGTGATTGTGTATGAGTGAGTGTGTGCGAGTGTGTGCGAGTGTGTGTGCAAGTGTGTTTGAGTGTGTTTGTGCAAGTGTGTATGAGTGTGTGTGTGCGAGTGTGTGCAAGTGTGTTTGTGCGAGTGTGTATGAGTGTGTGTGTGCGAGTGTGTGCAAGTGTTTGTGATTGTGTGTGAGTGTGTGTATGAGTGAGTGTGTGCGAGTGTGTGTGCGAGTGTGTGCGCGAGTGTGTGCGTGTGAGTGTGTGCGAGTGTGTGTAAGTGTGTGCGATTGTGTGTGTGAGTGTGTAGGACTGTATGTGCGAGTGTGTGTGACTGTGTTCGAGTGTGTGTGTGCGAGTGTGTGAGTGTGTGCAAATGTGTGCGTGCGAGTGTGTGTGTGCGAGTGTGTGTGATTGTGTATGAGTGAGTGTGTGTGAGTGTGTGCGAGTGTGTGTGCAAGTGTGTTTGAGTGTGTTTGTGCAAGTGTGTATGAGTGTGTGCGAGTGTGTGCAAGTGTGTTTGTGCGAGTGTGTATGAGTGTGTGTGTGCGAGTGTGTGCAAGTGTGTGTGATTGTGTGTGAGTGTGTGTATGAGTGAGTGTGTGCGAGTGTGTGTGCGAGTGTGTGCGCGAGTGTGTGCGTGCGGGTGTGCGCGAGTGTGTGTAGTAGTGTGTGTGACTGTGTGCGATTGTGTGTGTGAGTGTGTAGGACTGTATGTGCGAGTGTGTGCGACTGTGTTCGAGTGTGTGTGTGCGACAGTGTGTGAGCATGTGTGAGTGTGTGCAAGTGTGTGTGTGCAAGTGTGTGCATACGAGTGTGTGCGAGTGTGTCCGAATGTGTGCGAGTGTGTGCGTGCGAGTGTGCGCGAGTGTGCACGAGTGTGTGCATGTAAGTGTGTGCGTGCGAGTGTGTGCGATTGTGCTCGAGTGAATGGGTGAGAGTGTGTGTGAGTGTGTGCAAGTAAGTGTGTGTGAGAGTGTATGAGTGAGTGTGTGTGAGTGTGTGTGTGCGAGTTTGTGTGCGAGTGTGTGCGAGTGAGTGTGTGCGAGTTTGTGCGAGTGTGTATGAGTGAGTGTGTGTGAGTGTGTGTGTGTGCAAGTTTGTGTGCGTGTGAGTGTGTGCGAGTCTGTGTGAGTGTGTGTGCGAGTGCGTGCGTGCGAGTGTGTGTGAGTGTGTGCGATTGTGTGTGTGAGTGTGTAGGACTGTATGTGCGAGTGTGTATGAGTGTGTGTGTGAGTTTGTGCAAGTGTGTGCGAGTGTGTACGAGTGTGTGCAAGTGTGTGCGAGTGAGTGTGTGCGAGTGTGTGCGGGTGTGTGCGTGTGAGTGAGTGCAAGAGTGTGCAAATGTGTGTGAGCGTGTGCGAGTGTGTGTGAGTGTGTGCGAGTGTGCGCGTGTGAGTGAGTGTGTGTGTGTCTGTGTGAGTGTGTGCTTGCGAGTGTTTGCTAGTGTGCGCGAGTGTGTGAGTGTGTGCGAGTGTGCGCGAGTGTGTGCGTGTGAGTACGTGAGTGTGTGTGAGTGTGTGCGAGTGCTTGCAAGTGTGTGTGTGAGTGTGTGCGACTGTGTGTGTGTGTGTGTGTGCGTGTGTGTGCGAGTGTGTATGAGTGTATGTGCGAGTGTGTGCGAGTGTGTGTTCGAGTGTGTGTGTTCGAGTGTGTGCAAGTGTGTGCGACTGTGTTCGAGTGTGTGTGTGCGAGTGTGTGCGAGTGTGTGTGCAAGTGTGTTTGAGTGTGTTTATGCAAGTGTGTATGAGTGTGTGCGAGTGTGTGCAAGTGCGTTTGTGTGAGTGTGTATGAGTGTGTGTGTGCGAGTGTGTGCAAGTGTGTGTGATTGTGTGTGAGTGTGTGTATGAGTGAGTGTGTGCGAGTGTGTGTGCGAGTGTGTGCGTGAGTGTGTGCGTGCGGGTGTGTGCGAGTGTGTGTAGGAGTGTGTGTGAGTGTGTGCGATTGTGTGTGTGAGTGTGTAGGACTGTATGTGCGAGTGTGTGCGACTGTGTTCGAGTGTGTGTGTGCGAGTGTGTGAGCATGTGTGAGTGTGTGCAAGTGTGTGCGTGCGAGTGTGTGCATGCGAGTGTGTGCATGCGAGTGTGTGTGAGTGTGTCCGAATGTGTGCGAGTGTGTGCGTGCGAGTGTGCGTGAGTGTGCACGAGTGTGTGCATGTAAGTGTGTGCGTGTGAGTGTGTGCGAGTGTGCTCGAGTGAATGGGTGAGAGTGTGTGCGAGTGTGTGTGAGTGTGTGCAAGTAAGTGTGTGTGAGAGTGTATGAGTGAGTGTGTGTGAGTGTGTGTGTGCGAGTTTGTGTGCGAGTGTGTGCGAGTGAGTGTGTGCGAGTTTGTGTGCGAGTGTGTGTGCGAGTGTGTGAGTGCGAATGTGTGTGCGTGTGAGTGTGTGCGAGTGTGTATGAGCGTATGTGCGAGTGTGTGCCAGTGTGTGCGAGTGTGTGCGAGTGTGTGTGTGCGAGTGTGTGTGCAATTGTGTATGAGTGTGTGCGAGTGTGTGTTAGTTTGTGCGAGTGTGTGCGTCTGTTCGTGCGAGTGATTGCGGGTGTGTGCGAGTGTGTGTATGCGAGTGTGTGTGCGATTGTGTATGAGTGTGTGTGAGTTTGTGCGAGTGTGTGCGTGTGTGTGCGAGTGCGTGCAAGTACGCGCAAATGTGTGTGAGAGTGTGCGAGTGTGGGCGTGCGAGTGTGTGCTAGTGTGCGCGAGTGTGTGAGTGTGTGCGAGTGTGCGTGAGTAAGTGTGTGTGTAAGTGCGTGCGAGTGTTTCCGAGTGTGTGTGAGTGTGTAGGACTCTGTGTGCGAGTGTGTGCGAGTGTGTGTGCGAGTGTGTGAGTACGAGTGTGTTCGAGAGTGTGCAATTGTGTGTGTGAGTGTGTAGCACTGTATGTGCAAGTGTGTGCGAGTGTGTTTGAGTGTGTGAGTGTGTGCGAGTGTGTGTGAGTGTTTGTGAGTGTGTGCAAGTGTGTGTGTGCGAGTGTGTGTGTGCGAGTGTGTGTGTGTGCAAGTGTGTTCGAGTGTGTGTGCGAGTGTGTATGAGTGTGTGTGTGTGCAAGTGTGTGCGTGAGTGTGTGCGTGTGAGTGAGTGTGTGTGTGAGTGTGAGTGTGTGCTAGTGTGCATGAGTGTGTGAGTGTGTGCGAGTGTGCGTGTGAGTGAGTGTGTGTGCGAGTGTGTGTGTGAGTGTGTGCAAGTGTGTTCGAGTGTGTGTGCGAGTGTGTATGAGTGTGTGTGTGCAAGTGTGTGCGTGTGTGTGTGAGTGTCTGTGAGTGTGTGCATGAGTGAGTGTGTGCGAGTGTGTGTGAGTTTGTGTGTGTGTGTGTGCGAGTGTGTGTGTGAGTGTGTGCGTGTGAGTGTGTGCGAGTGTGTGTGTGTGAGTGTGTGCGAGTGTGTGTGTGCGATTGTGTATTAGTGATTGTGTGCGAGTGTGCGTGAGAATGAGTGAGTGTGTGTGTGCGAGTGTGTGCGAGTGAGTGTGAGTGAGTGTGTGCGAGTGTGTGTGTGCGATTGTGCATAAGTGTGTGCGAGTGTGTGTGTGAGTGTGTAGGACTGTGTGTGTGAGTGTGTGTGCGAGTGTGTGTGCGTGTGTGTGAGTGTGTGTAGGAGTGTGTGTGAGTGTGTGCGATTGTGTGTGTGAGTGTGTAGTACTGTATGTGCGACTGTGTTCGAGTGTGTGTGTGCGAGTGTGTGAGCATGTGTGAGTGTGTGCAAGTGTGTGCGTGCGAGTGTGTGTGATTGTGTATGAGTGAGTGTGTGCGAGTGTGTGCGAGTGTGTGTGCAAGTGTGTGTGCAAGTGTGTGTGCAAGTGTGTTTGTGCAAGTGTGTATGAGTGTGTGTGTGCGAGTGTGTGCGAGTGTGTATGAGTGTGTGTGTGCGAGTGTGTGTGTGCGAGTGTGTGTGATTGTGTGTGAGTGTGTGTATGAGTGAGTGTGTGCGAGTGTGTGCGCGAGTGTGTGCGTGTGTGTGCGAGTGTGTGTGAGTGTGTGCGATTGTGTGTGTGAGTGTGTAGGACTGTATGTGCGAGTGTGTGTGACTGTGTTCGAGTGCGTGTGTGCGAGTGTGTGAGCATGTGTGAGTGTGTGCAAGTGTGTGCGTGCGAGTGTGTGTGTGCGAGTGTGTGTGATTGTGTATGAGTGAGTGTGTGCGAGTGTGTGCGAGTTTGTGTGCAAGTGTGTTTGAGTGTGTTTGTGCAAGTGTGTATGAGTGTGTGCGAGTGTGTGCAAGTGTGTTTGTGCGAGTGTGTATGAGTGTGTGTGTGCGAGTGTGTGCAAGTGTGTGTGATTGTGTGTGAGTGTGTGTATGAGTGAGTGTGTGCGAGTGTGTGTGCGAGTCTGTGCGCGAGTGTGTGCGTGCGGGTGTGCGCGAGTGTGTGTAGTAGTGTGTGTGAGTGTGTGCGATTGTGTGTGTGAGTGTGTAGGACTGTATGTGCGAGTGTGTGCGACTGTGTTCGAGTGTGTGTGTGCGAGTGTGTGAGCATGTGTGAGTGTGTGCAAGTGTGTGTGTGCGAGTGTGTGCAACTGTGTGCGACTGTGTGCGAGTGTGTGAGTGTGTCCGAATGTGTGCGAGTGTGTGCGTGCGAGTGTGCGCGAGTGTGCACGAGTGTGTGCATGTAAGTGTGTGCGTGCGAGTGTGTGCGAGTGTGCTCGAGTGAATGGGTGAGAGTGTGTGCGAGTGTGTGTGAGTGTGTGCAAGTAAGTGTGTGTGAGAGTGTATGAGTGAGTGTGTGTGAGTGTGTGTGTGCGAGTTTGTGTGCGAGTGTGTGCGAGTGAGTGTGTGCGAGTTTGTGCGCGAGTGTGTGTGCGAGTGTGTGTGTGCGTGTGTGCGCGCGAGTGTGTGCGAGTGTGTGAGTGCGAATGTGTGTGCGTGTGAGTGTGTGCGAGTGTGTATGAGCGTATGTGCGAGTGTGTGCCAGTGTGAGCGAGTGTGTGTGCGAGTGTGTGCAAGTGTGTGCGAGTGTGTGCGAGTGTGTGTGTGCGAGTGTGTGTGCAATTGTGTATGAGTGTGTGCGAGTGTGTGTTAGTTTGTGCGAGTGTGTGCGTCTGTTCGTGCGAGTGAGTGCGGGTGTGTGCGAGTGTGTGGATGCGAGTGTGTGTGCGATTGTGTATGAGTGTGTGTGAGTTTGTGCGAGTGTGTGCGTGTGTGTGCGAGTGTGTGAGTGTGCGTGAGTAAGTGTGTGTGTAAGTGCGTGTGAGTGTTTCCGAGTGTGTGTGAGTGTGTAGGACTGTGTGTGCAAATGTGTGCGAGTGTGTGTGCGAGTGTGTGAGTACGAGTTTGTTCGAGAGTGTGCAATTGTGTGCGAGTGTGTGTGTGAGTGCGTATGAGTGAGTGTGTGCGAGTGTGTGTGAGTGTGTGTTTGCGAGTGTGTGCGAGTGTGTGCGAGTGTGTGCGAGTGTGTGCATGTGAGTGTGTGCGTGCAAGTGTGTGCGTGCAAGTGTGTGCATGCAAGTGTGTGCGTGCAAGTGTGTGCGTGCGAGTGTGTGCGAGTGTGTGCAAGTGTGTGAGTGTGTGCGAGTGTGTGTGCGAGTGTGTGCGAGTGTGTGCAAATTTGCCCAAGTGTGCGCGAGTGTGCACGAGTGAGTGGGTGCGAGTGTGTGTGTGTGTGTGTGAGTGTGTGTGATTGTGTGTGTGAGTGTGTATGAGTGTGTGTGCAAGTGTGTGTGATTGTGTGTGAGTGTGTGTATGAGTGAGTGTGTGCGAGTGTGTGTGAGTGTGTGTGCGAGTGTGTGCGCGAGTGGGTGTGTGCGAGTGTGTGCGAGTGTGTGCGATTGTGTGTGTGAGTGTGTAGGACTGTATGTGCGAGTGTGTGCGAGTGTGTATGAGTGTGTGTGTGAGTGTGTGCAAGTGTGTGCGAGTGAGTGTGTGTGAGTGTGTGTGCGAGTGTGTGCGAGTGTGTGCGATTGTGTGTGAGAGTGTGTAGGACTGTATGTGCGAGTGTGTGCGAGTGTGTATGAGTGTGTGAGTGCGAGTGTGTGCGAATGTGTGCGAGTGTGTGTGCGAGTGTGTGTGTGCGAGTGTGTGTGTGCGTGTGTGCGCGCGAGTGTGTGCGAGTGTGTGAGTGCGAATGTGTGTGCGTGTGAGTGTGTGCGAGTGTGTATGAGCGTATGTGCGAGTGTGTGCCAGTGTGAGCGAGTGTGTGTGCGAGTGTGTGCAAGTGTGTGCGAGTGTGTGCGAGTGTGTGTGTGCGAGTGTGTGTGCAATTGTGTATGAGTGTGTGCGAGTGTGTGTTAGTTTGTGCGAGTGTGTGCGTCTGTTCGTGCGAGTGAGTGCGGGTGTGTGCGAGTGTGTGGATGCGAGTGTGTGTGCGATTGTGTATGAGTGTGTGTGAGTTTGTGCGAGTGTGTGCGTGTGTGTGCGAGTGTGTGAGTGTGCGTGAGTAAGTGTGTGTGTAAGTGCGTGCGAGTGTTTCCGAGTGTGTGTGAGTGTGTAGGACTGTGTGTGCAAATGTGTGCGAGTGTGTGTGCGAGTGTGTGAGTACGAGTTTGTTCGAGAGTGTGCAATTGTGTGCGAGTGTGTGTGTGAGTGCGTATGAGTGAGTGTGTGCGAGTGTGTGTGAGTGTGTGTTTGCGAGTGTGTGCGAGTGTGTGCGAGTGTGTGCGAGTGTGTGCATGTGAGTGTGTGCGTGCAAGTGTGTGCGTGCAAGTGTGTGCATGCAAGTGTGTGCGTGCAAGTGTGTGCGTGCGAGTGTGTGCGAGTGTGTGCAAGTGTGTGAGTGTGTGCGAGTGTGTGTGCGAGTGTGTGCGAGTGTGTGCAAATTTGCCCAAGTGTGCGCGAGTGTGCACGAGTGAGTGGGTGCGAGTGTGTGTGTGTGTGTGTGAGTGTGTGTGATTGTGTGTGTGAGTGTGTATGAGTGTGTGTGCAAGTGTGTGTGATTGTGTGTGAGTGTGTGTATGAGTGAGTGTGTGCGAGTGTGTGTGAGTGTGTGTGCGAGTGTGTGCGCGAGTGGGTGTGTGCGAGTGTGTGCGAGTGTGTGCGATTGTGTGTGTGAGTGTGTAGGACTGTATGTGCGAGTGTGTGCGAGTGTGTATGAGTGTGTGTGTGAGTGTGTGCAAGTGTGTGCGAGTGAGTGTGTGTGAGTGTGTGTGCGAGTGTGTGCGAGTGTGTGCGATTGTGTGTGAGAGTGTGTAGGACTGTATGTGCGAGTGTGTGCGAGTGTGTATGAGTGTGTGAGTGCGAGTGTGTGCGAATGTGTGCGAGTGTGTGCGTGCGAGTGTGCACGAGTGTGTGCATGTAAGTGTGTGCGTGTGAGTGTGTGTGAGTGTGCTCGAGTGAATGGGTGCGAGTGTGTGCGAGTGTGTGTGAGTGTGTGCGAGTGAGTGTGTGTGAGTGAGTGTGAGTGAGTGTGTGTGAGTGTGTGCGTGTGTGCGAGTTTGTGTGCGAGTGTGTGTGAGTGTGTGCGAGTGTGTGCGTGTGAGTGTGTGCGAGTGTGTGAGTGTGTGTGCGAATGTGTGTGCGAGTGAGTGTGTGCGAGTGGGTATGAGTGTATGTGCGAGTGTGTGCAAGTGTGTGAGAGTGTGTGTGAGTGTGTGTGTGCGAGTGTGTGCAAGTGTGTGCGAGTGAGTGTGTGCGAGTGTGTGCGAAAGTGTGCAAGTGTGTGCGAGTGTGTGTGTGTGCAAGTGTGTGTGCAATTGTGTATGAGTGTGTGCGAGTGTGTGTGCGTTTGTGCGAGTGTGTGCGTGTGTGTGCGAGTGAGTGTGAGTGAGTGCAAGTGTGTGCAAATGTGTGCGCGAGTGTGCGAGTGTGGGCATGCGAGTGTGTGCTAGTGTGCGCGAGTGTGTGTGAGTGTGCGTGAGTAAGTGTGTGTGTGAGTGTGTGCGAGTGTTGCCGAGTGTGTGTGCGAGTGTGTGTGCAAGTGTGTGTGTACGAGTGTGTTCGAGTGTGTGCAATTTTGTGTGAGTGTGTGTGTGCGAGTGCGTATGAGTAAGTGTGTGCGAATGTGTGCGAGTGTGTGCGCGAGGGTGTGTGCACGTGTGTGCATGTGACTGTGTGTGTGCGACTGTGGGCGAGTGTGTGCGTGTGTTTGCGTGTGTGTGTGCGTGTCTGTGCGTGTGTACTAGTGTGTGCGAGTGTGTGGGTGCGAGTGTGTGCAAGTGTGTGCGAGTGTGTGTGAGTGTGTGTGTGAGTGTGTGTGAATGTGTGCGAGTCTGTGTGTGCGAGTGTGTGTGTGCGATTGTGTATGAGTGTGTGCGAGTATGTGTGTGAGCGTGTGCGAGTGTGTGCGAGTGTGTGCGTGTGAGTGCATGCGAGTGAGTGCCAGTGTGTGCAAATGTGTGCGAGTGTGTGCGAGTGTGCGCGAATGTGCGCGAGTGTCTGCGTGTGAGTGAGTGTGAGTGTGAGTGTGTGCGAGTGTGCGCGAGTGTGCGTGTGAGTGAGTGTGTGTGCGAGTGTGTGTGAGTGTGTACGAGTGGGTGTAGGAGTGTGTGCGAGTGTGTGCGATTGTGTGTGTGAGTGTGTAGCACTGTATGTGCAAGTGTGTGCGAGTGTGTTTGAGTGTGTGAGTGTGTGCGAGTGTGTGTGAGTGTTTGTGAGTGTGTGCAAGTGTGTGTGTGCGAGTGTGTGTGTGCGAGTGTGAGTGTGTGCAAGTGTGTTTGAGTGTGTGTGCGAGTGTGTATGAGTGTGTGTGTGTGCAAGTGTGTGCGTGAGTGTGTGTGTGAGTGTGAGTGTGTGCTAGTGTGCATGAGTGTGTGAGTGTGTGCGAGTGTGCGTGTGAGTGAGTGAGTGTGTGTGTGAGTGTGTGCAAGTGTGTTCAAGTGTGTGTGCGAGTGTGTATGAGTGTGTGTGCAAGTGTGTGCGCGTGTGTGTGAGTGTCTGTGAGTGTGTGCATGAGTGAGTGTGTGCGAGTGTGTGTGAGTTTGTGTGTGCGTGTGAGTGTGTGCGAGTGTGTGTGTGAGTGTGTGCGAGTGTGTGTGTGCAATTGTGTATTAGTGAATGTGTGCGAGTGTGCGTGAGTGTGTGTGTATGTGAGTGAGTGAGTGTGTGTGTGCGAGTGTGTGCGAGTGAGTGTGAGTGAGTGTGTGCAAGTGTGTGCGAGTGTGTGTGTGCGATTGTGCATAAGTGTGTGCGAGTGTGTGTGTGAGTGTGTAGGACTGTGTGTGCGAGTGTGTGTGCGAGTGTGTGCGAGTGTGTGTGAGTGTGTGTAGGAGTGTGTGTAGGAGTATGTGCGATTGTGTGTGTGAGTGTGTAGTACTGTATGTGCGACTTTGTTCGAGTGTGTGTGTGCGAGTATGTGAGCATGTGTGAGTGTGTGCAAGTGTGTGCGTGCGAGTGTGTGTGTGCAAGTGTGTGTGATTGTGTATGAGTGAGTGTGTGCGAGTGTGCGTGCAAGTGTGTTTGAGTGTGTTTGTGCAAGTGTGTATGAGTGTGTCTGTGCGAGTGTGTGCAAGTGTGTTTGTGCGAGTGTGTATGAGTGTGTGTGTGCGAGTGTGTGCAAGTGTGTGTGATTGTGTGTGAGTGTGTGTATGAGTGAATGTGTGCGAGTGTGTGCGAGTGTGTGTGCGAGTGTGTGCGCGAGTGTGTGCGTGTGAGTGTGTGTGAGTGTGTGCGATTGTGTGTGTGAGTGTGTAGGACTGTATGTGCGAGTGTGTGTGACTGTGTTCGAGTGTGTGTGTGCGAGTGTGTGAGCATGTGTGAGTGTGTGCAAGTGTGTGCGTGCGAGTGTGTGTGTGCGAGTGTGTGTGATTGTGTATGAGTGAGTGTGTGCGAGTGTGTGTGCAAGTGTGTTTGAGTGTGTTTTTGCAAGTGTGTATGAGTGTGTGTGTGCGAGTGTGTGCAAGTGTGTGTGATTGTGTGTGAGTGTGTGTATGAGTGAGTGTGTGTGTGAGTGTGAGTGTGTGCTAGTGTGCATGAGTGTGTGAGTGTGTGCGAGTGTGCGCGAGTGTGCGTGTGAGTGAGTGTGTGTGCGAGTGTGTGTGATTGTGTGTGAGTGTGTACGAGTGTGTGTAGGAGTGTGTGCGAGTGTGTGCGATTGTGTGTGTGAGTGTGTAGGACTGTATGTGCAAGTGTGTGCGAGTGTGTTTGAGTGTGTGAGTGTGTGCGAGTGTGTGTGAGTGTGTGCAAGTGTGTGTGTGCAAGTGTGTGTGTGCAAGTGTGTTCGAGTGTGTGTGCGAGTGTGTATGAGTGTCTGTGTGTGCAAGTGTGTTCGCGAGTGTGTGCGTGTGAGTGAGTGTGTGTGAGTGTGAGTGTGTGCTAGTGTGCATGAGTGTGTGAGTGTGTGCGAGTGTGCGTGTGAGTGAGTGTGTGTGCGAGTGTGTGCGAGTGTGTGAGTGTGTGTGCGAATGTGTGTGCGAGTGTGTATGAGTGTATGTGTGAGTGTGTGCAAGTGTGTGAGAGTGTGTGTGCGAGTGTGTGCAAGTGTGTGCGAGTGAGTGTGTGCGAGTTTGTGCGAGAGTGTGCAAGTGTGTGCGAGTGTGTGTGTGCGAGTGTGTGTGCAATTGTGTATGAGTGTGTGCGAGTGTGTGTGCGTTTGTGCGAGTGTGTGCGTGTGTGTGTGCAAGTGCGTGTGAGTGAGTGCAAGTGTGTGCAAATGTGTGTGCGAGTGTGCGAGTGTGGGCATGCGAGTGTGTGCTAGTGTGCGAGAGTGTGCAAGTGTGTGCGAGTGTGTGTGTGCGAGTGTGTGTGCAATTGTGTATGAGTGTGTGCGAGTGTGTGCGTGTGTGTGTGCAAGTGCGTGTGAGTGAGTGCAAGTGTGTGCAAATGTATGTGCGAGTGTGCGAGTGTGGGCATGCGAGTGTGTGCTAGTGTGCGCGAGTGTGTGAGTGTGTGCGAGTGTGCGTGAGTAAGTGTGTGTGTGAGTGTGTGCGAGTGTTGCCGAGTGTGTGTGTGAGTGTGTAGGACTGTGTGTGCGAGTGTGTGTGCGAGTGTGTGTGTACGAGTGTGTTCGAGTGTGTGCAATTTTGTGCGAGTGTGTGTGTGCGAGTGCGTATGAGTAAGTGTGTGCGAATGTGTGCGAGTGTGTGCGAGTGTGTGTGCGAGTGTGTTTGCGAGTGTGTGCGTGCGACTGTGTGTGTGCGACTGTGTGCGAGTGTGTGCGAGTGTTTGCGTGTGTGTGCGCATGTGTGTGCGTGTGTACGAGTGTGTGCGAGTGTGTGGGTGCGAGTGTGTGCAAGTGTGTGCGAGTGTGTGTGAGTGTGTGTGAGTGTGTGTGAATGTGTGCGAGTGTGTGCGTGTGAGTGCGAGTGTGTGCAAATGTGTGCAAGAGTGTGCGAGTGTGGGCGTGCGAGTGTGTGCGAGTGTGCGTGAGTGTGCGCGAGTGTGTGCGTGTGAGTGAGTGTGAGTGTGAGTGTGTGCTAGTGTGCATGAGTGTGTGAGTGTGTGCGAGTGTGTGCGTGTGAGTGAGTGAGTGTGTGTGCGAGTGTGTGTGATTGTGTGTGAGTGTGTACGAGTGTGTGTAGGAGTGTGTGCGAGTGTGTGCGATTGTGTGTGTGAGTGTGTAGGACTGTATGTGCAAGTGTGTGCGAGTGTGTTTGAGTGTGTGAGTGTGTGCGAGTGTGTGTGAGTGTGTGTGAGTGTGTGCAAGTGTGTGTGTGCAAGTGTGTGTGTGCAAGTGTGTGTGTGCAAGTGTGTGTGTGCAAGTGTGTTCGAGTGTGTGTGCGAGTGTGTATGAGTGTCTGTGTGTGCAAGTGTGTTTGCGAGTGTGTGCGTGTGAGTGAGTGTGTGTGTGAGTGTGTGCTAGTGTGCATGAGTGTGTGAGTGTGTGCGAGTGTGCGTGTGAGTGAGTGTGTGTGCGAGTGTGTGCGAGTGTGTGAGTGTGTGTGCGAGTGAGTGTGTGCGAGTGTGTATGAGTGTATGTGCGAGTGTGTGCAAGTGTGTGAGAGTGTGTGAGAGTGTGTGTGTGCGAGTGTGTGCAAGTGTGTTTGAGTGAGTGTGTGCGAGTGTGTGCGAGAGTGTGCAAGTGTGTGCGAGTGTGTGTGTGCGAGTGTGTGTGCAATTGTGTATGAGTGTGTGCGAGTGTGTGCGTTTGTGCGAGTGTGTGCGTGTGTGTGTGCAAGTGCGTGTGAGTGAGTGCAAGTGTGTGCAAATGTGTGTGCGAGTGTGCGAGTGTGGGCATGCGAGTGTGTGCTAGTGTGCGAGAGTGTGCAAGTGTGTGCGAGTGTGTGTGTGCGAGTGTGTGTGCAATTGTGTATGAGTGTGTGCGAGTGTGTGTGCGTTTGTGCGAGTGTGTGCGTGTGTGTGTGCAAGTGCGTGTGAGTGAGTGCAAGTGTGTGCAAATGTGTGTGCGAGTGTGCGAGTGTGGGCATGCGAGTGTGTGCTAGTGTGCGCGAGTGTGTGAGTGTGTGCGAGTGTTGCCGAGTGTGTGTGTGAGTGTGTAGGACTGTGTGTGCGAGTGTGTGCGAGTGTGTGTGCGAGTGTGTGTGTACGAGTGTGTTCGAGTGTGTGCAATTTTGTGCGAGTGTGTGTGTGCGAGTGCGTATGAGTAAGTGTGTGCGAATGTGTGCGAGTGTGTGCGAGTGTGTGTGTGAGTGTGTGCGTGCGACTGTGTGTGTGCGAGTGTGTGCGAGTGTGTGCGAGTGTTTGCGTGTGAGTGCGCGTGTGTGTGCGTGTGTACGAGTGTGTGCGAGTGTGTGGGTGCGAGTGTGTGCAAGTGTGTGCGAGTGTGTGTGAGTGTGTGTGTGAGTGTGTGTGAATGTGTGCGAGTCTGTGTGTGCGAGTGTGTGTGTGCGATTGTGTATGAGTGTGAGCGAGCATGTGTGTGAGTGTGTGCGAGTGTGTGCGAGTGTGTGCGTGCGAGTGCGTGCGAGTGAGTGCGAGTGTGTGCAAATGTGTGCGAGAGTGTGCGCGAGTGTGCGCGAGTGTGTGCGTGTGAGTGTGTTTGTGAGTGTGAGTGTGTGCTAATGTGCATGAGTGTGTGAGTGTGTGCGAGTGTGCGCGAGTGTGCGTGTGAGTGAGTGAGTGTGTGTGCGAGTGTGTGTAAGTGTGTGTGAGTGTGTACGAGTGTGTGTAGGAGTGTGTGCGAGTGTGTGCGATTGTGTGTGTGAGTGTGTAGGACTGTATGTGCAAGTGTGTGCGAGTGTGTTTGAGTGTGTGAGTGTGCGCGAGTGTGTGTGAGTGTGTGCAAGTGTGTGTGTGCGAGTGTGTGTGTGCAAGTGTGTGTGTGCAAGTGTGTGCGAGTGTGTATGAGTGTGTGTGTGTGCAAGTGTGTGCGCGAGTGTGTGCGCGAGTGTGTGCGTGTGAGTGAGTGTGTGTGTGTGAGTGTGAGTGTGTGCTAGTGTGCATGAGTGTGAGTGTGTGTGTGCGAGTGTGCGTGTGAGTCAGTGAGTGTGTGTGCGAGTGTGTGCGAGTGTGTGTGTGAGTGTGTGCAAGTGTGTTCGAGTGTGTGTGTGAGTGTGCATGAGTGAGTGTGTGCGAGTGTGTGTGAGTTTGTGTGTGTGTGAGTGTGTGCGAGTGTGTGTGTGTGAGTGTGTGCGAGTGTGTGTGTGAGTGTGTGCGAGTGTGTGTGTGCGATTGTGTATTAGTGAATGTGTGCGAGTGTGCGTGAGAGTGAGTGAATGTGTGTGTGCGAGTGTGTGCGAGTGAGTGTGAGTGAGTGTGTGCGAGTGTGTGCGAGTGTGTGTGTGCGATTGTGCATAAGTGTGTGCGAGTGTGTGTGTGAGTGTGTAGGACTGTGTGTGCGAGTGTGTGTGCGTGTGTGTGAGTGTGTGTAGGAGTGTGTGTGAGTGTGTGCGATTGTGTGTGTGAGTGTATAGTACTGTATGTGCGACTGTGTTCGAGTGTGTGTGTGCGAGTGTGTGAGCATGTGTGAGTGTGTGCAAGTGTGTGCGTGCGAGTGTGTGTGATTGTGTATGAGTGAGTGTGTGCGAGTGTGTGCGAGTGTGTGTGCAAGTGTGTTTGAGTGTGTTTGTGCAAGTGTGTATGAGTGTGTGTGTGCGAGTGTGTGCAAGTGTGTTTGTGCGAGTGTGTATGAGTGTGTGTGTGCGAGTGTGTGCAAGTGTGTGTGATTGTGTGTGAGTGTGTGTATGAGTGAGTGTGTGCGAGTGTGTGCGCGAGTGTGTGCGTGTGAGTGTGTGCGAGTGTGTGCGAGTGTGTGTAAGTGTGTGCGATTGTGTGTGTGAGTGTGTAGGACTGTATGTGCGAGTGTGTGTGACTGTGTTCGAGTGTGTGTGTGCGAGTGTGTGAGTGTGTGCGTGCGAGTGTGTGTGTGCGAGTGTGTGTGATTGTGTATGAGTGACTGTGTGCGAGTGTGTGCGAGTGTGTGTGCAAGTGTGTTTGAGTGTGTTTGTGCAAGTGTGTATGAGTGTGTGTGTGTGAGTGTGTGCAAGTGTGTTTGTGCGAGTGTGTATGAGTGTGTGTGTGCGAGTGTGTGCAAGTGTGTGTGATTGTGTGTGAGTGTGTGTATGAGTGAGTGTGTGCGAGTGTGTGTGCGAGTGTGTGTGCGAGTGTGTGCGTGTGAGTGTGTGCGAGTGTGTGTGTGCGAGTGTGTGTGCAATTGTGTATGAGTGTGTGCGAGTGTGTGTGCGTTTGTGCGAGTGTGTGCGTGTGTGTGTGCAAGTGCGTGTGAGTGAGTGCAAGTGTGTGCAAATGTGTGTGCGAGTGTGCGAGTGTGGGCATGCGAGTGTGTGCTAGTGTGCGAGAGTGTGCAAGTGTGTGCGAGTGTGTGTGTGCGAGTGTGTGTGCAATTGTGTATGAGTGTGTGCGAGTGTGTGCGTGTGTGTGTGCAAGTGTGTGTGAGTGAGTGCAAGTGTGTGCAAATGTATGTGCGAGTGTGCGAGTGTGGGCATGCGAGTGTGTGCTAGTGTGCGCGAGTGTGTGAGTGTGTGCGAGTGTGCGTGAGTAAGTGTGTGTGTGAGTGTGTGCGAGTGTTGCCGAGTGTGTGTGTGAGTGTGTAGGACTGTGTGTGCGAGTGTGTGTGCGAGTGTGTGTGTACGAGTGTGTTCGAGTGTGTGCAATTTTGTGCGAGTGTGTGTGTGCGAGTGCGTATGAGTAAGTGTGTGCGAATGTGTGCGAGTGTGTGCGAGTGTGTGTGCGAGTGTGTTTGCGAGTGTGTGTGTGCGACTGTGTGCGAGTGTGTGCGAGTGTTTGCGTGTGTGTGCGCGTGTGTGTGCGTGTGTACGAGTGTGTGCGAGTGTGTGGGTGCGAGTGTGTGCAAGTGTGTGCGAGTGTGTGTGAGTGTGTGTGTGAGTGTGTGTGAATGTGTGCGAGTGTGTGCGTGTGAGTGCGAGTGTGTGCAAATGTGTGCGAGAGTGTGCGAGTGTGGGCGTGCGAGTGTGTGCGAGTGTGCGTGAGTGTGCGCGAGTGTGTGCGTGTGAGTGAGTGTGAGTGTGAGTGTGTGCTAGTGTGCATGAGTGTGTGAGTGTGTGCGAGTGTGTGCGAGTGTGCGTGTGAGTGAGTGAGTGTGTGTGCGAGTGTGTGTGATTGTGTGTGAGTGTGTACGAGTGTGTGTAGGAGTGTGTGCGAGTGTGTGCGATTGTGTGTGTGAGTGTGTAGGACTGTATGTGCAAGTGTGTGCAAGTGTGTTTGAGTGTGTGAGTGTGTGCGAGTGTGTGTGAGTGTGTGTGAGTGTGTGCAAGTGTGTGTGTGCAAGTGTGTGTGTGCAAGTGTGTGTGTGCAAGTGTGTGTGTGCAAGTGTGTTCGAGTGTGTGTGCGAGTGTGTATGAGTGTCTGTGTGTGCAAGTGTGTTTGCGAGTGTGTGCGTGTGAGTGAGTGTGTGTGTGAGTGTGTGCTAGTGTGCATGAGTGTGTGAGTGTGTGCGAGTGTGCGTGTGAGTGAGTGTGTGTGCGAGTGTGTGCGAGTGTGTGAGTGTGTGTGCGAGTGAGTGTGTGCGAGTGTGTATGAGTGTATGTGCGAGTGTGTGCAAGTGTGTGAGAGTGTGTGAGAGTGTGTGTGTGCGAGTGTGTGCAAGTGTGTTTGAGTGAGTGTGTGCGAGAGTGTGCAAGTGTGTGCGAGTGTGTGTGTGCGAGTGTGTGTGCAATTGTGTATGAGTGTGTGCGAGTGTGTGTGCGTTTGTGCGAGTGTGTGCGTGTGTGTGTGCAAGTGCGTGTGAGTGAGTGCAAGTGTGTGCAAATGTGTGTGCGAGTGTGCGAGTGTGGGCATGCGAGTGTGTGCTAGTGTGCGAGAGTGTGCAAGTGTGTGCGAGTGTGTGTGTGCGAGTGTGTGTGCAATTGTGTATGAGTGTGTGCGAGTGTGTGTGCGTTTGTGCGAGTGTGTGCGTGTGTGTGTGCAAGTGCGTGTGAGTGAGTGCAAGTGTGTGCAAATGTGTGTGCGAGTGTGCGAGTGTGGGCATGCGAGTGTGTGCTAGTGTGCGCGAGTGTGTGAGTGTGTGCGAGTGTTGCCGAGTGTGTGTGTGAGTGTGTAGGACTGTGTGTGCGAGTGTGTGCGAGTGTGTGTGCGAGTGTGTGTGTACGAGTGTGTTCGAGTGTGTGCAATTTTGTGCGAGTGTGTGTGTGCGAGTGCGTATGAGTAAGTGTGTGCGAATGTGTGCGAGTGTGTGCGAGTGTGTGTGCGAGTGTGTGTGTGAGTGTGTGCGTGCGACTGTGTGTGTGCGAGTGTGTGCGAGTGTGTGCGAGTGTTTGCGTGTGAGTGCGCGTGTGTGTGCGTGTGTACGAGTGTGTGCGAGTGTGTGGGTTCGAGTGTGTGCAAGTGTGTGCGAGTGTGTGTGAGTGTGTGTGTGAGTGTGTGTGAATGTGTGCGAGTCTGTGTGTGCGAGTGTGTGTGTGCGATTGTGTATGAGTGTGAGCGAGCATGTGTGTGAGTGTGTGCGAGTGTGTGCGAGTGTGTGCGTGCGAGTGCATGCGAGTGAGTGCGAGTGTGTGCAAATGTGTGCGAGAGTGTGCGCGAGTGTGCGCGAGTGTGTGCGTGTGAGTGTGTTTGTGAGTGTGAGTGTGTGCTAATGTGCATGAGTGTGTGAGTGTGTGCGAGTGTGCGCGAGTGTGCGTGTGAGTGAGTGAGTGTGTGTGCGAGTGTGTGTAAGTGTGTGTGAGTGTGTACGAGTGTGTGTAGGAGTGTGTGCGAGTGTGTGCGATTGTGTGTGTGAGTGTGTAGGACTGTATGTGCAAGTGTGTGCGAGTGTGTTTGAGTGTGTGAGTGTGTGCGAGTGTGTGTGAGTGTGTGCAAGTGTGTGTGTGCGAGTGTGTGTGTGCAAGTGTGTGTGTGCAAGTGTGTGCGAGTGTGTATGAGTGTGTGTGTGTGCAAGTGTGTGCGCGAGTGTGTGCGCGAGTGTGTGCGTGTGAGTGAGTGTGTGTGTGTGAGTGTGAGTGTGTGCTAGTGTGCATGAGTGTGAGTGTGTGTGTGCGAGTGTGCGTGTGAGTCAGTGAGTGTGTGTGCGAGTGTGTGCGAGTGTGTGTGTGAGTGTGTGCAAGTGTGTTCGAGTGTGTGTGTGAGTGTGCATGAGTGAGTGTGTGCGAGTGTGTGTGAGTTTGTGTGTGTGTGAGTGTGTGCGAGTGTGTGTGTGTGAGTGTGTGCGAGTGTGTGTGTGAGTGTGTGCGAGTGTGTGTGTGCGATTGTGTATTAGTGAATGTGTGCGAGTGTGCGTGAGAGTGAGTGAATGTGTGTGTGCGAGTGTGTGCGAGTGAGTGTGAGTGAGTGTGTGCGAGTGTGTGCGAGTGTGTGTGTGCGATTGTGCATAAGTGTGTGCGAGTGTGTGTGTGAGTGTGTAGGACTGTGTGTGCGAGTGTGTGTGCGTGTGTGTGAGTGTGTGTAGGAGTGTGTGTGAGTGTGTGCGATTGTGTGTGTGAGTGTATAGTACTGTATGTGCGACTGTGTTCGAGTGTGTGTGTGCGAGTGTGTGAGCATGTGTGAGTGTGCGCAAGTGTGTGCGTGCGAGTGTGTGTGATTGTGTATGAGTGAGTGTGTGCGAGTGTGTGCGAGTGTGTGTGCAAGTGTGTTTGAGTGTGTTTGTGCAAGTGTGTATGAGTGTGTGTGTGCGAGTGTGTGCAAGTGTGTTTGTGCGAGTGTGTATGAGTGTGTGTGTGCGAGTGTGTGCAAGTGTGTGTGATTGTGTGTGAGTGTGTGTATGAGTGAGTGTGTGCGAGTGTGTGCGCGAGTGTGTGCGTGTGAGTGTGTGCGAGTGTGTGTGAGTGTGTGTAAGTGTGTGCGATTGTGTGTGTGAGTGTGTAGGACTGTATGTGCGAGTGTGTGTGACTGTGTTCGAGTGTGTGTGTGCGAGTGTGTGAGTGTGTGCAAGTGTGTGCGTGCGAGTGTGTGTGTGCGAGTGTGTGTGATTGTGTATGAGTGACTGTGTGCGAGTGTGTGTGAGTGTGTGTGCAAGTGTGTTTGAGTGTGTTTGTGCAAGTGTGTATGAGTGTGTGTGTGTGAGTGTGTGCAAGTGTGTTTGTGCGAGTGTGTATGAGTGTGTGTGTGCGAGTGTGTGCAAGTGTGTGTGATTGTGTGTGAGTGTGTGTATGAGTGAGTGTGTGCGAGTGTGTGTGCGAGTGTGTGTGCGAGTGTGTGCGTGTGAGTGTGTGCGAGTGTGTGTGTGCGAGTGTGTGTGCAATTGTGTATGAGTGTGTGCGAGTGTGTGTGCGTTTGTGCGAGTGTGTGCGTGTGTGTGTGCAAGTGCGTGTGAGTGAGTGCAAGTGTGTGCAAATGTGTGTGCGAGTGTGCGAGTGTGGGCATGCGAGTGTGTGCTAGTGTGCGAGAGTGTGCAAGTGTGTGCGAGTGTGTGTGTGCGAGTGTGTGTGCAATTGTGTATGAGTGTGTGCGAGTGTGTGCGTGTGTGTGTGCAAGTGCGTGTGAGTGAGTGCAAGTGTGTGCAAATGTATGTGCGAGTGTGCGAGTTGGGCATGCGAGTGTGTGCTAGTGTGCGCGAGTGTGTGAGTGTTTGCGAGTGTGCGTGAGTAAGTGTGTGTGTGAGTGTGTGCGAGTGTTGCCGAGTGTGTGTGTGAGTGTGTAGGACTGTGTGTGCGAGTGTGTGTGCGAGTGTGTGTGTACGAGTGTGTTCGAGTGTGTGCAATTTTGTGCGAGTGTGTGTGTGCGAGTGCGTATGAGTAAGTGTGTGCGAATGTGTGCGAGTGTGTGCGAGTGTGTTTGCGAGTGTGTGCGTGCGACTGTGTGTGTGCGACTGTGTGCGAGTGTGTGCGAGTGTTTGCGTGTGTGTGCGCATGTGTGTGCGTGTGTACGAGTGTGTGCGAGTGTGTGGGTGCGAGTGTGTGCAAGTGTGTGCGAGTGTGTGTGAGTGTGTGTGAGTGTGTGTGAATGTGTGCGAGTGTGTGCGTGTGAGTGCGAGTGTGTGCAAATGTGTGCAAGAGTGTGCGAGTGTGGGCGTGCGAGTGTGTGCGAGTGTGCGTGAGTGTGCGCGAGTGTGTGCGTGTGAGTGAGTGTGAGTGTGAGTGTGTGCTAGTGTGCATGAGTGTGTGAGTGTGTGCGAGTGTGTGCGTGTGAGTGAGTGAGTGTGTGTGCGAGTGTGTGTGATTGTGTGTGAGTGTGTACGAGTGTGTGTAGGAGTGTGTGCGAGTGTGTGCGATTGTGTGTGTGAGTGTGTAGGACTGTATGTGCAAGTGTGTGCGAGTGTGTTTGAGTGTGTGTGAGTGTGTGCAAGTGTGTGTGTGCAAGTGTGTGTGTGCAAGTGTGTGTGTGCAAGTGTGTGTGTGCAAGTGTGTTCGAGTGTGTGTGCGAGTGTGTATGAGTGTCTGTGTGTGCAAGTGTGTTTGCGAGTGTGTGCGTGTGAGTGAGTGTGTGTGTGAGTGTGTGCTAGTGTGCATGAGTGTGTGAGTGTGTGCGAGTGTGCGTGTGAGTGAGTGTGTGTGCGAGTGTGTGCGAGTGTGTGAGTGTGTGTGCGAGTGAGTGTGTGCGAGTGTGTATGAGTGTATGTGCGAGTGTGTGCAAGTGTGTGAGAGTGTGTGAGAGTGTGTGTGTGCGAGTGTGTGCAAGTGTGTTTGAGTGAGTGTGTGCGAGTGTGTGCGAGAGTGTGCAAGTGTGTGCGAGTGTGTGTGTGCGAGTGTGTGTGCAATTGTGTATGAGTGTGTGCGAGTGTGTGCGTTTGTGCGAGTGTGTGCGTGTGTGTGTGCAAGTGCGTGTGAGTGAGTGCAAGTGTGTGCAAATGTGTGTGCGAGTGTGCGAGTGTGGGCATGCGAGTGTGTGCTAGTGTGCGAGAGTGTGCAAGTGTGTGCGAGTGTGTGTGTGCGAGTGTGTGTGCAATTGTGTATGAGTGTGTGCGAGTGTGTGTGCGTTTGTGTGAGTGTGTGCGTGTGTGTGTGCAAGTGCGTGTGAGTGAGTGCAAGTGTGTGCAAATGTGTGTGCGAGTGTGCGAGTGTGGGCATGCGAGTGTGTGCTAGTGTGCGCGAGTGTGTGAGTGTGTGCGAGTGTTGCCGAGTGTGTGTGTGAGTGTGTAGGACTGTGTGTGCGAGTGTGTGCGAGTGTGTGTGCGAGTGTGTGTGTACGAGTGTGTTCGAGTGTGTGCAATTTTGTGCGAGTGTGTGTGTGCGAGTGCGTATGAGTAAGTGTGTGCGAATGTGTGCGAGTGTGTGCGAGTGTGTGTGTGAGTGTGTGCGTGCGACTGTGTGTGTGCGAGTGTGTGCGAGTGTGTGCGAGTGTTTGCGTGTGAGTGCGCGTGTGTGTGCGTGTGTACGAGTGTGTGCGAGTGTGTGGGTGCGAGTGTGTGCAAGTGTGTGCGAGTGTGTGTGAGTGTGTGTGTGAGTGTGTGTGAATGTGTGCGAGTCTGTGTGTGCGAGTGTGTGTGTGCGATTGTGTATGAGTGTGAGCGAGCATGTGTGTGAGTGTGTGCGAGTGTGTGCGAGTGTGTGCGTGCGAGTGCGTGCGAGTGAGTGCGAGTGTGTGCAAATGTGTGCGAGAGTGTGCGCGAGTGTGCGCGAGTGTGTGCGTGTGAGTGTGTTTGTGAGTGTGAGTGTGTGCTAATGTGCATGAGTGTGTGAGTGTGTGCGAGTGTGCGCGAGTGTGCGTGTGAGTGAGTGAGTGTGTGTGCGAGTGTGTGTAAGTGTGTGTGAGTGTGTACGAGTGTGTGTAGGAGTGTGTGCGAGTGTGTGCGATTGTGTGTGTGAGTGTGTAGGACTGTATGTGCAAGTGTGTGCGAGTGTGTTTGAGTGTGTGAGTGTGTGCGAGTGTGTGTGAGTGTGTGCAAGTGTGTGTGTGCGAGTGTGTGTGTGCAAGTGTGTGTGTGCAAGTGTGTGCGAGTGTGTATGAGTGTGTGTGTGTGCAAGTGTGTGCGCGAGTGTGTGCGCGAGTGTGTGCGTGTGAGTGAGTGTGTGTGTGTGAGTGTGAGTGTGTGCTAGTGTGCATGAGTGTGAGTGTGTGTGTGCGAGTGTGCGTGTGAGTCAGTGAGTGTGTGTGCGAGTGTGTGCGAGTGTGTGTGTGAGTGTGTGCAAGTGTGTTCGAGTGTGTGTGTGAGTGTGCATGAGTGAGTGTGTGCGAGTGTGTGTGAGTTTGTGTGTGTGTGAGTGTGTGCGAGTGTGTGTGTGTGAGTGTGTGCGAGTGTGTGTGTGAGTGTGTGCGAGTGTGTGTGTGCGATTGTGTATTAGTGAATGTGTGCGAGTGTGCGTGAGAGTGAGTGAATGTGTGTGTGCGAGTGTGTGCGAGTGAGTGTGAGTGAGTGTGTGCGAGTGTGTGCGAGTGTGTGTGTGCGATTGTGCATAAGTGTGTGCGAGTGTGTGTGTGAGTGTGTAGGACTGTGTGTGCGAGTGTGTGTGCGTGTGTGTGAGTGTGTGTAGGAGTGTGTGTGAGTGTGTGCGATTGTGTGTGTGAGTGTATAGTACTGTATGTGCGACTGTGTTCGAGTGTGTGTGTGCGAGTGTGTGAGCATGTGTGAGTGTGTGCAAGTGTGTGCGTGCGAGTGTGTGTGATTGTGTATGAGTGAGTGTGTGCGAGTGTGTGCGAGTGTGTGTGCAAGTGTGTTTGAGTGTGTTTGTGCAAGTGTGTATGAGTGTGTGTGTGCGAGTGTGTGCAAGTGTGTTTGTGCGAGTGTGTATGAGTGTGTGTGTGCGAGTGTGTGCAAGTGTGTGTGATTGTGTGTGAGTGTGTGTATGAGTGAGTGTGTGCGAGTGTGTGCGCGAGTGTGTGCGTGTGAGTGTGTGCGAGTGTGTGCGAGTGTGTGTAAGTGTGTGCGATTGTGTGTGTGAGTGTGTAGGACTGTATGTGCGAGTGTGTGTGACTGTGTTCGAGTGTGTGTGTGCGAGTGTGTGAGTGTGTGCGTGCGAGTGTGTGTGTGCGAGTGTGTGTGATTGTGTATGAGTGACTGTGTGCGAGTGTGTGCGAGTGTGTGTGCAAGTGTGTTTGAGTGTGTTTGTGCAAGTGTGTATGAGTGTGTGTGTGTGAGTGTGTGCAAGTGTGTTTGTGCGAGTGTGTATGAGTGTGTGTGTGCGAGTGTGTGCAAGTGTGTGTGATTGTGTGTGAGTGTGTGTATGAGTGAGTGTGTGCGAGTGTGTGTGCGAGTGTGTGTGCGAGTGTGTGCGTGTGAGTGTGTGCGAGTGTGTGTGTGCGAGTGTGTGTGCAATTGTGTATGAGTGTGTGCGAGTGTGTGTGCGTTTGTGCGAGTGTGTGCGTGTGTGTGTGCAAGTGCGTGTGAGTGAGTGCAAGTGTGTGCAAATGTGTGTGCGAGTGTGCGAGTGTGGGCATGCGAGTGTGTGCTAGTGTGCGAGAGTGTGCAAGTGTGTGCGAGTGTGTGTGTGCGAGTGTGTGTGCAATTGTGTATGAGTGTGTGCGAGTGTGTGCGTGTGTGTGTGCAAGTGTGTGTGAGTGAGTGCAAGTGTGTGCAAATGTATGTGCGAGTGTGCGAGTGTGGGCATGCGAGTGTGTGCTAGTGTGCGCGAGTGTGTGAGTGTGTGCGAGTGTGCGTGAGTAAGTGTGTGTGTGAGTGTGTGCGAGTGTTGCCGAGTGTGTGTGTGAGTGTGTAGGACTGTGTGTGCGAGTGTGTGTGCGAGTGTGTGTGTACGAGTGTGTTCGAGTGTGTGCAATTTTGTGCGAGTGTGTGTGTGCGAGTGCGTATGAGTAAGTGTGTGCGAATGTGTGCGAGTGTGTGCGAGTGTGTGTGCGAGTGTGTTTGCGAGTGTGTGCGTGCGACTGTGTGTGTGCGACTGTGTGCGAGTGTGTGCGAGTGTTTGCGTGTGTGTGCGCGTGTGTGTGCGTGTGTACGAGTGTGTGCGAGTGTGTGGGTGCGAGTGTGTGCAAGTGTGTGCGAGTGTGTGTGAGTGTGTGTGTGAGTGTGTGTGAATGTGTGCGAGTGTGTGCGTGTGAGTGCGAGTGTGTGCAAATGTGTGCGAGAGTGTGCGAGTGTGGGCGTGCGAGTGTGTGCGAGTGTGCGTGAGTGTGCGCGAGTGTGTGCGTGTGAGTGAGTGTGAGTGTGAGTGTGTGCTAGTGTGCATGAGTGTGTGAGTGTGTGCGAGTGTGTGCGAGTGTGCGTGTGAGTGAGTGAGTGTGTGTGCGAGTGTGTGTGATTGTGTGTGAGTGTGTACGAGTGTGTGTAGGAGTGTGTGCGAGTGTGTGCGATTGTGTGTGTGAGTGTGTAGGACTGTATGTGCAAGTGTGTGCGAGTGTGTTTGAGTGTGTGAGTGTGTGCGAGTGTGTGTGAGTGTGTGTGAGTGTGTGCAAGTGTGTGTGTGCAAGTGTGTGTGTGCAAGTGTGTGTGTGCAAGTGTGTGTGTGCAAGTGTGTTCGAGTGTGTGTGCGAGTGTGTATGAGTGTCTGTGTGTGCAAGTGTGTTTGCGAGTGTGTGCGTGTGAGTGAGTGTGTGTGTGA
Organism: Phyllobates terribilis; assembly: GCF_046119375.1. Taxonomy (NCBI): domain Eukaryota; kingdom Metazoa; phylum Chordata; class Amphibia; order Anura; family Dendrobatidae; genus Phyllobates; species Phyllobates terribilis. Next base: position 22,649,689 of record NW_027362776.1, read on the forward strand.
GTGTGTGCTAGTGTGCATGAGTGTGTGAGTGTGTGCGAGTGTGCGTGTGAGTGAGTGTGTGTGCGAGTGTGTGCGAGTGTGTGAGTGTGTGTGCGAGTGAGTGTGTGCGAGTGTGTATGAGTGTATGTGCGAGTGTGTGCAAGTGTGTGAGAGTGTGTGAGAGTGTGTGTGTGCGAGTGTGTGCAAGTGTGTTTGAGTGAGTGTGTGCGAGAGTGTGCAAGTGTGTGCGAGTGTGTGTGTGCGAGTGTGTGTGCAATTGTGTATGAGTGTGTGCGAGTGTGTGTGCGTTTGTGCGAGTGTGTGCGTGTGTGTGTGCAAGTGCGTGTGAGTGAGTGCAAGTGTGTGCAAATGTGTGTGCGAGTGTGCGAGTGTGGGCATGCGAGTGTGTGCTAGTGTGCGAGAGTGTGCAAGTGTGTGCGAGTGTGTGTGTGCGAGTGTGTGTGCAATTGTGTATGAGTGTGTGCGAGTGTGTGTGCGTTTGTGCGAGTGTGTGCGTGTGTGTGTGCAAGTGCGTGTGAGTGAGTGCAAGTGTGTGCAAATGTGTGTGCGAGTGTGCGAGTGTGGGCATGCGAGTGTGTGCTAGTGTGCGCGAGTGTGTGAGTGTGTGCGAGTGTTGCCGAGTGTGTGTGTGAGTGTGTAGGACTGTGTGTGCGAGTGTGTGCGAGTGTGTGTGCGAGTGTGTGTGTACGAGTGTGTTCGAGTGTGTGCAATTTTGTGCGAGTGTGTGTGTGCGAGTGCGTATGAGTAAGTGTGTGCGAATGTGTGCGAGTGTGTGCGAGTGTGTGTGCGAGTGTGTGTGTGAGTGTGTGCGTGCGACTGTGTGTGTGCGAGTGTGTGCGAGTGTGTGCGAGTGTTTGCGTGTGAGTGCGCGTGTGTGTGCGTGTGTACGAGTGTGTGCGAGTGTGTGGGTTCGAGTGTGTGCAAGTGTGTGCGAGTGTGTGTGAGTGTGTGTGTGAGTGTGTGTGAATGTGTGCGAGTCTGTGTGTGCGAGTGTGTGTGTGCGATTGTGTATGAGTGTGAGCGAGCATGTGTGTGAGTGTGTGCGAGTGTGTGCGAGTGTGTGCGTGCGAGTGCATGCGAGTGAGTGCGAGTGTGTGCAAATGTGTGCGAGAGTGTGCGCGAGTGTGCGCGAGTGTGTGCGTGTGAGTGTGTTTGTGAGTGTGAGTGTGTGCTAATGTGCATGAGTGTGTGAGTGTGTGCGAGTGTGCGCGAGTGTGCGTGTGAGTGAGTGAGTGTGTGTGCGAGTGTGTGTAAGTGTGTGTGAGTGTGTACGAGTGTGTGTAGGAGTGTGTGCGAGTGTGTGCGATTGTGTGTGTGAGTGTGTAGGACTGTATGTGCAAGTGTGTGCGAGTGTGTTTGAGTGTGTGAGTGTGTGCGAGTGTGTGTGAGTGTGTGCAAGTGTGTGTGTGCGAGTGTGTGTGTGCAAGTGTGTGTGTGCAAGTGTGTGCGAGTGTGTATGAGTGTGTGTGTGTGCAAGTGTGTGCGCGAGTGTGTGCGCGAGTGTGTGCGTGTGAGTGAGTGTGTGTGTGTGAGTGTGAGTGTGTGCTAGTGTGCATGAGTGTGAGTGTGTGTGTGCGAGTGTGCGTGTGAGTCAGTGAGTGTGTGTGCGAGTGTGTGCGAGTGTGTGTGTGAGTGTGTGCAAGTGTGTTCGAGTGTGTGTGTGAGTGTGCATGAGTGAGTGTGTGCGAGTGTGTGTGAGTTTGTGTGTGTGTGAGTGTGTGCGAGTGTGTGTGTGTGAGTGTGTGCGAGTGTGTGTGTGAGTGTGTGCGAGTGTGTGTGTGCGATTGTGTATTAGTGAATGTGTGCGAGTGTGCGTGAGAGTGAGTGAATGTGTGTGTGCGAGTGTGTGCGAGTGAGTGTGAGTGAGTGTGTGCGAGTGTGTGCGAGTGTGTGTGTGCGATTGTGCATAAGTGTGTGCGAGTGTGTGTGTGAGTGTGTAGGACTGTGTGTGCGAGTGTGTGTGCGTGTGTGTGAGTGTGTGTAGGAGTGTGTGTGAGTGTGTGCGATTGTGTGTGTGAGTGTATAGTACTGTATGTGCGACTGTGTTCGAGTGTGTGTGTGCGAGTGTGTGAGCATGTGTGAGTGTGCGCAAGTGTGTGCGTGCGAGTGTGTGTGATTGTGTATGAGTGAGTGTGTGCGAGTGTGTGCGAGTGTGTGTGCAAGTGTGTTTGAGTGTGTTTGTGCAAGTGTGTATGAGTGTGTGTGTGCGAGTGTGTGCAAGTGTGTTTGTGCGAGTGTGTATGAGTGTGTGTGTGCGAGTGTGTGCAAGTGTGTGTGATTGTGTGTGAGTGTGTGTATGAGTGAGTGTGTGCGAGTGTGTGCGCGAGTGTGTGCGTGTGAGTGTGTGCGAGTGTGTGTGAGTGTGTGTAAGTGTGTGCGATTGTGTGTGTGAGTGTGTAGGACTGTATGTGCGAGTGTGTGTGACTGTGTTCGAGTGTGTGTGTGCGAGTGTGTGAGTGTGTGCAAGTGTGTGCGTGCGAGTGTGTGTGTGCGAGTGTGTGTGATTGTGTATGAGTGACTGTGTGCGAGTGTGTGTGAGTGTGTGTGCAAGTGTGTTTGAGTGTGTTTGTGCAAGTGTGTATGAGTGTGTGTGTGTGAGTGTGTGCAAGTGTGTTTGTGCGAGTGTGTATGAGTGTGTGTGTGCGAGTGTGTGCAAGTGTGTGTGATTGTGTGTGAGTGTGTGTATGAGTGAGTGTGTGCGAGTGTGTGTGCGAGTGTGTGTGCGAGTGTGTGCGTGTGAGTGTGTGCGAGTGTGTGTGTGCGAGTGTGTGTGCAATTGTGTATGAGTGTGTGCGAGTGTGTGTGCGTTTGTGCGAGTGTGTGCGTGTGTGTGTGCAAGTGCGTGTGAGTGAGTGCAAGTGTGTGCAAATGTGTGTGCGAGTGTGCGAGTGTGGGCATGCGAGTGTGTGCTAGTGTGCGAGAGTGTGCAAGTGTGTGCGAGTGTGTGTGTGCGAGTGTGTGTGCAATTGTGTATGAGTGTGTGCGAGTGTGTGCGTGTGTGTGTGCAAGTGCGTGTGAGTGAGTGCAAGTGTGTGCAAATGTATGTGCGAGTGTGCGAGTTGGGCATGCGAGTGTGTGCTAGTGTGCGCGAGTGTGTGAGTGTGTGCGAGTGTGCGTGAGTAAGTGTGTGTGTGAGTGTGTGCGAGTGTTGCCGAGTGTGTGTGTGAGTGTGTAGGACTGTGTGTGCGAGTGTGTGTGCGAGTGTGTGTGTACGAGTGTGTTCGAGTGTGTGCAATTTTGTGCGAGTGTGTGTGTGCGAGTGCGTATGAGTAAGTGTGTGCGAATGTGTGCGAGTGTGTGCGAGTGTGTGTGCGAGTGTGTTTGCGAGTGTGTGCGTGCGACTGTGTGTGTGCGACTGTGTGCGAGTGTGTGCGAGTGTTTGCGTGTGTGTGCGCGTGTACGAGTGTGTGCGAGTGTGTGGGTGCGAGTGTGTGCAAGTGTGTGCGAGTGTGTGTGAGTGTGTGTGTGAGTGTGTGTGAATGTGTGCGAGTGTGTGCGTGTGAGTGCGAGTGTGTGCAAATGCGTGCGAGAGTGTGCGAGTGTGGGCGTGCGAGTGTGTGCGAGTGTGCGTGAGTGTGCGCGAGTGTGTGCGTGTGAGTGAGTGTGAGTGTGTGCTAGTGTGCATGAGTGTGTGAGTGTGTGCGAGTGTGTGCGAGTGTGCGTGTGAGTGAGTGAGTGTGTGTGCGAGTGTGTGTGATTGTGTGTGAGTGTGTACGAGTGTGTGTAGGAGTGTGTGCGAGTTTGTGCGATTGTGTGTGTGAGTGTGTAGGACTGTATGTGCAAGTGTGTGCGAGTGTGTTTGAGTGTGTGAGTGTGTGCGAGTGTGTGTGAGTGTGTGTGAGTGTGTGCAAGTGTGTGTGTGCAAGTGTGTGTGTGCAAGTGTGTGTGTGCAAGTGTGTGTGTGCAAGTGTGTTCGAGTGTGTGTGCGAGTGTGTATGAGTGTCTGTGTGTGCAAGTGTGTTTGCGAGTGTGTGAGTGAGTGTGTGTGTGAGTGTGTGCTAGTGTGCATGAGTGTGTGAGTGTGTGCGAGTGTGCGTGTGAGTGAGTGTGTGTGCGAGTGTGTGCGAGTGTGTGAGTGTGTGTGCGAGTGAGTGTGTGCGAGTGTGTATGAGTGTATGTGCGAGTGTGTGCAAGTGTGTGAGAGTGTGTGAGAGTGTGTGTGTGCAAGTGTGTGCAAGTGTGTTTGAGTGAGTGTGTGCGAGAGTGTGCAAGTGTGTGCGAGTGTGTGTGTGCGAGTGTGTGTGCAATTGTGTATGAGTGTGTGCGAGTGTGTGTGCGTTTGTGCGAGTGTGTGCGTGTGTGTGTGCAAGTGCGTGTGAGTGAGTGCAAGTGTGTGCAAATGTGTGTGCGAGTGTGCGAGTGTGGACATGCGAGTGTGTGCTAGTGTGCGAGAGTGTGCAAGTGTGTGCGAGTGTGTGTGTGCGAGTGTGTGTGCAATTGTGTATGAGTGTGTGCGAGTGTGTGTGCGTTTGTGCGAGTGTGTGCGTGTGTGTGTGCAAGTGCGTGTGAGTGAGTGCAAGTGTGTGCAAATGTGTGTGCGAGTGTGCGAGTGTGGGCATGCGAGTGTGTGCTAGTGTGCGCGAGTGTGTGAGTGTGTGCGAGTGTTGCCGAGTGTGTGTGTGAGTGTGTAGGACTGTGTGTGCGAGTGTGTGCGAGTGTGTGTGCGAGTGTGTGTGTACGAGTGTGTTCGAGTGTGTGCAATTTTGTGCGAGTGTGTGTGTGCGAGTGCGTATGAGTAAGTGTGTGCGAATGTGTGCGAGTGTGTGCGAGTGTGTGTGCGAGTGTGTGTGTGAGTGTGTGCGTGCGACTGTGTGTGTGCGAGTGTGTGCGAGTGTGTGCGAGTGTTTGCGTGTGAGTGCGCGTGTGTGTGCGTGTGTACGAGTGTGTGCGAGTGTGTGGGTGCGAGTGTGTGCAAGTGTGTGCGAGTGTGTGTGAGTGTGTGTGTGAGTGTGTGTGAATGTGTGCGAGTCTGTGTGTGCGAGTGTGTGTGTGCGATTGTGTATGAGTGTGAGCGAGCATGTGTGTGAGTGTGTGCGAGTGTGTGCGAGTGTGTGCGTGCGAGTGCATGCGAGTGAGTGCGAGTGTGTGCAAATGTGTGCGAGAGTGTGCGCGAGTGTGCGCGAGTGTGTGCGTGTGAGTGTGTTTGTGAGTGTGAGTGTGTGCTAATGTGCATGAGTGTGTGAGTGTGTGCGAGTGTGCGCGAGTGTGCGTGTGAGTGAGTGAGTGTGTGTGCGAGTGTGTGTAAGTGTGTGTGAGTGTGTACGAGTGTGTGTAGGAGTGTGTGCGAGTGTGTGCGATTGTGTGTGTGAGTGTGTAGGACTGTATGTGCAAGTGTGTGCGAGTGTGTTTGAGTGTGTGAGTGTGTGCGAGTGTGTGTGAGTGTGTGCAAGTGTGTGTGTGCGAGTGTGTGTGTGCAAGTGTGTGTGTGCAAGTGTGTGCGAGTGTGTATGAGTGTGTGTGTGTGCAAGTGTGTGCGCGAGTGTGTGCGCGAGTGTGTGCGTGTGAGTGAGTGTGTGTGTGTGAGTGTGAGTGTGTGCTAGTGTGCATGAGTGTGAGTGTGTGTGTGCGAGTGTGCGTGTGAGTCAGTGAGTGTGTGTGCGAGTGTGTGCGAGTGTGTGTGTGAGTGTGTGCAAGTGTGTTCGAGTGTGTGTGTGAGTGTGCATGAGTGAGTGTGTGCGAGTGTGTGTGAGTTTGTGTGTGTGTGAGTGTGTGCGAGTGTGTGTGTGTGAGTGTGTGCGAGTGTGTGTGTGAGTGTGTGCGAGTGTGTGTGTGCGATTGTGTATTAGTGAATGTGTGCGAGTGTGCGTGAGAGTGAGTGAATGTGTGTGTGCGAGTGTGTGCGAGTGAGTGTGAGTGAGTGTGTGCGAGTGTGTGTGTGCGATTGTGCATAAGTGTGTGCGAGTGTGTGTGTGAGTGTGTAGGACTGTGTGTGCGAGTGTGTGTGCGTGTGTGTGAGTGTGTGTAGGAGTGTGTGTGAGTGTGTGCGATTGTGTGTGTGAGTGTATAGTACTGTATGTGCGACTGTGTTCGAGTGTGTGTGTGCGAGTGTGTGAGCATGTGTGAGTGTGTGCAAGTGTGTGCGTGCGAGTGTGTGTGATTGTGTATGAGTGAGTGTGTGCGAGTGTGTGCGAGTGTGTGTGCAAGTGTGTTTGAGTGTGTTTGTGCAAGTGTGTATGAGTGTGTGTGTGCGAGTGTGTGCAAGTGTGTTTGTGCGAGTGTGTATGAGTGTGTGTGTGCGAGTGTGTGCAAGTGTGTGTGATTGTGTGTGAGTGTGTGTATGAGTGAGTGTGTGCGAGTGTGTGCGCGAGTGTGTGCGTGTGAGTGTGTGCGAGTGTGTGCGAGTGTGTGTAAGTGTGTGCGATTGTGTGTGTGAGTGTGTAGGACTGTATGTGCGAGTGTGTGTGACTGTGTTCGAGTGTGTGTGTGCGAGTGTGTGAGTGTGTGCAAGTGTGTGCGTGCGAGTGTGTGTGTGCGAGTGTGTGTGATTGTGTATGAGTGACTGTGTGCGAGTGTGTGTGCAAGTGTGTTTGAGTGTGTTTGTGCAAGTGTGTATGAGTGTGTGTGTGTGAGTGTGTGCAAGTGTGTTTGTACGAGTGTGTATGAGTGTGTGTGTGCGAGTGTGTGCAAGTGTGTGTGATTGTGTGTGAGTGTGTGTATGAGTGAGTGTGTGCGAGTGTGTGTGCGAGTGTGTGCGCGAGTGTGTGCGTGTGAGTGTGTGCGAGTGTGTGCGAGTGTGTGTAAGTGTGTGCGATTGTGTGTGTGAGTGTGTAGGACTGTATGTGCGAGTGTGTGTGACTATGTTCGAGTGTGTGTGCGAGTGTGTGAGTGTGTGCAAGTGTGTGCGTGCGAGTGTGTGTGTGCGAGTGTGTGTGATTGTGTATGAGTGAGTGTGTGCGAGTGTGTGCGAGTGTGTGTGCAAGTGTGTTTGAGTGTGTTTGTGCAAGTGTGTATGAGTGTGTGCGAGTGTGTGCAAGTGTGTTTGTGCGAGTGTGTATGAGTGTGTGTGTGCGAGTGTGTGCAAGTGTGTGTGATTGTGTGTGAGTGTGTGTATGAGTGAGTGTGTGCGAGTGTGTGTGCGAGTGTGTGCGCGAGTGTGTGCGTGCTGGTGTGCGCGAGTGTGTGTAGTAGTGTGTGTGACTGTGTGCGATTGTGTGTGTGAGTGTGTAGGACTGTATGTGCGAGTGTGTGCGACTGTGTTCGAGTGTGTGTGTGCGAGTGTGTGAGCATGTGTGAGTGTGCAAGTGTGTGTGTGCAAGTGTGTGCGTGCGAGTGTGTGCGAGTGTGTGCGAGTGTGTCCGAATGTGTGCGAGTGTGTGCGTGCGAGTGTGCGCGAGTGTGCACGAGTGTGTGCATGTAAGTGTGTGCGTGCGAGTGTGCTCGAGTGAATGGGTGAGAGTGTGTGCGAGTGTGTGTGAGTGTGTGCAAGTAAGTGTGTGTGAGAGTGTATGAGTGAGTGTGTGTGAGTGTGTGTGTGCGAGTTTGTGTGCGAGTGTGTGCGAGTGAGTGTGTGCGAGTTTGTGTGCGAGTGTGTGTGCGAGTGTGTGTGTGCGAGTGTGTGTGTGCGTGTGTGCGCGTGAGTGTTTGCGAGTGTGTGAGTGCGAATGTGTGTGCGTGTGAGTGTGTGCGAGTGTGTATGAGCGTATGTGCGAGTGTGTGTGCGAGTGTGTGCAAGTGTGTGCGAGTGTGTGCGAGTGTGTGCGAGTGTGTGTGTGCGAGTGTGTGTGTGCGAGTGTGTGTGCAATTGTGTATGAGTGTGTGCGAGTGTGTGTGCGTTTGTGCGAGTGTGTGCGTGTGTGTGTGCAAGTGCGTGTGAGTGAGTGCAAGTGTGTGCAAATGTGTGTGCGAGTGTGCGAGTGTGGGCATGCGAGTGTGTGCTAGTGTGCGAGAGTGTGCAAGTGTGTGCGAGTGTGTGTGTGCGAGTGTGTGTGCAATTGTGTATGAGTGTGTGCAAGTGTGTGTGCGTTTGTGCGAGTGTGTGCGTGTGTGTGTGCAAGTGCGTGTGAGTGAGTGCAAGTGTGTGCAAATGTGTGTGCGAGTGTGCGAGTGTGGGCATGCGAGTGTGTGCTAGTGTGTGCGAGTGTGTGAGTGTGTGCGAATGTTGCCGAGTGTGTGTGTGAGTGTGTAGGACTGTGTGTGCGAGTGTGTGCGAGTGTGTGTGCGAGTGTGTGTGTACGAGTGTGTTCGAGTGTGTGCAATTTTGTGCGAGTGTGTGTGTGCGAGTGCGTATGAGTAAGTGTGTGCGAATGTGTGTGAGTGTGTGCGAGTGTGTGTGCGAGTGTGTGCGTGCGACTGTGTGTGTGCGAGTGTGTGCGAGTGTGTGCGAGTGTTTGCGTGTGAGTGCGCGTGTGTGTGCGTGTGTACGAGTATGTGCGAGTGTGTGGGTGCGAGTGTGTGCAAGTGTGTGCGAGTGTGTGTGAGTGTGTGTGTGAGTGTGTGTGAATGTGTGCGAGTCTGTGTGTGCGAGTGTGTGTGTGCGATTGTGTATGAGTGTGTGAGTGTGTGCGAGTGTGCGCGAGTGTGCGTGTGAGTGAGTGAGTGAGTGTGTGTGCGAGTGTGTGTAAGTGTGTGTGAGTGTGTACGAGTGTGTGTAGGAGTGTGTGCGAGTGTGTGCGATTGTGTGTGTGAGTGTGTAGGACTGTATGTGCAAGTGTGTGCGAGTGTGTTTGAGTGTGTGAGTGTGTGCGAGTGTGTGTGAGTGTGTGCAAGTGTGTGTGTGCGAGTGTGTGTGTGCAAGTGTGTGTGTGCAAGTGTGTTCGAGTGTGTGTGCGAGTGTGTATGAGTGTGTGTGTGTGCAAGTGTGTGCGCGAGTGTGTGAGTGTGTGTGTGTGTGAGTGTGAGTGTGTGCTAGTGTGCATGAGTGTGAGTGTGTGTGTGCGTGTGAGTGAGTGAGTGTGTGTGTGAGTGTGTGCAAGTGTGTTTGAGTGTGTGTGTGCGAGTGTGTGTGTGCGATTGTGTATGAGTGTGTGCGAGTATGTGTGCAAATGTGTGCGAGTGTGGGCGTGCGAGTGTGTGCGAGTGTGCGCGAGTGTGTGCGTGTGAGTGTGTTTGTGAGTGTGAGTGTGTGCTAGTGTGCATGAGTGTGTGAGTGTGTGCGAGTGTGCGCGAGTGTGCGTGTGAGTGAGTGAGTGTGTGTGCGAGTGTGTGTAAGTGTGTGTGAGTGTGTACGAGTGTGTGTAGGAGTGTGTGCGAGTGTGTGCGATTGTGTGTGTGAGTGTGTAGGACTGTATGTGCAAGTGTGTGCGAGTGTGTTTGAGTGTGTGAGTGTGTGCGAGTGTGTGTGAGTGTGTGCAAGTGTGTGTGTGCGAGTGTGTGTGTGCAAGTGTGTGTGTGCAAGTGTGTGCGAGTGTGTATGAGTGTGTGTGTGTGCAAGTGTGTGCGCGAGTGTGTGCGCGAGTGTGTGCGTGTGAGTGAGTGTGTGTGTGCAAGTGTGTGTGTGCAAGTGTGTGCGTACGAGTGTGTGCGAGTGTGTCTGAATGTGTGCAAGTGTGTGCGTGCGAGTGTGCGCGAGTGTGCACGAGTGTGTGCATGTAAGTGTGTGCGTGCGAGTGTGTGCGAGTGTGCTCGAGTGAATGGGTGAGAGTGTGTGCGAGTGTGTGTGAGTGTGTGCAAGTAAGTGTGTGTGAGAGTGTATGAGTGAGTGTGTGTGAGTGTGTGTGTGCGAGTTTGTGTGCGAGTGTGTGCGAGTGAGTGTGTGCGAGTTTGTGTGCGAGTGTGTGTGCGAGTGTGTGTGTGCGAGTGTGTGTGTGCGTGTGTGCGCGTGAGTGTGTGCGAGTGTGTGAGTGTGAATGTGTGTGCGTGTGAGTGTGTGCGAGTGTGTATGAGCGTATGTGTGAGTGTGTGCCAGTGTGTGCGAGTGTGTGTGCGAGTGTGTGCGAGTGTGTGCGAGTGTGTGCGAGTGTGTGCGAGTGTGTGTGTGCGAGTGTGTGTGTGCGAGTGTGTGTGCAATTGTGTATGAGTGTGTGCGAGTGTGTGTTAGTTTGTGCGAGTGTGTGCGTCTGTTCGTGCGAGTGAGTGCGGGTGTGTGCGAGTGTGTGTATGTGAGTGTGTGTGCGATTGTGTATGAGTGTGTGTGAGTTTGTGCGAGTGTGTGCGTGTGTGTGCGAGTGCGTGTGAGTACGCGCAAATGTGTGTGAGAGTGTGCGAGTGTGGGCGTGCGAGTGTGTGCTAGTGTGCGCGAGTGAGTGAGTGTGTGCGAGTGTGCGTGAGTAAGTGTGTGTGTAAGTGCGTGCGAGTGTTTCCGAGTGTGTGTGAGCGTGTAGGACTGTGTGTGCGAGTGTGTGTGCGAGTGTGTGAGTACGAGTGTGTTCGAGAGTGTGCAATTGTGTGCGAGTGTGTGTGCGAGTGCGTATGAGTGAGTGTGTGCGAGTGTGTGCGAGTGTGTGCGAGTGTGTGTTTGCGAGTGTGTGCGAGTGTGTGCATGCCAGTGTGTGCGTGCAAGTGTGTGCGTGCAAGTGTGTGCGTGCGAGTGTGTGCGAGTGTGTGCAAGTGTGTGAGTGTGTGCGTGTGTGTGCGAGTGTGTGCAAATTTGCCCGAGTGAGCGCGAGTGTGCACAAGTGAGTGGGTGCGAGTGTGTGTGTGAGTGTGTGTGAGTGTGTGTGATTGTGTGTGAGTGTGTATGAGTGTGTGTGCGAGTGTGTGCAAGTGTGTGTGAGTGTGTGTATGAGTGAGTGTGTGCGAGTGTGTGCGAGTGTGTGTGCGAGTGTGTGCGCGAGTGGGTGTGTGCGAGTGTGTGCGAGTGTGTGTGCTAGTGTGTGCGAGTGTGTGCGATTGTGTGTGTGAGTGTGTAGGACTGTATGTGCGAGTGTGTGCGAGTGTGTGAGTACGAGTGTGTTCGAGCGTGTGCAATTGTGTGCGAGTGTGTGTGTGAGTGCGTATGAGTGAGTGTGTGTGAGTGTGTGTGAGTGTGTGTTTGCGAGTGTGTGCGAGTGTGTGCGAGTGTGTGCGAGTGTGTGCATGTGAGTGTGTGCTTGCAAGTGTGTGCGTGCAAGTGTGTGCGTGCAAGTGTGTGCGTGCAAGTGTGTGCGTGCGAGTGTGTGCGAGTGTGTGCAAGTGTGTGAGTGTGTGCCAGTGTGTGTGCGAGTGTGTGCAAATTTGCCCAAGTGTGCGCGAGTGTGCACGAGTGAGTGGGTGCGAGTGTGTGTGTGTGTGAGTGTGTGTGATTGTGTGTGTGAGTGTGTATGAGTGTGTGTGCGAGTGTGTGCAAGTGTGTGTGATTGTGTATGAGTGAGTGTGTGCGAGTGTGTGTGAGTGTGTGTGCGAGTGTGTGCGCGAGTGGGTGTGTGCGAGTGTGTGCGAGTGTGTGCGATTGTGTGTGTGAGTGTGTAGGACTGTATGTGCGAGTGTGTGCGAGTGTGTATGAGTGTGTGTGTGAGTGTGTGCAAGTGTGTGCGAGTGAGTGTGTGTGAGTGTGTGTGCGAGTGTGTGCGATTGTGTGTGAGAGTGTGTAGGACTGTATGTGCGAGTGTGTGCGAGTGTGTATGAGTGTGTGAGTGCGAGTGTGTACGAATGTGTGCGAGTGTGTGCGTGCGAGTGTGCACGAGTGTGTGCATGTAAGTGTGTGCGTCTGAGTGTGTGCGAGTGTGCTCGAGTGAATGGGTGCGAGTGTGTGCGAGTGTGTGTGAGTGTGTGCGAGTGAGTGTGTGTGAGTGAGTGTGAGTGAGTGTGTGTGAGTGTGTGCGTGTGTGCGAGTTTGTGTGCGAGTGTGTGTGAGTGTGTGCGAGTGTGTGCGTGTGAGTGTGTGCGAGTGTGTGAGTGTGTGTGCGAATGTGTGTGCGAGTGAGTGTGTGCGAGTGGGTATGAGTGTATGTGCGAGTGTGTGCAAGTGTGTGAGAGTGTGTGTGAGTGTGTGTGTGCGAGTGTGTGCAAGTGTGTGCGAGTGAGTGTGTGCGAGTGTGTGCGAAAGTGTGCAAGTGTGTGCGAGTGTGTGTGTGTGCAAGTGTGTGTGCAATTGTGTATGAGTGTGTGCGAGTGTGTGTGCGTTTGTGCGAGTGTGTGCGTGTGTGTGCGAGTGAGTGTGAGTGAGTGCAAGTGTGTGCAAATGTGTGCGCGAGTGTGCGAGTGTGGGCATGCGAGTGTGTGCTAGTGTGCACGAGTGTGTGTGAGTGTGCGTGAGTAAGTGTGTGTGCGAGTGTTGCCGAGTGTGTGTGCGAGTGTGTGTGCAAGTGTGTGTGTACGAGTGTGTTCGAGTGTGTGCAATTTTGTGCGAGTGTGTGTGTGCGAGTGCGTATGAGTAAGTGTGTGCGAATGTGTGCGAGTGTGTGCGCGAGGGTGTGTGCACGTGTGTGCATGTGACTGTGTGTGTGCGACTGTGGGCGAGTGTGTGCGTGTGTTTGCGTGTGTGTGCGCGTGTCTGTGCATGTGTACGAGTGTGTGCGAGTGTGTGGGTGCGAGTGTGTGCAAGTGTGTGCGAGTGTGTGAGTGTGTGTGTGAGTGTGTGTGAATGTGTGCGAGTCTGTGTGTGCGAGTGTGTGTGTGCGATTGTGTATGAGTGTGTGCGAGTATGTGTGTGAGCGTGTGCGAGTGTGTGCGAGTGTGTGCGTGTGAGTGCATGCGAGTGAGTGCCAGTGTGTGCAAATGTGTGCGAGTGTGTGCGAGTGTGCGCGAATGTGCGCGAGTGTGTGCGTGTGAGTGAGTGTGTGTGTGAGTGTGAGTGTGTGCTAGTGTGCATGAGTGTGTGAGTGTGTGCGAGTGTGCGCGAGTGTGCGTGTGAGTGAGTGTGTGTGCGAGTGTGTGTGAGTGTGTACGAGTGGGTGTAGGAGTGTGTGCGAGTGTGTGCGATTGTGTGTGTGAGTGTGTAGCACTGTATGTGCAAGTGTGTGCGAGTGTGTTTGAGTGTGTGAGTGTGTGCGAGTGTGCGAGTGTGGGCATGCGAGTGTGTGCTAGTGTGCGAGCGTGTGCAAGTGTGTGCGAGTGTGTGTGTGCGAGTGTGTGTGCAATTGTGTATGAGTGTGTGCAAGTGTGTGTGCGTTTGTGCGAGTGTGTGCGTGTGTGTGTGCAAGTGCGTGTGAGTGAGTGCAAGTGTGTGCAAATGTGTGTGCGAGTGTGGGCATGCGAGTGTGTGCTAGTGTGTGCGAGTGTGTGAGTGTGTGCGAATGTTGCCGAGTGTGTGTGTGAGTGTGTAGGACTGTGTGTGCGAGTGTGTGCGAGTGTGTGTGCGAGTGTGTGTGTACGAGTGTGTTCGAGTGTGTGCAATTTTGTGCGAGTGTGTGTGTGCGAGTGCGTATGAGTAAGTGTGTGCGAATGTGTGCGAGTGTGTGCGAGTGTGTGTGCGAGTGTGTGTGTGAGTGTGTGCGTGCGACTGTGTGTGTGCGAGTGTGTGCGAGTGTTTGCGTGTGAGTGCGCGTGTGTGTGCGTGTGTACGAGTGTGTGCGAGTGTGTGGGTGCGAGTGTGTGCGAGTGTGTGTGAGTGTGTGTGTGAGTGTGTGTGAATGTGTGCGAGTCTGTGTGTGCGAGTGTGTGTGTGCGATTGTGTATGAGTGTGTGCGAGTATGTGTGTGAGTGTGTGCGAGTGTGTGCGAGTTTGTGCGTGCGAGTGCATGCGAGTGAGTGCGAGTGTGTGCAAATGTGTGCGAGAGTGTGCGAGTGTGGGCGTGCGAGTGTGTGCGAGTGTGCGCGAGTGTGCGCGAGTGTGGGCGTGTGAGTGTGTTTGTCAGTGTGAGTGTGTGCTAGTGTGCATGAGTGTGTGAGTGTGTGCGAGTGTGCGCGAGTGTGCGTGTGAGTGAGTGTGTGAGTGTGTGTGAGTGTGTACGAGTGTGTGTAGGAGTGTGTGCGAGTGTGTGCGATTGTGTGTGTGAGTGTGTAGGACTGTATGTGCAAGTGTGTGCGAGTGTGTTTGAGTTTGTGAGTGTGTGCGAGTGTGTGTGAGTGTGTGCAAGTGTGTGTGTGCGAGTGTGTGTGTGCAAGTGTGTGTGTGCAAGTGTGTGCGAGTGTGTGAGCATGTGTGAGTGTGTGCAAGTGTGTGCGTGCGAGTGTGTGTGATTGTGTATGAGTGAGTGTGTGCGAGTGTGTGCGAGTGTGTGTGCAAGTGTGTTGAGTGTGTTTGTGCAAGTGTGTATGAGTGTGTGTGTGCGAGTGTGTGCAAGTGTGTTTGTGCGAGTGTGTATGAGTGTGTGTGTGCGAGTGTGTGCAAGTGTGTGTGATTGTGTGTGAGTGTGTGTATGAGTGAGTGTGTGCGAGTGTGTGCGTGTGAGTGTGTGCGAGTGTGTGTAAGTGTGTGCGATTGTGTGTGTGAGTGTGTAGGACTGTATGTGCGAGTGTGTGTGACTGTGTTCGAGTGTGTGTGTGCGAGTGTGTGAGTGTGTGCAAGTGTGTGCATGCGAGTGTGTGTGTGCGAGTGTGTGTGATTGTGTATGAGTGAGTGTGTGCGAGTTTGTGCGAGTGTGTGTGCAAGTGTGTTTGAGTGTGTTTGTGCAAGTGTGTATGAGTGTGTGCGAGTGTGTGCAAGTGTGTTTGTGCGAGTGTGTATGAGTGTGTGTGTGCGAGTGTGTGCAAGTGTGTGTGATTGTGTGTGAGTGTGTGTATGAGTGAGTGTGTGCGAGTGTGTGTGCGAGTGTGTGCGCGAGTGTGTGCGTGCGGGTGTGCGCGAGTGTGTGTAGTAGTGTGTGTGACTGTGTGCGATTGTGTGTGTGAGTGTGTAGGACTGTATGTGCGAGTGTGTGCGACTGTGTTCGAGTGTGTGTGTGCGACAGTGTGTGAGCATGTGTGAGTGTGTGCAAGTGTGTGTGTGCAAGTGTGTGCGTACGAGTGTGTGCGAGTGTGTCCGAATGTGTGCGAGTGTGTGCGTGCGAGTGTGCGCGAGTGTGCACGAGTGTGTGCATGTAAGTGTGTGCGTGCGAGTGTGTGCGAGTGTGCTCGAGTGAATGGGTGAGAGTGTGTGTGAGTGTGTGCAAGTAAGTGTGTGTGAGAGTGTATGAGTGAGTGTGTGTGAGTGTGTGTGTGCGAGTTTGTGTGCGAGTGTGTGCGAGTGAGTGTGTGCGAGTTTGTGTGCGAGTGTGTGTGCGAGTGTGTGTGTGCGAGTGTGTGTGTGCGTGTGTGCGCGTGAGTGTGTGCGAGTGTGTGAGTGCGAATGTGTGTGCGTGTGAGTGTGTGCGAGTGTGTATGAGCGTATGTGCGAGTGTGTGCCAGTGTGTGCGAGTGTGTGTGCGAGTGTGTGCGAGTGTGTGTGTGCGAGTGTGTGTGTGCGAGTGTGTGTGCAATTGTGTATGAGTGTGTGCGAGTGTGTGTTAGTTTGTGCGAGTGTGTGCGTCTGTTCGTGCGAGTGAGTGCGGGTGTGTGCGAGTGTGTGTATGTGAGTGTGTGTGCGATTGTGTATGAGTGTGTGTGAGTTTGTGCGAGTGTGTGCGTGTGTGTGCGAGTGCGTGCGAGTACGCGCAAATGTGTGTGAGAGTGTGCGAGTGTGGGCGTGCGAGTGTGTGCTAGTGTGCGCGAGTGTGTGAGTGTGTGCGAGTGTGCGTGAGTAAGTGTGTGTGTAAGTGTGTGCGAGTGTTTCCGAGTGTGTGTGAGCGTGTAGGACTGTGTGTGCGAGTGTGTGTGCGAGTGTGTGAGTACGAGTGTGTTCGAGAGTGTGCAATTGTGTGCGAGTGTGTGTGCGAGTGCGTATGAGTGAGTGTGTGCGAGTGTGTGCGAGTGTGTGCGAGTGTGTGTTTGCGAGTGTGTGCGAGTGTGTGCATGCCAGTGTGTGCGTGCAAGTGTGTGCGTGCAAGTGTGTGCGTGCGAGTGTGTGCGAGTGTGTGCAAGTGTGTGAGTGTGTGCGAGTGTGTGCGAGTGTGTGCAATTTGCCCGAGTGTGCGCGAGTGTGCACGAGTGAGTGGGTGCGAGTGTGTGTGTGAGTGTGTGTGAGTGTGTGTGATTGTGTGTGAGTGTGTATGAGTGTGTGTGCGAGTGTGTGCAAGTGTGTGTGAGTGTGTGTATGAGTGAGTGTGTGCGAGTGTGTGCGAGTGTGTGCGAGTGTGTGCGTGAGTGGGTGTGTGCGAGTGTGTGCGAGTGTGTGCGAGTGTGTGTGCTAGTGTGTGCGATTGTGTGTGAGTGTGTAGGACTGTATGTGCGAGTGTGTGCGAGTGTGTGCATGCGAGTGTGTGCGTGCAAGTGTTTGCGTTCGAGTGTGTGCGAGTGTGTGCAAGTGTGTGAGTGTGTGCGAGTGTGTGTGCGAGTGTGTGCAAATGTGCCCGAGTGTGCACGAGTGAGTGTGTGCGAGTGTGTGTGCGTGCGAGTGTGTGCGAGTGTGTGTGAGTGTGTGTGTGAGAGTGTGCGAGTGTGTGCAAATGTGTGCGAGTGTGCACGAGTGAGTGGGTGCGAGTATGCGCGAGTGTGTGTGAGTGTGTGCATGTGAGTGTGTGCAAGCGTGCGTGCGATTGTGTGTGCAAGCGTGTGTGTGCGCGAGTGTGTGCGAGTGTGTATGAGTGTGTGTGCGAGTGTGTGCAAGTGTGGGTGAGTGTGTGCGAGTGTGTGTGTGCAAGTGTGTGCGAGTGTGTGTGAGTGTGTGCGAGTGTGTGTGTGTGTGTGTGAGTGTGTGCGAGGGCTTGCTAGTGTGTGTGAGTGTGTGCGACTGTGTGTGCGAGTGTGTGCGCGTGTGTGCGAGTGTGTATGAGTGTATGTGCGAGTGTGTGTGCGAGTGTGTGTTCGAGTGTGTGTTCGAGTGTGTGTGTTCGAGTGTGTGCAAGTGTGTACGAGTGTGTGTGCGAGTGCGTACAAGTGTGTGCGAGTGTGCATGAGTGTGTGCGTGTGAGTGTGTGCGAGTGTGTACGAGTGTGTGTGCGAGTGCGTACAAGTGTGTGTGTGTGTGCAAGTTTGTGTGCGTGTGAGTGTGTGCGAGTCTGTGTGAGTGTGTGTGCGAGTGCGTGCGTGCGAGTGTGTGTGAGTGTGTGCGATTGTGTGTGTGAGTGTGTAGGACTGTATGTGCGAGTGTGTATGAGTGTGTGTGTTAGTTTGTGCAAGTGTGTGCGAGTGTGTACGAGTGTGTGCAAGTGTGTGCGAGTGAGTGTGTGCGAGCGTGTTTGCGTGCGAGTGTGTGCGGGTGTGTGCGTGTGAGTGAGTGCAAGAGTGTGCAAATGTGTGTGAGCGTGTGCGAGTGTGTGTGAGTGTGTGTATGAGTGAGTGTGTGCGAGTGTGTGCGTGTGAGTGTGTGCGAGTGTGTGTAAGTGTGTGCGATTGTGTGTGTGAGTGTGTAGGACTGTATGTGCGAGTGTGTGTGACTGTGTTCGAGTGTGTGTGTGCGAGTGTGTGAGTGTGTGCAAGTGTGTGCGTGCGAGTGTGTGTGTGCGAGTGTGTGTGATTGTGTATGAGTGAGTGTGTGCGAGTGTGTGCGAGTGTGTGTGCAAGTGTGTTTGAGTGTGTTTGTGCAAGTGTGTATGAGTGTGTGCGAGTGTGTGCAAGTGTGTTTGTGCGAGTGTGTATGAGTGTGTGTGTGCGAGTGTGTGCAAGTGTGTGTGATTGTGTGTGAGTGTGTGTATGAGTGAGTGTGTGCGAGTGTGTGTGCGAGTGTGTGCGCGAGTGTGTGCGTGCGGGTGTGCGCGAGTGTGTGTAGTAGTGTGTGTGACTGTGTGCGATTGTGTGTGTGAGTGTGTAGGACTGTATGTGCGAGTGTGTGCGACTGTGTTCGAGTGTGTGTGTGCGACAGTGTGTGAGCATGTGTGAGTGTGTGCAAGTGTGTGTGTGCAAGTGTGTGCGTACGAGTGTGTGCGAGTGTGTCCGAATGTGTGCGAGTGTGTGCGTGCGAGTGTGCGCGAGTGTGCACGAGTGTGTGCATGTAAGTGTGTGCGTGCGAGTGTGTGCGAGTGTGCTCGAGTGAATGGGTGAGAGTGTGTGTGAGTGTGTGCAAGTAAGTGTGTGTGAGAGTGTATGAGTGAGTGTGTGTGAGTGTGTGTGTGCGAGTTTGTGTGCGAGTGTGTGCGAGTGAGTGTGTGCGAGTTTGTGTGTGCGTGTGTGCGCGTGAGTGTGTGCGAGTGTGTGAGTGCGAATGTGTGTGCGTGTGAGTGTGTGCGAGTGTGTATGAGCGTATGTGCGAGTGTGTGCCAGTGTGTGCGAGTGTGTGTGCGAGTGTGTGCGAGTGTGTGTGTGCGAGTGTGTGTGTGCGAGTGTGTGTGCAATTGTGTATGAGTGTGTGCGAGTGTGTGTTAGTTTGTGCGAGTGTGTGCGTCTGTTCGTGCGAGTGAGTGCGGGTGTGTGCGAGTGTGTGTATGTGAGTGTGTGTGCGATTGTGTATGAGTGTGTGTGAGTTTGTGCGAGTGTGTGCGTGTGTGTGCGAGTGCGTGCGAGTACGCGCAAATGTGTGTGAGAGTGTGCGAGTGTGGGCGTGCGAGTGTGTGCTAGTGTGCGCGAGTGTGTGAGTGTGTGCGAGTGTGCGTGAGTAAGTGTGTGTGTAAGTGTGTGCGAGTGTTTCCGAGTGTGTGTGAGCGTGTAGGACTGTGTGTGCGAGTGTGTGTGCGAGTGTGTGAGTACGAGTGTGTTCGAGAGTGTGCAATTGTGTGCGAGTGTGTGTGCGAGTGCGTATGAGTGAGTGTGTGCGAGTGTGTGCGAGTGTGTGCGAGTGTGTGTTTGCGAGTGTGTGCGAGTGTGTGCATGCCAGTGTGTGCGTGCAAGTGTGTGCGTGCAAGTGTGTGCGTGCGAGTGTGTGCAAGTGTGTGAGTGTGTGCGAGTGTGTGCGAGTGTGTGCAATTTGCCCGAGTGTGCGCGAGTGTGCACGAGTGAGTGGGTGCGAGTGTGTGTGTGAGTGTGTGTGAGTGTGTGTGATTGTGTGTGAGTGTGTATGAGTGTGTGTGCGAGTGTGTGCAAGTGTGTGTGAGTGTGTGTATGAGTGAGTGTGTGCGAGTGTGTGCGAGTGTGTGCGAGTGTGTGCGTGAGTGGGTGTGTGCGAGTGTGTGCGAGTGTGTGCGAGTGTGTGTGCTAGTGTGTGCGAGTGTGTGCGATTGTGTGTGAGTGTGTAGGACTGTATGTGCGAGTGTGTGCGAGTGTGTGCATGCGAGTGTGTGCGTGCAAGTGTTTGCGTTCGAGTGTGTGCGAGTGTGTGCAAGTGTGTGAGTGTGTGCGAGTGTGTGTGCGAGTGTGTGCAAATGTGCCCGAGTGTGCACGAGTGAGTGTGTGCGAGTGTGTGTGCGTGCGAGTGTGTGCGAGTGTGTGTGAGTGTGTGTGTGAGAGTGTGCGAGTGTGTGCAAATGTGTGCGAGTGTGCACGAGTGAGTGGGTGCGAGTATGCGCGAGTGTGTGTGAGTGTGTGCATGTGAGTGTGTGCAAGCGTGCGTGCGATTGTGTGTGCAAGCGTGTGTGTGCGCGAGTGTGTGCGAGTGTGTATGAGTGTGTGTGCGAGTGTGTGCAAGTGTGGGTGAGTGTGTGCGAGTGTGTGTGTGCAAGTGTGTGCGAGTGTGTGTGAGTGTGTGCGAGTGTGTATGAGTGTATGTGCGAGTGTGTGTGCGAGTGTGCGAGTGTGTATGAGTGTATGTGCGAGTGTGTGTGCGAGTGTGTGTTCGAGTGTGTGTTCGAGTGTGTGTGTTCGAGTGTGTGCAAGTGTGTACGAGTGTGTGTGCGAGTGCGTACAAGTGTGTGCGAGTGTGCATGAGTGTGTGCGTGTGAGTGTGTGCGAGTGTGTACGAGTGTGTGTGCGAGTGCGTACAAGTGTGTGTGTGTGTGCAAGTTTGTGTGCGTGTGAGTGTGTGCGAGTCTGTGTGAGTGTGTGTGCGAGTGCGTGCGTGCGAGTGTGTGTGAGTGTGTGCGATTGTGTGTGTGAGTGTGTAGGACTGTATGTGCGAGTGTGTATGAGTGTGTGTGTTAGTTTGTGCAAGTGTGTGCGAGTGTGTACGAGTGTGTGCAAGTGTGTGCGAGTGAGTGTGTGCGAGCGTGTTTGCGTGCGAGTGTGTGCGGGTGTGTGCGTGTGAGTGAGTGCAAGAGTGTGCAAATGTGTGTGAGCGTGTGCGAGTGTGTGTGAGTGTGTGCGAGTGTGCGCGTGTGAGTGAGTGTGTGTGTGTCTGTGTGAGTGTGTGCTTGCGAGTGTTTGCTAGTGTGCGCGAGTGTGTGAGTGTGTGCGAGTGTGCGCGAGTGTGTGCGTGTGAGTAAGTGAGTGTGTGTGAGTGTGTGCGAGTGCTTGCAAGTGTGTGTGTGAGTGTGTGCGACTGTGTGTGTGAGTGTGTGCGTGTGTGTGCGAGTGTGTATGAGTGTATGTGCGAGTGTGTGCGAGTGTGTGTTCGAGTGTGTGTGTTCGAGTGTGTGCAAGTGTGTGCGACTGTGTTCGAGTGTGTGTGTGCGAGTGTGTGCGAGTGTGTGTGCAAGTGTGTTTGAGTGTGTTTATGCAAGTGTGTATGAGTGTGTGCGAGTGTGTGCAAGTGCGTTTGTGCGAGTGTGTATGAGTGTGTGTGTGCGAGTGTGTGCAAGTGTGTGTGATTGTGTGTGAGTGTGTGTATGAGTGAGTGTGTGCGAGTGTGTGTGCGAGTGTGTGCGTGAGTGTGTGCGTGCGGGTGTGTGCGAGTGTGTGTAGGAGTGTGTGTGAGTGTGTGCGATTGTGTGTGTGAGTGTGTAGGACTGTATGTGCGAGTGTGTGCGACTGTGTTCGAGTGTGTGTGTGCGAGTGTGTGAGCATGTGTGAGTGTGTGCAAGTGTGTGCGTGCGAGTGTGTGCGTGCGAGTGTGTGCATGCGAGTGTGTGTGAGTGTGTCCGAATGTGTGCGAGTGTGTGCGTGCGAGTGTGCGTGAGTGTGCACGAGTGTGTGCATGTAAGTGTGTGCGTGCGAGTGTGTGCGAGTGTGCTCGAGTGAATGGGTGAGAGTGTGTGCGAGTGTGTGTGAGTGTGTGCAAGTAAGTGTGTGTGAGAGTGTATGAGTGAGTGTGTGTGAGTGTGTGTGTGCGAGTTTGTGTGCGAGTGAGTGTGTGCGAGTTTGTGTGCGAGTGTGTGTGCGAGTGTGTGAGTGCGAATGTGTGTGCGTGTGAGTGTGTGCGAGTGTGTATGAGCGTATGTGCGAGTGTGTGCCAGTGTGTGCGAGTGTGTGTGCGAGTGTGTGCGAGTGTGTGTGTGCGAGTGTGTGTGCAATTGTGTATGAGTGTGTGCGAGTGTGTGTTAGTTTGTGCGAGTGTGTGCGTCTGTTCGTGCGAGTGATTGCGGGTGTGTGCGAGTGTGTGTATGCGAGTGTGTGTGCGATTGTGTATGAGTGTGTGTGAGTTTGTGCGAGTGTGTGCGTGTGAGTGCGTGCGAATACGCGCAAATGTGTGTGAGAGTGTGCGAGTGTGGGCGTGCGAGTGTGTGCTAGTGTGCGCGAGTGTGTGAGTGTGTGCGAGTGTGCGTGAGTAAGTGTGTGTGTAAGTGCGTGCGAGTGTTTCCGAGTGTGTGTGAGTGTGTAGGACTCTGTGTGCGAGTGTGTGCGAGTGTGTGTGCGAGTGTGTGAGTACGAGTGTGTTCGAGAGTGTGCAATTGTGTGTGTGAGTGTGTAGCACTGTATGTGCAAGTGTGTGCGAGTGTGTTTGAGTGTGTGAGTGTGTGCGAGTGTGTGTGAGTGTTTGTGAGTGTGTGCAAGTGTGTGTGTGCGAGTGTGTGTGTGCGAGTGTGTGTGTGTGCAAGTGTGTTCGAGTGTGTGTGCGAGTGTGTATGAGTGTGTGTGTGTGCAAGTGTGTGCGTGAGTGTGTGCGTGTGAGTGAGTGTGTGTGTGAGTGTGAGTGTGTGCTAGTGTGCATGAGTGTGTGAGTGTGTGCGAGTGTGCGTGTGAGTGAGTGTGTGTGCGAGTGTGTGTGTGAGTGTGTGCAAGTGTGTTCGAGTGTGTGTGCGAGTGTGTATGAGTGTGTGTGTGCAAGTGTGTGTGTGTGTGTGTGAGTGTCTGTGAGTGTGTGCATGAGTGAGTGTGTGCGAGTGTGTGTGAGTTTGTGTGTGTGTGTGAGTGTGTGCGTGTGAGTGTGTGCGAGTGTGTGTGTGTGAGTGTGTGCGAGTGTGTGTGTGCGATTGTGTATTAGTGATTGTGTGCGAGTGTGCGTGAGATTGAGTGAGTGTGTGTGTGCGAGTGTGTGCGAGTGAGTGTGAGTGAGTGTGTGCGAGTGTGTGTGTGCGATTGTGCATAAGTGTGTGCGAGTGTGTGTGTGAGTGTGTAGGACTGTGTGTGTGAGTGTGTGTGCGAGTGTGTGTGCGTGTGTGTGAGTGTGTGTAGGAGTGTGTGTGAGTGTGTGCGATTGTGTGTGTGAGTGTGTAGTACTGTATGTGCGACTGTGTTCGAGTGTGTGTGTGCGAGTGTGTGAGCATGTGTGAGTGTGTGCAAGTGTGTGCGTGCGAGTGTGTGTGATTGTGTATGAGTGAGTGTGTGCGAGTGTGTGCGAGTGTGTGTGCAAGTGTGTTTGAGTGTGTTTGTGCAAGTGTGTATGAGTGTGTGTGTGCGAGTGTGTGCAAGTGTGTTTGTGCGAGTGTGTATGAGTGTGTGTGTGCGAGTGTGTGCAAGTGTGTGTGATTGTGTGTGAGTGTGTGTATGAGTGAGTGTGTGCGAGTGTGTGCGCGAGTGTGTGCGTGTGTGTGCGAGTGTGTGTGAGTGTGTGCGATTGTGTGTGTGAGTGTGTAGGACTGTATGTGCGAGTGTGTGTGACTGTGTTCGAGTGTGTGTGTGCGAGTGTGTGAGCATGTGTGAGTGTGTGCAAGTGTGTGCGTGCGAGTGTGTGTGTGCGAGTGTGTGTGATTGTGTATGAGTGAGTGTGTGCGAGTGTGTGCGAGTGTGTGTGCAAGTGTGTTTGAGTGTGTTTGTGCAAGTGTGTATGAGTGTGTGCGAGTGTGTGCAAGTGTGTTTGTGCGAGTGTGTATGAGTGTGTGTGTGCGAGTGTGTGCAAGTGTGTGTGATTGTGTGTGAGTGTGTGAATGAGTGAGTGTGTGCGAGTGTGTGTGCGAGTCTGTGCGCGAGTGTGTGCGTGCGGGTGTGCGCGAGTGTGTGTAGTAGTGTGTGTGAGTGTGTGCGATTGTGTGTGTGAGTGTGTAGGACTGTATGTGCGAGTGTGTGCGACTGTGTTTGAGTGTGTGTGTGCGAGTGTGTGAGCATGTGTGAGTGTGTGCAAATGTGTGTGTGCGAGTGTGTGCAACTGTGTGCGACTGTGTGCGAGTGTGTGAGTGTGTCCGAATGTGTGCGAGTGTGTGCGTGCGAGTGTGCGCGAGTGTGCACGAGTGTGTGCATGTAAGTGTGTGCGTGCGAGTGTGTGCGAGTGTGCTCGAGTGAATGGGTGAGAGTGTGTGCGAGTGTGTGTGAGTGTGTGCAAGTAAGTGTGTGTGAGAGTGTATGAGTGAGTGTGTGTGAGTGTGTGTGTGCGAGTTTGTGTGCGAGTGTGTGCGAGTGAGTGTGTGCGAGTTTGTGCGCGTGTGTGTGTGTGAGTGTGTGTGTGCGAGTGTGTGTGTGCGTGTGTGCGCGCGAGTGTGTGCGAGTGTGTGAGTGCGAATGTGTGTGCGTGTGAGTGTGTGCGAGTGTGTATGAGCGTATGTGCGAGTGTGTGCCAGTGTGAGCGAGTGTGTGTGCGAGTGTGTGCAAGTGTGTGCGAGTGTGTGCGAGTGTGTGTGTGCGAGTGTGTGTGCAATTGTGTATGAGTGTGTGCGAGTGTGTGTTAGTTTGTGCGAGTGTGTGCGTCTGTTCGTGCGAGTGAGTGCGGGTGTGTGCGAGTGTGTGTATGCGAGTGTGTGTGCGATTGTGTATGAGTGTGTGTGAGTTTGTGCGAGTGTGTGCGTGTGTGTGCGAGTGCGTGCGAGTACGCGCAAATGTGTGTGAGAGTGTGCGAGTGTGGGCGTGCGAGTGTGTGCTAGTGTGCGCGAGTGTGTGAGTGTGCGTGAGTAAGTGTGTGTGTAAGTGCGTGCGAGTGTTTCCGAGTGTGTGTGAGTGTGTAGGACTGTGTGTGCGAATGTGTGCGAGTGTGTGTGCGAGTGTGTGAGTACGAGTGTGTTCGAGAGTGTGCAATTGTGTGCGAGTGTGTGTGTGAGTGCGTATGAGTGAGTGTGTGCGAGTGTGTGTGAGTGTGTGTTTGCGAGTGTGTGCGAGTGTGTGCGAGTGTGTGCGAGTGTGTGCATGTGAGTGTGTGCGTGCAAGTATGTGCGTGCAAGTGTGTGCGTGCAAGTGTGTGCGTGCGAGTGTGAGCAAGTGTGTGAGTGTGTGCGAGTGTGTGTGCGAGTGTGTGCGAGTGTGTGCAAATTTGCCCAAGTGTGCGCGAGTGTGCACGAGTGAGTGGGTGCGAGTGTGTGTGTGTGTGTGAGTGTGTGTGATTGTGTGTGTGAGTGTGTATGAGTGTGTGTGCAAGTGTGTGTGATTGTGTGTGAGTGTGTGTATGAGTGAGTGTGTGCGAGTGTGTGTGAGTGTGTGTGCGAGTGTGTGCGCGAGTGGGTGTGTGCGAGTGTGTGCGAGTGTGTGCGATTGTGTGTGTGAGTGTGTAGGACTGTATGTGCGAGTGTGTGCGAGTGTGTATGAGTGTGTGTGTGAGTGTGTGCAAGTGTGTGCGAGTGAGTGTGTGTGAGTGTGTGTGCGAGTGTGTGCGAGTGTGTGCGATTGTGTGTGAGAGTGTGTAGGACTGTATGTGCGAGTGTGTGCGAGTGTGTATGAGTGTGTGAGTGCGAGTGTGTGCGAGTGTGTGCGTGCGAGTGTGCACGAGTGTGTGCATGTAAGTGTGTGCGTGTGAGTGTGTGCGAGTGTGCTCGAGTGAATGGGTGCGAGTGTGTGCGAGTGTGTGTGAGTGTGTGCGAGTGAGTGTGTGTGAGTGAGTGTGAGTCTGTGCGTGTGAGTGTGTGCGAGTGTATGAGTGTGTGTGCGAATGTGTGTGCGAGTGAGTGTGTGCGAGTGGGTATGAGTGTATGTGCGAGTGTGTGCAAGTGTGTGAGAGTGTGTGTGAGTGTGTGTGTGCGAGTGTGTGTGTGCGAGTGTGTGCGAAAGTGTGCAAGTGTGTGCGAGTGTGTGTGTGTGCAAGTGTGTGTGCAATTGTGTATGAGTGTGTGTGCGTTTGTGCGAGTGTGTGCGTGTGTGTGCGAGTGAGTGTGAGTGAGTGCAAGTGTGTGCAAATGTGTGCGCGAGTGTGCGAGTGTGGGCATGCGAGTGTGTGCTAGTGTGCGCGAGTGTGTGTGAGTGTGCGTGAGTAAGTGTGTGTGTGAGTGTGTGCGAGTGTTGCCGAGTGTGTGTGCAAGTGTGTGTGTACGAGTGTGTTCGAGTGTGTGCAATTTTGTGCGAGTGTGTGTGTGCGAGTGCGTATGAGTAAGTGTGTGCGAATGTGTGCGAGTGTGTGCGCGAGGGTGTGTGCACGTGTGTGCATGTGACTGTGTGTGTGTGACTGTGGGCGAGTGTGTGCGTGTGTTTGCGTGTGTGTGTGCGTGTCTGTGCGTGTGTACGAGTGTGTGCGAGTGTGTGGGTGCGAGTGTGTGCAAGTGTGTGCGAGTGTGTGTGAGTGTGTGTGTGAGTGTGTGTGAATGTGTGCGAGTCTGTGTGTGCGAGTGTGTGTGAGCGATTGTGTATGAGTGTGTGCGAGTATGTGTGTGAGCGTGTGCGAGTGTGTGCGAGTGTGTGCGTGTGAGTGCATGCGAGTGAGTGCCAGTGTGTGCAAATGTGTGCGAGTGTGTGCGAGTGTGCGCGAATGTGCGTGAGTGTGTGCGTGTGAGTGAGTGTGTGTGTGAGTGTGAGTGTGTGCGAGTGTGCGCGAGTGTGCGTGTGAGTGAGTCTGTGTGCGAGTGTGTGTGAGTGTGTACGAGTGGGTGTAGGAGTGTGTGCGAGTGTGTGCGATTGTGTGTGTGAGTGTGTAGCACTGTATGTGCAAGTGTGTGCGAGTGTGTTTGAGTGTGTGAGTGTGTGCGAGTGTGTGTGAGTGTTTGTGAGTGTTTGTGAGTGTGTGCAAGTGTGTGTGTGCGAGTGTGTGTGTGCGAGTGTGTGTCTGTGCAAGTGTGTTTGAGTGTGTGTGCGAGTGTGTATGAGTGTGTGTGTGTGCAAGTGTGTGCGTGAGTGTGTGCGTGTGAGTGAGTGTGTGTGTGAGTGTGAGTGTGTGCTAGTGTGCATGAGTGTGTGAGTGTGTGCGAGTGTGCGTGTGAGTGAGTGAGTGTGTGTGTGAGTGTGTGCAAGTGTGTTCGAGTGTGTGTGCGAGTGTGTATGAGTGTGTGTGCAAGTGTGTGCGCGTGTGTGTGAGTGTCTGTGAGTGTGTGCATGAGTGAGTGTGTGCGAGTGTGTGTGAGTTTGTGTGTGAGTGTGTGCGAGTGTGTGTGTGAGTGTGTGCGAGTGTGTGTGTGCAATTGTGTATTAGTGAATGTGTGCGAGTGTGCGTGAGTGTGTGTGTATGTGAGTGAGTGAGTGTGTGTGTGCGAGTGTGTGCGAGTGAGTGTGAGTGAGTGTGTGCAAGTGTGTGCGAGTGTGTGTGTGCGATTGTGCATAAGTGTGTGCGAGTGTGTGTGTGAGTGTGTAGGACTGTGTGTGCGAGTGTGTGTGCGAGTGTGTGTGAGTGTGTGTAGGAGTGTGTGTAGGAGTATGTGCGATTGTGTGTGTGAGTGTGTAGTACTGTATGTGTGACTTTGTTCGAGTGTGTGTGTGCGAGTATGTGAGCATGTGTGAGTGTGTGCAAGTGTGTGCGTGCGAGTGTGTGTGTGCAAGTGTGTGTGATTGTGTATGAGTGAGTGTGTGCGAGTGTGCGTGCAAGTGTGTTTGAGTGTGTTTGTGCAAGTGTGTATGAGTGTGTCTGTGCGAGTGTGTGCAAGTGTGTTTGTGCGAGTGTGTATGAGTGTGTGTGTGCGAGTGTGTGCAAGTGTGTGTGATTGTGTGTGAGTGTGTGTATGAGTGAATGTGTGCGAGTGTGTGCGAGTGTGTGTGCGAGTGTGTGCGCGAGTGTGTGCGTGTGAGTGTGTGCGATTGTGTGTGTGAGTGTGTAGGACTGTATGTGCGAGTGTGTGTGACTGTGTTCGAGTGTGTGTGTGCGAGTGTGTGAGCATGTGTGAGTGTGTGCAAGTGTGTGCGTGCGAGTGTGTGTGTGCGAGTGTGTGTGATTGTGTATGAGTGAGTGTGTGCGAGTGTGTGTGCAAGTGTGTTTGAGTGTGTTTGTGCAAGCGTGTATGAGTGTGTGTGTGCGAGTGTGTGCAAGTGTGTGTGATTGTGTGTGAGTGTGTGTATGAGTGAGTGTGTGTGTGAGTGTGAGTGTGTGCTAGTGTGCATGAGTGTGTGAGTGTGTGCGAGTGTGCGCGAGTGTGCGTGTGAGTGAGTGTGTGTGCGAGTGTGTGTGATTGTGTGTGAGTGTGTACGAGTGTGTGTAGGAGTGTGTGCGAGTGTGTGCGATTGTGTGTGTGAGTGTGTAGGACTGTATGTGCAAGTGTGTGCGAGTGTGTTTGAGTGTGTGAGTGTGTGCGAGTGTGTGTGAGTGTGTGCAAGTGTGTGTGTGCAAGTGTGTTCGAGTGTGTGTGCGAGTGTGTATGAGTGTCTGTGTGTGCAAGTGTGTTCGCGAGTGTGTGCGTGTGAGTGAGTGTGTGTGTGAGTGTGAGTGTGTGCTAGTGTGCATGAGTGTGTGAGTGTGTGCGAGTGTGCGTGTGAGTGAGTGTGTGTGCGAGTGTGTGCGAGTGTGTGAGTGTGTGTGCGAATGTGTGTGCGAGTGTGTATGAGTGTATGTGTGAGTGTGTGCAAGTGTGTGCGAGTGTGTGCGAGTGAGTGTCTGCGAGTGTGTGCGAGAGTGTGCAAGTGTGTGCGAGTGTGTGTGTGCGAGTGTGTGTGCAATTGTGTATGAGTGTGTGCGAGTGTGTGTGCGTTTGTGCGAGTGTGTGCGTGTGTGTGTGCAAGTGCGTGTGAGTGAGTGCAAGTGTGTGCAAATGTGGGCATGCGAGTGTGTGCTAGTGTGCGAGAGTGTGCAAGTGTGTGCGAGTGTGTGTGTGCGAGTGTGTGTGCAATTGTGTATGAGTGTGTGCGAGTGTGTGCGTGTGTGTGTGCAAGTGCGTGTGAGTGAGTGCAAGTGTGTGCAAATGTGTGTGCGAGTGTGCGAGTGTGGGCATGCGAGTGTGTGCTAGTGTGCGCGAGTGTGTGAGTGTGTGCGAGTGTGCGTGAGTAAGTGTGTGTGTGAGTGTGTGCGAGTGTTGCCGAGTGTGTGTGTGAGTGTGTAGGACTGTGTGTGCGAGTGTGTGTGCGAGTGTGTGTGTACGAGTGTGTTCGAGTGTGTGCAATTTTGTGCGAGTGTGTGTGTGCGAGTGCGTATGAGTAAGTGTGTGCGAATGTGTGCGAGTGTGTGCGAGTGTGTGTGCGAGTGTGTTTGCGAGTGTGTGCGTGTGACTGTGTGTGTGCGACTGTGTGCGAGTGTGTGCGAGTGTTTGCGTGTGTGTGCGCGTGTGTGTGCGTGTGTACGAGTGTGTGCGAGTGTGTGGGTGCGAGTGTGTGCAAGTGTGTGCGAGTGTGTGTGAGTGTGTGTGTGAGTGTGTGTGAATGTGTGCGAGTGTGTGCGTGTGAGTGCGAGTGTGTGCAAATGTGTGCGAGAGTGTGCGAGTGTGGGCGTGCGAGTGTGTGCGAGTGTGCCTGAGTGTGCGCGAGTGTGTGCGTGTGAGTGAGTGTGAGTGTGAGTGTGTGCTAGTGTGCATGAGTGTGTGAGTGTGTGCGAGTGTGTGCGAGTGTGCGTGTGAGTGAGTGAGAGTGTGCGAGTGTGTGTGATTGTGTGTGAGTGTGTACGAGTGTGTGTAGGAGTGTGTGCGAGTGTGTGCGATTGTGTGTGTGAGTGTGTAGGACTGTATGTGCAAGTGTGTGCGAGTGTGTTTGAGTGTGTGAGTGTGTGCGAGTGTGTGTGAGTGTGTGCAAGTGTGTGTGTGCAAGTGTGTGTGTGCAAGTGTGTGTGTGCAAGTGTGTGTGTGCAAGTGTGTTCGAGTGTGTGTGCGAGTGTGTATGAGTGTCTGTGTGTGCAAGTGTGTTTGCGAGTGTGTGCGTGTGAGTGAGTGTGTGTGTGAGTGTGAGTGTGTGCTAGTGTGCATGAGTGTGTGAGTGTGTGCGAGTGTGCGTGTGAGTGAGTGTGTGTGCGAGTGTGTGCGAGTGTGTGAGTGTGTGTGCGAGTGAGTGTGTGCGAGTGTGTATGAGTGTATGTGCGAGTGTGTGCAAGTGTTTGAGAGTGTGTGAGAGTGTGTGTGTGCGAGTGTGTGCAAGTGTGTTTGAGTGAGTGTGTGCGAGAGTGTGCAAGTGTGTGCGAGTGTGTGTGTGCGAGTGTGTGTGCAATTGTGTATGAGTGTGTGCGAGTGTGTGTGCGTTTGTGCGAGTGTGTGCGTGTGTGTGTGCAAGTGCGTGTGAGTGAGTGCAAGTGTGTGCAAATGTGTGTGCGAGTGTGCGAGTGTGGGCATGCGAGTGTGTGCTAGTGTGCGAGAGTGTGCAAGTGTGTGCGAGTGTGTGTGTGCGAGTGTGTGTGCAATTGTGTATGAGTGTGTGCGAGTGTGTGTGCGTTTGTGCGAGTGTGTGCGTGTGTGTGTGCAAGTGCGTGTGAGTGAGTGCAAGTGTGTGCAAATGTGTGTGCGAGTGTGCGAGTGTGGGCATGCGAGTGTGTGCTAGTGTGCGCGAGTGTGTGAGTGTGTGCGAGTGTTGCCGAGTGTGTGTGTGAGTGTGTAGGACTGTGTGTGCGAGTGTGTGCGAGTGTGTGTGCGAGTGTGTGTGTACGAGTGTGTTCGAGTGTGTGCAATTTTGTGCGAGTGTGTGTGTGCGAGTGCGTATGAGTAAGTGTGTGCGAATGTGTGCGAGTGTGTGCGAGTGTGTGTGCGAGTGTGTGTGTGAGTGTGTGCGTGCGACTGTGTGTGTGCGAGTGTGTGCGAGTGTGTGCGAGTGTTTGCGTGTGAGTGCGCGTGTGTGTGCGTGTGTACGAGTGTGTGCGAGTGTGTGGGTGCGAGTGTGTGCAAGTGTGTGCGAGTGTGTGTGAGTGTGTGTGTGAGTGTGTGTGAATGTGTGCGAGTCTGTGTGTGCGAGTGTGTGTGTGCGATTGTGTATGAGTGTGAGCGAGTATGTGTGTGAGTGTGTGCGAGTGTGTGCGAGTGTGTGCGTGCGAGTGCATGCGAGTGAGTGCGAGTGTGTGCAAATGTGTGCGAGAGTGTGCGCGAGTGTGCGCGAGTGTGTGCTTGTGAGTGTGTTTGTGAGTGTGAGTGTGTGCTAATGTGCATGAGTGTGTGAGTGTGTGCGAGTGTGCGCAAGTGTGCGTGTGAGTGAGTGAGTGTGTGTGCGAGTGTGTGTAAGTGTGTGTGAGTGTGTACGAGTGTGTGTAGGAGTGTGTGCGAGTGTGTGCGATTGTGTGTGTGAGTGTGTAGGACTGTATGTGCAAGTGTGTGCGAGTGTGTTTGAGTGTGTGAGTGTGTGCGAGTGTGTGTGAGTGTGTGCAAGTGTGTGTGTGCGAGTGTGTGTGTGCAAGTGTGTGTGTGCAAGTGTGTGCGAGTGTGTATGAGTGTGTGTGTGTGCAAGTGTGTTCGCGAGTGTGTGCGCGAGTGTGTGCGTGTCAGTGAGTGTGTGTGTGTGAGTGTGAGTGTGTGCTAGTGTGCATGAGTGTGAGTGTGTGTGTGTGAGTGTGCGTGTGAGTCAGTGAGTGTGTGTGCGAGTGTGTGCGAGTGTGTGTGTGAGTGTGTGCAAGTGTGTTTGAGTGTGTGTGTGAGTGTGCATGAGTGAGTGTGTGCGAGTGTGTGTGAGTTTGTGTGTGTGTGAGTGTGTGCGAGTGTGTGTGTGTGAGTGTGTGCGAGTGTGTGTGTGAGTGTGTGCGAGTGTGTGTGTGCGATTGTGTATTAGTGAATGTGTGCGAGTGTGCGTGAGAGTGAGTGAATGTGTGTGTGCGAGTGTGTGCGAGTGAGTGTGAGTGAGTGTGTGCGAGTGTGTGCGAGTGTGTGTGTGCGATTGTGCATAAGTGTGTGCGAGTGTGTGTGTGAGTGTGTAGGACTGTGTGTGCGAGTGTGTGTGCGTGTGTGTGAGTGTGTGTAGGAGTGTGTGTGAGTGTGTGCGATTGTGTGTGTGAGTGTATAGTACTGTATGTGCGACTGTGTTCGAGTGTGTGTGTGCGAGTGTGTGAGCATGTGTGAGTGTGTGCAAGTGTGTGCGTGCGAGTGTGTGTGATTGTGTATGAGTGAGTGTGTGCGAGTGTGTGCGAGTGTGTGTGCAAGTGTGTTTGAGTGTGTTTGTGCAAGTGTGTATGAGTGTGTGTGTGCGAGTGTGTGCAAGTGTGTTTGTGCGAGTGTGTATGAGTGTGTGTGTGCGAGTGTGTGCAAGTGTGTGTGATTGTGTGTGAGTGTGTGTATGAGTGAGTGTGTGCGAGTGTGTGCGCGAGTGTGTGCGTGTGAGTGTGTGCGAGTGTGTGCGAGTGTGTGTAAGTGTGTGCGATTGTGTGTGTGAGTGTGTAGGACTGTATGTGCGAGTGTGTGTGACTGTGTTCGAGTGTGTGTGTGCGAGTGTGTGAGTGTGTGCAAGTGTGTGCATGCGAGTGTGTGTGTGCGAGTGTGTGTGATTGTGTATGAGTGACTGTGTGCGAGTGTGTGCGAGTGTGTGTGCAAGTGTGTTTGAGTGTGTTTGTGCAAGTGTGTATGAGTGTGTGTGTGTGAGTGTGTGCAAGTGTGTTTGTGCGAGTGTGTATGAGTGTGTGTGTGCGAGTGTGTGCAAGTGTGTGTGACTGTGTGTGAGTGTGTGTATGAGTGAGTGTGTGCGAGTGTGTGTGCGAGTGTGTGCGCGAGTGTGTGCGTGTGAGTGTGTGCGAGTGTGTGCGAGTGTGTGTAAGTGTGTGCGATTGTGTGTGTGAGTGTGTAGGACTGTATGTGCGAGTGTGTGTGACTGTGTTCGAGTGTGTGTGCGAGTGTGTGAGTGTGTGCAAGTGTGTGCGTGCGAGTGTGTGTGTGCGAGTGTGTGTGATTGTGTATGAGTGAGTGTGTGCGAGTGTGTGCGAGTGTGTGTGCAAGTGTGTTTGAGTGTGTTTGTGCAAGTGTGTATGAGTGTCTGCGAGTGTGTGCAAGTGTGTTTGTGCGAGTGTGTATGAGTGTGTGTGTGCGAGTGTGTGCAAGTGTGTGTGATTGTGTGTGAGTGTGTGTATGAGTGAGTGTGTGCGAGTGTGTGTGCGAGTGTGTGCGCGAGTGTGTGCGTGCTGGTATGCGCGAGTGTGTGTAGTAGTGTGTGTGACTGTGTGCGATTGTGTGTGTGAGTGTGTAGGACTGTATGTGCGAGTGTGTGCGACTGTGTTCGAGTGTGTGTGTGCGAGTGTGTGAGCATGTGTGAGTGTGCAAGTGTGTGTGTGCAAGTGTGTGCGTGCGAGTGTGTGCGAGTGTGTGCGAGTTTGTCCGAATGTGTGCGAGTGTGTGCGTGCGTGCACGAGTGTGTGCATGTAAGTGTGTGCGTGCGAGTGTGTGCGAGTGTGCTCGAGTGAATGGGTGAGAGTGTGTGCGAGTGTGTGTGAGTGTGTGCAAGTAAGTGTGTGTGAGAGTGTATGAGTGAGTGTGTGTGAGTGTGTGTGTGCGAGTTTGTGTGCGAGTGTGTGCGAGTGAGTGTGTGCGAGTTTGTGTGCGAGTGTGTGTGCGAGTGTGTGTGTGCGAGTGTGTGTGTGCGTGTGTGCGCGTGAGTGTGTGCGTGCGAATGTGTGTGCGTGTGAGTGTGTGCGAGTGTGTATGAGCGTATGTGCGAGTGTGTGCGAGTGTGTGTGCGAGTGTGTGCAAGTGTGTGCGAGTGTGTGCGAGTGTGTGCGAGTGTGTGTGTGCGAGTGTGTGTGTGCGAGTGTGTGTGCAATTGTGTATGAGTGTGTGCGAGTGTGTGTGCGTTTGTGCGAGTGTGTGCGTGTGTGTGTGCAAGTGCGTGTGAGTGAGTGCAAGTGTGTGCAAATGTGTGTGCGAGTGTGCGAGTGTGGGCATGCGAGTGTGTGCTAGTGTGCGAGAGTGTGCAAGTGTGTGCGAGTGTGTGTGTGCGAGTGTGTGTGCAATTGTGTATGAGTGTGTGCAAGTGTGTGTGCGTTTGTGCGAGTGTGTGCGTGTGTGTGTGCAAGTGCGTGTGAGTGAGTGCAAGTGTGTGCAAATGTGTGTGCGAGTGTGCGAGTGTGGGCATGCGAGTGTGTGCTAGTGTGTGCGAGTGTGTGAGTGTGTGCGAATGTTGCCGAGTGTGTGTGTGAGTGTGTAGGACTGTGTGTGCGAGTGTGTGCGAGTGTGTGTGCGAGTGTGTGTGTACGAGTGTGTTCGAGTGTGTGCAATTTTGTGCGAGTGTGTGTGTGCGAGTGCGTATGAGTAAGTGTGTGCGAATGTGTGTGAGTGTGTGCGAGTGTGTGTGCGAGTGTGTGCGTGCGACTGTGTGTGTGCGAGTGTGTGCGAGTGTGTGCGAGTGTTTGCGTGTGAGTGCGCGTGTGTGTGCGTGTGTACGAGTGTGTGCGAGTGTGTGGGTGCGAGTGTGTGCAAGTGTGTGCGAGTGTGTGTGAGTGTGTGTGTGAGTGTGTGTGAATGTGTGCGAGTCTGTGTGTGCGAGTGTGTGTGTGCGATTGTGTATGAGTGTGTGAGTGTGTGCGAGTGTGCGCGAGTGTGCGTGTGAGTGAGTGAGTGTGTGTGCGAGTGTGTGTAAGTGTGTGTGAGTGTGTACGAGTGTGTGTAGGAGTGTGTGCGAGTGTGTGCGATTGTGTGTGTGAGTGTGTAGGACTGTATGTGCAAGTGTGTGCGAGTGTGTTTGAGTGTGTGAGTGTGTGCGAGTGTGTGTGAGTGTGTGCAAGTGTGTGTGTGCGAGTGTGTGTGTGCAAGTGTGTGTGTGCAAGTGTGTTCAAGTGTGTGTGCGAGTGTGTATGAGTGTGTGTGTGTGCAAGTGTGTGCGCGAGTGTGTGAGTGTGTGTGTGTGTGAGTGTGAGTGTGTGCTAGTGTGCATGAGTGTGAGTGTGTGTGTGCGTGTGAGTGAGTGAGTGTGTGTGTGAGTGTGTGCAAGTGTGTTCGAGTGTGTGTGTGCGAGTGTGTGTGTGCGATTGTGTATGAGTGTGTGCGAGTATGTGTGCAAATGTGTGCGAGAGTGTGCGAGTGTGGGCGTGCGAGTGTGTCCGAGTGTGCGCGAGTGTGTGCGTGTGAGTGTGTTTGTGAGTGTGAGTGTGTGCTAGTGTGCATGAGTGTGTGAGTGTGTGCGAGTGTGCGCGAGTGTGCGTGTGAGTGAGTGAGTGTGTGTGCGAGTGTGTGTAAGTGTGTGTGAGTGTGTACGAGTGTGTGTAGGAGTGTGTGCGAGTGTGTGCGATTGTGTGTGTGAGTGTGTAGGACTGTATGTGCAAGTGTGTGCGAGTGTGTTTGAGTGTGTGAGTGTGTGCGAGTGTGTGTGAGTGTGTGCAAGTGTGTGTGTGCGAGTGTGTGTGTGCAAGTGTGTGTGTGCAAGTGTGTGCGAGTGTGTATGAGTGTGTGTGTGTGCAAGTGTGTTCGCGAGTGTGTGCGCGAGTGTGTGCGTGTGAGTGAGTGTGTGTGTGTGAGTGTGAGTGTGTGCTAGTGTGCATGAGTGTGAGTGTGTGTGTGCGAGTGTGCGTGTGAGTCAGTGAGTGTGTGTGCGAGTGTGTGCGAGTGTGTGTGTGAGTGTGTGCAAGTGTGTTCGAGTGTGTGTGTGAGTGTGCATGAGTGAGTGTGTGCGAGTGTGTGTGAGTTTGTGTGTGTGTGAGTGTGTGCGAGTGTGTGTGTGTGAGTGTGTGCGAGTGTGTGTGTGAGTGTGTGCGAGTGTGTGTGTGCGATTGTGTATTAGTGAATGTGTGCGAGTGTGCGTGAGAGTGAGTGAATGTGTGTGTGCGAGTGTGTGCGAGTGAGTGTGAGTGAGTGTGTGCGAGTGTGTGTGTGCGATTGTGCATAAGTGTGTGCGAGTGTGTGTGTGAGTGTGTAGGACTGTGTGTGCGAGTGTGTGTGCGTGTGTGTGAGTGTGTGTAGGAGTGTGTGTGAGTGTGTGCGATTGTGTGTGTGAGTGTATAGTACTGTATGTGCGACTGTGTTCGAGTGTGTGTGCGCGAGTGTGTGAGCATGTGTGAGTGTGTGCAAATGTGTGCGTGCGAGTGTGTGTGATTGTGTATGAGTGAGTGTGTGCGAGTGTGTGCGAGTGTGTGTGCAAGTGTGTTTGAGTGTGTTTGTGCAAGTGTGTATGAGTGTGTGTGTGCGAGTGTGTGCAAGTGTGTTTGTGCGAGTGTGTATGAGTGTGTGTGTGCGAGTGTGTGCAAGTGTGTGTGATTGTGTGTGAGTGTGTGTATGAGTGAGTGTGTGCGAGTGTGTGCGCGAGTGTGTGCGTGTGAGTGTGTGCGAGTGTGTGCGAGTGTGTGTAAGTGTGTGCGATTGTGTGTGTGAGTGTGTAGGACTGTATGTGCGAGTGTGTGTGACTGTGTTCGAGTGTGTGTGTGCGAGTGTGTGAGTGTGTGCAAGTGTGTGCATGCGAGTGTGTGTGTGCGAGTGTGTGTGATTGTGTATGAGTGACTGTGTGCGAGTGTGTGCGAGTGTGTGTGCAAGTGTGTTTGAGTGTGTTTGTGCAAGTGTGTATGAGTGTGTGTGTGTGAGTGTGTGCAAGTGTGTTTGTGCGAGTGTGTATGAGTGTGTGTGTGCGAGTGTGTGCAA
The DNA here is from genome assembly GCF_046119375.1 of Phyllobates terribilis. NCBI lineage: Eukaryota > Metazoa > Chordata > Amphibia > Anura > Dendrobatidae > Phyllobates > Phyllobates terribilis. The sequence goes on from NW_027362776.1 coordinate 22,685,115, forward strand.
GTGTGTGTGACTGTGTGTGAGTGTGTGTATGAGTGAGTGTGTGCGAGTGTGTGTGCGAGTGTGTGCGCGAGTGTGTGCGTGTGAGTGTGTGCGAGTGTGTGCGAGTGTGTGTAAGTGTGTGCGATTGTGTGTGTGAGTGTGTAGGACTGTATGTGCGAGTGTGTGTGACTGTGTTCGAGTGTGTGTGCGAGTGTGTGAGTGTGTGCAAGTGTGTGCGTGCGAGTGTGTGTGTGCGAGTGTGTGTGATTGTGTATGAGTGAGTGTGTGCGAGTGTGTGCGAGTGTGTGTGCAAGTGTGTTTGAGTGTGTTTGTGCAAGTGTGTATGAGTGTGTGCGAGTGTGTGCAAGTGTGTTTGTGTGAGTGTGTATGAGTGTGTGTGTGCGAGTGTGTGCAAGTGTGTGTGATTGTGTGTGAGTGTGTGTATGAGTGAGTGTGTGCGAGTGTGTGTGCGAGTGTGTGCGCGAGTGTGTGCGTGCTGGTATGCGCGAGTGTGTGTAGTAGTGTGTGTGACTGTGTGCGATTGTGTGTGTGAGTGTGTAGGACTGTATGTGCGAGTGTGTGCGACTGTGTTCGAGTGTGTGTGTGCGAGTGTGTGAGCATGTGTGAGTGTGCAAGTGTGTGTGTGCAAGTGTGTGCGTGCGAGTGTGTGCGAGTGTGTGCGAGTTTGTCCGAATGTGTGCGAGTGTGTGCGTGCGTGCACGAGTGTGTGCATGTAAGTGTGTGCGTGCGAGTGTGTGCGAGTGTGCTCGAGTGAATGGGTGAGAGTGTGTGCGAGTGTGTGTGAGTGTGTGCAAGTAAGTGTGTGTGAGAGTGTATGAGTGAGTGTGTGTGAGTGTGTGTGTGCGAGTTTGTGTGCGAGTGTGTGCGAGTGAGTGTGTGCGAGTTTGTGTGCGAGTGTGTGTGCGAGTGTGTGTGTGCGAGTGTGTGTGTGCATGTGTGCGCGTGAGTGTGTGCGAGTGTGTGAGTGCGAATGTGTGTGCGTGTGAGTGTGTGCGAGTGTGTATGAGCGTATGTGCGAGTGTGTGCGAGTGTGTGTGCGAGTGTGTGCAAGTGTGTGCGAGTGTGTGCGAGTGTGTGTGTGCGAGTGTGTGTGTGCGAGTGTGTGTGCAATTGTGTATGAGTGTGTGCGAGTGTGTGTGCGTTTGTGCGAGTGTGTGCGTGTGTGTGTGCAAGTGCGTGTGAGTGAGTGCAAGTGTGTGCAAATGTGTGTGCGAGTGTGCGAGTGTGGGCATGCGAGTGTGTGCTAGTGTGCGAGAGTGTGCAAGTGTGTGCGAGTGTGTGTGTGCGAGTGTGTGTGCAATTGTGTATGAGTGTGTGCAAGTGTGTGTGCGTTTGTGCGAGTGTGTGCGTGTGTGTGTGCAAGTGCGTGTGAGTGAGTGCAAGTGTGTGCAAATGTGTGTGCGAGTGTGCGAGTGTGGGCATGCGAGTGTGTGCTAGTGTGTGCGAGTGTGTGAGTGTGTGCGAATGTTGCCGAGTGTGTGTGTGAGTGTGTAGGACTGTGTGTGCGAGTGTGTGCGAGTGTGTGTGCGAGTGTGTGTGTACGAGTGTGTTCGAGTGTGTGCAATTTTGTGCGAGTGTGTGTGTGCGAGTGCGTATGAGTAAGTGTGTGCGAATGTGTGTGAGTGTGTGCGAGTGTGTGTGCGAGTGTGTGCGTGCGACTGTGTGTGTGCGAGTGTGTGCGAGTGTGTGCGAGTGTTTGCGTGTGAGTGCGCGTGTGTGTGCGTGTGTACGAGTGTGTGCGAGTGTGTGGGTGCGAGTGTGTGCAAGTGTGTGCGAGTGTGTGTGAGTGTGTGTGTGAGTGTGTGTGAATGTGTGCGAGTCTGTGTGTGCGAGTGTGTGTGTGCGATTGTGTATGAGTGTGTGAGTGTGTGCGAGTGTGCGCGAGTGTGCGTGTGTGCGAGTGAGTGTGTGTGCGAGTGTGTGTAAGTGTGTGTGAGTGTGTACGAGTGTGTGTAGGAGTGTGTGCGAGTGTGTGCGATTGTGTGTGTGAGTGTGTAGGACTGTATGTGCAAGTGTGTGCGAGTGTGTTTGAGTGTGTGAGTGTGTGCGAGTGTGTGTGAGTGTGTGCAAGTGTGTGTGTGCGAGTGTGTGTGTGCAAGTGTGTGTGTGCAAGTGTGTTCAAGTGTGTGTGCGAGTGTGTATGAGTGTGTGTGTGTGCAAGTGTGTGCGCGAGTGTGTGAGTGTGTGTGTGTGTGAGTGTGAGTGTGTGCTAGTGTGCATGAGTGTGAGTGTGTGTGTGCGTGTGAGTGAGTGAGTGAGTGTGTGTGTGAGTGTGTGCAAGTGTGTTCGAGTGTGTGTGTGCGAGTGTGTGTGTGCGATTGTGTATGAGTGTGTGCGAGTATGTGTGCAAATGTGTGCGAGAGTGTGCGAGTGTGGGCGTGCGAGTGTGTGCGAGTGTGCGCGAGTGTGTGCGTGTGAGTGTGTTTGTGAGTGTGAGTGTGTGCTAGTGTGCATGAGTGTGTGAGTGTGTGCGAGTGTGCGCGAGTGTGCATGTGAGTGAGTGAGTGTGTGTGCGAGAGTGTGTAAGTGTGTGTGAGTGTGTACGAGTGTGTGTAGGAGTGTGTGCGAGTGTGTGCGATTGTGTGTGTGAGTGTGTAGGACTGTATGTGCAAGTGTGTGCGAGTGTGTTTGAGTGTGTGAGTGTGTGCGAGTGTGTGTGAGTGTGTGCAAGTGTGTGTGTGCGAGTGTGTGTGTGCAAGTGTGTGTGTGCAAGTGTGTGCGAGTGTGTATGAGTGTGTGTGTGTGCAAGTGTGTGCGCGAGTGTGTGCGCGAGTGTGTGCGTGTGAGTGAGTGTGTGTGTGTGAGTGTGAGTGTGTGCTAGTGTGCATGAGTGTGAGTGTGTGTGTGCGAGTGTGTGTGTGAGTCAGTGAGTGTGTGTGCGAGTGTGTGCGAGTGTGTGTGTGAGTGTGTGCAAGTGTGTTCGAGTGTGTGTGTGAGTGTGCATGAGTGAGTGTGTGCGAGTGTGTGTGAGTATGTGTGTGTGAGTGTGTGCGAGTGTGTATGTGTGAGTGTGTGCGTGTGAGTGTGTGCGAGTGTGTGTGTGAGTGTGTGCGAGTGTGTGTGTGTGATTGTGTATTAGTGAATGTGTGCGAGTGTGCGTGAGAGTGAGTGAGTGTGTGTGTGCGAGTGTGTGCGAGTGAGTGTGAGTGTGTGCGAGTGTGTGCGAGTGTGTGTGTGCGATTGTGCATAAGTGTGTGCGAGTGTGTGTGTGAGTGTGTAGGACTGTGTGTGCGAGTGTGTGTGCGACTGTGTGTGCGTGTGTGTGAGTGTGTGTAGGAGTGTGTGTGAGTGTGTGCGATTGTGTGTGTGAGTGTGTAGTACTGTATGTGCGACTGTGTTCGAGTGTGTGTGTGCGAGTGTGTGAGCATGTGTGAGTGTGTGCAAGTGTGTGCGTGCGAGTGTGTGTGATTGTGTAAGAGTGAGTGTGTGCGAGTGTGTGCGAGTGTGTGTGCAAGTGTGTTTGAGTGTGTTTGTGCAAGTGTGTATGAGTGTGTGTGTGCGAGTGTGTGCAAGTGTGTTTGTGCGAGTGTGTATGAGTGTGTGTGTGCGAGTGTGTGCAAGTGTGTGTGATTGTGTGTGAGTGTGTGTATGAGTGAGTGTGTGCGAGTGTGTGTGCGAGTGTGTGCGCGAGTGTGTGCGTGTGAGTGTGTGCGTGTGTGTGTAAGTGTGTGCGATTGTGTGTGTGAGTGTGTAGGACTGTATGTGCGAGTGTGTGTGACTGTGTTCGAGTGTGTGTGTGCGAGTGTGTGAGTGTGTGCAAGTGTGTGCGTGCGAGTGTGTGTGTGCGAGTGTGTGTGATTGTGTATGAGTGAGTGTGTGCGAGTGTGTGCGAGTGTGTGTGCAAGTGTGTTTGAGTGTGTTTGTGCAAGTGTGTATGAGTGTGTGCGAGTGTGTGCAAGTGTGTTTGTGCGAGTGTGTATGAGTGTGTGTGTGCGAGTGTGTGCAAGTGTGTGTGAGTGTGTGTATGAGTGAGTGTGTGCGAGTGTGTGTGCGAGTGTGTGCGCCAGTGTGTGCGTGCGGGTGTGCGCGAGTGTGCGTAGTAGTGTGTGTGACTGTGTGCGATTGTGTGTGTGAGTGTGTAGGACTGTATGTGCGAGTGTGTGCGACTGTGTTCGAGTGTGTGTGTGCGACAGTGTGTGAGCATGTGTGAGTGTGTGCAAGTGTGTGTGTGCAAGTGTGTGCGTACGAGTGTGTGCGAGTGTGTCCGAATGTGTGCGAGTGTGTGCGTGCGAGTGTGCGCGAGTGTGCACGAGTGTGTGCATGTAAGTGTGTGCGTGCGAGTGTGTGCGAGTGTGCTCGAGTGAATGGGTGAGAGTGTGTGCGAGTGTGTGAGTGTGTGCAAGTAAGTGTGTGTGAGAGTGTATGAGTGAGTGTGTGTGAGTGTGTGTGTGCGAGTTTGTGTGCGAGTGTGTGCGAGTGAGTGTGTGCGAGTTTGTGTGCGAGTGTGTGTGCGAGTGTGTGTGTGCGAGTGTGTGTGTGCGTGTGTGCGCGTGAGTGTGTGCGAGTGTGTGAGTGCGAATGTGTGTGCGTGTGAGTGTGTGCGAGTGTGTATGAGCGTATGTGTGAGTGTGTGCCAGTGTGTGCGAGTGTGTGCAAGTGTGTGCGAGTGTGTGCGAGTGTGTGCGAGTGTGTGTGTGCGAGTGTGTGTGCAATTGTGTATGAGTGTGTGCGAGTGTGTGTTAGTTTGTGCGAGTGTGTGCGTCTGTTCGTGCGAGTGAGTGCGGGTGTGTGCGAGTGTGTGTATGTGAGTGTGTGTGCGATTGTGTATGAGTGTGTGTGAGTTTGTGCGAGTGTGTGCGTGTGTGTGCGAGTGCGTGTGAGTACGCGCAAATGTGTGTGAGAGTGTGCGAGTGTGGGCGTGTGAGTGTGTGCTAGTGTGCGCGAGTGAGTGAGTGTGTGCGAGTGTGCGTGAGTAAGTGTGTGTGTAAGTGCGTGCGAGTGTTTCCGAGTGTGTGTGAGCGTGTAGGACTGTGTGTGCGAGTGTGTGTGCGAGTGTGTGAGTACGAGTGTGTTCGAGAGTGTGCAATTGTGTGCGAGTGTGTGTGCGAGTGCGTATGAGTGAGTGTGTGCGAGTGTGTGCGAGTGTGTGCGAGTGTGTGTTTGCGAGTGTGTGCGAGTGTGTGCATGCCAGTGTGTGCGTGCAAGTGTGTGCGTGCAAGTGTGTGCGTGCGAGTGTGTGCGAGTGTGTGCAAGTGTGTGAGTGTGTGCGAGTGTGTGCGAGTGTGTGCAAATTTGCCCGAGTGAGCGCGAGTGTGCACGAGTGAGTGGGTGCGAGTGTGTGTGTGAGTGTGTGTGAGTGTGTGTGATTGTGTGTGAGTGTGTATGAGTGTGTGTGCGAGTGTGTGCAAGTGTGTGTGAGTGTGTGTATGAGTGAGTGTGTGCGAGTGTGTGCGAGTGTGTGTGCGAGTGTGTGCGCGAGTGGGTGTGTGCGAGTGTGTGCGAGTGTGTGTGCTAGTGTGTGCGAGTGTGTGCGATTGTGTGTGTGAGTGTGTAGGACTATATGTGCGAGTGTGTGCGAGTGTGTGAGTACGAGTGTGTTCGAGAGTGTGCAATTGTGTGCGAGTGTGTGTGTGAGTGCGTATGAGTGAGTGTGTGTGAGTGTGTGTGAGTGTGTGTTTGCGAGTGTGTGCGAGTGTGTGCGAGTGTGTGCGAGTGTGTGCATGTGAGTGTGTGCGTGCAAGTGTGTGCGTGCAAGTGTGTGCGTGCAAGTGTGTGCGTGCATGTGTGTGCGAGTGTGTGCAAGTGTGTGAGTGTGTGCCAGTGTGTGTGCGAGTGTGTGCAAATTTGCCCAAGTGTGCGCGAGTGTGCACGAGTGAGTGGGTGCGAGTGTGTGTGTGTGTGAGTGTGTGTGATTGTGTGTGTGAGTGTGTATGAGTGTGTGTGCGAGTGTGTGCAAGTGTGTGTGATTGTGTGTGAGTGTGTGTATGAGTGAGTGTGTGTGAGTGTGTGTGCGAGTGTGTGCGCGAGTGGGTGTGTGCGAGTGTGTGCGATTGTGTGTGTGAGTGTGTAGGACTGTATGTGCGAGTGTGTGCGAGTGTGTATGAGTGTGTGTGTGAGTGTGTGCAAGTGTGTGCGAGTGAGTGTGTGTGAGTGTGTGTGCGAGTGTGTGCGATTGTGTGTGAGAGTGTGTAGGACTGTATGTGCGAGTGTGTGCGAGTGTGTATGAGTGTGTGAGTGCGAGTGTGTACGAATGTGTGCGAGTGTGTGCGTGCGAGTGTGCACGAGTGTGTGCATGTAAGTGTGTGCGTCTGAGTGTGTGCGAGTGTGTGCGAGTGTGTGTGAGTGTGTGTGAGTGAGTGTGAGTGAGTGTGTGTGAGTGTGTGCGTGTGTGCGAGTTTGTGTGCGAGTGTGTGTGAGTGTGTGCGAGTGTGTGCGTGTGAGTGTGTGCGAGTGTGTGAGTGTGTGTGCGAATGTGTGTGCGAGTGAGTGTGTGCGAGTGGGTATGAGTGTATGTGCGAGTGTGTGCAAGTGTGTGAGAGTGTGTGTGAGTGTGTGTGTGCGAGTGTGTGCAAGTGTGTGCGAGTGAGTGTGTGCGAGTGTGTGCGAAAGTGTGCAAGTGTGTGCGAGTGTGTGCGAGTGTGTGTGTGTGCAAGTGTGTGTGCAATTGTGTATGAGTGTGTGCGAGTGTGTGTGCGTTTGTGCGAGTGTGTGCGTGTGTGTGCGAGTGAGTGTGAGTGAGTGCAAGTGTGTGCAAATGTGTGCGCGAGTGTGCGAGTGTGGGCATGCGAGTGTGTGCTAGTGTGCACGAGTGTGTGTGAGTGTGCGTGAGTAAGTGTGTGTGCGAGTGTTGCCGAGTGTGTGTGCGAGTGTGTGTGCAAGTGTGTGTGTACGAGTGTGTTCGAGTGTGTGCAATTTTGTGCGAGTGTGTGTGTGCGAGTGCGTATGAGTAAGTGTGTGCGAATGTGTGCGAATGTGTGCGAGTGTGTGCGCGAGGGTGTGTGCACGTGTGTGCATGTGACTGTGTGTGTGCGACTGTGGGCGAGTGTGTGCGTGTGTTTGCGTGTGTGTGCGCGTGTCTGTGCGTGTGTACGAGTGTGTGCGAGTGTGTGGGTGCGAGTGTGTGCGAGTGTGTGTGAGTGTGTGTGTGAGTGTGTGTGAATGTGTGCGAGTCTGTGTGTGCGAGTGTGTGTGTTCGATTGTGTATGAGTGTGTGCGAGTATGTGTGTGAGCGTGTGCGAGTGTGTGCGTGTGAGTGCATGCGAGTGAGTGCCAGTGTGTGCAAATGTGTGCGAGTGTGTGCGAGTGTGCGCGAATGTGCGCGAGTGTGTGCGTGTGAGTGAGTGTGTGTGTGAGTGTGAGTGTGTGCTAGTGTGCATGAGTGTGTGAGTGTGTGCGAGTGTGCGCGAGTGTGCGTGTGAGTGAGTGTGTGTGCGAGTGTGTGTGAGTGTGTACGAGTGGGTGTAGGAGTGTGTGCGAGTGTGTGCGATTGTGTGTGTGAGTGTGTAGCACTGTATGTGCAAGTGTGTGCGAGTGTGTTTGAGTGTGTGAGTGTGTGCGAGTGTGTGTGAGTGTTTGTGAGTGTGTGCAAGTGTGTGTGTGCGAGTGTGTGTGTGCGAGTGTGTGTCTGTGCAAGTGTGTTCGAGTGTGTGTGCGAGTGTGTATGAGTGTGTGTGTGCAAGTGTGTGCGTGAGTGTGTGCATGTGAGTGAGTGTGTGTGTGAGTGTGAGTGTGTGCTAGTGTGCATGAGTGTGTGCGAGTGTGCGTGTGAGTGAGTGAGTGTGTGTGCGAGTGTGTGTGTGAGTGTGTGCAAGTGTGTTTGAGTGTGTGTGCGAGTGTGTATGAGTGTGTGTGTGTGCAAGTGTGTGCGCGTGTGTGTGAGTGTCTGTGAGTGTGTGCATGAGTGAGTGTGTGCGAGTGTGTGTGAGTTTGTGTGTGTGTGTGAGGGTGTGCGAGTGTGTGCGTGTGAGTGTGTGCGAGTGTGTGTGTGAGTGTGTGCGAGTGTGTGTGTGCAATTGTGTATTAGTGAATGTGTGCGAGTGTGCGTGAGTGTGTGTGTATGTGAGTGAGTGAGTGTGTGTGTGCGAGTGTGTGCGAGTGAGTGTGAGTGAGTGTGTGCGAGTGTGTGTGTGCGATTGTGCATAAGTGTGTGCGAGTGTGTGTGTGAGTGTGTAGGACTGTGTGTGCGAGTGTGTGTGCGAGTGTGTGCGAGTGTGTGTGAGTGTGTGTAGGAGTGTGTGTAGGAGTGTGTGCGATTGTGTGTGTGAGTGTGTAGTACTGTATGTGCGACTTTGTTCGAGTGTGTGTGTGCGAGTATGTGAGCATGTGTGAGTGTGTGCAAGTGTGTGCGTGTGAGTGTGTGTGTGCAAGTGTGTGTGATTGTGTATGAGTGAGTGTGTGCGAGTGTGCGTGCAAGTGTGTTTGAGTGTGTTTGTGCAAGTGTGTATGAGTGTGTCTGTGCGAGTGTGTGCAAGTGTGTTTGTGCGAGTGTGTATGAGTGTGTGTGTGCGAGTGTGTGCAAGTGTGTATGAGTGAGTGTGTGCGAGTGTGTGCGAGTGTGTGTGCGAGTGTGTGCGCGAGTGTGTGCGTGTGAGTGTGTGCGAGTGTGTGCGATTGTGTGTGTGAGTGTGTAGGACTGTATGTGCGAGTGTGTGTGACTGTGTTCGAGTGTGTGTGTGCGAGTGTGTGAGCATGTGTGAGTGTGTGCAAGTGTGTGCGTGCGAGTGTGTGTGTGCGAGTGTGTGTGATTGTGTATGAGTGTGTGCGAGTGTGTGCGAGTATGTGTGTGAGCGTGTGCGAGTGTGTGCGAGTGTGTGCGAGTGTGTGCGTGCGAGTGCATGCGAGTGAGTGTGAGTGTGTGCAAATGTGTGCGAGAGTGTGCGAGTGTGGGCGTGCGAGTGTGTGCGAGTGTGCGCGAGTGTGTGAGTGAGTGTGTGTGTGAGTGTGAGTGTGTGCTAGTGTGCATGAGTGTGTGAGTGTGTGCGAGTGTGCGCGAGTGTGCGTGTGAGTGAGTGTGTGTGCGAGTGTGTGTGATTGTGTGTGAGTGTGTACGAGTGTGTGTAGGAGTGTGTGCGAGTGTGTGCGATTGTGTGTGTGAGTGTGTAGGACTGTATGTGCAAGTGTGTGTGAGTGTGTTTGAGTGTGTGAGTGTGTGCGAGTGTGTGTGAGTGTGTGCAAGTGTGTGTGTGCAAGTGTGTGTGTGCAAGTGTGTTCGAGTGTGTGTGCGAGTGTGTATGAGTGTCTGTGTGTGCAAGTGTGTTCGCGAGTGTGTGCGTGTGAGTGAGTGTGTGTGTGAGTGTGAGTGTGTGCTAGTGTGCATGAGTGTGTGAGTGTGTGCGAGTGTGCGCGAGTGTGCGTGTGAGTGAGTGTGTGTGCGAGTGTGTGTGAGTGTGTGTGAGTGTGTACGAGTGTGTGTAGGAGTGTGTGCAAGTGTGTGCGATTGTGTGTGTGAGTGTGTAGGACTGTATGTGCAAGTGTGTGCGAGTGTGTTTGAGTTTGTGAGTGTGTGCGAGTGTGTGTGAGTGTGTGTGTGTGTGTGCGAGTGTGTGTGTGCAAGTGTGTGTGTGCAAGTGCGTGTGAGTGAGTGCAAGTGTGTGCAAATGTTGGTGCGAGTGTGCGAGTGTGGGCATGCGAGTGTGTGCTAGTGTGCGAGAGTGTGCAAGTGTGTGCGAGTGTGTGTGTGCGAGTGTGTGTGCAATTGTGTATGAGTGTGTGCGAGTGTGTGCGTGTGTGTGTGCAAGTGCGTGTGAGTGAGTGCAAGTGTGTGCAAATGTGTGTGCGAGTGTGCGAGTGTGGGCATGCGAGTGTGTGCTAGTGTGCGCGAGTGTGTGAGTGTGTGCGAGTGTGCGTGAGTAAGTGTGTGTGTGAGTGTGTGCGAGTGTTGCCGAGTGTGTGTGTGAGTGTGTAGGACTGTGTGTGCGAGTGTGTGTGCGAGTGTGTGTGTACGAGTGTGTTCGAGTGTGTGCAATTTTGTGCGAGTGTGTGTGTGCGAGTGCGTATGAGTAAGTGTGTGCGAATGTGTGCGAGTGTGTGCAAGTGTGTTTGCGAGTGTGTGCGTGCGACTGTGTGTGTGCGACTGTGTGCGAGTGTGTGCGAGTGTTTGCGTGTGTGTGCGCGTGTGTGTGCGTGTGTACGAGTGTGTGCGAGTGTGTGGGTGCGAGTGTGTGCAAGTGTGTGCGAGTGTGTGTGAGTGTGTGTGTGAGTGTGTGTGAATGTGTGCGAGTGTGTGCGTGTGAGTGCGAGTGTGTGCAAATGTGTGCGAGAGTGTGCGAGTGTGGGCGTGCGAGTGTGTGCGAGTGTGCGTGAGTGTGCGCGAGTGTGTGCGTGTGAGTGAGTGTGTGTGTGAGTGTGAGTGTGTGCTAGTGTGCATGAGTGTGTGAGTGTGTGCGAGTGTGCGCGAGTGTGCGTGTGAGTGAGTGAGTGTGTGTGCGAGTGTGTGTGTGAGTGTGTAGGACTGTATGTGCAAGTGTGTACGAGTGTGTAGGAGTGTGTGCGAGTGTGTGCGATTGTGTGTGTGAGTGTGTAGGACTGTATGTGCAAGTGTGTGCGAGTGTGTTTGAGTGTGTGAGTGTGTGCGAGTGTGTGTGAGTGTGTGTGAGTGTGTGTGCGTTTGTGCGAGTGTGTGCGTGTGTGTGCGAGTGAGTGTGAGTGAGTGCAAGTGTGTGCAAATGTGTGCGCGAGTGTGCGAGTGTGGGCATGCGAGTGTGTGCTAGTGTGCGCGAGTGTGTGTGAGTGTGCGTGAGTAAGTGTGTGTGTGAGTGTGTGCGAGTGTTGCCGAGTGTGTGTGCGAGTGTGAGCAAGTGTGTGTGTACGAGTGTGTTCGAGTGTGTGCAATTTTGTGCGAGTGTGTGTGTGCGAGTGCGTATGAGTAAGTGTGTGCGAATGTGTGCGAGTGTGTGCGCGAGGGTGTGTGCACGTGTGTGCATGTGACTGTGTGTGTGCGACTGTGGGCGAGTGTGTGCGTGTGTTTGCGTGTGTGTGCGCGTGTCTGTGCGTGTGTACGAGTGTGTGCGAGTGTGTGGGTGCGAGTGTGTGCAAGTGTGTGCGAGTGTGTGTGAGTGTGAGTGTGTGTGAATGTGTGCGAGTCTGTGTGTGCGAGTGTGTGTGTGCGATTGTGTATGAGTGTGTGCGAGTATGTGTGTGAGCGTGTGCGAGTGTGTGCGTGTGAGTGCATGCGAGTGAGTGCCAGTGTGTGCAAATGTGTGCGAGTGTGTGCGAGTGTGCGCGAATGTGCGCGAGTGTGTGCGTGTGAGTGAGTGTGTGTGTGAGTGTGAGTGTGTGCTAGTGTGCATGAGTGTGTGAGTGTGTGCGAGTGTGCGCGAGTGTGCGTGTGAGTGAGTGTGTGTGCGAGTGTGTGTGAGTGTGTACGAGTGGGTGTAGGAGTGTGTGCGAGTGTGTGCGATTGTGTGTGTGAGTGTGTAGCACTGTATGTGCAAGTGTGTGCGAGTGTGTTTGAGTGTGTGAGTGTGTGCGAGTGTGTGTGAGTGTTTGTGAGTGTGTGCAAGTGTGTGTGTGCGAGTGTGTGTGTGCGAGTGTGTGTCTGTGCAAGTGTGTTCGAGTGTGTGTGCGAGTGTGTATGAGTGTGTGTGTGTGCAAGTGTGTGCGTGAGTGTGTGCATGTGAGTGAGTGTGTGTGTGAGTGTGAGTGTGTGCTAGTGTGCATGAGTGTGTGCGAGTGTGCGTGTGAGTGAGTGAGTGTGTGTGCGAGTGTGTGTGTGAGTGTGTGCAAGTGTGTTTGAGTGTGTGTGCGAGTGTGTATGAGTGTGTGTGTGTGCAAGTGTGTGCGCGTGTGTGTGAGTGTCTGTGAGTGTGTGCATGAGTGAGTGTGTGCGAGTGTGTGTGAGTTTGTGTGTGTGTGAGGGTGTGCGAGTGTGTGCGTGTGAGTGTGTGCGAGTGTGTGTGTGAGTGTGTGCGAGTGTGTGTGTGCAATTGTGTATTAGTGAATGTGTGCGAGTGTGCGTGAGTGTGTGTGTATGTGAGTGAGTGAGTGTGTGTGTGCGAGTGTGTGCGAGTGAGTGTGAGTGAGTGTGTGCGAGTGTGTGTGTGCGATTGTGCATAAGTGTGTGCGAGTGTGTGTGTGAGTGTGTAGGACTGTGTGTGCGAGTGTGTGTGCGAGTGTGTGCGAGTGTGTGTGAGTGTGTGTAGGAGTGTGTGTAGGAGTGTGTGCGATTGTGTGTGTGAGTGTGTAGTACTGTATGTGCGACTTTGTTCGAGTGTGTGTGTGCGAGTATGTGAGCATGTGTGAGTGTGTGCAAGTGTGTGCGTGCGAGTGTGTGTGTGCAAGTGTGTGTGATTGTGTATGAGTGAGTGTGTGCGAGTGTGCGTGCAAGTGTGTTTGAGTGTGTTTGTGCAAGTGTGTATGAGTGTGTCTGTGCGAGTGTGTGCAACTGTGTTTGTGCGAGTGTGTATGAGTGTGTGTGTGCGAGTGTGTGCAAGTGTGTGTGATTGTGTGTGAGTGTGTGTATGAGTGAGTGTGTGCGAGTGTGTGCGAGTGTGTGTGCGAGTGTGTTTGCGAGTGTGTGCGTGTGAGTGTGTGCGAGTGTGTGTGAGTGTGTAGGACTGTATGTGCGAGTGTGTGTGACTGTGTTCGAGTGTGTGTGTGCGAGTGTGTGAGCATGTGTGAGTGTGTGCAAGTGTGTGCGTGCGAGTGTGTGTGTGCGAGTGTGTGTGATTGTGTATGAGTGTGTGCGAGTGTGTGCGAGTATGTGTGTGAGCGTGTGCGAGTGTGTGCGAGTGTGTGCGAGTGTGTGCGTGCGAGTGCATGCGAGTGAGTGCGAGTGTGTGCAAATGTGTGCGAGAGTGTGCGAGTGTGGGCGTGCGAGTGTGTGCGAGTGTGCGCGAGTGTGTGAGTGAGTGTGTGTGTGAGTGTGAGTGTGTGCTAGTGTGCATGAGTGTGTGAGTGTGTGCGAGTGTGCACGAGTGTGCGTGTGAGTGAGTGTGTGTGCGAGTGTGTGTGATTGTGTGTGAGTGTGTACGAGTGTGTGTAGGAGTGTGTGTGAGTGTGTGCGATTGTGTGTGTGAGTGTGTAGGACTGTATGTGCAAGTGTGTGCGAGTGTGTTTGAGTGTGTGAGTGTGTGCGAGTGTGTGTGAGTGTGTGCAAGTGTGTGTGTGCAAGTGTGTGTGTGCAAGTGTGTGTGTGCAAGTGTGTTCGAGTGTGTGTGCGAGTGTGTATGAGTGTCTGTGTGTGCAAGTGTGTTCGCGAGTGTGTGCGTGTGAGTGAGTGTGTGTGTGAGTGTGAGTGTGTGCTAGTGTGCATGAGTGTGTGAGTGTGTGCGAGTGTGCGTGTGAGTGAGTGTGTGTGCGAGTGTGTGCGAGTGTGTGAGTGTGTGTGTGAATGTGTGTGCGAGTGTGTATGAGTGTATGTGTGAGTGTGTGCAAGTGTGTGAGAGTGTGTGTGCGAGTGTGTGCAAGTGTGTGCGAGTGAGTGTGTGCGAGTGTGTGCGAGAGTGTGCAAGTATGTGCGAGTGTGTGTGTGCGAGTGTGTGTGCAATTGTGTATGAGTGTGTGCGAGTGTGTGTGCGTTTGTGCGAGTGTGTGCGTGTGTGTGTGCAAGTGCGTGTGAGTGAGTGCAAGTGTGTGCAAATGTTGGTGCGAGTGTGCGAGTGTGGGCATGCGAGTGTGTGCTAGTGTGCGAGAGTGTGCAAGTGTGTGCGAGTGTGTGTGTGCGAGTGTGTGTGCAATTGTGTATGAGTGTGTGCGAGTGTGTGCGTGTGTGTGTGCAAGTGCGTGTGAGTGAGTGCAAGTGTGTGCAAATGTGTGTGCGAGTGTGCGAGTGTGGGCATGCGAGTGTGTGCTAGTGTGCGCGAGTGTGTGAGTGTGTGCGAGTGTGCGTGAGTAAGTGTGTGTGTGAGTGTGTGCGAGTGTTGCCGAGTGTGTGTGTGAGTGTGTAGGACTGTGTGTGCGAGTGTGTGTGTACGAGTGTGTTCGAGTGTGTGCAATTTTGTGCGAGTGTGTGTGTGCGAGTGCGTATGAGTAAGTGTGTGCGAATGTGTGCGAGTGTGTGCAAGTGTGTGTGCGAGTGTGTTTGCGAGTGTGTGCGTGCGACTGTGTGTGTGCGACTGTGTGCGAGTGTTTGCGTGTGTGCGCGTGTGTGTGCGTGTGTACGAGTGTGTGCGAGTGTGTGGGTGCGAGTGTGTGCAAGTGTGTGCGAGTGTGTGTGAGTGTGTGTGTGAGTGTGTGTGAATGTGTGCGAGTGTGTGCGTGTGAGTGCGAGTGTGTGCAAATGTGTGCGAGAGTGTGCGAGTGTGGGCGTGCGAGTGTGTGCGAGTGTGCGTGAGTGTGCGCGAGTGTGTGCGTGTGAGTGAGTGTGTGTGTGAGTGTGAGTGTGTGCTAGTGTGCATGAGTGTGTGAGTGTGTGCGAGTGTGCGCGAGTGTGCGTGTGAGTGAGTGAGTGTGTGTGCGAGTGTGTGTGTGAGTGTGTAGGACTGTATGTGCAAGTGTGTACGAGTGTGTAGGAGTGTGTGCGAGTGTGTGCGATTGTGTGTGTGAGTGTGTAGGACTGTATGTGCAAGTGTGTGCGAGTGTGTTTGAGTGTGTGAGTGTGTGCGAGTGTGTGTGAGTGTGTGTGAGTGTGTGTGCGTTTGTGCGAGTGTGTGCGTGTGTGTGCGAGTGAGTGTGAGTGAGTGCAAGTGTGTGCAAATGTGTGCGCGAGTGTGCGAGTGTGGGCATGCGAGTGTGTGCTAGTGTGCGCGAGTGTGTGTGAGTGTGCGTGAGTAAGTGTGTGTGTGAGTGTGTGCGAGTGTTGCCGAGTGTGTGTGCGAGTGTGTGCAAGTGTGTGTGTACGAGTGTGTTCGAGTGTGTGCAATTTTGTGCGAGTGTGTGTGTGCGAGTGCGTATGAGTAAGTGTGTGCGAATGTGTGCGAGTGTGTGCGCGAGGGTGTGTGCACGTGTGTGCATGTGACTGTGTGTGTGCGACTGTGGGCGAGTGTGTGCGTGTGTTTGCGTGTGTGTGCGCGTGTCTGTGCGTGTGTACGAGTGTGTGCGAGTGTGTGGGTGCGAGTGTGTGCAAGTGTGTGCGAGTGTGTGTGAGTGTGAGTGTGTGTGAATGTGTGCGAGTCTGTGTGTGCGAGTGTGTGTGTGCGATTGTGTATGAGTGTGTGCGAGTATGTGTGTGAGCGTGTGCGAGTGTGTGCGTGTGAGTGCATGCGAGTGAGTGCCAGTGTGTGCAAATGTGTGCGAGTGTGCGCGAATGTGCGCGAGTGTGTGCGTGTGAGTGAGTGTGTGTGTGAGTGTGAGTGTGTGCTAGTGTGCATGAGTGTGTGAGTGTGTGCGAGTGTGCGCGAGTGTGCGTGTGAGTGAGTGTGTGTGCGAGTGTGTGTGAGTGTGTACGAGTGGGTGTAGGAGTGTGTGCGAGTGTGTGCGATTGTGTGTGTGAGTGTGTAGCACTGTATGTGCAAGTGTGTGCGAGTGTGTTTGAGTGTGTGAGTGTGTGCGAGTGTGTGTGAGTGTTTGTGAGTGTGTGCAAGTGTGTGTGTGCGAGTGTGTGTCTGTGCAAGTGTGTTCGAGTGTGTGTGCGAGTGTGTATGAGTGTGTGTGTGTGCAAGTGTGTGCGTGAGTGTGTGCATGTGAGTGAGTGTGTGTGTGAGTGTGAGTGTGTGCTAGTGTGCATGAGTGTGTGCGAGTGTGCGTGTGAGTGAGTGAGTGTGTGTGCGAGTGTGTGTGTGAGTGTGTGCAAGTGTGTTTGAGTGTGTGTGCGAGTGTGTATGAGTGTGTGTGTGTGCAAGTGTGTGCGCGTGTGTGTGAGTGTCTGTGAGTGTGTGCATGAGTGAGTGTGTGCGAGTGTGTGTGAGTTTGTGTGTGTGTGTGAGGGTGTGCGAGTGTGTGCGTGTGAGTGTGTGCGAGTGTGTGTGTGAGTGTGTGCGAGTGTGTGTGTGCAATTGTGTATTAGTGAATGTGTGCGAGTGTGCGTGAGTGTGTGTGTATGTGAGTGAGTGAGTGTGTGTGTGCGAGTGTGTGCGAGTGAGTGTGAGTGAGTGTGTGCGAGTGTGTGTGTGCGATTGTGCATAAGTGTGTGCGAGTGTGTGTGTGAGTGTGTAGGACTGTGTGTGCGAGTGTGTGTGCGAGTGTGTGCGAGTGTGTGTAGGAGTGTGTGTAGGAGTGTGTGCGATTGTGTGTGTGAGTGTGTAGTACTGTATGTGCGACTTTGTTCGAGTGTGTGTGTGCGAGTATGTGAGCATGTGTGAGTGTGTGCAAGTGTGTGCGTGCGAGTGTGTGTGTGCAAGTGTGTGTGATTGTGTATGAGTGAGTGTGTGCGAGTGTGCGTGCAAGTGTGTTTGAGTGTGTTTGTGCAAGTGTGTATGAGTGTGTCTGTGCGAGTGTGTGCAAGTGTGTTTGTGCGAGTGTGTATGAGTGTGTGTGTGCGAGTGTGTGCAAGTGTGTGTGATTGTGTGTGAGTGTGTGTATGAGTGAGTGTGTGCGAGTGTGTGCGAGTGTGTGTGCGAGTGTGTGCGCGAGTGTGTGCGTGTGAGTGTGTGCGAGTGTGTGCGATTGTGTGTGTGAGTGTGTAGGACTGTATGTGCGAGTGTGTGTGACTGTGTTCGAGTGTGTGTGTGCGAGTGTGTGAGCATGTGTGAGTGTGTGCAAGTGTGTGCGTGCGAGTGTGTGTGTGCGAGTGTGTGTGATTGTGTATGAGTGTGTGCGAGTGTGTGCGAGTATGTGTGTGAGCGTGTGCGAGTGTGTGCGAGTGTGTGCGTGCGAGTGCATGCGAGTGAGTGCGAGTGTGTGCAAATGTGTGCGAGAGTGTGCGAGTGTGGGCGTGCGAGTGTGTGCGAGTGTGCGCGAGTGTGTGAGTGAGTGTGTGTGTGAGTGTGAGTGTGTGCTAGTGTGCATGAGTGTGTGAGTGTGTGCGAGTGTGCACGAGTGTGCGTGTGAGTGAGTGTGTGTGCGAGTGTGTGTGATTGTGTGTGAGTGTGTACGAGTGTGTGTAGGAGTGTGTGCGATTGTGTGTGTGAGTGTGTAGGACTGTATGTGCAAGTGTGTGCGAGTGTGTTTGAGTGTGTGAGTGTGTGCGAGTGTGTGTGAGTGTGTGCAAGTGTGTGTGTGCAAGTGTGTGTGTGCAAGTGTGTTCGAGTGTGTGTGCGAGTGTGTATGAGTGTCTGTGTGTGCAAGTGTGTTCGCGAGTGTGTGCGTGTGAGTGAGTGTGTGTGTGAGTGTGAGTGTGTGCTAGTGTGCATGAGTGTGTGAGTGTGTGCGAGTGTGCGTGTGAGTGAGTGTGTGTGCGAGTGTGTGCGAGTGTGTGAGTGTGTGTGCGAATGTGTGTGCAAGTGTGTATGAGTGTATGTGTGAGTGTGTGCAAGTGTGTGAGAGTGTGTGTGCGAGTGTGTGCAAGTGTGTGCGAGTGAGTGTGTGTGAGTGTGTGCGAGAGTGTGCAAGTGTGTGCGAGTGTGTGTGTGCGAGTGTGTGTGCAATTGTGTATGAGTGTGTGCGAGTGTGTGTGCGTTTGTGCGAGTGTGTGCGTGTGTGTGTGCAAGTGCGTGTGAGTGAGTGCAAGTGTGTGCAAATGTGTGTGCGAGTGTGCGAGTGTGGGCATGCGAGTGTGTGCTAGTGTGCGAGAGTGTGCAAGTGTGTGCGAGTGTGTGTGTGCGAGTGTGTGTGCAATTGTGTATGAGTGTGTGCGAGTGTGTGCGTGTGTGTGTGCAAGTGCGTGTGAGTGAGTGCAAGTGTGTGCAAATGTGTGTGCGAGTGTGCGAGTGTGGGCATGCGAGTGTGTGCTAGTGTGCGCGAGTGTGTGAGTGTGTGCAAGTGTGCGTGAGTAAGTGTGTGTGTGAGTGTGTGCGAGTGTTGCCGAGTGTGTGTGTGAGTGTGTAGGACTGTGTGTGCGAGTGTGTGTGCGAGTGTGTGTGTACGAGTGTGTTCAAGTGTGTGCAATTTTGTGCGAGTGTGTGTGTGCGAGTGCGTATGAGTAAGTGTGTGTGAATGTGTGCGAGTGTGTGCGAGTGTGTGTGTGAGTGTGTTTGCGAGTGTGTGCGTGCGACTGTGTGTGTGCGACTGTGTGCGAGTGTGTGCGAGTGTTTGCGTGTGTGTGCGCGTGTGTGTGCGTGTGTACGAGTGTGTGCGAGTGTGTGGGTGCGAGTGTGTGCAAGTGTGTGCGAGTGTGTGTGAGTGTGTGTGTGAGTGTGTGTGTGAGTGTGTGTGAATGTGTGCGAGTGTGTGCGTGTGAGTGCGAGTGTGTGCAAATGTGTGCGAGAGTGTGCGAGTGTGGGCGTGCGAGTGTGTGAGAGTGTGCGTGAGTGTGCGCGAGTGTGTGCGTGTGAGTGAGTGTGTGTGTGAGTGTGAGTGTGTGCTAGTGTGCATGAGTGTGTGAGTGTGTGCGAGTGTGCGCGAGTGTGCGTGTGAGTGAGTGAGTGTGTGTGCGAGTGTGTGTGATTGTGTGTGAGTGTGTACGAGTGTGTGTAGGAGTGTGTGCGAGTGTGTGCGATTGTGTGTGTGAGTGTGTAGGACTGTATGTGCAAGTGTGTGCGAGTGTGTTTGAGTGTGTGAGTGTGTGCGAGTGTGTGTGAGTGTGTGTGAGTGTGTGCAAGTGTGTGTGTGCAAGTGTGTGTGTGCAAGTGTGTGTGTGCAAGTGTGTTCGAGTGTGTGTGCGAGTGTGTATGAGTGTCTGTGTGTGCAAGTGTGTTTGCGAGTGTGTGCGTGTGAGTGAGTGTGTGTGTGAGTGTGAGTGTGTGCTAGTGTGCATGAGTGTGTGAGTGTGTGCGAGTGTGCGTGTGAGTGAGTGTGTGTGCGAGTGTGTGCGAGTGTGTGAGTGTGTGTGCGAGTGAGTGTGTGCGAGTGTGTATGAGTGTATGTGCGAGTGTGTGCAAGTGTGTGAGAGTGTGTGAGAGTGTGTGTGTGCGAGAATGTGCAAGTGTGTTTGAGTGAGTGTGTGCGAGTGTGTGCGAGAGTGTGCAAGTGTGTGCGAGTGTGTGTGTGCGAGTGTGTGTGCAATTGTGTATGAGTGTGTGCGAGTGTGTGTGCGTTTGTGCGAGTGTGTGCGTGTGTGTGTGCAAGTGCGTGTGAGTGAGTGCAAGTGTGTGCAAATGTGTGTGCGAGTGTGCGAGTGTGGGCATGCGAGTGTGTGCTAGTGTGCAAGAGTGTGCAAGTGTGTGCGAGTGTGTGTGTGCGAGTGTGTGTGCAATTGTGTATGAGTGTGTGCGAGTGTGTGTGCGTTTGTGCGAGTGTGTGCGTGTGTGTGTGCAAGTGCGTGTGAGTGAGTGCAAGTGTGTGCAAATGTGTGTGCGAGTGTGCGAGTGTGGGCATGCGAGTGTGTGCTAGTGTGCGCGAGTGTGTGAGTGTGTGCGAGTGTTGCCGAGTGTGTGTGTGAGTGTGTAGGACTGTGTGTGCGAGTGTGTGCGAGTGTGTGTGCGAGTGTGTGTGTACGAGTGTGTTCGAGTGTGTGCAATTTTGTGCGAGTGTGTGTGTGCGAGTGCGTATGAGTAAGTGTGTGCGAATGTGTGCGAGTGTGTGCGAGTGTGTGTGCGAGTGTGTGTGTGAGTGTGTGCGTGCGACTGTGTGTGTGCGAGTGTGTGCGAGTGTGTGCGAGTGTTTGCGTGTGAGTGCGCGTGTGTGTGCGTGTGTACGAGTGTGTGCGAGTGTGTGGGTGCGAGTGTGTGCAAGTGTGTGCGAGTGTGTGTGAGTGTGTGTGTGAGTGTGTGTGAATGTGTGCGAGTCTGTGTGTGCGAGTGTGTGTGTGCGATTGTGTATGAGTGTGAGCGAGTATGTGTGTGAGTGTGTGCGAGTGTGTGCGAGTGTGTGCGTGCGAGTGCATGCGAGTGAGTGCGAGTGTGTGCAAATGTGTGCGAGAGTGTGCGCGAGTGTGCGCGAGTGTGTGCGTGTGAGTGTGTTTGTGAGTGTGAGTGTGTGCTAATGTGCATGAGTGTGTGAGTGTGTGCGAGTGTGCGCGAGTGTGCGTGTGAGTGAGTGAGTGTGTGTGCGAGTGTGTGTAAGTGTGTGTGAGTGTGTACGAGTGTGTGTAGGAGTGTGTGCGAGTGTGTGCGATTGTGTGTGTGAGTGTGTAGGACTGTATGTGCAAGTGTGTGCGAGTGTGTTTGAGTGTGTGAGTGTGTGCGAGTGTGTGTGAGTGTGTGCAAGTGTGTGTGTGCGAGTGTGTGTGTGCAAGTGTGTGTGTGCAAGTGTGTGCGAGTGTGTATGAGTGTGTGTGTGTGCAAGTGTGTTCGCGAGTGTGTGCGCGAGTGTGTGCGTGTGAGTGAGTGTGTGTGTGTGAGTGTGAGTGTGTGCTAGTGTGCATGAGTGTGAGTGTGTGTGTGCGAGTGTGCGTGTGAGTCAGTGAGTGTGTGTGCGAGTGTGTGTGTGAGTGTGTGCAAGTGTGTTCGAGTGTGTGTGTGAGTGTGCATGAGTGAGTGTGTGCGAGTGTGTGTGAGTTTGTGTGTGTGTGAGTGTGTGCGAGTGTGTGTGTGTGAGTGTGTGCGAGTGTGTGTGTGAGTGTGTGCGAGTGTGTGTGTGCGATTGTGTATTAGTGAATTTGTGCGAGTGTGCGTGAGAGTGAGTGAATGTGTGTGTGCGAGTGTGTGCGAGTGAGTGTGAGTGAGTGTGTGCGAGTGTGTGCGAGTGTGTGTGTGCGATTGTGCATAAGTGTGTGCGAGTGTGTGTGTGAGTGTGTAGGACTGTGTGTGCGAGTGTGTGTGCGTGTGTGTGAGTGTGTGTAGGAGTGTGTGTGAGTGTGTGCGATTGTGTGTGTGAGTGTATAGTACTGTATGTGCGACTGTGTTCGAGTGTGTGTGTGCGAGTGTGTGAGCATGTGTGAGTGTGTGCAAGTGTGTGCGTGCGAGTGTGTGTGATTGTGTATGAGTGAGTGTGTGCGAGTGTGTGCGAGTGTGTGTGCAAGTGTGTTTGAGTGTGTTTGTGCAAGTGTGTATGAGTGTGTGTGTGCGAGTGTGTGCAAGTGTGTTTGTGCGAGTGTGTATGAGTGTGTGTGTGCGAGTGTGTGCAAGTGTGTGTGATTGTGTGTGAGTGTGTGTATGAGTGAGTGTGTGCGAGTGTGTGCGCGAGTGTGTGCGTGTGAGTGTGTGCGAGTGTGTGCGAGTGTGTGTAAGTGTGTGCGATTGTGTGTGTGAGTGTGTAGGACTGTATGTGCGAGTGTGTGTGACTGTGTTCGAGTGTGTGTGTGCGAGTGTGTGAGTGTGTGCAAGTGTGTGCGTGCGAGTGTGTGTGTGCGAGTGTGTGTGATTGTGTATGAGTGACTGTGTGCGAGTGTGTGCGAGTGTGTGTGCAAGTGTGTTTGAGTGTGTTTGTGCAAGTGTGTATGAGTGTGTGTGTGTGAGTGTGTGCAAGTGTGTTTGTGCGAGTGTGTATGAGTGTGTGTGTGCGAGTGTGTGCAAGTGTGTGTGATTGTGTGTGAGTGTGTGTATTAGTGAGTGTGTGCGAGTGTGTGTGCGAGTGTGTGCGCGAGTGTGTGCGAGTGTGTGCGAGTGTGTGTAAGTGTGTGCGATTGTGTGTGTGAGTGTGTAGGACTGTATGTGCGAGTGTGTGTGACTGTGTTCGAGTGTGTGTGCGAGTGTGTGAGTGTGTGCAAGTGTGTGCGTGCGAGTGTGTGTGTGCGAGTGTGTGTGATTGTGTATGAGTGAGTGTGTGCGAGTGTGTGCGAGTGTGTGTGCAAGTGTGTTTGAGTGTGTTTGTGCAAGTGTGTATGAGTGTGTGCGAGTGTGTGCAAGTGTGTTTGTGCGAGTGTGTATGAGTGTGTGTGTGCGA
The DNA here is from genome assembly GCF_046119375.1 of Phyllobates terribilis. Lineage (NCBI taxonomy): Eukaryota > Metazoa > Chordata > Amphibia > Anura > Dendrobatidae > Phyllobates > Phyllobates terribilis. The sequence continues at coordinate 22,706,733 of NW_027362776.1, forward strand.
GTGTGTGTGATTGTGTGTGAGTGTGTGTATGAGTGAGTGTGTGCGAGTGTGTGTGCGAGTGTGTGCGCGAGTGTGTGCGTGCTGGTATGCGCGAGTGTGTGTAGTAGTGTGTGTGACTGTGTGCGATTGTGTGTGTGAGTGTGTAGGACTGTATGTGCGAGTGTGTGCGACTGTGTTCGAGTGTGTGTGTGCGAGTGTGTGAGCATGTGTGAGTGTGCAAGTGTGTGTGTGCAAGTGTGTGCGTGCGAGTGTGTGCGAGTGTGTGCGAGTTTGTCCGAATGTGTGCGAGTGTGTGCGTGCGAGTGTGCGCGAGTGTGCACGAGTGTGTGCATGTAAGTGTGTGCGTGCGAGTGTGTGCGAGTGTGCTCGAGTGAATGGATGAGAGTGTGTGCGAGTGTGTGTGAGTGTGTGCAAGTAAGTGTGTGTGAGAGTGTATGAGTGAGTGTGTGTGAGTGTGTGTGTGCGAGTTTGTGTGCGAGTGTGTGCGAGTGAGTGTGTGCGAGTTTGTGTGCGAGTGTGTGTGCGAGTGTGTGTGTGCGAGTGTGTGTGTGCGTGTGTGCGCGTGAGTGTGTGCGAGTGTGTGAGTGCGAATGTGTGTGCGTGTGAGTGTGTGCGAGTGTGTATGTGCGAGTGTGTGCGAGTGTGTGTGCGAGTGTGTGCAAGTGTGTGCGAGTGTGTGCGAGTGTGTGCGAGTGTGTGTGTGCGAGTGTGTGTGTGCGAGTGTGTGTGCAATTGTGTATGAGTGTGTGCGAGTGTGTGTGCGTTTGTGCGAGTGTGTGCGTGTGTGTGTGCAAGTGCGTGTGAGTGAGTGCAAGTGTGTGCAAATGTGTGTGCGAGTGTGCGAGTGTGGGCATGCGAGTGTGTGCTAGTGTGCGAGAGTGTGCAAGTGTGTGCGAGTGTGTGTGTGCGAGTGTGTGTGCAATTGTGTATGAGTGTGTGCAAGTGTGTGTGCGTTTGTGCGAGTGTGTGCGTGTGTGTGTGCAAGTGCGTGTGAGTGAGTGCAAGTGTGTGCAAATGTGTGTGCGAGTGTGCGAGTGTGGGCATGCGAGTGTGTGCTAGTGTGTGCGAGTGTGTGAGTGTGTGCGAATGTTGCCGAGTGTGTGTGTGAGTGTGTAGGACTGTGTGTGCGAGTGTGTGCGAGTGTGTGTGCGAGTGTGTGTGTACGAGTGTGTTCGAGTGTGTGCAATTTTGTGCGAGTGTGTGTGTGCGAGTGCGTATGAGTAAGTGTGTGCGAATGTGTGTGAGTGTGTGCGAGTGTGTGTGCGAGTGTGTGCGTGCGACTGTGTGTGTGCGAGTGTGTGCGAGTGTGTGCGAGTGTTTGCGTGTGAGTGCGCGTGTGTGTGCGTGTGTACGAGTGTGTGCGAGTGTGTGGGTGCGAGTGTGTGCAAGTGTGTGCGAGTGTGTGTGAGTGTGTGTGTGAGTGTGTGTGAATGTGTGCGAGTCTGTGTGTGCGAGTGTGTGTGTGCGATTGTGTATGAGTGTGTGAGTGTGTGCGAGTGTGCACGAGTGTGCGTGTGAGTGAGTGAGTGTGTGTGCGAGTGTGTGTAAGTGTGTGTGAGTGTGTACGAGTGTGTGTAGGAGTGTGTGCGAGTGTGTGCGATTGTGTGTGTGAGTGTGTAGGACTGTATGTGCAAGTGTGTGCGAGTGTGTTTGAGTGTGTGAGTGTGTGCGAGTGTGTGTGAGTGTGTGCAAGTGTGTGTGTGCGAGTGTGTGTGTGCAAGTGTGTGTGTGCAAGTGTGTTCAAGTGTGTGTGCGAGTGTGTATGAGTGTGTGTGTGTGCAAGTGTGTGCGCGAGTGTGTGAGTGTGTGTGTGTGTGAGTGTGAGTGTGTGCTAGTGTGCATGAGTGTGAGTGTGTGTGTGCGTGTGAGTGAGTGTGTGTGTGAGTGTGTGCAAGTGTGTTCGAGTGTGTGTGTGCGAGTGTGTGTGTGCGATTGTGTATGAGTGTGTGCGAGTATGTGTGCAAATGTGTGCGAGAGTGTGCGAGTGTGGGCGTGCGAGTGTGTGCGAGTGTGTGCGTGTGAGTGTGTTTGTGAGTGTGAGTGTGTGCTAGTGTGCATGAGTGTGTGAGTGTGTGCGAGTGTGCGCGAGTGTGCGTGTGAGTGAGTGAGTGTGTGTGCGAGTGTGTGTAAGTGTGTGTGAGTGTGTACGAGTGTGTGTAGGAGTGTGTGCGAGTGTGTGCGATTGTGTGTGTGAGTGTGTAGGACTGTATGTGCAAGTGTGTGCGAGTGTGTTTGAGTGTGTGAGTGTGTGCGAGTGTGTGTGAGTGTGTGCAAGTGTGTGTGTGCGAGTGTGTGTGTGCAAGTGTGTGTGTGCAAGTGTGTGCGAGTGTGTATGAGTGTGTGTGTGTGCAAGTGTGTGCGCGAGAGTGTGCGCGAGTGTGTGCGTGTGAGTGAGTGTGTGTGTATGAGTGTGAGTGTGTGTGTGCGAGTGTGTGTGTGAGTCAGTGAGTGTGTGTGCGAGTGTGTGCGAGTGTGTGTGTGAGTGTGTGCAAGTGTGTTCGAGTGTGTGTGTGAGTGTGCATGAGTGAGTGTGTGCGAGTGTGTGTGAGTATGTGTGTGTGAGTGTGTGCGAGTGTGTGTGTGTGAGTGTGTGCGTGTGAGTGTGTGCGAGTGTGTGTGTGAGTGTGTGCGAGTGTGTGTGTGTGATTGTGTATTAGTGAATGTGTGCGAGTGTGCGTGAGAGTGAGTGAGTGTGTGTGTGCGAGTGTGTGCGAGTGAGTGTGAGTGTGTGCGAGTGTGTGCGAGTGTGTGTGTGCGATTGTGCATAAGTGTGTGCGAGTGTGTGTGTGAGTGTGTAGGACTGTGTGTGCGAGTGTGTGTGCGACTGTGTGTGCGTGTGTGTGAGTGTGTGTAGGAGTGTGTGTGAGTGTGTGCGATTGTGTGTGTGAGTGTGTAGTACTGTATGTGCGACTGTGTTCGAGTGTGTGTGTGCGAGTGTGTGAGCATGTGTGAGTGTGTGCAAGTGTGTGCGTGCAAGTGTGTGTGATTGTGTAAGAGTGAGTGTGTGCGAGTGTGTGCGAGTGTGTGTGCAAGTGTGTTTGAGTGTGTTTGTGCAAGTGTGTATGAGTGTGTGTGTGCGAGTGTGTGCAAGTGTGTTTGTGCGAGTGTGTATGAGTGTGTGTGTGCGAGTGTGTGCAAGTGTGTGTGATTGTGTGTGAGTGTGTGTATGAGTGAGTGTGTGCGAGTGTGTGTGCGAGTGTGTGTGCGAGTGTGTGCGTGTGAGTGTGTGCGTGTGTGTGTAAGTGTGTGCGATTGTGTGTGTGAGTGTGTAGGACTGTATGTGCGAGTGTGTGTGACTGTGTTCGAGTGTGTGTGTGCGAGTGTGTGAGTGTGTGCAAGTGTGTGCGTGCGAGTGTGTGTGTGCGAGTGTGTGTGATTGTGTATGAGTGAGTGTTTGCGAGTGTGTGCGAGTGTGTGTGCAAGTGTGTTTGAGTGTGTTTGTGCAAGTGTGTATGAGTGTGTGCGAGTGTGTGCAAGTGTGTTTGTGCGAGTGTGTATGAGTGTGTGTGTGCGAGTGTGTGCAAGTGTGTGTGATTGTGTGTGAGTGTGTGTATGAGTGAGTGTGTGCGAGTGTGTGTGCGAGTGTGTGCGCGAGTGTGTGCGTGCGGGTGTGCGCGAGTGTGTGTAGTAGTGTGTGCGATTGTGTGTGTGAGTGTGTAGGACTGTATGTGCGAGTGTGTGCGACTGTGTTCGAGTGTGTGTGTGCGACAGTGTGTGAGCATGTGTGAGTGTGTGCAAGTGTGTGTGTGCAAGTGTGTGCGTACGAGTGTGTGCGAGTGTGTCCGAATGTGTGCGAGTGTGTGCGTGCGAGTGTGCGCGAGTGTGCACGAGTGTGTGCATGTAAGTGTGTGCGTGCGAGTGTGTGCGAGTGTGCTCGAGTGAATGGGTGAGAGTGTGTGCGAGTGTGTGTGAGTGTGTACGAGTGGGTGTAGGAGTGTGTGCGAGTGTGTGCGATTGTGTGTGTGAGTGTGTAGCACTGTATGTGCAAGTGTGTGCGAGTGTGTTTGAGTGTGTGAGTGTGTGCGAGTGTGTGTGAGTGTTTGTGAGTGTGTGCAAGTGTGTGTGTGCGAGTGTGTGTGTGCGAGTGTGTGTCTGTGCAAGTGTGTTCGAGTGTGTGTGCGAGTGTGTATGAGTGTGTGTGTGTGCAAGTGTGTGCGTGAGTGTGTGCATGTGAGTGAGTGTGTGTGTGAGTGTGAGTGTGTGCTAGTGTGCATGAGTGTGTGCGCGTGTGCGTGTGAGTGAGTGAGTGTGTGTGCGAGTGTGTGTGTGAGTGTGTGCAAGTGTGTTTGAGTGTGTGTGCGAGTGTGTATGAGTGTGTGTGTGTGCAAGTGTGTGCGCGTGTGTGTGAGTGTCTGTGAGTGTGTGCATGAGTGAGTGTGTGCGAGTGTGTGTGAGTTTGTGTGTGTGTGTGAGGGTGTGCGAGTGTGTGCGTGTGAGTGTGTGCGAGTGTGTGTGTGAGTGTGTGCGAGTGTGTGTGTGCAATTGTGTATTAGTGAATGTGTGCGAGTGTGCGTGAGTGTGTGTGTATGTGAGTGAGTGAGTGTGTGTGTGCGAGTGTGTGCGAGTGAGTGTGAGTGAGTGTGTGCGAGTGTGTGTGTGCGATTGTGCATAAGTGTGTGCGAGTGTGTGTGTGAGTGTGTAGGACTGTGTGTGCGAGTGTGTGTGCGAGTGTGTGCGAGTGTGTGAGTGTGTGTAGGAGTGTGTGTAGGAGTGTGTGCGATTGTGTGTGTGAGTGTGTAGTACTGTATGTGCGACTTTGTTCGAGTGTGTGTGTGCGAGTATGTGAGCATGTGTGAGTGTGTGCAAGTGTGTGCGTGTGAGTGTGTGTGTGCAAGTGTGTGTGATTGTGTATGAGTGAGTGTGTGCGAGTGTGCGTGCAAGTGTGTTTGAGTGTGTTTGTGCAAGTGTGTATGAGTGTGTCTGTGCGAGTGTGTGCAAGTGTGTTTGTGCGAGTGTGTATGAGTGTGTGTGTGCGAGTGTGTGCAAGTGTGTGTGATTGTGTGTGAGTGTGTGTATGAGTGAGTGTGTGCGAGTGTGTGCGAGTGTGTGTGCGAGTGTGTGCGCGAGTGTGTGCGTGTGAGTGTGTGCGAGTGTGTGCGATTGTGTGTGTGAGTGTGTAGGACTGTATGTGCGAGTGTGTGTGACTGTGTTCGAGTGTGTGTGTGCGAGTGTGTGAGCATGTGTGAGTGTGTGCAAGTGTGTGCGTGCGAGTGTGTGTGTGCGAGTGTGTGTGATTGTGTATGAGTGTGTGCGAGTGTGTGCGAGTATGTGTGTGAGCGTGTGCGAGTGTGTGCGAGTGTGTGCGAGTGTGTGCGTGCGAGTGCATGCGAGTGAGTGCGAGTGTGTGCAAATGTGTGCGAGAGTGTGCGAGTGTGGGCGTGCGAGTGTGTGCGAGTGTGCGCGAGTGTGTGAGTGAGTGTGTGTGTGAGTGTGAGTGTGTGCTAGTGTGCATGAGTGTGTGAGTGTGTGCGAGTGTGCGCGAGTGTGTGTGTGATTGTGTGTGAGTGTGTACGAGTGTGTGTAGGAGTGTGTGCGAGTGTGTGCGATTGTGTGTGTGAGTGTGTAGGACTGTATGTGCAAGTGTGTGCGAGTGTGTTTGAGTGTGTGAGTGTGTGCGAGTGTGTGTGAGTGTGTGCAAGTGTGTGTGTGCAAGTGTGTGTGTGCAAGTGTGTTCGAGTGTGTGTGCGAGTGTGTATGAGTGTCTGTGTGTGCGAGTGTGTTCGCGAGTGTGTGCGTGTGAGTGAGTGTGTGTGTGAGTGTGAGTGTGTGCTAGTGTGCATGAGTGTGTGAGTGTGTGCGAGTGTGCGTGTGAGTGAGTGTGTGTGCGAGTGTGTGCGAGTGTGTGAGTGTGTGTGCGAATGTGTGTGCGAGTGTGTATGAGTGTATGTGCGAGTGTGTGCAAGTGTGTGAGAGTGTGTGTGCGAGTGTGTGCAAGTGTGTGCGAGTGAGTGTGTGCGAGTGTGTGCGAGAGTGTGCAAGTGTGTGCGAGTGTGTGTGTGCGAGTGTGTGTGCAATTGTGTATGAGTGTGTGCGAGTGTGTGTGCGTTTGTGCGAGTGTGTGCGTGTGTGTGTGCAAGTGTGTGTGAGTGAGTGCAAGTGTGTGCAAATGTGTGTGCGAGTGTGCGAGTGTGGGCATGCGAGTGTGTGCTAGTGTGCGAGAGTGTGCAAGTGTGTGCGAGTGTGTGTGTGCGAGTGTGTGTGCAATTGTGTATGAGTGTGTGCGAGTGTGTGCGTGTGTGTGTGCAAGTGCGTGTGAGTGAGTGCAAGTGTGTGCAAATGTGTGTGCGAGTGTGCGAGTGTGGGCATGCGAGTGTGTGCTAGTGTGCGCGAGTGTGTGAGTGTGTGCGAGTGTGCGTGAGTAAGTGTGTGTGTGAGTGTGTGCGAGTGTTGCCGAGTGTGTGTGTGAGTGTGTAGGACTGTGTGTGCGAGTGTGTGTGCGAGTGTGTGTGTACGAGTGTGTTCGAGTGTGTGCAATTTTGTGCGAGTGTGTGTGTGCGAGTGCGTATGAGTAAGTGTGTGCGAATGTGTGCGAGTGTGTGCAAGTGTGTGTGCGAGTGTGTTTGCGAGTGTGTGCGTGCGACTGTGTGTGTGCGACTGTGTGCGAGTGTGTGCGAGTGTTTGCGTGTGTGTGCGCGTGTGTGTGCGTGTGTACGAGTGTGTGCGAGTGTGTGGGTGCGAGTGTGTGCAAGTGTGTGCGAGTGTGTGTGAGTGTGTGTGTGAGTGTGTGTGAATGTGTGCGAGTGTGTGCGTGTGAGTGCGAGTGTGTGCAAATGTGTGCGAGAGTGTGCGAGTGTGGGCGTGCGAGTGTGTGCGAGTGTGCGTGAGTGTGCGCGAGTGTGTGCGTGTGAGTGAGTGTGTGTGTGAGTGTGAGTGTGTGCTAGTGTGCATGAGTGTGTGAGTGTGTGCGAGTGTGCGCGAGTGTGCGTGTGAGTGTGCGAGTGTGTGTGATTGTGTGTGAGTGTGTACGAGTGTGTAGGAGTGTGTGCGAGTGTGTGCGATTGTGTGTGTGAGTGTGTAGGACTGTATGTGCAAGTGTGTGCGAGTGTGTTTGAGTGTGTGAGTGTGTGCGAGTGTGTGTGAGTGTGTGTGAGTGTGTGCAAGTGTGTGTGTGCAAGTGTGTGTGTGCAAGTGTGTGTGTGCAAGTGTGTGTGTGCAAGTGTGTTCGAGTGTGTGTGCGAGTGTGTATGAGTGTCTGTGTGTGCAAGTGTGTTCGCGAGTGTGTGCGTGTGAGTGTGTGTGTGCGAGTGTGTGCGAGTGAGTGTGAGTGAGTGTGTGCAAGTGTGTGCGAGTGTGTGTGTGCGATTGTGCATAAGTGTGTGCGAGTGTGAGTGTGTAGGACTGTGTGTGCGAGTGTGTGTGCGAGTGTGTGCGAGTGTGTGTGAGTGTGTGTAGGAGTGTGTGTAGGAGTGTGTGCGATTGTGTGTGTGAGTGTGTAGTACTGTATGTGCGACTTTGTTCGAGTGTGTGTGTGCGAGTATGTGAGCATGTGTGAGTGTGTGCAAGTGTGTGCGTGCGAGTGTGTGTGTGCAAGTGTGTGTGATTGTGTATGAGTGAGTGTGTGCGAGTGTGCGTGCAAGTGTGTTTGAGTGTGTTTGTGCAAGTGTGTATGAGTGTGTCTGTGCGAGTGTGTGCAAGTGTGTTTGTGCGAGTGTGTATGAGTGTGTGTGTGCGAGTGTGTGCAAGTGTGTGTGATTGTGTGTGAGTGTGTGTATGAGTGAGTGTGTGCGAGTGTGTGCGAGTGTGTGTGCGAGTGTGTGCGCGAGTGTGTGCGTGTGAGTGTGTGCGAGTGTGTGCGATTGTGTGTGTGAGTGTGTAGGACTGTATGTGCGAGTGTGTGTGACTGTGTTCGAGTGTGTGTGTGCGAGTGTGTGAGCATGTGTGAGTGTGTGCAAGTGTGTGCGTGCGAGTGTGTGTGTGCGAGTGTGTGTGATTGTGTATGAGTGTGTGCGAGTGTGTGCGAGTATGTGTGTGAGCGTGTGCGAGTGTGTGCGAGTGTGTGCGTGCGAGTGCATGCGAGTGAGTGCGAGTGTGTGCAAATGTGTGCGAGAGTGTGCGAGTGTGGGCGTGCGAGTGTGTGCGAGTGTGCGCGAGTGTGTGAGTGAGTGTGTGTGTGAGTGTGAGTGTGTGCTAGTGTGCATGAGTGTGTGAGTGTGTGCGAGTGTGCACGAGTGTGCGTGTGAGTGAGTGTGTGTGCGAGTGTGTGTGATTGTGTGTGAGTGTGTACGAGTGTGTGTAGGAGTGTGTGCGAGTGTGTGCGATTGTGTGTGTGAGTGTGTAGGACTGTATGTGCAAGTGTGTGCGAGTGTGTTTGAGTGTGTGAGTGTGTGCGAGTGTGTGTGAGTGTGTGCAAGTGTGTGTGTGCAAGTGTGTGTGTGCAAGTGTGTTCGAGTGTGTGTGCGAGTGTGTATGAGTGTCTGTGTGTGCAAGTGTGTTCGCGAGTGTGTGCGTGTGAGTGAGTGTGTGTGTGAGTGTGAGTGTGTGCTAGTGTGCATGAGTGTGTGAGTGTGTGCGAGTGTGCGTGTGAGTGAGTGTGTGTGCGAGTGTGTGCGAGTGTGTGAGTGTGTGTGCGAATGTGTGTGCAAGTGTGTATGAGTGTATGTGTGAGTGTGTGCAAGTGTGTGAGAGTGTGTGTGCGAGTGTGTGCAAGTGTGTGCGAGTGAGTGTGTGCGAGTGTGTGCGAGAGTGTGCAAGTGTGTGCGAGTGTGTGTGTGCGAGTGTGTGTGCAATTGTGTATGAGTGTGTGCGAGTGTGTGTGCGTTTGTGCGAGTGTGTGCGTGTGTGTGTGCAAGTGCGTGTGAGTGAGTGCAAGTGTGTGCAAATGTGTGTGCGAGTGTGCGAGTGTGGGCATGCGAGTGTGTGCTAGTGTGCGAGAGTGTGCAAGTGTGTGCGAGTGTGTGTGTGCGAGTGTGTGTGCAATTGTGTATGAGTGTGTGCGAGTGTGTGCGTGTGTGTGTGCAAGTGCGTGTGAGTGAGTGCAAGTGTATGCAAATGTGTGTGCGAGTGTGCGAGTGTGGGCATGCGAGTGTGTGCTAGTGTGCGCGAGTGTGTGAGTGTGTGCAAGTGTGCGTGAGTAAGTGTGTGTGTGAGTGTGTGCGAGTGCTGCCGAGTGTGTGTGTGAGTGTGTAGGACTGTGTGTGCGAGTGTGTGTGTGAGTGTGTGTGTACGAGTGTGTTCGAGTGTGTGCAATTTTGTGCGAGTGTGTGTGTGCGAGTGCGTATGAGTAAGTGTGTGTGAATGTGTGCGAGTGTGTGCGAGTGTGTGTGTGAGTGTGTTTGCGAGTGTGTGCGTGCGACTGTGTGTGTGCGACTGTGTGCGAGTGTGTGCGAGTGTTTGCGTGTGTGTGCGCGTGTGTGTGCGTGTGTACGAGTGTGTGCGAGTGTGTGGGTGCGAGTGTGTGCAAGTGTGTGCGAGTGTGTGTGAGTGTGTGTGTGAGTGTGTGTGAATGTGTGCGAGTGTGTGCGTGTGAGTGCGAGTGTGTGCAAATGTGTGCGAGAGTGTGCGAGTGTGGGCGTGCGAGTGTGTGCGAGTGTGCGTGAGTGTGCGCGAGTGTGTGCGTGTGAGTGAGTGTGTGTGTGAGTGTGAGTGTGTGCTAGTGTGCATGAGTGTGTGAGTGTGTGCGAGTGTGCGCGAGTGTGCGTGTGAGTGAGTGAGTGTGTGTGCGAGTGTGTGTGATTGTGTGTGAGTGTGTACGAGTGTGTGTAGGAGTGTGTGCGAGTGTGTGCGATTGTGTGTGTGAGTGTGTAGGACTGTATGTGCAAGTGTGTGCGAGTGTGTTTGAGTGTGTGAGTGTGTGCGAGTGTGTGTGAGTGTGTGTGAGTGTGTGCAAGTGTGTGTGTGCAAGTGTGTGTGTGCAAGTGTGTGTGTGCAAGTGTGTGTGTGCAAGTGTGTTCGAGTGTGTGTGCGAGTGTGTATGAGTGTCTGTGTGTGCAAGTGTGTTTGCGAGTGTGTGCGTGTGAGTGAGTGTGTGTGTGAGTGTGAGTGTGTGCTAGTGTGCATGAGTGTGTGAGTGTGTGCGAGTGTGCGTGTGAGTGAGTGTGTGTGCGAGTGTGTGCGAGTGTGTGAGTGTGTGTGCGAGTGAGTGTGTGCGAGTGTGTATGAGTGTATGTGCGAGTGTGTGCAAGTGTGTGAGAGTGTGTGAGAGTGTGTGTGTGCGAGTGTGTGCAAGTGTGTTTGAGTGAGTGTGTGCGAGTGTGTGCGAGAGTGTGCAAGTGTGTGCGAGTGTGTGTGTGCGAGTGTGTGTGCAATTGTGTATGAGTGTGTGCGAGTGTGTGTGCGTTTGTGCGAGTGTGTGCGTGTGTGTGTGCAAGTGCGTGTGAGTGAGTGCAAGTGTGTGCAAATGTGTGTGCGAGTGTGCGAGTGTGGGCATGCGAGTGTGTGCTAGTGTGCAAGTGTGTGCGAGTGTGTGTGTGCGAGTGTGTGTGCAATTGTGTATGAGTGTGTGCGAGTGTGTGTGCGTTTGTGCGAGTGTGTGCGTGTGTGTGTGCAAGTGCGTGTGAGTGAGTGCAAGTGTGTGCAAATGTGTGTGCGAGTGTGCGAGTGTGGGCATGCGAGTGTGTGCTAGTGTGCGCGAGTGTGTGAGTGTGTGCGAGTGTTGCCGAGTGTGTGTGTGAGTGTGTAGGACTGTGTGTGCGAGTGTGTGCGAGTGTGTGTGCGAGTGTGTGTGTACGAGTGTGTTCGAGTGTGTGCAATTTTGTGCGAGTGTGTGTGTGCGAGTGCGTATGAGTAAGTGTGTGCGAATGTGTGCGAGTGTGTGCGAGTGTGTGTGCGAGTGTGTGTGTGAGTGTGTGCGTGCGACTGTGTGTGTGCGAGTGTGTGCGAGTGTGTGCGAGTGTTTGCGTGTGAGTGCGCGTGTGTGTGCGTGTGTACGAGTGTGTGCGAGTGTGTGGGTGCGAGTGTGTGCAAGTGTGTGCGAGTGTGTGTGAGTGTGTGTGTGAGTGTGTGTGAATGTGTGCGAGTCTGTGTGTGCGAGTGTGTGTGTGCGATTGTGTATGAGTGTGAGCGAGTATGTGTGTGAGTGTGTGCGAGTGTGTGCGAGTGTGTGCGTGCGAGTGCATGCGAGTGAGTGCGAGTGTGTGCAAATGTGTGCGAGAGTGTGCGCGAGTGTGCGCGAGTGTGTGCGTGTGAGTGTGTTTGTGAGTGTGAGTGTGTGCTAATGTGCATGAGTGTGTGAGTGTGTGCGAGTGTGCGCGAGTGTGCGTGTGAGTGAGTGAGTGTGTGTGCGAGTGTGTGTAAGTGTGTGTGAGTGTGTACGAGTGTGTGTAGGAGTGTGTGCGAGTGTGTGCGATTGTGTGTGTGAGTGTGTAGGACTGTATGTGCAAGTGTGTGCGAGTGTGTTTGAGTGTGTGAGTGTGTGCGAGTGTGTGTGAGTGTGTGCAAGTGTGTGTGTGCGAGTGTGTGTGTGCAAGTGTGTGTGTGCAAGTGTGTGCGAGTGTGTATGAGTGTGTGTGTGTGCAAGTGTGTTCGCGAGTGTGTGCGCGAGTGTGTGCGTGTGAGTGAGTGTGTGTGTGTGAGTGTGAGTGTGTGCTAGTGTGCATGAGTGTGAGTGTGTGTGTGCGAGTGTGCGTGTGAGTCAGTGAGTGTGTGTGCGAGTATGTGTGTGAGTGTGTGCAAGTGTGTTCGAGTGTGTGTGTGAGTGTGCATGAGTGAGTGTGTGCGAGTGTGTGTGAGTTTGTGTGTGTGTGAGTGTGTGCGAGTGTGTGTGTGTGTGAGTGTGTGCGAGTGTGTGTGTGAGTGTGTGCGAGTGTGTGTGTGCGATTGTGTATTAGTGAATTTGTGCGAGTGTGCGTGAGAGTGAGTGAATGTGTGTGTGCGAGTGTGTGCGAGTGAGTGTGAGTGAGTGTGTGCGAGTGTGTGTGAGTGTGTGTGTGCGATTGTGCATAAGTGTGTGCGAGTGTGTGTGTGAGTGTGTAGGACTGTGTGTGCGAGTGTGTGTGCGTGTGTGTGAGTGTGTGTAGGAGTGTGTGTGAGTGTGTGCGATTGTGTGTGTGAGTGTATAGTACTGTATGTGCGACTGTGTTCGAGTGTGTGTGTGCGAGTGTGTGAGCATGTGTGAGTGTGTGCAAGTGTGTGCGTGCGAGTGTGTGTGATTGTGTATGAGTGAGTGTGTGCGAGTGTGTGTGCAAGTGTGTTTGAGTGTGTTTGTGCAAGTGTGTATGAGTGTGTGTGTGCGAGTGTGTGCAAGTGTGTTTGTGCGAGTGTGTATGAGTGTGTGTGTGCGAGTGTGTGCAAGTGTGTGTGATTGTGTGTGAGTGTGTGTATGAGTGAGTGTGTGCGAGTGTGTGCGCGAGTGTGTGCGTGTGAGTGTGTGCGAGTGTGTGCGAGTGTGTGTAAGTGTGTGCGATTGTGTGTGTGAGTGTGTAGGACTGTATGTGCGAGTGTGTGTGACTGTGTTCGAGTGTGTGTGTGCGAGTGTGTGAGTGTGTGCAAGTGTGTGCGTGCGAGTGTGTGTGTGCGAGTGTGTGTGATTGTGTATGAGTGACTGTGTGCGAGTGTGTGCGAGTGTGTGTGCAAGTGTGTTTGAGTGTGTTTGTGCAAGTGTGTATGAGTGTGTGTGTGTGAGTGTGTGCAAGTGTGTTTGTGCGAGTGTGTATGAGTGTGTGTGTGCGAGTGTGTGCAAGTGTGTGTGATTGTGTGTGAGTGTGTGTATTAGTGAGTGTGTGCGAGTGTGTGTGCGAGTGTGTGCGCGAGTGTGTGCGTGTGAGTGTGTGCGAGTGTGTGCGAGTGTGTGTAAGTGTGTGCGATTGTGTGTGTGAGTGTGTAGGACTGTATGTGCGAGTGTGTGTGACTGTGTTCGAGTGTGTGTGCGAGTGTGTGAGTGTGTGCAAGTGTGTGCGTGCGAGTGTGTGTGTGCGAGTGTGTGTGATTGTGTATGAGTGAGTGTGTGCGAGTGTGTGCGAGTGTGTGTGCAAGTGTGTTTGAGTGTGTTTGTGCAAGTGTGTATGAGTGTGTGCGAGTGTGTGCAAGTGTGTTTGTGCGAGTGTGTATGAGTGTGTGTGTGCGAGTGTGTGTGATTGTGTGTGAGTGTGTGTATGAGTGAGTGTGTGCGAGTGTGTGTGCGAGTGTGTGCGCGAGTGTGTGCGTGCTGGTATGCGCGAGTGTGTGTAGTAGTGTGTGTGACTGTGTGCGATTGTGTGTGTGAGTGTGTAGGACTGTATGTGCGAGTGTGTGCGACTGTGTTCGAGTGTGTGTGTGCGAGTGTGTGAGCATGTGTGAGTGTGCAAGTGTGTGTGTGCAAGTGTGTGCGTGCGAGTGTGTGCGAGTGTGTGCGAGTTTGTCCGAATGTGTGCGAGTGTGTGCGTGCGAGTGTGCGCGAGTGTGCACGAGTGTGTGCATGTAAGTGTGTGCGTGCGAGTGTGTGCGAGTGTGCTCGAGTGAATGGATGAGAGTGTGTGCGAGTGTGTGTGAGTGTGTGCAAGTAAGTGTGTGTGAGAGTGTATGAGTGAGTGTGTGTGAGTGTGTGTGTGCGAGTTTGTGTGCGAGTGTGTGCGAGTGAGTGTGTGCGAGTTTGTGTGCGAGTGTGTGTGCGAGTGTGTGTGTGCGAGTGTGTGTGTGCGTGTGTGCGCGTGAGTGTGTGCGAGTGTGTGAGTGCGAATGTGTGTGCGTGTGAGTGTGTGCGAGTGTGTATGTGCGAGTGTGTGCGAGTGTGTGTGCGAGTGTGTGCAAGTGTGTGCGAGTGTGTGCGAGTGTGTGCGAGTGTGTGTGTGCGAGTGTGTGTGTGCGAGTGTGTGTGCAATTGTGTATGAGTGTGTGCGAGTGTGTGTGCGTTTGTGCGAGTGTGTGCGTGTGTGTGTGCAAGTGCGTGTGAGTGAGTGCAAGTGTGTGCAAATGTGTGTGCGAGTGTGCGAGTGTGGGCATGCGAGTGTGTGCTAGTGTGCGAGAGTGTGCAAGTGTGTGCGAGTGTGTGTGTGCGAGTGTGTGTGCAATTGTGTATGAGTGTGTGCAAGTGTGTGTGCGTTTGTGCGAGTGTGTGCGTGTGTGTGTGCAAGTGCGTGTGAGTGAGTGCAAGTGTGTGCAAATGTGTGTGCGAGTGTGCGAGTGTGGGCATGCGAGTGTGTGCTAGTGTGTGCGAGTGTGTGAGTGTGTGCGAATGTTGCCGAGTGTGTGTGTGAGTGTGTAGGACTGTGTGTGCGAGTGTGTGCGAGTGTGTGTGCGAGTGTGTGTGTACGAGTGTGTTCGAGTGTGTGCAATTTTGTGCGAGTGTGTGTGTGCGAGTGCGTATGAGTAAGTGTGTGCGAATGTGTGTGAGTGTGTGCGAGTGTGTGTGCGAGTGTGTGCGTGCGACTGTGTGTGTGCGAGTGTGTGCGAGTGTGTGCGAGTGTTTGCGTGTGAGTGCGCGTGTGTGTGCGTGTGTGCGAGTGTGTGCGAGTGTGTGGGTGCGAGTGTGTGCAAGTGTGTGCGAGTGTGTGTGAGTGTGTGTGTGAGTGTGTGTGAATGTGTGCGAGTCTGTGTGTGCGAGTGTGTGTGTGCGATTGTGTATGAGTGTGTGAGTGTGTGCGAGTGTGCGCGAGTGTGCGTGTGAGTGAGTGAGTGTGCGTGTGAGTGAGTGAGTGTGTGTGCGAGTGTGTGTAAGTGTGTGTGAGTGTGTACGAGTGTGTGTAGGAGTGTGTGCGAGTGTGTGCGATTGTGTGTGTGAGTGTGTAGGACTGTATGTGCAAGTGTGTGCGAGTGTGTTTGAGTGTGTGAGTGTGTGCGAGTGTGTGTGAGTGTGTGCAAGTGTGTGTGTGCGAGTGTGTGTGTGCAAGTGTGTGTGTGCAAGTGTGTTCAAGTGTGTGTGCGAGTGTGTATGAGTGTGTGTGTGTGCAAGTGTGTGCGCGAGTGTGTGAGTGTGTGTGTGTGAGTGTGAGTGTGTGCTAGTGTGCATGAGTGTGAGTGTGTGTGTGCGTGTGAGTGAGTGAGTGTGTGTGTGAGTGTGTGCAAGTGTGTTCGAGTGTGTGTGTGCGAGTGTGTGTGTGCGATTGTGTATGAGTGTGTGCGAGTATGTGTGCAAATGTGTGCGAGAGTGTGCGAGTGTGGGCGTGCGAGTGTGTGCGAGTGTGTGCGTGTGAGTGTGTTTGTGAGTGTGAGTGTGTGCTAGTGTGCATGAGTGTGTGAGTGTGTGCGAGTGTGCGCGAGTGTGCGTGTGAGTGAGTGAGTGTGTGTGCGAGTGTGTGTAAGTGTGTGTGAGTGTGTACGAGTGTGTGTAGGAGTGTGTGCGAGTGTGTGCGATTGTGTGTGTGAGTGTGTAGGACTGTATGTGCAAGTGTGTGCGAGTGTGTTTGAGTGTGTGAGTGTGTGCGAGTGTGTGTGAGTGTGTGCAAGTGTGTGTGTGCGAGTGTGTGTGTGCAAGTGTGTGTGTGCAAGTGTGTGCGAGTGTGTATGAGTGTGTGTGTGTGCAAGTGTGTGCGCGAGAATGTGCGCGAGTGTGTGCGTGTGAGTGAGTGTGTGTGTATGAGTGTGAGTGTGTGCTAGTGTGCATGAGTGTGAGTGTGTGTGTGCGAGTGTGTGTGTGAGTCAGTGAGTGTGTGTGCGAGTGTGTGCGAGTGTGTGTGTGAGTGTGTGCAAGTGTGTTCGAGTGTGTGTGTGAGTGTGCATGAGTGAGTGTGTGCGAGTGTGTGTGAGTATGTGTGTGTGAGTGTGTGTGTGTGAGTGTGTGCGTGTGAGTGTGTGCGAGTGTGTGTGTGAGTGTGTGCGAGTGTGTGTGTGTGATTGTGTATTAGTGAATGTGTGCGAGTGTGCGTGAGAGTGAGTGAGTGTGTGTGTGCGAGTGTGTGCGAGTGAGTGTGAGTGTGTGCGAGTGTGTGCGAGTGTGTGTGTGCGATTGTGCATAAGTGTGTGCGAGTGTGTGTGTGAGTGTGTAGGACTGTGTGTGCGACTGTGTGTGCATGTGTGTGAGTGTGTGTAGGAGTGTGTGTGAGTGTGTGCGATTGTGTGTGTGAGTGTGTAGTACTGTATGTGCGACTGTGTTCGAGTGTGTGTGTGCGAGTGTGTGAGCATGTGTGAGTGTGTGCAAGTGTGTGCGTGCGAGTGTGTGTGATTGTGTAAGAGTGAGTGTGTGCGAGTGTGTGCGAGTGTGTGTGCAAGTGTGTTTGAGTGTGTTTGTGCAAGTGTGTATGAGTGTGTGTGTGCGAGTGTGTGCAAGTGTGTTTGTGCGAGTGTGTATGAGTGTGTGTGTGCGAGTGTGTGCAAGTGTGTGTGATTGTGTGTGAGTGTGTGTATGAGTGAGTGTGTGCGAGTGTGTGTGCGAGTGTGTGTGCGAGTGTGTGCGTGTGAGTGTGTGCGTGTGTGTGTAAGTGTGTGCGATTGTGTGTGTGAGTGTGTAGGACTGTATGTGCGAGTGTGTGTGACTGTGTTCGAGTGTGTGTGTGCGAGTGTGTGAGTGTGTGCAAGTGTGTGCGTGCGAGTGTGTGTGTGCGAGTGTGTGTGATTGTGTATGAGTGAGTGTGTGCGAGTGTGTGCGAGTGTGTGTGCAAGTGTGTTTGAGTGTGTTTGTGCAAGTGTGTATGAGTGTGTGCGAGTGTGTGCAAGTGTGTTTGTGCGAGTGTGTATGAGTGTGTGTGTGCGAGTGTGTGCAAGTGTGTGTGATTGTGTGTGAGTGTGTGTATGAGTGAGTGTGTGCGAGTGTGTGTGCGAGTGTGTGCGCGAGTGTGTGCGTGCGGGTGTGCGCGAGTGTGTGTAGTAGTGTGTGCGATTGTGTGTGTGAGTGTGTAGGACTGTATGTGCGAGTGTGTGCGACTGTGTTCGAGTGTGTGTGTGCGACAGTGTGTGAGCATGTGTGAGTGTGTGCAAGTGTGTGTGTGCAAGTGTGTGCGTACGAGTGTGTGCGAGTGTGTCCGAATGTGTGCGAGTGTGTGCGTGCGAGTGTGCGCGAGTGTGCACGAGTGTGTGCATGTAAGTGTGTGCGTGCGAGTGTGTGCGAGTGTGCTCGAGTGAATGGGTGAGAGTGTGTGCGAGTGTGTGTGAGTGTGTACGAGTGGGTGTAGGAGTGTGTGCGAGTGTGTGCGATTGTGTGTGTGAGTGTGTAGCACTGTATGTGCAAGTGTGTGCGAGTGTGTTTGAGTGTGTGAGTGTGTGCGAGTGTGTGTGAGTGTTTGTGAGTGTGTGCAAGTGTGTGTGTGCGAGTGTGTGTGTGCGAGTGTGTGTCTGTGCAAGTGTGTTCGAGTGTGTGTGCGAGTGTGTATGAGTGTGTGTGTGTGCAAGTGTGTGCGTGAGTGTGTGCATGTGAGTGAGTGTGTGTGTGAGTGTGAGTGTGTGCTAGTGTGCATGAGTGTGTGCGAGTGTGCGTGTGAGTGAGTGAGTGTGTGTGCGAGTGTGTGTGTGAGTGTGTGCAAGTGTGTTTGAGTGTGTGTGCGAGTGTGTATGAGTGTGTGTGTGTGCAAGTGTGTGCGCGTGTGTGTGAGTGTCTGTGAGTGTGTGCATGAGTGAGTGTGTGCGAGTGTGTGTGAGTTTGTGTGTGTGTGTGAGGGTGTGCGAGTGTGTGCGTGTGAGTGTGTGCGAGTGTGTGTGTGAGTGTGTGCGAGTGTGTGTGTGCAATTGTGTATTAGTGAATGTGTGCGAGTGTGCGTGAGTGTGTGTGTATGTGAGTGAGTGAGTGTGTGTGTGCGAGTGAGTGTGAGTGAGTGTGTGCGAGTGTGTGTGTGCGATTGTGCATAAGTGTGTGCGAGTGTGTGTGTGAGTGTGTAGGACTGTGTGTGCGAGTGTGTGTGCGAGTGTGTGCGAGTGTGTGTGAGTGTGTGTAGGAGTGTGTGTAGGAGTGTGTGCGATTGTGTGTGTGAGTGTGTAGTACTGTATGTGCGACTTTGTTCGAGTGTGTGTGTGCGAGTATGTGAGCATGTGTGAGTGTGTGCAAGTGTGTGCGTGTGAGTGTGTGTGTGCAAGTGTGTGTGATTGTGTATGAGTGAGTGTGTGCGAGTGTGCGTGCAAGTGTGTTTGAGTGTGTTTGTGCAAGTGTGTATGAGTGTGTCTGTGCGAGTGTGTGCAAGTGTGTTTGTGCGAGTGTGTATGAGTGTGTGTGTGCGAGTGTGTGCAAGTGTGTGTGATTGTGTGTGAGTGTGTGTATGAGTGAGTGTGTGCGAGTGTGTGCGAGTGTGTGTGCGAGTGTGTGCGCGAGTGTGTGCGTGTGAGTGTGTGCGAGTGTGTGCGATTGTGTGTGTGAGTGTGTAGGACTGTATGTGCGAGTGTGTGTGACTGTGTTCGAGTGTGTGTGTGCGAGTGTGTGAGCATGTGTGAGTGTGTGCAAGTGTGTGCGTGCGAGTGTGTGTGTGCGAGTGTGTGTGATTGTGTATGAGTGTGTGCGAGTGTGTGCGAGTATGTGTGTGAGCGTGTGCGAGTGTGTGCGAGTGTGTGCGAGTGTGTGCGTGCGAGTGCATGCGAGTGAGTGCGAGTGTGTGCAAATGTGTGCGAGAGTGTGCGAGTGTGGGCGTGCGAGTGTGTGCGAGTGTGTGCGAGTGTGCGCGAGTGTGTGAGTGAGTGTGTGTGTGAGTGTGAGTGTGTGCTAGTGTGCATGAGTGTGTGAGTGTGTGCGAGTGTGCGCGAGTGTGCGTGTGAGTGAGTGTGTGTGATTGTGTGTGAGTGTGTACGAGTGTGTGTAGGAGTGTGTGCGAGTGTGTGCGATTGTGTGTGTGAGTGTGTAGGACTGTATGTGCAAGTGTGTGCGAGTGTGTTTGAGTGTGTGAGTGTGTGCGAGTGTGTGTGAGTGTGTGCAAGTGTGTGTGTGCAAGTGTGTGTGTGCAAGTGTGTTCGAGTGTGTGTGCGAGTGTGTATGAGTGTCTGTGTGTGCAAGTGTGTTCGCGAGTGTGTGCGTGTGAGTGAGTGTGTGTGTGAGTGTGAGTGTGTGCTAGTGTGCATGAGTGTGTGAGTGTGTGCGAGTGTGCGTGTGAGTGAGTGTGTGTGCGAGTGTGTGCGAGTGTGTGAGTGTGTGTGCGAATGTGTGTGCGAGTGTGTATGAGTGTATGTGCGAGTGTGTGCAAGTGTGTGAGAGTGTGTGTGCGAGTGTGTGCAAGTGTGTGCGAGTGAGTGTGTGCGAGTGTGTGCGAGAGTGTGCAAGTGTGTGCGAGTGTGTGTGTGCGAGTGTGTGTGCAATTGTGTATGAGTGTGTGCGAGTGTGTGTGTGTTTGTGCGAGTGTGTGCGTGTGTGTGTGCAAGTGTGTGTGAGTGAGTGCAAGTGTGTGCAAATGTGTGTGCGAGTGTGCGAGTGTGGGCATGCGAGTGTGTGCTAGTGTGCGAGAGTGTGCAAGTGTGTGCGAGTGTGTGTGTGCGAGTGTGTGTGCAATTGTGTATGAGTGTGTGCGAGTGTGTGCGTGTGTGTGTGCAAGTGCGTGTGAGTGAGTGCAAGTGTGTGCAAATGTGTGTGCGAGTGTGCGAGTGTGGGCATGCGAGTGTGTGCTAGTGTGCGCGAGTGTGTGAGTGTGTGCGAGTGTGCGTGAGTAAGTGTGTGTGTGAGTGTGTGCGAGTGTGTAGGACTGTGTGTGCGAGTGTGTGTGCGAGTGTGTGTGTACGAGTGTGTTCGAGTGTGTGCAATTTTGTGCGAGTGTGTGTGTGCGAGTGCGTATGAGTAAGTGTGTGCGAATGTGTGCGAGTGTGTGCAAGTGTGTGTGCGAGTGTGTTTGCGAGTGTGTGCGTGCGACTGTGTGTGTGCGACTGTGTGCGAGTGTGTGCGAGTGTTTGCGTGTGTGTGCGCGTGTGTGTGCGTGTGTACGAGTGTGTGCGAGTGTGTGGGTGCGAGTGTGTGCAAGTGTGTGCGAGTGTGTGTGAGTGTGTGTGTGAGTGTGTGTGAATGTGTGCGAGTGTGTGCGTGTGAGTGCGAGTGTGTGCAAATGTGTGCGAGAGTGTGCGAGTGTGGGCGTGCGAGTGTGTGCGAGTGTGCGTGAGTGTGCGCGAGTGTGTGCGTGTGAGTGAGTGTGTGTGTGAGTGTGAGTGTGTGCTAGTGTGCATGAGTGTGTGAGTGTGTGCGAGTGTGCGCGAGTGTGCGTGTGAGTGAGTGAGTGTGTGTGCGAGTGTGTGTGATTGTGTGTGAGTGTGTACGAGTGTGTAGGAGTGTGTGCGAGTGTGTGCGATTGTGTGTGTGAGTGTGTAGGACTGTATGTGCAAGTGTGTGCGAGTGTGTTTGAGTGTGTGAGTGTGTGCGAGTGTGTGTGAGTGTGTGTGAGTGTGTGCAAGTGTGTGTGTGCAAGTGTGTGTGTGCAAGTGTGTGTGTGCAAGTGTGTGTGTGCAAGTGTGTTCGAGTGTGTTTGCGAGTGTGTATGAGTGTCTGTGTGTGCAAGTGTGTTTGCGAGTGTGTGCGTGTGAGTGAGTGTGTGTGTGAGTGTGAGTGTGTGCTAGTGTGCATGAGTGTGTGAGTGTGTGCGAGTGTGCGTGTGAGTGAGTGTGTGTGCGAGTGTGTGCGAGTGTGTGAGTGTGTGTGCGAGTGAGTGTGTGCGAGTGTGTATGAGTGTATGTGCGAGTGTGTGTAAGTGTGTGAGAGTGTGTGAGAGTGTGTGTGTGCGAGTGTGTGCAAGTGTGTTTGAGTGAGTGTGTGCGAGAGTGTGCAAGTGTGTGCGAGTGTGTGTGTGCGAGTGTGTGTGCAATTGTGTATGAGTGTGTGCGAGTGTGTGTGCGTTTGTGCGAGTGTGTGCGTGTGTGTGTGCAAGTGCGTGTGAGTGAGTGCAAGTGTGTGCAAATGTGTGTGCGAGTGTGCGAGTGTGGGCATGCGAGTGTGTGCTAGTGTGCGAGAGTGTGCAAGTGTGTGCGAGTGTGTGTGTGCGAGTGTGTGTGCAATTGTGTATGAGTGTGTGCGAGTGTGTGTGCGTTTGTGCGAGTGTGTGCGTGTGTGTGTGAGTGAGTGTGAGTGAGTGCAAGTGTGTGCAAATGTGTGCGAGAGTGTGCGAGTGTGGGCATGCGAGTGTGTGCTAGTGTGCGCGAGTGTGTGTGAGTGTGCGTGAGTAAGTGTGTGTGTGAGTGTGTGCGAGTGTTGCCGAGTGTGTGTGCGAGTGTGTGTGCAAGTGTGTGTGTACGAGTGTGTTCGAGTGTGTGCAATTTTGTGCGAGTGTGTGTGTGCGAGTGCGTATGAGTAAGTGTGTGCGAATGTGTGCGAGTGTGTGCGCGAGGGTGTGTGCACGTGTGTGCATGTGACTGTGTGTGTGCGACTGTGGGCGAGTGTGTGCGTGTGTTTGCGTGTGTGTGCGCGTGTCTGTGCGTGTGTACGAGTGTGTGCGAGTGTGTGGGTGCGAGTGTGTGCAAGTGTGTGCGAGTGTGTGTGAGTGTGAGTGTGTGTGAATGTGTGCGAGTCTGTGTGTGCGAGTGTGTGTGTGCGATTGTGTATGAGTGTGTGCGAGTATGTGTGTGAGCGTGTGCGAGTGTGTGCGTGTGAGTGCATGCGAGTGAGTGCCAGTGTGTGCAAATGTGTGCGAGTGTGTGCGAGTGTGCGCGAATGTGCGCGAGTGTGTGCGTGTGAGTGAGTGTGTGTGTGAGTGTGAGTGTGTGCTAGTGTGCATGAGTGTGTGAGTGTGTGCGAGTGTGCGCGTGAGTGAGTGTGTGTGCGAGTGTGTGTGAGTGTGTACGAGTGGGTGTAGGAGTGTGTGCGAGTGTGTGCGATTGTGTGTGTGAGTGTGTAGCACTGTATGTGCAAGTGTGTGCGAGTGTGTTTGAGTGTGTGAGTGTGTGCGAGTGTGTGTGAGTGTTTGTGAGTGTGTGCAAGTGTGTGTGTGCGAGTGTGTGTGTGCGAGTGTGTGTCTGTGCAAGTGTGTTCGAGTGTGTGTGCGAGTGTGTATGAGTGTGTGTGTGTGCAAGTGTGTGCGTGAGTGTGTGCATGTGAGTGAGTGTGTGTGTGAGTGTGAGTGTGTGCTAGTGTGCATGAGTGTGTGCGAGTGTGCGTGTGAGTGAGTGAGTGTGTGTGCGAGTGTGTGTGTGAGTGTGTGCAAGTGTGTTTGAGTGTGTGTGCGAGTGTGTATGAGTGTGTGTGTGTGCAAGTGTGTGAGCGTGTGTGTGAGTGTCTGTGAGTGTGTGCATGAGTGAGTGTGTGCGAGTGTGTGTGAGTTTGTGTGTGTGTGTGAGGGTGTGCGAGTGTGTGCGTGTGAGTGTGTGCGAGTGTGTGTGTGAGTGTGTGCGAGTGTGTGTAGGAGTGTGTGTAGGAGTGTGTGCGATTGTGTGTGTGAGTGTGTAGTACTGTATGTGCGACTTTGTTCGAGTGTGTGTGTGCGAGTATGTGAGCATGTGTGAGTGTGTGCAAGTGTGTGCGTGCGAGTGTGTGTGTGCAAGTGTGTGTGATTGTGTATGAGTGAGTGTGTGCGAGTGTGCGTGCAAGTGTGTTTGAGTGTGTTTGTGCAAGTGTGTATGAGTGTGTCTGTGCGAGTGTGTGCAAGTGTGTTTGTGCGAGTGTGTATGAGTGTGTGTGTGCGAGTGTGTGCAAGTGTGTGTGATTGTGTGTGAGTGTGTGTATGAGTGAGTGTGTGCGAGTGTGTGCGAGTGTGTGTGCGAGTGTGTTTGCGAGTGTGTGCGTGTGAGTGTGTGCGAGTGTGTGCGATTGTGTGTGTGAGTGTGTAGGACTGTATGTGCGAGTGTGTGTGACTGTGTTCGAGTGTGTGTGTGCGAGTGTGTGAGCATGTGTGAGTGTGTGCAAGTGTGTGCGTGCGAGTGTGTGTGTGCGAGTGTGTGTGATTGTGTATGAGTGTGTGCGAGTGTGTGCGAGTATGTGTGTGAGCGTGTGCGAGTGTGTGCGAGTGTATGCGTGCGAGTGCATGCGAGTGAGTGCGAGTGTGTGCAAATGTGTGCGAGAGTGTGCGAGTGTGGGCGTGCGAGTGTGTGCGAGTGTGCGCGAGTGTGTGAGTGAGTGTGTGTGTGAGTGTGAGTGTGTGCTAGTGTGCATGAGTGTGTGAGTGTGTGCGAGTGTGCACGAGTGTGCGTGTGAGTGAGTGTGTGTGCGAGTGTGTGTGATTGTGTGTGAGTGTGTACGAGTGTGTGTAGGAGTGTGTGCGAGTGTGTGCGATTGTGTGTGTGAGTGTGTAGGACTGTATGTGCAAGTGTGTGCGAGTGTGTTTGAGTGTGTGAGTGTGTGCGAGTGTGTGTGAGTGTGTGCAAGTGTGTGTGTGCAAGTGTGTGTGTGCAAGTGTGTTCGAGTGTGTGTGCGAGTGTGTATGAGTGTCTGTGTGTGCAAGTGTGTTCGCGAGTGTGTGCGTGTGAGTGAGTGTGTGTGTGAGTGTGAGTGTGTGCTAGTGTGCGTGAGTGTGTGCGAGTGTGCGTGTGAGTGAGTGTGTGTGCGAGTGTGTGCGAGTGTGTGAGTGTGTGTGCGAATGTGTGTGCGAGTGTGTATGAGTGTATGTGTGAGTGTGTGCAAGTGTGTGAGAGTGTGTGTGCGAGTGTGTGCAAGTGTGTGCGAGTGAGTGTGTGCGAGTGTGTGCGAGAGTGTGCAAGTATGTGCGAGTGTGTGTGTGTGAGTGTGTGTGCAATTGTGTATGAGTGTGTGCGAGTGTGTGTGCGTTTGTGCGAGTGTGTGCGTGTGTGTGTGCAAGTGCGTGTGAGTGAGTGCAAGTGTGTGCAAATGTGTGTGCGAGTGTGCGAGTGTGGGCATGCGAGTGTGTGCTAGTGTGCGAGAGTGTGCAAGTGTGTGCGAGTGTGTGTGTGTGAGTGTGTGTGCAATTGTGTATGAGTGTGTGCGAGTGTGTGCGTGTGTGTGTGCAAGTGCGTGTGAGTGAGTGCAAGTGTGTGCAAATGTGTGTGCGAGTGTGCGAGTGTGGGCATGCGAGTGTGTGCTAGTGTGCGCGAGTGTGTGAGTGTGTGCGAGTGTGCGTGAGTAAGTGTGTGTGTGTGTGAGTGTGTAGGACTGTGTGTGCGAGTGTGTGTGCGAGTGTGTGTGTACGAGTGTGTTCGAGTGTGTGCAATTTTGTGCGAGTGTGTGTGTGCGAGTGCGTATGAGTAAGTGTGTGCGAATGTGTGCGAGTGTGTGCAAGTGTGTGTGCGAGTGTGATTGCGAGTGTGTGCGTGCGACTGTGTGTGTGCGACTGTGCGCGAGTGTGTGCGAGTGTTTGCGTGTGTGTGCGCGTGTGTGTGCGTGTGTACGAGTGTGTGCGAGTGTGTGGGTGCGAGTGTGTGCAAGTGTGTGCGAGTGTGTGTGAGTGTGTGTGTGAGTGTGTGTGAATGTGTGCGAGTGTGTGCGTGTGAGTGCGAGTGTGTGCAAATGTGTGCGAGAGTGTGCGAGTGTGGGCGTGCGAGTGTGTGCGAGTGTGCGTGAGTGTGCGCGAGTGTGTGCGTGTGAGTGAGTGTGTGTGTGAGTGTGAGTGTGTGCTAGTGTGCATGAGTGTGTGAGTGTGTGCGAGTGTGCGCGAGTGGGCGTGTGAGTGAGTGAGTGTGTGTGCGAGTGTGTGTGTGAGTGTGTAGTACTGTATGTGCAAGTGTGTACGAGTGTGTAGGAGTGTGTGCGAGTGTGTGCGATTGTGTGTGTGAGTGTGTAGGACTGTATGAGCAAGTGTGTGCGAGTGTGTTTGAGTGTGTTTGAGTGTGTGAGTGTGTGCGAGTGTGTGTGAGTGTGTGTGAGTGTGTGCAAGTGTGTGTGTGCAAGTGTGTGTGTGCAAGTGTGTGTGTGCAAGTGTGTGTGTGCAAGTGTGTTCGAGTGTGTGTGCGAGTGTGTATGAGTGTCTGTGTGTGCAAGTGTGTTTGCGAGTGTGTGCGTGTGAGTGAGTGTGTGTGTGAGTGTGAGTGTGTGCTAGTGTGCATGAGTGTGTGAGTGTGTGCGAGTGTGCGTGTGAGTGAGTGTGTGTGCGAGTGTGTGCGAGTGTGTGAGTGTGTGTGCGAGTGAGTGTGTGCGAGTGTGTATGAGTGTATGTGCGAGTGTGTGCAAGTGTGTGAGAGTGTGTGAGAGTGTGTGTGTGCGAGTGTGTGCAAGTGTGTTTGAGTGAGTGTGTGCGAGTGTGTGCGAGAGTGTGCAAGTGTGTGCGAGTGTGTGTGTGCGAGTGTGTGTGCAATTGTGTATGAGTGTGTGCGAGTGTGTGTGCGTTTGTGCGAGTGTGTGCGTGTGTGTGTGCAAGTGCGTGTGAGTGAGTGCAAGTGTGTGCAAATGTGTGTGCGAGTGTGCGAGTGTGGGCATGCGAGTGTGTGCTAGTGTGCGAGAGTGTGCAAGTGTGTGCGAGTGTGTGTGTGCGAGTGTGTGTGCAATTGTGTATGAGTGTGTGCGAGTGTGTGTGCGTTTGTGCGAGTGTGTGCGTGTGTGTGCGAGTGAGTGTGAGTGAGTGCAAGTGTGTGCAAATGTGTGCGCGAGTGTGCGAGTGTGGGCATGCGAGTGTGTGCTAGTGTGCGCGAGTGTGTGTGAGTGTGCGTGAGTAAGTGTGTGTGTGAGTGTGTGCGAGTGTTGCCGAGTGTGTGTGCGAGTGTGTGTGCAAGTGTGTGTGTACGAGTGTGTTCGAGTGTGTGCAATTTTGTGCGAGTGTGTGTGTGCGAGTGCGTATGAGTAAGTGTGTGCGAATGTGTGCGAGTGTGTGCGCGAGGGTGTGTGCACGTGTGTGCATGTGACTGTGTGTGTGCGACTGTGGGCGAGTGTGTGCGTGTGTTTGCGTGTGTGTGCGCGTGTCTGTGCGTGTGTACGAGTGTGTGCGAGTGTGTGGGTGCGAGTGTGTGCAAGTGTGTGCGAGTGTGTGTGAGTGTGAGTGTGTGTGAATGTGTGCGAGTCTGTGTGTGCGAGTGTGTGTGTGCGATTGTGTATGAGTGTGTGCGAGTATGTGTGTGAGCGTGTGCGAGTGTGTGCGTGTGAGTGCATGCGAGTGAGTGCCAGTGTGTGCAAATGTGTGCGAGTGTGTGCGAGTGTGCGCGAATATGCGCGAGTGTGTGCGTGTGAGTGAGTGTGTGTGTGAGTGTGAGTGTGTGCTAGTGTGCATGAGTGTGTGAGTGTGTGCGAGTGTGCGCGAGTGTGCGTGTGAGTGAGTGTGTGTGCGAGTGTGTGTGAGTGTGTATGAGTGGGTGTAGGAGTGTGTGCGAGTGTGTGCGATTGTGTGTGTGAGTGTGTAGCACTGTATGTGCAAGTGTGTGCGAGTGTGTTTGAGTGTGTGAGTGTGTGCGAGTGTGTGTGAGTGTTTGTGAGTGTGTGCAAGTGTGTGTGTGCGAGTGTGTGTGTGCGAGTGTGTGTCTGTGCAAGTGTGTTCGAGTGTGTGTGCGAGTGTGTATGAGTGTGTGTGTGTGCAAGTGTGTGCGTGAGTGTGTGCATGTGAGTGAGTGTGTGTGTGAGTGTGAGTGTGTGCTAGTGTGCATGAGTGTGTGCGAGTGTGCGTGTGAGTGAGTGAGTGTGTGTGCGAGTGTGTGTGTGAGTGTGTGCAAGTGTGTTTGAGTGTGTGTGCGAGTGTGTATGAGTGTGTGTGTGTGCAAGTGTGTGCGCGTGTGTGTGAGTGTCTGTGAGTGTGTGCATGAGTGAGTGTGTGTGAGTTTGTGTGTGTGTGTGAGGGTGTGCGAGTGTGTGCGTGTGAGTGTGTGCGAGTGTGTGTGTGAGTGTGTGCGAGTGTGTGTGTGCAATTGTGTATTAGTGAATGTGTGCGAGTGTACGTGAGTGTGTGTGTATGTGAGTGAGTGAGTGTGTGTGTGCGAGTGTGTGCGAGTGAGTGTGAGTGAGTGTGTGCGAGTGTGTGTGTGCGATTGTGCATAAGTGTGTGCGAGTGTGTGTGTGAGTGTGTAGGACTGTGTGTGCGAGTGTGTGTGCGAGTGTGTGCGAGTGTGTGTGAGTGTGTGTAGGAGTGTGTGTAGGAGTGTGTGCGATTGTGTGTGTGAGTGTGTAGTACTGTATGTGCGACTTTGTTCGAGTGTGTGTGTGCGAGTATGTGAGCATGTGTGAGTGTGTGCAAGTGTGTGCGTGCGAGTGTGTGTGTGCAAGTGTGTGTGATTGTGTGTGCGAGTGTGCGTGCAAGTGTGTTTGAGTGTGTTTGTGCAAGTGTGTATGAGTGTGTCTGTGCGAGTGTGTGCAAGTGTGTTTGTGCGAGTGTGTATGAGTGTGTGTGTGCGAGTGTGTGCGAGTGTGTGTGATTGTGTGTGAGTGTGTGTATGAGTGAGTGTGTGCGAGTGTGTGCGAGTGTGTGTGCGAGTGTGTGCGCGAGTGTGTGCGTGTGAGTGTGTGCGAGTGTGTGCGATTGTGTGTGTGAGTGTGTAGGACTGTATGTGCGAGTGTGTGTGACTGTGTTCGAGTGTGTGTGTGCGAGTGTGTGAGCATGTGTGAGTGTGTGCAAGTGTGTGCGTGCGAGTGTGTGTGTGCGAGTGTGTGTGATTGTGTATGAGTGTGTGCGAGTGTGTGCGAGTATGTGTGTGAGCGTGTGCGAGTGTGTGCGTGCGAGTGCATGCGAGTGAGTGCGAGTGTGTGCAAATGTGTGCGAGAGTGTGCGAGTGTGGGCGTGCGAGTGTGTGCGAGTGTGCGCGAGTGTGTGAGTGAGTGTGTGTGTGAGTGTGAGTGTGTGCTAGTGTGCATGAGTGTGTGAGTGTGTGCGAGTGTGCACGAGTGTGCGTGTGAGTGAGTGTGTGTGCGAGTGTGTGTGATTGTGTGTGAGTGTGTACGAGTGTGTGTAGGAGTGTGTGCGAGTGTGTGCGATTGTGTGTGTGAGTGTGTAGGACTGTATGTGCAAGTGTGTGCGAGTGTGTTTGAGTGTGTGAGTGTGTGCGAGTGTGTGTGAGTGTGTGCAAGTGTGTGTGTGCAAGTGTGTGTGTGCAAGTGTGTTCGAGTGTGTGTGCGAGTGTGTATGAGTGTCTGTGTGTGCAAGTGTGTTCGCGAGTGTGTGCGTGTGAGTGAGTGTGTGTGTGAGTGTGAGTGTGTGCTAGTGTGCATGAGTGTGTGAGTGTGTGCGAGTGTGCGTGTGAGTGAGTGTGTGTGCGAGTGTGTGCGAGTGTGTGAGTGTGTGTGCGAATGTGTGTGCGAGTGTGTATGAGTGTATGTGTGAGTGTGTGCAAGTGTGTGAGAGTGTGTGTGCGAGTGTGTGCAAGTGTGTGCGAGTGAGTGTGTGCGAGTGTGTGCGAGAGTGTGCAAGTGTGTGCGAGTGTGTGTGTGCGAGTGTGTGTGCAATTGTGTATGAGTGTGTGCGAGTGTGTGTGCGTTTGTGCGAGTGTGTGCGTGTGTGTGTGCAAGTGCGTGTGAGTGAGTGCAAGTGTGTGCAAATGTGTGTGCGAGTGTGCGAGTGTGGGCATGCGAGTGTGTGCTAGTGTGTGCGAGAGTGTGCAAGTGTGTGCGAGTGTGTGTGTGCGAGTGTGTGTGCAATTGTGTATGAGTGTGTGCGAGTGTGTGCGTGTGTGTGTGCAAGTGCGTGTGAGTGAGTGCAAGTGTGTGCAAATGTGTGTGCGAGTGTGCGAGTGTGGGCATGCGAGTGTGTGCTAGTGTGCGCGAGTGTGTGAGTGTGTGCAAGTGTGCGTGAGTAAGTGTGTGTGTGAGTGTGTGCGAGTGTTGCCGAGTGTGTGTGTGAGTGTGTAGGACTGTGTGTGCGAGTGTGTGTGCGAGTGTGTGTGTACGAGTGTGTTCGAGTGTGTGCAATTTTGTGCGAGTGTGTGTGTGCGAGTGCGTATGAGTAAGTGTGTGCGAATGTGTGCGAGTGTGTGCGAGTGTGTGTGCGAGTGTGTTTGCGAGTGTGTGCGTGCGACTGTGTGTGTGCGAGTGTGTGCGAGTGTTTGCGTGTGTGTGCGCGTGTGTGTGCGTGTGTACGAGTGTGTGCGAGTGTGTGGGTGCGAGTGTGTGCAAGTGTGTGCGAGTGTGTGTGAGTGTGTGTGTGAGTGTGTGTGAATGTGTGCGAGTGTGTGCGTGTGAGTGCGAGTGTGTGCAAATGTGTGCGAGAGTGTGCGAGTGTGGGCGTGCGAGTGTGTGCGAGTGTGCGTGAGTGTGCGCGAGTGTGTGCGTGTGAGTGAGTGTGTGTGTGAGTGTGAGTGTGTGCTAGTGTGCATGAGTGTGTGAGTGTGTGCGAGTGTGCGCGAGTGTGCGTGTGAGTGAGTGTGTGTGCGAGTGTGTGTGATTGTGTGTGAGTGTGTACGAGTGTGTGCGAGTGTGTGCGATTGTGTGTGTGAGTGTGTAGGACTGTATGTGCAAGTGTGTGCGAGTGTGTGCGTGTGAGTGCGAGTGTGTGCAAATGTGTGCGAGAGTGTGCGAGTGTGGGCGTGCGAGTGTGTGCGAGTGTGCGTGAGTGTGCGCGAGTGTGTGCGTGTGAGTGAGTGTGTGTGTGAGTGTGAGTGTGTGCTAGTGTGCATGAGTGTGTGAGTGTGTGCGAGTGTGTGCGAGTGTGCGTGTGAGTGAGTGAGTGTGTGTGCGAGTGTGTGTGATTGTGTGTGAGTGTGTACGAGTGTGTAGGAGTGTGTGCGAGTGTGTGCGATTGTGTGTGTGAGTGTGTAGGACTGTATGTGCAAGTGTGTGCGAGTGTGTTTGAGTGTGTGAGTGTGTGCGAGTGTGTGTGAGTGTGTGTGAGTGTGTGCAAGTGTGTGTGTGCAAGTGTGTGTGTGCAAGTGTGTGTGTGCAAGTGTGTGTGTGCAAGTTTGTTCGAGTGTGTGTGCGAGTGTGTATGAGTGTCTGTGTGTGCAAGTGTGTTTGCGAGTGTGTGCGTGTGAGTGAGTGTGTGTGTGAGTGTGAGTGTGTGCTAGTGTGCATGAGTGTGTGAGTGTGTGCGAGTGTGCGTGTGAGTGAGTGTGTGTGCGAGTTTGTGCGAGTGTGTGAGTGTGTGTGCGAGTGAGTGTGTGCGAGTGTGTATGAGTGTATGTGCGAGTGTGTGCAAGTGTGTGAGAGTGTGTGAGAGTGTGTGTGTGCGAGTGTGTGCAAGTGTGTTTGAGTGAGTGTGTGCGAGTGTGTGCAAGTGTGTGCGAGTGTGTGTGTGCGAGTGTGTGTGCAATTGTGTATGAGTGTGTGCGAGTGTGTGTGCGTTTGTGCGAGTGTGTGCGTGTGTGTGTGCAAGTGCGTGTGAGTGAGTGCAAGTGTGTGCAAATGTGTGTGCGAGTGTGCGAGTGTGGGCATGCGAGTGTGTGCTAGTGTGCGAGAGTGTGCAAGTGTGTGCGAGTGTGTGTGTGCGAGTGTGTGTGCAATTGTGTATGAGTGTGCGAGTGTGTGTGCGTTTGTGCGAGTGTGTGCGTGTGTGTGTGCAAGTGCGTGTGAGTGAGTGCAAGTGTGTGCAAATGTGTGTGCGAGTGTGCGAGTGTGGGCATGCGAGTGTGTGCTAGTGTGCGCGAGTGTGTGAGTGTGTGCGAGTGTTGCCGAGTGTGTGTGTGAGTGTGTAGGACTGTGTGTGCGAGTGTGTGCGAGTGTGTGTGCGAGTGTGTGTGTACGAGTGTGTTCGAGTGTGTGCAATTTTGTGCGAGTGTGTGTGTGCGAGTGCGTATGAGTAAGTGTGTGCGAATGTGTGCGAGTGTGTGCGAGTGTGTGTGCGAGTGTGTGTGTGAGTGTGTGCGTGCGACTGTGTGTGTGCGAGTGTGTGCGAGTGTGTGCGAGTGTTTGCGTGTGAGTGCGCGTGTGTGTGCGTGTGTACGAGTGTGTGCGAGTGTGTGGGTGCGAGTGTGTGCAAGTGTGTGCGAGTGTGTGTGAGTGTGTGTGTGAGTGTGTGTGAATGTGTGCGAGTCTGTGTGTGTGAGTGTGTGTGTGCGATTGTGTATGAGTGTGAGCGAGTATGTGTGTGAGTGTGTGCGAGTGTGTGCGTGCGAGTGCATGCGAGTGAGTGCGAGTGTGTGTAAATGTGTGCGCGAGTGTGCGCGAGTGTGTGGTTGTGAGTGTGTTTGTGAGTGTGAGTGTGTGCTAATGTGCATGAGTGTGTGAGTGTGTGCGAGTGTGCGCGAGTGTGCGTGTGAGTGAGTGAGTGTGTGTGCGAGTGTGTGTAAGTGTGTGTGAGTGTGTACGAGTGTGTGTAGGAGTGTGTGCGAGTGTGTGCGATTGTGTGTGTGAGTGTGTAGGACTGTATGTGCAAGTGTGTGCGAGTGTGTTTGAGTGTGTGAGTGTGTGTGAGTGTGTGCGAGTGTGTGCAAGTGTGTGTGTGCGAGTGTGTGTGTGCAAGTGTGTGTGTGCAAGTGTGTGCGAGTGTGTATGAGTGTGTGTGTGCAAGTGTGTGCGCGAGTGTGTGCGCGAGTGTGTGCGTGTGAGTGAGTGTGTGTGTGTGAGTGTGAGTGTGTGCTAGTGTGCATGAGTGTGAGTGTGTGTGTGCGAGTGTGCGTGTGAGTCAGTGAGTGTGTGTGCGAGTGTGTGCGAGTGTGTGTGTGAGTGTGTGCAAGTGTGTTCGAGTGTGTGTGTGAGTGTGCATGAGTGAATGTGTGCGAGTTTGTGTGAGTTTGTGTGTGTGTGAGTGTGTGCGAGTGTGTGTGTGTGAGTGTGTGCGAGTGTGTGTGTGAGTGTGTGCGAGTGTGTGTGTGCGATTGTGTATTAGTGAATGTGTGCGAGTGTGCGTGAGAGTGAGTGAGTGTGTGTGTGCGAGTCTGTGCGAGTGAGTGTGAGTGAGTGTGTGCGAGTGTGTGCGAGTGTGTGTGTGCGATTGTGCATAAGTGTGTGCGAGTGTGTGTGTGAGTGTATAGTACTGTATGTGCGACTGTGTTCGAGTGTGTGTGCGAGTGTGTGAGCATGTGTGAGTGTGTGCAAGTGTGTGCGTGCGAGTGTGTGTGATTGTGTATGAGTGAGTGTGTGCGAGTGTGTGCGAGTGTGTGTGCAAGTGTGTTTGAGTGTGTTTGTGCAAGTGTGTATGAGTGTGTGTGTGCGAGTGTGTGCAAGTGTGTTTGTGCGAGTGTGTATGAGTGTGTGTGTGTGAGTGTGTGCAAGTGTGTGTGATTGTGTGTGAGTGTGTGTATGAGTGAGTGTGTGTGCGAGTGTGTGTGCGAGTGTGTGCGTGTGAGTGTGTGCGAGTGTGTGCGAGTGTGTGTAAGTGTGTGCGATTGTGTGTGTGAGTGTGTAGGACTGTATGTGCGAGTGTGTGTGACTGTGTTCGAGTGTGTGTGCGAGTGTGTGAGTGTGTGCAAGTGTGTGCGTGCGAGTGTGTGTGTGCGAGTGTGTGTGATTGTGTATGAGTGAGTGTGTGCGAGTGTGTGTGCAAGTGTGTTTGAGTGTGTTTGTGCAAGTGTGTATGAGTGTGTGCGAGTGTGTGCAAGTGTGTTTGTGCGAGTGTGTATGAGTGTGTGTGTGCGAGTGTGTGCAAGTGTGTGTGATTGTGTGTGAGTGTGTGTATGAGTGAGTGTGTGCGAGTGTGTGTGCGAGTGTGTGCGCGAGTATGTGCGTGCTGGTGTGCGCGAGTGTGTGTAGTAGTGTGTGTGACTGTGTGCGATTGTGTGTGTGAGTGTGTAGGACTGTATGTGCGAGTGTGTGCGACTGTGTTCGAGTGTGTGTGCGAGTGTGTGAGCATGTGTGAGTGTGCAAGTGTGTGTGTGCAAGTGTGTGCGTGCGAGTGTGTGCGAGTGTGTGCGAGTGTGTCCGAATGTGTGCGAGTGTGTGCGTGCGAGTGTGCGTGAGTGTGCACGAGTGTGTGCATGTAAGTGTGTGCGTGCGAGTGTGTGCGAGTGTGCTCGAGTGAATGGGTGAGAGTGTGTGCGAGTGTGTGTGAGTGTGTGCAAGTAAGCGTGTGTGAGAGTGTATGAGTGAGTGTGTGTGAGTGTGTGTGTGCGAGTTTGTGTGCGAGTGTGTGCGAGTGAGTGTGTGCGAGTTTGTGTGCGAGTGTGTGTGCGAGTGTGTGTGTGCGAGTGTGTGTGTGCGTGTGTGCGCGTGAGTGTGTGCGAGTGTGTGAGTGCGAATGTGTGCGAGTGTGTATGAGCGTATGTGCGAGTGTGTGCCAGTGTGTGCGAGTGTGTGTGCGAGTGTGTGCAAGTGTGTGCGAGTGTGTGCGAGTGTGTGCGAGTGTGTGTGTGCGAGTGTGTGTGTGCGAGTGTGTGTGCAATTGTGTATGAGTGTGTGCGAGTGTGTGTGCGTTTGTGCGAGTGTGTGCGTGTGTGTGTGCAAGTGCGTGTGAGTGAGTGCAAGTGTGTGCAAATGTGTGTGCGAGTGTGCGAGTGTGGGCATGCGAGTGTGTGCTAGTGTGCGAGAGTGTGCAAGTGTGTGCGAGTGTGTGTGTGCGAGTGTGTGTGCAATTGTGTATGAGTGTGTGCAAGTGTGTGTGCGTTTGTGCGAGTGTGTGCGTGTGTGTGTGCAAGTGCGTGTGAGTGAGTGCAAGTGTGTGCAAATGTGTGTGCGAGTGTGCGAGTGTGGGCATGCGAGTGTGTGCTAGTGTGTGCGAGTGTGTGAGTGTGTGCGAATGTTGCCGAGTGTGTGTGTGAGTGTGTAGGACTGTGTGTGCGAGTGTGTGCGAGTGTGTGTGCGAGTGTGTGTGTACGAGTGTGTTCGAGTGTGTGCAATTTTGTGCGAGTGTGTGTGTGCGAGTGCGTATGAGTAAGTGTGTGCGAATGTGTGTGAGTGTGTGCGAGTGTGTGTGCGAGTGTGTGTGTGAGTGTGTGCGTGCGACTGTGTGTGTGCGAGTGTGTGCGAGTGTGTGCGAGTGTTTGCGTGTGAGTGCGCGTGTGTGTGCGTGTGTATGAGTGTGTGCGAGTGTGTGGGTGCGAGTGTGTGCAAGTGTGTGCGAGTGTGTGTGAGTGTGTGTGTGAGTGTGTGTGAATGTGTGCGAGTCTGTGTGTGCGAGTGTGTGTGTGCGATTGTGTATGAGTGTGTGCGAGTATGTGTGTGAGTGTGTGCGAGTGTGTGCGAGTTTGTGCGTGCGAGTGCATGCGAGTGAGTGCGAGTGTGTGCAAATGTGTGCGAGAGTGTGCGAGTGTGGGCGTGCGAGTGTGTGCGAGTGTGCGCGAGTGTGCGCGAGTGTGGGCGTGTGAGTGTGTTTGTGAGTGTGAGTGTGTGCTAGTGTGCATGAGTGTGTGAGTGTGTGCGAGTGTGCGTGAGTGTGCGTGTGAGTGAGTGTGTGTGCGAGTGTGTGTGAGTGTGTGTGAGTGTGTACGAGTGTGTGTAGGAGTGTGTGCGAGTGTGTGCGATTGTGTGTGTGAGTGTGTAGGACTGTATGTGCAAGTGTGTGCGAGTGTGTTTGAGTGTGTGAGTGTGTGCGAGTGTGTGTGAGTGTGTGCAAGTGTGTGTGTGCGAGTGTGTGTGTGCAAGTGTGTGTGTGCAAGTGTGTTCGAGTGTGTGTGCGAGTGTGTATGAGTGTGTGTGTGTGCAAGTGTGCGCGCGAGTGTGTGCGTGTGAGTGAGTGTGTGTGTGTGTGAGTGTGAGTGTGTGCTAGTGTGCATGAGTGTGAGTGTGTGTGTGCGTGTGAGTGAGTGAGTGTGTGTGTGAGTGTGTGCAAGTGTGTTCGAGTGTGTGTGTGCGAGTGTGTGTGTGAGATTGTGCATGAGTGTGTGCGAGTATGTGTGCAAATGTGTGCGAGAGTGTGCGAGTGTGGGCGTGCGAGTGTGTGCGAGTGTGCGCGAGTGTGCGCGAGTGTGTGCGTGTGAGTGTGTTTGTGAGTGTGAGTGTGTGCTAGTGTGCATGAGTGTGTGAGTGTGTGCGAGTGTGCGCGAGTGTGCGTGTGAGTGAGTGAGTGTGTGTGCGAGTGTGTGTAAGTGTGTGTGAGTGTGTAGGAGTGTGTGCGAGTGTGTGCGAGTGTGTGTGTGCGATTGTGCATAAGTGTGTGCGAGTGTGTGTGTGAGTGTGTAGGACTGTATGTGCAAGTGTGTGCGAGTGTGTTTGAGTGTGTGAGTGTGTGCGAGTGTGTGTGAGTGTGTGCAAGTGTGTGTGTGCGAGTGTGTGTGTGCAAGTGTGTGTGTGCAAGTGTGTGCGAGTGTGTATGAGTGTGTGTGTGTGCAAGTGTGTGCGCGAGTGTGTGCGCGAGTGTGTGCGTGTGAGTGAGTGTGTGTGTGTGAGTGTGAGTGTGTGCTAGTGTGCATGAGTGTGAGTGTGTGTGTGCGAGTGTGCGTGTGAGTCAGTGAGTGTGTGTGCGAGTGTGTGCGAGTGTGTGTGTGAGTGTGTGCAAGTGTGTTCGAGTGTGTGTGTGAGTGTGCATGAGTGAGTGTGTGCGAGTGTGTGTGAGTTTGTGTGTGTGAGTGTGTGCGAGTGTGTGTGTGTGAGTGTGTGCGTGTGAGTGTGTGCGAGTGTGTGTGTGATTGTGTGCGAGTGTGTGTGTGCGATTGTGTATTAGTGAATGTGTGCGAGTGTGCGTGAGAGTGAGTGAGTGTGTGTGTGCGAGTGTGTGCGAGTGAGTGTGAGTGTGTGCGAGTGTGTGCGAGTGTGTGTGTGCGATTGTGCATAAGTGTGTGCGAGTGTGTGTGTGAGTGTGTAGGACTGTGTGTGCGAGTGTGTGTGCGAGTGTGTGTGCGTGTGTGTGAGTGTGTGTAGGAGTGTGTGTGAGTGTGTGCGATTGTGTGTGTGAGTGTGTAGTACTGTATGTGGGACTGTGTTCGAGTGTGTGTGTGCGAGTGTGTGAGCATGTGTGAGTGTGTGCAAGTGTGTGCGTGCGAGTGTGTGTGATTGTGTATGAGTGAGTGTGTGCGAGTGTGTGCGAGTGTGTGTGCAAGTGTGTTTGAGTGTGTTTGTGCAAGTGTGTATGAGTGTGTGTGTGCGAGTGTGTGCAAGTGTGTTTGTGCGAGTGTGTATGAGTGTGTGTGTGCGAGTGTGTGCAAGTGTGTGTGATTGTGTGTGAGTGTGTGTATGAGTGAGTGTGTGCGAGTGTGTGTGCGAGTGTGTGCGCGAGTGTGTGCGTGTGAGTGTGTGCGAGTGTGTTTAAGTGTGTGCGATTGTGTGTGTGAGTGTGTAGGACTGTATGTGCGAGTGTGTGTGACTGTGTTCGAGTGTGTGTGTGCGAGTGTGTGAGTGTGTGCAAGTGTGTGCGTGCGAGTGTGTGTGTGCGAGTGTGTGTGATTGTGTATGAGTGAGTGTGTGCGAGTGTGTGCGAGTGTGTGTGCAAGTGTGTTTGAGTGTGTTTGTGCAAGTGTGTATGAGTGTGTGCGAGTGTGTGCAAGTGTGTTTGTGCGAGTGTGTATGAGTGTGTGTGTGTGAGTGTGTGCAAGTGTGTGTGATTGTGTGTGAGTGTGTGTATGAGTGAGTGTGTGCGAGTGTGTGTGCGAGTGTGTGCGCGAGTGTGTGCGTGCGGGTGTGCGCGAGTGTGTGTAGTAGTGTGTGTGACTGTGTGCGATTGTGTGTGTGAGTGTGTAGGACTGTATGTGCGAGTGTGTGCGACTGTGTTCGAGTGTGTGTGTGCGACAGTGTGTGAGCATGGGTGAGTGTGTGCAAGTGTGTGTGTGCAAGTGTGTGCGTACGAGTGTGTGCGAGTGTGTCCGAATGTGTGCGAGTGTGTGCGTGCGAGTGTGCGCGAGTGTGCACGAGTGTGTGCATGTAAGTGTGTGCGTGCGAGTGTGTGCGAGTGTGCTCGAGTGAATGGGTGAGAGTGTGTGCGAGTGTGTGTGAGTGTGTGCAAGTAAGTGTGTGTGAGAGTGTATGAGTGAGTGTGTGTGAGTGTGTGTGTGCGAGTTTGTGTGCGAGTGTGTGCGAGTGAGTGTGTGCGAGTTTGTGTGCGAGTGTGTGTGCGAGTGTGTGTGTGCGAGTGTGTGTGTGCGTGTGTGCGCGTGAGTGTGTGCGAGTGTGTGAGTGCGAATGTGTGTGCGTGTGAGTGTGTGCGAGTGTGTATGAGCGTATGTGCGAGTGTGTGCCAGTGTGTGCGAGTGTGTGTGCGAGTGTGTGCAAGTGTGTGCGAGTGTGTGCGAGTGTGTTTGTGCGAGTGTGTGTGTGCGAGTGTGTGTGCAATTGTGTATGAGTGTGTGCGAGTGTGTGTTAGTTTGTGCGAGTGTGTGCGTCTGTTCGTGCGAGTGAGTGCGGGTGTGTGCGAGTGTGTGTATGTGAGTGTGTGTGCGATTGTGTATGAGTGTGTGTGAGTTTGTGCGAGTGTGTGCGTGTGTGTGCGAGTGCGTGCGAGTACGCGCAAATGTGTGTGAGAGTGTGGAGTGTGGGCGTGCGAGTGTGTGCTAGTGTGCGCGAGTGTGTGAGTGTGTGCGAGTGTGCGTGAGTAAGTGTGTGTGTAAGTGCGTGCGAGTGTTTCCGAGTGTGTGTGAGCGTGTAGGACTGTGTGTGCGAGTGTGTGTGCGAGTGTGTGAGTACGAGTGTGTTCGAGAGTGTGCAATTGTGTGCGAGTGTGTGTGCGAGTGCGTATGAGTGAGTGTGTGCGAGTGTGTGCGAGTGTGTGCGAGTGTGTGCGAGTGTGTGTTTGTGAGTGTGTGCATGCCAGTGTGTGCGTGCAAGTGTGTGCGTGCAAGTGTGTGCGTGCGAGTGTGTGCGAGTGTGTGCAAGTGTGTGAGTGTGTGCGAGTGTGTGCGAGTGTGTGCAAATTTGCCCGAGTGTGCGCGAGTGTGCACGAGTGAGTGGGTGCGAGTGTGTGTGTGAGTGTGTGTGAGTGTGTGTGATTGTGTGTGAGTGTGTATGAGTGTGTGTGCGAGTGTGTGTGAGTGTGTGTATGAGTGAGTGTGTGCGAGTGTGTGCGAGTGTGTGTGCGAGTGTGTGCGCGAGTGGGTGTGTGCGAGTGTGTGCGAGTGTGTGCGAGTGTGTGTGCTAGTGTGTGCGAGTGTGTGCGATTGTGTGTGTGAGTGTGTAGGACTGTATGTGCGAGTGTGTGCGAGTGTGTATGAGTGTGTGTGTGAGTGTGTGCAAGTGTGTGCGAGTGAGTGTGTGTGAGTGTGTGTGCGAGTGTGTGCGATTGTGTGTGAGAGTGTGTAGGACTGTATGTGCGAGTGTGTGCGAGTGTGTATGAGTGTGTGAGTGCGAGTGTGTGCGAATGTGTGCGTGCGAGTGTGCACGAGTGTGCACGAGTGTGTGCATGTAAGTTTCTGCGTGCGAGTGTGTGCGAGTGTGCTCGAGTGAATGGGTGCGAGTGTGTGCGAGTGTGTGTGAGTGTGTGCGAGTGAGTGTGTGTGAGTGTGTGCGTGTGTGCGAGTTTGTGTGCGAGTGTGTGCGAGTGTGTGTGAGTGTGTGCGTGTGTGCGAGTGTGTGCGAGTGTGTGAGTGTGTGTGCGAATGTGTGTGCGAGTGAGTGTGTGCGAGTGGGTATGAGTGTATGTGCGAGTGTGTGCAAGTGTGTGAGAGTGTGTGAGTGTGTGGGTGCGAGTGTGTGCAAGTGTGTGCGAGTGAGTGTGTGCGAGAGTGTGCAAGTGTGTGCGAGTGTGTGCGAGTGTGTGTGTGCAAGTGTGTGTGCAATTGTGTATGAGTGTGTGTGCGTTTGTGCGAGTGTGTGCGTATGTGTGCGAGTGAGTGTGAGTGAGTGCAAGTGTGTGCAAATGTGTGCGCGAGTGTGCGAGTGTGGGCATGCGCTTGTGTGCTAGTGTGCGCGAGTGTGTGAGTGTGTGCGAGTGTGCGTGAGTAAGTGTGTGTGTGAGTGTGTGCGAGTGTTGCCGAGTGTGTGTGCGAGTGTGTGTGCGAGTGTGTGTGTACGAGTGTGTTCGAGTGTGTGCAATTTTGTGCGAGTGTGTGTGTGCAAGTGCGTATGAGTAAGTATGTGCGAATGTGTGCGAGTGTGTGTGCGAGTGTGTGTGCGCGTGTGTGCATGTGACTGTGTGTGTGCGACTGTGGGCGAGTGTGTGCGAGTGTTTGCGTGTGTGTACGAGTGTGTGCGAGTGTGTGGGTGCGAGTGTGTGCAAGTGTGTGCGAGTGTGTGTGAGTGTGTGTGTGAGTGTGTGTGAATGTGTGCGAGTCAGTGTGTGCGAGTGTGTGTGTGCGATTGTGTATGAGTGTGTGCGAGTTTGTGTGTGAGCGTGTGCGAGTGTGTGCGAGAGTGTGCGTGCGAGTGCATGCGAGTGAGTGTCAGTGTGTGCAAATGTGTGCGAGTGTGCGCGAGTGTGTGCGTGTGAGTGAGTGTGTGTGTGAGTGTGAGTGTGTGCTAGTGTGCATGAGTGTGTGAGTGTGTGCGAGTGTGCGCGAGAGTGCGTGTGAGTGAGTGAGTGTGTGTGCGAGTGTGTGTGAGTGTGTGTGAGTGTGTACGAGTGTGTGTAGGAGTGTGTGCGAGTGTGTGCGATTGTGTGTGTGAGTGTGTAGGACTGTATGTGCAAGTGTGTGCGAGTGTGTTTGAGTGTGTGAGTGTGTGCGAGTGTGTGTGAGTGTTTGTGAGTGTGTGCAAGTGTGTGTGTGCGAGTGTGTGTGTGTGAGTGTGTGCAAGTGTGTTCGAGTGTGTGTGCGAGTGTGTATGAGTGTGTGTGTGTGCAAGTGTGTGCGCGTGTGTGTGAGTGTCTGTGAGTGTGTGCATGAGTGAGTGTGTGCGAGTGTGTGTGAGTTTGTGTGTGTGTGTGAGTGTGTGCGAGTGTGTGTGTGAGTGTGTGCGAGTGTGTGTGTGCGATTGTGTATTAGTGAATGTGTGCGAGTGTGCGTGAGTGTGTGCGTGTGAGTGAGTGAGTGTGTGTGTGCGAGTGTGTGTGAGTGAGTGTGTGCGCGAGTGTGTGCGAGTGTGTGTGTGCGATTGTGCATGAGTGTGTGCGAGTGTGTGTGTGCAATTGTGTATGAGTGTGTGTGAGTTTGTGCGAGTGTGTGCGTGTGTGTACGAGTGCGTGCGAGTACGCGCAAATGTGTGTGAGAGTGTACGAGTGTGGGCGTGCGAGTGTGTGCTAGTGTGCGTGAGTGTGTGAGTGTGTGCGAGTGTGCGTGAGTAAGTGTGTGTGTAAGTGCGTGCGAGTGTTTCCGAGTGTGTGTGTGAGTGTGTAGGACTGTGTGTGCGAGTGTGTGTGAGTGTTTGTGCGAGTGTGTGAGTACGAGTGTGTTCGAGAGTGTGCAATTGTGTGCGAGTGTGTGTGCGAGTGCGTATGAGTGAGTGTGTGCGAGTGTGTGTTTGCGAGTGTGTGCGAGTGTGTGCGAGTGTGTGCGAGTGTGTGTTTGCGAGTGTGTGCGAGTGTGTGCGAGTGTGTATGAGTGTATGTGCAAGTGTGTGCGCGAGTGTGTTTTAGAGTGTGTGCAATTGTGTGCGTGCGAGTGTGCTCGAGTGAGTGGGTGCGTTTAAGTGTGTGCGTGCGAGTGTGTGCGAATATGTGCGAGTGTGTGCGAGTGTGTGCATGCGAGTGTGTGCGTGCAAGTGTTTGCGAGTGTGTTCAAGTGTGTGAGTGTGTGCGAGTGTGTGTGCTAGTGTGTGCAAATGTGCCCGAGTGTGCACGAGTGAGTGTGTGCGAGTGTGTGAGTGTGTGTGCGAGTGTGTGCGTGCGAGTGTGTGCGAGTGTGTGTGAGTGTGTGTGTGAGAGTGTGCGAGTGTGTGCAAATGTGTGCGAGTGTGCACGAGTGAGTGGGTGCGAGTATGCGCGAGTGTGTGTGAGTGTGTGCATGTGAGTGTGTGCAAGCGTGCGTGTGCGCGAGTGTGTGCGAGTGTGTATGAGTGTGTGTGCGAGTGTGTGCAAGTGTGTGTGTGCGAGTGTGTGTGTGCGAGTGTGTGTGTGCGAGTGTGTGTGTGTGTGTGTGAGTGTGTGTGAGTGCTTGCTAGTGTGTGTGTGAGTGTGTGCGACTGTGTGTGCGCGCGTTTGTGCGAGTGTGTATGAGTGTATGTGCGAGTGT
This sequence comes from Phyllobates terribilis, assembly GCF_046119375.1. Taxonomy (NCBI): domain Eukaryota; kingdom Metazoa; phylum Chordata; class Amphibia; order Anura; family Dendrobatidae; genus Phyllobates; species Phyllobates terribilis. Next base: position 22,747,092 of record NW_027362776.1, read on the forward strand.
GTGTGCGAGTGTGTGTTCGAGTGTGTGTGTTCGAGTGTGTGCAAGTGTGTACGAGTGTGTGTGCGAGTGCGTACAAGTGTGTGCGAGTGTGCATGAGTGTGTGTGTGTGAGTGTGTGCGAGTGTGTGCGTGCGAGTGTGTGCGAGTGTGCTCGAGTGAGTGGTGCGAGTGTGTGCGAGTGTGTATGAGTGAGTGTGTGTGAGTGTGTGTGTGTGCAAGTTTGTGTGCGTGTGAGTGTGTGCGAGTGTGTGTGAGTGTGTGTGCGAGTGCGTGCGTGCGAGTGTGTGTGAGTGTGTGCGATTGTGTGTGTGAGTGTGTAGGACTGTATGTGCGAGTGTGTATGAGTGTGTGTGTGAGTTTGTGCAAGTGTGTGCGAGTGTGTACGAGTGTGTGCAAGTGTGTGCGAGTGAGTGTGTGCGAGTGTGTGTGCGAGTGTGTGCGTGCGAGTGTGTGCGGGTGTGTGCGTGTGAGTGAGTGCGAGTGTGTGCAAATGTGTGTGAGCGTGTGCGAGTGTGTGTGAGTGTGTGCGAGTGTGCGCATGTGAGTGAGTGTGTGTGTGTCTGTGTGAGTGTGTGCTTGCGAGTGTTTGCTAGTGTGCGCGAGTGTGTGAGTGTGTGCGAGTGTGCGTGAGTGTGTGTGTGTGAGTGAGTGAGTGTGTGTGTGCGAGTGTGTGCGAGTGAGTGTGAGTGAGTGTGTGCGAGTGTGTGCAAGTGTGTGTGTGCGATTGTGCATGAGTGTGTGCGAGTGTGTGTTTGCAATTGTGTATGAGTGTGTGTGAGTTTGTGCGAGTGTGTGCGTGTGTGTACGAGTGCGTGCGAGTACGCGCAAATGTGTGTGAGAGTGTACGAGTGTGGGCGTGCGAGTGTGTGCTAGTGTGCGTGAGTGTGTGAGTGTGTGCGAGTGTGCGTGAGTAAGTGTGTGTGTAAGTGCGTGCGAGTGTTTCCGAGTGTGTGTGTGAGTGTGTAGGACTGTGTGTGCGAGTGTGTGTGCGAGTGTGTGAGTACAAGTGTGTTCGAGAGTGTGCAATTGTGTGCGAGTGTGTGTGCGAGTACATATGAGTGAGTGTGTGCGAGTGTGTGTTTGCGAGTGTGTGCGAGTGTGTGCGAGTGTGTGCGAGTGTGTATGAGTGTATGTGCAAGTGTGTGCGCGAGTGTGTTTTAGAGTGTGTGCAATTGTGTGCGTGCGAGTGTGCTCGAGTGAGTGGGTGCGTGTAAGTGTGTGCGTGCGAGTGTGTGCGAATATGTGCGAGTGTGTGCGAGTGTGTGCATGCGAGTGTGTGCGTGCAAGTGTTTGCGTTCAAGTGTGTGCGAGTGTGTGCAAGTGTGTGAGTGTGTGTGAGTGTGTGTGCTAGTGTGTGCAAATGTGCCCGAGTGTGCACGAGTGAGTGTGTGCGAGTGTGTGTGAGTGTGTGTGCGAGTGTGTGCGTGCGAGTGTGTGCGAGTGTGTGTGAGTGTGTGTGTGAGAGTGTGCGAGTGTGTGCAAATGTGTGCGAGTGTGCACGAGTGAGTGGGTGCGAGTATGCGCGAGTGTGTGTGAGTGTGTGCATGTGAGTGTGTGCAAGCGTGCGTGCGATTGTGTGTGCAAGCGTGTGTGTGCGCGAGTGTGTGCGAGTGTGTATGAGTGTGTGTGCGAGTGTGTGAGTGTGTGTGTGCAAGTATGTATGAGTGTGTGCGAGTGTGTGTACGAGTGTGTGTGCGATTGTGCATAAGTGTGTGCGAGTGTGTGTGAGTGTGTGTGAGTATGTGTGTGAGTGTTTGTGTGCGAGTGTGTTCGATTGTGTGTGAGTGTGTACGAGTGTGTGTGAGTGTGTGCCAGTGTGTGCGAGTGTGTGTGCGAGTGTGTGTGAGTGTGTGCGAGTGTGTGCGATTGTGTGTGTGAGTGTGTAGGACTATATGTGCAAGTGTGTATGAGTGTGTGTGTGAGTGTGTGCAAGTGTGTGCGAGTGAGTGTGTGCGAGTGTGTGCGTGCGAGTGTGTGCGTGCGAGTGTGTGCGACTGTGTGCGAGTGTGTGCGAGTGTGTCCGAATGTGTGTGAGTGTGTGCGTGCGAGTGTGCCCGAGTGTGCACGAGTGTGTGCATGTAAGTGTGTGCGTGCGAGTGTGTGCGAGTGTGCTCGAGTGAATGGGTGAGAGTGTGTGCGAGTGTGTGTGAGTGTGTGCAAGTAAGTGTGTGTGAGAGTGTATGAGTGAGTGTGTGTGAGTGTGTGTGCGAGTTTGTGTGCAAGTGTGTGCGAGTGAGTGTGTGCGAGTGTGTGCGAGTTTGTGTGCGAGTGTGTGTGTGTGCGTGTGTGCGCGCGAGTGTGTGCGAGTGTGTGAGTGCGAATGTGTGTGCGTGTGAGTGTGTGCGAGTGTGTATGAGTGTATGTGCGAGTGTGTGTGCAATTGTGTATGAGTGTGTGCGAGTGTGTGTGAGTTTGTGCAAGTGTGTGCGTGTGTTCGTGCGAGTGCGTGCGAGTGAGTGCGGGTGTGTGCGAGTGTGTGTATGCGAGTGTGTGTGCGATTGTGTATGAGTGTGTGTGAGTTTGTGCGAGTGTGTGCGTGTGTGCGCGAGTGCGTGCGAGTACGCGCAAATGTGTGCGAGTGTGGGCGTGCGAGTGTGTGCTAGTGTGCGCGAGTGTGTGAGTGTGTGTGAGTGTGCGTGAGTAAGTGTGTGTGTAAGTGCATGCGAGTGTTTCCGAGTGTGTGTGTGAGTATGTAGGACTGTGTGCGAGTGTGTGCGAGTGTGTGTGCGAGTGTGTTCGAGTGTGTGCAATTGTGTGCGAGTGTGTGTGCGAGTGCGTATGAGTGAGTGTGTGCGAGTGTGTGTTTGCGAATGTGTGTGCGAGTGTGTGCGAGTGTGTATGAGTGTATGTGCGAGTGTGTGCGCGAGTGTGTGTTTTAGAGTGTGTGCAATTGTGTGCGTGTGAGTGTGTGCATGAGTCTGTGCGTGCGAGTGTGCTCGAGTGAGTGGGTGCGTGTAAGTGTATGCGTGCGAGTGTGTGCGAATGTGTGCGAGTGTGTGCGAGTGTGTGCGAGCAAGTGTTTGCGTGCGAGTGTGTGCGAGTGTGTGCAAGTGTGTGAGTGTGTGCGAGTGTGTGTGCGAGTGTGTGCGAGTGTGTGCAAATGTGCCCGAGTGTGCGCGAGTGTGCACGAGTGAGTGGGTGCGAGTGTGTGTGAGTGTGTATGAGTGAGTGTGTGCGTGTGTGCGAGTTTGTGTGCGAGTGAGTGTGTGCGAATGTGTGCGAGTGTGTTTGTGAGTGTGTGTGCGAGTGTGTGCGTGAGAGTGTGTGCGAGTGTGTGCGAGTGTGTGTGCGAGTGTGTGCAAGTTTTTGCGATTGTGTGTGTGAGTGTGTAGGACTGTATGTGCGAGTGTGTGCGAGTGTGTATGAGTGTGTGTGTGAGTGTGTGCAAGTGTGTGTGAGTGAGTGTGTGTGAGTAGGTGTGCGAGTGTGTGTGCGAGTGTGTGCGATTTTGTGTGAGAGTGTGTAGGACTGTATGTGCGAGTGTGTGCGAGTGTGTATGAGTGTGTGTGTGAGTGTGTGCAAGTGTGTGCGAGTGAATGTGTGTGATTGTGTGTGCGAGTGTGTGTATGAGTGTGTGTGTGAGTGTGTGCAAGTGTGTGCGAGTGAATGTGTGTGAGTGTGTGTGTGAGTGTGTGCATGCGAGTGTGTGCGTGCGAGTGTGCACGAGTGTGTGCGTGTAAGTGTGTGCGTGCGAGTGTGTGCGAGTGTGCTCAAGTGAATGGGTGCGAGTGTGTGTGAGTGTGTGCGAATGAGTGTGTGTGAGTGTGTGTGAGTGTGTGCGATTGTGTGTGAGTGTGTGCGAGTGTGTGTGTGTGTGCGAATGTGTGTGCGAATGTGTGTGTGAGTGTGTGTGCGAGTGCGTGTGCGAGTGTGTGTGCGAGAGTGAGCGAGTGTGTGCGAGTGTGTGCAAATGTGCCCGAGTGTGCGCGAGTGTCCACGAGTGAGTGGGTGCGAGTGTGTGCGAGTATGTGTGAGTTTGTGCATTTGAGTGTGTGCGAGCGTGTGCGAGTGTGTGTGAGTGTGTGTGCGAGTGTGTGTGCGAGTGTGTGTGCGAGAGTGTGCGAGTGTGTGCAAATGTTCCCGAGTGTGCACGAGTGAGTGTGTGCGAGTGTGTGTGAGTGTGTGTATGTGAGTGTGTGCGAGCGTGTGCGAGTGTGTGTGAGTGTCTGTGCGAGTGTGTGTGCGAGTGTGTGTGCGAGTGTGTGCGAGAGTGTGAGAGTGTGTGCGAGTGTGTGCAAATGTGCCCGAGTGTGCGCGAGTGTGCACGAGTGAGTGGGTGCGAGTGGGTGCGAGTATGTGTGAGTGTGTGCATGTGAGTTTGTGTGCGAGTGTGTGTGCATGTGTGTGTGTGCGAGTGTGTATGAGTGTGTGTGCGAGTGTGTGCAAGTGTGTGTGAGTGTGTGTGAGTGTGTGTGTGCAAGTATGTATGGGTGTGTGTACGAGTGTGTGTGCGATTGTGCATAAGTGTGTGTGAGTGTGTGTGAGTGTGTGTGTGAGTGTTTGTGTGCGAGTGTGTTCGATTGTGTGTGAGTATGAGTGAGTGTGTACGAGTGTGTGCGAGTGTGTGCCAGTGTGTGCGAGTGTGTGTGCGAGTGTGTGTGAGTGTGTGCGAGTGTGTGTGTGTGTGTGTGTGTAGGACTGTATGTGCAAGTGTGTATGAGTGTGTGTGTGAGTGTTTGAAAGTGTGTGCGAGTGTGTGCGAGTGTGTGTGCGAGTGTGTGTGCGAGAGTGTGCGAGTGTGTGCAAATGTGCCCGAGTGTGCACGAGTGAGTGTGTGCGAGTGTGTGTGAGTGTGTGCATGTGAGTGTGTGCGAGCGTGTGCGAGTGTGTGTGAGTGTGTGTGCGAGTGTGTGTGCGAGTGTGTGCGAGAGTGTGCGAGTGTGTGCGAGTGTGTGCAAATGTGCCCGAGTGTGCGCGAGTGTGCACGAGTGAGTGGGTGCGAGTGGGTGCGAGTATGTGTGAGTGTGTGCATGTGAGTGTGTGTGCGAGTGTGTGTGCATGTGTGTGTGTGAGAGTGTGTGCGAGTGTGTATGAGTGTGTGTGCGAGTGTGTGCAAGTGTTTGTGAGTGTGTGTGAGTGTGTGTGTGCAAGTATGTATGGGTGTGTGTACGAGTGTGTGTGCGATTGTGCATAAGTGTGTGCGAGTGTGTGTGAGTGTGTGTGAGTGTGTGTGTGAGTGTTTGTGTGCGAGTGTGTTCGATTGTGTGTGAGTATGAGTGAGTGTGTACGAGTGTGTGCGAGTGTGTGCCAGTGTGTGCGAGTGTGTGTGCGAGTGTGTGTGAGTGTGTGCGAGTGTGTGCGAGTGTGTGTGTGTGTAGGACTGTATGTGCAAGTGTGTATGAGTGTGTGTGTGAGTGTTTGAAAGTGTGTGCGAGTGTGTGCAAGTGTGTGCGAGTGAGAGTGTGCGAGTGTGTGCGTGCGAGTGTGTGCATGCGAGTGTGTGCGTGCGAGTGTGTGCGACTGTGTGTGAGTGTGTGCAAGTGTGTGCGAGTGTGTCCGAATGTGTGCGAGTGTGTGCGTGCGAGTGAGCCTGAGTGTACACGAGTGTGTGCATGTAAGTGTGTGCGTGCGAGTGTGTGTGAGTGTGCTCGAGTGATTGGGTGAGAGTGTGTGTGAGTGTGTGCAAGTAAGTGTGTGTGAGAGTGTATGAGTGAGTGTGTGAGTGTGTGTGAGAGTTTGTGTGCAAGTGTGTGCGAGTGAGTGTGTGCGAGTTTGTGTGCGAGTGTTTGTGCGAGTGTGTGCGTGCGAGTGTGTGTGTGTGCGTGTGTGCGCGCGAGTGTGTGCGAGTGTGTGAGTGCGAATGTGTGTGTGAGTGTGTGCGAGTGTGTATGAGTGTATGTGCGAGTGTGTGCCAGTGTGTGCGAGTGTGTGTGCGAGTGTGTGCAAGTGTGTGCGAGTGTGTGCGAGAGTGTGTGTGCGAGTGTGTGTGCAATTGTGTATGAGTGTGTGCGAGTGTGTGTTAGTTTGTGCAAGTGTGTGCGTGTGTTCGTGCGAGTGAGTGCGGGTGTGTGCGAGTGTGTGTATGCGAGTGTGTGTGCGATTGTGTATGAGTGTGTGTGCGAGTGCGTGCGAGTACGCGCAAATGTGTGCGAGAGTGTGCGAGTGTGGGCGTGCGAGTGTGTGCTAGTGTGCGCGAGTGTGTGAGTGTGTGCGAGTGTGCGTGAGTAAGTGTGTGTGTAAGTGCGTGCGAGTGTTTCCGAGTGTGTGTGTGAGTGTGTAGGACTGTGTGTGCGAGTGTGTGAGTATGAGTGTATTCGAGTGTGTGCAATTGTGTGTGAGTGTGTGTGCGAGTGCGTATGAGTGAGTGTGTGCGAGTGTGTGCGAGTGTGTGCGAGTGTGTGTTTGCGAGTGTGTGCGAGTGTGTGCGCGAGTGTATGTTTTAGAGTGTGTGCAATTGTGTGCGTGCGAGTGTGCTCGAGTGAGTGGGTGCGTGTAAGTGTGTGCGTGCGAGTGTGTGCGAATGTGTGCAAGTGTGTGCGAGTGTGTGCATGCGAGTGTGTGCGTGCAAGTGTTTGCGTGCGAGAGTGTGCATGTGTGTGAGTGTGTGCGAGTGTGTGTGAGTGTGTGCGAGTGTGTGCAAATGTACCCGAGTGTGCGCGAGTGTGCACGAGTGAGTGGGTGCGAGTGTGTGTGAGTGTGTATGAGTGAGTGTGTGCGAATGTGTGAGAGTGTGTTTGTGATTGTGTGTGCGAGTGTGTGCGTGCGAGTGTCTGCGAGTGTGTGTGAGTGTGTGCGAGTGTGTGTGAGTGTGTGCAAATGTGCCCGAGTGTGCACGAGTGTGCACGAGTGAGTGTGTGCAAGTGTGTCTGAGTGTGTGCGAGTGTGTGTGTGCGAGTGTGTGTATGAGTATGTGTGTTCGATTGTGTATAAGTGTGTGCGAGTGTGTGTATGAGTGTGTGTGAGTGTGTGTGCGAGTGTGTTTGATTGTGTGTGAGTGTGTGTGTGAGTGTGAGTGAGTGTGTACGAGTGTGTGCGAATGTGTGTGCGAGTGTGTGTGGGTGTGTGCGATTGTGTGTGTGAGTGTGTAGGACTGTACATGCGAGTGTGTGCGAGTGTGTATGAGTGTGTGTAAGTGTGTGTGCGAGTGTGTGCGTGCGAGTGTGTGCGACTGTGTGCGACTGTGTGCGAGTGTGTGCGAGTGTGTGCGAATGTGTGCGAGTTTGTACGTGCGAGTGTGCACGAGTGTGTGCGTATAAGTGTGTGCGTGCGAGTGTGTGCGAGTGTGCTCGAGTGAATGGGTGCGAGTGTGTGTGATTGTGTGCGAGTGAGTGTGTTTGAGTGTGTGTGTGTGAGTGTGTGCGTGTGTGCGAGTTTGTGTGCGAGTGTGTATGAGTGTGTGTGTGAGTGTGTGCGAGTGAGTGTGTGTGAGTGTGTGTGCGAGTGTGTGCGAGTGTGTGTGCGAGTGTGTGTGCGAGTGTGTGCGAGTGTGTGTGATTGTGTGTGAGAGTGTGTAGGACTGTATGTGCGAGTGTGTGTGAGTGTGTATGAGTGTGTGTGTGAGTGTGTGCAAGTGAGTGTGTGTGAGTGTGTGTGCGAGTGTGTGCATGCGAGTGTGTGCGTGCGAGTGTGCGTGAGTGTGTGCGAGTGTGTGAGTGCGAGTGTGTGCGAATGTGTGCGAGTGTGTGCATGCGAGTGTGCACGAGTGTGCGCGAGTGTGCACGAGTGTGCACGAGTGTGTGCGTGTGTGTGCGTGCGAGTGTGTGCGAGTGTGCTCGAGTGAATGGGTGCGAGTGTGTGCGAGTGTGTGTTAGTGTGTGCGAGTGAGTGTGTGTGAGTGTGTATAAGTGAGTGTGTGTGAGTGTGTGCGTGTGTGCGAGTTTGTGTGCGAGTGTGTGCGAGTGAGTGTGTGCGAGTGTGTGTGAGTGTGTGAGTGTGTGTGCGAGTGTGTGCGTGTGAGTGTTTGTGCGAGAGTGTGCGTGCGAGTGTGTGTGCGAGAGTGTGCGAGTGTGTGCGAGTGTGTGCATATGTGCCCGAGTGTGCACGAGTGAGTGTGTGCGAGTGTGTGCGAGTGTGTGTGAGTGTGTGCATGTGAGTGTGTGCGAGCATGTGCGAGTGTGTGTGAGTGTGTGTGCGAGTGTGTGTGCGAGTGTGTGTGCGAGAGTGTGCGAGTGTGTGCGAGTGTGTGCAAATGTGCCCGAGTGTGCACGAGTGAGTCGGTGCGAGTGTGTGCGAGTGTGTGTGAGTGTGAGCATGTGAGTGTGTGCGAACATGTGCGAGTGTGTGTGCATGTGTGTGCGAGTGTGTGCGAGTGTGTATGAGTGTGCATGCGAGTGTGTGCAAGTGTGTGTGAGTGTGTGCGAGTGTGTGTGTGCAAGTATGTGTGAGTGTGTGTGAGTGTGTGTGCGATTGTGCATAAGTGTGTGCGAGTGTGTGTGAGTGTGTGTGCTAGTGTGTGTGTGCGAGTGTGTTCGATTGTGTGAGTGTGAGTGAGTGTGTATGAGTGTGTGCGAGTGTGTGCCAGTGTGTGCGAGTGTGTGTGCGAGTGTGTGTGATTGTGTGCGAGTGTGTGCGATTGTATGTGTGAGTGTGTAGGACTGTATGTGCGAGTGTGTGTGAAAGTGTGTGCGAGTGTGTGCGTGCGAGTGTGTGTGAGTGTGTGCGAGTGTGTGTGAGTGTGTAGGACTGTATGTGCGAGTGTGTGTGAGTGTGTGTGTGAAAGTGTGTGCGAGTGTGTGCAAGTGTGTGCGAGTGAGTGTGTGCGAGTGTGTGCGAGTGTGTGCGACTGTGTGCGAGTGTGTGAGTGCGAGTGTGTCCGAATGTGTGCGAGTGTGTGCGTGCGAGTGTGCGCGAGTGTGTGCATGTAAGTGTGTGCGTGCGAGTGTGTGCGAGTGTGCTTGAGTGAATGGGTGAGAGTGTGTGCGAGTGTGTGTGAGTGTGTGCGAGTAAGTGTGTGTGAGTGTGTATGAGTGAGTGTGTGTGAGTGTGTGTGTGCGAGTTTGTGTGCGAGTGTGTGCGAGTGAGTGTGTGCGAGTTTGTGCGAGTTTGTGTGCGAGTGTGTGCCAGTGTGTGCCAGTGTGTGCGAGTGTGTGTGTGCGAGTGTGTGCAAGTGTGTGCGAGTGTGTGCGAGAGTGTGCGAGTGTGTGTGAGTGTGTGTGTGCGAGTGTGTGTGCAATTGTGTATGAGTGTGTGCGAGTGTGAGTTTGTGCAAGTGTGTGTGTGTGTTCGTGCGAGTGCGTGCGAGTGAGTGCGGGTGTGTGTGAGTGTCTGTATGCGAGTGTGTGTGCGATTGTGTATGAGTGTGTGCGAGTGTGTGTGCGTTTGTGCGAGTGTGTGCGTGTGTGTGTGCAAGTGCGTGTGAGTGAGTGCAAGTGTGTGCAAATGTGTGTGCGAGTGTGTGCGTGTGTGTGCGAGTGCATGCGAGTACGCGCAAATGTGTGCGAGTGTGGGCGTGCGAGTTTGTGCTAGTGTGCGCGAGTGTGCGAGTGTGCGTGAGTAAGTGTGTGTGTAAGTGCGTGCGAGTGTTTCCGAGTGTGTGTGTGAGTATGTAGGACTGTGTGTGCAAGTGTGTGCGAGTGTGTTCGAGTGTGTGCAATTGTGTGCGAGTGCGTATGAGTTACTGTGTGCGAGTGTGTGTTTGCGAGTGTGTGTGCGAGTGTGTGCGAGTGTGTGCGAGTGTGTATGAGTGTATGTGCGAGTGTGTGCGCGAGTGTGTGTTTTAGAGTGTGTGCAATTGAGTGCGTGTGAGTGTGTGCATGAGTGTGTGCGTGCGAGTGTGCTCGAGTGAGTGGGTGCGTGTAAGTGTGTGCGTGCGAGTGTGTGTGAATGTGTGCGAGTGTGTGCGAGTGTGTGCGAGTGTGTGCGAGCAAGTGTTTGCGTGCGAGTGTGTGCGAGTGTGTGCAAGTGTGTGAGTGTGTGCGAGTGTGTGCAAATGTGCCCGAGTGTGCGCGAGTGTGCACGAGTGAGTGGGTGCGAGTGTGTGTGAGTGTGTATGAGTGAGTGTGTGCGTGTGTGCGAGTTTGTGTGCGAGTGAGTGTGTGCGAATGTGTGCGAGTGTGTTTGTGAGTGTGTGTGCGAGTGTGTGCGTGAGAGTGTGTGCGAGTGTGTACGACTTTGTGTGCGAGTGTGTGCGATTGTGTGTGTGAGTGTGTTGGACTGTATGTGCGAGTGTGTGCGAGTGTGTATGAGTGTGTGTGTGAGTGTGTGCAAGTGTGTGCGAGTGAGTGTGTGTGAGTGTGTGTGCGAGTGTGTGTGCGAGTGTGTGCGAGTGTGTGCGATTGTGTGTGCGAGTGTGTAGGACTGTATGTGCGAGTGTGTGCGAGTGTGTGTGTGAGTGTGTGCAAGTGTGTGCGAGTGAGTGTGTGTGAGTGTGTGTGCGAGTGTGTGCATGCGAGTGTGTGCGTGCGAGTGTGCACGAGTGTGCACGAGTGTGTGCGTGTAAGTGTGTGCGTGCGAGTGTGTGCGAGTGTGCTCGAGTGAATGGGTGCGAGTGTGTTTGTGAGTGTGTGTGCGAGTGTGTGCGTGAGAGTGTGTGCGAGTGTGTACGAGTTTGTGTGCGAGTGTGTGCGAGTGTGTGCGATTGTATGTGTGAGTGTGTTGGACTGTATGTGCGAGTGTGTGCGAGTGTGTATGAGTGTGTGTGTGAGTGTGTGCAAGTGTGTGCGAGTGAGTGTGTGTGAGTGTGTGTGCGAGTGTGTGTGTGAGTGTGTGTGCGAGTGTGTGCGATTGTGTGTGCGAGTGTGTAGGACTGTATGTGCGAGTGTGTGCGAGTGTGTGTGTGAGTGTGTGCAAGTGTGTGCGAGTGAGTGTGTGTGAGTGTGTGTGCGAGTGTGTGCATGCGAGTGTGTGCGTGCGAGTGTGCGTGCGAGTGTGCACGAGTGTGTGCGTGTAAGTGTGTGCGTGCGAGTGTGTGCGAGTGTGCTCGAGTGAATGGGTGCGAGTGTGTGCGAGTGTGTGTGAGTGTGCGAGTGAGTGTGTGTGAGTGAGTGTGTGTGAGTGTGTGCGAGTTTGTGTGCGAGTGTGTGCGATTGAGTGTGTGCGAGTGTGTGCGATTGTGTGTGAGTGTGTGCGAGTGTGTGCGTGTGAGTGTGTGCGAGTGTGTGAGTGTGTGTGCGAATGTGTGTGCGAGTGTGTGCGAGTGTGTATGAGTGTATGTGCGAGTGTGTGCAAGTGAGTGAGAGTGTGTGTGCGAGTGTGTGCAAGTGTGTGCGAGTGAGTGTGTGCAAGTGTGTGCGAGAGTGTGCAAGTGTGTGCGAGTGTGTGTGTGCGAGTGTGTGTGCAATTGTGTATGAGTGTGTGCGAGTGTGTGTGCGTTTGTGCGAGTGTGTGCGTGTGTGTGTGCGAGTGCGTGTGAGTGAGTGCAAGTGTGTGCAAATGTGTGCGTGAGTGTGGGTGTGCGAGTGTGTGCTAGTGTGCGCGAGTGTGTGAGTGTGTGCGAGTGTGCATGAGTAAGTGTGTGTGAGTGTGTGCGAGTGTTGCCGAGTGTGTGTGTGAGTGTGTAGGACTGTGTGTGCGAGTGTGTGCGAGTGTGTGTGTGAGTGTGTGTGTACGAGTGTGTGCAATTTTGTGCAAGTGTGTGTGTGCGAGTGCGTATGAGTAAGTGTGTGCGAATGTGTGCGAGTGTGTGCGATTGTGTGTGTGAGTGTGTAGGACTGTACGTGTGAGTGTGTGCGAATGTGTATGAGTGTGTATGTGAGTGTGTGCAAGTGTGTGCAAGTGAGAGTGTGTGCGTGCGAGTGTGTGCGACTGTGTGCGAGTGTGTGAGTGCGAGTGTGTGCGAATGTGTGCGAGTGTGTACGTGCGAGTGTGCACGAGTGTGCATGAGTGTGTGCGTATAAGTGTGTGCGTGCAAGTGTGTGCGAGTGTGATCGAGTGAATGGGTGCGAGTGTGTGTGAGTGTGTGCGAGTGAGTGTGTGTGAGTGTGTATAAGTGAGTGTGTGTGAGTGTGTGCGTGTGTGCGAGTTTGTGTTCAAGTGTGTATGAGTGTGTGTGTGAGTGTGTGCAAGTGTGTGCGAGTGAGTGTGTGCAAGTGTGTGTGAGAGTGTGCAAGTGTGTGCGAGTGTGTGTGTGCGAGTGTGTGTGCAATTGTGTATGAGTGTGTGCGAGTGTGTGTGCGTTTGTGCGAGTGTGTGCGTGTGTGTGTGCGAGTGCGTGTGAGTGAGTGCAAGTGTGTGCAAATGTGTGCGTGAGTGTGGGTGTGCGAGTGTGTGCTAGTGTGCGCGAGTGTGTGAGTGTGTGCGAGTGTGCATGAGTAAGTGTGTGTGAGTGTGTGCGAGTGTTGCCGAGTGTGTGTGTGAGTGTGTAGGACTGTGTGTGCGAGTGTGTGCGAGTGTGTGTGTGAGTGTGTGTGTACGAGTGTGTGCAATTTTGTGCAAGTGTGTGTGTGCGAGTGCGTATGAGTAAGTGTGTGCGAATGTGTGCGAGTGTGTGCGATTGTGTGTGTGAGTGTGTAGGACTGTACGTGTGAGTGTGTGCGAATGTGTATGAGTGTGTATGTGAGTGTGTGCAAGTGTGTGCAAGTGAGAGTGTGTGCGTGCGAGTGTGTGCGACTGTGTGCGAGTGTGTGAGTGCGAGTGTGTGCGAATGTGTGCGAGTGTGTACGTGCGAGTGTGCACGAGTGTGCATGAGTGTGTGCGTATAAGTGTGTGCGTGCAAGTGTGTGCGAGTGTGATCGAGTGAATGGGTGCGAGTGTGTGTGAGTGTGTGCGAGTGAGTGTGTGTGAGTGTGTATAAGTGAGTGTGTGTGAGTGTGTGCGTGTGTGCGAGTTTGTGTGCAAGTGTGTATGAGTGTGTGTGTGAGTGTGTGCAAGTGTGTGCGAGTGAGTGTGTGTGAGTGTGTGTGCGAGTGTGTGTGCGAGTGCGTGCGAGTGTGTGCGATTGTGTGTGAGAGTGTGTAGGACTGTATGTGCGAGTGTGTGCGAGTGTGTATGGGTGTGTGTGATTGTGTGCAAGTGTGTGCAAGTGAGTGTGTGTGCGAGTGTGTGCATGCGAGTGTGCGCGTGCGAGTGTGTGCGAGTGTGTGCGAGTGTGTGAGTGCGAGTGTGTGCAAATGTGTGCGAGTGTGTGCATGCGAGTGTGCACGAGTGTGCACGAGTGTGTGCGTGTAAGTGTGTGCGTGTGAGTGTGTGCGAATGTGTGCGAGTGTGTGCGAGCAAGTGTTTGCGTGCGAGTGTGTGCGAGTGTGTGCAAGTGTGTGAGTGTGTGCGAGTGTGTGTGCGAGTGTGTGCGAGTGTGTGCAAATGTGCCCGAGTGTGCGCGAGTGTGCACGAGTGAGTGGGTGCGAGTGTGTGTGAGTGTGTATGAGTGAGTGTGTGCGAGTTTGTGTGCGAGTGTGTGTGTTCGAATGTGTGCGAGTGTGTTTGTGAGTGTGTGTGCGAGTGTGTGCGCGAGTGTGTGCGCGAGTGTGTGCGCGAGTGTGTGCGAGTGTGTGCGAGTGTGTGTGCGAGTGTGTGCGAGTGTGTGCGATTGTGTGTGTGAGTGTGTAGGACTGTATGTGCGAGTGTGTGCGAGTGTGTATGAGTGTGTGTGTGAGTGTGTGCAAGTGTGCGCGAGTGAGTGTGTGTGAGTGTGTGTGCGAAAGTGTGCGAGTGTGTGCGATTGTGTGTGAAAGTGTGTAGGACTGTATGTGCGAGTGTGTGCGAGTGTGTATGAGTGTGTGTGTGAGTGTGTGCAAGTGTGTGCGAGTGAGTGTGTGTGAGTGTGTGTGCGAGTGTGTGCATGTGAGTGTGTGCGTGCGAGTGTGCACGAGTGTGCACGAGTGTGTGCATGTAAGTGTGTGCGTGCGAGTGTGTGCGAGTGTGCTCGAGTGAATGGGTGCGAGTGTGTGCGAGTGTGTGTGAGTGTGTGCGAGTGAGTGTGTGTGAGTGAGTGTGTGTGAGTGTGTGCGAGTTTGTGTGCGAGTGTGTGCGAGTGAGTGTGTGCGAGTGTGTGCGATTGTGTGTGAGTGTGTGCGAGTGTGTGCGAGTGTGTGCGTGTGAGTGTGTGCGAGTGTGTGAGTGTGTGTGCGAATGTGTGTGCGAGTGTGTGCGAGTGTGTATGAGTGTATGTGCGAGTGTGTGCAAGTGTGTGAGTGTGTGTGTGCGAGTGTGTGCGAGTGAGTGTGTGCGAGTGTGTGCGAGAGTGTTCAAGTGTGTGCGAGTGTGTGTGTGCGAGTGTGTGTGCAATTGTGTATGAGTGTGTGCGAGTGTGTGTGCGTTTGTGCGAGTGTGTGCGTGTGTGTGTGCGAGTGCGTGTGAGTGAGTGCAAGTGTGTGCAAATGTGTGCGCGAGTGTGGGCGTGCGAGTGTGTGCTAGTGTGCGCGAGTGTGTGAGTGTGTGCGAGTGTGCATGAGTAAGTGTGTGTGTGAGTGTGTGCGAGTGTTGCCGAGTGTGTGTGTGAGTGTGTAGGACTGTGTGTGCGAGTGTGTGTGTGAGTGTGTGTGTACGAGTGTGTGCAATTTTGTGCGAGTGTGTGTGTGCGAGTGTGTATGAGTAAGTGTGTGCGAATGTGTGCGAGTGTGTGCGAGTGTGTGTGCGAGTGTGTGTGCGAGTGTGTGCGTGCGACTGTGTGTGTGTGACTGTGTGCGAGTGTTTGCGTGTGTGTGCGAGTGTGTGTGCGTGTGTACGAGTGTGTGCGAGTGTGTGGGTGCGAGTGTGTGCAAGTGTGTGTGAGTGTGTGTGTGAGTGTGTGCGAGTCTGTGTGTGCGAGTGTGTGTGTGCGATTGTGTGTGTGCAATTGTGTATGAGTGTGTGCGAGTATGTGTGTGAGTGTGTGCGAGTGTGTGCGAGTGTGTGCGTGCGAGTGCGTGCGAGTGAGTGCGAGTGTGTGCAAATGTGTGCGAGAGTGTGCGAGTGTGGGCGTGCGAGTGTGTGCGAGTGTGCGCGAGTGTGCACGAGTGTGTGCGTGTGAGTGTGTGTGTGTGAGTGTGAGTGTGTGCTAGTGTGCATGAGTGTGTGAGTGTGTGCGAGTGTGCGCGAGTGTGCGTGTGAGTGAGTGAGTGTGTGTGCGAGTGTGTGTGAGTGTGTACGAGTGTGTGTGTGAGTGTGTAGGACTGTATGTGCAAGTGTGTGCGAGTGTGTTCGAGTGTGTGAGTGTGTGTGAGTGTGTGTGAGTGTGTGCAAGTGTGTGTGTGAGTGTGTAGGACTGTGTGTGCGAGTGTGTGTGCGAGTGTGTGCGAGTGTGCGTGAGTGTGTGTAGGAGTGTGTGTGAGTGTGTGCGATTGTGTGTGTGAGTGTGTAGTACTGTATGTGCGACTGTGTTCGAGTGTGTGTGTGCGAGTGTGTGAGCATGTGTGAGTGTGTGCAAGTGTGTGCGTGCGAGTGTGTGTGTGCGAGTGTGTGTGATTGTGTATGAGTGAGTGTGTGCGAGTGTGTATGCAAGTGTGTTTGAGTGTGTTTGTGCAAGTGTGTATGAGTGTGTGTGTGCGAGTGTGTGCAAGTGTGTGTGATTGTGTGTGAGTGTGTGTATTAGTGAGTGTGTGCGAGTGTGTGTGAGTGTGTGCAAGTGAATGTGTGTGAGTGTGTGTGCGAGTGTGTGCATGTGAGTGTGTGCGTGCGAGTGTGTGCGAGTGTGTGCGAGTGTGTGCGAGTGTGTGCGAGTGTGTGAGTGCGAGTGTGTGCGAATGTGTGAGTGCGAGTGTGTGCGAATGTGTGCGAGTGTGTGCATGCGAGTGTGCACGAGTGTGTGCGTGTAAGTGTGTGCATGCGAGTGTGTGCGAGTGTGCTCGAGTGAATGGGTGCGAGTGTGTGCGAGTGTGCGTGAGTGTGTGTGAGTGTGTATAAGTGAGTGTGTGTGAGTGTGTGCGAGTTTGTGTGCGAGTGTGTGTGAGTGAGTGTGCGAGTGTGTGTGAGTGTGTGCGAGTGTGTGCGTGCGAGTGTGTGTGCGAGAGTGTGCGAGTGTGTGCGAGTGTGTGCGAGTGTGTGCATAGGAGCCCGAGTGTGCACGAGTGAGTGTGTGCGAGTGTGTACGAGTTTGTGTGAGTGTGTGCATGTGAGTGTGTGCGAGCGTGTGCGAGTGTGTGTGAGTGTGTGTGCGAGTGTGTGTGCGAGTGTGTGTGCGAGAGTGTGCGAGTGTGTGCAAATGTGCCCGAGTGTGCACGAGTGAGTGGGTGCGAGTGTGTGCGAGTGTGTGTGAGTGTGTGCATGTAAGTGTGTGCGAACGTGTGCGAGTGTGTGTGCGAGTGTGTGTTCATGTGTGTGTGTGCGAGTGTGTGCGAGTGTGTATGAGTGTGCGTGCGAGTGTGTGCAAGTGTGTGTGAGTGTGTGCGAGTGTGTGTGTGCAAGTATGTGTGTTTGTGTGCGAGTGTGTGCGATTGTGTATAAGTGTGTGCGAGTGTGTGTGAGTGTGTGTGCTAGTGTGTGTGTGCGAGTGTGTTCGATTGTGTGAGTGTGAGTGAGTGTGTATGAGTGTGTGCGAGTGTGTGCCAGTGTGTGCGAGTGTGTGTGCGAGTGTGTGTGATTGTGTGCGAGTGTGTGCGATTGTATGTGTGAGTGTATAGGACTGTATGTGCGAGTGTGTGTGAAAGTGTGTGCGAGTGTGTGCGTGCGAGTGTGTGCGAGTGTGTGCATGCGAGTGTGTGCGAGTGTTTGCGACTGTGTGCGAGTGTTTGAGTGCGAGTGTGTCCGAATGTGTGTGAGTGTGTGCGTGCGAGTGTGCGCGAGTGTGCACGAGTGTGTGCATGTAAGTGTGTGCGTGCGAGTGTGTGCGAGTGTGCTCGAGTGAATGGGTGAGAGTGTGTGCGAGTGTGTGTGAGTGTGTGCGAGTAAGTGTGTGTGAGTGTTTATGAGTGAGTGTGTGTGAGTGTGTGTGTGCGAGTTTGTGTGCGAGTGTGTGCGAGTGAGTGTGTGCGAGTGTGTGCGAGTTTGTGTGCGAGTGTGTGCCAGTGTGTGCGAGTGTGTGTGTGCGAGTGTGTGCAAGTGTGTGCGAGTGTGTGCAAGAGTGTGCGAGTGTGTGTGAGTGTGTGTGTGCGAGTCTGTGTGTGCAATTGTGTATGAGTGTGTGCGAGTGTGTGTGAGTTTGTGCAAGTGTGTGCGTGCGAGTGAGTGCGGGTGTGTGCGAGTGTGTGTATGCGAGTGTGTGTGCGATTGTGTATGAGTGTGTGTGAGTTTGTGCGAGTGTGTGCGTGTGTGTGCGAGTGCCTGCGAGTACGCGCAAATGTGTGCGAGTGTGGGCGTGCGAGTGTGTGCTAGTGTGCGTGAGTGTGTGCGAGTGTGCGGGAGTAAGTGTGTGTGTAAGTGCGTGCAAGTGTTTCCGAGTGTGTGTGTGAGTATGTAGGACTGTGTGTGCGAGTGTGTGCGAGTGTGTATGAGTGTGTGTGTGAGTGTGTGCAAGTGTGTGCGAGTGAGTGTGTGTGAGTGTGTGTGCGAGTGTGTGCGAGTGTGTCCGATTGTGTGTGAGAGTGTGTGGGACTGTGTGTGCGAGTGTGTATGAGTGTGTGTGCGAGTGCGTATGAGTGAGTGTGTGCGAGTGTGTGTTTGCGAGTGTGTGTGCGAGTGTGTGCGAGTGTGTGCGAGTGTTTATGAGTGTATGTGCGAGTGTGTGCGCGAGTGTGTGTTTTAGAGTGTGTGCAATTGTGTGCGTGTGAGTGTGTGCATGAGTGTGTGCGTGTGAGTGTGCTCGAGTGAGTGGGTGCGTGTAAGTGTGTGCGTGCGAGTGTGTGCGAATGTGTGCGAGTGTGTGCGAGCAAGTGTTTGCGTGCGAGTGTGTGCGAGTGTGTGCAAGTGTGTGAGTGTGTGCGCGAGTGTGTGCGAGTGTGTGCAAATGTGCCCGAGTGTGCGCGAGTGTGCACGAGTGGGTGCGAGTGTGTGTGCAAGTGTGTGCGCGAGTGTGTGCGCGAGTGTGTGCGCGAGTGTGTGCGAGTGTGTGCGAGTGTGTGCGAGTGTGTGTGCGAGTGTGTGCGAGTGTGTGCGATTGTGTGTGTGAGTGTGTAGGACTGTATGTGCGAGTGTGTGCGAGTGTGTATGAGTGTGTGTGTGAGTGTGTGCAAGTGTGTGCGAGTGAGTGTGTGTGCGAGTGTGTGCGAGTGTGTGCGAGTGTGTGCGATTGTGTGTGAGAGTGTGTAGGACTGTATGTGCGAGTGTGTGCGAGTGTGTATGAGTGTGTGTGTGAGTGTGTGCAAGTGTGTGCGAGTGAGTGTGTGTGAGTGTGTGTGCGAGTGTGTGCGAGTGTGTGCGATTGTGTGTGAGAGTGTGTAGGACTGTATGTGCGAGTGTGTGCGAGTGTGTATGAGTGTGTGTGTGAGTGTGTGCAAGTGTGTGCGAGTGAGTGTGTGTGAGTGTGTGTGCGAGTGTGTGCATGCGAGTGTGTGCGTGCGAGTGTGCACGAGTGTGCACGAGTGTATGCGTGTAAGTGTGTGCGTGCGAGTGTGTGCGAGTGTGCTCGAGTGAATGGGTGCAAGTGTGTGCGAGTGTGTGTGAGTGTGTGCGAGTGAGTGTGTGTGTGTGAGTGTGTGTGAGTGTGTGCGAGTTTGTGTGCGAGTGTGTGCGAGTGAGTGTGTGCGAGTGTGTGCGATTGTGTGTGAGTGTGTGCGAGTGTGTGCGAGTGTGTGCGAGTGTGTGCGAGTGTGTGCGAGTGTGTGCGTGTGAGTGCGTGCGAGTGTGTGCAAGTGTGTGCGAGTGTGTGCGAGTGTGTGAGTGTGTGCGCGAATGTGTGTGCGAGTGTGTATGTGCGAGTGTGTGCAAGTGTGTGAGAGTGTGTGTGAGTGTGTGTGTGCGAGTGTGTGCGAGTGAGTGTGTGCGAGTGTGTGCGAGAGTGTTCAAGTGTGTGCGAGTGTGTGTGTGCGAGTGTGTGTGCAATTGTGTATGAGTGTGTGCGCGTTTGTGCGAGTGTGTGCGTGTGTGTGTGAGTGCGTGTGAGTGAGTGCAAGTGTGTGCAAATGTGTGCGCGAGTGTGGGCGTGCGAGTGTGTGCTAGTGTGCGCGAGTGTGTGAGTGTGTGCGAGTGTGCATGAGTAAGTGTGTGTGCGAGTGTTGCCGAGTGTGTGTGTGAGTGTGTAGGACTGTGTGTGCGAGTGTGTGTGTGAGTGTGTGTGTACGAGTGTGTGCAATTTTGTGCGAGTGTGTGTGTGCGAGTGCGTATGAGTAAGTGTGTGCAAATGTGTGCGAGTGTGTGCGAGTGTGTGTGCGAGTGTGTGTGCGAGTGTGTGCGTGCGACTGTGTGTGTGTGACTGTGTGCGAGTGTGTGCGAGTGTTTGCGTGTGTGTGCGTGTGTACGAGTCTGTGCGAGTGTGTGGGTGCAAGTGTGTGAGTGTGTGTGTGAGTGTGTGTGAATGTGTGCGAGTCTGTGTGTGCGAGTGTGTGTGTGCGATTGTGTGTGTGCGATTGTGTATGAGTGTGTGCGAGTATGTGTGTGAGTGTGTGCGAGTGTGTGCGAGTGTGTGCGTGCGAGTGAGTGCGAGTGTGTGCAAATGTGTGCGAGTGTGGGCGTGCGAGTGTGTGCGAGTGTGTGCGTGTGAGTGTGTGTGTGTGAGTGTGAGTGTGTGCTAGTGTGTGCGAGTGTGTGCGTGTGAGTGCGTGCGAGTGTGTGCAAGTGTGTGCGAGTGTGTGCGAGTGTGTGAGTGTGTGCGCGAATGTGTGTGCGAGTGTGTATGTGCGAGTGTGTGCAAGTGTGTGAGAGTGTGTGTGAGCGTGTGTGTGCGAGTGTGTGCGAGTGAGTGTGTGCGAGTGTGTGCGAGAGTGTTCAAGTGTGTGCGAGTGTGTGTGTGCGAGTGTGTGTGCAATTGTGTATGAGTGTGTGCGCGTTTGTGCGAGTGTGTGCGTGTGTGTGTGAGTGCGTGTGAGTGAGTGCAAGTGTGTGCAAATGTGTGCGCGAGTGTGGGCGTGCGAGTGTGTGCTAGTGTGCGCAAGTGTGTGAGTGTGTGCGAGTGTGCATGAGTAAGTGTGTGTGTGAGTGTGTGCGAGTGTTGCCGAGTGTGTGTGTGAGTGTGTAGGACTGTGTGTGCGAGTGTGTGTGTGAGTGTGTGTGTACGAGTGTGTGCAATTTTGTGCGAGTGTGTGTGTGCGAGTGCGTATGAGTAAGTGTGTGCAAATGTGTGCGAGTGTGTGCGAGTGTGTGTGCGAGTGTGTGCGTGCGACTGTGTGTGTGTGACTGTGTGCGAGTGTGTGCGAGTGTTTGCGTGTGTGTGCGAGTGTGTGTGCGTGTGTACGAGTCTGTGCGAGTGTGTGGGTGCGAGTGTGTGCAAGTGTGTGTGATTGTGTGTGAGTGTGTGTATGAGTGAGTGTGTGCGAGTGTGTGTGAGTGTGTGCAAGTGAATGTGTGTGAGTGTGTGTGCGAGTGTGTGCATGTGAGTGTGTGCGTGCGAGTGTGTGCGAGTGTGTGCGAGTGTGTGCGAGTGTGTGAGTGCGAGTGTGTGCGAATGTGTGAGTGCGAGTGTGTGCGAATGTGTGCGAGTGTGTGCATGCGAGTGTGCACGAGTGTGTGCGTGTAAGTGTGTGCATGCGAGTGTGTGCGAGTGTGCTCGAGTGAATGGGTGCGAGTGTGTGCGAGTGTGCGTGAGTGTGTGTGAGTGTGTATAAGTGAGTGTGTGTGAGTGTGTGCGAGTTTGTGTGCGAGTGTGTGTGAGTGAGTGTGCGAGTGTGTGCGAGTGTGTGTGTGCGAGTGTGTGCGTGCGAGTGTGTGTGCGAGAGTGTGCGAGTGTGTGCGAGTGTGTGCATAGGAGCCCGAGTGTGCACGAGTGAGTGTGTGCGAGTGTGTGCGAGTTTGTGTGAGTGTGTGCATGTGAGTGTGTGCGAGCGTGTGCGAGTGTGTGTGAGTGTGTGTGCGAGTGTGTGTGCGAGTGTGTGTGCGAGAGTGTGCGAGTGTGTGCAAATGTGCCCGAGTGTGCACGAGTGAGTGGGTGCGAGTGTGTGCGAGTGTGTGTGAGTGTGTGCATGTAAGTGTGTGCGAACGTGTGCGAGTGTGTGTGCGAGTGTGTGTTCATGTGTGTGTGTGCGAGTGTGTGCGAGTGTGTATGAGTGTGCGTGCGAGTGTGTGCAAGTGTGTGTGAGTGTGTGCGAGTGTGTGTGTGCAAGTATGTGTGTTTGTGTGCGAGTGTGTGCGATTGTGTATAAGTGTGTGCGAGTGTGTGTGAGTGTGTGTGCTAGTGTGTGTGTGCGAGTGTGTTCGATTGTGTGAGTGTGAGTGAGTGTGTATGAGTGTGTGCGAGTGTGTGCCAGTGTGTGCGAGTGTGTGTGCGAGTGTGTGTGATTGTGTGCGAGTGTGTGCGATTGTATGTGTGAGTGTATAGGACTGTATGTGCGAGTGTGTGTGAAAGTGTGTGCGAGTGTGTGTGTGCGAGTGTGTGCATGCGAGTGTGTGCGAGTGTTTGCGACTGTGTGCGAGTGTTTGAGTGCGAGTGTGTCCGAATGTGTGTGAGTGTGTGCGTGCGAGTGTGCGCGAGTGTGCACGAGTGTGTGCATGTAAGTGTGTGCGTGCGAGTGTGTGCGAGTGTGCTCGAGTGAATGGGTGAGAGTGTGTGCGAGTGTGTGTGAGTGTGTGCGAGTAAGTGTGTGTGAGTGTTTATGAGTGAGTGTGTGTGAGTGTGTGTGTGCGAGTTTGTGTGCGAGTGTGTGCGAGTGAGTGTGTGCGAGTGTGTGCGAGTTTGTGTGCGAGTGTGTGCCAGTGTGTGCGAGTGTGTGTGTGCGAGTGTGTGCAAGTGTGTGCGAGTGTGTGCAAGAGTGTGCGAGTGTGTGTGAGTGTGTGTGTGCGAGTCTGTGTGTGCAATTGTGTATGAGTGTGTGCGAGTGTGTGTGAGTTTGTGCAAGTGTGTGCGTGCGAGTGAGTGCGGGTGTGTGCGAGTGTGTGTATGCGAGTGTGTGTGCGATTGTGTATGAGTGTGTGTGAGTTTGTGCGAGTGTGTGCGTGTGTGTGCGAGTGCCTGCGAGTACGCGCAAATGTGTGCGAGTGTGGGCGTGCGAGTGTGTGCTAGTGTGCGTGAGTGTGTGCGAGTGTGCGGGAGTAAGTGTGTGTGTAAGTGCGTGCAAGTGTTTCCGAGTGTGTGTGTGAGTATGTAGGACTGTGTGTGCGAGTGTGTGCGAGTGTGTATGAGTGTGTGTGTGAGTGTGTGCAAGTGTGTGCGAGTGAGTGTGTGTGAGTGTGTGTGCGAGTGTGTGCGAGTGTGTCCGATTGTGTGTGAGAGTGTGTGGGACTGTGTGTGCGAGTGTGTATGAGTGTGTGTGCGAGTGCGTATGAGTGAGTGTGTGCGAGTGTGTGTTTGCGAGTGTGTGTGCGAGTGTGTGCGAGTGTGTGCGAGTGTGTGCGAGTGTTTATGAGTGTATGTGCGAGTGTGTGCGCGAGTGTGTGTTTTAGAGTGTGTGCAATTGTGTGCGTGTGAGTGTGTGCATGAGTGTGTGCGTGTGAGTGTGCTCGAGTGAGTGGGTGCGTGTAAGTGTGTGCGTGCGAGTGTGTGCGAATGTGTGCGAGTGTGTGCGAGCAAGTGTTTGCGTGCGAGTGTGTGCAAGTGTGTGAGTGTGTGCGCGAGTGTGTGCAAATGTGCCCGAGTGTGCGCGAGTGTGCACGAGTGGGTGCGAGTGTGTGTGAGTGTGTATGAGTGTGTGTGCGAGTGTGTGCGCGAGTGTGTGCGCGAGTGTGTGCGCGAGTGTGTGCGAGTGTGTGCGAGTGTGTGCGAGTGTGTGTGCGAGTGTGTGCGAGTGTGTGCGATTGTGTGTGTGAGTGTGTAGGACTGTATGTGCGAGTGTGTGCGAGTGTGTATGAGTGTGTGTGTGAGTGTGTGCAAGTGTGTGCGAGTGAGTGTGTGTGCGAGTGTGTGCGAGTGTGTGCGAGTGTGTGCGATTGTGTGTGAGAGTGTGTAGGACTGTATGTGCGAGTGTGTGCG
This sequence comes from Phyllobates terribilis, assembly GCF_046119375.1. Taxonomy (NCBI): domain Eukaryota; kingdom Metazoa; phylum Chordata; class Amphibia; order Anura; family Dendrobatidae; genus Phyllobates; species Phyllobates terribilis. Next base: position 22,769,814 of record NW_027362776.1, read on the forward strand.
AGTGTGTATGAGTGTGTGTGTGAGTGTGTGCGAGTGTGTATGAGTGTGTGTGTGAGTGTGTGCAAGTGTGTGCGAGTGAGTGTGTGTGAGTGTGTGTGCGAGTGTGTGCGAGTGTGTGCGATTGTGTGTGAGAGTGTGTAGGACTGTATGTGCGAGTGTGTGCGAGTGTGTATGAGTGTGTGTGTGAGTGTGTGCAAGTGTGTGCGAGTGAGTGTGTGTGAGTGTGTGTGCGAGTGTGTGCATGCGAGTGTGTGCGTGCGAGTGTGCACGAGTGTGCACGAGTGTATGCGTGTAAGTGTGTGCGTGCGAGTGTGTGCGAGTGTGCTCGAGTGAATGGGTGCAAGTGTGTGCGAGTGTGTGTGAGTGTGTGCGAGTGAGTGTGTGTGTGTGAGTGTGTGTGAGTGTGTGCGAGTTTGTGTGCGAGTGTGTGCGAGTGAGTGTGTGCGAGTGTGTGCGATTGTGTGTGAGTGTGTGCGAGTGTGTGCGAGTGTGTGCGAGTGTGTGCGAGTGTGTGCGAGTGTGTGCGTGTGAGTGCGTGCGAGTGTGTGCAAGTGTGTGCGAGTGTGTGCGAGTGTGTGAGTGTGTGCGCGAATGTGTGTGCGAGTGTGTATGTGCGAGTGTGTGCAAGTGTGTGAGAGTGTGTGTGAGTGTGTGTGTGCGAGTGTGTGCGAGTGAGTGTGTGCGAGTGTGTGCGAGAGTGTTCAAGTGTGTGCGAGTGTGTGTGTGCGAGTGTGTGTGCAATTGTGTATGAGTGTGTGCGCGTTTGTGCGAGTGTGTGCGTGTGTGTGTGAGTGCGTGTGAGTGAGTGCAAGTGTGTGCAAATGTGTGCGCGAGTGTGGGCGTGCGAGTGTGTGCTAGTGTGCGCGAGTGTGTGAGTGTGTGCGAGTGTGCATGAGTAAGTGTGTGTGCGAGTGTTGCCGAGTGTGTGTGTGAGTGTGTAGGACTGTGTGTGCGAGTGTGTGTGTGAGTGTGTGTGTACGAGTGTGTGCAATTTTGTGCGAGTGTGTGTGTGCGAGTGCGTATGAGTAAGTGTGTGCAAATGTGTGCGAGTGTGTGCGAGTGTGTGTGCGAGTGTGTGTGCGAGTGTGTGCGTGCGACTGTGTGTGTGTGACTGTGTGCGAGTGTGTGCGAGTGTTTGCGTGTGTGTGCGAGTGTGTGTGCGTGTGTACGAGTCTGTGCGAGTGTGTGGGTGCAAGTGTGTGAGTGTGTGTGTGAGTGTGTGTGAATGTGTGCGAGTCTGTGTGTGCGAGTGTGTGTGTGCGATTGTGTGTGTGCGATTGTGTATGAGTGTGTGCGAGTATGTGTGTGAGTGTGTGCGAGTGTGTGCGTGCGAGTGAGTGCGAGTGTGTGCAAATGTGTGCGAGAGTGTGCGAGTGTGGGCGTGCGAGTGTGTGCGAGTGTGTGCGTGTGAGTGTGTGTGTGTGAGTGTGAGTGTGTGCTAGTGTGTGCGAGTGTGTGCATGTGAGTGCGTGCGAGTGTGTGCAAGTGTGTGCGAGTGTGTGCGAGTGTGTGAGTGTGTGCGCGAATGTGTGTGCGAGTGTGTATGTGCGAGTGTGTGCAAGTGTGTGAGAGTGTGTGTGAGCGTGTGTGTGCGAGTGTGTGCGAGTGAGTGTGTGCGAGTGTGTGCGAGAGTGTTCAAGTGTGTGCGAGTGTGTGTGTGCGAGTGTGTGTGCAATTGTGTATGAGTGTGTGCGCGTTTGTGCGAGTGTGTGCGTGTGTGTGTGAGTGCGTGTGAGTGAGTGCAAGTGTGTGCAAATGTGTGCGCGAGTGTGGGCGTGCGAGTGTGTGCTAGTGTGCGCAAGTGTGTGAGTGTGTGCGAGTGTGCATGAGTAAGTGTGTGTGTGAGTGTGTGCGAGTGTTGCCGAGTGTGTGTGTGAGTGTGTAGGACTGTGTGTGCGAGTGTGTGTGTGAGTGTGTGTGTACGAGTGTGTGCAATTTTGTGCGAGTGTGTGTGTGCGAGTGCGTATGAGTAAGTGTGTGCAAATGTGTGCGAGTGTGTGCGAGTGTGTGTGCGAGTGTGTGCGTGCGACTGTGTGTGTGTGACTGTGTGCGAGTGTGTGCGAGTGTTTGCGTGTGTGTGCGAGTGTGTGTGCGTGTGTACGAGTCTGTGCGAGTGTGTGGGTGCGAGTGTGTGCAAGTGTGTGAGTGTGTGTGTGAGTGTGTGTGAATGTGTGCGAGTTTGTGTGTGCGAGTGTGTGTGTGTGCGATTGTGTGTGTGCGATTGTGTATGAGTGTGTGCGAGTATGTGTGTGAGTGTGTGCGAGTGTGTGCGAGTGTGTGCGTGCGAGTGAGTGCGAGTGTGTGCAAATGTGTGCGAGAGTGTGCGAGTGTGGGCGTGCGAGTGTGTGCGAGTGTGTGCGTGTGAGTGTGTGTGTGTGTGTGTGAGTGTGTGCTAGTGTGCATGAGTGTGTGAGTGTGTGCGAGTGTGCGCGAGTGTGCGTGTGAGTGAGTGAGTGTGTGTGCGAGTGTGTGTGAGTGTGTACGAGTGTGTGTAGGAGTGTGTGCGAGTGTGTGCGATTGTGTGTGTGAGTGTGTAGGACTGTATGTGCAAGTGTGTGCGAGTGTGTTCGAGTGTGTGAGTGTGTGTGAGTGTGTGCAAGTGTGTGTGAGTGTGTAGGACTGTGTGTGCGAGTGTGTGTGCGAGTGTGTGCGAGTGTGTGTGAGTGTGTGTAGGAGTGTGTGTGAGTGTGTGCGATTGTGTGTGAGTGTGTAGTACTGTATGTGCGACTGTGTTCGAGTGTGTGTGTGCGAGTGTGTGAGCATGTGTGAGTGTGTGCAAGTGTGTGCGTGTGAGTGTATGTGTGCGAGTGTGTGTGATTGTGTATGAGTGAGTGTGTGCAAGTGTGTTGAGTGTGTTTGTACAAGTGTGTATGAGTGTGTGTATGCGAGTGTGTGCAAGTGTGTGTGATTGTGTGTGAGTGTGTGTATGAGTGAGTGTGTGCGAGTGTGTGTGAGTGTGTGCGCGAGTGTGTGCGTGAGTGTGTGCGCGCGAGTGTGTGCGAGTGTGTGTGAGTGTGTGCGATTGTGTGTGTGCGAGTGTGTGTGAGTGTGTGCGAGTGTGTGCGTGCGAGTGTGTGTGCGAGAGTGTGCGAGTGTGTGCGAGTGTGTGCATATGTGCCCGAGTGTGCACGAGTGAGTGTGTGCGAGTGTGTGCGAGTGTGTGTGAGTGTGTGCGAGCGTGTGCGAGTGTGTGTGAGTGTGTGTGCGAGTGTGTGTGCGAGAGTGTGCGAGTGTGTGCGAGTGTGTGCAAATGTGCCCGAGTGTGCACGAGTGAGTGGGTGCGAGTGTGTGCGAGTGTGTGTGTGAACGTGTGCGAGTGTGTGTGCATGTGTGTGCGAGTGTGTGCAAGTGTGTATGAGTGTGCGTGCGAGTGTGTGCAAGTGTGTGCGAGTGTGTGCAAGTGTGTGTGAGTGTGTGCGAGTGTGTGTGTGCAAGTATGTGTGTTTGTGTGCGAGTGTGTGCGATTGTGTATAAGTGTGTGCGAGTGTGTGTGAGTGTGTGTGCTAGTGTGTGTGTGCGAGTGTGTTCGATTGTGTGAGTGTGAGTGAGTGTGTATGAGTGTGTGCGAGTGTGTGCCAGTGTGTGCGAGTGTGTGTGCGAGTGTGTGTGATTGTGTGCGAGTGTGTGCGATTGTATGTGTGAGTGTGTAGGACTGTATGTGCGAGTGTGTGTGAAAGTGTGTGCGAGTGTGTGCGTGCGAGTGTGTGCGAGTGTGTGCATGCGAGTGTGTGCGAGTGTTTGCGACTGTGTGCGAGTGTTTGAGTGCGAGTGTGTCCGAATGTGTGTGAGTGTGTGCGTGCGAGTGTGCGTGAGTGTGCACGAGTGTGTGCATGTAAGTGTGTGCGTGCGAGTGTGTGCGAGTGTGCTCGAGTGAATGGGTGAGAGTGTGTGCGAGTGTGTGTGAGTGTGTGCGAGTAAGTGTGTGTGAGTGTGTATGAGTGAGTGTGTGTGAGTGTGTGTGTGCGAGTTTGTGTGCGAGTGTGTGCGAGTGAGTGTGTGCGAGTGTGTGCGAGTTTGTGTGCGAGTGTGTGCCAGTGTGTGCGAGTGTGTGTGTGCGAGTGTGTGCAAGTGTGTGCGAGTGTGTGTGAGTGTGTGCGAGTGTGTGCAAGTGTGTGCGAGTGAGTGTGTGCAAGTGTGTGTGAGAGTGTGCAAGTGTGTGCGAGTGTGTGTGTGCGAGTGTGTGTGCAATTGTGTATGAGTGTGTGCGAGTGTGTGTGCGTTTGTGCGAGTGTGTGCGTGTGTGTGTGCGAGTGCGTGTGAGTGAGTGCAAGTGTGTGCAAATGTGTGCGTGAGTGTGGGTGTGCGAGTGTGTGCTAGTGTGCGCGAGTGTGTGAGTGTGTGCGAGTGTGCATGAGTAAGTGTGTGTGAGTGTGTGCGAGTGTTGCCGAGTGTGTGTGTGAGTGTGTAGGACTGTGTGTGCGAGTGTGTGCGAGTGTGTGTGTGAGTGTGTGTGTACGAGTGTGTGCAATTTTGTGCAAGTGTGTGTGTGCGAGTGCGTATGAGTAAGTGTGTGCGAATGTGTGCGAGTGTGTGCGATTGTGTGTGTGAGTGTGTAGGACTGTACGTGTGAGTGTGTGCGAATGTGTATGAGTGTGTATGTGAGTGTGTGCAAGTGTGTGCAAGTGAGAGTGTGTGCGTGCGAGTGTGTGCGACTGTGTGCGAGTGTGTGAGTGCGAGTGTGTGCGAATGTGTGTGAGTGTGTACGTGCGAGTGTGCATGAGTGTGTGCGTATAAGTGTGTGCGTGCAAGTGTGTGCGAGTGTGATCGAGTGAATGGGTGCGAGTGTGTGTGAGTGTGTGCGAGTGAGTGTGTGTGAGTGTGTATAAGTGAGTGTGTGTGAGTGTGTGCGTGTGTGCGAGTTTGTGTTCAAGTGTGTATGAGTGTGTGTGTGAGTGTGTGCAAGTGTGTGCGAGTGAGTGTGTGCAAGTGTGTGTGAGAGTGTGCAAGTGTGTGCGAGTGTGTGTGTGCGAGTGTGTGTGCAATTGTGTATGAGTGTGTGCGAGTGTGTGTGCGTTTGTGCGAGTGTGTGCGTGTGTGTGTGCGAGTGCGTGTGAGTGAGTGCAAGTGTGTGCAAATGTGTGCGTGAGTGTGGGTGTGCGAGTGTGTGCTAGTGTGCGCGAGTGTGTGAGTGTGTGCGAGTGTGCATGAGTAAGTGTGTGTGAGTGTGTGCGAGTGTTGCCGAGTGTGTGTGTGAGTGTGTAGGACTGTGTGTGCGAGTGTGTGCGAGTGTGTGTGTGAGTGTGTGTGTACGAGTGTGTGCAATTTTGTGCAAGTGTGTGTGTGCGAGTGCGTATGAGTAAGTGTGTGCGAATGTGTGCGAGTGTGTGCGATTGTGTGTGTGAGTGTGTAGGACTGTACGTGTGAGTGTGTGCGAATGTGTATGAGTGTGTATGTGAGTGTGTGCAAGTGTGTGCAAGTGAGAGTGTGTGCGTGCGAGTGTGTGCGACTGTGTGCGAGTGTGTGAGTGCGAATGTGTGCGAGTGTGTACGTGCGAGTGTGCACGAGTGTGCATGAGTGTGTGCGTATAAGTGTGTGCGTGCAAGTGTGTGCGAGTGTGATCGAGTGAATGGGTGCGAGTGTGTGTGAGTGTGTGCGAGTGAGTGTGTGTGAGTGTGTATAAGTGAGTGTGTGTGAGTGTGTGCGTGTGTGCGAGTTTGTGTGCAAGTGTGTATGAGTGTGTGTGTGAGTGTGTGCAAGTGTGTGCGAGTGAGTGTGTGTGAGTGTGTGTGCGAGTGTGTGTGCGAGTGCGTGCGAGTGTGTGCGATTGTGTGTGAGAGTGTGTAGGACTGTATGTGCGAGTGTGTGCGAGTGTGTATGGGTGTGTGTGATTGTGTGCAAGTGTGTGCAAGTGAGTGTGTGTGCGAGTGTGTGCATGCGAGTGTGCGCGTGCGAGTGTGTGCGAGTGTGTGCGAGTGTGTGAGTGCGAGTGTGTGCAAATGTGTGCGAGTGTGTGCATGCGAGTGTGCACGAGTGTGCACGAGTGTGTGCGTGTAAGTGTGTGCGTGTGAGTGTGTGCGAATGTGTGCGAGTGTGTGCGAGCAAGTGTTTGCGTGCGAGTGTGTGCGAGTGTGTGCAAGTGTGTGAGTGTGTGCGAGTGTGTGTGCGAGTGTGTGCAAGTGTGTGCAAATGTGCCCGAGTGTGCGCGAGTGTGCACGAGTGAGTGGGTGCGAGTGTGTGTGAGTGTGTATGAGTGAGTGTGTGCGTGTGTGCGAGTGAGTGTGTGCGAATGTGTGCGAGTGTGTTTGTGAGTGTGTGTGCGAGTGTGTGCGCGAGTGTGTGCGCGAGTGTGTGCGAGTGTGTGCGAGTGTGTGCGAGTGTGTGTGCGAGTGTGTGCGAGTGTGTGCGATTGTGTGTGTGAGTGTGTAGGACTGTATGTGCGAGTGTGTGCGAGTGTGTATGAGTGTGTGTGTGAGTGTGTGCAAGTGTGCGCGAGTGAGTGTGTGTGAGTGTGTGTGCGAAAGTGTGCGAGTGTGTTTGTGAGTGTGTGTGCGAGTGTGTGCGCGAGTGTGTGCGCGAGTGTGTGCGAGTGTGTGCGAGTGTGTGCGAGTGTGTGTGCGAGTGTGTGCGAGTGTGTGCGATTGTGTGTGTGAGTGTGTAGGACTGTATGTGCGAGTGTGTGCGAGTGTGTATGAGTGTGTGTGTGAGTGTGTGCAAGTGTGTGCGAGTGAGTGTGTGTGAGTGTGTGTGCGAGTGTGTGCATGTGAGTGTGTGCGTGCGAGTGTGCACGAGTGTGCACGAGTGTGTGCATGTAAGTGTGTGCGTGCGAGTGTGTGCGAGTGTGCTCGAGTGAATGGGTGCGAGTGTGTGCGAGTGTGTGTGAGTGTGTGCGAGTGAGTGTGTGTGAGTGAGTGTGTGTGAGTGTGTGCGAGTTTGTGTGCGAGTGTGTGCGAGTGAGTGTGTGCGAGTGTGTGCGATTGTGTGTGAGTGTGTGCGAGTGTGTGCGAGTGTGTGCGTGTGAGTGTGTGCGAGTGTGTGAGTGTGTGTGCGAATGTGTGTGCGAGTGTGTGCGAGTGTGTATGAGTGTATGTGCGAGTGTGTGCAAGTGTGTGAGTGTGTGTGTGCGAGTGTGTGCGAGTGAGTGTGTGCGAGTGTGTGCGAGAGTGTTCAAGTGTGTGCGAGTGTGTGTGTGCGAGTGTGTGTGCAATTGTGTATGAGTGTGTGCGAGTGTGTGTGCGTTTGTGCGAGTGTGTGCGTGTGTGTGTGCGAGTGCAAGTGTGTGCAAATGTGTGCGCGAGTGTGGGCGTGCGAGTGTGTGCTAGTGTGCGCGAGTGTGTGAGTGTGTGCGAGTGTGCATGAGTAAGTGTGTGTGTGAGTGTGTGCGAGTGTTGCCGAGTGTGTGTGTGAGTGTGTAGGACTGTGTGTGCGAGTGTGTGTGTGAGTGTGTGTGTACGAGTGTGTGCAATTTTGTGCGAGTGTGTGTGTGCGAGTGTGTATGAGTAAGTGTGTGCGAATGTGTGCGAGTGTGTGCGAGTGTGTGTGCGAGTGTGTGCGAGTGTGTGCGAGTGTGTGTGCGAGTGTGTGTGCGAGTGTGTGCGTGCGACTGTGTGTGTGTGACTGTGTGCGAGTGTTTGCGTGTGTGTGCGAGTGTGTGTGCGTGTGTACGAGTGTGTGCGAGTGTGTGGGTGCGAGTGTGTGCAAGTGTGTGTGAGTGTGTGTGTGAGTGTGTGCGAGTCTGTGTGTGCGAGTGTGTGTGTGCGATTGTGTGTGTGCAATTGTGTATGAGTGTGTGCGAGTATGTGTGTGAGTGTGTGCGAGTGTGTGCGAGTGTGTGCGTGCTAGTGCGTGCGAGTGCGTGCGAGTGAGTGCGAGTGTGTGCAAATGTGTGCGAGAGTGTGCGAGTGTGGGCGTGCGAGTGTGTGCGAGTGTGCGCGAGTGTGCACGAGTGTGTGCGTGTGAGTGTGTGTGTGTGAGTGTGAGTGTGTGCTAGTGTGCATGAGTGTGTGAGTGTGTGCGAGTGTGCGTGAGTGTGCGTGTGAGTGAGTGAGTGTGTGTGCGAGTGTGTGTGAGTGTGTACGAGTGTGTGTGTGAGTGTGTAGGACTGTATGTGCAAGTGTGTGCGAGTGTGTTCGAGTGTGTGAGTGTGTGTGAGTGTGTGTGAGTGTGTGCAAGTGTGTGTGTGAGTGTGTAGGACTGTGTGTGCGAGTGTGTGTGCGAGTGTGCGTGAGTGTGTGTAGGAGTGTGTGTGAGTGTGTGCGATTGTGTGTGTGAGTGTGTAGTACTGTATGTGCGACTGTGTTCGAGTGTGTGTGTGCGAGTGTGTGAGCATGTGTGAGTGTGTGCAAGTGTGTGCGTGCGAGTGTGTGTGTGCGAGTGTGTGTGATTGTGTATGAGTGAGTGTGTGCGAGTGTGTATGCAAGTGTGTTTGAGTGTGTTTGTGCAAGTGTGTATGAGTGTGTGTGTGCGAGTGTGTGCAAGTGTGTGTGATTGTGTGTGAGTGTGTGTATGAGTGAGTGTGTGCGAGTGTGTGTGAGTGTGTGCAAGTGAATGTGTGTGAGTGTGTGTGCGAGTGTGTGCATGTGAGTGTGTGCGTGCGAGTGTGTGCGAGTGTGTGCGAGTGTGTGCGAGTGTGTGCGAGTGTGTGAGTGCGAGTGTGTGCGAATGTGTGAGTGCGAGTGTGTGCGAATGTGTGCGAGTGTGTGCATGCGAGTGTGCACGAGTGTGTGCGTGTAAGTGTGTGCATGCGAGTGTGTGCGAGTGTGCTCGAGTGAATGGGTGCGAGTGTGTGCGAGTGTGCGTGAGTGTGTGTGAGTGTGTATAAGTGAGTGTGTGTGAGTGTGTGCGAGTTTGTGTGCGAGTGTGTGTGAGTGAGTGTGCGAGTGTGTGTGAGTGTGTGCGAGTGTGTGTGTGCGAGTGTGTGCGTGCGAGTGTGTGTGCGAGAGTGTGCGAGTGTGTGCGAGTGTGTGCGAGTGTGTGCATAGGAGCCCGAGTGTGCACGAGTGAGTGTGTGCGAGTGTGTGCGAGTTTGTGTGAGTGTGTGCATGTGAGTGTGTGCGAGCGTGTGCGAGTGTGTGTGCGAGTGTGTGTGCGAGTGTGTGTGCGAGAGTGTGCGAGTGTGTGCAAATGTGCCCGAGTGTGCACGAGTGAGTGGGTGCGAGTGTGTGCGAGTGTGTGTGAGTGTGTGCATGTGAGTGTGTGCGAACGTGTGCGAGTGTGTGTTCATGTGTGTGTGTGCGAGTGTGTGCGAGTGTGTATGAGTGTGCGTGCGAGTGTGTGCAAGTGTGTGTGAGTGTGTGCGAGTGTGTGTGTGCAAGTATGTGTGTTTGTGTGCGAGTGTGTGCGATTGTGTATAAGTGTGTGCGAGTGTGTGTGAGTGTGTGTGCTAGTGTGTGTGTGCGAGTGTGTTCGATTGTGTGAGTGTGAGTGAGTGTGTATGAGTGTGTGCGAGTGTGTGCCAGTGTGTGCGAGTGTGTGTGCGAGTGTGTGTGATTGTGTGCGAGTGTGTGCGATTGTATGTGTGAGTGTATAGGACTGTATGTGCGAGTGTGTGTGAAAGTGTGTGCGAGTGTGTGCGTGCGAGTGTGTGCGAGTGTGTGCATGCGAGTGTGTGCGAGTGTTTGCGACTGTGTGCGAGTGTTTGAGTGTGAGTGTGTCCGAATGTGTGTGAGTGTGTGCGTGCGAGTGTGCGCGAGTGTGCACGAGTGTGTGCATGTAAGTGTGTGCGTGCGAGTGTGTGCGAGTGTGCTCGAGTGAATGGGTGAGAGTGTGTGCGAGTGTGTGTGAGTGTGTGCGAGTAAGTGTGTGTGAGTGTTTATGAGTGAGTGTGTGTGAGTGTGTGTGTGCGAGTTTGTGTGCGAGTGTGTGCGAGTGAGTGTGTGCGAGTGTGTGCGAGTTTGTGTGCGAGTGTGTGTGCAATTGTGTATGAGTGTGTGCGAGTGTGTGTGAGTTTGTGCAAGTGTGTGCGTGCGAGTGAGTGCGGGTGTGTGCGAGTGTGTGTATGCGAGTGTGTGTGCGATTGTGTATGAGTGTGTGTGAGTTTGTGCGAGTGTGTGCGTGTGTGTGCGAGTGCCTGCGAGTACGCGCAAATGTGTGCGAGTGTGGGCGTGCGAGTGTGTGCTAGTGTGCGCGAGTGTGTGAGTGTGTGCGAGTGTGCGGGAGTAAGTGTGTGTGTAAGTGCGTGCAAGTGTTTCCGAGTGTGTGTGTGAGTATGTAGGACTGTGTGTGCGAGTGTGTGCGAGTGTGTATGAGTGTGTGTGTGAGTGTGTGCAAGTGTGTGCGAGTGAGTGTGTGTGAGTGTGTGTGCGAGTGTGTGTGCGAGTGTGTGCGAGTGTGTCCGATTGTGTGTGAGAGTGTGTGGGACTGTGTGTGCGAGTGTGTATGAGTGTGTGTGCGAGTGCGTATGAGTGAGTGTGTGCGAGTGTGTGTGCGAGTGTGTGCGAGTGTGTGCGAGTGTGTGCGAGTGTTTATGAGTGTATGTGCGAGTGTGTGCGCGAGTGTGTGTTTTAGAGTGTGTGCAATTGTGTGCGTGTGAGTGTGTGCATGAGTGTGTGCGTGTGAGTGTGCTCGAGTGAGTGGGTGCGTGTAAGTGTGTGCGTGCGAGTGTGTGCGAATGTGTGCGAGTGTGCGCGAGTGTGCACGAGTGAGTGGGTGCGAGTGTGTGTGAGTGTGTATGAGTGTGTGTGCGAGTGTGTGCGCGAGTGTGTGCGTGAGTGTGTGCGCGAGTGTGTGCGAGTGTGTGCGAGTGTGTGCGAGTGTGTGCAAATGTGCCCGAGTGTGCGCGAGTGTGCACGAGTGAGTGGGTGCGAGTGTGTGTGAGTGTGTATGAGTGTGTGTGCGAGTGTGTGCGCGAGTGTGTGCGTGAGTGTGTGCGCGAGTGTGTGCGAGTGTGTGCGAGTGTGTGCGAGTGTGTGTGCGAGTGTGTGCGAGTGTGTGCGATTGTGTGTGTGAGTGTGTAGGACTGTATGTGCGAGTGTGTGCGAGTGTGTATGAGTGTGTGTGTGAGTGTGTGCAAGTGTGTGCGAGTGAGTGTGTGTGCGAGTGTGTGCGAGTGTGTGCGAGTGTGTGCGATTGTGTGTGAGAGTGTGTAGGACTGTATGTGCGAGTGTGTGCGAGTGTGTATGAGTGTGTGTGTGAGTGTGTGCAAGTGTGTGCGAGTGAGTGTGTGTGAGTGTGTGTGCGAGTGTGTGCGAGTGTGTGCGATTGTGTGTGAGAGTGTGTAGGACTGTATGTGCGAGTGTGTGCGAGTGTGTATGAGTGTGTGTGTGAGTGTGTGCAAGTGTGTGCGAGTGAGTGTGTGTGAGTGTGTGTGCGAGTGTGTGCATGCGAGTGTGTGCGTGCGAGTGTGCACGAGTGTGCACGAGTGTGTGCGTGTAAGTGTGTGCGTGCGAGTGTGTGCGAGTGTGCTCGAGTGAATGGGTGCAAGTGTGTGCGAGTGTGTGTGAGTGTGTGCGTGTGAGTGTGTGTGAGTGTGTGCGAGTTTGTGTGCGAGTGTGTGCGAGTGAGTGTGTGCGAGTGTGTGCGATTGTGTGTGAGTGTGTGCGAGTGTGTGCGAGTGTGTGCGAGTGTGTGCGAGTGTGTGCGAGTGTGTGCGTGTGAGTGCGTGCGAGTGTGTGCAAGTGTGTGCGAGTGTGTGAGTGTGTGCGCGAATGTGTGTGCGAGTGTGTATGTGCGAGTGTGTGCAAGTGTGTGAGAGTGTGTGTGAGTGTTTGTGTGCGAGTGTGTGCGAGTGAGTGTGTGCGAGAGTGTTCAAGTGTGTGCGAGTGTGTGTGTGCGAGTGTGTGTGCAATTGTGTATGAGTGTGTGCGCGTTTGTGCGAGTGTGTGCGTGTGTGTGTGAGTGCGTGTGAGTGAGTGCAAGTGTGTGCAAATGTGTGCGCGAGTGTGGGCGTGCGAGTGTGTGCTAGTGTGCGCGAGTGTGTGAGTGTGTGCGAGTGTGCATGAGTAAGTGTGTGTGCGAGTGTTGCCGAGTGTGTGTGTGAGTGTGTAGGACTGTGTGTGCGAGTGTGTGTGTGAGTGTGTGTGTACGAGTGTGTGCAATTTTGTGCGAGTGTGTGTGTGCGAGTGCGTATGAGTAAGTGTGTGCAAATGTGTGCGAGTGTGTGCGAGTGTGTGTGCGAGTGTGTGTGCGAGTGTGTGCGTGCGACTGTGTGTGTGTGACTGTGTGCGAGTGTGTGCGAGTGTTTGCGTGTGTGTGCGAGTGTGTGTGCGTGTGTACGAGTCTGTGCGAGTGTGTGGGTGCAAGTGTGTGAGTGTGTGTGTGAGTGTGTGTGAATGTGTGCGAGTCTGTGTGTGCGAGTGTGTGTGTGCGATTGTGTGTGTGCGATTGTGTATGAGTGTGTGCGAGTATGTGTGTGAGTGTGTGCGAGTGTGTGCGAGTGTGTGCGTGCGAGTGAGTGCGAGTGTGTGCAAATGTGTGCGAGAGTGTGCGAGTGTGGGCGTGCGAGTGTGTGCGAGTGTGTGCGTGTGAGTGTGTGTGTGTGAGTGTGAGTGTGTGCTAGTGTGTGCGAGTGTGTGCGTGTGAGTGCGTGCGAGTGTGTGCAAGTGTGTGCGAGTGTGTGCGAGTGTGTGAGTGTGTGCGCGAATGTGTGTGCGAGTGTGTATGTGCGAGTGTGTGCAAGTGTGTGAGAGTGTGTGTGAGCGTGTGTGTGCGAGTGTGTGCGAGTGAGTGTGTGCGAGTGTGTGCGAGAGTGTTCAAGTGTGTGCGAGTGTGTGTGTGCGAGTGTGTGTGCAATTGTGTATGAGTGTGTGCGCGTTTGTGCGAGTGTGTGCGTGTGTGTGTGAGTGCGTGTGAGTGAGTGCAAGTGTGTGCAAATGTGTGTGCGAGTGTGGGCGTGCGAGTGTGTGCTAGTGTGCGCAAGTGTGTGAGTGTGTGCGAGTGTGCATGAGTAAGTGTGTGTGTGAGTGTGTGCGAGTGTTGCCGAGTGTGTGTGTGAGTGTGTAGGACTGTGTGTGCGAGTGTGTGTGTGAGTGTGTGTGTACGAGTGTGTGCAATTTTGTGCGAGTGTGTGTGTGCGAGTGCGTATGAGTAAGTGTGTGCAAATGTGTGCGAGTGTGTGCGAGTGTGTGTGCGAGTGTGTGCGTGCGACTGTGTGTGTGTGACTGTGTGCGAGTGTGTGCGAGTGTTTGCGTGTGTGTGCGTGTGTACGAGTCTGTGCGAGTGTGTGGGTGCGAGTGTGTGCAAGTGTGTGAGTGTGTGTGTGAGTGTGTGTGAATGTGTGCGAGTTTGTGTGTGCGATTGTGTGTGTGCGATTGTGTATGAGTGTGTGCGAGTATGTGTGTGAGTGTGTGCGAGTGTGTGCGAGTGTGTGCGTGCGAGTGAGTGCGAGTGTGTGCAAATGTGTGCGAGAGTGTGCGAGTGTGGGCGTGCGAGTGTGTGCGAGTGTGTGCGTGTGAGTGTGTGTGTGTGAGTGTGAGTGTGTGCTAGTGTGCATGAGTGTGTGAGTGTGTGCGAGTGTGCGCGAGTGTGCGTGTGAGTGAGTGAGTGTGTGTGCGAGTGTGTGTGAGTGTGTACGAGTGTGTGTAGGAGTGTGTGCGAGTGTGTGCGATTGTGTGTGTGAGTGTGTAGGACTGTATGTGCAAGTGTGTGCGAGTGTGTTCGAGTGTGTGAGTGTGTGTGAGTGTGTGCAAGTGTGTGTGAGTGTGTAGGACTGTGTGTGCGAGTGTGTGCGAGTGTGTGTAGGAGTGTGTGTGAGTGTGTGCGATTGTGTGTGAGTGTGTAGTACTGTATGTGCGACTGTGTTCGAGTGTGTGTGTGCGAGTGTGTGAGCATGTGTGAGTGTGTGCAAGTGTGTGCGTGTGAGTGTATGTGTGCGAGTGTGTGTGATTGTGTATGAGTGAGTGTGTGCAAGTGTGTTGAGTGTGTTTGTACAAGTGTGTATGAGTGTGTGTATGCGAGTGTGTGCAAGTGTGTGTGATTGTGTGTGAGTGTGTGTATGAGTGAGTGTGTGCGAGTGTGTGTGAGTGTGTGCGCGAGTGTGTGCGTGAGTGTGTGCGCGTGAGTGTGTGCGAGTGTGTGTGAGTGTGTGCGATTGTGTGTGTGCGAGTGTGTGTGAGTGTGTGCGAGTGTGTGTGTGCGAGTGTGTGCGTGCGAGTGTGTGTGCGAGAGTGTGCGAGTGTGTGCGAGTGTGTGCATATGTGCCCGAGTGTGCACGAGTGAGTGTGTGCGAGTGTGTGCGAGTGTGTGTGAGTGTGTGCGAGCGTGTGCGAGTGTGTGTGAGTGTGTGTGCGAGTGTGTGTGCGAGAGTGTGCGAGTGTGTGCGAGTGTGTGCAAATGTGCCCGAGTGTGCACGAGTGAGTGGGTGCGAGTGTGTGCGAGTGTGTGTGCGAACGTGTGCGAGTGTGTGTGCATGTGTGTGCGAGTGTGTGCAAGTGTGTATGAGTGTGCGTGCGAGTGTGTGCAAGTGTGTGCGAGTGTGTGCAAGTGTGTGTGAGTGTGTGCGAGTGTGTGTGTGCAAGTATGTGTGTTTGTGTGCGAGTGTGTGCGATTGTGTATAAGTGTGTGCGAGTGTGTGTGAGTGTGTGTGCTAGTGTGTGTGTGCGAGTGTGTTCGATTGTGTGAGTGTGAGTGAGTGTGTATGAGTGTGTGCGAGTGTGTGCCAGTGTGTGCGAGTGTGTGTGCGAGTGTGTGTGATTGTGTGCGAGTGTGTGCGATTGTATGTGTGAGTGTGTAGGACTGTATGTGCGAGTGTGTGTGAAAGTGTGTGCGAGTGTGTGCGTGCGAGTGTGTGCGAGTGTGTGCATGCGAGTGTGTGCGAGTGTTTGCGACTGTGTGCGAGTGTTTGAGTGCGAGTGTGTCCGAATGTGTGTGAGTGTGTGCGTGCGAGTGTGCGTGAGTGTGCACGAGTGTGTGCATGTAAGTGTGTGCGTGAGAGTGTGTGCGAGTGTGCTCGAGTGAATGGGTGAGAGTGTGTGCGAGTGTGTGTGAGTGTGTGCGAGTAAGTGTGTGTGAGTGTGTATGAGTGAGTGTGTGTGAGTGTGTGTGTGCGAGTTTGTGTGCGAGTGTGTGCGAGTGAGTGTGTGCGAGTGTGTGCGAGTGTGTGCCAGTGTGTGCGAGTGTGTGTGTGCGAGTGTGTGCAAGTGTGTGCGAGTGTGTGCGAGAGTGTGCGAGTGTGTGTGAGTGTGTGTGTGCGAGTGTGTGTGCAATTGTGTATGAGTGTGTGCGAGTGTGTGTGAGTTTGTGCAAGTGTGTGCGTGCGAGTGAGTGCGGGTGTGTGCGAGTGTGTGTATGCGAGTGTGTGTGCGATTGTGTATGAGTGTGTGTGAGTTTGTGCGAGTGTGTGCGTGTGTGTGCGAGTGCGTGCGAGTACGCGCAAATGTGTGCGAGTGTGGGCGTGCGAGTGTGTGCTAGTGTGCGCGAGTGTGTGAGTGTGTGCGAGTGTGCGTGTGAGTGAGTGTGTGTGCGAGTGTGTGCGAGTATGTGAGTGTGTGTGCGAATGTGTGTGCGAGTGTGTATGAGTGTATGTGCGAGTGTGTGCAAGTGTGTGAGAGTGTGTGTGCGAGTGTGTGCAAGTGTGTGCGAGTGAGTGTGTGCGAGTGTGTGCGAGAGTGTGCAAGTGTGTGCGAGTGTGTGTGTGCGAGTGTGTGTGCAATTGTGTATGAGTGTGTGCGAGTGTGTGTGCGTTTGTGCGAGTGTGTGCGTGTGTGTGTGCAAGTGCGTGTGAGTGAGTGCAAGTGTGTGCAAATGTGTGTGCGAGTGTGCGAGTGTGGGCATGCGAGTGTGTGCTAGTGTGCGCGAGTGTGTGAGTGTGTGCGAGTGTGCGTGAGTAAGTGTGTGTGTGAGTGTGTGCGAGTGTTGCCGAGTGTGTGTGTGAGTGTGTAGGACTGTGTGTGCGAGTGTGTGTGTACGAGTGTGTTCGAGTGTGTGCAATTTTGTGCGAGTGTGTGTGTGCGAGTGCGTATGAGTAAGTGTGTGCGAATGTGTGCGAGTGTGTGCGAGTGTGTGTGCGAGTGTGTTTGCGAGTGTGTGCGTGCGACTGTGTGTGTGCGACTGTGTGCGAGTGTGTGCGAGTGTTTGCGTGTGTGTGCGCGTGTGTGTGCGTGTGTGCGAGTGTGTGGGTGCGAGTGTGTGCAAGTGTGTGCGAGTGTGTGTGAGTGTGTGTGTGAGTGTGTGTGAATGTGTGCGAGTGTGTGCGTGTGAGTGCGAGTGTGTGCAAATGTGTGCGAGAGTGTGCGAGTTTGGGCGTGCGAGTGTGTGCGAGTGTGCGTGAGTGTGCGCGAGTGTGTGCGTGTGAGTGAGTGTGTGTGTGAGTGTGAGTGTGTGCTAGTGTGCATGAGTGTGTGAGTGTGTGCGAGTGTGTGCGAGTGTGCGTGTGAGTGAGTGAGTGTGTGTGCGAGTGTGTGTGATTGTGTGTGAGTGTGTACGAGTGTGTAGGAGTGTGTGCGAGTGTGTGCGATTGTGTGTGTGAGTGTGTAGGACTGTATGTGCAAGTGTGTGCGAGTGTGTTTGAGTGTGTGAGTGTGTGCGAGTGTGTGTGAGTGTGTGTGAGTGTGTGCAAGTGTGTGTGTGCAAGTGTGTGTGTGCAAGTGTGTGTGTGCAAGTGTGTTCGAGTGTGTGTGCGAGTGTGTATGAGTGTCTGTGTGTGCAAGTGTGTTTGCGAGTGTGTGCGTGTGAGTGAGTGTGTGTGTGAGTGTGAGTGTGTGCTAGTGTGCATGAGTGTGTGAGTGTGTGCGAGTGTGCGTGTGAGTGAGTGTGTGTGCGAGTGTGTGAGTGTGTGTGCGAGTGAGTGTGTGCGAGTGTGTATGAGTGTATGTGCGAGTGTGTGCAAGTGTGTAAGAGTGTGTGAGAGTGTGTGTGTGCGAGTGTGTGCAAGTGTGTTTGAGTGAGTGTGTGCGAGTGTGTGCGAGAGTGTGCAAGTGTGTGCGAGTGTGTGTGTGCGAGTGTGTGTGCAATTGTGTATGAGTGTGTGCGAGTGTGTGTGCGTTTGTGCGAGTGTGTGCGTGTGTGTGTGCATGTGCGTGTGAGTGAGTGCAAGTGTGTGCAAATGTGTGTGCGAGTGTGCGAGTGTGGGCATGCGAGTGTGTGCTAGTGTGCGAGAGTGTGCAAGTGTGTGCGAGTGTGTGTGTGCGAGTGTGTGTGCAATTGTGTATGAGTGTGTGCGAGTGTGTGTGCGTTTGTGCGAGTGTGTGCGTGTGTGTGTGCAAGTGCGTGTGAGTGAGTGCAAGTGTGTGCAAATGTGTGTGCGAGTGTGGGCATGCGAGTGTGTGCTAGTGTGCGCGAGTGTGTGAGTGTGTGCGAGTGTTGCCAAGTGTGTGTGTGAGTGTGTAGGACTGTGTGTGCGAGTGTGTGCGAGTGTGTGTGCGAGTGTGTGTGTACGAGTGTGTTCGAGTGTGTGCAATTTTGTGCGAGTGTGTGTGTGCGAGTGCGTATGAGTAAGTGTGTGCGAATTTGTGCGAGTGTGTGTGTGAGTGTGTGCGTGCAACTGTGTGCGAGTGTTTGCGTGTGAGTGCGCGTGTGTGTGCGTGTGTACGAGTGTGTGCGAGTGTGTGTGTGTGAGTGTGTGTGAATGTGTGCGAGTCTGTGTGTGCGAGTGTGTGTGTGCGATTGTGTATGAGTGTGAGCGAGTATGTGTGTGAGTGTGTGCGAGTGTGTGCGAGTGTGTGCGTGCGAGTGCATGCGAGTGAGTGCGAGTGTGTGCAAATGTGTGCGAGAGTGTGCGTGAGTGTGCGCGAGTGTGTGCGTGTGAGTGTGTTTGTGAGTGTGTGCTAATGTGCATGAGTGTGTGAGTGTGTGCGAGTGTGCGCGAGTGTGCGTGTGAGTGAGTGAGTGTGTGTGCGAGTGTGTGTAAGTGTGTGTGAGTGTGTACGAGTGTGTGTAGGAGTGTGTGCGAGTGTGTGCGATTGTGTGTGTGAGTGTGTAGGACTGTATGTGCAAGTGTGTGCGAGTGTGTTTGAGTGTGTGAGTGTGTGCGAGTGTGTGTGAGTGTGTGCAAGTGTGTGTGTGCGAGTGTGTGTGTGCAAGTGTGTGTGTGCAAGTGTGTGCGAGTGTGTATGAGTGTGTGTGTGTGCAAGTGTGTGCGCGAGTGTGTGCGCGAGTGTGTGCGTGTGAGTGAGTGTGTGTGTGTGAGTGTGAGTGTGTGCTAGTGTGCATGAGTGTGAGTGTGTGTGTGCGAGTGTGCGTGTGAGTCAGTGAGTGTGTGTGCGAGTGTGTGCGAGTGTATGTGTGAGTGTGTGCAAGTGTGTTCGAGTGTGTGTGTGAGTGTGCATGAGTGAGTGTGTGCGAGTGTGTGTGAGTTTGTGTGTGTGTGAGTGTGTGCGAGTGTGTGTGTGTGAGTGTGTGCGAGTGTGTGTGTGAGTGTGTGCGAGTGTGTGTGTGCGATTGTGTATTAGTGAATGTGTGCGAGTGTGCGTGAGAGTGAGTGTGTGTGTGCGAGTGAGTGTGAGTGAGTGTGTGCGAGTGTGTGCGAGTGTGTGTGTGCGATTGTGCATAAGTGTGTGCGAGTGTGTGTGTGAGTGTGTAGGACTGTGTGTGCGAGTGTGTGTGCGAGTGTGTGTGCGTGTGTGAGTGTGTGTAGGAGTGTGTGTGAGTGTGTGCGATTGTGTGTGTGAGTGTATAGTACTGTATGTGCGACTGTGTTCGAGTGTGTGTGTGCGAGTGTGTGAGCATGTGTGAGTGTGTGCAAGTGTGTGCGTGCGAGTGTGTGTGATTGTGTATGAGTGAGTGTGTGCGAGTGTGTGCGAGTGTGTGTGCAAGTGTGTTTGAGTGTGTTTGTGCAAGTGTGTATGAGTGTGTGTGTGCGAGTGTGTGCAAGTGTGTTTGTGCGAGTGTGTATGAGTGTGTGTGTGCGAGTGTGTGCAAGTGTGTGTGATTGTGTGTGAGTGTGTGTATGAGTGAGTGTGTGCGAGTGTGTGCGCGAGTGTGTGCGTGTGAGTGTGTGCGAGTGTGTGCGAGTGTGTGTAAGCGTGTGCGATTGTGTGTGTGAGTGTGTAGGACTGTATGTGCGAGTGTGTGTGACTGTGTTCGAGTGTGTGTGTGCGAGTGTGTGAGTGTGTGCAAGTGTGTGCGTGCGAGTGTGTGTGTGCGAGTGTGTGTGATTGTGTATGAGTGAGTGTGTGCGAGTGTGTGCGAGTGTGTGTGCAAGTGTGTTTGAGTGTGTTTGTGCAAGTGTGTATGAGTGTGTGTGTGCGAGTGTGTGCAAGTGTGTTTGTGCGAGTGTGTATGAGTGTGTGTGTGCGAGTGTGTGCAAGTGTGTGTGATTGTGTGTGAGTGTGTGTATGAGTGAGTGTGTGCGAGTGTGTGTGACTGTGTTCGAGTGTGTGTGCGAGTGTGTGAGTGTGTGCAAGTGTGTGCGTGCGAGTGTGTGTGTGCGAGTGTGTGTGATTGTGTATGAGTGAGTGTGTGCGAGTGTGTGCGAGTGTGTGTGCAAGTGTGTTTGAGTGTGTTTGTGCAAGTGTGTATGAGTGTGTGCGAGTGTGTGCAAGTGTGTTTGTGCGAGTGTGTATGAGTGTGTGTGTGCGAGTGTGTGCAAGTGTGTGTGATTGTGTGTGTATGAGTGAGTGTGTGCGAGTGTGTGTGCGAGTGTGTGCGCGAGTGTGTGCGTGCTGGTGTGCGCGAGTGTGTGTAGTAGTGTGTGTGACTGTGTGCGATTGTGTGTGTGAGTGTGTAGGACTGTATGTGCGAGTGTGTGCGACTGTGTTCGAGTGTGTGTGTGCGAGTGTGTGAGCATGTGTGAGTGTGCAAGTGTGTGTGTGCAAGTGTGTGCGTGCGAATGTGTGCGAGTGTGTGCGAGTGTGTCCGAATATGTGCGAGTGTGTGCGTGCGAGTCTGCGCGAGTGTGCACGAGTGTGTGCATGTAAGTGTGTGCGTGCGAGTGTGTGCGAGTGTGCTCGAGTGAATGGGTGAGAGTGTGTGCGAGTGTGTGTGAGTGTGTGCAAGTAAGTGTGTGTGAGAGTGTATGAGTGAGTGTGTGTGAGTGTGTGTGTGCAAGTTTGTGTGCGAGTGTGTGCGAGTGAGTGTGTGCGAGTTTGTGTGCGAGTGTGTGTGCGAGTGTGTGTGTGCGAGTGTGTGTGTGCGTGTGTGCGCGTGAGTGTGTGCGAGTGTGTGAGTGCGAATGTGTGTGCGTGTGAGTGTGTGCGAGTGTGTATGAGCGTATGTGCGAGTGTGTGCCAGTGTGTGCGAGTGTGTGTGCAAGTGTGTGCGAGTGTGTGCGAGTGTGTGCGAGTGTGTGTGTGCGAGTGTGTGTGCAATTGTGTATGAGTGTGTGCGAGTGTGTGTGCGTTTGTGCGAGTGTGTGCGTGTGTGTGTGCAAGTGCGTGTGAGTGAGTGCAAGTGTGTGCAAATGTGTGTGCGAGTGTGCGAGTGTGGGCATGCGAGTGTGTGCTAGTGTGCGAGAGTGTGCAAGTGTGTGCGAGTGTGTGTGTGCGAGTGTGTGTGCAATTGTGTATGAGTGTGTGCAAGTGTGTGTGCGTTTGTGCGAGTGTGTGCGTGTGTGTGTGCAAGTGCGTGTGAGTGAGTGCAAGTGTGTGCAAATGTGTGTGCGAGTGTGGGCATGCGAGTGTGTGCTAGTGTGTGCGAGTGTGTGAGTGTGTGCGAATGTTGCCGAGTGTGTGTGTGAGTGTGTAGGACTGTGTGTGCGAGTGTGTGCGAGTGTGTGTGCGAGTGTGTGTGTACGAGTGTGTTCGAGTGTGTGCAATTTTGTGCGAGTGTGTGTGTGCGAGTGCGTATGAGTAAGTGTGTGCGAATGTGTGCGAGTGTGTGCGAGTGTGTGTGCGAGTGTGTGTGTGAGTGTGTGCGTGCGACTGTGTGTGTGCGAGTGTGTGCGAGTGTGTGCGAGTGTTTGCGTGTGTACGAGTGTGTGCGAGTGTGTGGGTGCGAGTGTGTGCAAGTGTGTGCGAGTGTGTGTGAGTGTGTGTGTGAGTGTGTGTGAATGTGTGCGAGTCTGTGTGTGCGAGTCTGTGTGTGCGATTGTGTATGAGTGTGTGCGAGTATGTGTGTGAGTGTGTGCGAGTGTGTGCGAGTTTGTGCGTGCGAGTGCATGCGAGTGAGTGCGAGAGTGTGCGAGTGTGGGCGTGCGAGTGTGTGCGAGTGTGCGCGAGTGTGCGCGAGTGTGGGCGTGTGAGTGTGTTTGTGAGTGTGAGTGTGTGCTAGTGTGCATGAGTGTGTGAGTGTGTGCGAGTGTGCGCGAGTGTGCGTGTGAGTGAGTGTGTGTGCGAGTGTGTGTGAGTGTGTGTGAGTGTGTACGAGTGTGTGTAGGAGTGTGTGCGAGTGTGTGCGATTGTGTGTGTGAGTGTGTAGGACTGTATGTGCAAGTGTGTGCGAGTGTGTTTGAGTTTGTGAGTGTGTGCGAGTGTGTGTGAGTGTGTGCAAGTGTGTGTGTGCAAGTGTGTGCGAGTGTGTGAGCATGTGTGAGTGTGTGCAAGTGTGTGCGTGCGAGTGTGTGTGATTGTGTATGAGTGAGTGTGTGCGAGTGTGTGCGAGTGTGTGTGCAAGTGTGTTGAGTGTGTTTGTGCAAGTGTGTATGAGTGTGTGTGTGCGAGTGTGTGCAAGTGTGTTTGTGCGAGTGTGTATGAGTGTGTGTGTGCGAGTGTGTGCAAGTGTGTGTGATTGTGTGTGAGTGTGTGTATGAGTGAGTGTGTGCGAGTGTGTGTGCGAGTGTGTGCGCGAGTGTGTGCGTGTGAGTGTGTGCGAGTGTGTGTAAGTGTGTGCGATTGTGTGTGTGAGTGTGTAGGACTGTATGTGCGAGTGTGTGTGACTGTGTTCGAGTGTGTGTGTACGAGTGTGTGAGTGTGTGCAAGTGTGTGCGTGCGAGTGTGTGTGTGCGAGTGTGTGTGATTGTGTATGAGTGAGTGTGTGCGAGTGTGTGCGAGTGTGTGTGCAAGTGTGTTTGAGTGTGTTTGTGCAAGTGTGTATGAGTGTGTGCGAGTGTGTGCAAGTGTGTTTGTGCGAGTGTGTATGAGTGTGTGTGTGCGAGTGTGTGCAAGTGTGTGTGATTGTGTGTGAGTGTGTGTATGAGTGAGTGTGTGCGAGTGTGTGTGCGAGTGTGTGCGCGAGTGTGTGCGTGCGGGTGTGCGCGAGTGTGTGTAGTAGTGTGTGTGACTGTGTGCGATTGTGTGTGTGAGTGTGTAGGACTGTATGTGCGAGTGTGTGCGACTGTGTTCGAGTGTGTGTGTGCGACAGTGTGTGAGCATGTGTGAGTGTGTGCAAGTGTGTGTGTGCAAGTGTGTGCGTACGAGTGTGTGCGAGTGTGTCCGAATGTGTGCGAGTGTGTGCGTGCGAGTGTGCGCGAGTGTGCACGAGTGTGTGCATGTAAGTGTGTGCGTGCAAGTGTGTGCGAGTGTGCTCGAGTAAATGGGTGAGAGTGTGTGTGAGTGTGTGCAAGTAAGTGTGTGTGAGAGTGTATGAGTGAGTGTGTGTGAGTGTGTGTGTGCGAGTTTGTGTGCGAGTGTGTGCGAGTGAGTGTGTGCAAGTTTGTGTGCGAGTGTGTGTGCGAGTGTGTGTGTGCGAGTGTGTGTGTGCGTGTGTGCGCGTGAGTGTGTGCGAGTGTGTGAGTGCGAATGTGTGTGCGTGTGAGTGTGTGCGAGTGTGTATGAGCGTATGTGCGAGTGTGTGCCAGTGTGTGCGAGTGTGTGTGCGAGTGTGTGCGAGTGTGTGTGTGCGAGTGTGTGTGTGCGAGTGTGTGTGTGCGAGTGTGTGTGCAATTGTGTATGAGTGTGTGCGAGTGTGTGTTAGTTTGTGCGAGTGTGTGCGTCTGTTCGTGCGAGTGAGTGCGGGTGTGTGCGAGTGTGTGTATGTGAGTGTGTGTGCGATTGTGTATGAGTGTGTGTGAGTTTGTGCGAGTGTGTGCGTGTGTGTGCGAGTGCGTGCGAGTACGCGCAAATGTGTGTGAGAGTGTGCGAGTGTGGGCGTGCGAGTGTGTGCTAGTGTGCGCGAGTGTGTGAGTGTGCGCGAGTGTGCGTGAGTAAGTGTGTGTGTAAGTGCGTGCGAGTGTTTCCGAGTGTGTGTGAGCGTGTAGGACTGTGTGTGCGAGTGTGTGTGCGAGTGTGTGTGTACGAGTGTGTTCGAGAGTGTGCAATTGTGTGCGAGTGTGTGTGCGAGTGCGTATGAGTGAGTGTGTGCGAGTGTGTGCGAGTGTGTGTTTGCGAGTGTGTGCGAGTGTGTGCATGCCAGTGTGTGCGTGCAAGTGTGTGCGTGCAAGTGTGTGCGTGCGAGTGTGTGCGAGTGTGTGCAAGTGTGTGAGTGTGTGCGAGTGTGTGCGAGTGTGTGCAATTTGCCCGAGTGTGCACGAGTGAGTGGGTGCGAGTGTGTGTGTGAGTGTGTGTGAGTGTGTGTGATTGTGTGTGAGTGTGTATGAGTGTGTGTGCGAGTGTGTGCAAGTGTGTGTGAGTGTGTGTATGAGTGAGTGTGTGCGAGTGTGTGCGAGTGTGTGCGAGTGTGTGCGTGAGTGGGTGTGTGCGAGTGTGTGCGAGTGTGTGCGAGTGTGTGTGCTAGTGTGTGCGAGTGTGTGCGATTGTGTGTGTGAGTGTGTAGGACTGTATGTGCGAGTGTGTGCGAGTGTGTGCATGCGAGTGTGTGCGTGCAAGTGTTTGCGATCGAGTGTGTGCGAGTGTGTGCAAGTGTGTGAGTGTGTGCGAGTGTGTGTGCGAGTGTGTGCAAATGTGCCCGAGTGTGCACGAGTGAGTGTGTGCGAGTGTGTGCGAGTGTGTGCGTGCGAGTGTGTGCGTGCGAGTGTGTGCGAGTGTGTGTGAGTGTGTGTGTGAGAGTGTGCGAGTGTGTGCAAATGTGTGCGAGTGTGCACGAGTGAGTGGGTGCGAGTATGCGCGAGTGTGTGTGAGTGTGTGCATGTGAGTGTGTGCAAGCGTGCGTGCGATTGTGTGTGCAAGCGTGTGTGTGCGCGAGTGTGTGCGAGTGTGTATGAGTTTGTGTGCGAGTGTGTGCAAGTGTGTGTGAGTGTGTGCGAGTGTGTGTGTGCAAGTGTGTGCGAGTGTGTGTGCGTGTGTGCGAGTGTGTGTGTGTGTGTGAGTGTGTGCGAGTGCTTGCTAGTGTGTGTGAGTGTGTACGACTGTGTGTGCGAGTGTGTGCGCGTGTGTGCGAGTGTGTATGAGTGTATGTGCGAGTGTGTGTGCGAGTGTGTGTTCGAGTGTGTGTTCGAGTGTGTGCAAGTGTGTACGAGTGTGTGTGCGAGTGCGTACAAGTGTGTGCGAGTGTGCATGAGTGTGTGCGTGTGAGTGTGTGCGAGTGTGTGCGTGCGAGTGCGTGCGAGTGTGCTCGAGTGAGTGGGTGCGAGTGTGTGCGAGTGTGTATGAGTGAGTGTGTGTGAGTGTGTGTGTGTGCAAGTTTGTGTGCGTGTGAGTGTGTGCGAGTCTGTGTGAGTGTGTGTGCGAGTGCGTGCGTGCGAGTGTGTGTGAGTGTGTGCGATTGTGTGTGTGAGTGTGTAGGACTGTATGTGCGAGTGTGTATGAGTGTGTGTGTGAGTTTGTGCAAGTGTGTGCGAGTGTGTACGAGTGTGTGCAAGTGTGTGCGAGTGAGTGTGTGCGAGTGTGTTTGCGTGCGAGTGTGTGCGGGTTTGTGCGTGTGAGTGAGTGCAAATGTGTGTGAGCGTGTGCAAGTGTGTGTGAGTGTGTGCGAGTGTGCGCGTGTGAGTGAGTGTGTGTGTGTCTGTGTGAGTGTGTGCTTGCGAGTGTTTGCTAGTGTGCGCGAGTGTGTGAGTGTGTGCGAGTGTGCGCGAGTGTGTGCGTGTGAGTAAGTGAGTGTGTGTGAGTGTGTGCGAGTGCTTGCAAGTGTGTGTGTGAGTGTGTGCGACTGTGTGTGTGAGTGTGTGCGTGTGTGTGCGAGTGTGTATGAGTGTATGTGCGAGTGTGTGCGAGTGTGTGTTCGAGTGTGTGTGTTCGAGTGTGTGCAAGTGTGTGCGACTGTGTTCGAGTGTGTGTGTGCGAGTGTGTGTGCAAGTGTGTTTGAGTGTGTTTATGCAAGTGTGTATGAGTGTGTGCGAGTGTGTGCAAGTGCGTTTGTGCGAGTGTGTATGAGTGTGTGTGTGCGAGTGTGTGCAAGTGTGTGTGATTGTGTGTGAGTGTGTGTATGAGTGAGTGTGTGCGAGTGTGTGTGCGAGTGTGTGCGTGAGTGTGTGCGTGCGGGTGTGTGCGAGTGTGTGTAGGAGTGTGTGTGAGTGTGTGCGATTGTGTGTGTGAGTGTGTAGGACTGTATGTGCGAGTGTGTGCGACTGTGTTCGAGTGTGTGTGTGCGAGTGTGTGAGCATGTGTGAGTGTGTGCAAGTGTGTGCGTGCGAGTGTGTGCGTGCGAGTGTGTGCATGCGAGTGTGTGTGAGTGTGTCCGAATGTGTGCGAGTGTGTGCGTGCGAGTGTGCGTGAGTGTGCACGAGTGTGTGCATGTAAGTGTGTGCGTGCGAGTGTGTGCGAGTGTGCTCGAGTGAATGGGTGAGAGTGTGTGCGAGTGTGTGTGAGTGTGTGCAAGTAAGTGTGTGTGAGAGTGTATGAGTGAGTGTGTGTGAGTGTGTGTGTGCGAGTTTGTGTGCGAGTGTGTGCGAGTGAGTGTGTGCGAGTTTGTGTGCGAGTGTGTGTGCGGGTGTGTGAGTGCGAATGTCTGTGCGTGTGAGTGTGTGCGAGTGTGTATGAGCGTATGTGCGAGTGTGTGCCAGTGTGTGCGAGTGTGTGTGCGAGTGTGTGCGAGTGTGTGTGTGCGAGTGTGTGTGCAATTGTGTATGAGTGTGTGCGAGTGTGTGTTAGTTTGTGCGAGTGTGTGCGTCTGTTCGTGCGAGTGATTGCGGGTGTGTGCGAGTGTGTGTATGCGAGTGTGTGTGCGATTGTGCATGAGTGTGTGTGAGTTTGTGCGAGTGTGTGCGTGTGTGTGCGAGTGCGTGCGAGTACGCGCAAATGTGTGTGAGAGTGTGCGAGTGTGGGCGTGCGAGTGTGTGCTAGTGTGCGCGAGTGTGTGAGTGTGTGCGAGTGTGCGTGAGTAAGTGTGTGTGTAAGTGCATGCGAGTGTTTCCGAGTGTGTGTGAGTGTGTAGGACTCTGTGTGCGAGTGTGTGCGAGTGTGTGTGCGAGTGTGTGAGTACGAGTGTGTTCGAGAGTGTGCAATTGTGTGTGTGAGTGTGTAGCACTGTATGTGCAAGTGTGTGCGAGTGTGTTTGAGTGTGTGAGTGTGTGCGAGTGTGTGTGAGTGTTTGTGAGTGTGTGCAAGTGTGTGTGTGCGAGTGTGTGTGTGCGAGTGTGTGTGTGTGCAAGTGTGTTCGAGTGTGTGTGCGAGTGTGTATGAGTGTGTGTGTGTGCAAGTGTGTGCGTGAGTGTGTGCGTGTGAGTGAGTGTGTGTGTGAGTGTGAGTGTGTGCTAGTGTGCATGAGTGTGTGAGTGTGTGCGAGTGTGCGTGTGAGTGAGTGTGTGTGCGAGTGTGTGTGTGAGTGTGTGCAAGTGTGTTCGAGTGTGTGTGCGAGTGTGTATGAGTGTGTGTGTGCAAGTGTGTGCGTGTGTGTGTGAGTGTCTGTGAGTGTGTGCATGAGTGAGTGTGTGCGAGTGTGTGTGAGTTTGTGTGTGTGTGTGAGTGTGTGCAAGTGTGTGTGTGAGTGTGTGCGTGTGAGTGTGTGCGAGTGTGTGTGTGTGAGTGTGTGCGAGTGTGTGTGTGCGATTGTGTATTAGTGATTGTGTGCGAGTGTGCGTGACAGTGAGTGAGTGTGTGTGTGCGAGTGTGTGCGAGTGAGTGTGAGTGAGTGTGTGCGAGTGTGTGTGTGCGATTGTGCATAAGTGTGTGCGAGTGTGTGTGTGAGTGTGTAGGACTGTGTGTGTGAGTGTGTGTGCGAGTGTGTGTGCGTGTGTGTGAGTGTGTGTAGGAGTGTGTGTGAGTGTGTGCGATTGTGTGTGTGAGTGTGTAGTACTGTATGTGCGACTGTGTTCGAGTGTGTGTGTGCGAGTGTGTGAGCATGTGTGAGTGTGTGCAAGTGTGTGCGTGCGAGTGTGTGTGATTGTGTATGAGTGAGTGTGTGCGAGTGTGTGCGAGTGTGTGTGCAAGTGTGTGTGCAAGTGTGTGTGCAAGTGTGTTTGAGTGTGTTTGTGCAAGTGTGTATGAGTGTGTGTGTGCGAGTGTGTGCAAGTGTTTTTGTGCGAGTGTGTATGAGTGTGTGTGTGCGAGTGTGTGCAAGTGTGTGTGATTGTGTGTGAGTGTGTGTATGAGTGAGTGTGTGCGAGTGTGTGCGCGAGTGTGTGCGTGTGTGTGCGAGTGTGTGTGAGTGTGTGCGATTGTGTGTGTGAGTGTGTAGGACTGTATGTGCGAGTGTGTGTGACTGTGTTCGAGTGTGTGTGTGCGAGTGTGTGAGCATGTGTGAGTGTGTGCAAGTGTGTGCGTGCGAGTGTGTGTGTGCGAGTGTGTGTGATTGTGTATGAGTGAGTGTGTGCGAGTGTGTGCGAGTGTGTGTGCAAGTGTGTTTGAGTGTGTTTGTGCAAGTGTGTATGAGTGTGTGCGAGTGTGTGCAAGTGTGTTTGTGCGAGTGTGTATGAGTGTGTGTGTGCGAGTGTGTGCAAGTGTGTGTGATTGTGTGTGAGTGTGTGTATGAGTGAGTGTGTGCGAGTGTGTGTGCGAGTCTGTGCGCGAGTGTGTGCGTGCGGGTGTGCGCGAGTGTGTGTAGTAGTGTGTGTGAGTGTGTGCGATTGTGTGTGTGAGTGTGTAGGACTGTATGTGCGAGTGTGTGCGACTGTGTTCGAGTGTGTGTGTGCGAGTGTGTGAGCATGTGTGATTGTGTGCAAGTGTGTGTGTGCGAGTGTGTGCAACTGTGTGCGACTGTGTGCGAGTGTGTGAGTGTGTCCGAATGTGTGCGAGTGTGTGCGTGCGAGTGTGCGCGAG
Organism: Phyllobates terribilis; assembly: GCF_046119375.1. Taxonomy (NCBI): domain Eukaryota; kingdom Metazoa; phylum Chordata; class Amphibia; order Anura; family Dendrobatidae; genus Phyllobates; species Phyllobates terribilis. The sequence goes on from NW_027362776.1 coordinate 22,797,530, forward strand.
TGTGCACGAGTGTGTGCATGTAAGTGTGTGCGTGCGAGTGTGTGCGAGTGTGCTCGAGTGAATGGGTGAGAGTGTGTGCGAGTGTGTGTGAGTGTGTGCAAGTAAGTGTGTGTGAGAGTGTATGAGTGAGTGTGTGTGAGTGTGTGTGTGCGAGTTTGTGTGCGAGTGTGTGCGAGTGAGTGTGTGCGAGTTTGTGCGCGAGTGTGTGTGCGAGTGTGTGTGTGCGAGTGTGTGTGTGCGTGTGTGCGCGCGAGTGTGTGCGAGTGTGTGAGTGCGAATGTGTGTGCGTGTGAGTGTGTGCGAGTGTGTTTGAGCGTATGTGCGAGTGAGTGCCAGCGTGAGCGAGTGTGTGTGCGAGTGTGTGCAAGTGTGTGCGAGTGTGTGCGAGTGTGTGTGTGCGAGTGTGTGTGCAATTGTGTATGAGTGTGTGCGAGTGTGTGTTAGTTTGTGCGAGTGTGTGCGTCTGTTCGTGCGAGTGAGTGCGGGTGTGTGCGAGTGTGTGTATGCGAGTGTGTGTGCGATTGTGTATGAGTGTGTGTGAGTTTGTGCGAGTGTGTGCGTGTGTGTGCGAGTGCATGCGAGTACGCGCAAATGTGTGTGAGAGTGTGCGAGTGTGGGCGTGCGAGTGTGTGCTAGTGTGCGCGAGTGTGTGAGTGTGCATGAGTAAGTGTGTGTGTAAGTGCGTGCGAGTGTTTCCGAGTGTGTGTGAGTGTGTAGGACTGTGTGTGCGAATGTGTGCGAGTGTGTGTGCGAGTGTGTGAGTACGAGTGTGTTCGAGAGTGTGCAATTGTGTGCGAGTGTGTGTGTGAGTGCGTATGAGTGAGTGTGTGCGAGTGTGTGTGAGTGTGTGTTTGCGAGTGTGTGCGAGTGTGTGCGAGTGTGTGCATGTGAGTGTGTGCGTGCAAGTGTGTGCGTGCAAGTGTGTGCGTGCAAGTGTGTGCGTGCAAGTGTGTGCGTGCGAGTGTGTGTGAGTGTGTGCAAGTGTGTGAGTGTGTGCGAGTGTGTGTGCGAGTGTGTGCGAGTGTGTGCAAATTTGCCCAAGTGTGCGCGAGTGTGCACGAGTGAGTGGGTGCGAGTGTGTGTGTGTGTGTGTGAGTGTGTGTGATTGTGTGTGTGAGTGTGTATGAGTGTGTGTGCAAGTGTGTGTGATTGTGTGTGAGTGTGTGTATGAGTGAGTGTGTGCGAGTGTGTGTGAGTGTGTGTGCGAGTGTGTGCGCGAGTGGGTGTGTGCGAGTGTGTGCGAGTGTGTGCGATTGTGTGTGTGAGTGTGTAGGACTGTATGTGCGAGTGTGTGCGAGTGTGTATGAGTGTGTGTGTGAGTGTGTGCAAGTGTGTGCGAGTGAGTGTGTGTGAGTGTGTGTGCGAGTGTGTGCGAGTGTGTGCGATTGTGTGTGAGAGTGTGTAGGACTGTATGTGCGAGTGTGTGCGAGTGTGTATGAGTGTGTGAGTGCGAGTGTGTGCGAATGTGTGCGAGTGTGTGCGTGCGAGTGTGCACGAGTGTGTGCATGTAAGTGTGTGCGTGTGAGTGTGTGCGAGTGTGCTCGAGTGAATGGGTGCGAGTGTGTGCGAGTGTGTGTGAGTGTGTGCGAGTGAGTGTGTGTGAGTGAGTGTGAGTGAGTGTGTGTGAGTGTGTGCGTGTGTGCGAGTTTGTGTGCGAGTGTGTGTGAGTGTGTGCGAGTGTGTGCGTGTGAGTGTGTGCGAGTGTGTGAGTGTGTGTGCGAATGTGTGTGCGAGTGAGTGTGTGTGAGTGGGTATGAGTGTATGTGCGAGTGTGTGCAAGTGTGTGAGAGTGTGTGTGAGTGTGTGTGTGCGAGTGTGTGCAAGTGTGTGCCAGTGAGTGTGTGCGAGTGTGTGCGAAAGTGTGCAAGTGTGTGCGAGTGTGTGTGTGTGCAAGTGTGTGTGCAATTGTGTATGAGTGTGTGCGAGTGTGTGTGCGTTTGTGCGAGTGTGTGCGTGTGTGTGCGAGTGAGTGTGAGTGAGTGCAAGTGTGTGCAAATGTGTGCGCGAGTGTGCGAGTGTGGGCATGCGAGTGTGTGCTAGTGTGCGCGAGTGTGTGTGAGTGTGCGTGAGTAAGTGTGTGTGTGAGTGTGTGCGAGTGTTGCCGAGTGTGTGTGCGAGTGTGTGTGCAAGTGTGTGTGTACGAGTGTGTTCGAGTGTGTGCAATTTTGTGCGAGTGTGTGTGTGCGAGTGCGTATGAGTAAGTGTGTGCGAATGTGTGCGAGTGTGTGCGCGAGGGTGTGTGCACGTGTGTGCATGTGACTGTGTGTGTGCGACTGTGGGCGAGTGTGTGCGTGTGTTTGCGTGTGTGTGTGCGTGTCTGTGCGTGTGTACGAGTGTGTGCGAGTGTGTGGGTGCGAGTGTGTGCAAGTGTGTGCGAGTGTGTGTGAGTGTGTGTGTGAGTGTGTGTGAATGTGTGCGAGTCTGTGTGTGCGAGTGTGTGTGTGCGATTGTGTATGAGTGTGTGCGAGTATGTGTGTGAGCGTGTGCGAGTGTGTGCGTGTGAGTGCATGCGAGTGAGTGCCAGTGTGTGCAAATGTGTGCGAGTGTGCGCGAATGTGCGCGAGTGTGTGCGTGTGAGTGAGTGTGTGTGTGAGTGTGAGTGTGTGCGAGTGTGCGCGAGTGTGCGTGTGAGTGAGTGTGTGTGCGAGTGTGTGTGAGTGTGTACGAGTGGGTGTAGGAGTGTGTGCGAGTGTGTGCGATTGTGTGTGTGAGTGTGTAGCACTGTATGTGCAAGTGTGTGCGAGTGTGTTTGAGTGTGTGAGTGTGTGCGAGTGTGTGTGAGTGTTTGTGAGTGTGTGCAAGTGTGTGTGTGCGAGTGTGTGTGTGCGAGTGTGTGTCTGTGCAAGTGTGTTTGAGTGTGTGTGCGAGTGTGTATGAGTGTGTGTGTGTGCAAGTGTGTGCGTGAGTGTGTGCGTGTGAGTGAGTGTGTGTGTGAGTGTGAGTGTGTGCTAGTGTGCATGAGTGTGTGAGTGTGTGCGAGTGTGCGTGTGAGTGAGTGAGTGTGTGTGTGAGTGTGTGCAAGTGTGTTCGAGTGTGTGTGCGAGTGTGTATGAGTGTGTGTGCAAGTGTGTGCGCGTGTGTGTGAGTGTCTGTGAGTGTGTGCATGAGTGAGTGTGTGCGAGTGTGTGTGAGTTTGTGTGTGCGTGTGAGTGTGTGCGAGTGTGTGTGTGAGTGTGTGCGAGTGTGTGTGTGCAATTGTGTATTAGTGAATGTGTGCGAGTGTGCGTGAGTGTGTGTGTATGTGAGTGAGTGAGTGTGTGTGTGCGAGTGTGTGCGAGTGAGTGTGAGTGAGTGTGTGCAAGTGTGTGCGAGTGTGTGTGTGCGATTGTGCATAAGTGTGTGCGAGTGTGTGTGTGAGTGTGTAGGACTGTGTGTGCGAGTGTGTGTGCGAGTGTGTGCGAGTGTGTGTGAGTGTGTGTAGGAGTGTGTGTAGGAGTATGTGAGATTGTGTGTGTGAGTGTGTAGTACTGTATGTGCGACTTTGTTCGAGTGTGTGTGTGCGAGTATGTGTGCATGTGTGAGTGTGTGCAAGTGTGTGCGTGCGAGTGTGTGTGTGCAAGTGTGTGTGATTGTGTATGAGTGAGTGTGTGCGAGTGTGCGTGCAAGTGTGTTTGAGTGTGTTTGTGCAAGTGTGTATGAGTGTGTCTGTGCGAGTGTGTGCAAGTGTGTTTGTGCGAGTGTGTATGAGTGTGTGTGTGCGAGTGTGTGCAAGTGTGTGTGATTGTGTGTGAGTGTGTGTATGAGTGAATGTGTGCGAGTGTGTGCGAGTGTGTGCGCGAGTGTGTGCGTGTGAGTGTGTGCGATTGTGTGTGTGAGTGTGTAGGACTGTATGTGCGAGTGTGTGTGACTGTGTTCGAGTGTGTGTGAGCATGTGTGAGTGTGTGCAAGTGTGTGCGTGCGAGTGTGTGTGTGCGAGTGTGTGTGATTGTGTATGAGTGAGTGTGTGCGAGTGTGTGTGCAAGTGTGTTTGAGTGTGTTTGTGCAAGTGTGTATGAGTGTGTGTGTGCGAGTGTGTGCAAGTGTGTGTGATTGTGTGTGAGTGTGTGTATGAGTGAGTGTGTGTGTGAGTGTGAGTGTGTGCTAGTGTGCATGAGTGTGTGAGTGTGTGCGAGTGTGCGCGAGTGTGCGTGTGAGTGAGTGTGTGTGCGAGTGTGTGTGATTGTGTGTGAGTGTGTACGAGTGTGTGTAGGAGTGTGTGCGAGTGTGTGCGATTGTGTGTGTGAGTGTGTAGGACTGTATGTGCAAGTGTGTGCGAGTGTGTTTGAGTGTGTGAGTGTGTGCGAGTGTGTGTGAGTGTGTGCAAGTGTGTGTGTGCAAGTGTGTGTGTGCAAGTGTGTTCGAGTGTGTGTGCGAGTGTGTATGAGTGTCTGTGTGTGCAAGTGTGTTCGCGAGTGTGTGCGTGTGAGTGAGTGTGTGTGTGAGTGTGAGTGTGTGCTAGTGTGCATGAGTGTGTGAGTGTGTGCGAGTGTGCGTGTGAGTGAGTGTGTGTGCGAGTGTGTGCGAGTGTGTGAGTGTGTGTGCGAATGTGTGTGCGAGTGTGTATGAGTGTATGTGTGAGTGTGTGCAAGTGTGTGAGAGTGTGTGTGCAAGTGTGTGCAAGTGTGTGCGAGTGAGTGTGTGCGAGTGTGTGCGAGAGTGTGCAAGTGTGTGCGAGTGTGTGTGTGCGAGTGTGTGTGCAATTGTGTATGAGTGTGTGCGAGTGTGTGTGCGTTTGTGCGAGTGTGTGCGTGTGTGTGTGCAAGTGCGTGTGAGTGAGTGCAAGTGTGTGCAAATGTGTGTGCGAGTGTGCGAGTGTGGGCATGCGAGTGTGTGCTAGTGTGCGAGAGTGTGCAAGTGTGTGCGAGTGTGTGTGTGCGAGTGTGTGTGCAATTGTGTATGAGTGTGTGCGAGTGTGTGCGTGTGTGTGTGCAAGTGCGTGTGAGTGAGTGCAAGTGTGTGCAAATGTGTGTGCGAGTGTGCGAGTGTGGGCATGCGAGTGTGTGCTAGTGTGCGCGAGTGTGTGAGTGTGTGCGAGTGTGCGTGAGTAAGTGTGTGTGTGAGTGTGTGCGAGTGTTGCCGAGTGTGTGTGTGAGTGTGTAGGACTGTGTGTGCGAGTGTGTGTGCGAGTGTGTGTGTACGAGTGTGTTCGAGTGTGTGCAATTTTGTGCGAGTGTGTGTGTGCGAGTGCGTATGAGTAAGTGTGTGCGAATGTGTGCGAGTGTGTGCGAGTGTGTGTGCGAGTGTGTTTGCGAGTGTGTGCGTGCGACTGTGTGTGTGCGACTGTGTGCGAGTGTGTGCGAGTGTTTGCGTGTGTGTGCGCGTGTGTGTGCGTGTGTACGAGTGTGTGCGAGTGTGTGGGTGCGAGTGTGTGCAAGTGTGTGCGAGTGTGTGTGAGTGTGTGTGTGAGTGTGTGTGAATGTGTGCGAGTGTGTGCGTGTGAGTGCGAGTGTGTGCGAGTGTGTGCGAGAGTGTGCGAGTGTGGGCGTGCGAGTGTGTGCGAGTGTGCGTGAGTGTGCGCGAGTGTGTGCGTGTGAGTGAGTGTGAGTGTGAGTGTGTGCTAGTGTGCATGAGTGTGTGAGTGTGTGCGAGTGTGTGCGAGTGTGCGTGTGAGTGAGTGAGTGTGTGTGCGAGTGTGTGTGATTGTGTGTGAGTGTGTACGAGTGTGTGTAGGAGTGTGTGCGAGTGTGTGCGATTGTGTGTGTGAGTGTGTAGGACTGTATGTGCAAGTGTGTGCGAGTGTGTTTGAGTGTGTGAGTGTGTGCGAGTGTGTGTGAGTGTGTGTGAGTGTGTGCAAGTGTGTGTGTGCAAGTGTGTGTGTGCAAGTGTGTGTGTGCAAGTGTGTGTGTGCAAGTGTGTTCGAGTGTGTGTGCGAGTGTGTATGAGTGTCTGTGTGTGCAAGTGTGTTTGCGAGTGTGTGCGTGTGAGTGAGTGTGTGTGTGAGTGTGAGTGTGTGCTAGTGTGCATGAGTGTGTGAGTGTGTGCGAGTGTGCGTGTGAGTGAGTGTGTGTGCGAGTGTGTGCGAGTGTGTGAGTGTGTGTGCGAGTGAGTGTGTGCGAGTGTGTATGAGTGTATGTGCGAGTGTGTGCAAGTGTGTGAGAGTGTGTGTGTGCGAGTGTGTGCAAGTGTTTTTGAGTGAGTGTGTGCGAGTGTGTGCGAGAGTGTGCAAGTGTGTGCGAGTGTGTGTGTGCGAGTGTGTGTGCAATTGTGTATGAGTGTGTGCGAGTGTGTGTGCGTTTGTGTGAGTGTGTGCGTGTGTGTGTGCAAGTGCGTGTGAGTGAGTGCAAGTGTGTGCAAATGTGTGTGCGAGTGTGCGAGTGTGGGCATGCGAGTGTGTGCTAGTGTGCGAGAGTGTGCAAGTGTGTGCGAGTGTGTGTGTGCGAGTGTGTGTGCAATTGTGTATGAGTGTGTGCGAGTGTGTGTGCGTTTGTGCGAGTGTGTGCGTGTGTGTGTGCAAGTGCATGTGAGTGAGTGCAAGTGTGTGCAAATGTGTGTGCGAGTGTGCGAGTGTGGGCATGCGAGTGTGTGCTAGTGTGCGCGAGTGTGTGAGTGTGTGCGAGTGTTGCCGAGTGTGTGTGTGAGTGTGTAGGACTGTGTGTGCGAGTTTGTGCGAGTGTGTGTGCGAGTGTGTGTGTACGAGTGTGTTCGAGTGTGTGCAATTTTGTGCGAGTGTGTGTGTGCGAGTGCGTATGAGTAAGTGTGTGCGAATGTGTGCGAGTGTGTGCGAGTGTGTGTGCGAGTGTGTGTGTGAGTGTTTGCGTGCGACTGTGTGTGTGCGAGTGTGTGCGAGTGTTTGCGTGTGAGTGCGCGTGTGTGTGCGTGTGTACGAGTGTGTGCGAGTGTGTGGGTGCGAGTGTGTGCAAGTGTGTGCGAGTGTGTGTGAGTGTGTGTGTGAGTGTGTGTGAATGTGTGCGAGTCTGTGTGTGCGAGTGTGTGTGTGCGATTGTGTATGAGTGTGAGCGAGTATGTGTGTGAGTGTGTGCGAGTGTGTGCGAGTGTGTGCGTGCGAGTGCATGCGAGTGAGTGCGAGTGTGTGCAAATGTGTGCGAGAGTGTGCGCGAGTGTGCGCGAGTGTGTGCGTGTGAGTGTGTTTGTGAGTGTGAGTGTGTGCTAATGTGCATGAGTGTGTGAGTGTGTGCGAGTGTGCGCGAGTGTGCGTGTGAGTGAGTGAGTGTGTGTGCGAGTGTGTGTAAGTGTGTGTGAGTGTGTACGAGTGTGTGTAGGAGTGTGTGCGAGTGTGTGCGATTGTGTGTGTGAGTGTGTAGGACTGTATGTGCAAGTGTGTGCGAGTGTGTTTGAGTGTGTGAGTGTGTGCGAGTGTGTGTGAGTGTGTGCAAGTGTGTGTGTGCGAGTGTGTGTGTGCAAGTGTGTGTGTGCAAGTGTGTGCGAGTGTGTATGAGTGTGTGTGTGTGCAAGTGTGTGCGCGAGTGTGTGCGCGAGTGTGTGCGTGTGAGTGAGTGTGTGTGTGTGAGTGTGAGTGTGTGCTAGTGTGCATGAGTGTGAGTGTGTGTGTGCGAGTGTGCGTGTGAGTCAGTGAGTGTGTGTGCGAGTGTGTGCGAGTGTGTGTGTGAGTGTGTGCAAGTGTGTTCGAGTGTGTGTGTGAGTGTGCATGAGTGAGTGTGTGCGAGTGTGTGTGAGTTTGAGTGTGTGCGAGTGTGTGTGTGTGAGTGTGTGCGAGTGTGTGTGTGAGTGTGTGCCAGTGTGTGTGTGCGATTGTGTATTAGTGAATGTGTGCGAGTGTGCGTGAGAGTGAGTGAATGTGTGTGTGCGAGTGTGTGCGAGTGAGTGTGAGTGAGTGTGTGCGAGTGTGTGCGAGTGTGTGTGTGCGATTGTGCATAAGTGTGTGTGAGTGTGTGTGTGAGTGTGTAGGACTGTGTGTGCGAGTGTGTGTGCGTGTGTGTGAGTGTGTGTAGGAGTGTGTGTGAGTGTGTGCGATTGTGTGTGTGAGTGTATAGTACTGTATGTGCGACTGTGTTCGAGTGTGTGTGTGCGAGTGTGTGAGCATGTGTGAGTGTGTGCAAGTGTGTGCATGCGAGTGTGTGTGATTGTGTATGAGTGAGTGTGTGCGAGTGTGTGCGAGTGTGTGTGCAAGTGTGTTTGAGTGTGTTTGTGCAAGTGTGTATGAGTGTGTGTGTGCGAGTGTGTGCAAGTGTGTTTGTGCGAGTGTGTATGAGTGTGTGTGTGCGAGTGTGTGCAAGTGTGTGTGATTGTGTGTGAGTGTGTGTGCGAGTGTGTGCGCGAGTGTGTGCGTGTGAGTGTGTGCGAGTGTGTGCGAGTGTGTGTAAGTGTGTGCGATTGTGTGTGTGAGTGTGTAGGACTGTATGTGCGAGTGTGTGTGACTGTGTTCGAGTGTGTGTGTGCGAGTGTGTGAGTGTGTGCAAGTGTGTGCGTGCGAGTGTGTGTGTGCGAGTGTGTGTGATTGTGTATGAGTGACTGTGTGCGAGTGTGTGCGAGTGTGTGTGCAAGTGTGTTTGAGTGTGTTTGTGCAAGTGTGTATGAGTGTGTGTGTGTGTGAGTGTGTGCAAGTGTGTTTGTGCGAGTGTGTATGAGTGTGTGTGTGCGAGTGTGTGCAAGTGTGTGTGATTGTGTGTGAGTGTGTGTATGAGTGAGTGTGTGCGAGTGTGTGTGCGAGTGTGTGCGCGAGTGTGTGCGTGTGAGTGTGTGCGAGTGTGTGTAAGTGTGTGCGATTGTGTGTGTGAGTGTGTAGGACTGTATGTGCGAGTGTGTGTGACTGTGTTCGAGTGTGTGTGCGAGTGTGTGAGTGTGTGCAAGTGTGTGCGTGCGAGTGTGTGTGTGCGAGTGTGTGTGATTGTGTATGAGTGAGTGTGTGCGAGTGTGTGCGAGTGTGTGTGCAAGTGTGTTTGAGTGTGTTTGTGCAAGTGTGTATGAGTGTGTGCGAGTGTGTGCAAGTGTGTTTGTGCGAGTGTGTATGAGTGTGTGTGTGCGAGTGTGTGCAAATGTGTGTGATTGTGTGTGAGTGTGTGTATGAGTGAGTGTGTGCGAGTGTGTGTGCGAGTGTGTGCGCGAGTGTGTGTGTGCTGGTATGCGCGAGTGTGTGTAGTAGTGTGTGTGACTGTGTGCGATTGTGTGTGTGAGTGTGTAGGACTGTATGTGCGAGTGTGTGCGACTGTGTTCGAGTGTGTGTGTGCGAGTGTGTGAGCATGTGTGAGTGTGCAAGTGTGTGTGTGCAAGTGTGTGCGTGCGAGTGTGTGCGAGTGTGTGCGAGTGTGTCCGAATGTGTGCGAGTGTGTGCGTGCGAGTGTGCGCGAGTGTGCACGAGTGTGTGCATGTAAGTGTGTGCGTGCGAGTGTGTGCGAGTGTGCTCGAGTGAATTGGTGAGAGTGTGTGCGAGTGTGTGTGAGTGTGTGCAAGTAAGTGTGTGTGAGAGTGTATGAGTGAGTGTGTGTGAGTGTGTGTGTGCGAGTTTGTGTGCGAGTGTGTGCGAGTGAGTGTGTGCGAGTTTGTGTGCGAGTGTGTGTGCGAGTGTGTGTGTGCGAGTGTGTGTGTGCGTGTGAGTGTGTGCGAGTGTGTGAGTGCGAATGTGTGTGCGTGTGAGTGTGTGCGAGTGTGTATGAGCGTATGTGCGAGTGTGTGCGAGTGTGTGTGCGAGTGTGTGCAAGTGTGTGCGAGTGTGTGCGAGTGTGTGTGTGCGAGTGTGTGTGTGCGAGTGTGTGTGCAATTGTGTATGAGTGTGTGCGAGTGTGTGTGCGTTTGTGCGAGTGTGTGCGTGTGTGTGTGCAAGTGCGTGTGAGTGAGTGCAAGTGTGTGCAAATGTGTGTGCGAGTGTGCGAGTGTGGGCATGCGAGTGTGTGCTAGTGTGCGAGAGTGTGCAAGTGTGTGCGAGTGTGTGTGTGCGAGTGTGTGTGCAATTGTGTATGAGTGTGTGCAAGTGTGTGTGCGTTTGTGCGAGTGTGTGCGTGTGTGTGCAAGTGCGTGTGAGTGAGTGCAAGTGTGTGCAAATGTGTGTGCGAGTGTGCGAGTGTGGGCATGCGAGTGTGTGCTAGTGTGTGCGAGTGTGTGAGTGTGTGCGAATGTTGCCGAGTGTGTGTGTGAGTGTGTAGGACTGTGTGTGCGAGTGTGTGCGAGTGTGTGTGCGAGTGTGTGTGTACGAGTGTGTTCGAGTGTGTGCAATTTTGTGCGAGTGTGTGTGTGCGAGTGCGTATGAGTAAGTGTGTGCGAATGTGTGTGAGTGTGTGCGAGTGTGTGTGCGAGTGTGTGCGTGCGACTGTGTGTGTGCGAGTGTGTGCGAGTGTGTGCGAGTGTTTGCGTGTGAGTGCGCGTGTATGTGCGTGTGTACGAGTGTGTGCGAGTGTGTGGGTGCGAGTGTGTGCAAGTGTGTGCGAGTGTGTGTGAGTGTGTGTGTGAGTGTGTGTGAATGTGTGCGAGTCTGTGTGTGCGAGTGTGTGTGTGCGATTGTGTATGAGTGTGTGAGTGTGTGCGAGTGTGCGTGAGTGAGTGAGTGTGTGTGCGAGTGTGTGTAAGTGTGTGTGAGTGTGTACGAGTGTGTGTATTAGTGTGTGCGAGTGTGTGCGATTGTGTGTGTGAGTGTGTAGGACTGTATGTGCAAGTGTGTGCGAGTGTGTTTGAGTGTGTGAGTGTGTGCGAGTGTGTGCAAGTGTGTGTGTGCGAGTGTGTGTGTGCAAGTGTGTGTGTGCAAGTGTGTTCGAGTGTGTGTGCGAGTGTGTATGAGTGTGTGTGTGTGCAAGTGTGTGCGCGAGTGTGTGAGTGTGTGTGTGTGTGAGTGTGAGTGTGTGCTAGTGTGCATGAGTGTGAGTGTGTGTGTGCGTGTGAGTGAGTGAGTGTGTGTGTGAGTGTGTGCAAGTGTGTTTGAGTGTGTGTGTGCGAGTGTGTGTGTGCGATTGTGTATGAGTGTGTGCGAGTATGTGTGCAAATGTGTGCGAGAGTGTGCGAGTGTGGGCGTGCGAGTGTGTGCGAGTGTGCGCGAGTGTGTGCGTGTGAGTGTGTTTGTGAGTGTGAGTGTGTGCTAGTGTGCATGAGTGTGTGAGTGTGTGCGAGTGTGCGCGAGTGTGCGTGTGAGTGAGTGAGTGTGTGTGCGAGTGTGTGTAAGTGTGTGTGAGTGTGTACGAGTGTGTGTAGGAGTGTGTGCGAGTGTGTGCGATTGTGTGTGTGAGTGTGTAGGACTGTATGTGCAAGTGTGTGCGAGAGTGTGTGAGTGTGTGCGAGTGTGTGTTAGTGTGTGCAAGTGTGTGTGTGCGAGTGTGTGTGTGCAAGTGTGTGTGTGCAAGTGTGTGCGAGTGTGTATGAGTGTGTGTGTGTGCAAGTGTGTGCGCGAGTGTGTGCGCGAGTGTGTGCGTGTGAGTGAGTGTGTGTGTGTGAGTGTGAGTGTGTGCTAGTGTGCATGAGTGTGAGTGTGTGTGTGCGAGTGTGTGTGTGAGTCAGTGAGTGTGTGTGCGAGTGTGTGCGAGTGTGTGCAAGTGTGTTCGAGTGTGTGTGTGAGTGTGCATGAGTGAGTGTGTGCGAGTGTGTGTGAGTATGTGTGTGTGAGTGTGTGCGAGTGTGTGTGTGTGAGTGTGTGCGTGTGAGTGTGTGCGAGTGTGTGTGTGAGTGTGTGCGAGTGTGTGTGTGTGATTGTGTATTAGTGAATGTGTGCGAGTGTGCGTGAGAGTGAGTGTGTGTGTGCGAGTGTGTGCGAGTGAGTGTGAGTGTGTGCGAGTGTGTGCGAGTGTGTGTGTGCGATTGTGCATAAGTGTGTGCGAGTGTGTGTGTGAGTGTGTAGGACTGTGTGTGCGAGTGTGTGTGCGACTGTGTGTGCGTGTGTGTGAGTGTGTGTAGGAGTGTGTGTGAGTGTGTGCGATTGTGTGTGTGAGTGTGTAGTACTGTATGTGCGACTGTGTTCGAGTGTGTGTGTGCGAGTGTGTGAGCATGTGTGAGTGTGTGCAAGTGTGTGCGTGCGAGTGTGTGTGATTGTGTAAGAGTGAGTGTGTGCGAGTGTGTGCGAGTGTGTGTGCAAGTGTGTTTGAGTGTGTTTGTGCAAGTGTGTATGAGTGTGTGTGTGCGAGTGTGTGCAAGTGTGTTTGTGCGAGTGTGTATGAGTGTGTGTGTGCGAGTGTGTGCAAGTGTGTGTGATTGTGTGTGAGTGTGTGTATGAGTGAGTGTGTGCGAGTGTGTGTGCGAGTGTGTGCGCGAGTGTGTGCGTGTGAGTGTGTGCGTGTGTGTGTAAGTGTGTGCGATTGTGTGTGTGAGTGTGTAGGACTGTATGTGCGAGTGTGTGTGACTGTGTTCGAGTGTGTGTGTGCGAGTGTGTGAGTGTGTGCAAGTGTGTGCGTGCGAGTGTGTGTGCGAGTGTGTGTGATTGTGTATGAGTGAGTGTGTGCGAGTGTGTGTGCAAGTGTGTTTGAGTGTGTTTGTGCAAGTGTGTATGAGTGTGTGCGAGTGTGTGCAAGTGTGTTTGTGCGAGTGTGTATGAGTGTGTGTGTGCGAGTGTGTGCAAGTGTGTGTGATTGTGTGTGAGTGTGTGTATGAGTGAGTGTGTGCGAGTGTGTGTGCGAGTGTGTGCGCGAGTGTGTGCGTGCGGGTGTGCGCGAGTGTGTGTAGTAGTGTGTGTGACTGTGTGCGATTGTGTGTGTGAGTGTGTAGGACTGTATGTGCGAGTGTGTGCGACTGTGTTCGAGTGTGTGTGTGCGACAGTGTGTGAGCATGTGTGAGTGTGTGCAAGTGTGTGTGTGCAAGTGTGTGCGTACGAGTGTGTGCGAGTGTGTCCGAATGTGTGCGAGTGTGTGCGTGCGAGTGTGCGCGAGTGTGCACGAGTGTGTGCATGTAAGTGTGTGCGTGCGAGTGTGTGCGAGTGTGCTCGAGTGAATGGGTGAGAGTGTGTGCGTGTGTGTGTGAGTGTGTGCAAGTAAGTGTGTGTGAGAGTGTATGAGTGAGTGTGTGTGAGTGTGTGTGTGCGAGTTTGTGTGCGAGTGTGTGCGAGTGAGTGTGTGCGAGTTTGTGTGCGAGTGTGTGTGCGAGTGTGTGTGTGCGAGTGTGTGTGTGCGTGTGTGCGCGTGAGTGTGTGCGAGTGTGTGAGTGCGAATGTGTGTGCGTGTGAGTGTGTGCGAGTGTGTATGAGCGTATGTGTGAGTGTGTGCCAGTGTGTGCGAGTGTGTGTGCGAGTGTGTGCAAGTGTGTGCGAGTGTGTGCGAGTGTGTGCGAGTGTGTGTGTGCGAGTGTGTGCAATTGTGTATGAGTGTGTGCGAGTGTGTGTTAGTTTGTGCGAGTGTGTGCGTCTGTTCGTGCGAGTGAGTGCGGGTGTGTGCGAGTGTGTTTATGTGAGTGTGTGTGCGATTGTGTATGAGTGTGTGTGAGTTTGTGCGAGTGTGTGCGTGTGTGTGCGAGTGCGTGTGAGTACGCGCAAATGTGTGTGAGAGTGTGCGAGTGTGGGCGTGCGAGTGTGTGCTAGTGTGCGCGAGTGAGTGAGTGTGTGCGAGTGTGCGTGAGTAAGTGTGTGTGTAAGTGCGTGCGAGTGTTTCCGAGTGTGTGTGAGCGTGTAGGACTGTGTGTGCGAGTGTGTGTGCGAGTGTGTGAGTACGAGTGTGTTCGAGAGTGTGCAATTGTGTGCGAGTGTGTGTGCGAGTGCGTATGAGTGAGTGTGTGCGAGTGTGTGCGAGTGTGTGCGAGTGTGTGCGAGTGTGTGTTTGCGAGTGTGTGCGAGTGTGTGCATGCCAGTGTGTGCGTGCAAGTGTGTGCGTGCAAGTGTGTGCGTGCGAGTGTGTGCGAGTGTGTGCAAGTGTGTGAGTGTGTGCGGGTGTGTGCGAGTGTGTGCAAATTTGCCCGAGTGAGCGCGAGTGTGCACGAGTGAGTGGGTGCGAGTGTGTGTGTGAGTGTGTGTGATTGTGTGTGAGTGTGTATGAGTGTGTGTGCGAGTGTGTGCAAGTGTGTGTGAGTGTGTGTATGAGTGAGTGTGTGCGAGTGTGTGCGAGTGTGTTTGCGAGTGTGTGCGCGAGTGGGTGTGTGCGAGTGTGTGCGAGTGTGTGTGCTAGTGTGTGCGAGTGTGTGCGATTGTGTGTGTGAGTGTGTAGGACTGTATGTGCGAGTGTGTGCGAGTGTGTTAGTACGAGTGTGTTCGAGAGTGTGCAATTGTGTGCGAGTGTGTGTGTGAGTGCGTATGAGTGAGTGTGTGTGAGTGTGTGTGAGTGTGTGTTTGCGAGTGTGTGCGAGTGTGTGCGAGTGTGTGCGAGTGTGTGCATGTGAGTGTGTGCGTGCAAGTGTGTGCGTGCAAGTGTGTGCGTGCAAGTGTGTGCGTGCAAGTGTGTGCGTGCGAGTGTGTGCGAGTGTGTGCAAGTGTGTGAGTGTGTGCCAGTGTGTGTGCGAGTGTGTGCAAATTTGCCCAAGTGTGCGCGAGTGTGCACGAGTGAGTGGGTGCGAGTGTGTGTGTGTGTGAGTGTGTGTGATTGTGTGTGTGAGTGTGTATGAGTGTGTGTGCGAGTGTGTGCAAGTGTGTGTGATTGTGTGTGAGTGTGTGTATGAGTGAGTGTGTGCGAGTGTGTGTGAGTGTGTGTGCAAGTGTGTGCGCGAGTGGGTGTGTGCGAGTGTGTGCGAGTGTGTGCGATTGTGTGTGTGAGTGTGTAGGACTGTATGTGCGAGTGTGTGCGAGTGTGTATGAGTGTGTGTGTGAGTGTGTGCAAGTGTGTGCGAGTGAGTGTGTGTGAGTGTGTGTGCGAGTGTGTGCGATTGTGTGTGAGAGTGTGTAGGACTGTATGTGCGAGTGTGTATGAGTGTGTGAGTGCGAGTGTGTACGAATGTGTGCGATTGTGTGCGTGCGAGTGTGCACGAGTGTGTGCATGTAAGTGTGTGCGTCTGAGTGTGTGCGAGTGTGCTCGAGTGAATGGGTGCGAGTGTGTGCGAGTGTGTGTGAGTGTGTGCGAGTGAGTGTGTGTGAGTGAGTGTGAGTGAGTGTGTGTGTAAGTGCATGCGAGTGTTTCCGAGTGTGTGTGAGTGTGTAGGACTCTGTGTGCGAGTGTGTGCGAGTGTGTGTGCGAGTGTGTGAGTACGAGTGTGTTCGAGAGTGTGCAATTGTGTGTGTGAGTGTGTAGCACTGTATGTGCAAGTGTGTGCGAGTGTGTTTGAGTGTGTGAGTGTGTGCGAGTGTGTGTGAGTGTTTGTGAGTGTGTGCAAGTGTGTGTGTGCGAGTGTGTGTGTGCGAGTGTGTGTGTGTGCAAGTGTGTTCGAGTGTGTGTGCGAGTGTGTATGAGTGTGTGTGTGTGCAAGTGTGTGCGTGAGTGTGTGCGTGTGAGTGAGTGTGTGTGCTAGTGTGCATGAGTGTGTGAGTGTGTGCGAGTGTGCGTGTGAGTGAGTGTGTGTGCGAGTGTGTGTGTGAGTGTGTGCAAGTGTGTTCGAGTGTGTGTGCGAGTGTGTATGAGTGTGTGTGTGCAAGTGTGTGCGTGTGTGTGTGAGTGTCTGTGAGTGTGTGCATGAGTGAGTGTGTGCGAGTGTGTGTGAGTTTGTGTGTGTGTGTGAGTGTGTGCAAGTGTGTGTGTGAGTGTGTGCGTGTGAGTGTGTGCGAGTGTGTGTGTGTGAGTGTGTGCGAGTGTGTGTGTGCGATTGTGTATTAGTGATTGTGTGCGAGTGTGCGTGACAGTGAGTGAGTGTGTGTGTGCGAGTGTGTGCGAGTGAGTGTGAGTGAGTGTGTGCGAGTGTGTGTGTGCGATTGTGCATAAGTGTGTGCGAGTGTGTGTGTGAGTGTGTAGGACTGTGTGTGTGAGTGTGTGTGCGAGTGTGTGTGCGTGTGTGTGAGTGTGTGTAGGAGTGTGTGTGAGTGTGTGCGATTGTGTGTGTGAGTGTGTAGTACTGTATGTGCGACTGTGTTCGAGTGTGTGTGTGCGAGTGTGTGAGCATGTGTGAGTGTGTGCAAGTGTGTGCGTGCGAGTGTGTGTGATTGTGTATGAGTGAGTGTGTGCGAGTGTGTGCGAGTGTGTGTGCAAGTGTGTGTGCAAGTGTGTGTGCAAGTGTGTTTGAGTGTGTTTGTGCAAGTGTGTATGAGTGTGTGTGTGCGAGTGTGTGCAAGTGTTTTTGTGCGAGTGTGTATGAGTGTGTGTGTGCGAGTGTGTGCAAGTGTGTGTGATTGTGTGTGAGTGTGTGTATGAGTGAGTGTGTGCGAGTGTGTGCGCGAGTGTGTGCGTGTGTGTGCGAGTGTGTGTGAGTGTGTGCGATTGTGTGTGTGAGTGTGTAGGACTGTATGTGCGAGTGTGTGTGACTGTGTTCGAGTGTGTGTGTGCGAGTGTGTGAGCATGTGTGAGTGTGTGCAAGTGTGTGCGTGCGAGTGTGTGTGTGCGAGTGTGTGTGATTGTGTATGAGTGAGTGTGTGCGAGTGTGTGCGAGTGTGTGTGCAAGTGTGTTTGAGTGTGTTTGTGCAAGTGTGTATGAGTGTGTGCGAGTGTGTGCAAGTGTGTTTGTGCGAGTGTGTATGAGTGTGTGTGTGCGAGTGTGTGCAAGTGTGTGTGATTGTGTGTGAGTGTGTGTATGAGTGAGTGTGTGCGAGTGTGTGTGCGAGTCTGTGCGCGAGTGTGTGCGTGCGGGTGTGCGCGAGTGTGTGTAGTAGTGTGTGTGAGTGTGTGCGATTGTGTGTGTGAGTGTGTAGGACTGTATGTGCGAGTGTGTGCGACTGTGTTCGAGTGTGTGTGTGCGAGTGTGTGAGCATGTGTGATTGTGTGCAAGTGTGTGTGTGCGAGTGTGTGCAACTGTGTGCGACTGTGTGCGAGTGTGTGAGTGTGTCCGAATGTGTGCGAGTGTGTGCGTGCGAGTGTGCGCGAGTGTGCACGAGTGTGTGCATGTAAGTGTGTGCGTGCGAGTGTGTGCGAGTGTGCTCGAGTGAATGGGTGAGAGTGTGTGCGAGTGTGTGTGAGTGTGTGCAAGTAAGTGTGTGTGAGAGTGTATGAGTGAGTGTGTGTGAGTGTGTGTGTGCGAGTTTGTGTGCGAGTGTGTGCGAGTGAGTGTGTGCGAGTTTGTGCGCGAGTGTGTGTGCGAGTGTGTGTGTGCGAGTGTGTGTGTGCGTGTGTGCGCGCGAGTGTGTGCGAGTGTGTGAGTGCGAATGTGTGTGCGTGTGAGTGTGTGCGAGTGTGTTTGAGCGTATGTGCGAGTGAGTGCCAGCGTGAGCGAGTGTGTGTGCGAGTGTGTGCAAGTGTGTGCGAGTGTGTGCGAGTGTGTGTGTGCGAGTGTGTGTGCAATTGTGTATGAGTGTGTGCGAGTGTGTGTTAGTTTGTGCGAGTGTGTGCGTCTGTTCGTGCGAGTGAGTGCGGGTGTGTGCGAGTGTGTGTATGCGAGTGTGTGTGCGATTGTGTATGAGTGTGTGTGAGTTTGTGCGAGTGTGTGCGTGTGTGTGCGAGTGCATGCGAGTACGCGCAAATGTGTGTGAGAGTGTGCGAGTGTGGGCGTGCGAGTGTGTGCTAGTGTGCGCGAGTGTGTGAGTGTGCGTGAGTAAGTGTGTGTGTAAGTGCGTGCGAGTGTTTCCGAGTGTGTGTGAGTGTGTAGGACTGTGTGTGCGAATGTGTGCGAGTGTGTGTGCGAGTGTGTGAGTACGAGTGTGTTCGAGAGTGTGCAATTGTGTGCGAGTGTGTGTGTGAGTGCGTATGAGTGAGTGTGTGCGAGTGTGTGTGAGTGTGTGTTTGCGAGTGTGTGCGAGTGTGTGCGAGTGTGTGCATGTGAGTGTGTGCGTGCAAGTGTGTGCGTGCAAGTGTGTGCGTGCAAGTGTGTGCGTGCAAGTGTGTGCGTGCGAGTGTGTGTGAGTGTGTGCAAGTGTGTGAGTGTGTGCGAGTGTGTGTGCGAGTGTGTGCGAGTGTGTGCAAATTTGCCCAAGTGTGCGCGAGTGTGCACGAGTGAGTGGGTGCGAGTGTGTGTGTGTGTGTGTGAGTGTGTGTGATTGTGTGTGTGAGTGTGTATGAGTGTGTGTGCAAGTGTGTGTGATTGTGTGTGAGTGTGTGTATGAGTGAGTGTGTGCGAGTGTGTGTGAGTGTGTGTGCGAGTGTGTGCGCGAGTGGGTGTGTGCGAGTGTGTGCGAGTGTGTGCGATTGTGTGTGTGAGTGTGTAGGACTGTATGTGCGAGTGTGTGCGAGTGTGTATGAGTGTGTGTGTGAGTGTGTGCAAGTGTGTGCGAGTGAGTGTGTGTGAGTGTGTGTGCGAGTGTGTGCGAGTGTGTGCGATTGTGTGTGAGAGTGTGTAGGACTGTATGTGCGAGTGTGTGCGAGTGTGTATGAGTGTGTGAGTGCGAGTGTGTGCGAATGTGTGCGAGTGTGTGCGTGCAAGTGTGCACGAGTGTGTGCATGTAAGTGTGTGCGTGTGAGTGTGTGCGAGTGTGCTCGAGTGAATGGGTGCGAGTGTGTGCGAGTGTGTGTGAGTGTGTGCGAGTGAGTGTGTGTGAGTGAGTGTGAGTGAGTGTGTGTGAGTGTGTGCGTGTGTGCGAGTTTGTGTGCGAGTGTGTGTGAGTGTGTGCGAGTGTGTGCGTGTGAGTGTGTGCGAGTGTGTGAGTGTGTGTGCGAATGTGTGTGCGAGTGAGTGTGTGCGAGTGGGTATGAGTGTATGTGCGAGTGTGTGCAAGTGTGTGAGAGTGTGTGTGAGTGTGTGTGTGCGAGTGTGTGCAAGTGTGTGCCAGTGAGTGTGTGCGAGTGTGTGCGAAAGTGTGCAAGTGTGTGCGAGTGTGTGTGTGTGCAAGTGTGTGTGCAATTGTGTATGAGTGTGTGCGAGTGTGTGTGCGTTTGTGCGAGTGTGTGCGTGTGTGTGCGAGTGAGTGTGAGTGAGTGCAAGTGTGTGCAAATGTGTGCGCGAGTGTGCGAGTGTGGGCATGCGAGTGTGTGCTAGTGTGCGCGAGTGTGTGTGAGTGTGCGTGAGTAAGTGTGTGTGTGAGTGTGTGCGAGTGTTGCCGAGTGTGTGTGCGAGTGTGTGTGCAAGTGTGTGTGTACGAGTGTGTTCGAGTGTGTGCAATTTTGTGCGAGTGTGTGTGTGCGAGTGCGTATGAGTAAGTGTGTGCGAATGTGTGCGAGTGTGTGCGCGAGGGTGTGTGCACGTGTGTGCATGTGACTGTGTGTGTGCGACTGTGGGCGAGTGTGTGCGTGTGTTTGCGTGTGTGTGTGCGTGTCTGTGCGTGTGTACGAGTGTGTGCGAGTGTGTGGGTGCGAGTGTGTGCAAGTGTGTGCGAGTGTGTGTGAGTGTGTGTGTGAGTGTGTGTGAATGTGTGCGAGTCTGTGTGTGCGAGTGTGTGTGTGCGATTGTGTATGAGTGTGTGCGAGTATGTGTGTGAGCGTGTGCGAGTGTGTGCGTGTGAGTGCATGCGAGTGAGTGCCAGTGTGTGCAAATGTGTGCGAGTGTGCGCGAATGTGCGCGAGTGTGTGCGTGTGAGTGAGTGTGTGTGTGAGTGTGAGTGTGTGCGAGTGTGCGCGAGTGTGCGTGTGAGTGAGTGTGTGTGCGAGTGTGTGTGAGTGTGTACGAGTGGGTGTAGGAGTGTGTGCGAGTGTGTGCGATTGTGTGTGTGAGTGTGTAGCACTGTATGTGCAAGTGTGTGCGAGTGTGTTTGAGTGTGTGAGTGTGTGCGAGTGTGTGTGAGTGTTTGTGAGTGTGTGCAAGTGTGTGTGTGCGAGTGTGTGTGTGCGAGTGTGTGTCTGTGCAAGTGTGTTTGAGTGTGTGTGCGAGTGTGTATGAGTGTGTGTGTGTGCAAGTGTGTGCGTGAGTGTGTGCGTGTGAGTGAGTGTGTGTGTGAGTGTGAGTGTGTGCTAGTGTGCATGAGTGTGTGAGTGTGTGCGAGTGTGCGTGTGAGTGAGTGAGTGTGTGTGTGAGTGTGTGCAAGTGTGTTCGAGTGTGTGTGCGAGTGTGTATGAGTGTGTGTGCAAGTGTGTGCGCGTGTGTGTGAGTGTCTGTGAGTGTGTGCATGAGTGAGTGTGTGCGAGTGTGTGTGAGTTTGTGTGTGCGTGTGAGTGTGTGCGAGTGTGTGTGTGAGTGTGTGCGAGTGTGTGTGTGCAATTGTGTATTAGTGAATGTGTGCGAGTGTGCGTGAGTGTGTGTGTATGTGAGTGAGTGAGTGTGTGTGTGCGAGTGTGTGCGAGTGAGTGTGAGTGAGTGTGTGCAAGTGTGTGCGAGTGTGTGTGTGCGATTGTGCATAAGTGTGTGCGAGTGTGTGTGTGAGTGTGTAGGACTGTGTGTGCGAGTGTGTGTGCGAGTGTGTGCGAGTGTGTGTGAGTGTGTGTAGGAGTGTGTGTAGGAGTATGTGAGATTGTGTGTGTGAGTGTGTAGTACTGTATGTGCGACTTTGTTCGAGTGTGTGTGTGCGAGTATGTGTGCATGTGTGAGTGTGTGCAAGTGTGTGCGTGCGAGTGTGTGTGTGCAAGTGTGTGTGATTGTGTATGAGTGAGTGTGTGCGAGTGTGCGTGCAAGTGTGTTTGAGTGTGTTTGTGCAAGTGTGTATGAGTGTGTCTGTGCGAGTGTGTGCAAGTGTGTTTGTGCGAGTGTGTATGAGTGTGTGTGTGCGAGTGTGTGCAAGTGTGTGTGATTGTGTGTGAGTGTGTGTATGAGTGAATGTGTGCGAGTGTGTGCGAGTGTGTGCGCGAGTGTGTGCGTGTGAGTGTGTGCGATTGTGTGTGTGAGTGTGTAGGACTGTATGTGCGAGTGTGTGTGACTGTGTTCGAGTGTGTGTGTGCGAGTGTGTGAGCATGTGTGAGTGTGTGCAAGTGTGTGCGTGCGAGTGTGTGTGTGCGAGTGTGTGTGATTGTGTATGAGTGAGTGTGTGCGAGTGTGTGTGCAAGTGTGTTTGAGTGTGTTTGTGCAAGTGTGTATGAGTGTGTGTGTGCGAGTGTGTGCAAGTGTGTGTGATTGTGTGTGAGTGTGTGTATGAGTGAGTGTGTGTGTGAGTGTGAGTGTGTGCTAGTGTGCATGAGTGTGTGAGTGTGTGCGAGTGTGCGCGAGTGTGCGTGTGAGTGAGTGTGTGTGCGAGTGTGTGTGATTGTGTGTGAGTGTGTACGAGTGTGTGTAGGAGTGTGTGCGAGTGTGTGCGATTGTGTGTGTGAGTGTGTAGGACTGTATGTGCAAGTGTGTGCGAGTGTGTTTGAGTGTGTGAGTGTGTGCGAGTGTGTGTGAGTGTGTGCAAGTGTGTGTGTGCAAGTGTGTGTGTGCAAGTGTGTTCGAGTGTGTGTGCGAGTGTGTATGAGTGTCTGTGTGTGCAAGTGTGTTCGCGAGTGTGTGCGTGTGAGTGAGTGTGTGTGTGAGTGTGAGTGTGTGCTAGTGTGCATGAGTGTGTGAGTGTGTGCGAGTGTGCGTGTGAGTGAGTGTGTGTGCGAGTGTGTGCGAGTGTGTGAGTGTGTGTGCGAATGTGTGTGCGAGTGTGTATGTGTGAGTGTGTGCAAGTGTGTGAGAGTGTGTGTGCAAGTGTGTGCAAGTGTGTGCGAGTGAGTGTGTGCGAGTGTGTGCGAGAGTGTGCAAGTGTGTGCGAGTGTGTGTGTGCGAGTGTGTGTGCAATTGTGTATGAGTGTGTGCGAGTGTGTGTGCGTTTGTGCGAGTGTGTGCGTGTGTGTGTGCAAGTGCGTGTGAGTGAGTGCAAGTGTGTGCAAATGTGTGTGCGAGTGTGCGAGTGTGGGCATGCGAGTGTGTGCTAGTGTGCGAGAGTGTGCAAGTGTGTGCGAGTGTGTGTGTGCGAGTGTGTGTGCAATTGTGTATGAGTGTGTGCGAGTGTGTGCGTGTGTGTGTGCAAGTGCGTGTGAGTGAGTGCAAGTGTGTGCAAATGTGTGTGCGAGTGTGCGAGTGTGGGCATGCGAGTGTGTGCTAGTGTGCGCGAGTGTGTGAGTGTGTGCGAGTGTGCGTGAGTAAGTGTGTGTGTGAGTGTGTGCGAGTGTTGCCGAGTGTGTGTGTGAGTGTGTAGGACTGTGTGTGCGAGTGTGTGTGCGAGTGTGTGTGTACGAGTGTGTTCGAGTGTGTGCAATTTTGTGCGAGTGTGTGTGTGCGAGTGCGTATGAGTAAGTGTGTGCGAATGTGTGCGAGTGTGTGCGAGTGTGTTTGCGAGTGTGTGCGTGCGACTGTGTGTGTGCGACTGTGTGCGAGTGTGTGCGAGTGTTTGCGTGTGTGTGCGCGTGTGTGTGCGTGTGTACGAGTGTGTGCGAGTGTGTGGGTGCGAGTGTGTGCAAGTGTGTGCGAGTGTGTGTGAGTGTGTGTGTGAGTGTGTGTGAATGTGTGCGAGTGTGTGCGTGTGAGTGCGAGTGTGTGCGAGTGTGTGCGAGAGTGTGCGAGTGTGGGCGTGCGAGTGTGTGCGAGTGTGCGTGAGTGTGCGCGAGTGTGTGCGTGTGAGTGAGTGTGAGTGTGAGTGTGTGCTAGTGTGCATGAGTGTGTGAGTGTGTGCGAGTGTGTGCGAGTGTGCGTGTGAGTGAGTGAGTGTGTGTGCGAGTGTGTGTGATTGTGTGTGAGTGTGTACGAGTGTGTGTAGGAGTGTGTGCGAGTGTGTGCGATTGTGTGTGTGAGTGTGTAGGACTGTATGTGCAAGTGTGTGCGAGTGTGTTTGAGTGTGTGAGTGTGTGCGAGTGTGTGTGAGTGTGTGTGAGTGTGTGCAAGTGTGTGTGTGCAAGTGTGTGTGTGCAAGTGTGTGTGTGCAAGTGTGTGTGTGCAAGTGTGTTCGAGTGTGTGTGCGAGTGTGTATGAGTGTCTGTGTGTGCAAGTGTGTTTGCGAGTGTGTGCGTGTGAGTGAGTGTGTGTGTGAGTGTGAGTGTGTGCTAGTGTGCATGAGTGTGTGAGTGTGTGCGAGTGTGCGTGTGAGTGAGTGTGTGTGCGAGTGTGTGCGAGTGTGTGAGTGTGTGTGCGAGTGAGTGTGTGCGAGTGTGTATGAGTGTATGTGCGAGTGTGTGCAAGTGTGTGAGAGTGTGTGTGTGCGAGTGTGTGCAAGTGTTTTTGAGTGAGTGTGTGCGAGTGTGTGCGAGAGTGTGCAAGTGTGTGCGAGTGTGTGTGTGCGAGTGTGTGTGCAATTGTGTATGAGTGTGTGCGAGTGTGTGTGCGTTTGTGTGAGTGTGTGCGTGTGTGTGTGCAAGTGCGTGTGAGTGAGTGCAAGTGTGTGCAAATGTGTGTGCGAGTGTGCGAGTGTGGGCATGCGAGTGTGTGCTAGTGTGCGAGAGTGTGCAAGTGTGTGCGAGTGTGTGTGTGCGAGTGTGTGTGCAATTGTGTATGAGTGTGTGCGAGTGTGTGTGCGTTTGTGCGAGTGTGTGCGTGTGTGTGTGCAAGTGCATGTGAGTGAGTGCAAGTGTGTGCAAATGTGTGTGCGAGTGTGCGAGTGTGGGCATGCGAGTGTGTGCTAGTGTGCGCGAGTGTGTGAGTGTGTGCGAGTGTTGCCGAGTGTGTGTGTGAGTGTGTAGGACTGTGTGTGCGAGTTTGTGCGAGTGTGTGTGCGAGTGTGTGTGTACGAGTGTGTTCGAGTGTGTGCAATTTTGTGCGAGTGTGTGTGTGCGAGTGCGTATGAGTAAGTGTGTGCGAATGTGTGCGAGTGTGTGCGAGTGTGTGTGCGAGTGTGTGTGTGAGTGTTTGCGTGCGACTGTGTGTGTGCGAGTGTGTGCGAGTGTTTGCGTGTGAGTGCGCGTGTGTGTGCGTGTGTACGAGTGTGTGCGAGTGTGTGGGTGCGAGTGTGTGCAAGTGTGTGCGAGTGTGTGTGAGTGTGTGTGTGAGTGTGTGTGAATGTGTGCGAGTCTGTGTGTGCGAGTGTGTGTGTGCGATTGTGTATGAGTGTGAGCGAGTATGTGTGTGAGTGTGTGCGAGTGTGTGCGAGTGTGTGCGTGCGAGTGCATGCGAGTGAGTGCGAGTGTGTGCAAATGTGTGCGAGAGTGTGCGCGAGTGTGCGCGAGTGTGTGCGTGTGAGTGTGTTTGTGAGTGTGAGTGTGTGCTAATGTGCATGAGTGTGTGAGTGTGTGCGAGTGTGCGCGAGTGTGCGTGTGAGTGAGTGAGTGTGTGTGCGAGTGTGTGTAAGTGTGTGTGAGTGTGTACGAGTGTGTGTAGGAGTGTGTGCGAGTGTGTGCGATTGTGTGTGTGAGTGTGTAGGACTGTATGTGCAAGTGTGTGCGAGTGTGTTTGAGTGTGTGAGTGTGTGCGAGTGTGTGTGAGTGTGTGCAAGTGTGTGTGTGCGAGTGTGTGAGTGTGTGCAAGTGTGTGCGTGCGAGTGTGTGTGTGCGAGTGTGTGTGATTGTGTATGAGTGACTGTGTGCGAGTGTGTGCGAGTGTGTGTGCAAGTGTGTTTGAGTGTGTTTGTGCAAGTGTGTATGAGTGTGTGTACGAGTGGGTGTAGGAGTGTGTGCGAGTGTGTGCGATTGTGTGTGTGAGTGTGTAGCACTGTATGTGCAAGTGTGTGCGAGTGTGTTTGAGTGTGTGAGTGTGTGCGAGTGTGTGTGAGTGTTTGTGAGTGTGTGCAAGTGTGTGTGTGCGAGTGTGTGTGTGCGAGTGTGTGTCTGTGCAAGTGTGTTTGAGTGTGTGTGCGAGTGTGTATGAGTGTGTGTGTGTGCAAGTGTGTGCGTGAGTGTGTGCGTGTGAGTGAGTGTGTGTGTGAGTGTGAGTGTGTGCTAGTGTGCATGAGTGTGTGAGTGTGTGCGAGTGTGCGTGTGAGTGAGTGAGTGTGTGTGTGAGTGTGTGCAAGTGTGTTCGAGTGTGTGTGCGAGTGTGTATGAGTGTGTGTGCAAGTGTGTGCGCGTGTGTGTGAGTGTCTGTGAGTGTGTGCATGAGTGAGTGTGTGCGAGTGTGTGTGAGTTTGTGTGTGCGTGTGAGTGTGTGCGAGTGTGTGTGTGAGTGTGTGCGAGTGTGTGTGTGCAATTGTGTATTAGTGAATGTGTGCGAGTGTGCGTGAGTGTGTGTGTATGTGAGTGAGTGAGTGTGTGTGTGCGAGTGTGTGCGAGTGAGTGTGAGTGAGTGTGTGCAAGTGTGTGCGAGTGTGTGTGTGCGATTGTGCATAAGTGTGTGCGAGTGTGTGTGTGAGTGTGTAGGACTGTGTGTGCGAGTGTGTGTGCGAGTGTGTGCGAGTGTGTGTGAGTGTGTGTAGGAGTGTGTGTAGGAGTATGTGAGATTGTGTGTGTGAGTGTGTAGTACTGTATGTGCGACTTTGTTCGAGTGTGTGTGTGCGAGTATGTGTGCATGTGTGAGTGTGTGCAAGTGTGTGCGTGCGAGTGTGTGTGTGCAAGTGTGTGTGATTGTGTATGAGTGAGTGTGTGCGAGTGTGCGTGCAAGTGTGTTTGAGTGTGTTTGTGCAAGTGTGTATGAGTGTGTCTGTGCGAGTGTGTGCAAGTGTGTTTGTGCGAGTGTGTATGAGTGTGTGTGTGCGAGTGTGTGCAAGTGTGTGTGATTGTGTGTGAGTGTGTGTATGAGTGAATGTGTGCGAGTGTGTGCGAGTGTGTGCGCGAGTGTGTGCGTGTGAGTGTGTGCGATTGTGTGTGTGAGTGTGTAGGACTGTATGTGCGAGTGTGTGTGACTGTGTTCGAGTGTGTGTGTGCGAGTGTGTGAGCATGTGTGAGTGTGTGCAAGTGTGTGCGTGCGAGTGTGTGTGTGCGAGTGTGTGTGATTGTGTATGAGTGAGTGTGTGCGAGTGTGTGTGCAAGTGTGTTTGAGTGTGTTTGTGCAAGTGTGTATGAGTGTGTGTGTGCGAGTGTGTGCAAGTGTGTGTGATTGTGTGTGAGTGTGTGTATGAGTGAGTGTGTGTGTGAGTGTGAGTGTGTGCTAGTGTGCATGAGTGTGTGAGTGTGTGCGAGTGTGCGCGAGTGTGCGTGTGAGTGAGTGTGTGTGCGAGTGTGTGTGATTGTGTGTGAGTGTGTACGAGTGTGTGTAGGAGTGTGTGCGAGTGTGTGCGATTGTGTGTGTGAGTGTGTAGGACTGTATGTGCAAGTGTGTGCGAGTGTGTTTGAGTGTGTGAGTGTGTGCGAGTGTGTGTGAGTGTGTGCAAGTGTGTGTGTGCAAGTGTGTGTGTGCAAGTGTGTTCGAGTGTGTGTGCGAGTGTGTATGAGTGTCTGTGTGTGCAAGTGTGTTCGCGAGTGTGTGCGTGTGAGTGAGTGTGTGTGTGAGTGTGAGTGTGTGCTAGTGTGCATGAGTGTGTGAGTGTGTGCGAGTGTGCGTGTGAGTGAGTGTGTGTGCGAGTGTGTGCGAGTGTGTGAGTGTGTGTGCGAATGTGTGTGCGAGTGTGTATGAGTGTATGTGTGAGTGTGTGCAAGTGTGTGAGAGTGTGTGTGCAAGTGTGTGCAAGTGTGTGCGAGTGAGTGTGTGCGAGTGTGTGCGAGAGTGTGCAAGTGTGTGCGAGTGTGTGTGTGCGAGTGTGTGTGCAATTGTGTATGAGTGTGTGCGAGTGTGTGTGCGTTTGTGCGAGTGTGTGCGTGTGTGTGTGCAAGTGCGTGTGAGTGAGTGCAAGTGTGTGCAAATGTGTGTGCGAGTGTGCGAGTGTGGGCATGCGAGTGTGTGCTAGTGTGCGAGAGTGTGCAAGTGTGTGCGAGTGTGTGTGTGCGAGTGTGTGTGCAATTGTGTATGAGTGTGTGCGAGTGTGTGCGTGTGTGTGTGCAAGTGCGTGTGAGTGAGTGCAAGTGTGTGCAAATGTGTGTGCGAGTGTGCGAGTGTGGGCATGCGAGTGTGTGCTAGTGTGCGCGAGTGTGTGAGTGTGTGCGAGTGTGCGTGAGTAAGTGTGTGTGTGAGTGTGTGCGAGTGTTGCCGAGTGTGTGTGTGAGTGTGTAGGACTGTGTGTGCGAGTGTGTGTGCGAGTGTGTGTGTACGAGTGTGTTCGAGTGTGTGCAATTTTGTGCGAGTGTGTGTGTGCGAGTGCGTATGAGTAAGTGTGTGCGAATGTGTGCGAGTGTGTGCGAGTGTGTGTGCGAGTGTGTTTGCGAGTGTGTGCGTGCGACTGTGTGTGTGCGACTGTGTGCGAGTGTGTGCGAGTGTTTGCGTGTGTGTGCGCGTGTGTGTGCGTGTGTACGAGTGTGTGCGAGTGTGTGGGTGCGAGTGTGTGCAAGTGTGTGCGAGTGTGTGTGAGTGTGTGTGTGAGTGTGTGTGAATGTGTGCGAGTGTGTGCGTGTGAGTGCGAGTGTGTGCGAGTGTGTGCGAGAGTGTGCGAGTGTGGGCGTGCGAGTGTGTGCGAGTGTGCGTGAGTGTGCGCGAGTGTGTGCGTGTGAGTGAGTGTGAGTGTGAGTGTGTGCTAGTGTGCATGAGTGTGTGAGTGTGTGCGAGTGTGTGCGAGTGTGCGTGTGAGTGAGTGAGTGTGTGTGCGAGTGTGTGTGATTGTGTGTGAGTGTGTACGAGTGTGTGTAGGAGTGTGTGCGAGTGTGTGCGATTGTGTGTGTGAGTGTGTAGGACTGTATGTGCAAGTGTGTGCGAGTGTGTTTGAGTGTGTGAGTGTGTGCGAGTGTGTGTGAGTGTGTGTGAGTGTGTGCAAGTGTGTGTGTGCAAGTGTGTGTGTGCAAGTGTGTGTGTGCAAGTGTGTGTGTGCAAGTGTGTTCGAGTGTGTGTGCGAGTGTGTATGAGTGTCTGTGTGTGCAAGTGTGTTTGCGAGTGTGTGCGTGTGAGTGAGTGTGTGTGTGAGTGTGAGTGTGTGCTAGTGTGCATGAGTGTGTGAGTGTGTGCGAGTGTGCGTGTGAGTGAGTGTGTGTGCGAGTGTGTGCGAGTGTGTGAGTGTGTGTGCGAGTGAGTGTGTGCGAGTGTGTATGAGTGTATGTGCGAGTGTGTGCAAGTGTGTGAGAGTGTGTGTGTGCGAGTGTGTGCAAGTGTTTTTGAGTGAGTGTGTGCGAGTGTGTGCGAGAGTGTGCAAGTGTGTGCGAGTGTGTGTGTGCGAGTGTGTGTGCAATTGTGTATGAGTGTGTGCGAGTGTGTGTGCGTTTGTGTGAGTGTGTGCGTGTGTGTGTGCAAGTGCGTGTGAGTGAGTGCAAGTGTGTGCAAATGTGTGTGCGAGTGTGCGAGTGTGGGCATGCGAGTGTGTGCTAGTGTGCGAGAGTGTGCAAGTGTGTGCGAGTGTGTGTGTGCGAGTGTGTGTGCAATTGTGTATGAGTGTGTGCGAGTGTGTGTGCGTTTGTGCGAGTGTGTGCGTGTGTGTGTGCAAGTGCATGTGAGTGAGTGCAAGTGTGTGCAAATGTGTGTGCGAGTGTGCGAGTGTGGGCATGCGAGTGTGTGCTAGTGTGCGCGAGTGTGTGAGTGTGTGCGAGTGTTGCCGAGTGTGTGTGTGAGTGTGTAGGACTGTGTGTGCGAGTTTGTGCGAGTGTGTGTGCGAGTGTGTGTGTACGAGTGTGTTCGAGTGTGTGCAATTTTGTGCGAGTGTGTGTGTGCGAGTGCGTATGAGTAAGTGTGTGCGAATGTGTGCGAGTGTGTGCGAGTGTGTGTGCGAGTGTGTGTGTGAGTGTTTGCGTGCGACTGTGTGTGTGCGAGTGTGTGCGAGTGTTTGCGTGTGAGTGCGCGTGTGTGTGCGTGTGTACGAGTGTGTGCGAGTGTGTGGGTGCGAGTGTGTGCAAGTGTGTGCGAGTGTGTGTGAGTGTGTGTGTGAGTGTGTGTGAATGTGTGCGAGTCTGTGTGTGCGAGTGTGTGTGTGCGATTGTGTATGAGTGTGAGCGAGTATGTGTGTGAGTGTGTGCGAGTGTGTGCGAGTGTGTGCGTGCGAGTGCATGCGAGTGAGTGCGAGTGTGTGCAAATGTGTGCGAGAGTGTGCGCGAGTGTGCGCGAGTGTGTGCGTGTGAGTGTGTTTGTGAGTGTGAGTGTGTGCTAATGTGCATGAGTGTGTGAGTGTGTGCGAGTGTGCGCAAGTGTGCGTGTGAGTGAGTGAGTGTGTGTGCGAGTGTGTGTAAGTGTGTGTGAGTGTGTACGAGTGTGTGTAGGAGTGTGTGCGAGTGTGTGCGATTGTGTGTGTGAGTGTGTAGGACTGTATGTGCAAGTGTGTGCGAGTGTGTTTGAGTGTGTGAGTGTGTGCGAGTGTGTGTGAGTGTGTGCAAGTGTGTGTGTGCGAGTGTGTGTGTGCAAGTGTGTGTGTGCAAGTGTGTGCGAGTGTGTATGAGTGTGTGTGTGTGCAAGTGTGTGCGCGAGTGTGTGCGCGAGTGTGTGCGTGTGAGTGAGTGTGTGTGTGTGAGTGTGAGTGTGTGCTAGTGTGCATGAGTGTGAGTGTGTGTGTGCGAGTGTGCGTGTGAGTCAGTGAGTGTGTGTGCGAGTGTGTGCGAGTGTGTGTGTGAGTGTGTGCAAGTGTGTTCGAGTGTGTGTGTGAGTGTGCATGAGTGAGTGTGTGCGAGTGTGTGTGAGTTTGTGTGTGTGTGAGTGTGTGCGAGTGTGTGTGTGTGAGTGTGTGCGAGTGTGTGTGTGAGTGTGTGCGAGTGTGTGTGTGCGATTGTGTATTAGTGAATGTGTGCGAGTGTGCGTGAGAGTGAGTGAATGTGTGTGTGCGAGTGTGTGCGAGTGAGTGTGAGTGAGTGTGTGCGAGTGTGTGCGAGTGTGTGTGTGCGATTGTGCATAAGTGTGTGTGAGTGTGTGTGTGAGTGTGTAGGACTGTGTGTGCGAGTGTGTGTGCGTGTGTGTGAGTGTGTGTAGGAGTGTGTGTGAGTGTGTGCGATTGTGTGTGTGAGTGTATAGTACTGTATGTGCGACTGTGTTCGAGTGTGTGTGTGCGAGTGTGTGAGCATGTGTGAGTGTGTGCAAGTGTGTGCATGCGAGTGTGTGTGATTGTGTATGAGTGAGTGTGTGCGAGTGTGTGCGAGTGTGTGTGCAAGTGTGTTTGAATGTGTTTGTGCAAGTGTGTATGAGTGTGTGTGTGCGAGTGTGTGCAAGTGTGTTTGTGCGAGTGTGTATGAGTGTGTGTGTGCGAGTGTGTGCAAGTGTGTGTGATTGTGTGTGAGTGTGTGTGCGAGTGTGTGCGCGAGTGTGTGCGTGTGAGTGTGTGCGAGTGTGTGCGAGTGTGTGTAAGTGTGTGCGATTGTGTGTGTGAGTGTGTAGGACTGTATGTGCGAGTGTGTGTGACTGTGTTCGAGTGTGTGTGTGCGAGTGTGTGAGTGTGTGCAAGTGTGTGCGTGCGAGTGTGTGTGTGCGAGTGTGTGTGATTGTGTATGAGTGACTGTGTGCGAGTGTGTGCGAGTGTGTGTGCAAGTGTGTTTGAGTGTGTTTGTGCAAGTGTGTATGAGTGTGTGTGTGTGTGAGTGTGTGCAAGTGTGTTTGTGCGAGTGTGTATGAGTGTGTGTGTGCGAGTGTGTGCAAGTGTGTGTGATTGTGTGTGAGTGTGTGTATGAGTGAGTGTGTGCGAGTGTGTGTGCGAGTGTGTGCGCGAGTGTGTGCGTGTGAGTGTGTGCGAGTGTGTGCGAGTGTGTGTAAGTGTGTGCGATTGTGTGTGTGAGTGTGTAGGACTGTATGTGCGAGTGTGTGTGACTGTGTTCGAGTGTGTGTGCGAGTGTGTGAGTGTGTGCAAGTGTGTGCGTGCGAGTGTGTGTGTGCGAGTGTGTGTGATTGTGTATGAGTGAGTGTGTGCGAGTGTGTGCGAGTGTGTGTGCAAGTGTGTTTGAGTGTGTTTGTGCAAGTGTGTATGAGTGTGTGCGAGTGTGTGCAAGTGTGTTTGTGCGAGTGTGTATGAGTGTGTGTGTGCGAGTGTGTGCAAATGTGTGTGATTGTGTGTGAGTGTGTGTATGAGTGAGTGTGTGCGAGTGTGTGTGCGAGTGTGTGCGCGAGTGTGTGTGTGCTGGTATGCGCGAGTGTGTGTAGTAGTGTGTGTGACTGTGTGCGATTGTGTGTGTGAGTGTGTAGGACTGTATGTGCGAGTGTGTGCGACTGTGTTCGAGTGTGTGTGTGCGAGTGTGTGAGCATGTGTGAGTGTGCAAGTGTGTGTGTGCAAGTGTGTGCGTGCGAGTGTGTGCGAGTGTGTGCGAGTGTGTCCGAATGTGTGCGAGTGTGTGCGTGCGAGTGTGCGCGAGTGTGCACGAGTGTGTGCATGTAAGTGTGTGCGTGCGAGTGTGTGCGAGTGTGCTCGAGTGAATTGGTGAGAGTGTGTGCGAGTGTGTGTGAGTGTGTGCAAGTAAGTGTGTGTGAGAGTGTATGAGTGAGTGTGTGTGAGTGTGTGTGTGCGAGTTTGTGTGCGAGTGTGTGCGAGTGAGTGTGTGCGAGTTTGTGTGCGAGTGTGTGTGCGAGTGTGTGTGTGCGAGTGTGTGTGTGCGTGTGAGTGTGTGCGAGTGTGTGAGTGCGAATGTGTGTGCGTGTGAGTGTGTGCGAGTGTGTATGAGCGTATGTGCGAGTGTGTGCGAGTGTGTGTGCGAGTGTGTGCAAGTGTGTGCGAGTGTGTGCGAGTGTGTGTGTGCGAGTGTGTGTGTGCGAGTGTGTGTGCAATTGTGTATGAGTGTGTGCGAGTGTGTGTGCGTTTGTGCGAGTGTGTGCGTGTGTGTGTGCAAGTGCGTGTGAGTGAGTGCAAGTGTGTGCAAATGTGTGTGCGAGTGTGCGAGTGTGGGCATGCGAGTGTGTGCTAGTGTGCGAGAGTGTGCAAGTGTGTGCGAGTGTGTGTGTGCGAGTGTGTGTGCAATTGTGTATGAGTGTGTGCAAGTGTGTGTGCGTTTGTGCGAGTGTGTGCGTGTGTGTGCAAGTGCGTGTGAGTGAGTGCAAGTGTGTGCAAATGTGTGTGCGAGTGTGCGAGTGTGGGCATGCGAGTGTGTGCTAGTGTGTGCGAGTGTGTGAGTGTGTGCGAATGTTGCCGAGTGTGTGTGTGAGTGTGTAGGACTGTGTGTGCGAGTGTGTGCGAGTGTGTGTGCGAGTGTGTGTGTACGAGTGTGTTCGAGTGTGTGCAATTTTGTGCGAGTGTGTGTGTGCGAGTGCGTATGAGTAAGTGTGTGCGAATGTGTGTGAGTGTGTGCGAGTGTGTGTGCGAGTGTGTGCGTGCGACTGTGTGTGTGCGAGTGTGTGCGAGTGTGTGCGAGTGTTTGCGTGTGAGTGCGCGTGTGTGTGCGTGTGTACGAGTGTGTGCGAGTGTGTGGGTGCGAGTGTGTGCGAGTGTGTGTGAGTGTGTGTGTGAGTGTGTGTGAATGTGTGCGAGTCTGTGTGTGCGAGTGTGTGTGTGCGATTGTGTATGAGTGTGTGAGTGTGTGCGAGTGTGCGTGAGTGAGTGAGTGTGTGTGCGAGTGTGTGTAAGTGTGTGTGAGTGTGTACGAGTGTGTGTATTAGTGTGTGCGAGTGTGTGCGATTGTGTGTGTGAGTGTGTAGGACTGTATGTGCAAGTGTGTGCGAGTGTGTTTGAGTGTGTGAGTGTGTGCGAGTGTGTGCAAGTGTGTGTGTGCGAGTGTGTGTGTGCAAGTGTGTGTGTGCAAGTGTGTTCGAGTGTGTGTGCGAGTGTGTATGAGTGTGTGTGTGTGCAAGTGTGTGCGCGAGTGTGTGAGTGTGTGTGTGTGTGAGTGTGAGTGTGTGCTAGTGTGCATGAGTGTGAGTGTGTGTGTGCGTGTGAGTGAGTGAGTGTGTGTGTGAGTGTGTGCAAGTGTGTTTGAGTGTGTGTGTGCGAGTGTGTGTGTGCGATTGTGTATGAGTGTGTGCGAGTATGTGTGCAAATGTGTGCGAGAGTGTGCGAGTGTGGGCGTGCGAGTGTGTGCGAGTGTGCGCGAGTGTGTGCGTGTGAGTGTGTTTGTGAGTGTGAGTGTGTGCTAGTGTGCATGAGTGTGTGAGTGTGTGCGAGTGTGCGCGAGTGTGCGTGTGAGTGAGTGAGTGTGTGTGCGAGTGTGTGTAAGTGTGTGTGAGTGTGTACGAGTGTGTGTAGGAGTGTGTGCGAGTGTGTGCGATTGTGTGTGTGAGTGTGTAGGACTGTATGTGCAAGTGTGTGCGAGAGTGTGTGAGTGTGTGCGAGTGTGTGTTAGTGTGTGCAAGTGTGTGTGTGCGAGTGTGTGTGTGCAAGTGTGTGTGTGCAAGTGTGTGCGAGTGTGTATGAGTGTGTGTGTGTGCAAGTGTGTGCGCGAGTGTGTGCGCGAGTGTGTGCGTGTGAGTGAGTGTGTGTGTGTGAGTGTGAGTGTGTGCTAGTGTGCATGAGTGTGAGTGTGTGTGTGCGAGTGTGTGTGTGAGTCAGTGAGTGTGTGTGCGAGTGTGTGCGAGTGTGTGCAAGTGTGTTCGAGTGTGTGTGTGAGTGTGCATGAGTGAGTGTGTGCGAGTGTGTGTGAGTATGTGTGTGTGAGTGTGTGCGAGTGTGTGTGTGTGAGTGTGTGCGTGTGAGTGTGTGCGAGTGTGTGTGTGAGTGTGTGCGAGTGTGTGTGTGTGATTGTGTATTAGTGAATGTGTGCGAGTGTGCGTGAGAGTGAGTGAGTGTGTGTGTGCGAGTGTGTGCGAGTGAGTGTGAGTGTGTGCGAGTGTGTGCGAGTGTGTGTGTGCGATTGTGCATAAGTGTGTGCGAGTGTGTGTGTGAGTGTGTAGGACTGTGTGTGCGAGTGTGTGTGCGACTGTGTGTGCGTGTGTGTGAGTGTGTGTAGGAGTGTGTGTGAGTGTGTGCGATTGTGTGTGTGAGTGTGTAGTACTGTATGTGCGACTGTGTTCGAGTGTGTGTGTGCGAGTGTGTGAGCATGTGTGAGTGTGTGCAAGTGTGTGCGTGCGAGTGTGTGTGATTGTGTAAGAGTGAGTGTGTGCGAGTGTGTGCGAGTGTGTGTGCAAGTGTGTTTGAGTGTGTTTGTGCAAGTGTGTATGAGTGTGTGTGTGCGAGTGTGTGCAAGTGTGTTTGTGCGAGTGTGTATGAGTGTGTGTGTGCGAGTGTGTGCAAGTGTGTGTGATTGTGTGTGAGTGTGTGTATGAGTGAGTGTGTGCGAGTGTGTGTGCGAGTGTGTGCGCGAGTGTGTGCGTGTGAGTGTGTGCGTGTGTGTGTAAGTGTGTGCGATTGTGTGTGTGAGTGTGTAGGACTGTATGTGCGAGTGTGTGTGACTGTGTTCGAGTGTGTGTGTGCGAGTGTGTGAGTGTGTGCAAGTGTGTGCGTGCGAGTGTGTGTGCGAGTGTGTGTGATTGTGTATGAGTGAGTGTGTGCGAGTGTGTGTGCAAGTGTGTTTGAGTGTGTTTGTGCAAGTGTGTATGAGTGTGTGCGAGTGTGTGCAAGTGTGTTTGTGCGAGTGTGTATGAGTGTGTGTGTGCGAGTGTGTGCAAGTGTGTGTGATTGTGTGTGAGTGTGTGTATGAGTGAGTGTGTGCGAGTGTGTGTGCGAGTGTGTGCGCGAGTGTGTGCGTGCGGGTGTGCGCGAGTGTGTGTAGTAGTGTGTGTGACTGTGTGCGATTGTGTGTGTGAGTGTGTAGGACTGTATGTGCGAGTGTGTGCGACTGTGTTCGAGTGTGTGTGTGCGACAGTGTGTGAGCATGTGTGAGTGTGTGCAAGTGTGTGTGTGCAAGTGTGTGCGTACGAGTGTGTGCGAGTGTGTCCGAATGTGTGCGAGTGTGTGCGTGCGAGTGTGCGCGAGTGTGCACGAGTGTGTGCATGTAAGTGTGTGCGTGCGAGTGTGTGCGAGTGTGCTCGAGTGAATGGGTGAGAGTGTGTGCGTGTGTGTGTGAGTGTGTGCAAGTAAGTGTGTGTGAGAGTGTATGAGTGAGTGTGTGTGAGTGTGTGTGTGCGAGTTTGTGTGCGAGTGTGTGCGAGTGAGTGTGTGCGAGTTTGTGTGCGAGTGTGTGTGCGAGTGTGTGTGTGCGAGTGTGTGTGTGCGTGTGTGCGCGTGAGTGTGTGCGAGTGTGTGAGTGCGAATGTGTGTGCGTGTGAGTGTGTGCGAGTGTGTATGAGCGTATGTGTGAGTGTGTGCCAGTGTGTGCGAGTGTGTGTGCGAGTGTGTGCAAGTGTGTGCGAGTGTGTGCGAGTGTGTGCGAGTGTGTGTGTGCGAGTGTGTGCAATTGTGTATGAGTGTGTGCGAGTGTGTGTTAGTTTGTGCGAGTGTGTGCGTCTGTTCGTGCGAGTGAGTGCGGGTGTGTGCGAGTGTGTTTATGTGAGTGTGTGTGCGATTGTGTATGAGTGTGTGTGAGTTTGTGCGAGTGTGTGCGTGTGTGTGCGAGTGCGTGTGAGTACGCGCAAATGTGTGTGAGAGTGTGCGAGTGTGGGCGTGCGAGTGTGTGCTAGTGTGCGCGAGTGAGTGAGTGTGTGCGAGTGTGCGTGAGTAAGTGTGTGTGTAAGTGCGTGCGAGTGTTTCCGAGTGTGTGTGAGCGTGTAGGACTGTGTGTGCGAGTGTGTGTGCGAGTGTGTGAGTACGAGTGTGTTCGAGAGTGTGCAATTGTGTGCGAGTGTGTGTGCGAGTGCGTATGAGTGAGTGTGTGCGAGTGTGTGCGAGTGTGTGCGAGTGTGTGCGAGTGTGTGTTTGCGAGTGTGTGCGAGTGTGTGCATGCCAGTGTGTGCGTGCAAGTGTGTGCGTGCAAGTGTGTGCGTGCGAGTGTGTGCGAGTGTGTGCAAGTGTGTGAGTGTGTGCGGGTGTGTGCGAGTGTGTGCAAATTTGCCCGAGTGAGCGCGAGTGTGCACGAGTGAGTGGGTGCGAGTGTGTGTGTGAGTGTGTGTGATTGTGTGTGAGTGTGTATGAGTGTGTGTGCGAGTGTGTGCAAGTGTGTGTGAGTGTGTGTATGAGTGAGTGTGTGCGAGTGTGTGCGAGTGTGTTTGCGAGTGTGTGCGCGAGTGGGTGTGTGCGAGTGTGTGCGAGTGTGTGTGCTAGTGTGTGCGAGTGTGTGCGATTGTGTGTGTGAGTGTGTAGGACTGTATGTGCGAGTGTGTGCGAGTGTGTTAGTACGAGTGTGTTCGAGAGTGTGCAATTGTGTGCGAGTGTGTGTGTGAGTGCGTATGAGTGAGTGTGTGTGAGTGTGTGTGAGTGTGTGTTTGCGAGTGTGTGCGAGTGTGTGCGAGTGTGTGCGAGTGTGTGCATGTGAGTGTGTGCGTGCAAGTGTGTGCGTGCAAGTGTGTGCGTGCAAGTGTGTGCGTGCAAGTGTGTGCGTGCGAGTGTGTGCGAGTGTGTGCAAGTGTGTGAGTGTGTGCCAGTGTGTGTGCGAGTGTGTGCAAATTTGCCCAAGTGTGCGCGAGTGTGCACGAGTGAGTGGGTGCGAGTGTGTGTGTGTGTGAGTGTGTGTGATTGTGTGTGTGAGTGTGTATGAGTGTGTGTGCGAGTGTGTGCAAGTGTGTGTGATTGTGTGTGAGTGTGTGTATGAGTGAGTGTGTGCGAGTGTGTGTGAGTGTGTGTGCGAGTGTGTGCGCGAGTGGGTGTGTGCGAGTGTGTGCGAGTGTGTGCGATTGTGTGTGTGAGTGTGTAGGACTGTATGTGCGAGTGTGTGCGAGTGTGTATGAGTGTGTGTGTGAGTGTGTGCGAGTGAGTGTGAGTGTGTGTGCGAGTGTGTGCGATTGTGTGTGAGAGTGTGTAGGACTGTATGTGCGAGTGTGTGCGAGTGTGTATGAGTGTGTGAGTGCGAGTGTGTACGAATGTGTGCGATTGTGTGCGTGCGAGTGTGCACGAGTGTGTGCATGTAAGTGTGTGCGTCTGAGTGTGTGCGAGTGTGCTCGAGTGAATGGGTGCGAGTGTGTGCGAGTGTGTGTGAGTGTGTGCGAGTGAGTGTGTGTGAGTGAGTGTGAGTGAGTGTGTGTGAGTGTGTGCGTGTGTGCGAGTTTGTGTGCGAGTGTGTGTGAGTGTGTGCGAGTGTGTGCGTGTGAGTGTGTGCGAGTGTGTGAGTGTGTGTGCGAATGTGTGTGCGAGTGAGTGTTTGCGAGTGGGTATGAGTGTATGTGCGAGTGTGTGCAAGTGTGTGAGAGTGTGTGTGAGTGTGTGTGTGCGAGTGTGTGCAAGTGTGTGCGAGTGAGTGTGTGCGAGTGTGTGCGAAAGTGTGCAAGTGTGTGCGAGTGTGTGCGAGTGTGTGTGTGTGCAAGTGTGTGTGCAATTGTGTATGAGTGTGTGCGAGTGTGTGTGCGTTTGTGCGAGTGTGTGCGTGTGTGTGCGAGTGAGTGTGAGTGAGTGCAAGTGTGTGCAAATGTGTGCGCGAGTGTGCGAGTGTGGGCATGCGAGTGTGTGCTAGTGTGCACGAGTGTGTGTGAGTGTGCGTGAGTAAGTGTGTGTGCGAGTGTTGCCGAGTGTGTGTGCGAGTGTGTGTGCAAGTGTGTGTGTACGAGTGTGTTCGAGTGTGTGCAATTTTGTGCGAGTGTGTGTGTGCGAGTGCGTATGAGTAAGTGTGTGCGAATGTGTGCGAGTGTGTGCGCGAGGGTGTGTGCACGTGTGTGCATGTGACTGTGTGTGTGCGACTGTGGGCGAGTGTGTGCGTGTGTTTGCGTGTGTGTGCGCGTGTCTGTGCGTGTGTACGAGTGTGTGCGAGTGTGTGGGTGCGAGTGTGTGCAAGTGTGTGCGAGTGTGTGTGAGTGTGTGTGTGAGTGTGTGTGAATGTGTGCGAGTCTGTGTGTGCGAGTGTGTGTGTGCGATTGTGTATGAGTGTGTGCGAGTATGTGTGTGAGCGTGTGCGAGTGTGTGCGTGTGAGTGCATGCGAGTGAGTGCCAGTGTGTGCGAGTGTGTGCGAGTGTGCGCGAATGTGCGCGAGTGTGTGCGTGTGAGTGAGTGTGTGTGTGAGTGTGAGTGTGTGCTAGTGTGCATGAGTGTGTGAGTGTGTGCGAGTGTGCGCGAGTGTGCGTGTGAGTGAGTGTGTGTGCGAGTGTGTGTGAGTGTGTACGAGTGGGTGTAGGAGTGTGTGCGAGTGTGTGCGATTGTGTGTGTGAGTGTGTAGCACTGTATGTGCAAGTGTGTGCTAGTGTGTTTGAGTGTGTGAGTGTGTGCGAGTGTGTGTGAGTGTTTGTGAGTGTGTGCAAGTGTGTGTGTGCGAGTGTGTGTGTGCGAGTGTGTGTCTGTGCAAGTGTGTTCGAGTGTGTGTGCGAGTGTGTATGAGTGTGTGTGTGTGCAAGTGTGTGCGTGAGTGTGTGCATGTGAGTGAGTGTGTGTGTGAGTGTGAGTGTGTGCTAGTGTGCATGAGTGTGTGCGAGTGTGCGTGTGAGTGAGTGAGTGTGTGTGCGAGTGTGTGTGTGAGTGTGTGCAAGTGTGTTTGAGTGTGTGTGCGAGTGTGTATGAGTGTGTGTGTGTGCAAGTGTGTGCGCGTGTGTGTGAGTGTCTGTGAGTGTGTGCATGAGTGAGTGTGTGCGAGTGTGTGTGAGTTTGTGTGTGTGTGAGGGTGTGCGAGTGTGTGCGTGTGAGTGTGTGCGAGTGTGTGTGTGAGTGTGTGCGAGTGTGTGTGTGCAATTGTGTATTAGTGAATGTGTGCGAGTGTGCGTGAGTGTGTGTGTATGTGAGTGAGTGAGTGTGTGTGTGCGAGTGTGTGCGAGTGAGTGTGAGTGAGTGTGTGCGAGTGTGTGTGTGCGATTGTGCATAAGTGTGTGCGAGTGTGTGTGTGAGTGTGTAGGACTGTGTGTGCGAGTGTGTGTGCGAGTGTGTGCGAGTGTGTGTGAGTGTGTGTAGGAGTGTGTGTAGGAGTGTGTGCGATTGTGTGTGTGAGTGTGTAGTACTGTATGTGCGACTTTGTTCGAGTGTGTGTGTGCGAGTATGTGAGCATGTGTGAGTGTGTGCAAGTGTGTGCGTGTGAGTGTGTGTGTGCAAGTGTGTGTGATTGTGTATGAGTGAGTGTGTGCGAGTGTGCGTGCAAGTGTGTTTGAGTGTGTTTGTGCAAGTGTGTATGAGTGTGTCTGTGCGAGTGTGTGCAAGTGTGTTTGTGCGAGTGTGTATGAGTGTGTGTGTGCGAGTGTGTGCAAGTGTGTGTGATTGTGTGTGAGTGTGTGTATGAGTGAGTGTGTGCGAGTGTGTGCGAGTGTGTGTGCGAGTGTGTGCGTGAGTGTGTGCGTGTGAGTGTGTGCGAGTGTGTGCGATTGTGTGTGTGAGTGTGTAGGACTGTATGTTCGAGTGTGTGTGACTGTGTTCGAGTGTGTGTGTGCGAGTGTGTGAGCATGTGTGAGTGTGTGCAAGTGTGTGCGTGCGAGTGTGTGTGTGCGAGTGTGTGTGATTGTGTATGAGTGTGTGCGAGTGTGTGCGAGTATGTGTGTGAGCGTGTGCGAGTGTGTGCGAGTGTGTGCGAGTGTGTGCGTGCGAGTGCATGCGAGTGAGTGCGAGTGTGTGCAAATGTGTGCGAGAGTGTGCGAGTGTGGGCGTGCGAGTGTGTGCGAGTGTGCGCGAGTGTGTGTGCGAGTGTGTGTGATTGTGTGTGAGTGTGTACGAGTGTGTGTAGGAGTGTGTGCGAGTGTGTGCGATTGTGTGTGTGAGTGTGTAGGACTGTATGTGCAAGTGTGTGCGAGTGTGTTTGAGTGTGTGAGTGTGTGCGAGTGTGTGTGAGTGTGTGCAAGTGTGTGTGTGCAAGTGTGTTCGAGTGTGTGTGCGAGTGTGTATGAGTGTCTGTGTGTGCAAGTGTGTTCGCGAGTGTGTGCGTGTGAGTGAGTGTGTGTGTGAGTGTGAGTGTGTGCTAGTGTGCATGAGTGTGTGAGTGTGTGCGAGTGTGCGTGTGAGTGAGTGTGTGTGCGAGTGTGTGCGAGTGTGTGAGTGTGTGTGCGAATGTGTGTGCGAGTGTGTATGAGTGTATGTGTGAGTGTGTGCAAGTGTGTGAGTGAGTGTGTGTGTGAGTGTGAGTGTGTGCTAGTGTGCATGAGTGTGTGAGTGTGTGCGAGTGTGCGTGTGAGTGAGTGTGTGTGCGAGTGTGCGCGAGTGTGTGAGTGAGTGTGTGTGTGAGTGTGAGTGTGTGCTAGTGTGCATGAGTGTGTGAGTGTGTGCGAGTGTGCGTGTGAGTGAGTGTGTGTGCGAGTGTGTGCGAGTGTGTGAGTGTGTGTGCGAATGTGTGTGCGAGTGTGTATGAGTGTATGTGCGAGTGTGTGCAAGTGTGTGAGAGTGTGTGTGTGAGTGTGTGCAAGTGTGTGCGAGTGAGTGTGTGCGAGAGTGTGCAAGTGTGTGCGAGTGTGTGTGTGCGAGTGTGTGTGCAATTGTGTATGAGTGTGTGCGAGTGTGTGTGCGTTTGTGCGAGTGTGTGCGTGTGTGTGTGCAAGTGCGTGTGAGTGAGTGCAAGTGTGTGCAAATGTGTGTGCGAGTGTGCGAGTGTGGGCATGCGAGTGTGTGCTAGTGTGCGAGAGTGTGCAAGTGTGTGCGACTGTGTGTGTGCGAGTGTGTGTGCAATTGTGTATGAGTGTGTGCGTGTGTGTGTGCAAGTGCGTGTGAGTGAGTGCAAGTGTGTGCAAATGTGTGTGCGAGTGTGCGAGTGTGGGCATGCGAGTGTGTGCTAGTGTGCGCGAGTGTGTGAGTGTGTGCGAGTGTGCGTGAGTAAGTGTGTGTGTGAGTGTGTGCGAGTGTTGCCGAGTGTGTGTGTGAGTGTGTAGGACTGTGTGTGCGAGTGTGTGCGAGTGTGTGTGTACGAGTGTGTTCGAGTGTGTGCAATTTTGTGCGAGTGTGTGTGTGCGAGTGCGTATGAGTAAGTGTGTGCGAATGTGTGCGAGTGTGTGCAAGTGTGTGTGCGAGTGTGTTTGCGAGTGTGTGCGTGCGACTGTGTGTGTGCGACTGTGTGCGAGTGTGTGCGAGTGTTTGCGTGTGTGTGCGCGTGTGTGTGCGTGTGTACGAGTGTGTGCGAGTGTGTGGGTGCGAGTGTGTGCAAGTGTGTGCGAGTGTGTGTGAGTGTGTGTGTGAGTGTGTGTGAATGTGTGCGAGTGTGTGCGTGTGAGTGCGAGTGTGTGCAAATGTGTGCGAGAGTGTGCGAGTGTGGGCGTGCGAGTGTGTGCGAGTGTGCGTGAGTGTGCGCGAGTGTGTGCGTGTGAGTGAGTGTGTGTGTGAGTGTGTGCTAGTGTGCATGAGTGTGTGAGTGTGTGCGAGTGTGCGCGAGTGTGCGTGTGAGTGAGTGAGTGTGTGTGCGAGTGTGTGTGATTGTGTGTGAGTGTGTACGAGTGTGTAGGAGTGTGTGCGAGTGTGTGCGATTGTGTGTGTGAGTGTGTAGGACTGTATGTGCAAGTGTTTGCGAGTGTGTTTGAGTGTGTGAGTGTGTGCGAGTGTGTGTGAGTGTGTGTGAGTGTGTGCAAGTGTGTGTGTGCAAGTGTGTGTGTGCAAGTGTGTGTGTGCAAGTGTGTTCGAGTGTGTGTGCGAGTGTGTATGAGTGTCTGTGTGTGCAAGTGTGTTTGCGAGTGTGTGCGTGTGAGTGAGTGTGTGTGTGAGTGTGAGTGTGTGCTAGTGTGCATGAGTGTGTGAGTGTGTGCGAGTGTGCGTGTGAGTGAGTGTGTGCGAGTGTGTGAGTGTGTGTGCGAGTGAGTGTGTGCGAGTGTGTATGAGTGTATGTGCGAGTGTGTGCAAGTGTGTGAGAGTGTGTGAGAGTGTGTGTGTGCGAGTGTGTGCAAGTGTGTTTGAGTGAGTGTGTGCGAGAGTGTGCAAGTGTGTGCGAGTGTGTGTGTGCGAGTGTGTGTGCAATTGTGTATGAGTGTGTGCGAGTGTGTGTGCGTTTGTGCGAGTGTGTGCGTGTGTGCAAGTGCGTGTGAGTGAGTGCAAGTGTGTGCAAATGTGTGTGCGAGTGTGCGAGTGTGGGCATGCGAGTGTGTGCTAGTGTGCGAGAGTGTGCAAGTGTGTGCGAGTGTGTGTGTGCGAGTGTGTGTGCAATTGTGTATGAGTGTGTGCGAGTGTGTGTGCGTTTGTGCGAGTGTGTGCGTGTGTGTGCGAGTGAGTGTGAGTGAGTGCAAGTGTGTGCAAATGTGTGCGCGAGTGTGCGAGTGTGGGCATGCGAGTGTGTGCTAGTGTGCGCGAGTGTGTGTGAGTGTGCGTGAGTAAGTGTGTGTGTGAGTGTGTGCGAGTGTTGCCGAGTATGTGTGCGAGTGTGTGTGCAAGTGTGTGTGTACGAGTGTGTTCGAGTGTGTGCAATTTTGTGCGAGTGTGTGTGTGCGAGTGCGTATGAGTAAGTGTGTGCGAATGTGTGCGAGTGTGTGTGCGAGGGTGTGTGCACGTGTGTGCATGTGACTGTGTGTGTGCGACTGTGGGCGAGTGTGTGCGTGTGTTTGCGTGTGTGTGCGCGTGTCTGTGCGTGTGTACGAGTGTGTG
Organism: Phyllobates terribilis; assembly: GCF_046119375.1. Taxonomy (NCBI): domain Eukaryota; kingdom Metazoa; phylum Chordata; class Amphibia; order Anura; family Dendrobatidae; genus Phyllobates; species Phyllobates terribilis. The sequence continues at coordinate 22,839,388 of NW_027362776.1, forward strand.
CGAGTGTGTGGGTGCGAGTGTGTGCAAGTGTGTGCGAGTGTGTGTGAGTGTGAGTGTGTGTGAATGTGTGCGAGTCTGTGTGTGCGAGTGTGTGTGTGCGATTGTGTATGAGTGTGTGCGAGTATGTGTGTGAGCGTGTGCGAGTGTGTGCGTGTGAGTGCATGCGAGTGAGTGCCAGTGTGTGCAAATGTGTGCGAGTGTGTGCGAGTGTGCGCGAATGTGCGCGAGTGTGTGCGTGTGAGTGAGTGTGTGTGTGAGTGTGAGTGTGTGCTAGTGTGCATGAGTGTGTGAGTGTGTGCGAGTGTGTGCGAGTGTGCGTGTGAGTGAGTGTGTGTGCGAGTGTGTGTGAGTGTGTACGAGTGGGTGTAGGAGTGTGTGCGAGTGTGTGCGATTGTGTGTGTGAGTGTGTAGCACTGTATGTGCAAGTGTGTGCGAGTGTGTTTGAGTGTGTGAGTGTGTGCGAGTGTGTGTGAGTGTTTGTGAGTGTGTGCAAGTGTGTGTGTGCGAGTGTGTGTGTGCGAGTGTGTGTCTGTGCAAGTGTGTTCGAGTGTGTGTGCGAGTGTGTATGAGTGTGCAAGTGTGTGCGTGAGTGTGTGCATGTGAGTGAGTGTGTGTGTGAGTGTGAGTGTGTGCTAGTGTGCATGAGTGTGTGCGAGTGTGCGTGTGAGTGAGTGAGTGTGTGTGCGAGTGTGTGTGTGAGTGTGTGCAAGTGTGTTTGAGTGTGTGTGCGAGTGTGTATGAGTGTGTGTGTGTGCAAGTGTGTGCGCGTGTGTGTGAGTGTCTGTGAGTGTGTGCATGAGTGAGTGTGTGCGAGTGTGTGTGAGTTTATGTGTGTGTGTGAGGGTGTGCGAGTGTGTGCGTGTGAGTGTGTGTGAGTGTGTGTGTGAGTGTGTGCGAGTGTGTGTGTGCAATTGTGTATTAGTGAATGTGTGCGAGTGTGCGTGAGTGTGTGTGTATGTGAGTGAGTGAGTGTGTGTGTGCGAGTGTGTGCGAGTGAGTGTGAGTGAGTGTGTGCGAGTGTGTGTGTGCGATTGTGCATAAGTGTGTGCGAGTGTGTGTGTGAGTGTGTAGGACTGTGTGTGCGAGTGTGTGTGCGAGTGTGTGCGAGTGTGTGTGAGTGTGTGTAGGAGTGTGTGTAGGAGTGTGTGCGATTGTGTGTGTGAGTGTGTAGTACTGTATGTGCGACTTTGTTCGAGTGTGTGTGTGCGAGTATGTGAGCATGTGTGAGTGTGTGCAAGTGTGTGCGTGCGAGTGTGTGTGTGCAAGTGTGTGTGATTGTGTATGAGTGAGTGTGTGCGAGTGTGCGTGCAAGTGTGTTTGAGTGTGTTTGTGCAAGTGTGTATGAGTGTGTCTGTGCGAGTGTGTGCAAGTGTGTTTGTGCGAGTGTGTATGAGTGTGTGTGTGCGAGTGTGTGCAAGTGTGTGTGATTGTGTGTGAGTGTGTGTATGAGTGAGTGTGTGCGAGTGTGTGCGAGTGTGTGTGCGAGTGTGTTTGCGAGTGTGTGCGTGTGAGTGTGTGCGAGTGTGTGCGATTGTGTGTGTGAGTGTGTAGGACTGTATGTGCGAGTGTGTGTGACTGTGTTCGAGTGTGTGTGTGCGAGTGTGTGAGCATGTGTGAGTGTGTGCAAGTGTGTGCGTGCGAGTGTGTGTGTGCGAGTGTGTGTGATTGTGTATGAGTGTGTGCGAGTGTGTGCGAGTATGTGTGTGAGCGTGTGCGAGTGTGTGCGAGTGTGTGCGAGTGTGTGCGCGTGAGTGCATGCTAGTGAGTGCGAGTGTGTGCAAATGTGTGCGAGAGTGTGCGAGTGTGGGCGTGCGAGTGTGTGCGAGTGTGCGCGAGTGTGTGAGTGAGTGTGTGTGTGAGTGTGAGTGTGTGCTAGTGTGCATGAGTGTGTGAGTGTGTGTGAGTGTGCACGAGTGTGCGTGTGAGTGAGTGTGTGTGCGAGTGTGTGTGATTGTGTGTGAGTGTGTACGAGTGTGTGTAGGAGTGTGTGCGAGTGTGTGCGATTGTGTGTGTGAGTGTGTAGGACTGTATGTGCAAGTGTGTGCGAGTGTGTTTGAGTGTGTGAGTGTGTGCGAGTGTGTGTGAGTGTGTGCAAGTGTGTGTGTGCAAGTGTGTTCGAGTGTGTGTGCGAGTGTGTATGAGTGTCTGTGTGTGCAAGTGTGTTCGCGAGTGTGTGCGTGTGAGTGAGTGTGTGTGTGAGTGTGAGTGTGTGCTAGTGTGCATGAGTGTGTGAGTGTGTGCGAGTGTGCGTGTGAGTGAGTGTGTGTGCGAGTGTGTGCGAGTGTGTGAGTGTGTGTGCGAATGTGTGTGCGAGTGTGTATGAGTGTATGTTTGAGTGTGTGCAAGTGTGTGAGAGTGTGTGTGCGAGTGTGTGCAAGTGTGTGCGAGTGAGTGTGTGCGAATGTGTGCGAGAGTGTGCAAGTGTGTGCGAGTGTGTGTGTGCGAGTGTGTGTGCAATTGTGTATGAGTGTGTGCGAGTGTGTGTGCGTTTGTGCGAGTGTGTGCGTGTGTGTGTGCAAGTGCGTGTGAGTGAGTGCAAGTGTGTGCAAATGTGTGTGCGAGTGTGCGAGTGTGGGCATGCGAGTGTGTGCTAGTGTGCGAGAGTGTGCAAGTGTGTGCGAGTGTGTGTGTGCGAGTGTGTGTGCAATTGTGTATGAGTGTGTGCGAGTGTGTGCGTGTGTGTGTGCAAGTGCGTGTGAGTGAGTGCAAGTGTGTAAAAATGTGTGTGCGAGTGTGCGAGTGTGGGCATGCGAGTGTGTGCTAGTGTGCGCGAGTGTGTGAGTGTGTGCGAGTGTGCGTGAGTAAGTGTGTGTGTGAGTGTGTGCGAGTGATGCCGAGTGTGTGTGTGAGTGTGTAGGACTGTGTGTGCGAGTGTGTGTGCGAGTGTGTGTGTACGAGTGTGTTCGAGTGTGTGCAATTTTGTGCGAGTGTGTGTGTGCGAGTGCGTATGAGTAAGTGTGTGCGAATGTGTGCGAGTGTGTGCAAGTGTGTGTGCGAGTGTGTTTGCGAGTGTGTGCGTGCGACTGTGTGTGTGCGACTGTGTGCGAGTGTGTGCGAGTGTTTGCGTGTGTGTGCGCGTGTGTGTGCGTGTGTACGAGTGTGTGCGAGTGTGTGGGTGCGAGTGTGTGCAAGTGTGTGCGAGTGTGTGTGAGTGTGTGTGTGAGTGTGTGTGAATGTGTGCGAGTGTGTGCGTGTGAGTGCGAGTGTGTGCAAATGTGTGCGAGAGTGTGCGAGTGTGGGCGTGCGAGTGTGTGCGAGTGTGCGTGAGTGTGCGCGAGTGTGTGCGTGTGAGTGAGTGTGTGTGTGAGTGTGAGTGTGTGCTAGTGTGCATGAGTGTGTGAGTGTGTGCGAGTGTGCGCGAGTGTGCGTGTGAGTGAGTGAGTGTGTGTGCGAGTGTGTGTGTGAGTGTGTAGGACTGTATGTGCAAGTGTGTACGAGTGTGTAGGAGTGTGTGCGAGTGTGTGCGATTGTGTGTGTGAGTGTGTAGGACTGTATGTGCAAGTGTGTGCGAGTGTGTTTGAGTGTGTGAGTGTGTGCGAGTGTGTGCGAGTGTGTGTGAGTGTGTGCAAGTGTGTGTGTGCAAGTGTGTGTGTGCAAGTGTGTGTGTGCAAGTGTGTGTGTGCAAGTGTGTTCGAGTGTGTGTGCGAGTGTGTATGAGTGTCTGTGTGTGCAAGTGTGTTTGCGAGTGTGTGCGTGTGAGTGAGTGTGTGTGTGAGTGTGAGTGTGTGCTAGTGTGCATGAGTGTGTGAGTGTGTGCGAGTGTGCGTGTGAGTGAGTGTGTGTGCGAGTGTGTGCGAGTGTGTGAGTGTGTGTGCGAGTGAGTGTGTGCGAGTGTGTATGAGTGTATGTGCGAGTGTGTGCAAGTGTGTTTGAGTGAGTGTGTGCGAGTGTGTGCGAGAGTGTGCAAGTGTGTGCGAGTGTGTGTGTGCGAGTGTGTGTGCAATTGTGTATGAGTGTGTGCGAGTGTGTGTGCGTTTGTGCGAGTGTGTGCGTGTGTGTGTGCAAGTGCGTGTGAGTGAGTGCAAGTGTGTGCAAATGTGTGTGCGAGTGTGGGCATGCGAGTGTGTGCTAGTGTGCGAGAGTGTGCAAGTGTGTGCGAGTGTGTGTGTGCGAGTGTGTGTGCAATTGTGTATGAGTGTGTGCGAGTGTGTGTGCGTTTGTGCGAGTGTGTGCGTGTGTGTGCGAGTGAGTGTGAGTGAGTGCAAGTGTGTGCAAATGTGTGCGCGAGTGTGCGAGTGTGGGCATGCGAGTGTGTGCTAGTGTGCGCGAGTGTGTGTGAGTGTGCGTGAGTAAGTGTGTGTGTGAGTGTGTGCGAGTGTTGCCGAGTGTGTGTGCGAGTGTGTGTGCAAGTGTGTGTGTACGAGTGTGTTCGAGTGTGTGCAATTTTGTGCGAGTGTGTGTGTGCGAGTGCGTATGAGTAAGTGTGTGCGAATGTGTGCGAGTGTGTGCGCGAGGGTGTGTGCACGTGTGTGCATGTGACTGTGTGTGTGCGACTGTGGGCGAGTGTGTGCGTGTGTTTGCGTGTGTGTGCGCGTGTCTGTGCGTGTGTACGAGTGTGTGCGAGTGTGTGGGTGCGAGTGTGTGCAAGTGTGTGCGAGTGTGTGTGAGTGTGAGTGTGTGTGAATGTGTGCGAGTCTGTGTGTGCGATTGTGTATGAGTGTGTGCGAGTATGTGTGTGAGCGTGTGCGAGTGTGTGCGTGTGAGTGCATGCGAGTGAGTGCCAGTGTGTGCAAATGTGTGCGAGTGTGTGCGAGTGTGCGCGAATGTGCGCGAGTGTGTGCGTGTGAGTGAGTGTGTGTGTGAGTGTGAGTGTGTGCTAGTGTGCATGAGTGTGTGAGTGTGTGCGAGTGTGCGCGAGTGTGCGTGTGAGTGAGTGTGTGTGCGAGTGTGTGTGAGTGTGTACGAGTGGGTGTAGGAGTGTGTGCGAGTGTGTGCGATTGTGTGTGTGAGTGTGTAGCACTGTATGTGCAAGTGTGTGCGAGTGTGTTTGAGTGTGTGAGTGTGTGCGAGTGTGTGTGAGTGTTTGTGAGTGTGTGCAAGTGTGTGTGTGCGAGTGTGTGTGTGCGAGTGTGTGTCTGTGCAAGTGTGTTCGAGTGTGTGTGCGAGTGTGTATGAGTGTGTGTGTGTGCAAGTGTGTGCGTGAGTGTGTGCATGTGAGTGAGTGTGTGTGTGAGTGTGAGTGTGTGCTAGTGTGCATGAGTGTGTGCGAGTGTGCGTGTGAGTGAGTGAGTGTGTGTGCGAGTGTGTGTGTGAGTGTGTGCAAGTATGTTTGAGTGTGTGTGCGAGTGTGTATGAGTGTGTGTGTGTGCAAGTGTGTGCGCGTGTGTGTGAGTGTCTGTGAGTGTGTGCATGAGTGAGTGTGTGCGAGTGTGTGTGAGTTTGTGTGTGTGTGTGAGTGTGTGCGTGTGAGTGTGTGCGAGTGTGTGTGTGAGTGTGTGCGAGTGTGTGTGTGCAATTGTGTATTAGTGAATGTGTGCGAGTGTGCGTGAGTGTGTGTGTATGTGAGTGAGTGAGTGTGTGTGTGCGAGTGTGTGCGAGTGAGTGTGAGTGAGTGTGTGCGAGTGTGTGTGTGCGATTGTGCATAAGTGTGTGCGAGTGTGTGTGTGAGTGTGTAGGACTGTGTGTGCGAGTGTGTGTGCGAGTGTGTGCGAGTGTGTGTGAGTGTGTGTAGGAGTGTGAGTAGGAGTGTGTGCGATTGTGTGTGTGAGTGTGTAGTACTGTATGTGCGACTTTGTTCGAGTGTGTGTGTGCGAGTATGTGAGCATGTGTGAGTGTGTGCAAGTGTGTGCGTGCGAGTGTGTGTGTGCAAGTGTGTATGATTGTGTATGAGTGAGTGTGTGCGAGTGTGCGTGCAAGTGTGTTTGAGTGTGTTTGTGCAAGTGTGTATGAGTGTGTCTGTGCGAGTGTGTGCAAGTGTGTTTGTGCGAGTGTGTATGAGTGTGTGTGTGCGAGTGTGTGCAAGTGTGTGTGATTGTGTGTGAGTGTGTGTATGAGTGAGTGTGTGCGAGTGTGTGCGAGTGTGTGTGCGAGTGTGTTTGCGAGTGTGTGCGTGTGAGTGTGTGCGAGTGTGTGCGATTGTGTGTGTGAGTGTGTAGGACTGTATGTGCGAGTGTGTGTGACTGTGTTCGAGTGTGTGTGTGCGAGTGTGTGAGCATGTGTGAGTGTGTTCAAGTGTGTGCGTGCGAGTGTGTGTGTGCGAGTGTGTGTGATTGTGTATGAGTGTGTGCGAGTGTGTGCGAGTATGTGTGTGAGCGTGTGCGAGTGTGTGCGAGTGTGTGCGAGTGTGTGCGTGCGAGTGCATGCGAGTGAGTGCGAGTGTGTGCAAATGTGTGCGAGAGTGTGCGAGTGTGGGCGTGCGAGTGTGTGCGAGTGTGCGCGAGTGTGTGAGTGAGTGTGTGTGTGAGTGTGAGTGTGTGCTAGTGTGCATGAGTGTGTGAGTGTGTGCGAGTGTGCACGAGTGTGCGTGTGAGTGAGTGTGTGTGCGAGTGTGTGTGATTGTGTGTGAGTGTGTACGAGTGTGTGTAGGAGTGTGTGCGAGTGTGTGCGATTGTGTGTGTGAGTGTGTAGGACTGTATGTGCAAGTGTGTGTGAGTGTGTTTGAGTGTGTGAGTGTGTGCGAGTGTGTGTGAGTGTGTGCAAGTGTGTGTGTGCAAGTGTGTTCGAGTGTGTGTGCGAGTGTGTATGAGTGTCTGTGTGTGCAAGTGTGTTCGCGAGTGTGTGCGTGTGAGTGAGTGTGTGTGTGAGTGTGAGTGTGTGCTAGTGTGCATGAGTGTGTGAGTGTGTGCGAGTGTGCGTGTGAGTGAGTGTGTGTGCGAGTGTGTGCGAGTGTGTGAGTGTGTGTGCGAATGTGTGTGCGAGTGTGTATGAGTGTATGTGTGAGTGTGTGCAAGTGTGTGAGAGTGTGAGTGCGAGTGTGTGCAAGTGTGTGCGAGTGAGTGTGTGCGAGTGTGTGCGAGAGTGTGCAAGTGTGTGCGAGTGTGTGTGTGCGAGTGTGTGTGCAATTGTGTATGAGTGTGTGCGAGTGTGTGTGCGTTTGTGCGAGTGTGTGCGTGTGTGTGTGCAAGTGCGTGTGAGTGAGTGCAAGTGTGTGCAAATGTGTGTGCGAGTGTGCGAGTGTGGGCATGCGAGTGTGTGCTAGTGTGCGAGAGTGTGCAAGTGTGTGCGAGTGTGTGTGTGCGAGTGTGTGTGCAATTGTGTATGAGTGTGTGCGAGTGTGTGCGTGTGTGTGTGCAAGTGCGTGTGAGTGAGTGCAAGTGTGTAAAAATGTGTGTGCGAGTGTGCGAGTGTGGGCATGCGAGTGTGTGCTAGTGTGCGCGAGTGTGTGAGTGTGTGCGAGTGTGCGTGAGTAAGTGTGTGTGTGAGTGTGTGCGAGTGATGCCGAGTGTGTGTGTGAGTGTGTAGGACTGTGTGTGCGAGTGTGTGTGCGAGTGTGTGTGTACGAGTGTGTTCGAGTGTGTGCAATTTTGTGCGAGTGTGTGTGTGCGAGTGCGTATGAGTAAGTGTGTGCGAATGTGTGCGAGTGTGTGCAAGTGTGTGTGCGAGTGTGTTTGCGAGTGTGTGCGTGCGACTGTGTGTGTGCGACTGTGTGCGAGTGTGTGCGAGTGTTTGCGTGTGTGTGCGCGTGTGTGTGCGTGTGTACGAGTGTGTGCGAGTGTGTGGGTGCGAGTGTGTGCAAGTGTGTGCGAGTGTGTGTGAGTGTGTGTGTGAGTGTGTGTGAATGTGTGCGAGTGTGTGCGTGTGAGTGCGAGTGTGTGCAAATGTGTGCGAGAGTGTGCGAGTGTGGGCGTGCGAGTGTGTGCGAGTGTGCGTGAGTGTGCGCGAGTGTGTGCGTGTGAGTGAGTGTGTGTGTGAGTGTGAGTGTGTGCTAGTGTGCATGAGTGTGTGAGTGTGTGCGAGTGTGCGCGAGTGTGCGTGTGAGTGAGTGAGTGTGTGTGCGAGTGTGTGTGTGAGTGTGTAGGACTGTATGTGCAAGTGTGTACGAGTGTGTAGGAGTGTGTGCGAGTGTGTGCGATTGTGTGTGTGAGTGTGTAGGACTGTATGTGCAAGTGTGTGCGAGTGTGTTTGAGTGTGTGAGTGTGTGCGAGTGTGTGCGAGTGTGTGTGAGTGTGTGCAAGTGTGTGTGTGCAAGTGTGTGTGTGCAAGTGTGTGTGTGCAAGTGTGTGTGTGCAAGTGTGTTCGAGTGTGTGTGCGAGTGTGTATGAGTGTCTGTGTGTGCAAGTGTGTTTGCGAGTGTGTGCGTGTGAGTGAGTGTGTGTGTGAGTGTGAGTGTGTGCTAGTGTGCATGAGTGTGTGAGTGTGTGCGAGTGTGCGTGTGAGTGAGTGTGTGTGCGAGTGTGTGCGAGTGTGTGAGTGTGTGTGCGAGTGAGTGTGTGCGAGTGTGTATGAGTGTATGTGCGAGTGTGTGCAAGTGTGTGAGAGTGTGTGAGAGTGTGTGTGTGCGAGTGTGTGCAAGTGTGTTTGAGTGAGTGTGTGCGAGTGTGTGCGAGAGTGTGCAAGTGTGTGCGAGTGTGTGTGTGCGAGTGTGTGTGCAATTGTGTATGAGTGTGTGCGAGTGTGTGTGCGTTTGTGCGAGTGTGTGCGTGTGTGTGTGCAAGTGCGTGTGAGTGAGTGCAAGTGTGTGCAAATGTGTGTGCGAGTGTGGGCATGCGAGTGTGTGCTAGTGTGCGAGAGTGTGCAAGTGTGTGCGAGTGTGTGTGTGCGAGTGTGTGTGCAATTGTGTATGAGTGTGTGCGAGTGTGTGTGCGTTTGTGCGAGTGTGTGCGTGTGTGTGCGAGTGAGTGTGAGTGAGTGCAAGTGTGTGCAAATGTGTGCGCGAGTGTGCGAGTGTGGGCATGCGAGTGTGTGCTAGTGTGCGCGAGTGTGTGTGAGTGTGCGTGAGTAAGTGTGTGTGTGAGTGTGTGCGAGTGTTGCCGAGTGTGTGTGCGAGTGTGTGTGCAAGTGTGTGTGTACGAGTGTGTTCGAGTGTGTGCAATTTTGTGCGAGTGTGTGTGTGCGAGTGCGTATGAGTAAGTGTGTGCGAATGTGTGCGAGTGTGTGCGCGAGGGTGTGTGCACGTGTGTGCATGTGACTGTGTGTGTGCGACTGTGGGCGAGTGTGTGCGTGTGTTTGCGTGTGTGTGCGCGTGTCTGTGCGTGTGTACGAGTGTGTGCGAGTGTGTGGGTGCGAGTGTGTGCAAGTGTGTGCGAGTGTGTGTGAGTGTGAGTGTGTGTGAATGTGTGCGAGTCTGTGTGTGCGATTGTGTATGAGTGTGTGCGAGTATGTGTGTGAGCGTGTGCGAGTGTGTGCGTGTGAGTGCATGCGAGTGAGTGCCAGTGTGTGCAAATGTGTGCGAGTGTGTGCGAGTGTGCGCGAATGTGCGCGAGTGTGTGCGTGTGAGTGAGTGTGTGTGTGAGTGTGAGTGTGTGCTAGTGTGCATGAGTGTGTGAGTGTGTGCGAGTGTGCGCGAGTGTGCGTGTGAGTGAGTGTGTGTGCGAGTGTGTGTGAGTGTGTACGAGTGGGTGTAGGAGTGTGTGCGAGTGTGTGCGATTGTGTGTGTGAGTGTGTAGCACTGTATGTGCAAGTGTGTGCGAGTGTGTTTGAGTGTGTGAGTGTGTGCGAGTGTGTGTGAGTGTTTGTGAGTGTGTGCAAGTGTGTGTGTGCGAGTGTGTGTGTGCGAGTGTGTGTCTGTGCAAGTGTGTTCGAGTGTGTGTGCGAGTGTGTATGAGTGTGTGTGTGTGCAAGTGTGTGCGTGAGTGTGTGCATGTGAGTGAGTGTGAGTGTGAGTGTGTGCTAGTGTGCATGAGTGTGTGCGAGTGTGCGTGTGAGTGAGTGAGTGTGTGTGCGAGTGTGTGTGTGAGTGTGTGCAAGTGTGTTTGAGTGTGTGTGCGAGTGTGTATGAGTGTGTGTGTGTGCAAGTGTGTGCGCGTGTGTGTGAGTGTCTGTGAGTGTGTGCATGAGTGAGTGTGTGCGAGTGTGTGTGAGTTTGTGTGTGTGTGTGAGGGTGTGCGAGTGTGTGCGTGTGAGTGTGTGCGAGTGTGTGTGTGAGTGTGTGCGAGTGTGTGTGTGCAATTGTGTATTAGTGAATGTGTGCGAGTGTGCGTGAGTGTGTGTGTATGTGAGTGAGTGAGTGTGTGTGTGCGAGTGTGTGCGAGTGAGTGTGAGTGAGTGTGTGCGAGTGTGTGTGTGCGATTGTGCATAAGTGTGTGCGAGTGTGTGTGTGAGTGTGTAGGACTGTGTGTGCGAGTGTGTGTGCGAGTGTGTGCGAGTGTGTGTGAGTGTGTGTAGGAGTGTGAGTAGGAGTGTGTGCGATTGTGTGTGTGAGTGTGTAGTACTGTATGTGCGACTTTGTTCGAGTGTGTGTGTGCGAGTATGTGAGCATGTGTGAGTGTGTGCAAGTGTGTGCGTGCGAGTGTGTGTGTGCAAGTGTGTATGATTGTGTATGAGTGAGTGTGTGCGAGTGTGCGTGCAAGTGTGTTTGAGTGTGTTTGTGCAAGTGTGTATGAGTGTGTCTGTGCGAGTGTGTGCAAGTGTGTTTGTGCGAGTGTGTATGAGTGTGTGTGTGCGAGTGTGTGCAAGTGTGTGTGATTGTGTGTGAGTGTGTGTATGAGTGAGTGTGTGCGAGTGTGTGCGAGTGTGTGTGCGAGTGTGTTTGCGAGTGTGTGCGTGTGAGTGTGTGCGAGTGTGTGCGATTGTGTGTGTGAGTGTGTAGGACTGTATGTGCGAGTGTGTGTGACTGTGTTCGAGTGTGTGTGTGCGAGTGTGTGAGCATGTGTGAGTGTGTTCAAGTGTGTGCGTGCGAGTGTGTGTGTGCGAGTGTGTGTGATTGTGTATGAGTGTGTGCGAGTGTGTGCGAGTATGTGTGTGAGCGTGTGCGAGTGTGTGCGAGTGTGTGCGAGTGTGTGCGTGCGAGTGCATGCGAGTGAGTGCGAGTGTGTGCAAATGTGTGCGAGAGTGTGCGAGTGTGGGCGTGCGAGTGTGTGCGAGTGTGCGCGAGTGTGTGAGTGAGTGTGTGTGTGAGTGTGAGTGTGTGCTAGTGTGCATGAGTGTGTGAGTGTGTGCGAGTGTGCACGAGTGTGCGTGTGAGTGAGTGTGTGTGCGAGTGTGTGTGATTGTGTGTGAGTGTGTACGAGTGTGTGTAGGAGTGTGTGCGAGTGTGTGCGATTGTGTGTGTGAGTGTGTAGGACTGTATGTGCAAGTGTGTGCGAGTGTGTTTGAGTGTGTGAGTGTGTGCGAGTGTGTGTGAGTGTGTGCAAGTGTGTGTGTGCAAGTGTGTGTGTGCAAGTGTGTTCGAGTGTGTGTGCGAGTGTGTATGAGTGTCTGTGTGTGCAAGTGTGTTCGCGAGTGTGTGCGTGTGAGTGAGTGTGTGTGTGAGTGTGAGTGTGTGCTAGTGTGCATGAGTGTGTGAGTGTGTGCGAGTGTGCGTGTGAGTGAGTGTGTGTGCGAGTGTGTGCGAGTGTGTGAGTGTGTGTGCGAATGTGTGTGCGAGTGTGTATGAGTGTATGTGTGAGTGTGTGCAAGTGTGTGAGAGTGTGTGTGCGAGTGTGTGCAAGTGTGTGCGAGTGAGTGTGTGCGAGTGTGTGCGAGAGTGTGCAAGTGTGTGCGAGTGTGTGTGTGCGAGTGTGTGTGCAATTGTGTATGAGTGTGTGCGAGTGTGTGTGCGTTTGTGCGAGTGTGTGCGTGTGTGTGTGCAAGTGCGTGTGAGTGAGTGCAAGTGTGTGCAAATGTGTGTGCGAGTGTGCGAGTGTGGGCATGCGAGTGTGTGCTAGTGTGCGAGAGTGTGCAAGTGTGTGCGAGTGTGTGTGTGCGAGTGTGTGTGCAATTGTGTATGAGTGTGTGCGAGTGTGTGCGTGTGTGTGTGCAAGTGCGTGTGAGTGAGTGCAAGTGTGTGCAAATGTGTGTGCGAGTGTGCGAGTGTGGGCATGCGAGTGTGTGCTAGTGTGCGCGAGTGTGTGAGTGTGTGCGAGTGTGCGTGAGTAAGTGTGTGTGTGAGTGTGTGCGAGTGTTGCCGAGTGTGTGTGTGAGTGTGTAGGACTGTGTGTGCGAGTGTGTGTGCGAGTGTGTGTGTACGAGTGTGTTCGAGTGTGTGCAATTTTGTGCGAGTGTGTGTGTGCGAGTGCGTATGAGTAAGTGTGTGCGAATGTGTGCGAGTGTGTGCAAGTGTGTGTGCGAGTGTGTTTGCGAGTGTGTGCGTGCGACTGTGTGTGTGCGACTGTGTGCGAGTGTGTGCGAGTGTTTGCGTGTGTGTGCGCGTGTGTGTGCGTGTGTACGAGTGTGTGCGAGTGTGTGGGTGCGAGTGTGTGCAAGTGTGTGCGAGTGTGTGTGAGTGTGTGTGTGAGTGTGTGTGAATGTGTGCGAGTGTGTGCGTGTGAGTGCGAGTGTGTGCAAATGTGTGCGAGAGTGTGCGAGTGTGGGCGTGCGAGTGTGTGCGAGTGTGCGTGAGTGTGCGCGAGTGTGTGCGTGTGAGTGAGTGTGTGTGTGAGTGTGAGTGTGTGCTAGTGTGCATGAGTGTGTGAGTGTGTGCGAGTGTGCGCGAGTGTGCGTGTGAGTGAGTGAGTGTGTGTGCGAGTGTGTGTGTGAGTGTGTAGGACTGTATGTGCAAGTGTGTACGAGTGTGTAGGAGTGTGTGCGAGTGTGTGCGATTGTGTGTGTGAGTGTGTAGGACTGTATGTGCAAGTGTGTGCGAGTGTGTTTGAGTGTGTGAGTGTGTGCGAGTGTGTGTGAGTGTGTGTGAGTGTGTGCAAGTGTGTGTGTGCAAGTGTGTGTGTGCAAGTGTGTGTGTGCAAGTGTGTGTGTGCAAGTGTGTTCGAGTGTGTGTGCGAGTGTGTATGAGTGTCTGTGTGTGCAAGTGTGTTTGCGAGTGTGTGCGTGTGAGTGAGTGTGTGTGTGAGTGTGAGTGTGTGCTAGTGTGCATGAGTGTGTGAGTGTGTGCGAGTGTGCGTGTGAGTGAGTGTGTGTGCGAGTGTGTGCGAGTGTGTGAGTGTGTGTGCGAGTGAGTGTGTGCGAGTGTGTATGAGTGTATGTGCGAGTGTGTGCAAGTGTGTGAGAGTGTGTGAGAGTGTGTGTGTGCGAGTGTGTGCAAGTGTGTTTGAGTGAGTGTGTGCGAGTGTGTGCGAGAGTGTGCAAGTGTGTGCGAGTGTGTGTGTGCGAGTGTGTGTGCAATTGTGTATGAGTGTGTGCGAGTGTGTGTGCGTTTGTGCGAGTGTGTGCGTGTGTGTGTGCAAGTGCGTGTGAGTGAGTGCAAGTGTGTGCAAATGTGTGTGCGAGTGTGCGAGTGTGGGCATGCGAGTGTGTGCTAGTGTGCGAGAGTGTGCAAGTGTGTGCGAGTGTGTGTGTGCGAGTGTGTGTGCAATTGTGTATGAGTGTGTGCGAGTGTGTGTGCGTTTGTGCGAGTGTGTGCGTGTGTGTGCGAGTGAGTGTGAGTGAGTGCAAGTGTGTGCAAATGTGTGCGCGAGTGTGCGAGTGTGGGCATGCGAGTGTGTGCTAGTGTGCGCGAGTGTGTGTGAGTGTGCGTGAGTAAGTGTGTGTGTGAGTGTGTGCGAGTGTTGCCGAGTGTGTGTGCGAGTGTGTGTGCAAGTGTGTGTGTACGAGTGTGTTCGAGTGTGTGCAATTTTGTGCGAGTGTGTGTGTGCGAGTGCGTATGAGTAAGTGTGTGCGAATGTGTGCGAGTGTGTGCGCGAGGGTGTGTGCACGTGTGTGCATGTGACTGTGTGTGTGCGACTGTGGGCGAGTGTGTGCGTGTGTTTGCGTGTGTGTGCGCGTGTCTGTGCGTGTGTACGAGTGTGTGCAAGTGTGTGGGTGCGAGTGTGTGCAAGTGTGTGCGAGTGTGTGTGAGTGTGAGTGTGTGTGAATGTGTGCGAGTCTGTGTGTGCGAGTGTGTGTGTGCGATTGTGTATGAGTGTGTGTGAGTATGTGTGTGAGCGTGTGCGAGTGTGTGCGTGTGAGTGCATGCGAGTGAGTGCCAGTGTGTGCAAATGTGTGCGAGTGTGTGCGAGTGTGCGCGAATGTGCGTGAGTGTGTGCGTGTGAGTGAGTGTGTGTGTGAGTGTGAGTGTGTGCTAGTGTGCATGAGTGTGTGAGTGTGTGCGAGTGTGCGCGAGTGTGCGTGTGAGTGAGTGTGTGTGCGAGTGTGTGTGAGTGTGTACGAGTGGGTGTAGGAGTGTGTGCGAGTGTGTGCGATTGTGTGTGTGAGTGTGTAGCACTGTATGTGCAAGTGTGTGCGAGTGTGTTTGAGTGTGTGAGTGTGTGCGAGTGTGTGTGAGTGTTTGTGAGTGTGTGCAAGTGTGTGTGTGCGAGTGTGTGTGTGCGAGTGTGTGTCTGTGCAAGTGTGTTCGAGTGTGTGTGCGAGTGTGTATGAGTGTGTGTGTGTGCAAGTGTGTGCGTGAGTGTGTGCATGTGAGTGAGTGTGTGTGTGAGTGTGAGTGTGTGCTAGTGTGCATGAGTGTGTGCGAGTGTGCGTGTGAGTGAGTGAGTGTGTGTGCGAGTGTGTGTGTGAGTGTGTGCAAGTGTGTTTGAGTGTGTGTGCGAGTGTGTATGAGTGTGTGTGTGTGCAAGTGTGTGCGCGTGTGTGTGAGTGTCTGTGAGTGTGTGCATGAGTGAGTGTGTGCAAGTGTGTGTGAGTTTGTGTGTGTGTGTGAGGGTGTGCGAGTGTGTGCGTGTGAGTGTGTGCGAGTGTGTGTGAGTGTGTGCGAGTGTGTGTGTGCAATTGTGTATTAGTGAATGTGTGCGAGTGTGCGTGAGTGTGTGTGTATGTGAGTGAGTGAGTGTGTGTGTGCGAGTGTGTGCGAGTGAGTGTGAGTGAGTGTGTGCGAGTGTGTGTGTGCGATTGTGCATAAGTGTGTGCGAGTGTGTGTGTGAGTGTGTAGGACTGTGTGTGCGAGTGTGTGTGCGAGTGTGTGCGAGTGTGTGTGAGTGTGTGTAGGAGTGTGTGTAGGAGTGTGTGCGATTGTGTGTGTGAGTGTGTAGTACTGTATGTGCGACTTTGTTCGAGTGTGTGTGTGCGAGTATGTGAGCATGTGTGAGTGTGTGCAAGTGTGTGCATGCGAGTGTGTGTGTGCAAGTGTGTGTGATTGTGTATGAGTGAGTGTGTGCGAGTGTGCGTGCAAGTGTGTTTGAGTGTGTTTGTGCAAGTGTGTATGAGTGTGTCTGTGCGAGTGTGTGCAAGTGTGTTTGTGCGAGTGTGTATGAGTGTGTGTGTGCGAGTGTGTGCAAGTGTGTGTGATTGTGTGTGAGTGTGTGTATGAGTGAGTGTGTGCGAGTGTGTGCGAGTGTGTGCGCGAGTGTGTGCGCGAGTGTGTGCGTGTGAGTGTGTGCGAGTGTGTGCGATTGTGTGTGTGAGTGTGTAGGACTGTATGTGCGAGTGTGTGTGACTGTGTTCGAGTGTGTGTGTGCGAGTGTGTGAGCATGTGTGAGTGTGTGCAAGTGTGTGCGTGCGAGTGTGTGTGTGCGAGTGTGTGTGATTGTGTATGAGTGTGTGCGAGTGTGTGCGAGTATGTGTGTGAGCGTGTGCGAGTGTGTGCGAGTGTGTGCGTGCGAGTGCATGCGAGTGAGTGCGAGTGTGTGCAAATGTGTGCGAGAGTGTGCGAGTGTGGGCGTGCGAGTGTGTGCGAGTGTGCGCGAGTGTGTGAGTGAGTGTGTGTGTGAGTGTGAGTGTGTGCTAGTGTGCATGAGTGTGTGAGTGTGTGCGAGTGTGCACGAGTGTGCGTGTGAGTGAGTGTGTGTGCGAGTGTGTGTGATTGTGTGTGAGTGTGTACGAGTGTGTGTAGGAGTGTGTGCGAGTGTGTGCGATTGTGTGTGTGAGTGTGTAGGACTGTATGTGCAAGTGTGTGCGAGTGTGTTTGAGTGTGTGAGTGTGTGCGAGTGTGTGTGAGTGTGTGCAAGTGTGTGTGTGCAAGTGTGTGTGTGCAAGTGTGTTCGAGTGTGTGTGCGAGTGTGTATGAGTGTCTGTGTGTGCAAGTGTGTTTGCGAGTGTGTGCGTGTGAGTGAGTGTGTGTGTGAGTGTGAGTGTGTGCTAGTGTGCATGAGTGTGTGAGTGTGTGCGAGTGTGCATGTGAGTGAGTGTGTGTGCGAGTGTGTGCGAGTGTGTGAGTGTGTGTGCGAATGTGTGTGCGAGTGTGTATGAGTGTATGTGTGAGTGTGTGCAAGTGTGTGAGAGTGTGTGTGCGAGTGTGTGCAAGTGTGTGCGAGTGAGTGTGTGCGAGTGTGTGCGAGAGTGTGCAAGTGTGTGCGAGTGTGTGTGTGCGAGTGTGTGTGCAATTGTGTATGAGTGTGTGCGAGTGTGTGTGCGTTTGTGCGAGTGTGTGCGTGTGTGTGTGCAAGTGCGTGTGAGTGAGTGCAAGTGTGTGCAAATGTGTGTGCGAGTGTGCGAGTGTGGGCATGCGAGTGTGTGCTAGTGTGCGAGAGTGTGCAAGTGTGTGCGAGTGTGTGTGTGCGAGTGTGTGTGCAATTGTGTATGAGTGTGTGCGAGTGTGTGCGTGTGTGTGTGCAAGTGCGTGTGAGTGAGTGCAAGTGTGTGCAAATGTGTGTGCGAGTGTGCGAGTGTGGGCATGCGAGTGTGTGCTAGTGTGCGCGAGTGTGTGAGTGTGTGCAAGTGTGCGTGAGTAAGTGTGTGTGTGAGTGTGTGCGAGTGTTGCCGAGTGTGTGCGTGAGTGTGCACGAGTGTGTGCGTGTGAGTGAGTGTGTGTGTGAGTGTGAGTGTGTGCTAGTGTGCATGAGTGTGTGAGTGTGTGCGAGTGTGCGCGAGTGTGCGTGTGAGTGAGTGAGTGTGTGTGCGAGTGTGTGTGATTGTGTGTGAGTGTGTACGAGTGTGTGTAGGAGTGTGTGCGAGTGTGTGTGATTGTGTGTGTGAGTGTGTAGGACTGTATGTGCAAGTGTGTGCGAGTGTGTTTGAGTGTGTGAGTGTGTGCGAGTGTGTGTGAGTGTGTGTGAGTGTGTGCAAGTGTGTGTGTGCAAGTGTGTGTGTGCAAGTGTGTGTGTGCAAGTGTGTGTGTGCAAGTTTGTTCGAGTGTGTGTGCTAGTGTGTATGAGTGTCTGTGTGTGCAAGTGTGTTTGCGAGTGTGTGCGTGTGAGTGAGTGTGTGTGTGAGTGTGAGTGTGTGCTAGTGTGCATGAGTGTGTGAGTGTGTGCGTGTGAGTGAGTGTGTGTGCGAGTGTGTGCGAGTGTGTGAGTGTGTGTGCGAGTGAGTGTGTGCGAGTGTGTATGAGTGTATGTGCGAGTGTGTGCAAGTGTGTGAGAGTGTGTGAGAGTGTGTGTGTGCGAGTGTGTGCAAGTGTGTTTGAGTGAGTGTGTGCGAGTGTGTGCAAGTGTGTGCGAGTGTGTGTGTGCGAGTGTGTGTGCAATTGTGTATGAGTGTGTGCGAGTGTGTGTGCGTTTGTGCGAGTGTGTGCGTGTGTGTGTGCAAGTGCGTGTGAGTGAGTGCAAGTGTGTGCAAATGTGTGTGCGAGTGTGCGAGTGTGGGCATGCGAGTGTGTGCTAGTGTGCGAGAGTGTGCAAGTGTGTGCGAGTGTGTGTGTGCGAGTGTGTGTGCAATTGTGTATGAGTGTGCGAGTGTGTGTTCGTTTGTGCGAGTGTGTGCGTGTGTGTGTGCAAGTGCGTGTGAGTGAGTGCAAGTGTGTGCAAATGTGTGTGCGAGTGTGCGAGTGTGGGCATGCGAGTGTGTGCTAGTGTGCGCGAGTGTGTGAGTGTGTGCGAGTGTTGCCGAGTGTGTGTGTGAGTGTGTAGGACTGTGTGTGCGAGTGTGTGCGAGTGTGTGTGCGAGTGTGTGTGTACGAGTGTGTTCGAGTGTGTGCAATTTTGTGCGAGTGTATGTGTGCGAGTGCGTATGAGTAAGTGTGTGCGAATGTGTGCGAGTGTGTGCGAGTGTGTGTGCGAGTGTGTGTGTGAGTGTGTGCGTGCGACTGTGTGTGTGCGAGTGTGTGCGAGTGTGTGCGAGTGTTTGCGTGTGAGTGCGCGTGTGTGTGCGTGTGTACGAGTGTGTGCGAGTGTGTGGGTGCGAGTGTGTGCAAGTGTGTGCGAGTGTGTGTGAGTGTGTGTGTGAGTGTGTGTGAATGTGTGCGAGTCTGTGTGTGCGAGTGTGTGTGTGCGATTGTGTATGAGTGTGAGCGAGTATGTGTGTGAGTGTGTGCGAGTGTGTGCGTGCGAGTGCATGCGAGTGAGTGCGAGTGTGTGCAAATGTGTGCGAGAGTGTGCGCGAGTGTGCGCGAGTGTGTGCGTGTGAGTGTGTTTGTGAGTGTGAGTGTGTGCTAATGTGCATGAGTGTGTGAGTGTGTGCGAGTGTGCGCGAGTGTGCGTGTGAGTGAGTGAGTGTGTGTGCGAGTGTGTGTAAGTGTGTGTGAGTGTGTACGAGTGTGTGTAGGAGTGTGTGCGAGTGTGTGCGATTGTGTGTGTGAGTGTGTAGGACTGTATGTGCAAGTGTGTGCGAGTGTGTTTGAGTGTGTGAGTGTGTGCGAGTGTGTGCAAGTGTGTGTGTGCGAGTGTGTGTGTGCAAGTGTGTGTGTGCAAGTGTGTGCGAGTGTGTATGAGTGTGTGTGCAAGTGTGTGCGCGAGTGTGTGCGTGTGAGTGAGTGTGTGTGTGTGAGTGTGAGTGTGTGCTAGTGTGCATGAGTGTGAGTGTGTGTGTGCGAGTGTGCGTGTGAGTCAGTGAGTGTGTGTGCGAGTGTGTGCGAGTGTGTGTGTGAGTGTGTGCAAGTGTGTTTGAGTGTGTGTGTGAGTGTGCATGAGTGAATGTGTGCGAGTTTGTGTGAGTTTGTGTGTGTGTGAGTGTGTGCGAGTGTGTGTGTGTGAGTGTGTGCGAGTGTGTGTGTGAGTGTGTGCGAGTGTGTGTGTGCGATTGTGTATTAGTGAATGTGTGCGAGTGTGCGTGAGAGTGAGTGAGTGTGTGTGTGCGAGTCTGTGCGAGTGAGTGTGAGTGAGTGTGTGCGAGTGTGTGCGAGTGTGTGTGTGCGATTGTGCATAAGTGTGTGCGAGTGTGTGTGTGAGTGTGTAGGACTGTGTGTGCGAGTGTGTGTGCGAGTGTGTGTGCGTGTGTGTGAGTGTGTGTAGGAGTGTGTGTGAGTGTGTGCGATTGTGTGTGTGAGTGTATAGTACTGTATGTGCGACTGTGTTCGAGTGTGTGTGTGCGAGTGTGTGAGCATGTGTGAGTGTGTGCAAGTGTGTGCGTGCGAGTGTGTGTGATTGTGTATGAGTGAGTGTGTGCGAGTGTGTGTGCAAGTGTGTTTGAGTGTGTTTGCGCAAGTGTGTATGAGTGTGTGTGTGCGAGTGTGTGCAAGTGTGTTTGTGCGAGTGTGTATGAGTGTGTGTGTGCGAGTGTGTGCAAGTGTGTGTGATTGTGTGTGAGTGTGTGTATGAGTGAGTGTGTGCGTGTGAGTGTGTGCGAGTGTGTGCGAGTGTGTGTAAGTGTGTGCGATTGTGTGTGTGAGTGTGTAGGACTGTATGTGCGAGTGTGTGTGACTGTGTTCGAGTGTGTGTGTGCGAGTGTGTGAGTGTGTGCAAGTGTGTGCGTGCGAGTGTGTGTGCGAGTGTGTGTGATTGTGTATGAGTGAGTGTGTGCGAGTGTGTGCGAGTGTGTGTGCAAGTGTGTTTGAGTGTGTTTGTGCAAGTGTGTATGAGTGTGTGTGTGCGAGTGTGTGCAAGTGTGTTTGTGCGAGTGTGTATGAGTGTGTGTGTGCGAGTGTGTGCAAGTGTGTGTGATTGTGTGTGAGTGTGTGTATGAGTGAGTGTGTGCGAGTGTGTGTGCGAGTGTGTGTGCGAGTGTGTGCGTGTGAGTGTGTGCGAGTGTGTGCGAGTGTGTGTAAGTGTGTGCGATTGTGTGTGTGAGTGTGTAGGACTGTATGTGCGAGTGTGTGTGACTGTGTTCGAGTGTGTGTGCGAGTGTGTGAGTGTGTGCAAGTGTGTGCGTGCGAGTGTGTGTGTGCGAGTGTGTGTGATTGTGTATGAGTGAGTGTGTGCGAGTGTGTGTGCAAGTGTGTTTGAGTGTGTTTGTGCAAGTGTGTATGAGTGTGTGCGAGTGTGTGCAAGTGTGTTTGTGCGAGTGTGTATGAGTGTGTGTGTGCGAGTGTGTGCAAGTGTGTGTGATTGTGTGTGAGTGTGTGTATGAGTGAGTGTGTGCGAGTGTGTGTGCGAGTGTGTGCGCGAGTATGTGCGTGCTGGTGTGCGCGAGTGTGTGTAGTAGTGTGTGTGACTGTGTGCGATTGTGTGTGTGAGTGTGTAGGACTGTATGTGCGAGTGTGTGCGACTGTGTTCGAGTGTGTGTGTGCGAGTGTGTGAGCATGTGTGAGTGTGCAAGTGTGTGTGTGCAAGTGTGTGCGTGCGAGTGTGTGCGAGTGTGTGCGAGTGTGTCCGAATGTGTGCGAGTGTGTGCGTGCGAGTGTGCGCGAGTGTGCACGAGTGTGTGCATGTAAGTGTGTGCGTGCGAGTGTGTGCGAGTGTGCTCGAGTGAATGGGTGAGAGTGTGTGCGAGTGTGTGTGAGTGTGTGCAAGTAAGTGTGTGTGAGAGTGTATGAGTGAGTGTGTGTGAGTGTGTGTGTGCGAGTTTGTGTGCGAGTGTGTGCGAGTGAGTGTGTGCGAGTTTGTGTGCGAGTGTGTGTGCGAGTGTGTGTGTGCGAGTGTGTGTGTGCGTGCGAATGTGTGTGCGTGTGAGTGTGTGCGAGTGTGTATGAGCGTATGTGCGAGTGTGTGCCAGTGTGTGCGAGTGTGTGTGCGAGTGTGTGCAAGTGTGTGCGAGTGTGTGCGAGTGTGTGCGAGTGTGTGTGTGCGAGTGTGTGTGTGCGAGTGTGTGTGCAATTGTGTATGAGTGTGTGCGAGTGTGTGTGCGTTTGTGCGAGTGTGTGCGTGTGTGTGTGCAAGTGCGTGTGAGTGAGTGCAAGTGTGTGCAAATGTGTGTGCGAGTGTGCGAGTGTGGGCATACGAGTGTGTGCTAGTGTGCGAGAGTGTGCAAGTGTGTGCGAGTGTGTGTGTGCGAGTGTGTGTGCAATTGTGTATGAGTGTGTGCAAGTGTGTGTGCGTTTGTGCGAGTGTGTGCGTGTGTGTGTGCAAGTGCGTGTGAGTGAGTGCAAGTGTGTGCAAATGTGTGTGCGAGTGTGCGAGTGTGGGCATGCGAGTGTGTGCTAGTGTGTGCGAGTGTGTGAGTGTGTGCGAATGTTGCCGAGTGTGTGTGTGAGTGTGTAGGACTGTGTGTGCGAGTGTGTGCGAGTGTGTGTGCGAGTGTGTGTGTACGAGTGTGTTCGAGTGTGTGCAATTTTGTGCGAGTGTGTGTGTGCGAGTGCGTATGAGTAAGTGTGTGCGAATGTGTGCGAGTATGTGCGAGTGTGTGTGCGAGTGTGTGTGTGAGTGTGTGCGTGCGACTGTGTGTGTGCGAGTGTGTGCGAGTGTGTGCGAGTGTTTGCGTGTGAGTGCGCGTGTGTGTGCGTGTGTATGAGTGTGTGCGAGTGTGTGGGTGCGAGTGTGTGCAAGTGTGTGCGAGTGTGTGTGAGTGTGTGTGTGAGTGTGTGTGAATGTGTGCGAGTCTGTGTGTGCGAGTGTGTGTGTGCGATTGTGTATGAGTGTGTGCGAGTATGTGTGTGAGTGTGTGCGAGTGTGTGCGAGTTTGTGCGTGCGAGTGCATGCGAGTGAGTGCGAGTGTGTGCAAATGTGTGCGAGAGTGTGCGAGTGTGGGCGTGCGAGTGTGTGCGAGTGTGCGCGAGTGTGCGCGAGTGTGGGCGTGTGAGTGTGTTTGTGAGTGTGAGTGTGTGCTAGTGTGCATGAGTGTGTGAGTGTGTGCGAGTGTGCGTGAGTGTGCATGTGAGTGAGTGTGTGTGCGAGTGTGTGTGAGTGTGTGTGAGTGTGTACGAGTGTGTGTAGGAGTGTGTGCGAGTGTGTGCGATTGTGTGTGTGAGTGTGTAGGACTGTATGTGCAAGTGTGTGCGAGTGTGTTTGAGTGTGTGAGTGTGTGCGAGTGTGTGTGAGTGTGTGCAAGTGTGTGTGTGCGAGTGTGTGTGTGCAAGTGTGTGTGTGCAAGTGTGTTCGAGTGTGTGTGCGAGTGTGTATGAGTGTGTGTGTGTGCAAGTGTGTGCGCGAGTGTGTGCGTGTGAGTGAGTGTGTGTGTGAGTGTGAGTGTGTGCTAGTGTGCATGAGTGTGAGTGTGTGTGTGCGTGTGAGTGAGTGAGTGTGTGTGTGAGTGTGTGCAAGTGTGTTCGAGTGTGTGTGTGCGAGTGTGTGTGTGCGATTGTGCATGAGTGTGTGCGAGTATGTGTGCAAATGTGTGCGAGAGTGTGCGAGTGTGGGCGTGCGAGTGTGCGCGAGTGTGTGCGTGTGAGTGTGTTTGTGAGTGTGAGTGTGTGCTAGTGTGCATGAGTGTGTGCGAGTGTGCGCGAGTGTGCGTGTGAGTGAGTGAGTGTGTGTGCGAGTGTGTGTAAGTGTGTGTGAGTGTGTACGAGTGTGTGTAGGAGTGTGTGCGAGTGTGTGCGAGTGTGTGTGTGCGATTGTGCATAAGTGTGTGCGAGTGTGTGTGTGAGTGTGTAGGACTGTATGTGCAAGTGTGTGCGAGTGTGTTTGAGTGTGTGAGTGTGTGCGAGTGTGTGTGAGTGTGTGCAAGTGTGTGTGTGCGAGTGTGTGTGTGCAAGTGTGTGTGTGCAAGTGTGTGCGAGTGTGTATGAGTGTGTGTGTGTGCAAGTGTGTGCGCGAGTGTGTGCGCGAGTGTGTGCGTGTGAGTGAGTGTGTGTGTGTGAGTGTGAGTGTGTGCTAGTGTGCATGAGTGTGAGTGTGTGTGTGCGAGTGTGCGTGTGAGTCAGTGAGTGTGTGTGCGAGTGTGTGTGTGAGTGTGTGCAAGTGTGTTCGAGTGTGTGTGTGAGTGTGCATGAGTGAGTGTGTGCGAGTGTGTGTGAGTTTGTGTGTGTGAGTGTGTGCGAGTGTGTGTGTGTGAGTGTGTGCGTGTGAGTGTGTGCGAGTGTGTGTGTGATTGTGTGCGAGTGTGTGTGTGCGATTGTGTATTAGTGAATGTGTGCGAGTGTGCGTGAGAGTGAGTGAGTGTGTGTGTGCGAGTGTGTGCGAGTGAGTGTGAGTGTGTGCGAGTGTGTGCGAGTGTGTGTGTGCGATTGTGCATAAGTGTGTGCGAGTGTGTGTGTGAGTGTGTAGGACTGTGTGTGCGAGTGTGTGTGTGAGTGTGTGTGCGTGTGTGTGAGTGTGTGTAGGAGTGTGTGTGAGTGTGTGCGATTGTGTGTGTGAGTGTGTAGTACTGTATGTGCGACTGTGTTCGAGTGTGTGTGTGCGAGTGTGTGAGCATGTGTGAGTGTGTGCAAGTGTGTGCGTGCGAGTGTGTGTGATTGTGTATGAGTGAGTGTGTGCGAGTGTGTGCGAGTGTGTGTGCAAGTGTGTTTGAGTGTGTTTGTGCAAGTGTGTATGAGTGTGTGTGAGTGTGTGCAAGTGTGTTTGTGCGAGTGTGTATGAGTGTGTGTGTGCGAGTGTGTGCAAGTGTGTGTGATTGTGTGTGAGTGTGTGTATGAGTGAGTGTGTGCGAGTGTGTGTGCGAGTGTGTGCGCGAGTGTGTGCGTGTGAGTGTGTGCGAGTGTGTTTAAGTGTGTGCGATTGTGTGTGTGAGTGTGTAGGACTGTATGTGCGAGTGTGTGTGACTGTGTTTGAGTGTGTGTGTGCGAGTGTGTGAGTGTGTGCAAGTGTGTGCGTGCGAGTGTGTGTGTGCGAGTGTGTGTGATTGTGTATGAGTGAGTGTGTGCGAGTGTGTGCGAGTGTGTGTGCAAGTGTGTTTGAGTGTGTTTGTGCAAGTGTGTATGAGTGTGTGCGAGTGTGTGCAAGTGTGTTTGTGCGAGTGTGTATGAGTGTGTGTGTGTGAGTGTGTGCAAGTGTGTGTGATTGTGTGTGAGTGTGTGTATGAGTGAGTGTGTGCGAGTGTGTGTGCGAGTGTGTGCGCGAGTGTGTGCGTGCGGGTGTGCGCGAGTGTGTGTAGTAGTGTGTGTGACTGTGTGCGATTGTGTGTGTGAGTGTGTAGGACTGTATGTGCGAGTGTGTGCGACTGTGTTCGAGTGTGTGTGTGCGACAGTGTGTGAGCATGGGTGAGTGTGTGCAAGTGTGTGTGTGCAAGTGTGTGCGTACGAATGTGTGCGAGTTTGTCCGAATGTGTGCGAGTGTGTGCGTGCGAGTGTGCGCGAGTGTGCACGAGTGTGTGCATGTAAGTGTGTGCGTGCGAGTGTGTGCGAGTGTGCTCGAGTGAATGGGTGAGAGTTTGTGCAAGTGTGTGCGAGTGTGTACGAGTGTGTGCAAGTGTGTGCGAGTGAGTGTGTGCGAGTGTGTGTGCGAGTGTGTGCGTGCGAGTGTGTGCGGGTGTGTGCGTGTGAGTGAGTGCGAGTGTGTGCAAATGTGTGTGAGCGTGTGCGAGTGTGTGTGAGTGTGTGCGAGTGTGCGCATGTGAGTGAGTGTGTGTGTGTCTGTGTGAGTGTGTGCTTGCGAGTGTTTGCTAGTGTGCGCGAGTGTGTGAGTGTGTGCGAGTGTGCGTGAGTGTGTGTGTGTGAGTGAGTGAGTGTGTGTGTGCGAGTGTGTGCGAGTGAGTGTGAGTGAGTGTGTGCGAGTGTGTGCAAGTGTGTGTGTGCGATTGTGCATGAGTGTGTGCGAGTGTGTGTGCAATTGTGTATGAGTGTGTGCGAGTGTGTGTGCGTTTGTGCGAGTGTGTGCGTGTGTGTGTGCAAGTGCGTGTGAGTGAGTGCAAGTGTGTGCAAATGTGTGTGCGAGTGTGCGAGTGTGGGCATGCGAGTGTGTGCTAGTGTGCGAGAGTGTGCAAGTGTGTGCGAGTGTGTGTGTGCGAGTGTGTGTGCAATTGTGTATGAGTGTGTGCGAGTGTGTGTGCGTTTGTGCGAGTGTGTGCGTGTGTGTGTGCAAGTGCGTGTGAGTGAGTGCAAGTGTGTGCAAATGTGTGTGCGAGTGTGGGCATGCGAGTGTGTGCTAGTGTGCGCGAGTGTGTGAGTGTGTGCGAGTGTTGCCAAGTGTGTGTGTGAGTGTGTAGGACTGTGTGTGCGAGTGTGTGCGAGTGTGTGTGCGAGTGTGTGTGTACGAGTGTGTTCGAGTGTGTGCAATTTTGTGCGAGTGTGTGTGTGCGAGTGCGTATGAGTAAGTGTGTGCGAATTTGTGCGAGTGTGTGCGAGTGTGTGTGCGAGTGTGTGTGTGAGTGTGTGCGTGCGACTGTGTGTGTGCGAGTGTGTGCGAGTGTTTGCGTGTGAGTGCGCGTGTGTGTGCGTGTGTACGAGTGTGTGCGAGTGTGTGGGTGCGAGTGTGTGCAAGTGTGTGCGAGTGTGTGTGAGTGTGTGTGAATGTGTGCGAGTCTGTGTGTGCGAGTGTGTGTGTGCGATTGTGTATGAGTGTGAGCGAGTATGTGTGTGAGTGTGTGCGAGTGTGTGTGAGTGTGTGCGTGCGAGTGCATGCGAGTGAGTGCGAGTGTGTGCAAATGTGTGCGAGAGTGTGCGTGAGTGTGCGCGAGTGTGTGCGTGTGAGTGTGTTTGTGAGTGTGAGTGTGTGCTAATGTGCATGAGTGTGTGAGTGTGTGCGAGTGTGCGCGAGTGTGCGTGTGAGTGAGTGAGTGTGTGTGCGAGTGTGTGTAAGTGTGTGTGAGTGTGTACGAGTGTGTGTAGGAGTGTGTGCGAGTGTGTGCGATTGTGTGTGTGAGTGTGTAGGACTGTATGTGCAAGTGTGTGCGAGTGTGTTTGAGTGTGTGAGTGTGTGCGAGTGTGTGTGAGTGTGTGCAAGTGTGTGTGTGCGAGTGTGTGTGTGCAAGTGTGTGTGTGCAAGTGTGTGCGAGTGTGTATGAGTGTGTGTGTGTGCAAGTGTGTGCGCGAGTGTGTGCGCGAGTGTGTGCGTGTGAGTGAGTGTGTGTGTGTGAGTGTGAGTGTGTGCTAGTGTGCATGAGTGTGAGTGTGTGTGTGCGAGTGTGCGTGTGAGTCAGTGAGTGTGTGTGCGAGTGTGTGCGAGTGTATGTGTGAGTGTGTGCAAGTGTGTTCGAGTGTGTGTGTGAGTGTGCATGAGTGAGTGTGTGCGAGTGTGTGTGAGTTTGTGTGTGTGTGAGTGTGTGCGAGTGTGTGTGTGTGAGTGTGTGCGAGTGTGTGTGTGAGTGTGTGCGAGTGTGTGTGTGCGATTGTGTATTAGTGAATGTGTGCGAGTGTGCGTGAGAGTGAGTGTGTGTGTGCGAGTGAGTGTGAGTGAGTGTGTGCGAGTGTGTGCGAGTGTGTGTGTGCGATTGTGCATAAGTGTGTGCGAGTGTGTGTGTGAGTGTGTAGGACTGTGTGTGCGAGTGTGTGTGCGAGTGTGTGTGCGTGTGTGTGAGTGTGTGTAGGAGTGTGTGTGAGTGTGTGCGATTGTGTGTGTGAGTGTATAGTACTGTATGTGCGACTGTGTTCGAGTGTGTGTGTGCGAGTGTGTGAGCATGTGTGAGTGTGTGCAAGTGTGTGCGTGCGAGTGTGTGTGATTGTGTATGAGTGAGTGTGTGCGAGTGTGTGCGAGTGTGTGTGCAAGTGTGTTTGAGTGTGTTTGTGCAAGTGTGTATGAGTGTGTGTGTGCGAGTGTGTGCAAGTGTGTTTGTGCGAGTGTGTATGAGTGTGTGTGTGCGAGTGTGTGCAAGTGTGTGTGATTGTGTGTGAGTGTGTGTATGAGTGAGTGTGTGCGAGTGTGTGCGCGAGTGTGTGCGTGTGAGTGTGTGCAAGTGTGTGCGAGTGTGTGTAAGTGTGTGCGATTGTGTGTGTGAGTGTGTAGGACTGTATGTGCGAGTGTGTGTGACTGTGTTCGAGTGTGTGTGTGCGAGTGTGTGAGTGTGTGCAAGTGTGTGCGTGCGAGTGTGTGTGTGCGAGTGTGTGTGATTGTGTATGAGTGAGTGTGTGCGAGTGTGTGCGAGTGTGTGTGCAAGTGTGTTTGAGTGTGTTTGTGCAAGTGTGTATGAGTGTGTGTGTGCGAGTGTGTGCAAGTGTGTTTGTGCGAGTGTGTATGAGTGTGTGTGTGCGAGTGTGTGCAAGTGTGTGTGATTGTGTGTGAGTGTGTGTATGAGTGAGTGTGTGCGAGTGTGTGTGACTGTGTTCGAGTGTGTGTGCGAGTGTGTGAGTGTGTGCAAGTGTGTGCGTGCGAGTGTGTGTGTGCGAGTGTGTGTGATTGTGTATGAGTGAGTGTGTGCGAGTGTGTGCGAGTGTGTGTGCAAGTGTGTTTGAGTGTGTTTGTGCAAGTGTGTAAGAGTGTGTGCGAGTGTGTGCAAGTGTGTTTGTGCGAGTGTGTATGAGTGTGTGTGTGCGAGTGTGTGCAAGTGTGTGTGATTGTGTGTGAGTGTGTGTATGAGTGAGTGTGTGCGAGTGTGTGTGCGAGTGTGTGCGCGAGTGTGTGCGTGCTGGTGTGCGCGAGTGTGTGTAGTAGTGTGTGTGACTGTGTGCGATTGTGTGTGTGAGTGTGTAGGACTGTATGTGCGAGTGTGTGCGACTGTGTTCGAGTGTGTGTGTGCGAGTGTGTGAGCATGTGTGAGTGTGCAAGTGTGTGTGTGCAAGTGTGTGCGTGCGAATGTGTGCGAGTGTGTGCGAGTGTGTCCGAATGTGTGCGAGTGTGTGCGTGCGAGTCTGCGCGAGTGTGCACGAGTGTGTGCATGTAAGTGTGTGCGTGCGAGTGTGTGCGAGTGTGCTCGAGTGAATGGGTGAGAGTGTGTGCGAGTGTGTGTGAGTGTGTGCAAGTAAGTGTGTGTGAGAGTGTATGAGTGAGTGTGTGTGAGTGTGTGTGTGCAAGTTTGTGTGCGAGTGTGTGCGAGTGAGTGTGTGCGAGTTTGTGTGCGAGTGTGTGTGCGAGTGTGTGTGTGCGAGTGTGTGTGTGCGTGTGTGCGCGTGAGTGTGTGCGAGTGTGTGAGTGCGAATGTGTGTGCGTGTGAGTGTGTGCGAGTGTGTATGTGCGTATGTGCGAGTGTGTGCCAGTGTGTGCGAGTGTGTGTGCAAGTGTGTGCGAGTGTGTGCGAGTGTGTGCGAGTGTGTGTGTGCGAGTGTGTGTGCAATTGTGTATGAGTGTGTGCGAGTGTGTGTGCGTTTGTGCGAGTGTGTGCGTGTGTGTGCAAGTGCGTGTGAGTGAGTGCAAGTGTGTGCAAATGTGTGTGCGAGTGTGGGCATGCGAGTGTGTGCTAGTGTGCGAGAGTGTGCAAGTGTGTGCGAGTGTGTGTGTGCGAGTGTGTGTGCAATTGTGTATGAGTGTGTGCAAGTGTGTGTGCGTTTGTGCGAGTGTGTGCGTGTGTGTGTGCAAGTGCGTGTGAGTGAGTGCAAGTGTGTGCAAATGTGTGTGCGAGTGTGGGCATGCGAGTGTGTGCTAGTGTGTGCGAGTGTGTGAGTGTGTGCGAATGTTGCCGAGTGTGTGTGTGAGTGTGTAGGACTGTGTGTGCGAGTGTGTGCGAGTGTGTGTGCGAGTGTGTGTGTACGAGTGTGTTCGAGTGTGTGCAATTTTGTGCGAGTGTGTGTGTGCGAGTGCGTATGAGTAAGTGTGTGCGAATGTGTGCGAGTGTGTGCGAGTGTGTGTGCGAGTGTGTGTGTGAGTGTGTGCGTGCGACTGTGTGTGTGCGAGTGTGTGCGAGTGTGTGCGAGTGTTTGCGTGTGAGTGCGCGTGTGTGTGCGTGTGTACGAGTGTGTGCGAGTGTGTGGGTGCGAGTGTGTGCAAGTGTGTGCGAGTGTGTGTGAGTGTGTGTGTGAGTGTGTGTGAATGTGTGCGAGTCTGTGTGTGCGAGTCTGTGTGTGCGATTGTGTATGAGTGTGTGCGAGTATGTGTGTGAGTGTGTGCGAGTGTGTGCGAGTTTGTGCGTGCGAGTGCATGCGAGTGAGTGCGAGTGTGTGCAAATGTGTGCGAGAGTGTGCGAGTGTGGGCGTGCGAGTGTGTGCGAGTGTGCGCGGGTGTGCGCGAGTGTGGGCGTGTGAGTGTGTTTGTGAGTGTGAGTGTGTGCTAGTGTGCATGAGTGTGTGAGTGTGTGCGAGTGTGCGCGAGTGTGCGTGTGAGTGAGTGTGTGTGCGAGTGTGTGTGAGTGTGTGTGAGTGTGTACGAGTGTGTGTAGGAGTGTGTGCGAGTGTGTGCGATTGTGTGTGTGAGTGTGTAGGACTGTATGTGCAAGTGTGTGCGAGTGTGTTTGAGTTTGTGAGTGTGTGCGAGTGTGTGTGAGTGTGTGCAAGTGTGTGTGTGCAAGTGTGTGCGAGTGTGTGAGCATGTGTGAGTGTGTGCAAGTGTGTGCGTGCGAGTGTGTGTGATTGTGTATGAGTGAGTGTGTGCGAGTGTGTGCGAGTGTGTGCGAGTGTGTGTGCAAGTGTGTTGAGTGTGTTTGTGCAAGTGTGTATGAGTGTGTGTGTGCGAGTGTGTGCAAGTGTGTTTGTGCGAGTGTGTGTGAGTGTGTGTGTGCGAGTGTGTGCAAGTGTGTGTGATTGTGTGTGAGTGTGTGTATGAGTGAGTGTGTGCGAGTGTGTGTGCGAGTGTGTGCGCGAGTGTGTGCGTGTGAGTGTGTGCGAGTGTGTGTAAGTGTGTGCGATTGTGTGTGTGAGTGTGTAGGACTGTATGTGCGAGTGTGTGTGACTGTGTTTGAGTGTGTGTGTACGAGTGTGTGAGTGTGTGCAAGTGTGTGCGTGCGAGTGTGTGTGTGCGAGTGTGTGTGATTGTGTATGAGTGAGTGTGTGCGAGTGTGTGCCAGTGTGTGTGCAAGTGTGTTTGAGTGTGTTTGTGCAAGTGTGTATGAGTGTGTGCGAGTGTGTGCAAGTGTGTTTGTGCGAGTGTGTATGAGTGTGTGTGTGCGAGTGTGTGCAAGTGTGTGTGATTGTGTGTGAGTGTGTGTATGAGTGAGTGTGTGCGAGTGTGTGTGCGAGTGTGTGCGCGAGTGTGTGCGTGCGGGTGTGCGCGAGTGTGTGTAGTAGTGTGTGTGACTGTGTGCGATTGTGTGTGTGAGTGTGTAGGACTGTATGTGCGAGTGTGTGCGACTGTGTTCGAGTGTGTGTGTGCGACAGTGTGTGAGCATGTGTGAGTGTGTGCAAGTGTGTGTGTGCAAGTGTGTGCGTACGAGTGTGTGCGAGTGTGTCCGAATGTGTGCGAGTGTGTGCGTGCGAGTGTGCACGAGTGTGTGCATGTAAGTGTGTGCGTGCAAGTGTGTGCGAGTGTGCTCGAGTGAATGGGTGAGAGTGTGTGTGAGTGTGTGCAAGTAAGTGTGTGTGAGAGTGTATGAGTGAGTGTGTGTGAGTGTGTGTGTGCGAGTTTGTGTGCGAGTGTGTGCGAGTGAGTGTGTGCGAGTGTGTGTGCGAGTGTGTGTGTGCGAGTGTGTGTGTGCGTGTGTGCGCGTGAGTGTGTGCGAGTGTGTGAGTGCGAATGTGTGTGCGTGTGAGTGTGTGCGAGTGTGTATGAGCGTATGTGCGAGTGTGTGCCAGTGTGTGCGAGTGAGTGTGCGAGTGTGTGCGAGTGTGTGTGTGCGAGTGTGTGTGTGCGAGTGTGTGTGTGCGAGTGTGTGTGCAATTGTGTATGAGTGTGTGCGAGTGTGTGTTAGTTTGTGCGAGTGTGTGCGTCTGTTCGTGCGAGTGAGTGCGGGTGTGTGCGAGTGTGTGTATGTGAGTGTGTGTGCGATTGTGTATGAGTGTGTGTGAGTTTGTGCGAGTGTGTGCGTGTGTGTGCGAGTGCGTGCGAGTACGCGCAAATGTGTGTGAGAGTGTGCGAGTGTGGGCGTGCGAGTGTGTGCTAGTGTGCGCGAGTGTGTGAGTGTGTGCGAGTGTGCGTGAGTAAGTGTGTGTGTAAGTGCGTGCGAGTGTTTCCGAGTGTGTGTGAGCGTGTAGGACTGTGTGTGCGAGTGTGTGTGCGAGTGTGTGTGTACGAGTGTGTTCGAGAGTGTGCAATTGTGTGCGAGTGTGTGTGCGAGTGCGTATGAGTGAGTGTGTGAGAGTGTGTGCGAGTGTGTGCGAGTGTGTGTTTGCGAGTGTGTGCGAGTGTGTGCATGCCAGTGTGTGCGTGCAAGTGTGTGCGTGCAAGTGTGTGCGTGCGAGTGTGTGCGAGTGTGTGCAAGTGTGTGAGTGTGTGCGAGTGTGTGCGAGTGTGTGCAATTTGCCCGAGTGTGCGCGAGTGTGCACGAGTGAGTGGGTGCGAGTGTGTGTGTGAGTGTGTGTGAGTGTGTGTGATTGTGTGTGAGTGTGTATGAGTGTGTGTGCGAGTGTGTGCAAGTGTGTGTGAGTGTGTGTATGAGTGAGTGTGTGTGAGTGTGTGCGAGTGTGTGCGAGTGTGTGCGTGAGTGGGTGTGTGCGAGTGTGTGCGAGTGTGTGCGAGTGTGTGTGCTAGTGTGTGCGAGTGTGTGCGATTGTGTGTGTGAGTGTGTAGGACTGTATGTGCGAGTTTGTGCGAGTGTGTGCATGCGAGTGTGTGCGTGCAAGTGTTTGCGATCGAGTGTGTGCGAGTGTGTGCAAGTGTGTGAGTGTGTGCGAGTGTGTGTGCGAGTGTGTGCAAATGTGCCCGAGTGTGCACGAGTGAGTGTGTGCGAGTGTGTGCGAGTGTGTGCGTGCGAGTGTGTGCGTGCGAGTGTGTGCGAGTGTGTGTGAGTGTGTGTGTGAGAGTGTGCGAGTGTGTGCAAATGTGTGCGAGTGTGCACGAGTGAGTGGGTGCGAGTATGCGCGAGTGTGTGTGAGTGTGTGCATGTGAGTGTGTGCAAGCGTGCGTGCGATTGTGTGTGCAAGCGTGTGTGTGCGCGAGTGTGTGCAAGTGTGTGTGAGTGTGTGCGAGTGTGTGTGTGCAAGTGTGTGCGAGTGTGTGTGCGTGTGTGCGAGTGTGTGTGTGTGTGTGAGTGTGTGCGAGTGCTTGCTAGTGTGTGTGAGTGTGTGCGACTGTGTGTGCGAGTGTGTGCGCGTGTGTGCGAGTGTGTATGAGTGTATGTGCGAGTGTGTGTGCGAGTGTGTGTTCGAGTGTGTGTTCGAGTGTGTGTGTTCGAGTGTGTGCAAGTGTGTACGAGTGTGTGTGCGAGTGCGTACAAGTGTGTGCGAGTGTGCATGAGTGTGTGCGTGTGAGTGTGTGCGAGTGTGTGCGTGCGAGTGCGTGCGAGTGTGCTCGAGTGAGTGGGTGCGAGTGTGTGCGAGTGTGTATGAGTGAGTGTGTGTGAGTGTGTGTGTGTGCAAGTTTGTGTGCGTGTGAGTGTGTGCGAGTCTGTGTGAGTGTGTGTGCGAGTGCGTGCGTGCGAGTGTGTGTGAGTGTGTGCGATTGTGTGTGTGAGTGTGTAGGACTGTATGTGCGAGTGTGTATGAGTGTGTGTGTGAGTTTGTGCAAGTGTGTGCGAGTGTGTACGAGTGTGTGCAAGTGTGTGCGAGTGAGTGTGTGTGAGTGTGTTTGCGTGCGAGTGTGTGCGGGTTTGTGCGTGTGAGTGAGTGCAAATGTGTGTGAGCGTGTGCAAGTGTGTGTGAGTGTGTGCGAGTGTGCGCGTGTGAGTGAGTGTGTGTGTGTCTGTGTGAGTGTGTGCTTGCGAGTGTTTGCTAGTGTGCGCGAGTGTGTGAGTGTGCGCGAGTGTGTGCGTGTGAGTAAGTGAGTGTGTGTGAGTGTGTGCGAGTGCTTGCAAGTGTGTGTGTGAGTGTGTGCGACTGTGTGTGTGAGTGTGTGCGTGTGTGTGCGAGTGTGTATGAGTGTGTGTGCGAGTGTGTGTTCGAGTGTGTGTGTTCGAGTGTGTGCAAGTGTGTGCGACTGTGTTCGAGTGTGTGTGTGCGAGTGTGTGCGAGTGTGTGTGCAAGTGTGTTTGAGTGTGTTTATGCAAGTGTGTATGAGTGTGTGCGAGTGTGTGCAAGTGCGTTTGTGCGAGTGTGTATGAGTGTGTGTGTGCGAGTGTGTGCAAGTGTGTGTGATTGTGTGTGAGTGTGTGTATGAGTGAGTGTGTGCGAGTGTGTGTGCGAGTGTGTGCGTGAGTGTGTGCGTGCGGGTGTGTGCGAGTGTGTGTAGGAGTGTGTGTGAGTGTGTGCGATTGTGTGTGTGAGTGTGTAGGACTGTATGTGCGAGTGTGTGCGACTGTGTTCGAGTGTGTGTGTGCGAGTGTGTGAGCATGTGTGAGTGTGTGCAAGTGTGTGCGTGCGAGTGTGTGCGTGCGAGTGTGTGCATGCGAGTGTGTGTGAGTGTGTCCGAATGTGTGCGAGTGTGTGCGTGCGAGTGTGCGTGAGTGTGCACGAGTGTGTGCATGTAAGTGTGTGCGTGCGAGTGTGTGCGAGTGTGCTCGAGTGAATGGGTGAGAGTGTGTGCGAGTGTGTGTGAGTGTGTGCAAGTAAGTGTGTGTGAGAGTGTATGAGTGAGTGTGTGTGAGTGTGTGTGTGCGAGTTTGTGTGCGAGTGTGTGCGAGTGAGTGTGTGCGAGTTTGTGTGCGAGTGTGTGTGCGGGTGTGTGAGTGCGAATGTCTGTGCGTGTGAGTGTGTGCGAGTGTGTATGAGCGTATGTGCGAGTGTGTGCCAGTGTGTGCGAGTGTGTGTGCGAGTGTGTGCGAGTGTGTGTGTGCGAGTGTGTGTGCAATTGTGTATGAGTGTGTGCGAGTGTGTGTTAGTTTGTGCGAGTGTGTGCGTCTGTTCGTGCGAGTGATTGCGGGTGTGTGCGAGTGTGTGTATGCGAGTGTGTGTGCGATTGTGTATGAGTGTGTGTGAGTTTGTGCGAGTGTGTGCGTGTGTGTGCGAGTGCGTGCGAGTACGCGCAAATGTGTGTGAGAGTGTGCGAGTGTGGGCGTGCGAGTGTGTGCTAGTGTGCGCGAGTGTGTGAGTGTGTGCGAGTGTGCTTGAGTAAGTGTGTGTGTAAGTGCATGCGAGTGTTTCCGAGTGTGTGTGAGTGTGTAGGACTCTGTGTGCGAGTGTGTGCGAGTGTGTGTGCGAGTGTGTGAGTACGAGTGTGTTCGAGAGTGTGCAATTGTGTGTGTGAGTGTGTAGCACTGTATGTGCAAGTGTGTGCGAGTGTGTGTGAGTGTTTGTGAGTGTGTGCAAGTGTGTGTGTGCGAGTGTGTGTGTGCGAGTGTGTGTGTGTGCAAGTGTGTTCGAGTGTGTGTGCGAGTGTGTATGAGTGTGTGTGCAAGTGTGTGCGCGTGTGTGTGAGTGTCTGTGAGTGTGTGCATGAGTGAGTGTGTGTGAGTGTGTGTGAGTTTGTGTGTGTGTGTGTGAGTGTGTGCAAGTGTGTGTGTGAGTGTGTGCGTGTGAGTGTTCGCGAGTGTGTGTGTGTGAGTGTGTGCGAGTGTGTGTGTGCGATTGTGTATTAGTGATTGTGTGCGAGTGTGCGTGACAGTGAGTGAGTGTGTGTGTGCGAGTGTGTGCGAGTGAGTGTGAGTGAGTGTGTGCGAGTGTGTGTGTGCGATTGTGCATAAGTGTGTGCGAGTGTGTGTGTGAGTGTGTAGGACTGTGTGTGTGAGTGTGTGTGCGAGTGTGTGTGCGTGTGTGTGAGTGTGTGTAGGAGTGTGTGTGAGTGTGTGCGATTGTGTGTGTGAGTGTGTAGTACTGTATGTGCGACTGTGTTCGAGTGTGTGTGTGCGAGTGTGTGAGCATGTGTGAGTGTGTGCAAGTGTGTGCGTGCGAGTGTGTGTGATTGTGTATGAGTGAGTGTGTGCGAGTGTGTGCGAGTGTGTGTGCAAGTGTGTGTGCAAGTGTGTGTGCAAGTGTGTTTGAGTGTGTTTGTGCAAGTGTGTATGAGTGTGTGTGTGCGAGTGTGTGCAAGTGTTTTGTGCGAGTGTGTATGAGTGTGTGTGTGCGAGTGTGTGCAAGTGTGTGTGATTGTGTGTGAGTGTGTGTATGAGTGAGTGTGTGCGA
This sequence comes from Phyllobates terribilis, assembly GCF_046119375.1. NCBI lineage: Eukaryota > Metazoa > Chordata > Amphibia > Anura > Dendrobatidae > Phyllobates > Phyllobates terribilis. The sequence goes on from NW_027362776.1 coordinate 22,874,090, forward strand.
GTGTGTGCGCGAGTGTGTGCGTGTGTGTGCGAGTGTGTGTGAGTGTGTGCGATTGTGTGTGTGAGTGTGTAGGACTGTATGTGCGAGTGTGTGTGACTGTGTTCGAGTGTGTGTGTGCGAGTGTGTGAGCATGTGTGAGTGTGTGCAAGTGTGTGCGTGCGAGTGTGTGTGTGCGAGTGTGTGTGATTGTGTATGAGTGAGTGTGTGCGAGTGTGTGCAAGTGTGTTTGAGTGTGTTTGTGCAAGTGTGTATGAGTGTGTGCGAGTGTGTGCAAGTGTGTTTGTGCGAGTGTGTATGAGTGTGTGTGTGCGAGTGTGTGCAAGTGTGTGTGATTGTGTGTGAGTGTGTGTATGAGTGAGTGTGTGCGAGTGTGTGTGCGAGTCTGTGCGCGAGTGTGTGCGTGCGGGTGTGCGCGAGTGTGTGTAGTAGTGTGTGTGAGTGTGTGCGATTGTGTGTGTGAGTGTGTAGGACTGTATGTGCGAGTGTGTGCGACTGTGTTCGAGTGTGTGTGTGCGAGTGTGTGAGCATGTGTGATTGTGTGCAAGTGTGTGTGTGCGAGTGTGTGCAACTGTGTGCGACTGTGTGCGAGTGTGTGAGTGTGTCCGAATGTGTGCGAGTGTGTGCGTGCGAGTGTGCGCGAGTGTGCACGAGTGTGTGCATGTAAGTGTGTGCGTGCGAGTGTGTGCGAGTGTGCTCGAGTGAATGGGTGAGAGTGTGTGCGAGTGTGTGTGAGTGTGTGCAAGTAAGTGTGTGTGAGAGTGTATGAGTGAGTGTGTGTGAGTGTGTGTGTGCGAGTTTGTGTGCGAGTGTGTGCGAGTGAGTGTGTGCGAGTTTGTGCGCGAGTGTGTGTGCGAGTGTGTGTGTGCGAGTGTGTGTGTGCGTGTGTGCGCGCGAGTGTGTGCGAGTGTGTGAGTGCGAATGTGTGTACGTGTGAGTGTGTGCGAGTGTGTATGAGCGTATGTGCGAGTGCGTGCCAGTGTGAGCGAGTGTGTGTGCGAGTGTGTGCAAGTGTGTGCGAGTGTGTGCGAGTGTGTGTGTGCGAGTGTGTGTGCAATTGTGTATGAGTGTGTGCGAGTGTGTGTTAGTTTGTGCGAGTGTGTGCGTCTGTTCGTGCGAGTGAGTGCGGGTGTGTGCGAGTGTGTGTATGCGAGTGTGTGTGCGATTGTGTATGAGTGTGTGTGAGTTTGTGCGAGTGTGTGCGTGTGTGTGCGAGTGCGTGCGAGTACGCGCAAATGTGTGTGAGAGTGTGCGAGTGTGGGCGTGCGAGTGTGTGCTAGTGTGCGCGAGTGTGTGAGTGTGCGTGAGTAAGTGTGTGTGTAAGTGCGTGCGAGTGTTTCCGAGTGTGTGTGAGTGTGTAGGACTGTGTGTGCGAATGTGTGCGAGTGTGTGTGCGAGTGTGTGAGTACGAGTGTGTTCGAGAGTGTGCAATTGTGTGCGAGTGTGTGTGTGAGTGCGTATGAGTGAGTGTGTGCGAGTGTGTGTGAGTGTGTGTTTGCGAGTGTGTGCGAGTGTGTGCGAGTGTGTGCATGTGAGTGTGTGCGTGCAAGTGTGTGCGTGCAAGTGTGTGCGTGCAAGTGTGTGCGTGCAAGTGTGTGCGTGCGAGTGTGTGCGAGTGTGTGCAAGTGTGTGAGTGTGTGCGAGTGTGTGTGCGAGTGTGTGCGAGTGTGTGCAAATTTGCCCAAGTGTGCGCGAGTGTGCACGAGTGAGTGGGTGCGAGTGTGTGTGTGTGTGTGTGAGTGTGTGTGATTGTGTGTGTGAGTGTGTATGAGTGTGTGTGCAAGTGTGTGTGATTGTGTGTGAGTGTGTGTATGAGTGAGTGTGTGCGAGTGTGTGTGAGTGTGTGTGCGAGTGTGTGCGCGAGTGGGTGTGTGCGAGTGTGTGCGAGTGTGTGCGATTGTGTGTGTGAGTGTGTAGGACTGTATGTGCGAGTGTGTGCGAGTGTGTATGAGTGTGTGTGTGAGTGTGTGCAAGTGTGTGCGAGTGAGTGTGTGTGAGTGTGTGTGCGAGTGTGTGCGAGTGTGTGCGATTGTGTGTGAGAGTGTGTAGGACTGTATGTGCGAGTGTGTGCGAGTGTGTATGAGTGTGTGAGTGCGAATGTGTGCGAGTGTGTGCGTGCGAGTGTGCACGAGTGTGTGCATGTAAGTGTGTGCGTGTGAGTGTGTGCGAGTGTGCTCGAGTGAATGGGTGCGAGTGTGTGCGAGTGTGTGTGAGTGTGCGCGAGTGAGTGTGTGTGAGTGAGTGTGAGTGAGTGTGTGTGAGTGTGTGCGTGTGTGCGAGTTTGTGTGCGAGTGTGTGTGAGTGTGTGCGAGTGTGTGCGAGTGTGTGAGTGTGTGTGCGAATGTGTGTGCGAGTGAGTGTGTGCGAGTGGGTATGAGTGTATGTGCGAGTGTGTGCAAGTGTGTGAGAGTGTGTGTGAGTGTGTGTGTGCGAGTGTGTGCAAGTGTGTGCGAGTGAGTGTGTGCGAGTGTGTGCGAAAGTGTGCAAGTGTGTGCGAGTGTGTGTGTGTGCAAGTGTGTGTGCAATTGTGTATGAGTGTGTGCGAGTGTGTGTGCGTTTGTGCGAGTGTGTGCGTGTGTGTGCGAGTGAGTGTGAGTGAGTGCAAGTGTGTGCAAATGTGTGCGCGAGTGTGCGAGTGTGGGCATGCGAGTGTGTGCTAGTGTGCGCGAGTGTGTGTGAGTGTGCGTGAGTAAGTGTGTGTGTGAGTGTGTGCGAGTGTTGCCGAGTGTGTGTGCGAGTGTGTGTGCAAGTGTGTGTGTACGAGTGTGTTCGAGTGTGTGCAATTTTGTGCGAGTGTGTGTGTGCGAGTGCGTATGAGTAAGTGTGTGCGAATGTGTGCGAGTGTGTGCGCGAGGGTGTGTGCACGTGTGTGCATGTGACTGTGTGTGTGCGACTGTGGGCGAGTGTGTGCGTGTGTTTGCGTGTGTGTGTGCGTGTCTGTGCGTGTGTACGAGTGTGTGCGAGTGTGTGGGTGCGAGTGTGTGCAAGTGTGTGCGAGTGTGTGTGAGTGTGTGTGTGAGTGTGTGTGAATGTGTGCGAGTCTGTGTGTGCGAGTGTGTGTGTGCGATTGTGTATGAGTGTGTGCGAGTATGTGTGTGAGCGTGTGCGAGTGTGTGCGAGTGTGTGCGTGTGAGTGCATGCGAGTGAGTGCCAGTGTGTGCAAATGTGTGCGAGTGTGCGCGAATGTGCGCGAGTGTGTGCGTGTGAGTGAGTGTGTGTGTGAGTGTGAGTGTGAGTGAGTGTGTGTGCGAGTGTGTGTGAGTGTGTACGAGTGGGTGTAGGAGTGTGTGCGAGTGTGTGCGATTGTGTGTGTGAGTGTGTAGCACTGTATGTGCAAGTGTGTGCGAGTGTGTTTGAGTGTGTGAGTGTGTGCGAGTGTGTGTGAGTGTTTGTGAGTGTGTGCAAGTGTGTGTGTGCGAGTGTGTGTGTGCGAGTGTGTGTCTGTGCAAGTGTGTTTGAGTGTGTGTGCGAGTGTGTATGAGTGTGTGTGTGTGCAAGTGTGTGCGTGAGTGTGTGCGTGTGAGTGAGTGTGTGTGTGAGTGTGAGTGTGTGCTAGTGTGCATGAGTGTGTGAGTGTGTGCGAGTGTGCGTGTGAGTGAGTGAGTGTGTGTGTGAGTGTGTGCAAGTGTGTTCGAGTGTGTGTGCGAGTGTGTATGAGTGTGTGTGCAAGTGTGTGCGCGTGTGTGTGAGTGTCTGTGAGTGTGTGCATGAGTGAGTGTGTGCGAGTGTGTGTGAGTTTGTGTGTGCGTGTGAGTGTGTGCGAGTGTGTGTGTGAGTGTGTGCGAGTGTGTGTGTGCAATTGTGTATTAGTGAATGTGTGCGAGTGTGCGTGAGTGTGTGTGTATGTGAGTGAGTGAGTGTGTGTGTGCGAGTGTGTGCGAGTGAGTGTGAGTGAGTGTGTGCAAGTGTGTGCGAGTGTGTGTGTGCGATTGTGCATAAGTGTGTGCGAGTGTGTGTGTGAGTGTGTAGGACTGTGTGTGCGAGTGTGTGTGCGAGTGTGTGCGAGTGTGTGTGAGTGTGTGTAGGAGTGTGTGTAGGAGTATGTGAGATTGTGTGTGTGAGTGTGTAGTACTGTATGTGCGACTTTGTTCGAGTGTGTGTGTGCGAGTATGTGAGCATGTGTGAGTGTGTGCAAGTGTGTGCGTGCGAGTGTGTGTGTGCAAGTGTGTGTGATTGTGTATGAGTGAGTGTGTGCGAGTGTGCGTGCAAGTGTGTTTGAGTGTGTTTGTGCAAGTGTGTATGAGTGTGTCTGTGCGAGTGTGTGCAAGTGTGTTTGTGCGAGTGTGTATGAGTGTGTGTGTGCGAGTGTGTGCAAGTGTGTGTGATTGTGTGTGAGTGTGTGTATGAGTGAATGTGTGCGAGTGTGTGCGAGTGTGTGCGCGAGTGTGTGCGTGTGAGTGTGTGCGATTGTGTGTGTGAGTGTGTAGGACTGTATGTGCGAGTGTGTGTGACTGTGTTCGAGTGTGTGTGTGCGAGTGTGTGAGCATGTGTGAGTGTGTGCAAGTGTGTGCGTGCGAGTGTGTGTGTGCGAGTGTGTGTGATTGTGTATGAGTGAGTGTGTGCGAGTGTGTGTGCAAGTGTGTTTGAGTGTGTTTGTGCAAGTGTGTATGAGTGTGTGTGTGCGAGTGTGTGCAAGTGTGTGTGATTGTGTGTGAGTGTGTGTATGAGTGAGTGTGTGTGTGAGTGTGAGTGTGTGCTAGTGTGCATGAGTGTGTGAGTGTGTGCGAGTGTGCGCGAGTGTGCGTGTGAGTGAGTGTGTGTGCGAGTGTGTGTGATTGTGTGTGAGTGTGTACGAGTGTGTGTAGGAGTGTGTGCGAGTGTGTGCGATTGTGTGTGTGAGTGTGTAGGACTGTATGTGCAAGTGTGTGCGAGTGTGTTTGAGTGTGTGAGTGTGTGCGAGTGTGTGTGAGTGTGTGCAAGTGTGTGTGTGCAAGTGTGTGTGTGCAAGTGTGTTCGAGTGTGTGTGCGAGTGTGTATGAGTGTCTGTGTGTGCAAGTGTGTTCGCGAGTGTGTGCGTGTGAGTGAGTGTGTGTGTGAGTGTGAGTGTGTGCTAGTGTGCATGAGTGTGTGAGTGTGTGCGAGTGTGCGTGTGAGTGAGTGTGTGTGCGAGTGTGTGCGAGTGTGTGAGTGTGTGTGCGAATGTGTGTGCAAGTGTGTGCGAGTGAGTGTGTGCGAGTGTGTGCGAGAGTGTGCAAGTGTGTGCGAGTGTGTGTGTGCGAGTGTGTGTGCAATTGTGTATGAGTGTGTGCGAGTGTGTGTGCGTTTGTGCGAGTGTGTGCGTGTGTGTGTGCAAGTGCGTGTGAGTGAGTGCAAGTGTGTGCAAATGTGTGTGCGAGTGTGCGAGTGTGGGCATGCGAGTGTGTGCTAGTGTGCGAGAGTGTGCAAGTGTGGGCGAGTGTGTGTGTGCGAGTGTGTGTGCAATTGTGTATGAGTGTGTGCGAGTGTGTGCGTGTGTGTGTGCAAGTGCGTGTGAGTGAGTGCAAGTGTGTGCAAATGTGTGTGCGAGTGTGCGAGTGTGGGCATGCGAGTGTGTGCTAGTGTGCGCGAGTGTGTGCGAGTGTGCGTGAGTAAGTGTGTGTGTGAGTGTGTGCGAGTGTTGCCGAGTGTGTGTGTGAGTGTGTAGGACTGTGTGTGCGAGTGTGTGTGCGAGTGTGTGTGTACGAGTGTGTTCGAGTGTGTGCAATTTTGTGCGAGTGTGTGTGTGCGAGTGCGTATGAGTAAGTGTGTGCGAATGTGTGCGAGTGTGTGCGAGTGTGTGTGCGAGTGTGTTTGCGAGTGTGTGCGTGCGACTGTGTGTGTGCGACTGTGTGCGAGTGTGTGCGAGTGTTTGCGTGTGTGTGCGCGTGTGTGTGCGTGTGTACGAGTGTGTGCGAGTGTGTGGGTGCGAGTGTGTGCAAGTGTGTGCGAGTGTGTGTGAGTGTGTGTGTGAGTGTGTGTGAATGTGTGCGAGTGTGTGCGTGTGAGTGCGAGTGTGTGCAAATGTGTGCGAGAGTGTGCGAGTGTGGGCGTGCGAGTGTGTGCGAGTGTGCGTGAGTGTGCGCGAGTGTGTGCGTGTGAGTGAGTGTGAGTGTGAGTGTGTGCTAGTGTGCATGAGTGTGTGAGTGTGTGCGAGTGTGCGTGTGAGTGAGTGAGTGTGTGTGCGAGTGTGTGTGATTGTGTGTGAGTGTGTACGAGTGTGTGTAGGAGTGTGTGCGAGTGTGTGCGATTGTGTGTGTGAGTGTGTAGGACTGTATGTGCAAGTGTGTGCGAGTGTGTTTGAGTGTGTGAGTGTGTGCGAGTGTGTGTGAGTGTGTGTGAGTGTGTGCAAGTGTGTGTGTGCAAGTGTGTGTGTGCAAGTGTGTGTGTGCAAGTGTGTTCGAGTGTGTGTGCGAGTGTGTATGAGTGTCTGTGTGTGCAAGTGTGTTTGCGAGTGTGTGCGTGTGAGTGAGTGTGTGTGTGAGTGTGAGTGTGTGCTAGTGTGCATGAGTGTGTGAGTGTGTGCGAGTGTGCGTGTGAGTGAGTGTGTGTGCGAGTGTGTGCGAGTGTGTGAGTGTGTGTGCGAGTGAGTGTGTGCGAGTGTGTATGAGTGTATGTGCGAGTGTGTGCAAGTGTGTGAGAGTGTGTGTGTGCGAGTGTGTGCAAGTGTTTTTGAGTGAGTGTGTGCGAGTGTGTGCGAGAGTGTGCAAGTGTGTGCGAGTGTGTGTGTGCGAGTGTGTGTGCAATTGTGTATGAGTGTGTGCGAGTGTGTGTGCGTTTGTGTGAGTGTGTGCGTGTGTGTGTGCAAGTGCGTGTGAGTGAGTGCAAGTGTGTGCAAATGTGTGTGCGAGTGTGCGAGTGTGGGCATGCGAGTGTGTGCTAGTGTGCGAGAGTGTGCAAGTGTGTGCGAGTGTGTGTGTGCGAGTGTGTGTGCAATTGTGTATGAGTGTGTGCGAGTGTGTGTGCGTTTGTGCGAGTGTGTGCGTGTGTGTGTGCAAGTGCATGTGAGTGAGTGCAAGTGTGTGCAAATGTGTGTGCGAGTGTGCGAGTGTGGGCATGCGAGTGTGTGCTAGTGTGCGCGAGTGTGTGAGTGTGTGCGAGTGTTGCCGAGTGTGTGTGTGAGTGTGTAGGACTGTGTGTGCGAGTGTGTGCGAGTGTGTGTGCGAGTGTGTGTGTACGAGTGTGTTCGAGTGTGTGCAATTTTGTGCGAGTGTGTGTGTGCGAGTGCGTATGAGTAAGTGTGTGCGAATGTGTGCGAGTGTGTGCGAGTGTGTGTGCGAGTGTGTGTGTGAGTGTTTGCGTGCGACTGTGTGTGTGCGAGTGTGTGCGAGTGTGTGCGAGTGTTTGCGTGTGAGTGCGCGTGTGTGTGCGTGTGTACGAGTGTGTGCGAGTGTGTGTGTGCGAGTGTGTGCAAGTGTGTGCGAGTGTGTGTGAGTGTGTGTGTGAGTGTGTGTGAATGTGTGCGAGTCTGTGTGTGCGAGTGTGTGTGTGCGAGTGTGTGCGAGTGTGTGCGAGTGTGTGCGTGCGAGTGCATGCGAGTGAGTGCGAGTGTGTGCAAATGTGTGCGAGAGTGTGCGCGAGTGTGCGCGAGTGTGTGCGTGTGAGTGTGTTTGTGAGTGTGAGTGTGTGCTAATGTGCATGAGTGTGTGAGTGTGTGCGAGTGTGCGCGAGTGTGCGTGTGAGTGAGTGAGTGTGTGTGCGAGTGTGTGTAAGTGTGTGTGAGTGTGTACGAGTGTGTGTAGGAGTGTGTGCGAGTGTGTGCGATTGTGTGTGTGAGTGTGTAGGACTGTATGTGCAAGTGTTTGCGAGTGTGTTTGAGTGTGTGAGTGTGTGTGAGTGTGTGCAAGTGTGTGTGTGCGAGTGTGTGTGTGCAAGTGTGTGTGTGCAAGTGTGTGCGAGTGTGTATGAGTGTGTGTGTGTGCAAGTGTGTGCGCGAGTGTGTGCGCAAGTGTGTGCGTGTGAGTGAGTGTGTGTGTGTGAGTGTGAGTGTGTGCTAGTGTGCATGAGTGTGAGTGTGTGTGTGCGAGTGTGCGTGTGAGTCAGTGAGTGTGTGTGCGAGTGTGTGCGAGTGTGTGTGTGAGTGTGTGCAAGTGTGTTCGAGTGTGTGTGTGAGTGTGCATGAGTGAGTGTGAGTGTGTGTGTGTGTCTGTGTGTGTGAGTGTGTGCGAGTGTGTGTGTGTGAGTGTGTGCGAGTGTGTGTGTGAGTGTTTGCGAGTGTGTGTGTGCGATTGTGTATTAGTGAATGTGTGCGAGTGTGCGTGAGAGTGAGTGAATGTGTGTGTGCGAGTGTGTGCGAGTGAGTGTGAGTGAGTGTGTGCGAGTGTGTGCGAGTGTGTGTGTGCGATTGTGCATAAGTGTGTGTGAGTGTGTGTGTGAGTGTGTAGGACTGTGTGTGCGAGTGTGTGTGCGTGTGTGTGAGTGTGTGTAGGAGTGTGTGTGAGTGTGTGCGATTGTGTGTGTGAGTGTATAGTACTGTATGTGCGACTGTGTGCGAGTGTGTGAGCATGTGTGAGTGTGTGCAAGTGTGTGCATGCGAGTGTGTGTGATTGTGTATGAGTGAGTGTGTGCGAGTGTGTGCGAGTGTGTGTGCAAGTGTGTTTGAGTGTGTTTGTGCAAGTGTGTATGAGTGTGTGTGTGCGAGTGTGTGCAAGTGTGTTTGTGCGAGTGTGTATGAGTGTGTGTGTGCGAGTGTGTGCAAGTGTGTGTGATTGTGTGTGAGTGTGTGTATGAGTGAGTGTGTGCGAGTGTGTGCGCGAGTGTGTGCGTGTGAGTGTGTGCGAGTGTGTGCGAGTGTGTGTAAGTGTGTGCGATTGTGTGTGTGAGTGTGTAGGACTGTATGTGCGAGTGTGTGTGACTGTGTTCGAGTGTGTGTGTGCGAGTGTGTGAGTGTGTGCAAGTGTGTGCGTGCGAGTGTGTGTGTGCGAGTGTGTGTGATTGTGTATGAGTGACTGTGTGCGAGTGTGTGCGAGTGTGTGTGCAAGTGTGTTTGAGTGTGTTTGTGCAAGTGTGTATGAGTGTGTGTGTGTGTGAGTGTGTGCAAGTGTGTTTGTGCGAGTGTGTATGAGTGTGTGTGTGCGAGTGTGTGCAAGTGTGTGTGATTGTGTGTGAGTGTGTGTATGAGTGAGTGTGTGCGAGTGTGTGTGCGAGTGTGTGCGCGAGTGTGTGCGTGTGAGTGTGTGCGAGTGTGTGCGCGTGTGTTTAAGTGTGTGCGATTGTGTGTGTGAGTGTGTAGGACTGTATGTGCGAGTGTGTGTGACTGTGTTCGAGTGTGTGTGCGAGTGTGTGAGTGTGTGCAAGTGTGTGCGTGCGAGTGTGTGTGTGCGAGTGTGTGTGATTGTGTATGAGTGAGTGTGTGCGAGTGTGTGCGAGTGTGTGTGCAAGTGTGTTTGAGTGTGTTTGTGCAAGTGTGTATGAGTGTGTGCGAGTGTGTGCAAGTGTGTTTGTGCGAGTGTGTATGAGTGTGTGTGTGCGAGTGTGTGCAAGTGTGTGTGATTGTGTGTGAGTGTGTGTATGAGTGAGTGTGTGCGAGTGTGTGTGCGAGTGTGTGCGCGAGTGTGTGCGTGCTGGTATGCGCGAGTGTGTGTAGTAGTGTGTGTGACTGTGTGCGATTGTGTGTGTGAGTGTGTAGGACTGTATGTGCGAGTGTGTGCGACTGTGTTCGAGTGTGTGTGTGCGAGTGTGTGAGCATGTGTGAGTGTGCAAGTGTGTGTGTGCAAGTGTGTGCGTGCGAGTGTGTGCGAGTGTGTGCGAGTGTGTCCGAATGTGTGCGAGTGTGTGCGTGCGAGTGTGCGCGAGTGTGCACGAGTGTGTGCATGTAAGTGTGTGCGTGCGAGTGTGTGCGAGTGTGCTCGAGTGAATTGGTGAGAGTGTGTGCGAGTGTGTGTGAGTGTGTGCAAGTAAGTGTGTGTGAGAGTGTATGAGTGAGTGTGTGTGAGTGTGTGTGTGCGAGTTTGTGTGCGAGTGTGTGCGAGTGAGTGTGTGCGAGTTTGTGTGCGAGTGTGTGTGCGAGTGTGTGTGTGCGTGTGTGCGCGTGAGTGTGTGCGAGTGTGTGAGTGCGAATGTGTGTGCGTGTGAGTGTGTGCGAGTGTGTATGAGCGTATGTGCGAGTGTGTGCGAGTGTGTGTGCGAGTGTGTGCAAGTGTGTGCGAGTGTGTGCGAGTGTGTGTGTGCGAGTGTGTGTGTGCGAGTGTGTGTGCAATTGTGTATGAGTGTGTGCGAGTGTGTGTGCGTTTGTGCGAGTGTGTGCGTGTGTGTGTGCAAGTGCGTGTGAGTGAGTGCAAGTGTGTGCAAATGTGTGTGCGAGTGTGCGAGTGTGGGCATGCGAGTGTGTGCTAGTGTGCGAGAGTGTGCAAGTGTGTGCGAGTGTGTGTGTGCGAGTGTGTGTGCAATTGTGTATGAGTGTGTGCAAGTGTGTGTGCGTTTGTGCGAGTGTGTGCGTGTGTGTGCAAGTGCGTGTGAGTGAGTGCAAGTGTGTGCAAATGTGTGTGCGAGTGTGCGAGTGTGGGCATGCGAGTGTGTGCTAGTGTGTGCGAGTGTGTGAGTGTGTGCGAATGTTGCCGAGTGTGTGTGTGAGTGTGTAGGACTGTGTGTGCGAGTGTGTGCGAGTGTGTGTGCGAGTGTGTGTGTACGAGTGTGTTCGAGTGTGTGCAATTTTGTGCGAGTGTGTGTGTGCGAGTGCGTATGAGTAAGTGTGTGCGAATGTGTGTGAGTGTGTGCGAGTGTGTGTGCGAGTGTGTGCGTGCGACTGTGTGTGTGCGAGTGTGTGCGAGTGTGTGCGAGTGTTTGCGTGTGAGTGCGCGTGTGTGTGCGTGTGTACGAGTGTGTGCGAGTGTGTGGGTGCGAGTGTGTGCGAGTGTGTGTGAGTGTGTGTGTGAGTGTGTGTGAATGTGTGCGAGTCTGTGTGTGCGAGTGTGTGTGTGCGATTGTGTATGAGTGTGTGAGTGTGTGCGAGTGTGCGTGAGTGAGTGAGTGTGTGTGCGAGTGTGTGTAAGTGTGTGTGAGTGTGTACGAGTGTGTGTAGGAGTGTGTGCGAGTGTGTGCGATTGTGTGTGTGAGTGTGTAGGACTGTATGTGCAAGTGTGTGCGAGTGTGTTTGAGTGTGTGAGTGTGTGCGAGTGTGTGTGAGTGTGTGCAAGTGTGTGTGTGCGAGTGTGTGTGTGCAAGTGTGTGTGTGCAAGTGTGTTCGAGTGTGTGTGCGAGTGTGTATGAGTGTGTGTGTGTGCAAGTGTGTGCGCGAGTGTGTGAGTTTGTGTGTGTGTGAGTGTGAGTGTGTGCTAGTGTGCATGAGTGTGAGTGTGTGTGTGCGTGTGAGTGAGTGAGTGTGTGTGTGAGTGTGTGCAAGTGTGTTTGAGTGTGTGTGTGCGAGTGTGTGTGTGCGATTGTGTATGAGTGTGTGCGAGTATGTGTGCAAATGTGTGCGAGAGTGTGCGAGTGTGGGCGTGCGAGTGTGTGCGAGTGTGCGCGAGTGTGTGCGTGTGAGTGTGTTTGTGAGTGTGAGTGTGTGCTAGTGTGCATGAGTGTGTGAGTGTGTGCGAGTGTGCGCGAGTGTGCGTGTGAGTGAGTGAGTGTGTGTGCGAGTGTGTGTAAGTGTGTGTGAGTGTGTACGAGTGTGTGTAGGAGTGTGTGCGAGTGTGTGCGATTGTGTGTGTGAGTGTGTAGGACTGTATGTGCAAGTGTGTGCGAGTGTGTTTGAGTGTGTGAGTGTGTGCGAGTGTGTGTTAGTGTGTGCAAGTGTGTGTGTGCGAGTGTGTGTGTGCAAGTGTGTGTGTGCAAGTGTGTGCGAGTGTGTATGAGTGTGTGTGTGTGCAAGTGTGTGCGCGAGTGTGTGCGCGAGTGTGTGCGTGTGAGTGAGTGTGTGTGTGTGAGTGTGAGTGTGTGCTAGTGTGCATGAGTGTGAGTGTGTGTGTGCGAGTGTGTGTGTGAGTCAGTGAGTGTGTGTGCGAGTGTGTGCGAGTGTGTGCAAGTGTGTTCGAGTGTGTGTGTGAGTGTGCATGAGTGAGTGTGTGCGAGTGTGTGTGAGTATGTGTGTGTGAGTGTGTGCGAGTGTGGGTGTGTGAGTGTGTGCGTGTGAGTGTGTGCGAGTGTGTGTGTGAGTGTGTGCGAGTGTGTGTGTGTGATTGTGTATTAGTGAATGTGTGCGAGTGTGCGTGAGAGTGAGTGAGTGTGTGTGTGCGAGTGTGTGCGAGTGAGTGTGAGTGTGTGCGAGTGTGTGCGAGTGTGTGTGTGCGATTGTGCATAAGTGTGTGCGAGTGTGTGTGTGAGTGTGTAGGACTGTGTGTGCGAGTGTGTGTGCGACTGTGTGTGCGTGTGTGTGAGTGTGTGTAGGAGTGTGTGTGAGTGTGTGCGATTGTGTGTGTGAGTGTGTAGTACTGTATGTGCGACTGTGTTCGAGTGTGTGTGTGCGAGTGTGTGAGCATGTGTGAGTGTGTGCAAGTGTGTGCGTGCGAGTGTGTGTGATTGTGTAAGAGTGAGTGTGTGCGAGTGTGTGCGAGTGTGTGTGCAAGTGTGTTTGAGTGTGTTTGTGCAAGTGTGTATGAGTGTGTGTGTGCGAGTGTGTGCAAGTGTGTTTGTGCGAGTGTGTATGAGTGTGTGTGTGCGAGTGTGTGCAAGTGTGTGTGATTGTGTGTGAGTGTGTGTATGAGTGAGTGTGTGCGAGTGTGTGCGCGAGTGTGTGCGTGTGAGTGTGTGCGTGTGTGTGTAAGTGTGTGCGATTGTGTGTGTGAGTGTGTAGGACTGTATGTGCGAGTGTGTGTGACTGTGTTCGAGTGTGTGTGTGCGAGTGTGTGAGTGTGTGCAAGTGTGTGCGTGCGAGTGTGTGTGCGAGTGTGTGTGATTGTGTATGAGTGAGTGTGTGCGAGTGTGTGCGAGTGTGTGTGCAAGTGTGTTTGAGTGTGTTTGTGCAAGTGTGTATGAGTGTGTGCGAGTGTGTGCAAGTGTGTTTGTGCGAGTGTGTATGAGTGTGTGTGTGCGAGTGTGTGCAAGTGTGTGTGATTGTGTGTGAGTGTGTGTATGAGTGAGTGTGTGCGAGTGTGTGTGCGAGTGTGTGCGCGAGTGTGTGCGTGCGGGTGTGCGCGAGTGTGTGTAGTAGTGTGTGTGACTGTGTGCGATTGTGTGTGTGAGTGTGTAGGACTGTATGTGCGAGTGTGTGCGACTGTGTTCGAGTGTGTGTGTGCGACAGTGTGTGAGCATGTGTGAGTGTGTGCAAGTGTGTGTGTGCAAGTGTGTGCGTACGAGTGTGTGCGAGTGTGTCCGAATGTGTGCGAGTGTGTGCGTGCGAGTGTGCGCGAGTGTGCACGAGTGTGTGCATGTAAGTGTGTGCGTGCGAGTGTGTGCGAGTGTGCTCGAGTGAATGGGTGAGAGTGTGTGCGAGTGTGTGTGAGTGTGTGCAAGTAAGTGTGTGTGAGAGTGTATGAGTGAGTGTGTGTGAGTGTGTGTGTGCGAGTTTGTGTGCGAGTGTGTGCGAGTGAGTGTGTGCGAGTTTGTGTGCGAGTGTGTGTGCGAGTGTGTGTGTGCGCGTGAGTGTGTGCGAGTGTGTGAGTGCGAATGTGTGTGCGTGTGAGTGTGTGCGAGTGTGTATGAGCGTATGTGTGAGTGTGTGCCAGTGTGTGCGAGTGTGTGTGCGAGTGTGTGCAAGTGTGTGCGAGTGTGTGCGAGTGTGTGCGAGTGTGTGTGTGCGAGTGTGTGCAATTGTGTATGAGTGTGTGCGAGTGTGTGTTAGTTTGTGCGAGTGTGTGCGTCTGTTCGTGCGAGTGAGTGCGGGTGTGTGCGAGTGTGTGTATGTGAGTGTGTGTGCGATTGTGTATGAGTGTGTGTGAGTTTGTGCGAGTGTGTGCGTGTGTGTGCGAGTGCGTGTGAGTACGCGCAAATGTGTGTGAGAGTGTGCGAGTGTGGGCGTGCGAGTGTGTGCTAGTGTGCGCGAGTGAGTGAGTGTGTGCGAGTGTGCGTGAGTAAGTGTGTGTGTAAGTGCGTGCGAGTGTTTCCGAGTGTGTGTGAGCGTGTAGGACTGTGTGTGCGAGTGTGTGTGCGAGTGTGTGAGTACGAGTGTGTTCGAGAGTGTGCAATTGTGTGCGAGTGTGTGTGCGAGTGCGTATGAGTGAGTGTGTGCGAGTGTGTGCGAGTGTGTGTTTGCGAGTGTGTGCGAGTGTGTGCATGCCAGTGTGTGCGTGCAAGTGTGTGCGTGCAAGTGTGTGCGTGCGAGTGTGTGCGAGTGTGTGTGAGTGTGTGCGAGTGTGTGCGAGTGTGTGCGAGTGTGTGCAAATTTGCCCGAGTGAGCGCGAGTGTGCACGAGTGAGTGGGTGCGAGTGTGTGTGTGAGTGTGTGTGAGTGTGTGTGATTGTGTGTGAGTGTGTATGAGTGTGTGTGCGAGTGTGTGCAAGTGTGTGTGAGTGTGTGTATGAGTGAGTGTGTGCGAGTGTGTGCGAGTGTGTGCGAGTGTGTTTGTGAGTGTGTGCGCGAGTGGGTGTGTGCGAGTGTGTGCGAGTGTGTGTGCTAGTGTGTGCGAGTGTGTGCGATTGTGTGTGTGAGTGTGTAGGACTGTATGTGCGAGTGTGTGCGAGTGTGTGAGTACGAGTGTGTTCGAGAGTGTGCAATTGTGTGCGAGTGTGTGTGTGAGTGCGTATGAGTGAGTGTGTGTGAGTGTGTGTGAGTGTGTGTTTGCGAGTGTGTGCGAGTGTGTGCGAGTGTGTGCGAGTGTGTGCATGTGAGTGTGTGCGTGCAAGTGTGTGCGTGCAAGTGTGTGCGTGCAAGTGTGTGCGTGCAAGTGTGTGCGTGCGAGTGTGTGCGAGTGTGTGCAAGTGTGTGAGTGTGTGCCAGTGTGTGTGCGAGTGTGTGCAAATTTGCCCAAGTGTGCGCGAGTGTGCACGAGTGAGTGGGTGCGAGTGTGTGTGTGTGTGAGTGTGTGTGATTGTGTGTGTGAGTGTGTATGAGTGTGTGTGCGAGTGTGTGCAAGTGTGTGTGATTGTGTGTGAGTGTGTGTATGAGTGAGTGTGTGCGAGTGTGTGTGAGTGTGTGTGCGAGTGTGTGCGCGAGTGGGTGTGTGCGAGTGTGTGCGAGTGTGTGCGATTGTGTGTGTGAGTGTGTAGGACTGTATGTGCGAGTGTGTGCGAGTGTGTATGAGTGTGTGTGTGAGTGTGTGCAAGTGTGTGCGAGTGAGTGTGTGTGAGTGTGTGTGCGAGTGTGTGCGATTGTGTGTGAGAGTGTGTAGGACTGTATGTGCGAGTGTGTGCGAGTGTGTATGAGTGTGTGAGTGCGAGTGTGTACGAATGTGTGCGATTGTGTGCGTGCGAGTGTGCACGAGTGTGTGCATGTAAGTGTGTGCGTCTGAGTGTGTGCGAGTGTGCTCGAGTGAATGGGTGCGAGTGTGTGCGAGTGTGTGTGAGTGTGTGCGAGTGAGTGTGTGTGAGTGAGTGTGAGTGAGTGTGTGTGAGTGTGTGCGTGTGTGCGAGTTTGTGTGCGAGTGTGTGTGAGTGTGTGCGAGTGTGTGCGTGTGAGTGTGTGCGAGTGTGTGAGTGTGTGTGCGAATGTGTGTGCGAGTGAGTGTGTGCGAGTGGGTATGAGTGTATGTGCGAGTGTGTGCAAGTGTGTGAGAGTGTGTGTGAGTGTGTGTGTGCGAGTGTGTGCAAGTGTGTGCGAGTGAGTGTGTGCGAGTGTGTGCAAGTGTGTGCGAGTGTGTGCGAGTGTGTGTGTGTGCAAGTGTGTGTGCAATTGTGTATGAGTGTGTGCGCGTTTGTGCGAGTGTGTGCGTGTGTGTGCGAGTGAGTGTGAGTGAGTGCAAGTGTGTGCAAATGTGTGCGCGAGTGTGCGAGTGTGGGCATGCGAGTGTGTGCTAGTGTGCACGAGTGTGTGTGAGTGTGCGTGAGTAAGTGTGTGTGTGAGTGTTGCCGAGTGTGTGTGCGAGTGTGTGTGCAAGTGTGTGTGTACGAGTGTGTTCGAGTGTGTGCAATTTTGTGCGAGTGTGTGTGTGCGAGTGCGTATGAGTAAGTGTGTGCGAGTGTGTGCGCGAGGGTGTGTGCACGTGTGTGCATGTGACTGTGTGTGTGCGACTGTGGGCGAGTGTGTGCGTGTGTTTGCGTGTGTGTGCGCGTGTCTGTGCGTGTGTACGAGTGTGTGCGAGTGTGTGGGTGCGAGTGTGAGCAAGTGTGTGCGAGTGTGTGTGAGTGTGTGTGTGAGTGTGTGTGAATGTGTGCGAGTCTGTGTGTGCGAGTGTGTGTGTGCGATTGTGTATGAGTGTGTGCGAGTATGTGTGTGAGCGTGTGCGAGTGTGTGCGTGTGAGTGCATGCGAGTGAGTGCCAGTGTGTGCAAATGTGTGCGAGTGTGTGCGAGTGTGCGCGAATGTGCGCGAGTGTGTGCGTGTGAGTGAGTGTGTGTGTGAGTGTGAGTGTGTGCTAGTGTGCATGAGTGTGTGAGTGTGTGCGAGTGTGCGCGAGTGTGCGTGTGAGTGAGTGTGTGTGCGAGTGTGTGTGAGTGTGTACGAGTGGGTGTAGGAGTGTGTGCGAGTGTGTGCGATTGTGTGTGTGAGTGTGTAGCACTGTATGTGCAAGTGTGTGCGAGTGTGTTTGAGTGTGTGAGTGTGTGCGAGTGTGTGTGAGTGTTTGTGAGTGTGTGCAAGTGTGTGTGTGCGAGTGTGTGTGTGCGAGTGTGTGTCTGTGCAAGTGTGTTCGAGTGTGTGTGCGAGTGTGTATGAGTGTGTGTGTGTGCAAGTGTGTGCGTGAGTGTGTGCATGTGAGTGAGTGTGTGTGTGAGTGTGAGTGTGTGCTAGTGTGCATGAGTGTGTGCGAGTGTGCGTGTGAGTGAGTGAGTGTGTGTGCGAGTGTGTGTGTGAGTGTGTGCAAGTGTGTTTGAGTGTGTGTGCGAGTGTGTATGAGTGTGTGTGTGTGCAAGTGTGTGCGCGTGTGTGTGAGTGTCTGTGAGTGTGTGCATGAGTGAGTGTGTGCGAGTGTGTGTGAGTTTGTGTGTGTGTGAGGGTGTGCGAGTGTGTGCGTGTGAGTGTGTGCGAGTGTGTGTGTGAGTGTGTGCGAGTGTGTGTGTGCAATTGTGTATTAGTGAATGTGTGCGAGTGTGCGTGAGTGTGTGTGTATGTGAGTGAGTGAGTGTGTGTGTGCGAGTGTGTGCGAGTGAGTGTGAGTGAGTGTGTGCGAGTGTGTGTGTGCGATTGTGCATAAGTGTGTGCGAGTGTGTGTGTGAGTGTGTAGGACTGTGTGTGCGAGTGTGTGTGCGAGTGTGTGCGAGTGTGTGTGAGTGTGTGTAGGAGTGTGTGTAGGAGTGTGTGCGATTGTGTGTGTGAGTGTGTAGTACTGTATGTGCGACTTTGTTCGAGTGTGTGTGTGCGAGTATGTGAGCATGTGTGAGTGTGTGCAAGTGTGTGCGTGTGAGTGTGTGTGTGCAAGTGTGTGTGATTGTGTATGAGTGAGTGTGTGCGAGTGTGCGTGCAAGTGTGTTTGAGTGTGTTTGTGCAAGTGTGTATGAGTGTGTCTGTGCGAGTGTGTGCAAGTGTGTTTGTGCGAGTGTGTATGAGTGTGTGTGTGTGCGAGTGTGTGCAAGTGTGTGTGATTGTGTGTGAGTGTGTGTATGAGTGAGTGTGTGCGAGTGTGTGCGAGTGTGTGTGCGAGTGTGTGCGCGAGTGTGTGCGTGTGAGTGTGTGCGAGTGTGTGCGATTGTGTGTGTGAGTGTGTAGGACTGTATGTTCGAGTGTGTGTGACTGTGTTCGAGTGTGTGTGTGCGAGTGTGTGAGCATGTGTGAGTGTGTGCAAGTGTGTGCGTGCGAGTGTGTGTGTGCGAGTGTGTGTGATTGTGTATGAGTGTGTGCGAGTGTGTGCGAGTATGTGTGTGAGCGTGTGCGAGTGTGTGCGAGTGTGTGCGTGCGAGTGCATGCGAGTGAGTGCGAGTGTGTGCAAATGTGTGCGAGAGTGTGCGAGTGTGGGCGTGCGAGTGTGTGCGAGTGTGCGCGAGTGTGTGTGCGAGTGTGTGTGATTGTGTGTGAGTGTGTACGAGTGTGTGTAGGAGTGTGTGCGAGTGTGTGCGATTGTGTGTGTGAGTGTGTAGGACTGTATGTGCAAGTGTGTGCGAGTGTGTTTGAGTGTGTGAGTGTGTGCGAGTGTGTGTGAGTGTGTGCAAGTGTGTGTGTGCAAGTGTGTGTGTGCAAGTGTGTTCGAGTGTGTGTGCGAGTGTGTATGAGTGTCTGTGTGTGCAAGTGTGTTCGCGAGTGTGTGCGTGTGAGTGAGTGTGTGTGTGAGTGTGAGTGTGTGCTAGTGTGCATGAGTGTGTGAGTGTGTGCGAGTGTGCGTGTGAGTGAGTGTGTGTGCGAGTGTGTGCGAGTGTGTGAGTGTGTGTGCGAATGTGTGTGCGAGTGTGTATGAGTGTATGTGTGAGTGTGTGCAAGTGTGTGAGTGAGTGTGTGTGTGAGTGTGAGTGTGTGCTAGTGTGCATGAGTGTGTGAGTGTGTGCGAGTGTGCGTGTGAGTGAGTGTGTGTGCGAGTGTGCGCGAGTGTGTGAGTGAGTGTGTGTGTGAGTGTGAGTGTGTGCTAGTGTGCATGAGTGTGTGAGTGTGTGCGAGTGTGCGTGTGAGTGAGTGTGTGTGCGAGTGTGTGCGAGTGTGTGAGTGTGTGTGCGAATGTGTGTGCGAGTGTGTATGAGTGTATGTGCGAGTGTGTGCAAGTGTGTGAGAGTGTGTGTGTGAGTGTGTGCAAGTGTGTGCGAGTGAGTGTGTGCGAGTGTGTGCGAGAGTGTGCAAGTGTGTGCGAGTGTGTGTGTGCGAGTGTGTGTGCAATTGTGTATGAGTGTGTGCGAGTGTGTGTGCGTTTGTGCGAGTGTGTGCGTGTGTGTGTGCAAGTGCGTGTGAGTGAGTGCAAGTGTGTGCAAATGTGTGTGCGAGTGTGCGAGTGTGGGCATGCGAGTGTGTGCTAGTGTGCGAGAGTGTGCAAGTGTGTGCGACTGTGTGTGTGCGAGTGTGTGTGCAATTGTGTATGAGTGTGTGCGTGTGTGTGTGCAAGTGCGTGTGAGTGAGTGCAAGTGTGTGCAAATGTGTGTGCGAGTGTGCGAGTGTGGGCATGCGAGTGTGTGCTAGTGTGCGCGAGTGTGTGAGTGTGTGCGAGTGTGCGTGAGTAAGTGTGTGTGTGAGTGTGTGCGAGTGTTGCCGAGTGTGTGTGTGAGTGTGTAGGACTGTGTGTGCGAGTGTGTGCGAGTGTGTGTGTACGAGTGTGTTCGAGTGTGTGCAATTTTGTGCGAGTGTGTGTGTGCGAGTGCGTATGAGTAAGTGTGTGCGAATGTGTGCGAGTGTGTGCAAGTGTGTGTGCGAGTGTGTTTGCGAGTGTGTGCGTGCGACTGTGTGTGTGCGACTGTGTGCGAGTGTGTGCGAGTGTTTGCGTGTGTGTGCGCGTGTGTGTGCGTGTGTACGAGTGTGTGCGAGTGTGTGGGTGCGAGTGTGTGCAAGTGTGTGCGAGTGTGTGTGAGTGTGTGTGTGAGTGTGTGTGAATGTGTGCGAGTGTGTGCGTGTGAGTGCGAGTGTGTGCAAATGTGTGCGAGAGTGTGCGAGTGTGGGCGTGCGAGTGTGTGCGAGTGTGCGTGAGTGTGCGCGAGTGTGTGCGTGTGAGTGAGTGTGTGTGTGAGTGTGAGTGTGTGCTAGTGTGCATGAGTGTGTGAGTGTGTGCGAGTGTGCGCGAGTGTGCGTGTGAGTGAGTGAGTGTGTGTGCGAGTGTGTGTGATTGTGTGTGAGTGTGTACGAGTGTGTAGGAGTGTGTGCGAGTGTGTGCGATTGTGTGTGTGAGTGTGTAGGACTGTATGTGCAAGTGTGTGCGAGTGTGTTTGAGTGTGTGAGTGTGTGCGAGTGTGTGTGAGTGTGTGTGAGTGTGTGCAAGTGTGTGTGTGCAAGTGTGTGTGTGCAAGTGTGTGTGTGCAAGTGTGTGTGTGCAAGTGTGTTCGAGTGTGTGTGCGAGTGTGTATGAGTGTCTGTGTGTGCAAGTGTGTTTGCGAGTGTGTGCGTGTGAGTGAGTGTGTGTGTGAGTGTGAGTGTGTGCTAGTGTGCATGAGTGTGTGAGTGTGTGCGAGTGTGCGTGTGAGTGAGTGTGTGCGAGTGTGTGCGAGTGTGTGAGTGTGTGTGCGAGTGAGTGTGTGCGAGTGTGTATGAGTGTATGTGCGAGTGTGTGCAAGTGTGTGAGAGTGTGTGAGAGTGTGTGTGTGCGAGTGTGTGCAAGTGTGTTTGAGTGAGTGTGTGCGAGAGTGTGCAAGTGTGTGCGTGTGTGTGTGTGCGAGTGTGTGTGCAATTGTGTATGAGTGTGTGCGAGTGTGTGTGCGTTTGTGCGAGTGTGTGCGTGTGTGTGTGCAAGTGCGTGTGAGTGAGTGCAAGTGTGTGCAAATGTGTGTGCGAGTGTGCGAGTGTGGGCATGCGAGTGTGTGCTAGTGTGCGAGAGTGTGCAAGTGTGTGCGAGTGTGTGTGTGCGAGTGTGTGTGCAATTGTGTATGAGTGTGTGCGAGTGTGTGTGCGTTTGTGCGAGTGTGTGCGTGTGTGTGCGAGTGAGTGTGAGTGAGTGCAAGTGTGTGCAAATGTGTGCGCGAGTGTGGGCATGCGAGTGTGTGCTAGTGTGCGCGAGTGTGTGTGAGTGTGCGTGAGTAAGTGTGTGTGTGAGTGTGTGCGAGTGTTGCCGAGTGTGTGTGCGAGTGTGTGTGCAAGTGTGTGTGTACGAGTGTGTTCGAGTGTGTGCAATTTTGTGCGAGTGTGTGTGTGCGAGTGCGTATGAGTAAGTGTGTGCGAATGTGTGCGAGTGTGTGTGCGAGGGTGTGTGCACGTGTGTGCATGTGACTGTGTGTGTGCGACTGTGGGCGAGTGTGTGCGTGTGTTTGCGTGTGTGTGCGCGTGTCTGTGCGTGTGTACGAGTGTGTGCGAGTGTGTGGGTGCGAGTGTGTGCAAGTGTGTGCGAGTGTGTGTGAGTGTGAGTGTGTGTGAATGTGTGCGAGTCTGTGTGTGCGAGTGTGTGTGTGCGATTGTGTATGAGTGTGTGCGAGTATGTGTGTGAGCGTGTGCGAGTGTGTGCGTGTGAGTGCATGCGAGTGAGTGCCAGTGTGTGCAAATGTGTGCGAGTGTGTGCGAGTGTGCGCGAATGTGCGCGAGTGTGTGCGTGTGAGTGAGTGTGTGTGTGAGTGTGAGTGTGTGCTAGTGTGCATGAGTGTGTGAGTGTGTGCGAGTGTGCGCGAGTGTGCGTGTGAGTGAGTGTGTGTGCGAGTGTGTGTGAGTGTGTACGAGTGGGTGTAGGAGTGTGTGCGAGTGTGTGCGATTGTGTGTGTGAGTGTGTAGCACTGTATGTGCAAGTGTGTGCGAGTGTGTTTGAGTGTGTGAGTGTGTGCGAGTGTGTGTGAGTGTTTGTGAGTGTGTGCGAGTGTGTGTGTGCGAGTGTGTGTCTGTGCAAGTGTGTTCGAGTGTGTGTGCGAGTGTGTATGAGTGTGTGTGTGTGCAAGTGTGTGCGTGAGTGTGTGCATGTGAGTGAGTGTGTGTGTGAGTGTGAGTGTGTGCTAGTGTGCATGAGTGTGTGCGAGTGTGCGTGTGAGTGAGTGAGTGTGTGTGCGAGTGTGTGTGTGAGTGTTTGCAAGTGTGTTTGAGTGTGTGTGCGAGTGTGTATGAGTGTGTGTGTGTGCAAGTGTGTGCGCGTGTGTGTGTCTGTGAGTGTGTGCATGAGTGAGTGTGTGCGAGTGTGTGTGAGTTTGTGTGTGTGTGTGAGGGTGTGCGAGTGTGTGCGTGTGAGTGTGTGCGAGTGTGTGTGTGAGTGTGTGCGAGTGTGTGTGTGCAATTGTGTATTAGTGAATGTGTGCGAGTGTGCGTGAGTGTGTGTGTATGTGAGTGAGTGAGTGTGTGTGTGCGAGTGTGTGCGAGTGAGTGTGAGTGAGTGTGTGCGAGTGTGTGTGTGCGATTGTGCATAAGTGTGTGCGAGTGTGTGTGTGAGTGTGTAGGACTGTGTGTGCGAGTGTGTGTGCGAGTGTGTGCGAGTGTGTGTGAGTGTGTGTAGGAGTGTGTGTAGGAGTGTGTGCGATTGTGTGTGTGAGTGTGTAGTACTGTATGTGCGACTTTGTTCGAGTGTGTGTGTGCGAGTATGTGAGCATGTGTGAGTGTGTGCAAGTGTGTGCGTGCGAGTGTGTGTGTGCAAGTGTGTGTGATTGTGTATGAGTGAGTGTGTGCGAGTGTGCGTGCAAGTGTGTTTGAGTGTGTTTGTGCAAGTGTGTATGAGTGTGTCTGTGCGAGTGTGTGCAAGTGTGTTTGTGCGAGTGTGTATGAGTGTGTGTGTGCGAGTGTGTGCAAGTGTGTGTGATTGTGTGTGAGTGTGTGTATGAGTGAGTGTGTGCGAGTGTGTGCGAGTGTGTGTGCGAGTGTGTTTGCGAGTGTGTGCGTGTGAGTGTGTGCGAGTGTGTGCGATTGTGTGTGTGAGTGTGTAGGACTGTATGTGCGAGTGTGTGTGACTGTGTTCGAGTGTGTGTGTGCGAGTGTGTGAGCATGTGTGAGTGTGTGCAAGTGTGTGCGTGCGAGTGTGTGTGTGCGAGTGTGTGTGATTGTGTATGAGTGTGTGCGAGTGTGTGCGAGTATGTGTGTGAGCGTGTGCGAGTGTGTGCGAGTGTGTGCGAGTGTGTGCGTGTGAGTGCATGCGAGTGAGTGCGAGTGTGTGCAAATGTGTGCGAGAGTGTGCGAGTGTGGGCGTGCGAGTGTGTGCGAGTGTGCGCGAGTGTGTGAGTGAGTGTGTGTGTGAGTGTGAGTGTGTGCTAGTGTGCATGAGTGTGTGAGTGTGTGTGAGTGTGCACGAGTGTGCGTGTGAGTGAGTGTGTGTGCGAGTGTGTGTGATTGTGTGTGAGTGTGTACGAGTGTGTGTAGGAGTGTGTGCGAGTGTGTGCGATTGTGTGTGTGAGTGTGTAGGACTGTATGTGCAAGTGTGTGCGAGTGTGTTTGAGTGTGTGAGTGTGTGCGAGTGTGTGTGAGTGTGTGCAAGTGTGTGTGTGCAAGTGTGTGTGTGCAAGTGTGTTCGAGTGTGTGTGCGAGTGTGTATGAGTGTCTCTGTGTGCAAGTGTGTTCGCGAGTGTGTGCGTGTGAGTGAGTGTGTGTGTGAGTGTGAGTGTGTGCTAGTGTGCATGAGTGTGTGAGTGTGTGCGAGTGTGCGTGTGAGTGAGTGTGTGTGCGAGTGTGTGCGAGTGTGTGAGTGTGTGTGCGAATGTGTGTGCGAGTGTGTATGAGTGTATGTGTGAGTGTGTGCAAGTGTGTGAGAGTGTGTGTGCGAGTGTGTGCAAGTGTGTGCGAGTGAGTGTGTGCGAGTGTGTGCGAGAGTGTGCAAGTGTGTGCGAGTGTGTGTGTGCGAGTGTGTGTGCAATTGTGTATGAGTGTGTGCGAGTGTGTGTGCGTTTGTGCGAGTGTGTGCGTGTGTGTGTGCAAGTGCGTGTGAGTGAGTGCAAGTGTGTGCAAATGTGTGTGCGAGTGTGCGAGTGTGGGCATGCGAGTGTGTGCTAGTGTGCGAGAGTGTGCAAGTGTGTGCGAGTGTGTGTGTGCGAGTGTGTGTGCAATTGTGTATGAGTGTGTGCGAGTGTGTGCGTGTGTGTGTGCAAGTGCGTGTGAGTGAGTGCAAGTGTGTGCAAATGTGTGTGCGAGTGTGCGAGTGTGGGCATGCGAGTGTGTGCTAGTGTGCGCGAGTGTGTGAGTGTGTGCGAGTGTGCGTGAGTAAGTGTGTGTGTGAGTGTGTGCGAGTGTTGCCGAGTGTGTGTGTGAGTGTGTAGGACTGTGTGTGCGAGTGTGTGTGCGAGTGTGTGTGTACGTGTGTGTTCGAGTGTGTGCAATTTTGTGCGAGTGTGTGTGTGCGAGTGCGTATGAGTAAGTGTGTGCGAATGTGTGCGAGTGTGTGCAAGTGTGTGTGCGAGTGTGTTTGCGAGTGTGTGCGTGCGACTGTGTGTGTGCGACTGTGTGCGAGTGTGTGCGAGTGTTTGCGTGTGTGTGCGCGTGTGTGTGCGTGTGTACGAGTGTGTGCGAGTGTGTGGGTGCGAGTGTGTGCAAGTGTGTGCGAGTGTGTGTGAGTGTGTGTGTGAGTGTGTGTGAATGTGTGCGAGTGTGTGCGTGTGAGTGCGAGTGTGTGCAAATGTGTGCGAGAGTGTGCGAGTGTGGGCGTGCGAGTGTGTGCGAGTGTGCGTGAGTGTGCGCGAGTGTGTGCGTGTGAGTGAGTGTGTGTGTGAGTGTGAGTGTGTGCTAGTGTGCATGAGTGTGTGAGTGTGTGCGAGTGTGCGCGAGTGTGCGTGTGAGTGAGTGAGTGTGTGTGCGAGTGTGTGTGTGAGTGTGTAGGACTGTATGTGCAAGTGTGTACGAGTGTGTAGGAGTGTGTGCGAGTGTGTGCGATTGTGTGTGTGAGTGTGTAGGACTGTATGTGCAAGTGTGTGCGAGTGTGTTTGAGTGTGTGAGTGTGTGCGAGTGTGTGTGAGTGTGTGTGAGTGTGTGCAAGTGTGTGTGTGCAAGTGTGTGTGTGCAAGTGTGTGTGTGCAAGTGTGTTCGAGTGTGTGTGCGAGTGTGTATGAGTGTCTGTGTGTGCAAGTGTGTTTGCGAGTGTGTGCGTGTGAGTGAGTGTGTGTGTGAGTGTGAGTGTGTGCTAGTGTGCATGAGTGTGTGAGTGTGTGCGAGTGTGCGTGTGAGTGAGTGTGTGTGCGAGTGTGTGCGAGTGTGTGAGTGTGTGTGCGAGTGAGTGTGTGCGAGTGTGTATGAGTGTATGTGCGAGTGTGTGCAAGTGTGTGAGAGTGTGTGAGAGTGTGTGTGTGCGAGTGTGTGCAAGTGTGTTTGAGTGAGTGTGTGCGAGTGTGTGCGAGAGTGTGCAAGTGTGTGCGAGTGTGTGTGTGCGAGTGTGTGTGCAATTGTGTATGAGTGTGTGCGAGTGTGTGTGCGTTTGTGCGAGTGTGTGCGTGTGTGTGTGCAAGTGCGTGTGAGTGAGTGCAAGTGTGTGCAAATGTGTGTGCGAGTGTGGGCATGCGAGTGTGTGCTAGTGTGCGAGAGTGTGCAAGTGTGTGCGAGTGTGTGTGTGCGAGTGTGTGTGCAATTGTGTATGAGTGTGTGCGAGTGTGTGTGCGTTTGTGCGAGTGTGTGCGTGTGTGTGCGAGTGAGTGTGAGTGAGTGCAAGTGTGTGCAAATGTGTGCGCGAGTGTGCGAGTGTGGGCATGCGAGTGTGTGCTAGTGTGCGCGAGTGTGTGTGAGTGTGCGTGAGTAAGTGTGTGTGTGAGTGTGTGCGAGTGTTGCCGAGTGTGTGTGCGAGTGTGTGTGCAAGTGTGTGTGTACGAGTGTGTTCGAGTGTGTGCAATTTTGTGCGAGTGTGTGTGTGCGAGTGCGTATGAGTAAGTGTGTGCGAATGTGTGCGAGTGTGTGCGCGAGGGTGTGTGCACGTGTGTGCATGTGACTGTGTGTGTGCGACTGTGGGCGAGTGTGTGCGTGTGTTTGCGTGTGTGTGCGCGTGTCTGTGCGTGTGTACGAGTGTGTGCGAGTGTGTGGGTGCGAGTGTGTGCAAGTGTGTGCGAGTGTGTGTGAGTGTGAGTGTGTGTGAATGTGTGCGAGTCTGTGTGTGCGAGTGTGTGTGTGCGATTGTGTATGAGTGTGTGCGAGTATGTGTGTGAGCGTGTGCGAGTGTGTGCGTGTGAGTGCATGCGAGTGAGTGCCAGTGTGTGCAAATGTGTGCGAGTGTGTGCGAGTGTGCGCGAATGTGCGCGAGTGTGTGCGTGTGAGTGAGTGTGTGTGTGAGTGTGAGTGTGTGCTAGTGTGCATGAGTGTGTGAGTGTGTGCGAGTGTGCGCGAGTGTGCGTGTGAGTGAGTGTGTGTGCGAGTGTGTGTGAGTGTGTACGAGTGGGTGTAGGAGTGTGTGCGAGTGTGTGCGATTGTGTGTGTGAGTGTGTAGCACTGTATGTGCAAGTGTGTGCGAGTGTGTTTGAGTGTGTGAGTGTGTGCGAGTGTGTGTGAGTGTTTGTGAGTGTGTGCAAGTGTGTGTGTGCGAGTGTGTGTGTGCGAGTGTGTGTCTGTGCAAGTGTGTTCGAGTGTGTTTGCGAGTGTGTATGAGTGTGTGTGTGTGCAAGTGTGTGCGTGAGTGTGTGCATGTGAGTGAGTGTGTGTGTGAGTGTGAGTGTGTGCTAGTGTGCATGAGTGTGTGCGAGTGTGCGTGTGAGTGAGTGAGTGTGTGTGCGAGTGTGTGTGTGAGTGTGTGCAAGTGTGTTTGAGTGTGTGTGCGAGTGTGTATGAGTGTGTGTGTGTGCAAGTGTGTGCGCGTGTGTGTGAGTGTCTGTGAGTGTGTGCATGAGTGAGTGTGTGCGAGTGTGTGTGAGTTTGTGTGTGTGTGTGAGGGTGTGCGAGTGTGTGCGTGTGAGTGTGTGCGAGTGTGTGTGTGAGTGTGTGCGAGTGTGTGTGTGCAATTGTGTATTAGTGAATGTGTGCGAGTGTGCGTGAGTGTGTGTGTATGTGAGTGAGTGAGTGTGTGTGTGCGAGTGTGTGCGAGTGAGTGTGAGTGAGTGTGTGCGAGTGTGTGTGTGCGATTGTGCATAAGTGTGTGCGAGTGTGTGTGTGAGTGTGTAGGACTGTGTGTGCGAGTGTGTGTGCGAGTGTGTGCGAGTGTGTGTGAGTGTGTGTAGGAGTGTGAGTAGGAGTGTGTGCGATTGTGTGTGTGAGTGTGTAGTACTGTATGTGCGACTTTGTTCGAGTGTGTGTGTGCGAGTATGTGAGCATGTGTGAGTGTGTGCAAGTGTGTGCGTGCGAGTGTGTGTGTGCAAGTGTGTGTGATTGTGTATGAGTGAGTGTGTGCGAGTGTGCGTGCAAGTGTGTTTGAGTGTGTTTGTGCAAGTGTGTATGAGTGTGTCTGTGCGAGTGTGTGCAAGTGTGTTTGTGCGAGTGTGTATGAGTGTGTGTGTGCGAGTGTGTGCAAGTGTGTGTGATTGTGTGTGAGTGTGTGTATGAGTGAGTGTGTGCGAGTGTGTGCGAGTGTGTGTGCGAGTGTGTTTGCGAGTGTGTGCGTGTGAGTGTGTGCGAGTGTGTGCGATTGTGTGTGTGAGTGTGTAGGACTGTATGTGCGAGTGTGTGTGACTGTGTTCGAGTGTGTGTGTGCGAGTGTGTGAGCATGTGTGAGTGTGTTCAAGTGTGTGCGTGCGAGTGTGTGTGTGCGAGTGTGTGTGATTGTGTATGAGTGTGTGCGAGTGTGTGCGAGTATGTGTGCGAGCGTGTGCGAGTGTGTGCGAGTGTGTGCGAGTGTGTGCGTGCGAGTGCATGCGAGTGAGTGCGAGTGTGTGCAAATGTGTGCGAGAGTGTGCGAGTGTGGGCGTGCGAGTGTGTGCGAGTGTGCGCGAGTGTGTGAGTGAGTGTGTGTGTGAGTGTGAGTGTGTGCTAGTGTGCATGAGTGTGTGAGTGTGTGCGAGTGTGCACGAGTGTGCGTGTGAGTGAGTGTGTGTGCGAGTGTGTGTGATTGTGTGTGAGTGTGTGTAGGAGTGTGTGCGAGTGTGTGCGATTGTGTGTGTGAGTGTGTAGGACTGTATGTGCAAGTGTGTGCGAGTGTGTTTGAGTGTGTGAGTGTGTGCGAGTGTGTGTGAGTGTGTGCAAGTGTGTGTGTGCAAGTGTGTGTGTGCAAGTGTGTTCGAGTGTGTGTGCGAGTGTGTATGAGTGTCTGTGTGTGCAAGTGTGTTCGCGAGTGTGTGCGTGTGAGTGAGTGTGTGTGTGAGTGTGAGTGTGTGCTAGTGTGCATGAGTGTGTGAGTGTGTGCGAGTGTGCGTGTGAGTGAGTGTGTGTGCGAATGTGTGTGCGAGTGTGTATGAGTGTATGTGTGAGTGTGTGCAAGTGTGTGAGAGTGTGTGTGCGAGTGTGTGCAAGTGTGTGCGAGTGAGTGTGTGCGAGTGTGTGCGAGAGTGTGCAAGTGTGTGCGAGTGTGTGTGTGCGAGTGTGTGTGCAATTGTGTATGAGTGTGTGCGAGTGTGTGTGCGTTTGTGCGAGTGTGTGCGTGTGTGTGTGCAAGTGCGTGTGAGTGAGTGCAAGTGTGTGCAAATGTGTGTGCGAGTGTGCGAGTGTGGGCATGCGAGTGTGTGCTAGTGTGCGAGAGTGTGCAAGTGTGTGCGAGTGTGTGTGTGCGAGTGTGTGTGCAATTGTGTATGAGTGTGTGCGAGTGTGTGCGTGTGTGTGTGCAAGTGCGTGTGAGTGAGTGCAAGTGTGTGCAAATGTGTGTGCGAGTGTGCGAGTGTGGGCATGCGAGTGTGTGCTAGTGTGCGCGAGTGTGTGAGTGTGTGCGAGTGTGCGTGAGTAAGTGTGTGTGTGAGTGTGTGCGAGTGTTGCCGAGTGTGTGTGTGAGTGTGTAGGACTGTGTGTGCGAGTGTGTGTGCGAGTGTGTGTGTACGAGTGTGTTCGAGTGTGTGCAATTTTGTGCGAGTGTGTGTGTGCGAGTGCGTATGAGTAAGTGTGTGCGAATGTGTGCGAGTGTGTGCAAGTGTGTGTGCGAGTGTGTTTGCGAGTGTGTGCGTGCGACTGTGTGTGTGCGACTGTGTGCGAGTGTGTGCGAGTGTTTGCGTGTGTGTGCGTGTGTACGAGTGTGTGCGAGTGTGTGGGTGCGAGTGTGTGCAAGTGTGTGCGAGTGTGTGTGAGTGTGTGTGTGAGTGTGTGTGAATGTGTGCGAGTGTGTGCGTGTGAGTGCGAGTGTGTGCAAATGTGTGCGAGAGTGTGCGAGTGTGGGCGTGCGAGTGTGTGCGAGTGTGCGTGAGTGTGCGCGAGTGTGTGCGTGTGAGTGAGTGTGTGTGTGAGTGTGAGTGTGTGCTAGTGTGCATGAGTGTGTGAGTGTGTGCGAGTGTGCGCGAGTGTGCGTGTGAGTGAGTGAGTGTGTGTGCGAGTGTGTGTGTGAGTGTGTAGGACTGTATGTGCAAGTGTGTACGAGTGTGTAGGAGTGTGTGCGAGTGTGTGCGATTGTGTGTGTGAGTGTGTAGGACTGTATGTGCAAGTGTGTGCGAGTGTGTTTGAGTGTGTGAGTGTGTGCGAGTGTGTGTGAGTGTGTGTGAGTGTGTGCAAGTGTGTGTGTGCAAGTGTGTGTGTGCAAGTGTGTGTGTGCAAGTGTGTGTGTGCAAGTGTGTTCGAGTGTGTGTGCGAGTGTGTATGAGTGTCTGTGTGTGCAAGTGTGTTTGCGAGTGTGTGCGTGTGAGTGAGTGTGTGTGTGAGTGTGAGTGTGTGCTAGTGTGCATGAGTGTGTGAGTGTGTGCGAGTGTGCGTGTGAGTGAGTGTGTGTGCGAGTGTGTGCGAGTGTGTGAGTGTGTGTGCGAGTGAGTGTGTGCGAGTGTGTATGAGTGTATGTGCGAGTGTGTGCAAGTGTGTGAGAGTGTGTGAGAGTGTGTGTGTGCGAGTGTGTGCAAGTGTGTTTGAGTGAGTGTGTGCGAGTGTGTGCGAGAGTGTGCAAGTGTGTGCGAGTGTGTGTGTGCGAGTGTGTGTGCAATTGTGTATGAGTGTGTGCGAGTGTGTGTGCGTTTGTGCGAGTGTGTGCGTGTGTGTGTGCAAGTGCGTGTGAGTGAGTGCAAGTGTGTGCAAATGTGTGTGCGAGTGTGCGAGTGTGGGCATGCGAGTGTGTGCTAGTGTGCGAGAGTGTGCGAGTGTGTGTGTGCGAGTGTGTGTGCAATTGTGTATGAGTGTGTGCGAGTGTGTGTGCGTTTGTGCGAGTGTGTGCGTGTGTGTGCGAGTGAGTGTGAGTGAGTGCAAGTGTGTGCAAATGTGTGCGCGAGTGTGCGAGTGTGGGCATGCGAGTGTGTGCTAGTGTGCGCGAGTGTGTGTGAGTGTGCGTGAGTAAGTGTGTGTGTGAGTGTGTGCGAGTGTTGCCGAGTGTGTGTGCGAGTGTGTGTGCAAGTGTGTGTGTACGAGTGTGTTCGAGTGTGTGCAATTTTGTGCGAGTGTGTGTGTGCGAGTGCGTATGAGTAAGTGTGTGCGAATGTGTGCGAGTGTGTGCGCGAGGGTGTGTGCACGTGTGTGCATGTGACTGTGTGTGTGCGACTGTGGGCGAGTGTGTGCGTGTGTTTGCGTGTGTGTGCGCGTGTCTGTGCGTGTGTACGAGTGTGTGCGAGTGTGTGGGTGCGAGTGTGTGCAAGTGTGTGCGAGTGTGTGTGAGTGTGAGTGTGTGTGAATGTGTGCGAGTCTGTGTGTGCGAGTGTGTGTGTGTGATTGTGTATGAGTGTGTGCGAGTATGTGTGTGAGCGTGTGCGAGTGTGTGCGTGTGAGTGCATGCGAGTGAGTGCCAGTGTGTGCAAATGTGTGCGAGTGTGTGCGAGTGTGCGCGAATGTGCGTGAGTGTGTGCGTGTGAGTGAGTGTGTGTGTGAGTGTGAGTGTGTGCTAGTGTGCATGAGTGTGTGAGTGTGTGCGAGTGTGCGCGAGTGTGCGTGTGAGTGAGTGTGTGTGCGAGTGTGTGTGAGTGTGTACGAGTGGATGTAGGAGTGTGTGCGAGTGTGTGCGATTGTGTGTGTGAGTGTGTAGCACTGTATGTGCAAGTGTGTGCGAGTGTGTTTGAGTGTGTGAGTGTGTGCGAGTGTTTGTGAGTGTGTGCAAGTGTGTGTGTGCGAGTGTGTGTGTGCGAGTGTGTGTCTGTGCAAGTGTGTTCGAGTGTGTGTGCGAGTGTGTATGAGTGTGTGTGTGTGCAAGTGTGTGCGTGAGTGTGTGCATGTGAGTGAGTGTGTGTGTGAGTGTGAGTGTGTGCTAGTGTGCATGAGTGTGTGCGAGTGTGCGTGTGAGTGAGTGAGTGTGTGTGCGAGTGTGTGTGTGAGTGTGTGCAAGTGTGTTTGAGTGTGTGTGCGAGTGTGTATGAGTGTGTGTGTGTGCAAGTGTGTGCGCGTGTGTGTGAGTGTCTGTGAGTGTGTGCATGAGTGAGTGTGTGCGAGTGTGTGTGAGTTTGTGTGTGTGTGTGAGGGTGTGCGAGTGTGTGCGTGTGAGTGTGTGCGAGTGTGTGTGTGAGTGTGTGCGAGTGTGTGTGTGCAATTGTGTATTAGTGAATGTGTGCGAGTGTGCGTGAGTGTGTGTGTATGTGAGTGAGTGAGTGCGTGAGTGTGTGTGTATGTGAGTGAGTGAGTGTGTGTGTGCGAGTGTGTGCGAGTGAGTGTGAGTGAGTGTGTGCGAGTGTGTGTGTGCGATTGTGCATAAGTGTGTGCGAGTGTGTGTGTGAGTGTGTAGGACTGTGTGTGCGAGTGTGTGTGCGAGTGTGTGCGAGTGTGTGTGAGTGTGTGTAGGAGTGTGTGTAGGAGTGTGTGCGATTGTGTGTGTGAGTGTGTAGTACTGTATGTGCGACTTTGTTCGAGTGTGTGTGTGCGAGTATGTGAGCATGTGTGAGTGTGTGCAAGTGTGTGCGTGCGAGTGTGTGTGTGCAAGTGTGTGTGATTGTGTATGAGTGAGTGTGTGCGAGTGTGCGTGCAAGTGTGTTTGAGTGTGTTTGTGCAAGTGTGTATGAGTGTGTCTGTGCGAGTGTGTGCAAGTGTGTTTGTGCGAGTGTGTATGAGTGTGTGTGTGCGAGTGTGTGCAAGTGTGTGTGATTGTGTGTGAGTGTGTGTATGAGTGAGTGTGTGCGAGTGTGTGCGAGTGTGTGTGCGAGTGTGTTTGCGAGTGTGTGCGTGTGAGTGTGTGCGAGTGTGTGCGATTGTGTGTGTGAGTGTGTAGGACTGTATGTGCGAGTGTGTGTGACTGTGTTCGAGTGTGTGTGTGCGAGTGTGTGAGCATGTGTGAGTGTGTGCAAGTGTGTGCGTGCGAGTGTGTGTGTGCGAGTGTGTGTGATTGTGTATGAGTGTGTGCGAGTATGTGTGTGAGCGTGTGCGAGTGTGTGCGAGTGTGTGCGAGTGTGTGCATGTGAGTGCATGCGAGTGAGTGCGAGTGTGTGCAAATGTGTGCGAGAGTGTGCGAGTGTGGGCGTGCGAGTGTGTGCGAGTGTGCGCGAGTGTGTGAGTGAGTGTGTGTGTGAGTGTGAGTGTGTGCTAGTGTGCATGAGTGTGTGAGTGTGTGTGAGTGTGCACGAGTGTGCGTGTGAGTGAGTGTGTGTGCGAGTGTGTGTGATTGTGTGTGAGTGTGTACGAGTGTGTGTAGGAGTGTGTGCGAGTGTGTGCGATTGTGTGTGTGAGTGTGTAGGACTGTATGTGCAAGTGTGTGCGAGTGTGTTTGAGTGTGTGAGTGTGTGCGAGTGTGTGTGAGTGTGTGCAAGTGTGTGTGTGCAAGTGTGTGTGTGCAAGTGTGTTCGAGTGTGTGTGCGAGTGTGTATGAGTGTCTGTGTGTGCAAGTGTGTTCGCGAGTGTGTGCGTGTGAGTGAGTGTGTGTGTGAGTGTGAGTGTGTGCTAGTGTGCATGAGTGTGTGAGTGTGTGCGAGTGTGCGTGTGAGTGAGTGTGTGTGCGAGTGTGTGCGAGTGTGTGAGTGTGTGTGCGAATGTGTGTGCGAGTGTGTATGAGTGTATGTGTGAGTGTGTGCAAGTGTGTGAGAGTGTGTGTGCGAGTGTGTGCAAGTGTGTGCGAGTGAGTGTGTGCGAGTGTGTGCGAGAGTGTGCAAGTGTGTGCGAGTGTGTGTGTGCGAGTGTGTGTGCAATTGTGTATGAGTGTGTGCGAGTGTGTGTGCGTTTGTGCGAGTGTGTGCGTGTGTGTGTGCAAGTGCGTGTGAGTGAGTGCAAGTGTGTGCAAATGTGTGTGCGAGTGTGCGAGTGTGGGCATGCGAGTGTGTGCTAGTGTGCGAGAGTGTGCAAGTGTGTGCGAGTGTGTGTGTGCGAGTGTGTGTGCAATTGTGTATGAGTGTGTGCGAGTGTGTGCGTGTGTGTGTGCAAGTGCGTGTGAGTGAGTGCAAGTGTGTGCAAATGTGTGTGCGAGTGTGCGAGTGTGGGCATGCGAGTGTGTGCTAGTGTGCGCGAGTGTGTGAGTGTGTGCGAGTGTGCGTGAGTAAGTGTGTGTGTGAGTGTGTGCGAGTGTTGCCGAGTGTGTGTGTGAGTGTGTAGGACTGTGTGTGCGAGTGTGTGTGCGAGTGTGTGTGTACGAGTGTGTTCGAGTGTGTGCAATTTTGTGCGAGTGTGTGTGTGCGAGTGCGTATGAGTAAGTGTGTGCGAATGTGTGCGAGTGTGTGCAAGTGTGTGTGCGAGTGTGTTTGCGAGTGTGTGCGTGCGACTGTGTGTGTGCGACTGTGTGCGAGTGTGTGCGAGTGTTTGCGTGTTTGTGCGCGTGTGTGTGCGTGTGTACGAGTGTGTGCGAGTGTGTGGGTGCGAGTGTGTGCAAGTGTGTGCGAGTGTGTGTGAGTGTGTGTGTGAGTGTGTGTGAATGTGTGCGAGTGTGTGCGTGTGAGTGCGAGTGTGTGCAAATGTGTGCGAGAGTGTGCGAGTGTGGGCGTGCGAGTGTGTGCGAGTGTGCGTGAGTGTGCGCGAGTGTGTGCGTGTGAGTGAGTGTGTGTGTGAGTGTGAGTGTGTGCTAGTGTGCATGAGTGTGTGAGTGTGTGCGAGTGTGCGCGAGTGTGCGTGTGAGTGAGTGAGTGTGTGTGCGAGTGTGTGTGTGAGTGTGTAGGACTGTATGTGCAAGTGTGTACGAGTGTGTAGGAGTGTGTGCGAGTGTGTGCGATTGTGTGTGTGAGTGTGTAGGACTGTATGTGCAAGTGTGTGCGAGTGTGTTTGAGTGTGTGCGAGTGTGTGTGAGTGTGTGTGAGTGTGTGCAAGTGTGTGTGTGCAAGTGTGTGTGTGCAAGTGTGTGTGTGCAAGTGTGTTCGAGTGTGTGTGCGAGTGTGTATGAGTGTCTGTGTGTGCAAGTGTGTTTGCGAGTGTGTGCGTGTGAGTGAGTGTGTGTGTGAGTGTGAGTGTGTGCTAGTGTGCATGAGTGTGTGAGTGTGTGCGAGTGTGCGTGTGAGTGAGTGTGTGTGCGAGTGTGTGCGAGTGTGTGAGTGTGTGTGCGAGTGAGTGTGTGCGAGTGTGTATGAGTGTATGTGCGAGTGTGTGCAAGTGTGTGAGAGTGTGTGAGAGTGTGTGTGTGCGAGTGTGTGCAAGTGTGTTTGAGTGAGTGTGTGCGAGTGTGTGCGAGAGTGTGCAAGTGTGTGCGAGTGTGTGTGTGCGAGTGTGTGTGCAATTGTGTATGAGTGTGTGCGAGTGTGCGTGCGTTTGTGCGAGTGTGTGCGTGTGTGTGTGCAAGTGCGTGTGAGTGAGTGCAAGTGTGTGCAAATGTGTGTGCGAGTGTGGGCATGCAAGTGTGTGCTAGTGTGCGAGAGTGTGCAAGTGTGTGCGAGTGTGTGTGTGCGAGTGTGTGTGCAATTGTGTATGAGTGTGTGCGAGTGTGTGTGCGTTTGTGCGAGTGTGTGCGTGTGTGTGCGAGTGAGTGTGAGTGAGTGCAAGTGTGTGCAAATGTGTGCGCGAGTGTGCGAGTGTGGGCATGCGAGTGTGTGCTAGTGTGCGCGAGTGTGTGTGAGTGTGCGTGAGTAAGTGTGTGTGTGAGTGTGTGCGAGTGTTGCCGAGTGTGTGTGCGAGTGTGTGTGCAAGTGTGTGTGTACGAGTGTGTTCGAGTGTGTGCAATTTTGTGCGAGTGTGTGTGTGCGAGTGCGTATGAGTAAGTGTGTGCGAATGTGTGCGAGTGTGTGCGCGAGGGTGTGTGCACGTGTGTGCATGTGACTGTGTGTGTGCGACTGTGGGCGAGTGTGTGCGTGTGTTTGCGTGTGTGTGCGCGTGTCTGTGCGTGTGTACGAGTGTGTGCGAGTGTGTGGGTGCGAGTGTGTGCAAGTGTGTGCGAGTGTGTGTGAGTGTGAGTGTGTGTGAATGTGTGCGAGTCTGTGTGTGCGAGTGTGTGTGTGCGATTGTGTATGAGTGTGTGCGAGTATGTGTGTGAGCGTGTGCGAGTGTGTGCGTGTGAGTGCATGCGAGTGAGTGCCAGTGTGTGCAAATGTGTGCGAGTGTGTGCGAGTGTGCGCGAATGTGCGCGAGTGTGTGCGTGTGAGTGAGTGTGTGTGTGAGTGTGAGTGTGTGCTAGTGTGCATGAGTGTGTGAGTGTGTGCGAGTGTGCGCGAGTGTGCGTGTGAGTGAGTGTGTGTGCGAGTGTGTGTGAGTGTGTACGAGTGGGTGTAGGAGTGTGTGCGAGTGTGTGCGATTGTGTGTGTGAGTGTGTAGCACTGTATGTGCAAGTGTGTGCGAGTGTGTTTGAGTGTGTGAGTGTGTGCGAGTGTGTGTGAGTGTTTGTGAGTGTGTGCAAGTGTGTGTGTGCGAGTGTGTGTGTGCGAGTGTGTGTCTGTGCAAGTGTGTTCGAGTGTGTTTGCGAGTGTGTATGAGTGTGTGTGTGTGCAAGTGTGTGCGTGAGTGTGTGCATGTGAGTGAGTGTGTGTGTGAGTGTGAGTGTGTGCTAGTGTGCATGAGTGTGTGCGAGTGTGCGTGTGAGTGAGTGAGTGTGTGTGCGAGTGTGTGTGTGAGTGTGTGCAAGTGTGTTTGAGTGTGTGTGCGAGTGTGTATGAGTGTGTGTGTGTGCAAGTGTGTGCGCGTGTGTGTGAGTGTCTGTGAGTGTGTGCATGAGTGAGTGTGTGCGAGTGTGTGTGAGTTTGTGTGTGTGTGTGAGGGTGTGCGAGTGTGTGCGTGTGAGTGTGTGCGAGTGTGTGTGTGAGTGTGTGCGAGTGTGTGTGTGCAATTGTGTATTAGTGAATGTGTGCGAGTGTGCGTGAGTGTGTGTGTATGTGAGTGAGTGAGTGTGTGTGTGCGAGTGTGTGCGAGTGAGTGTGAGTGAGTGTGTGCGAGTGTGTGTGTGCGATTGTGCATAAGTGTGTGCGAGTGTGTGTGTGAGTGTGTAGGACTGTGTGTGCGAGTGTGTGTGCGAGTGTGTGCGAGTGTGTGTGAGTGTGTGTAGGAGTGTGAGTAGGAGTGTGTGCGATTGTGTGTGTGAGTGTGTAGTACTGTATGTGCGACTTTGTTCGAGTGTGTGTGTGCGAGTATGTGAGCATGTGTGAGTGTGTGCAAGTGTGTGCGTGCGAGTGTGTGTGTGCAAGTGTGTGTGATTGTGTATGAGTGAGTGTGTGCGAGTGTGCGTGCAAGTGTGTTTGAGTGTGTTTGTGCAAGTGTGTATGAGTGTGTCTGTGCGAGTGTGTGCAAGTGTGTTTGTGCGAGTGTGTATGAGTGTGTGTGTGCGAGTGTGTGCAAGTGTGTGTGATTGTGTGTGAGTGTGTGTATGAGTGAGTGTGTGCGAGTGTGTGCGAGTGTGTGTGCGAGTGTGTTTGCGAGTGTGTGCGTGTGAGTGTGTGCGAGTGTGTGCGATTGTGTGTGTGAGTGTGTAGGACTGTATGTGCGAGTGTGTGTGACTGTGTTCGAGTGTGTGTGTGCGAGTGTGTGAGCATGTGTGAGTGTGTTCAAGTGTGTGCGTGCGAGTGTGTGTGTGCGAGTGTGTGTGATTGTGTATGAGTGTGTGCGAGTGTGTGCGAGTATGTGTGTGAGCGTGTGCGAGTGTGTGCGAGTGTGTGCGAGTGTGTGCGTGCGAGTGCATGCGAGTGAGTGCGAGTGTGTGCAAATGTGTGCGAGAGTGTGCGAGTGTGGGCGTGCGAGTGTGTGCGAGTGTGCGCGAGTGTGTGAGTGAGTGTGTGTGTGAGTTTGAGTGTGTGCTAGTGTGCATGAGTGTGTGAGTGTGTGCGAGTGTGCACGAGTGTGCGTGTGAGTGAGTGTGTGTGCGAGTGTGTGTGATTGTGTGTGAGTGTGTACGAGTGTGTGTAGGAGTGTGTGCGAGTGTGTGCGATTGTGTGTGTGAGTGTGTAGGACAGTATGTGCAAGTGTGTGCGAGTGTGTTTGAGTGTGTGAGTGTGTGCGAGTGTGTGTGAGTGTGTGCAAGTGTGTGTGTGCAAGTGTGTGTGTGCAAGTGTGTTCGAGTGTGTGTGCGAGTGTGTATGAGTGTCTGTGTGTGCAAGTGTGTTCGCGAGTGTGTGCGTGTGAGTGAGTGTGTGTGTGAGTGTGAGTGTGTGCTAGTGTGCATGAGTGTGTGAGTGTGTGCGAGTGTGCGTGTGAGTGAGTGTGTGTGCGAGTGTGTGCGAGTGTGTGAGTGTGTGTGCGAATGTGTGTGCGAGTGTGTATGAGTGTATGTGTGAGTGTGTGCAAGTGTGTGAGAGTGTGTGTGCGAGTGTGTGCAAGAGTGTGCAAGTGTGTGCGAGTGTGTGTGTGCGAGTGTGTGTGCAATTGTGTATGAGTGTGTGCGAGTGTGTGTGCGTTTGTGCGAGTGTGTGCGTGTGTGTGTGCAAGTGCGTGTGAGTGAGTGCAAGTGTGTGCAAATGTGTGTGCGAGTGTGCGAGTGTGGGCATGCGAGTGTGTGCTAGTGTGCGAGAGTGTGCAAGTGTGTGCGAGTGTGTGTGTGCGAGTGTGTGTGCAATTGTGTATGAGTGTGTGCGAGTGTGTGCGTGTGTGTGTGCAAGTGCGTGTGAGTGAGTGCAAGTGTGTGCAAATGTGTGTGCGAGTGTGCGAGTGTGGGCATGCGAGTGTGTGCTAGTGTGCGCGAGTGTGTGAGTGTGTGCGAGTGTGCGTGAGTAAGTGTGTGTGTGAGTGTGTGCGAGTGTTGCCGAGTGTGTGTGTGAGTGTGTAGGACTGTGTGTGCGAGTGTGTGTGCGAGTGTGTGTGTTCGAGTGTGTGCAATTTTGTGCGAGTGTGTGTGTGCGAGTGCGTATGAGTAAGTGTGTGCGAATGTGTGCGAGTGTGTGCAAGTGTGTGTGCGAGTGTGTTTGCGAGTGTGTGCGTGCGACTGTGTGTGTGCGACTGTGTGCGAGTGTGTGCGAGTGTTTGCGTGTGTGTGCGCGTGTGTGTGCGTGTGTACGAGTGTGTGCGAGTGTGTGGGTGCGAGTGTGTGCAAGTGTGTGCGAGTGTGTGTGAGTGTGTGTGTGAGTGTGTGTGAATGTGTGCGAGTGTGTGCGTGTGAGTGCGAGTGTGTGCAAATGTGTGCGAGAGTGTGCGAGTGTGGGCGTGCGAGTGTGTGCGAGTGTGCGTGAGTGTGCGCGAGTGTGTGCGTGTGAGTGAGTGTGTGTGTGAGTGTGAGTGTGTGCTAGTGTGCATGAGTGTGTGAGTGTGTGCGAGTGTGCGCGAGTGTGCGTGTGAGTGAGTGAGTGTGTGTGCGAGTGTGTGTGTGAGTGTGTAGGACTGTATGTGCAAGTGTGTACGAGTGTGTAGGAGTGTGTGCGAGTGTATGCGATTGTGTGTGTGAGTGTGTAGGACTGTATGTGCAAGTGTGTGCGAGTGTGTTTGAGTGTGTGAGTGTGTGCGAGTGTGTGTGAGTGTGTGTGAGTGTGTGCAAGTGTGTGTGTGCAAGTGTGTGTGTGCAAGTTTGTGTGTGCAAGTGTGTGTGTGCAAGTGTGTTCGAGTGTGTGTGCGAGTGTGTATGAGTGTCTGTGTGTGCAAGTGTGTTTGCGAGTGTGTGCGTGTGAGTGAGTGTGTGTGTGAGTGTGAGTGTGTGCTAGTGTGCATGAGTGTGTGAGTGTGTGCGAGTGTGCGTGTGAGTGAGTGTGTGTGCGAGTGTGTGCGAGTGTGTGAGTGTGTGTGCGAGTGAGTGTGTGCGAGTGTGTATGAGTGTATGTGCGAGTGTGTGCAAGTGTGTGAGAGTGTGTGAGAGTGTGTGTGTGCGAGTGTGTGCAAGTGTGTTTGAGTGAGTGTGTGCGAGTGTGTGCGAGAGTGTGCAAGTGTGTGCGAGTGTGTGTGTGCGAGTGTGTGTGCAATTGTGTATGAGTGTGTGCGAGTGTGTGTGCGTTTGTGCGAGTGTGTGCGTGTGTGTGTGCAAGTGCGTGTGAGTGAGTGCAAGTGTGTGCAAATGTGTGTGCGAGTGTGCGAGTGTGGGCATGCGAGTGTGTGCTAGTGTGCGAGAGTGTGCAAGTGTGTGCGAGT
Source organism: Phyllobates terribilis (assembly GCF_046119375.1). Lineage (NCBI taxonomy): Eukaryota > Metazoa > Chordata > Amphibia > Anura > Dendrobatidae > Phyllobates > Phyllobates terribilis. Next base: position 22,912,828 of record NW_027362776.1, read on the forward strand.
GTGTGTGTGCGAGTGTGTGTGCAATTGTGTATGAGTGTGTGCGAGTGTGTGTGCGTTTGTGCGAGTGTGTGCGTGTGTGTGCGAGTGAGTGTGAGTGAGTGCAAGTGTGTGCAAATGTGTGCGCGAGTGTGCGAGTGTGGGCATGCGAGTGTGTGCTAGTGTGCGCGAGTGTGTGTGAGTGTGCGTGAGTAAGTGTGTGTGTGAGTGTGTGCGAGTGTTGCCGAGTGTGTGTGCGAGTGTGTGTGCAAGTGTGTGTGTACGAGTGTGTTCGAGTGTGTGCAATTTTGTGCGAGTGTGTGTGTGCGAGTGCGTATGAGTAAGTGTGTGCGAATGTGTGCGAGTGTGTGCGCGAGGGTGTGTGCACGTGTGTGCATGTGACTGTGTGTGTGCGACTGTGGGCGAGTGTGTGCGTGTGTTTGCGTGTGTGTGCGCGTGTCTGTGCGTGTGTACGAGTGTGTGCGAGTGTGTGGGTGCGAGTGTGTGCAAGTGTGTGCGAGTGTGTGTGAGTGTGAGTGTGTGAATGTGTGCGAGTCTGTGTGTGCGAGTGTGTGTGTGCGATTGTGTATGAGTGTGTGCGAGTATGTGTGTGAGCGTGTGCGAGTGTGTGCGTGTGAGTGCATGCGAGTGAGTGCCAGTGTGTGCAAATGTGTGCGAGTGTGTGCGAGTGTGCGCGAATGTGCGTGAGTGTGTGCGTGTGAGTGAGTGTGTGTGTGAGTGTGAGTGTGTGCTAGTGTGCATGAGTGTGTGAGTGTGTGCGAGTGTGCGCGAGTGTGCGTGTGAGTGAGTGTGTGTGCGAGTGTGTGTGAGTGTGTACGAGTGGGTGTAGGAGTGTGTGCGAGTGTGTGCGATTGTGTGTGTGAGTGTGTAGCACTGTATGTGCAAGTGTGTGCGAGTGTGTTTGAGTGTGTGAGTGTGTGCGAGTGTGTGTGAGTGTTTGTGAGTGTGTGCAAGTGTGTGTGTGCGAGTGTGTGTGTGCGAGTGTGTGTCTGTGCAAGTGTGTTCGAGTGTGTGTGCGAGTGTGTATGAGTGTGTGTGTGTGCAAGTGTGTGCGTGAGTGTGTGCATGTGAGTGAGTGTGTGTGTGAGTGTGAGTGTGTGCTAGTGTGCATGAGTGTGTGCGAGTGTGCGTGTGAGTGAGTGAGTGTGTGTGCGAGTGTGTGTGTGAGTGTGTGCAAGTGTGTTTGAGTGTGTGTGCGAGTGTGTATGAGTGTGTGTGTGTGCAAGTGTGTGCGCGTGTGTGTGAGTGTCTGTGAGTGTGTGCATGAGTGAGTGTGTGCGAGTGTGTGTGAGTTTGTGTGTGTGTGTGAGGGTGTGCGAGTGTGTGCATGTGAGTGTGTGCGAGTGTGTGTGTGAGTGTGTGCGAGTGTGTGTGTGCAATTGTGTATTAGTGAATGTGTGCGAGTGTGCGTGAGTGTGTGTGTATGTGAGTGAGTGAGTGTGTGTGTGCGAGTGTGTGCGAGTGAGTGTGAGTGAGTGTGTGCGAGTGTGTGTGTGCGATTGTGCATAAGTGTGTGCGAGTGTGTGTGTGAGTGTGTAGGACTGTGTGTGCGAGTGTGTGCGAGTGTGTGTGAGTGTGTGTAGGAGTGTGAGTAGGAGTGTGTGCGATTGTGTGTGTGAGTGTGTAGTACTGTATGTGCGACTTTGTTCGAGTGTGTGTGTGCGAGTATGTGAGCATGTGTGAGTGTGTGCAAGTGTGTGCGTGCGAGTGTGTATGTGCAAGTGTGTATGATTGTGTATGAGTGAGTGTGTGCGAGTGTGCGTGCAAGTGTGTTTGAGTGTGTTTGTGCAAGTGTGTATGAGTGTGTCTGTGCGAGTGTGTGCAAGTGTGTTTGTGCGAGTGTGTATGAGTGTGTGTGTGTGAGTGTGTGCAAGTGTGTGTGATTGTGTGTGAGTGTGTGTATGAGTGAGTGTGTGCGAGTGTGTGCGAGTGTGTGTGCGAGTGTGTTTGCGAGTGTGTGCGTGTGAGTGTGTGCGAGTGTGTGCGATTGTGTGTGTGAGTGTGTAGGACTGTATGTGCGAGTGTGTGTGACTGTGTTCGAGTGTGTGTGTGCGAGTGTGTGAGCATGTGTGAGTGTGTTCAAGTGTGTGCGTGCGAGTGTGTGTGTGCGAGTGTGTGTGATTGTGTATGAGTGTGTGCGAGTGTGTGCGAGTATGTGTGTGAGCGTGTGCGAGTGTGTGCGAGTGTGTGCGTGCGAGTGCATGCGAGTGAGTGCGAGTGTGTGCAAATGTGTGCGAGAGTGTGCGAGTGTGGGCGAGCGAGTGTGTGCGAGTGTGCGCGAGTGTGTGAGTGAGTGTGTGTGTGAGTGTGAGTGTGTGCTAGTGTGCATGAGTGTGTGAGTGTGTGCGAGTGTGCACGAGTGTGCGTGTGAGTGAGTGTGTGTGCGAGTGTGTGTGATTGTGTGTGAGTGTGTACGAGTGTGTGTAGGAGTGTGTGCGAGTGTGTGCGATTGTGTGTGTGAGTGTGTAGGACTGTATGTGCAAGTGTGTGCGAGTGTGTTTGAGTGTGTGAGTGTGTGCGAGTGTGTGTGAGTGTGTGCAAGTGTGTGTGTGCAAGTGTGTGTGTGCAAGTGTGTTCGAGTGTGTGTGCGAGTGTGTATGAGTGTCTGTGTGTGCAAGTGTGTTCGCGAGTGTGTGCGTGTGAGTGAGTGTGTGTGTGAGTGTGAGTGTGTGCTAGTGTGCATGAGTGTGTGAGTGTGTGCGAGTGTGCGTGTGAGTGAGTGTGTGTGCGAGTGTGTGCGAGTGTGTGAGTGTGTGTGCGAATGTGTGTGCGAGTGTGTATGAGTGTATGTGTGAGTGTGTGCAAGTGTGTGAGAGTGTGTGTGCGAGTGTGTGCAAGTGTGTGCGAGTGAGTGTGTGCGAGTGTGTGCGAGAGTGTGCAAGTGTGTGCGAGTGTGTGTGTGCGAGTGTGTGTGCAATTGTGTATGAGTGTGTGCGAGTGTGTGTGCGTTTGTGCGAGTGTGTGCGTGTGTGTGTGCAAGTGCGTGTGAGTGAGTGCAAGTGTGTGCAAATGTGTGTGCGAGTGTGCGAGTGTGGGCATGCGAGTGTGTGCTAGTGTGCGAGAGTGTGCAAGTGTGTGCGAGTGTGTGTGTGCGAGTGTGTGTGCAATTGTGTATGAGTGTGTGCGAGTGTGTGCGTGTGTGTGTGCAAGTGCGTGTGAGTGAGTGCAAGTGTGTGCAAATGTGTGTGCGAGTGTGCGAGTGTGGGCATGCGAGTGTGTGCTAGTGTGCGCGAGTGTGTGAGTGTGTGCGAGTGTGCGTGAGTAAGTGTGTGTGTGAGTGTGTGCGATTGTTGCCGAGTGTGTGTGTGAGTGTGTAGGACTGTGTGTGCGAGTGTGTGTGCGAGTGTGTGTGTACGAGTGTGTTCGAGTGTGTGCAATTTTGTGCGAGTGTGTGTGTGCGAGTGCGTATGAGTAAGTGTGTGCGAATGTGTGCGAGTGTGTGCAAGTGTGTGTGCGAGTGTGTTTGCGAGTGTGTGCGTGCGACTGTGTGTGTGCGACTGTGTGCGAGTGTGTGCGAGTGTTTGCGTGTGTGTGCGCGTGTGTGTGCGTGTGTACGAGTGTGTGCGAGTGTGTGGGTGCGAGTGTGTGCAAGTGTGTGCGAGTGTGTGTGAGTGTGTGTGTGAGTGTGTGTGAATGTGTGCGAGTGTGTGCGTGTGAGTGCGAGTGTGTGCAAATGTGTGCGAGAGTGTGTGAGTGTGGGCGTGCGAGTGTGTGCGAGTGTGCGTGAGTGTGCGCGAGTGTGTGCGTGTGAGTGAGTGTGTGTGTGAGTGTGAGTGTGTGCTAGTGTGCATGAGTGTGTGAGTGTGTGCGAGTGTGCGCGAGTGTGCGTGTGAGTGAGTGAGTGTGTGTGCGAGTGTGTGTGTGAGTGTGTAGGACTGTATGTGCAAGTGTGTACGAGTGTGTAGGAGTGTGTGCGAGTGTGTGCGATTGTGTGTGTGAGTGTGTAGGACTGTATGTGCAAGTGTGTGCGAGTGTGTTTGAGTGTGTGAGTGTGTGCGAGTGTGTGTGAGTGTGTGTGAGTGTGTGCAAGTGTGTGTGTGCAAGTGTGTGTGTGCAAGTGTGTGTGTGCAAGTGTGTGTGTGCAAGTGTGTTCGAGTGTGTGTGCGAGTGTGTATGAGTGTCTGTGTGTGCAAGTGTGTTTGCGAGTGTGTGCGTGTGAGTGAGTGTGTGTGTGAGTGTGAGTGTGTGCTAGTGTGCATGAGTGTGTGAGTGTGTGCGAGTGTGCGTGTGAGTGAGTGTGTGTGCGAGTGTGTGCGAGTGTGTGAGTGTGTGTGCGAGTGAGTGTGTGCGAGTGTGTATGAGTGTATGTGCGAGTGTGTGCAAGTGTGTGAGAGTGTGTGAGAGTGTGTGTGTGCGAGTGTGTGCAAGTGTGTTTGAGTGAGTGTGTGCGAGTGTGTGCGAGAGTGTGCAAGTGTGTGCGAGTGTGTGTGTGCGAGTGTGTGTGCAATTGTGTATGAGTGTGTGCGAGTGTGTGTGCGTTTGTGCGAGTGTGTGCGTGTGTGTGTGCAAGTGCGTGTGAGTGAGTGCAAGTGTGTGCAAATGTGTGTGCGAGTGTGCGAGTGTGGGCATGCGAGTGTGTGCTAGTGTGCGAGAGTGTGCAAGTGTGTGCGAGTGTGTGTGTGCGAGTGTGTGTGCAATTGTGTATGAGTGTGTGCGAGTGTGTGTGCGTTTGTGCGAGTGTGTGCGTGTGTGTGCGAGTGAGTGTGAGTGAGTGCAAGTGTGTGCAAATGTGTGCGCGAGTGTGCGAGTGTGGGCATGCGAGTGTGTGCTAGTGTGCGCGAGTGTGTGTGAGTGTGCGTGAGTAAGTGTGTGTGTGAGTGTGTGCGAGTGTTGCCGAGTGTGTGTGCGAGTGTGTGTGCAAGTGTGTGTGTACGAGTGTGTTCGAGTGTGTGCAATTTTGTGCGAGTGTGTGTGTGCGAGTGCGTATGAGTAAGTGTGTGCGAATGTGTGCGAGTGTGTGCGCGAGGGTGTGTGCACGTGTGTGCATGTGACTGTGTGTGTGCGACTGTGGGCGAGTGTGTGCGTGTGTTTGCGTGTGTGTGCGCGTGTCTGTGCGTGTGTACGAGTGTGTGCGAGTGTGTGGGTGCGAGTGTGTGCAAGTGTGTGCGAGTGTGTGTGAGTGTGAGTGTGTGTGAATGTGTGCGAGTCTGTGTGTGCGAGTGTGTGTGTGCGATTGTGTATGAGTGTGTGCGAGTATGTGTGTGAGCGTGTGCGAGTGTGTGCGTGTGAGTGCATGCGAGTGAGTGCCAGTGTGTGCAAATGTGTGCGAGTGTGTGCGAGTGTGCGCGAATGTGCGTGAGTGTGTGCGTGTGAGTGAGTGTGTGTGTGAGTGTGAGTGTGTGCTAGTGTGCATGAGTGTGTGAGTGTGTGCGAGTGTGCGCGAGTGTGCGTGTGAGTGAGTGTGTGTGCGAGTGTGTGTGAGTGTGTACGAGTGGGTGTAGGAGTGTGTGCGAGTGTGTGCGATTGTGTGTGTGAGTGTGTAGCACTGTATGTGCAAGTGTGTGCGAGTGTGTTTGAGTGTGTGAGTGTGTGCGAGTGTGTGTGAGTGTTTGTGAGTGTGTGCGAGTGTGTGTGTGCGAGTGTGTGTGTGCGAGTGTGTGTCTGTGCAAGTGTGTTCGAGTGTGTGTGCGAGTGTGTATGAGTGTGTGTGTGTGCAAGTGTGTGCGTGAGTGTGTGCATGTGAGTGAGTGTGTGTGTGAGTGTGAGTGTGTGCTAGTGTGCATGAGTGTGTGCGAGTGTGCGTGTGAGTGAGTGAGTGTGTGTGCGAGTGTGTGTGTGAGTGTGTGCAAGTGTGTTTGAGTGTGTGTGCGAGTGTGTATGAGTGTGTGTGTGTGCAAGTGTGTGCGCGTGTGTGTGAGTGTCTGTGAGTGTGTGCATGAGTGAGTGTGTGCGAGTGTGTGTGAGTTTGTGTGTGTGTGTGAGGGTGTGCGAGTGTGTGCGTGTGAGTGTGTGCGAGTGTGTGTGTGAGTGTGTGTGTGCAATTGTGTATTAGTGAATGTGTGCGAGTGTGCGTGAGTGTGTGTGTATGTGAGTGAGTGAGTGTGTGTGTGCGAGTGTGTGCGAGTGAGTGTGAGTGAGTGTGTGCGAGTGTGTGTGTGCGATTGTGCATAAGTGTGTGCGAGTGTGTGTGTGAGTGTGTAGGACTGTGTGTGCGAGTGTGTGTGCGAGTGTGTGCGAGTGTGTGTGAGTGTGTGTAGGAGTGTGTGTAGGAGTGTGTGCGATTGTGTGTGTGAGTGTGTAGTACTGTATGTGCGACTTTGTTCGAGTGTGTGTGTGCGAGTATGTGAGCATGTGTGAGTGTGTGCAAGTGTGTGCGTGCGAGTGTGTGTGTGCAAGTGTGTGTGATTGTGTATGAGTGAGTGTGTGCGAGTGTGCGTGCAAGTGTGTTTGAGTGTGTTTGTGCAAGTGTGTATGAGTGTGTCTGTGCGAGTGTGTGCAAGTGTGTTTGTGCGAGTGTGTATGAGTGTGTGTGTGCGAGTGTGTGCAAGTGTGTGTGATTGTGTGTGAGTGTGTGTATGAGTGAGTGTGTGCGAGTGTGTGCGAGTGTGTGTGCGAGTGTGTGCGCGAGTGTGTGCGTGTGAGTGTGTGCGAGTGTGTGCGATTGTGTGTGTGAGTGTGTAGGACTGTATGTGCGAGTGTGTGTGACTGTGTTCGAGTGTGTGTGTGCGAGTGTGTGAGCATGTGTGAGTGTGTGCAAGTGTGTGCGTGCGAGTGTGTGTGTGCGAGTGTGTGTGATTGTGTATGAGTGTGTGCGAGTGTGTGCGAGTATGTGTGTGAGCGTGTGCGAGTGTGTGCGAGTGTGTGCGTGCGAGTGCATGCGAGTGAGTGCGAGTGTGTGCAAATGTGTGCGAGAGTGTGCGAGTGTGGGCGTGCGAGTGTGTGCGAGTGTGCGCGAGTGTGTGAGTGAGTGTGTGTGTGAGTGTGAGTGTGTGCTAGTGTGCATGAGTGTGTGAGTGTGTGCGAGTGTGCACGAGTGTGCGTGTGAGTGAGTGTGTGTGCGAGTGTGTGTGATTGTGTGTGAGTGTGTACGAGTGTGTGTAGGAGTGTGTGCGAGTGTGTGCGATTGTGTGTGTGAGTGTGTAGGACTGTATGTGCAAGTGTGTGCGAGTGTGTTTGAGTGTGTGAGTGTGTGCGAGTGTGTGTGAGTGTGTGCAAGTGTGTGTGTGCAAGTGTGTTCGAGTGTGTGTGCGAGTGTGTATGAGTGTCTGTGTGTGCAAGTGTGTTCGCGAGTGTGTGCGTGTGAGTGAGTGTGTGTGTGAGTGTGAGTGTGTGCTAGTGTGCATGAGTGTGTGAGTGTGTGCGAGTGTGCGTGTGAGTGAGTGTGTGTGCGAGTGTGTGCGAGTGTGCGAGTGTGTGTGCGAGTGTGTATGAGTGTATGTGTGAGTGTGTGCAAGTGTGTGAGAGTGTGTGTGCGAGTGTGTGCAAGTGTGTGCGAGTGAGTGTGTGCGAGTGTGTGCGAGAGTGTGCAAGTGTGTGCGAGTGTGTGTGTGCGAGTGTGTGTGCAATTGTGTATGAGTGTGTGCGAGTGTGTGTGCGTTTGTGCGAGTGTGTGCGTGTGTGTGTGCAAGTGCGTGTGAGTGAGTGCAAGTGTGTGCAAATGTGTGTGCGAGTGTGCGAGTGTGGGCATGCGAGTGTGTGCTAGTGTGCGAGAGTGTGCAAGTGTGTGCGAGTGTGTGTGTGCGAGTGTGTGTGCAATTGTGTATGAGTGTGTGCGAGTGTGTGCGTGTGTGTGTGCAAGTGCGTGTGAGTGAGTGCAAGTGTGTGCAAATGTGTGTGCTAGTGTGCGCGAGTGTGTGAGTGTGTGCAAGTGTGCGTGAGTAAGTGTGTGTGTGAGTGTGTGCGAGTGTTGCCGAGTGTGTGCGTGAGTGTGCGCGAGTGTGTGCGTGTGAGTGAGTGTGAGTGTGTGCTAGTGTGCATGAGTGTGTGAGTGTGTGCGAGTGTGCGCGAGTGTGCGTGTGAGTGAGTGAGTGTGTGTGCGAGTGTGTGTGATTGTGTGTGAGTGTGTACGAGTGTGTGTAGGAGTGTGTGCGAGTGTGTGTGATTGTGTGTGTGAGTGTGTAGGACTGTATGTGCAAGTGTGTGCGAGTGTGTTTGAGTGTGTGAGTGTGTGCGAGTGTGTGTGAGTGTGTGCAAGTGTGTGTGTGCAAGTGTGTGTGTGCAAGTGTGTGTGTGCAAGTGTGTGTGTGCAAGTTTGTTCGAGTGTGTGTGCGAGTGTGTATGAGTGTCTGTGTGTGCAAGTGTGTTTGCGAGTGTGTGCGTGTGAGTGAGTGTGTGTGTGAGTGTGAGTGTGTGCTAGTGTGCATGAGTGTGTGAGTGTGTGCGAGTGTGCGTGTGAGTGAGTGTGTGTGCGAGTGTGTGCGAGTGTGTGAGTGTGTGTGCGAGTGAGTGTGTGCGAGTGTGTATGAGTGTATGTGCGAGTGTGTGCAAGTGTGTGAGAGTGTGTGAGAGTGTGTGTGTGCGAGTGTGTGCAAGTGTGTTTGAGTGAGTGTGTGCGAGTGTGTGCAAGTGTGTGCGAGTGTGTGTGTGCGAGTGTGTGTGCAATTGTGTATGAGTGTGTGCGAGTGTGTGTGCGTTTGTGCGAGTGTGTGCGTGTGTGTGTGCAAGTGCGTGTGAGTGAGTGCAAGTGTGTGCAAATGTGTGTGCGAGTGTGCGAGTGTGGGCATGCGAGTGTGTGCTAGTGTGCGAGAGTGTGCAAGTGTGTGCGAGTGTGTGTGTGCGAGTGTGTGTGCAATTGTGTATGAGTGTGCGAGTGTGTGTTCGTTTGTGCGAGTGTGTGCGAGTGTGTGCGTGTGTGTGTGCAAGTGCGTGTGAGTGAGTGCAAGTGTGTGCAAATGTGTGTGCGAGTGTGCGAGTGTGGGCATGCGAGTGTGTGCTAGTGTGCGCGAGTGTGTGAGTGTGTGCGAGTGTTGCCGAGTGTGTGTGTGAGTGTGTAGGACTGTGTGTGCGAGTGTGTGCGAGTGTGTGTGCGAGTGTGTGTGTACGAGTGTGTTCGAGTGTGTGCAATTTTGTGCGAGTGTATGTGTGCGAGTGCGTATGAGTAAGTGTGTGCGAATGTGTGCGAGTGTGTGCGAGTGTGTGTGCGAGTGTGTGTGTGAGTGTGTGCGTGCGACTGTGTGTGTGCGAGTGTGTGCGAGTGTTTGCGTGTGAGTGCGCGTGTGTGTGCGTGTGTACGAGTGTGTGCGAGTGTGTGGGTGCGAGTGTGTGCAAGTGTGTGTGTGAGTGTGTGTGAATGTGTGCGAGTCTGTGTGTGCGAGTGTGTGTGTGCGATTGTGTATGAGTGTGAGCGAGTATGTGTGTGAGTGTGTGCGAGTGTGTGCGTGCGAGTGCATGCGAGTGAGTGCGAGTGTGTGCAAATGTGTGCGAGAGTGTGCGCGAGTGTGCGCGAGTGTGTGCGTGTGAGTGTGTTTGTGAGTGTGAGTGTGTGCTAATGTGCATGAGTGTGTGAGTGTGTGCGAGTGTGCGCGAGTGTGCGTGTGAGTGAGTGAGTGTGTGTGCGAGTGTGTGTAAGTGTGTGTGAGTGTGTACGAGTGTGTGTAGGAGTGTGTGCGAGTGTGTGCGATTGTGTGTGTGAGTGTGTAGGACTGTATGTGCAAGTGTGTGCGAGTGTGTTTGAGTGTGTGAGTGTGTGTGAGTGTGTGCGAGTGTGTGCAAGTGTGTGTGTGCGAGTGTGTGTGTGCAAGTGTGTGTGTGCAAGTGTGTGCGAGTGTGTATGAGTGTGTGTGTGCAAGTGTGTGCGCGAGTGTGTGCGCGAGTGTGTGCGTGTGAGTGAGTGTGTGTGTGTGAGTGTGAGTGTGTGCTAGTGTGCATGAGTGTGAGTGTGTGTGTGCGAGTGTGCGTGTGAGTCAGTGAGTGTGTGTGCGAGTGTGTGTGTGAGTGTGTGCAAGTGTGTTTGAGTGTGTGTGTGAGTGTGCATGAGTGAATGTGTGTGAGTTTGTGTGAGTTTGTGTGTGTGTGAGTGTGTGCGAGTGTGTGTGTGTGAGTGTGTGCGAGTGTGTGTGTGAGTGTGTGCGAGTGTGTGTGTGCGATTGTGTATTAGTGAATGTGTGCGAGTGTGCGTGAGAGTGAGTGAGTGTGTGTGTGCGAGTCTGTGCGAGTGAGTGTGAGTGAGTGTGTGCGAGTGTGTGCGAGTGTGTGTGTGCGATTGTGCATAAGTGTGTGCGAGTGTGTGTGTGAGTGTGTAGGACTGTGTGTGCGAGTGTGTGTGCGAGTGTGTGTGCGTGTGTGTGAGTGTGTGTAGGAGTGTGTGTGAGTGTGTGCGATTGTGTGTGTGAGTGTATAGTACTGTATGTGCGACTGTGTTCGAGTGTGTGTGTGCGAGTGTGTGAGCATGTGTGAGTGTGTGCAAGTGTGTGCGTGCGAGTGTGTGTGATTGTGTATGAGTGAGTGTGTGCGAGTGTGTGTGCAAGTGTGTTTGAGTGTGTTTGCGCAAGTGTGTATGAGTGTGTGTGTGCGAGTGTGTGCAAGTGTGTTTGTGCGAGTGTGTATGAGTGTGTGTGTGCGAGTGTGTGCAAGTGTGTGTGATTGTGTGTGAGTGTGTGTATGAGTGAGTGTGTGCGAGTGTGTGCGCGAGTGTGTGCGTGTGAGTGTGTGCGAGTGTGTGCGAGTGTGTGTAAGTGTGTGCGATTGTGTGTGTGAGTGTGTAGGACTGTATGTGCGAGTGTGTGTGACTGTGTTCGAGTGTGTGTGTGCGAGTGTGTGAGTGTGTGCAAGTGTGTGTGTGCGAGTGTGTGTGATTGTGTATGAGTGAGTGTGTGCGAGTGTGTGCGAGTGTGTGTGCAAGTGTGTTTGAGTGTGTTTGTGCAAGTGTGTATGAGTGTGTGTGTGCGAGTGTGTGCAAGTGTGTTTGTGCGAGTGTGTATGAGTGTGTGTGTGCGAGTGTGTGCAAGTGTGTGTGATTGTGTGTGAGTGTGTGTATGAGTGAGTGTGTGCGAGTGTGTGTGCGAGTGTGTGTGCGAGTGTGTGCGTGTGAGTGTGTGCGAGTGTGTGCGAGTGTGTGTAAGTGTGTGCGATTGTGTGTGTGAGTGTGTAGGACTGTATGTGCGAGTGTGTGTGACTGTGTTCGAGTGTGTGTGCGAGTGTGTGAGTGTGTGCAAGTGTGTGCGTGCGAGTGTGTGTGTGCGAGTGTGTGTGATTGTGTATGAGTGAGTGTGTGCGAGTGTGTGTGCAAGTGTGTTTGAGTGTGTTTGTGCAAGTGTGTATGAGTGTGTGCGAGTGTGTGCAAGTGTGTTTGTGCGAGTGTGTATGAGTGTGTGTGTGCGAGTGTGTGCAAGTGTGTGTGATTGTGTGTGAGTGTGTGTATGAGTGAGTGTGTGCGAGTGTGTGTGCGAGTGTGTGCGCGAGTATGTGCGTGCTGGTGTGCGCGAGTGTGTGTAGTAGTGTGTGTGACTGTGTGCGATTGTGTGTGTGAGTGTGTAGGACTGTATGTGCGAGTTTGTGCGACTGTGTTCTAGTGTGTGTGTGCGAGTGTGTGAGCATGTGTGAGTGTGCAAGTGTGTGTGTGCAAGTGTGTGCGTGCGAGTGTGTGCGAGTGTGTGCGAGTGTGTCCGAATGTGTGCGAGTGTGTGCGTGCGAGTGTGCGCGAGTGTGCACGAGTGTGTGCATGTAAGTGTGTGCGTGCGAGTGTGTGCGAGTGTGCTCGAGTGAATGGGTGAGAGTGTGTGCGAGTGTGTGTGAGTGTGTGCAAGTAAGTGTGTGTGAGAGTGTATGAGTGAGTGTGTGTGAGTGTGTGTGTGCGAGTTTGTGTGCGAGTGTGTGCGAGTGAGTGTGTGCGAGTTTGTGTGCGAGTGTGTGTGCGAGTGTGTGTGTGCGAGTGTGTGTGTGCGTGCGAATGTGTGTGCGTGTGAGTGTGTGCGAGTGTGTATGAGCGTATGTGCGAGTGTGTGCCAGTGTGTGCGAGTGTGTGTGCGAGTGTGTGCAAGTGTGTGCGAGTGTGTGCGAGTGTGTGCGAGTGTGTGTGTGCGAGTGTGTGTGTGCGAGTGTGTGTGCAATTGTGTATGAGTGTGTGCGAGTGTGTGTGCGTTTGTGCGAGTGTGTGCGTGTGTGTGTGCAAGTGCGTGTGAGTGAGTGCAAGTGTGTGCAAATGTGTGTGCGAGTGTGCGAGTGTGGGCATACGAGTGTGTGCTAGTGTGCGAGAGTGTGCAAGTGTGTGCGAGTGTGTGTGTGCGAGTGTGTGTGCAATTGTGTATGAGTGTGTGCAAGTGTGTGTGCGTTTGTGCGAGTGTGTGTGTGTGCAAGTGCGTGTGAGTGAGGGCAAGTGTGTGCAAATGTGTGTGCGAGTGTGCGAGTGTGGGCATGCGAGTGTGTGCTAGTGTGTGCGAGTGTGTGAGTGTGTGCGAATGTTGCCGAGTGTGTGTGTGAGTGTGTAGGACTGTGTGTGCGAGTGTGTGCTAGTGTGTGTGCGAGTGTGTGTGTACGAGTGTGTTCGAGTGTGTGCAATTTTGTGCGAGTGTGTGTGTGCGAGTGCGTATGAGTAAGTGTGTGCGAATGTGTGCGAGTGTGTGCGAGTGTGTGTGCGAGTGTGTGTGTGAGTGTGTGCGTGCGACTGTGTGTGTGCGAGTGTGTGCGAGTGTGTGCGAGTGTTTGCGTGTGAGTGCGCGTGTGTGTGCGTGTGTATGAGTGTGTGCGAGTGTGTGGGTGCGAGTGTGTGCAAGTGTGTGCGAGTGTGTGTGAGTGTGTGTGTGAGTGTGTGTGAATGTGTGCGAGTCTGTGTGTGCGAGTGTGTGTGTGCGATTGTGTATGAGTGTGTGCGAGTATGTGTGTGAGTGTGTGCGAGTGTGTGCGAGTTTGTGCGTGCGAGTGCATGCGAGTGAGTGCGAGTGTGTGCAAATGTGTGCGAGTGTGGGCGTGCGAGTGTGTGCGAGTGTGCGCGAGTGTGCGCGAGTGTGGGCGTGTGAGTGTGTTTGTGAGTGTGAGTGTGTGCTAGTGTGCATGAGTGTGTGAGTGTGTGCGAGTGTGCGTGAGTGTGCATGTGAGTGAGTGTGTGTGCGAGTGTGTGTGAGTGTGTGTGAGTGTGTACGAGTGTGTGTAGGAGTGTGTGCGAGTGTGTGCGATTGTGTGTGTGAGTGTGTAGGACTGTATGTGCAAGTGTGTGCGAGTGTGTTTGAGTGTGTGAGTGTGTGCGAGTGTGTGTGAGTGTGTGCAAGTGTGTGTGTGCGAGTGTGTGTGTGCAAGTGTGTGTGTGCAAGTGTGTTCGAGTGTGTGTGCGAGTGTGTATGAGTGTGTGTGTGTGCAAGTGTGTGCGCGAGTGTGTGCGTGTGAGTGAGTGTGTGTGTGAGTGTGAGTGTGTGCTAGTGTGCATGAGTGTGAGTGTGTGTGTGCGTGTGAGTGAGTGAGTGTGTGTGTGAGTGTGTGCAAGTGTGTTCGAGTGTGTGTGTGCGAGTGTGTGTGTGCGATTGTGCATGAGTGTGTGCGAGTATGTGTGCAAATGTGTGCGAGAGTGTGCGAGTGTGGGCGTGCGAGTGTGTGCGAGTGTGCGCGAGTGTGCGCGAGTGTGTGCGTGTGAGTGTGTTTGTGAGTGTGAGTGTGTGCTAGTGTGCATGAGTGTGTGCGAGTGTGCGCGAGTGTGCGTGTGAGTGAGTGAGTGTGTGTGCGAGTGTGTGTAAGTGTGTGTGAGTGTGTAGGAGTGTGTGTAGGAGTGTGTGCGAGTGTGTGCGAGTGTGTGTGTGCGATTGTGCATAAGTGTGTGCGAGTGTGTGTGAGTGTGTAGGACTGTATGTGCAAGTGTGTGCGAGTGTGTTTGAGTGTGTGAGTGTGTGCGAGTGTGTGTGAGTGTGTGCAAGTGTGTGTGTGCGAGTGTGTGTGTGCAAGTGTGTGTGTGCAAGTGTGTGCGAGTGTGTATGAGTGTGTGTGTGTGCAAGTGTGTGCGCGAGTGTGTGCGCGAGTGTGTGCGTGTGAGTGAGTGTGTGTGTGTGAGTGTGAGTGTGTGCTAGTGTGCATGAGTGTGAGTGTGTGTGTGTGCGAGTGTGCGTGTGAGTCAGTGAGTGTGTGTGCGAGTGTGTGCGAGTGTGTGTGTGAGTGTGTGCAAGTGTGTTCGAGTGTGTGTGTGAGTGTGCATGAGTGAGTGTGTGCGAGTGTGTGTGAGTTTGTGTGTGTGAGTGTGTGCGAGTGTGTGTGTGTGAGTGTGTGCGTGTGAGTGTGTGCGAGTGTGTGTGTGATTGTGTGCGAGTGTGTGTGTGCGATTGTGTATTAGTGAATGTGTGCGAGTGTGCGTGAGAGTGAGTGAGTGTGTGTGTGCGAGTGTGTGCGAGTGAGTGTGAGTGTGTGCGAGTGTGTGCGAGTGTGTGTGTGCGATTGTGCATAAGTGTGTGCGAGTGTGTGTGTGAGTGTGTAGGACTGTGTGTGCGAGTGTGTGTGCGAGTGTGTGTGCGTGTGTGTGAGTGTGTGTAGGAGTGTGTGTGAGTGTGTGCGATTGTGTGTGTGAGTGTGTAGTACTGTATGTGGGACTGTGTTCGAGTGTGTGTGTGCGAGTGTGTGAGCATGTGTGAGTGTGTGCAAGTGTGTGCGTGCGAGTGTGTGTGGTTGTGTATGAGTGAGTGTGTGCGAGTGTGTGCGAGTGTGTGTGCAAGTGTGTTTGAGTGTGTTTGTGCAAGTGTGTATGAGTGTGTGTGTGCGAGTGTGTGCAAGTGTGTTTGTGCGAGTGTGTATGAGTGTGTGTGTGCGAGTGTGTGCAAGTGTGTGTGATTGTGTGTGAGTGTGTGTATGAGTGAGTGTGTGCGAGTGTGTGTGCTAGTGTGTGCGCGAGTGTGTGCGTGTGAGTGTGTGCGAGTGTGTTTAAGTGTGTGCGATTGTGTGTGTGAGTGTGTAGGACTGTATGTGCGAGTGTGTGTGACTGTGTTCGAGTGTGTGTGTGCGAGTGTGTGAGTGTGTGCAAGTGTGTGCGTGCGAGTGTGTGTGTGCGAGTGTGTGTGATTGTGTATGAGTGAGTGTGTGCGAGTGTGTGCGAGTGTGTGTGCAAGTGTGTTTGAGTGTGTTTGTGCAAGTGTGTATGAGTGTGTGCGAGTGTGTGCAAGTGTGTTTGTGCGAGTGTGTATGAGTGTGTGTGTGTGAGTGTGTGCAAGTGTGTGTGACTGTGTGTGAGTGTGTGTATGAGTGAGTGTGTGCGAGTGTGTGTGCGAGTGTGTGCGCGAGTGTGTGCGTGCGGGTGTGCGCGAGTGTGTGTAGTAGTGTGTGTGACTGTGTGCGATTGTGTGTGTGAGTGTGTAGGACTGTATGTGCGAGTGTGTGCGACTGTGTTCGAGTGTGTGTGTGCGACAGTGTGTGAGCATGGGTGAGTGTGTGCAAGTGTGTGTGTGCAAGTGTGTGCGTACGAATGTGTGCGAGTGTGTCCGAATGTGTGCGAGTGTGTGCGTGCGAGTGTGCGCGAGTGTGCACGAGTGTGTGCATGTAAGTGTGTGCGTGCGAGTGTGTGCGAGTGTGCTCGAGTGAATGGGTGAGAGTTTGTGCAAGTGTGTGCGAGTGTGTACGAGTGTGTGCAAGTGTGTGCGAGTGAGTGTGTGCGAGTGTGTGTGCGAGTGTGTGCGTGCGAGTGTGTGCGGGTGTGTGCGTGTGAGTGAGTGCGAGTGTGTGCAAATGTGTGTGAGCGTGTGCGAGTGTGTGTGAGTGTGTGCGAGTGTGCGCATGTGAGTGAGTGTGTGTGTGTCTGTGTGAGTGTGTGCTTGCGAGTGTTTGCTAGTGTGCGCGAGTGTGTGAGTGTGTGCGAGTGTGCGTGAGTGTGTGTGTGTGAGTGAGTGAGTGTGTGTGTGCGAGTGTGTGCGAGTGAGTGTGAGTGAGTGTGTGCGAGTGTGTGCAAGTGTGTGTGTGCGATTGTGCATGAGTGTGTGCGAGTGTGTGTTTGCAATTGTGTATGAGTGTGTGTGAGTTTGTGCGAGTGTGTGCGTGTGTGTACGAGTGCGTGCGAGTACGCGCAAATGTGTGTGAGAGTGTACGAGTGTGGGCGTGCGAGTGTGTGCTAGTGTGCGTGAGTGTGTGAGTATGTGCGAGTGTGCGTGAGTAAGTGTGTGTGTAAGTGCGTGCGAGTGTTTCCGAGTGTGTGTGTGAGTGTGTAGGACTGTGTGTGCGAGTGTGTGCGAGTGTGTGTGCGAGTGTGTGAGTACAAGTGTGTTCGAGAGTGTGCAATTGTGTGCGAGTGTGTGTGCGAGTACGTATGAGTGAGTGTGTGCGAGTGTGTGTTTGCGAGTGTGTGCGAGTGTGTGCGAGTGTGTGCGAGTGTGTATGAGTGTATGTGCAAGTGTGTGCGCGAGTGTGTTTTAGAGTGTGTGCAATTGTGTGCGTGCGAGTGTGCTCGAGTGAGTGGGTGCGTGTAAGTGTGTGCGTGCGAGTGTGTGCGAATATGTGCGAGTGTGTGCGAGTGTGTGCATGCGAGTGTGTGCGTGTAAGTGTTTGCGTTCGAGTGTGTGCGAGTGTGTGCAAGTGTGTGAGTGTGTGTGAGTGTGTGTGCTAGTGTGTGCAAATGTGCCCGAGTGTGCACGAGTGAGTGTGTGCGAGTGTGTGTGAGTGTGTGTGCGAGTGTGTGCGTGCGAGTGTGTGCGAGTGTGTGTGAGTGTGTGTGTGAGAGTGTGCGAGTGTGTGCAAATGTGTGCGAGTGTGCACGAGTGAGTGGGTGCGAGTATGCGCGAGTGTGTGTGAGTGTGTGCATGTGAGTGTGTGCAAGCGTGCGTGCGATTGTGTGTGCAAGCGTGTGTGTGCGCGAGTGTGTGCGAGTGTGTATGAGTGTGTGTGCGAGTGTGTGAGTGTGTGTGTGCAAGTATGTATGAGTGTGTGCGAGTGTGTGTACGAGTGTGTGTGCGATTGTGCATAAGTGTGTGCGAGTGTGTGTGAGTGTGTGTGAGTATGTGTGTGAGTGTTTGTGTGCGAGTGTGTTCGATTGTGTGTGAGTGTGTACGAGTGTGTGTGAGTGTGTGCCAGTGTGTGCGAGTGTGTGTGCGAGTGTGTGTGAGTGTGTGCGAGTGTGTGCGATTGTGTGTGTGAGTGTGTAGGACTATATGTGCAAGTGTGTATGAGTGTGTGTGTGAGTGTGTGCAAGTGTGTGCGAGTGTGTGCAAGTGTGTGCGAGTGTGTGCGTGCGAGTGTGTGCGTGCGAGTGTGTGCGTGCGAGTGTGTGCGTGCGAGTGTGTGCGACTGTGTGCGAGTGTGTGCGAGTGTGTCCGAATGTGTGTGAGTGTGTGCGTGCGAGTGTGCCCGAGTGTGCACGAGTGTGTGCATGTAAGTGTGTGCGTGCGAGTGTGTGCGAGTGTGCTCGAGTGAATGGGTGAGAGTGTGTGCGAGTGTGTGTGAGTGTGTGCAAGTAAGTGTGTGTGAGAGTGTATGAGTGAGTGTGTGTGAGTGTGTGTGCGAGTTTGTGTGCAAGTGTGTGCGAGTGAGTGTGTGCGAGTGTGTGCGAGTTTGTGTGCGAGTGTGTGTGTGTGCGTGTGTGCGTGTGAGTGTGTGCGAGTGTGTATGAGTGTATGTGCGAGTGTGTGCAATTGTGTATGAGTGTGTGCGAGTGTGTGAGTGCGAATGTGTGTGCGTGTGAGTGTGTGCGAGTGTGTATGAGTGTATGTGCGAGTGTGTGCAATTGTGTATGAGTGTGTGCGAGTGTGTGTGAGTTTGTGCAAGTGTGTGCGTGTGTTCGTGCGAGTGCGTGCGAGTGAGTGCGGGTGTGTGCGAGTGTGTGTATGCGAGTGTGTGTGCGATTGTGTATGAGTGTGTGTGAGTTTGTGCGAGTGTGTGCGTGTGTGCGCGAGTGCGTGCGAGTACGCGCAAATGTGTGCGAGTGTGGGCGTGCGAGTGTGTGCTAGTGTGCGCGAGTGTGTGAGTGTGTGTGAGTGTGCGTGAGTAAGTGTGTGTGTAAGTGCATGCGAGTGTTTCCGAGTGTGTGTGTGAGTATGTAGGACTGTGTGCGAGTGTGTTCGAGTATGTGCAATTGTGTGCGAGTGTGTGTGCGAGTGCGTATGAGTGAGTGTGTGCGATTGTGTGTTTGCGAATGTGTGTGCGAGTGTGTGCGAGTGTGTATGAGTGTATGTGCGAGTGTGTGCGCGAGTGTGTGTTTTAGAGTGTGTGCAATTGTGTGCGTGTGAGTGTGTGCATGAGTCTGTGCGTGCGAGTGTGCTCGAGTGAGTGGGTGCGTGTAAGTGTGTGCGTGCGAGTGTGTGCGAATGTGTGCGAGTGTGTGCGAGTGTGTGCGAGCAAGTGTTTGCGTGCGAGTGTGTGCGAGTGTGTGCAAGTGTGTGAGTGTGTGCGAGTGTGTGTGCGAGTGTGTGCGAGTGTGTGCAAATGTGCCCGAGTGTGCGCGAGTGTGCACGAGTGAGTGGGTGCGAGTGTGTGTGAGTGTGTATGAGTGAGTGTGTGCGTGTGTGCGAGTTTGTGTGCGAGTGAGTGTGTGCGAATGTGTGCGAGTGTGTTTGTGAGTGTGTGTGCGAGTGTGTGCGTGAGAGTGTGTGCGAGTGTGTGTGCGAGTGTGTGCAAGTTTTTGCGATTGTGTGTGTGAGTGTGTAGGACTGTATGTGCGAGTGTGTGCGAGTGTGTATGAGTGTGTGTGTGAGTGTGTGCAAGTGTGTGTGAGTGAGTGTGTGTGAGTAGGTGTGCGAGTGTGTGTGCGAGTGTGTGCGATTTTGTGTGAGAGTGTGTAGGACTGTATGTGCGAGTGTGTGCGAGTGTGTATGAGTGTGTGTGTGAGTGTGTGCAAGTGTGTGCGAGTGAATGTGTGTGAGTGTGTGTGCGAGTGTGTGTATGAGTGTGTGTGTGCAAGTGTGTGCGAGTGAATGTGTGTGAGTGTGTGTGCGAGTGTGTGCATGCGAGTGTGTGCGTGCGAGTGTGCACGAGTGTGTGCGTGTAAGTGTGTGCGTGCGAGTGTGTGCGAGTGTGCTCAAGTGAATGGGTGCGAGTGTGTGCGAGTGTGTGTGAGTGTGTGCGAATGAGTGTGTGTGAGTGTGTGTGAGTGTGTGCGATTGTGTGTGAGTGTGTGCGAGTGTGTGCGAGTGTGTGTGTGTGTGTGCGAATGTGTGTGCGAATGTGTGTGTGAGTGTGTGTGCGAGTGCGTGTGCGAGTGTGTGTGCGAGAGTGAGCGAGTGTGTGCGAGTGTGTGCAAATGTGCCCGAGTGTGCGCGAGTGTCCACGAGTGAGTGGGTGCGAGTGTGTGCGAGTATGTGTGAGTTTGTGCATTTGAGTGTGTGCGAGCGTGTGCGAGTGTGTGTGAGTGTGTGTGCGAGTGTGTGTGCGAGTGTGTGTGCGAGAGTGTGCGAGTGTGTGCAAATGTGCCCGAGTGTGCACGAGTGAGTGTGTGCGAGTGTGTGTGAGTGTGTGCATGTGAGTGTGTGCGAGCGTGTGCGAGTGTGTGTGAGTGTGTGTGCGAGTGTGTGTGCGAGTGTGTGTGCGAGTGTGTGCGAGAGTGTGAGAGTGTGTCCGAGTGTGTGCAAATGTGCCCGAGTGTGCGCGAGTGTGCACGAGTGAGTGGGTGCGAGTGGGTGCGAGTATGTGTGAGTGTGTGCATGTGAGTTTGTGTGCGAGTGTGTGTGCATGTGTGTGTGTGCGAGTGTGTGCGAGTGTGTATGAGTGTGTGTGCGAGTGTGTGCAAGTGTGTGTGAGTGTGTGTGAGTGTGTGTGTGCAAGTATGTATGGGTGTGTGTACGAGTGTGTGTGCGATTGTGCATAAGTGTGTGTGAGTGTGTGTGAGTGTGTGTGAGTGTGTGTGTGAGTGTTTGTGTGCGAGTGTGTTCGATTGTGTGTGAGTATGAGTGAGTGTGTACGAGTGTGTGCGAGTGTGTGCCAGTGTGTGCGAGTGTGTGTGCGAGTGTGTGTGAGTGTGTGCGAGTGTGTGTGTGTGTGTGTGTAGGACTGTATGTGCAAGTGTGTATGAGTGTGTGTGTGAGTGTTTGAAAGTGTGTGCGAGCGTGTGCGAGTGTGTGTGAGTGTGTGTGCGAGTGTGTGTGCGAGAGTGTGCGAGTGTGTGCAAATGTGCCCGAGTGTGCACGAGTGAGTGTGTGCGAGTGTGTGTGAGTGTGTGCATGTGAGTGTGTGCGAGCGTGTGCGAGTGTGTGTGAGTGTGTGTGCGAGTGTGTGTGCGAGTGTGTGTGCGAGTGTGTGCGAGAGTGTGCGAGTGTGTGCGAGTGTGTGCAAATGTGCCCGAGTGTGCGCGAGTGTGCACGAGTGAGTGGGTGCGAGTGGGTGCGAGTATGTGTGAGTGTGTGCATGTGAGTGTGTGTGCGAGTGTGTGTGCATGTGTGTGTGTGAGAGTGTGTGCGAGTGTGTATGAGTGTGTGTGCGAGTGTGTGCAAGTGTTTGTGAGTGTGTGTGAGTGTGTGTGTGCAAGTATGTATGGGTGTGTGTACGAGTGTGTGTGCGATTGTGCATAAGTGTGTGCGAGTGTGTGTAAGTGTGTGTGAGTGTGTGTGTGAGTGTTTGTGTGCGAGTGTGTTCGATTGTGTGTGAGTATGAGTGAGTGTGTACGAGTGTGTGCGAGTGTGTGCCAGTGTGTGCGAGTGTGTGTGCGAGTGTGTGCGAGTGTGTGTGAGTGTGTGTGTGTGTAGGACTGTATGTGCAAGTGTGTATGAGTGTGTGTGTGAGTGTTTGAAAGTGTGCGCGAGTGTGTGCAAGTGTGTGCGAGTGAGAGTGTGCGAGTGTGTGCGTGCGAGTGTGTGCATGCGAGTGTGTGCGTGCGAGTGTGTGCGACTGTGTGTGAGTGTGTGCAAGTGTGTGCGAGTGTGTCCGAATGTGTGCGAGTGTGTGCGTGCGAGTGAGCCTGAGTGTACACGAGTGTGTGCATGTAAGTGTGTGCGTGCGAGTGTGTGTGAGTGTGCTCGAGTGATTGGGTGAGAGTGTGTGTGAGTGTGTGCAAGTAAGTGTGTGTGAGAGTGTATGAGTGAGTGTGTGAGTGTGTGTGAGAGTTTGTGTGCAAGTGTGTGCGAGTGAGTGTGTGCGAGTTTGTGTGCGAGTGTTTGTGCGAGTGTGTGCGTGCGAGTGTGTGTGTGTGCGTGTGTGCGCGCGAGTGTGTGCGAGTGTGTGAGTGCGAATGTGTGTGTGAGTGTGTGCGAGTGTGTATGAGTGTATGTGCGAGTGTGTGCCAGTGTGTGCGAGTGTGTGTGCGAGTGTGTGCAAGTGTGTGCGAGTGTGTGCGAGAGTGTGTGTGCGAGTGTGTGTGCAATTGTGTATGAGTGTGTGCGAGTGTGTGTTAGTTTGTGCAAGTGTGTGCGTGTGTTCGTGCGAGTGAGTGCGGGTGTGTGCGAGTGTGTGTATGCGAGTGTGTGTGCGATTGTGTATGAGTGTGTGTGCGAGTGCGTGCGAGTACGCGCAAATGTGTGCGAGAGTGTGCGAGTGTGGGCGTGCGAGTGTGTGCTAGTGTGCGCGAGTGTGTGAGTGTGTGCGAGTGTGCGTGAGTAAGTGTGTGTGTAAGTGCGTGCGAGTGTTTCCGAGTGTGTGTGTGAGTGTGTAGGACTGTGTGTGTGAGTGTGTGAGTATGAGTGTATTCGAGTGTGTGCAATTGTGTGTGAGTGTGTGTGCGAGTGCGTATGAGTGAGTGTGTGCGAGTGTGTGCGAGTGTGTGCGAGTGTGTGTTTGCGAGTGTGTGCGAGTGTGTGCGCGAGTGTATGTTTTAGAGTGTGTGCAATTGTGTGCGTGCGAGTGTGCTCGAGTGAGTGGGTGCGTGTAAGTGTGTGCGTGCGAGTGTGTGCGAATGTGTGCAAGTGTGTGCGAGTGTGTGCATGCGAGTGTGTGCGTGCAAGTGTTTGCGTGCGAGAGTGTGCATGTGTGTGAGTGTGTGCGAGTGTGTGTGTGAGTGTGTGCGAGTGTGTGCAAATGTACCCGAGTGTGCGCGAGTGTGCACGAGTGAGTGGGTGCGAGTGTGTGTGAGTGTGTATGAGTGAGTGTGTGCGAATGTGTGAGAGTGTGTTTGTGATTGTGTGTGCGAGTGTGTGCGTGCGAGTGTCTGCGAGTGTGTGTGAGTGTGTGCGAGTGTGTGTGAGTGTGTGCAAATGTGCCCGAGTGTGCACGAGTGTGCACGAGTGAGTGTGTGCGAGTGTGTGCAAGTGTGTCTGAGTGTGTGCGAGTGTGTGTGTGCGAGTGTGTGTATGAGTATGTGTGTTCGATTGTGTATAAGTGTGTGCGAGTGTGTGTATGAGTGTGTGTGAGTGTGTGTGCGAGTGTGTTTGATTGTGTGTGAGTGTGTGTGTGAGTGTGAGTGAGTGTGTACGAGTGTGTGCGAATGTGTGTGCGAGTGTGTGCGGGTGTGTGCGATTGTGTGTGTGAGTGTGTAGGACTGTACATGCGAGTGTGTGCGAGTGTGTATGAGTGTGTGTAAGTGTGTGTGCGAGTGTGTGCGTGCGAGTGTGTGCGACTGTGTGCGACTGTGTGCGAGTGTGTGCGAGTGTGTGCGAATGTGTGCGAGTTTGTACGTGCGAGTGTGCACGAGTGTGTGCGTATAAGTGTGTGCGTGCGAGTGTGTGCGAGTGTGCTCGAGTGAATGGGTGCGAGTGTGTGTGAGTGTGTGCGAGTGAGTGTGTTTGAGTGTGTATAAGTGAGTGTGTGTGAGTGTGTGCGTGTGTGCGAGTTTGTGTGCGAGTGTGTATGAGTGTGTGTGTGAGTGTGTGCGAGTGAGTGTGTGTGAGTGTGTGTGCGAGTGTGTGTGCGAGTGTGTGTGCGAGTGTGTGTGCGAGTGTGTGCGAGTGTGTGTGATTGTGTGTGAGAGTGTGTAGGACTGTATGTGCGAGTGTGTGCGAGTGTGTATGAGTGTGTGTGTGAGTGTGTGCAAGTGAGTGTGTGTGAGTGTGTGTGCGAGTGTGTGCATGCGAGTGTGTGCGTGCGAGTGTGCGTGAGTGTGTGCGACTGTGTGCGAGTGTGTGCGAGTGTGTGAGTGCGAGTGTGTGCGAATGTGTGCGAGTGTGTGCATGCGAGTGTGCACGAGTGTGCGCGAGTGTGCACGAGTGTGCACGAGTGTGTGCGTGTGTGTGCGTGCGAGTGTGTGCGAGTGTGCTCGAGTGAATGGGTGCGAGTGTGTGCGAGTGTGTGCGAGTGAGTGTGTGTGAGTGTGTATAAGTGAGTGTGTGTGAGTGTGTGCGTGTGTGCGAGTTTGTGTGCGAGTGAGTGTGTGCGAGTGTGTGTGAGTGTGTGAGTGTGTGTGCGAGTGTGTGCGTGCGAGTGTTTGTGCGAGAGTGTGCGTGCGAGTGTGTGTGCGAGAGTGTGCGTGCGAGTGTGTGTGCGAGTGTGTGCATATGTGCTCGAGTGTGCACGAGTGAGTGTGTGCGAGTGTGTGCGAGTGTGTGTGAGTGTGTGCATGTGAGTGTGTGCGAGCATGTGCGAGTGTGTGTGAGTGTGTGTGCGAGTGTGTGTGCGAGAGTGTGCGAGTGTGTGCGAGTGTGTGCAAATGTGCCCGAGTGTGCACGAGTGAGTCGGTGCGAGTGTGTGCGAGTGTGTGTGAGTGTGTGCATGTGAGTGTGTGCGAACATGTGCGAGTGTGTGTGCATGTGTGTGCGAGTGTGTGCGAGTGTGCATGCGAGTGTGTGCAAGTGTGTGTGAGTGTGTGCGAGTGTGTGTGTGCAAGTATGTGTGAGTGTGTGCGAGTGTGTGTATGAGTGTGTGTGCGATTGTGCATAAGTGTGTGCGAGTGTGTGTGAGTGTGTGTGCTAGTGTGTGTGTGCGAGTGTGTTCGATTGTGTGAGTGTGAGTGAGTGTGAACGAGTGTGTGCGAGTGTGTGCCAGTGTGTGCGAGTGTGTGTGCGAGTGTGTGTGAGTGTGTGCGAGTGTGTGTGAGTGTGTAGGACTGTATGTGCGAGTGTGTGTGAGTGTGTGTGTGAAAGTGTGTGCGAGTGTGTGCAAGTGTGTGCGAGTGAGTGTGTGCGACTGTGTGCAAGTGTGTGCGAGTGTGTGAGTGCGAGTGTGTCCGAATGTGTGCGAGTGTGTGCGTGCGAGTGTGCGCGAGTGTGTGCATGTAAGTGTGTGCGTGCGAGTGTGTGCGAGTGTGCTTGAGTGAATGGGTGAGAGTGTGTGCGAGTGTGTGTGAGTGTGTGCGAGTAAGTGTGTGTGAGTGTGTATGAGTGAGTGTGTGTGAGTGTGTGTGTGCGAGTTTGTGTGCGAGTGTGTGCGAGTGAGTGTGTGCGAGTTTGTGCGAGTTTGTGTGCGAGTGTGTGCCAGTGTGTGCCAGTGTGTGCGAGTGTGTGTGTGCGAGTGTGTGCAAGTGTGTGCGAGTGTGTGCGAGAGTGTGCAAGTGTGTGTGAGTGTGTGTGTGCGAGTGTGTGTGCAATTGTGTATGAGTGTGTGCGAGTGTGAGTTTGTGCAAGTGTGTGTGTGTGTTCGTGCGAGTGCGTGCGAGTGAGTGCGGGTGTGTGTGAGTGTCTGTATGCGAGTGTGTGTGCGATTGTGTATGAGTGTGTGTGAGTTTGTGCGAGTGTGTGCGTGTGTGTGCGAGTGCATGCGAGTACGCGCAAATGTGTGCGAGTGTGGGCGTGCGAGTTTGTGCTAGTGTGCGCGAGTGTGCGAGTGTGCGTGAGTAAGTGTGTGTGTAAGTGCGTGCGAGTGTTTCCGAGTGTGTGTGTGAGTATGTAGGACTGTGTGTGCAAGTGTGTGCGAGTGTGTTCGAGTGTGTGCAATTGTGTGCGAGTGCGTATGAGTTAGTGTGTGCGAGTGTGTGTTTGCGAGTGTGTGTGCGAGTGTGTGCGAGTGTGTGCGAGTGTGTATGAGTGTATGTGCGAGTGTGTGCGCGAGTGTGTGTTTTAGAGTGTGTGCAATTGTGTGCGTGTGAGTGTGTGCATGAGTGTGTGCGTGCGAGTGTGCTCGAGTGAGTGGGTGCGTGTAAGTGTGTGCGTGCGAGTGTGTGTGAATGTGTGCGAGTGTGTGCGAGTGTGTGCGAGCAAGTGTTTGCGTGCGAGTGTGTGCGAGTGTGTGCAAGTGTGTGAGTGTGTGTGAGTGTGTGCGAGTGTGTGCAAATGTGCGCGAGTGTGCACGAGTGAGTGGGTGCGAGTGTGTGTGAGTGTGTATGAGTGAGTGTGTGCGTGTGTGCGAGTTTGTGTGCGAGTGAGTGTGTGCGAATGTGTGCGAGTGTGTTTGTGAGTGTGTGTGCGAGTGTGTGCGTGAGAGTGTGTGCGAGTGTGTACGAGTTTGTGTGCGAGTGTGTGCGATTGTGTGTGTGAGTGTGTTGGACTGTATGTGCGAGTGTGTGCGAGTGTGTATGAGTGTGTGTGTGAGTGTGTGCGAGTGAGTGTGTGTGAGTGTGTGTGCCTGTGTGTGCGAGTGTGTGTGCCAGTGTGTGCGAGTGTGTATGAGTGTGTGTGTGAGTGTGTGCAAGTGTGTGCGAGTGAGTGTGTGTGAGTGTGTGTGCGAGTGTGTGTGCGAGTGTGTGTGCGAGTGTGTGCGAGTGTGTGCGATTGTGTGTGCGAGTGTGTAGGACTGTATGTGCGAGTGTGTGCGAGTGTGTGTGTGAGTGTGTGCAAGTGTGTGCGAGTGAGTGTGTGTGCGAGTGTGTGCATGCGAGTGTGTGCGTGCGAGTGTGCACGAGTGTGCACGAGTGTGTGCGTGTAAGTGTGTGCGTGCGAGTGTGTGCGAGTGTGCTCGAGTGAATGGGTGCGAGTGTGTGCGAGTGTGTGTGAGTGTGCGAGTGAGTGTGTGTGAGTGAGTGTGTGTGAGTGTGTGCGAGTTTGTGTGCGAGTGTGTGCGATTGAGTGTGTGCGAGTGTGTGCGATTGTGTGTGAGTGTGTGCGAGTGTGTGCGTGTGAGTGTGTGCGAGTGTGTGAGTGTGTGCGAATGTGTGTGCGAGTGTGTGCGAGTGTGTATGAGTGTATGTGCGAGTGTGTGCAAGTGAGTGAGAGTGTGTGTGCGAGTGTGTGCAAGTGTGTGCGAGTGAGTGTGTGCAAGTGTGTGTGAGAGTGTGCAAGTGTGTGCGAGTGTGTGTGTGCGAGTGTGTGTGCAATTGTGTATGAGTGTGTGCGAGTGTGTGTGCGTTTGTGCGAGTGTGTGCGTGTGTGTGTGCGAGTGCGTGTGAGTGAGTGCAAGTGTGTGCAAATGTGTGCGTGAGTGTGGGTGTGCGAGTGTGTGCTAGTGTGCGCGAGTGTGTGAGTGTGTGCGAGTGTGCATGAGTAAGTGTGTGTGAGTGTGTGCGAGTGTTGCCGAGTGTGTGTGTGAGTGTGTAGGACTGTGTGTGCGAGTGTGTGCGAGTGTGTGTGTGAGTGTGTGTGTACGAGTGTGTGCAATTTTGTGCAAGTGTGTGTGTGCGAGTGCGTATGAGTAAGTGTGTGCGAATGTGTGCGAGTGTGTGCGATTGTGTGTGTGAGTGTGTAGGACTGTACGTGTGAGTGTGTGCGAATGTGTATGAGTGTGTATGTGAGTGTGTGCAAGTGTGTGCAAGTGAGAGTGTGTGCGTGCGAGTGTGTGCGACTGTGTGCGAGTGTGTGAGTGCGAATGTGTGCGAGTGTGTACGTGCGAGTGTGCACGAGTGTGCATGAGTGTGTGCGTATAAGTGTGTGCGTGCAAGTGTGTGCGAGTGTGATCGAGTGAATGGGTGCGAGTGTGTGTGAGTGTGTGCGAGTGAGTGTGTGTGAGTGTGTATAAGTGAGTGTGTGTGAGTGTGTGCGTGTGTGCGAGTTTGTGTTCAAGTGTGTATGAGTGTGTGTGTGAGTGTGTGCAAGTGTGTGCGAGTGAGTGTGTGCAAGTGTGTGTGAGAGTGTGCAAGTGTGTGCGAGTGTGTGTGTGCGAGTGTGTGTGCAATTGTGTATGAGTGTGTGCGAGTGTGTGTGCGTTTGTGCGAGTGTGTGCGTGTGTGTGTGCGAGTGCGTGTGAGTGAGTGCAAGTGTGTGCAAATGTGTGCGTGAGTGTGGGTGTGCGAGTGTGTGCTAGTGTGCGCGAGTGTGTGAGTGTGTGCGAGTGTGCATGAGTAAGTGTGTGTGAGTGTGTGCGAGTGTTGCCGAGTGTGTATGTGAGTGTGTAGGACTGTGTGTGCGAGTGTGTGCGAGTGTGTGTGTGAGTGTGTGTGTACGAGTGTGTGCAATTTTGTGCAAGTGTGTGTGTGCGAGTGCGTATGAGTAAGTGTGTGCGAATGTGTGCGAGTGTGTGCGATTGTGTGTGTGAGTGTGTAGGACTGTACGTGTGAATGTGTGCGAATGTGTATGAGTGTGTATGTGAGTGTGTGCAAGTGTGTGCAAGTGAGAGTGTGTGCGTGCGAGTGTGTGCGACTGTGTGCGAGTGTGTGAGTGCGAGTGTGTGCGAATGTGCACGAGTGTGCATGAGTGTGTGCGTATAAGTGTGTGCGTGCAAGTGTGTGCGAGTGTGATCGAGTGAATGGGTGCGAGTGTGTGTGAGTGTGTGCGAGTGAGTGTGTGTGAGTGTGTATAAGTGAGTGTGTGTGAGTGTGTGCGTGTGTGCGAGTTTGTGTGCAAGTGTGTATGAGTGTGTGTGTGAGTGTGTGCAAGTGTGTGCGAGTGAGTGTGTGTGAGTGTGTGTGCGAGTGTGTGTGCGAGTGCGTGCGAGTGTGTGCGATTGTGTGTGAGAGTGTGTAGGACTGTATGTGCGAGTGTGTGCGAGTGTGTATGGGTGTGTGTGATTGTGTGCAAGTGTGTGCAAGTGAGTGTGTGTGCGAGTGTGTGCATGCGAGTGTGCGCGTGCGAGTGTGTGCGAGTGTGTGAGTGCGAGTGTGTGCAAATGTGTGCGAGTGTGTGCATGCGAGTGTGCACGAGTGTGTGCGTGTAAGTGTGTGCGTGTGAGTGTGTGCGAATGTGTGCGAGTGTGTGCGAGCAAGTGTTTGCGTGCGAGTGTGTGCGAGTGTGTGCAAGTGTGTGAGTGTGTGCGAGTGTGTGTGCGAGTGTGTGCGAGTGTGTGCAAATGTGCCCGAGTGTGCGCGAGTGTGCACGAGTGAGTGGGTGCGAGTGTGTGTGAGTGTGTATGAGTGAGTGTGTGCGTGTGTGCGAGTTTGTGTGCGAGTGAGTGTGTGCGAATGTGTGCGAGTGTGTTTGTGAGTGTGTGTGCGAGTGTGTGCGCGAGTGTGTGCGCGAGTGTGTGCGAGTGTGTGTGCGAGTGTGTGTGCGAGTGTGTGCGAGTGTGTGCGATTGTGTGTGTGAGTGTGTAGGACTGTATGTGCGAGTGTGTGCGAGTGTGTATGAGTGTGTGTGTGAGTGTGTGCAAGTGTGCGCGAGTGAGTGTGTGTGAGTGTGTGTGCGAAAGTGTGCGAGTGTGTGCGATTGTGTGTGAAAGTGTGTAGGACTGTATGTGCGAGTGTGTGCGAGTGTGTATGAGTGTGTGTGTGAGTGTGTGCAAGTGTGTGCGAGTGAGTGTGTGTGAGTGTGTGTGCGAGTGTGTGCATGTGAGTGTGTGCGTGCGAGTGTGCACGAGTGTGCACGAGTGTGTGCATGTAAGTGTGTGCGTGCGAGTGTGTGCGAGTGTGCTCGAGTGAATGGGTGCGAGTGTGTGCGAGTGTGTGTGAGTGTGTGCGAGTGAGTGTGTGTGAGTGAGTGTGTGTGAGTGTGTGCGAGTTTGTGTGCGAGTGTGTGCGAGTGAGTGTGTGCGAGTGTGTGCGATTGTGTGTGAGTGTGTGCGAGTGTGTGCGAGTGTGTGCGTGTGAGTGTGTGCGAGTGTGTGAGTGTGTGTGCGAATGTGTGTGCGAGTGTGTGCGAGTGTGTATGAGTGTATGTGCGAGTGTGTGCAAGTGTGTGAGTGTGTGTGTGCGAGTGTGTGCGAGTGAGTGTGTGCGAGAGTGTTCAAGTGTGTGCGAGTGTGTGTGTGCGAGTGTGTGTGCAATTGTGTATGAGTGTGTGCGAGTGTGTGTGCGAGTGCGTGTGAGTGAGTGCAAGTGTGTGCAAATGTGTGCGCGAGTGTGGGCGTGCGAGTGTGTGCTAGTGTGCGCGAGTGTGTGAGTGTGTGCGAGTGTGCATGAGTAAGTGTGTGTGCGAGTGTGTGCGAGTGTTGCCGAGTGTGTGTGTGAGTGTGTAGGACTGTGTGTGCGAGTGTGTGTGTGAGTGTGTGTGTACAAGTGTGTGCAATTTTGTGCGAGTGTGTGTGTGCGAGTGTGTATGAGTAAGTGTGTGCGAATGTGTGCGAGTGTGTGCGAGTGTGTGTGCGAGTGTGTGTGCGAGTGTGTGCGTGCGACTGTGTGTGTGTGACTGTGTGCGAGTGTTTGCGTGTGTGTGCGAGTGTGTGTGCGTGTGTACGAGTGTGTGCGAGTGTGTGGGTGCGAGTGTGTGCAAGTGTGTGTGAGTGTGTGTGTGAGTGTGTGCGAGTCTGTGTGTGCGAGTGTGTGTGTGCGATTGTGTGTGTGCGATTGTGTATGAGTGTGTGCGAGTATGTGTGTGAGTGTGTGCGAGTGTGTGCGAGTGTGTGCGTGCTAGTGCGTGCGAGTGCGTGCGAGTGAGAGCGATTGTGTGCAAATGTGTGCGAGAGTGTGCGAGTGTGGGCGTGCGAGTGTGTGCGAGTGTGCGCGAGTGTGCACGAGTGTGTGCGTGTGAGTGTGTGTGTGTGAGTGTGAGTGTGTGCTAGTGTGCATGAGTGTGTGAGTGTGTGCGAGTGTGCGCGAGTGTGCGTGTGAGTGAGTGAGTGTGTGTGCGAGTGTGTGTGAGTGTGTACGAGTGTGTGTGTGAGTGTGTAGGACTGTATGTGCAAGTGTGTGCGAGTGTGTTCGAGTGTGTGAGTGTGTGTGAGTGTGTGTGAGTGTGTGCAAGTGTGTGTGTGAGTGTGTAGGACTGTGTGTGCGAGTGTGTGTGTGAGTGTGTGTGAGTGTGTGTAGGAGTGTGTGTGAGTGTGTGCGATTGTGTGTGTGAGTGTGTAGTACTGTATGTGCGACTGTGTTCGAGTGTGTGTGTGCGAGTGTGTGAGCATGTGTGAGTGTGTGCAAGTGTGTGCGTGCGAGTGTGTGTGTGCGAGTGTGTGTGATTGTGTATGAGTGAGTGTGTGCGAGTGTGTGTGCAAGTGTGTTTGAGTGTGTTTGTGCAAGTGTGTATGAGTGTGTGTGTGCGAGTGTGTGCAAGTGTGTGTGATTGTGTGTGAGTGTGTGTATGAGTGAGTGTGTGCGAGTGTGTGTGAGTGTGTGCAAGTGAATGTGTGTGAGTGTGTGTGCGAGTGTGTGCATGCGAGTGTGTGCGTGCGAGTGTGTGCGAGTGTGTGCGAGTGTGTGCGAGTGTGTGAGTGCGAGTGTGTGCGAATGTGTGAGTGCGACTGTGTGCGAATGTGTGCGAGTGTGTGCATGCGAGTGTGCACGAGTGTGTGCGTGTAAGTGTGTGCATGCGAGTGTGTGCGAGTGTGCTCGAGTGAATGGGTGCGAGTGTGTGCGAGTGTGCGTGAGTGTGTGTGAGTGTGTATAAGTGAGTGTGTGTGAGTGTGTGCGAGTTTGTGTGTGAGTGTGTGTGAGTGAGTGTGCGAGTGTGTGTGAGTGTGTGCGAGTGTGTGTGTGCGAGTGTGTGCGTGCGAGTGTGTGTGCGAGAGTGTGCGAGTGTATGCGAGTGTGTGCGAGTGTGTGCATAGGAGCCCGAGTGTGCACGAGTGAGTGTGTGCGAGTGTGTGCGAGTTTGTGTGAGTGTGTGCATGTGAGTGTGTGCGAGCGTGTGCGAGTGTGTGTGAGTGTGTGTGCGAGTGTGTGTGCGAGTGTGTGTGCGAGAGTGTGCGAGTGTGTTCAAATGTGCCCGAGTGTGCACGAGTGAGTGGGTGCGAGTGTGTGCGAGTGTGTGTGAGTGTGTGCATGTGAGCGTGTGCGAACGTGTGCGAGTGTGTGTGCGAGTGTGTGTTCATGTGTGTGTGTGCGAGTGTGTGCGAGTGTGTATGAGTGTGCGTGCGAGTGTGTGCAAGTGTGTGTGAGTGTGTGCGAGTGTGTGTGTGCAAGTATGTGTGTTTGTGTGCGAGTGTGTGCGATTGTGTATAAGTGTGTGCGAGTGTGTGTGAGTGTGTGTGCTAGTGTGTGTGTGCGAGTGTGTTCGATTGTGTGAGTGTGAGTGAGTGTGTATGAGTGTGTGCGAGTGTGTGCCAGTGTGTGCGAGTGTGTGTGCGAGTGTGTGTGATTGTGTGCGAGTGTGTGCGATTGTATGTGTGAGTGTATAGGACTGTATGTGCGAGTGTGTGTGAAAGTGTGTGCGAGTGTGTGCATGCGAGTGTGTGCGAGTGTGTGCATGCGAGTGTGTGCGAGTGTTTGCGACTGTGTGCGAGTGTTTGAGTGCGAGTGTGTCCGAATGTGTGTGAGTGTGTGCGTGCGAGTGTGCGCGAGTGTGCACGAGTGTGTGCATGTAAGTGTGTGCGTGCGAGTGTGTGCGAGTGTGCTCGAGTGAATGGGTGAGAGTGTGTGCGAGTGTGTGTGAGTGTGTGCGAGTAAGTGTGTGTGAGTGTGTATGAGTGAGTGTGTGTGAGTGTGTGTGTGCGAGTTTGTGTGCGAGTGTGTGCGAGTGAGTGTGTGCGAGTGTGTGCGAGTTTGTGTGCGAGTGTGTGACAGTGTGTGCGAGTGTGTGTGTGCGAGTGTGTGCAAGTGTGTGCGAGTGTGTGCGAGAGTGTGCGAGTGTGTGTGAGTGTGTGTGTGCGAGTGTGTGTGCAATTGTGTATGAGTGTGTGCGAGTGTGTGTGAGTTTGTGCAAGTGTGTGCGTGCGAGTGAGTGCGGGTGTGTGCGAGTGTGTGTATGCGAGTGTGTGTGCGATTGTGTATGAGTGTGTGTGAGTTTGTGCGAGTGTGTGCGTGTGTGTGCGAGTGCCTGCGAGTACGCGCAAATGTGTGCGAGTGTGGGCGTGCGAGTGTGTGCTAGTGTGCGCGAGTGTGTGAGTGTGTGCGAGTGTGCGGGAGTAAGTGTGTGTGTAAGTGCGTGCAAGTGTTTCCGAGTGTGTGTGTGAGTATGTAGGACTGTGTGTGCGAGTGTGTATGAGTGTGTGTGTGAGTGTGTGCAAGTGTGTGCGAGTGAGTGTGTGTGAGTGTGTGTGCGAGTGTGTGTGCGAGTGTGTGCGAGTGTGTCCGATTGTGTGTGAGAGTGTGTGGGACTGTGTGTGCGAGTGTGTATGAGTGTGTGTGCGAGTGCGTATGAGTGAGTGTGTGCGAGTGTGTGTGCGAGTGTGTGCGAGTGTGTGCGAGTGTGTGCGAGTGTGTATGAGTGTATGTGCGAGTGTGTGCGCGAGTGTGTGTTTTAGAGTGTGTGCAATTGTGTGCGTGTGAGTGTGTGCATGAGTGTGTGCGTGTGAGTGTGCTCGAGTGAGTGGGTGCGTGTAAGTGTGTGCGTGCGAGTGTGTGCGAATGTGTGCGAGTGTGTGCGAGCAAATGTTTGCGTGCGAGTGTGTGCGAGTGTGTGCAAGTGTGTGAGTGTGTGCGCGAGTGTGTGCGAGTGTGTGCAAATGTGCCCGAGTGTGCGCGAGTGTGCACGAGTGAGTGGGTGCGAGTGTGTGTGAGTGTGTATGAGTGTGTGTGCGAGTGTGTGCGCGAGTGTGTGCGCGAGTGTGTGCGCGAGTGTGTGCGCGAGTGTGTGCGAGTGTGTGCGAGTGTGTGCGAGTGTGTGCGAGTGTGTGCGAGTGTGTGCGATTGTGTGTGTGAGTGTGTAGGACTGTATGTGCGAGTGTGTGCGAGTGTGTATGAGTGTGTGTGTGAGTGTGTGCAAGTGAGTGTGTGTGAGTGTGTGTGCGAGTGTGTGCGAGTGTGTGCGAGTGTGTGCGATTGTGTGTGAGAGTGTGTAGGACTGTATGTGCGAGTGTGTGCGAGTGTGTATGAGTGTGTGTGTGAGTGTGTGCAAGTGTGTGCGAGTGAGTGTGTGTGCGAGTGTGTGCGAGTGTGTGCGATTGTGTGTGAGAGTGTGTAGGACTGTATGTGCGAGTGTGTGCGAGTGTGTATGAGTGTGTGTGTGAGTGTGTGCAAGTGTGTGCGAGTGAGTGTGTGTGAGTGCGTGTGCGAGTGTGTGCATGCGAGTGTGTGCGTGCGAGTGTGCACGAGTGTGCACGAGTGTGTGCGTGTAAGTGTGTGCGTGCGAGTGTGTGCGAGTGTGCTCGAGTGAATGGGTGCAAGTGTGTGCGAGTGTGTGTGAGTGTGTGCGAGTGAGTGTGTGTGTGTGAGTGTGTGCGAGTTTGTGTGCGAGTGTGTGCGAGTGAGTGTGTGCGAGTGTGTGCGATTGTGTGTGAGTGTGTGCGAGTGTGTGCGAGTGTGTGCGAGTGTGTGCGAGTGTGTGCGTGTGAGTGCGTGCGAGTGTGTGCAAGTGTGTGCGAGTGTGTGCGAGTGTGTGAGTGTGTGCGCGAATGTGTGTGCGAGTGTGTATGTGCGAGTGTGTGCAAGTGTGTGAGAGTGTGTGTGAGTGTGTGTGTGCGAGTGTGTGCGAGTGAGTGTGTGCGAGTGTGTGCGAGAGTGTTCAAGTGTGTGCGAGTGTGTGTGTGCGAGTGTGTGTGCAATTGTGTATGAGTGTGTGCGCGTTTGTGCGAGTGTGTGCGTGTGTGTGTGAGTGCGTGTGAGTGAGTGCAAGTGTGTGCAAATGTGTGCGCGAGTGTGGGCGTGCGAGTGTGTGCTAGTGTGCGCGAGTGTGTGAGTGTGTGCGAGTGTGCATGAGTAAGTGTGTGTGCGAGTGTTGCCGAGTGTGTGTGTGAGTGTGTAGGACTGTGTGTGTGAGTGTGTGTGTGAGTGTGTGTGTACGAGTGTGTGCAATTTTGTGCGAGTGTGTGTGTGCGAGTGCGTATGAGTAAGTGTGTGCAAATGTGTGCGAGTGTGTGCGAGTGTGTGTGCGAGTGTGTGTGCGAGTGTGTGCGTGCGACTGTGTGTGTGTGACTGTGTGCGAGTGTGTGCGAGTGTTTGCGTGTGTGTGCGAGTGTGTGTGCGTGTGTACGAGTCTGTGCGAGTGTGTGGGTGCGAGTGTGTGCAAGTGTGTGAGTGTGTGTGTGAGTGTGTGTGAATGTGTGCGAGTCTGTGTGTGCGAGTGTGTGTGTGCGATTGTGTGTGTGTGATTGTGTATGAGTGAGTGTGTGCAAGTGTGTTGAGTGTGTTTGTGCAATTGTGTATGAGTGTGTGTATGCGAGTGTGTGCAAGTGTGTGTGATTGTGTGTGAGTGTGTGTATGAGTGAGTGTGTGCGAGTGTGTGTGAGTGTGTGCGCGAGTGTGTGCGTGAGTGTGTGCGTGCGAGTGTGTGCGAGTGTGTGTAGGAGTGTGTGTGAGTGTGTGCGATTGTGTGTGTGCGAGTGTGTGTGAGTGTGTGCGAGTGTGTGTGTGCGAGTGTGTGCGTGCGAGTGTGTGTGCGAGAGTGTGCGAGTGTGTGCGAGTGTGTGCATATGTGCCCGAGTGTGCACGAGTGAGTGTGTGCGAGTGTGTGTGAGTGTGTGCATGTGAGTGTGTGCGAGCGTGTGCGAGTGTGTGTGAGTGTGTGTGCGAGTGTGTGTGCGAGAGTGTGCGAGTGTGTGCGAGTGTGTGCAAATGTGCCCGAGTGTGCACGAGTGAGTGGGTGCGAGTGTGTGCGAGTGTGTGTGCGAACGTGTGCGAGTGTGTGTGCATGTGTGTGCGAGTGTGTGGAAGTGTGTATGAGTGTGCGTGCGAGTGTGTGCAAGTGTGTGCGAGTGTGTGCGAGTGTGTGTGTGCAAGTATGTGTGAGAGTGTGTGCGAGTGTGTGTATGAGTGTGTGTGCGATTGTGCATAAGTGTGTGCGATTGTGTGTGAGTGTGTGTGCTAGTGTGTGTGTGCGAGTGTGTTCGATTGTGTGAGTGTGAGTGAGTGTGTACGAGTGTGTGCGAGTGTGTGCCAGTGTGTGCGAGTGTGTGTGAGTGTGTGCGAGTGTGTGCGATTGTGTGTGTGAGTGTGTAGGACTGTATGTGCGAGTGTGTGAGTGTGTGTGTGAAAGTGTGTGCGAGTGTGTGCGAGTGTGTGCAAGTGTGTGCGAGTGAGTGTGTGCGAGTGTGTGCGAGTGTGTGCGAGTGTGAGCGAGTGTGTGAGTGCGAGTGTGTCCGAATGTGTGCGAGTGTGAGCGTGCGAGTGTGCGCGAGTGTGCACGAGTGTGTGCATGTAAGTGTGTGCGTGCGAGTGTGTGCGAGTGTGCTTGAGTGAATGGGTGAGAGTGTGTGCAAGTGTGTGTGAGTGTGTGCGAGTAAGTGTGTGTGAGTGTGTATGAGTGAGTGTGTGTGAGTGTGTGTGTGCGAGTTTGTGTGCGAGTGTGTGCGTGTGTGTGCGAGTGCGTGCGAGTACGCGCAAATGTGTGCGAGTGTGGGCGTGCGAGTGTGTGCTAGTGTGCGCGAGTGTGCAAGTGTGCGTGAGTAAGTGTGTGTGTAAGTGTGTGCGAGTGTGTTCGAGTGTGTGCAATTGTGTGCGAGTGTGTATGAGTGTATGTGCGAGTGTGTGCGCGAGTGTGTGTTTTAGAGTGTGTGCAATTGTGTGCGTGTGAGTGTGTGCATGAGTCTGTGCGTGCGAGTGTGCTCGAGTGAGTGGGTGCGTGTAAGTGTGTGCGTGCGAGTGTGTGCGAATGTGTGCGAGTGTGTGCGAGTGTGTGCGAGTGTGTGCGTGCGAGTGCGAGTGAGTGCGAGTGTGTGCAAATGTGTGCGAGAGTGTGCGAGTGTGGGCGTGTGAGTGTGCGCGAGTGTGCGTGAGTGTGCGCGAGTGTGTGCGTGTGAGTGAGTGTGAGTGTGAGTGTGTGCTAGTGTGCATGAGTGTGTGAGTGTGTGCGAGTGTGCGTGTGAGTGAGTGAGTGTGTGTGCGAGTGTGTGTGATTGTGTGTGAGTGTGTACGAGTGTGTGTAGGAGTGTGTGCGAGTGTGTGCGATTGTGTGTGTGAGTGTGTAGGACTGTATGTGCAAGTGTGTGCGAGTGTGTTTGAGTGTGTGAGTGTGTGCGAGTGTGTGTGAGTGTGTGTGAGTGTGTGCAAGTGTGTGTGTGCAAGTGTGTGTGTGCAAGTGTGTGTGTGCAAGTGTGTTCGAGTGTGTGTGCGAGTGTGTATGAGTGTCTGTGTGTGCAAGTGTGTTTGCGAGTGTGTGCGTGTGAGTGAGTGTGTGTGTGAGTGTGAGTGTGTGCTAGTGTGCATGAGTGTGTGAGTGTGTGCGAGTGTGCGTGTGAGTGAGTGTGTGTGCGAGTGTGTGCGAGTGTGTGAGTGTGTGTGCGAGTGAGTGTGTGCGAGTGTGTATGAGTGTATGTGCGAGTGTGTGCAAGTGTGTGAGAGTGTGTGAGAGTGTGTGTGTGCGAGTGTGTGCAAGTGTGTTTGAGTGAGTGTGTGCGAGTGTGTGCGAGAGTGTGCAAGTGTGTGCGAGTGTGTGTGTGCGAGTGTGTGTGCAATTGTGTATGAGTGTGTGCGAGTGTGTGTGCGTGTGTGCGTGTGTGTGTGCAAGTGCGTGTGAGTGAGTGCAAGTGTGTGCAAATGTGTGTGCGAGTGTGCGAGTGTGGGCATGCGAGTGTGTGCTAGTGTGCGAGAGTGTGCAAGTGTGTGCGAGTGTGTGTGTGCGAGTGTGTGTGCAATTGTGTATGACTGTGTGCGAGTGTGTGTGCGTTTGTGCGAGTGTGTGCGTGTGTGTGCGAGTGCGTGTGAGTGAGTGCAAGTGTGTGCAAATGTGTGCGCGAGTGTGCGAGTGTGGGCATGCGAGTGTGTGCTAGTGTGCGCGAGTGTGTGAGTGTGTGCGAGTGTTGCCGAGTGTGTGTGTGAGTGTGTAGGACTGTGTGTGCGAGTGTGTGCGAGTGTGTGTGCGAGTGTGTGTGTACGAGTGTGTTCGAGTGTGTGCAATTTTGTGCGAGTGTGTGTGTGCGAGTGCGTATGAGTAAGTGTGTGCGAATGTGTGCGAGTGTGTGCGAGTGTGTGTGCGAGTGTGTGTGTGAGTGTGTGCGTGCGACTGTGTGTGTGCGAGTGTGTGCGAGTGTGTGCGAGTGTTTGCGTGTGAGTGCGCGTGTGTGTGCGTGTGTACGAGTGTGTGCGAGTGTGTGGGTGCAAGTGTGTGCG
Organism: Phyllobates terribilis; assembly: GCF_046119375.1. Lineage (NCBI taxonomy): Eukaryota > Metazoa > Chordata > Amphibia > Anura > Dendrobatidae > Phyllobates > Phyllobates terribilis. Next base: position 22,949,600 of record NW_027362776.1, read on the forward strand.
AGTGTGTGTGTGAGTGTGTGTGAATGTGTGCGAGTCTGTGTGTGCGAGTGTGTGTGTGCGATTGTGTATGAGTGTGAGCGAGTATGTGTGTGAGTGTGTGCGAGTGTGTGCGTGCGAGTGGATGCGAGTGAGTGCGAGTGTGTGCAAATGTGTGCGAGAGTGTGCGCGAGTGTGCGCGAGTGTGTGCGTGTGAGTGTGTTTGTGAGTGTGAGTGTGTGCTAATGTGCATGAGTGTGTGAGTGTGTGCGAGTGTGCGCGAGTGTGCGTGTGAGTGAGTGAGTGTGTGTGCGAGTGTGTGTAAGTGTGTGTGAGTGTGTACGAGTGTGTGTAGGAGTGTGTGCGAGTGTGTGCGATTGTGTGTGTGAGTGTGTAGGACTGTATGTGCAAGTGTGTGCGAGTGTGTTTGAGTGTGTGAGTGTGTGCGAGTGTGTGTGAGTGTGTGCAAGTGTGTGTGTGCGAGTGTGTGTGTGCAAGTGTGTGTGTGCAAGTGTGTGCGAGTGTGTATGAGTGTGTGTGTGTGCAAGTGTGTGCGCGAGTGTGTGCGCGAGTGTGTGCGTGTGAGTGAGTGTGTGTGTGAGTGTGAGTGTGTGCTAGTGTGCATGAGTGTGAGTGTGTGTGTGCGAGTGTGCGTGTGAGTCAGTGAGTGTGTGTGCGAGTGTGTGCGAGTGTGTGTGTGAGTGTGTGCAAGTGTGTTCGAGTGTGTGTGTGAGTGTGCATGAGTGAGTGTGTGCGAGTGTGTGTGAGTTTGTGTGTGTGTGAGTGTGTGCGAGTGTGTGTGTGTGTGAGTGTGTGCGAGTGTGTGTGTGAGTGTGTGCGAGTGTGTGTGTGCGATTGTGTATTAGTGAATGTGTGCGAGTGTGCGTGAGAGTGAGTGAATGTGTGTGTGCGAGTGTGTGCGAGTGAGTGTGAGTGAGTGTGTGCGAGTGTGTGCGAGTGTGTGTGTGCGATTGTGCATAAGTGTGTGCGAGTGTGTGTGTGAGTGTGTAGGACTGTGTGTGCGAGTGTGTGTGCGTGTGTGTGAGTGTGTGTAGGAGTGTGTGTGAGTGTGTGCGATTTTGTGTGTGAGTGTATAGTACTGTATGTGCGACTGTGTTCGAGTGTGTGTGTGCGAGTGTGTGAGCATGTGTGAGTGTGTGCAAGTGTGTGCGTGCGAGTGTGTGTGATTGTGTATGAGTGAGTGTGTGCGAGTGTGTGCGAGTGTGTGTGCAAGTGTGTTTGAGTGTGTTTGTGCAAGTGTGTATGAGTGTGTGTGTGCGAGTGTGTGCAAGTGTGTTTGTGCGAGTGTGTATGAGTGTGTGTGTGCGAGTGTGTGCAAGTGTGTGTGATTGTGTGTGAGTGTGTGTATGAGTGAGTGTGTGCGAGTGTGTGCGCGAGTGTGTGCGTGTGAGTGTGTGCGAGTGTGTGCGAGTGTGTGTAAGTGTGTGCGATTGTGTGTGTGAGTGTGTAGGACTGTATGTGCGAGTGTGTGTGACTGTGTTCGAGTGTGTGTGTGCGAGTGTGTGAGTGTGTGCAAGTGTGTGCGTGCGAGTGTGTGTGTGCGAGTGTGTGTGATTGTGTATGAGTGACTGTGTGCGAGTGTGTGCGAGTGTGTGTGCAAGTGTGTTTGAGTGTGTTTGTGCAAGTGTGTATGAGTGTGTGTGTGTGAGTGTGTGCAAGTGTGTTTGTGCGAGTGTGTATGAGTGTGTGTGTGCGAGTGTGTGCAAGTGTGTGTGATTGTGTGTGAGTGTGTGTATGAGTGAGTGTGTGCGAGTGTGTGTGCGAGTGTGTGCGCGAGTGTGTGCGTGTGAGTGTGTGCGAGTGTGTGCGAGTGTGTGTAAGTGTGTGCGATTGTGTGTGTGAGTGTGTAGGACTGTATGTGCGAGTGTGTGTGACTGTGTTCGAGTGTGTGTGCGAGTGTGTGAGTGTGTGCAAGTGTGTGCGTGCGAGTGTGTGTGTGCGAGTGTGTGTGATTGTGTATGAGTGAGTGTGTGCGAGTGTGTGCGAGTGTGTGTGCAAGTGTGTTTGAGTGTGTTTGTGCAAGTGTGTATGAGTGTGTGCGAGTGTGTGCAAGTGTGTTTGTGTGAGTGTGTATGAGTGTGTGTGTGTGCGAGTGTGTGCAAGTGTGTGTGATTGTGTGTGAGTGTGTGTATGAGTGAGTGTGTGCGAGTGTGTGTGCGAGTGTGTGCGCGAGTGTGTGCGTGCTGGTGTGCGCGAGTGTGTGTAGTAGTGTGTGTGACTGTGTGCGATTTTGTGTGTGAGTGTGTAGGACTGTATGTGCGAGTGTGTGCGACTGTGTTCGAGTGTGTGTGTGCGAGTGTGTGAGCATGTGTGAGTGTGCAAGTGTGTGTGTGCAAGTGTGTGCGTGCGAGTGTGTGCGAGTGTGTGCGAGTGTGTCCGAATGTGTGCGAGTGTGTGCATGCGAGTGTGCGCGAGTGTGCACGAGTGTGTGCATGTAAGTGTGTGCGTGCGAGTGTGTGCGAGTGTGCTCGAGTGAATGGGTGAGAGTGTGTGCGAGTGTGTGTGAGTGTGTGCAAGTAAGTGTGTGTGAGAGTGTATGAGTGAGTGTGTGTGAGTGTGTGTGTGCGAGTTTGTGTGCGAGTGTGTGCGAGTGAGTGTGTGCGAGTTTGTGTGCGAGTGTGTGTGCGAGTGTGTGTGTGCGAGTGTGTGTGTGCGTGTGTGCGCGTGAGTGTGTGCGAGTGTGTGAGTGCGAATGTGTGTGCGTGTGAGTGTGTGCGAGTGTGTATGAGCGTATGTGCGAGTGTGTGCGAGTGTGTGTGCGAGTGTGTGCAAGTGTGTGCGAGTGTGTGCGAGTGTGTGCGAGTGTGTGTGTGCGAGTGTGTGTGTGCGAGTGTGTGTGCAATTGTGTATGAGTGTGTGCGAGTGTGTGTGCGTTTGTGCGAGTGTGTGCGTGTGTGTGTGCAAGTGCGTGTGAGTGAGTGCAAGTGTGTGCAAATGTGTGTGCGAGTGTGCGAGTGTGGGCATGCGAGTGTGTGCTAGTGTGCGAGAGTGTGCAAGTGTGTGCGAGTGTGTGTGTGCGAGTGTGTGTGCAATTGTGTATGAGTGTGTGCAAGTGTGTGTGCGTTTGTGCGAGTGTGTGCGTGTGTGTGTGCAAGTGCGTGTGAGTGAGTGCAAGTGTGTGCAAATGTGTGTGCGAGTGTGCGAGTGTGGGCATGCGAGTGTGTGCTAGTGTGTGCGAGTGTGTGAGTGTGTGCGAATGTTGCCGAGTGTGTGTGTGAGTGTGTAGGACTGTGTGTGCGAGTGTGTGCGAGTGTGTGTGCGAGTGTGTGTGTACGAGTGTGTTCGAGTGTGTGCAATTTTGTGCGAGTGTGTGTGTGCGAGTGCGTATGAGTAAGTGTGTGCGAATGTGTGTGAGTGTGTGCGAGTGTGTGTGCGAGTGTGTGCGTGCGACTGTGTGTGTGCGAGTGTGTGCGAGTGTGTGCGAGTGTTTGCGTGTGAGTGCGCGTGTGTGTGCGTGTGTACGAGTGTGTGCGAGTGTGTGGGTGCGAGTGTGTGCAAGTGTGTGCGAGTGTGTGTGAGTGTGTGTGTGAGTGTGTGTGAATGTGTGCGAGTCTGTGTGTGCGAGTGTGTGTGTGCGATTGTGTATGAGTGTGTGAGTGTGTGCGAGTGTGCGCGAGTGTGCGTGTGAGTGAGTGAGTGTGTGTGCGAGTGTGTGTAAGTGTGTGTGAGTGTGTACGAGTGTGTGTAGGAGTGTGTGCGAGTGTGTGCGATTGTGTGTGTGAGTGTGTAGGACTGTATGTGCAAGTGTGTGCGAGTGTGTTTGAGTGTGTGAGTGTGTGCGAGTGTGTGTGAGTGTGTGCAAGTGTGTGTGTGCGAGTGTGTGTGTGCAAGTGTGTGTGTGCAAGTGTGTTCGAGTGTGTGTGCGAGTGTGTATGAGTGTGTGTGTGTGCAAGTGTGTGTGCGAGTGTGTGAGTGTGTGTGTGTGTGTGTGTGAGTGTGAGTGTGTGCTAGTGTGCATGAGTGTGAGTGTGTGTGTGCGTGTGAGTGAGTGAGTGTGTGTGTGAGTGTGTGCAAGTGTGTTCGAGTGTGTGTGTGCGAGTGTGTGTGTGCGATTGTGTATGAGTGTGTGCGAGTATGTGTGCAAATGTGTGCGAGAGTGTGCGAGTGTGGGCGTGCGAGTGTGTGCGAGTGTGCGCGAGTGTGTGCGTGTGAGTGTGTTTGTGAGTGTGAGTGTGTGCTAGTGTGCATGAGTGTGTGAGTGTGTGCGAGTGTGCGCGAGTGTGCGTGTGAGTGAGTGAGTGTGTGTGCGAGTGTGTGTAAGTGTGTGTGAGTGTGTACGAGTGTGTGTAGGAGTGTGTGCGAGTGTGTGCGATTGTGTGTGTGAGTGTGTAGGACTGTATGTGCAAGTGTGTGCGAGTGTGTTTGAGTGTGTGAGTGTGTGCGAGTGTGTGTGAGTGTGTGCAAGTGTGTGTGTGCGAGTGTGTGTGTGCAAGTGTGTGCGCGAGTGTGTGCGCGAGTGTGTGCGTGTGAGTGAGTGTGTGTGTGTGAGTGTGAGTGTGTGCTAGTGTGCATGAGTGTGAGTGTGTGTGTGCGAGTGTGTGTGTGAGTCAGTGAGTGTGTGTGCGAGTGTGTGCGAGTGTGTGTGTGAGTGTGTGCAAGTGTGTTCGAGTGTGTGTGTGAGTGTGCATGAGTGAGTGTGTGCGAGTGTGTGTGAGTATGTGTGTGTGAGTGTGTGCGAGTGTGTGTGTGTGAGTGTGTGCGTGTGAGTGTGTGCGAGTGTGTGTGTGAGTGTGTGCGAGTGTGTGTGTGTGATTGTGTATTAGTGAATGTGTGCGAGTGTGCGTGAGAGTGAGTGAGTGTGTGTGTGCGAGTGTGTGCGAGTGAGTGTGAGTGTGTGTGAGTGTGTGCGAGTGTGTGTGTGCGATTGTGCATAAGTGTGTGCGAGTGTGTGTGTGAGTGTGTAGGACTGTGTGTGCGAGTGTGTGTGCGACTGTGTGTGCGTGTGTGTGAGTGTGTGTAGGAGTGTGTGTGAGTGTGTGCAATTGTGTGTGTGAGTGTGTAGTACTGTATGTGCGACTGTGTTCGAGTGTGTGTGTGCGAGTGTGTGAGCATGTGTGAGTGTGTGCAAGTGTGTGCGTGCGAGTGTGTGTGATTGTGTAAGAGTGAGTGTGTGCGAGTGTGTGTGCAAGTGTGTTTGAGTGTGTTTGTGCAAGTGTGTATGAGTGTGTGTGTGCGAGTGTGTGCAAGTGTGTTTGTGCGAGTGTGTATGAGTGTGTGTGTGTGAGTGTGTGCAAGTGTGTGTGATTGTGTGTGAGTGTGTGTATGAGTGAGTGTGTGCGAGTGTGTGTGCGAGTGTGTGCGCGAGTGTGTGCGTGTGAGTGTGTGCGTGTGTGTGTAAGTGTGTGCGATTGTGTGTGTGAGTGTGTAGGACTGTATGTGCGAGTGTGTGTGACTGTGATCGAGTGTGTGTGTGCGAGTGTGTGAGTGTGTGCAAGTGTGTGCGTGCGAGTGTGTGTGTGCGAGTGTGTGTGATTGTGTATGAGTGAGTGTGTGCGAGTGTGTGCGAGTGTGTGTGCAAGTGTGTTTGAGTGTGTTTGTGCAAGTGTGTATGAGTGTGTGCGAGTGTGTGCAAGTGTGTTTGTGCGAGTGTGTATGAGTGTGTGTGTGCGAGTGTGTGCAAGTGTGTGTGATTGTGTGTGAGTGTGTGTATGAGTGAGTGTGTGCGAGTGTGTGTGCGAGTGTGTGCGCGAGTGTGTGCGTGCGGGTGTGCGCGAGTGTGTGTAGTAGTGTGTGTGACTGTGTGCGATTGTGTGTGTGAGTGTGTAGGACTGTATGTGCGAGTGTGTGCGACTGTGTTCGAGTGTGTGTGTGCGACAGTGTGTGAGCATGTGTGAGTGTGTGCAAGTGTGTGTGTGCAAGTGTGTGCGTACGAGTGTGTGCGAGTGTGTCCGAATGTGTGCGAGTGTGTGCGTGCGAGTGTGCGCGAGTGTGCACGAGTGTGTGCATGTAAGTGTGTGCGTGTGAGTGTGTGCGAATGTGCTCGAGTGAATGGGTGAGAGTGTGTGCGAGTGTGTGTGAGTGTGTGCAAGTAAGTGTGTGTGAGAGTGTATGAGTGAGTGTGTGTGAGTGTGTGTGTGCGAGTTTGTGTGCGAGTGTGTGCGAGTGAGTGTGTGCGAGTTTGTGTGCGAGTGTGTGTGCGAGTGTGTGTGTGCGAGTGTGTGTGTGTGAATGTGTGTGCGTGTGAGTGTGTGCGAGTGTGCATGAGCATATGTGTGAGTGTGTGCCAGTGTGTGCGAGTGTGTGTGCGAGTGTGTGCAAGTGTGTGCGAGTGTGTGCGAGTGTGTGCGAGTGTGTGTGTGCGAGTGTGTGTGTGCGAGTGTGTGTGCAATTGTGTATGAGTGTGTGCGAGTGTGTGTTAGTTTGTGCGAGTGTGTGCGTCTGTTCGTGCGAGTGAGTGCGGGTGTGTGCGAGTGTGTGTATGTGAGTGTGTGTGCGATTGTGTATGAGTGTGTGTGAGTTTGTGCGAGTGTGTGCGTGTGTGTGCGAGTGCGTGTGAGTACGCGCAAATGTGTGTGAGAGTGTGCGAGTGTGGGCGTGCGAGTGTGTGCTAGTGTGCGCGAGTGAGTGAGTGTGTGCGAGTGTGCGTGAGTAAGTGTGTGTGTAAGTGCGTGCGAGTGTTTCCGAGTGTGTGTGAGCGTGTAGGACTGTGTGTGCGAGTGTGTGTGCGAGTGTGTGAGTACGAGTGTGTTCGAGAGTGTGCAATTGTGTGCGAGTGTGTGTGCGAGTGCGTATGAGTGAGTGTGTGCGAGTGTGTGCGAGTGTGTGTTTGCGAGTGTGTGCGAGTGTGTGCATGCCAGTGTGTGCGTGCAAGTGTGTGCGTGCAAGTGTGTGCGTGCGAGTGTGTGCGAGTGTGTGCAAATGTGTGAGTGTGTGCGAGTGTGTGCGAGTGTGTGCAAATTTGCCCGAGTGAGCGCGAGTGTGCACGAGTGAGTGGGTGCGAGTGTGTGTGTGAGTGTGTGTGAGTGTGTGTGATTGTGTGTGAGTGTGTATGAGTGTGTGTGCGAGTGTGTGCAAGTGTGTGTGAGTGTGTGTATGAGTGAGTGTGTGCGAGTGTGTGCGAGTGTGTGTGCGAGTGTGTGCGCGAGTGGGTGTGTGCGAGTGTGTGCGAGTGTGTGTGCTAGTGTGTGCGATTGTGTGTGTGAGTGTGTAGGACTGTATGTGCGAGTGTGTGCGAGTGTGTGAGTACGAGTGTGTTCGAGAGTGTGCAATTGTGTGCGAGTGTGTGTGTGAGTGCGTATGAGTGAGTGTGTGTGAGTGTGTGTGAGTGTGTGTTTGCGAGTGTGTGCGAGTGTGTGCGAGTGTGTGCGAGTGTGTGCATGTGAGTGTGTGCGTGCAAGTGTGTGCGTGCAAGTGTGTGCGTGCAAGTGTGTGCGTGCGAGTGTGTGCGAGTGTGTGCAAGTGTGTGAGTGTGTGCCAGTGTGTGTGCGAGTGTGTGCAAATTTGCCCAAGTGTGCGCGAGTGTGCACGAGTGAGTGGGTGCGAGTGTGTGTGTGAGTGTGTGTGATTGTGTGTGTGAGTGTGTATGAGTGTGTGTGTGAGTGTGTGCAAGTGTGTGTGATTGTGTGTGAGTGTGTGTATGAGTGAGTGTGTGCGAGTGTGTGTGAGTGTGTGTGCGAGTGTGTGCGCGAGTGGGTGTGTGCGAGTGTGTGCGAGTGTGTGCGATTGTGTGTGTGAGTGTGTAGGACTGTATGTGCGAGTGTGTGCGAGTGTGTATGAGTGTGTGTGTGAGTGTGTGCAAGTGTGTGCGAGTGAGTGTGTGTGAGTGTGTGTGCGAGTGTGTGCGATTGTGTGTGAGAGTGTGTAGGACTGTATGTGCGAGTGTGTGCGAGTGTGGATGAGTGTGTGAGTGCGAGTGTGTACGAATGTGTGCGAGTGTGTGCGTGCGAGTGTGCACGAGTGTGTGCATGTAAGTGTGTGCGTCTGAGTGTGTGCGAGTGTGCTCGAGTGAATGGGTGCGAGTGTGTGCGAGTGTGTGTGAGTGTGTGCGAGTGAGTGTGTGTGAGTGAGTGTGAGTGAGTGTGTGTGAGTGTGTGCGTGTGTGCGAGTTTGTGTGCGAGTGTGTGTGAGTGTGTGCGAGTGTGTGCGTGTGAGTGTGTGCGAGTGTGTGAGTGTGTGTGCGAATGTGTGTGCGAGTGAGTGTGTGCGAGTGGGTATGAGTGTATGTGCGAGTGTGTGCAAGTGTGTTCGAGTGTGTGTGCGAGTGTGTATGAGTGTCTGTGTGTGCAAGTGTGTTTGCGAGTGTGTGCGTGTGAGTGAGTGTGTGTGTCAGTGTGAGTGTGTGCTAGTGTGCATGAGTGTGTGAGTGTGTGCGAGTGTGCGTGTGAGTGAGTGTGTGTGCGAGTGTGTGCGAGTGTGTGAGTGTGTGTGCGAGTGAGTGTGTGCGAGTGTGTATGAGTGTATGTGCGAGTGTGTGCACGTGTTTGAGAGTGTGTGTGTGCGAGTGTGTGCAAGTGTGTTTGAGTGAGTGTGTGCGAGAGTGTGCAAGTGTGTGCGAGTGTGTGTGTGCGAGTGTGTGTGCAATTGTGTATGAGTGTGTGCGAGTGTGTGTGCGTTTGTGCGAGTGTGTGCGTGTGTGTGTGCAAGTGCGTGTGAGTGAGTGCAAGTGTGTGCAAATGTGTGTGCGAGTGTGCGAGTGTGGGCATGCGAGTGTGTGCTAGTGTGCGAGAGTGTGCAAGTGTGTGCGAGTGTGTGTGTGCGAGTGTGTGTGCAATTGTGTATGAGTGTGTGCGAGTGTGTGTGCGTTTGTGCGAGTGTGTGCGTGTGTGTGCGAGTGAGTGTGAGTGAGTGCAAGTGTGTGCAAATGTGTGCGCGAGTGTGCGAGTGTGGGCATGCGAGTGTGTGCTAGTGTGCGCGAGTGTGTGTGAGTGTGCGTGAGTAAGTGTGTGTGTGAGTGTGTGCGAGTGTTGCCGAGTGTGTGTGCGAGTGTGTGTGCAAGTGTGTGTGTACGAGTGTGTTCGAGTGTGTGCAATTTTGTGCGAGTGTGTGTGTGCGAGTGCGTATGAGTAAGTGTGTGCGAATGTGTGCGAGTGTGTGCGCGAGGGTGTGTGCACGTGTGTGCATGTGACTGTGTGTGTGCGACTGTGGGCGAGTGTGTGCGTGTGTTTGCGTGTGTGTGCGCGTGTCTGTGCGTGTGTACGAGTGTGTGCGAGTGTGTGGGTGCGAGTGTGTGCAAGTGTGTGCGAGTGTGTGTGAGTGTGAGTGTGTGTGAATGTGTGCGAGTCTGTGTGTGCGAGTGTGTGTGTGCGATTGTGTATGAGTGTGTGCGAGTATGTGTGTGAGCGTGTGCGAGTGTGTGCGTGTGAGTGCATGCGAGTGAGTGCCAGTGTGTGCAAATGTGTGCGAGTGTGTGCGAGTGTGCGCGAATGTGCGCGAGTGTGTGCGTGTGAGTGAGTGTGTGTGTGAGTGTGAGTGTGTGCTAGTGTGCATGAGTGTGTGAGTGTGTGCGAGTGTGCGCGAGTGTGCGTGTGAGTGAGTGTGTGTGCGAGTGTGTGTGAGTGTGTACGAGTGGGTGTAGGAGTGTGTGCGAGTGTGTGCGATTGTGTGTGTGAGTGTGTAGCACTGTATGTGCAAGTGTGTGCGAGTGTGTTTGAGTGTGTGAGTGTGTGCGAGTGTGTGTGAGTGTTTGTGAGTGTGTGCAAGTGTGTGTGTGCGAGTGTGTGTGTGCGAGTGTGTGTCTGTGCAAGTGTGTTCGAGTGTGTGTGCGAGTGTGTATGAGTGTGTGTGTGTGCAAGTGTGTGCGTGAGTGTGTGCATGTGAGTGAGTGTGTGTGTGAGTGTGAGTGTGTGCTAGTGTGCATGAGTGTGTGCGAGTGTGCGTGTGAGTGAGTGAGTGTGTGTGCGAGTGTGTGTGTGAGTGTGTGCAAGTGTGTTTGAGTGTGTGTGCGAGTGTGTATGAGTGTGTGTGTGTGCAAGTGTGTGCGCGTGTGTGTGAGTGTCTGTGAGTGTGTGCATGAGTGAGTGTGTGCGAGTGTGTGTGAGTTTGTGTGTGTGTGTGAGGGTGTGCGAGTGTGTGCGTGTGAGTGTGTGCGAGTGTGTGTGTGAGTGTGTGCGAGTGTGTGTGTGCAATTGTGTATTAGTGAATGTGTGCGAGTGTGCGTGAGTGTGTGTGTATGTGAGTGAGTGAGTGTGTGTGTGCGAGTGTGTGCGAGTGAGTGTGAGTGAGTGTGTGCGAGTGTGTGTGTGCGATTGTGCATAAGTGTGTGCGAGTGTGTGTGTGAGTGTGTAGGACTGTGTGTGCGAGTGTGTGTGCGAGTGTGTGCGAGTGTGTGTGAGTGTGTGTAGGAGTGTGTGTAGGAGTGTGTGCGATTGTGTGTGTGAGTGTGTAGTACTGTATGTGCGACTTTGTTCGAGTGTGTGTGTGCGAGTATGTGAGCATGTGTGAGTGTGTGCAAGTGTGTGCGTGCGAGTGTGTGTGTGCAAGTGTGTGTGATTGTGTATGAGTGAGTGTGTGCGAGTGTGCGTGCAAGTGTGTTTGAGTGTGTTTGTGCAAGTGTGTATGAGTGTGTCTGTGCGAGTGTGTGCAAGTGTGTTTGTGCGAGTGTGTATGAGTGTGTGTGTGCGAGTGTGTGCAAGTGTGTGTGATTGTGTGTGAGTGTGTGTATGAGTGAGTGTGTGCGAGTGTGTGCGAGTGTGTGTGCGAGTGTGTGCGATTGTGTGTGTGAGTGTGTAGGACTGTATGTGCGAGTGTGTGTGACTGTGTTCGAGTGTGTGTGTGCGAGTGTGTGAGCATGTGTGAGTGTGTGCAAGTGTGTGCGTGCGAGTGTGTGTGTGCGAGTGTGTGTGATTGTGTATGAGTGTGTGCGAGTGTGTGCGAGTATGTGTGTGAGCGTGTGCGAGTGTGTGCGAGTGTGTGCGTGCGAGTGCATGCGAGTGAGTGCGAGTGTGTGCAAATGTGTGCGAGAGTGTGCGAGTGTGGGCGTGCGAGTGTGTGCGAGTGTGCGCGAGTGTGTGAGTGAGTGTGTGTGTGAGTGTGAGTGTGTGCTAGTGTGCATGAGTGTGTGAGTGTGTGCGAGTGGGCACGAGTGTGTGTGTGAGTGAGTGTGTGTGCGAGTGTGTGTGATTGTGTGTGAGTGTGTACGAGTGTGTGTAGGAGTGTGTGCGAGTGTGTGCGATTGTGTGTGTGAGTGTGTAGGACTGTATGTGCAAGTGTGTGCGAGTGTGTTTGAGTGTGTGAGTGTGTGCGAGTGTGTGTGAGTGTGTGCAAGTGTGTGTGTGCAAGTGTGTGTGTGCAAGTGTGTTCGAGTGTGTGTGCGAGTGTGTATGAGTGTCTGTGTGTGCAAGTGTGTTCGCGAGTGTGTGCGTGTGAGTGAGTGTGTGTGTGAGTGTGAGTGTGTGCTAGTGTGCATGAGTGTGTGAGTGTGTGCGAGTGTGCGTGTGAGTGAGTGTGTGTGCGAGTGTGTGCGAGTGTGTGAGTGTGTGTGCGAATGTGTGTGCGAGTGTGTATGAGTGTATGTGTGAGTGTGTGCAAGTGTGTGAGAGTGTGTGTGCGAGTGTGTGCAAGTGTGTGCGAGTGAGTGTGTGCGAGTGTGTGCGAGAGTGTGCAAGTGTGTGCGAGTGTGTGTGTGCGAGTGTGTGTGCAATTGTGTATGAGTGTGTGCGAGTGTGTGTGCGTTTGTGCGAGTGTGTGCGTGTGTGTGTGCAAGTGCGTGTGAGTGAGTGCAAGTGTGTGCAAATGTGTGTGCGAGTGTGCGAGTGTGGGCATGCGAGTGTGTGCTAGTGTGCGAGAGTGTGCAAGTGTGTGCGAGTGTGTGTGTGCGAGTGTGTGTGCAATTGTGTATGAGTGTGTGCGAGTGTGTGCGTGTGTGTGTGCAAGTGTGTGTGAGTGAGTGCAAGTGTGTGCAAATGTGTGTGCGAGTGTGCGAGTGTGGGCATGCGAGTGTGTGCTAGTGTGCGCGAGTGTGTGAGTGTGTGCGAGTGTGCGTGAGTAAGTGTGTGTGTGAGTGTGTGCGAGTGTTGCCGAGTGTGTGTGTGAGTGTGTAGGACTGTGTGTGCGAGTGTGTGTGCGAGTGTGTGTGTACGAGTGTGTTCGAGTGTGTGCAATTTTGTGCGAGTGTGTGTGTGCGAGTGCGTATGAGTAAGTGTGTGCGAATGTGTGCAAGTGTGTGTGCGAGTGTGTTTGCGAGTGTGTGCGTGCGACTGTGTGTGTGCGACTGTGTGCGAGTGTGTGCGAGTGTTTGCGTGTGTGTGCGCGTGTGTGTGCGTGTGTACGAGTGTGTGCGAGTGTGTGGGTGCGAGTGTGTGCAAGTGTGTGTGAGTGTGTGTGAATGTGTGCGAGTGTGTGCGTGTGAGTGCGAGTGTGTGCAAATATGTGCGAGAGTGTGCGAGTGTGGGCGTGCGAGTGTGTGCGAGTGTGCGTGAGTGTGCGCGAGTGTGTGCGTGTGAGTGAGTGTGTGTGTGAGTGTGTGCTAGTGTGCATGAGTGTGTGAGTGTGTGCGAGTGTGCGCGAGTGTGCGTGTGAGTGAGTGAGTGTGTGTGTGAGTGTGTAGGACTGTATGTGCAAGTGTGTACGAGTGTGTAGGAGTGTGTGCGAGTGTGTGCGATTGTGTGTGTGAGTGTGTAGGACTGTATGTGCAAGTGTGTGCGAGTGTGTTTGAGTGTGTGAGTGTGTGCGAGTGTGTGTGAGTGTGTGTGAGTGTGTGCAAGTGTGTGTGTGCAAGTGTGTGTGTGCAAGTGTGTGTGTGCAAGTGTGTGTGTGCAAGTGTGTTTGAGTGTGTGTGCGAGTGTGTATGAGTGTCTGTGTGTGCAAGTGTGTTTGCGAGTGTGTGCGTGTGAGTGAGTGTGTGTGTGAGTGTGAGTGTGTGCTAGTGTGCATGAGTGTGTGAGTGTGTGCGAGTGTGCGTGTGAGTGAGTGTGTGTGCGAGTGTGTGCGAGTGTGTGAGTGTGTGTGCGAGTGAGTGTGTGCGAGTGTGTATGAGTGTATGTGCGAGTGTGTGCAAGTGTTTGAGAGTGTGTGAGAGTGTGTGTGTGCGAGTGTGTGCAAGTGTGTTTGAGTGAGTGTGTGCGAGTGTGTGCGAGAGTGTGCAAGTGTGTGCGAGTGTGTGTGTGCGAGTGTGTGTGCAATTGTGTATGAGTGTGTGCGAGTGTGTGTGCGTTTGTGCGAGTGTGTGCGTGTGTGTGTGCAAGTGCGTGTGAGTGAGTGCAAGTGTGTGCAAATGTGTGTGCGAGTGTGCGAGTGTGGGCATGCGAGTGTGTGCTAGTGTGCGAGAGTGTGCAAGTGTGTGCGAGTGTGTGTGTGCGAGTGTGTGTGCAATTGTGTATGAGTGTGTGCGAGTGTGTGTGCGTTTGTGCGAGTGTGTGCGTGTGTGTGCGAGTGAGTGTGAGTGAGTGCAAGTGTGTGCAAATGTGTGCGCGAGTGTGCGAGTGTGGGCATGCGAGTGTGTGCTAGTGTGCGCGAGTGTGTGTGAGTGTGCATGAGTAAGTGTGTGTGTGAGTGTGTGCGAGTGTTGCCGAGTGTGTGTGCGAGTGTGTGTGCAAGTGTGTGTGTACGAGTGTGTTCGAGTGTGTGCAATTTTGTGCGAGTGTGTGTGAGTGCGTATGAGTAAGTGTGTGCGAATGTGTGCGAGTGTGTGCGCGAGGGTGTGTGCACGTGTGTGCATGTGACTGTGTGTGTGCGACTGTGGGCGAGTGTGTGCGTGTGTTTGCGTGTGTGTGCAAATGTGTGCGAGTGTGTGCGAGTTTGCGCGAATGTGCGCGAGTGTGTGCGTGTGAGTGAGTGTGTGTGTGAGTGTGAGTGTGTGCTAGTGTGCATGAGTGTGTGAGTGTGTGCGAGTGTGCGTGAGTGTGCGTGTGAGTGAGTGTGTGTGCGAGTGTGTGTGAGTGTGTGCGATTGTGTGTGTGAGTGTGTAGGACTGTATGTGCGAGTGTGTGCGAGTGTGTATGAGTGTGTGTGTGAGTGTGTGCAAGTGTGTGCGAGTGAGTGTGTGTGAGTGTGTGTGCGAGTGTGTGCGAGTGTGTGCGAGTGTGTGCGAGTGTGTGCGATTGTGTGTGAGAGTGTGTAGGACTGTATGTGCGAGTGTGTGCGAGTGTGTATGAGTGTGTGTGTGAGTGTGTGAGTGTGTGTGCGAGTGTGTGCATGCGAGTGTGTGCGTGCGAGTGTGCACAAGTGTGCACGAGTGTGTGCGTGTAAGTGTGTGCGTGCGAGTGTGTGCGAGTGTGCTCGAGTGAATGGGTGCAAGTGTGTGCGAGTGTGTGTGAGTGTGTGCGAGTGAGTGTGTGTGTGTGAGTGTGTGTGAGTGTGTGCGAGTTTGTGTGCGAGTGTGTGCGAGTGAGTGTGTGCGAGTGTGTGCGATTGTGTGTGAGTGTGTGCGAGTGTGTGCGAGTGTGTGCGTGTGAGTGCGTGCGAGTGTGTGCAAGTGTGTGCGAGTGTGTGCGAGTGTGTGAGTGTGTGCGCGAATGTGTGTGCGAGTGTGTATGTGCGAGTGTGTGCAAGTGTGTGAGAGTGTGTGTGAGTGTGTGTGTGCGTGTGTGTGCGAGTGAGTGTGTGCGAGTGTGTGCGAGAGTGTTCAAGTGTGTGCGAGTGTGTGTGTGCGAGTGTGTGTGCAATTGTGTATGAGTGTGTGCGCGTTTGTGCGAGTGTGTGCGTGTGTGTGTGAGTGCGTGTGAGTGAGTGCAAGTGTGTGCAAATGTGTGCGCGAGTGTGGGCGTGCGAGTGTGTGCTAGTGTGCGCGAGTGTGTGAGTGTGTGCGAGTGTGCATGAGTAAGTGTGTGTGTGAGTGTGTGCGAGTGTTGCCGAGTGTGTGTGTGAGTGTGTAGGACTGTGTGTGCGAGTGTGTGTGTGAGTGTGTGTGTACGAGTGTGTGCAATTTTGTGCGAGTGTGTGTGTGCGAGTGCGTATGAGTAAGTGTGTGCAAATGTGTGCGAGTGTGTGCGAGTGTGTGCGAGAGTGTTCAAGTGTGTGCGAGTGTGAGTGTGCGAGTGTGTGTGCAATTGTGTATGAGTGTGTGCGCGTTTGTGCGAGTGTGTGCGTGTGTGTGTGAGTGCGTGTGAGTGAGTGCAAGTGTGTGCAAATGTGTGCGCGAGTGTGGGCGTGCGAGTGTGTGCTAGTGTGCGCGAGTGTGTGAGTGTGTGCGAGTGTGCATGAGTAAGTGTGTGTGTGAGTGTGTGCGAGTGTTGCCGAGTGTGTGTGTGAGTGTGTAGGACTGTGTGTGCGAGTGTGTGTGTGAGTGTGTGTGTACGAGTGTGTGCAATTTTGTGCGAGTGTGTGTGTGCGAGTGCGTATGAGTAAGTGTGTGCAAATGTGTGCGAGTGTGTGCGAGTGTGTGTGCGAGTGTGTGTGCGAGTGTGTGCGTGCGACTGTGTGTGTGTGACTGTGTGCGAGTGTGTGCGAGTGTTTGCGTGTGTGTGCGAGTGTGTGTGCGTGTGTACGAGTCTGTGCGAGTGTGTGGGTGCGAGTGTGTGCAAGTGTGTGAGTGTGTGTGTGAGTGTGTGTGAATGTGTGCGAGTCTGTGTGTGCGAGTGTGTGTGTGCGATTGTGTGTGTGCGATTGTGTATGAGTGTGTGCGAGTATGTGTGTGAGTGTGTGCGAGTGTGTGCAAATGTGTGCGAGAGTGTGCGAGTGTGGGCGTGCGAGTGTGTGCGAGTGTGTGCGTGTGAGTGTGTGTGTGTGAGTGTGAGTGTGTGCTAGTGTGCATGAGTGTGTGAGTGTGTGCGAGTGTGCGCGAGTGTGCGTGTGAGTGAGTGAGTGTGTGTGCGAGTGTGTGTGAGTGTGTACGAGTGTGTGTAGGAGTGTGTGCGAGTGTGTGCGATTGTGTGTGTGAGTGTGTAGGACTGTATGTGCAAGTGTGTGCGAGTGTGTTCGAGTGTGTGAGTGTGTGCGAGTGTGTGTGAGTGTGTGCAAGTGTGTGAGTGTGTAGGACTGTGTGTGCGAGTGTGTGTGCGAGTGTGTGCGAGTGTGTGTGAGTGTGTGTGAGTGTGTGTAGGAGTGTGTGTGAGTGTGTGCGATTGTGTGTGAGTGTGTAGTACTGTATGTGCGACTGTGTTCGAGTGTGTGTGTGCGAGTGTGTGAGCATGTGTGAGTGTGTGCAAGTGTGTGCGTGTGAGTGTATGTGTGCGAGTGTGTGTGATTGTGTATGAGTGAGTGTGTGCAAGTGTGTTGAGTGTGTTTGTGCAAGTGTGTATGAGTGTGTGTATGCGAGTGTGTGCAAGTGTGTGTGATTGTGTGTGAGTGTGTGTATGAGTGAGTGTGTGCGAGTGTGTGTGAGTGTGTGCGCGAGTGTGTGCGTGAGTGTGTGCGTGCGAGTGTGTGCGAGTGTGTGTAGGAGTGTGTGTGAGTGTGTGCGATTGTGTGTGTGCGAGTGTGTGTGTGCGAGTGTGTGCGTGCGAGTGTGTGTGCGAGAGTGTGCGAGTGTGTGCGAGTGTGTGCATATGTGCCCGAGTGTGCACGAGTGAGTGTGTGCGAGTGTGTGTGAGTGTGTGTGAGTGTGTGCATGTGAGTGTGTGCGAGCGTGTGCGAGTGTGTGTGAGTGTGTGTGCGAGTGTGTGTGCGAGAGTGTGCGAGTGTGTGCGAGTGTGTGCAAATGTGCCCGAGTGTGCACGAGTGAGTGGGTGCGAGTGTGTGTGCGAACGTGTGCGAGTGTGTGTGCATGTGTGTGCGAGTGTGTGCAAGTGTGTATGAGTGTGCGTGCGAGTGTGTGCAAGTGTGTGCGAGTGTGTGCGAGTGTGTGTGTGCAAGTATGTGTGAGAGTGTGTGCGAGTGTGTGTATGAGTGTGTGTGCGATTGTGTGTGAGTGTGTGTGCTAGTGTGTGTGTGCGAGTGTGTTCGATTGTGTGAGTGTGAGTGAGTGTGTACGAGTGTGTGCGAGTGTGTGCAAGTGTGCGCGAGTGAGTGTGTGTGAGTGTGTGTGCGAAAGTGTGCGAGTGTGTGCGATTGTGTGTGAAAGTGTGTAGGACTGTATGTGCGAGTGTGTGCGAGTGTGTATGAGTGTGTGTGTGAGTGTGTGCAAGTGTGTGCGAGTGAGTGTGTGTGCGAGTGTGTGTATGAGTGTGTGTGTGAGTGTGTGCGAGTGTGTGAGTGTGTGTGCGAATGTGTGTGCGAGTGTGTATGAGTGTATGTGTGAGTGTGTGCAAGTGTGTGAGAGTGTGTGTGCGAGTGTGTGCAAGTGTGTGCGAGTGTGTGCGAGAGTGTGCAAGTGTGTGCGAGTGTGTGTGTGCGAGTGTGTGTGCAATTGTGTATGAGTGTGTGCGAGTGTGTGTGCGTTTGTGCGAGTGTGTGCGTGTGTGTGTGCAAGTGCGTGTGAGTGAGTGCAAGTGTGTGCAAATGTGTGTGCGAGTGTGCGAGTGTGGGCATGCGAGTGTGTGCTAGTGTGCGAGAGTGTGCAAGTGTGTGCGAGTGTGTGTGTGCGAGTGTGTGTGCAATTGTGTATGAGTGTGTGCGAGTGTGTGCGTGTGTGTGTGCAAGTGTGTGTGAGTGAGTGCAAGTGTGTGCAAATGTGTGTGCGAGTGTGCGAGTGTGGGCATGCGAGTGTGTGCTAGTGTGCGCGAGTGTGTGAGTGTGTGCGAGTGTGCGTGAGTAAGTGTGTGTGTGAGTGTGTGCGAGTGTTGCCGAGTGTGTGTGTGAGTGTGTAGGACTGTGTGTGCGAGTGTGTGTGCGAGTGTGTGTGTACGAGTGTGTTCGAGTGTGTGCAATTTTGTGCGAGTGTGTGTGTGCGAGTGCGTATGAGTAAGTGTGTGCGAATGTGTGCAAGTGTGTGTGCGAGTGTGTTTGCGAGTGTGTGCGTGCGACTGTGTGTGTGCGACTGTGTGCGAGTGTGTGCGAGTGTTTGCGTGTGTGTGCGCGTGTGTGTGCGTGTGTACGAGTGTGTGCGAGTGTGTGGGTGCGAGTGTGTGCAAGTGTGTGTGAGTGTGTGTGAATGTGTGCGAGTGTGTGCGTGTGAGTGCGAGTGTGTGCAAATATGTGCGAGAGTGTGCGAGTGTGGGCGTGCGAGTGTGTGCGAGTGTGCGTGAGTGTGCGCGAGTGTGTGCGTGTGAGTGAGTGTGTGTGTGAGTGTGAGTGTGTGCTAGTGTGCATGAGTGTGTGAGTGTGTGCGAGTGTGCGCGAGTGTGCGTGTGAGTGAGTGAGTGTGTGTGTGAGTGTGTAGGACTGTATGTGCAAGTGTGTACGAGTGTGTAGGAGTGTGTGCGAGTGTGTGCGATTGTGTGTGTGAGTGTGTAGGACTGTATGTGCAAGTGTGTGCGAGTGTGTTTGAGTGTGTGAGTGTGTGCGAGTGTGTGTGAGTGTGTGTGAGTGTGTGCAAGTGTGTGTGTGCAAGTGTGTGTGTGCAAGTGTGTGTGTGCAAGTGTGTGTGTGCAAGTGTGTTTGAGTGTGTGTGCGAGTGTGTATGAGTGTCTGTGTGTGCAAGTGTGTTTGCGAGTGTGTGCGTGTGAGTGAGTGTGTGTGTGAGTGTGAGTGTGTGCTAGTGTGCATGAGTGTGTGAGTGTGTGCGAGTGTGCGTGTGAGTGAGTGTGTGTGCGAGTGTGTGCGAGTGTGTGAGTGTGTGTGCGAGTGAGTGTGTGCGAGTGTGTATGAGTGTATGTGCGAGTGTGTGCAAGTGTTTGAGAGTGTGTGAGAGTGTGTGTGTGCGAGTGTGTGCAAGTGTGTTTGAGTGAGTGTGTGCGAGTGTGTGCGAGAGTGTGCAAGTGTGTGCGAGTGTGTGTGTGCGAGTGTGTGTGCAATTGTGTATGAGTGTGTGCGAGTGTGTGTGCGTTTGTGCGAGTGTGTGCGTGTGTGTGTGCAAGTGCGTGTGAGTGAGTGCAAGTGTGTGCAAATGTGTGTGCGAGTGTGCGAGTGTGGGCATGCGAGTGTGTGCTAGTGTGCGAGAGTGTGCAAGTGTGTGCGAGTGTGTGTGTGCGAGTGTGTGTGCAATTGTGTATGAGTGTGTGCGAGTGTGTGTGCGTTTGTGCGAGTGTGTGCGTGTGTGTGCGAGTGAGTGTGAGTGAGTGCAAGTGTGTGCAAATGTGTGCGCGAGTGTGCGAGTGTGGGCATGCGAGTGTGTGCTAGTGTGCGCGAGTGTGTGTGAGTGTGCATGAGTAAGTGTGTGTGTGAGTGTGTGCGAGTGTTGCCGAGTGTGTGTGCGAGTGTGTGTGCAAGTGTGTGTGTACGAGTGTGTTCGAGTGTGTGCAATTTTGTGCGAGTGTGTGTGTGCGAGTGCGTATGAGTAAGTGTGTGCGAATGTGTGCGAGTGTGTGCGCGAGGGTGTGTGCACGTGTGTGCATGTGACTGTGTGTGTGCGACTGTGGGCGAGTGTGTGCGTGTGTTTGCGTGTGTGTGCAAATGTGTGCGAGTGTGTGCGAGTTTGCGCGAATGTGCGCGAGTGTGTGCGTGTGAGTGAGTGTGTGTGTGAGTGTGAGTGTGTGCTAGTGTGCATGAGTGTGTGAGTGTGTGCGAGTGTGCGTGAGTGTGCGTGTGAGTGAGTGTGTGTGCGAGTGTGTGTGAGTGTGTGCGATTGTGTGTGTGAGTGTGTAGGACTGTATGTGCGAGTGTGTGCGAGTGTGTATGAGTGTGTGTGTGAGTGTGTGCAAGTGTGTGCGAGTGAGTGTGTGTGAGTGTGTGTGCGAGTGTGTGCGAGTGTGTGCGAGTGTGTGCGAGTGTGTGCGATTGTGTGTGAGAGTGTGTAGGACTGTATGTGCGAGTGTGTGCGAGTGTGTATGAGTGTGTGTGTGAGTGTGTGAGTGTGTGTGCGAGTGTGTGCATGCGAGTGTGTGCGTGCGAGTGTGCACAAGTGTGCACGAGTGTGTGCGTGTAAGTGTGTGCGTGCGAGTGTGTGCGAGTGTGCTCGAGTGAATGGGTGCAAGTGTGTGCGAGTGTGTGTGAGTGTGTGCGAGTGAGTGTGTGTGTGTGAGTGTGTGTGAGTGTGTGCGAGTTTGTGTGCGAGTGTGTGCGAGTGAGTGTGTGCGAGTGTGTGCGATTGTGTGTGAGTGTGTGCGAGTGTGTGCGAGTGTGTGCGTGTGAGTGCGTGCGAGTGTGTGCAAGTGTGTGCGAGTGTGTGCGAGTGTGTGAGTGTGTGCGCGAATGTGTGTGCGAGTGTGTATGTGCGAGTGTGTGCAAGTGTGTGAGAGTGTGTGTGAGTGTGTGTGTGCGTGTGTGTGCGAGTGAGTGTGTGCGAGTGTGTGCGAGAGTGTTCAAGTGTGTGCGAGTGTGTGTGTGCGAGTGTGTGTGCAATTGTGTATGAGTGTGTGCGCGTTTGTGCGAGTGTGTGCGTGTGTGTGTGAGTGCGTGTGAGTGAGTGCAAGTGTGTGCAAATGTGTGCGCGAGTGTGGGCGTGCGAGTGTGTGCTAGTGTGCGCGAGTGTGTGAGTGTGTGCGAGTGTGCATGAGTAAGTGTGTGTGTGAGTGTGTGCGAGTGTTGCCGAGTGTGTGTGTGAGTGTGTAGGACTGTGTGTGCGAGTGTGTGTGTGAGTGTGTGTGTACGAGTGTGTGCAATTTTGTGCGAGTGTGTGTGTGCGAGTGCGTATGAGTAAGTGTGTGCAAATGTGTGCGAGTGTGTGCGAGTGTGTGCGAGAGTGTTCAAGTGTGTGCGAGTGTGAGTGTGCGAGTGTGTGTGCAATTGTGTATGAGTGTGTGCGCGTTTGTGCGAGTGTGTGCGTGTGTGTGTGAGTGCGTGTGAGTGAGTGCAAGTGTGTGCAAATGTGTGCGCGAGTGTGGGCGTGCGAGTGTGTGCTAGTGTGCGCGAGTGTGTGAGTGTGTGCGAGTGTGCATGAGTAAGTGTGTGTGTGAGTGTGTGCGAGTGTTGCCGAGTGTGTGTGTGAGTGTGTAGGACTGTGTGTGCGAGTGTGTGTGTGAGTGTGTGTGTACGAGTGTGTGCAATTTTGTGCGAGTGTGTGTGTGCGAGTGCGTATGAGTAAGTGTGTGCAAATGTGTGCGAGTGTGTGCGAGTGTGTGTGCGAGTGTGTGTGCGAGTGTGTGCGTGCGACTGTGTGTGTGTGACTGTGTGCGAGTGTGTGCGAGTGTTTGCGTGTGTGTGCGAGTGTGTGTGCGTGTGTACGAGTCTGTGCGAGTGTGTGGGTGCGAGTGTGTGCAAGTGTGTGAGTGTGTGTGTGAGTGTGTGTGAATGTGTGCGAGTCTGTGTGTGCGAGTGTGTGTGTGCGATTGTGTGTGTGCGATTGTGTATGAGTGTGTGCGAGTATGTGTGTGAGTGTGTGCGAGTGTGTGCAAATGTGTGCGAGAGTGTGCGAGTGTGGGCGTGCGAGTGTGTGCGAGTGTGTGCGTGTGAGTGTGTGTGTGTGAGTGTGAGTGTGTGCTAGTGTGCATGAGTGTGTGAGTGTGTGCGAGTGTGCGCGAGTGTGCGTGTGAGTGAGTGAGTGTGTGTGCGAGTGTGTGTGAGTGTGTACGAGTGTGTGTAGGAGTGTGTGCGAGTGTGTGCGATTGTGTGTGTGAGTGTGTAGGACTGTATGTGCAAGTGTGTGCGAGTGTGTTCGAGTGTGTGAGTGTGTGCGAGTGTGTGTGAGTGTGTGCAAGTGTGTGAGTGTGTAGGACTGTGTGTGCGAGTGTGTGTGCGAGTGTGTGCGAGTGTGTGTGAGTGTGTGTGAGTGTGTGTAGGAGTGTGTGTGAGTGTGTGCGATTGTGTGTGAGTGTGTAGTACTGTATGTGCGACTGTGTTCGAGTGTGTGTGTGCGAGTGTGTGAGCATGTGTGAGTGTGTGCAAGTGTGTGCGTGTGAGTGTATGTGTGCGAGTGTGTGTGATTGTGTATGAGTGAGTGTGTGCAAGTGTGTTGAGTGTGTTTGTGCAAGTGTGTATGAGTGTGTGTATGCGAGTGTGTGCAAGTGTGTGTGATTGTGTGTGAGTGTGTGTATGAGTGAGTGTGTGCGAGTGTGTGTGAGTGTGTGCGCGAGTGTGTGCGTGAGTGTGTGCGTGCGAGTGTGTGCGAGTGTGTGTAGGAGTGTGTGTGAGTGTGTGCGATTGTGTGTGTGCGAGTGTGTGTGTGCGAGTGTGTGCGTGCGAGTGTGTGTGCGAGAGTGTGCGAGTGTGTGCGAGTGTGTGCATATGTGCCCGAGTGTGCACGAGTGAGTGTGTGCGAGTGTGTGTGAGTGTGTGTGAGTGTGTGCATGTGAGTGTGTGCGAGTGTGTGTGAGTGTGTGTGCGAGTGTGTGTGCGAGAGTGTGCGAGTGTGTGCGAGTGTGTGCAAATGTGCCCGAGTGTGCACGAGTGAGTGGGTGCGAGTGTGTGTGCGAACGTGTGCGAGTGTGTGTGCATGTGTGTGCGAGTGTGTGCAAGTGTGTATGAGTGTGCGTGCGAGTGTGTGCAAGTGTGTGCGAGTGTGTGCGAGTGTGTGTGTGCAAGTATGTGTGAGAGTGTGTGCGAGTGTGTGTATGAGTGTGTGTGCGATTGTGTGTGAGTGTGTGTGCTAGTGTGTGTGTGCGAGTGTGTTCGATTGTGTGAGTGTGAGTGAGTGTGTACGAGTGTGTGCGAGTGTGTGCAAGTGTGCGCGAGTGAGTGTGTGTGAGTGTGTGTGCGAAAGTGTGCGAGTGTGTGCGATTGTGTGTGAAAGTGTGTAGGACTGTATGTGCGAGTGTGTGCGAGTGTGTATGAGTGTGTGTGTGAGTGTGTGCAAGTGTGTGCGAGTGAGTGTGTGTGAGTGTGTGTGCGAGTGTGTGTATGAGTGTGTGTGTGAGTGTGTGCGAGTGTGTGAGTGTGTGTGCGAATGTGTGTGCGAGTGTGTATGAGTGTATGTGTGAGTGTGTGCAAGTGTGTGAGAGTGTGTGTGCGAGTGTGTGCAAGTGTGTGCGAGTGAGTGTGTGCGAGTGTGTGCGAGAGTGTGCAAGTGTGTGCGAGTGTGTGTGTGCGAGTGTGTGTGCAATTGTGTATGAGTGTGTGCGAGTGTGTGTGCGTTTGTGCGAGTGTGTGCGTGTGTGTGTGCGAGTGCGTGTGAGTGAGTGCAAGTGTGTGCAAATGTGTGTGCGAGTGTGCGAGTGTGGGCATGCGAGTGTGTGCTAGTGTGCGAGAGTGTGCAAGTGTGTGCGAGTGTGTGTGTGCGAGTGTGTGTGCAATTGTGTATGAGTGTGTGCGAGTGTGTGCGTGTGTGTGTGCAAGTGTGTGTGAGTGAGTGCAAGTGTGTGCAAATGTGTGTGCGAGTGTGCGAGTGTGGGCATGCGAGTGTGTGCTAGTGTGCGCGAGTGTGTGAGTGTGTGCGAGTGTGCGTGAGTAAGTGTGTGTGTGAGTGTGTGCGAGTGTTGCCGAGTGTGTGTGTGAGTGTGTAGGACTGTGTGTGCGAGTGTGTGTGCGAGTGTGTGTGTACGAGTGTGTTCGAGTGTGTGCAATTTTGTGCGAGTGTGTGTGTGCGAGTGCGTATGAGTAAGTGTGTGCGAATGTGTGCAAGTGTGTGTGCGAGTGTGTTTGCGAGTGTGTGCGTGCGACTGTGTGTGTGCGACTGTGTGCGAGTGTGTGCGAGTGTTTGCGTGTGTGTGCGCGTGTGTGTGCGTGTGTACGAGTGTGTGCGAGTGTGTGGGTGCGAGTGTGTGCAAGTGTGTGTGAGTGTGTGTGAATGTGTGCGAGTGTGTGCGTGTGAGTGCGAGTGTGTGCAAATATGTGCGAGAGTGTGCGAGTGTGGGCGTGCGAGTGTGTGCGAGTGTGCGTGAGTGTGCGCGAGTGTGTGCGTGTGAGTGAGTGTGTGTGTGAGTGTGAGTGTGTGCTAGTGTGCATGAGTGTGTGAGTGTGTGCGAGTGTGCGCGAGTGTGCGTGTGAGTGAGTGAGTGTGTGTGTGAGTGTGTAGGACTGTATGTGCAAGTGTGTACGAGTGTGTAGGAGTGTGTGCGAGTGTGTGCGATTGTGTGTGTGAGTGTGTAGGACTGTATGTGCAAGTGTGTGCGAGTGTGTTTGAGTGTGTGAGTGTGTGCGAGTGTGTGTGAGTGTGTGTGAGTGTGTGCAAGTGTGTGTGTGCAAGTGTGTGTGTGCAAGTGTGTGTGTGCAAGTGTGTGTGTGCAAGTGTGTTTGAGTGTGTGTGCGAGTGTGTATGAGTGTCTGTGTGTGCAAGTGTGTTTGCGAGTGTGTGCGTGTGAGTGAGTGTGTGTGTGAGTGTGAGTGTGTGCTAGTGTGCATGAGTGTGTGAGTGTGTGCGAGTGTGCGTGTGAGTGAGTGTGTGTGCGAGTGTGTGCGAGTGTGTGAGTGTGTGTGCGAGTGAGTGTGTGCGAGTGTGTATGAGTGTATGTGCGAGTGTGTGCAAGTGTTTGAGAGTGTGTGAGAGTGTGTGTGTGCGAGTGTGTGCAAGTGTGTTTGAGTGAGTGTGTGCGAGTGTGTGCGAGAGTGTGCAAGTGTGTGCGAGTGTGTGTGTGCGAGTGTGTGTGCAATTGTGTATGAGTGTGTGCGAGTGTGTGTGCGTTTGTGCGAGTGTGTGCGTGTGTGTGTGCAAGTGCGTGTGAGTGAGTGCAAGTGTGTGCAAATGTGTGTGCGAGTGTGCGAGTGTGGGCATGCGAGTGTGTGCTAGTGTGCGAGAGTGTGCAAGTGTGTGCGAGTGTGTGTGTGCGAGTGTGTGTGCAATTGTGTATGAGTGTGTGCGAGTGTGTGTGCGTTTGTGCGAGTGTGTGCGTGTGTGTGCGAGTGAGTGTGAGTGAGTGCAAGTGTGTGCAAATGTGTGCGCGAGTGTGCGAGTGTGGGCATGCGAGTGTGTGCTAGTGTGCGCGAGTGTGTGTGAGTGTGCATGAGTAAGTGTGTGTGTGAGTGTGTGCGAGTGTTGCCGAGTGTGTGTGCGAGTGTGTGTGCAAGTGTGTGTGTACGAGTGTGTTCGAGTGTGTGCAATTTTGTGCGAGTGTGTGTGTGCGAGTGCGTATGAGTAAGTGTGTGCGAATGTGTGCGAGTGTGTGCGCGAGGGTGTGTGCACGTGTGTGCATGTGACTGTGTGTGTGCGACTGTGGGCGAGTGTGTGCGTGTGTTTGCGTGTGTGTGCAAATGTGTGCGAGTGTGTGCGAGTTTGCGCGAATGTGCGCGAGTGTGTGCGTGTGAGTGAGTGTGTGTGTGAGTGTGAGTGTGTGCTAGTGTGCATGAGTGTGTGAGTGTGTGCGAGTGTGCGTGAGTGTGCGTGTGAGTGAGTGTGTGTGCGAGTGTGTGTGAGTGTGTGCGATTGTGTGTGTGAGTGTGTAGGACTGTATGTGCGAGTGTGTGCGAGTGTGTATGAGTGTGTGTGTGAGTGTGTGCAAGTGTGTGCGAGTGAGTGTGTGTGAGTGTGTGTGCGAGTGTGTGCGAGTGTGTGCGAGTGTGTGCGATTGTGTGTGAGAGTGTGTAGGACTGTATGTGCGAGTGTGTGCGAGTGTGTATGAGTGTGTGTGTGAGTGTGTGAGTGTGTGTGCGAGTGTGTGCATGCGAGTGTGTGCGTGCGAGTGTGCACAAGTGTGCACGAGTGTGTGCGTGTAAGTGTGTGCGTGCGAGTGTGTGCGAGTGTGCTCGAGTGAATGGGTGCAAGTGTGTGCGAGTGTGTGTGAGTGTGTGCGAGTGAGTGTGTGTGTGTGAGTGTGTGTGAGTGTGTGCGAGTTTGTGTGCGAGTGTGTGCGAGTGAGTGTGTGCGAGTGTGTGCGATTGTGTGTGAGTGTGTGCGAGTGTGTGCGAGTGTGTGCGTGTGAGTGCGTGCGAGTGTGTGCAAGTGTGTGCGAGTGTGTGCGAGTGTGTGAGTGTGTGCGCGAATGTGTGTGCGAGTGTGTATGTGCGAGTGTGTGCAAGTGTGTGAGAGTGTGTGTGAGTGTGTGTGTGCGTGTGTGTGCGAGTGAGTGTGTGCGAGTGTGTGCGAGAGTGTTCAAGTGTGTGCGAGTGTGTGTGTGCGAGTGTGTGTGCAATTGTGTATGAGTGTGTGCGCGTTTGTGCGAGTGTGTGCGTGTGTGTGTGAGTGCGTGTGAGTGAGTGCAAGTGTGTGCAAATGTGTGCGCGAGTGTGGGCGTGCGAGTGTGTGCTAGTGTGCGCGAGTGTGTGAGTGTGTGCGAGTGTGCATGAGTAAGTGTGTGTGTGAGTGTGTGCGAGTGTTGCCGAGTGTGTGTGTGAGTGTGTAGGACTGTGTGTGCGAGTGTGTGTGTGAGTGTGTGTGTACGAGTGTGTGCAATTTTGTGCGAGTGTGTGTGTGCGAGTGCGTATGAGTAAGTGTGTGCAAATGTGTGCGAGTGTGTGCGAGTGTGTGTGCGAGTGTGTGCGTGCGACTGTGTGTGTGTGACTGTGTGCGAGTGTGTGCGAGTGTTTGCGTGTGTGTGCGAGTGTGTGTGCGTGTGTACGAGTCTGTGCGAGTGTGTGGGTGCGAGTGTGTGCAAGTGTGTGAGTGTGTGTGTGAGTGTGTGTGAATGTGTGCGAGTCTGTGTGTGCGAGTGTGTGTGTGCGATTGTGTGTGTGCGATTGTGTATGAGTGTGTGCGAGTATGTGTGTGAGTGTGTGCGAGTGTGTGCGAGTGTGTGCGAGTGTGTGCGTGCGAGTGAGTGCGAGTGTGTGCAAATGTGTGCGAGAGTGTGCGAGTGTGGGCGTGCGAGTGTGTGCGAGTGTGTGCGTGTGAGTGTGTGTGTGTGAGTGTGAGTGTGTGCTAGTGTGTGCGAGTGTGTGCGTGTGAGTGCGTGCGAGTGTGTGCAAGTGTGTGCGAGTGTGTGAGTGTGTGCGCGAATGTGTGTGCGAGTGTGTATGTGCGAGTGTGTGCAAGTGTGTGAGAGTGTGTGTGAGTGTGTGTGTGCGAGTGTGTGCGAGTGAGTGTGTGCGAGTGTGTGCGAGAGTGTTCAAGTGTGTGCGAGTGTGAGTGTGCGAGTGTGTGTGCAATTGTGTATGAGTGTGTGCGCGTTTGTGCGAGTGTGTGCGTGTGTGTGTGAGTGCGTGTGAGTGAGTGCAAGTGTGTGCAAATGTGTGCGCGAGTGTGGGCGTGCGAGTGTGTGCTAGTGTGCGCGAGTGTGTGAGTGTGTGCGAGTGTGCATGAGTAAGTGTGTGTGTGAGTGTGTGCGAGTGTTGCCGAGTGTGTGTGTGAGTGTGTAGGACTGTGTGTGCGAGTGTGTGTGTGAGTGTGTGTGTACGAGTGTGTGCAATTTTGTGCGAGTGTGTGTGTGCGAGTGCGTATGAGTAAGTGTGTGCAAATGTGTGCGAGTGTGTGCGAGTGTGTGTGCGAGTGTGTGTGCGAGTGTGTGCGTGCGACTGTGTGTGTGTGACTGTGTGCGAGTGTGTGCGAGTGTTTGCGTGTGTGTGCGAGTGTGTGTGCGTGTGTACGAGTCTGTGCGAGTGTGTGGGTGCGAGTGTGTGCAAGTGTGTGAGTGTGTGTGTGAGTGTGTGTGAATGTGTGCGAGTCTGTGTGTGCGAGTGTGTGTGTGCGATTGTGTGTGTGCGATTGTGTATGAGTGTGTGCGAGTATGTGTGTGAGTGTGTGCGAGTGTGTGCAAATGTGTGCGAGAGTGTGCGAGTGTGGGCGTGCGAGTGTGTGCGAGTGTGTGCGTGTGAGTGTGTGTGTGTGAGTGTGAGTGTGTGCTAGTGTGCATGAGTGTGTGAGTGTGTGCGAGTGTGCGCGAGTGTGCGTGTGAGTGAGTGAGTGTGTGTGCGAGTGTGTGTGAGTGTGTACGAGTGTGTGTAGGAGTGTGTGCGAGTGTGTGCGATTGTGTGTGTGAGTGTGTAGGACTGTATGTGCAAGTGTGTGCGAGTGTGTTCGAGTGTGTGAGTGTGTGCGAGTGTGTGTGAGTGTGTGCAAGTGTGTGAGTGTGTAGGACTGTGTGTGCGAGTGTGTGTGCGAGTGTGTGCGAGTGTGTGTGAGTGTGTGTGAGTGTGTGTAGGAGTGTGTGTGAGTGTGTGCGATTGTGTGTGAGTGTGTAGTACTGTATGTGCGACTGTGTTCGAGTGTGTGTGTGCGAGTGTGTGAGCATGTGTGAGTGTGTGCAAGTGTGTGCGTGTGAGTGTATGTGTGCGAGTGTGTGTGATTGTGTATGAGTGAGTGTGTGCAAGTGTGTTGAGTGTGTTTGTGCAAGTGTGTATGAGTGTGTGTATGCGAGTGTGTGCAAGTGTGTGTGATTGTGTGTGAGTGTGTGTATGAGTGAGTGTGTGCGAGTGTGTGTGAGTGTGTGCGCGAGTGTGTGCGTGAGTGTGTGCGTGCGAGTGTGTGCGAGTGTGTGTAGGAGTGTGTGTGAGTGTGTGCGATTGTGTGTGTGCGAGTGTGTGTGTGCGAGTGTGTGCGTGCGAGTGTGTGTGCGAGAGTGTGCGAGTGTGTGCGAGTGTGTGCATATGTGCCCGAGTGTGCACGAGTGAGTGTGTGCGAGTGTGTGTGAGTGTGTGTGAGTGTGTGCATGTGAGTGTGTGCGAGCGTGTGCGAGTGTGTGTGAGTGTGTGTGCGAGTGTGTGTGCGAGAGTGTGCGAGTGTGTGCGAGTGTGTGCAAATGTGCCCGAGTGTGCACGAGTGAGTGGGTGCGAGTGTGTGTGCGAACGTGTGCGAGTGTGTGTGCATGTGTGTGCGAGTGTGTGCAAGTGTGTATGAGTGTGCGTGCGAGTGTGTGCAAGTGTGTGCGAGTGTGTGCGAGTGTGTGTGTGCAAGTATGTGTGAGAGTGTGTGCGAGTGTGTGTATGAGTGTGTGTGCGATTGTGTGTGAGTGTGTGTGCTAGTGTGTGTGTGCGAGTGTGTTCGATTGTGTGAGTGTGAGTGAGTGTGTACGAGTGTGTGCGAGTGTGTGCAAGTGTGCGCGAGTGAGTGTGTGTGAGTGTGTGTGCGAAAGTGTGCGAGTGTGTGCGATTGTGTGTGAAAGTGTGTAGGACTGTATGTGCGAGTGTGTGCGAGTGTGTATGAGTGTGTGTGTGAGTGTGTGCAAGTGTGTGCGAGTGAGTGTGTGTGAGTGTGTGTGCGAGTGTGTGCATGTGAGTGTGTGCGTGCGAGTGTGCACGAGTGTGTGCATGTAAGTGTGTGCGTGCGAGTGTGTGCGAGTGTGCTCGAGTGAATGGGTGCGAGTGTGTGCGAGTGTGTGTGAGTGTGTGCGAGTGAGTGTGTGTGAGTGAGTGTGTGTGAGTGTGTGCGAGTTTGTGTGCGAGTGTGTGCGAGTGAGTGTGTGCGAGTGTGTGCGATTGTGTGTGAGTGTGTGCGAGTGTGTGCGAGTGTGTGCGTGTGAGTGTGTGCGAGTGTGTGAGTGTGTGTGCAAATGTGTGTGCGAGTGTGTATGAGTGTATGTGCGAGTGTGTGCAAGTGTGTGAGAGTGTGTGTGAGTGTGTGTGTGCGAGTGTGTGCGAGTGAGTGTGTGCGAGTGTGTGCGAGAGTGTTCAAGTGTGTGCGAGTGTGTGTGTGCGAGTGTGTGTGCAATTGTGTATGAGTGTGTGCGAGTGTGTGTGCGTTTGTGCGAGTGTGTGCGTGTGTGTGTGCGAGTGCGTGTGAGTGAGTGCAAGTGTGTGCAAATGTGTGCGCGAGTGTGGGCGTGCGAGTGTGTGCTAGTGTGCGCGAGTGTGTGAGTGTGTGCGAGTGTGCATGAGTAAGTGTGTGTGTGAGTGTGTGCGAGTGTTGCCGAGTGTGTGTGTGAGTGTGTAGGACTGTGTGTGCGAGTGTGTGTGTGAGTGTGTGTGTACGAGTGTGTGCAATTTTGTGCGAGTGTGTGTGTGCGAGTGTGTATGAGTAAGTGTGTGCGAATGTGTGCGAGTGTGTGCGAGTGTGTGTGCGAGTGTGTGTGCGAGTGTGTGCGTGCGACTGTGTGTGTGTGACTGTGTGCGAGTGTTTGCGTGTGTGTGCGAGTGTGTGTGCGTGTGTACGAGTGTGTGCGAGTGTGTGGGTGCGAGTGTGTGCAAGTGTGTGTGAGTGTGTGTGTGAGTGTGTGCGAGTCTGTGTGTGCGATTGTGTGTGTGCGATTGTGTATGAGTGTGTGCGAGTATGTGTGTGAGTGTGTGCGAGTGTGTGCGAGTGTGTGCGTGCTAGTGCGTGCAAGTGCGTGCGAGTGAGTGCGAGTGTGTGCAAATGTGTGCGAGAGTGTGCGAGTGTGGGCGTGCGAGTGTGTGCGAGTGTGCACGAGTGTGTGCGTGTGAGTGTGTGTGTGTGAGTGTGAGTGTGTGCTAGTGTGCATGAGTGTGTGAGTGTGTGCGAGTGTGCGCGAGTGTGCGTGTGAGTGAGTGAGTGTGTGTGCGAGTGTGTGTGAGTGTGTACGAGTGTGTGTGTGAGTGTGTAGGACTGTATGTGCAAGTGTGTGCGAGTGTGTTCGAGTGTGTGAGTGTGTGTGAGTGTGTGTGAGTGTGTGCAAGTGTGTGTGTGAGTGTGTAGGACTGTGTGTGCGAGTGTGTGCGAGTGTGTGTGAGTGTGTGTAGGAGTGTGTGTGAGTGTGTGCGATTGTGTGTGTGAGTGTGTAGTACTGTATGTGCGACTGTGTTCGAGTTTGTGTGTGCGAGTGTGTGAGCATGTGTGAGTGTGTGCGTGCGAGTGTGTGTGTGCGAGTGTGTGTGATTGTGTATGAGTGAGTGTGTGCGAGTGTGTGTGCAAGTGTGTTTGAGTGTGTTTGTGCAAGTGTGTATGAGTGTGTGTGTGCGAGTGTGTGCAAGTGTGTGTGATTGTGTGTGAGTGTGTGTATGAGTGAGTGTGTGCGAGTGTGTGTGAGTGTGTGCAAGTGAATGTGTGTGAGTGTGTGTGAAAGTGTGTGCATGCGAGTGCGTGCGTGCGAGTGTGTGCGAGTGTGTGCGAGTGTGTGCGAGTGTGTGAGTGCGAGTGTGTGCGAATGTGTGAGTGCGAGTGTGTGCGAATGTGTGCGAGTGTGTGCATGCGAGTGTGCACGAGTGTGTGCGTGTAAGTGTGTGCATGCGAGTGTGTGCGAGTGTGCTCGAGTGAATGGGTGCGAGTGTGTGCGAGTGTGCGTGAGTGTGTGTGAGTGTGTGCGAGTTTGTGTGCGAGTGTGTGCGAGTGAGTGTGCGAGTGTGTGTGAGTGTGTGCGAGTGTGTGCGAGTGTGTGCGTGCGAGTGTGTGTGCGAGAGTGTGCGAGTGTGTGCGAGTGTGTGCGAGTGTGTGCATAGGAGCCCGAGGGTGCACGAGTGAGTGTGTGCGAGTGTGTGCGAGTTTGTGTGAGTGTGTGCATGTGAGTGTGTGCGAGCGTGTGCGAGTGTGTGTGAGTGTGTGTGCGAGTGTGTGTGCGAGTGTGTGTGCGAGAGTGTGCGAGTGTGTGCAAATGTGCCCGAGTGTGCACGAGTGAGTGGGTGCGAGTGTGTGCGATTGTGTGTGAGTGTGTGCATGTGAGTGTGTGCGAACGTGTGCGAGTGTGTGTGCGAGTGTGTGTTCATGTGTGTGTGCGAGTGTGTGCGAGTGTGTATGAGTGTGCGTGCGAGTGTGTGCAAGTGTGTGTGAGTGTGTGCGAGTGTGTGTGTGCAAGTATGTGTGTTTGTGTCCGAGTGTGTGCGATTGTGTATAAGTGTGTGCGAGTGTGTGTGAGTGTGTGTGCTAGTGTGTGTGTGCGAGTGTGTTCGATTGTGTGAGTGTGAGTGAGTGTGTATGAGTGTGTGCGAGTGTGTGCCAGTGTGTGCGAGTGTGTGTGCGAGTGTGTGTGATTGTGTGCGAGTGTGTGCGATTGTGTGTGTGAGTGTGTAGGACTGTATGTGCGAGTGTGTGTGAAAGTGTGTGCGAGTGTGTGCGTGCGAGTGTGTGCGAGTGTGTGCATGCGAGTGTGTGCGAGTGTTTGCGACTGTGTGCGAGTGTTTGAGTGCGAGTGTGTCCGAATGTGTGTGAGTGTGTGCGTGCGAGTGTGCGCGAGTGTGCACGAGTGTGTGCATGTAAGTGTGTGCGTGCGAGTGTGTGCGAGTGTGCTCGAGTGAATGGGTGAGAGTGTGTGCGAGTGTGTGTGAGTGTGTGCGAGTAAGTGTGTGTGAGTGTGTATGAGTGTGTGTGTGCGAGTTTGTGTGCGAGTGTGTGCGAGTGAGTGTGTGCGAGTTTGTGTGCGAGTGTGTGCCAGTGTGTGCGAGTGTGTGTGTGCAAGTGTGTGCGAGTGTGTGCGAGTGTGTGTGAGTGTGTGTGTGCGAGTGTGTGTGCAATTGTGTATGAGTGTGTGCGAGTGTGTGTGAGTTTGTGCAAGTGTGTGCGTGCGAGTGAGTGCGGGTGTGTGCGAGTGTGTGTATGCGAGTGTGTGTGCGATTGTGTATGAGTGTGTGTGAGTTTGTGCGAGTGTGTGCGTGTGTGTGCGAGTGCGTGCGAGTACGCGCAAATGTGTGCGAGTGTGGGCGTGCGAGTGTGTGCTAGTGTGCGCGAGTGTGTGAGTGTGTGCGAGTGTGCGTGAGTAAGTGTGTGTGTAAGTGCGTGCAAGTGTTTCCGAGTGTGTGTGTGAGTATGTAGGACTGTGTGTGCGAGTGTGTGCGAGTGTGTATGAGTGTGTGTGTGAGTGTGTGCAAGTGTGTGCGAGTGAGTGTGTGTGAGTGTGTGTGCGAGTGTGTGTGCGAGTGTGTGCGAGTGTGTGCGATTGTGTGTGAGAGTGTGTGGGACTGTATGTGCGAGTGTGTGCGAGTGTGTATGAGTGTGTGTGCGAGTGCGTATGAGTGAGTGTGTGCGAGTGTGTGTTTGCGAGTGTGTGTGCGAGTGTGTGCGAGTGTGTGCGAGTGTGTATGAGTGTATGTGCGAGTGTGTGCGCGAGTGTGTGTTTTAGAGTGTGTGCAATTGTGTGCGTGTGAGTGTGTGCATGAGTGTGTGCGTGCGAGTGTGCTCGAGTGAGTGGGTGCGTGTAAGTGTGTGCGTGCGAGTGTGTGCGAATGTGTGCGAGTGTGTGCGAGCAAGTGTTTGCGTGCGAGTGTGTGCGAGTGTGTGCAAGTGTGTGAGTGTGTGCGCGAGTGTGTGCGAGTGTGTGCAAATGTGCCCGAGTGTGCGCGAGTGTGCACGAGTGAGTGGGTGCGAGTGTGTGTGAGTGTGTATGAGTGTGTGTGCGAGTGTGTGCGCGAGTGTGTGCGCGAGTGTGTGCGAGTGTGTGCGAGTGTGTGCGAGTGTGTGTGCGAGTGTGTGCGAGTGTGTGCGATTGTGTGTGTGAGTGTGTAGGACTGTATGTGCGAGTGTGTGTGAGTGTGTATGAGTGTGTGTGTGAGTGTGTGCAAGTGTGTGCGAGTGAGTGTGTGCGAGTGTGTGCGAGTGTGTGTGCGAGTGTGTGCGAGTGTGTGCGATTGTGTGTGTGAGTGTGTAGGACTGTATGTGCGAGTGTGTGCGAGTGTGTATGAGTGTGTGTGTGAGTGTGTGCAAGTGTGTGCGAGTGAGTGTGTGTGAGTGTGTGTGCGAGTGTGTGCATGCGAGTGTGTGCGTGCGAGTGTGCACGAGTGTGCACGAGTGTGTGCGTGTAAGTGTGTGCGTGCGAGTGTGCTCGAGTGAATGGGTGCAAGTGTGTGCGAGTGTGTGTGAGTGTGTGCGAGTGAGAGTGTGTGTGAGTGTGTGCGAGTTTGTGTGCGAGTGTGTGCGACTGAGTGTGTGTGAGTGTGTGCGATTGTGTGTGAGTGTGTGCGAGTGTGTGCGAGTGTGTGCGAGTGTGTGCGAGTGTGTGCGTGTGAGTGCGTGCGAGTGTGTGCAAGTGTGTGCGAGTGTGTGCGAGTGTGTGAGTGTGTGCGCGAATGTATGTGCGAGTGTGTGCAAGTGTGTGAGAGTGTGTGTGAGTGTGTGTGTGCGAGTGTGTGCGAGTGAGTGTGTGCGAGTGTGTGCGAGAGTGTTCAAGTGTGTGCGAGTGTGTGTGTGCGAGTGTGTGTGCAATTGTGTATGAGTGTGTGCGCGTTTGTGCGAGTGTGTGCGTGTGTGTGTGAGTGCGTGTGAGTGAGTGCAAGTGTGTGCAAATGTGTGCGCAAGTGTGGGCGTGCGAGTGTGTGCTAGTGTGCGCGAGTGTGTGAGTGTGTGCGAGTGTGCATGAGTAAGTGTGTGTGTGAGTGTGTGCGAGTGTTGCCGAGTGTGTGTGTGAGTGTGTAGGACTGTGTGTGCGAGTGTGTGTGTGAATGTGTGTGTACGAGTGTGTGCAATTTTGTGCGAGTGTGTGTGTGCGAGTGCTTATGAGTA
Source organism: Phyllobates terribilis (assembly GCF_046119375.1). NCBI lineage: Eukaryota > Metazoa > Chordata > Amphibia > Anura > Dendrobatidae > Phyllobates > Phyllobates terribilis. Next base: position 22,983,447 of record NW_027362776.1, read on the forward strand.
AGTGTGTGCAAATGTGTGCGAGTGTGTGCGAGTGTGTGTGCGAGTGTGTGTGCGAGTGTGTGCGTGCGACTGTGTGTGTGTGACTGTGTGCGAGTGTGTGCGAGTGTTTGCGTGTGTGTGCGAGTGTGTGTGCGTGTGTACGAGTCTGTGCGAGTGTGTGGGTGCGAGTGTGTGCAAGTGTGTGAGTGTGTGTGTGAGTGTGTGTGAATGTGTGCGAGTCTGTGTGTGCGAGTGTGTGTGTGCGATTGTGTGTGTGCGATTGTGTATGAGTGTGTGCGAGTATGTGTGTGAGTGTGTGCGAGTGTGTGCGAGTGTGTGCGCGCGAGTGAGTGCGAGTGTGTGCAAATGTGTGCGAGAGTTTGCGAGTGTGGGCGTGCGAGTGTGTGTGAGTGTGTGCGTGTGAGTGTGTGTGTGTGAGTGTGAGTGTGTGCTAGTGTGTGCGAGTGTGTGCGTGTGAGTGCGTGCGAGTGTGTGCAAGTGTGTGCGTGTGTGTGCGAGTGTGTGAGTGTGTGCGCGAATGTGTGTGCGAGTGTGTATGTGCGAGTGTGTGCAAGTGTGTGAGAGTGTGTGTGAGTGTGTGTGTGCGAGTGTGTGCGAGTGAGTGTGTGCGAGTGTGTGCGAGAGTGTTCAAGTGTGTGCGAGTGTGTGTGTGCGAGTGTGTGTGCAATTGTGTATGAGTGTGTGCGCGTTTGTGCGAGTGTGTGCGTGTGTGTGTGAGTGCGTGTGAGTGAGTGCAAGTGTGTGCAAATGTGTGCGCGAGTGTGGGCGTGCGAGTGTGTGCTAGTGTGCGCGAGTGTGTGAGTGTGTGCGAGTGTGCATGAGTAAGCGTGTGTGAGTGTGTGCGAGTGTTGCCGAGTGTGTGTGTGAGTGTGTAGGACTGTGTGTGCGAGTGTTTGTGTGAGTGTGTGTGTACGAGTGTGTGCAATTTTGTGCGAGTGTGTGTGTGCGAGTGCGTATGAGTAAGTGTGTGCAAATGTGTGCGAGTGTGTGCGAGTGTGTGTGCGAGTGTGTGTGCGAGTGTGTGCGTGCGAATGTGTGTGTGTGACTGTGTGCGAGTGTGTGCGAGTGTTTGCGTGTGTGTGCGAGTGTGTGTGCGTGTGTACGAGTCTGTGCGAGTGTGTGGGTGCGAGTGTGTGCAAGTGTGTGAGTGTGTGTGTGAGTGTGTGTGAATGTGTGCGAGTCTGTGTGTGCGAGTGTGTGTGTGCGATTGTGTGTGTGCGATTGTGTATGAGTGTGTGCGAGTATGTGTGTGAGTGTGTGCGAGTGTGTGCGTGCGAGTGAGTGCGAGTGTGTGCAAATGTGTGCGAGAGTGTGCGAGTGTGGGCGTGCGAGTGTGTGCGAGTGTGTGCGTGTGAGTGTGTGTGTGTGAGTGTGAGTGTGTGCTAGTGTGCATGAGTGTGTGAGTGTGTGCGAGTGTGCGCGAGTGTGCGTGTGAGTGAGTGAGTGTGTGTGCGAGTGTGTGTGAGTGTGTACGAGTGTGTGTAGGAGTGTGTGCGAGTGTGTGCAATTGTGTGTGTGAGTGTGTAGGACTGTATGTGCAAGTGTGTGCGAGTGTGTTCGAGTGTGTGAGTGTGTGCGAGTGTGTGTGAGTGTGTGCAAGTGTGTGTGAGTGTGTAGGACTGTGTGTGCGAGTGTGTGTGCGAGTGTGTGCGAGTGTGTGTGAGTGTGTGTGAGTGTGTGTAGGAGTGTGTGTGAGTGTGTGCGATTGTGTGTGAGTGTGTAGTACTGTATGTGCGACTGTGTTCGAGTGTGTGTGTGCGAGTGTGTGAGCATGTGTGAGTGTGTGCAAGTGTGTGCGTGTGAGTGTATGTGTGCGAGTGTGTGTGATTGTGTATGAGTGAGTGTGTGCAAGTGTGTTGAGTGTGTTTGTGCAAGTGTGTATGAGTGTGTGTATGCGAGTGTGTGCAAGTGTGTGTGATTGTGTGTGAGTGTGTGTATGAGTGAGTGTGTGCGAGTGTGTGTGAGTGTGTGCGTGAGTGTGTGCGTGAGTGTGTGCGTGCGAGTGTGTGCGAGTGTGTGTAGGAGTGTGTGTGAGTGTGTGCGATTGTGTGTGTGCGAGTGTGTGTGAGTGTGTGCGAGTGTGTGTGTGCGAGTGTGTGCGTGCGAGTGTGTGTGCGAGAGTGTGCGAGTGTGTGCGAGTGTGTGCATATGTGCCCGAGTGTGCACGAGTGAGTGTGTGCGAGTGTGTGCGAGTGTGTGTGAGTGTGTGCATGTGAGTGTGTGCGAGCGTGTGCGAGTGTGTGTGAGTGTGTGTGCGAGTGTGTGTGCGAGAGTGTGCGAGTGTGTGCGAGTGTGTGCAAATGTGCCCGAGTGTGCACGAGTGAGTGGGTGCGAGTGTGTGCGAGTGTGTGTGCGAACGTGTGCGAGTGTGTGTGCATGTGTGTGCGAGTGTGTGCAAGTGTGTAAGAGTGTGCGTGCGAGTGTGTGCAAGTGTGTGCGAGTGTGTGCGAGTGTGTGTGTGCAAGTATGTGTGAGAGTGTGTGCGAGTGTGTGTATGAGTGTGTGTGCGATTGTGCATAAGTGTGTGCGATTGTGTGTGAGTGTGTGTGCTAGTGTGTGTGTGCGAGTGTGTTCGATTGTGTGAGTGTGAGTGAGTGTGTACGAGTGTGTGCGAGTGTGTGCCAGTGTGTTCGAGTGTGTGTGAGTGTGTGCGAGTGTGTGCGATTGTGTGTGTGAGTGTGTAGGACTGTATGTGCGAGTGTGTGTGAGTGTGTGTGTGAAAGTGTGTGCGAGTGTGTGCGAGTGTGTGCAAGTGTGTGCGAGTGAGTGTGTGCGAGTGTGTGCGAGTGTGTGCGAGTGTGAGCGAGTGTGTGAGTGCGAGTGTGTCCGAATGTGTGCGAGTGTGTGCGTGCGAGTGTGCGCGAGTGTGCACGAGTGTGTGCATGTAAGTGTGTGCGTGCGAGTGTGTGCGAGTGTGCTTGAGTGAATGGGTGAGAGTGTGTGCAAGTGTGTGTGAGTGTGTGCGAGTAAGTGTGTGTGAGTGTGTATGAGTGAGTGTGTGTGAGTGTGTGTGTGCGAGTTTGTGTGCGAGTGTGTGCGTGTGTGTGCGAGTGCGTGCGAGTACGCGCAAATGTGTGCGAGTGTGGGCGTGCGAGTGTGTGCTAGTGTGCGCGAGTGTGCGAGTGTGCGTGAGTAAGTGTGTGTGTAAGTGTGTGCGAGTGTGTTCGAGTGTGTGCAATTGTGTGCGAGTGTGTATGAGTGTATGTGCGAGTGTGTGCGCGAGTGTGTGTTTTAGAGTGTGTGCAATTGTGTGCGTGTGAGTGTGTGCATGAGTCTGTGCGTGCGAGTGTGCTCGAGTGAGTGGGTGCGTGTAAGTGTGTGCGTGCGAGTGTGTGCGAGTGTGTGCGTGCGAGTGAGTGCGAGTGTGTGCAAATGTGTGCGAGAGTGTGCGAGTGTGGGCGTGCGAGTGTGTGTGAGTGTGCGCGAGTGTGTGCGTGTGAGTATGTGTGTGTGTGAGTGTGAGTGTGTGCTAGTGTGCATGAGTGTGTGAGTGTGTGCGAGTGTGCGCGAGTGTGCGTGTGAGTGAGTGAGTGTGTGTGCGAGTGTGTGCGAGTGTGTACGAGTGTGTGTAGGAGTGTGTGCGAGTGTGTGCGATTGTGTGTGTGAGTGTGTAGGACTGTATGTGCAAGTGTGTGCGAGTGTGTTCGAGTGTGTGAGTGTGTGCGAGTGTGTGCGAGTGTGTGTGAGTGTGTGCAAGTGTGTGTGAGTGTGTAGGACTGTGTGTGCGAGTGTGTGCGAGTGTGTGTGAGTGTGTGTGAGTGTGTGTAGGAGTGTGTGTGAGTGTGTGCGATTGTGTGTGTGAATGTGTAGTACTGTATGTGCGACTGTGTTCGAGTGTGTGTGTGCGAGTGTGTGAGCATGTGTGAGTGTGTGCAAGTGTGTGCGTGTGAGTGTATGTGTGCGAGTGTGTGTGATTGTGTATGAGTGAGTGTGTGCAAGTGTGTTTGAGTGTGTTTGTGCAAGTGTGTATGAGTGTGTGTATGCGAGTGTGTGCAAGTGTGTGTGATTGTGTGTGAGTGTGTGTATGAGTGAGTGTGTGCGAGTGTGTGTGAGTGTGTGTGCGTGAGTGTGTGCGTGCGAGTGTGTGCGAGTGTGTGTAGGAGTGTGTGTGAGTGTGTGCGATTGTGTGTGTGCGAGTGTGTGTGAGTGTGTGCGAGTGTGTGTGTGCGAGTGTGTGCGTGCGAGTGTGTGTGCGAAAGTGTGCGAGTGTGTGCATATGTGCCCGAGTGTGCACGAGTGAGTGTGTGCGAGTGTGTGCGAGTGTGTGCGAGTGTGTGCGAGTGTGTGCGAGTGTGTGCGTGTGAGTGCGTGCGAGTGTGTGCAAGTGTGTGCGAGTGTGTGCGAGTGTGTGAGTGTGTGCGCGAATGTGTGTGCGAGTGTGTATGTGCGAGTGTGTGCAAGTGTGTGAGAGTGTGTGTGAGTGTGTGTGTGCGAGTGTGTGCGAGTGAGTGTGTGCGAGTGTGTGCGAGAGTGTTCAAGTGTGTGCAAGTGTGTGTGTGCGAGTGTGTGTGCAATTGTGTATGAGTGTGTGCGAGTGTGTGTGCGTTTGTGCGAGTGTGTGCATGTGTGTGTGCGAGTGCGTGTGAGTGCAAATGTGTGCGCGAGTGTGGGCGTGCGAGTGTGTGCTAGTGTGCGCGAGTGTGTGAGTGTGTGCGAGTGTGCATGAGTAAGTGTGTGTGTGAGTGTGTGTGCGAGTGTGTGTGAGTGTGTGTGAGTGTGTGTGAGTGTGTGTAGGAGTGTGTGTGAGTGTGTGCGATTGTGTGTGTGAATGTGTAGTACTGTATGTGCGACTGTGTTCGAGTGTGTGTGTGCGAGTGTGTGAGCATGTGTGAGTGTGTGCAAGTGTGTGCGTGTGAGTGTATGTGTGCGAGTGTGTGTGATTGTGTATGAGTGAGTGTGTGCAAGTGTGTTTGAGTGTGTTTGTGCAAGTGTGTATGAGTGTGTGTATGCGAGTGTGTGCAAGTGTGTGTGATTGTGTGTGAGTGTGTGTATGAGTGAGTGTGTGCGAGTGTGTGTGAGTGTGTGTGCGTGAGTGTGTGCGTGCGAGTGTGTGCAAGTGTGTGTAGGAGTGTGTGTGAGTGTGTGCGATTGTGTGTGTGCGAGTGTGTGTGAGTGTGTGCGAGTGTGTGTGTGCGAGTGTGTGCGTGCGAGTGTGTGTGCGAGAGTGTGCGAGTGTGTGCGAGTGTGTGCATATGTGCCCGAGTGTGCACGAGTGAGTGTGTGCGAGTGTGTGCGAGTGTGTGCGAGTGTGTGCGAGTGTGTGCGTGTGAGTGCGTGCGAGTGTGTGCAAGTGTGTGCGAGTGTGTGCGAGTGTGTGAGTGTGTGCGCGAATGTGTGTGCGAGTGTGTATGTGCGAGTGTGTGCAAGTGTGTGAGAGTGTGTGTGAGTGTGTGTGTGCGAGTGTGTGCGAGTGAGTGTGTGCGAGTGTGTGCGAGAGTGTTCAAGTGTGTGCGAGTGTGTGTGCAATTGTGTATGAGTGTGTGCGCGTTTGTGCGAGTGTGTGCGTGTGTGTGTGCGTGCGTGTGAGTGAGTGCAAGTGTGTGCAAATGTGTGCGCGAGTGTGGGCGTGCGAGTGTGTGCTAGTGTGCGCGAGTGTGTGAGTGTGTGCGAGTGTGCATGAGTAAGTGTGTGTGTGAGTGTGTGCGAGTGTTGCCGAGTGTGTGTGTGAGTTTGTAGGACTGTGTGTGCGAGTGTGTGTGAGTGTGTGTGTACGAGTGTGTGCAATTTTGTGCGAGTGTGTGTGTGCGAGTGCGTATGAGTAAGTGTGTGCAAATGTGTGCGAGTGTGTGCGAGTGTGTGTGCGAGTGTGTGTGCGAGTGTGTGCGTGCGACTGTGTGTGTGTGACTGTGTGCGAGTGTGTGCGAGTGTTTGCGTGTGTGTGCGAGTGTGTGTGCGTGTGTACGAGTCTGTGCGAGTGTGTGGGTGCGAGTGTGTGCAAGTGTGTGAGTGTGTGTGTGAGTGTGTGTGAATGTGTGCGAGTCTGTGTGTGCGAGTGTGTGTGTGCGATTGTGTGTGTGCGATTGTGTATGAGTGTGTGCGAGTATGTGTGTGAGTGTGTGCGAGTGTGTGCGAGTGTGTGCATGCGAGTGAGTGCGAGTGTGTGCAAATGTGTGCGAGAGTGTGCGAGTGTGGGCGTGCGAGTGTGTGCGAGTGTGTGCGTGTGAGTGTGTGTGTGAGTGTGAGTGTGTGCTAGTGTGTGCGAGTGTGTGCGTGTGAGTGCGTGCGAGTGTGTGCAAGTGTGTGCGAGTGTGTGCGAGTGTGTGAGTGTGTGCGCGAATGTGTGTGCGAGTGTGTATGTGCGAGTGTGTGCAAGTGTGTGAGAGTGTGTGTGAGTGTGTGTGTGCGAGTGTGTGCGAGTGAGTGTGTGCGAGTGTGTGCGAGAGTGTTCAAGTGTGTGCGAGTGTGTGTGTGCGAGTGTGTGTGCAATTGTGTATGAGTGTGTGCGCGTTTGTGCGAGTGTGTGCGTGTGTGTGTGAGTGCGTGTGAGTGAGTGCAAGTGTGTGCAAATGTGTGCGCGAGTGTGGGCGTGCGAGTGTGTGCTAGTGTGCGCGAGTGTGTGAGTGTGTGCGAGTGTGCATGAGTAAGTGTGTGTGTGAGTGTGTGCGAGTGTTGCCGAGTGTGTGTGTGAGTGTGTAGGACTGTGTGTGCGAGTGTGTGTGTGAGTGTGTGTGTACGAGTGTGTGCAATTTTGTGCGAGTGTGTGTGTGCGAGTGCGTATGAGTAAGTGTGTGCAAATGTGTGCGAGTGTGTGCGAGTGTGTGTGCGAGTGTGTGTGCGAGTGTGTGCGTGCGACTGTGTGTGTGTGACTGTGTGCGAGTGTGTGCGAGTGTTTGCGTGTGTGTGCGAGTGTGTGTGCGTGTGTACGAGTCTGTGCGAGTGTGTGGGTGCGAGTGTGTGCAAGTGTGTGAGTGTGTGTGTGAGTGTGTGTGAATGTGTGCGAGTCTGTGTGTGCGAGTGTGTGTGTGCGATTGTGTGTGTGCGATTGTGTATGAGTGTGTGCGAGTATGTGTGTGAGTGTGTGCGTGCGAGTGAGTGCGAGTGTGTGCAAATGTGTGCGAGTGTGGGCGTGCGAGTGTGTGCGAGTGTGTGCGTGTGAGTGTGTGTGTGTGAGTGTGAGTGTGCGCGAGTGTGCGTGTGAGTGAGTGAGTGTGTGTGCGAGTGTGTGTGAGTGTGTACGAGTGTGTGTAGGAGTGTGTGCGAGTTTGTGCGATTGTGTGTGTGAGTGTGTAGGACTGTATGTGCAAGTGTGTGCGAGTGTGTTCGAGTGTGTGAGTGTGTGCGAGTGTGTGTGAGTGTGTGCAAGTGTGTGTGAGTGTGTAGGACTGTGTGTGCGAGTGTGTGTGCGAGTGTGTGCGAGTGTGTGTGAGTGTGTGTGAGTGTGTGTAGGAGTGTGTGTGAGTGTGTGCGATTGTGTGTGAGTGTGTAGTACTGTATGTGCGACTGTGTTCGAGTGTGTGTGTGAGCATGTGTGAGTGTGTGCAAGTGTGTGCGTGTGAGTGTATGTGTGCGAGTGTGTGTGATTGTGTATGAGTGAGTGTGTGCAAGTGTGTTGAGTGTGTTTGTGCAAGTGTGTATGAGTGTGTGTATGCGAGTGTGTGCAAGTGTGTGTGATTGTGTGTGAGTGTGTGTATGAGTGAGTGTGTGCGAGTGTGTGTGAGTGTGTGCGCGAGTGTGTGCGTGAGTGTGTGCGTGCGAGTGTGTGCGAGTGTGTGTAGGAGTGTGTGTGAGTGTGTGCGATTGTGTGTGTGCGAGTGTGTGTGAGTGTGTGCGAGTGTGTGCGTGCGAGTGTGTGTGCGAGAGTGTGCGAGTGTGTGCGAGTGTGTGCATATGTGCCCGAGTGTGCACGAGTGAGTGTGTGCGAGTGTGTGCGAGTGTGTGTGAGTGTGTGCATGTGAGTGTGTGCGAGCGTGTGCGAGTGTGTGTGAGTGTGTGTGCGAGTGTGTGTGCGAGAGTGTGCGAGTGTGTGCGAGTGTGTGCAAATGTGCCCGAGTGTGCACGAGTGAGTGGGTGCGAGTGTGTGCGAGTGTGTGTGCGAACGTGTGCGAGTGTGTGTGCATGTGTGTGCGAGTGTGTGGAAGTGTGTATGAATGTGCGTGCGAGTGTGTGCAAGTGTGTGCGAGTGTGTGCGAGTGTGTGTGTGCAAGTATGTGTGAGAGTGTGTGCGAGTGTGTGTATGAGTGTGTGTGCGATTGTGCATAAGTGTGTGCGATTGTGTGTGAGTGTGTGTGCTAGTGTGTGTGTGCGAGTGTGTTCGATTGTGTGAGTGTGAGTGAGTGTGTACGAGTGTGTGCGAGTGTGTGCCAGTGTGTGCGAGTGTGTGTGAGTGTGTGCGAGTGTGTGCGATTGTGTGTGTGAGTGTGTAGGACTGTATGTGCGAGTGTGTGCGAGTGTGTGCATGCGAGTGTGTGCGTGCAAGTGTTTGCGATCGAGTGTGTGCGAGTGTGTGCAAGTGTGTGCGAGTGAGTGTGTGCGAGTGTGTGCGAGTGTCTGCGAGTGTGAGCAAGTGTGTGAGTGCGAGTGTGTCCGAATGTGTGCGAGTGTGAGCGTGCGAGTGTGCGCGAGTGTGCACGAGTGTGTGCATGTAAGTGTGTGCGTGCGAGTGTGTGCGAGTGTGCTTGAGTGAATGGGTGAGAGTGTGTGCAAGTGTGTGTGAGTGTGTGCGAGTAAGTGTGTGTGAGTGTGTATGAGTGAGTGTGTGTGAGTGTGTGTGTGCGAGTTTGTGTGCGAGTGTGTGCGTGTGTGTGCGAGTGCGTGCGAGTACGCGCAAATGTGTGCGAGTGTGGGCGTGCGAGTGTGTGCTAGTGTGCGCGAGTGTGCGAGTGTGCGTGAGTAAGTGTGTGTGTAAGTGTGTGCGAGTGTGTTCGAGTGTGTGCAATTGTGTGCGAGTGTGTATGAGTGTATGTGCGAGTGTGTGCGCGAGTGTGTGTTTTAGAGTGTGTGCAATTGTGTGCGTGTGAGTGTGTGCATGAGTCTGTGCGTGCGAGTGTGCTCGAGTGAGTGGGTGCGTGTAAGTGTGTGCGTGCGAGTGTGTGCGAATGTGTGCGAGTGTGTGCGAGTGTGTGCGAGTGTGTGCGTGCGAGTGCGAGTGAGTGCGAGTGTGTGCAAATGTGTGCGAGAGTGTGCGAGTGTGGGCGTGTGAGTGTGCGCGAGTGTGCGTGAGTGTGCGCGAGTGTGTGCGTGTGAGTGAGTGTGAGTGTGTGCTAGTGTGCATGAGTGTGTGAGTGTGTGCGAGTGTGTGCGAGTGTGCGTGTGAGTGAGTGTGTGTGCGAGTGTGTGTGATTGTGTGTGAGTGTGTACGAGTGTGTGTAGGAGTGTGTGCGAGTGTGTGCGATTGTGTGTGTGAGTGTGTAGGACTGTATGTGCAAGTGTGTGCGAGTGTGTTTGAGTGTGTGAGTGTGTGCGAGTGTGTGTGAGTGTGTGTGAGTGTGTGCAAGTGTGTGTGTGCAAGTGTGTGTGTGCAAGTGTGTGTGTGCAAGTGTGTTCGAGTGTGTGTGCGAGTGTGTATGAGTGTCTGTGTGTGCAAGTGTGTTTGCGAGTGTGTGCGTGTGAGTGAGTGTGTGTGTGAGTGTGAGTGTGTGCTAGTGTGCATGAGTGTGTGAGTGTGTGCGAGTGTGCGTGTGAGTGAGTGTGTGTGCGAGTGTGTGCGAGTGTGTGAGTGTGTGTGCGAGTGAGTGTGTGCGATTGTGTGTGTGAGTGTGTAGGACTGTATGTGCAAGTGTGTGCGAGTGTGTTCGAGTGTGTGAGTGTGTGCGAGTGTGTGTGAGTGTGTGCAAGTGTGTGTGAGTGTGTAGGACTGTGTGTGCGAGTGTGTGTGCGAGTGTGTGCGAGTGTGTGTGAGTGTGTGTGAGTGTGTGTAGGAGTGTGTGTGAGTGTGTGCGATTGTGTGTGAGTGTGTAGTACTGTATGTGCGACTGTGTTCGAGTGTGTGTGTGAGCATGTGTGAGTGTGTGCAAGTGTGTGCGTGTGAGTGTATGTGTGCAAGTGTGTGTGATTGTGTATGAGTGAGTGTGTGCAAGTGTGTTGAGTGTGTTTGTGCAAGTGTGTATGAGTGTGTGTATGCGAGTGTGTGCAAGTGTGTGTGATTGTGTGTGAGTGTGTGTATGAGTGAGTGTGTGCGAGTGTGTGTGAGTGTGTGCGCGAGTGTGTGCGTGAGTGTGTGCGTGCGAGTGTGTGCGAGTGTGTGTAGGAGTGTGTGTGAGTGTGTGCGATTGTGTGTGTGCGAGTGTGTGTGAGTGTGTGCGAGTGTGTGTGTGCGAGTGTGTGCGTGCGAGTGTGTGTGCGAGAGTGTGCGAGTGTGTGCGAGTGTGTGCATATGTGCCCGAGTGTGCACGAGTGAGTGTGTGCGAGTGTGTGCGAGTGTGTGTGAGTGTGTGCATGTGAGTGTGTGCGAGCGTGTGCGACTGTGTGTGAGTGTGTGTGCGAGTGTGTGTGCGAGAGTGTGCGAGTGTGTGCGAGTGTGTGCAAATGTGCCCGAGTGTGCACGAGTGAGTGGGTGCGAGTGTGTGCGAGTGTGTGTGCGAACGTGTGCGAGTGTGTGTGCATGTGTGTGCGAGTGTGTGGAAGTGTGTATGAGTGTGCGTGCGAGTGTGTGCAAGTGTGTGCGAGTGTGTGCGAGTGTGTGTGTGCAAGTATGTGTGAGAGTGTGTGCGAGTGTGTGTATGAGTGTGTGTGCGATTGTGCATAAGTGTGTGCGATTGTGTGTGAGTGTGTGTGCTAGTGTGTGTGTGCGAGTGTGTTCGATTGTGTGAGTGTGAGTGAGTGTGTACGAGTGTGTGCGAGTGTGTGCCAGTGTGTGCGAGTGTGTGTGAGTGTGTGCGAGTGTGTGCGATTGTGTGTGTGAGTGTGTAGGACTGTATGTGCGAGTGTGTGAGTGTGTGTGTGAAAGTGTGTGCGAGTGTGTGCGAGTGTGTGCAAGTGTGTGCGAGTGAGTGTGTGCGAGTGTGTGCGAGTGTGTGCGAGTGTGAGCGAGTGTGTGAGTGCGAGTGTGTCCGAATGTGTGCGAGTGTGAGCGTGCGAGTGTGCGCGAGTGTGCACGAGTGTGTGCATGTAAGTGTGTGCGTGCGAGTGTGTGCGAGTGTGCTTGAGTGAATGGGTGAGAGTGTGTGCAAGTGTGTGTGAGTGTGTGCGAGTAAGTGTGTGTGAGTGTGTATGAGTGAGTGTGTGTGAGTGTGTGTGTGCGAGTTTGTGTGCGAGTGTGTGCGTGTGTGTGCGAGTGCGTGCGAGTACGCGCAAATGTGTGCGAGTGTGGGCGTGCGAGTGTGTGCTAGTGTGCGCGAGTGTGCGAGTGTGCGTGAGTAAGTGTGTGTGTAAGTGTGTGCGAGTGTGTTCGAGTGTGTGCAATTGTGTGCGAGTGTGTATGAGTGTATGTGCGAGTGTGTGCGCGAGTGTGTGTTTTAGAGTGTGTGCAATTGTGTGCGTGTGAGTGTGTGCATGAGTCTGTGCGTGCAAGTGTGCTCGAGTGAGTGGGTGCGTGTAAGTGTGTGCGTGCGAGTGTGTGCGAATGTGTGCGAGTGTGTGCGAGTGTGTGCGTGCGAGTGCGAGTGAGTGCGAGTGTGTGCAAATGTGTGCGAGAGTGTGCGAGTGTGGGCGTGTGAGTGTGCGCGAGTGTGCGTGAGTGTGTGCGAGTGTGTGCGTGTGAGTGAGTGTGAGTGTGAGTGTGTGCTAGTGTGCATGAGTGTGTGAGTGTGTGCGAGTGTGTGCGAGTGTGCGTGTGAGTGAGTGAGTGTGTGTGCGAGTGTGTGTGATTGTGTGTGAGTGTGTACGAGTGTGTGTAGGAGTGTGTGCGAGTGTGTGCGATTGTGTGTGTGAGTGTGTAGGACTGTATGTGCAAGTGTGTGCGAGTGTGTTTGAGTGTGTGAGTGTGTGCGAGTGTGTGTGAGTGTGTGTGAGTGTGTGCAAGTGTGTGTGTGCAAGTGTGTGTGTGCAAGTGTGTGTGTGCAAGTGTGTTCGATTGTGTGTGCGAGTGTGTATGAGTGTCTGTGTGTGCAAGTGTGTTTGCGAGTGTGTGCGTGTGAGTGAGTGTGTGTGTGAGTGTGAGTGTGTGCTAGTGTGCATGAGTGTGTGAGTGTGTGCGAGTGTGCGTGTGAGTGAGTGTGTGTGCGAGTGTGTGCGAGTGTGTGAGTGTGTGTGCGAGTGAGTGTGTGCGAGTGTGTATGAGTGTATGTGCGAGTGTGTGCAAGTGTGTGAGAGTGTGTGAGAGTGTGTGTGTGCGAGTGTGTGCAAGTGTGTTTGAGTGAGTGTGTGCGAGTGTGTGCGAGAGTGTGCAAGTGTGTGCGAGTGTGTGTGTGCGAGTGTGTGTGCAATTGTGTATGAGTGTGTGCGAGTGTGTGTGCGTGTGTGCGTGTGTGTGTGCAAGTGTGTGCAAATGTGTGTGCGAGTGTGCGAGTGTGGGCATGCGAGTGTGTGCTAGTGTGCGAGAGTGTGCAAGTGTGTGCGAGTGTGTGTGTGCGAGTGTGTGTGCAATTGTGTATGAGTGTGTGCGAGTGTGTGTGCGTTTGTGCGAGTGTGTGCGTGTGTGTGCGAGTGCGTGTGAGTGAGTGCAAGTGTGTGCAAATGTGTGCGCGAGTGTGCGAGTGTGGGCATGCGAGTGTGTGCTAGTGTGCGCGAGTGTGTGAGTGTGTGCGAGTGTTGCCGAGTGTGTGTGAGTGTGTGTGTGAGTGTGTGTGAATGTGTGCGAGTCTGTGTGTGCGAGTGTGTGTGTGCGATTGTGTATGAGTGTGAGCGAGTATGTGTGTGAGTGTGTGCGAGTGTGTGCGTGCGAGTGCATGCGAGTGAGTGCGAGTGTGTGCAAATGTGTGCGAGAGTGTGCGCGAGTGTGCGCGAGTGTGTGCGTGTGAGTGTGTTTGTGAGTGTGAGTGTGTGCTAATGTGCATGAGTGTGTGAGTGTGTGCGAGTGTGCGCGAGTGTGCGTGTGAGTGAGTGAGTGTGTGTGCGAGTGTGTGTAAGTGTGTGTGAGTGTGTACGAGTGTGTGTAGGAGTGTGTGCGAGTGTGTGCGATTGTGTGTGTGAGTGTGTAGGACTGTATGTGCAAGTGTGTGCGAGTGTGTTTGAGTGTGTGAGTGTGTGCGAGTGTGTGTGAGTGTGTGCAAGTGTGTGTGTGCGAGTGTGTGTGTGCAAGTGTGTGTGTGCAAGTGTGTGCGAGTGTGTATGAGTGTGTGTGTGTGCAAGTGTGTGCGCGAGTGTGTGCGCGAGTGTGTGCGTGTGAGTGAGTGTGTGTGTGTGAGTGTGAGTGTGTGCTAGTGTGCATGAGTGTGAGTGTGTGTGTGCGAGTGTGTGTGCGAGTGTGTGCGAGTGTGTGTGTGAGTGTGTGCAAGTGTGTTCGAGTGTGTGTGTGAGTGTGCATGAGTGAGTGTGTGCGAGTGTGTGTGAGTTTGTGTGTGTGTGAGTGTGTGCGAGTGTGTGTGTGTGTGAGTGTGTGCGAGTGTGTGTGTGAGTGTGTGCGAGTGTGTGTGTGCGATTGTGTATTAGTGAATGTGTGCGAGTGTGCGTGAGAGTGAGTGAATGTGTGTGTGCGAGTGTGTGCGAGTGAGTGTGAGTGAGTGTGTGCGAGTGTGTGCGAGTGTGTGTGTGCGATTGTGCATAAGTGTGTGCGAGTGTGTGTGTGAGTGTGTAGGACTGTGTGTGCGAGTGTGTGTGCGTGTGTGTGAGTGTGTGTAGGAGTGTGTGTGAGTGTGTGCGATTGTGTGTGTGAGTGTATAGTACTGTATGTGCGACTGTGTTCGAGTGTGTGTGTGCGAGTGTGTGAGCATGTGTGAGTGTGTGCAAGTGTGTGCGTGCGAGTGTGTGTGATTGTGTATGAGTGAGTGTGTGCGAGTGTGTGCGAGTGTGTGTGCAAGTGTGTTTGAGTGTGTTTGTGCAAGTGTGTATGAGTGTGTGTGTGCGAGTGTGTGCAAGTGTGTTTGTGCGAGTGTGTATGAGTGTGTGTGTGCGAGTGTGTGCAAGTGTGTGTGATTGTGTGTGAGTGTTTGTATGAGTGAGTGTGTGCGAGTGTGTGCGCGAGTGTGTGCGTGTGAGTGTGTGCGAGTGTGTGCGAGTGTGTGTAAGTGTGTGCGATTGTGTGTGTGAGTGTGTAGGACTGTATGTGCGAGTGTGTGTGACTGTGTTCGAGTGTGTGTGTGCGAGTGTGTGAGTGTGTGCAAGTGTGTGCGTGCGAGTGTGTGTGTGCGAGTGTGTGTGATTGTGTATGAGTGACTGTGTGCGAGTGTGTGCGAGTGTGTGTGCAAGTGTGTTTGAGTGTGTTTGTGCAAGTGTGTATGAGTGTGTGTGTGTGAGTGTGTGCAAGTGTGTTTGTGCGAGTGTGTATGAGTGTGTGTGTGCGAGTGTGTGCAAGTGTGTGTGATTGTGTGTGAGTGTGTGTATGAGTGAGTGTGTGCGAGTGTGTGTGCGAGTGTGTGCGTGAGTGTGTGCGTGTGAGTGTGTGCGAGTGTGTGCGAGTGTGTGTAAGTGTGTGCGATTGTGTGTGTGAGTGTGTAGGACTGTATGTGCGAGTGTGTGTGACTGTGTTCGAGTGTGTGTGCGAGTGTGTGAGTGTGTGCAAGTGTGTGCGTGCGAGTGTGTGTGTGCGAGTGTGTGTGATTGTGTATGAGTGAGTGTGTGCGAGTGTGTGCGAGTGTGTGTGCAAGTGTGTTTGAGTGTGTTTGTGCAAGTGTGTATGAGTGTGTGCGAGTGTGTGCAAGTGTGTTTGTGTGAGTGTGTATGAGTGTGTGTGTGCGAGTGTGTGCAAGTGTGTGTGATTGTGTGTGAGTGTGTGTATGAGTGAGTGTGTGCGAGTGTGTGTGCGAGTGTGTGCGCGAGTGTGTGCGTGCTGGTGTGCGCGAGTGTGTGTAGTAGTGTGTGTGACTGTGTGCGATTTTGTGTGTGAGTGTGTAGGACTGTATGTGCGAGTGTGTGCGACTGTGTTCGAGTGTGTGTGTGCGAGTGTGTGAGCATGTGTGAGTGTGCAAGTGTGTGTGTGCAAGTGTGTGCGTGCGAGTGTGTGCGAGTGTGTGCGAGTGTGTCCGAATGTGTGCGAGTGTGTGCGTGCGAGTGTGCGCGAGTGTGCACGAGTGTGTGCATGTAAGTGTGTGCGTGCGAGTGTGTGCGAGTGTGCTCGAGTGAATGGGTGAGAGTGTGTGCGAGTGTGTGTGAGTGTGTGCAAGTAAGTGTGTGTGAGAGTGTATGAGTGAGTGTGTGTGAGTGTGTGTGTGCGAGTTTGTGTGCGAGTGTGTGCGAGTGAGTGTGTGCGAGTTTGTGTGCGAGTGTGTGTGCGAGTGTGTGTGTGCGAGTGTGTGTGAGAGTGTGTGCGAGTGCGTGTGAGTGAGTGCAAGTGTGTGCAAATGTGTGCGCGAGTGTGGGCGTGCGAGTGTGTGCTAGTGTGCGCGAGTGTGTGAGTGTGTGCGAGTGTGCATGAGTAAGCGTGTGTGAGTGTGTGCGAGTGTTGCCGAGTGTGTGTGTGAGTGTGTAGGACTGTGTGTGCGAGTGTTTGTGTGAGTGTGTGTGTACGAGTGTGTGCAATTTTGTGCGAGTGTGTGTGTGCGAGTGCGTATGAGTAAGTGTGTGCAAATGTGTGCGAGTGTGTGCGAGTGTGTGTGCGAGTGTGTGTGCGAGTGTGTGCGTGCGAATGTGTGTGTGTGACTGTGTGCGAGTGTGTGCGAGTGTTTGCGTGTGTGTGCGAGTGTGTGTGCGTGTGTACGAGTCTGTGCGAGTGTGTGGGTGCGAGTGTGTGCAAGTGTGTGAGTGTGTGTGTGAGTGTGTGTGAATGTGTGCGAGTCTGTGTGTGCGAGTGTGTGTGTGCGATTGTGTGTGTGCGATTGTGTATGAGTGTGTGCGAGTATGTGTGTGAGTGTGTGCGAGTGTGTGCGTGCGAGTGAGTGCGAGTGTGTGCAAATGTGTGCGAGAGTGTGCGAGTGTGGGCGTGCGAGTGTGTGCGAGTGTGTGCGTGTGAGTGTGTGTGTGTGAGTGTGAGTGTGTGCTAGTGTGCATGAGTGTGTGAGTGTGTGCGAGTGTGCGCGAGTGTGCGTGTGAGTGAGTGAGTGTGTGTGCGAGTGTGTGTGAGTGTGTACGAGTGTGTGTAGGAGTGTGTGCGAGTGTGTGCAATTGTGTGTGTGAGTGTGTAGGACTGTATGTGCAAGTGTGTGCGAGTGTGTTCGAGTGTGTGAGTGTGTGCGAGTGTGTGTGAGTGTGTGCAAGTGTGTGTGAGTGTGTAGGACTGTGTGTGCGAGTGTGTGTGCGAGTGTGTGCGAGTGTGTGTGAGTGTGTGTGAGTGTGTGTAGGAGTGTGTGTGAGTGTGTGCGATTGTGTGTGAGTGTGTAGTACTGTATGTGCGACTGTGTTCGAGTGTGTGTGTGCGAGTGTGTGAGCATGTGTGAGTGTGTGCAAGTGTGTGCGTGTGAGTGTATGTGTGCGAGTGTGTGTGATTGTGTATGAGTGAGTGTGTGCAAGTGTGTTGAGTGTGTTTGTGCAAGTGTGTATGAGTGTGTGTATGCGAGTGTGTGCAAGTGTGTGTGATTGTGTGTGAGTGTGTGTATGAGTGAGTGTGTGCGAGTGTGTGTGAGTGTGTGCGTGAGTGTGTGCGTGAGTGTGTGCGTGCGAGTGTGTGCGAGTGTGTGTAGGAGTGTGTGTGAGTGTGTGCGATTGTGTGTGTGCGAGTGTGTGTGAGTGTGTGCGAGTGTGTGTGTGCGAGTGTGTGCGTGCGAGTGTGTGTGCGAGAGTGTGCGAGTGTGTGCGAGTGTGTGCATATGTGCCCGAGTGTGCACGAGTGAGTGTGTGCGAGTGTGTGCGAGTGTGTGTGAGTGTGTGCATGTGAGTGTGTGCGAGCGTGTGCGAGTGTGTGTGAGTGTGTGTGCGAGTGTGTGTGCGAGAGTGTGCGAGTGTGTGCGAGTGTGTGCAAATGTGCCCGAGTGTGCACGAGTGAGTGGGTGCGAGTGTGTGCGAGTGTGTGTGCGAACGTGTGCGAGTGTGTGTGCATGTGTGTGCGAGTGTGTGCAAGTGTGTAAGAGTGTGCGTGCGAGTGTGTGCAAGTGTGTGCGAGTGTGTGCGAGTGTGTGTGTGCAAGTATGTGTGAGAGTGTGTGCGAGTGTGTGTATGAGTGTGTGTGCGATTGTGCATAAGTGTGTGCGATTGTGTGTGAGTGTGTGTGCTAGTGTGTGTGTGCGAGTGTGTTCGATTGTGTGAGTGTGAGTGAGTGTGTACGAGTGTGTGCGAGTGTGTGCCAGTGTGTTCGAGTGTGTGTGAGTGTGTGCGAGTGTGTGCGATTGTGTGTGTGAGTGTGTAGGACTGTATGTGCGAGTGTGTGTGAGTGTGTGTGTGAAAGTGTGTGCGAGTGTGTGCGAGTGTGTGCAAGTGTGTGCGAGTGAGTGTGTGCGAGTGTGTGCGAGTGTGTGCGAGTGTGAGCGAGTGTGTGAGTGCGAGTGTGTCCGAATGTGTGCGAGTGTGTGCGTGCGAGTGTGCGCGAGTGTGCACGAGTGTGTGCATGTAAGTGTGTGCGTGCGAGTGTGTGCGAGTGTGCTTGAGTGAATGGGTGAGAGTGTGTGCAAGTGTGTGTGAGTGTGTGCGAGTAAGTGTGTGTGAGTGTGTATGAGTGAGTGTGTGTGAGTGTGTGTGTGCGAGTTTGTGTGCGAGTGTGTGCGTGTGTGTGCGAGTGCGTGCGAGTACGCGCAAATGTGTGCGAGTGTGGGCGTGCGAGTGTGTGCTAGTGTGCGCGAGTGTGCGAGTGTGCGTGAGTAAGTGTGTGTGTAAGTGTGTGCGAGTGTGTTCGAGTGTGTGCAATTGTGTGCGAGTGTGTATGAGTGTATGTGCGAGTGTGTGCGCGAGTGTGTGTTTTAGAGTGTGTGCAATTGTGTGCGTGTGAGTGTGTGCATGAGTCTGTGCGTGCGAGTGTGCTCGAGTGAGTGGGTGCGTGTAAGTGTGTGCGTGCGAGTGTGTGCGAGTGTGTGCGTGCGAGTGAGTGCGAGTGTGTGCAAATGTGTGCGAGAGTGTGCGAGTGTGGGCGTGCGAGTGTGTGTGAGTGTGCGCGAGTGTGTGCGTGTGAGTATGTGTGTGTGTGAGTGTGAGTGTGTGCTAGTGTGCATGAGTGTGTGAGTGTGTGCGAGTGTGCGCGAGTGTGCGTGTGAGTGAGTGAGTGTGTGTGCGAGTGTGTGCGAGTGTGTACGAGTGTGTGTAGGAGTGTGTGCGAGTGTGTGCGATTGTGTGTGTGAGTGTGTAGGACTGTATGTGCAAGTGTGTGCGAGTGTGTTCGAGTGTGTGAGTGTGTGCGAGTGTGTGCGAGTGTGTGTGAGTGTGTGCAAGTGTGTGTGAGTGTGTAGGACTGTGTGTGCGAGTGTGTGCGAGTGTGTGTGAGTGTGTGTGAGTGTGTGTAGGAGTGTGTGTGAGTGTGTGCGATTGTGTGTGTGAATGTGTAGTACTGTATGTGCGACTGTGTTCGAGTGTGTGTGTGCGAGTGTGTGAGCATGTGTGAGTGTGTGCAAGTGTGTGCGTGTGAGTGTATGTGTGCGAGTGTGTGTGATTGTGTATGAGTGAGTGTGTGCAAGTGTGTTTGAGTGTGTTTGTGCAAGTGTGTATGAGTGTGTGTATGCGAGTGTGTGCAAGTGTGTGTGATTGTGTGTGAGTGTGTGTATGAGTGAGTGTGTGCGAGTGTGTGTGAGTGTGTGTGCGTGAGTGTGTGCGTGCGAGTGTGTGCGAGTGTGTGTAGGAGTGTGTGTGAGTGTGTGCGATTGTGTGTGTGCGAGTGTGTGTGAGTGTGTGCGAGTGTGTGTGTGCGAGTGTGTGCGTGCGAGTGTGTGTGCGAAAGTGTGCGAGTGTGTGCATATGTGCCCGAGTGTGCACGAGTGAGTGTGTGCGAGTGTGTGCGAGTGTGTGCGAGTGTGTGCGAGTGTGTGCGAGTGTGTGCGTGTGAGTGCGTGCGAGTGTGTGCAAGTGTGTGCGAGTGTGTGCGAGTGTGTGAGTGTGTGCGCGAATGTGTGTGCGAGTGTGTATGTGCGAGTGTGTGCAAGTGTGTGAGAGTGTGTGTGAGTGTGTGTGTGCGAGTGTGTGCGAGTGAGTGTGTGCGAGTGTGTGCGAGAGTGTTCAAGTGTGTGCAAGTGTGTGTGTGCGAGTGTGTGTGCAATTGTGTATGAGTGTGTGCGAGTGTGTGTGCGTTTGTGCGAGTGTGTGCATGTGTGTGTGCGAGTGCGTGTGAGTGCAAATGTGTGCGCGAGTGTGGGCGTGCGAGTGTGTGCTAGTGTGCGCGAGTGTGTGAGTGTGTGCGAGTGTGCATGAGTAAGTGTGTGTGTGAGTGTGTGTGCGAGTGTGTGTGAGTGTGTGTGAGTGTGTGTGAGTGTGTGTAGGAGTGTGTGTGAGTGTGTGCGATTGTGTGTGTGAATGTGTAGTACTGTATGTGCGACTGTGTTCGAGTGTGTGTGTGCGAGTGTGTGAGCATGTGTGAGTGTGTGCAAGTGTGTGCGTGTGAGTGTATGTGTGCGAGTGTGTGTGATTGTGTATGAGTGAGTGTGTGCAAGTGTGTTTGAGTGTGTTTGTGCAAGTGTGTATGAGTGTGTGTATGCGAGTGTGTGCAAGTGTGTGTGATTGTGTGTGAGTGTGTGTATGAGTGAGTGTGTGCGAGTGTGTGTGAGTGTGTGTGCGTGAGTGTGTGCGTGCGAGTGTGTGCAAGTGTGTGTAGGAGTGTGTGTGAGTGTGTGCGATTGTGTGTGTGCGAGTGTGTGTGAGTGTGTGCGAGTGTGTGTGTGCGAGTGTGTGCGTGCGAGTGTGTGTGCGAGAGTGTGCGAGTGTGTGCGAGTGTGTGCATATGTGCCCGAGTGTGCACGAGTGAGTGTGTGCGAGTGTGTGCGAGTGTGTGCGAGTGTGTGCGAGTGTGTGCGTGTGAGTGCGTGCGAGTGTGTGCAAGTGTGTGCGAGTGTGTGCGAGTGTGTGAGTGTGTGCGCGAATGTGTGTGCGAGTGTGTATGTGCGAGTGTGTGCAAGTGTGTGAGAGTGTGTGTGAGTGTGTGTGTGCGAGTGTGTGCGAGTGAGTGTGTGCGAGTGTGTGCGAGAGTGTTCAAGTGTGTGCGAGTGTGTGTGCAATTGTGTATGAGTGTGTGCGCGTTTGTGCGAGTGTGTGCGTGTGTGTGTGCGTGCGTGTGAGTGAGTGCAAGTGTGTGCAAATGTGTGCGCGAGTGTGGGCGTGCGAGTGTGTGCTAGTGTGCGCGAGTGTGTGAGTGTGTGCGAGTGTGCATGAGTAAGTGTGTGTGTGAGTGTGTGCGAGTGTTGCCGAGTGTGTGTGTGAGTTTGTAGGACTGTGTGTGCGAGTGTGTGTGAGTGTGTGTGTACGAGTGTGTGCAATTTTGTGCGAGTGTGTGTGTGCGAGTGCGTATGAGTAAGTGTGTGCAAATGTGTGCGAGTGTGTGCGAGTGTGTGTGCGAGTGTGTGTGCGAGTGTGTGCGTGCGACTGTGTGTGTGTGACTGTGTGCGAGTGTGTGCGAGTGTTTGCGTGTGTGTGCGAGTGTGTGTGCGTGTGTACGAGTCTGTGCGAGTGTGTGGGTGCGAGTGTGTGCAAGTGTGTGAGTGTGTGTGTGAGTGTGTGTGAATGTGTGCGAGTCTGTGTGTGCGAGTGTGTGTGTGCGATTGTGTGTGTGCGATTGTGTATGAGTGTGTGCGAGTATGTGTGTGAGTGTGTGCGAGTGTGTGCGAGTGTGTGCATGCGAGTGAGTGCGAGTGTGTGCAAATGTGTGCGAGAGTGTGCGAGTGTGGGCGTGCGAGTGTGTGCGAGTGTGTGCGTGTGAGTGTGTGTGTGAGTGTGAGTGTGTGCTAGTGTGTGCGAGTGTGTGCGTGTGAGTGCGTGCGAGTGTGTGCAAGTGTGTGCGAGTGTGTGCGAGTGTGTGAGTGTGTGCGCGAATGTGTGTGCGAGTGTGTATGTGCGAGTGTGTGCAAGTGTGTGAGAGTGTGTGTGAGTGTGTGTGTGCGAGTGTGTGCGAGTGAGTGTGTGCGAGTGTGTGCGAGAGTGTTCAAGTGTGTGCGAGTGTGTGTGTGCGAGTGTGTGTGCAATTGTGTATGAGTGTGTGCGCGTTTGTGCGAGTGTGTGCGTGTGTGTGTGAGTGCGTGTGAGTGAGTGCAAGTGTGTGCAAATGTGTGCGCGAGTGTGGGCGTGCGAGTGTGTGCTAGTGTGCGCGAGTGTGTGAGTGTGTGCGAGTGTGCATGAGTAAGTGTGTGTGTGAGTGTGTGCGAGTGTTGCCGAGTGTGTGTGTGAGTGTGTAGGACTGTGTGTGCGAGTGTGTGTGTGAGTGTGTGTGTACGAGTGTGTGCAATTTTGTGCGAGTGTGTGTGTGCGAGTGCGTATGAGTAAGTGTGTGCAAATGTGTGCGAGTGTGTGCGAGTGTGTGTGCGAGTGTGTGTGCGAGTGTGTGCGTGCGACTGTGTGTGTGTGACTGTGTGCGAGTGTGTGCGAGTGTTTGCGTGTGTGTGCGAGTGTGTGTGCGTGTGTACGAGTCTGTGCGAGTGTGTGGGTGCGAGTGTGTGCAAGTGTGTGAGTGTGTGTGTGAGTGTGTGTGAATGTGTGCGAGTCTGTGTGTGCGAGTGTGTGTGTGCGATTGTGTGTGTGCGATTGTGTATGAGTGTGTGCGAGTATGTGTGTGAGTGTGTGCGTGCGAGTGAGTGCGAGTGTGTGCAAATGTGTGCGAGTGTGGGCGTGCGAGTGTGTGCGAGTGTGTGCGTGTGAGTGTGTGTGTGTGAGTGTGAGTGTGCGCGAGTGTGCGTGTGAGTGAGTGAGTGTGTGTGCGAGTGTGTGTGAGTGTGTACGAGTGTGTGTAGGAGTGTGTGCGAGTTTGTGCGATTGTGTGTGTGAGTGTGTAGGACTGTATGTGCAAGTGTGTGCGAGTGTGTTCGAGTGTGTGAGTGTGTGCGAGTGTGTGTGAGTGTGTGCAAGTGTGTGTGAGTGTGTAGGACTGTGTGTGCGAGTGTGTGTGCGAGTGTGTGCGAGTGTGTGTGAGTGTGTGTGAGTGTGTGTAGGAGTGTGTGTGAGTGTGTGCGATTGTGTGTGAGTGTGTAGTACTGTATGTGCGACTGTGTTCGAGTGTGTGTGTGAGCATGTGTGAGTGTGTGCAAGTGTGTGCGTGTGAGTGTATGTGTGCGAGTGTGTGTGATTGTGTATGAGTGAGTGTGTGCAAGTGTGTTGAGTGTGTTTGTGCAAGTGTGTATGAGTGTGTGTATGCGAGTGTGTGCAAGTGTGTGTGATTGTGTGTGAGTGTGTGTATGAGTGAGTGTGTGCGAGTGTGTGTGAGTGTGTGCGCGAGTGTGTGCGTGAGTGTGTGCGTGCGAGTGTGTGCGAGTGTGTGTAGGAGTGTGTGTGAGTGTGTGCGATTGTGTGTGTGCGAGTGTGTGTGAGTGTGTGCGAGTGTGTGCGTGCGAGTGTGTGTGCGAGAGTGTGCGAGTGTGTGCGAGTGTGTGCATATGTGCCCGAGTGTGCACGAGTGAGTGTGTGCGAGTGTGTGCGAGTGTGTGTGAGTGTGTGCATGTGAGTGTGTGCGAGCGTGTGCGAGTGTGTGTGAGTGTGTGTGCGAGTGTGTGTGCGAGAGTGTGCGAGTGTGTGCGAGTGTGTGCAAATGTGCCCGAGTGTGCACGAGTGAGTGGGTGCGAGTGTGTGCGAGTGTGTGTGCGAACGTGTGCGAGTGTGTGTGCATGTGTGTGCGAGTGTGTGGAAGTGTGTATGAATGTGCGTGCGAGTGTGTGCAAGTGTGTGCGAGTGTGTGCGAGTGTGTGTGTGCAAGTATGTGTGAGAGTGTGTGCGAGTGTGTGTATGAGTGTGTGTGCGATTGTGCATAAGTGTGTGCGATTGTGTGTGAGTGTGTGTGCTAGTGTGTGTGTGCGAGTGTGTTCGATTGTGTGAGTGTGAGTGAGTGTGTACGAGTGTGTGCGAGTGTGTGCCAGTGTGTGCGAGTGTGTGTGAGTGTGTGCGAGTGTGTGCGATTGTGTGTGTGAGTGTGTAGGACTGTATGTGCGAGTGTGTGCGAGTGTGTGCATGCGAGTGTGTGCGTGCAAGTGTTTGCGATCGAGTGTGTGCGAGTGTGTGCAAGTGTGTGCGAGTGAGTGTGTGCGAGTGTGTGCGAGTGTCTGCGAGTGTGAGCAAGTGTGTGAGTGCGAGTGTGTCCGAATGTGTGCGAGTGTGAGCGTGCGAGTGTGCGCGAGTGTGCACGAGTGTGTGCATGTAAGTGTGTGCGTGCGAGTGTGTGCGAGTGTGCTTGAGTGAATGGGTGAGAGTGTGTGCAAGTGTGTGTGAGTGTGTGCGAGTAAGTGTGTGTGAGTGTGTATGAGTGAGTGTGTGTGAGTGTGTGTGTGCGAGTTTGTGTGCGAGTGTGTGCGTGTGTGTGCGAGTGCGTGCGAGTACGCGCAAATGTGTGCGAGTGTGGGCGTGCGAGTGTGTGCTAGTGTGCGCGAGTGTGCGAGTGTGCGTGAGTAAGTGTGTGTGTAAGTGTGTGCGAGTGTGTTCGAGTGTGTGCAATTGTGTGCGAGTGTGTATGAGTGTATGTGCGAGTGTGTGCGCGAGTGTGTGTTTTAGAGTGTGTGCAATTGTGTGCGTGTGAGTGTGTGCATGAGTCTGTGCGTGCGAGTGTGCTCGAGTGAGTGGGTGCGTGTAAGTGTGTGCGTGCGAGTGTGTGCGAATGTGTGCGAGTGTGTGCGAGTGTGTGCGAGTGTGTGCGTGCGAGTGCGAGTGAGTGCGAGTGTGTGCAAATGTGTGCGAGAGTGTGCGAGTGTGGGCGTGTGAGTGTGCGCGAGTGTGCGTGAGTGTGCGCGAGTGTGTGCGTGTGAGTGAGTGTGAGTGTGTGCTAGTGTGCATGAGTGTGTGAGTGTGTGCGAGTGTGTGCGAGTGTGCGTGTGAGTGAGTGTGTGTGCGAGTGTGTGTGATTGTGTGTGAGTGTGTACGAGTGTGTGTAGGAGTGTGTGCGAGTGTGTGCGATTGTGTGTGTGAGTGTGTAGGACTGTATGTGCAAGTGTGTGCGAGTGTGTTTGAGTGTGTGAGTGTGTGCGAGTGTGTGTGAGTGTGTGTGAGTGTGTGCAAGTGTGTGTGTGCAAGTGTGTGTGTGCAAGTGTGTGTGTGCAAGTGTGTTCGAGTGTGTGTGCGAGTGTGTATGAGTGTCTGTGTGTGCAAGTGTGTTTGCGAGTGTGTGCGTGTGAGTGAGTGTGTGTGTGAGTGTGAGTGTGTGCTAGTGTGCATGAGTGTGTGAGTGTGTGCGAGTGTGCGTGTGAGTGAGTGTGTGTGCGAGTGTGTGCGAGTGTGTGAGTGTGTGTGCGAGTGAGTGTGTGCGATTGTGTGTGTGAGTGTGTAGGACTGTATGTGCAAGTGTGTGCGAGTGTGTTCGAGTGTGTGAGTGTGTGCGAGTGTGTGTGAGTGTGTGCAAGTGTGTGTGAGTGTGTAGGACTGTGTGTGCGAGTGTGTGTGCGAGTGTGTGCGAGTGTGTGTGAGTGTGTGTGAGTGTGTGTAGGAGTGTGTGTGAGTGTGTGCGATTGTGTGTGAGTGTGTAGTACTGTATGTGCGACTGTGTTCGAGTGTGTGTGTGAGCATGTGTGAGTGTGTGCAAGTGTGTGCGTGTGAGTGTATGTGTGCAAGTGTGTGTGATTGTGTATGAGTGAGTGTGTGCAAGTGTGTTGAGTGTGTTTGTGCAAGTGTGTATGAGTGTGTGTATGCGAGTGTGTGCAAGTGTGTGTGATTGTGTGTGAGTGTGTGTATGAGTGAGTGTGTGCGAGTGTGTGTGAGTGTGTGCGCGAGTGTGTGCGTGAGTGTGTGCGTGCGAGTGTGTGCGAGTGTGTGTAGGAGTGTGTGTGAGTGTGTGCGATTGTGTGTGTGCGAGTGTGTGTGAGTGTGTGCGAGTGTGTGTGTGCGAGTGTGTGCGTGCGAGTGTGTGTGCGAGAGTGTGCGAGTGTGTGCGAGTGTGTGCATATGTGCCCGAGTGTGCACGAGTGAGTGTGTGCGAGTGTGTGCGAGTGTGTGTGAGTGTGTGCATGTGAGTGTGTGCGAGCGTGTGCGACTGTGTGTGAGTGTGTGTGCGAGTGTGTGTGCGAGAGTGTGCGAGTGTGTGCGAGTGTGTGCAAATGTGCCCGAGTGTGCACGAGTGAGTGGGTGCGAGTGTGTGCGAGT
This sequence comes from Phyllobates terribilis, assembly GCF_046119375.1. Classification (NCBI taxonomy): domain Eukaryota; kingdom Metazoa; phylum Chordata; class Amphibia; order Anura; family Dendrobatidae; genus Phyllobates; species Phyllobates terribilis. Next base: position 23,008,524 of record NW_027362776.1, read on the forward strand.
GTGTGTGCGAACGTGTGCGAGTGTGTGTGCATGTGTGTGCGAGTGTGTGGAAGTGTGTATGAGTGTGCGTGCGAGTGTGTGCAAGTGTGTGCGAGTGTGTGCGAGTGTGTGTGTGCAAGTATGTGTGAGAGTGTGTGCGAGTGTGTGTATGAGTGTGTGTGCGATTGTGCATAAGTGTGTGCGATTGTGTGTGAGTGTGTGTGCTAGTGTGTGTGTGCGAGTGTGTTCGATTGTGTGAGTGTGAGTGAGTGTGTACGAGTGTGTGCGAGTGTGTGCCAGTGTGTGCGAGTGTGTGTGAGTGTGTGCGAGTGTGTGCGATTGTGTGTGTGAGTGTGTAGGACTGTATGTGCGAGTGTGTGAGTGTGTGTGTGAAAGTGTGTGCGAGTGTGTGCGAGTGTGTGCAAGTGTGTGCGAGTGAGTGTGTGCGAGTGTGTGCGAGTGTGTGCGAGTGTGAGCGAGTGTGTGAGTGCGAGTGTGTCCGAATGTGTGCGAGTGTGAGCGTGCGAGTGTGCGCGAGTGTGCACGAGTGTGTGCATGTAAGTGTGTGCGTGCGAGTGTGTGCGAGTGTGCTTGAGTGAATGGGTGAGAGTGTGTGCAAGTGTGTGTGAGTGTGTGCGAGTAAGTGTGTGTGAGTGTGTATGAGTGAGTGTGTGTGAGTGTGTGTGTGCGAGTTTGTGTGCGAGTGTGTGCGTGTGTGTGCGAGTGCGTGCGAGTACGCGCAAATGTGTGCGAGTGTGGGCGTGCGAGTGTGTGCTAGTGTGCGCGAGTGTGCGAGTGTGCGTGAGTAAGTGTGTGTGTAAGTGTGTGCGAGTGTGTTCGAGTGTGTGCAATTGTGTGCGAGTGTGTATGAGTGTATGTGCGAGTGTGTGCGCGAGTGTGTGTTTTAGAGTGTGTGCAATTGTGTGCGTGTGAGTGTGTGCATGAGTCTGTGCGTGCAAGTGTGCTCGAGTGAGTGGGTGCGTGTAAGTGTGTGCGTGCGAGTGTGTGCGAATGTGTGCGAGTGTGTGCGAGTGTGTGCGTGCGAGTGCGAGTGAGTGCGAGTGTGTGCAAATGTGTGCGAGAGTGTGCGAGTGTGGGCGTGTGAGTGTGCGCGAGTGTGCGTGAGTGTGTGCGAGTGTGTGCGTGTGAGTGAGTGTGAGTGTGAGTGTGTGCTAGTGTGCATGAGTGTGTGAGTGTGTGCGAGTGTGTGCGAGTGTGCGTGTGAGTGAGTGAGTGTGTGTGCGAGTGTGTGTGATTGTGTGTGAGTGTGTACGAGTGTGTGTAGGAGTGTGTGCGAGTGTGTGCGATTGTGTGTGTGAGTGTGTAGGACTGTATGTGCAAGTGTGTGCGAGTGTGTTTGAGTGTGTGAGTGTGTGCGAGTGTGTGTGAGTGTGTGTGAGTGTGTGCAAGTGTGTGTGTGCAAGTGTGTGTGTGCAAGTGTGTGTGTGCAAGTGTGTTCGATTGTGTGTGCGAGTGTGTATGAGTGTCTGTGTGTGCAAGTGTGTTTGCGAGTGTGTGCGTGTGAGTGAGTGTGTGTGTGAGTGTGAGTGTGTGCTAGTGTGCATGAGTGTGTGAGTGTGTGCGAGTGTGCGTGTGAGTGAGTGTGTGTGCGAGTGTGTGCGAGTGTGTGAGTGTGTGTGCGAGTGAGTGTGTGCGAGTGTGTATGAGTGTATGTGCGAGTGTGTGCAAGTGTGTGAGAGTGTGTGAGAGTGTGTGTGTGCGAGTGTGTGCAAGTGTGTTTGAGTGAGTGTGTGCGAGTGTGTGCGAGAGTGTGCAAGTGTGTGCGAGTGTGTGTGTGCGAGTGTGTGTGCAATTGTGTATGAGTGTGTGCGAGTGTGTGTGCGTGTGTGCGTGTGTGTGTGCAAGTGTGTGCAAATGTGTGTGCGAGTGTGCGAGTGTGGGCATGCGAGTGTGTGCTAGTGTGCGAGAGTGTGCAAGTGTGTGCGAGTGTGTGTGTGCGAGTGTGTGTGCAATTGTGTATGAGTGTGTGCGAGTGTGTGTGCGTTTGTGCGAGTGTGTGCGTGTGTGTGCGAGTGCGTGTGAGTGAGTGCAAGTGTGTGCAAATGTGTGCGCGAGTGTGCGAGTGTGGGCATGCGAGTGTGTGCTAGTGTGCGCGAGTGTGTGAGTGTGTGCGAGTGTTGCCGAGTGTGTGTGAGTGTGTGTGTGAGTGTGTGTGAATGTGTGCGAGTCTGTGTGTGCGAGTGTGTGTGTGCGATTGTGTATGAGTGTGAGCGAGTATGTGTGTGAGTGTGTGCGAGTGTGTGCGTGCGAGTGCATGCGAGTGAGTGCGAGTGTGTGCAAATGTGTGCGAGAGTGTGCGCGAGTGTGCGCGAGTGTGTGCGTGTGAGTGTGTTTGTGAGTGTGAGTGTGTGCTAATGTGCATGAGTGTGTGAGTGTGTGCGAGTGTGCGCGAGTGTGCGTGTGAGTGAGTGAGTGTGTGTGCGAGTGTGTGTAAGTGTGTGTGAGTGTGTACGAGTGTGTGTAGGAGTGTGTGCGAGTGTGTGCGATTGTGTGTGTGAGTGTGTAGGACTGTATGTGCAAGTGTGTGCGAGTGTGTTTGAGTGTGTGAGTGTGTGCGAGTGTGTGTGAGTGTGTGCAAGTGTGTGTGTGCGAGTGTGTGTGTGCAAGTGTGTGTGTGCAAGTGTGTGCGAGTGTGTATGAGTGTGTGTGTGTGCAAGTGTGTGCGCGAGTGTGTGCGCGAGTGTGTGCGTGTGAGTGAGTGTGTGTGTGTGAGTGTGAGTGTGTGCTAGTGTGCATGAGTGTGAGTGTGTGTGTGCGAGTGTGTGTGCGAGTGTGTGCGAGTGTGTGTGTGAGTGTGTGCAAGTGTGTTCGAGTGTGTGTGTGAGTGTGCATGAGTGAGTGTGTGCGAGTGTGTGTGAGTTTGTGTGTGTGTGAGTGTGTGCGAGTGTGTGTGTGTGTGAGTGTGTGCGAGTGTGTGTGTGAGTGTGTGCGAGTGTGTGTGTGCGATTGTGTATTAGTGAATGTGTGCGAGTGTGCGTGAGAGTGAGTGAATGTGTGTGTGCGAGTGTGTGCGAGTGAGTGTGAGTGAGTGTGTGCGAGTGTGTGCGAGTGTGTGTGTGCGATTGTGCATAAGTGTGTGCGAGTGTGTGTGTGAGTGTGTAGGACTGTGTGTGCGAGTGTGTGTGCGTGTGTGTGAGTGTGTGTAGGAGTGTGTGTGAGTGTGTGCGATTGTGTGTGTGAGTGTATAGTACTGTATGTGCGACTGTGTTCGAGTGTGTGTGTGCGAGTGTGTGAGCATGTGTGAGTGTGTGCAAGTGTGTGCGTGCGAGTGTGTGTGATTGTGTATGAGTGAGTGTGTGCGAGTGTGTGCGAGTGTGTGTGCAAGTGTGTTTGAGTGTGTTTGTGCAAGTGTGTATGAGTGTGTGTGTGCGAGTGTGTGCAAGTGTGTTTGTGCGAGTGTGTATGAGTGTGTGTGTGCGAGTGTGTGCAAGTGTGTGTGATTGTGTGTGAGTGTTTGTATGAGTGAGTGTGTGCGAGTGTGTGCGCGAGTGTGTGCGTGTGAGTGTGTGCGAGTGTGTGCGAGTGTGTGTAAGTGTGTGCGATTGTGTGTGTGAGTGTGTAGGACTGTATGTGCGAGTGTGTGTGACTGTGTTCGAGTGTGTGTGTGCGAGTGTGTGAGTGTGTGCAAGTGTGTGCGTGCGAGTGTGTGTGTGCGAGTGTGTGTGATTGTGTATGAGTGACTGTGTGCGAGTGTGTGCGAGTGTGTGTGCAAGTGTGTTTGAGTGTGTTTGTGCAAGTGTGTATGAGTGTGTGTGTGTGAGTGTGTGCAAGTGTGTTTGTGCGAGTGTGTATGAGTGTGTGTGTGCGAGTGTGTGCAAGTGTGTGTGATTGTGTGTGAGTGTGTGTATGAGTGAGTGTGTGCGAGTGTGTGTGCGAGTGTGTGCGTGAGTGTGTGCGTGTGAGTGTGTGCGAGTGTGTGCGAGTGTGTGTAAGTGTGTGCGATTGTGTGTGTGAGTGTGTAGGACTGTATGTGCGAGTGTGTGTGACTGTGTTCGAGTGTGTGTGCGAGTGTGTGAGTGTGTGCAAGTGTGTGCGTGCGAGTGTGTGTGTGCGAGTGTGTGTGATTGTGTATGAGTGAGTGTGTGCGAGTGTGTGCGAGTGTGTGTGCAAGTGTGTTTGAGTGTGTTTGTGCAAGTGTGTATGAGTGTGTGCGAGTGTGTGCAAGTGTGTTTGTGTGAGTGTGTATGAGTGTGTGTGTGCGAGTGTGTGCAAGTGTGTGTGATTGTGTGTGAGTGTGTGTATGAGTGAGTGTGTGCGAGTGTGTGTGCGAGTGTGTGCGCGAGTGTGTGCGTGCTGGTGTGCGCGAGTGTGTGTAGTAGTGTGTGTGACTGTGTGCGATTTTGTGTGTGAGTGTGTAGGACTGTATGTGCGAGTGTGTGCGACTGTGTTCGAGTGTGTGTGTGCGAGTGTGTGAGCATGTGTGAGTGTGCAAGTGTGTGTGTGCAAGTGTGTGCGTGCGAGTGTGTGCGAGTGTGTGCGAGTGTGTCCGAATGTGTGCGAGTGTGTGCGTGCGAGTGTGCGCGAGTGTGCACGAGTGTGTGCATGTAAGTGTGTGCGTGCGAGTGTGTGCGAGTGTGCTCGAGTGAATGGGTGAGAGTGTGTGCGAGTGTGTGTGAGTGTGTGCAAGTAAGTGTGTGTGAGAGTGTATGAGTGAGTGTGTGTGAGTGTGTGTGTGCGAGTTTGTGTGCGAGTGTGTGCGAGTGAGTGTGTGCGAGTTTGTGTGCGAGTGTGTGTGCGAGTGTGTGTGTGCGAGTGTGTGTGTGAGTGTGTGCGCGTGAGTGTGTGCGAGTGTGTGAGTGCGAATGTGTGTGCGTGTGAGTGTGTGCGAGTGTGTATGAGCGTATGTGCGAGTGTGTGCGAGTGTGTGTGCGAGTGTGTGCAAGTGTGTGCGAGTGTGTGCGAGTGTGTGCGAGTGTGTGTGTGCGAGTGTGTGTGTGCGAGTGTGTGTGCAATTGTGTATGAGTGTGTGCGAGTGTGTGTGCGTTTGTGCGAGTGTGTGCGTGTGTGTGTGCAAGTGCGTGTGAGTGAGTGCAAGTGTGTGCAAATGTGTGTGCGAGTGTGCGAGTGTGGGCATGCGAGTTTGTGCTAGTGTGCGAGAGTGTGCAAGTGTGTGCGAGTGTGTGTGTGCGAGTGTGTGTGCAATTGTGTATGAGTGTGTGCAAGTGTGTGTGCGTTTGTGCGAGTGTGTGCGTGTGTGTGTGCAAGTGCGTGTGAGTGAGTGCAAGTGTGTGCAAATGTGTGTGCGAGTGTGCGAGTGTGGGCATGCGAGTGTGTGCTAGTGTGTGCGAGTGTGTGAGTGTGTGCGAATGTTGCCGAGTGTGTGTGTGAGTGTGTAGGACTGTGTGTGCGAGTGTGTGCGAGTGTGTGTGCGAGTGTGTGTGTACGAGTGTGTTCGAGTGTGTGCAATTTTGTGCGAGTGTGTGTGTGCGAGTGCGTATGAGTAAGTGGGTGCGAATGTGTGTGAGTGTGTGCGAGTGTGTGTGCGAGTGTGTGCGTGCGACTGTGTGTGTGCGAGTGTGTGCGAGTGTTTGCGTGTGAGTGCGCGTGTGTGTGCGTGTGTACGAGTGTGTGCGAGTGTGTGGGTGCGAGTGTGTGCAAGTGTGTGCGAGTGTGTGTGAGTGTGTGTGTGAGTGTGTGTGAATGTGTGCGAGTCTGTGTGTGCGAGTGTGTGTGTGCGATTGTGTATGAGTGTGTGAGTGTGTGCGAGTGTGCGCGAGTGTGCGTGTGAGTGAGTGAGTGTGTGTGCGAGTGTGTGTAAGTGTGTGTGAGTGTGTACGAGTGTGTGTAGGAGTGTGTGCGAGTGTGTGCGATTGTGTGTGTGAGTGTGTAGGACTGTATGTGCAAGTGTGTGCGAGTGTGTTTGAGTGTGTGAGTGTGTGCGAGTGTGTGTGAGTGTGTGCAAGTGTGTGCGAGTGAGTGTGTGCGAGTGTGTGCGAGTGTGAGCGAGTGTGTGAGTGCGAGTGTGTCCGAATGTGTGCGAGTGTGAGCGTGCGAGTGTGCGCGAGTGTGCACGAGTGTGTGCATGTAAGTGTGTGCGTGCGAGTGTGTGCGAGTGTGCTTGAGTGAATGGGTGAGAGTGTGTGCAAGTGTGTGTGAGTGTGTGCGAGTAAGTGTGTGTGAGTGTGTATGAGTGAGTGTGTGTGAGTGTGTGTGTGCGAGTTTGTGTGCGAGTGTGTGCGTGTGTGTGCGAGTGCGTGCGAGTACGCGCAAATGTGTGCGAGTGTGGGCGTGCGAGTGTGTGCTAGTGTGCGCGAGTGTGCGAGTGTGCGTGAGTAAGTGTGTGTGTAAGTGTGTGCGAGTGTGTTCGAGTGTGTGCAATTGTGTGCGAGTGTGTATGAGTGTATGTGCGAGTGTGTGCGCGAGTGTGTGTTTTAGAGTGTGTGCAATTGTGTGCGTGTGAGTGTGTGCATGAGTCTGTGCGTGCGAGTGTGCTCGAGTGAGTGGGTGCGTGTAAGTGTGTGCGTGCGAGTGTGTGCGAATGTGTGCGAGTGTGTGCGAGTGTGTGCGTGCGAGTGCGAGTGAGTGCGAGTGTGTGCAAATGTGTGCGAGAGTGTGCGAGTGTGGGCGTGTGAGTGTGCGCGAGTGTGCGTGAGTGTGCGCGAGTGTGTGCGTGTGAGTGAGTGTGAGTGTGAGTGTGTGCTAGTGTGCATGAGTGTGTGAGTGTGTGCGAGTGTGTGCGAGTGTGCGTGTGAGTGAGTGTGTGTGCGAGTGTGTGTGATTGTGTGTGAGTGTGTACGAGTGTGTGTAGGAGTGTGTGCGAGTGTGTGCGATTGTGTGTGTGAGTGTGTAGGACTGTATGTGCAAGTGTGTGCGAGTGTGTTTGAGTGTGTGAGTGTGTGCGAGTGTGTGTGAGTGTGTGTGAGTGTGTGCAAGTGTGTGTGTGCAAGTGTGTGTGTGCAAGTGTGTGTGTGCAAGTGTGTTCGAGTGTGTGTGCGAGTGTGTATGAGTGTCTGTGTGTGCAAGTGTGTTTGCGAGTGTGTGCGTGTGAGTGAGTGTGTGTGTGAGTGTGAGTGTGTGCTAGTGTGCATGAGTGTGTGAGTGTGTGCGAGTGTGCGTGTGAGTGAGTGTGTGTGCGAGTGTGTGCGAGTGTGTGAGTGTGTGTGCGAGTGAGTGTGTGCGAGTGTGTATGAGTGTATGTGCGAGTGTGTGCAAGTGTGTGAGAGTGTGTGAGAGTGTGTGTGTGCAAGTGTGTGCAAGTGTGTTTGAGTGAGTGTGTGCGAGTGTGTGCGAGAGTGTGCAAGTGTGTGCGAGTGTGTGTGTGCGAGTGTGTGTGCAATTGTGTATGAGTGTGTGCGAGTGTGTGTGCGTGTGTGCGTGTGTGTGTGCAAGTGCGTGTGAGTGAGTGCAAGTGTGTGCAAATGTGTGTGCGAGTGTGCGAGTGTGGGCATGCGAGTGTGTGCTAGTGTGCGAGAGTGTGCAAGTGTGTGCGAGTGTGTGTGTGCGAGTGTGTGTGCAATTGTGTATGAGTGTGTGCGAGTGTGTGTGCGTTTGTGCGAGTGTGTGCGTGTGTGTGCGAGTGCGTGTGAGTGAGTGCAATTGTGTGCAAATGTGTGCGCGAGTGTGCGAGTGTGGGCATGCGAGTGTGTGCTAGTGTGCGCGAGTGTGTGAGTGTGTGCGAGTGTTGCCGAGTGTGTGTGTGAGTGTGTAGGACTGTGTGTGCGAGTGTGTGCGAGTGTGTGTGCGAGTGTGTGTGTACGAGTGTGTTCGAGTGTGTGCAATTTTGTGCGAGTGTGTGTGTGCGAGTGCATATGAGTAAGTGTGTGCGAATGTGTGCGAGTGTGTGCGAGTGTGTGTGCGAGTGTGTGTGTGAGTGTGTGCGTGCGACTGTGTGTGTGCGAGTGTGTGCGAGTGTGTGCGAGTGTTTGCGTGTGAGTGCGCGTGTGTGTGCGTGTGTACGAGTGTGTGCGAGTGTGTGGGTGCGAGTGTGTGCAAGTGTGTGCGAGTGTGTGTGAGTGTGTGTGTGAGTGTGTGTGAATGTGTGCGAGTCTGTGTGTGCGAGTGTGTGTGTGCGATTGTGTATGAGTGTGAGCGAGTATGTGTGTGAGTGTGTGCGAGTGTGTGCGTGCGAGTGCATGCGAGTGAGTGCGAGTGTGTGCAAATGTGTGCGAGAGTGTGCGCGAGTGTGCGCGAGTGTGTGCGTGTGAGTGTGTTTGTGAGTGTGAGTGTGTGCTAATGTGCATGAGTGTGTGAGTGTGTGCGAGTGTGCGCGAGTGTGCGTGTGAGTGAGTGAGTGTGTGTGCGAGTGTGTGTAAGTGTGTGTGAGTGTGTACGAGTGTGTGTAGGAGTGTGTGCGAGTGTGTGCGATTGTGTGTGTGAGTGTGTAGGACTGTATGTGCAAGTGTGTGCGAGTGTGTTTGAGTGTGTGAGTGTGTGCGAGTGTGTGTGAGTGTGTGCAAGTGTGTGTGTGCAAGTGTGTGTGTGCAAGTGTGTGCGAGTGTGTATGAGTGTGTGTGTGTGCAAGTGTGTGCGCGAGTGTGTGCGCGAGTGTGTGCGTGTGAGTGAGTGTGTGTGTGTGAGTGTGAGTGTGTGCTAGTGTGCATGAGTGTGAGTGTGTGTGTGCGAGTGTGCGTGTGAGTCAGTGAGTGTGTGTGCGAGTGTGTGCGAGTGTGTGTGTGAGTGTGTGCAAGTGTGTTCGAGTGTGTGTGTGAGTGTGCATGAGTGAGTGTGTGCGAGTGTGTGTGAGTTTGTGTGTGTGAGTGTGTGCGAGTGTGTGTGTGTGTGAGTGTGTGCGAGTGTGTGTGTGAGTGTGTGCGAGTGTGTGTGTGCGATTGTGTATTAGTGAATGTGTGCGAGTGTGCGTGAGAGTGAGTGAATGTGTGTGTGCGAGTGTGTGCGAGTGAGTGTGAGTGAGTGTGTGCGAGTGTGTGCGAGTGTGTGTGTGCGATTGTGCATAAGTGTGTGCGAGTGTGTGTGTGAGTGTGTAGGACTGTGTGTGCGAGTGTGTGTGCGTGTGTGTGAGTGTGTGTAGGAGTGTGTGTGAGTGTGTGCGATTGTGTGTGTGAGTGTATAGTACTGTATGTGCGACTGTGTTCGAGTGTGTGTGTGCGAGTGTGTGAGCATGTGTGAGTGTGTGCAAGTGTGTGCGTGCGAGTGTGTGTGATTGTGTATGAGTGAGTGTGTGCGAGTGTGTGCGAGTGTGTGTGCAAGTGTGTTTGAGTGTGTTTGTGCAAGTGTGTATGAGTGTGTGTGTGCGAGTGTGTGCAAGTGTGTTTGTGCGAGTGTGTATGAGTGTGTGTGTGTGCGAGTGTGTGCAAGTGTGTGTGATTGTGTGTGAGTGTGTGTATGAGTGAGTGTGTGCGAGTGTGTGCGCGAGTGTGTGCGTGTGAGTGTGTGCGAGTGTGTGCGAGTGTGTGTAAGTGTGTGCGATTGTGTGTGTGAGTGTGTAGGACTGTATGTGCGAGTGTGTGTGACTGTGTTCGAGTGTGTGTGTGCGAGTGTGTGAGTGTGTGCAAGTGTGTGCGTGCGAGTGTGTGTGTGCGAGTGTGTGTGATTGTGTATGAGTGACTGTGTGCGAGTGTGTGCGAGTGTGTTTGAGTGTGTTTGTGCAAGTGTGTATGAGTGTGTGTGTGTGAGTGTGTGCAAGTGTGTTTGTGCGAGTGTGTATGAGTGTGTGTGTGCGAGTGTGTGCAAGTGTGTGTGATTGTGTGTGAGTGTGTGTATGAGTGAGTGTGTGCGAGTGTGTGTGCGAGTGTGTGCGCGAGTGTGTGCGTGTGAGTGTGTGCGAGTGTGTGCGAGTGTGTGTAAGTGTGTGCGATTGTGTGTGTGAGTGTGTAGGACTGTATGTGCGAGTGTGTGTGACTGTGTTCGAGTGTGTGTGCGAGTGTGTGAGTGTGTGCAAGTGTGTGCGTGCGAGTGTGTGTGTGCGAGTGTGTGTGATTGTGTATGAGTGAGTGTGTGCGAGTGTGTGCGAGTGTGTGTGCGAGTGTGTGCGAGTGTGTGTGCAAGTGTGTTTGAGTGTGTTTGTGCAAGTGTGTATGAGTGTGTGCGAGTGTGTGCAAGTGTGTTTGTGTGAGTGTGTATGAGTGTGTGTGTGCGAGTGTGTGCAAGTGTGTGTGATTGTGTGTGAGTGTGTGTATGAGTGAGTGTGTGCGAGTGTGTGCGTGCTGGTGTGCGCGAGTGTGTGTAGTAGTGTGTGTGACTGTGTGCGATTTTGTGTGTGAGTGTGTAGGACTGTATGTGCGAGTGTGTGCGACTGTGTTCGAGTGTGTGTGTGCGAGTGTGTGAGCATGTGTGAGTGTGCAAGTGTGTGTGTGCAAGTGTGTGCGTGCGAGTGTGTGCGAGTGTGTGCGAGTGTGTCCGAATGTGTGCGAGTGTGTGCATGCGAGTGTGCGCGAGTGTGCACGAGTGTGTGCATGTAAGTGTGTGCGTGCGAGTGTGTGCGAGTGTGCTCGAGTGAATGGGTGAGAGTGTGTGCGAGTGTGTGTGAGTGTGTGCAAGTAAGTGTGTGTGAGAGTGTATGAGTGAGTGTGTGTGAGTGTGTGTGTGCGAGTTTGTGTGCGAGTGTGTGCGAGTGAGTGTGTGCGAGTTTGTGTGCGAGTGTGTGTGCGAGTGTGTGTGTGCGAGTGTGTGTGTGCGTGTGTGCGCGTGAGTGTGTGCGAGTGTGTGAGTGCGAATGTGTGTGCGTGTGAGTGTGTGCGAGTGTGTATGAGCGTATGTGCGAGTGTGTGCGAGTGTGTGTGCGAGTGTGTGCAAGTGTGTGCGAGTGTGTGCGAGTGTGTGCGAGTGTGTGTGTGCGAGTGTGTGTGTGCGAGTGTGTGTGCAATTGTGTATGAGTGTGTGCGAGTGTGTGTGCGTTTGTGCGAGTGTGTGCGTGTGTGTGTGCAAGTGCGTGTGAGTGAGTGCAAGTGTGTGCAAATGTGTGTGCGAGTGTGCGAGTGTGGGCATGCGAGTGTGTGCTAGTGTGCGAGAGTGTGCAAGTGTGTGCGAGTGTGTGTGTGCGAGTGTGTGTGCAATTGTGTATGAGTGTGTGCAAGTGTGTGTGCGTTTGTGCGAGTGTGTGCGTGTGTGTGTGCAAGTGCGTGTGAGTGAGTGCAAGTGTGTGCAAATGTGTGTGCGAGTGTGCGAGTGTGGGCATGCGAGTGTGTGCTAGTGTGTGCGAGTGTGTGAGTGTGTGCGAATGTTGCCGAGTGTGTGTGTGAGTGTGTAGGACTGTGTGTGCGAGTGTGTGCGAGTGTGTGTGAGTGTGTGTAGGAGTGTGTGTAGGAGTGTGTGCGATTGTGTGTGTGAGTGTGTAGTACTGTATGTGCGACTTTGTTCGAGTGTGTGTGTGCGAGTATGTGAGCATGTGTGAGTGTGTGCAAGTGTGTGCGTGCGAGTGTGTGTGTGCAAGTGTGTGTGATTGTGTATGAGTGAGTGTGTGCGAGTGTGCGTGCAAGTGTGTTTGAGTGTGTTTGTGCAAGTGTGTATGAGTGTGTCTGTGCGAGTGTGTGCAAGTGTGTTTGTGCGAGTGTGTATGAGTGTGTGTGTGCGAGTGTGTGCAAGTGTGTGTGATTGTGTGTGAGTGTGTGTATGAGTGAGTGTGTGCGAGTGTGTGCGAGTGTGTGTGTGAGTGTGTGCGAGTGTGTGCGATTGTGTGTGTGAGTGTGTAGGACTGTATGTGCGAGTGTGTGTGACTGTGTTCGAGTGTGTGTGTGCGAGTGTGTGAGCATGTGTGAGTGTGTGCAAGTGTGTGCGTGCGAGTGTGTGTGTGCGAGTGTGTGTGATTGTGTATGAGTGTGTGCGAGTGTGTGCGAGTATGTGTGTGAGCGTGTGCGAGTGTGTGCGAGTGTGTGCGAGTGTGTGCGTGCGAGTGCATGCGAGTGAGTGCGAGTGTGTGCAAATGTGTGCGAGAGTGTGCGAGTGTGGGCGTGCGAGTGTGTGCGAGTGTGCGCGAGTGTGTGAGTGAGTGTGTGTGTGAGTGTGAGTGTGTGCTAGTGTGCATGAGTGTGTGAGTGTGTGCGAGTGGGCACGAGTGTGTGTGTGAGTGAGTGTGTGTGCGAGTGTGTGTGATTGTGTGTGAGTGTGTACGAGTGTGTGTAGGAGTGTGTGCGAGTGTGTGCGATTGTGTGTGTGAGTGTGTAGGACTGTATGTGCAAGTGTGTTTGAGTGTGTGAGTGTGTGCGAGTGTGTGTGAGTGTGTGCAAGTGTGTGTGTGCAAGTGTGTGTGTGCAAGTGTGTTCGAGTGTGTGTGCGAGTGTGTATGAGTGTCTGTGTGTGCAAGTGTGTTCGCGAGTGTGTGCGTGTGAGTGAGTGTGTGTGTGAGTGTGAGTGTGTGCTAGTGTGCATGAGTGTGTGAGTGTGTGCGAGTGTGCGTGTGAGTGAGTGTGTGTGCGAGTGTGTGCGAGTGTGTGAGTGTGTGTGCGAATGTGTGTGCGAGTGTGTATGAGTGTATGTGTGAGTGTGTGCAAGTGTGTGAGAGTGTGTGTGCGAGTGTGTGCAAGTGTGTGCGAGTGAGTGTGTGCGAGTGTGTGCGAGAGTGTGCAAGTGTGTGCGAGTGTGTGTGTGCGAGTGTGTGTGCAATTGTGTATGAGTGTGTGCGAGTGTGTGTGCGTTTGTGCGAGTGTGTGCGTGTGTGTGTGCAAGTGCGTGTGAGTGAGTGCAAGTGTGTGCAAATGTGTGTGCGAGTGTGCGAGTGTGGGCATGCGAGTGTGTGCTAGTGTGCGAGAGTGTGCAAGTGTGTGCGAGTGTGTGTGTGCGAGTGTGTGTGCAATTGTGTATGAGTGTGTGCGAGTGTGTGCGTGTGTGTGTGCAAGTGCGTGTGAGTGAGTGCAAGTGTGTGCAAATGTGTGTGCGAGTGTGCGAGTGTGGGCATGCGAGTGTGTGCTAGTGTGCGCGAGTGTGTGAGTGTGTGCGAGTGTGCGTGAGTAAGTGTGTGTGTGAGTGTGTGCGAGTGTTGCCGAGTGTGTGTGTGAGTGTGTAGGACTGTGTGTGCGAGTGTGTGTGCGAGTGTGTGTGTACGAGTGTGTTCGAGTGTGTGCAATTTTGTGCGAGTGTGTGTGTGCGAGTGCGTATGAGTAAGTGTGTGCGAATGTGTGCGAGTGTGTGCAAGTGTGTGTGCGAGTGTGTTTGCGAGTGTGTGCGTGCGACTGTGTGTGTGCGACTGTGTGCGAGTGTGTGCGAGTGTTTGCGTGTGTGTGCGCGTGTGTGTGCGTGTGTACGAGTGTGTGCGAGTGTGTGGGTGCGAGTGTGTGCAAGTGTGTGTGAGTGTGTGTGAATGTGTGCGAGTGTGTGCGTGTGAGTGCGAGTGTGTGCAAATATGTGCGAGAGTGTGCGAGTGTGGGCGTGCGAGTGTGTGCGAGTGTGCGTGAGTGTGCGCGAGTGTGTGCGTGTGAGTGAGTGTGTGTGTGAGTGTGAGTGTGTGCTAGTGTGCATGAGTGTGTGAGTGTGTGCGAGTGTGCGCGAGTGTGCGTGTGAGTGAGTGAGTGTGTGTGTGAGTGTGTAGGACTGTATGTGCAAGTGTGTACGAGTGTGTAGGAGTGTGTGCGAGTGTGTGCGATTGTGTGTGTGAGTGTGTAGGACTGTATGTGCAAGTGTGTGCGAGTGTGTTTGAGTGTGTGAGTGTGTGCGAGTGTGTGTGAGTGTGTGTGAGTGTGTGCAAGTGTGTGTGTGCAAGTGTGTGTGTGCAAGTGTGTGTGTGCAAGTGTGTGTGTGCAAGTGTGTTTGAGTGTGTGTGCAAGTGTGTATGAGTGTCTGTGTGTGCAAGTGTGTTTGCGAGTGTGTGCGTGTGAGTGAGTGTGTGTGTGAGTGTGAGTGTGTGCTAGTGTGCATGAGTGTGTGAGTGTGTGCGAGTGTGCGTGTGAGTGAGTGTGTGTGCGAGTGTGTGCGAGTGTGTGAGTGTGTGTGCGAGTGAGTGTGTGCGAGTGTGTATGAGTGTATGTGCGAGTGTGTGCAAGTGTTTGAGAGTGTGTGAGAGTATGTGTGTGCGAGTGTGTGCAAGTGTGTTTGAGTGAGTGTGTGCGAGTGTGTGCGAGAGTGTGCAAGTGTGTGCGAGTGTGTGTGTGCGAGTGTGTGTGCAATTGTGTATGAGTGTGTGCGAGTGTGTGTGCGTTTGTGCGAGTGTGTGCGTGTGTGTGTGCAAGTGCGTGTGAGTGAGTGCAAGTGTGTGCAAATGTGTGTGCGAGTGTGCGAGTGTGGGCATGCGAGTGTGTGCTAGTGTGCGAGAGTGTGCAAGTGTGTGCGAGTGTGTGTGTGCGAGTGTGTGTGCAATTGTGTATGAGTGTGTGCGAGTGTGTGTGCGTTTGTGCGAGTGTGTGCGTGTGTGTGCGAGTGAGTGTGAGTGAGTGCAAGTGTGTGCAAATGTGTGCGCGAGTGTGCGAGTGTGGGCATGCGAGTGTGTGCTAGTGTGCGCGAGTGTGTGTGAGTGTGCATGAGTAAGTGTGTGTGTGAGTGTGTGCGAGTGTTGCCGAGTGTGTGTGCGAGTGTGTGTGCAAGTGTGTGTGTACGAGTGTGTTCGAGTGTGTGCAATTTTGTGCGAGTGTGTGTGTGCGAGTGCGTATGAGTAAGTGTGTGCGAATGTGTGCGAGTGTGTGCGCGAGGGTGTGTGCACGTGTGTGCATGTGACTGTGTGTGTGCGACTGTGGGCGAGTGTGTGCGTGTGTTTGCGTGTGTGTGCAAATGTGTGCGAGTGTGTGCGAGTTTGCGCGAATGTGCGCGAGTGTGTGCGTGTGAGTGAGTGTGTGTGTGAGTGTGAGTGTGTGCTAGTGTGCATGAGTGTGTGAGTGTGTGCGAGTGTGCGCGAGTGTGCGTGTGAGTGAGTGTGTGTGCGAGTGTGTGTGAGTGTGTACGAGTGGGTGTAGGAGTGTGTGCGAGTGTGTGCGATTGTGTGTGTGAGTGTGTAGCACTGTATGTGCAAGTGTGTGCGAGTGTGTTTGAGTGTGTGAGTGTGTGCGAGTGTGTGTGAGTGTTTGTGAGTGTGTGCAAGTGTGTGTGTGCGAGTGTGTGTGTGCGAGTGTGTGTCTGTGCAAGTGTGTTCGAGTGTGTGTGCGAGTGTGTATGAGTGTGTGTGTGTGCAAGTGTGTGCGTGAGTGTGTGCATGTGAGTGAGTGTGTGTGTGAGTGTGAGTGTGTGCTAGTGTGCATGAGTGTGTGCGAGTGTGTGTGTGAGTGTGTGCAAGTGTGTTTGAGTGTGTGTGCGAGTGTGTATGAGTGTGTGTGTGTGCAAGTGTGTGCGCGTGTGTGTGAGTGTCTGTGAGTGTGTGCATGAGTGAGTGTGTGCGAGTGTGTGTGAGTTTGTGTGTGTGTGTGAGGGTGTGCGTGTGAGTGTGTGCGAGTGTGTGTGTGAGTGTGTGCGAGTGTGTGTGTGCAATTGTGTATTAGTGAATGTGTGCGAGTGTGCGTGAGTGTGTGTGTATGTGAGTGAGTGAGTGTGTGTGTGCGAGTGTGTGCGAGTGAGTGTGAGTGAGTGTGTGCGAGTGTGTGTGTGCGATTCTGCATAAGTGTGTGCGAGTGTGTGTGTGAGTGTGTAGGACTGTGTGTGCGAGTGTGTGTGCGAGTGTGTGCGAGTGTGTGTGAGTGTGTGTAGGAGTGTGTGTAGGAGTGTGTGCGATTGTGTGTGTGAGTGTGTAGTACTGTATGTGCGACTTTGTTCGAGTGTGTGTGTGCGAGTATGTGAGCATGTGTGAGTGTGTGCAAGTGTGTGCGTGCGAGTGTGTGTGTGCAAGTGTGTGTGATTGTGTATGAGTGAGTGTGTGCGAGTGTGCGTGCAAGTGTGTTTGAGTGTGTTTGTGCAAGTGTGTATGAGTGTGTCTGTGCGAGTGTGTGCAAGTGTGTGTGATTGTGTGTGAGTGTGTGTATGAGTGAGTGTGTGCGAGTGTGTGTGCGAGTGTGTGCGCGAGTGTGTGCGTGCTGGTGTGCGCGAGTGTGTGTAGTAGTGTGTGTGACTGTGTGCGATTTTGTGTGTGAGTGTGTAGGACTGTATGTGCGAGTGTGTGCGACTGTGTTCGAGTGTGTGTGTGCGAGTGTGTGAGCATGTGTGAGTGTGCAAGTGTGTGTGTGCAAGTGTGTGCGTGCGAGTGTGTGCGAGTGTGTGCGAGTGTGTCCGAATGTGTGCGAGTGTGTGCGTGCGAGTGTGCGCGAGTGTGCACGAGTGTGTGCATGTAAGTGTGTGCGTGCGAGTGTGTGCGAGTGTGCTCGAGTGAATGGGTGAGAGTGTGTGCGAGTGTGTGTGAGTGTGTGCAAGTAAGTGTGTGTGAGAGTGTATGAGTGAGTGTGTGTGAGTGTGTGTGTGCGAGTTTGTGTGCGAGTGTGTGCGAGTGAGTGTGTGCGAGTTTGTGTGCGAGTGTGTGTGCGAGTGTGTGTGTGCGAGTGTGTGTGTGCGTGTGTGCGCGTGAGTGTGTGCGAGTGTGTGAGTGCGAATGTGTGTGCGTGTGAGTGTGTGCGAGTGTGTATGAGCGTATGTGCGAGTGTGTGCGAGTGTGTGTGCGAGTGTGTGCAAGTGTGTGCGAGTGTGTGCGAGTGTGTTCGAGTGTGTGTGTGCGAGTGTGTGTGTGCGAGTGTGTGTGCAATTGTGTATGAGTGTGTGCGAGTGTGTGTGCGTTTGTGCGAGTGTGTGCGTGTGTGTGTGCAAGTGCGTGTGAGTGAGTGCAAGTGTGTGCAAATGTGTGTGCGAGTGTGCGAGTGTGGGCATGCGAGTGTGTGCTAGTGTGCGAGAGTGTGCAAGTGTGTGCGAGTGTGTGTGTGCGAGTGTGTGTGCAATTGTGTATGAGTGTGTGCAAGTGTGTGTGCGTTTGTGCGAGTGTGTGCGTGTGTGTGTGCAAGTGCGTGTGAGTGAGTGCAAGTGTGTGCAAATGTGTGTGCGAGTGTGCGAGTGTGGGCATGCGAGTGTGTGCTAGTGTGTGCGAGTGTGTGAGTGTGTGCGAATGTTGCCGAGTGTGTGTGTGAGTGTGTAGGACTGTGTGTGCGAGTGTGTGCGAGTGTGTGTGCGAGTGTGTGTGTACGAGTGTGTTCGAGTGTGTGCAATTTTGTGCGAGTGTGTGTGTGCGAGTGCGTATGAGTAAGTGTGTGCGAATGTGTGTGAGTGTGTGCGAGTGTGTGTGCGAGTGTGTGCGTGCGACTGTGTGTGTGCGAGTGTGTGCGAGTGTTTGCGTGTGAGTGCGCGTGTGTGTGCGTGTGTACGAGTGTGTGCGAGTGTGTGGGTGCGAGTGTGTGCAAGTGTGTGCGAGTGTGTGTGAGTGTGTGTGAATGTGTGCGAGTCTGTGTGTGCGAGTGTGTGTGTGCGATTGTGTATGAGTGTGTGAGTGTGTGCGAGTGTGCGCGAGTGTGCGTGTGAGTGAGTGAGTGTGTGTGCGAGTGTGTGTAAGTGTGTGTGAGTGTGTACGAGTGTGTGTAGGAGTGTGTGCGAGTGTGTGCGATTGTGTGTGTGAGTGTGTAGGACTGTATGTGCAAGTGTGTGCGAGTGTGTTTGAGTGTGTGAGTGTGTGCGAGTGTGTGTGAGTGTGTGCAAGTGTGTGCGAGTGAGTGTGTGCGAGTGTGTGCGAGTGTGTGCGCGAGGGTGTGTGCACGTGTGTGCATGTGACTGTGTGTGTGCGACTGTGGGCGAGTGTGTGCGTGTGTTTGCGTGTGTGTGCAAATGTGTGCGAGTGTGTGCGAGTTTGCGCGAATGTGCGCGAGTGTGTGCGTGTGAGTGAGTGTGTGTGTGAGTGTGAGTGTGTGCTAGTGTGCATGAGTGTGTGAGTGTGTGCGAGTGTGCGCGAGTGTGCGTGTGAGTGAGTGTGTGTGCGAGTGTGTGTGAGTGTGTACGAGTGGGTGTAGGAGTGTGTGCGAGTGTGTGCGATTGTGTGTGTGAGTGTGTAGCACTGTATGTGCAAGTGTGTGCGAGTGTGTTTGAGTGTGTGAGTGTGTGCGAGTGTGTGTGAGTGTTTGTGAGTGTGTGCAAGTGTGTGTGTGCGAGTGTGTGTGTGCGAGTGTGTGTCTGTGCAAGTGTGTTCGAGTGTGTGTGCGAGTGTGTATGAGTGTGTGTGTGTGCAAGTGTGTGCGTGAGTGTGTGCATGTGAGTGAGTGTGTGTGTGAGTGTGAGTGTGTGCTAGTGTGCATGAGTGTGTGCGAGTGTGTGTGTGAGTGTGTGCAAGTGTGTTTGAGTGTGTGTGCGAGTGTGTATGAGTGTGTGTGTGTGCAAGTGTGTGCGCGTGTGTGTGAGTGTCTGTGAGTGTGTGCATGAGTGAGTGTGTGCGAGTGTGTGTGAGTTTGTGTGTGTGTGTGAGGGTGTGCGAGTGTGTGCGTGTGAGTGTGTGCGAGTGTGTGCGATTGTGTGTGTGAGTGTGTAGCACTGTATGTGCAAGTGTGTGCGAGTGTGTTTGAGTGTGTGAGTGTGTGCGAGTGTGTGTGAGTGTTTGTGAGTGTGTGCAAGTGTGTGTGTGCGAGTGTGTGTGTGCGAGTGTGTGTCTGTGCAAGTGTGTTCGAGTGTGTGTGCGAGTGTGTATGAGTGTGTGTGTGTGCAAGTGTGTGCGTGAGTGTGTGCATGTGAGTGAGTGTGTGTGTGAGTGTGAGTGTGTGCTAGTGTGCATGAGTGTGTGCGAGTGTGTGTGTGAGTGTGTGCAAGTGTGTTTGAGTGTGTGTGCGAGTGTGTATGAGTGTGTGTGTGTGCAAGTGTGTGCGCGTGTGTGTGAGTGTCTGTGAGTGTGTGCATGAGTGAGTGTGTGCGAGTGTGTGTGAGTTTGTGTGTGTGTGTGAGGGTGTGCGTGTGAGTGTGTGCGAGTGTGTGTGTGAGTGTGTGCGAGTGTGTGTGTGCAATTGTGTATTAGTGAATGTGTGCGAGTGTGCGTGAGTGTGTGTGTATGTGAGTGAGTGAGTGTGTGTGTGCGAGTGTGTGCGAGTGAGTGTGAGTGAGTGTGTGCGAGTGTGTGTGTGCGATTCTGCATAAGTGTGTGCGAGTGTGTGTGTGAGTGTGTAGGACTGTGTGTGCGAGTGTGTGTGCGAGTGTGTGCGAGTGTGTGTGAGTGTGTGTAGGAGTGTGTGTAGGAGTGTGTGCGATTGTGTGTGTGAGTGTGTAGTACTGTATGTGCGACTTTGTTCGAGTGTGTGTGTGCGAGTATGTGAGCATGTGTGAGTGTGTGCAAGTGTGTGCGTGCGAGTGTGTGTGTGCAAGTGTGTGTGATTGTGTATGAGTGAGTGTGTGCGAGTGTGCGTGCAAGTGTGTTTGAGTGTGTTTGTGCAAGTGTGTATGAGTGTGTGTGTGCGAGTGTGTGCAAGTGTGTGTGATTGTGTGTGAGTGTGTGTATGAATGAGTGTGTGCGAGTGTGTGTGCGAGTGTGTGCGCGAGTGTGTGCGTGCTGGTGTGCGCGAGTGTGTGTAGTAGTGTGTGTGACTGTGTGCGATTTTGTGTGTGAGTGTGTAGGACTGTATGTGCGAGTGTGTGCGACTGTGTTCGAGTGTGTGTGTGCGAGTGTGTGAGCATGTGTGAGTGTGCAAGTGTGTGTGTGCAAGTGTGTGCGTGCGAGTGTGTGCGAGTGTGTGCGAGTGTGTCCGAATGTGTGCGAGTGTGTGCGTGCGAGTGTGCGCGAGTGTGCACGAGTGTGTGCATGTAAGTGTGTGCGTGCGAGTGTGTGCGAGTGTGCTCGAGTGAATGGGTGAGAGTGTGTGCGAGTGTGTGTGAGTGTGTGCAAGTAAGTGTGTGTGAGAGTGTATGAGTGAGTGTGTGTGAGTGTGTGTGTGCGAGTTTGTGTGCGAGTGTGTGCGAGTGAGTGTGTGCGAGTTTGTGTGCGAGTGTGTGTGCGAGTGTGTGTGTGCGAGTGTGTGTGTGCGTGTGTGCGCGTGAGTGTGTGCGAGTGTGTGAGTGCGAATGTGTGTGCGTGTGAGTGTGTGCGAGTGTGTATGAGCGTATGTGCGAGTGTGTGCGAGTGTGTGTGCGAGTGTGTGCAAGTGTGTGCGAGTGTGTGCGAGTGTGTTCGAGTGTGTGTGTGCGAGTGTGTGTGTGCGAGTGTGTGTGCAATTGTGTATGAGTGTGTGCGAGTGTGTGTGCGTTTGTGCGAGTGTGTGCGTGTGTGTGTGCAAGTGCGTGTGAGTGAGTGCAAGTGTGTGCAAATGTGTGTGCGAGTGTGCGAGTGTGGGCATGCGAGTGTGTGCTAGTGTGCGAGAGTGTGCAAGTGTGTGCGAGTGTGTGTGTGCGAGTGTGTGTGCAATTGTGTATGAGTGTGTGCAAGTGTGTGTGCGTTTGTGCGAGTGTGTGCGTGTGTGTGTGCAAGTGCGTGTGAGTGAGTGCAAGTGTGTGCAAATGTGTGTGCGAGTGTGCGAGTGTGGGCATGCGAGTGTGTGCTAGTGTGTGCGAGTGTGTGAGTGTGTGCGAATGTTGCCGAGTGTGTGTGTGAGTGTGTAGGACTGTGTGTGCGAGTGTGTGCGAGTGTGTGTGCGAGTGTGTGTGTACGAGTGTGTTCGAGTGTGTGCAATTTTGTGCGAGTGTGTGTGTGCGAGTGCGTATGAGTAAGTGTGTGCGAATGTGTGTGAGTGTGTGCGAGTGTGTGTGCGAGTGTGTGCGTGCGACTGTGTGTGTGCGAGTGTGTGCGAGTGTTTGCGTGTGAGTGCGCGTGTGTGTGCGTGTGTACGAGTGTGTGCGAGTGTGTGGGTGCGAGTGTGTGCAAGTGTGTGCGAGTGTGTGTGAGTGTGTGTGAATGTGTGCGAGTCTGTGTGTGCGAGTGTGTGTGTGCGATTGTGTATGAGTGTGTGAGTGTGTGCGAGTGTGCGCGAGTGTGCGTGTGAGTGAGTGAGTGTGTGTGCGAGTGTGTGTAAGTGTGTGTGAGTGTGTACGAGTGTGTGTAGGAGTGTGTGCGAGTGTGTGCGATTGTGTGTGTGAGTGTGTAGGACTGTATGTGCAAGTGTGTGCGAGTGTGTTTGAGTGTGTGAGTGTGTGCGAGTGTGTGTGAGTGTGTGCAAGTGTGTGCGAGTGAGTGTGTGCGAGTGTGTGCGAGTGTGTGCGCGAGGGTGTGTGCACGTGTGTGCATGTGACTGTGTGTGTGCGACTGTGGGCGAGTGTGTGCGTGTGTTTGCGTGTGTGTGCAAATGTGTGCGAGTGTGTGCGAGTTTGCGCGAATGTGCGCGAGTGTGTGCGTGTGAGTGAGTGTGTGTGTGAGTGTGAGTGTGTGCTAGTGTGCATGAGTGTGTGAGTGTGTGCGAGTGTGCGCGAGTGTGCGTGTGAGTGAGTGTGTGTGCGAGTGTGTGTGAGTGTGTACGAGTGGGTGTAGGAGTGTGTGCGAGTGTGTGCGATTGTGTGTGTGAGTGTGTAGCACTGTATGTGCAAGTGTGTGCGAGTGTGTTTGAGTGTGTGAGTGTGTGCGAGTGTGTGTGAGTGTTTGTGAGTGTGTGCAAGTGTGTGTGTGCGAGTGTGTGTGTGCGAGTGTGTGTCTGTGCAAGTGTGTTCGAGTGTGTGTGCGAGTGTGTATGAGTGTGTGTGTGTGCAAGTGTGTGCGTGAGTGTGTGCATGTGAGTGAGTGTGTGTGTGAGTGTGAGTGTGTGCTAGTGTGCATGAGTGTGTGCGAGTGTGTGTGTGAGTGTGTGCAAGTGTGTTTGAGTGTGTGTGCGAGTGTGTATGAGTGTGTGTGTGTGCAAGTGTGTGCGCGTGTGTGTGAGTGTCTGTGAGTGTGTGCATGAGTGAGTGTGTGCGAGTGTGTGTGAGTTTGTGTGTGTGTGTGAGGGTGTGCGAGTGTGTGCGTGTGAGTGTGTGCGAGTGTGTGTGTGAGTGTGTGCGAGTGTGTGTGTGCAATTGTGTATTAGTGAATGTGTGCGAGTGTGCGTGAGTGTGTGTGTATGTGAGTGAGTGAGTGTGTGTGTGCGAGTGTGTGCGAGTGAGTGTGAGTGAGTGTGTGCGAGTGTGTGTGTGCGATTGTGCATAAGTGTGTGCGAGTGTGTGTGTGAGTGTGTAGGACTGTGTGTGCGAGTGTGTGTGCGAGTGTGTGCGAGTGTGTGTGAGTGTGTGTAGGAGTGTGTGTAGGAGTGTGTGCGATTGTGTGTGTGAGTGTGTAGTACTGTATGTGCGACTTTGTTCGAGTGTGTGTGTGCGAGTATGTGAGCATGTGTGAGTGTGTGCAAGTGTGTGCGTGCGAGTGTGTGTGTGCAAGTGTGTGTGATTGTGTATGAGTGAGTGTGTGCGAGTGTGCGTGCAAGTGTGTTTGAGTGTGTTTGTGCAAGTGTGTATGAGTGTGTCTGTGCGAGTGTGTGCAAGTGTGTGTGATTGTGTGTGAGTGTGTGTATGAGTGAGTGTGTGCGAGTGTGTGTGCGAGTGTGTGCGCGAGTGTGTGCGTGCTGGTGTGCGCGAGTGTGTGTAGTAGTGTGTGTGACTGTGTGCGATTTTGTGTGTGAGTGTGTAGGACTGTATGTGCGAGTGTGTGCGACTGTGTTCGAGTGTGTGTGTGCGAGTGTGTGAGCATGTGTGAGTGTGCAAGTGTGTGTGTGCAAGTGTGTGCGTGCGAGTGTGTGCGAGTGTGTGCGAGTGTGTCCGAATGTGTGCGAGTGTGTGCGTGCGAGTGTGCGCGAGTGTGCACGAGTGTGTGCATGTAAGTGTGTGCGTGCGAGTGTGTGCGAGTGTGCTCGAGTGAATGGGTGAGAGTGTGTGCGAGTGTGTGTGAGTGTGTGCAAGTAAGTGTGTGTGAGAGTGTATGAGTGAGTGTGTGTGAGTGTGTGTGTGCGAGTTTGTGTGCGAGTGTGTGCGAGTGAGTGTGTGCGAGTTTGTGTGCGAGTGTGTGTGCGAGTGTGTGTGTGCGAGTGTGTGTGTGCGTGTGTGCGCGTGAGTGTGTGCGAGTGTGTGAGTGCGAATGTGTGTGCGTGTGAGTGTGTGCGAGTGTGTATGAGCGTATGTGCGAGTGTGTGTGCGAGTGTGTGCAAGTGTGTGCGAGTGTGTGTGTGCGAGTGTGTGTGTGCGAGTGTGTGTGCAAT
This sequence comes from Phyllobates terribilis, assembly GCF_046119375.1. NCBI lineage: Eukaryota > Metazoa > Chordata > Amphibia > Anura > Dendrobatidae > Phyllobates > Phyllobates terribilis. The sequence continues at coordinate 23,031,359 of NW_027362776.1, forward strand.
TGTGTATGAGTGTGTGCGAGTGTGTGTGCGTTTGTGCGAGTGTGTGCGTGTGTGTGTGCAAGTGCGTGTGAGTGAGTGCAAGTGTGTGCAAATGTGTGTGCGAGTGTGCGAGTGTGGGCATGCGAGTGTGTGCTAGTGTGCGAGAGTGTGCAAGTGTGTGCGAGTGTGTGTGTGCGAGTGTGTGTGCAATTGTGTATGAGTGTGTGCAAGTGTGTGTGCGTTTGTGCGAGTGTGTGCGTGTGTGTGTGCAAGTGCGTGTGAGTGAGTGCAAGTGTGTGCAAATGTGTGTGCGAGTGTGCGAGTGTGGGCATGCGAGTGTGTGCTAGTGTGTGCGAGTGTGTGAGTGTGTGCGAATGTTGCCGAGTGTGTGTGTGAGTGTGTAGGACTGTGTGTGCGAGTGTGTGCGAGTGTGTGCGAGTGTGTGTAGGAGTGTGTGTAGGAGTGTGTGCGATTGTGTGTGTGAGTGTGTAGTACTGTATGTGCGACTTTGTTCGAGTGTGTGTGTGCGAGTATGTGAGCATGTGTGAGTGTGTGCAAGTGTGTGCGTGCGAGTGTGTGTGTGCAAGTGTGTGTGATTGTGTATGAGTGAGTGTGTGCGAGTGTGCGTGCAAGTGTGTTTGAGTGTGTTTGTGCAAGTGTGTATGAGTGTGTCTGTGCGAGTGTGTGCAAGTGTGTTTGTGCGAGTGTGTATGAGTGTGTGTGTGCGAGTGTGTGCAAGTGTGTGTGATTGTGTGTGAGTGTGTGTATGAGTGAGTGTGTGCGAGTGTGTGCGAGTGTGTGTGTGAGTGTGTGCGAGTGTGTGCGATTGTGTGTGTGAGTGTGTAGGACTGTATGTGCGAGTGTGTGTGACTGTGTTCGAGTGTGTGTGTGCGAGTGTGTGAGCATGTGTGAGTGTGTGCAAGTGTGTGCGTGCGAGTGTGTGTGTGCGAGTGTGTGTGATTGTGTATGAGTGTGTGCGAGTGTGTGCGAGTATGTGTGTGAGCGTGTGCGAGTGTGTGCGAGTGTGTGCGAGTGTGTGCGTGCGAGTGCATGCGAGTGAGTGCGAGTGTGTGCAAATGTGTGCGAGAGTGTGCGAGTGTGGGCGTGCGAGTGTGTGCGAGTGTGCGCGAGTGTGTGAGTGAGTGTGTGTGTGAGTGTGAGTGTGTGCTAGTGTGCATGAGTGTGTGAGTGTGTGCGAGTGGGCACGAGTGTGTGTGTGAGTGAGTGTGTGTGCGAGTGTGTGTGATTGTGTGTGAGTGTGTACGAGTGTGTGTAGGAGTGTGTGCGAGTGTGTGCGATTGTGTGTGTGAGTGTGTAGGACTGTATGTGCAAGTGTGTTTGAGTGTGTGAGTGTGTGCGAGTGTGTGTGAGTGTGTGCAAGTGTGTGTGTGCAAGTGTGTGTGTGCAAGTGTGTTCGAGTGTGTGTGCGAGTGTGTATGAGTGTCTGTGTGTGCAAGTGTGTTCGCGAGTGTGTGCGTGTGAGTGAGTGTGTGTGTGAGTGTGAGTGTGTGCTAGTGTGCATGAGTGTGTGAGTGTGTGCGAGTGTGCGTGTGAGTGAGTGTGTGTGCGAGTGTGTGCGAGTGTGTGAGTGTGTGTGCGAATGTGTGTGCGAGTGTGTATGAGTGTATGTGTGAGTGTGTGCAAGTGTGTGAGAGTGTGTGTGCGAGTGTGTGCAAGTGTGTGCGAGTGAGTGTGTGCGAGTGTGTGCGAGAGTGTGCAAGTGTGTGCGAGTGTGTGTGTGCGAGTGTGTGTGCAATTGTGTATGAGTGTGTGCGAGTGTGTGTGCGTTTGTGCGAGTGTGTGCGTGTGTGTGTGCAAGTGCGTGTGAGTGAGTGCAAGTGTGTGCAAATGTGTGTGCGAGTGTGCGAGTGTGGGCATGCGAGTGTGTGCTAGTGTGCGAGAGTGTGCAAGTGTGTGCGAGTGTGTGTGTGCGAGTGTGTGTGCAATTGTGTATGAGTGTGTGCGAGTGTGTGCGTGTGTGTGTGCAAGTGCGTGTGAGTGAGTGCAAGTGTGTGCAAATGTGTGTGCGAGTGTGCGAGTGTGGGCATGCGAGTGTGTGCTAGTGTGCGCGAGTGTGTGAGTGTGTGCGAGTGTGCGTGAGTAAGTGTGTGTGTGAGTGTGTGCGAGTGTTGCCGAGTGTGTGTGTGAGTGTGTAGGACTGTGTGTGCGAGTGTGTGTGCGAGTGTGTGTGTACGAGTGTGTTCGAGTGTGTGCAATTTTGTGCGAGTGTGTGTGTGCGAGTGCGTATGAGTAAGTGTGTGCGAGTGTGTGCAAGAGTGTGTGCAAGTGTGTGTGCGAGTGTGTTTGCGAGTGTGTGCGTGCGACTGTGTGTGTGCGACTGTGTGCGAGTGTGTGCGAGTGTTTGCGTGTGTGTGCGCGTGTGTGTGCGTGTGTACGAGTGTGTGCGAGTGTGTGGGTGCGAGTGTGTGCAAGTGTGTGTGAGTGTGTGTGAATGTGTGCGAGTGTGTGCGTGTGAGTGCGAGTGTGTGCAAATATGTGCGAGAGTGTGCGAGTGTGGGCGTGCGAGTGTGTGCGAGTGTGCGTGAGTGTGCGCGAGTGTGTGCGTGTGAGTGAGTGTGTGTGTGAGTGTGAGTGTGTGCTAGTGTGCATGAGTGTGTGAGTGTGTGCGAGTGTGCGCGAGTGTGCGTGTGAGTGAGTGAGTGTGTGTGTGAGTGTGTAGGACTGTATGTGCAAGTGTGTACGAGTGTGTAGGAGTGTGTGCGAGTGTGTGCGATTGTGTGTGTGAGTGTGTAGGACTGTATGTGCAAGTGTGTGCGAGTGTGTTTGAGTGTGTGAGTGTGTGCGAGTGTGTGTGAGTGTGTGTGAGTGTGTGCAAGTGTGTGTGTGCAAGTGTGTGTGTGCAAGTGTGTGTGTGCAAGTGTGTGTGTGCAAGTGTGTTTGAGTGTGTGTGCGAGTGTGTATGAGTGTCTGTGTGTGCAAGTGTGTTTGCGAGTGTGTGCGTGTGAGTGAGTGTGTGTGTGAGTGTGAGTGTGTGCTAGTGTGCATGAGTGTGTGAGTGTGTGCGAGTGTGCGTGTGAGTGAGTGTGTGTGCGAGTGTGTGCGAGTGTGTGAGTGTGTGTGCGAGTGAGTGTGTGCGAGTGTGTATGAGTGTATGTGCGAGTGTGTGCAAGTGTTTGAGAGTGTGTGAGAGTGTGTGTGTGCGAGTGTGTGCAAGTGTGTTTGAGTGAGTGTGTGCGAGTGTGTGCGAGAGTGTGCAAGTGTGTGCGAGTGTGTGTGTGCGAGTGTGTGTGCAATTGTGTATGAGTGTGTGCGAGTGTGTGTGCGTTTGTGCGAGTGTGTGCGTGTGTGTGTGCAAGTGCGTGTGAGTGAGTGCAAGTGTGTGCAAATGTGTGTGCGAGTGTGCGAGTGTGGGCATGCGAGTGTGTGCTAGTGTGCGAGAGTGTGCAAGTGTGTGCGAGTGTGTGTGTGCGAGTGTGTGTGCAATTGTGTATGAGTGTGTGCGAGTGTGTGTGCGTTTGTGCGAGTGTGTGCGTGTGTGTGCGAGTGAGTGTGAGTGAGTGCAAGTGTGTGCAAATGTGTGCGCGAGTGTGCGAGTGTGGGCATGCGAGTGTGTGCTAGTGTGCGCGAGTGTGTGTGAGTGTGCATGAGTAAGTGTGTGTGTGAGTGTGTGCGAGTGTTGCCGAGTGTGTGTGCGAGTGTGTGTGCAAGTGTGTGTGTACGAGTGTGTTCGAGTGTGTGCAATTTTGTGCGAGTGTGTGTGTGCGAGTGCGTATGAGTAAGTGTGTGCGAATGTGTGCGAGTGTGTGCGCGAGGGTGTGTGCACGTGTGTGCATGTGACTGTGTGTGTGCGACTGTGGGCGAGTGTGTGCGTGTGTTTGCGTGTGTGTGCAAATGTGTGCGAGTGTGTGCGAGTTTGCGCGAATGTGCGCGAGTGTGTGCGTGTGAGTGAGTGTGTGTGTGAGTGTGAGTGTGTGCTAGTGTGCATGAGTGTGTGAGTGTGTGCGAGTGTGCGCGAGTGTGCGTGTGAGTGAGTGTGTGTGCGAGTGTGTGTGAGTGTGTACGAGTGGGTGTAGGAGTGTGTGCGAGTGTGTGCGATTGTGTGTGTGAGTGTGTAGCACTGTATGTGCAAGTGTGTGCGAGTGTGTTTGAGTGTGTGAGTGTGTGCGAGTGTGTGTGAGTGTTTGTGAGTGTGTGCAAGTGTGTGTGTGCGAGTGTGTGTGTGCGAGTGTGTGTCTGTGCAAGTGTGTTCGAGTGTGTGTGCGAGTGTGTATGAGTGTGTGTGTGTGCAAGTGTGTGCGTGAGTGTGTGCATGTGAGTGAGTGTGTGTGTGAGTGTGAGTGTGTGCTAGTGTGCATGAGTGTGTGCGAGTGTGTGTGTGAGTGTGTGCAAGTGTGTTTGAGTGTGTGTGCGAGTGTGTATGAGTGTGTGTGTGTGCAAGTGTGTGCGCGTGTGTGTGAGTGTCTGTGAGTGTGTGCATGAGTGAGTGTGTGCGAGTGTGTGTGAGTTTGTGTGTGTGTGTGAGGGTGTGCGAGTGTGTGCGTGTGAGTGTGTGCGAGTGTGTGTGTGAGTGTGTGCGAGTGTGTGTGTGCAATTGTGTATTAGTGAATGTGTGCGAGTGTGCGTGAGTGTGTGTGTATGTGAGTGAGTGAGTGTGTGTGTGCGAGTGTGTGCGAGTGAGTGTGAGTGAGTGTGTGCGAGTGTGTGTGTGCGATTGTGCATAAGTGTGTGCGAGTGTGTGTGTGAGTGTGTAGGACTGTGTGTGCGAGTGTGTGTGCGAGTGTGTGCGAGTGTGTGTGAGTGTGTGTAGGAGTGTGTGTAGGAGTGTGTGCGATTGTGTGTGTGAGTGTGTAGTACTGTATGTGCGACTTTGTTCGAGTGTGTGTGTGCGAGTATGTGAGCATGTGTGAGTGTGTGCAAGTGTGTGCGTGCGAGTGTGTGTGTGCAAGTGTGTGTGATTGTGTATGAGTGAGTGTGTGCGAGTGTGCGTGCAAGTGTGTTTGAGTGTGTTTGTGCAAGTGTGTATGAGTGTGTGTGTGCGAGTGTGTGCAAGTGTGTGTGATTGTGTGTGAGTGTGTGTATGAGTGAGTGTGTGCGAGTGTGTGTGCGAGTGTGTGCGCGAGTGTGTGCGTGCTGGTGTGCGCGAGTGTGTGTAGTAGTGTGTGTGACTGTGTGCGATTTTGTGTGTGAGTGTGTAGGACTGTATGTGCGAGTGTGTGCGACTGTGTTCGAGTGTGTGTGCGAGTGTGTGAGCATGTGTGAGTGTGCAAGTGTGTGTGTGCAAGTGTGTGCGTGCGAGTGTGTGCGAGTGTGTGCGAGTGTGTCCGAATGTGTGCGAGTGTGTGCGTGCGAGTGTGCGCGAGTGTGCACGAGTGTGTGCATGTAAGTGTGTGCGTGCGAGTGTGTGCGAGTGTGCTCGAGTGAATGGGTGAGAGTGTGTGCGAGTGTGTGTGAGTGTGTGCAAGTAAGTGTGTGTGAGAGTGTATGAGTGAGTGTGTGTGAGTGTGTGTGTGCGAGTTTGTGTGCGAGTGTGTGCGAGTGAGTGTGTGCGAGTTTGTGTGCGAGTGTGTGTGCGAGTGTGTGTGTGCGAGTGTGTGTGTGCGTGTGTGCGCGTGAGTGTGTGCGAGTGTGTGAGTGCGAATGTGTGTGCGTGTGAGTGTGTGCGAGTGTGTATGAGCGTATGTGCGAGTGTGTGCGAGTGTGTGTGCGAGTGTGTGCAAGTGTGTGCGAGTGTGTGCGAGTGTGTTCGAGTGTGTGTGTGCGAGTGTGTGTGTGCGAGTGTGTGTGCAATTGTGTATGAGTGTGTGCGAGTGTGTGTGCGTTTGTGCGAGTGTGTGCGTGTGTGTGTGCAAGTGCGTGTGAGTGAGTGCAAGTGTGTGCAAATGTGTGTGCGAGTGTGCGAGTGTGGGCATGCGAGTGTGTGCTAGTGTGCGAGAGTGTGCAAGTGTGTGCGAGTGTGTGTGTGCGAGTGTGTGTGCAATTGTGTATGAGTGTGTGCAAGTGTGTGTGCGTTTGTGCGAGTGTGTGCGTGTGTGTGTGCAAGTGCGTGTGAGTGAGTGCAAGTGTGTGCAAATGTGTGTGCGAGTGTGCGAGTGTGGGCATGCGAGTGTGTGCTAGTGTGTGCGAGTGTGTGAGTGTGTGCGAATGTTGCCGAGTGTGTGTGTGAGTGTGTAGGACTGTGTGTGCGAGTGTGTGTGCGAGTGTGTGTGTACGAGTGTGTTCGAGTGTGTGCAATTTTGTGCGAGTGTGTGTGTGCGAGTGCGTATGAGTAAGTGTGTGCGAATGTGTGTGAGTGTGTGCGAGTGTGTGTGCGAGTGTGTGCGTGCGACTGTGTGTGTGCGAGTGTGTGCGAGTGTTTGCGTGTGAGTGCGCGTGTGTGTGCGTGTGTACGAGTGTGTGCGAGTGTGTGGGTGCGAGTGTGTGCAAGTGTGTGCGAGTGTGTGTGAGTGTGTGTGAATGTGTGCGAGTCTGTGTGTGCGAGTGTGTGTGTGCGATTGTGTATGAGTGTGTGAGTGTGTGCGAGTGTGCGTGTGAGTGAGTGAGTGTGTGTGCGAGTGTGTGTAAGTGTGTGTGAGTGTGTACGAGTGTGTGTAGGAGTGTGTGCGAGTGTGTGCGATTGTGTGTGTGAGTGTGTAGGACTGTATGTGCAAGTGTGTGCGAGTGTGTTTGAGTGTGTGAGTGTGTGCGAGTGTGTGTGAGTGTGTGCAAGTGTGTGCGAGTGAGTGTGTGCGAGTGTGTGCGAGTGTGTGCGCGAGGGTGTGTGCACGTGTGTGCATGTGACTGTGTGTGTGCGACTGTGGGCGAGTGTGTGCGTGTGTTTGCGTGTGTGTGCAAATGTGTGCGAGTGTGTGCGAGTTTGCGCGAATGTGCGCGAGTGTGTGCGTGTGAGTGAGTGTGTGTGTGAGTGTGAGTGTGTGCTAGTGTGCATGAGTGTGTGAGTGTGTGCGAGTGTGCGCGAGTGTGCGTGTGAGTGAGTGTGTGTGCGAGTGTGTGTGAGTGTGTACGAGTGGGTGTAGGAGTGTGTGCGAGTGTGTGCGATTGTGTGTGTGAGTGTGTAGCACTGTATGTGCAAGTGTGTGCGAGTGTGTTTGAGTGTGTGAGTGTGTGCGAGTGTGTGTGAGTGTTTGTGAGTGTGTGCAAGTGTGTGTGTGCGAGTGTGTGTGTGCGAGTGTGTGTCTGTGCAAGTGTGTTCGAGTGTGTGTGCGAGTGTGTATGAGTGTGTGTGTGTGCAAGTGTGTGCGTGAGTGTGTGCATGTGAGTGAGTGTGTGTGTGAGTGTGAGTGTGTGCTAGTGTGCATGAGTGTGTGCGAGTGTGTGTGTGAGTGTGTGCAAGTGTGTTTGAGTGTGTGTGCGAGTGTGTATGAGTGTGTGTGTGTGCAAGTGTGTGCGCGTGTGTGTGAGTGTGTGCATGAGTGAGTGTGTGCGAGTGTGTGTGAGTTTGTGTGTGTGTGTGAGGGTGTGCGAGTGTGTGCGTGTGAGTGTGTGCGAGTGTGTGTGTGAGTGTGTGCGAGTGTGTGTGTGCAATTGTGTATTAGTGAATGTGTGCGAGTGTGCGTGAGTGTGTGTGTATGTGAGTGAGTGAGTGTGTGTGTGCGAGTGTGTGCGAGTGAGTGTGAGTGAGTGTGTGCGAGTGTGTGTGTGCGATTGTGCATAAGTGTGTGCGAGTGTGTGTGTGAGTGTGTAGGACTGTGTGTGCGAGTGTGTGTGCGAGTGTGTGCGAGTGTGTGTGAGTGTGTGTAGGAGTGTGTGTAGGAGTGTGTGCGATTGTGTGTGTGAGTGTGTAGTACTGTATGTGCGACTTTGTTCGAGTGTGTGTGTGCGAGTATGTGAGCATGTGTGAGTGTGTGCAAGTGTGTGCGTGCGAGTGTGTGTGTGCAAGTGTGTGTGATTGTGTATGAGTGAGTGTGTGCGAGTGTGCGTGCAAGTGTGTTTGAGTGTGTTTGTGCAAGTGTGTATGAGTGTGTCTGTGCGAGTGTGTGCAAGTGTGTGTGATTGTGTGTGAGTGTGTGTATGAGTGAGTGTGTGCGAGTGTGTGTGCGAGTGTGTGCGCGAGTGTGTGCGTGCTGGTGTGCGCGAGTGTGTGTAGTAGTGTGTGTGACTGTGTGCGATTTTGTGTGTGAGTGTGTAGGACTGTATGTGCGAGTGTGTGCGACTGTGTTCGAGTGTGTGTGTGCGAGTGTGTGAGCATGTGTGAGTGTGCAAGTGTGTGTGTGCAAGTGTGTGCGTGCGAGTGTGTGCGAGTGTGTGCGAGTGTGTCCGAATGTGTGCGAGTGTGTGCGTGCGAGTGTGCGCGAGTGTGCACGAGTGTGTGCATGTAAGTGTGTGCGTGCGAGTGTGTGCGAGTGTGCTCGAGTGAATGGGTGAGAGTGTGTGCGAGTGTGTGTGAGTGTGTGCAAGTAAGTGTGTGTGAGAGTGTATGAGTGAGTGTGTGTGAGTGTGTGTGTGCGAGTTTGTGTGCGAGTGTGTGCGAGTGAGTGTGTGCGAGTTTGTGTGCGAGTGTGTGTGCGAGTGTGTGTGTGCGAGTGTGTGTGTGCGTGTGTGCGCGTGAGTGTGTGCGAGTGTGTGAGTGCGAATGTGTGTGCGTGTGAGTGTGTGCGAGTGTGTATGAGCGTATGTGCGAGTGTGTGCGAGTGTGTGTGCGAGTGTGTGCAAGTGTGTGCGAGTGTGTGTGTGCGAGTGTGTGTGTGCGAGTGTGTGTGCAATTGTGTATGAGTGTGTGCGAGTGTGTGTGCGTTTGTGCGAGTGTGTGCGTGTGTGTGTGCAAGTGCGTGTGAGTGAGTGCAAGTGTGTGCAAATGTGTGTGCGAGTGTGCGAGTGTGGGCATGCGAGTGTGTGCTAGTGTGCGAGAGTGTGCAAGTGTGTGCGAGTGTGTGTGTGCGAGTGTGTGTGCAATTGTGTATGAGTGTGTGCAAGTGTGTGTGCGTTTGTGCGAGTGTGTGCGTGTGTGTGTGCAAGTGCGTGTGAGTGAGTGCAAGTGTGTGCAAATGTGTGTGCGAGTGTGCGAGTGTGGGCATGCGAGTGTGTGCTAGTGTGTGCGAGTGTGTGAGTGTGTGCGAATGTTGCCGAGTGTGTGTGTGAGTGTGTAGGACTGTGTGTGCGAGTGTGTGCGAGTGTGTGCGAGTGTGTGTGAGTGTGTGTAGGAGTGTGTGCGATTGTGTGTGTGAGTGTGTAGTACTGTATGTGCGACTTTGTTCGAGTGTGTGTGTGCGAGTATGTGAGCATGTGTGAGTGTGTGCAAGTGTGTGCGTGCGAGTGTGTGTGTGCAAGTGTGTGTGATTGTGTATGAGTGAGTGTGTGCGAGTGTGCGTGCAAGTGTGTTTGAGTGTGTTTGTGCAAGTGTGTATGAGTGTGTCTGTGCGAGTGTGTGCAAGTGTGTTTGTGCGAGTGTGTATGAGTGTGTGTGTGCGAGTGTGTGCAAGTGTGTGTGATTGTGTGTGAGTGTGTGTATGAGTGAGTGTGTGCGAGTGTGTGCGAGTGTGTGTGTGAGTGTGTGCGAGTGTGTGCGATTGTGTGTGTGAGTGTGTAGGACTGTATGTGCGAGTGTGTGTGACTGTGTTCGAGTGTGTGTGTGCGAGTGTGTGAGCATGTGTGAGTGTGTGCAAGTGTGTGCGTGCGAGTGTGTGTGTGCGAGTGTGTGTGATTGTGTATGAGTGTGTGCGAGTGTGTGCGAGTATGTGTGCGAGTGTGTGCGAGTGTGTGCGAGTGTGTGCGTGCGAGTGCATGCGAGTGAGTGCGAGTGTGTGCAAATGTGTGCGAGAGTGTGCGAGTGTGGGCGTGCGAGTGTGTGCGAGTGTGCGCGAGTGTGTGAGTGAGTGTGTGTGTGAGTGTGAGTGTGTGCTAGTGTGCATGAGTGTGTGAGTGTGTGCGAGTGGGCACGAGTGTGTGTGTGAGTGAGTGTGTGTGCGAGTGTGTGTGATTGTGTGTGAGTGTGTACGAGTGTGTGTAGGAGTGTGTGCGAGTGTGTGCGATTGTGTGTGTGAGTGTGTAGGACTGTATGTGCAAGTGTGTTTGAGTGTGTGAGTGTGTGCGAGTGTGTGTGAGTGTGTGCAAGTGTGTGTGTGCAAGTGTGTGTGTGCAAGTGTGTTCGAGTGTGTGTGCGAGTGTGTATGAGTGTCTGTGTGTGCAAGTGTGTTCGCGAGTGTGTGCGTGTGAGTGAGTGTGTGTGTGAGTGTGAGTGTGTGCTAGTGTGCATGAGTGTGTGAGTGTGTGCGAGTGTGCGTGTGAGTGAGTGTGTGTGCGAGTGTGTGCGAGTGTGTGAGTGTGTGTGCGAATGTGTGTGCGAGTGTGTATGAGTGTATGTGTGAGTGTGTGCAAGTGTGTGAGAGTGTGTGTGCGAGTGTGTGCAAGTGTGTGCGAGTGAGTGTGTGCGAGTGTGTGCGAGAGTGTGCAAGTGTGTGCGAGTGTGTGTGTGCGAGTGTGTGTGCAATTGTGTATGAGTGTGTGCGAGTGTGTGTGCGTTTGTGCGAGTGTGTGCGTGTGTGTGTGCAAGTGCGTGTGAGTGAGTGCAAGTGTGTGCAAATGTGTGTGCGAGTGTGCGAGTGTGGGCATGCGAGTGTGTGCTAGTGTGCGAGAGTGTGCAAGTGTGTGCGAGTGTGTGTGTGCGAGTGTGTGTGCAATTGTGTATGAGTGTGTGCGAGTGTGTGCGTGTGTGTGTGCAAGTGCGTGTGAGTGAGTGCAAGTGTGTGCAAATGTGTGTGCGAGTGTGCGAGTGTGGGCATGCGAGTGTGTGCTAGTGTGCGCGAGTGTGTGAGTGTGTGCGAGTGTGCGTGAGTAAGTGTGTGTGTGAGTGTGTGCGAGTGTTGCCGAGTGTGTGTGTGAGTGTGTAGGACTGTGTGTGCGAGTGTGTGTGCGAGTGTGTGTGTACGAGTGTGTTCGAGTGTGTGCAATTTTGTGCGAGTGTGTGTGTGCGAGTGCGTATGAGTAAGTGTGTGCGAGTGTGTGCAAGAGTGTGTGCAAGTGTGTGTGCGAGTGTGTTTGCGAGTGTGTGCGTGCGACTGTGTGTGTGCGACTGTGTGCGAGTGTGTGCGAGTGTTTGCGTGTGTGTGCGCGTGTGTGTGCGTGTGTACGAGTGTGTGCGAGTGTGTGGGTGCGAGTGTGTGCAAGTGTGTGTGAGTGTGTGTGAATGTGTGCGAGTGTGTGCGTGTGAGTGCGAGTGTGTGCAAATATGTGCGAGAGTGTGCGAGTGTGGGCGTGCGAGTGTGTGCGAGTGTGCGTGAGTGTGCGCGAGTGTGTGCGTGTGAGTGAGTGTGTGTGTGAGTGTGAGTGTGTGCTAGTGTGCATGAGTGTGTGAGTGTGTGCGAGTGTGCGCGAGTGTGCGTGTGAGTGAGTGAGTGTGTGTGTGAGTGTGTAGGACTGTATGTGCAAGTGTGTACGAGTGTGTAGGAGTGTGTGCGAGTGTGTGCGATTGTGTGTGTGAGTGTGTAGGACTGTATGTGCAAGTGTGTGCGAGTGTGTTTGAGTGTGTGAGTGTGTGCGAGTGTGTGTGAGTGTGTGTGAGTGTGTGCAAGTGTGTGTGTGTGCAAGTGTGTGTGTGCAAGTGTGTGTGTGCAAGTGTGTGTGTGCAAGTGTGTTTGAGTGTGTGTGCGAGTGTGTATGAGTGTCTGTGTGTGCAAGTGTGTTTGCGAGTGTGTGCGTGTGAGTGAGTGTGTGTGTGAGTGTGAGTGTGTGCTAGTGTGCATGAGTGTGTGAGTGTGTGCGAGTGTGCGTGTGAGTGAGTGTGTGTGCGAGTGTGTGCGAGTGTGTGAGTGTGTGTGCGAGTGAGTGTGTGCGAGTGTGTATGAGTGTATGTGCGAGTGTGTGCAAGTGTTTGAGAGTGTGTGAGAGTGTGTGTGTGCGAGTGTGTGCAAGTGTGTTTGAGTGAGTGTGTGCGAGTGTGTGCGAGAGTGTGCAAGTGTGTGCGAGTGTGTGTGTGCGAGTGTGTGTGCAATTGTGTATGAGTGTGTGCGAGTGTGTGTGCGTTTGTGCGAGTGTGTGCGTGTGTGTGTGCAAGTGCGTGTGAGTGAGTGCAAGTGTGTGCAAATGTGTGTGCGAGTGTGCGAGTGTGGGCATGCGAGTGTGTGCTAGTGTGCGAGAGTGTGCAAGTGTGTGCGAGTGTGTGTGTGCGAGTGTGTGTGCAATTGTGTATGAGTGTGTGCGAGTGTGTGTGCGTTTGTGCGAGTGTGTGCGTGTGTGTGCGAGTGAGTGTGAGTGAGTGCAAGTGTGTGCAAATGTGTGCGCGAGTGTGCGAGTGTGGGCATGCGAGTGTGTGCTAGTGTGCGCGAGTGTGTGTGAGTGTGCATGAGTAAGTGTGTGTGTGAGTGTGTGCGAGTGTTGCCGAGTGTGTGTGCGAGTGTGTGTGCAAGTGTGTGTGTACGAGTGTGTTCGAGTGTGTGCAATTTTGTGCGAGTGTGTGTGTGCGAGTGCGTATGAGTAAGTGTGTGCGAATGTGTGCGAGTGTGTGCGCGAGGGTGTGTGCACGTGTGTGCATGTGACTGTGTGTGTGCGACTGTGGGCGAGTGTGTGCGTGTGTTTGCGTGTGTGTGCAAATGTGTGCGAGTGTGTGCGAGTTTGCGCGAATGTGCGCGAGTGTGTGCGTGTGAGTGAGTGTGTGTGTGAGTGTGAGTGTGTGCTAGTGTGCATGAGTGTGTGAGTGTGTGCGAGTGTGCGCGAGTGTGCGTGTGAGTGAGTGTGTGTGCGAGTGTGTGTGAGTGTGTACGAGTGGGTGTAGGAGTGTGTGCGAGTGTGTGCGATTGTGTGTGTGAGTGTGTAGCACTGTATGTGCAAGTGTGTGCGAGTGTGTTTGAGTGTGTGAGTGTGTGCGAGTGTGTGTGAGTGTTTGTGAGTGTGTGCAAGTGTGTGTGTGCGAGTGTGTGTGTGCGAGTGTGTGTCTGTGCAAGTGTGTTCGAGTGTGTGTGCGAGTGTGTATGAGTGTGTGTGTGTGCAAGTGTGTGCGTGAGTGTGTGCATGTGAGTGAGTGTGTGTGTGAGTGTGAGTGTGTGCTAGTGTGCATGAGTGTGTGCGAGTGTGTGTGTGAGTGTGTGCAAGTGTGTTTGAGTGTGTGTGCGAGTGTGTATGAGTGTGTGTGTGTGCAAGTGTGTGCGCGTGTGTGTGAGTGTCTGTGAGTGTGTGCATGAGTGAGTGTGTGCGAGTGTGTGTGAGTTTGTGTGTGTGTGTGAGGGTGTGCGAGTGTGTGCGTGTGAGTGTGTGCGAGTGTGTGTGTGAGTGTGTGCGAGTGTGTGTGTGCAATTGTGTATTAGTGAATGTGTGCGAGTGTGCGTGAGTGTGTGTGTATGTGAGTGAGTGAGTGTGTGTGTGCGAGTGTGTGCGAGTGAGTGTGAGTGAGTGTGTGCGAGTGTGTGTGTGCGATTGTGCATAAGTGTGTGCGAGTGTGTGTGTGAGTGTGTAGGACTGTGTGTGCGAGTGTGTGTGCGAGTGTGTGCGAGTGTGTGTGAGTGTGTGTAGGAGTGTGTGTAGGAGTGTGTGAGATTGTGTGTGTGAGTGTGTAGTACTGTATGTGCGACTTTGTTCGAGTGTGTGTGTGCGAGTATGTGAGCATGTGTGAGTGTGTGCAAGTGTGTGCGTGCGAGTGTGTGTGTGCAAGTGTGTGTGATTGTGTATGAGTGAGTGTGTGCGAGTGTGCGTGCAAGTGTGTTTGAGTGTGTTTGTGCAAGTGTGTATGAGTGTGTCTGTGCGAGTGTGTGCAAGTGTGTTTGTGCGAGTGTGTATGAGTGTGTGTGTGCGAGTGTGTGCAAGTGTGTGTGATTGTGTGTGAGTGTGTGTATGAGTGAGTGTGTGCGAGTGTGTGCGAGTGTGTGTGCGAGTGTGTGCGCGAGTGTGTGCGTGTGAGTGTGTGCGAGTGTGTGCGATTGTGTGTGTGAGTGTGTAGGACTGTATGTGCGAGTGTGTGTGACTGTGTTCGAGTGTGTGTGTGCGAGTGTGTGAGCATGTGTGAGTGTGTGCAAGTGTGTGCGTGCGAGTGTGTGTGTGCGAGTGTTTGTGATTGTGTATGAGTGTGTGCGAGTGTGTGCGAGTATGTGTGTGAGCGTGTGCGAGTGTGTGCGAGTGTGTGCGAGTGTGTGCGTGCGAGTGCATGCGAGTGAGTGCGAGTGTGTGCAAATGTGTGCGAGAGTGTGCGAGTGTGGGCGTGCGAGTGTGTGCGAGTGTGCGCGAGTGTGTGAGTGAGTGTGTGTGTGAGTGTGAGTGTGTGCTAGTGTGCATGAGTGTGTGAGTGTGTGCGAGTGTGCACAAGTGTGCCTGTGAGTGAGTGTGTGTGCGAGTGTGTGTGATTGTGTGTTAGTGTGTACGAGTGTGTGTAGGAGTGTGTGCGAGTGTGTGCGATTGTGTGTGTGAGTGTGTAGGACTGTATGTGCAAGTGTGTGTGAGTGTGTTTGAGTGTGTGAGTGTGTGCGAGTGTGTGTGAGTGTGTGCAAGTGTGTGTGTGCAAGTGTGTGTGTGCAAGTGTGTTCGAGTGTGTGTGCGAGTGTGTATGAGTGTCTGTGTGTGCAAGTGTGTTCGCGAGTGTGTGCGTGTGAGTGAGTGTGTGTGTGAGTGTGAGTGTGTGCTAGTGTGCATGAGTGTGTGAGTGTGTGCGAGTGTGCGTGTGAGTGAGTGTGTGTGCGAGTGTGTGCGAGTGTGTGAGTGTGTGTGCGAATGTGTGTGCGAGTGTGTATGAGTGTATGTGTGAGTGTGTGCAAGTGTGTGAGAGTGTGTGTGCGAGTGTGTGCAAGTGTGTGCGAGTGAGTGTGTGCGAGTGTGTGCGAGAGTGTGCAAGTGTGTGCGAGTGTGTGTGTGCGAGTGTGTGTGCAATTGTGTATGAGTGTGTGCGAGTGTGTGTGCGTTTGTGCGAGTGTGTGCGTGTGTGTGTGCAAGTGCGTGTGAGTGAGTGCAAGTGTGTGCAAATGTGTGTGCGAGTGTGCGAGTGTGGGCATGCGAGTGTGTGCTAGTGTGCGAGAGTGAGCAAGTGTGTGCGAGTGTGTGTGTGCGAGTGTGTGTGCAATTGTGTATGAGTGTGTGCGAGTGTGTGCGTGTGTGTGTGCAAGTGCGTGTGAGTGAGTGCAAGTGTGTGCAAATGTGTGTGCGAGTGTGCGAGTGTGGGCATGCGAGTGTGTGCTAGTGTGCGCGAGTGTGTGAGTGTGTGCAAGTGTGCGTGAGTAAGTGTGTGTGTGAGTGTGTGCGAGTGTTGCCGAGTGTGTGTGTGAGTGTGTAGGACTGTGTGTGCGAGTGTGTGTGCGAGTGTGTGTGTACGAGTGTGTTCGAGTGTGTGCAATTTTGTGCGAGTGTGTGTGTGCGAGTGCGTATGAGTAAGTGTGTGCGAGTGTGTGTGCGAGTGTGTTTGCGAGTGTGTGCGTGCGACTGTGTGTGTGCGACTGTGTGCGAGTGTGTGCGAGTGTTTGCGTGTGTGTGCGCGTGTGTGTGCGTGTGTACGAGTGTGTGCGAGTGTGTGGGTGCGAGTGTGTGTGAGTGTGTGTGTGAGTGTGTGTGAATGTGTGCGAGTGTGTGCGTGTGAGTGCGAGTGTGTGCAAATGTGTGCGAGAGTGTGCGAGTGTGGGCGTGCGAGTGTGTGCGAGTGTGCGTGAGTGTGCTCGAGTGTGTGCGTGTGAGTGAGTGTGTGTGTGAGTGTGAGCTAGTGTGCATGAGTGTGTGAGTGTGTGCGAGTGTGCGCGAGTGTGCGTGTGAGTGAGTGAGTGTGTGTGCGAGTGTGTGTGATTGTGTGTGAGTGTGTACGAGTGTGTGTAGGAGTGTGTGCGATTGTGTGTGTGAGTGTGTAGGACTGTATGTGCAAGTGTGTGCGAGTGTGTTTGAGTGTGTGAGTGTGTGCGAGTGTGTGTGAGTGTGTGTGAGTGTGTGCAAGTGTGTGTGTGCAAGTGTGTGTGTGCAAGTGTGTGTGTGCAAGTGTGTGTGTGCAAGTTTGTTCGAGTGTGTGTGCGAGTGTGTATGAGTGTCTTTGTGTGCAAGTGTGTTTGCGAGTGTGTGCGTGTGAGTGAGTGTGTGTGTGAGTGTGAGTGTGTGCTAGTGTGCATGAGTGTGTGAGTGTGTGCGAGTGTGCGTGTGAGTGAGTGTGTGTGCGAGTGTGTGCGAGTGTGTGAGTGTGTGTGCGAGTGAGTGTGTGCGAGTGTGTATGAGTGTATGTGCGAGTGTGTGCAAGTGTGTGAGAGTGTGTGAGAGTGTGTGTGTGCGAGTGTGTGCAAGTGTGTTTGAGTGAGTGTGTCCGAGTGTGTGCAAGTGTGTGCGAGTGTGTGTGTGCGAGTGTGTGTGCAATTGTGTATGAGTGTGTGCGAGTGTGTGTGCGTTTGTGCGAGTGTGTGCGTGTGTGTGTGCAAGTGCGTGTGAGTGAGTGCAAGTGTGTGCAAATGTGTGTGCGAGTGTGCGAGTGTGGGCATGCGAGTGTGTGCTAGTGTGCGAGAGTGTGCAAGTGTGTGCGAGTGTGTGTGTGCGAGTGTGTGTGCAATTGTGTATGAGTGTGCGAGTGTGTGTGCGTTTGTGCGAGTGTGTGCGTGTGTGTGTGCAAGTGCGTGTGAGTGAGTGCAAGTGTGTGCAAATGTGTGTGCGAGTGTGCGAGTGTGGGCATGCGAGTGTGTGCTAGTGTGCGCGAGTGTGTGAGTGTGTGCGAGTGTTGCCGAGTGTGTGTGTGAGTGTGTAGGACTGTGTGTGCGAGTGTGTGCGAGTGTGTGTGCGAGTGTGTGTGTACGAGTGTGTTCGAGTGTGTGCAATTTTGTGCGAGTGTGTGTGTGCGAGTGCGTATGAGTAAGTGTGTGCGAATGTGTGCGAGTGTGTGCGAGTGTGTGTGCGAGTGTGTGAGTGTGTGCGTGCGACTGTGTGTGTGCGAGTGTGTGCGAGTGTGTGCGAGTGTTTGCGTGTGAGTGCGCGTGTGTGTGCGTGTGTACGAGTGTGTGCGAGTGTGTGGGTGCGAGTGTGTGCAAGTGTGTGCGAGTGTGTGTGAGTGTGTGTGTGAGTGTGTGTGAATGTGTGCGAGTCTGTGTGTGCGAGTGTGTGTGTGCGATTGTGTATGAGTGTGAGCGAGTATGTGTGTGAGTGTGTGCGAGTGTGTGCGTGCGAGTGCATGCGAGTGAGTGCGAGTGTGTGCAAATGTGTGCGAGAGTGTGCGCGAGTGTGCGCGAGTGTGTGCGTGTGAGTGTGTTTGTGAGTGTGAGTGTGTGCTAATGTGCATGAGTGTGTGAGTGTGTGCGAGTGTGCGCGAGTGTGCGTGTGAGTGAGTGAGTGTGTGTGCGAGTGTGTGTAAGTGTGTGTGAGTGTGTACGAGTGTGTGTAGGAGTGTGTGCGAGTGTGTGCGATTGTGTGTGTGAGTGTGTAGGACTGTATGTGCAAGTGTGTGCGAGTGTGTTTGAGTGTGTGAGTGTGTGTGAGTGTGTGCGAGTGTGTGCAAGTGTGTGTGTGCGAGTGTGTGTGTGCAAGTGTGTGTGTGCAAGTGTGTGCGAGTGTGTATGAGTGTGTGTGTGCAAGTGTGTGCGCGAGTGTGTGCGCGAGTGTGTGCTTGTGAGTGAGTGTGTGTGTGTGAGTGTGAGTGTGTGCTAGTGTGCATGAGTGTGAGTGTGTGTGTGCGAGTGTGCGTGTGAGTCAGTGAGTGTGTGTGCGAGTGTGTGCGAGTGTGTGTGTGAGTGTGTGCAAGTGTGTTCGAGTGTGTGTGTGAGTGTGCATAAGTGAATGTGTGCGAGTTTGTGTGAGTTTGTGTGTGTGTGAGTGTGTGCGAGTGTGTGTGTGTGAGTGTGTGCGAGTGTGTGTGTGAGTGTGTGCGAGTGTGTGTGTGCGATTGTGTATTAGTGAATGTGTGCGAGTGTGCGTGAGAGTGAGTGAGTGTGTGTGTGCGAGTCTGTGCGAGTGAGTGTGAGTGAGTGTGTGCGAGTGTGTGCGAGTGTGTGTGTGCGATTGTGCATAAGTGTGTGCGAGTGTGTGTGTGAGTGTGTAGGACTGTGTGTGCGAGTGTGTGTGCGAGTGTGTGTGCGTGTGTGTGAGTGTGTGTAGGAGTGTGTGTGAGTGTGTGCGATTGTGTGTGTGAGTGTATAGTACTGTATGTGCGACTGTGTTCGAGTGTGTGTGTGCGAGTGTGTGAGCATGTGTGAGTGTGTGCAAGTGTGTGCGTGCGAGTGTGTGTGATTGTGTATGAGTGAGTGTGTGCGAGTGTGTGTGCAAGTGTGTTTGAGTGTGTTTGCGCAAGTGTGTATGAGTGTGTGTGTGCGAGTGTGTGCAAGTGTGTTTGTGCGAGTGTGTATGAGTGTGTGTGTGCGAGTGTGTGCAAGTGTGTGTGATTGTGTGTGAGTGTGTGTATGAGTGAGTGTGTGCGAGTGTGTGCGCGAGTGTGTGCGTGTGAGTGTGTGCGAGTGTGTGCGAATGTGTGTAAGTGTGTGCGATTGTGTGTGTGAGTGTGTAGGACTGTATGTGCGAGTGTGTGTGACTGTGTTCGAGTGTGTGTGTGCGAGTGTGTGAGTGTGTGCAAGTGTGTGCGTGCGAGTGTGTGTGTGCGAGTGTGTGTGATTGTGTATGAGTGAGTGTGTGCGAGTGTGTGCCAGTGTGTGTGCAAGTGTGTTTGAGTGTGTTTGTGCAAGTGTGTATGAGTGTGTGTGTGCGAGTGTGTGCAAGTGTGTTTGTGCGAGTGTGTATGAGTGTGTGTGTGCAAGTGTGTGTGATTGTGTGTGAGTGTGTGTATGAGTGAGTGTGTGCGAGTGTGTGTGCGAGTGTGTGTGCGAGTGTGTGCGTGTGAGTGTGTGCGAGTGTGTGCGAGTGTGTGTAAGTGTGTGCGATTGTGTGTGTGAGTGTGTAGGACTGTATGTGCGAGTGTGTGTGACTGTGTTCGAGTGTGTGTGCGAGTGTGTGAGTGTGTGCAAGTGTGTGCGTGCGAGTGTGTGTGTGCGAGTGTGTGTGATTGTGTATGAGTGAGTGTGTGCGAGTGTGTGTGCAAGTGTGTTTGAGTGTGTTTGTGCAAGTGTGTATGAGTGTGTGCGAGTGTGTGCAAGTGTGTTTGTGCGAGTGTGTATGAGTGTGTGTGTGCGAGTGTGTGCAAGTGTGTGTGATTGTGTGTGAGTGTGTGTATGAGTGAGTGTGTGCGAGTGTGTGTGCGAGTGTGTGCGCGAGTATGTGCGTGCTGGTGTGCGCGAGTGTGTGTAGTAGTGTGTGTGACTGTGTGCGATTGTGTGTGTGAGTGTGTAGGACTGTATGTGCGAGTGTGTGCGACTGTGTTCGAGTGTGTGTGTGCGAGTGTGTGAGCATGTGTGAGTGTGCAAGTGTGTGTGTGCAAGTGTGTGCGTGCGAGTGTGTGCGAGTGTGTCCGAATGTGTGCGAGTGTGTGCGTGCGAGTGTGCGCGAGTGTGCACGAGTGTGTGCATGTAAGTGTGTGCGTGCGAGTGTGTGCGAGTGTGCTCGAGTGAATGGGTGAGAGTGTGTGCGAGTGTGTGTGAGTGTGTGCAAGTAAGTGTGTGTGAGAGTGTATGAGTGAGTGTGTGTGAGTGTGTGTGTGCGAGTTTGTGTGCGAGTGTGTGCGAGTGAGTGTGTGCGAGTTTGTGTGCGAGTGTGTGTGCGAGTGTGTGTGTGCGAGTGTGTGTGTGCGTGTGTGCGCGTGAGTGTGTGCGAGTGTGTGAGTGCGAATGTGTGTGCGTGTGAGTGTGTGCGAGTGTGTATGAGCGTATGTGCGAGTGTGTGCCAGTGTGTGCGAGTGTGTGTGCGAGTGTGTGCAAGTGTGTGCGAGTGTGTGCGAGTGTGTGCGAGTGTGTGTGTGCGAGTGTGTGTGTGCGAGTGTGTGTGCAATTGTGTATGAGTGTGTGCGAGTGTGTGTGCGTTTGTGCGAGTGTGTGCGTGTGTGTGTGCAAGTGCGTGTGAGTGAGTGCAAGTGTGTGCAAATGTGTGTGCGAGTGTGCGAGTGTGGGCATGCGAGTGTGTGCTAGTGTGCGAGAGTGTGCAAGTGTGTGTGAGTGTGTGTGTGCGAGTGTGTGTGCAATTGTGTATGAGTGTGTGCAAGTGTGTGTGCGTTTGTGCGAGTGTGTGCGTGTGTGTGTGCAAGTGCGTGTGAGTGAGTGCAAGTGTGTGCAAATGTGTGTGCGAGTGTGTGAGTGTGTGCGAATGTTGCCGAGTGTGTGTGTGAGTGTGTAGGACTGTGTGTGCGAGTGTGTGCGAGTGTGTGTGTACGAGTGTGTTCGAGTGTGTGCAATTTTGTGCGAGTGTGTGTGTGCGAGTGCGTATGAGTAAGTGTGTGCGAATGTGTGCGAGTGTGTGTGCGAGTGTGTGTGCGAGTGTGTGTGTGAGTGTGTGCGTGCGACTGTGTGTGTGCGAGTGTGTGCGAGTGTTTGCGTGTGAGTGCGCGTGTGTGTGCGTGTGTATGAGTGTGTGCGAGTGTGTGGGTGCGAGTGTGTGCAAGTGTGTGCGAGTGTGTGTGAGTGTGTGTGTGAGTGTGTGTGAATGTGTGCGAGTCTGTGTGTGCGAGTGTGTGTGTGCGATTGTGTATGAGTGTGTGCGAGTATGTGTGTGAGTGTGTGCGAGTGTGTGCGAGTTTGTGCGTGCGAGTGCATGCGAGTGAGTGCGAGTGTGTGCAAATGTGTGCGAGAGTGTGCGAGTGTGGGCGTGCGAGTGTGTGCGAGTGTGCGCGAGTGTGCGCGAGTGTGGGCGTGTGAGTGTGTTTGTGAGTGTGAGTGTGTGCTAGAGTGCATGAGTGTGTGAGTGTGTGCGAGTGTGCGTGAGTGTGCGTGTGAGTGAGTGTGTGTGCGAGTGTGTGTGAGTGTGTACGAGTGTGTGTAGGAGTGTGTGCGAGTGTGTGCGATTGCGTGTGTGAGTGTGTAGGACTGTATGTGCAAGTGTGTGCGAGTGTGTTTGAGTGTGTGGGTGTGTGCGAGTGTGTGTGAGTGTGTGCAAGTGTGTGTGTGCGAGTGTGTGTGTGCAAGTGTGTGTGTGCGAGTGTGTGTGTGCAAGTGTGTGTGTGCAAGTGTGTTCGAGTGTGTGTGCGAGTGTGTATGAGTGTGTGTGTGTGCAAGTGTGTGCGCGAGTGTGTGCGTGTGAGTGAGTGTGTGTGTGTGAGTGTGAGTGTGTGCTAGTGTGCATGAGTGTGAGTGTGTGTGTGCGTGTGAGTGAGTGAGTGTGTGTGTGAGTGTGTGCAAGTGTGTTCGAGTGTGTGTGTGCGAGTGTGTGTGTGCGATTGTGCATGAGTGTGTGCGAGTATGTGTGCAAATGTGTGCGAGAGTGTGCGAGTGTGGGCGTGCGAGTGTGTGCGAGTGTGCGCGAGTGTGTGCGTGTGAGTGTGTTTGTGAGTGTGAGTGTGTGCTAGTGTGCATGAGTGTGTGAGTGTGTGCGAGTGTGCGCGAGTGTGCGTGTGAGTGAGTGAGTGTGTGTGCGAGTGTGTGTAAGTGTGTGTGAGTGTGTACGAGTGTGTGTAGGAGTGTGTGCGAGTGTGTGCGAGTGTGTGTGTGCGATTGTGCATAAGTGTGTGCGAGTGTGTGTGTGAGTGTGTAGGACTGTATGTGCAAGTGTGTGCGAGTGTGTTTGAGTGTGTGAGTGTGTGCGAGTGTGTGTGAGTGTGTGCAAGTGTGTGTGTGCGAGTGTGTGTGTGCAAGTGTGTGTGTGCAAGTGTGTGCGAGTGTGTATGAGTGTGTGTGTGCAAGTGTGTGCGCGAGTGTGTGCGCGAGTGTGTGCGTGTGAGTGAGTGTGTGTGTGTGAGTGTGAGTGTGTGCTAGTGTGCATGAGTGTGAGTGTGTGTGTGTGAGTGTGCGTGTGAGTCAGTGAGTGTGTGTGCGAGTGTGTGTGTGAGTGTGTGCAAGTGTGTTCGAGTGTGTGTGTGAGTGTGCATGAGTGAGTGTGTGCGAGTGTGTGTGAGTTTGTGTGTGTGAGTGTGTGCGAGTGTGTGTGTGTGAGTGTGTGCGTGTGAGTGTGTATTAGTGAATGTGTGCGAGTGTGCGTGAGAGTGAGTGAGTGTGTGTGTGCGAGTGTGTGCGAGTGAGTGTGAGTGTGTGCGAGTGTGTGCGAGTGTGTGTATGAGTGAGTGTGTGCGAGTGTGTGTGCGAGTGTGTGCGCGAGTGTGTGCGTGTGAGTGTGTGCGAGTGTGTTTAAGTGTGTGCGATTGTGTGTGTGAGTGTGTAGGACTGTATGTGCGAGTGTGTGTGACTGTGTTCGAGTGTGTGTGTGCGAGTGTGTGAGTGTGTGCAAGTGTGTGCGTGCGAGTGTGTGTGTGCGAGTGTGTGTGATTGTGTATGAGTGAGTGTGTGCGAGTGTGTGCGAGTGTGTGTGCAAGTGTGTTTGAGAGTGTTTGTGCAAGTGTGTATGAGTGTGTGCGAGTGTGTGCAAGTGTGTTTGTGCGAGTGTGTATGAGTGTGTGTGTGTGAGTGTGTGCAAGTGTGTGTGATTGTGTGTGAGTGTGTGTATGAGTGAGTGTGTGCGAGTGTGTGTGCGAGTGTGTGCGCGAGTGTGTGCGTGCGGGTGTGCGCGAGTGTGTGTAGTAGTGTGTGTGACTGTGTGCGATTGTGTGTGTGAGTGTGTAGGACTGTATGTGCGAGTGTGTGCGACTGTGTTCGAGTGTGTGTGTGCGACAGTGTGTGAGCATGGGTGAGTGTGTGCAAGTGTGTGTGTGCAAGTGTGTGCGTACGAGTGTGTGCGAGTGTGTCCGAATGTGTGCGAGTGTGTGCGTGCGAGTGTGCGTGAGTGTGCACGAGTGTGTGCATGTAAGTGTGTGCGTGCGAGTGTGTGCGAGTGTGCTCGAGTGAATGGGTGAGAGTGTGTGCGAGTGTGTGTGAGTGTGTGCAAGTAAGTGTGTGTGAGAGTGTATGAGTGAGTGTGTGTGAGTGTGTGTGTGCGAGTTTGTGTGCGAGTGTGTGCGAGTGAGTGTGTGCGAGTTTGTGTGCGAGTGTGTGTGCGAGTGTGTGTGTGCGAGTGTGTGTGTGCGTGTGTGCGCGTGAGTGTGTGCGAGTGTGTGAGTGCGAATGTGTGTGCGTGTGAGTGTGTGCGAGTGTGTATGAGCGTATGTGCGAGTGTGTGCCAGTGTGTGCGAGTGTGTGTGCGAGTGTGTGCAAGTGTGTGCGAGTGTGTGTGTGCGAGTGTGTGTGTGCGAGTGTGTGTGTGCGAGTGTGTGTGCAATTGTGTATGAGTGTGTGCGAGTGTGTGTTAGTTTGTGCGAGTGTGTGCGTCTGTTCGTGCGAGTGAGTGCGGGTGTGTGCGAGTGTGTGTATGTGAGTGTGTGTGCGATTGTGTATGAGTGTGTGTGAGTTTGTGCGAGTGTGTGCGTGTGTGTGCGAGTGCGTGCGAGTACGCGCAAATGTGTGTGAGAGTGTGCGAGTGTGGGCGTGCGAGTGTGTGCTAGTGTGCGCGAGTGTGTGAGTGTGTGCGAGTGTGCGTGAGTAAGTGTGTGTGTAAGTGCGTGCGAGTGTTTCCGAGTGTGTGTGAGCGTGTAGGACTGTGTGTGCGAGTGTGTGTGCGAGTGTGTGAGTACGAGTGTGTTCGAGAGTGTGCAATTGTGTGCGAGTGAGTGTGTGCGAGTGTGTGCGAGTGTGTGCGAGTGTGTGTTTGCGAGTGTGTGCGAGTGTGTGCGTGCCAGTGTGTGCGTGCAAGTGTGTGCGTGCGAGTGTGTGCGTGCGAGTGTGTGCGAGTGTGTGCAAGTGTGTGAGTGTGTGCGAGTGTGTGCGAGTGTGTGCAAATTTGCCCGAGTGTGCGCGAGTGTGCACGAGTGAGTGGGTGCGAGTGTGTGTGTGAGTGTGTGTGAGTGTGTGTGATTGTGTGTGAGTGTGTATGAGTGTGTGTGCGAGTGTGTGCAAGTGTGTGTGAGTGTGTGTATGAGTGAGTGTGTGCGAGTGTGTGCGAGTGTGTGTGCGAGTGTGTGCGCGAGTGGGTGTGTGCGAGTGTGTGCGAGTGTGTGCGAGTGTGTGTGCTAGTGTGTGCGAGTGTGTGCGATTGTGTGTGTGAGTGTGTAGGACTGTATGTGCGAGTGTGTGTGAGTGTGTATGAGTGTGTGTGTGAGTGTGTGCAAGTGTGTGCGAGTGAGTGTGTGTGAGTGTGTGTGCGAGTGTGTGTATGAGTGTGTGTGTGAGTGTGTGCGAGTGTGTGTGTGCGATTGTGTATTAGTGAATGTGTGCGAGTGTGCGTGAGAGTGAGTGAGTGTGTGTGTGCGAGTCTGTGCGAGTGAGTGTGAGTGAGTGTGTGCGAGTGTGTGCGAGTGTGTGTGTGCGATTGTGCATAAGTGTGTGCGAGTGTGTGTGTGAGTGTGTAGGACTGTGTGTGCGAGTGTGTGTGCGAGTGTGTGTGCGTGTGTGTGAGTGTGTGTAGGAGTGTGTGTGAGTGTGTGCGATTGTGTGTGTGAGTGTATAGTACTGTTTGTGCGACTGTGTTCGAGTGTGTGTGTGCGAGTGTGTGAGCATGTGTGAGTGTGTGCAAGTGTGTGCGTGCGAGTGTGTGTGATTGTGTATGAGTGAGTGTGTGCGAGTGTGTGCGAGTGTGTGTGCAAGTGTGTTTGAGTGTGTTTGTGCAAGTGTGTATGAGTGTGTGTGTGCGAGTGTGTGCAAGTGTGTTTGTGCGAGTGTGTATGAGTGTGTGTGTGCGAGTGTGTGCAAGTGTGTGTGATTGTGTGTGTGTGTGTATGAGTGAGTGTGTGCGAGTGTGTGCGCGAGTGTGTGCGTGTGAGTGTGTGCGAGTGTGTGCGAATGTGTGTAAGTGTGTGCGATTGTGTGTGTGAGTGTGTAGGACTGTATGTGCGAGTGTGTGTGACTGTGTTCGAGTGTGTGTGTGCGAGTGTGTGAGTGTGTGCAAGTGTGTGCGTGCGAGTGTGTGTGTGCGAGTGTGTGTGATTGTGTATGAGTGAGTGTGTGCGAGTGTGTGCCAGTGTGTGTGCAAGTGTGTTTGAGTGTGTTTGTGCAAGTGTGTATGAGTGTGTGTGTGCGAGTGTGTGCAAGTGTGTTTGTGCGAGTGTGTATGAGTGTGTGTGTGCGAGTGTGTGCAAGTGTGTGTGATTGTGTGTGAGTGTGTGTATGAGTGAGTGTGTGCGAGTGTGTGTGCGAGTGTGTGTGCGAGTGTGTGCGTGTGAGTGTGTGCGAGTGTGTGCGAGTGTGTGTAAGTGTGTGCGATTGTGTGTGTGAGTGTGTAGGACTGTATGTGCGAGTGTGTGTGACTGTGTTCGAGTGTGTGTGCGAGTGTGTGAGTGTGTGCAAGTGTGTGCGTGCGAGTGTGTGTGTGCGAGTGTGTGTGATTGTGTATGAGTGAGTGTGTGCGAGTGTGTGTGCAAGTGTGTTTGAGTGTGTTTGTGCAAGTGTGTATGAGTGTGTGCGAGTGTGTGCAAGTGTGTTTGTGCGAGTGTGTATGAGTGTGTGTGTGCGAGTGTGTGCAAGTGTGTGTGATTGTGTGTGAGTGTGTGTATGAGTGAGTGTGTGCGAGTGTGTGTGCGAGTGTGTGCGCGAGTATGTGCGTGCTGGTGTGCGCGAGTGTGTGTAGTAGTGTGTGTGACTGTGTGCGATTGTGTGTGTGAGTGTGTAGGACTGTATGTGCGAGTGTGTGCGACTGTGTTCGAGTGTGTGTGTGCGAGTGTGTGAGCATGTGTGAGTGTGCAAGTGTGTGTGTGCAAGTGTGTGCGTGCGAGTGTGTGCGAGTGTGTGCGAGTGTGTCCGAATGTGTGCGAGTGTGTGCGTGCGAGTGTGCGCGAGTGTGCACGAGTGTGTGCATGTAAGTGTGTGCGTGCGAGTGTGTGCGAGTGTGCTCGAGTGAATGGGTGAGAGTGTGTGCGAGTGTGTGTGAGTGTGTGCAAGTAAGTGTGTGTGAGAGTGTATGAGTGAGTGTGTGTGAGTGTGTGTGTGCGAGTTTGTGTGCGAGTGTGTGCGAGTGAGTGTGTGCGAGTTTGTGTGCGAGTGTGTGTGCGAGTGTGTGTGTGCGAGTGTGTGTGTGCGTGTGTGCGCGTGAGTGTGTGCGAGTGTGTGAGTGCGAATGTGTGTGCGTGTGAGTGTGTGCGAGTGTGTATGAGCGTATGTGCGAGTGTGTGCCAGTGTGTGCGAGTGTGTGTGCGAGTGTGTGCAAGTGTGTGCGAGTGTGTGCGAGTGTGTGCGAGTGTGTGTGTGCGAGTGTGTGTGTGCGAGTGTGTGTGCAATTGTGTATGAGTGTGTGCGAGTGTGTGTGCGTTTGTGCGAGTGTGTGCGTGTGTGTGTGCAAGTGCGTGTGAGTGAGTGCAAGTGTGTGCAAATGTGTGTGCGAGTGTGCGAGTGTGGGCATGCGAGTGTGTGCTAGTGTGCGAGAGTGTGCAAGTGTGTGCGAGTGTGTGTGTGCGAGTGTGTGTGCAATTGTGTATGAGTGTGTGCAAGTGTGTGTGCGTTTGTGCGAGTGTGTGCGTGTGTGTGTGCAAGTGCGTGTGAGTGAGTGCAAGTGTGTGCAAATGTGTGTGCGAGTGTGTGAGTGTGTGCGAATGTTGCCGAGTGTGTGTGTGAGTGTGTAGGACTGTGTGTGCGAGTGTGTGCGAGTGTGTGTGAACGAGTGTGTTCGAGTGTGTGCAATTTTGTGCGAGTGTGTGTGTGCGAGTGCGTATGAGTAAGTGTGTGCGAATGTGTGCGAGTGTGTGTGCGAGTGTGTGTGCGAGTGTGTGTGTGAGTGTGTGCGTGCGACTGTGTGTGTGCGAGTGTGTGCGAGTGTTTGCGTGTGAGTGCGCGTGTGTGTGCGTGTGTATGAGTGTGTGCGAGTGTGTGGGTGCGAGTGTGTGCAAGTGTGTGCGAGTGTGTGTGAGTGTGTGTGTGAGTGTGTGTGAATGTGTGCGAGTCTGTGTGTGCGAGTGTGTGTGTGCGATTGTGTATGAGTGTGTGCGAGTATGTGTGTGAGTGTGTGCGAGTGTGTGCGAGTTTGTGCGTGCGAGTGCATGCGAGTGAGTGCGAGTGTGTGCAAATGTGTGCGAGTGTGTGCGAGTGTGTGTGCGAGTGTGTGCAAGTGTGTGCGAGTGTGTGCGAGTGTGTGCAAGTGTGTGCGAGTGTGTGCGAGTGTGTGCGAGTGTGTGTGTGCGAGTGTGTGTGTGCGAGTGTGTGTGCAATTGTGTATGAGTGTGTGCGAGTGTGTGTGCGTTTGTGCGAGTGTGTGCGTGTGTGTGTGCAAGTGAGTGTGAGTGAGTGCAAGTGTGTGCAAATGTGTGTGCGAGTGTGCGAGTGTGGGCATGCGAGTGTGTGCTAGTGTGCGAGAGTGTGCAAGTGTGTGCGAGTGTGTGTGTGCGAGTGTGTGTGCAATTGTGTATGAGTGTGTGCAAGTGTGTGTGCGTTTGTGCGAGTGTGTGCGTGTGTGTGTGCAAGTGCGTGTGAGTGAGTGCAAGTGTGTGCAAATGTGTGTGCGAGTGTGTGAGTGTGTGCGAATGTTGCCGAGTGTGTGTGTGAGTGTGTAGGACTGTGTGTGCGAGTGTGTGCGAGTGTGTGTGTACGAGTGTGTTCGAGTGTGTGCAATTTTGTGCGAGTGTGTGTGTGCGAGTGCGTATGAGTAAGTGTGTGCGAATGTGTGCGAGTGTGTGTGCGAGTGTGTGTGCGAGTGTGTGTGTGAGTGTGTGCGTGCGACTGTGTGTGTGCGAGTGTGTGCGAGTGTTTGCGTGTGAGTGCGCGTGTGTGTGCGTGTGTATGAGTGTGTGCGAGTGTGTGGGTGCGAGTGTGTGCAAGTGTGTGCGAGTGTGTGTGAGTGTGTGTGTGAGTGTGTGTGAATGTGTGCGAGTCTGTGTGTGCGAGTGTGTGTGTGCGATTGTGTATGAGTGTGTGCGAGTATGTGTGTGAGTGTGTGCGAGTGTGTGCGAGTTTGTGCGTGCGAGTGCATGCGAGTGAGTGCGAGTGTGTGCAAATGTGTGCGAGAGTGTGCGAGTGTGGGCGTGCGAGTGTGTGCGAGTGTGCGCGAGTGTGGGCGTGTGAGTGTGTTTGTGAGTGTGAGTGTGTGCTAGAGTGCATGAGTGTGTGAGTGTGTGCGAGTGTGCGTGAGTGTGCGTGTGAGTGAGTGTGTGTGCGAGTGTGTGTGAGTGTGTGTGAGTGTGTACGAGTGTGTGTAGGAGTGTGTGCGAGTGTGTGCGATTGTGTGTGTGAGTGTGTAGGACTGTATGTGCAAGTGTGTGCGAGTGTGTTTGAGTGTGTGGGTGTGTGCGAGTGTGTGTGAGTGTGTGCAAGTGTGTGTGTGCGAGTGTGTGTGTGCAAGTGTGTGTGTGCAAGTGTGTTCGAGTGTGTGTGCGAGTGTGTATGAGTGTGTGTGTGTGCAAGTGTGTGCGCGAGTGTGTGCGTGTGAGTGAGTGTGTGTGTGTGTGAGTGTGAGTGTGTGCTAGTGTGCATGAGTGTGAGTGTGTGTGTGCGTGTGAGTGAGTGAGTGTGTGTGTGAGTGTGTGCAAGTGTGTTCGAGAGTGTGTGTGTGCGATTGTGCATGAGTGTGTGCGAGTATGTGTGCAAATGTGTGCGAGAGTGTGCGAGTGTGGGCGTGCGAGTGTGTGCGAGTGTGCGCGAGTGTGCGCGAGTGTGTGCGTGTGAGTGTGTTTGTGAGTGTGAGTGTGTGCTAGTGTGCATGAGTGTGTGAGTGTGTGCGAGTGTGCGCGAGTGTGCGTGTGAGTGAGTGAGTGTGTGTGCGAGTGTGTGTAAGTGTGTGTGAGTGTGTACGAGTGTGTGTAGGAGTGTGTGCGAGTGTGTGCGAGTGTGTGTGTGCGATTGTGCATAAGTGTGTGCGAGTGTGTGTGTGAGTGTGTAGGACTGTATGTGCAAGTGTGTGCGAGTGTGTTTGAGTGTGTGAGTGTGTGCGAGTGTGTGTGAGTGTGTGCAAGTGTGTGTGTGCGAGTGTGTGTGTGCAAGTGTGTGTGTGCAAGTGTGTGCGAGTGTGTATGAGTGTGTGTGTGTGCAAGTGTGTGCGCGAGTGTGTGCGCGAGTGTGTGCGTGTGAGTGAGTGTGTGTGTGTGAGTGTGAGTGTGTGCTAGTGTGCATGAGTGTGAGTGTGTGTGTGTGAGTGTGCGTGTGAGTCAGTGAGTGTGTGTGTGAGTGTGTGTGTGAGTGTGTGCAAGTGTGTTCGAGTGTGTGTGTGAGTGTGCATGAGTGAGTGTGTGCGAGTGTGTGTGAGTTTGTGTGTGTGAGTGTGTGCGAGTGTGTGTGTGTGAGTGTGTGCGTGTGAGTGTGTGCGAGTGTGTGTGTGATTGTGTGCGAGTGTGTGTGTGCGATTGTGTATTAGTGAATGTGTGCGAGTGTGCGTGAGAGTGAGTGAGTGTGTGTGTGCGAGTGTGTGCGAGTGAGTGTGAGTGTGTGCGAGTGTGTGCGAGTGTGTGTATGAGTGAGTGTGTGCGAGTGTGTGTGCGAGTGTGTGCGCGAGTGTGTGCGTGTGAGTGTGTGCGAGTGTGTTTAAGTGTGTGCGATTGTGTGTGTGAGTGTGTAGGACTGTATGTGCGAGTGTGTGTGACTGTGTTCGAGTGTGTGTGTGCGAGTGTGTGAGTGTGTGCAAGTGTGTGCGTGCGAGTGTGTGTGTGCGAGTGTGTGTGATTGTGTATGAGTGAGTGTGTGCGAGTGTGTGCGAGTGTGTGTGCAAGTGTGTTTGAGAGTGTTTGTGCAAGTGTGTATGAGTGTGTGCGAGTGTGTGCAAGTGTGTTTGTGCGAGTGTGTATGAGTGTGTGTGTGTGAGTGTGTGCAAGTGTGTGTGATTGTGTGTGAGTGTGTGTATGAGTGAGTGTGTGCGAGTGTGTGTGCGAGTGTGTGCGCGAGTGTGTGCGTGCGGGTGTGCGCGAGTGTGTGTAGTAGTGTGTGTGACTGTGTGCGATTGTGTGTGTGAGTGTGTAGGACTGTATGTGCGAGTGTGTGCGACTGTGTTCGAGTGTGTGTGTGCGACAGTGTGTGAGCATGGGTGAGTGTGTGCAAGTGTGTGTGTGCAAGTGTGTGCGTACGAGTGTGTGCGAGTGTGTCCGAATGTGTGCGAGTGTGTGCGTGCGAGTGTGCGTGAGTGTGCACGAGTGTGTGCATGTAAGTGTGTGCGTGCGAGTGTGTGCGAGTGTGCTCGAGTGAATGGGTGAGAGTGTGTGCGAGTGTGTGTGAGTGTGTGCAAGTAAGTGTGTGTGAGAGTGTATGAGTGAGTGTGTGTGAGTGTGTGTGTGCGAGTTTGTGTGCGAGTGTGTGCGAGTGAGTGTGTGCGAGTTTGTGTGCGAGTGTGTGTGTGCGAGTGTGTGTGTGCGTGTGTGCGCGTGAGTGTGTGCGAGTGTGTGAGTGCGAATGTGTGTGCGTGTGAGTGTGTGCGAGTGTGTATGAGCGTATGTGCGAGTGTGTGCCAGTGTGTGTGCGAGTGTGTGCAAGTGTGTGCGAGTGTGTGTGTGCGAGTGTGTGTGCAATTGTGTATGAGTGTGTGCGAGTGTGTGTTAGTTTGTGCGAGTGTGTGCGAGTGTGTGCAAATTTGCCCGAGTGTGCGCGAGTGTGCACGAGTGAGTGTGTGTGAGTGTGTGTGATTGTGTGTGAGTGTGTATGAGTGTGTGTGCGAGTGTGTGCAAGTGTGTGTGAGTGTGTGTATGAGTGAGTGTGTGCGAGTGTGTGCGAGTGTGTGTGCGAGTGTGTGCGCGAGTGGGTGTGTGCGAGTGGGTATGAGTGTATGTGCGAGTGTGTGCAAGTGTGTGAGAGTGTGTGTGAGTGTGTGGGTGCGAGTGTGTGCAAGTGTGTGCGAGTGAGTGTGTGCGAGTGTGTGCGAGAGTGTGCAAGTGTGTGCGAGTGTGTGCGAGTGTGTGTGTGCAAGTGTGTGTGCAATTGTGTATGAGTGTGTGTGCGTTTGTGCGAGTGTGTGCGTGTGTGTGCGAGTGAGTGTGAGTGAGTGCAAGTGTGTGCAAATGTGTGCGCGAGTGTGCGAGTGTGGGCATGCGATTGTGTGCTAGTGTGCGCGAGTGTGTGAGTGTGTGCGAGTGTGCGTGAGTAAGTGTGTGTGTGAGTGTGTGCGAGTGTTGCCGAGTGTGTGTGCGAGTGTGTGTGCGAGTGTGTGTGTACGAGTGTGTTCGAGTGTGTGCAATTTTGTGCGAGTGTGTGTGTGCAAGTGCGTATGAGTAAGTATGTGCGAATGTGTGCGAGTGTGTGTGCGAGTGTGTGTGCGCGTGTGTGCATGTGACTGTGTGTGTGCGACTGTGGGCGAGTGTGTGCGAGTGTTTGCGTGTGTGTACGAGTGTGTGCGAGTGTGTGGGTGCGAGTGTGTGCAAGTGTGTGCGAGTGTGTGTGAGTGTGTGTGTGAGTGTGTGTGAATGTGTGCGAGTCAGTGTGTGCGAGTGTGTGTGTGCGATTGTGTATGAGTGTGTGCGAGTATGTGTGTGAGCGTGTGCGAGTGTGTGCGAGAGTGTGCGTGCGAGTGCATGCGAGTGAGTGTCAGTGTGTGCAAATGTGTGCGAGTGTGCGCGAGTGTGTGCGTGTGAGTGAGTGTGTGTGTGTGTGTGAGTGTGAGTGTGTGCTAGTGTGCATGAGTGTGTGAGTGTGTGCGAGAGTGCGTGTGAGTGAGTGAGTGTGTGTGCGAGTGTGTGTGAGTGTGTACGAGTGGGTGTAGGAGTGTGTGCGAGTGTGTGCGATTGTGTGTGTGAGTGTGTAGGAATGTATGTGCAAGTGTGTGCGAGTGTGTTTGAGTGTGTGAGTGTGTGCGAGTGTGTGTGAGTGTTTGTGAGTGTGTGCAAGTGTGTGTGTGCGAGTGTGTGTGTGTGAGTGTGTGCAAGTGTGTTCGAGTGTGTGTGCGAGTGTGTATGAGTGTGTGTGTGTGCAAGTGTGTGCGCGTGTGTGTGAGTGTCTGTGAGTGTGTGCATGAGTGAGTGTGTGCGAGTGTGTGTGAGTTTGTGTGTGTGTGTGAGTGTGTGCGAGTGTGTGTGTGAGTGTGTGCGACTGTGTGTGTGCGATTGTGTATTAGTGAATGTGTGCGAGTGTGCGTGAGTGTGTGCGTGTGAGTGAGTGAGTGTGTGTGTGCGAGTGTGTGTGAGTGAGTGTGTGCACGAGTGTGTGCGAGTGTGTGTGTGCGATTGTGCATGAGTGTGTGCGAGTGTGTGTGTGCAATTGTGTATGAGTGTGTGTGAGTTTGTGCGAGTGTGTGCGTGTGTGTACGAGTGCGTGCGAGTACGCGCAAATGTGTGTGAGAGTGTACGAGTGTGGGCGTGCGAGTGTGTGCTAGTGTGCGTGAGTGTGTGAGTGTGTGCGAGTGTGCGTGAGTAAGTGTGTGTGTAAGTGCGTGCGAGTGTTTCCGAGTGTGTGTGTGAGTGTGTAGGACTGTGTGTGCGAGTGTGTGTGAGTGTGTGTGCGAGTGTGTGAGTACGAGTGTGTTCGAGAGTGTGCAATTGTGTGCGAGTGTGTGTGCGAGTGCGTATGAGTGAGTGTGTGCGAGTGTGTGTTTGCGAGTGTGTGCGAGTGTGTGCGAGTGTGTGCGAGTGTGTGTTTGCGAGTGTGTGCGAGTGTGTGCGAGTGTGTATGAGTGTATGTGCAAGTGTGTGCGCGAGTGTGTTTTAGAGTGTGTGCAATTGTGTGCGTGCGAGTGTGCTCGAGTGAGTGGGTGCGTGTAAGTGTGTGCGTGCGAGTGTGTGCGAATATGTGCGAGTGTGTGCGAGTGTGTGCATGCGAGTGTGTGCGTGCAAGTGTTTGCGAGTGTGTGCAAGTGTGTGAGTGTGTGCGAGTGTGTGTGCTAGTGTGTGCAAATGTGCCCGAGTGTGCACGAGTGAGTGTGTGCGAGTGTGTGAGTGTGTGTGCGAGTGTGTGCGTGCGAGTGTGTGCGAGTGTGTGTGAGTGTGTGTGTGAGAGTGTGCGAGTGTGTGCAAATGTGTGCGAGTGTGCACGAGTGAGTGGGTGCGAGTATGCGCGAGTGTGTGTGAGTGTGTGCATGTGAGTGTGTGCAAGCGTGCGTGTGCGCGAGTGTGTGCGAGTGTGTATGAGTGTGTGTGCGAGTGTGTGTGTGCGAGTGTGTGTGTGCGAGTGTGTGTGTGCGAGTGTGTGTGTGTGTGTGTGAGTGTGTGTGAGTGCTTGCTAGTGTGTGTGTGAGTGTGTGCGACTGTGTGTGCGCGCGTGTGTGCGAGTGTGTATGAGTGTATGTGCGAGTGTGTGTGCGAGTGTGTGTTCGAGTGTGTGTGTTCGAGTGTGTGCAAGTGTGTACGAGTGTGTGTGCGAGTGCGTACAAGTGTGTGCGAGTGTGCATGAGTGTGTGTGTGTGAGTGTGTGCGAGTGTGTGCGTGCGAGTGTGTGCGAGTGTGCTCGAGTGAGTGGGTGCGAGTGTGTGCGAGTGTGTATGAGTGAGTGTGTGTGAGTGTGTGTGTGTGCAAGTTTGTGTGCGTGTGAGTGTGTGCGAGTGTGTGTGAGTGTGTGTGCGAGTGCGTGCGTGCGAGTGTGTGTGAGTGTGTGCGATTGTGTGTGTGAGTGTGTAGGACTGTATGTGCGAGTGTGTATGAGTGTGTGTGTGAGTTTGTGCAAGTGTGTGCGAGTGTGTACGAGTGTGTGCAAGTGTGTGCGAGTGAGTGTGTGCGAGTGTGTGTGCGAGTGTGTGCGTGCGAGTGTGTGCGGGTGTGTGCGTGTGAGTGAGTGCGAGTGTGTGCAAATGTGTGTGAGCGTGTGCGAGTGTGTGTGAGTGTGTGCGAGTGTGCGCATGTGAGTGAGTGTGTGTGTGTCTGTGTGAGTGTGTGCTTGCGAGTGTTTGCTAGTGTGCGCGAGTGTGTGAGTGTGTGCGAGTGTGCGTGAGTGTGTGTGTGTGAGTGAGTGAGTGTGTGTGTGCGAGTGTGTGCGAGTGAGTGTGAGTGAGTGTGTGCGAGTGTGTGCAAGTGTGTGTGCGATTGTGCATGAGTGTGTGCGAGTGTGTGTTTGCAATTGTGTATGAGTGTGTGTGAGTTTGTGCGAGTGTGTGCGTGTGTGTACGAGTGCGTGCGAGTACACGCAAATGTGTGTGAGAGTGTACGAGTGTGGGCGTGCGAGTGTGTGCTAGTGTGCGTGAGTGTGTGAGTGTGTGCGAGTGTGCGTGAGTAAGTGTGTGTGTAAGTGCGTGCGAGTGTTTCCGAGTGTGTGTGTGAGTGTGTAGGACTGTGTGTGCGAGTGTGTGCGAGTGTGTGTGCGAGTGTGTGAGTACAAGTGTGTTCGAGAGTGTGCAATTGTGTGCGAGTGTGTGTGCGAGTACGTATGAGTGAGTGTGTGCGAGTGTGTGTTTGCGAGTGTGTGCGAGTGTGTGCGAGTGTGTATGAGTGTATGTGCAAGTGTGTGCGCGAGTGTGTTTTAGAGTGTGTGCAATTGTGTGCGTGCGAGTGTGCTCGAGTGAGTGGGTGCGTGTAAGTGTGTGCGTGCGAGTGTGTGCGAATATGTGCGAGTGTGTGCGAGTGTGTGCATGCGAGTGTGTGCGTGCAAGTGTTTGCGTTCGAGTGTGTGCGAGTGTGTGCAAGTGTGTGAGTGTGTGTGAGTGTGTGTGCTAGTGTGTGCAAATGTGCCCGAGTGTGCACGAGTGAGTGTGTGCGAGTGTGTGTGAGTGTGTGTGCGAGTGTGTGCGTGCGAGTGTGTGCGAGTGTGTGTGAGTGTGTGTGTGAGAGTGTGCGAGTGTGTGCAAATGTGTGCGAGTGTGCACGAGTGAGTGGGTGCGAGTATGCGCGAGTGTGTGTGAGTGTGTGCATGTGAGTGTGTGCAAGCGTGCGTGCGATTGTGTGTGCAAGCGTGTGTGTGCGCGAGTGTGTGCGAGTGTGTATGAGTGTGTGTGCGAGTGTGTGAGTGTGTGTGTGCAAGTATGTATGAGTGTGTGCGAGTGTGTGTACGAGTGTGTGTGCGATTGTGCATAAGTGTGTGCGAGTGTGTGTGTGTGAGTATGTGTGTGAGTGTTTGTGTGCGAGTGTGTTCGATTGTGTGTGAGTGTGTACGAGTGTGTGTGAGTGTGTGCGAGTGTGTGTGCGAGTGTGTGTGAGTGTGTGCGAGTGTGTGCGATTGTGTGTGTGAGTGTGTAGGACTATATGTGCAAGTGTGTATGAGTGTGTGTGTGTGAGTGTGTGAAAGTGTGTGCGAGTGTGTGCAAGTGTGTGCGAGTGAGTGTGTGCGAGTGTGTGCGTGCGAGTGTGTGCGTGCGAGTGTGTGCGACTGTGTGCGAGTGTGTGCGAGTGTGTCCGAATGTGTGTGAGTGTGTGCGTGCGAGTGTGCCCGAGTGTGCACGAGTGTGTGCATGTAAGTGTGTGCGTGCGAGTGTGTGCGAGTGTGCTCGAGTGAATGGGTGAGAGTGTGTGCGAGTGTGTGTGAGTGTGTGCAAGTAAGTGTGTGTGAGAGTGTATGAGTGAGTGTGTGTGAGTGTGTGTGCGAGTTTGTGTGCAAGTGTGTGCGAGTGAGTGTGTGCGAGTGTGTGCGAGTTTGTGTGCGAGTGTGTGTGTGTGCGTGTGTGCGTGCGAGTGTGTGCGAGTGTGTGAGTGCGAATGTGTGTGCGTGTGAGTGTGTGCGAGTGTGCATGAGTGTATGTGCGAGTGTGTGTGCAATTGTGTATGAGTGTGTGCGAGTGTGTGTGAGTTTGTGCAAGTGTGTGCGTGTGTTCGTTCGAGTGCGTGCGAGTGAGTGCGGGTGTGTGCGAGTGTGTGTATGCGAGTGTGTGTGCGATTGTGTATGAGTGTGTGTGAGTTTGTGCGAGTGTGTGCGTGTGTGCGCGAGTGCGTGCGAGTACGCGCAAATGTGTGCGAGTGTGGGCGTGCGAGTGTGTGCTAGTGTGCGCGAGTGTGTGAGTGTGTGTGAGTGTGCGTGAGTAAGTGTGTGTGTAAGTGCATGCGAGTGTTTCCGAGTGTGTGTGTGAGTATGTAGGACTGTGTGCGAGTGTGTGCGAGTGTGTGTGCGAGTGTGTTCGAGTGTGTGCAATTGTGTGCGAGTGTGTGTGCGAGTGCGTATGAGTGAGTGTGTGCGAGTGTGTGTTTGCGAATGTGTGTGCGAGTGTGTGCGAGTGTGTATGAGTGTATGTGCGAGTGTGTGCGCGAGTGTGTGTTTTAGAGTGTGTGCAATTGTGTGCGTGTGAGTGTGTGCATGAGTCTGTGCGTGCGAGTGTGCTCGAGTGAGTGGGTGCGTGTAAGTGTGTGCGTGCGAGTGTGCGCGAATGTGTGCGAGTGTGTGCGAGTGTGTGCGAGCAAGTGTTTGCGTGCGAGTGTGTGCAAGTGTGTGCGAGTGTGTGTGCGAGTGTGTGCGAGTGTGTGCAAATGTGCCCGAGTGTGCGCGAGTGTGCACGAGTGAGTGGGTGCGAGTGTGTGTGAGTGTGTATGAGTGAGTGTGTGCGTGTGTGCGAGTTTGTGTGCGAGTGAGTGTGTGCGAATGTGTGCGAGTGTGTTTGTGAGTGTGTGTGCGAGTGTGTGCGTGAGAGTGTGTGCGAGTGTGTGCGAGTGTGTGTGCGAGTGTGTGCAAGTTTTTGCGATTGTGTGTGTGAGTGTGTAGGACTGTATGTGCGAGTGTGTGCGAGTGTGTATGAGTGTGTGTGTGAGTGTGTGCAAGTGTGTGTGAGTGAGTGTGTGTGAGTAGGTGTGCGAGTGTGTGTGCGAGTGTGTGCGATTTTGTGTGAGAGTGTGTAGGACTGTATGTGCGAGTGTTTGCGAGTGTGTATGAGTGTGTGTGTGAGTGTGTGCAAGTGTGTGCGAGTGAATGTGTGTGAGTGTGTGTGCGAGTGTGTGTATGAGTGTGTGTGTGAGTGTGTGCAAGTGTGTGCGAGTGAATGTGTGTGAGTGTGTGTGCGAGTGTGTGCATGCGAGTGTGTGCGTGCGAGTGTGCACGAGTGTGTGCGTGTACGTGTGTGCGTGCGAGTGTGTGCGAGTGTGCTCAAGTGAATGGGTGCGAGTGTGTGCGAGTGTGTGTGAGTGTGTGCGAATGAGTGTGTGTGAGTGTGTGCGAGTGTGTGCGATTGTGTGTGAGTGTGTGCGAGTGTGTGTGTGTGTGCGAATGTGTGTGCGAATGTGTGTGTGAGTGTGTGTGCGAGTGCGTGTGCGAGTGTGTGTGCGAGAGTGAGCGAGTGTGTGCGAGTGTGTGCAAATGTGCCCGAGTGTGCGCGAGTGTCCACGAGTGAGTGGGTGCGAGTGTGTGCGAGTATGTGTGAGTTTGTGCATTTGAGTGTGTGCGAGCGTGTGCGAGTGTGTGTGAGTGTGTGTGCGAGTGTGTGTGCGAGTGTGTGTGCGAGAGTGTGCGAGTGTGTGCAAATGTGCCCGAGTGTGCACGAGTGAGTGTGTGCGAGTGTGTGTGAGTGTGTGCATGTGAGTGTGTGCGAGCGTGTGCGAGTGTGTGTGTGTGTGTGTGCGAGTGTGTGTGCGAGTGTGTTTGCGAGTGTGTGCGAGAGTGTGAGAGTGTGTGCGAGTGTGTGCAAATGTGCCCGAGTGTGCGCGAGTGTGCACGAGTGAGTGGGTGCGAGTGGGTGCGAGTATGTGTGAGTGTGTGCATGTGAGTTTGTGTGCGAGTGTGTGTGCATGTGTGTGTGTGCGAGTGTGTGCGAGTGTGTATGAGTGTGTGTGCGAGTGTGTGCAAGTGTGTGTGAGTGTGTGTGAGTGTGTGTGTGCAAGTATGTATGGGTGTGTGTACGAGTGTGTGTGCGATTGTGCATAAGTGTGTGTGAGTGTGTGTGAGTGTGTGTGAGTGTGTGTGTGAGTGTTTGTGTGCGAGTGTGTTCGATTGTGTGTGAGTATGAGTGAGTGTGTACGAGTGTGTGCCAGTGTGTGCGAGTGTGTGTGCGAGTGTGTGTGAGTGAGAGTGTGCGAGTGTGTGCGTGCGAGTGTGTGCATGCGAGTGTGTGCGTGCGAGTGTGTGCGACTGTGTGTGAGTGTGTGCAAGTGTGTGCGAGTGTGTCCGAATGTGTGCGAGTGTGTGCGTGCGAGTGAGCCTGAGTGTACACGAGTGTGTGCATGTAAGTGTGTGCGTGCGAGTGTGTGTGAGTGTGCTCGAGTGATTGGGTGAGAGTGTGTGTGAGTGTGTGCAAGTAAGTGTGTGTGAGAGTGTATGAGTGAGTGTGTGAGTGTGTGTGAGAGTTTGTGTGCAAGTGTGTGCGAGTGAGTGTGTGCGAGTTTGTGTGCGAGTGTTTGTGCGAGTGTGTGCGTGCGAGTGTGTGTGTGTGCATGTGTGCGCGCGAGTGTGTGCGAGTGTGTGAGTGCGAATGTGTGTGTGAGTGTGTGCGAGTGTGTATGAGTGTATGTGCGAGTGTGTGCCAGTGTGTGCGAGTGTGTGTGCGAGTGTGTGTGCGAGTGTGTGCAAGTGTGTGCGAGAGTGTGTGTGCGAGTGTGTGTGCAATTGTGTATGAGTGTGTGCGAGTGTGTGTTAGTTTGTGCAAGTGTGTGCGTGTGTTCGTGCGAGTGAGTGCGGGTGTGTGCAAGTGTGTGTATGCGAGTGTGTGTGCGATTGTGTATGAGTGTGTGTGCGAGTGCGTGCGAGTACGCGCAAATGTGTGCGAGAGTGTGCGAGTGTGGGCGTGCGAGTGTGTGCTAGTGTGCGCGAGTGTGTGAGTGTGTGCGAGTGTGCGTGAGTAAGTGTGTGTGTAAGTGCGTGCGAGTGTTTCCGAGTGTGTGTGTGAGTGTGTAGGACTGTGTGTGTGAGTGTGTGAGTATGAGTGTATTCGAGTGTGTGCAATTGTGTGTGAGTGTGTGTGCGAGTGCGTATGAGTGAGTGTGTGCGAGTGTGTGCGAGTGTGTGTTTGCGAGTGTGTGTGTGCGAGTGTGTGCGAGTGTGTGCGCGAGTGTATGTTTTAGAGTGTGTGCAATTGTGTGCGTGCGAGTGTGCTCGAGTGAGTGGGTGCGTGTAAGTGTGTGTGTGCGAATGTGTGCAAGTGTGTGCGAGTGTGTGCATGCGAGTGTGTGCGTGCAAGTGTTTGCGTGCGAGAGTGTGCATGTGTGTGAGTGTGTGCGAGTGTGTGTGTGAGTGTGTGCGAGTGTGTGCAAATGTACCCGAGTGTGCGCGAGTGTGCACGAGTGAGTGGGTGCGAGTGTGTGTGAGTGTGTATGAGTGAGTGTGTGCGAATGTGTGAGAGTGTGTTTGTGATTGTGTGTGCGAGTGTGTGCGTGCGAGTGTCTGCGAGTGTGTGTGAGTGTGTGCGAGTGTGTGTGAGTGTGTGCAAATGTGCCCGAGTGTGCACGAGTGAGTGTGTGCGAGTGTGTGCAAGTGTGTCTGAGTGTGTGCGAGTGTGTGTGTGCGAGTGTGTGTATGAGTATGTGTGTTCGATTGTGTATAAGTGTGTGCGAGTATGTGTATGAGTGTGTGTGAGTGTGTGTGCGAGTGTGTTTGATTGTGTGTGAGTGTGTGTGTGAGTGTGAGTGAGTGTGTACGAGTGTGTGCGAATGTGTGTGCGAGTGTGTGCGGGTGTGTGCGATTGTGTGTGTGAGTGTGTAGGACTGTACATGCGAGTGTGTGCGAGTGTGTATGAGTGTGTGTAAGTGTGTGTGCGAGTGTGTGCGAGTGTGTGCGACTGTGTGCGAGTGTGTGCGAGTGTGTGCGAATGTGTGCGAGTTTGTACGTGCGAGTGTGCACGAGTGTGTGCGTATAAGTGTGTGCGTGCGAGTGTGTGCGAGTGTGCTCGAGTGAATGGGTGCGAGTGTGTGTGAGTGTGTGCGAGTGAGTGTGTTTGAGTGTGTATAAGTGAGTGTGTGTGAGTGTGTGCGTGTGTGCGAGTGTGTATGAGTGTGTGTGTGAGTGTGTGCGAGTGAGTGTGTGTGAGTGTGTGTGCGAGTGTGTGTGCGAGTGTGTGTGCGAGTGTGTGTGCGAGTGTGTGTGATTGTGTGTGAGAGTGTGTAGGACTGTATGTGCGAGTGTGTGCGAGTGTGTATGAGTGTGTGTGTGAGTGTGTGCAAGTGAGTGTGTGTGAGTGTGTGTGCGTGAGTGTGTGCGACTGTGTGCGAGTGTGTGCGAGTGTGTGAGTGCGAGTGTGTGCGAATGTGTGCGAGTGTGTGCATGCGAGTGTGCACGAGTGTGCGCGAGTGTGCACGAGTGTGTGCGTGTGTGTGCGTGCGAGTGTGTGCGAGTGTGCTCGAGTGAATGGGTGCGAGTGTGTGCGAGTGTGTGTTAGTGTGTGCGAGTGAGTGTGTGTGAGTGTGTATAAGTGAGTGTGTGTGAGTGTGTGCGTGTGTGCGAGTTTGTGTGCGAGTGTGTGCGAGTGAGTGTGTGCGAGTGTGTGTGAGTGTGTGAGTGTGTGTGCGAGTGTGTGCGTGCGAGTGTTTGTGCGAGAGTGTGCGTGCGAGTGTGTGTGCGAGAGTGTGCGAGTGTGTGCGAGTGTGTGCATATGTGCCCGAGTGTGCACGAGTGAGTGTGTGCGAGTGTGTGCGAGTGTGTGTGAGTGTGTGCATGTGAGTGTGTGCGAGCATGTGTGAGTGTGTGTGAGTGTGTGTGCGAGTGTGTGTGCGAGTGTGTGTGCGAGAGTGTGCGAGTGTGTGCGAGTGTGTGCAAATGTGCCCGAGTGTGCACGAGTGAGTCGGTGCGAGTGTGTGCGAGTGTGTGTGAGTGTGTGCATGTGAGTGTGTGCGAACATGTGCGAGTGTGTGTGCATGTGTGTGCGAGTGTGTGCGAGTGTGTATGAGTGTGCATGCGAGTGTGTGCAAGTGTGTGTGAGTGTGTGCGAGTGTGTGTGTGCAAGTATGTGTGAGTGTGTGCGAGTGTGTGTATGAGTGTGTGTGCGATTGTGCATAAGTGTGTGCGAGTGTGTGTGAGTGTGTGTGCTAGTGTGTGTGTGCGAGTGTGTTCGATTGTGTGAGTGTGAGTGAGTGTGTACGAGTGTGTGCGAGTGTGTGCCAGTGTGTGCGAGTGTGTGTGCGAGTGTGTGTGAGTGTGTGCGAGTGTGTGTGAGTGTGTAGGACTGTATGTGCGAGTGTGTGTGAGTGTGTGTGTGAAAGTGTGTGCGAGTGTGTGCAAGTGTGTGCGAGTGAGTGTGTGCGAGTGTGTGCGAGTGTGTGCGACTGTGTGCAAGTGTGTGCGAGTGTGTGAGTGCGAGTTTGTCCGAATGTGTGCGAGTGTGTGCGTGCGAGTGTGCGCGAGTGTGTGCATGTAAGTGTGTGCGTGCGAGTGTGTGCGAGTGTGCTTGAGTGAATGGGTGAGAGTGTGTGCGAGTGTGTGTGAGTGTGTGCGAGTAAGTGTGTGTGAGTGTGTATGAGTGAGTGTGTGTGAGTGTGTGTGTGCGAGTTTGTGTGCGAGTGTGTGCGAGTGAGTGTGTGCGAGTTTGTGTGAGTTTGTGTGCGAGTGTGTGCCAGTGTGTGCCAG
Source organism: Phyllobates terribilis (assembly GCF_046119375.1). NCBI lineage: Eukaryota > Metazoa > Chordata > Amphibia > Anura > Dendrobatidae > Phyllobates > Phyllobates terribilis. Next base: position 23,072,329 of record NW_027362776.1, read on the forward strand.
TGTGTGCGAGTGTGTGTGTGCGAGTGTGTGCAAGTGTGTGCGAGTGTGTGCGAGAGTGTGCGAGTGTGTGTGAGTGTGTGTGTGCGAGTGTGTGTGCAATTGTGTATGAGTGTGTGCGAGTGTGAGTTTGTGCAAGTGTGTGTGTGTGTTCGTGCGAGTGCGTGCGAGTGAGTGCGGGTGTGTGTGAGTGTCTGTATGCGAGTGTGTGTGTGCGATTGTGTATGAGTGTGTGTGAGTTTGTGCGAGTGTGTGCGTGTGTGTGCGAGTGCATGCGAGTACGCGCAAATGTGTGCGAGTGTGGGCGTGCGAGTTTGTGCTAGTGTGCGCGAGTGTGCGAGTGTGCGTGAGTAAGTGTGTGTGTAAGTGCGTGCGAGTGTTTCCGAGTGTGTGTGTGAGTATGTAGGACTGTGTGTGCAAGTGTGTGCGAGTGTGTTCGAGTGTGTGCAATTGTGTGCGAGTGCGTATGAGTTAGTGTGTGCGAGTGTGTGTTTGCGAGTGTGTGTGCGAGTGTGTGCGAGTGTGTGCGAGTGTGTATGAGTGTATGTGCGAGTGTGTGCGCGAGTGTGTGTTTTAGAGTGTGTGCAATTGTGTGCGTGTGAGTGTGTGCATGAGTGTGTGCGTGCGAGTGTGCTCGAGTGAGTGGGTGCGTGTAAGTGTGTGCGTGCGAGTGTGTGTGAATGTGTGCGAGTGTGTGCGAGTGTGTGCGAGTGTGTGCGAGCAAGTGCTTGCGTGCGAGTGTGTGCGAGTGTGTGCAAGTGTGTGAGTGAGTGTGAGTGTGTGCGAGTGTGTGCAAATGTGCCCGAGTGTGCGCGAGTGTGCACGAGTGAGTGGGTGCGAGTGTGTGTGAGTGTGTATGAGTGAGTGTGTGCGTGTGTGCGAGTTTGTGTGCGAGTGAGTGTGTGCGAATGTGTGCGAGTGTGTTTGTGAGTGTGTGTGCGAGTGTGTGCGTGAGAGTGTGTGCGAGTGTGTACGAGTTTGTGTGCGAGTGTGTGCGAGTGTGTGCGATTGTGTGTGTGAGTGTGTTGGACTGTATGTGCGAGTGTGTGCGAGTGTGTATGAGTGTGTGTGTGAGTGTGTGCAAGTGTGTGCGAGTGAGTGTGTGTGAGTGTGTGTGCGAGTGTGTGTGCGAGTGTGTGTGCGAGTGTGTGCGAGTGTGTGCGATTGTGTGTGCGAGTGTGTAGGACTGTATGTGCGAGTGTGTGTGTGAGTGTGTGCAAGTGTGTGCGAGTGAGTGTGTGTGAGTGTGTGCATGCGAGTGTGTGCGTGCGAGTGTGCACGAGTGTGCACGAGTGTGTGCGTGTAAGTGTGTGCGTGCGAGTGTGTGCGAGTGTGCTCGAGTGAATGGGTGCGAGTGTGTTTGTGAGTGTGTGTGCGAGTGTGTGCGTGAGAGTGTGTGCGAGTGTGTACGAGTTTGTGTGCGAGTGTGTGCGAGTGTGTGCGATTGTGTGTGTGAGTGTGTTGGACTGTATGTGCGAGTGTGTGCGAGTGTGTATGAGTGTGTGTGTGAGTGTGTGCGAGTGAGTGTGTGTGAGTGTGTGTGCGAGTGTGTGTGCGAGTGTGTGTGCGAGTGTGTGTGCGAGTGTGTGCGATTGTGTGTGCGAGTGTGTAGGACTGTATGTGCGAGTGTGTGCGAGTGTGTGTGTGAGTGTGTGCAAGTGTGTGCGAGTGAGTGTGTGTGAGTGTGTGTGCGAGTGTGTGCATGCGAGTGTGTGCGTGCGAGTGTGCAAGAGTGTGCACGAGTGTGTGCGTGTAAGTGTGTGCGTGCGAGTGTGTGCGAGTGTGCTCGAGTGAATGGGTGCGAGTGTGTGCGAGTGTGTGTGAGTGTGCGAGTGAGTGTGTGTGAGTGAGTGTGTGTGAGTGTGTGCGAGTTTGTGTGCGAGTGTGTGCGATTGAGTGTGTGCGAGTGTGTGCGATTGTGTGTGAGTGTATGCGAGTGTGTGCGTGTGAGTGTGTGCGAGTGTGTGAGTGTGTGTGCGAATGTGTGTGCGAGTGTGTGCGAGTGTGTATGAGTGTATGTGCGAGTGTGTGCAAGTGAGTGAGAGTGTGTGTGCGAGTGTGTGCAAGTGTGTGCGAGTGAGTGTGTGCAAGTGTGTGTGAGAGTGTGCAAGTGTGTGCGAGTGTGTGTGTGCGAGTGTGTGTGCAATTGTGTATGAGTGTGTGCGAGTGTGTGTGCGTTTGTGCGAGTGTGTGCGTGTGTGTGTGCGAGTGCGTGTGAGTGAGTGCAAGTGTGTGCAAATGTGTGCGTGAGTGTGGGTGTGCGAGTGTGTGCTAGTGTGCGCGAGTGTGTGAGTGTGTGCGAGTGTGCATGAGTAAGTGTGTGTGAGTGTGTGCGAGTGTTGCCGAGTGTGTGTGTGAGTGTGTAGGACTGTGTGTGCAAGTGTGTGCGAGTGTGTGTGTGAGTGTGTGTGTACGAGTGTGTGCAATTTTGTGCAAGTGTGTGTGTGCGAGTGCGTATGAGTAAGTGTGTGCGAATGTGTGCGAGTGTGTGCGATTGTGTGTGTGAGTGTGTAGGACTGTACGTGTGAGTGTGTGCGAATGTGTATGAGTGTGTATGTGAGTGTGTGCAAGTGTGTGCAAGTGAGAGTGTGTGCGTGCGAGTGTGTGCGACTGTGTGCGAGTGTGTGAGTGCGAGTGTGTGCGAATGTGTGCGAGTGTGTACGTGCGAGTGTGCACGAGTGTGCATGAGTGTGTGCGTATAAGTGTGTGCGTGCAAGTGTGTGCGAGTGTGATCGAGTGAATGGGTGCGAGTGTGTGTGAGTGTGTGCGAGTGAGTGTGTGTGAGTGTGTATAAGTGAGTGTGTGTGAGTGTGTGCGTGTGTGCGAGTTTGTGTTCAAGTGTGTATGAGTGTGTGTGTGAGTGTGTGCAAGTGTGTGCGAGTGAGTGTGTGCAAGTGTGTGTGAGAGTGTGCAAGTGTGTGCGAGTGTGTGTGTGCGAGTGTGTGTGCAATTGTGTATGAGTGTGTGCGAGTGTGTGTGCGTTTGTGCGAGTGTTTGCGTGTGTGTGTGCGAGTGCGTGTGAGTGAGTGCAAGTGTGTGCAAATGTGTGCGTGAGTGTGGGTGTGCGAGTGTGTGCTAGTGTGCGCGAGTGTGTGAGTGTGTGCGAGTGTGCATGAGTAAGTGTGTGTGAGTGTGTGCGAGTGTTGCCGAGTGTGTGTGTGAGTGTGTAGGACTGTGTGTGCGAGTGTGTGCGAGTGTGTGTGTGAGTGTGTGTGTACGAGTGTGTGCAATTTTGTGCAAGTGTGTGTGTGCGAGTGCGTATGAGTAAGTGTGTGCGAATGTGTGCGAGTGTGTGCGATTGTGTGTGTGAGTGTGTAGGACTGTACGTGTGAGTGTGTGCGAATGTGTATGAGTGTGTATGTGAGTGTGTGCAAGTGTGTGCAAGTGAGAGTGTGTGCGTGCGAGTGTGTGCGACTGTGTGCGAGTGTGTGAGTGCGAGTGTGTGCGAATGTGTGCGAGTGTGTACGTGCGAGTGTGCACGAGTGTGCATGAGTGTGTGCGTATAAGTGTGTGCGTGCAAGTGTGTGCGAGTGTGATCGAGTGAATGGGTGCGAGTGTGTGTGAGTGTGTGCGAGTGAGTGTGTGTGAGTGTGTATAAGTGAGTGTGTGTGAGTGTGTGCGTGTGTGCGAGTTTGTGTGCAAGTGTGTATGAGTGTGTGTGTGAGTGTGTGCAAGTGTGTGCGAGTGAGTGTGTGTGAGTGTGTGTGCGAGTGTGTGTGCGAGTGCGTGCGAGTGTGTGCGATTGTGTGTGAGAGTGTGTAGGACTGTATGTGCGAGTGTGTGCGAGTGTGTATGGGTGTGTGTGATTGTGTGCAAGTGTGTGCAAGTGAGTGTGTGTGCGAGTGTGTGCATGCGAGTGTGCGCGTGCGAGTGTGTGCGAGTGTGTGCGAGTGTGTGAGTGCGAGTGTGTGCAAATGTGTGCGAGTGTGTGCATGCGAGTGTGCACGAGTGTGCACGAGTGTGTGCGTGTAAGTGTGTGCGTGTGAGTGTGTGCGAGTGTGTGCGAGCAAGTGTTTGCGTGCGAGTGTGTGCGAGTGTGTGCAAGTGTGTGAGTGTGTGCGAGTGTGTGTGCGAGTGTGTGCGAGTGTGTGCAAATGTGCCCGAGTGTGCGCGAGTGTGCACGAGTGAGTGGGTGCGAGTGTGTGTGAGTGTGTATGAGTGAGTGTGTGCGTGTGTGCGAGTTTGTGTGCGAGTGAGTGTGTGCGAATGTGTGCGAGTGTGTTTGTGAGTGTGTGTGCGAGTGTGTGTGCGAGTGTGTGCGCAAGTGTGTGCGCGAGTGTGTGCGAGTGTGTGCGAGTGTGTGCGAGTGTGTGTGCGAGTGTGTGCGATTGTGTGTGTGAGTGTGTAGGACTGTATGTGCGAGTGTGTGCGAGTGTGTATGAGTGTGTGTGTGAGTGTGTGCAAGTGTGCGCGAGTGAGTGTGTGTGAGTGTGTGTGCGAAAGTGTGCGAGTGTGTGCGATTGTGTGTGAAAGTGTGTAGGACTGTATGTGCGAGTGTGTGCGAGTGTGTATGAGTGTGTGTGTGAGTGTGTGCAAGTGTGTGCGAGTGAGTGTGTGTGCGAGTGTGTGCATGTGAGTGTGTGCGTGCGAGTGTGCACGAGTGTGCACGAGTGTGTGCATGTAAGTGTGTGCGTGCGAGTGTGTGCGAGTGTGCTCGAGTGAATGGGTGCGAGTGTGTGCGAGTGTGTGTGAGTGTGTGCGAGTGAGTGTGTGTGAGTGAGTGTGTGTGAGTGTGTGCGAGTTTGTGTGCGAGTGTGTGCGAGTGTGTGCGATTGTGTGTGAGTGTGTGCGAGTGTGTGCGAGTGTGTGCGTGTGAGTGTGTGCGAGTGTGTGAGTGTGTGTGCGAATGTGTGTGCGAGTGTGTGCGAGTGTGTATGAGTGTATGTGCGAGTGTGTGCAAGTGTGTGAGTGTGTGTGTGCGAGTGTGTGCGAGTGAGTGTGTGCGAGTGTGTGCGAGAGTGTTCAAGTGTGTGCGAGTGTGTGTGTGCGAGTGTGTGTGCAATTGTGTATGAGTGTGTGCGAGTGTGTGTGCGTTTGTGCGAGTGTGTGCGTGTGTGTGTGCGAGTGTGTGTGCGAGAGTGTGCGAGTGTGTGCGAGTGTGTGCAAATGTGCCCGAGTGTGCACGAGTGAGTCGGTGCGAGTGTGTGCGAGTGTGTGTGAGTGTGTGCATGTGAGTGTGTGCGAACATGTGCGAGTGTGTGTGCATGTGTGTTCGAGTGTGTGCGAGTGTGTATGAGTGTGCATGCGAGTGTGTGCAAGTGTGTGTGAGTGTGTGCGAGTGTGTGTGTGCAAGTATGTGTGAGTGTGTGCGAGTGTGTGTATGAGTGTGTGTGCGATTGTGCATAAGTGTGTGCGAGTGTGTGTGAGTGTGTGTGCTAGTGTGTGTGTGCGAGTGTGTTCGATTGTGTGAGTGTGAGTGAGTGTGTACGAGTGTGTGCGAGTGTGTGCCAGTGTGTGCGAGTGTGTGTGCGAGTGTGTGTGAGTGTGTGCGAGTGTGTGTGAGTGTGTAGGACTGTATGTGCGAGTGTGTGTGAGTGTGTGTGTGAAAGTGTGTGCGAGTGTGTGCAAGTGTGTGCGAGTGAGTGTGTGCGAGTGTGTGCGAGTGTGTGCGACTGTGTGCAAGTGTGTGCGAGTGTGTGAGTGCGAGTGTGTCCGAATGTGTGCGAGTGTGTGCGTGCGAGTGTGCGCGAGTGTGTGCATGTAAGTGTGTGCGTGCGAGTGTGTGCGAGTGTGCTTGAGTGAATGGGTGAGAGTGTGTGCGAGTGTGTGTGAGTGTGTGCGAGTAAGTGTGTGTGAGTGTGTATGAGTGAGTGTGTGTGAGTGTGTGTGTGCGAGTTTGTGTGCGAGTGTGTGCGAGTGAGTGTGTGCGAGTTTGTGCGAGTTTGTGTGCGAGTGTGTGCCAGTGTGTGCCAGTGTGTGCGAGTGTGTGTGTGCGAGTGTGTGCAAGTGTGTGCGAGTGTGTGCGAGTGTGTGTGCGAGTGTGTGCGAGTGTGTGCGATTGTGTGTGTGAGTGTGTAGGACTGTATGTGCGAGTGTGTGCGAGTGTGTATGAGTGTGTGTGTGAGTGTGTGCAAGTGTGCGCGAGTGAGTGTGTGTGAGTGTGTGTGCGAAAGTGTGCGAGTGTGTGCGATTGTGTGTGAAAGTGTGTAGGACTGTATGTGCGAGTGTGTGCGAGTGTGTATGAGTGTGTGTGTGAGTGTGTGCAAGTGTGTGTGTGCGAGTGTGTGCATGTGAGTGTGTGCGTGCGAGTGTGCACGAGTGTGCACGAGTGTGTGCATGTAAGTGTGTGCGTGCGAGTGTGTGCGAGTGTGCTCGAGTGAATGGGTGCGAGTGTGTGCGAGTGTGTGTGAGTGTGTGCGAGTGAGTGTGTGTGAGTGAGTGTGTGTGAGTGTGTGCGAGTTTGTGTGCGAGTGTGTGCGAGTGTGTGCGATTGTGTGTGAGTGTGTGCGAGTGTGTGCGAGTGTGTGCGTGTGAGTGTGTGCGAGTGTGTGAGTGTGTGTGCGAATGTGTGTGCGAGTGTGTGCGAGTGTGTATGAGTGTATGTGCGAGTGTGTGCAAGTGTGTGAGTGTGTGTGTGCGAGTGAGTGTGTGCGAGTGTGTGCGAGAGTGTTCAAGTGTGTGCGAGTGTGTGTGTGCGAGTGTGTGTGCAATTGTGTATGAGTGTGTGCGAGTGTGTGTGCGTTTGTGCGAGTGTGTGCGTGTGTGTGTGCGAGTGCGTGTGAGTGAGTGCAAGTGTGTGCAAATGTGTGCGCGAGTGTGGGCGTGCGAGTGTGTGCTAGTGTGCGCGAGTGTGTGAGTGTGTGCGAGTGTGCATGAGTAAGTGTGTGTGTGAGTGTGTGCGAGTGTTGCCGAGTGTGTGTGTGAGTGTGTAGGACTGTGTGTGCGAGTGTGTGTGTGAGTGTGTGTGTGAGTGTGTGTGTACGAGTGTGTGCAATTTTGTGCGAGTGTGTGTGTGCGAGTGTGTATGAGTAAGTGTGTGCGAATGTGTGCGAGTGTGTGTGCGAGTGTGTGTGCGAGTGTGTGCGTGCGACTGTGTGTGTGTGACTGTGTGCGAGTGTTTGCGTGTGTGTGCGAGTGTGTGTGCGTGTGTACGAGTGTGTGCGAGTGTGTGGGTGTGAGTGTGTGCAAGTGTGTGTGCGAGTGTGTGTGTGAGTGTGTGCGAGTCTGTGTGTGCGAGTGTGTGTGTGCGATTGTGTGTGTGCGATTGTGTATGAGTGTGTGCGAGTATGTGTGTGAGTGTGTGCGAGTGTGTGCGAGTGTGTGCGTGCTAGTGCGTGCGAGTGCGTGCGAGTGAGTGCGAGTGTGTGCAAATGTGTGCGAGAGTGTGCGAGTGTGGGCGTGCGAGAGTGTGAGAGTGTGCGCGAGTGTGCACGAGTGTGTGCGTGTGAGTGTGTGTGTGTGAGTGTGAGTGTGTGCTAGTGTGCATGAGTGTGTGAGTGTGTGCGAGTGTGCGCGAGTGTGCGTGTGAGTGAGTGAGTGTGTGTGCGAGTGTGTGTGAGTGTGTACGAGTGTGTGTGTGAGTGTGTAGGACTGTATGTGCAAGTGTGTGCGAGTGTGTTCGAGTGTGTGAGTGTGTGTGAGTGTGTGTGAGTGTGTGCAAGTGTGTGTGTGAGTGTGTAGGACTGTGTGTGCGAGTGTGTGTGCGAGTGTGTGTGAGTGTGTGTAGGAGTGTGTGTGAGTGTGTGCGATTGTGTGTGTGAGTGTGTAGTACTGTATGTGCGACTGTGTTCGAGTGTGTGTGTGCGAGTGTGTGAGCATGTGTGAGTGTGTGCAAGTGTGTGCGTGCGAGTGTGTGTGTGCGAGTGTGTGTGATTGTGTATGAGTGAGTGTGTGCGAGTGTGTGTGCAAGTGTGTTTGAGTGTGTTTGTGCAAGTGTGTATGAGTGTGTGTGTGCGAGTGTGTGCAAGTGTGTGTGATTGTGTGTGAGTGTGTGTATGAGTGAGTGTGTGCGAGTGTGTGTGAGTGTGTGCAAGTAAGTGTGTGTGAGTGTGTGTGCGAGTGTGTGCATGCGAGTGTGTGCGAGTGTGTGCGAGTGTGTGCGAGTGTGTGAGTGCGAGTGTGTGCGAATGTGTGAGTGCGAGTGTGTGCGAATGTGTGAGTGCGAGTGTGTGCATGCGAGTGTGCACGAGTGTGTGCGTGTAAGTGTGTGCATGCGAGTGTGTGCGAGTGTGCTCGAGTGAATGGGTGCGAGTGTGTGCGAGTGTGCGTGAGTGTGTGTGAGTGTGTATAAGTGAGTGTGTGTGAGTGTGTGCGAGTTTGTGTGCGAGTGTGTGCGAGTGTGTGTGAGTGTGTGCGAGTGTGTGTGTGCGAGTGTGTGCGTGCGAGTGTGTGTGCGAGAGTGTGCGAGTGTGTGCGAGTGTGTGCGAGTGTGTGCATAGGAGCCCGAGTGTGCACGAGTGAGTGTGTGCGAGTGTGTGCGAGTTTGTGTGAGTGTGTGCATGTGAGTGTGTGCGAGCGTGTGCGAGTGTGTGTGAGTGTGTGTGCGAGTGTGTGTGCGAGTGTGTGTGCGAGAGTGTGCGAGTGTGTGCAAATGTGCCCGAGTGTGCACGAGTGAGTGGGTGCGAGTGTGTGCGAGTGTGTGTGAGTGTGTGCATGTGAGTGTGTGCGAACGTGTGCGAGTGTGTGTGCGAGTGTGTGTTCATGTGTGTGTGTGCGAGTGTGTGCGAGTGTGTATGAGTGTGCGTGCGAGTGTGTGCAAGTGTGTGTGAGTGTGTGCGAGTGTGTGTGTGCAAGTATGTGTGTTTGTGTGCGAGTGTGTGCGATTGTGTATAAGTGTGTGCGAGTGTGTGTGAGTGTGTGTGCTAGTGTGTGTGTGCGAGTGTGTTCGATTGTGTGAGTGTGAGTGAGTGTGTATGAGTGTGTGCGAGTGTGTGCCAGTGTGTGCGAGTGTGTGTGCGAGTGTGTGTGATTGTGTGCGAGTGTGTGCGATTGTATGTGTGAGTGTATAGGACTGTATGTGCGAGTGTGTGTGAAAGTGTGTGCGAGTGTGTGCGTGCGAGTGTGTGCGAGTGTGTGCATGCGAGTGTGTGCGAGTGTTTGCGACTGTGTGCGAGTGTTTGAGTGCGAGTGTGTCCGAATGTGTGTGAGTGTGTGCGTGCGAGTGTGCGCGAGTGTGCACGAGTGTGTGCATGTAAGTGTGTGCGTGCGAGTGTGTGCGAGTGTGCTCGAGTGAATGGGTGAGAGTGTGTGCGAGTGTGTGTGAGTGTGTGCGAGTAAGTGTGTGTGAGTGTGTATGAGTGAGTGTGTGTGAGTGTGTGTGTGCGAGTTTGTGTGCGAGTGTGTGCGAGTGAGTGTGTGCGAGTGTGTGCGAGTTTGTGTGCGAGTGTGTGCCAGTGTGTGCGAGTGTGTGTGTGCGAGTGTGTGCAAGTGTGTGCGAGTGTGTGCGAGAGTGTGCGAGTGTGTGTGAGTGTGTGTGTGTGAGTGTGTGTGCAATTGTGTATGAGTGTGTGCGAGTGTGTGTGAGTTTGTGCAAGTGTGTGCGTGCGAGTGAGTGCGGGTGTGTGCGAGTGTGTGTATGCGAGTGTGTGTGCGATTGTGTATGAGTGTGTGTGAGTTTGTGCGAGTGTGTGCGTGTGTGTGCGAGTGCGTGCGAGTACGCGCAAATGTGTGCGAGTGTGGGCGTGCGAGTGTGTGCTAGTGTGCGCGAGTGTGTGAGTGTGTGCGAGTGTGCGGGAGTAAGTGTGTGTGTAAGTGCGTGCAAGTGTTTCCGAGTGTGTGTGTGAGTATGTAGGACTGTGTGTGCAAGTGTGTGCGAGTGTGTATGAGTGTGTGTGTGAGTGTGTGCAAGTGTGTGCGAGTGAGTGTGTGTGAGTGTGTGTGCGAGTGTGTGTGCGAGTGTGTGCGAGTGTGTCCGATTGTGTGTGAGAGTGTGTGGGACTGTGTGTGCGAGTGTGTATGAGTGTGTGTGCGAGTGCGTATGAGTGAGTGTGTGCGAGTGTGTGTTTGCGAGTGTGTGTGCGAGTGTGTGCGAGTGTGTGCGAGTGTGTGCGAGTGTGTATGAGTGTATGTGCGAGTGTGTGCGCGAGTGTGTGTTTTAGAGTGTGTGCAATTGTGTGCGTGTGAGTGTGTGCATGAGTGTGTGCGTGTGAGTGTGCTCGAGTGAGTGGGTGCATGTAAGTGTGTGCGTGCGAGTGTGTGCGAATGTGTGCGAGTGTGTGCGAGCAAGTGTTTGCGTGCGAGTGTGTGCGAGTGTGTGCAAGTGTGTGAGTGTGTGCGCGAGTGTGTGCGAGTGTGTGCAAATGTGCCCGAGTGTGCGCGAGTGTGCACGAGTGAGTGGGTGCGAGTGTGTGTGAGTGTGTATGAGTGTGTGTGCGAGTGTGTGCGCGAGTGTGTGCGCGAGTGTGTGCGAGTGTGTGCGAGTGTGTGCGAGTGTGTGTGATTGTGTGTGTGAGTGTGTAGGACTGTATGTGCGAGTGTGTGCGAGTGTGTATGAGTGTGTGTGTGAGTGTGTGCAAGTGTGTGCGAGTGAGTGTGTGTGAGTGTGTGTGCGAGTGTGTGCGAGTGTGTGCGATTGTGTGTGAGAGTGTGTAGGACTGTATGTGCGAGTGTGTGCGAGTGTGTATGAGTGTGTGTGTGAGTGTGTGCAAGTGTGTGCGAGTGAGTGTGTGTGAGTGTGTGTGCGAGTGTGTGCGAGTGTGTGCGATTGTGTGTGAGAGTGTGTAGGACTGTATGTGCGAGTGTGTGCGAGTGTGTATGAGTGTGTGTGTGATTGTGTGCAAGTGTGTGCGAGTGAGTGTGTGTGAGTGTGTGTGCGAGTGTGTGCATGCGAGTGTGTGCGTGCGAGTGTGCACGAGTGTGCACGAGTGTGTGCGTGTAAGTGTGTGCGTGCGAGTGTGTGCGAGTGTGCTCGAGTGAATGGGTGCAAGTGTGTGCGAGTGTGTATGAGTGTATGTGCGAGTGTGTGCAAGTGAGTGAGAGTGTGTGTGCGAGTGTGTGCAAGTGTGTGCGAGTGAGTGTGTGCAAGTGTGTGTGAGAGTGTGCAAGTGTGTGCGAGTGTGTGTGTGCGAGTGTGTGTGCAATTGTGTATGAGTGTGTGCGAGTGTGTGTGCGTTTGTGCGAGTGTGTGCGTGTGTGTGTGCGAGTGCGTGTGAGTGAGTGCAAGTGTGTGCAAATGTGTGCGTGAGTGTGGGTGTGCGAGTGTGTGCTAGTGTGCGCGAGTGTGTGAGTGTGTGCGAGTGTGCATGAGTAAGTGTGTGTGAGTGTGTGCGAGTGTTGCCGAGTGTGTGTGTGAGTGTGTAGGACTGTGTGTGCAAGTGTGTGCGAGTGTGTGTGTGAGTGTGTGTGTACGAGTGTGTGCAATTTTGTGCAAGTGTGTGTGTGCGAGTGCGTATGAGTAAGTGTGTGCGAATGTGTGCGAGTGTGTGCGATTGTGTGTGTGAGTGTGTAGGACTGTACGTGTGAGTGTGTGCGAATGTGTATGAGTGTGTATGTGAGTGTGTGCAAGTGTGTGCAAGTGAGAGTGTGTGCGTGCGAGTGTGTGCGACTGTGTGCGAGTGTGTGAGTGCGAGTGTGTGCGAATGTGTGCGAGTGTGTACGTGCGAGTGTGCACGAGTGTGCATGAGTGTGTGCGTATAAGTGTGTGCGTGCAAGTGTGTGCGAGTGTGATCGAGTGAATGGGTGCGAGTGTGTGTGAGTGTGTGCGAGTGAGTGTGTGTGAGTGTGTATAAGTGAGTGTGTGTGAGTGTGTGCGTGTGTGCGAGTTTGTGTTCAAGTGTGTATGAGTGTGTGTGTGAGTGTGTGCAAGTGTGTGCGAGTGAGTGTGTGCAAGTGTGTGTGAGAGTGTGCAAGTGTGTGCGAGTGTGTGTGTGCGAGTGTGTGTGCAATTGTGTATGAGTGTGTGCGAGTGTGTGTGCGTTTGTGCGAGTGTTTGCGTGTGTGTGTGCGAGTGCGTGTGAGTGAGTGCAAGTGTGTGCAAATGTGTGCGTGAGTGTGGGTGTGCGAGTGTGTGCTAGTGTGCGCGAGTGTGTGAGTGTGTGCGAGTGTGCATGAGTAAGTGTGTGTGAGTGTGTGCGAGTGTTGCCGAGTGTGTGTGTGAGTGTGTAGGACTGTGTGTGCGAGTGTGTGCGAGTGTGTGTGTGAGTGTGTGTGTACGAGTGTGTGCAATTTTGTGCAACTGTGTGTGTGCGAGTGCGTATGAGTAAGTGTGTGCGAATGTGTGCGAGTGTGTGCGATTGTGTGTGTGAGTGTGTAGGACTGTACGTGTGAGTGTGTGCGAATGTGTATGAGTGTGTATGTGAGTGTGTGCAAGTGTGTGCAAGTGAGAGTGTGTGCGTGCGAGTGTGTGCGACTGTGTGCGAGTGTGTGAGTGCGAGTGTGTGCGAATGTGTGCGAGTGTGTACGTGCGAGTGTGCACGAGTGTGCATGAGTGTGTGCGTATAAGTGTGTGCGTGCAAGTGTGTGCGAGTGTGATCGAGTGAATGGGTGCGAGTGTGTGTGAGTGTGTGCGAGTGAGTGTGTGTGAGTGTGTATAAGTGAGTGTGTGTGAGTGTGTGCGTGTGTGCGAGTTTGTGTGCAAGTGTGTATGAGTGTGTGTGTGAGTGTGTGCAAGTGTGTGCGAGTGAGTGTGTGTGAGTGTGTGTGCGAGTGTGTGTGCGAGTGCGTGCGAGTGTGTGCGATTGTGTGTGAGAGTGTGTAGGACTGTATGTGCGAGTGTGTGCGAGTGTGTATGGGTGTGTGTGATTGTGTGCAAGTGTGTGCAAGTGAGTGTGTGTGCGAGTGTGTGCATGCGAGTGTGCGCGTGCGAGTGTGTGCGAGTGTGTGCGAGTGTGTGAGTGCGAGTGTGTGCAAATGTGTGCGAGTGTGTGCATGCGAGTGTGCACGAGTGTGCACGAGTGTGTGCGTGTAAGTGTGTGCGTGTGAGTGTGTGCGAATGTGTGCGAGTGTGTGCGAGCAAGTGTTTGCGTGCGAGTGTGTGCGAGTGTGTGCAAGTGTGTGAGTGTGTGCGAGTGTGTGTGCGAGTGTGTGCGAGTGTGTGCAAATGTGCCCGAGTGTGCGCGAGTGTGCACGAGTGAGTGGGTGCGAGTGTGTGTGAGTGTGTATGAGTGAGTGTGTGCGTGTGTGCGAGTTTGTGTGCGAGTGAGTGTGTGCGAATGTGTGCGAGTGTGTTTGTGAGTGTGTGTGCGAGTGTGTGTGCGAGTGTGTGCGCAAGTGTGTGCGCGAGTGTGTGCGAGTGTGTGCGAGTGTGTGCGAGTGTGTGTGCGAGTGTGTGCGAGTGTGTGCGATTGTGTGTGTGAGTGTGTAGGACTGTATGTGCGAGTGTGTGCGAGTGTGTATGAGTGTGTGTGTGAGTGTGTGCAAGTGTGCGCGAGTGAGTGTGTGTGAGTGTGTGTGCGAAAGTGTGCGAGTGTGTGCGATTGTGTGTGAAAGTGTGTAGGACTGTATGTGCGAGTGTGTGCGAGTGTGTATGAGTGTGTGTGTGAGTGTGTGCAAGTGTGTGCGAGTGAGTGTGTGTGCGAGTGTGTGCATGTGAGTGTGTGCGTGCGAGTGTGCACGAGTGTGCACGAGTGTGTGCATGTAAGTGTGTGCGTGCGAGTGTGTGCGAGTGTGCTCGAGTGAATGGGTGCGAGTGTGTGCGAGTGTGTGTGAGTGTGTGCGAGTGAGTGTGTGTGAGTGAGTGTGTGTGAGTGTGTGCGAGTTTGTGTGCGAGTGTGTGCGAGTGTGTGCGATTGTGTGTGAGTGTGTGCGAGTGTGTGCGAGTGTGTGCGTGTGAGTGTGTGCGAGTGTGTGAGTGTGTGTGCGAATGTGTGTGCGAGTGTGTGCGAGTGTGTATGAGTGTATGTGCGAGTGTGTGCAAGTGTGTGAGTGTGTGTGTGCGAGTGTGTGCGAGTGAGTGTGTGCGAGTGTGTGCGAGAGTGTTCAAGTGTGTGCGAGTGTGTGTGTGCGAGTGTGTGTGCAATTGTGTATGAGTGTGTGCGAGTGTGTGTGCGTTTGTGCGAGTGTGTGCGTGTGTGTGTGCGAGTGTGTGTGCGAGAGTGTGCGAGTGTGTGCGAGTGTGTGCAAATGTGCCCGAGTGTGCACGAGTGAGTCGGTGCGAGTGTGTGCGAGTGTGTGTGAGTGTGTGCATGTGAGTGTGTGCGAACATGTGCGAGTGTGTGTGCATGTGTGTTCGAGTGTGTGCGAGTGTGTATGAGTGTGCATGCGAGTGTGTGCAAGTGTGTGTGAGTGTGTGCGAGTGTGTGTGTGCAAGTATGTGTGAGTGTGTGCGAGTGTGTGTATGAGTGTGTGTGCGATTGTGCATAAGTGTGTGCGAGTGTGTGTGAGTGTGTGTGCTAGTGTGTGTGTGCGAGTGTGTTCGATTGTGTGAGTGTGAGTGAGTGTGTACGAGTGTGTGCGAGTGTGTGCCAGTGTGTGCGAGTGTGTGTGCGAGTGTGTGTGAGTGTGTGCGAGTGTGTGTGAGTGTGTAGGACTGTATGTGCGAGTGTGTGTGAGTGTGTGTGTGAAAGTGTGTGCGAGTGTGTGCAAGTGTGTGCGAGTGAGTGTGTGCGAGTGTGTGCGAGTGTGTGCGACTGTGTGCAAGTGTGTGCGAGTGTGTGAGTGCGAGTGTGTCCGAATGTGTGCGAGTGTGTGCGTGCGAGTGTGCGCGAGTGTGTGCATGTAAGTGTGTGCGTGCGAGTGTGTGCGAGTGTGCTTGAGTGAATGGGTGAGAGTGTGTGCGAGTGTGTGTGAGTGTGTGCGAGTAAGTGTGTGTGAGTGTGTATGAGTGAGTGTGTGTGAGTGTGTGTGTGCGAGTTTGTGTGCGAGTGTGTGCGAGTGAGTGTGTGCGAGTTTGTGCGAGTTTGTGTGCGAGTGTGTGCCAGTGTGTGCCAGTGTGTGCGAGTGTGTGTGTGCGAGTGTGTGCAAGTGTGTGCGAGTGTGTGCGAGTGTGTGTGCGAGTGTGTGCGAGTGTGTGCGATTGTGTGTGTGAGTGTGTAGGACTGTATGTGCGAGTGTGTGCGAGTGTGTATGAGTGTGTGTGTGAGTGTGTGCAAGTGTGCGCGAGTGAGTGTGTGTGAGTGTGTGTGCGAAAGTGTGCGAGTGTGTGCGATTGTGTGTGAAAGTGTGTAGGACTGTATGTGCGAGTGTGTGCGAGTGTGTATGAGTGTGTGTGTGAGTGTGTGCAAGTGTGTGTGTGCGAGTGTGTGCATGTGAGTGTGTGCGTGCGAGTGTGCACGAGTGTGCACGAGTGTGTGCATGTAAGTGTGTGCGTGCGAGTGTGTGCGAGTGTGCTCAAGTGAATGGGTGCGAGTGTGTGCGAGTGTGTGTGAGTGTGTGCGAGTGAGTGTGTGTGAGTGAGTGTGTGTGAGTGTGTGCGAGTTTGTGTGCGAGTGTGTGCGAGTGTGTGCGATTGTGTGTGAGTGTGTGCGAGTGTGTGCGAGTGTGTGCGTGTGAGTGTGTGCGAGTGTGTGAGTGTGTGTGCGAATGTGTGTGCGAGTGTGTGCGAGTGTGTATGAGTGTATGTGCGAGTGTGTGCAAGTGTGTGAGTGTGTGTGTGCGAGTGAGTGTGTGCGAGTGTGTGCGAGAGTGTTCAAGTGTGTGCGAGTGTGTGTGTGCGAGTGTGTGTGCAATTGTGTATGAGTGTGTGCGAGTGTGTGTGCGTTTGTGCGAGTGTGTGCGTGTGTGTGTGCGAGTGCGTGTGAGTGAGTGCAAGTGTGTGCAAATGTGTGCGCGAGTGTGGGCGTGCGAGTGTGTGCTAGTGTGCGCGAGTGTGTGAGTGTGTGCGAGTGTGCATGAGTAAGTGTGTGTGTGAGTGTGTGCGAGTGTTGCCGAGTGTGTGTGTGAGTGTGTAGGACTGTGTGTGCGAGTGTGTGTGTGAGTGTGTGTGTGAGTGTGTGTGTACGAGTGTGTGCAATTTTGTGCGAGTGTGTGTGTGCGAGTGTGTATGAGTAAGTGTGTGCGAATGTGTGCGAGTGTGTGTGCGAGTGTGTGTGCGAGTGTGTGCGTGCGACTGTGTGTGTGTGACTGTGTGCGAGTGTTTGCGTGTGTGTGCGAGTGTGTGTGCGTGTGTACGAGTGTGTGCGAGTGTGTGGGTGTGAGTGTGTGCAAGTGTGTGTGAGTGTGTGTGAGTGTGTGCGAGTCTGTGTGTGCGAGTGTGTGTGTGCGATTGTGTGTGTGCGATTGTGTATGAGTGTGTGCGAGTATGTGTGTGAGTGTGTGCGAGTGTGTGCGAGTGTGTGCGTGCTAGTGCGTGCGAGTGCGTGCGAGTGAGTGCGAGTGTGTGCAAATGTGTGCGAGAGTGTGCGAGTGTGGGCGTGCGAGAGTGTGCGAGTGTGCGCGAGTGTGCACGAGTGTGTGCGTGTGAGTGTGTGTGTGTGAGTGTGAGTGTGTGCTAGTGTGCATGAGTGTGTGAGTGTGTGCGAGTGTGCGCGAGTGTGCGTGTGAGTGAGTGAGTGTGTGTGCGAGTGTGTGTGAGTGTGTACGAGTGTGTGTGTGAGTGTGTAGGACTGTATGTGCAAGTGTGTGCGAGTGTGTTCGAGTGTGTGAGTGTGTGTGAGTGTGTGTGAGTGTGTGCAAGTGTGTGTGTGAGTGTGTAGGACTGTGTGTGCGAGTGTGTGTGCGAGTGTGTGTGAGTGTGTGTAGGAGTGTGTGTGAGTGTGTGCGATTGTGTGTGTGAGTGTGTAGTACTGTATGTGCGACTGTGTTCGAGTGTGTGTGTGCGAGTGTGTGAGCATGTGTGAGTGTGTGCAAGTGTGTGCGTGCGAGTGTGTGTGTGCGAGTGTGTGTGATTGTGTATGAGTGAGTGTGTGCGAGTGTGTGTGCAAGTGTGTTTGAGTGTGTTTGTGCAAGTGTGTATGAGTGTGTGTGTGCGAGTGTGTGCAAGTGTGTGTGATTGTGTGTGAGTGTGTGTATGAGTGAGTGTGTGCGAGTGTGTGTGAGTGTGTGCAAGTAAGTGTGTGTGAGTGTGTGTGCGAGTGTGTGCATGCGAGTGTGTGCGAGTGTGTGCGAGTGTGTGCGAGTGTGTGAGTGCGAGTGTGTGCGAATGTGTGAGTGCGAGTGTGTGCGAATGTGTGCGAGTGTGTGCATGCGAGTGTGCACGAGTGTGTGCGTGTAAGTGTGTGCATGCGAGTGTGTGCGAGTGTGCTCGAGTGAATGGGTGCGAGTGTGTGCGAGTGTGCGTGAGTGTGTGTGAGTGTGTATAAGTGAGTGTGTGTGAGTGTGTGCGAGTTTGTGTGCGAGTGTGTGCGAGTGTGTGTGAGTGTGTGCGAGTGTGTGTGTGCGAGTGTGTGCGTGCGAGTGTGTGTGCGAGAGTGTGCGAGTGTGTGCGAGTGTGTGCGAGTGTGTGCATAGGAGCCCGAGTGTGCACGAGTGAGTGTGTGCGAGTGTGTGCGAGTTTGTGTGAGTGTGTGCATGTGAGTGTGTGCGAGCGTGTGCGAGTGTGTGTGAGTGTGTGTGCGAGTGTGTGTGCGAGTGTGTGTGCGAGAGTGTGCGAGTGTGTGCAAATGTGCCCGAGTGTGCACGAGTGAGTGGGTGCGAGTGTGTGCGAGTGTGTGTGAGTGTGTGCATGTGAGTGTGTGCGAACGTGTGCGAGTGTGTGTGCGAGTGTGTGTTCATGTGTGTGTGTGCGAGTGTGTGCGAGTGTGTATGAGTGTGCGTGCGAGTGTGTGCAAGTGTGTGTGAGTGTGTGCGAGTGTGTGTGTGCAAGTATGTGTGTTTGTGTGCGAGTGTGTGCGATTGTGTATAAGTGTGTGCGAGTGTGTGTGAGTGTGTGTGCTAGTGTGTGTGTGCGAGTGTGTTCGATTGTGTGAGTGTGAGTGAGTGTGTATGAGTGTGTGCGAGTGTGTGCCAGTGTGTGCGAGTGTGTGTGCGAGTGTGTGTGATTGTGTGCGAGTGTGTGCGATTGTATGTGTGAGTGTATAGGACTGTATGTGCGAGTGTGTGTGAAAGTGTGTGCGAGTGTGTGCGTGCGAGTGTGTGCGAGTGTGTGCATGCGAGTGTGTGCGAGTGTTTGCGACTGTGTGCGAGTGTTTGAGTGCGAGTGTGTCCGAATGTGTGTGAGTGTGTGCGTGCGAGTGTGCGCGAGTGTGCACGAGTGTGTGCATGTAAGTGTGTGCGTGCGAGTGTGTGCGAGTGTGCTCGAGTGAATGGGTGAGAGTGTGTGCGAGTGTGTGTGAGTGTGTGCGAGTAAGTGTGTGTGAGTGTGTATGAGTGAGTGTGTGTGAGTGTGTGTGTGCGAGTTTGTGTGCGAGTGTGTGCGAGTGAGTGTGTGCGAGTGTGTGCGAGTTTGTGTGCGAGTGTGTGCCAGTGTGTGCGAGTGTGTGTGTGCGAGTGTGTGCAAGTGTGTGCGAGTGTGTGCGAGAGTGTGCGAGTGTGTGTGAGTGTGTGTGTGCGAGTGTGTGTGCAATTGTGTATGAGTGTGTGCGAGTGTGTGTGAGTTTGTGCAAGTGTGTGCGTGCGAGTGAGTGCGGGTGTGTGCGAGTGTGTGTATGCGAGTGTGTGTGCGATTGTGTATGAGTGTGTGTGAGTTTGTGCGAGTGTGTGCGTGTGTGTGCGAGTGCGTGCGAGTACGCGCAAATGTGTGCGAGTGTGGGCGTGCGAGTGTGTGCTAGTGTGCGCGAGTGTGTGAGTGTGTGCGAGTGTGCGGGAGTAAGTGTGTGTGTAAGTGCGTGCAAGTGTTTCCGAGTGTGTGTGTGAGTATGTAGGACTGTGTGTGCAAGTGTGTGCGAGTGTGTATGAGTGTGTGTGTGAGTGTGTGCAAGTGTGTGCGAGTGAGTGTGTGTGAGTGTGTGTGCGAGTGTGTGTGCGAGTGTGTGCGAGTGTGTCCGATTGTGTGTGAGAGTGTGTGGGACTGTGTGTGCGAGTGTGTATGAGTGTGTGTGCGAGTGCGTATGAGTGAGTGTGTGCGAGTGTGTGTTTGCGAGTGTGTGTGCGAGTGTGTGCGAGTGTGTGCGAGTGTGTGCGAGTGTGTATGAGTGTATGTGCGAGTGTGTGCGCGAGTGTGTGTTTTAGAGTGTGTGCAATTGTGTGCGTGTGAGTGTGTGCATGAGTGTGTGCGTGTGAGTGTGCTCGAGTGAGTGGGTGCGTGTAAGTGTGTGCGTGCGAGTGTGTGCGAATGTGTGCGAGTGTGTGCGAGCAAGTGTTTGCGTGCGAGTGTGTGCGAGTGTGTGCAAGTGTGTGAGTGTGTGCGCGAGTGTGTGCGAGTGTGTGCAAATGTGCCCGAGTGTGCGCGAGTGTGCACGAGTGAGTGGGTGCGAGTGTGTGTGAGTGTGTATGAGTGTGTGTGCGAGTGTGTGCGCGAGTGTGTGCGCGAGTGTGTGCGAGTGTGTGCGAGTGTGTGCGAGTGTGTGTGATTGTGTGTGTGAGTGTGTAGGACTGTATGTGCGAGTGTGTGCGAGTGTGTATGAGTGTGTGTGTGAGTGTGTGCAAGTGTGTGCGAGTGAGTGTGTGTGAGTGTGTGTGCGAGTGTGTGCGAGTGTGTGCGATTGTGTGTGAGAGTGTGTAGGACTGTATGTGCGAGTGTGTGCGAGTGTGTATGAGTGTGTGTGTGAGTGTGTGCAAGTGTGTGCGAGTGAGTGTGTGTGAGTGTGTGTGCGAGTGTGTGCGAGTGTGTGCGATTGTGTGTGAGAGTGTGTAGGACTGTATGTGCGAGTGTGTGCGAGTGTGTATGAGTGTGTGTGTGATTGTGTGCAAGTGTGTGCGAGTGAGTGTGTGTGAGTGTGTGTGCAAGTGTGTGCATGCGAGTGTGTGCGTGCGAGTGTGCACGAGTGTGCACGAGTGTGTGCGTGTAAGTGTGTGCGTGCGAGTGTGTGCGAGTGTGCTCGAGTGAATGGGTGCAAGTGTGTGCGAGTGTGTGTGAGTGTGTGCGAGTGAGTGTGTGCGAGTGAGTGTGTGTGTGCGAGTTTGTGTGCGAGTGTGTGCGAGTGAGTGTGTGCGAGTGTGTGCGATTGTGTGCGAGTGTGTGCGAGTGTGTGCGAGTGTGTGCGAGTGTGTGCGTGTGAGTGCGTGCGAGTGTGTGCAAGTGTGTGCGAGTGTGTGCGAGTGTGTGAGTGTGTGCGCGAATGTGTGTGCGAGTGTGTATGTGCGAGTGTGTGCAAGTGTGTGAGAGTGCGTGTGAGTGTGTGTGTGCGAGTGTGTGCGAGTGAGTGTGTGCGAGTGTGTGCGAGAGTGTTCAAGTGTGTGCGAGTGTGTGTGTGCGAGTGTGTGTGCAATTGTGTATGAGTGTGTGCGCGTTTGTGCGAGTGTGTGCGTGTGTGTGTGAGTGCGTGTGAGTGATTGCAAGTGTTTGCAAATGTGTGCGCGAGTGTGGGCGTGCGAGTGTGTGCTAGTGTGCGCGAGTGTGTGAGTGTGTGCGAGTGTGCATGAGTAAGTGTGTGTGCGAGTGTTGCCGAGTGTGTGTGTGAGTGTGTAGGACTGTGTGTTCGAGTGTGTGTGTGAGTGTGTGTGTACGAGTGTGTGCAATTTTGTGCGAGTGTGTGTGTGCGAGTGCGTATGAGTAAGTGTGTGCAAATGTGTGCGAGTGTGTGCGAGTGTGTGTGCGAGTGTGTGTGCGAGTGTGTGCGTGCGACTGTGTGTGTGTGACTGTGTGCGAGTGTGTGCGAGTGTTTTCGTGTGTGTGCGAGTGTGTGTGCGTGTGTACGAGTCTGTGCGAGTGTGTGGGTGCGAGTGTGTGCAAGTGTGTGAGTGTGTGTGTGAGTGTGTGTGAATGTGTGCGAGTCTGTGTGTGCGAGTGTGTGTGTGCGATTGTGTGTGTGCGATTGTGTATGAGTGTGTGCGAGTATGTGTGTGAGTGTGTGCGAGTGTGTGCGAGTGTGTGCGTGCGAGTGAGTGCGAGTGTGTGCAAATGTGTGCGAGAGTGTGCGAGTGTGGGCGTGCGAGTGTGTGCGAGTGTGTGCGTGTGAGTGTGTGTGTGTGAGTGTGAGTGTGTGCTAGTGTGTGCGAGTGTGTGCGTGTGAGTGCGTGCGAGTGTGTGCAAGTGTGTGCGAGTGTGTGCGAGTGTGTGAGTGTGTGCGCGAATGTGTGTGCGAGTGTGTATGTGCGAGTGTGTGCAAGTGTGTGAGAGTGTGTGTGAGCGTGTGTGTGCGAGTGTGTGCGAGTGAGTGTGTGCGAGTGTGTGCGAGAGTGTTCAAGTGTGTGCGAGTGTGTGTGTGCGAGTGTGTGTGCAATTGTGTATGAGTGTGTGCGCGTTTGTGCGAGTGTGTGCGTGTGTGTGTGAGTGCGTGTGAGTGAGTGCAAGTGTGTGCAAATGTGTGCGCGAGTGTGGGCGTGCGAGTGTGTGCTAGTGTGCGCAAGTGTGTGAGTGTGTGCGAGTGTGCATGAGTAAGTGTGTGTGTGAGTGTGTGCGAGTGTTGCCGAGTGTGTGTGTGAGTGTGTAGGACTGTGTGTGCGAGTGTGTGTGTGAGTGTGTGTGTACGAGTGTGTGCAATTTTGTGCGAGTGTGTGTGTGCGAGTGCGTATGAGTAAGTGTGTGCAAATGTGTGCGAGTGTGTGTGCGAGTGTGTGCGCGAGTGTGTGTGCGAGTGTGTGCGTGCGACTGTGTGTGTGGGACTGTGTGCGAGTGTGTGCGAGTGTTTGCGTGTGTGTGCGAGTGTGTGTGCGTGTGTACGAGTCTGTGCGAGTGTGTGGGTGCGAGTGTGTGCAAGTGTGTGAGTGTGTGTGTGAGTGTGTGTGAATGTGTGCGAGTCTGTGTGTGCGAGTGTGTGTGTGCGATTGTGTGTGTGCGATTGTGTATGAGTGTGTGCGAGTATGTGTGTGAGTGTGTGCGAGTGTGTGCGAGTGTGTGCGTGCGAGTGAGTGCGAGTGTGTGCAAATGTGTGCGAGAGTGTGCGAGTGTGGGCGTGCGAGTGTGTGCGAGTGTGTGCGTGTGAGTGTGTGTGTGTGAGTGTGAGTGTGTGCTAGTGTGCATGAGTGTGTGAGTGTGTGCGAGTGTGCGCGAGTGTGCGTGTGAGTGAGTGAGTGTGTGTGCGAGTGTGTGTGAGTGTGTACGAGTGTGTGTAGGAGTGTGTGCGAGTGTGTGCGATTGTGTGTGTGAGTGTGTAGGACTGTATGTGCAAGTGTGTGCAAGTGTGTTCGAGTGTGTGAGTGTGTGTGAGTGTGTGCAAGTGTGTGTGAGTGTGTAGGACTGTGTGTGCGAGTGTGTGTGCGAGTGTGTGCGAGTGTGTGTGAGTGTGTGTAGGAGTGTGTGTGTGTGTGTGCGATTGTGTGTGAGTGTGTAGTACTGTATGTGCGACTGTGTTCGAGTGTGTGTGTGCGAGTGTGTGAGCATGTGTGAGTGTGTGCAAGTGTGTGCGTGTGAGTGTATGTGTGCGAGTGTGTGTGATTGTGTATGAGTGAGTGTGTGCAAGTGTGTTGAGTGTGTTTGTGCAAGTGTGTATGAGTGTGTGTATGCGAGTGTGTGCAAGTGTGTGTGATTGTGTGTGAGTGTGTGTATGAGTGAGTGTGTGCGAGTGTGTGTGAGTGTGTGCGCGAGTGTGTGCGTGAGTGTGTGCGCGAGAGTGTGTGCGAGTGTGTGTGAGTGTGTGCGATTGTGTGTGTGCGAGTGTGTGTGAGTGTGTGCGAGTGTGTGTGTGCGAGTGTGTGCGTGCGAGTGTGTGTGCGAGAGTGTGCGAGTGTGTGCGAGTGTGTGCATATGTGCCCGAGTGTGCACGAGTGAGTGTGTGCGAGTGTGTGCGAGTGTGTGTGAGTGTGTGCGAGCGTGTGCGAGTGTGTGTGAGTGTGTGTGCGAGTGTGTGTGCGAGAGTGTGCGAGTGTGTGCAAATGTGCCCGAGTGTGCACGAGTGAGTGGGTGCGAGTGTGTGCGAGTGTGTGTGCGAACGTGTGCGAGTGTGTGTGCATGTGTGTGCGAGTGTGTGCAAGTGTGTATGAGTGTGCGTGCGAGTGTGTGCAAGTGTGTGCGAGTGTGTGCAAGTGTGTGTGAGTGTGTGCGAGTGTGTGTGTGCAAGTATGTGTGTTTGTGTGCGAGTGTGTGCGATTGTGTATAAGTGTGTGCGAGTGTGTGTGAGTGTGTGTGCTAGTGTGTGTGTGCGAGTGTGTTCGATTGTGTGAGTGTGAGTGAGTGTGTATGAGTGTGTGCGAGTGTGTGCCAGTGTGTGCGAGTGTGTGTGCGAGTGTGTGTGATTGTGTGCGAGTGTGTGCGATTGTATGTGTGAGTGTGTAGGACTGTATGTGCGAGTGTGTGTGAAAGTGTGTGCGAGTGTGTGCGTGCGAGTGTGTGCGAGTGTGTGCATGCGAGTGTGTGCGAGTGTTTGCGACTGTGTGCGAGTGTTTGAGTGCGAGTGTGTCCGAATGTGTGTGAGTGTGTGCGTGCGAGTGTGCGCGAGTGTGCACGAGTGTGTGCATGTAAGTGTGTGCGTGCGAGTGTGTGCGAGTGTGCTCGAGTGAATGGGTGAGAGTGTGTGCGAGTGTGTGCGAGTGTGTGCGAGTAAGTGTGTGTGAGTGTGTATGAGTGAGTGTGTGTGAGTGTGTGTGTGCGAGTTTGTGTGCGAGTGTGTGCGAGTGAGTGTGTGCGAGTGTGTGCGAGTTTGTGTGCGAGTGTGTGCCAGTGTGTGCGAGTGTGTGTGTGCGAGTGTGTGCAAGTGTGTGCGAGTGTGTGCGAGAGTGTGCGAGTGTGTGTGAGTGTGTGTGTGCGAGTGTGTGTGCAATTGTGTATGAGTGTGTGCGAGTGTGTGTGAGTTTGTGCAAGTGTGTGCGTGCGAGTGAGTGCGGGTGTGTGCGAGTGTGTGTATGCGAGTGTGTGTGCGATTGTGTATGAGTGTGTGTGAGTTTGTGCGAGTGTGTGCGTGTGTGTGCGAGTGCGTGCGAGTACGCGCAAATGTGTGCGAGTGTGGGCGTGCGAGTGTGTGCTAGTGTGCGCGAGTGTGTGAGTGTGTGCGAGTGTGCGTGAGTAAGTGTGTGTGTAAGTGCGTGCAAGTGTTTCCGAGTGTGTGTGAGTATGTAGGACTGTGTGTGCGAGTGTGTGCGAGTGTGTATGAGTGTGTGTGTGAGTGTGTGCAAGTGTGTGCGAGTGAGTGTGTGTGAGTGTGTGTGCGAGTGTGTGTGCGAGTGTGTGCGAGTGTGTGCGATTGTGTGTGAGAGTGTGTGGGACTGTATGTGCGAGTGTGTGCGAGTGTGTATGAGTGTGTGTGCGAGTGCGTATGAGTGAGTGTGTGCGAGTGTGTGTTTGCGAGTGTGTGTGCGAGTGTGTGCGAGTGTGTGCGAGTGTGTGCGAGTGTGTATGAGTGTATGTGCGAGTGTGTGCGCGAGTGTGTGTTTTAGAGTGTGTGCAATTGTGTGCGTGTGAGTGTGTGCATGAGTGTGTGCGTGCGAGTGTGCTCGAGTGAGTGGGTGCGTGTAAGTGTGTGCGTGCGAGTGTGTGCGAATGTGTGCGAGTGTGTGCGAGCAAGTGTTTGCGTGCGAGTGTGTGCGAGTGTGTGCAAGTGTGTGAGTGTGTGCATGCGAGTGTGCACGAGTGTGTGCGTGTAAGAGTTTGTGCGAGTGTGCTCGAGTGAATGGGTGCGAGTGTGTGCGAGTGTGTGTGAGTGTGTATAAGTGAGTGTGTGTGAGTGTGTGCGAGTTTGTGTGCGAGTGTGTGTGAGTCAGTGTGCGAGTGTGTGTGAGTGTGTGCGAGTGTGTGTGTGCGAGTGTGTGCGTGCGAGTGTGTGTGCGAGAGTGTGCGAGTGTGTGCGAGTGTGTGCGAGTGTGTGCATAGGAGCCCGAGTGTGCACGAGTGAGTGTGTGCGAGTGTGTGCGAGTTTGTGTGAGTGTGTGCATGTGAGTGTGTGCGAGCGTGTGCGAGTGTGTGTGAGTGTGTGTGCGAGTGTGTGTGCGAGTGTGTGTGCGAGAGTGTGCGAGTGTGTGCAAATGTGCCCGAGTGTGCACGAGTGAGTGGGTGCAAGTGTGTGCGAGTGTGTGTGAGTGTGTGCATGTGAGTGTGTGCGAACGTGTGCGAGTGTGTGTGCGAGTGTGTGTTCATGTGTGTGTGTGCGAGTGTGTGCGAGTGTGTATGAGTGTGCGTGCGAGTGTGTGCAAGTGTGTGTGAGTGTGTGCGAGTGTGCTCGAGTGAATGGGTGAGAGTGTGTGCGAGTGTGTGTGAGTGTGTGCGAGTAAGTGTGTGTGAGTGTGTATGAGTGAGTGTGTGTGAGTGTGTGTGTGCGAGTTTGTGTGCGAGTGTGTGCGAGTGAGTGTGTGCGAGTGTGTGCGAGTTTGTGTGCGAGTGTGTGCCAGTGTGTGCGAGTGTGTGTGTGCGAGTGTGTGCAAGTGTGTGCGAGTGTGTGCGAGAGTGTACGAGTGTGTGTGAGTGTGTGTGTGCGAGTGTGTGTGCAATTGTGTATGAGTGTGTGCGAGTGTGTGTGAGTTTGTGCAAGTGTGTGCGTGCGAGTGAGTGCGGGTGTGTGCGAGTGTGTGTATGCGAGTGTGTGTGCGATTGTGTATGAGTGTGTGTGAGTTTGTGCGAGTGTGTGCGTGTGTGTGCGAGTGCGTGCGAGTACGCGCAAATGTGTGCGAGTGTGGGCGTGCGAGTGTGTGCTAGTGTGCGCGAGTGTGTGAGTGTGTGCGAGTGTGCGGGAGTAAGTGTGTGTGTAAGTGCGTGCAAGTGTTTCCGAGTGTGTGTGTGAGTATGTAGGACTGTGTGTGCGAGTGTGTGCGAGTGTGTATGAGTGTGTGCAAGTGTGTGCGAGTGAGTGTGTGTGAGTGTGTGTGCGAGTGTGTGTGCGAGTGTGTCCGATTGTGTGTGAGAGTGTGTGGGACTGTGTGTGCGAGTGTGTATGAGTGTGTGTGCGAGTGCGTATGAGTGAGTGTGTGCGAGTGTGTGTTTGCGAGTGTGTGTGCGAGTGTGTGCGAATGTGTGCGAGTGTGTATGAGTGTATGTGCGAGTGTGCGCGCGAGTGTGTGTTTTAGAGTGTGTGCAATTGTGTGCGTGTGAGTGTGTGCATGAGTGTGTGCGTGTGAGTGTGCTCGAGTGAGTGGGTGCGTGTAAGTGTGTGCGTGCGAGTGTGTGCGAATGTGTGCGAGTGTGTGCGAGCAAGTGTTTGCGTGCGAGTGTGTGCGAGTGTGTGCAAGTGTGTGAGTGTGTGCGCGAGTGTGTGCGAGTGTGTGCAAATGTGCCCGAGTGTGCGCGAGTGTGCACGAGTGAGTGGGTGCGAGTGTGTGTGAGAGTGTATGAGTGTGTGCGCGAGTGTGTGCGAGTGTGTGCGAGTGTGTGCGAGTGTGTGCGAGTGTGTGTGCGAGTGTGTGCGAGTGTGTGCGATTGTGTGTGTGAGTGTGTAGGACTGTATGTGCGAGTGTGTGCGAGTGTGTATGAGTGTGTGTGTGAGTGTGTGCAAGTGTGTGCGAGTGAGTGTGTGTGAGTGTGTGTGCGAGTGTGTGCGAGTGTGTGCGATTGTGTGTGAGAGTGTGTAGGACTGTATGTGCGAGTGTGTGCGAGTGTGTATGAGTGTGTGTGTGAGTGTGTGCAAGTGTGTGCGAGTGAGTGTGTGTGAGTGTGTGTGCGAGTGTGTGCGATTGTGTGTGAGAGTGTGTAGGACTGTATGTGCGAGTGTGTGCGAGTGTGTATGAGTGTGTGTGTGAGTGTGTGCAAGTGTGTGCGAGTGAGTGTGTGTGAGTGTGTGTGAGTGTGTGCGAGTTTGTGTGCGAGTGTGTGCGAGTGAGTGTGTGCGAGTGTGTGCGATTGTGTGTGAGTGTGTGCGAGTGTGTGCGAGTGTGTGCGAGTGTGTGCGAGTGTGTGCGAGTGTGTGCGTGTGAGTGCGTGCGAGTGTGTGCAAGTGTGTGCGAGTGTGTGCGAGTGTGTGAGTGTGTGCGCGAATGTGTGTGCGAGTGTGTATGTGCGAGTGTGTGAGAGTGTGTGTGAGTGTGTGTGTGCGAGTGAGTGTGTGCGAGTGTGTGCAAGTGTGTGCGAGTGTGTGCGAGTGTGTGTGCGAGTGTGTGCGAGTGTGTGCGATTGTGTGTGTGAGTGTGTAGGACTGTATGTGCGAGTGTGTGCGAGTGTGTATGAGTGTGTGTGTGAGTGTGTGCAAGTGTGCGCGAGTGAGTGTGTGTGAGTGTGTGTGCGAAAGTGTGCGAGTGTGTGCGATTGTGTGTGAAAGTGTGTAGGACTGTATGTGCGAGTGTGTGCGAGTGTGTATGAGTGTGTGTGTGAGTGTGTGCAAGTGTGTGTGTGCGAGTGTGTGCATGTGAGTGTGTGCGTGCGAGTGTGCACGAGTGTGCACGAGTGTGTGCATGTAAGTGTGTGCGTGCGAGTGTGTGCGAGTGTGCTCAAGTGAATGGGTGCGAGTGTGTGCGAGTGTGTGTGAGTGTGTGCGAGTGAGTGTGTGTGAGTGAGTGTGTGTGAGTGTGTGCGAGTTTGTGTGCGAGTGTGTGCGAGTGTGTGCGATTGTGTGTGAGTGTGTGCGAGTGTGTGCGAGTGTGTGCGTGTGAGTGTGTGCGAGTGTGTGAGTGTGTGTGCGAATGTGTGTGCGAGTGTGTGCGAGTGTGTATGAGTGTATGTGCGAGTGTGTGCAAGTGTGTGAGTGTGTGTGTGCGAGTGAGTGTGTGCGAGTGTGTGCGAGAGTGTTCAAGTGTGTGCGAGTGTGTGTGTGCGAGTGTGTGTGCAATTGTGTATGAGTGTGTGCGAGTGTGTGTGCGTTTGTGCGAGTGTGTGCGTGTGTGTGTGCGAGTGCGTGTGAGTGAGTGCAAGTGTGTGCAAATGTGTGCGCGAGTGTGGGCGTGCGAGTGTGTGCTAGTGTGCGCGAGTGTGTGAGTGTGTGCGAGTGTGCATGAGTAAGTGTGTGTGTGAGTGTGTGCGAGTGTTGCCGAGTGTGTGTGTGAGTGTGTAGGACTGTGTGTGCGAGTGTGTGTGTGAGTGTGTGTGTGAGTGTGTGTGTACGAGTGTGTGCAATTTTGTGCGAGTGTGTGTGTGCGAGTGTGTATGAGTAAGTGTGTGCGAATGTGTGCGAGTGTGTGTGCGAGTGTGTGTGCGAGTGTGTGCGTGCGACTGTGTGTGTGTGACTGTGTGCGAGTGTTTGCGTGTGTGTGCGAGTGTGTGTGCGTGTGTACGAGTGTGTGCGAGTGTGTGGGTGTGAGTGTGTGCAAGTGTGTGTGAGTGTGTGTGAGTGTGTGCGAGTCTGTGTGTGCGAGTGTGTGTGTGCGATTGTGTGTGTGCGATTGTGTATGAGTGTGTGCGAGTATGTGTGTGAGTGTGTGCGAGTGTGTGCGAGTGTGTGCGTGCTAGTGCGTGCGAGTGCGTGCGAGTGAGTGCGAGTGTGTGCAAATGTGTGCGAGAGTGTGCGAGTGTGGGCGTGCGAGAGTGTGCGAGTGTGCGCGAGTGTGCACGAGTGTGTGCGTGTGAGTGTGTGTGTGTGAGTGTGAGTGTGTGCTAGTGTGCATGAGTGTGTGAGTGTGTGCGAGTGTGCGCGAGTGTGCGTGTGAGTGAGTGAGTGTGTGTGCGAGTGTGTGTGAGTGTGTACGAGTGTGTGTGTGAGTGTGTAGGACTGTATGTGCAAGTGTGTGCGAGTGTGTTCGAGTGTGTGAGTGTGTGTGAGTGTGTGTGAGTGTGTGCAAGTGTGTGTGTGAGTGTGTAGGACTGTGTGTGCGAGTGTGTGTGCGAGTGTGTGTGAGTGTGTGTAGGAGTGTGTGTGAGTGTGTGCGATTGTGTGTGTGAGTGTGTAGTACTGTATGTGCGACTGTGTTCGAGTGTGTGTGTGCGAGTGTGTGAGCATGTGTGAGTGTGTGCAAGTGTGTGCGTGCGAGTGTGTGTGTGCGAGTGTGTGTGATTGTGTATGAGTGAGTGTGTGCGAGTGTGTGTGCAAGTGTGTTTGAGTGTGTTTGTGCAAGTGTGTATGAGTGTGTGTGTGCGAGTGTGTGCAAGTGTGTGTGATTGTGTGTGAGTGTGTGTATGAGTGAGTGTGTGCGAGTGTGTGTGAGTGTGTGCAAGTAAGTGTGTGTGAGTGTGTGTGCGAGTGTGTGCATGCGAGTGTGTGCGAGTGTGTGCGAGTGTGTGCGAGTGTGTGAGTGCGAGTGTGTGCGAATGTGTGAGTGCGAGTGTGTGCGAATGTGTGCGAGTGTGTGCATGCGAGTGTGCACGAGTGTGTGCGTGTAAGTGTGTGCATGCGAGTGTGTGCGAGTGTGCTCGAGTGAATGGGTGCGAGTGTGTGCGAGTGTGCGTGAGTGTGTGTGAGTGTGTATAAGTGAGTGTGTGTGAGTGTGTGCGAGTTTGTGTGCGAGTGTGTGCGAGTGTGTGTGAGTGTGTGCGAGTGTGTGTGTGCGAGTGTGTGCGTGCGAGTGTGTGTGCGAGAGTGTGCGAGTGTGTGCGAGTGTGTGCGAGTGTGTGCATAGGAGCCCGAGTGTGCACGAGTGAGTGTGTGCGAGTGTGTGCGAGTTTGTGTGAGTGTGTGCATGTGAGTGTGTGCGAGCGTGTGCGAGTGTGTGTGAGTGTGTGTGCGAGTGTGTGTGCGAGTGTGTGTGCGAGAGTGTGCGAGTGTGTGCAAATGTGCCCGAGTGTGCACGAGTGAGTGGGTGCGAGTGTGTGCGAGTGTGTGTGAGTGTGTGCATGTGAGTGTGTGCGAACGTGTGCGAGTGTGTGTGCGAGTGTGTGTTCATGTGTGTGTGTGCGAGTGTGTGCGAGTGTGTATGAGTGTGCGTGCGAGTGTGTGCAAGTGTGTGTGAGTGTGTGCGAGTGTGTGTGTGCAAGTATGTGTGTTTGTGTGCGAGTGTGTGCGATTGTGTATAAGTGTGTGCGAGTGTGTGTGAGTGTGTGTGCTAGTGTGTGTGTGCGAGTGTGTTCGATTGTGTGAGTGTGAGTGAGTGTGTATGAGTGTGTGCGAGTGTGTGCCAGTGTGTGCGAGTGTGTGTGCGAGTGTGTGTGATTGTGTGCGAGTGTGTGCGATTGTATGTGTGAGTGTATAGGACTGTATGTGCGAGTGTGTGTGAAAGTGTGTGCGAGTGTGTGCGTGCGAGTGTGTGCGAGTGTGTGCATGCGAGTGTGTGCGAGTGTTTGCGACTGTGTGCGAGTGTTTGAGTGCGAGTGTGTCCGAATGTGTGTGAGTGTGTGCGTGCGAGTGTGCGCGAGTGTGCACGAGTGTGTGCATGTAAGTGTGTGCGTGCGAGTGTGTGCGAGTGTGCTCGAGTGAATGGGTGAGAGTGTGTGCGAGTGTGTGTGAGTGTGTGCGAGTAAGTGTGTGTGAGTGTGTATGAGTGAGTGTGTGTGAGTGTGTGTGTGCGAGTTTGTGTGCGAGTGTGTGCGAGTGAGTGTGTGCGAGTGTGTGCGAGTTTGTGTGCGAGTGTGTGCCAGTGTGTGCGAGTGTGTGTGTGCGAGTGTGTGCAAGTGTGTGCGAGTGTGTGCGAGAGTGTGCGAGTGTGTGTGAGTGTGTGTGTGCGAGTGTGTGTGCAATTGTGTATGAGTGTGTGCGAGTGTGTGTGAGTTTGTGCAAGTGTGTGCGTGCGAGTGAGTGCGGGTGTGTGCGAGTGTGTGTATGCGAGTGTGTGTGCGATTGTGTATGAGTGTGTGTGAGTTTGTGCGAGTGTGTGCGTGTGTGTGCGAGTGCGTGCGAGTACGCGCAAATGTGTGCGAGTGTGGGCGTGCGAGTGTGTGCTAGTGTGCGCGAGTGTGTGAGTGTGTGCGAGTGTGCGGGAGTAAGTGTGTGTGTAAGTGCGTGCAAGTGTTTCCGAGTGTGTGTGTGAGTATGTAGGACTGTGTGTGCAAGTGTGTGCGAGTGTGTATGAGTGTGTGTGTGAGTGTGTGCAAGTGTGTGCGAGTGAGTGTGTGTGAGTGTGTGTGCGAGTGTGTGTGCGAGTGTGTGCGAGTGTGTCCGATTGTGTGTGAGAGTGTGTGGGACTGTGTGTGCGAGTGTGTATGAGTGTGTGTGCGAGTGCGTATGAGTGAGTGTGTGCGAGTGTGTGTTTGCGAGTGTGTGTGCGAGTGTGTGCGAGTGTGTGCGAGTGTGTGCGAGTGTGTATGAGTGTATGTGCGAGTGTGTGCGCGAGTGTGTGTTTTAGAGTGTGTGCAATTGTGTGCGTGTGAGTGTGTGCATGAGTGTGTGCGTGTGAGTGTGCTCGAGTGAGTGGGTGCGTGTAAGTGTGTGCGTGCGAGTGTGTGCGAATGTGTGCGAGTGTGTGCGAGCAAGTGTTTGCGTGCGAGTGTGTGCGAGTGTGTGCAAGTGTGTGAGTGTGTGCGCGAGTGTGTGCGAGTGTGTGCAAATGTGCCCGAGTGTGCGCGAGTGTGCACGAGTGAGTGGGTGCGAGTGTGTGTGAGTGTGTATGAGTGTGTGTGCGAGTGTGTGCGCGAGTGTGTGCGCGAGTGTGTGCGAGTGTGTGCGAGTGTGTGCGAGTGTGTGTGATTGTGTGTGTGAGTGTGTAGGACTGTATGTGCGAGTGTGTGCGAGTGTGTATGAGTGTGTGTGTGAGTGTGTGCAAGTGTGTGCGAGTGAGTGTGTGTGAGTGTGTGTGCGAGTGTGTGCGAGTGTGTGCGATTGTGTGTGAGAGTGTGTAGGACTGTATGTGCGAGTGTGTGCGAGTGTGTATGAGTGTGTGTGTGAGTGTGTGCAAGTGTGTGCGAGTGAGTGTGTGTGAGTGTGTGTGCGAGTGTGTGCGAGTGTGTGCGATTGTGTGTGAGAGTGTGTAGGACTGTATGTGCGAGTGTGTGCGAGTGTGTATGAGTGTGTGTGTGATTGTGTGCAAGTGTGTGCGAGTGAGTGTGTGTGAGTGTGTGTGCGAGTGTGTGCATGCGAGTGTGTGCGTGCGAGTGTGCACGAGTGTGCACGAGTGTGTGCGTGTAAGTGTGTGCGTGCGAGTGTGTGCGAGTGTGCTCGAGTGAATGGGTGCAAGTGTGTGCGAGTGTGTGTGAGTGTGTGCGAGTGAGTGTGTGCGAGTGAGTGTGTGTGTGCGAGTTTGTGTGCGAGTGTGTGCGAGTGAGTGTGTGCGAGTGTGTGCGATTGTGTGCGAGTGTGTGCGAGTGTGTGCGAGTGTGTGCGAGTGTGTGCGAGTGTGTGCGAGTGTGTGCGTGTGAGTGCGTGCGAGTGTGTGCAAGTGTGTGCGAGTGTGTGCGAGTGTGTGAGTGTGTGCGCGAATGTGTGTGCGAGTGTGTATGTGCGAGTGTGTGCAAGTGTGTGAGAGTGCGTGTGAGTGTGTGTGTGCGAGTGTGTGCGAGTGAGTGTGTGCGAGTGTGTGCGAGAGTGTTCAAGTGTGTGCGAGTGTGTGTGTGCGAGTGTGTGTGCAATTGTGTATGAGTGTGTGCGCGTTTGTGCGAGTGTGTGCGTGTGTGTGTGAGTGCGTGTGAGTGAGTGCAAGTGTGTGCAAATGTGTGCGCGAGTGTGGGCGTGCGAGTGTGTGCTAGTGTGCGCGAGTGTGTGAGTGTGTGCGAGTGTGCATGAGTAAGTGTGTGTGCGAGTGTTGCCGAGTGTGTGTGTGAGTGTGTAGGACTGTGTGTTCGAGTGTGTGTGTGAGTGTGTGTGTACGAGTGTGTGCAATTTTGTGCGAGTGTGTGTGTGCGAGTGCGTATGAGTAAGTGTGTGCAAATGTGTGCGAGTGTGTGCGAGTGTGTGTGCGAGTGTGTGTGCGAGTGTGTGCGTGCGACTGTGTGTGTGTGACTGTGTGCGAGTGTGTGCGAGTGTTTTCGTGTGTGTGCGAGTGTGTGTGCGTGTGTACGAGTCTGTGCGAGTGTGTGGGTGCGAGTGTGTGCAAGTGTGTGAGTGTGTGTGTGAGTGTGTGTGAATGTGTGCGAGTCTGTGTGTGCGAGTGTGTGTGTGCGATTGTGTGTGTGCGATTGTGTATGAGTGTGTGCGAGTATGTGTGTGAGTGTGTGCGAGTGTGTGCGAGTGTGTGCGTGCGAGTGAGTGCGAGTGTGTGCAAATGTGTGCGAGAGTGTGCGAGTGTGGGCGTGCGAGTGTGTGCGAGTGTGTGCGTGTGAGTGTGTGTGTGTGAGTGTGAGTGTGTGCTAGTGTGTGCGAGTGTGTGCGTGTGAGTGCGTGCGAGTGTGTGCAAGTGTGTGCGAGTGTGTGCGAGTGTGTGAGTGTGTGCGCGAATGTGTGTGCGAGTGTGTATGTGCGAGTGTGTGCAAGTGTGTGAGAGTGTGTGTGAGCGTGTGTGTGCGAGTGTGTGCGAGTGAGTGTGTGCGAGTGTGTGCGAGAGTGTTCAAGTGTGTGCGAGTGTGTGTGTGCGAGTGTGTGTGCAATTGTGTATGAGTGTGTGCGCGTTTGTGCGAGTGTGTGCGTGTGTGTGTGAGTGCGTGTGAGTGAGTGCAAGTGTGTGCAAATGTGTGCGCGAGTGTGGGCGTGCGAGTGTGTGCTAGTGTGCGCAAGTGTGTGAGTGTGTGCGAGTGTGCATGAGTAAGTGTGTGTGTGAGTGTGTGCGAGTGTTGCCGAGTGTGTGTGTGAGTGTGTAGGACTGTGTGTGCGAGTGTGTGTGTGAGTGTGTGTGTACGAGTGTGTGCAATTTTGTGCGAGTGTGTGTGTGCGAGTGCGTATGAGTAAGTGTGTGCAAATGTGTGCGAGTGTGTGTGCGAGTGTGTGCGCGAGTGTGTGTGCGAGTGTGTGCGTGCGACTGTGTGTGTGGGACTGTGTGCGAGTGTGTGCGAGTGTTTGCGTGTGTGTGCGAGTGTGTGTGCGTGTGTACGAGTCTGTGCGAGTGTGTGGGTGCGAGTGTGTGCAAGTGTGTGAGTGTGTGTGTGAGTGTGTGTGAATGTGTGCGAGTCTGTGTGTGCGAGTGTGTGTGTGCGATTGTGTGTGTGCGATTGTGTATGAGTGTGTGCGAGTATGTGTGTGAGTGTGTGCGAGTGTGTGCGAGTGTGTGCGTGCGAGTGAGTGCGAGTGTGTGCAAATGTGTGCGAGAGTGTGCGAGTGTGGGCGTGCGAGTGTGTGCGAGTGTGTGCGTGTGAGTGTGTGTGTGTGAGTGTGAGTGTGTGCTAGTGTGCATGAGTGTGTGAGTGTGTGCGAGTGTGCGCGAGTGTGCGTGTGAGTGAGTGAGTGTGTGTGCGAGTGTGTGTGAGTGTGTACGAGTGTGTGTAGGAGTGTGTGCGAGTGTGTGCGATTGTGTGTGTGAGTGTGTAGGACTGTATGTGCAAGTGTGTGCAAGTGTGTTCGAGTGTGTGAGTGTGTGTGAGTGTGTGCAAGTGTGTGTGAGTGTGTAGGACTGTGTGTGCGAGTGTGTGTGCGAGTGTGTGCGAGTGTGTGTGAGTGTGTGTAGGAGTGTGTGTGTGTGTGTGCGATTGTGTGTGAGTGTGTAGTACTGTATGTGCGACTGTGTTCGAGTGTGTGTGTGCGAGTGTGTGAGCATGTGTGAGTGTGTGCAAGTGTGTGCGTGTGAGTGTATGTGTGCGAGTGTGTGTGATTGTGTATGAGTGAGTGTGTGCAAGTGTGTTGAGTGTGTTTGTGCAAGTGTGTATGAGTGTGTGTATGCGAGTGTGTGCAAGTGTGTGTGATTGTGTGTGAGTGTGTGTATGAGTGAGTGTGTGCGAGTGTGTGTGAGTGTGTGCGCGAGTGTGTGCGTGAGTGTGTGCGCGAGAGTGTGTGCGAGTGTGTGTGAGTGTGTGCGATTGTGTGTGTGCGAGTGTGTGTGAGTGTGTGCGAGTGTGTGTGTGCGAGTGTGTGCGTGCGAGTGTGTGTGCGAGAGTGTGCGAGTGTGTGCGAGTGTGTGCATATGTGCCCGAGTGTGCACGAGTGAGTGTGTGCGAGTGTGTGCGAGTGTGTGTGAGTGTGTGCGAGCGTGTGCGAGTGTGTGTGAGTGTGTGTGCGAGTGTGTGTGCGAGAGTGTGCGAGTGTGTGCAAATGTGCCCGAGTGTGCACGAGTGAGTGGGTGCGAGTGTGTGCGAGTGTGTGTGCGAACGTGTGCGAGTGTGTGTGCATGTGTGTGCGAGTGTGTGCAAGTGTGTATGAGTGTGCGTGCGAGTGTGTGCAAGTGTGTGCGAGTGTGTGCAAGTGTGTGTGAGTGTGTGCGAGTGTGTGTGTGCAAGTATGTGTGTTTGTGTGCGAGTGTGTGCGATTGTGTATAAGTGTGTGCGAGTGTGTGTGAGTGTGTGTGCTAGTGTGTGTGTGCGAGTGTGTTCGATTGTGTGAGTGTGAGTGAGTGTGTATGAGTGTGTGCGAGTGTGTGCCAGTGTGTGCGAGTGTGTGTGCGAGTGTGTGTGATTGTGTGCGAGTGTGTGCGATTGTATGTGTGAGTGTGTAGGACTGTATGTGCGAGTGTGTGTGAAAGTGTGTGCGAGTGTGTGCGTGCGAGTGTGTGCGAGTGTGTGCATGCGAGTGTGTGCGAGTGTTTGCGACTGTGTGCGAGTGTTTGAGTGCGAGTGTGTCCGAATGTGTGTGAGTGTGTGCGTGCGAGTGTGCGCGAGTGTGCACGAGTGTGTGCATGTAAGTGTGTGCGTGCGAGTGTGTGCGAGTGTGCTCGAGTGAATGGGTGAGAGTGTGTGCGAGTGTGTGCGAGTGTGTGCGAGTAAGTGTGTGTGAGTGTGTATGAGTGAGTGTGTGTGAGTGTGTGTGTGCGAGTTTGTGTGCGAGTGTGTGCGAGTGAGTGTGTGCGAGTGTGTGCGAGTTTGTGTGCGAGTGTGTGCCAGTGTGTGCGAGTGTGTGTGTGCGAGTGTGTGCAAGTGTGTGCGAGTGTGTGCGAGAGTGTGCGAGTGTGTGTGAGTGTGTGTGTGCGAGTGTGTGTGCAATTGTGTATGAGTGTGTGCGAGTGTGTGTGAGTTTGTGCAAGTGTGTGCGTGCGAGTGAGTGCGGGTGTGTGCGAGTGTGTGTATGCGAGTGTGTGTGCGATTGTGTATGAGTGTGTGTGAGTTTGTGCGAGTGTGTGCGTGTGTGTGCGAGTGCGTGCGAGTACGCGCAAATGTGTGCGAGTGTGGGCGTGCGAGTGTGTGCTAGTGTGCGCGAGTGTGTGAGTGTGTGCGAGTGTGCGTGAGTAAGTGTGTGTGTAAGTGCGTGCAAGTGTTTCCGAGTGTGTGTGAGTATGTAGGACTGTGTGTGCGAGTGTGTGCGAGTGTGTATGAGTGTGTGTGTGAGTGTGTGCAAGTGTGTGCGAGTGAGTGTGTGTGAGTGTGTGTGCGAGTGTGTGTGCGAGTGTGTGCGAGTGTGTGCGATTGTGTGTGAGAGTGTGTGGGACTGTATGTGCGAGTGTGTGCGAGTGTGTATGAGTGTGTGTGCGAGTGCGTATGAGTGAGTGTGTGCGAGTGTGTGTTTGCGAGTGTGTGTGCGAGTGTGTGCGAGTGTGTGCGAGTGTGTGCGAGTGTGTATGAGTGTATGTGCGAGTGTGTGCGCGAGTGTGTGTTTTAGAGTGTGTGCAATTGTGTGAGTGTGTGCATGAGTGTGTGCGTGCGAGTGTGCTCGAGTGAGTGGGTGCGTGTAAGTGTGTGCGTGCGAGTGTGTGCGAATGTGTGCGAGTGTGTGCGAGCAAGTGTTTGCGTGCGAGTGTGTGCGAGTGTGTGCAAGTGTGTGAGTGTGTGCATGCGAGTGTGCACGAGTGTGTGCGTGTAAGAGTTTGTGCGAGTGTGCTCGAGTGAATGGGTGCGAGTGTGTGCGAGTGTGTGTGAGTGTGTATAAGTGAGTGTGTGTGAGTGTGTGCGAGTTTGTGTGCGAGTGTGTGTGAGTCAGTGTGCGAGTGTGTGTGAGTGTGTGCGAGTGTGTGTGTGCGAGTGTGTGCGTGCGAGTGTGTGTGCGAGAGTGTGCGAGTGTGTGCGAGTGTGTGCGAGTGTGTGCATAGGAGCCCGAGTGTGCACGAGTGAGTGTGTGCGAGTGTGTGCGAGTTTGTGTGAGTGTGTGCATGTGAGTGTGTGCGAGCGTGTGCGAGTGTGTGTGAGTGTGTGTGCGAGTGTGTGTGCGAGTGTGTGTGCGAGAGTGTGCGAGTGTGTGCAAATGTGCCCGAGTGTGCACGAGTGAGTGGGTGCAAGTGTGTGCGAGTGTGTGTGAGTGTGTGCATGTGAGTGTGTGCGAACGTGTGCGAGTGTGTGTGCGAGTGTGTGTTCATGTGTGTGTGTGCGAGTGTGTGCGAGTGTGTATGAGTGTGCGTGCGAGTGTGTGCAAGTGTGTGTGAGTGTGTGCGAGTGTGCTCGAGTGAATGGGTGAGAGTGTGTGCGAGTGTGTGTGAGTGTGTGCGAGTAAGTGTGTGTGAGTGTGTATGAGTGAGTGTGTGTGAGTGTGTGTGTGCGAGTTTGTGTGCGAGTGTGTGCGAGTGAGTGTGTGCGAGTGTGTGCGAGTTTGTGTGCGAGTGTGTGCCAGTGTGTGCGAGTGTGTGTGTGCGAGTGTGTGCAAGTGTGTGCGAGTGTGTGCGAGAGTGTACGAGTGTGTGTGAGTGTGTGTGTGCGAGTGTGTGTGCAATTGTGTATGAGTGTGTGCGAGTGTGTGTGAGTTTGTGCAAGTGTGTGCGTGCGAGTGAGTGCGGGTGTGTGCGAGTGTGTGTATGCGAGTGTGTGTGCGATTGTGTATGAGTGTGTGTGAGTTTGTGCGAGTGTGTGCGTGTGTGTGCGAGTGCGTGCGAGTACGCGCAAATGTGTGCGAGTGTGGGCGTGCGAGTGTGTGCTAGTGTGCGCGAGTGTGTGAGTGTGTGCGAGTGTGCGGGAGTAAGTGTGTGTGTAAGTGCGTGCAAGTGTTTCCGAGTGTGTGTGTGAGTATGTAGGACTGTGTGTGCGAGTGTGTGCGAGTGTGTATGAGTGTGTGCAAGTGTGTGCGAGTGAGTGTGTGTGAGTGTGTGTGCGAGTGTGTGTGCGAGTGTGTCCGATTGTGTGTGAGAGTGTGTGGGACTGTGTGTGCGAGTGTGTATGAGTGTGTGTGCGAGTGCGTATGAGTGAGTGTGTGCGAGTGTGTGTTTGCGAGTGTGTGTGCGAGTGTGTGCGAATGTGTGCGAGTGTGTATGAGTGTATGTGCGAGTGTGTGCGCGAGTGTGTGTTTTAGAGTGTGTGCAATTGTGTGCGTGTGAGTGTGTGCATGAGTGTGTGCGTGTGAGTGTGCTCGAGTGAGTGGGTGCGTGTAAGTGTGTGCGTGCGAGTGTGTGCGAATGTGTGCGAGTGTGTGCGAGCAAGTGTTTGCGTGCGAGTGTGTGCGAGTGTGTGCAAGTGTGTGAGTGTGTGCGCGAGTGTGTGCGAGTGTGTGCAAATGTGCCCGAGTGTGCGCGAGTGTGCACGAGTGAGTGGGTGCGAGTGTGTGTGAGAGTGTATGAGTGTGTGCGCGAGTGTGTGCGAGTGTGTGCGAGTGTGTGCGAGTGTGTGCGAGTGTGTGTGCGAGTGTGTGCGAGTGTGTGCGATTGTGTGTGTGAGTGTGTAGGACTGTATGTGCGAGTGTGTGCGAGTGTGTATGAGTGTGTGTGTGAGTGTGTGCAAGTGTGTGCGAGTGAGTGTGTGTGAGTGTGTGTGCGAGTGTGTGCGAGTGTGTGCGATTGTGTGTGAGAGTGTGTAGGACTGTATGTGCGAGTGTGTGCGAGTGTGTATGAGTGTGTGTGTGAGTGTGTGCAAGTGTGTGCGAGTGAGTGTGTGTGAGTGTGTGTGCGAGTGTGTGCGATTGTGTGTGAGAGTGTGTAGGACTGTATGTGCGAGTGTGTGCGAGTGTGTATGAGTGTGTGTGTGAGTGTGTGCAAGTGTGTGCGAGTGAGTGTGTGTGAGTGTGTGTGAGTGTGTGCGAGTTTGTGTGCGAGTGTGTGCGAGTGAGTGTGTGCGAGTGTGTGCGATTGTGTGTGAGTGTGTGCGAGTGTGTGCGAGTGTGTGCGAGTGTGTGCGAGTGTGTGCGAGTGTGTGCGTGTGAGTGCGTGCGAGTGTGTGCAAGTGTGTGCGAGTGTGTGCGAGTGTGTGAGTGTGTGCGCGAATGTGTGTGCGAGTGTGTATGTGCGAGTGTGTGAGAGTGTGTGTGAGTGTGTGTGTGCGAGTGAGTGTGTGCGAGTGTGTGCGAGAGTGTTCAAGTGTGTGCGAGTGTGTGTGTGCGAGTGTGTGTGCAATTGTGTATGAGTGTGTGCGCGTTTGTGCGAGTGTGTGCGTGTGTGTGTGAGTGCGTGTGAGTGAGTGCAAGTGTGTGCAAATGTGTGCGCGAGTGTGGGCGTGCGAGTGTGTGCTAGTGTGCGCGAGTGTGTGAGTGTGTGCGAGTGTGCATGAGTAAGTGTGTGTGCGAGTGTTGCCGAGTGTGTGTGTGAGTGTGTAGGACTGTGTGTGCGAGTGTGTGTGTGAGTGTGTGTGTACGAGTGTGTGCAATTTTGTGCGAGTGTGTGTGTGCGAGTGCGTATGAGTAAGTGTGTGCAAATGTGTGCGAGTGTGTGCGAGTGTGTGTGCGAGTGTATGCGTGCGACTGTGTGTGTGTGACTGTGTGCGAGTGTATGCGAGTGTTTGCGTGTGTGTGCGAGTGTGTGTGCGTGTGTATGAGTCTGTGCGAGTGTGTGGGTGCGAGTGTGTGCAAGTGTGTGAGTGTGTGTGAGTGTGTGTGAATGTGTGCGAGTCTGTGTGTGCGAGTCTGTGTGTGCGATTGTGTGTGTGCGATTGTGTATGAGTGTGTGCGAGTATGTGTGTGAGTGTGTGCGAGTGTGTGCGAGTGTGTGCGTGCGAGTGAGTGCGAGTGTGTGCAAATGTGTGCGAGAGTGTGCGAGTGTGGGCGTGCGAGTGTGTGCGAGTGTGTGCGTGTGAGTGTGTGTGTGTGAGTGTGAGTGTGTGCTAGTGTGTGCGAGTGTGTGCGTGTGAGTGCGTGCGAGTGTGTGCAAGTGTGTGCGAGTGTGTGCGAGTGTGTGAGTGTGTGCGCGAATGTGTGTGCGAGTGTGTATGTGCGAGTGTGTGCAAGTGTGTGAGAGTGTGTGTGAGCGTGTGTGTGCGAGTGTGTGCGAGTGAGTGTGTGCGAGTGTGTGCGAGAGTGTTCAAGTGTGTGCGAGTGTGTGTGTGCGAGTGTGTGTGCAATTGTGTATGAGTGTGTGCGCGTTTGTGCGAGTGTGTGCGTGTGTGTGTGAGTGCGTGTGAGTGAGTGCAAGTGTGTGCAAATGTGTGCGCGAGTGTGGGCGTGCGAGTGTGTGCTAGTGTGCGCAAGTGTGTGAGTGTGTGCGAGTGTGCATGAGTAAGTGTGTGTGTGAGTGTGTGCGAGTGTTGCCGAGTGTGTGTGTGAGTGTGTAGGACTGTGTGTGCGAGTGTGTGTGTGAGTGTGTGTGTACGAGTGTGTGCAATTTTGTGCGAGTGTGTGTGTGCGAGTGCGTATGAGTAAGTGTGTGCAAATGTGTGCGAGTGTGTGCGAGTGTGTGTGCGAGTGTGTGTGCGAGTGTGTGCGTGCGACTGTGTGTGTGTGACTGTGTGCGAGTGTGTGCGAGTGTTTGCGTGTGTGTGCGAGTGTGTGTGCGTGTGTACGAGTCTGTGCGAGTGTGTGGGTGCGAGTGTGTGCAAGTGTGTGAGTGTGTGTGTGAGTGTGTGTGAATGTGTGCGAGTCTGTGTGTGCGAGTGTGTGTGTGCGATTGTGTGTGTGCGATTGTGTATGAGTGTGTGCGAGTATGTGTGTGAGTGTGTGCGAGTGTGTGCGAGTGTGTGCGTGCGAGTGAGTGCGAGTGTGTGCAAATGTGTGCGAGAGTGTGCGAGTGTGGGCGTGCGAGTGTGTGCGAGTGTGTGCGTGTGAGTGTGTGTGTGTGAGTGTGAGTGTGTGCTAGTGTGCATGAGT
This sequence comes from Phyllobates terribilis, assembly GCF_046119375.1. Lineage (NCBI taxonomy): Eukaryota > Metazoa > Chordata > Amphibia > Anura > Dendrobatidae > Phyllobates > Phyllobates terribilis. The sequence continues at coordinate 23,112,768 of NW_027362776.1, forward strand.
GTGTGAGTGTGTGCGAGTGTGCGCGAGTGTGCGTGTGAGTGAGTGAGTGTGTGTGCGAGTGTGTGTGAGTGTGTACGAGTGTGTGTAGGAGTGTGTGCGAGTGTGTGCGATTGTGTGTGTGAGTGTGTAGGACTGTATGTGCAAGTGTGTGCGAGTGTGTTCGAGTGTGTGAGTGTGTGTGAGTGTGTGCAAGTGTGTGTGAGTGTGTAGGACTGTGTGTGCGAGTGTGTGTGCGAGTGTGTGCGAGTGTGTGTGAGTGTGTGTAGGAGTGTGTGTGAGTGTGTGCGATTGTGTGTGAGTGTGTAGTACTGTATGTGCGACTGTGTTCGAGTGTGTGTGTGCGAGTGTGTGAGCATGTGTGAGTGTGTGCAAGTGTGTGCGTGTGAGTGTATGTGTGCGAGTGTGTGTGATTGTGTATGAGTGAGTGTGTGCAAGTGTGTTGAGTGTGTTTGTGCAAGTGTGTATGAGTGTGTGTATGCGAGTGTGTGCAAGTGTGTGTGATTGTGTGTGAGTGTGTGTATGAGTGAGTGTGTGCGAGTGTGTGTGAGTGTGTGCGCGAGTGTGTGCGTGAGTGTGTGCGCGCGAGTGTGTGCGAGTGTGTGTGAGTGTGTGCGATTGTGTGTGTGCGAGTGTGTGTGAGTGTGTGCGAGTGTGTGTGTGCGATTGTGTGTGTGCGAGTGTGTGTGAGTGTGTGCGAGTGTGTGTGTGCGAGTGTGTGCGTGCGAGTGTGTGTGCGAGAGTGTGCGAGTGTGTGCGAGTGTGTGCATATGTGCCCGAGTGTGCACGAGTGAGTGTGTGCGAGTGTGTGCGAGTGTGTGTGAGTGTGTGCGAGCGTGTGCGAGTGTGTGTGAGTGTGTGTGCGAGTGTGTGTGCGAGAGTGTGCGAGTGTGTGCAAATGTGCCCGAGTGTGCACGAGTGAGTGGGTGCGAGTGTGTGCGAGTGTGTGTGCGAACGTGTGCGAGTGTGTGTGCATGTGTGTGCGAGTGTGTGCAAGTGTGTATGAGTGTGCGTGCGAGTGTGTGCAAGTGTGTGCGAGTGTGTGCAAGTGTGTGTGAGTGTGTGCGAGTGTGTGTGTGCAAGTATGTGTGTTTGTGTGCGAGTGTGTGCGATTGTGTATAAGTGTGTGCGAGTGTGTGTGAGTGTGTGTGCTAGTGTGTGTGTGCGAGTGTGTTCGATTGTGTGAGTGTGAGTGAGTGTGTATGAGTGTGTGCGAGTGTGTGCCAGTGTGTGCGAGTGTGTGTGCGAGTGTGTGTGATTGTGTGCGAGTGTGTGCGATTGTATGTGTGAGTGTGTAGGACTGTATGTGCGAGTGTGTGTGAAAGTGTGTGCGAGTGTGTGCGTGCGAGTGTGTGCGAGTGTGTGCATGCGAGTGTGTGCGAGTGTTTGCGACTGTGTGCGAGTGTTTGAGTGCGAGTGTGTCCGAATGTGTGTGAGTGTGTGCGTGCGAGTGTGCGCGAGTGTGCACGAGTGTGTGCATGTAAGTGTGTGCGTGCGAGTGTGTGCGAGTGTGCTCGAGTGAATGGGTGAGAGTGTGTGCGAGTGTGTGCGAGTGTGTGCGAGTAAGTGTGTGTGAGTGTGTATGAGTGAGTGTGTGTGAGTGTGTGTGTGCGAGTTTGTGTGCGAGTGTGTGCGAGTGAGTGTGTGCGAGTGTGTGCGAGTTTGTGTGCGAGTGTGTGCCAGTGTGTGCGAGTGTGTGTGTGCGAGTGTGTGCAAGTGTGTGCGAGTGTGTGCGAGAGTGTGCGAGTGTGTGTGAGTGTGTGTGTGCGAGTGTGTGTGCAATTGTGTATGAGTGTGTGCGAGTGTGTGTGAGTTTGTGCAAGTGTGTGCGTGCGAGTGAGTGCGGGTGTGTGCGAGTGTGTGTATGCGAGTGTGTGTGCGATTGTGTATGAGTGTGTGTGAGTTTGTGCGAGTGTGTGCGTGTGTGTGCGAGTGCGTGCGAGTACGCGCAAATGTGTGCGAGTGTGGGCGTGCGAGTGTGTGCTAGTGTGCGCGAGTGTGTGAGTGTGTGCGAGTGTGCGTGAGTAAGTGTGTGTGTAAGTGCGTGCAAGTGTTTCCGAGTGTGTGTGAGTATGTAGGACTGTGTGTGCGAGTGTGTGCGAGTGTGTATGAGTGTGTGTGTGAGTGTGTGCAAGTGTGTGCGAGTGAGTGTGTGTGAGTGTGTGTGCGAGTGTGTGTGCGAGTGTGTGCGAGTGTGTGCGATTGTGTGTGAGAGTGTGTGGGACTGTATGTGCGAGTGTGTGCGAGTGTGTATGAGTGTGTGTGCGAGTGCGTATGAGTGAGTGTGTGCGAGTGTGTGTTTGCGAGTGTGTGTGCGAGTGTGTGCGAGTGTGTGCGAGTGTGTGCGAGTGTGTATGAGTGTATGTGCGAGTGTGTGCGCGAGTGTGTGTTTTAGAGTGTGTGCAATTGTGTGCGTGTGAGTGTGTGCATGAGTGTGTGCGTGCGAGTGTGCTCGAGTGAGTGGGTGCGTGTAAGTGTGTGCGTGCGAGTGTGTGCGAATGTGTGCGAGTGTGTGCGAGCAAGTGTTTGCGTGCGAGTGTGTGCGAGTGTGTGCAAGTGTGTGAGTGTGTGCATGCGAGTGTGCACGAGTGTGTGCGTGTAAGAGTTTGTGCGAGTGTGCTCGAGTGAATGGGTGCGAGTGTGTGCGAGTGTGTGTGAGTGTGTATAAGTGAGTGTGTGTGAGTGTGTGCGAGTTTGTGTGCGAGTGTGTGTGAGTCAGTGTGCGAGTGTGTGTGAGTGTGTGCGAGTGTGTGTGTGCGAGTGTGTGCGTGCGAGTGTGTGTGCGAGAGTGTGCGAGTGTGTGCGAGTGTGTGCGAGTGTGTGCATAGGAGCCCGAGTGTGCACGAGTGAGTGTGTGCGAGTGTGTGCGAGTTTGTGTGAGTGTGTGCATGTGAGTGTGTGCGAGCGTGTGCGAGTGTGTGTGAGTGTGTGTGCGAGTGTGTGTGCGAGTGTGTGTGCGAGAGTGTGCGAGTGTGTGCAAATGTGCCCGAGTGTGCACGAGTGAGTGGGTGCAAGTGTGTGCGAGTGTGTGTGAGTGTGTGCATGTGAGTGTGTGCGAACGTGTGCGAGTGTGTGTGCGAGTGTGTGTTCATGTGTGTGTGTGCGAGTGTGTGCGAGTGTGTATGAGTGTGCGTGCGAGTGTGTGCAAGTGTGTGTGAGTGTGTGCGAGTGTGCTCGAGTGAATGGGTGAGAGTGTGTGCGAGTGTGTGTGAGTGTGTGCGAGTAAGTGTGTGTGAGTGTGTATGAGTGAGTGTGTGTGAGTGTGTGTGTGCGAGTTTGTGTGCGAGTGTGTGCGAGTGAGTGTGTGCGAGTGTGTGCGAGTTTGTGTGCGAGTGTGTGCCAGTGTGTGCGAGTGTGTGTGTGCGAGTGTGTGCAAGTGTGTGCGAGTGTGTGCGAGAGTGTACGAGTGTGTGTGAGTGTGTGTGTGCGAGTGTGTGTGCAATTGTGTATGAGTGTGTGCGAGTGTGTGTGAGTTTGTGCAAGTGTGTGCGTGCGAGTGAGTGCGGGTGTGTGCGAGTGTGTGTATGCGAGTGTGTGTGCGATTGTGTATGAGTGTGTGTGAGTTTGTGCGAGTGTGTGCGTGTGTGTGCGAGTGCGTGCGAGTACGCGCAAATGTGTGCGAGTGTGGGCGTGCGAGTGTGTGCTAGTGTGCGCGAGTGTGTGAGTGTGTGCGAGTGTGCGGGAGTAAGTGTGTGTGTAAGTGCGTGCAAGTGTTTCCGAGTGTGTGTGTGAGTATGTAGGACTGTGTGTGCGAGTGTGTGCGAGTGTGTATGAGTGTGTGCAAGTGTGTGCGAGTGAGTGTGTGTGAGTGTGTGTGCGAGTGTGTGTGCGAGTGTGTCCGATTGTGTGTGAGAGTGTGTGGGACTGTGTGTGCGAGTGTGTATGAGTGTGTGTGCGAGTGCGTATGAGTGAGTGTGTGCGAGTGTGTGTTTGCGAGTGTGTGTGCGAGTGTGTGCGAGTGTGTGCGAATGTGTGCGAGTGTGTATGAGTGTATGTGCGAGTGTGTGCGCGAGTGTGTGTTTTAGAGTGTGTGCAATTGTGTGCGTGTGAGTGTGTGCATGAGTGTGTGCGTGTGAGTGTGCTCGAGTGAGTGGGTGCGTGTAAGTGTGTGCGTGCGAGTGTGTGCGAATGTGTGCGAGTGTGTGCGAGCAAGTGTTTGCGTGCGAGTGTGTGCGAGTGTGTGCAAGTGTGTGAGTGTGTGCGCGAGTGTGTGCGAGTGTGTGCAAATGTGCCCGAGTGTGCGCGAGTGTGCACGAGTGAGTGGGTGCGAGTGTGTGTGAGAGTGTATGAGTGTGTGCGCGAGTGTGTGCGAGTGTGTGCGAGTGTGTGCGAGTGTGTGTGCGAGTGTGTGCGAGTGTGTGCGATTGTGTGTGTGAGTGTGTAGGACTGTATGTGCGAGTGTGTGCGAGTGTGTATGAGTGTGTGTGTGAGTGTGTGCAAGTGTGTGCGAGTGAGTGTGTGTGAGTGTGTGTGCGAGTGTGTGCGAGTGTGTGCGATTGTGTGTGAGAGTGTGTAGGACTGTATGTGCGAGTGTGTGCGAGTGTGTATGAGTGTGTGTGTGAGTGTGTGCAAGTGTGTGCGAGTGAGTGTGTGTGAGTGTGTGTGCGAGTGTGTGCGATTGTGTGTGAGAGTGTGTAGGACTGTATGTGCGAGTGTGTGCGAGTGTGTATGAGTGTGTGTGTGAGTGTGTGCAAGTGTGTGCGAGTGAGTGTGTGTGAGTGTGTGTGAGTGTGTGCGAGTTTGTGTGCGAGTGTGTGCGAGTGAGTGTGTGCGAGTGTGTGCGATTGTGTGTGAGTGTGTGCGAGTGTGTGCGAGTGTGTGCGAGTGTGTGCGAGTGTGTGCGAGTGTGTGCGTGTGAGTGCGTGCGAGTGTGTGCAAGTGTGTGCGAGTGTGTGCGAGTGTGTGAGTGTGTGCGCGAATGTGTGTGCGAGTGTGTATGTGCGAGTGTGTGAGAGTGTGTGTGAGTGTGTGTGTGCGAGTGAGTGTGTGCGAGTGTGTGCGAGAGTGTTCAAGTGTGTGCGAGTGTGTGTGTGCGAGTGTGTGTGCAATTGTGTATGAGTGTGTGCGCGTTTGTGCGAGTGTGTGCGTGTGTGTGTGAGTGCGTGTGAGTGAGTGCAAGTGTGTGCAAATGTGTGCGCGAGTGTGGGCGTGCGAGTGTGTGCTAGTGTGCGCGAGTGTGTGAGTGTGTGCGAGTGTGCATGAGTAAGTGTGTGTGCGAGTGTTGCCGAGTGTGTGTGTGAGTGTGTAGGACTGTGTGTGCGAGTGTGTGTGTGAGTGTGTGTGTACGAGTGTGTGCAATTTTGTGCGAGTGTGTGTGTGCGAGTGCGTATGAGTAAGTGTGTGCAAATGTGTGCGAGTGTGTGCGAGTGTGTGTGCGAGTGTATGCGTGCGACTGTGTGTGTGTGACTGTGTGCGAGTGTATGCGAGTGTTTGCGTGTGTGTGCGAGTGTGTGTGCGTGTGTATGAGTCTGTGCGAGTGTGTGGGTGCGAGTGTGTGCAAGTGTGTGAGTGTGTGTGAGTGTGTGTGAATGTGTGCGAGTCTGTGTGTGCGAGTCTGTGTGTGCGATTGTGTGTGTGCGATTGTGTATGAGTGTGTGCGAGTATGTGTGTGAGTGTGTGCGAGTGTGTGCGAGTGTGTGCGTGCGAGTGAGTGCGAGTGTGTGCAAATGTGTGCGAGAGTGTGCGAGTGTGGGCGTGCGAGTGTGTGCGAGTGTGTGCGTGTGAGTGTGTGTGTGTGAGTGTGAGTGTGTGCTAGTGTGTGCGAGTGTGTGCGTGTGAGTGCGTGCGAGTGTGTGCAAGTGTGTGCGAGTGTGTGCGAGTGTGTGAGTGTGTGCGCGAATGTGTGTGCGAGTGTGTATGTGCGAGTGTGTGCAAGTGTGTGAGAGTGTGTGTGAGCGTGTGTGTGCGAGTGTGTGCGAGTGAGTGTGTGCGAGTGTGTGCGAGAGTGTTCAAGTGTGTGCGAGTGTGTGTGTGCGAGTGTGTGTGCAATTGTGTATGAGTGTGTGCGCGTTTGTGCGAGTGTGTGCGTGTGTGTGTGAGTGCGTGTGAGTGAGTGCAAGTGTGTGCAAATGTGTGCGCGAGTGTGGGCGTGCGAGTGTGTGCTAGTGTGCGCAAGTGTGTGAGTGTGTGCGAGTGTGCATGAGTAAGTGTGTGTGTGAGTGTGTGCGAGTGTTGCCGAGTGTGTGTGTGAGTGTGTAGGACTGTGTGTGCGAGTGTGTGTGTGAGTGTGTGTGTACGAGTGTGTGCAATTTTGTGCGAGTGTGTGTGTGCGAGTGCGTATGAGTAAGTGTGTGCAAATGTGTGCGAGTGTGTGCGAGTGTGTGTGCGAGTGTGTGTGCGAGTGTGTGCGTGCGACTGTGTGTGTGTGACTGTGTGCGAGTGTGTGCGAGTGTTTGCGTGTGTGTGCGAGTGTGTGTGCGTGTGTACGAGTCTGTGCGAGTGTGTGGGTGCGAGTGTGTGCAAGTGTGTGAGTGTGTGTGTGAGTGTGTGTGAATGTGTGCGAGTCTGTGTGTGCGAGTGTGTGTGTGCGATTGTGTGTGTGCGATTGTGTATGAGTGTGTGCGAGTATGTGTGTGAGTGTGTGCGAGTGTGTGCGAGTGTGTGCGTGCGAGTGAGTGCGAGTGTGTGCAAATGTGTGCGAGAGTGTGCGAGTGTGGGCGTGCGAGTGTGTGCGTGTGAGTGTGTGTGTGTGAGTGTGAGTGTGTGCTAGTGTGCATGAGTGTGTGAGTGTGTGCGAGTGTGCGCGAGTGTGCGTGTGAGTGAGTGAGTGTGTGTGCGAGTGTGTGTGAGTGTGTACGAGTGTGTGTAGGAGTGTGTGCGAGTGTGTGCGATTGTGTGTGTGAGTGTGTAGGACTGTATGTGCAAGTGTGTGCGAGTGTGTTCGAGTGTGTGAGTGTGTGTGAGTGTGTGCAAGTGTGTGTGAGTGTGTAGGACTGTGTGTGCGAGTGTGTGTGCGAGTGTGTGCGAGTGTGTGTGAGTGTGTGTAGGAGTGTGTGTGAGTGTGTGCGATTGTGTGTGAGTGTGTAGTACTGTATGTGCGACTGTGTTCGAGTGTGTGTGTGCGAGTGTGTGAGCATGTGTGAGTGTGTGCAAGTGTGTGCGTGTGAGTGTATGTGTGCGAGTGTGTGTGATTGTGTATGAGTGAGTGTGTGCAAGTGTGTTGAGTGTGTTTGTGCAAGTGTGTATGAGTGTGTGTATGCGAGTGTGTGCAAGTGTGTGTGATTGTGTGTGAGTGTGTGTATGAGTGAGTGTGTGCGAGTGTGTGTGAGTGTGTGCGCGAGTGTGTGCGTGAGTGTGTGCGCGCGAGTGTGTGCGAGTGTGTGTGAGTGTGTGCGATTGTGTGTGTGCGAGTGTGTGTGAGTGTGTGCGAGTGTGTGTGTGCGAGTGTGTGCGTGCGAGTGTGTGTGCGAGAGTGTGCGAGTGTGTGCGAGTGTGTGCATATGTGCCCGAGTGTGCACGAGTGAGTGTGTGAGAGTGTGTGCGAGTGTGTGTGAGTGTGTGCGAGCGTGTGCGAGTGTGTGTGAGTGTGTGTGCGAGTGTGTGCGAGTGTGTGCAAATGTGCCCGAGTGTGCACGAGTGAGTGGGTGCGAGTGTGTGCGAGTGTGTGTGCGAACGTGTGCGAGTGTGTGTGCATGTGTGTGCGAGTGTGTGCAAGTGTGTATGAGTGTGCGTGCGAGTGTGTGCAAGTGTGTGCGAGTGTGTGCGAGTTTGTGTGTGAGTGTGTGCGAGTGTGTGTGTGCAAGTATGTGTGTTTGTGTGCGAGTGTGTGCGATTGTGTATAAGTGTGTGCGAGTGTGTGTGAGTGTGTGTGCTAGTGTGTGTGTGCGAGTGTGTTCGATTGTGTGAGTGTGAGTGAGTGTGTATGAGTGTGTGCGAGTGTGTGCCAGTGTGTGCGAGTGTGTGTGCGAGTGTGTGTGATTGTGTGCGAGTGTGTGCGATTGTATGTGTGAGTGTGTAGGACTGTATGTGCGAGTGTGTGTGAAAGTGTGTGCGAGTGTGTGCGTGCGAGTGTGTGCGAGTGTGTGCATGCGAGTGTGTGCGAGTGTTTGCGACTGTGTGCGAGTGTTTGAGTGCGAGTGTGTCCGAATGTGTGTGAGTGTGTGCGTGCGAGTGTGCGCGAGTGTGCACGAGTGTGTGCATGTAAGTGTGTGCGTGCGAGTGTGTGCGAGTGTGCTCGAGTGAATGGGTGAGAGTGTGTGCGAGTGTGTGTGAGTGTGTGCGAGTAAGTGTGTGTGAGTGTGTATGAGTGAGTGTGTGTGTGCGAGTTTGTGTGCGAGTGTGTGCGAGTGAGTGTGTGCGAGTTTGTGTGCGAGTGTGTGCCAGTGTGTGCGAGTGTGTGTGTGCGAGTGTGTGCAAGTGTGTGCGAGTGTGTGCGAGAGTGTGCGAGTGTGTGTGAGTGTGTGTGTGCGAGTGTGTGTGCAATTGTGTATGAGTGTGTGCGAGTGTGTGTGAGTTTGTGCAAGTGTGTGCGTGCGAGTGAGTGCGGGTGTGTGCGAGTGTGTGTATGTGAGTGTGTGTGCGATTGTGTATGAGTGTGTGTGAGTTTGTGCGAGTGTGTGCGTGTGTGTGCGAGTGCGTGCGAGTACACGCAAATGTGTGCGAGTGTGGGCGTGCGAGTGTGTGCTAGTGTGCGCGAGTGTGTGAGTGTGTGCGAGTGTGCGTGAGTAAGTGTGTGTGTAAGTGCGTGCAAGTGTTTCCGAGTGTGTGTGTGAGTATGTAGGACTGTGTGTGCGAGTGTGTGCGAGTGTGTATGAGTGTGTGTGTGAGTGTGTGCAAGTGTGTGCGAGTGAGTGTGTGTGAGTGTGTGTGCGAGTGTGTGTGCGAGTGTGTGCGAGTGTGTGCGATTGTGTGTGAGAGTGTGTGGGACTGTATGTGCGAGTGTGTGCGAGTGTGTATGAGTGTGTGTGCGAGTGCGTATGAGTGAGTGTGTGCGAGTGTGTGTTTGCGAGTGTGTGTGCGAGTGTGTGCGAGTGTGTGCGAGTGTGTATGAGTGTATGTGCGAGTGTGTGCGCGAGTGTGTGCGTGCGAGTGTGCTCGAGTGAGTGGGTGCGTGTAAGTGTGTGCGTGCGAGTGTGTGCGAATGTGTGCGAGTGTGTGCGAGCAAGTGTTTGCGTGCGAGTGTGTGCGAGTGTGTGCAAGTGTGTGAGTGTGTGCGCGAGTGTGTGCGAGTGTGTGCAAATGTGCCCGAGTGTGCGCGAGTGTGCACGAGTGAGTGGGTGCGAGTGTGTGTGAGTGTGTATGAGTGTGTGTGCGAGTGTGTGCGCGAGTGTGTGCGCGAGTGTGCGCGAGTGTGTGTGAGTGTGTGCGAGTGTGTGCGAGTGTGTGCGAGTGAGTGTGTGTGTGTGAGTGTGTGTGAGTGTGTGCGAGTTTGTGTGCGAGTGTGTGCGAGTGAGTGTGTGCGAGTGTGTGCGATTGTGTGTGAGTGTGTGCGAGTGTGTGCGAGTGTGTGCGAGTGTGTGCGTGTGAGTGTGTGCAAGTGTGTGCGAGTGTGTGCGAGTGTGTGCGAGTGTGTGAGTGTGTGCGCGAATGTGTGTGCGAGTGTGTATGTGCGAGTGTGTTCAAGTGTGTGAGAGTGTGTGTGAGTGTGTGTGTGCGTGTGTGTGCGAGTGAGTGTGTGCGAGTGTGTGCGAGAGTGTTCAAGTGTGTGCGAGAGTGTGTGTGCGAGTGTGTGTGCAATTGTGTATGAGTGTGTGCGCGTTTGTGCGAGTGTGTGCGTGTGTGTGTGAGTGCGTGTGAGTGAGTGCAAGTGTGTGCAAATGTGTGCGCGAGTGTGGGCGTGCGAGTGTGTGCTAGTGTGCGCGAGTGTGTGAGTGTGTGCGAGTGTGCATGAGTAAGTGTGTGTGTGAGTGTGTGCGAGTGTTGCCGAGTGTGTGTGTGAGTGTGTAGGACTGTGTGTGCGAGTGTGTGTGTGAGTGTGTGTGTACGAGTGTGTGCAATTTTGTGCGAGTGTGTGTGTGCGAGTGTGTGTGTGCGAGTGCGTATGAGTAAGTGTGTGCGAGTGTGTGCGAGTGTGTGTGCGAGTGTGTGCGTGCGACTGTGTGTGTGTGACTGTGTGCGAGTGTGTGCGAGTGTTTGCGTGTGTGTGCGAGTGTGTGTGCGTGTGTACGAGTCTGTGCGAGTGTGTGGGTGCGAGTGTGTGCAAGTGTGTGAGTGTGTGTGTGAGTGTGTGTGAATGTGTGCGAGTCTGTGTGTGCGAGTGTGTGTGTGCGATTGTGTGTGTGCGATTGTGTATGAGTGTGTGCGAGTATGTGTGTGAGTGTGTGCGAGTGTGTGCGAGTGTGTGCGTGCGAGTGAGTGCGAGTGTGTGCAAATGTGTGCGAGAGTGTGCGAGTGTGGGCGTGCGAGTGCGTGTGAGTGTGTGTGTGTGAGTGTGAGTGTGTGCTAGTGTGTGCGAGTGTGTGCGTGTGAGTGCGTGCGAGTGTGTGCAAGTGTGTGCGAGTGTGTGCGAGTGTGTGAGTGTGTGCGCGAATGTGTGTGCGAGTGTGTATGTGCGAGTGTGTGCAAGTGTGTGAGAGTGTGTGTGAGTGTGTGTGTGCGAGTGTGTGCGAGTGAGTGTGTGCGAGTGTGTGCGAGAGTGTTCAAGTGTGTGCGAGTGTGTGTGTGCGAGTGTGTGTGCAATTGTGTATGAGTGTGTGCGCGTTTGTGCGAGTGTGTGCGTGTGTGTGTGAGTGCGTGTGAGTGAGTGCAAGTGTGTGCAAATGTGTGCGCGAGTGTGGGCGTGCGAGTGTGTGCTAGTGTGCGCGAGTGTGTGAGTGTGTGCGAGTGTGCATGAGTAAGTGTGTGTGTGAGTGTGTGCGAGTGTTGCCGAGTGTGTGTGTGAGTGTGTAGGACTGTGTGTGCGAGTGTGTGTGTGAGTGTGTGTGTACGAGTGTGTGCAATTTTGTGCGAGTGTGTGTGTGCGAGTGCGTATGAGTAAGTGTGTGCAAATGTGTGCGAGTGTGTGCGAGTGTGTGTGCGAGTGTGTGTGCGAGTGTGTGCGTGCGACTGTGTGTGTGTGACTGTGTGCGAGTGTGTGCGAGTGTTTGCGTGTGTGTGCGAGTGTGTGTGCGTGTGTACGAGTCTGTGCGAGTGTGTGGGTGCGAGTGTGTGCAAGTGTGTGAGTGTGTGTGTGAGTGTGTGTGAATGTGTGCGAGTCTGTGTGTGCGAGTGTGTGTGTGCGATTGTGTGTGTGCGATTGTGTATGAGTGTGTGCGAGTATGTGTGTGAGTGTGTGCGAGTGTGTGCGAGTGTGTGCAAATGTGTGCGAGAGTGTGCGAGTGTGGGCGTGCGAGTGTGTGCGAGTGTGTGCGTGTGAGTGTGTGTGTGTGAGTGTGAGTGTGTGCTAGTGTGCATGAGTGTGTGAGTGTGTGCGAGTGTGCGCGAGTGTGCGTGTGAGTGAGTGAGTGTGTGTGCGAGTGTGTGTGAGTGTGTACGAGTGTGTGTAGGAGTGTGTGCGAGTGTGTGCGATTGTGTGTGTGAGTGTGTAGGACTGTATGTGCAAGTGTGTGCGAGTGTGTTCGAGTGTGTGAGTGTGTGCGAGTGTGTGTGAGTGTGTGCAAGTGTGTGTGAGTGTGTAGGACTGTGTGTGCGAGTGTGTGTGCGAGTGTGTGCGAGTGTGTGTGAGTGTGTGTGAGTGTGTGTAGGAGTGTGTGTGAGTGTGTGCGATTGTGTGTGAGTGTGTAGTACTGTATGTGCGACTGTGTTCGAGTGTGTGTGTGCGAGTGTGTGAGCATGTGTGAGTGTGTGCAAGTGTGTGCGTGTGAGTGTATGTGTGCGAGTGTGTGTGATTGTGTATGAGTGAGTGTGTGCAAGTGTGTTGAGTGTGTTTGTGCAAGTGTGTATGAGTGTGTGTATGCGAGTGTGTGCAAGTGTGTGTGATTGTGTGTGAGTGTGTGTATGAGTGAGTGTGTGCGAGTGTGTGTGAGTGTGTGCGCGAGTGTGTGCGTGAGTGTGTGCGTGCGAGTGTGTGTAGGAGTGTGTGTGAGTGTGTGCGATTGTGTGTGTGCGAGTGTGTGTGAGTGTGTGCGAGTGTGTGTGTGCGAGTGTGTGCGTGCGAGTGTGTGTGCGAGAGTGTGCGAGTGTGTGCGAGTGTGTGCATATGTGCCCGAGTGTGCACGAGTGAGTGTGTGCGAGTGTGTGCGAGTGTGTGTGAGTGTGTGCATGTGAGTGTGTGCGAGCGTGTGTGAGTGTGTGTGCGAGTGTGTGTGCGAGAGTGTGCGAGTGTGTGCGAGTGTGTGCAAATGTGCCCGAGTGTGCACGAGTGAGTGGGTGCGAGTGTGTGCGAGTGTGTGTGCGAACGTGTGCGAGTGTGTGTGCATGTGTGTGCGAGTGTGTGCAAGTGTGTATGAGTGTGCGTGCGAGTGTGTGCAAGTGTGTGCGAGTGTGTGCGAGTGTGTGTGTGCAAGTATGTGTGAGAGTGTGTGCGAGTGTGTGTATGAGTGTGTGTGCGATTGTGTGTGAGTGTGTGTGCTAGTGTGTGTGTGCGAGTGTGTTCGATTGTGTGAGTGTGAGTGAGTGTGTACGAGTGTGTGCGAGTGTGTGCAAGTGTGCGCGAGTGAGTGTGTGTGAGTGTGTGTGCGAAAGTGTGCGAGTGTGTGCGATTGTGTGTGAAAGTGTGTAGGACTGTATGTGCGAGTGTGTGCGAGTGTGTATGAGTGTGTGTGTGAGTGTGTGCAAGTGTGTGCGAGTGAGTGTGTGTGAGTGTGTGTGCGAGTGTGTGCATGTGAGTGTGTGCGTGCGAGTGTGCACGAGTGTGTGCATGTAAGTGTGTGCGTGCGAGTGTGTGCGAGTGTGCTCGAGTGAATGGTTGCGAGTGTGTGCGAGTGTGTGTGAGTGTGTGCGAGTGAGTGTGTGTGAGTGAGTGTGTGTGAGTGTGTGCGAGTTTGTGTGCGAGTGTGTGCGAGTGAGTGTGTGCGAGTGTGTGCGATTGTGTGTGAGTGTGTGCGAGTGTGTGCGAGTGTGTGCGTGTGAGTGTGTGCGAGTGTGTGAGTGTGTGTGCGAATGTGTGTGCGAGTGTGTGCGAGTGTGTATGAGTGTATGTGCGAGTGTGTGCAAGTGTGTGAGAGTGTGTGTGAGTGTGTGTGTGCGAGTGTGTGCGAGTGAGTGTGTGCGAGTGTGTGCGAGAGTGTTCAAGTGTGTGCGAGTGTGTGTGTGCGAGTGTGTGTGCAATTGTGTATGAGTGTGTGCGAGTGTGTGTGCGTTTGTGCGAGTGTGTGCGTGTGTGTGTGCGAGTGCGTGTGAGTGAGTGCAAGTGTGTGCAAATGTGTGCGCGAGTGTGGGCGTGCGAGTGTGTGCTAGTGTGCGCGAGTGTGTGAGTGTGTGCGAGTGTGCATGAGTAAGTGTGTGTGTGAGTGTGTGCGAGTGTTGCCGAGTGTGTGTGTGAGTGTGTAGGACTGTGTGTGCGAGTGTGTGTGTGAGTGTGTGTGTACGAGTGTGTGCAATTTTGTGCGAGTGTGTGTGTGCGAGTGTGTATGAGTAAGTGTGTGCGAATGTGTGCGAGTGTGTGCGAGTGTGTGTGCGAGTGTGTGTGCGAGTGTGTGCGTGCGACTGTGTGTGTGTGACTGTGTGCGAGTGTTTGCGTGTGTGTGCGAGTGTGTGTGCGTGTGTACGAGTGTGTGCGAGTGTGTGGGTGCGAGTGTGTGCAAGTGTGTGTGAGTGTGTGTGTGAGTGTGTGCGAGTCTGTGTGTGCGAGTGTGTGTGTGCGATTGTGTGTGTGCGATTGTGTATGAGTGTGTGCGAGTATGTGTGTGAGTGTGTGCGAGTGTGTGCGAGTGTGTGCGTGCTAGTGCGTGCGAGTGCGTGCGAGTGAGTGCGAGTGTGTGCAAATGTGTGCGAGAGTGTGCGAGTGTGGGCGTGCGAGTGTGTACGAGTGTGTGTGTGTGAGTGTGTGTGTGTGAGTGTGAGTGTGTGCTAGTGTGCATGAGTGTGTGAGTGTGTGCGAGTGTGCGCGAGTGTGCGTGTGAGTGAGTGAGTGTGTGTGCGAGTGTGTGTGAGTGTGTACGAGTGTGTGTGTGAGTGTGTAGGACTGTATGTGCAAGTGTGTGCGAGTGTGTTCGAGTGTGTGAGTGTGTGTGAGTGTGTGTGAGTGTGTGCAAGTGTGTGTGTGAGTGTGTAGGACTGTGTGTGCGAGTGTGTGTGTGAGTGTGTGTAGGAGTGTGTGTGAGTGTGTGCGATTGTGTGTGTGAGTGTGTAGTACTGTATGTGCGACTGTGTTCGAGTTTGTGTGTGCGAGTGTGTGAGCATGTGTGAGTGTGTGCGTGCGAGTGTGTGTGTGCGAGTGTGTGTGATTGTGTATGAGTGAGTGTGTGCGAGTGTGTGTGCAAGTGTGTTTGAGTGTGTTTGTGCAAGTGTGTATGAGTGTGTGTGTGCGAGTGTGTGCAAGTGTGTGTGATTGTGTGTGAGTGTGTGTATGAGTGAGTGTGTGCGAGTGTGTGTGAGTGTGTGCAAGTGAATGTGTGTGAGTGTGTGTGCGAGTGTGTGCATGCGAGTGTGTGCGTGCGAGTGTGTGCGAGTGTGTGCGAGTGTGTGCGAGTGTGTGAGTGCGAGTGTGTGCGAATGTGTGAGTGCGAGTGTGTGCGAATGTGTGCGAGTGTGTGCATGCGAGTGTGCACGAGTGTGTGCGTGTAAGTGTGTGCATGCGAGTGTGTGCGAGTGTGCTCGAGTGAATGGGTGCGAGTGTGTGCGAGTGTGCGTGAGTGTGTGTGAGTGTGTATAAGTGAGTGTGTGTGAGTGTGTGCGAGTTTGTGTGCGAGTGAGTGTGCGAGTGTGTGTGAGTGTGTGCGAGTGTGTGCGTGCGAGTGTGTGCGAGAGTGTGCGAGTGTGTGCGAGTGTGTGCGAGTGTGTGCATAGGAGCCCGAGTGTGCACGAGTGAGTGTGTGCGAGTGTGTGCGAGTTTGTGTGAGTGTGTGCATGTGAGTGTGAGTGAGTGTGTGTGAGTAGGTGTGCGAGTGTGTGTGCGAGTGTGTGCGTTTTTGTGTGAGAGTGTATAGGACTGTATGTGCGAGTTTGTGCAAGTGTGTATGAGTGTGTGTGTGAGTGTGTGCAAGTGTGTGCGAGTGAATGTGTGCGAGTGTGTGTATGAGTGTGTGTGTGTGTGAGTGTGTGTGCGAGTGTGTGCATGCGAGTGTGTGCGTGCGAGTGTGCACAAGTGTGCACGAGTGTGTGCGTGTAAGTGTGTGCGTGCGAGTGTGTGCGAGTGTGCTCGAGTGAATGGGTGCAAGTGTGTGCGAGTGTGTGCGAGTGTGTGCGAGTGAGTGTGTGTGTGTGAGTGTGTGTGAGTGTGTGCGAGTTTGTGTGCGAGTGTGTGCGAGTGAGTGTGTGCGAGTGTGTGCGATTGTGTGTGAGTGTGTGCGAGTGTGTGCGAGTGTGTGCGAGTGTGTGCGAGTGTGTGCGAGTGTGTGCGTGTGAGTGCGTGCGAGTGTGTGCAAGTGTGTGCGAGTGTGTGCGAGTGTGTGAGTGTGTGCGCGAATGTGTGTGCGAGTGTGTATGTGCGAGTGTGTGCAAGTGTGTGAGAGTGTGTGTGAGTGTGTGTGTGCGTGTGTGTGCGAGTGAGTGTGTGCGAGTGTGTGCGAGAGTGTTCAAGTGTGTGCGAGTGTGTGTGTGCGAGTGTGTGTGCAATTGTGTATGAGTGTGTGCGCGTTTGTGCGAGTGTGTGCGTGTGTGTGTGAGTGCGTGTGAGTGAGTGCAAGTGTGTGCAAATGTGTGCGCGAGTGTGGGCGTGCGAGTGTGTGCTAGTGTGCGCGAGTGTGTGAGTGTGTGCGAGTGTGCATGAGTAAGTGTGTGTGTGAGTGTGTGCGAGTGTTGCCGAGTGTGTGTGTGAGTGTGTAGGACTGTGTGTGCGAGTGTGTGTGTGAGTGTGTGTGTACGAGTGTGTGCAATTTTGTGCGAGTGTGTGTGTGCGAGTGCGTATGAGTAAGTGTGTGCAAATGTGTGCGAGTGTGTGCGAGTGTGTGTGCGAGTGTGTGTGCGAGTGTGTGCGTGCGACTGTGTGTGTGTGACTGTGTGCGAGTGTGTGCGAGTGTTTGCGTGTGTGTGCGAGTGTGTGTGCGTGTGTACGAGTCTGTGCGAGTGTGTGGGTGCGAGTGTGTGCAAGTGTGTGAGTGTGTGTGTGAGTGTGTGTGAATGTGTGCGAGTCTGTGTGTGCGAGTGTGTGTGTGCGATTGTGTGTGTGCGATTGTGTATGAGTGTGTGCGAGTATGTGTGTGAGTGTGTGCGAGTGTGTGCGAGTGTGTGCGTGCGAGTGAGTGCGAGTGTGTGCAAATGTGTGCGAGAGTGTGCGAGTGTGGGCGTGCGAGTGTGTGCGAGTGTGTGCGTGTGAGTGTGTGTGTGTGAGTGTGAGTGTGTGCTAGTGTGTGCGAGTGTGTGCGTGTGAGTGCGTGCGAGTGTGTGCGAGTGTGTGCGAGTGTGTGAGTGTGTGCGCGAATGTGTGTGCGAGTGTGTATGTGCGAGTGTGTGCAAGTGTGTGAGAGTGTGTGTGAGTGTGTGTGTGCGAGTGTGTGCGAGTGAGTGTGTGCGAGTGTGTGCGAGAGTGTTCAAGTGTGTGCGAGTGTGTGTGTGCGAGTGTGTGTGCAATTGTGTATGAGTGTGTGCGCGTTTGTGCGAGTGTGTGCGTGTGTGTGTGAGTGCGTGTGAGTGAGTGCAAGTGTATGCAAATGTGTGCGCGAGTGTGGGCGTGCGAGTGTGTGCTAGTGTGCGCGAGTGTGTGAGTGTGTGCGAGTGTGCATGAGTAAGTGTGTGTGTGAGTGTGTGCGAGTGTTGCCGAGTGTGTGTGTGAGTGTGTAGGACTGTGTGTGCGAGTGTGTGTGTGAGTGTGTGTGTACGAGTGTGTGCAATTTTGTGCGAGTGTGTGTGTGCGAGTGTGTATGAGTAAGTGTGTGCGAATGTGTGCGAGTGTGTGCGAGTGTGTGTGCGAGTGTGTGTGCGAGTGTGTGCGTGCGACTGTGTGTGTGTGACTGTGTGCGAGTGTTTGCGTGTGTGTGCGAGTGTGTGTGCGTGTGTACGAGTGTGTGCGAGTGTGTGGGTGCGAGTGTGTGCAAGTGTGTGTGAGTGTGTGTGTGAGTGTGTGCGAGTCTGTGTGTGCGAGTGTGTGTGTGCGATTGTGTGTGTGCGATTGTGTATGAGTGTGTGCGAGTATGTGTGTGAGTGTGTGCGAGTGTGTGCGAGTGTGTGCGTGCTAGTGCGTGCGAGTGCGTGCGAGTGAGTGCGAGTGTGTGCAAATGTGTGCGAGAGTGTGCGAGTGTGGGCGTGCGAGTGTGTACGAGTGTGTGTGTGTGAGTGTGTGTGTGTGAGTGTGAGTGTGTGCTAGTGTGCATGAGTGTGTGAGTGTGTGCGAGTGTGCGCGAGTGTGCGTGTGAGTGAGTGAGTGTGTGTGCGAGTGTGTGTGAGTGTGTACGAGTGTGTGTGTGAGTGTGTAGGACTGTATGTGCAAGTGTGTGCGAGTGTGTTCGAGTGTGTGAGTGTGTGTGAGTGTGTGTGAGTGTGTGCAAGTGTGTGTGTGAGTGTGTAGGACTGTGTGTGCGAGTGTGTGTGTGAGTGTGTGTAGGAGTGTGTGTGAGTGTGTGCGATTGTGTGTGTGAGTGTGTAGTACTGTATGTGCGACTGTGTTCGAGTTTGTGTGTGCGAGTGTGTGAGCATGTGTGAGTGTGTGCGTGCGAGTGTGTGTGTGCGAGTGTGTGTGATTGTGTATGAGTGAGTGTGTGCGAGTGTGTGTGCAAGTGTGTTTGAGTGTGTTTGTGCAAGTGTGTATGAGTGTGTGTGTGCGAGTGTGTGCAAGTGTGTGTGATTGTGTGTGAGTGTGTGTATGAGTGAGTGTGTGCGAGTGTGTGTGAGTGTGTGCAAGTGAATGTGTGTGAGTGTGTGTGCGAGTGTGTGCATGCGAGTGTGTGCGTGCGAGTGTGTGCGAGTGTGTGCGAGTGTGTGCGAGTGTGTGAGTGCGAGTGTGTGCGAATGTGTGAGTGCGAGTGTGTGCGAATGTGTGCGAGTGTGTGCATGCGAGTGTGCACGAGTGTGTGCGTGTAAGTGTGTGCATGCGAGTGTGTGCGAGTGTGCTCGAGTGAATGGGTGCGAGTGTGTGCGAGTGTGCGTGAGTGTGTGTGAGTGTGTATAAGTGAGTGTGTGTGAGTGTGTGCGAGTTTGTGTGCGAGTGAGTGTGCGAGTGTGTGTGAGTGTGTGCGAGTGTGTGCGTGCGAGTGTGTGCGAGAGTGTGCGAGTGTGTGCGAGTGTGTGCGAGTGTGTGCATAGGAGCCCGAGTGTGCACGAGTGAGTGTGTGCGAGTGTGTGCGAGTTTGTGTGAGTGTGTGCATGTGAGTGTGAGTGAGTGTGTGTGAGTAGGTGTGCGAGTGTGTGTGCGAGTGTGTGCGTTTTTGTGTGAGAGTGTATAGGACTGTATGTGCGAGTTTGTGCAAGTGTGTATGAGTGTGTGTGTGAGTGTGTGCAAGTGTGTGCGAGTGAATGTGTGCGAGTGTGTGTATGAGTGTGTGTGTGTGTGAGTGTGTGTGCGAGTGTGTGCATGCGAGTGTGTGCGTGCGAGTGTGCACAAGTGTGCACGAGTGTGTGCGTGTAAGTGTGTGCGTGCGAGTGTGTGCGAGTGTGCTCGAGTGAATGGGTGCAAGTGTGTGCGAGTGTGTGCGAGTGTGTGCGAGTGAGTGTGTGTGTGTGAGTGTGTGTGAGTGTGTGCGAGTTTGTGTGCGAGTGTGTGCGAGTGAGTGTGTGCGAGTGTGTGCGATTGTGTGTGAGTGTGTGCGAGTGTGTGCGAGTGTGTGCGAGTGTGTGCGAGTGTGTGCGAGTGTGTGCGTGTGAGTGCGTGCGAGTGTGTGCAAGTGTGTGCGAGTGTGTGCGAGTGTGTGAGTGTGTGCGCGAATGTGTGTGCGAGTGTGTATGTGCGAGTGTGTGCAAGTGTGTGAGAGTGTGTGTGAGTGTGTGTGTGCGTGTGTGTGCGAGTGAGTGTGTGCGAGTGTGTGCGAGAGTGTTCAAGTGTGTGCGAGTGTGTGTGTGCGAGTGTGTGTGCAATTGTGTATGAGTGTGTGCGCGTTTGTGCGAGTGTGTGCGTGTGTGTGTGAGTGCGTGTGAGTGAGTGCAAGTGTGTGCAAATGTGTGCGCGAGTGTGGGCGTGCGAGTGTGTGCTAGTGTGCGCGAGTGTGTGAGTGTGTGCGAGTGTGCATGAGTAAGTGTGTGTGTGAGTGTGTGCGAGTGTTGCCGAGTGTGTGTGTGAGTGTGTAGGACTGTGTGTGCGAGTGTGTGTGTGAGTGTGTGTGTACGAGTGTGTGCAATTTTGTGCGAGTGTGTGTGTGCGAGTGCGTATGAGTAAGTGTGTGCAAATGTGTGCGAGTGTGTGCGAGTGTGTGTGCGAGTGTGTGTGCGAGTGTGTGCGTGCGACTGTGTGTGTGTGACTGTGTGCGAGTGTGTGCGAGTGTTTGCGTGTGTGTGCGAGTGTGTGTGCGTGTGTACGAGTCTGTGCGAGTGTGTGGGTGCGAGTGTGTGCAAGTGTGTGAGTGTGTGTGTGAGTGTGTGTGAATGTGTGCGAGTCTGTGTGTGCGAGTGTGTGTGTGCGATTGTGTGTGTGCGATTGTGTATGAGTGTGTGCGAGTATGTGTGTGAGTGTGTGCGAGTGTGTGCGAGTGTGTGCGTGCGAGTGAGTGCGAGTGTGTGCAAATGTGTGCGAGAGTGTGCGAGTGTGGGCGTGCGAGTGTGTGCGAGTGTGTGCGTGTGAGTGTGTGTGTGTGAGTGTGAGTGTGTGCTAGTGTGTGCGAGTGTGTGCGTGTGAGTGCGTGCGAGTGTGTGCGAGTGTGTGCGAGTGTGTGAGTGTGTGCGCGAATGTGTGTGCGAGTGTGTATGTGCGAGTGTGTGCAAGTGTGTGAGAGTGTGTGTGAGTGTGTGTGTGCGAGTGTGTGCGAGTGAGTGTGTGCGAGTGTGTGCGAGAGTGTTCAAGTGTGTGCGAGTGTGTGTGTGCGAGTGTGTGTGCAATTGTGTATGAGTGTGTGCGCGTTTGTGCGAGTGTGTGCGTGTGTGTGTGAGTGCGTGTGAGTGAGTGCAAGTGTATGCAAATGTGTGCGCGAGTGTGGGCGTGCGAGTGTGTGCTAGTGTGCGCGAGTGTGTGAGTGTGTGCGAGTGTGCATGAGTAAGTGTGTGTGTGAGTGTGTGCGAGTGTTGCCGAGTGTGTGTGTGAGTGTGTAGGACTGTGTGTGCGAGTGTGTGTGTGAGTGTGTGTGTACGAGTGTGTGCAATTTTGTGCGAGTGTGTGTGTGCGAGTGCGTATGAGTAAGTGTGTGCAAATGTGTGCGAGTGTGTGCGAGTGTGTGTGCGAGTGTGTGTGCGAGTGTGTGCGTGCGACTGTGTGTGTGTGACTGTGTGCGAGTGTGTGCGAGTGTTTGCGTGTGTGTGCGAGTGTGTGTGCGTGTGTACGAGTCTGTGCGAGTGTGTGGGTGCGAGTGTGTGCAAGTGTGTGAGTGTGTGTGTGAGTGTGTGTGAATGTGTGCGAGTCTGTGTGTGCGAGTGTGTGTGTGCGATTGTGTGTGTGCGATTGTGTATGAGTGTGTGCGAGTATGTGTGTGAGTGTGTGCGAGTGTGTGCGAGTGTGTGCAAATGTGTGCGAGAGTGTGCGAGTGTGGGCGTGCGAGTGTGTGCGAGTGTGTGCGTGTGAGTGTGTGTGTGTGAGTGTGAGTGTGTGCTAGTGTGCATGAGTGTGTGAGTGTGTGCGAGTGTGCGCGAGTGTGCGTGTGAGTGAGTGAGTGTGTGTGCGAGTGTGTGTGAGTGTGTACGAGTGTGTGTAGGAGTGTGTGCGAGTGTGTGCGATTGTGTGTGTGAGTGTGTAGGACTGTATGTGCAAGTGTGTGCGAGTGTGTTCGAGTGTGTGAGTGTGTGCGAGTGTGTGTGAGTGTGTGCAAGTGTGTGTGAGTGTGTAGAACTGTGTGTGCGAGTGTGTGTGCGAGTGTGTGCGAGTGTGTGTGAGTGTGTGTGAGTGTGTGTAGGAGTGTGTGTGAGTGTGTGCGATTGTGTGTGAGTGTGTAGTACTGTATGTGCGACTGTGTTCGAGTGTGTGTGTGCGAGTGTGTGAGCATGTGTGAGTGTGTGCAAGTGTGTGCGTGTGAGTGTATGTGTGCGAGTGTGTGTGATTGTGTATGAGTGAGTGTGTGCAAGTGTGTTGAGTGTGTTTGTGCAAGTGTGTATGAGTGTGTGTATGCGAGTGTGTGCAAGTGTGTGTGATTGTGTGTGAGTGTGTGTATGAGTGAGTGTGTGCGAGTGTGTGTGAGTGTGTGCGCGAGTGTGTGCGTGCGAGTGTGTGCGAGTGTGT
This sequence comes from Phyllobates terribilis, assembly GCF_046119375.1. Lineage (NCBI taxonomy): Eukaryota > Metazoa > Chordata > Amphibia > Anura > Dendrobatidae > Phyllobates > Phyllobates terribilis. The sequence continues at coordinate 23,134,030 of NW_027362776.1, forward strand.
GTAGGAGTGTGTGTGAGTGTGTGCGATTGTGTGTGTGCGAGTGTGTGTGAGTGTGTGCGAGTGTGTGTGTGCGAGTGTGTGCGTGCGAGTGTGTGTGCGAGAGTGTGCGAGTGTGTGCGAGTGTGTGCATATGTGCCTGAGTGTGCACGAGTGAGTGTGTGCGAGTGTGTGCGAGTGTGTGTGAGTGTGTGCATGTGAGTGTGTGCGAGCGTGTGCGAGTGTGTGTGAGTGTGTGTGCGAGTGTGTGTGCGAGAGTGTGCGAGTGTGTGCGAGTGTGTGCAAATGTGCCCGAGTGTGCACGAGTGAGTGGGTGCGAGTGTGTGCGAGTGTGTGTGCGAACGTGTGCGAGTGTGTGTGCATGTGTGTGCGAGTGTGTGCAAGTGTGTATGAGTGTGCGTGCGAGTGTGTGCAAGTGTGTGCGAGTGTGTGCGAGTGTGTGTGTGCAAGTATGTGTGAGAGTGTGTGCGAGTGTGTGTATGAGTGTGTGTGCGATTGTGTGTGAGTGTGTGTGCTAGTGTGTGTGTGCGAGTGTGTTCGATTGTGTGAGTGTGAGTGAGTGTGTACGAGTGTGTGCGAGTGTGTGCAAGTGTGCGCGAGTGAGTGTGTGTGAGTGTGTGTGCGAAAGTGTGCGAGTGTGTGCGATTGTGTGTGAAAGTGTGTAGGACTGTATGTGCGAGTGTGTGCGAGTGTGTATGAGTGTGTGTGTGAGTGTGTGCAAGTGTGTGCGAGTGAGTGTGTGTGAGTGTGTGTGCGAGTGTGTGCATGTGAGTGTGTGCGTGCGAGTGTGCACGAGTGTGTGCATGTAAGTGTGTGCGTGCGAGTGTGTGCGAGTGTGCTCGAGTGAATGGGTGCGAGTGTGTGCGAGTGTGTGTGAGTGTGTGCGAGTGAGTGTGTGTGAGTGAGTGTGAATGTGTGCGAGTCTGTGTGTGCGAGTGTGTGTGTGCGATTGTGTATGAGTGTGAGCGAGTATGTGTGTGAGTGTGTGCGAGTGTGTGCGTGCGAGTGCATGCGAGTGAGTGCGAGTGTGTGCAAATGTGTGCGAGAGTGTGCGCGAGTGTGCGCGAGTGTGTGCGTGTGAGTGTGTTTGTGAGTGTGAGTGTGTGCTAATGTGCATGAGTGTGTGAGTGTGTGCGAGTGTGCGCGAGTGTGCGTGTGAGTGAGTGAGTGTGTGTGCGAGTGTGTGTAAGTGTGTGTGAGTGTGTACGAGTGTGTGTAGGAGTGTGTGCGAGTGTGTGCGATTGTGTGTGTGAGTGTGTAGGACTGTATGTGCAAGTGTGTGCGAGTGTGTTTGAGTGTGTGAGTGTGTGCGAGTGTGTGTGAGTGTGTGCAAGTGTGTGTGTGCGAGTGTGTGTGTGCAAGTGTGTGTGTGCAAGTGTGTGTGAGTGTGTATGAGTGTGTGTGTGTGCAAGTGTGTGCGCGAGTGTGTGCGCGAGTGTGTGCGTGTGAGTGAGTGTGTGTGTGTGAGTGTGAGTGTGTGCTAGTGTGCATGAGTGTGAGTGTGTGTGTGCGAGTGTGTGTGTGAGTCAGTGAGTGTGTGCGAGTGTGTGTGTGAGTGTGTGCAAGTGTGTTCGAGTGTGTGTGTGAGTGTGCATGAGTGAGTGTGTGCGAGTGTGTGTGAGTTTGTGTGTGTGTGAGTGTGTGCGAGTGTGTGTGTGTGTGAGTGTGTGCGAGTGTGTGTGTGAGTGTGTGCGAGTGTGTGTGTGCGATTGTGTATTAGTGAATGTGTGCGAGTGTGCGTGAGAGTGAGTGAATGTGTGTGTGCGAGTGAGTGTGAGTGAGTGTGTGCGAGTGTGTGCGAGTGTGTGTGTGCGATTGTGCATAAGTGTGTGCGAGTGTGTGTGTGAGTGTGTAGGACTGTGTGTGCGAGTGTGTGTGCGTGTGTGTGTGTGTAGGAGTGTGTGTGAGTGTGTGCGATTGTGTGTGTGAGTGTATAGTACTGTATGTGCGACTGTGTTCGAGTGTGTGTGTGCGAGTGTGTGAGCATGTGTGAGTGTGTGCAAGTGTGTGCGTGCGAGTGTGTGTGATTGTGTATGAGTGAGTGTGTGCGAGTGTGTGCGAGTGTGTGTGCAAGTGTGTTTGAGTGTGTTTGTGCAAGTGTGTATGAGTGTGTGTCTGCGAGTGTGTGCAAGTGTGTTTGTGCAAGTGTGTATGAGTGTGTGTGTGCGAGTGTGTGCAAGTGTGTGTGATTGTGTGTGAGTGTGTGTATGAGTGAGTGTGTGCGAGTGTGTGCGCGAGTGTGTGCGTGTGAGTGTGTGCGAGTGTGTGCGAGTGTGTGTAAGTGTGTGCGATTGTGTGTGTGAGTGTGTAGGACTGTATGTGCGAGTGTGTGTGACTGTGTTCGAGTGTGTGTGTGCGAGTGTGTGAGTGTGTGCAAGTGTGTGCGTGCGAGTGTGTGTGTGTGAGTGTGTGTGATTGTGTATGAGTGACTGTGTGCGAGTGTGTGCGAGTGTGTGTGCAAGTGTGTTTGAGTGTGTTTGTGCAAGTGTGTATGAGTGTGTGTGTGTGAGTGTGTGCAAGTGTGTTTGTGCGAGTGTGTATGAGTGTGTGTGTGCGAGTGTGTGCAAGTGTGTGTGATTGTGTGTGAGTGTGTGTATGAGTGAGTGTGTGCGAGTGTGTGTGCGAGTGTGTGCGCGAGTGTGTGCGTGTGAGTGTGTGCGAGTGTGTGCGAGTGTGTGTAAGTGTGTGCGATTGTGTGTGTGAGTGTGTAGGACTGTATGTGCGAGTGTGTGTGACTGTGTTCGAGTGTGTGTGCGAGTGTGTGAGTGTGTGCAAGTGTGTGCGTGCGAGTGTGTGTGTGCGAGTGTGTGTGATTGTGTATGAGTGAGTGTGTGCGAGTGTGTGCGAGTGTGTGTGCAAGTGTGTTTGAGTGTGTTTGTGCAAGCGTGTATGAGTGTGTGCGAGTGTGTGCAAGTGTGTTTGTGTGAGTGTGTATGAGTGTGTGTGTGCGAGTGTGTGCAAGTGTGTGTGATTGTGTGTGAGTGTGTGTGCGAGTGTGTGTGCGAGTGTGTGCGCGAGTGTGTGCGTGCTGGTGTGCGCGAGTGTGTGTAGTAGTGTGTGTGACTGTGTGCGATTTTGTGTGTGAGTGTGTAGGACTGTATGTGCGAGTGTGTGCGACTGTGTTCGAGTGTGTGTGTGCGAGTGTGTGAGCATGTGTGAGTGTGCAAGTGTGTGTGTGCAAGTGTGTGCGTGCGAGTGTGTGCGAGTGTGTGCGAGTGTGTCCGAATGTGTGCGAGTGTGTGCGTGCGAGTGTGCGCGAGTGTGCACGAGTGTGTGCATGTAAGTGTGTGCGTGCGAGTGTGTGCGAGTGTGCTCGAGTGAATGGGTGAGAGTGTGTGCGAGTGTGTGTGAGTGTGTGCAAGTAAGGGTGTGTGAGAGTGTATGAGTGAGTGTGTGTGAGTGTGTGTGTGCGAGTTTGTGTGCGAGTGTGTGCGAGTGAGTGTGTGCGAGTTTGTGTGCGAGTGTGTGTGCGAGTGTGTGTGTGCGAGTGTGTGTGTGCGTGTGTGCGCGTGAGTGTGTGCGAGTGTGTGAGTGCGAATGTGTGTGCGTGTGAGTGTGTGCGAGTGTGTATGAGCGTATGTGCGAGTGTGTGCGAGTGTGTGCAAGTGTGTGCGAGTGTGTGCGAGTGTGTGCGAGTGTGTGTGTGCGAGTGTGTGTGTGCGAGTGTGTGTGCAATTGTGTATGAGTGTGTGCGAGTGTGTGTGCGTTTGTGCGAGTGTGTGCGTGTGTGTGTGCAAGTGCGTGTGAGTGAGTGCAAGTGTGTGCAAATGTGTGTGCGAGTGTGCGAGTGTGGGCATGCGAGTGTGTGCTAGTGTGCGAGAGTGTGCAAGTGTGTGCGAGTGTGTGTGTGCGAGTGTGTGTGCAATTGTGTATGAGTGTGTGCAAGTGTGTGTGCGTTTGTGCGAGTGTGTGCGTGTGTGTGTGCAAGTGCGTGTGAGTGAGTGCAAGTGTGTGCAAATGTGTGTGCGAGTGTGCGAGTGTGGGCATGCGAGTGTGTGCTAGTGTGTGCGAGTGTGTGAGTGTGTGCGAATGTTGCCGAGTGTGTGTGTGAGTGTGTAGGACTGTGTGTGCGAGTGTGTGCGAGTGTGTGTGCGAGTGTGTGTGTACGAGTGTGTTCGAGTGTGTGCAATTTTGTGCGAGTGTGTGTGTGCGAGTGCGTATGAGTAAGTGTGTGCGAATGTGTGTGAGTGTGTGCGAGTGTGTGTGCGAGTGTGTGCGTGCGACTGTGTGTGTGCGAGTGTGTGCGAGTGTTTGCGTGTGAGTGCGCGTGTGTGTGCGTGTGTACGAGTGTGTGCGAGTGTGTGGGTGCGAGTGTGTGCAAGTGTGTGCGAGTGTGTGTGAGTGTGTGTGAATGTGTGCGAGTCTGTGTGTGCGAGTGTGTGTGTGCGATTGTGTATGAGTGTGTGAGTGTGTGCGAGTGTGCGCGAGTGTGCGTGTGAGTGAGTGAGTGTGTGTGCGAGTGTGTGTAAGTGTGTGTGAGTGTGTACGAGTGTGTGTAGGAGTGTGTGCGAGTGTGTGCGATTGTGTGTGTGAGTGTGTAGGACTGTATGTGCAAGTGTGTGCGAGTGTGTTTGAGTGTGTGAGTGTGTGCGAGTGTGTGTGAGTGTGTGCAAGTGTGTGTGTGCGAGTGTGTGTGTGCAAGTGTGTGTGTGCAAGTGTGTTCGAGTGTGTGTGCGAGTGTGTATGAGTGTGTGTGTGTGCAAGTGTGTGCGCGAGTGTGTGAGTGTGTGTGTGTGTGTGAGTGTGAGTGTGTGCTAGTGTGCATGAGTGTGAGTGTGTGTGTGCGTGTGAGTGAGTGAGTGTGTGTGTGAGTGTGTGCAAGTGTGTTCGAGTGTGTGTGTGCGAGTGTGTGTGTGCGATTGTGTATGAGTGTGTGCGAGTATGTGTGCAAATGTGTGCGAGAGTGTGCGAGTGTGGGCATGCGAGTGTGTGCGAGTGTGCGCGAGTGTGTGCGTGTGAGTGTGTTTGTGAGTGTGAGTGTGTGCTAGTGTGCATGAGTGTGTGAGTGTGTGCGAGTGTGCGCGAGTGTGCGTGTGAGTGAGTGAGTGTGTGTGCGAGTGTGTGTAAGTGTGTGTGAGTGTGTACGAGTGTGTGTAGGAGTGTGTGCGAGTGTGTGCGATTGTGTGTGTGAGTGTGTAGGACTGTATGTGCAAGTGTGTGCGAGTGTGTTTGAGTGTGTGAGTGTGTGCGAGTGTGTGTGAGTGTGTGCAAGTGTGTGTGTGCGAGTGTGTGTGTGCAAGTGTGTGCGCGAGTGTGTGCGCGAGTGTGTGCGTGTGAGTGAGTGTGTGTGTGTGAGTGTGAGTGTGTGCTAGTGTGCATGAGTGTGAGTGTGTGTGTGCGAGTGTGCGTGTGAGTCAGTGAGTGTGTGTGCGAGTGTGTGCGAGTGTGTGTGTGAGTGTGTGCAAGTGTGTTCGAGTGTGTGTGTGAGTGTGCATGAGTGAGTGTGTGCGAGTGTGTGTGAGTTTGTGAGTGTGTGAGTGTGTGCGAGTGTGTGTGTGTGTGAGTGTGTGCGAGTGTGTGTGTGAGTGTGTGCGAGTGTGTGTGTGCGATTGTGTATTAGTGAATGTGTGCGAGTGTGCGTGAGAGTGAGTGAATGTGTGTGTGCGAGTGTGTGCGAGTGAGTGTGAGTGAGTGTGTGCGAGTGTGTGCGAGTGTGTGTGTGCGATTGTGCATAAGTGTGTGCGAGTGTGTGTGTGAGTGTGTAGGACTGTGTGTGCGAGTGTGTGTGCGTGTGTGTGAGTGTGTGTAGGAGTGTGTGTGAGTGTGTGCGATTGTGTGTGTGAGTGTATAGTACTGTATGTGCGACTGTGTTCGAGTGTGTGTGTGCGAGTGTGTGAGCATGTGTGAGTGTGTGCAAGTGTGTGCGTGCGAGTGTGTGTGATTGTGTATGAGTGAGTGTGTGCGAGTGTGTGCGAGTGTGTGTGCAAGTGTGTTTGAGTGTGTTTGTGCAAGTGTGTATGAGTGTGTGTGTGCGAGTGTGTGTGATTGTGTGTGAGTGTGTGTATGAGTGAGTGTGTGCGAGTGTGTGCGCGAGTGTGTGCGTGTGAGTGTGTGCGAGTGTGTGCGAGTGTGTGTAAGTGTGTGCGATTGTGTGTGTGAGTGTGTAGGACTGTATGTGCGAGTGTGTGTGACTGTGTTCGAGTGTGTGTGTGCGAGTGTGTGAGTGTGTGCAAGTGTGTGCGTGCGAGTGTGTGTGTGCGAGTGTGTGTGATTGTGTATGAGTGACTGTGTGCGAGTGTGTGCGAGTGTGTGTGCAAGTGTGTTTGAGTGTGTTTGTGCAAGTGTGTATGAGTGTGTGTGTGTGAGTGTGTGCAAGTGTGTTTGTGCGAGTGTGTATGAGTGTGTGTGTGCGAGTGTGTGCAAGTGTTTGTGATTGTGTGTGAGTGTGTGTATGAGTGAGTGTGTGCGAGTGTGTGTGCGAGTGTGTGCGCGAGTGTGTGCGTGTGAGTGTGTGCGAGTGTGTGCGAGTGTGTGTAAGTGTGTGCGATTGTGTGTGTGAGTGTGTAGGACTGTATGTGCGAGTGTGTGTGACTGTGTTCGAGTGTGTGTGCGAGTGTGTGAGTGTGTGCAAGTGTGTGCGTGCGAGTGTGTGTGTGCGAGTGTGTGTGATTGTGTATGAGTGAGTGTGTGCGAGTGTGTGCGAGTGTGTGTGCAAGTGTGTTTGAGTGTGTTTGTGCAAGTGTGTATGAGTGTGTGCGAGTGTGTGCAAGTGTGTTTGTGTGAGTGTGTATGAGTGTGTGTGTGCGAGTGTGTGCAAGTGTGTGTGATTGTGTGTGAGTGTGTGTATGAGTGAGTGTGTGCGAGTGTGTGTGCGAGTGTGTGCGCGAGTGTGTGCGTGCTGGTGTGCGCGAGTGTGTGTAGTAGTGTGTGTGACTGTGTGCGATTTTGTGTGTGAGTGTGTAGGACTGTATGTGCGAGTGTGTGCGACTGTGTTCGAGTGTGTGTGTGCGAGTGTGTGAGCATGTGTGAGTGTGCAAGTGTGTGTGTGCAAGTGTGTGCGTGCGAGTGTGTGCGAGTGTGTGCGAGTGTGTCCGAATGTGTGCGAGTGTGTGCGTGCGAGTGTGCGCGAGTGTGCACGAGTGTGTGCATGTAAGTGTGTGCGTGCGAGTGTGTGCGAGTGTGCTCGAGTGAATGGGTGAGAGTGTGTGCGAGTGTGTGTGAGTGTGTGCAAGTAAGTGTGTGTGAGAGTGTATGAGTGAGTGTGTGTGAGTGTGTGTGTGCGAGTTTGTGTGCGAGTGTGTGCGAGTGAGTGTGTGCGAGTTTGTGTGCGAGTGTGTGTGCGAGTGTGTGTGTGCGAGTGTGTGTGTGCGTGTGTGCGAGTGTGTGAGTGCGAATGTGTGTGCGTGTGAGTGTGTGCGAGTGTGTATGAGCGTATGTGCGAGTGTGTGCGAGTGTGTGTGCGAGTGTGTGCAAGTGTGTGCGAGTGTGTGCGAGTGTGTGCGAGTGTGTGTGTGCGAGTGTGTGTGTGCGAGTGTGTGTGCAATTGTGTATGAGTGTGTGCGAGTGTGTGTGCGTTTGTGCGAGTGTGTGCGTGTGTGTGTGCAAGTGCGTGTGAGTGAGTGCAAGTGTGTGCAAATGTGTGTGCGAGTGTGCGAGTGTGGGCATGCGAGTGTGTGCTAGTGTGCGAGAGTGTGCAAGTGTGTGCGAGTGTGTGTGTGCGAGTGTGTGTGCAATTGTGTATGAGTGTGTGCAAGTGTGTGTGCGTTTGTGCGAGTGTGTGCGTGTGTGTGTGCAAGTGCGTGTGAGTGAGTGCAAGTGTGTGCAAATGTGTGTGCGAGTGTGCGAGTGTGGGCATGCGAGTGTGTGCTAGTGTGTGCGAGTGTGTGAGTGTGTGCGAATGTTGCCGAGTGTGTGTGTGAGTGTGTAGGACTGTGTGTGCGAGTGTGTGCGAGTGTGTGTGCGAGTGTGTGTGTACGAGTGTGTTCGAGTGTGTGCAATTTTGTGCGAGTGTGTGTGTGCGAGTGCGTATGAGTAAGTGTGTGCGAATGTGTGTGAGTGTGTGCGAGTGTGTGTGCGAGTGTGTGCGTGCGACTGTGTGTGTGCGAGTGTGTGCGAGTGTGTGCGAGTGTTTGCGTGTGAGTGCGCGTGTGTGTGCGTGTGTACGAGTGTGTGCGAGTGTGTGGGTGCGAGTGTGTGCAAGTGTGTGCGAGTGTGTGTGAGTGTGTGTGTGAGTGTGTGTGAATGTGTGCGAGTCTGTGTGTGCGAGTGTGTGTGTGCGATTGTGTATGAGTGTGTGAGTGTGTGCGAGTGTGCGCGAGTGTGCGTGTGAGTGAGTGAGTGTGTGTGCGAGTGTGTGTAAGTGTGTGTGAGTGTGTACGAGTGTGTGTAGGAGTGTGTGCGAGTGTGTGCGATTGTGTGTGTGAGTGTGTAGGACTGTATGTGCAAGTGTGTGCGAGTGTGTTTGAGTGTGTGAGTGTGTGCGAGTGTGTGTGAGTGTGTGCAAGTGTGTGTGTGCGAGTGTGTGTGTGCAAGTGTGTGTGTGCAAGTGTGTTCGAGTGTGTGTGCGAGTGTGTATGAGTGTGTGTGTGCGCGAGTGTGTGAGTGTGTGTGTGTGTGTGAGTGTGAGTGTGTGCTAGTGTGCATGAGTGTGAGTGTGTGTGTGCGTGTGAGTGAGTGAGTGTGTGTGTGAGTGTGTGCAAGTGTGTTCGAGTGTGTGTGTGCGAGTGTGTGTGTGCGATTGTGTATGAGTGTGTGCGAGTATGTGTGCAAATGTGTGCGAGAGTGTGCGAGTGTGGGCGTGCGAGTGTGTGCGAGTGTGCGCGAGTGTGTGCGTGTGAGTGTGTTTGTGAGTGTGAGTGTGTGCTAGTGTGCATGAGTGTGTGAGTGTGTGCGAGTGTGCGCGAGTGTGCGTGTGAGTGAGTGAGTGTGTGTGCGAGTGTGTGTAAGTGTGTGTGAGTGTGTACGAGTGTGTGTAGGAGTGTGTGCGAGTGTGTGCGATTGTGTGTGTGAGTGTGTAGGACTGTATGTGCAAGTGTGTGCGAGTGTGTTTGAGTGTGTGAGTGTGTGCGAGTGTGTGTGAGTGTGTGCAAGTGTGTGTGTGCGAGTGTGTGTGTGCAAGTGTGTGCGCGAGTGTGTGCGCGAGTGTGTGCGTGTGAGTGAGTGTGTGTGTGTGAGTGTGAGTGTGTGCTAGTGTGCATGAGTGTGAGTGTGTGTGTGCGAGTGTGTGTGTGAGTCAGTGAGTGTGTGTGCGAGTGTGTGCGAGTGTGTGTGTGAGTGTGTGCAAGTGTGTTCGAGTGTGTGTGTGAGTGTGCATGAGTGAGTGTGTGCGAGTGTGTGTGAGTATGTGTGTGTGAGTGTGTGCGAGTGTGTGTGTGTGAGTGTGTGCGTGTGAGTGTGTGCGAGTGTGTGTGTGAGTGTGTGCGAGTGTGTGTGTGTGATTGTGTATTAGTGAATGTGTGCGAGTGTGCGTGAGAGTGAGTGAGTGTGTGTGTGCGAGTGTGTGCGAGTGAGTGTGAGTGTGTGCGAGTGTGTGCGAGTGTGTGTGTGCGATTGTGCATAAGTGTGTGCGAGTGTGTGTGTGAGTGTGTAGGACTGTGTGTGCGAGTGTGTGTGCGACTGTGTGTGCGTGTGTGTGAGTGTGTGTAGGAGTGTGTGTGAGTGTGTGCAATTGTGTGTGTGAGTGTGTAGTACTGTATGTGCGACTGTGTTCGAGTGTGTGTGTGCGAGTGTGTGAGCATGTGTGAGTGTGTGCAAGTGTGTGCGTGCGAGTGTGTGTGATTGTGTAAGAGTGAGTGTGTGCGAGTGTGTGCGAGTGTGTGTGCAAGTGTGTTTGAGTGTGTTTGTGCAAGTGTGTATGAGTGTGTGTGTGCGAGTGTGTGCAAGTGTGTTTGTGCGAGTGTGTATGAGTGTGTGTGTGCGAGTGTGTGCAAGTGTGTGTGATTGTGTGTGAGTGTGTGTATGAGTGAGTGTGTGCGAGTGTGTGTGCGAGTGTGTGCGCGAGTGTGTGCGTGTGAGTGTGTGCGTGTGTGTGTAAGTGTGTGCGATTGTGTGTGTGAGTGTGTAGGACTGTATGTGCGAGTGTGTGTGACTGTGTTCTAGTGTGTGTGTGCGAGTGTGTGAGTGTGTGCAAGTGTGTGCGTGCGAGTGTGTGTGTGCGAGTGTGTGTGATTGTGTATGAGTGAGTGTGTGCGAGTGTGTGCGAGTGTGTGTGCAAGTGTGTTTGAGTGTGTTTGTGCAAGTGTGTATGAGTGTGTGCGAGTGTGTGCAAGTGTGTTTGTGCGAGTGTGTATGAGTGTGTGTGTGCGAGTGTGTGCAAGTGTGTGTGATTGTGTGTGAGTGTGTGTATGAGTGAGTGTGTGCGAGTGTGTGTGCGAGTGTGTGCGCGAGTGTGTGCGTGCGGGTGTGCGCGAGTGTGTGTAGTAGTGTGTGTGACTGTGTGCGATTGTGTGTGTGAGTGTGTAGGACTGTATGTGCGAGTGTGTGCGACTGTGTTCGAGTGTGTGTGTGCGACAGTGTGTGAGCATGTGTGAGTGTGTGCAAGTGTGTGTGTGCAAGTGTGTGCGTACGAGTGTGTGCGAGTGTGTCCGAATGTGTGCGAGTGTGTGCGTGCGAGTGTGCGCGAGTGTGCACGAGTGTGTGCATGTAAGTGTGTGCGTGTGAGTGTGTGCGAGTGTGCTCGAGTGAATGGGTGAGAGTGTGTGCGAGTGTGTGTGAGTGTGTGCAAGTAAGTGTGTGTGAGAGTGTATGAGTGAGTGTGTGTGAGTGTGTGTGTGCGAGTTTGTGTGCGAGTGTGTGCGAGTGAGTGTGTGCGAGTTTGTGTGCGAGTGTGTGTGCGAGTGTGTGTGTGCGAGTGTGTGTGTGCGTGTGTGCGCGTGAGTGTGTGCGAGTGTGTGAGTGCGAATGTGTGTGCGTGTGAGTGTGTGCGAGTGTGTATGAGCGTATGTGTGCCAGTGTGTGCGAGTGTGTGTGCGAGTGTGTGCAAGTGTGTGCGAGTGTGTGCGAGTGTGTGCGAGTGTGTGTGTGCGAGTGTGTGTGTGCGAGTGTGTGTGCAATTGTGTATGAGTGTGTGCGAGTGTGTGTTAGTTTGTGCGAGTGTGTGCGTCTGTTCGTGCGAGTGAGTGCGGGTGTGTGCGAGTGTGTGTATGTGAGTGTGTGTGCGATTGTGTATGAGTGTGTGTGAGTTTGTGCGAGTGTGTGCGTGTGTGTGCGAGTGCGTGTGAGTACGCGCAAATGTGTGTGAGAGTGTGCGAGTGTGGGCGTGCGAGTGTGTGCTAGTGTGCGCGAGTGAGTGAGTGTGTGCGAGTGTGCGTGAGTAAGTGTGTGTGTAAGTGCGTGCGAGTGTTTCCGAGTGTGTGTGAGCGTGTAGGACTGTGTGTGCGAGTGTGTGTGCGAGTGTGTGAGTACGAGTGTGTTCGAGAGTGTGCAATTGTGTGCGAGTGTGTGTGCGAGTGCGTATGAGTGAGTGTGTGCGAGTGTGTGCGAGTGTGTGTTTGCGAGTGTGTGCGAGTGTGTGCATGCCAGTGTGTGCGTGCAAGTGTGTGCGTGCAAGTGTGTGCGTGCGAGTGTGTGCGAGTGTGTGCAAATGTGTGAGTGTGTGCGAGTGTGTGCGAGTGTGTGCAAATTTGCCCGAGTGAGCGCGAGTGTGCACGAGTGAGTGGGTGCGAGTGTGTGTGTGAGTGTGTGTGAGTGTGTGTGATTGTGTGTGAGTGTGTATGAGTGTGTGTGCGAGTGTGTGCAAGTGTGTGTGAGTGTGTGTATGAGTGAGTGTGTGCGAGTGTGTGCGAGTGTGTGTGCGAGTGTGTGCGCGAGTGGGTGTGTGCGAGTGTGTGCGAGTGTGTGTGCTAGTGTGTGCGATTGTGTGTGTGAGTGTGTAGGACTGTATGTGCGAGTGTGTGCGAGTGTGTGAGTACGAGTGTGTTCGAGAGTGTGCAATTGTGTGCGAGTGTGTGTGTGAGTGCGTATGAGTGAGTGTGTGTGAGTGTGTGTGAGTGTGTGTTTGCGAGTGTGTGCGAGTGTGTGCGAGTGTGTGCGAGTGTGTGCATGTGAGTGTGTGCGTGCAAGTGTGTGCGTGCAAGTGTGTGCGTGCAAGTGTGTGCGTGCGAGTGTGTGCGAGTGTGTGCAAGTGTGTGAGTGTGTGCCAGTGTGTGTGCGAGTGTGTGCAAATTTGCCCAAGTGTGCGCGAGTGTGCACGAGTGAGTGGGTGCGAGTGTGTGTGTGTGTGAGTGGGTGTGATTGTGTGTGTGAGTGTGTATGAGTGTGTGTGCGAGTGTGTGCAAGTGTGTGTGATTGTGTGTGAGTGTGTGTATGAGTGAGTGTGTGCGAGTGTGTGTGAGTGTGTGTGCGAGTGTGTGCGCGAGTGGGTGTGTGCGAGTGTGTGCGATTGTGTGTGTGAGTGTGTAGGACTGTATGTGCGAGTGTGTGCGAGTGTGTATGAGTGTGTGTGTGAGTGTGTGCAAGTGTGTGCGAGTGAGTGTGTGTGAGTGTGTGTGCGAGTGTGTGCGATTGTGTGTGAGTGTGTAGGACTGTATGTGCGAGTGTGTGCGAGTGTGGATGAGTGTGTGAGTGCGAGTGTGTACGAATGTGTGCGAGTGTGTGCGTGCGAGTGTGCACGAGTGTGTGCATGTAAGTGTGTGCGTCTGAGTGTGTGCGAGTGTGCTCGAGTGAATGGGTGCGAGTGTGTGCGAGTGTGTGTGAGTGTGTGCGAGTGAGTGTGTGTGAGTGAGTGTGAGTGAGTGTGTGTGAGTGTGTGTGAGTTTGTGTGCGAGTGTGTGTGAGTGTGTGCGAGTGTGTGCGTGTGAGTGTGTGCGAGTGTGTGAGTGTGTGTGCGAATGTGTGTGCGAGTGAGTGTGTGCGAGTGGGTATGAGTGTATGTGCGAGTGTGTGCAAGTGTGTTCGAGTGTGTGTGCGAGTGTGTATGAGTGTCTGTGTGTGCAAGTGTGTTTGCGAGTGTGTGCGTGTGAGTGAGTGTGTGTGTCAGTGTGAGTGTGTGCTAGTGTGCATGAGTGTGTGAGTGTGTGCGAGTGTGCGTGTGAGTGAGTGTGTGTGCGAGTGTGTGCGAGTGTGTGAGTGTGTGTGCGAGTGAGTGTGTGCGAGTGTGTATGAGTGTATGTGCGAGTGTGTGCAAGTGTGTGAGAGTGTGTGTGTGCGAGTGTGTGCAAGTGTGTTTGAGTGAGTGTGTGCGAGTGTGTGCGAGAGTGTGCAAGTGTGTGCGAGTGTGTGTGTGCGAGTGTGTGTGCAATTGTGTATGAGTGTGTGCGAGTGTGTGTGCGTTTGTGCGAGTGTGTGCGTGTGTGTGTGCAAGTGCGTGTGAGTGAGTGCAAGTGTGTGCAAATGTGTGTGCGAGTGTGCGAGTGTGGGCATGCGAGTGTGTGCTAGTGTGCGAGAGTGTGCAAGTGTGTGCGAGTGTGTGTGTGCGAGTGTGTGTGCAATTGTGTATGAGTGTGTGCGAGTGTGTGTGCGTTTGTGCGAGTGTGTGCGTGTGTGTGCGAGTGAGTGTGAGTGAGTGCAAGTGTGTGCAAATGTGTGCGCGAGTGTGGGCATGCGAGTGTGTGCTAGTGTGCGCGAGTGTGTGTGAGTGTGCGTGAGTAAGTGTGTGTGTGAGTGTGTGCGAGTGTTGCCGAGTGTGTGTGCGAGTGTGTGTGCAAGTGTGTGTGTACGAGTGTGTTCGAGTGTGTGCAATTTTGTGCGAGTGTGTGTGTGCGAGTGCGTATGAGTAAGTGTGTGCGAATGTGTGCGAGTGTGTGCGCGAGGGTGTGTGCACGTGTGTGCATGTGACTGTGTGTGTGCGACTGTGGGCGAGTGTGTGCGTGTGTTTGCGTGTGTGTGCGCGTGTCTGTGCGTGTGTACGAGTGTGTGCGAGTGTGTGGGTGCGAGTGTGTGCAAGTGTGTGCGAGTGTGTGTGAGTGTGAGTGTGTGTGAATGTGTGCGAGTCTGTGTGTGCGAGTGTGTGTGTGCGATTGTGTATGAGTGTGTGCGAGTATGTGTGTGAGCGTGTGCGAGTGTGTGCGTGTGAGTGCATGCGAGTGAGTGCCAGTGTGTGCAAATGTGTGCGAGTGTGTGCGAGTGTGCGCGAATGTGCGCGAGTGTGTGCGTGTGAGTGAGTGTGTGTGTGAGTGTGAGTGTGTGCTAGTGTGCATGAGTGTGTGAGTGTGTGCGAGTGTGCGCGAGTGTGCGTGTGAGTGAGTGTGTGTGCGAGTGTGTGTGAGTGTGTACGAGTGGGTGTAGGAGTGTGTGCGAGTGTGTGCGATTGTGTGTGTGAGTGTGTAGCACTGTATGTGCAAGTGTGTGCGAGTGTGTTTGAGTGTGTGAGTGTGTGCGAGTGTGTGTGAGTGTTTGTGAGTGTGTGCAAGTGTGTGTGTGCGAGTGTGTGTCTGTGCAAGTGTGTTCGAGTGTGTGTGCGAGTGTGTATGAGTGTGTGTGTGTGCAAGTGTGTGCGTGAGTGTGTGCATGTGAGTGAGTGTGTGTGTGAGTGTGAGTGTGTGCTAGTGTGCATGAGTGTGTGCGAGTGTGCGTGTGAGTGAGTGAGTGTGTGTGCGAGTGTGTGTGTGAGTGTGTGCAAGTGTGTTTGAGTGTGTGTGCGAGTGTGTATGAGTGTGTGTGTGTGCAAGTGTGTGCGCGTGTGTGTGAGTGTCTGTGAGTGTGTGCATGAGCGAGTGTGTGCGAGTGTGTGTGAGTTTGTGTGTGTGTGTGAGGGTGTGCGAGTGTGTGCGTGTGAGTGTGTGCGAGTGTGTGTGTGAGTGTGTGCGAGTGTGTGTGTGCAATTGTGTATTAGTGAATGTGTGCGAGTGTGCGTGAGTGTGTGTGTATGTGAGTGAGTGAGTGTGTGTGTGCGAGTGTGTGCGAGTGAGTGTGAGTGAGTGTGTGCGAGTGTGTGTGTGCGATTGTGCATAAGTGTGTGCGAGTGTGTGTGTGAGTGTGTGCGAGTGTGTGTGCGAGTGTGTGTGCGAGTGTGTGCGAGTGTGTGTGAGTGTGTGTAGGAGTGTGTGTAGGAGTGTGTGCGATTGTGTGTGTGAGTGTGTAGTACTGTATGTGCGACTTTGTTCGAGTGTGTGTGTGCGAGTATGTGAGCATGTGTGAGTGTGTGCAAGTGTGTGCGTGCGAGTGTGTGTGTGCAAGTGTGTGTGATTGTGTATGAGTGAGTGTGTGCGAGTGTGCGTGCAAGTGTGTTTGAGTGTGTTTGTGCAAGTGTGTATGAGTGTGTCTGTGCGAGTGTGTGCAAGTGTGTTTGTGCGAGTGTGTATGAGTGTGTGTGTGCGAGTGTGTGCAAGTGTGTGTGATTGTGTGTGAGTGTGTGTATGAGTGAGTGTGTGCGAGTGTGTGTGCGAGTGTGTTTGCGAGTGTGTGCGTGTGAGTGTGTGTGAGTGTGTGCGATTGTGTGTGTGAGTGTGTAGGACTGTATGTGCGAGTGTGTGTGACTGTGTTCGAGTGTGTGTGTGCAAGTGTGTGAGCATGTGTGAGTGTGTGCAAGTGTGTGCGTGCGAGTGTGTGTGTGCGAGTGTGTGTGATTGTGTATGAGTGTGTGCGAGTGTGTGCGAGTATGTGTGTGAGCGTGTGCGAGTGTGTGCGAGTGTGTGCGAGTGTGTGCGTGCGAGTGCATGCGAGTGAGTGCGAGTGTGTGCAAATGTGTGCGAGAGTGTGCGAGTGTGGGCGTGCGAGTGTGTGCGAGTGTGCGCGAGTGTGTGAGTGAGTGTGTGTGTGAGTGTGAGTGTGTGCTAGTGTGCATGAGTGTGTGAGTGTGTGCGAGTGGGCACGAGTGTGCGTGTGAGTGAGTGTGTGTGCGAGTGTGTGTGATTGTGTGTGAGTGTGTACGAGTGTGTGTAGGAGTGTGTGCGAGTGTGTGCGATTGTGTGTGTGAGTGTGTAGGACTGTATGTGCAAGTGTGTGCGAGTGTGTTTGAGTGTGTGAGTGTGTGCGAGTGTGTGTGAGTGTGTGCAAGTGTGTGTGTGCAAGTGTGTGTGTGCAAGTGTGTTCGAGTGTGTGTGCGAGTGTGTATGAGTGTCTGTGTGTGCAAGTGTGTTCGCGAGTGTGTGCGTGTGAGTGAGTGTGTGTGTGAGTGTGAGTGTGTGCTAGTGTGCATGAGTGTGTGAGTGTGTGCGAGTGTGCGTGTGAGTGAGTGTGTGTGCGAGTGTGTGCGAGTGTGTGAGTGTGTGTGCGAATGTGTGTGCGAGTGTGTATGAGTGTATGTGTGAGTGTGTGCAAGTGTGTGAGAGTGTGTGTGCGAGTGTGTGCAAGTGTGTGCGAGTGAGTGTGTGCGAGTGTGTGCGAGAGTGTGCAAGTGTGTGCGAGTGTGTGTGTGCGAGTGTGTGTGCAATTGTGTATGAGTGTGTGCGAGTGTGTGTGCGTTTGTGCGAGTGTGTGCGTGTGTGTGTGTAAGTGCGTGTGAGTGAGTGCAAGTGTGTGCAAATGTGTGTGCGAGTGTGCGAGTGTGGGCATGCGAGTGTGTGCTAGTGTGCGAGAGTGTGCAAGTGTGTGCGAGTGTGTGTGTGCGAGTTTGTGTGCAATTGTGTATGAGTGTGTGCGAGTGTGTGCGTGTGTGTGTGCAAGTGCGTGTGAGTGAGTGCAAGTGTGTGCAAATGTGTGTGCGAGTGTGCGAGTGTGGGCATGCGAGTGTGTGCTAGTGTGCGCGAGTGTGTGAGTGTGTGCGAGTGTGCGTGAGTAAGTGTGTGTGTGAGTGTGTGCGAGTGTTGCCGAGTGTGTGTGTGAGTGTGTAGGACTGTGTGTGCGAGTGTGTGTGCGAGTGTGTGTGTACGAGTGTGTTCGAGTGTGTGCAATTTTGTGCGAGTGTGTGTGTGCGAGTGCGTATGAGTAAGTGTGTGCGAATGTGTGCGAGTGTGTGCAAGTGTGTGTGCGAGTGTGTTTGCGAGTGTGTGCGTGCGACTGTGTGTGTGCGACTGTGTGCGAGTGTTTGCGTGTGTGTGCGCCTGTGTGTGCGTGTGTACGAGTGTGTGCGAGTGTGTGGGTGCGAGTGTGTGCAAGTGTGTGTGAGTGTGTGTGTGAGTGTGTGTGAATGTGTGCGAGTGTGTGCGTGTGAGTGCGAGTGTGTGCAAATATGTGCGAGAGTGTGCGAGTGTGGGCGTGCGAGTGTGTGCGAGTGTGCGTGAGTGTGCGCGAGTGTGTGCGTGTGAGTGAGTGTGTGTGTGAGTGTGAGTGTGTGCTAGTGTGCATGAGTGTGTGAGTGTGTGCGAGTGTGCGCGAGTGTGCGTGTGAGTGAGTGAGTGTGTGTGTGAGTGTGTAGGACTGTATGTGCAAGTGTGTACGAGTGTGTAGGAGTGTGTGCGAGTGTGTGCGATTGTGTGTGTGAGTGTGTAGGACTGTATGTGCAAGTGTGTGCGAGTGTGTTTGAGTGTGTGAGTGTGTGCGAGTGTGTGTGAGTGTGTGTGAGTGTGTGCAAGTGTGTGTGTGCAAGTGTGTGTGTGCAAGTGTGTGTGTGCAAGTGTGTGTGTGCAAGTGTGTTTGAGTGTGTGTGCGAGTGTGTATGAGTGTCTGTGTGTGCAAGTGTGTTTGCGAGTGTGTGCGTGTGAGTGAGTGTTTGTGTGAGTGTGAGTGTGTGCTAGTGTGCATGAGTGTGTGAGTGTGTGCGAGTGTGCGTGTGAGTGAGTGTGTGTGCGAGTGTGTGCGAGTGTGTGAGTGTGTGTGCGAGTGAGTGTGTGCGAGTGTGTATGAGTGTATGTGCGAGTGTGTGCAAGTGTTTGAGAGTGTGTGAGAGTGTGTGTGTGCGAGTGTGTGCAAGTGTGTTTGAGTGAGTGTGTGCGAGAGTGTGCAAGTGTGTGCGAGTGTGTGTGTGCGAGTGTGTGTGCAATTGTGTATGAGTGTGTGCGAGTGTGTGTGCGTTTGTGCGAGTGTGTGCGTGTGTGTGTGCAAGTGCGTGTGAGTGAGTGCAAGTGTGTGCAAATGTGTGTGCGAGTGTGGGCATGCGAGTGTGTGCTAGTGTGCGAGAGTGTGCAAGTGTGTGCGAGTGTGTGTGTGCGAGTGTGTGTGCAATTGTGTATGAGTGTGTGCGAGTGTGTGTGCGTTTGTGCGAGTGTGTGCGTGTGTGTGCGAGTGAGTGTGAGTGAGTGCAAGTGTGTGCAAATGTGTGCGCGAGTGTGCGAGTGTGGGCATGCGAGTGTGTGCTAGAGTGCGCGAGTGTGTGTGAGTGTGCATGAGTAAGTGTGTGTGTGAGTGTGTGCGAGTGTTGCCGAGTGTGTGTGCGAGTGTGTGTGCAAGTGTGTGTGTACGAGTGTGTTCGAGTGTGTGCAATTTTGTGCGAGTGTGTGTGTGCGAGTGCGTATGAGTAAGTGTGTGCGAATGTGTGCGAGTGTGTGCGCGAGGGTGTGTGCACGTGTGTGCATGTGACTGTGTGTGTGCGACTGTGGGCGAGTGTGTGCGTGTGTTTGCGTGTGTGTGCAAATGTGTGCGAGTGTGTGCGAGTTTGCGCGAATGTGCGCGAGTGTGTGCGTGTGAGTGAGTGTGTGTGTGAGTGTGAGTGTGTGCTAGTGTGCATGAGTGTGTGAGTGTGTGCGAGTGTGCGCGAGTGTGCGTGTGAGTGAGTGTGTGTGCGAGTGTGTGTGAGTGTGTACGAGTGGGTGTAGGAGTGTGTGCGAGTGTGTGCGATTGTGTGTGTGAGTGTGTAGCACTGTATGTGCAAGTGTGTGCGAGTGTGTTTGAGTGTGTGAGTGTGTGCGAGTGTGTGTGAGTGTTTGTGAGTGTGTGCAAGTGTGTGTGTGCGAGTGTGTGTGTGCGAGTGTGTGTCTGTGCAAGTGTGTTCGAGTGTGTGTGCGAGTGTGTATGAGTGTGTGTGTGTGCAAGTGTGTGCGTGAGTGTGTGCATGTGAGTGAGTGTGTGTGTGAGTGTGAGTGTGTGCTAGTGTGCATGAGTGTGTGCGAGTGTGTGTGCGAGTGTGTGTGTGAGTGTGTGCAAGTGTGTTTGAGTGTGTGTGCGAGTGTGTATGAGTGTGTGTGTGTGCAAGTGTGTGCGCGTGTGTGTGAGTGTCTGTGAGTGTGTGCATGAGTGAGTGTGTGCGAGTGTGTGTGAGTTTGTGTGAGGGTGTGCGAGTGTGTGCGTGTGAGTGTGTGCGAGTGTGTGTGTGAGTGTGTGCGAGTGTGTGTGTGCAATTGTGTATTAGTGAATGTGTGCGAGTGTGCGTGAGTGTGTGTGTATGTGAGTGAGTGAGTGTGTGTGTGCGAGTGTGTGCGAGTGAGTGTGAGTGAGTGTGTGCGAGTGTGTGTGTGCGATTGTGCATAAGTGTGTGCGAGTGTGTGTGTGAGTGTGTAGGACTGTGTGTGCGAGTGTGTGTGCGAGTGTGTGCGAGTGTGTGTGAGTGTGTGTAGGAGTGTGTGTAGGAGTGTGTGCGATTGTGTGTGTGAGTGTGTAGTACTGTATGTGCGACTTTGTTCGAGTGTGTGTGTGCGAGTATGTGAGCATGTGTGAGTGTGTGCAAGTGTGTGCGTGCGAGTGTGTGTGTGCAAGTGTGTGTGATTGTGTATGAGTGAGTGTGTGCGAGTGTGCGTGCAAGTGTGTTTGAGTGTGTTTGTGCAAGTGTGTATGAGTGTGTCTGTGCGAGTGTGTGCAAGTGTGTTTGTGCGAGTGTGTATGAGTGTGTGTGTGCGAGTGTGTGCAAGTGTGTGTGATTGTGTGTGAGTGTGTGTATGAGTGAGTGTGTGCGAGTGTGTGCGAGTGTGTGTGCGAGTGTGTGCGCGAGTGTGTGCGTGTGAGTGTGTGCGAGTGTGTGCGATTGTGTGTGTGAGTGTGTAGGACTGTATGTGCGAGTGTGTGTGACTGTGTTCGAGTGTGTGTGTGCGAGTGTGTGAGCATGTGTGAGTGTGTGCAAGTGTGTGCGTGCGAGTGTGTGTGTGCGAGTGTGTGTGATTGTGTATGAGTGTGTGCGAGTGTGTGCGAGTATGTGTGTGAGCGTGTGCGAGTGTGTGCGAGTGTGTGCGAGTGTGTGCGTGCGAGTGCATGCGAGTGAGTGCGAGTGTGTGCAAATGTGTGCGAGAGTGTGCGAGTGTGGGCGTGCGAGTGTGTGCGAGTGTGCGCGAGTGTGTGAGTGAGTGTGTGTGTGAGTGTGAGTGTGTGCTAGTGTGCATGAGTGTGTGCGAGTGTGCACGAGTGTGCGTGTGAGTGAGTGTGTGTGCGAGTGTGTGTGATTGTGTGTTAGTGTGTACGAGTGTGTGTAGGAGTGTGTGCGAGTGTGTGCGATTGTGTGTGTGAGTGTGTAGGACTGTATGTGCAAGTGTGTGTGAGTGTGTTTGAGTGTGTGAGTGTGTGCGAGTGTGTGTGAGTGTGTGCAAGTGTGTGTGTGCAAGTGTGTGTGTGCAAGTGTGTTCGAGTGTGTGTGCGAGTGTGTATGAGTGTCTGTGTGTGCAAGTGTGTTCGCGAGTGTGTGCGTGTGAGTGAGTGTGTGTGTGAGTGTGAGTGTGTGCTAGTGTGCATGAGTGTGTGAGTGTGTGCGAGTGTGCGTGTGAGTGAGTGTGTGTGCGAGTGTGTGCGAGTGTGTGAGTGTGTGTGCGAATGTGTGTGCGAGTGTGTATGAGTGTATGTGTGAGTGTGTGCGAGTGTGTGTGCGAGTGTGTGCAAGTGTGTGCGAGTGAGTGTGTGCGAGTGTGTGCGAGAGTGTGCAAGTGTGTGCGAGTGTGTGTGTGCGAGTGTGTGTGCAATTGTGTATGAGTGTGTGCGAGTGTGTGTGCGTTTGTGCGAGTGTGTGCGTGTGTGTGTGCAAGTGCGTGTGAGTGAGTGCAAGTGTGTGCAAATGTGTGTGCGAGTGTGCGAGTGTGGGCATGCGAGTGTGTGCTAGTGTGCGAGAGTGTGCAAGTGTGTGCGAGTGTGTGTGTGCGAGTGTGTGTGCAATTGTGTATGAGTGTGTGCGAGTGTGTGCGTGTGTGTGTGCAAGTGCGTGTGAGTGAGTGCAAGTGTGTGCAAATGTGTGTGCGAGTGTGCGAGTGTGGGCATGCGAGTGTGTGCTAGTGTGCGAGAATGTGCAAGTGTGTGCGAGTGTGTGTGTGCGAGTGTGTGTGCAATTGTGTATGAGTGTGTGCGAGTGTGTGCGTGTGTGTGTGCAAGTGCGTGTGAGTGAGTGCAAGTGTGTGCAAATGTGTGTGCGAGTGTGCGAGTGTGGGCATGCGAGTGTGTGCTAGTGTGCGCGAGTGTGTGAGTGTGTGCAAGTGTGCGTGAGTAAGTGTGTGTGTGAGTGTGTGCGAGTGTTGCCGAGTGTGTGTGTGAGTGTGTAGGACTGTGTGTGCGAGTGTGTGTGCGAGTGTGTGTGTACGAGTGTGTTCGAGTGTGTGCAATTTTGTGCGAGTGTGTGTGTGCGAGTGCGTATGAGTAAGTGTGTGCGAGTGTGTGTGCGAGTGTGTTTGCGAGTGTGTGCGTGCGACTGTGTGTGTGCGACTGTGTGCGAGTGTGTGCGAGTGTTTGCGTGTGTGTGCGCGTGTGTGTGCGTGTGTACGAGTGTGTGCGAGTGTGTGGGTGCGAGTGTGTGTGAGTGTGTGTGTGAGTGTGTGTGAATGTGTGCGAGTGTGTGCGTGTGAGTGCGAGTGTGTGCAAATGTGTGCGAGAGTGTGCGAGTGTCGGCGTGCGAGTGTGCGTGAGTGTGCGCGAGTGTGTGCGTGTGAGTGAGTGTGTGTGTGAGTGTGAGTGTGTGCTAGTGTGCATGAGTGTGTGAGTGTGTGCGAGTGTGCGCGAGTGTGCGTGTGAGTGAGTGAGTGTGTGTGCGAGTGTGTGTGATTGTGTGTGAGTGTGTACGAGTGTGTGTAGGAGTGTGTGCGAGTGTGTGCGATTGTGTGTGTGAGTGTGTAGGACTGTATGTGCAAGTGTGTGCGAGTGTGTTTGAGTGTGTGAGTGTGTGCGAGTGTGTGTGAGTGTGTGTGAGTGTGTGCAAGTGTGTGTGTGCAAGTGTGTGTGTGCAAGTGTGTGTGTGCAAGTGTGTGTGTGCAAGTTTGTTCGAGTGTGTGTGCGAGTGTGTATGAGTGTCTTTGTGTGCAAGTGTGTTTGCGAGTGTGTGCGTGTGAGTGAGTGTGTGTGTGAGTGTGAGTGTGTGCTAGTGTGCATGAGTGTGTGAGTGTGTGCGAGTGTGCGTGTGAGTGAGTGTGTGTGCGAGTGTGTGCGAGTGTGTGAGTGTGTGTGCGAGTGAGTGTGTGCGAGTGTGTATGAGTGTATGTGCGAGTGTGTGCAAGTGTGTGAGAGTGTGTGAGAGTGTGTGTGTGCAAGTGTGTTTGAGTGAGTGTGTCCGAGTGTGTGCAAGTGTGTGCGAGTGTGTGTGTGCGAGTGTGTGTGCAATTGTGTATGAGTGTGTGCGAGTGTGTGTGCGTTTGTGCGAGTGTGTGCGTGTGTGTGTGCAAGTGCGTGTGAGTGAGTGCAAGTGTGTGCAAATGTGTGTGCGAGTGTGCGAGTGTGGGCATGCGAGTGTGTGCTAGTGTGCGAGAGTGTGCAAGTGTGTTCGAGTGTGTGTGTGCGAGTGTGTGTGCAATTGTGTATGAGTGTGCGAGTGTGTGTGCGTTTGTGCGAGTGTGTGCGTGTGTGTGTGCAAGTGCGTGTGAGTGAGTGCAAGTGTGTGCAAATGTGTGTGCGAGTGTGCGAGTGTGGGCATGCGAGTGTGTGCTAGTGTGCGCGAGTGTGTGAGTGTGTGCGAGTGTTGCCGAGTGTGTGTGTGAGTGTGTAGGACTGTGTGTGCGAGTGTGTGCGAGTGTGTGTGCGAGTGTGTGTGTACGAGTGTGTTCGAGTGTGTGCAATTTTGGGCGAGTGTGTGTGTGCGAGTGCGTATGAGTAAGTGTGTGCGAATGTGTGCGAGTGTGTGCGAGTGTGTGTGCGAGTGTGTGTGTGAGTGTGTGCGTGCGACTGTGTGTGTGCGAGTGTGTGCGAGTGTGTGCGAGTGTTTGCGTGTGAGTGCGCGTGTGTGTGCGTGTGTACGAGTGTGTGCGAGTGTGTGGGTGCGAGTGTGTGCAAGTGTGTGCGAGTGTGTGTGAGTGTGTGTGTGAGTGTGTGTGAATGTGTGCGAGTCTGTGTGTGCGAGTGTGTGTGTGCGATTGTGTATGAGTGTGAGCGAGTATGTGTGTGAGTGTGTGCGAGTGTGTGCGTGCGAGTGCATGCGAGTGAGTGCGAGTGTGTGCAAATGTGTGCGAGAGTGTGCGCGAGTGTGCGCGAGTGTGTGCGTGTGAGTGTGTTTGTGAGTGTGAGTGTGTGCTAATGTGCATGAGTGTGTGAGTGTGTGCGAGTGTGCGCGAGTGTGCGTGTGAGTGAGTGAGTGTGTGTGCGAGTGTGTGTAAGTGTGTGTGAGTGTGTACGAGTGTGTGTAGGTGTGTGTGCGAGTGTGTGCGATTGTGTGTGTGAGTGTGTAGGACTGTATGTGCAAGTGTGTGCGAGTGTGTTTGAGTGTGTGAGTGTGTGTGAGTGTGTGCGAGTGTGTGCAAGTGTGTGTGTGCGAGTGTGTGTGTGCAAGTGTGTGTGTGCAAGTGTGTGCGAGTGTGTATGAGTGTGTGTGTGCAAGTGTGTGCGCGAGTGTGTGCTTGTGAGTGAGTGTGAGTGTGTGCTAGTGTGCATGAGTGTGAGTGTGTGTGTGCGAGTGTGCGTGTGAGTCAGTGAGTGTGTGTGCGAGTGTGTGCGAGTGTGTGTGTGAGTGTGTGCAAGTGTGTTCGAGTGTGTGTGTGAGTGTGCATAAGTGAATGTGTGCGAGTTTGTGTGAGTTTGTGTGTGTGTGAGTGTGTGCGAGTGTGTGTGTGTGAGTGTGTGCGAGTGTGTGTGTGAGTGTGTGCGAGTGTGTGTGTGCGATTGTGTATTAGTGAATGTGTGCGAGTGTGCGTGAGAGTGAGTGAGTGTGTGTGTGCGAGTCTGTGCGAGTGAGTGTGAGTGAGTGTGTGCGAGTGTGTGCGAGTGTGTGTGTGCGATTGTGCATAAGTGTGTGCGAGTG
The DNA here is from genome assembly GCF_046119375.1 of Phyllobates terribilis. Lineage (NCBI taxonomy): Eukaryota > Metazoa > Chordata > Amphibia > Anura > Dendrobatidae > Phyllobates > Phyllobates terribilis. Next base: position 23,157,845 of record NW_027362776.1, read on the forward strand.
TGTGTGTGAGTGTGTAGGACTGTGTGTGCGAGTGTGTGTGCGAGTGTGTGTGCGTGTGTGTGAGTGTGTGTAGGAGTGTGTGTGAGTGTGTGCGATTGTGTGTGTGAGTGTATAGTACTGTATGTGCGACTGTGTTCGAGTGTGTGTGTGCGAGTGTGTGAGCATGTGTGAGTGTGTGCAAGTGTGTGCGTGCGAGTGTGTGTGATTGTGTATGAGTGAGTGTGTGCGAGTGTTGCCGAGTGTGTGTGCGAGTGTGTGTGCAAGTGTGTGTGTACGAGTGTGTTCGAGTGTGTGCAATTTTGTGCGAGTGTGTGTGTGCGAGTGCGTATGAGTAAGTGTGTGCGAATGTGTGCGAGTGTGTGCGCGAGGGTGTGTGCACGTGTGTGCATGTGACTGTGTGTGTGCGACTGTGGGCGAGTGTGTGCGTGTGTTTGCGTGTGTGTGCAAATGTGTGCGAGTGTGTGCGAGTTTGCGCGAATGTGCGCGAGTGTGTGCGTGTGAGTGAGTGTGTGTGTGAGTGTGAGTGTGTGCTAGTGTGCATGAGTGTGTGAGTGTGTGCGAGTGTGCGCGAGTGTGCGTGTGAGTGAGTGTGTGTGCGAGTGTGTGTGAGTGTGTACGAGTGGGTGTAGGAGTGTGTGCGAGTGTGTGCGATTGTGTGTGTGAGTGTGTAGCACTGTATGTGCAAGTGTGTGCGAGTGTGTTTGAGTGTGTGAGTGTGTGCGAGTGTGTGTGAGTGTTTGTGAGTGTGTGCAAGTGTGTGTGTGCGAGTGTGTGTGTGCGAGTGTGTGTCTGTGCAAGTGTGTTCGAGTGTGTGTGCGAGTGTGTATGAGTGTGTGTGTGTGCAAGTGTGTGCGTGAGTGTGTGCATGTGAGTGAGTGTGTGTGTGAGTGTGAGTGTGTGCTAGTGTGCATGAGTGTGTGCGAGTGTGTGTGCGAGTGTGTGTGTGAGTGTGTGCAAGTGTGTTTGAGTGTGTGTGCGAGTGTGTATGAGTGTGTGTGTGTGCAAGTGTGTGCGCGTGTGTGTGAGTGTCTGTGAGTGTGTGCATGAGTGAGTGTGTGCGAGTGTGTGTGAGTTTGTGTGAGGGTGTGCGAGTGTGTGCGTGTGAGTGTGTGCGAGTGTGTGTGTGAGTGTGTGCGAGTGTGTGTGTGCAATTGTGTATTAGTGAATGTGTGCGAGTGTGCGTGAGTGTGTGTGTATGTGAGTGAGTGAGTGTGTGTGTGCGAGTGTGTGCGAGTGAGTGTGAGTGAGTGTGTGCGAGTGTGTGTGTGCGATTGTGCATAAGTGTGTGCGAGTGTGTGTGTGAGTGTGTAGGACTGTGTGTGCGAGTGTGTGTGCGAGTGTGTGCGAGTGTGTGTGAGTGTGTGTAGGAGTGTGTGTAGGAGTGTGTGCGATTGTGTGTGTGAGTGTGTAGTACTGTATGTGCGACTTTGTTCGAGTGTGTGTGTGCGAGTATGTGAGCATGTGTGAGTGTGTGCAAGTGTGTGCGTGCGAGTGTGTGTGTGCAAGTGTGTGTGATTGTGTATGAGTGAGTGTGTGCGAGTGTGCGTGCAAGTGTGTTTGAGTGTGTTTGTGCAAGTGTGTATGAGTGTGTCTGTGCGAGTGTGTGCAAGTGTGTTTGTGCGAGTGTGTATGAGTGTGTGTGTGCGAGTGTGTGCAAGTGTGTGTGATTGTGTGTGAGTGTGTGTATGAGTGAGTGTGTGCGAGTGTGTGCGAGTGTGTGTGCGAGTGTGTGCGCGAGTGTGTGCGTGTGAGTGTGTGCGAGTGTGTGCGATTGTGTGTGTGAGTGTGTAGGACTGTATGTGCGAGTGTGTGTGACTGTGTTCGAGTGTGTGTGTGCGAGTGTGTGAGCATGTGTGAGTGTGTGCAAGTGTGTGCGTGCGAGTGTGTGTGTGCGAGTGTGTGTGATTGTGTATGAGTGTGTGCGAGTGTGTGCGAGTATGTGTGTGAGCGTGTGCGAGTGTGTGCGAGTGTGTGCGAGTGTGTGCGTGCGAGTGCATGCGAGTGAGTGCGAGTGTGTGCAAATGTGTGCGAGAGTGTGCGAGTGTGGGCGTGCGAGTGTGTGCGAGTGTGCGCGAGTGTGTGAGTGAGTGTGTGTGTGAGTGTGAGTGTGTGCTAGTGTGCATGAGTGTGTGCGAGTGTGCACGAGTGTGCGTGTGAGTGAGTGTGTGTGCGAGTGTGTGTGATTGTGTGTTAGTGTGTACGAGTGTGTGTAGGAGTGTGTGCGAGTGTGTGCGATTGTGTGTGTGAGTGTGTAGGACTGTATGTGCAAGTGTGTGTGAGTGTGTTTGAGTGTGTGAGTGTGTGCGAGTGTGTGTGAGTGTGTGCAAGTGTGTGTGTGCAAGTGTGTGTGTGCAAGTGTGTTCGAGTGTGTGTGCGAGTGTGTATGAGTGTCTGTGTGTGCAAGTGTGTTCGCGAGTGTGTGCGTGTGAGTGAGTGTGTGTGTGAGTGTGAGTGTGTGCTAGTGTGCATGAGTGTGTGAGTGTGTGCGAGTGTGCGTGTGAGTGAGTGTGTGTGCGAGTGTGTTCGAGTGTGTGAGTGTGTGTGCGAATGTGTGTGCGAGTGTGTATGAGTGTATGTGTGAGTGTGTGCAAGTGTGTGAGAGTGTGTGTGCGAGTGTGTGCAAGTGTGTGCGAGTGAGTGTGTGCGAGTGTGTGCGAGAGTGTGCAAGTGTGTGCGAGTGTGTGTGTGCGAGTGTGTGTGCAATTGTGTATGAGTGTGTGCGAGTGTGTGTGCGTTTGTGCGAGTGTGTGCGTGTGTGTGTGCAAGTGCGTGTGAGTGAGTGCAAGTGTGTGCAAATGTGTGTGCGAGTGTGCGAGTGTGGGCATGCGAGTGTGTGCTAGTGTGCGAGAGTGTGCAAGTGTGTGCGAGTGTGTGTGTGCGAGTGTGTGTGCAATTGTGTATGAGTGTGTGCGAGTGTGTGCGTGTGTGTGTGCAAGTGCGTGTGAGTGAGTGCAAGTGTGTGCAAATGTGTGTGCGAGTGTGCGAGTGTGGGCATGCGAGTGTGTGCTAGTGTGCGAGAGTGTGCAAGTGTGTGCGAGTGTGTGTGTGCGAGTGTGTGTGCAATTGTGTATGAGTGTGTGCGAGTGTGTGCGTGTGTGTGTGCAAGTGCGTGTGAGTGAGTGCAAGTGTGTGCAAATGTGTGTGCGAGTGTGCGAGTGTGGGCATGCGAGTGTGTGCTAGTGTGCGCGAGTGTGTGAGTGTGTGCAAGTGTGCGTGAGTAAGTGTGTGTGTGAGTGTGTGCGAGTGTTGCCGAGTGTGTGTGTGAGTGTGTAGGACTGTGTGTGCGAGTGTGTGTGCGAGTGTGTGTGTACGAGTGTGTTCGAGTGTGTGCAATTTTGTGCGAGTGTGTGTGTGCGAGTGCGTATGAGTAAGTGTGTGCGAGTGTGTGTGCGAGTGTGTTTGCGAGTGTGTGCGTGCGACTGTGTGTGTGCGACTGTGTGCGAGTGTGTGCGAGTGTTTGCGTGTGTGTGCGCGTGTGTGTGCGTGTGTACGAGTGTGTGCGAGTGTGTGGGTGCGAGTGTGTGTGAGTGTGTGTGTGAGTGTGTGTGAATGTGTGCGAGTGTGTGCGTGTGAGTGCGAGTGTGTGCAAATGTGTGCGAGAGTGTGCGAGTGTGGGCGTGCGAGTGTGCGTGAGTGTGCACGAGTGTGTGCGTGTGAGTGAGTGTGTGTGTGAGTGTGAGTGTGTGCTAGTGTGCATGAGTGTGTGAGTGTGTGCGAGTGTGCGCGAGTGTGCGTGTGAGTGAGTGAGTGTGTGTGCGAGTGTGTGTGATTGTGTGTGAGTGTGTACGAGTGTGTGTAGGAGTGTGTGCGAGTGTGTGCGATTGTGTGTGTGAGTGTGTAGGACTGTATGTGCAAGTGTGTGCGAGTGTGTTTGAGTGTGTGAGTGTGTGCGAGTGTGTGTGAGTGTGTGTGAGTGTGTGCAAGTGTGTGTGTGCAAGTGTGTGTGTGCAAGTGTGTGTGTGCAAGTGTGTGTGTGCAAGTTTGTTCGAGTGTATGTGCGAGTGTGTATGAGTGTCTTTGTGTGCAAGTGTGTTTGCGAGTGTGTGCGTGTGAGTGAGTGTGTGTGTGAGTGTGAGTGTGTGCTAGTGTGCATGAGTGTGTGAGTGTGTGCGAGTGTGCGTGTGAGTGAGTGTGTGTGCGAGTGTGTGCGAGTGTGTGAGTGTGTGTGCGAGTGAGTGTGTGCGAGTGTGTATGAGTGTATGTGCGAGTGTGTGCAAGTGTGTGAGAGTGTGTGAGAGTGTGTGTGTGCGAGTGTGTGCAAGTGTGTTTGAGTGAGTGTGTCCGAGTGTGTGCAAGTGTGTGCGAGTGTGTGTGTGCGAGTGTGTGTGCAATTGTGTATGAGTGTGTGCGAGTGTGTGTGCGTTTGTGCGAGTGTGTGCGTGTGTGTGTGCAAGTGCGTGTGAGTGAGTGCAAGTGTGTGCAAATGTGTGTGCGAGTGTGCGAGTGTGGGCATGCGAGTGTGTGCTAGTGTGCGAGAGTGTGCAAGTGTGTGCGAGTGTGTGTGTGCGAGTGTGTGTGCAATTGTGTATGAGTGTGCGAGTGTGTGTGCGTTTGTGCGAGTGTGTGCGTGTGTGTGTGCAAGTGCGTGTGAGTGAGTGCAAGTGTGTGCAAATGTGTGTGCGAGTGTGCGAGTGTGGGCATGCGAGTGTGTGCTAGTGTGCGCGAGTGTGTGAGTGTGTGCGAGTGTTGCCGAGTGTGTGTGTGAGTGTGTAGGACTGTGTGTGCGAGTGTGTGCGAGTGTGTGTGCGAGTGTGTGTGTACGAGTGTGTTCGAGTGTGTGCAATTTTGGGCGAGTGTGTGTGTGCGAGTGCGTATGAGTAAGTGTGTGCGAATGTGTGCGAGTGTGTGCGAGTGTGTGTGCGAGTGTGTGTGTGAGTGTGTGCGTGCGACTGTGTGTGTGCGAGTGTGTGCGAGTGTGTGCGAGTGTTTGCGTGTGAGTGCGCGTGTGTGTGCGTGTGTACGAGTGTGTGCGAGTGTGTGGGTGCGAGTGTGTGCAAGTGTGTGCGAGTGTGTGTGAGTGTGTGTGTGAGTGTGTGTGAATGTGTGCGAGTCTGTGTGTGCGAGTGTGTGTGTGCGATTGTGTATGAGTGTGAGCGAGTATGTGTGTGAGTGTGTGCGAGTGTGTGCGTGCGAGTGCATGCGAGTGAGTGCGAGTGTGTGCAAATGTGTGCGAGAGTGTGCGCGAGTGTGCGCGAGTGTGTGCGTGTGAGTGTGTTTGTGAGTGTGAGTGTGTGCTAATGTGCATGAGTGTGTGAGTGTGTGCGAGTGTGCGCGAGTGTGCGTGTGAGTGAGTGAGTGTGTGTGCGAGTGTGTGTAAGTGTGTGTGAGTGTGTACGAGTGTGTGTAGGTGTGTGTGCGAGTGTGTGCGATTGTGTGTGTGAGTGTGTAGGACTGTATGTGCAAGTGTGTGCGAGTGTGTTTGAGTGTGTGAGAGTGTGTGCGAGTGTGTGCAAGTGTGTGTGTGCGAGTGTGTGTGTGCAAGTGTGTGTGTGCAAGTGTGTGCGAGTGTGTATGAGTGTGTGTGTGCAAGTGTGTGCGCGAGTGTGTGCGCGAGTGTGTGCTTGTGAGTGAGTGTGTGTGTGTGAGTGTGAGTGTGTGCTAGTGTGCATGAGTGTGAGTGTGTGTGTGCGAGTGTGCGTGTGAGTCAGTGAGTGTGTGTGCGAGTGTGTGCGAGTGTGTGTGTGAGTGTGTGCAAGTGTGTTCGAGTGTGTGTGTGAGTGTGCATAAGTGAATGTGTGCGAGTTTGTGTGAGTTTGTGTGTGTGAGTGTGTGCGAGTGTGTGTGTGTGAGTGTGTGCGAGTGTGTGTGTGAGTGTGTGCGAGTGTGTGTGTGCGATTGTGTATTAGTGAATGTGTGCGAGTGTGCGTGAGAGTGAGTGAGTGTGTGTGTGCGAGTCTGTGCGAGTGAGTGTGAGTGAGTGTGTGCGAGTGTGTGCGAGTGTGTGTGTGCGATTGTGCATAAGTGTGTGCGAGTGTGTGTGTGAGTGTGTAGGACTGTGTGTGCGAGTGTGTGTGCGAGTGTGTGTGCGTGTGTGTGAGTGTGTGTAGGAGTGTGTGTGAGTGTGTGCGATTGTGTGTGTGAGTGTATAGTACTGTATGTGCGACTGTGTTCGAGTGTGTGTGTGCGAGTGTGTGAGCATGTGTGAGTGTGTGCAAGTGTGTGCGTGCGAGTGTGTGTGATTGTGTATGAGTGAGTGTGTGCGAGTGTGTGCGAGTGTGTGTGCAAGTGTGTTTGAGTGTGTTTGTGCAAGTGTGTATGAGTGTGTGTGTGCGAGTGTGTGCAAGTGTGTTTGTGCGAGTGTGTATGAGTGTGTGTGTGCGAGTGTGTGCAAGTGTGTGTGATTGTGTGTGAGTGTGTGTATGAGTGAGTGTGTGCGAGTGTGTGCGCGAGTGTGTGCGTGTGAGTGTGTGCGAGTGTGTGCGAATGTGTGTAAGTGTGTGTGATTGTGTGTGTGAGTGTGTAGGACTGTATGTGCGAGTGTGTGTGACTGTGTTCGAGTGTGTGTGTGCGAGTGTGTGAGTGTGTGCAAGTGTGTGCGTGCGAGTGTGTGTGTGCGAGTGTGTGTGATTGTGTATGAGTGAGTGTGTGCGAGTGTGTGCCAGTGTGTGTGCAAGTGTGTTTGAGTGTGTTTGTGCAAGTGTGTATGAGTGTGTGTGTGCGAGTGTGTGCAAGTGTGTTTGTGCGAGTGTGTATGAGTGTGTGTGTGCGAGTGTGTGCAAGTGTGTGTGATTGTGTGTGAGTGTGTGTATGAGTGAGTGTGTGCGAGTGTGTGTGCGAGTGTGTGTGCGAGTGTGTGCGTGTGAGTGTGTGCGAGTGTGTGCGAGTGTGTGTAAGTGTGTGCGATTGTGTGTGTGAGTGTGTAGGACTGTATGTGCGAGTGTGTGTGACTGTGTTCGAGTGTGTGTGCGAATGTGTGAGTGTGTGCAAGTGTGTGCGTGCGAGTGTGTGTGTGCGAGTGTGTGTGATTGTGTATGAGTGAGTGTGTGCGAGTGTGTGTGCAAGTGTGTTTGAGTGTGTTTGTGCAAGTGTGTATGAGTGTGTGCGAGTGTGTGCAAGTGTGTTTGTGCGAGTGTGTATGAGTGTGTGTGTGCGAGTGTGTGCAAGTGTGTGTGATTGTGTGTGAGTGTGTGTATGAGTGAGTGTGTGCGAGTGTGTGCGCGAGTATGTGCGTGCTGGTGTGCGCGAGTGTGTGTAGTAGTGTGTGTGACTGTGTGCGATTGTGTGTGTGAGTGTGTAGGACTGTATGTGCGAGTGTGTGCGACTGTGTTCGAGTGTGTGTGTGCGAGTGTGTGAGCATGTGTGAGTGTGCAAGTGTGTGTGTGCAAGTGTGTGCGTGCGAGTGTGTGCGAGTGTGTGCGAGTGTGTCCGAATGTGTGCGAGTGTGTGCGTGCGAGTGTGCGCGAGTGTGCACGAGTGTGTGCATGTAAGTGTGTGCGTGCGAGTGTGTGCGAGTGTGCTCGAGTGAATGGGTGAGAGTGTGTGCGAGTGTGTGTGAGTGTGTGCAAGTAAGTGTGTGTGAGAGTGTATGAGTGAGTGTGTGTGAGTGTGTGTGTGCGAGTTTGTGTGCGAGTGTGTGCGAGTGAGTGTGTGCGAGTTTGTGTGCGAGTGTGTGTGTGCGAGTGTGTGTGTGCGTGTGTGCGCGTGAGTGTGTGCGAGTGTGTGAGTGCGAATGTGTGTGCGTGTGAGTGTGTGCGAGTGTGTATGAGCGTATGTGCGAGTGTGTGCCAGTGTGTGCGAGTGTGTGTGCGAGTGTGTGCAAGTGTGTGCGAGTGTGTGCGAGTGTGTGCGAGTGTGTGTGTGCGAGTGTGTGTGTGCGAGTGTGTGTGCAATTGTGTATGAGTGTGTGCGAGTGTGTGTGCGTTTGTGCGAGTGTGTGCGTGTGTGTGTGCAAGTGCGTGTGAGTGAGTGCAAGTGTGTGCAAATGTGTGTGCGAGTGTGCGAGTGTGGGCATGCGAGTGTGTGCTAGTGTGCGAGAGTGTGCAAGTGTGTGCGAGTGTGTGTGTGCGAGTGTGTGTGCAATTGTGTATGAGTGTGTGCAAGTGTGTGTGCGTTTGTGCGAGTGTGTGCGTGTGTGTGTGCAAGTGCGTGTGAGTGAGTGCAAGTGTGTGCAAATGTGTGTGCGAGTGTGTGAGTGTGTGCGAATGTTGCCGAGTGTGTGTGTGAGTGTGTAGGACTGTGTGTGCGAGTGTGTGCGAGTGTGTGTGTACGAGTGTGTTCGAGTGTGTGCAATTTTGTGCGAGTGTGTGTGTGCGAGTGCGTATGAGTAAGTGTGTGCGAATGTGTGCGAGTGTGTGTGCGAGTGTGTGTGCGAGTGTGTGTGTGAGTGTGTGCGTGCGACTGTGTGTGTGCGAGTGTGTGCGAGTGTTTGCGTGTGAGTGCGCGTGTGTGTGCGTGTGTATGAGTGTGTGCGAGTGTGTGGGTGCGAGTGTGTGCAAGTGTGTGCGAGTGTGTGTGAGTGTGTGTGTGAGTGTGTGTGAATGTGTGCGAGTCTGTGTGTGCGAGTGTGTGTGTGCGATTGTGTATGAGTGTGTGCGAGTATGTGTGTGAGTGTGTGCGAGTGTGTGCGAGTTTGTGCGTGCGAGTGCATGCGCGTGAGTGCGAGTGTGTGCAAATGTGTGCGAGAGTGTGCGAGTGTGGGCGTGCGAGTGTGTGCGAGTGTGCGCGAGTGTGCGCGAGTGTGGGCGTGTGAGTGTGTTTGTGAGTGTGAGTGTGTGCTAGAGTGCATGAGTGTGTGAGTGTGTGCGAGTGTGCGTGAGTGTGCGTGTGAGTGAGTGTGTGTGCGAGTGTGTGTGAGTGTGTGTGAGTGTGTACGAGTGTGTGTAGGAGTGTGTGCGAGTGTGTGCGATTGTGTGTGTGAGTGTGTAGGACTGTATGTGCAAGTGTGTGCGAGTGTGTTTGAGTGTGTGGGTGTGTGCGAGTGTGTGTGAGTGTGTGCAAGTGTGTGTGTGCGAGTGTGTGTGTGCAAGTGTGTGTGTGCAAGTGTGTTCGAGTGTGTGTGCGAGTGTGTATGAGTGTGTGTGTGTGCAAGTGTGTGCGCGAGTGTGTGCGTGTGAGTGAGTGTGTGTGTGTGTGAGTGTGAGTGTGTGCTAGTGTGCATGAGTGTGAGTGTGTGTGTGCGTGTGAGTGAGTGAGTGTGTGTGTGAGTGTGTGCAAGTGTGTTCGAGTGTGTGTGTGCGAGTGTGTGTGTGCGATTGTGCATGAGTGTGTGCGAGTATGTGTGCAAATGTGTGCGAGAGTGTGCGAGTGTGGGCGTGCGAGTGTGTGCGAGTGTGCGCGAGTGTGCGCGAGTGTGTGCGTGTGAGTGTGTTTGTGAGTGTGAGTGTGTGCTAGTGTGCATGAGTGTGTGAGTGTGTGCGAGTGTGCGTGTGAGTGAGTGAGTGTGTGTGCGAGTGTGTGTAAGTGTGTGTGAGTGTGTACGAGTGTGTGTAGGAGTGTGTGCGAGTGTGTGCGAGTGTGTGTGTGCGATTGTGCATAAGTGTGTGCGAGTGTGTGTGTGAGTGTGTAGGACTGTATGTGCAAGTGTGTGCGAGTGTGTTTGAGTGTGTGAGTGTGTGCGAGTGTGTGTGAGTGTGTGCAAGTGTGTGTGTGCGAGTGTGTGTGTGCAAGTGTGTGTGTGCGAGTGTGTATGAGTGTGTGTGTGTGCAAGTGTGTGCGCGAGTGTGTGCGCGAGTGTGTGCGTGTGAGTGAGTGTGTGTGTGTGAGTGTGAGTGTGTGCTAGTGTGCATGAGTGTGAGTGTGTGTGTGTGAGTGTGCGTGTGAGTCAGTGAGTGTGTGTGCGAGTGTGTGTGTGAGTGTGTGCAAGTGTGTTCGAGTGTGTGTGTGAGTGTGCATGAGTGAGTGTGTGCGAGTGTGTGTGAGTTTGTGTGTGTGAGTGTGTGCGAGTGTGTGTGTGTGAGTGTGTGCGTGTGAGTGTGTGCGAGTGTGTGTGTGATTGTGTGCGAGTGTGTGTGTGCGATTGTGTATTAGTGAATGTGTGCGAGTGTGCGTGAGAGTGAGTGAGTGTGTGTGTGCGAGTGTGTGCGAGTGAGTGTGAGTGTGTGCGAGTGTGTGCGAGTGTGTGTATGAGTGAGTGTGTGCGAGTGTGTGTGCGAGTGTGTGCGCGAGTGTGTGCGTGTGAGTGTGTGCGAGTGTGTTTAAGTGTGTGCGATTGTGTGTGTGAGTGTGTAGGACTGTATGTGCGAGTGTGTGTGACTGTGTTCGAGTGTGTGTGTGCGAGTGTGTGAGTGTGTGCAAGTGTGTGCGTGCGAGTGTGTGTGTGCGAGTGTGTGTGATTGTGTATGAGTGAGTGTGTGCGAGTGTGTGCGAGTGTGTGTGCAAGTGTGTTTGAGAGTGTTTGTGCAAGTGTGTATGAGTGTGTGCGAGTGTGTGCAAGTGTGTTTGTGCGAGTGTGTATGAGTGTGTGTGTGTGAGTGTGTGCAAGTGTGTGTGATTGTGTGTGAGTGTGTGTATGAGTGAGTGTGTGCGAGTGTGTGTGCGAGTGTGTGCGCGAGTGTGTGCGTGCGGGTGTGCGCGAGTGTGTGTAGTAGTGTGTGTGACTGTGTGCGATTGTGTGTGTGAGTGTGTAGGACTGTATGTGCGAGTGTGTGCGACTGTGTTCGAGTGTGTGTGTGCGACAGTGTGTGAGCATGGGTGAGTGTGTGCAAGTGTGTGTGTGCAAGTGTGTGCGTACGAGTGTGTGCGAGTGTGTCCGAATGTGTGCGAGTGTGTGCGTGCGAGTGTGCGTGAGTGTGCACGAGTGTGTGCATGTAAGTGTGTGCGTGCGAGTGTGTGCGAGTGTGCTCGAGTGAATGGGTGAGAGTGTGTGCGAGTGTGTGTGAGTGTGTGCAAGTGTGTGTGAGAGTGTATGAGTGAGTGTGTGTGAGTGTGTGTGTGCGAGTTTGTGTGCGAGTGTGTGCGAGTGAGTGTGTGCGAGTTTGTGTGCGAGTGTGTGTGTGCGAGTGTGTGTGTGCGTGTGTGCGCGTGAGTGTGTGCGAGTGTGTGAGTGCGAATGTGTGTGCGTGTGAGTGTGTGCGAGTGTGTATGAGCGTATGTGCGAGTGTGTGCCAGTGTGTGCGAGTGTGTGTGCGAGTGTGTGCGAGTGTGTGCGAGTGTGTGCGAGTGTGTGTGTGCGAGTGTGTGTGTGCGAGTGTGTGTGCAATTGTGTATGAGTGTGTGCGAGTGTGTGTTAGTTTGTGCGAGTGTGTGCGTCTGTTCGTGCGAGTGAGTGCGGGTGTGTGCGAGTGTGTGTATGTGAGTGTGTGTGCGATTGTGTATGAGTGTGTGTGAGTTTGTGCGAGTGTGTGCGTGTGTGTGCGAGTGCGTGCGAGTACGCGCAAATGTGTGTGAGAGTGTGCGAGTGTGGGCGTGCGAGTGTGTGCTAGTGTGCGCGAGTGTGTGAGTGTGTGCGAGTGTGCGTGAGTAAGTGTGTGTGTAAGTGCGTGCGAGTGTTTCCGAGTGTGTGTGAGCGTGTAGGACTGTGTGTGCGAGTGTGTGTGCGAGTGTGTGAGTACGAGTGTGTTCGAGAGTGTGCAATTGTGTGCGAGTGTGTGTGCGAGTGCGTATGAGTGAGTGTGTGCGAGTGTGTGCGAGTGTGTGCGAGTGTGTGTTTGCGAGTGTGTGCGAGTGTGTGCATGCCAGTGTGTGCGTGCAAGTGTGTGCGTGCAAGTGTGTGCGTGCGAGTGTGTGCGAGTGTGTGCAAGTGTGTGAGTGTGTGCGAGTGTGTGCGAGTGTGTGCAAATTTGCCCGAGTGTGCGCGAGTGTGCACGAGTGAGTGGGTGCGAGTGTGTGTGTGAGTGTGTGTGAGTGTGTGTGATTGTGTGTGAGTGTGTATGAGTGTGTGTGCGAGTGTGTGCAAGTGTGTGTGAGTGTGTGTATGAGTGAGTGTGTGCGAGTGTGTGCGAGTGTGTGTGCGAGTGTGTGCGCGAGTGGGTGTGTGCGAGTGTGTGCGAGTGTGTGCGAGTGTGTGTGCTAGTGTGTGCGAGTGTGTGCGATTGTGTGTGTGAGTGTGTAGGACTGTATGTGCGAGTGTGTGTGAGTGTGTATGAGTGTGTGTGTGAGTGTGTGCAAGTGTGTGCGAGTGAGTGTGTGTGAGTGTGTGTGCGAGTGTGTGCGATTGTGTGTGAGAGTGTGTAGGACTGTATGTGCGAGTGTGTGCGAGTGTGTATGAGTGTGTGAGTGCGAGTGTGTGCGAATGTGTGCGTGCGAGTGTGCACGAGTGTGCACGAGTGTGTGCATGTAAGTTTCTGCGTGCGAGTGTGCTCGAGTGAATGGGTGCGAGTGTGTGCGAGTGTGTGTGAGTGTGTGCGAGTGAGTGTGTGTGAGTGAGTGAGTGTGTGTGAGTGTGTGCGTGTGTGCGAGTTTGTGTGCGAGTGTGTGCGAGTGTGTGTGAGTGTGTGCGTGTGTGCGAGTGTGTGCGTGTGAGTGTGTGCGAGTGTGTGAGTGTGTGTGCGAATGTGTGTGCGAGTGAGTGTGTGCGAGTGGGTATGAGTGTATGTGCGAGTGTGTGCAAGTGTGTGAGAGTGTGTGTGAGTGTGTGGGTGCGAGTGTGTGCAAGTGTGTGCGAGTGAGTGTGTGCGAGTGTGTGCGAGAGTGTGCAAGTGTGTGCGAGTGTGTGCGAGTGTGTGTGTGCAAGTGTGTGTGCAATTGTGTATGAGTGTGTGTGCGTTTGTGCGAGTGTGTGCGTGTGTGTGCGAGTGAGTGTGAGTGAGTGCAAGTGTGTGCAAATGTGTGCGCGAGTGTGCGAGTGTGGGCATGCGATTGTGTGCTAGTGTGCGCGAGTGTGTGAGTGTGTGCGAGTGTGCGTGAGTAAGTGTGTGTGTGAGTGTGTGCGAGTGTTGCCGAGTGTGTGTGCGAGTGTGTGTGTACGAGTGTGTTCGAGTGTGTGCAATTTTGTGCGAGTGTGTGTGTGCAAGTGCGTATGAGTAAGTATGTGCGAATGTGTGCGAGTGTGTGTGCGAGTGTGTGTGCGCGTGTGTGCATGTGACTGTGTGTGTGCGACTGTGGGCGAGTGTGTGCGAGTGTTTGCGTGTGTGTACGAGTGTGTGCGAGTGTGTGGGTGCGAGTGTGTGCAAGTGTGTGCGAGTGTGTGTGAGTGTGTGTGTGAGTGTGTGTGAATGTGTGCGAGTCAGTGTGTGCGAGTGTGTGTGTGCGATTGTGTATGAGTGTGTGCGAGTATGTGTGTGAGCGTGTGCGAGTGTGTGCGAGAGTGTGCGTGCGAGTGCATGCGAGTGAGTGTCAGTGTGTGCAAATGTGTGCGAGTGTGCGCGAGTGTGTGCGTGTGAGTGAGTGTGTGTGTGAGTGTGAGTGTGTGCTAGTGTGCATGAGTGTGTGAGTGTGTGCGAGTGTGCGCGAGAGTGCGTGTGAGTGAGTGAGTGTGTGTGCGAGTGTGTGTGAGTGTGTACGAGTGGGTGTAGGAGTGTGTGCGAGTGTGTGCGATTGTGTGTGTGAGTGTGTAGGACTGTATGTGCAAGTGTGTGCGAGTGTGTTTGAGTGTGTGAGTGTGTGCGAGTGTGTGTGAGTGTTTGTGAGTGTGTGCAAGTGTGTGTGTGCGAGTGTGTGTGTGTGAGTGTGTGCAAGTGTGTTCGAGTGTGTGTGCGAGTGTGTATGAGTGTGTGTGTGTGCAAGTGTGTGCGCGTGTGTGTGAGTGTCTGTGAGTGTGTGCATGAGTGAGTGTGTGCGAGTGTGTGTGAGTTTGTGTGTGTGTGTGAGTGTGTGCGAGTGTGTGTGTGAGTGTGTGCGAGTGTGTGTGTGCGATTGTGTATTAGTGAATGTGTGCGAGTGTGCGTGAGTGTGTGCGTGTGAGTGAGTGAGTGTGTGTGTGCGAGTGTGTGTGAGTGAGTGTGTGCACGAGTGTGTGCGAGTGTGTGTGTGCGATTGTGCATGAGTGTGTGCGAGTGTGTGTGTGCAATTGTGTATGAGTGTGTGTGAGTTTGTGCGAGTGTGTGCGTGTGTGTACGAGTGCGTGCGAGTACGCGCAAATGTGTGTGAGAGTGTACGAGTGTGGGCGTGCGAGTGTGTGCTAGTGTGCGTGAGTGTGTGAGTGTGTGAGTGTGTGCGAGTGTGCGTGAGTAAGTGTGTGTGTAAGTGCGTGCGAGTGTTTCCGAGTGTGTGTGTGAGTGTGTAGGACTGTGTGTGCGAGTGTGTGTGAGTGTGTGTGCGAGTGTGTGAGTACGAGTGTGTTCGAGAGTGTGCAATTGTGTGCGAGTGTGTGTGTGAGTGCGTATGAGTGAGTGTGTGCGAGTGTGTGTTTGCGAGTGTGTGCGAGTGTGTGCGAGTGTGTGCGAGTGTGTGTTTGCGAGTGTGTGCGAGTGTGTGCGAGTGTGTATGAGTGTATGTGCAAGTGTGTGCGCGAGTGTGTTTTAGAGTGTGTGCAATTGTGTGCGTGCGAGTGTGCTCGAGTGAGTGGGTGCGTGTAAGTGTGTGCGTGCGAGTGTGTGCGAATATGTGCGAGTGTGTGCGAGTGTGTGCATGCGAGTGTGTGCGTGCAAGTGTTTGCGAGTGTGTGCAAGTGTGTGAGTGTGTGCGAGTGTGTGTGCTAGTGTGTGCAAATGTGCCCGAGTGTGCACGAGTGAGTGTGTGCGAGTGTGTGAGTGTGTGTGCGAGTGTGTGCGTGCGAGTGTGTGCGAGTGTGTGTGAGTGTGTGTGTGAGAGTGTGCGAGTGTGTGCAAATGTGTGCGAGTGTGCACGAGTGAGTGGGTGCGAGTATGCGCGAGTGTGTGTGAGTGTGTGCATGTGAGTGTGTGCAAGCGTGCGTGTGCGCGAGTGTGTGCGAGTGTGTATGAGTGTGTGTGCGAGTGTGTGCGAGTGTGTGTGTGCGAGTGTGTGTGTGCGAGTGTGTGTGTGTGTGTGAGTGTGTGTGAGTGCTTGCTAGTGTGTGTGTGAGTGTGTGCGACTGTGTGTGCGCGCGTGTGTGCGAGTGTGTATGAGTGTATGTGCGAGTGTGTGTGCGAGTGTGTGTTCGAGTGTGTGTGTTCGAGTGTGTGCAAGTGTGTACGAGTGTGTGTGCGAGTGCGTACAAGTGTGTGCGAGTGTGCATGAGTGTGTGTGTGTGAGTGTGTGCGAGTGTGTGCGTGCGAGTGTGTGCGAGTGTGCTCGAGTGAGTGGGTGCGAGTGTGTGCGAGTGTGTATGAGTGAGTGTGTGTGAGTGTGTGTGTGTGCAAGTTTGTGTGCGTGTGAGTGTGTGCGAGTGTGTGTGAGTGTGTGTGCGAGTGCGTGCGTGCGAGTGTGTGTGAGTGTGTGCGATTGTGTGTGTGAGTGTGTAGGACTGTATGTGCGAGTGTGTATGAGTGTGTGTGTGAGTTTGTGCAAGTGTGTGCGAGTGTGTACGAGTGTGTGCAAGTGTGTGCGAGTGAGTGTGTGCGAGTGTGTGTGCGAGTGTGTGCGTGCGAGTGTGTGCGGGTGTGTGCGTGTGAGTGAGTGCGAGTGTGTGCAAATGTGTGTGAGCGTGTGCGAGTGTGTGTGAGTGTGTGCGAGTGTGCGCATGTGAGTGAGTGTGTGTGTGTCTGTGTGAGTGTGTGCTTGCGAGTGTTTGCTAGTGTGCGCGAGTGTGTGAGTGTGTGCGAGTGTGCGTGAGTGTGTGTGTGTGAGTGAGTGAGTGTGTGTGTGCGAGTGTGTGCGAGTGAGTGTGAGTGAGTGTGTGCGAGTGTGTGCAAGTGTGTGTGCGATTGTGCATGAGTGTGTGCGAGTGTGTGTTTGCAATTGTGTATGAGTGTGTGTGAGTTTGTGCGAGTGTGTGCGTGTGTGTACGAGTGCGTGCGAGTACGCGCAAATGTGTGTGAGAGTGTACGAGTGTGGGCGTGCGAGTGTGTGCTAGTGTGCGTGAGTGTGTGAGTGTGTGCGAGTGTGCGTGAGTAAGTGTGTGTGTAAGTGCGTGCGAGTGTTTCCGAGTGTGTGTGTGAGTGTGTAGGACTGTGTGTGCGAGTGTGTGTGCGAGTGTGTGAGTACAAGTGTGTTCGAGAGTGTGCAATTGTGTGCGAGTGTGTGTGCGAGTACGTATGAGTGAGTGTGTGCGAGTGTGTGTTTGCGAGTGTGTGCGAGTGTGTGCGAGTGTGTATGAGTGTATGTGCAAGTGTGTGCGCGAGTGTGTTTTAGAGTGTGTGCAATTGTGTGCATGCGAGTGTGCTCGAGTGAGTGGGTGCGTGTAAGTGTGTGCGTGCGAGTGTGTGCGAATATGTGCGAGTGTGTGCGAGTGTGTGCATGCGAGTGTGTGCGTGCAAGTGTTTGCGTTCGAGTGTGTGCGAGTGTGTGCAAGTGTGTGAGTGTGTGTGAGTGTGTGTGCTAGTGTGTGCAAATGTGCCCTAGTGTGCACGAGTGAGTGTGTGCGAGTGTGTGTGAGTGTGTGTGCGAGTGTGTGCGTGCGAGTGTGTGCGAGTGTGTGTGAGTGTGTGTGTGAGAGTGTGCGAGTGTGTGCAAATGTGTGCGAGTGTGCACGAGTGAGTGGGTGCGAGTATGCGCGAGTGTGTGTGAGTGTGTGCATGTGAGTGTGTGCAAGCGTGCGTGCGATTGTGTGTGCAAGCGTGTGTGTGCGCGAGTGTGTGCGAGTGTGTATGAGTGTGTGTGCGAGTGTGTGAGTGTGTGTGTGCAAGTATGTATGAGTGTGTGCGAGTGTGTGTACGAGTGTGTGTGCGATTGTGCATAAGTGTGTGCGAGTGTGTGTGTGTGAGTATGTGTGTGAGTGTTTGTGTGCGAGTGTGTTCGATTGTGTGTGAGTGTGTACGAGTGTGTGTGAGTGTGTGCCAGTGTGTGCGAGTGTGTGTGCGAGTGTGTGTGAGTGTGTGCGAGTGTGTGCGATTGTGTGTGTGAGTGTGTAGGACTATATGTGCAAGTGTGTATGAGTGTGTGTGTGTGTGAGTGTGTGAAAGTGTGTGCGAGTGTGTGCAAGTGTGTGCGAGTGAGTGTGTGCGAGTGTGTGCGTGCGAGTGTGTGCGTGCGAGTGTGTGCGACTGTGTGCGAGTGTGTGCGAGTGTGTCCGAATGTGTGTGAGTGTGTGCGTGCGAGTGTGCCCGAGTGTGCACGAGTGTGTGCATGTAAGTGTGTGCGTGCGAGTGTGTGCGAGTGTGCTCGAGTGAATGGGTGAGAGTGTGTGCGAGTGTGTGTGAGTGTGTGCAAGTAAGTGTGTGTGAGAGTGTATGAGTGAGTGTGTGTGAGTGTGTGTGCGAGTTTGTGTGCAAGTGTGTGCGAGTGAGTGTGTGCGAGTGTGTGCGAGTTTGTGTGCGAGTGTGTGTGTGTGCGTGTGTGCGCGCGAGTGTGTGCGAGTGTGTGAGTGCGAATGTGTGTGCGTGTGAGTGTGTGCGAGTGTGCATGAGTGTATGTGCGAGTGTGTGTGCAATTGTGTATGAGTGTGTGCGAGTGTGTGTGAGTTTGTGCAAGTGTGTGCGTGTGTTCGTGCGAGTGCGTGCGAGTGAGTGCGGGTGTGTGCGAGTGTGTGTATGCGAGTGTGTGTGCGATTGTGTATGAGTGTGTGTGAGTTTGTGCGAGTGTGTGCGTGTGTGCGCGAGTGCGTGCGAGTACGCGCAAATGTGTGCGAGTGTGGGCGTGTGAGTGTGTGCGATTGTGTGTGTGAGTGTGTAGGACTGTATGTGCGAGTGTGTGCGAGTGTGTATGAGTGTGTGTGTGAGTGTGTGCAAGTGTGTGCGAGTGAATGTGTGTGAGTGTGTGTGCGAGTGTGTGTATGAGTGTGTGTGTGAGTGTGTGCAAGTGTGTGCGAGTGAATGTGTGTGAGTGTGTGTGCGAGTGTGTGCATGCGAGTGTGTGCGTGCGAGTGTGCACGAGTGTGTGCGTGTAAGTGTGTGCGTGCGAGTGTGTGCGAGTGTGCTCAAGTGAATGGGTGCGAGTGTGTGCGAGTGTGTGTGAGTGTGTGCGAATGAGTGTGTGTGAGTGTGTGCGAGTGTGTGCGATTGTGTGTGAGTGTGTGCGAGTGTGTGCGAGTGTGTGTGTGTGTGTGCGAATGTGTGTGCGAATGTGTGTGTGAGTGTGTGTGCGAGTGCGTGTGCGAGTGTGTGTGCGAGAGTGAGCGAGTGTGTGCGAGTGTGTGCAAATGTGCCCGAGTGTGCGCGAGTGTCCACGAGTGAGTGGGTGCGAGTGTGTGCGAGTATGTGTGAGTTTGTGCATTTGAGTGTGTGCGAGCGTGTGCGAGTGTGTGTGAGTGTGTGTGCGAGTGTGTGTGCGAGTGTGTGTGCGAGAGTGTGCGAGTGTGTGCAAATGTGCCCGAGTGTGCACGAGTGAGTGTGTGCGAGTGTGTGTGAGTGTGTGCATGTGAGTGTGTGCGAGCGTGTGCGAGTGTGTGTGTGTGTGTGTGCGAGTGTGTGTGCGAGTGTGTGTGCGAGTGTGTGCGAGAGTGTGAGAGTGTGTGCGAGTGTGTGCAAATGTGCCTGAGTGTGCGCGAGTGTGCACGAGTGAGTGGGTGCGAGTGGGTGCGAGTATGTGTGAGTGTGTGCATGTGAGTTTGTGTGCGAGTGTGTGTGCATGTGTGTGTGTGCGAGTGTGTGCGAGTGTGTATGAGTGTGTGTGCGAGTGTGTGCAAGTGTGTGTGAGTGTGTGTGAGTGTGTGTGTGCAAGTATGTATGGGTGTGTGTACGAGTGTGTGTGCGATTGTGCATAAGTGTGTGTGAGTGTGTGTGAGTGTGTGTGAGTGTGTGTGTGAGTGTTTGTGTGCGAGTGTGTTCGATTGTGTGTGAGTATGAGTGAGTGTGTACGAGTGTGTGCCAGTGTGTGCGAGTGTGTGTGCGAGTGTGTGTGAGTGTGTGCCAGTGTGTGTGTGTGTGTGTGTGTGTAGGACTGTATGTGCAAGTGTGTATGAGTGTGTGTGTGAGTGTTTGAAAGTGTGTGCGAGCGTGTGCGAGTGTGTGTGAGTGTGTGTGCGAGTGTGTGTGCGAGTGTGTGTGCGAGAGTGTGCGAGTGTGTGCAAATGTGCCCGAGTGTGCACGAGTGAGTGTGTGCGAGTGTGTGTGAGTGTGTGCATGTGAGTGTGTGCGAGCGTGTGCGAGTGTGTGTGAGTGTGTGTGCGAGTGTGTGTGCGAGTGTGTGCGAGAGTGTGCGAGTGTGTGCGAGTGTGTGCAAATGTGCCCGAGTGTGCGCGAGTGTGCACGAGTGAGTGGGTGCGAGTGGGTGCGAGAATGTGTGAGTGTGTGCATGTGAGTGTGTGTGCGAGTGTGTGTGCATGTGTGTGTGTGAGAGTGTGTGCGAGTGTGTATGAGTGTGTGTGCGAGTGTGTGCAAGTGTTTGTGAGTGTGTGTGAGTGTGTGTGTGCAAGTATGTATGGGTGTGTGTACGAGTGTGTGTGCGATTGTGCATAAGTGTGTGCGAGTGTGTGTGAGTGTGTGTGAGTGTGTGTGTGAGTGTTTGTGTGCGAGTGTGTTCGATTGTGTGTGAGTATGAGTGAGTGTGTACGAGTGTGTGCGAGTGTGTGCCAGTGTGTGCGAGTGTGTGTGCGAGTGTGTGCGAGTGTGTGCGAGTGTGTGCGAGTGTGTGCGAGTGTGTGTGTGTGTAGGACTGTATGTGCAAGTGTGTATGAGTGTGTGTGTGAGTGTTTGAAAGTGTGTGCGAGTGTGTGCAAGTGTGTGCGAGTGAGAGTGTGCGAGTGTGTGCGTGCGAGTGTGTGCATGCGAGTGTGTGCGTGCGAGTGTGTGCGACTGTGTGTGAGTGTGTGCAAGTGTGTGCGAGTGTGTCCGAATGTGTGCGAGTGTGTGCGTGCGAGTGAGCCTGAGTGTACACGAGTGTGTGCATGTAAGTGTGTGCGTGCGAGTGTGTGTGAGTGTGCTCGAGTGATTGGGTGAGAGTGTGTGTGAGTGTGTGCAAGTAAGTGTGTGTGAGAGTGTATGAGTGAGTGTGTGAGTGTGTGTGAGAGTTTGTGTGCAAGTGTGTGCGAGTGAGTGTGTGCGAGTTTGTGTGCGAGTGTTTGTGCGAGTGTGTGCGTGCGAGTGTGTGTGTGTGCGTGTGTGCGCGCGAGTGTGTGCGAGTGTGTGAGTGCGAATGTGTGTGTGAGTGTGTGCGAGTGTGTATGAGTGTATGTGCGAGTGTGTGCCAGTGTGTGCGAGTGTGTGTGCGAGTGTGTGCAAGTGTGTGCGAGTGTGTGCGAGAGTGTGTGTGCGAGTGTGTGTGCAATTGTGTATGAGTGTGTGCGAGTGTGTGTTAGTTTGTGCAAGTGTGTGCGTGTGTTCGTGCGAGTGAGTGCGGGTGTGTGCGAGTGTGTGTATGCGAGTGTGTGTGCGATTGTGTATGAGTGTGTGTGCGAGTGCGTGCGAGTACGCGCAAATGTGTGCGAGAGTGTGCGAGTGTGGGCGTGCGAGTGTGTGCTAGTGTGCGCGAGTGTGTGAGTGTGTGCGAGTGTGCGTGAGTAAGTGTGTGTGTAAGTGCGTGCGAGTGTTTCCGAGTGTGTGTGTGAGTGTGTAGGACTGTGTGTGTGAGTGTGTGAGTATGAGTGTATTCGAGTGTGTGCAATTGTGTGTGAGTGTGTGTGCGAGTGCGTATGAGTGAGTGTGTGCGAGTGTGTGCGAGTGTGTGTTTGCGAGTGTGTGCGAGTGTGTGCGCGAGTGTATGTTTTAGAGTGTGTGCAATTGTGTGCGTGCGAGTGTGCTCGAGTGAGTGGGTGCGTGTAAGTGTGTGTGTGCGAATGTGTGCAAGTGTGTGCGAGTGTGTGCATGCGAGTGTGTGCGTGCAAGTGTTTGCGTGCGAGAGTGTGCATGTGTGTGAGTGTGTGCGAGTGTGTGTGTGAGTGTGTGCGAGTGTGTGCAAATGTACCCGAGTGTGCGCGAGTGTGCACGAGTGAGTGGGTGCGAGTGTGTGTGAGTGTGTATGAGTGAGTGTGTGCGAATGTGTGAGAGTGTGTTTGTGATTGTGTGTGCGAGTGTGTGCGTGCGAGTGTCTGCGAGTGTGTGTGAGTGTGTGCGAGTGTGTGTGAGTGTGTGCAAATGTGCCTGAGTGTGCACGAGTGTGCACGAGTGAGTGTGTGCGAGTGTGTGCAAGTGTGTCTGAGTGTGTGCGAGTGTGTGTGTGCGAGTGTGTGTATGAGTATGTGTGTTCGATTGTGTATAAGTGTGTGCGAGTATGTGTATGAGTGTGTGTGAGTGTGTGTGCGAGTGTGTTTGATTGTGTGTGAGTGTGTGTGTGAGTGTGAGTGAGTGTGTACGAGTGTGTGCGAGTGTGTGCGAATGTGTGTGCGAGTGTGTGCGGGTGTGTGCGATTGTGTGTGTGAGTGTGTAGGACTGTACATGCGAGTGTGTGCGAGTGTGTATGAGTGTGTGTAAGTGTGTGTGCGAGTGTGTGCGTGCGAGTGTGTGCGACTGTGTGCGACTGTGTGCGAGTGTGTGCGAATGTGTGCGAGTTTGTACGTGCGAGTGTGCACGAGTGTGTGCGTATAAGTGTGTGCGTGCGAGTGTGTGCGAGTGTGCTCGAGTGAATGGGTGCGAGTGTGTGTGAGTGTGTGCGAGTGAGTGTGTTTGAGTGTGTATAAGTGAGTGTGTGTGAGTGTGTGCGTGTGTGCGAGTTTGTGTGCGAGTGTGTATGAGTGTGTGTGTGAGTGTGTGCGAGTGAGTGTGTGTGAGTGTGTGTGCGAGTGTGTGTGCGAGTGTGTGTGCGAGTGTGTGTGCGAGTGTGTGTGATTGTGTGTGAGAGTGTGTAGGACTGTATGTGCGAGTGTGTGCGAGTGTGTATGAGTGTGTGTGTGAGTGTGTGCAAGTGAGTGTGTGTGAGTGTGTGTGCGAGTGTGTGCATGCGAGTGTGTGCGTGCGAGTGTGCGTGAGTGTGTGCGACTGTGTGCGAGTGTGTGCGAGTGTGTGAGTGCGAGTGTGTGCGAATGTGTGCGAGTGTGTGCATGCGAGTGTGCACGAGTGTGCGCGAGTGTGCACGAGTGTGCACGAGTGTGTGCGTGTGTGTGCGTGCGAGTGTGTGCGAGTGTGCTCGAGTGAATGGGTGCGAGTGTGTGCGAGTGTGTGTTAGTGTGTGCGAGTGAGTGTGTGTGAGTGTGTATAAGTGAGTGTGTGTGAGTGTGTGCGTGTGTGCGAGTTTGTGTGCGAGTGTGTGCGAGTGAGTGTGTGCGAGTGTGTGTGAGTGTGTGAGTGTGTGTGCGAGTGTGTGCGTGTGAGTGTTTGTGCGAGAGTGTGCGTGCGAGTGTGTGTGCGAGAGTGTGCGAGTGTGTGCGAGTGTGTATGAGTGTGCATGCGAGTGTGTGCAAGTGTGTGTGAGTGTGTGCGAGTGTGTGTGTGCAAGTATGTGTGAGTGTGTGCGAGTGTGTGTATGAGTGTGTGTGCGATTGTGCATAAGTGTGTGCGAGTGTGTGTGAGTGTGTGTGCTAGTGTGTGTGTGCGAGTGTGTTCGATTGTGTGAGTGTGAGTGAGTGTGTACGAGTGTGTGCGAGTGTGTGCCAGTGTGTGCGAGTGTGTGTGCGAGTGTGTGTGAGTGTGTGCGAGTGTGTGTGAGTGTGTAGGACTGTATGTGCGAGTGTGTGTGAGTGTGTGTGTGAAAGTGTGTGCGAGTGTGTGCAAGTGTGTGCGAGTGAGTGTGTGCGAGTGTGTGCGAGTGTGTGCGACTGTGTGCAAGTGTGTGCGAGTGTGTGAGTGCGAGTGTGTCCGAATGTGTGCGAGTGTGTGCGTGCGAGTGTGCGCGAGTGTGTGCATGTAAGTGTGTGCGTGCGAGTGTGTGCGAGTGTGCTTGAGTGAATGGGTGAGAGTGTGTGCGAGTGTGTGTGAGTGTGTGCGAGTAAGTGTGTGTGAGTGTGTATGAGTGAGTGTGTGTGAGTGTGTGTGTGCGAGTTTGTGTGCGAGTGTGTGCGAGTGAGTGTGTGCGAGTTTGTGCGAGTTTGTGTGCGAGTGTGTGCCAGTGTGTGCCAGTGTGTGCGAGTGTGTGTGTGCGAGTGTGTGCAAGTGTGTGCGAGTGTGTGCGAGAGTGTGCGAGTGTGTGTGAGTGTGTGTGTGCGAGTGTGTGTGCAATTGTGTATGAGTGTGTGCGAGTGTGAGTTTGTGCAAGTGTGTGTGTGTGTTCGTGCGAGTGCGTGCGAGTGAGTGCGGGTGTGTGTGAGTGTCTGTATGCGAGTGTGTGTGTGCGATTGTGTATGAGTGTGTGTGAGTTTGTGCGAGTGTGTGCGTGTGTGTGCGAGTGCATGCGAGTACGCGCAAATGTGTGCGAGTGTGGGCGTGCGAGTTTGTGCTAGTGTGCGCGAGTGTGCGAGTGTGCGTGAGTAAGTGTGTGTGTAAGTGCGTGCGAGTGTTTCCGAGTGTGTGTGTGAGTATGTAGGACTGTGTGTGCAAGTGTGTGCGAGTGTGTTCGAGTGTGTGCAATTGTGTGCGAGTGCGTATGAGTTAGTGTGTGCGAGTGTGTGTTTGCGAGTGTGTGTGCGAGTGTGTGCGAGTGTGTGCGAGTGTGTATGAGTGTATGTGCGAGTGTGTGCGCGAGTGTGTGTTTTAGAGTGTGTGCAATTGTGTGTGTGTGAGTGTGTGCATGAGTGTGTGCGTGCGAGTGTGCTCGAGTGAGTGGGTGCGTGTAAGTGTGTGCGTGCGAGTGTGTGTGAATGTGTGCGAGTGTGTGCGAGTGTGTGCGAGTGTGTGCGAGCAAGTGCTTGCGTGCGAGTGTGTGCAAGTGTGTGAGTGTGTGCGAGTGTGTGCGAGTGTGTGCAAATGTGCCCGAGTGTGCGCGAGTGTGCACGAGTGAGTGGGTGCGAGTGTGTGTGAGTGTGTATGAGTGAGTGTGTGCGTGTGTGCGAGTTTGTGTGCGAGTGAGTGTGTGCGAATGTGTGCGAGTGTGTTTGTGAGTGTGTGTGCGAGTGTGTGCGTGAGAGTGTGTGCGAGTGTGTACGAGTTTGTGTGCGAGTGTGTGCGAGTGTGTGCGATTGTGTGTGTGAGTGTGTTGGACTGTATGTGCGAGTGTGTGCGAGTGTGTATGAGTGTGTGTGTGAGTGTGTGCAAGTGTGTGCGAGTGAGTGTGTGTGAGTGTGTGTGCGAGTGTGTGTGCGAGTGTGTGTGCGAGTGTGTGCGAGTGTGTGCGATTGTGTGTGCGAGTGTGTAGGACTGTATGTGCGAGTGTGTGTGTGAGTGTGTGCAAGTGTGTGCGAGTGAGTGTGTGTGAGTGTGTGTGCGAGTGTGTGCATGCGAGTGTGTGCGTGCGAGTGTGCACGAGTGTGCACGAGTGTGTGCGTGTAAGTGTGTGCGTGCGAGTGTGTGCGAGTGTGCTCGAGTGAATGGGTGCGAGTGTGTTTGTGAGTGTGTGTGCGAGTGTGTGCGTGAGAGTGTGTGCGAGTGTGTACGAGTTTGTGTGCGAGTGTGTGCGAGTGTGTGCGATTGTGTGTGTGAGTGTGTTGGACTGTATGTGCGAGTGTGTGCGAGTGTGTATGAGTGTGTGTGTGAGTGTGTGCGAGTGAGTGTGTGTGAGTGTGTGTGCGAGTGTGTGTGCGAGTGTGTGTGCGAGTGTGTGTGCGAGTGTGTGCGATTGTGTGTGCGAGTGTGTAGGACTGTATGTGCGAGTGTGTGCGAGTGTGTGTGTGAGTGTGTGCAAGTGTGTGCGAGTGAGTGTGTGTGAGTGTGTGTGCGAGTGTGTGCATGCGAGTGTGTGCGTGCGAGTGTGCACGAGTGTGCACGAGTGTGTGCGTGTAAGTGTGTGCGTGCGAGTGTGTGCGAGTGTGCTCGAGTGAATGGGTGCGAGTGTGTGCGAGTGTGTGTGAGTGTGCGAGTGAGTGTGTGTGAGTGAGTGTGTGTGAGTGTGTGCGAGTTTGTGTGCAAGTGTGTGCGATTGAGTGTGTGCGAGTGTGTGCGATTGTGTGTGAGTGTGTGCGAGTGTGTGCGTGTGAGTGTGTGCGAGTGTGTGAGTGTGTGTGCGAATGTGTGTGCGAGTGTGTGCGAGTGTGTATGAGTGTATGTGCGAGTGTGTGCAAGTGAGTGAGAGTGTGTGTGCGAGTGTGTGCAAGTGTGTGCGAGTGAGTGTGTGCAAGTGTGTGTGAGAGTGTGCAAGTGTGTGCGAGTGTGTGTGTGCGAGTGTGTGTGCAATTGTGTATGAGTGTGTGCGAGTGTGTGTGCGTTTGTGCGAGTGTGTGCGTGTGTGTGTGCGAGTGCGTGTGAGTGAGTGCAAGTGTGTGCAAATGTGTGCGTGAGTGTGGGTGTGCGAGTGTGTGCTAGTGTGCGCGAGTGTGTGAGTGTGTGCGAGTGTGCATGAGTAAGTGTGTGTGAGTGTGTGCGAGTGTTGCCGAGTGTGTGTGTGAGTGTGTAGGACTGTGTGTGCGAGTGTGTGCGAGTGTGTGTGTGAGTGTGTGTGTACGAGTGTGTGCAATTTTGTGCAAGTGTGTGTGTGCGAGTGCGTATGAGTAAGTGTGTGCGAATGTGTGCGAGTGTGTGCGATTGTGTGTGTGAGTGTGTAGGACTGTACGTGTGAGTGTGTGCGAATGTGTATGAGTGTGTATGTGAGTGTGTGCAAGTGTGTGCAAGTGAGAGTGTGTGCGTGCGAGTGTGTGCGACTGTGTGCGAGTGTGTGAGTGCGAGTGTGTGCGAATGTGTGCGAGTGTGTACGTGCGAGTGTGCACGAGTGTGCATGAGTGTGTGCGTATAAGTGTGTGCGTGCAAGTGTGTGCGAGTGTGATCGAGTGAATGGGTGCGAGTGTGTGTGAGTGTGTGCGAGTGAGTGTGTGTGAGTGTGTATAAGTGAGTGTGTGCGTGTGTGCGAGTTTGTGTTCAAGTGTGTATGAGTGTGTGTGTGAGTGTGTGCAAGTGTGTGCGAGTGAGTGTGTGCAAGTGTGTGTGAGAGTGTGCAAGTGTGTGCGAGTGTGTGTGTGCGAGTGTGTGTGCAATTGTGTATGAGTGTGTGCGAGTGTGTGTGCGTTTGTGCGAGTGTGTGCGTGTGTGTGTGCGAGTGCGTGTGAGTGAGTGCAAGTGTGTGCAAATGTGTGCGTGAGTGTGGGTGTGCGAGTGTGTGCTAGTGTGCGCGAGTGTGTGAGTGTGTGCGAGTGTGCATGAGTAAGTGTGTGTGAGTGTGTGCGAGTGTTGCCGAGTGTGTGTGTGAGTGTGTAGGACTGTGTGTGCGAGTGTGTGCGAGTGTGTGTGTGAGTGTGTGTGTACGAGTGTGTGCAATTTTGTGCAAGTGTGTGTGTGCGAGTGCGTATGAGTAAGTGTGTGCGAATGTGTGCGAGTGTGTGCGATTGTGTGTGTGAGTGTGTAGGACTGTACGTGTGAGTGTGTGCGAATGTGTATGAGTGTGTATGTGAGTGTGTGCAAGTGTGTGCAAGTGAGAGTGTGTGCGTGCGAGTGTGTGCGACTGTGTGCGAGTGTGTGAGTGCGAGTGTGTGCGAATGTGTGCGAGTGTGTACGTGCGAGTGTGCACGAGTGTGCATGAGTGTGTGCGTATAAGTGTGTGCGTGCAAGTGTGTGCGAGTGTGATCGAGTGAATGGGTGCGAGTGTGTGTGAGTGTGTGCGAGTGAGTGTGTGTGAGTGTGTATAAGTGAGTGTGTGTGAGTGTGTGCGTGTGTGCGAGTTTGTGTGCAAGTGTGTATGAGTGTGTGTGTGAGTGTGTGCAAGTGTGTGCGAGTGAGTGTGTGTGAGTGTGTGTGCGAGTGTGTGTGCGAGTGCGTGCGAGTGTGTGCGATTGTGTGTGAGAGTGTGTAGGACTGTATGTGCGAGTGTGTGCGAGTGTGTATGGGTGTGTGTGATTGTGTGCAAGTGTGTGCAAGTGAGTGTGTGTGCGAGTGTGTGCATGCGAGTGTGCGCGTGCGAGTGTGTGCGAGTGTGTGCGAGTGTGTGAGTGCGAGTGTGTGCAAATGTGTGCGAGTGTGTGCATGCGAGTGTGCACGAGTGTGCACGAGTGTGTGCGTGTAAGTGTGTGCGTGTGAGTGTGTGCGAATGTGTGCGAGTGTGTGCGAGCAAGTGTTTGCGTGCGAGTGTGTGCGAGTGTGTGCAAGTGTGTGAGTGTGTGCGAGTGTGTGTGCGAGTGTGTGCGAGTGTGTGCAAATGTGCCCGAGTGTGCGCGAGTGTGCACGAGTGAGTGGGTGCGAGTGTGTGTGAGTGTGTATGAGTGAGTGTGTGCGTGTGTGCGAGTTTGTGTGCGAGTGAGTGTGTGCGAATGTGTGCGAGTGTGTTTGTGAGTGTGTGTGCGAGTGTGTGCGCGAGTGTGTGCGCGAGTGTGTGCGAGTGTGTGCGAGTGTGTGCAAGTGTGTGTGCGAGTGTGTGCGAGTGTGTGCGATTGTGTGTGTGAGTGTGTAGGACTGTATGTGCGAGTGTGTGCGAGTGTGTATGAGTGTGTGTGTGAGTGTGTGCAAGTGTGCGCGAGTGAGTGTGTGTGAGTGTGTGTGCGAAAGTGTGCGAGTGTGTGCGATTGTGTGTGAAAGTGTGTAGGACTGTATGTGCGAGTGTGTGCGAGTGTGTATGAGTGTGTGTGTGAGTGTGTGCAAGTGTGTGCGAGTGAGTGTGTGTGCGAGTGTGTGCATGTGAGTGTGTGCGTGCGAGTGTGCACGAGTGTGCACGAGTGTGTGCATGTAAGTGTGTGCGTGCGAGTGTGTGCGAGTGTGCTCGAGTGAATGGGTGCGAGTGTGTGCGAGTGTGTGTGAGTGTGTGCGAGTGAGTGTGTGTGAGTGAGTGTGTGCGAGTTTGTGTGCGAGTGTGTGCGATTGTGTGTGAGTGTGTGCGAGTGTGTGCGAGTGTGTGCGTGTGAGTGTGTGCGAGTGTGTGAGTGTGTGTGCGAATGTGTGTGCGAGTGTGTGCGAGTGTGTATGAGTGTATGTGCGAGTGTGTGCAAGTGTGTGAGTGTGTGTGTGCGAGTGTGTGCGAGTGAGTGTGTGCGAGTGTGTGCGAGAGTGTTCAAGTGTGTGCGAGTGTGTGTGTGCGAGTGTGTGTGCAATTGTGTATGAGTGTGTGCGAGTGTGTGTGCGTTTGTGCGAGTGTGTGCGTGTGTGTGTGCGAGTGTGTGTGCGAGAGTGTGCGAGTGTGTGCGAGTGTGTGCAAATGTGCCCGAGTGTGCACGAGTGAGTCGGTGCGAGTGTGTGTGAGTGTGTGCATGTGAGTGTGTGCGAACATGTGCGAGTGTGTGTGCATGTGTGTTCGAGTGTGTGCGAGTGTGTATGAGTGTGCATGCGAGTGTGTGCAAGTGTGTGTGAGTGTGTGCGAGTCTGTGTGTGCAAGTATGTGTGAGTGTGTGCGAGTGTGTGTATGAGTGTGTGTGCGATTGTGCATAAGTGTGTGCGAGTGTGTGTGAGTGTGTGTGCTAGTGTGTGTGTGCGAGTGTGTTCGATTGTGTGAGTGTGAGTGAGTGTGTACGAGTGTGTGCGAGTGTGTGCCAGTGTGTGCGAGTGTGTGTGCGAGTGTGTGTGAGTGTGTGCGAGTGTGTGTGAGTGTGTAGGACTGTATGTGCGAGTGTGTGTGAGTGTGTGTGTGAAAGTGTGTGCGAGTGTGTGCAAGTGTGTGCGAGTGAGTGTGTGCGAGTGTGTGCGAGTGTGTGCGACTGTGTGCAAGTGTGTGCGAGTGTGTGAGTGCGAGTGTGTCCGAATGTGTGCGAGTGTGTGCGTGCGAGTGTGCACGAGTGTGTGCATGTAAGTGTGTGCGTGCGAGTGTGTGCGAGTGTGCTTGAGTGAATGGGTGAGAGTGTGTGCGAGTGTGTGTGAGTGTGTGCGAGTAAGTGTGTGTGAGTGTGTATGAGTGAGTGTGTGTGAGTGTGTGTGTGCGAGTTTGTGTGTGAGTGTGTGCGAGTGAGTGTGTGCGAGTTTGTGCGAGTTTGTGTGCGAGTGTGTGCCAGTGTGTGCCAGTGTGTGCGAGTGTGTGTGTGCGAGTGTGTGCAAGTGTGTGCGAGTGTGTGCGAGAGTGTGCGAGTGTGTGTGAGTGTGTGTGTGCGAGTGTGTGTGCAATTGTGTATGAGTGTGTGCGAGTGTGAGTTTGTGCAAGTGTGTGTGTGTGTTCGTGCGAGTGCGTGCGAGTGAGTGCGGGTGTGTGTGAGTGTCTGTATGCGAGTGTGTGTGTGCGATTGTGTATGAGTGTGTGTGAGTTTGTGCGAGTGTGTGCGTGTGTGTGCGAGTGCATGCGAGTACGCGCAAATGTGTGCGAGTGTGGGCGTGCGAGTTTGTGCTAGTGTGCGCGAGTGTGCGTGAGTAAGTGTGTGTGTAAGTGCGTGCGAGTGTTTCCGAGTGTGTGTGTGAGTATGTAGGACTGTGTGTGCAAGTGTGTGCGAGTGTGTTCGAGTGTGTGCAATTGTGTGCGAGTGCGTATGAGTTAGTGTGTGCGAGTGTGTGTTTGCGAGTGTGTGTGCGAGTGTGTGCGAGTGTGTGCGAGTGTGTATGAGTGTATGTGCGAGTGTGTGCGCGAGTGTGTGTTTTAGAGTGTGTGCAATTGTGTGCGTGTGAGTGTGTGCATGAGTGTGTGCGTGCGAGTGTGCTCGAGTGAGTGGGTGCATGTAAGTGTGTGCGTGCGAGTGTGTGTGAATGTGTGCGAGTGTGTGCGAGTGTGTGCGAGCAAGTGCTTGCGTGCGAGTGTGTGCGAGTGTGTGCAAGTGTGTGAGTGTGTGTGAGTGTGTACGAGTGTGTGCAAATGTGCCCGAGTGTGCGCGAGTGTGCACGAGTGAGTGGGTGCGAGTGTGTGTGAGTGTGTATGAGTGAGTGTGTGCGTGTGTGCGAGTTTGTGTGCGAGTGAGTGTGTGCGAATGTGTGCGAGTGTGTTTGTGAGTGTGTGTGCGAGTGTGTGCGTGAGAGTGTGTGCGAGTGTGTACGAGTTTGTGTGCGAGTGTGTGCGAGTGTGTGCGATTGTGTGTGTGAGTGTGTTGGACTGTATGTGCGAGTGTGTGCGAGTGTGTATGAGTGTGTGTGTGAGTGTGTGCAAGTGTGTGCGAGTGAGTGTGTGTGAGTGTGTGTGCGAGTGTGTGTGCGAGTGTGTGTGCGAGTGTGTGCGAGTGTGTGCGATTGTGTGTGCGAGTGTGTAGGACTGTATGTGCGAGTGTGTGCGAGTGTGTGTGTGAGTGTGTGCAAGTGTGTGCGAGTGAGTGTGTGTGAGTGTGTGTGCGAGTGTGTGCATGCGAGTGTGTGCGTGCGAGTGTGCACGAGTGTGCACGAGTGTGTGCGTGTAAGTGTGTGCGTGCGAGTTTGTGCGAGTGTGCTCGAGTGAATGGGTGCGAGTGTGTTTGTGAGTGTGTGTGCGAGTGTGTGCGTGAGAGTGTGTGCGAGTGTGTACGAGTTTGTGTGCGAGTGTGTGCGAGTGTGTGCGATTGTGTGTGTGAGTGTGTTGGACTGTATGTGCGAGTGTGTGCGAGTGTGTATGAGTGTGTGTGTGAGTGTGTGCGAGTGAGTGTGTGTGAGTGTGTGTGCGAGTGTGTGTGCGAGTGTGTGTGCGAGTGTGTGCGAGTGTGTGCGATTGTGTGTGCGAGTGTGTAGGACTGTATGTGCGAGTGTGTGCGAGTGTGTGTGTGAGTGTGTGCAAGTGTGTGCGAGTGAGTGTGTGTGAGTGTGTGTGCGAGTGTGTGCATGCGAGTGTGTGCGTGCGAGTGTGCACGAGTGTGTGCGTGTAAGTGTGTGCGTGCGAGTGTGTGCGAGTGTGCTCGAGTGAATGGGTGCGAGTGTGTGCGAGTGTGTGTGAGTGTGCGAGTGAGTGTGTGTGAGTGAGTGTGTGTGAGTGTGTGCGAGTTTGTGTGCGAGTGTGTGCGATTGAGTGTGTGCGAGTGTGTGCGATTGTGTGTGAGTGTGTGCGAGTGTGTGCGTGTGAGTGTGTGCGAGTGTGTGAGTGTGTGTGCGAATGTGTGTGCGAGTGTGTGCGAGTGTTTATGAGTGTATGTGCGAGTGTGTGCAAGTGAGTGAGAGTGTGTGTGCGAGTGTGTGCAAGTGTGTGCGAGTGAGTGTGTGCAAGTGTGTGTGAGAGTGTGCAAGTGTGTGCGAGTGTGTGTGTGCGAGTGTGTGTGCAATTGTGTATGAGTGTGTGCGAGTGTGTGTGCGTTTGTGCGAGTGTGTGCGTGTGTGTGTGCGAGTGCGTGTGAGTGAGTGCAAGTGTTTGCAAATGTGTGCGTGAGTGTGGGTGTGCGAGTGTGTGCTAGTGTGCGCGAGTGTGTGAGTGTGTGCGAGTGTGCATGAGTAAGTGTGTGTGAGTGTGTGCGAGTGTTGCCGAGTGTGTGTGTGAGTGTGTAGGACTGTGTGTGCGAGTGTGTGCGAGTGTGTGTGTGAGTGTGTGTGTACGAGTGTGTGCAATTTTGTGCAAGCGTGTGTGTGCGAGTGCGTATGAGTAAGTGTGTGCGAATGTGTGCGAGTGTGTGCGATTGTGTGTGTGAGTGTGTAGGACTGTACGTGTGAGTGTGTGCGAATGTGTATGAGTGTGTATGTGAGTGTGTGCAAGTGTGTGCAAGTGAGAGTGTGTGCGTGCGAGTGTGTGCGACTGTGTGCGAGTGTGTGAGTGCGAGTGTGTGCGAATGTGTGCGAGTGTGTACGTGCGAGTGTGCACGAGTGTGCATGAGTGTGTGCGTATAAGTGTGTGCGTGCAAGTGTGTGCGAGTGTGATCGAGTGAATGGGTGCGAGTGTGTGTGAGTGTGTGCGAGTGAGTGTGTGTGAGTGTGTATAAGTGAGTGTGTGTGAGTGTGTGCGTGTGTGCGAGTTTGTGTTCAAGTGTGTATGAGTGTGTGTGTGAGTGTGTGCAAGTGTGTGCGAGTGAGTGTGTGCAAGTGTGTGTGAGAGTGTGCAAGTGTGTGCGAGTGTGTGTGTGCGAGTGTGTGTGCAATTGTGTATGAGTGTGTGCGAATGTGTGTTCGTTTGTGCGAGTGTGTGCGTGTGTGTGTGCGAGTGCGTGTGAGTGAGTGCAAGTGTGTGCAAATGTGTGCGTGAGTGTGGGTGTGCGAGTGTGTGCTAGTGTGCGCGAGTGTGTGAGTGTGTGCGAGTGTGCATGAGTAAGTGTGTGTGTGAGTGTGTGCGAGTGTTGCCGAGTGTGTGTGTGAGTGTGTAGGACTGTGTGTGCGAGTGTGTGCGAGTGTGTGTGTGAGTGTGTGTGTACGAGTGTGTGCAATTTTGTGCAAGTGTGTGTGTGCGAGTGCGTATGAGTAAGTGTGTGCGAATGTGTGCGAGTGTGTGCGATTGTGTGTGTGAGTGTGTAGGACTGTACGTGTGAGTGTGTGCGAATGTGTATGAGTGTGTATGTGAGTGTGTGCAAGTGTGTGCAAGTGAGAGTGTGTGCGTGCGAGTGTGTGCGACTGTGTGCGAGTGTGTGAGTGCGAGTGTGTGCGAATGTGTGCGAGTGTGTACGTGCAAGTGTGCACGAGTGTGCATGAGTGTGTGCGTATAAGTGTGTGCGTGCAAGTGTGTGCGAGTGTGATCGAGTGAATGGGTGCGAGTGTGTGTGAGTGTGTGCGAGTGAGTGTGTGTGAGTGTGTATAAGTGAGTGTGTGTGAGTGTGTGCGTGTGTGCGAGTTTGTGTGCAAGTGTGTATGAGTGTGTGTGTGAGTGTGTGCAAGTGTGTGCGAGTGAGTGTGTGTGAGTGTGTGTGCGAGTGTGTGTGCGAGTGCGTGCGAGTGTGTGCGATTGTGTGTGAGAGTGTGTAGGACTGTATGTGCGAGTGTGTGCGAGTGTGTATGGGTGTGTGTGATTGTGTGCAAGTGTGTGCAAGTGAGTGTGTGTGCGAGTGTGTGCATGCGAGTGTGCGCGTGCGAGTGTGTGCGAGTGTGTGCGAGTGTGTGAGTGCGAGTGTGTGCAAATGTGTGCGAGTGTGTGCATGCGAGTGTGCACGAGTGTGCACGAGTGTGCGCGTGTAAGTGTGTGCGTGTGAGTGTGTGCGAATGTGTGCGAGTGTGTGCGAGCAAGTGTTTGCGTGCGAGTGTGTGCAAGTGTGTGAGTGTGTGCGAGTGTGTGTGCGAGTGTGTGCGAGTGTGTGCAAATGTGCCCGAGTGTGCGCGAGTGTGCACGAGTGAGTGGGTGCGAGTGTGTGTGAGTGTGTATGAGTGAGTGTGTGCGTGTGTGCGAGTTTGTGTGCGAGTGAGTGTGTGCGAATGTGTGCGAGTGTGTTTGTGAGTGTGTGTGCGAGTGTGTGCGCGAGTGTGTGCGCGAGTGTGTGCGAGTGTGTGCGAGTGTGTGCGAGTGTGTGTGCGAGTGTGTGCGAGTGTGTGCGATTGTGTGTGTGAGTGTGTAGGACTGTATGTGCGAGTGTGTGCGAGTGTGTATGAGTGTGTGTGTGAGTGTGTGCAAGTGTGCGCGAGTGAGTGTGTGTGAGTGTGTGTGCGAAAGTGTGCGAGTGTGTGCGATTGTGTGTGAAAGTGTGTAGGACTGTATGTGCGAGTGTGTGCGAGTGTGTATGAGTGTGTGTGTGAGTGTGTGCAAGTGTGTGCGAGTGAGTGTGTGTGCGAGTGTGTGCATGTGAGTGTGTGCGTGCGAGTGTGCACGAGTGTGCACGAGTGTGTGCATGTAAGTGTGTGCGTGCGAGTGTGTGCGAGTGTGCTCGAGTGAATGGGTGCGAGTGTGTGCGAGTGTGTGTGAGTGTGTGCGAGTGAGTGTGTGTGAGTGTGTGTGAGTTTGTGTGCGAGTGTGTGCGAGTGTGTGCGATTGTGTGTGAGTGTGTGCGAGTGTGTGCGAGTGTGTGCGTGTGAGTGTGTGCGAGTGTGTGAGTGTGTGTGCGAATGTGTGTGCGAGTGTGTGCGAGTGTGTATGAGTGTATGTGCGAGTGTGTGCAAGTGTGTGAGTGTGTGTGTGCGAGTGTGTGCGAGTGAGTGTGTGCGAGTGTGTGCGAGAGTGTTCAAGTGTGTGCGAGTGTGTGTGTGCGAGTGTGTGTGCAATTGTGTATGAGTGTGTGCGAGTGTGTGTGCGTTTGTGCGAGTGTGTGCGTGTGTGTGTGCGAGTGCGTGTGAGTGAGTGCAAGTGTGTGCAAATGTGTGCGCGAGTGTGGGCGTGCGAGTGTGTGCTAGTGTGCGCGAGTGTGTGAGTGTGTGCGAGTGTGCATGAGTAAGTGTGTGTGTGAGTGTGTGCGAGTGTTGCCGAGTGTGTGTGTGAGTGTGTAGGACTGTGTGTGTGAGTGTGTGTGTACGAGTGTGTGCAATTTTGTGCGAGTGTGTGTGTGCGAGTGTGTATGAGTAAGTGTGTGCGAATGTGTGCGAGTGTGTGCGAGTGTGTGTGCGAGTGTGTGTGCGAGTGTGTGCGTGCGACTGTGTGTGTGTGACTGTGTGCGAGTGTTTGCGTGTGTGTGCACGAGTGTGCGCGTGTAAGTGTGTGCGTGTGAGTGTGTGCGAATGTGTGCGAGTGTGTGCGAGCAAGTGTTTGCGTGCGAGTGTGTGCAAGTGTGTGAGTGTGTGCGAGTGTGTGTGCGAGTGTGTGCGAGTGTGTGCAAATGTGCCCG
Source organism: Phyllobates terribilis (assembly GCF_046119375.1). Taxonomy (NCBI): domain Eukaryota; kingdom Metazoa; phylum Chordata; class Amphibia; order Anura; family Dendrobatidae; genus Phyllobates; species Phyllobates terribilis. The sequence continues at coordinate 23,192,061 of NW_027362776.1, forward strand.
AGTGTGCGCGAGTGTGCACGAGTGAGTGGGTGCGAGTGTGTGTGAGTGTGTATGAGTGAGTGTGTGCGTGTGTGCGAGTTTGTGTGCGAGTGAGTGTGTGCGAATGTGTGCGAGTGTGTTTGTGAGTGTGTGTGCGAGTGTGTGCGCGAGTGTGTGCGCGAGTGTGTGCGAGTGTGTGCGAGTGTGTGCGAGTGTGTGTGCGAGTGTGTGCGAGTGTGTGCGATTGTGTGTGTGAGTGTGTAGGACTGTATGTGCGAGTGTGTGCGAGTGTGTATGAGTGTGTGTGTGAGTGTGTGCAAGTGTGCGCGAGTGAGTGTGTGTGAGTGTGTGTGCGAAAGTGTGCGAGTGTGTGCGATTGTGTGTGAAAGTGTGTAGGACTGTATGTGCGAGTGTGTGCGAGTGTGTATGAGTGTGTGTGTGAGTGTGTGCAAGTGTGTGCGAGTGAGTGTGTGTGCGAGTGTGTGCATGTGAGTGTGTGCGTGCGAGTGTGCACGAGTGTGTGCATGTAAGTGTGTGCGTGCGAGTGTGTGCGAGTGTGCTCGAGTGAATGGGTGCGAGTGTGTGCGAGTGTGTGTGAGTGTGTGCGAGTGAGTGTGTGTGAGTGAGTGTGTGTGAGTGTGTGTGAGTTTGTGTGCGAGTGTGTGCGAGTGTGTGCGATTGTGTGTGAGTGTGTGCGAGTGTGTGCGAGTGTGTGCGTGTGAGTGTGTGCGAATGTGTGTGCGAGTGTGTGCGAGTGTGTATGAGTGTATGTGCGAGTGTGTGCAAGTGTGTGAGTGTGTGTGTGCGAGTGTGTGCGAGTGAGTGTGTGCGAGTGTGTGCGAGAGTGTTCAAGTGTGTGCGAGTGTGTGTGTGCGAGTGTGTGTGCAATTGTGTATGAGTGTGTGCGAGTGTGTGTGCGTTTGTGCGAGTGTGTGCGTGTGTGTGTGCGAGTGCGTGTGAGTGAGTGCAAGTGTGTGCAAATGTGTGCGCGAGTGTGGGCGTGCGAGTGTGTGCTAGTGTGCGCGAGTGTGTGAGTGTGTGCGAGTGTGCATGAGTAAGTGTGTGTGTGAGTGTGTGCGAGTGTTGCCGAGTGTGTGTGTGAGTGTGTAGGACTGTGTGTGTGAGTGTGTGTGTACGAGTGTGTGCAATTTTGTGCGAGTGTGTGTGTGCGAGTGTGTATGAGTAAGTGTGTGCGAATGTGTGCGAGTGTGTGCGAGTGTGTGTGCGAGTGTGTGTGCGAGTGTGTGCGTGCGACTGTGTGTGTGTGACTGTGTGCGAGTGTTTGCGTGTGTGTGCGAGTGTGTGTGCGTGTGTACGAGTGTGTGCGAGTGTGTGGGTGTGAGTGTGTGCAAGTGTGTGTGAGTGTGTGTGTGAGTGTGTGCGAGTCTGTGTGTGCGAGTGTGTGTGTGCGATTGTGTGTGTGCGATTGTGTATGAGTGTGTGCGAGTATGTGTGTGAGTGTGTGCGAGTGTGTGCGAGTGTGTGCGTGCTAGTGCGTGCGAGTGCGTGCGAGTGAGTGCGAGTGTGTGCAAATGTGTGCGAGAGTGTGCGAGTGTGGGCGTGCGAGTGTGTGCGAGTGTGCGCGAGTGTGCACGAGTGTGTGCGTGTGAGTGTGTGTGTGTGAGTGTGAGTGTGTGCTAGTGTGCATGAGTGTGTGAGTGTGCGCGAGTGTGCGTGTGAGTGAGTGAGTGTGTGTGCGAGTGTGTGTGAGTGTGTACGAGTGTGTGTGTGAGTGTGTAGGACTGTATGTGCAAGTGTGTGCGAGTGTGTTCGAGTGTGTGAGTGTGTGTGAGTGTGTGCAAGTGTGTGTGTGAGTGTGTAGGACTGTGTGTGCGAGTGTGTGTGCGAGTGTGTGTGAGTGTGTGTAGGAGTGTGTGTGAGTGTGTGCGATTGTGTGTGTAAGTGTGTAGTACTGTATGTGCGACTGTGTTCGAGTGTGTGTGTGCGAGTGTGTGAGCATGTGTGAGTGTGTGCAAGTGTGTGCGTGCGAGTGTGTGTGTGCGAGTGTGTGTGATTGTGTATGAGTGAGTGTGTGCGAGTGTGTGTGCAAGTGTGTTTGAGTGTGTTTGTGCAAGTGTGTATGAGTGTGTGTGTGCGAGTGTGTGCAAGTGTGTGTGATTGTGTGTGAGTGTGTGTATGAGTGAGTGTGTGCGAGTGTGTGTGAGTGTGTGCAAGTAAGTGTGTGTGAGTGTGTGTGCGAGTGTGTGCATGCGAGTGTGTGCGTGCGAGTGTGTGCGTGCGAGTGTGTGCGAGTGTGTGAGTGCGAGTGTGTGCGAATGTGTGAGTGCGAGTGTGTGCGAATGTGTGCGAGTGTGTGCATGCGAGTGTGCACGAGTGTGTGCGTGTAAGTGTGTGCATGCGAGTGTGTGCGAGTGTGCTCGAGTGAATGGGTGCGAGTGTGTGCGAGTGTGCGTGAGTGTGTGTGAGTGTGTATAAGTGAGTGTGTGTGAGTGTGTGCGAGTTTGTGTGCGAGTGTGTGTGAGTGAGTGTGCGAGTGTGTGTGAGTGTGTGCGAGTGTGTGTGTGCGAGTGTGTGCGTGCGAGTGTGTGTGCGAGAGTGTGCGAGTGTGTGCGAGTGTGTGCGAGTGTGTGCATAGGAGCCCGAGTGTGCACGAGTGAGTGTGTGCGAGTGTGTGCGAGTTTGTGTGAGTGTGTGCATGTGAGTGTGTGCGAGCGTGTGCGAGTGTGTGTGAGTGTGTGTGCGAGTGTGTGTGCGAGTGTGTGTGCGAGAGTGTGCGAGTGTGTGCAAATGTGCCCGAGTGTGCACGAGTGAGTGGGTGCGAGTGTGTGCGAGTGTGTGTGAGTGTGTGCATGTGAGTGTGTGCGAACGTGTGCGAGTGTGTGTGCGAGTGTGTGTTCATGTGTGTGTGTGCGAGTGTGTGCGAGTGTGTATGAGTGTGCGTGCGAGTGTGTGCAAGTGTGTGTGAGTGTGTGCGAGTGTGTGTGTGCAAGTATGTGTGTTTGTGTGCGAGTGTGTGCGATTGTGTATAAGTGTGTGCGAGTGTGTGTGAGTGTGTGTGCTAGTGTGTGTGTGCGAGTGTGTTCGATTGTGTGAGTGTGAGTGAGTGTGTATGAGTGTGTGCGAGTGTGTGCCAGTGTGTGCGAGTGTGTGTGCGAGTGTGTGTGATTGTGTGCGAGTGTGTGCGATTGTATGTGTGAGTGTATAGGACTGTATGTGCGAGTGTGTGTGAAAGTGTGTGCGAGTGTGTGCGTGCGAGTGTGTGCATGCGAGTGTGTGCGAGTGTTTGCGACTGTGTGCGAGTGTTTGAGTGCGAGTGTGTCCGAATGTGTGTGAGTGTGTGCGTGCGAGTGTGCGCGAGTGTGCACGAGTGTGTGCATGTAAGTGTGTGCGTGCGAGTGTGTGCGAGTGTGCTCGAGTGAATGGGTGAGAGTGTGTGCGAGTGTGTGTGAGTGTGTGCGAGTAAGTGTGTGTGAGTGTGTATGAGTGAGTGTGTGTGAGTGTGTGTGTGCGAGTTTGTGTGCGAGTGTGTGCGAGTGAGTGTGTGCGAGTGTGTGCGAGTTTGTGTGCGAGTGTGTGCCAGTGTGTGCGAGTGTGTGTGTGCGAGTGTGTGCAAGTGTGTGCGAGTGTGTGCGAGAGTGTGCGAGTGTGTGTGAGTGTGTGTGTGCGAGTGTGTGTGCAATTGTGTATGAGTGTGTGCGAGTGTGTGTGAGTTTGTGCAAGTGTGTGCGTGCGAGTGAGTGCGGGTGTGTGCGAGTGTGGGCGTGCGAGTGTGTGCTAGTGTGCGCGAGTGTGTGAGTGTGTGCGAGTGTGCGGGAGTAAGTGTGTGTGTAAGTGCGTGCAAGTGTTTCCGAGTGTGTGTGTGAGTATGTAGGACTGTGTGTGCGAGTGTGTGCGAGTGTGTATGAGTGTGTGTGTGAGTGTGTGCAAGTGTGTGCGAGTGAGTGTGTGTGAGTGTGTGTGCGAGTGTGTGTGCGAGTGTGTGCGAGTGTGTCCGATTGTGTGTGAGAGTGTGTGGGACTGTGTGTGCGAGTGTGTATGAGTGTGTGTGCGAGTGTGTGTTTGCGAGTGTGTGTGCGAGTGTGTGCGAGTGTGTGCGAGTGTGTGCGAGTGTGTATGAGTGTATGTGCGAGTGTGTGCGCGAGTGTGTGTTTTAGAGTGTGTGCAATTGTGTGCGTGTGAGTGTGTGCATGAGTGTGTGCGTGTGAGTGTGCTCGAGTGAGTGGGTGCGTGTAAGTGTGTGCGTGCGAGTGTGTGCGAATGTGTGCGAGTGTGTGCGAGCAAGTGTTTGCGTGCGAGTGTGTGCGAGTGTGTGCAAGTGTGTGAGTGTGTGCGCGAGTGTGTGCGAGTGTGTGCAAATGTGCCCGAGTGTGCGCGAGTGTGCACGAGTGAGTGGGTGCGAGTGTGTGTGAGTGTGTATGAGTGTGTGTGCGAGTGTGTGCGCGAGTGTGTGCGCGAGTGTGTGCGATTGTGTGTGTGAGTGTGTAGGACTGTATGTGCGAGTGTGTGCGAGTGTGTATGAGTGTGTGTGTGAGTGTGTGCAAGTGTGTGCGAGTGAGTGTGTGTGAGTGTGTGTGCGAGTGTGTGCGAGTGTGTGCGATTGTGTGTGAGAGTGGGTAGGACTGTATGTGCGAGTGTGTGCGAGTGTGTATGAGTGTGTGTGTGAGTGTGTGCAAGTGTGTGCGAGTGAGTGTGTGTGCGAGTGTGTGCGAGTGTGTGCGATTGTGTGTGAGAGTGTGTAGGACTGTATGTGCGAGTGTGTGCGAGTGTGTATGAGTGTGTGTGTGATTGTGTGCAAGTGTGTGCGAGTGAGTGTGTGTGAGTGTGTGTGCGAGTGTGTGCATGCGAGTGTGTGCGTGCGAGTGTGCACGAGTGTGCACGAGTGTGTGCGTGTAAGTGTGTGCGTGCGAGTGTGTGCGAGTGTGCTCGAGTGAATGGGTGCAAGTGTGTGCGAGTGTGTGTGAGTGTGTGCGAGTGAGTGTGTGTGTGTGAGTGTGTGTGAGTGTGTGCGAGTTTGTGTGCGAGTGTGTGCGAGTGAGTGTGTGCGAGTGTGTGCGAGTGTGTGCGATTGTGTGTGAGTGTGTGCGAGTGTGTGCGAGTGTGTGCGAGTGTGTGCGAGTGTGTGCGAGTGTGTGCGTGTGAGTGCGTGCGAGTGTGTGCAAGTGTGTGCGAGTGTGTGCGAGTGTGTGAGTGTGTGCGCGAATGTGTGTGCGAGTGTGTATGTGCGAGTGTGTGCAAGTGTGTGAGAGTGTGTGTGAGTGTGTGTGTGCGAGTGTGTGCGAGTGAGTGTGTGCGAGTGTGTGCGAGAGTGTTCAAGTGTGTGCGAGTGTGTGTGTGCGAGTGTGTGTGCAATTGTGTATGAGTGTGTGCGCGTTTGTGCGAGTGTGTGCGTGTGTGTGTGAGTGCGTGTGAGTGAGTGCAAGTGTGTGCAAATGTGTGCGCGAGTGTGGGCGTGCGAGTGTGTGCTAGTGTGCGCGAGTGTGTGAGTGTGTGCGAGTGTGCATGAGTAAGTGTGTGTGCGAGTGTTGCCGAGTGTGTGTGTGAGTGTGTAGGACTGTGTGTGCGAGTGTGTGTGTGAGTGTGTGTGTACGAGTGTGTGCAATTTTGTGCGAGTGTGTGTGTGCGAGTGCGTATGAGTAAGTGTGTGCAAATGTGTGCGAGTGTGTGCGAGTGTGTGTGCGAGTGTGTGCGTGCGACTGTGTGTGTGTGACTGTGTGCGAGTGTTTGCGAGTGTTTGCGTGTGTGTGCGAGTGTGTGTGCGTGTGTACGAGTCTGTGCGAGTGTGTGGGTGCGAGTGTGTGCAAGTGTGTGAGTGTGTGTGTGAGTGTGTGTGAATGTGTGCGAGTCTGTGTGTGCGAGTGTGTGTGTGCGATTGTGTGTGTGCGATTGTGTATGAGTGTGTGCGAGTATGTGTGTGAGTGTGTGCGAGTGTGTGCGTGCGAGTGAGTGCGAGTGTGTGCAAATGTGTGCGAGAGTGTGCGAGTGTGGGCGTGCGAGTGTGTGCGAGTGTGTGCGTGTGAGTGTGTGTGTGTGAGTGTGAGTGTGTGCTAGTGTGTGCGAGTGTGTGCGTGTGAGTGCGTGCGAGTGTGTGCAAGTGTGTGCGAGTGTGTGCGAGTGTGTGAGTGTGTGCGCGAATGTGTGTGCGAGTGTGTATGTGCGAGTGTGTGCAAGTGTGTGAGAGTGTGTGTGAGCGTGTGTGTGCGAGTGTGTGCGAGTGAGTGTGTGCGAGTGTGTGCGAGAGTGTTCAAGTGTGTGCGAGTGTGTGTGTGCGAGTGTGTGTGCAATTGTGTATGAGTGTGTGCGCGTTTGTGCGAGTGTGTGCGTGTGTGTGTGAGTGCGTGTGAGTGAGTGCAAGTGTGTGCAAATGTGTGCGCGAGTGTGGGCGTGCGAGTGTGTGCTAGTGTGCGCAAGTGTGTGAGTGTGTGCGAGTGTGCATGAGTAAGTGTGTGTGTGAGTGTGTGCGAGTGTTGCCGAGTGTGTGTGTGAGTGTGTAGGACTGTGTGTGCGAGTGTGTGTGTGAGTGTGTGTGTACGAGTGTGTGCAATTTTGTGCGAGTGTGTGTGTGCGAGTGCGTATGAGTAAGTGTGTGCAAATGTGTGCGAGTGTGTGCGAGTGTGTGTGCGAGTGTGTGTGCGAGTGTGTGCGTGCGACTGTGTGTGTGGGACTGTGTGCGAGTGTGTGCGAGTGTTTGCGTGTGTGTGCGAGTGTGTGTGCGTGTGTACGAGTCTGTGCGAGTGTGTGGGTGCGAGTGTGTGCAAGTGTGTGAGTGTGTGTGTGAGTGTGTGTGAATGTGTGCGAGTCTGTGTGTGCGAGTGTGTGTGTGCGATTGTGTGTGTGCGATTGTGTATGAGTGTGTGCGAGTATGTGTGTGAGTGTGTGCGAGTGTGTGCGAGTGTGTGCGTGCGAGTGAGTGCGAGTGTGTGCAAATGTGTGCGAGAGTGTGCGAGTGTGGGCGTGCGAGTGTGTGCGAGTGTGTGCGTGTGAGTGTGTGTGTGTGAGTGTGAGTGTGTGCTAGTGTGCATGAGTGTGTGAGTGTGTGCGAGTGTGCGCGAGTGTGCGTGTGAGTGAGTGAGTGTGTGTGCGAGTGTGTGTGAGTGTGTACGAGTGTGTGTAGGAGTGTGTGCGAGTGTGTGCGATTGTGTGTGTGAGTGTGTAGGACTGTATGTGCAAGTGTGTGCAAGTGTGTTCGAGTGTGTGAGTGTGTGTGAGTGTGTGCAAGTGTGTGTGAGTGTGTAGGACTGTGTGTGCGAGTGTGTGTGCGAGTGTGTGCGAGTGTGTGTGAGTGTGTGTAGGAGTGTGTGTGTGTGTGTGCGATTGTGTGTGAGTGTGTAGTACTGTATGTGCGACTGTGTTCGAGTGTGTGTGTGCGAGTGTGTGAGCATGTGTGAGTGTGTGCAAGTGTGTGCGTGTGAGTGTATGTGTGCGAGTGTGTGTGATTGTGTATGAGTGAGTGTGTGCAAGTGTGTTGAGTGTGTTTGTGCAAGTGTGTATGAGTGTGTGTATGCGAGTGTGTGCAAGTGTGTGTGATTGTGTGTGAGTGTGTGTATGAGTGAGTGTGTGCGAGTGTGTGTGAGTGTGTGCGCGAGTGTGTGCGTGAGTGTGTGCGCGAGAGTGTGTGCGTGTGTGTGTGAGTGTGTGCGATTGTGTGTGTGCGAGTGTGTGCGAGTGTGTGTGTGCGAGTGTGTGCGTGCGAGTGTGTGTGCGAGAGTGTGCGAGTGTGTGCGAGTGTGTGCATATGTGCCCGAGTGTGCACGAGTGAGTGTGTGCGAGTGTGTGCGAGTGTGTGTGAGTGTGTGCGAGCGTGTGCGAGTGTGTGTGAGTGTGTGTGCGAGTGTGTGTGCGAGAGTGTGCGAGTGTGTGCAAATGTGCCCGAGTGTGCACGAGTGAGTGGGTGCGAGTGTGTGCGAGTGTGTGTGCGAACGTGTGCGAGTGTGTGTGCATGTGTGTGCGAGTGTGTGCAAGTGTGTATGAGTGTGCGTGCGAGTGTGTGCAAGTGTGTGCGAGTGTGTGCAAGTGTGTGTGAGTGTGTGCGAGTGTGTGTGTGCAAGTATGTGTGTTTGTGTGCGAGTGTGTGCGATTGTGTATAAGTGTGTGCGAGTGTGTGTGAGTGTGTGTGCTAGTGTGTGTGTGCGAGTGTGTTCGATTGTGTGAGTGTGAGTGAGTGTGTATGAGTGTGTGCGAGTGTGTGCCAGTGTGTGCGAGTGTGTGTGCGAGTGTGTGTGATTGTGTGCGAGTGTGTGCGATTGTATGTGTGAGTGTGTAGGACTGTATGTGCGAGTGTGTGTGAAAGTGTGTGCGAGTGTGTGCGTGCGAGTGTGTGCGAGTGTGTGCATGCGAGTGTGTGCGAGTGTTTGCGACTGTGTGCGAGTGTTTGAGTGCGAGTGTGTCCGAATGTGTGTGAGTGTGTGCGTGCGAGTGTGCGCGAGTGTGCACGAGTGTGTGCATGTAAGTGTGTGCGTGCGAGTGTGTGCGAGTGTGCTCGAGTGAATGGGTGAGAGTGTGTGCGAGTGTGTGTGAGTGTGTGCGAGTAAGTGTGTGTGAGTGTGTATGAGTGAGTGTGTGTGAGTGTGTGTGTGCGAGTTTGTGTGCGAGTGTGTGCGAGTGAGTGTGTGCGAGTGTGTGCGAGTTTGTGTGCGAGTGTGTGCCAGTGTGTGCGAGTGTGTGTGTGCGAGTGTGTGCAAGTGTGTGCGAGTGTGTGCGAGAGTGTGCGAGTGTGTGTGAGTGTGTGTGTGCGAGTGTGTGTGCAATTGTGTATGAGTGTGTGCGAGTGTGTGTGAGTTTGTGCAAGTGTGTGCGTGCGAGTGAGTGCGGGTGTGTGCGAGTGTGTGTATGCGAGTGTGTGTGCGATTGTGTATGAGTGTGTGTGAGTTTGTGCGAGTGTGTGCGTGTGTGTGCGAGTGCGTGCGAGTACGCGCAAATGTGTGCGAGTGTGGGCGTGCGAGTGTGTGCTAGTGTGCGCGAGTGTGTGAGTGTGTGCGAGTGTGCGTGAGTAAGTGTGTGTGTAAGTGCGTGCAAGTGTTTCCGAGTGTGTGTGTGAGTATGTAGGACTGTGTGTGCGAGTGTGTATGAGTGTGTGTGTGAGTGTGTGCAAGTGTGTGCGAGTGAGTGTGTGTGAGTGTGTGTGCGAGTGTGTGTGCGAGTGTGTGCGAGTGTGTGCGATTGTGTGTGAGAGTGTGTGGGACTGTATGTGCGAGTGTGTGCGAGTGTGTATGAGTGTGTGTGCGAGTGCGTATGAGTGAGTGTGTGCGAGTGTGTGTTTGCGAGTGTGTGTGCGAGTGTGTGCGAGTGTGTGCGAGTGTGTGCGAGTGTGTATGAGTGTATGTGCGAGTGTGTGCGCGAGTGTGTGTTTTAGAGTGTGTGCAATTGTGTGCGTGTGAGTGTGTGCATGAGTGTGTGCGTGCGAGTGTGCTCGAGTGAGTGGGTGCGTGTAAGTGTGTGCGTGCGAGTGTGTGCGAATGTGTGCGAGTGTGTGCGAGCAAGTGTTTGCGTGCGAGTGTGTGCGAGTGTGTGCAAGTGTGTGAGTGTGTGCATGCGAGTGTGCACGAGTGTGTGCGTGTAAGTGTGTGCATGCGAGTGTGTGCGAGTGTGCTCGAGTGAATGGGTGCGAGTGTGTGCGAGTGTGCGTGAGTGTGTGTGAGTGTGTATAAGTGAGTGTGTGTGAGTGTGTGCGAGTTTGTGTGCGAGTGTGTGTGAGTGAGTGTGCGAGTGTGTGTGAGTGTGTGCGAGTGTGTGTGTGCGAGTGTGTGCGTGCGAGTGTGTGTGCGAGAGTGTGCGAGTGTGTGCGAGTGTGTGCGAGTGTGTGCATAGGAGCCCGAGTGTGCACGAGTGAGTGTGTGCGAGTGTGTGCGAGTTTGTGTGAGTGTGTGCATGTGAGTGTGTGCGAGCGTGTGCGAGTGTGTGTGAGTGTGTGTGCGAGTGTGTGTGCGAGAGTGTGCGAGTGTGTGCAAATGTGCCCGAGTGTGCACGAGTGAGTGGGTGCAAGTGTGTGCGAGTGTGTGTGAGTGTGTGCATGTGAGTGTGTGCGAACGTGTGCGAGTGTGTGTGCGAGTGTGTGTTCATGTGTGTGTGCGAGTGTGTGCGAGTGTGTATGAGTGTGCGTGCGAGTGTGTGCAAGTGTGTGTGAGTGTGTGCGAGTGTGTGTGTGCAAGTATGTGTGTTTGTGTGCGAGTGTGTGCGATTGTGTATAAGTGTGTGCGAGTGTGTGTGAGTGTGTGTGCTAGTGTGTGTGTGCGAGTGTGTTCGATTGTGTGAGTGTGAGTGAGTGTGTATGAGTGTGTGCGAGTGTGTGCCAGTGTGTGCGAGTGTGTGTGCGAGTGTGTGTGATTGTGTGCGAGTGTGTGCGATTGTATGTGTGAGTGTATAGGACTGTATGTGCGAGTGTGTGTGAAAGTGTGTGCGAGTGTGTGCGTGCGAGTGTGTGCGAGTGTGTGCATGCGAGTGTGTGCGAGTGTTTGCGACTGTGTGCGAGTGTTTGAGTGCGAGTGTGTCCGAATGTGTGTGAGTGTGTGCGTGCGAGTGTGCGCGAGTGTGCACGAGTGTGTGCATGTAAGTGTGTGCGTGCGAGTGTGTGCGAGTGTGCTCGAGTGAATGGGTGAGAGTGTGTGCGAGTGTGTGTGAGTGTGTGCGAGTAAGTGTGTGTGAGTGTGTTTGAGTGAGTGTGTGTGAGTGTGTGTGTGCGAGTTTGTGTGCGAGTGTGTGCGAGTGAGTGTGTGCGAGTGTGTGCGAGTTTGTGTGCGAGTGTGTGCCAGTGTGTGCGAGTGTGTGTGTGCGAGTGTGTGCAAGTGTGTGCGAGTGAGTGCGAGAGTGTACGAGTGTGTGTGAGTGTGTGTGTGCGAGTGTGTGTGCAATTGTGTATGAGTGTGTGCGAGTGTGTGTGAGTTTGTGCAAGTGTGTGCGTGCGAGTGAGTGCGGGTGTGTGCGAGTGTGTGTATGCGAGTGTGTGTGCGATTGTGTATGAGTGTGTGTGAGTTTGTGTGAGTGTGTGCGTGTGTGTGCGAGTGCGTGCGAGTACGCGCAAATGTGTGTGAGTGTGGGCGTGCGAGTGTGTGCTAGTGTGCGCGAGTGTGTGAGTGTGTGCGAGTGTGCGGGAGTAAGTGTGTGTGTAAGTGCGTGCAAGTGTTTCCGAGTGTGTGTGTGAGTATGTAGGACTGTGTGTGCGAGTGTGTGCGAGTGTGTATGAGTGTGTGTGTGAGTGTGTGCGAGTGAGTGTGTGTGAGTGTGTGTGCGAGTGTGTGTGCGAGTGTGTGCGAGTGTGTCCGATTGTGTGTGAGAGTGTGTGGGACTGTGTGTGCGAGTGTGTATGAGTGTGTGTGCGAGTGCGTATGAGTGAGTGTGTGCGAGTGTGTGTTTGCGAGTGTGTGTGCGAGTGTGTGCGAGTGTGTGCGAATGTGTGCGAGTGTGTATGAGTGTATGTGCGAGTGTGTGCGCGAGTGTGTGTTTTAGAGTGTGTGCAATTGTGTGCGTGTGAGTGTGTGCATGAGTGTGTGCGTGTGAGTGTGCTCGAGTGAGTGGGTGCGTGTAAGTGTGTGCGTGCGAGTGTGTGCGAATGTGTGCGAGTGTGTGCGAGCAAGTGTTTGCGTGCGAGTGTGTGCGAGTGTGTGCAAGTGTGTGAGTGTGTGCGCGAGTGTGTGCGAGTGTGTGCAAATGTGCCCGAGTGTGCGCGAGTGTGCACGAGTGAGTGGGTGCGAGTGTGTGTGAGTGTGTATGAGTGTGTGCGCGAGTGTGTGCGAGTGTGTGCGAGTGTGTGTGCGAGTGTGTGCGAGTGTGTGCGATTGTGTGTGTGAGTGTGTAGGACTGTATGTGCGAGTGTGTGCGAGTGTGTATGAGTGTGTGTGTGAGTGTGTGCAAGTGTGTGCGAGTGAGTGTGTGTGAGTGTGTGTGCGAGTGTGTGCGAGTGTGTGCGAGTGTGTGCGATTGTGTGTGAGAGTGTGTAGGACTGTATGTGCGAGTGTGTGCGAGTGTGTATGAGTGTGTGTGTGAGTGTGTGCAAGTGTGTGCGAGTGAGTGTGTGTGAGTGTGTGTGCGAGTGTGTGCGAGTGTGTGCGATTGTGTGTGAGAGTGTGTAGGACTGTATGTGCGAGTGTGTGCGAGTGTGTATGAGTGTGTGTGTGAGTGTGTGCAAGTGTGTGCGAGTGAGTGTGTGTGAGTGTGTGTGCGAGTGTGTGCATGCGAGTGTGTGCGTGCGAGTGTGCACGAGTGTGCACGAGTGTGTGCGTGTAAGTGTGTGCGTGCGAGTGTGTGCGAGTGTGCTCGAGTGAATGGGTGCAAGTGTGTGCGAGTGTGTGTGAGTGTGTGCGAGTGAGTGTGTGTGTGTGAGTGTGTGTGAGTGTGTGCGAGTTTGTGTGCGAGTGTGTGCGAGTGAGTGTGTGTGAGTGTGTGCGATTGTGTGTGAGTGTGCGCGAGTGTGTGCGAGTGTGTGCGAGTGTGTGCGAGTGTGTGCGAGTGTGTGCGTGTGAGTGCGTGCGAGTGTGTGCAAGTGTGTGCGAGTGTGTGCGAGTGTGTGAGTGTGTGCGCGAATGTGTGTGCGAGTGTGTATGTGCGAGTGTGTGCAAGTGTGTGAGAGTGTGTGTGAGTGTGTGTGTGCGAGTGTGTGCGAGTGAGTGTGTGCGAGTGTGTGCGAGAGTGTTCAAGTGTGTGCGAGTGTGTGTGTGCGAGTGTGTGTGCAATTGTGTATGAGTGTGTGCGCGTTTGTGCGAGTGTGTGCGTGTGTGTGTGAGTGCGTGTGAGTGAGTGCAAGTGTGTGCAAATGTGTGCGCGAGTGTGGGCGTGCGAGTGTGTGCTAGTGTGCGCGAGTGTGTGAGTGTGTGCGAGTGTGCATGAGTAAGTGTGTGTGCGAGTGTTGCCGAGTGTGTGTGTGAGTGTGTAGGACTGTGTGTGCGAGTGTGTGTGTGAGTGTGTGTGTACGAGTGTGTGCAATTTTGTGCGAGTGTGTGTGTGCGAGTGCGTATGAGTAAGTGTGTGCAAATGTGTGCGAGTGTGTGCGAGTGTGTGTGCGAGTGTGTGCGTGCGACTGTGTGTGTGTGACTGTGTGCGAGTGTGTGCGAGTGTTTGCGTGTGTGTGCGAGTGTGTGTGCGTGTGTATGAGTCTGTGCGAGTTTGTGGGTGCGAGTGTGTGCAAGTGTGTGAGTGTGTGTGAGTGTGTGTGAATGTGTGCGAGTCTGTGTGTGCGAGTGTGTGTGTGCGATTGTGTGTGTGCGATTGTGTATGAGTGTGTGCGAGTATGTGTGTGAGTGTGTGCGAGTGTGTGCGAGTGTGTGCGTGCGAGTGAGTGCGAGTGTGTGCAAATGTGTGCGAGAGTGTGCGAGTGTGGGCGTGCGAGTGTGTGCGAGTGTGTGCGTGTGAGTGTGTGTGTGTGAGTGTGAGTGTGTGCTAGTGTGTGCGAGTGTGTGCGTGTGAGTGCGTGCGAGTGTGTGCAAGTGTGTGCGAGTGTGTGCGAGTGTGTGAGTGTGTGCGCGAATGTGTGTGCGAGTGTGTATGTGCGAGTGTGTGCAAGTGTGTGAGAGTGTGTGTGAGCGTGTGTGTGCGAGTGTGTGCGAGTGAGTGTGTGCGAGTGTGTGCGAGAGTGTTCAAGTGTGTGCGAGTGTGTGTGTGCGAGTGTGTGTGCAATTGTGTATGAGTGTGTGCGCGTTTGTGCGAGTGTGTGCGTGTGTGTGTGAGTGCGTGTGAGTGAGTGCAAGTGTGTGCAAATGTGTGCGCGAGTGTGGGCGTGCGAGTGTGTGCTAGTGTGCGCAAGTGTGTGAGTGTGTGCGAGTGTGCATGAGTAAGTGTGTGTGTGAGTGTGTGCGAGTGTTGCCGAGTGTGTGTGTGAGTGTGTAGGACTGTGTGTGCGAGTGTGTGTGTGAGTGTGTGTGTACGAGTGTGTGCAATTTTGTGCGAGTGTGTGTGTGCGAGTGCGTATGAGTAAGTGTGTGCAAATGTGTGCGAGTGTGTGCGAGTGTGTGTGCGAGTGTGTGTGCGTGCGACTGTGTGTGTGTGACTGTGTGCGAGTGTGTGCGAGTGTTTGCGTGTGTGTGCGAGTGTGTGTGCGTGTGTACGAGTCTGTGCGAGTGTGTGGGTGCGAGTGTGTGCAAGTGTGTGAGTGTGTGTGTGAGTGTGTGTGAATGTGTGCGAGTCTGTGTGTGCGAGTGTGTGTGTGCGATTGTGTGTGTGCGATTGTGTATGAGTGTGTGCGAGTATGTGTGTGAGTGTGTGCGAGTGTGTGCGAGTGTGTGCGTGCGAGTGAGTGCGAGTGTGTGCAAATGTGTGCGAGAGTGTGCGAGTGTGGGCGTGCGAGTGTGTGCGTGTGAGTGTGTGTGTGTGAGTGTGAGTGTGTGCTAGTGTGCATGAGTGTGTGAGTGTGTGCGAGTGTGCGCGAGTGTGCGTGTGAGTGAGTGAGTGTGTGTGCGAGTGTGTGTGAGTGTGTACGAGTGTGTGTAGGAGTGTGTGCGAGTGTGTGCGATTGTGTGTGTGAGTGTGTAGGACTGTATGTGCAAGTGTGTGCGAGTGTGTTCGAGTGTGTGAGTGTGTGTGAGTGTGTGCAAGTGTGTGTGAGTGTGTAGGACTGTGTGTGCGAGTGTGTGTGCGAGTGTGTGCGAGTGTGTGTGAGTGTGTGTAGGAGTGTGTGTGAGTGTGTGCGATTGTGTGTGAGTGTGTAGTACTGTATGTGCGACTGTGTTCGAGTGTGTGTGTGCGAGTGTGTGAGCATGTGTGAGTGTGTGCAAGTGTGTGCGTGTGAGTGTATGTGTGCGAGTGTGTGTGATTGTGTATGAGTGAGTGTGTGCAAGTGTGTTGAGTGTGTTTGTGCAAGTGTGTATGAGTGTGTGTATGCGAGTGTGTGCAAGTGTGTGTGATTGTGTGTGAGTGTGTGTATGAGTGAGTGTGTGCGAGTGTGTGTGAGTGTGTGCGCGAGTGTGTGCGTGAGTGTGTGCGCGCGAGTGTGTGCGAGTGTGTGTGAGTGTGTGCGATTGTGTGTGTGCGAGTGTGTGTGAGTGTGTGCGAGTGTGTGTGTGCGAGTGTGTGCGTGCGAGTGTGTGTGCGAGAGTGTGCGAGTGTGTGCGAGTGTGTGCATATGTGCCCGAGTGTGCACGAGTGAGTGTGTGAGAGTGTGTGCGAGTGTGTGTGAGTGTGTGCGAGCGTGTGCGAGTGTGTGTGAGTGTGTGTGCGAGTGTGTGTGCGAGAGTGTGCGAGTGTGTGCGAGTGTGTGCAAATGTGCCCGAGTGTGCACGAGTGAGTGGGTGCGAGTGTGTGTGAGTGTGTGTGCGAACGTGTGCGAGTGTGTGTGCATGTGTGTGCGAGTGTGTGCAAGTGTGTATGAGTGTGCGTGCGAGTGTGTGCAAGTGTGTGCGAGTGTGTGCAAGTGTGTGTGAGTGTGTGCGAGTGTGTGTGTGCAAGTATGTGTGTTTGTGTGCGAGTGTGTGCGATTGTGTATAAGTGTGTGCGAGTGTGTGTGAGTGTGTGTGCTAGTGTGTGTGTGCGAGTGTGTTCGATTGTGTGAATGTGAGTGAGTGTGTATGAGTGTGTGCGAGTGTGTGCCAGTGTGTGCGAGTGTGTGTGCGAGTGTGTGTGATTGTGTGCGAGTGTGTGCGATTGTATGTGTGAGTGTGTAGGACTGTATGTGCGAGTGTGTGTGAAAGTGTGTGCGAGTGTGTGCGTGCGAGTGTGTGCGAGTGTGTGCATGCGAGTGTGTGCGAGTGTTTGCGACTGTGTGCGAGTGTTTGAGTGCGAGTGTGTCCGAATGTGTGTGAGTGTGTGCGTGCGAGTGTGCGCGAGTGTGCACGAGTGTGTGCATGTAAGTGTGTGCGTGCGAGTGTGTGCGAGTGTGCTCGAGTGAATGGGTGAGAGTGTGTGCGAGTGTGTGTGAGTGTGTGCGAGTAAGTGTGTGTGAGTGTGTATGAGTGAGTGTGTGTGTGCGAGTTTGTGTGCGAGTGTGTGCGAGTGAGTGTGTGCGAGTTTGTGTGCGAGTGTGTGCCAGTGTGTGCGAGTGTGTGTGTGCGAGTGTGTGCAAGTGTGTGCGAGTGTGTGCGAGAGTGTGCGAGTGTGTGTGAGTGTGTGTGTGCGAGTGTGTGTGCAATTGTGTATGAGTGTGTGCGAGTGTGTGTGAGTTTGTGCAAGTGTGTGCGTGCGAGTGAGTGCGGGTGTGTGCGAGTGTGTGTATGCGAGTGTGTGTGCGATTGTGTATGAGTGTGTGTGAGTTTGTGCGAGTGTGTGCGTGTGTGTGCGAGTGCGTGCGAGTACACGCAAATGTGTGCGAGTGTGGGCGTGCGAGTGTGTGCTAGTGTGCGCGAGTGTGTGAGTGTGTGCGAGTGTGCGTGAGTAAGTGTGTGTGTAAGTGCGTGCAAGTGTTTCCGAGTGTGTGTGAGTATGTAGGACTGTGTGTGCGAGTGTGTGCGAGTGTGTATGAGTGTGTGTGTGAGTGTGTGCAAGTGTGTGCGAGTGAGTGTGTGTGCGAGTGTGTGTGCGAGTGTGTGCGAGTGTGTGCGATTGTGTGTGAGAGTGTGTGGGACTGTATGTGCGAGTGTGTGCGAGTGTGTATGAGTGTGTGTGCGAGTGCGTATGAGTGAGTGTGTGCGAGTGTGTGTGTGCGAGTGTGTGCGAGTGTGTGCGAGTGTGTATGAGTGTATGTGCGAGTGTGTGCGCGAGTGTGTGTTTTAGAGTGTGTGCAATTGTGTGCGTGTGAGTGTGTGCATGAGTGTGTGCGTGCGAGTGTGCTCGAGTGAGTGGGTGCGTGTAAGTGTGTGCGTGCGAGTGTGTGCGAATGTGTGCGAGTGTGTGCGAGCAAGTGTTTGCGTGCGAGTGTGTGCGAGTGTGTGCAAGTGTGTGAGTGTGTGCGCGAGTGTGTGCGAGTGTGTGCAAATGTGCCCGAGTGTGCGCGAGTGTGCACGAGTGAGTGGGTGCGAGTGTGTGTGAGTGTGTATGAGTGTGTGTGCGAGTGTGTGCGCGAGTGTGTGCGAGTGTGTGCGCGAGTGTGTGCGAGTGTGTGCGAGTGTGTGCGAGTGTGTGTGCGAGTGTGTGCGAGTGTGTGCGATTGTGTGTGTGAGTGTGTAGGACTGTATGTGCGAGTGTGTGCGAGTGTGTATGAGTGTGTGTGTGAGTGTGTGCAAGTGTGTGCGAGTGAGTGTGTGTGAGTGTGTGTGCGAGTGTGTGCGAGTGTGTGCGATTGTGTGTGAGAGTGTGTAGGACTGTATGTGCGAGTGTGTGCGAGTGTGTATGAGTGTGTGTGTGAGTGTGTGCAAGTGTGTGCGAGTGAGTGTGTGTGAGTGTGTGTGCGAGTGTGTGCGTGCGAGTGTGCACGAGTGTGCACGAGTGTGTGCGTGTAAGTGTGTGCGTGCGAGTGTGTGCGAGTGTGCTCGAGTGAATGGGTGCAAGTGTGTGCGAGTGTGTGTGAGTGTGTGCGAGTGAGTGTGTGTGTGTGAGTGTGTGTGAGTGTGTGCGAGTTTGTGTGCGAGTGTGTGCGAGTGAGTGTGTGCGAGTGTGTGCGATTGTGTGTGAGTGTGTGCGAGTGTGTGCGAGTGTGTGCGAGTGTGTGCGTGTGAGTGCGTGCGAGTGTGTGCAAGTGTGTGCGAGTGTGTGCGAGTGTGTGAGTGTGTGCGCGAATGTGTGTGCGAGTGTGTATGTGCGAGTGTGTGCAAGTGTGTGAGAGTGTGTGTGAGTGTGTGTGTGCGAGTGTGTGCGAGTGAGTGTGTGCGAGTGTGTGCGAGAGTGTTCAAGTGTGTGCGAGTGTGTGTGTGCGAGTGTGTGTGCAATTGTGTATGAGTGTGTGCGCGTTTGTGCGAGTGTGTGCGTGTGTGTGTGAGTGCGTGTGAGTGAGTGCAAGTGTGTGCAAATGTGTGCGCGAGTGTGGGCGTGCGAGTGTGTGCTAGTGTGCGCGAGTGTGTGAGTGTGTGCGAGTGTGCATGAGTAAGTGTGTGTGCGAGTGTTGCCGAGTGTGTGTGTGAGTGTGTAGGACTGTGTGTGCGAGTGTGTGTGTGAGTGTGTGTGTACGAGTGTGTGCAATTTTGTGCGAGTGTGTGTGTGCGAGTGCGTATGAGTAAGTGTGTGCAAATGTGTGCGAGTGTGTGCGAGTGTGTGTGCGAGTGTGTGTGCGAGTGTGTGCGTGCGACTGTGTGTGTGTGACTGTGTGCGAGTGTGTGCGAGTGTTTGCGTGTGTGTGCGAGTGTGTGTGCGTGTGTACGAGTCTGTGCGAGTGTGTGGGTGCGAGTGTGTGCAAGTGTGTGAGTGTGTGTGTGAGTGTGTGTGAATGTGTGCGAGTCTGTGTGTGCGAGTGTGTGTGTGCGATTGTGTGTGTGCGATTGTGTATGAGTGTGTGCGAGTATGTGTGTGAGTGTGTGCGAGTGTGTGCGAGTGTGTGCGTGCGAGTGAGTGCGAGTGTGTGCAAATGTGTGCGAGAGTGTGCGAGTGTGGGCGTGCGAGTGTGTGCGAGTGTGTGCGTGTGAGTGTGTGTGTGAGTGTGAGTGTGTGCTAGTGTGTGCGAGTGTGTGCGTGTGAGTGCGTGCGAGTGTGTGCAAGTGTGTGCGAGTGTGTGCGAGTGTGTGAGTGTGTGCGCGAATGTGTGTGCGAGTGTGTATGTGCGAGTGTGTGCAAGTGTGTGAGAGTGTGTGTGAGTGTGTGTGTGCGAGTGTGTGCGAGTGAGTGTGTGCGAGTGTGTGCGAGAGTGTTCAAGTGTGTGCGAGTGTGTGTGTGCGAGTGTGTGTGCAATTGTGTATGAGTGTGTGCGCGTTTGTGCGAGTGTGTGCGTGTGTGTGTGAGTGCGTGTGAGTGAGTGCAAGTGTGTGCAAATGTGTGCGCGAGTGTGGGCGTGCGAGTGTGTGCTAGTGTGCGTGAGTGTGTGAGTGTGTGCGAGTGTGCATGAGTAAGTGTGTGTGTGAGTGTGTGCGAGTGTTGCCGAGTGTGTGTGTGAGTGTGTAGGACTGTGTGTGCGAGTGTGTGTGTGAGTGTGTGTGTACGAGTGTGTGCAATTTTGTGCGAGTGTGTGTGTGCGAGTGCGTATGAGTAAGTTTGTGCAAATGTGTGCGAGTGTGTGCGAGTGTGTGTGCGAGTGTGTGTGCGAGTGTGTGCGTGCGACTGTGTGTGTGTGACTGTGTGCGAGTGTGTGCGAGTGTTTGCGTGTGTGTGCGAGTGTGTGTGCGTGTGTACGAGTCTGTGCGAGTGTGTGGGTGCGAGTGTGTGCAAGTGTGTGAGTGTGTGTGTGAGTGTGTGTGAATGTGTGCGAGTCTGTGTGTGCGAGTGTGTGTGTGCGATTGTGTGTGTGCGATTGTGTATGAGTGTGTGCGAGTATGTGTGTGAGTGTGTGCGAGTGTGTGCGAGTGTGTGCAAATGTGTGCGAGAGTGTGCGAGTGTGGGCGTGCGAGTGTGTGCGAGTGTGTGCGTGTGAGTGTGTGTGTGTGAGTGTGAGTGTGTGCTAGTGTGCATGAGTGTGTGAGTGTGTGCGAGTGTTTGAGTGCGAGTGTGTCCGAATGTGTGTGAGTGTGTGCGTGCGAGTGTGCGCGAGTGTGCACGAGTGTGTGCATGTAAGTGTGTGCGTGCGAGTGTGTGCGATTGTGCTCGAGTGAATGGGTGAGAGTGTGTGCGAGTGTGTGTGAGTGTGTGCGAGTAAGTGTGTGTGAGTGTGTATGAGTGAGTGTGTGTGTGCGAGTTTGTGTGCGAGTGTGTGCGAGTGAGTGTGTGCGAGTGTGTGCGAGTTTGTGTGCGAGTGTGTGCCAGTGTGTGCGAGTGTGTGTGTGCGAGTGTGTGCAAGTGTGTGCGAGTGTGTGCGAGAGTGTGCGAGTGTGTGTGAGTGTGTGTGTGCGAGTGTGTGTGCAATTGTGTATGAGTGTGTGCGAGTGTGTGTGAGTTTGTGCAAGTGTGAGCGTGCGAGTGAGTGCGGGTGTGTGCGAGTGTGTGTATGCGAGTGTGTGTGCGATTGTGTATGAGTGTGTGTGAGTTTGTGCGAGTGTGTGCGTGTGTGTGCGAGTGCGTGCGAGTACGCGCAAATGTGTGCGAGTGTGGGCGTGCGAGTGTGTGCTAGTGTGCGCGAGTGTGTGAGTGTGTGCAAGTGTGCGTGAGTAAGTGTGTGTGTAAGTGCGTGCAAGTGTTTCCGAGTGTGTGTGTGAGTATGTAGGACTGTGTGTGCGAGTGTGTGCGAGTGTGTATGAGTGTGTGTGTGAGTGTGTGCAAGTGTGTGCGAGTGAGTGTGTGTGAGTGTGTGTGCGAGTGTGTGTGCGAGTGTGTGCGAGTGTGTGCGATTGTGTGTGAGAGTGTGTGGGACTGTATGTGCGAGTGTGTGCGAGTGTGTATGAGTGTGTGTGCGAGTGCGTATGAGTGAGTGTGTGCGAGTGTGTGTTTGCGAGTGTGTGTGCGAGTGTGTGCGAGTGTGTATGAGTGTATGTGCGAGTGTGTGCGCGAGTGTGTGTTTTAGAGTGTGTGCAATTGTGTGCGTGTGAGTGTGTGCATGAGTGTGTGCGTGCGAGTGTGCTCGAGTGAGTGGGTGCGTGTAAGTGTGTGCGTGCGAGTGTGTGCGAATGTGTGCGAGTGTGTTCGAGCAAGTGTTTTCGTGCGAGTGTGTGCGAGTGTGTGCAAGTGTGTGAGTGTGTGCGCGAGTGTGTGCGAGTGTGTGCAAATGTGCCCGAGTGTGCACGAGTGAGTGGGTGCGAGTGTGTGTGAGTGTGTATGAGTGTGTGTGCGAGTGTGTGCGCGAGTGTGTGCGAGTGTGTGCGCGAGTGTGTGCGAGTGTGTGCGAGTGTGTGCGAGTGTGTGTGCGAGTGTGTGCGAGTGTGTGCGATTGTGTGTGTGAGTGTGTAGGACTGTATGTGCGAGTGTGTGCGAGTGTGTATGAGTGTGTGTGTGAGTGTGTGCAAGTGTGTGCTAGTGAGTGTGTGTGAGTGTGTGTGCGAGTGTGTGCGAGTGTGTGCGAGTGTGTGCGAGTGTGTGCGATTGTGTGTGAGAGTGTGTAGGACTGTATGTGCGAGTGTGTGCGAGTGTGTATGAGTGTGTGTGTGAGTGTGTGCAAGTGTGTGCGAGTGAGTGTGTGTGAGTGTGTGTGCGAGTGTGTGCATGCGAGTGTGTGCGTGCGAGTGTGCACAAGTGTGCACGAGTGTGTGCGTGTAAGTGTGTGCGTGCGAGTGTGTGCGAGTGTGCTCGAGTGAATGGGTGCAAGTGTGTGCGAGTGTGTGCGAGTGTGTGCGAGTGAGTGTGTGTGTGTGAGTGTGTGTGAGTGTGTGCGAGTTTGTGTGCGAGTGAGTGTGTGCGAGTGTGTGCGATTGTGTGTGAGTGTGTGCGAGTGTGTGCGAGTGTGTGCGAGTGTGTGCGAGTGTGTGCGTGTGAGTGTGTGCAAGTGTGTGCGAGTGTGTGCGAGTGTGTGCGAGTGTGTGAGTGTGTGCGCGAATGTGTGTGCGAGTGTGTATGTGCGAGTGTGTGCAAGTGTGTGAGAGTGTGTGTGAGTGTGTGTGTGCGTGTGTGTGCGAGTGAGTGTGTGCGAGTGTGTGCGAGAGTGTTCAAGTGTGTGCGAGTGTGTGTGTGCGAGTGTGTGTGCAATTGTGTATGAGTGTGTGCGCGTTTGTGCGAGTGTGTGCGTGTGTGTGTGAGTGCGTGTGAGTGAGTGCAAGTGTGTGCAAATGTGTGCGCGAGTGTGGGCGTGCGAGTGTGTGCTAGTGTGCGCGAGTGTGTGAGTGTGTGCGAGTGTGCATGAGTAAGTGTGTGTGTGAGTGTGTGCGAG
The DNA here is from genome assembly GCF_046119375.1 of Phyllobates terribilis. Classification (NCBI taxonomy): domain Eukaryota; kingdom Metazoa; phylum Chordata; class Amphibia; order Anura; family Dendrobatidae; genus Phyllobates; species Phyllobates terribilis. The sequence continues at coordinate 23,213,665 of NW_027362776.1, forward strand.
TGTTGCCGAGTGTGTATGTGAGTGTGTAGGACTGTGTGTGCGAGTGTGTGTGTGAGTGTGTGTGTACGAGTGTGTGCAATTTTGTGCGAGTGTGTGTGTGCGAGTGCGTATGAGTAAGTGTGTGCAAATGTGTGCGAGTGTGTGCGAGTGTGTGTGCGAGTGTGTGCATGCGACTGTGTGTGTGTGACTGTGTGCGAGTGTGTGCGAGTGTTTGCGTGTGTGTGCGAGTGTGTGTGCGTGTGTACGAGTCTGTGCGAGTGTGTGGGTGCGAGTGTGTGCAAGTGTGTGAGTGTGTGTGTGAGTGTGTGTGAATGTGTGCGAGTCTGTGTGTGCGAGTGTGTGTGTGCGATTGTGTGTGCGATTGTGTATGAGTGTGTGCGAGTATGTGTGTGAGTGTGTGCGAGTGTGTGCGAGTGTGTGCGTGCGAGTGAGTGCGAGTGTGTGCAAATGTGTGCGAGAGTGTGCGAGTGTGGGCGTGCGAGTGTGTGCGAGTGTGTGCGTGTGAGTGTGTGTGTGTGAGTGTGAGTGTGTGCTAGTGTGTGCGTGTGAGTGCGTGCGAGTGTGTGCAAGTGTGTGCGAGTGTGTGAGTGTGTGCGCGAATGTGTGTGCGACTGTGTATGTGCGAGTGTGTGCAAGTGTGTGAGAGTGTGTGTGAGTGTGTGTGTGCGAGTGTGTGCGAGTGAGTGTGTGCGAGTGTGTGCGAGAGTGTTCAAGTGTGTGCGAGTGTGTGTGTGCGAGTGTGTGTGCAATTGTGTATGAGTGTGTGCGCGTTTGTGCGAGTGTGTGCGTGTGTGTGTGAGTGCGTGTGAGTGAGTGCAAGTGTGTGCAAATGTGTGCGCGAGTGTGGGCGTGCGAGTGTGTGCTAGTGTGCGCGAGTGTGTGAGTGTGTGCGAGTGTGCATGAGTAAGTGTGTGTGTGAGTGTGTGCGAGTGTTGCCGAGTGTGTGTGTGAGTGTGTAGGACTGTGTGTGCGAGTGTGTGTGTGAGTGTGTGTGTACGAGTGTGTGCAATTTTGTGCGAGTGTGTGTGTGCGAGTGCGTATGAGTAAGTGTGTGCAAATGTGTGCGAGTGTGTGCGAGTGTGTGTGCGAGTGTGTGTGCGAGTGTGTGCGTGCGACTGTGTGTGTGTGACTGTGTGCGAGTGTGTGCGAGTGTTTGCGTGTGTGTGCGAGTGTGTGTGCGTGTGTACGAGTCTGTGCGAGTGTGTGGGTGCGAGTGTGTGCAAGTGTGTGAGTGTGTGTGTGAGTGTGTGTGAATGTGTGCGAGTCTGTGTGTGCGAGTGTGTGTGTGCGATTGTGTGTGTGCGATTGTGTATGAGTGTGTGCGAGTATGTGTGTGAGTGTGTGCGAGTGTGTGCGAGTGTGTGCAAATGTGTGCGAGAGTGTGCGAGTGTGGGCGTGCGAGTGTGTGCGAGTGTGTGCGTGTGAGTGTGTGTGTGTGAGTGTGAGTGTGTGCTAGTGTGCATGAGTGTGTGAGTGTGTGCGAGTGTGCGCGAGTGTGCGTGTGAGTGAGTGAGTGTGTGTGCGAGTGTGTGTGAGTGTGTACGAGTGTGTGTAGGAGTGTGTGCGAGTGTGTGCGATTGTGTGTGTGAGTGTGTAGGACTGTATGTGCAAGTGTGTGCGAGTGTGTTCGAGTGTGTGAGTGTGTGCGAGTGTGTGTGAGTGTGTGCAAGTGTGTGTGAGTGTGTAGGACTGTGTGTGCGAGTGTGTGTGCGAGTGTGTGCGAGTGTGTGTGAGTGTGTGTGAGTGTGTGTAGGAGTGTGTGTGAGTGTGTGCGATTGTGTGTGAGTGTGTAGTACTGTATGTGCGACTGTGTTCGAGTGTGTGTGTGCGAGTGTGTGAGCATGTGTGAGTGTGTGCAAGTGTGTGCGTGTGAGTGTATGTGTGCGAGTGTGTGTGATTGTGTATGAGTGAGTGTGTGCAAGTGTGTTGAGTGTGTTTGTGCAAGTGTGTATGAGTGTGTGTATGCGAGTGTGTGCAAGTGTGTGTAATTGTGTGTGAGTGTGTGTATGAGTGAGTGTGTGCGAGTGTGTGTGAGTGTGTGCGCGAGTGTGTGCGTGAGTGTGTGCGTGCGAGTGTGTGCGAGTGTGTGTAGGAGTGTGTGTGAGTGTGTGCGATTGTGTGTGTGCGAGTGTGTGTGAGTGTGTGCGAGTGTGTGTGTGCGAGTGTGTGCGTGCGAGTGTGTGTGCGAGAGTGTGCGAGTGTGTGCGAGTGTGTGCATATGTGCCCGAGTGTGCACGAGTGAGTGTGTGCGAGTGTGTGTGAGTGTGTGCATGTGAGTGTGTGCGAGCGTGTGCGAGTGTGTGTGAGTGTGTGTGCGAGTGTGTGTGCGAGAGTGTGCGAGTGTGTGCGAGTGTGTGCAAATGTGCCCGAGTGTGCACGAGTGAGTGGGTGCGAGTGTGTGCGAGTGTGTGTGCGAACGTGTGCGAGTGTGTGTGCATGTGTGTGCGAGTGTGTGCAAGTGTGTATGAGTGTGCGTGCGAGTGTGTGCAAGTGTGTGCGAGTGTGTGCGAGTGTGTGTGTGCAAGTATGTGTGAGAGTGTGTGCGAGTGTGTGTATGAGTGTGTGTGCGATTGTGTGTGAGTGTGTGTGCTAGTGTGTGTGTGCGAGTGTGTTCGATTGTGTGAGTGTGAGTGAGTGTGTACGAGTGTGTGCGAGTGTGTGCAAGTGTGCGCGAGTGAGTGTGTGTGAGTGTGTGTGCGAAAGTGTGCGAGTGTGTGCGATTGTGTGTGAAAGTGTGTAGGACTGTATGTGCGAGTGTGTGCGAGTGTGTATGAGTGTGTGTGTGAGTGTGTGCAAGTGTGTGCGAGTGAGTGTGTGTGAGTGTGTGTGCGAGTGTGTGCATGTGAGTGTGTGCGTGCGAGTGTGCACGAGTGTGTGCATGTAAGTGTGTGCGTGCGAGTGTGTGCGAGTGTGCTCGAGTGAATGGGTGCGAGTGTGTGCGAGTGTGTGTGAGTGTGTGCGAGTGAGTGTGTGTGAGTGAGTGTGTGCGAGTTTGTGTGCGAGTTTGTGTGCGAGTGTGTGCGAGTGAGTGTGTGCGAGTGTGTGCGATTGTGTGTGAGTGTGTGCGAGTGTGTGCGAGTGTGTGCGTGTGAGTGTGTGCGAGTGTGTGAGTGTGTGTGCGAATGTGTGTGCGAGTGTGTGCGAGTGTGTATGAGTGTATGTGCGAGTGTGTGCAAGTGTGTGAGAGTGTGTGTGAGTGTGTGTGTGCGAGTGTGTGCGAGTGAGTGTGTGCGAGTGTGTGCGAGAGTGTTCAAGTGTGTGCGAGTGTGTGTGTGCGAGTGTGTGTGCAATTGTGTATGAGTGTGTGCGAGTGTGTGTGCGTTTGTGCGAGTGTGTGCGTGTGTGTGTGCGAGTGCGTGTGAGTGAGTGCAAGTGTGTGCAAATGTGTGCGCGAGTGTGGGCGTGCGAGTGTGTGCTAGTGTGCGCGAGTGTGTGAGTGTGTGCGAGTGTGCATGAGTAAGTGTGTGTGTGAGTGTGTGCGAGTGTTGCCGAGTGTGTGTGTGAGTGTGTAGGACTGTGTGTGCGAGTGTGTGTGTGAGTGTGTGTGTACGAGTGTGTGCAATTTTGTGCGAGTGTGTGTGTGCGAGTGTGTATGAGTAAGTGTGTGCGAATGTGTGCGAGTGTGTGCGAGTGTGTGTGCGAGTGTGTGTGCGAGTGTGTGCGTGCGACTGTGTGTGTGTGACTGTGTGCGAGTGTTTGCGTGTGTGTGCGAGTGTGTGTGCGTGTGTACGAGTGTGTGCGAGTGTGTGGGTGCGAGTGTGTGCAAGTGTGTGTGAGTGTGTGTGTGAGTGTGTGCGAGTCTGTGTGTGCGAGTGTGTGTGTGCGATTGTGTGTGTGCGATTGTGTATGAGTGTGTGCGAGTATGTGTGTGAGTGTGTGCGAGTGTGTGCGAGTGTGTGCGTGCTAGTGCGTGCGAGTGCGTGCGAGTGAGTGCGAGTGTGTGCAAATGTGTGCGAGAGTGTGCGAGTGTGGGCGTGCGAGTGTGTACGAGTGTGTGCGTGTGAGTGTGTGTGTGAGTGTGAGTGTGTGCTAGTGTGCATGAGTGTGTGAGTGTGTGCGAGTGTGCGCGAGTGTGCGTGTGAGTGAGTGAGTGTGTGTGCGAGTGTGTGTGAGTGTGTACGAGTGTGTGTGTGAGTGTGTAGGACTGTATGTGCAAGTGTGTGCGAGTGTGTTCGAGTGTGTGAGTGTGTGTGAGTGTGTGTGAGTGTGTGCAAGTGTGTGTGTGAGTGTGTAGGACTGTGTGTGCGAGTGTGTGTGCGAGTGTGTGCGAGTGTGTGTGAGTGTGTGTAGGAGTGTGTGTGAGTGTGTGCGATTGTGTGTGTGAGTGTGTAGTACTGTATGTGCGACTGTGTTCGAGTTTGTGTGTGCGAGTGTGTGAGCATGTGTGAGTGTGTGCGTGCGAGTGTGTGTGTGCGAGTGTGTGTGATTGTGTATGAGTGAGTGTGTGCGAGTGTGTGTGCAAGTGTGTTTGAGTGTGTGTGTGCGAGTGTGTGCAAGTGTGTGTGATTGTGTGTGAGTGTGTGTATGAGTGAGTGTGTGCGAGTGTGTGTGAGTGTGTGCAAGTGAATGTGTGTGAGTGTGTGTGCGAGTGTGTGCATGCGAGTGTGTGCGTGCGAGTGTGTGCGAGTGTGTGCGAGTGTGTGCGAGTGTGTGAGTGCGAGTGTGTGCGAATGTGTGAGTGCGAGTGTGTGCGAATGTGTGCGAGTGTGTGCATGCGAGTGTGCACGAGTGTGTGCGTGTAAGTGTGTGCATGCGAGTGTGTGCGAGTGTGCTCGAGTGAATGGGTGCGAGTGTGTGCGAGTGTGCGTGAGTGTGTGTGAGTGTGTATAAGTGAGTGTGTGTGAGTGTGTGCGAGTTTGTGTGCGAGTGTGTGCGAGTGAGTGTGCGAGTGTGTGTGAGTGTGTGCGAGTGTGTGCGTGCGAGTGTGTGCGAGAGTGTGCGAGTGTGTGCGAGTGTGTGCGAGTGTGTGCATAGGAGCCCGAGTGTGCACGAGTGAGTGTGTGCGAGTGTGTGCCAGTTTGTGTGAGTGTGTGCATGTGAGTGTGAGTGAGTGTGTGTGAGTAGGTGTGCGAGTGTGTGTGCGAGTGTGTGCGATTTTGTGTGAGAGTGTGTAGGACTGTATGTGCGAGTTTGTGCAAGTGTGTATGAGTGTGTGTGTGAGTGTGTGCAAGTGTGTGCGAGTGAATGTGTGCGAGTGTGTGTATGAGTGTGTGTGTGAGTGTGTGCAAGTGTGTGCGAGTGAGTGTGTGTGCGAGTGTGTGCATGCGAGTGTGTGCGTGCGAGTGTGCACAAGTGTGCACGAGTGTGTGCGTGTAAGTGTGTGCGTGCGAGTGTGTGCGAGTGTGCTCGAGTGAATGGGTGCAAGTGTGTGCGAGTGTGTGCGAGTGTGTGCGAGTGAGTGTGTGTGTGTGAGTGTGTGTGAGTGTGTGCGAGTTTGTGTGCGAGTGTGTGCGAGTGAGTGTGTGCGAGTGTGTGCGATTGTGTGTGAGTGTGTGCGAGTGTGTGCGAGTGTGTGCGAGTGTGTGCGTGTGAGTGCGTGCGAGTGTGTGCAAGTGTGTGCGAGTGTGTGCGAGTGTGTGAGTGTGTGCGCGAATGTGTGTGCGAGTGTGTATGTGCGAGTGTGTGCAAGTGTGTGAGAGTGTGTGTGAGTGTGTGTGTGCGTGTGTGTGCGAGTGAGTGTGTGCGAGTGTGTGCGAGAGTGTTCAAGTGTGTGCGAGTGTGTGTGTGCGAGTGTGTGTGCAATTGTGTATGAGTGTGTGCGCGTTTGTGCGAGTGTGTGCGTGTGTGTGTGAGTGCGTGTGAGTGAGTGCAAGTGTGTGCAAATGTGTGCGCGAGTGTGGGCGTGCGAGTGTGTGCTAGTGTGCGCGAGTGTGTGAGTGTGTGCGAGTGTGCATGAGTAAGTGTGTGTGTGAGTGTGTGCGAGTGTTGCCGAGTGTGTGTGTGAGTGTGTAGGACTGTGTGTGCGAGTGTGTGTGTGAGTGTGTGTGTACGAGTGTGTGCAATTTTGTGCGAGTGTGTGTGTGCGAGTGCGTATGAGTAAGTGTGTGCAAATGTGTGCGAGTGTGTGCGAGTGTGTGTGCGAGTGTGTGTGCGAGTGTGTGCGTGCGACTGTGTGTGTGTGACTGTGTGCGAGTGTGTGCGAGTGTTTGCGTGTGTGTGCGAGTGTGTGTGCGTGTGTACGAGTCTGTGCGAGTGTGTGGGTGCGAGTGTGTGCAAGTGTGTGAGTGTGTGTGTGAGTGTGTGTGAATGTGTGCGAGTCTGTGTGTGCGAGTGTGTGTGTGCGATTGTGTGTGTGCGATTGTGTATGAGTGTGTGCGAGTATGTGTGTGAGTGTGTGCGAGTGTGTGCGAGTGTGTGCGTGCGAGTGAGTGCGAGTGTGTGCAAATGTGTGCGAGAGTGTGCGAGTGTGGGCGTGCGAGTGTGTGCGAGTGTGTGCGTGTGAGTGTGTGTGTGTGAGTGTGAGTGTGTGCTAGTGTGTGCGAGTGTGTGCGTGTGAGTGCGTGCGAGTGTGTGCAAGTGTGTGCGAGTGTGTGCGAGTGTGTGAGTGTGTGCGCGAATGTGTGTGCGAGTGTGTATGTGCGAGTGTGTGCAAGTGTGTGAGAGTGTGTGTGAGTGTGTGTGTGCGAGTGTGTGCGAGTGAGTGTGTGCGAGTGTGTGCGAGAGTGTTCAAGTGTGTGCGAGTGTGTGTGTGCGAGTGTGTGTGCAATTGTGTATGAGTGTGTGCGCGTTTGTGCGAGTGTGTGCGTGTGTGTGTGAGTGCGTGTGAGTGAGTGCAAGTGTGTGCAAATGTGTGCGCGAGTGTGGGCGTGCGAGTGTGTGCTAGTGTGCGCGAGTGTGTGAGTGTGTGCGAGTGTGCATGAGTAAGTGTGTGTGTGAGTGTGTGCGAGTGTTGCCGAGTGTGTGTGTGAGTGTGTAGGACTGTGTGTGCGAGTGTGTGTGTGAGTGTGTGTGTACGAGTGTGTGCAATTTTGTGCGAGTGTGTGTGTGCGAGTGCGTATGAGTAAGTGTGTGCAAATGTGTGCGAGTGTGTGCGAGTGTGTGTGCGAGTGTGTGTGCAAGTGTGTGCGTGCGACTGTGTGTGTGTGACTGTGTGCGAGTGTGTGCGAGTGTTTGCGTGTGTGTGCGAGTGTGTGTGCGTGTGTACGAGTCTGTGCGAGTGTGTGGGTGCGAGTGTGTGCAAGTGTGTGAGTGTGTGTGTGAGTGTGTGTGAATGTGTGCGAGTCTGTGTGTGCGAGTGTGTGTGTGCGATTGTGTGTGTGCGATTGTGTATGAGTGTGTGCGAGTATGTGTGTGAGTGTGTGCGAGTGTGTGCGAGTGTGTGCAAATGTGTGCGAGAGTGTGCGAGTGTGGGCGTGCGAGTGTGTGCGTGTGAGTGTGTGTGTGTGAGTGTGAGTGTGTGCTAGTGTGCATGTGTGTGCGAGTGTGCGCGAGTGTGCGTGTGAGTGAGTGAGTGTGTGTGCGAGTGTGTGTGAGTGTGTACGAGTGTGTGTAGGAGTGTGTGCGAGTGTGTGCGATTGTGTGTGTGAGTGTGTAGGACTGTATGTGCAAGTGTGTGCGAGTGTGTTCGAGTGTGTGAGTGTGTGCGAGTGTGTGTGAGTGTGTGCAAGTGTGTGTGAGTGTGTAGGACTGTGTGTGCGAGTGTGTGTGCGAGTGTGTGCGAGTGTGTGTGAGTGTGTGTAGGAGTGTGTGTGAGTGTGTGCGATTGTGTGTGAGTGTGTAGTACTGTATGTGCGACTGTGTTCGAGTGTGTGTGTGCGAGTGTGTGAGCATGTGTGAGTGTGTGCAAGTGTGTGCGTGTGAGTGTATGTGTGCGAGTGTGTGTGATTGTGTATGAGTGAGTGTGTGCAAGTGTGTTGAGTGTGTTTGTGCAAGTGTGTATGAGTGTGTGTATGCGAGTGTGTGCAAGTGTGTGTGATTGTGTGTGAGTGTGTGTATGAGTGAGTGTGTGCGAGTGTGTGTGAGTGTGTGCGCGAGTGTGTGCGTGAGTGTGTGCGTGCGAGTGTGTGCGAGTGTGTGTAGGAGTGTGTGTGAGTGTGTGCGATTGTGTGTGTGCGAGTGTGTGTGAGTGTGTGCGAGTGTGTGTGTGCGAGTGTGTGCGTGCGAGTGTGTGTGCGAGAGTGTGCGAGTGTGTGCGAGTGTGTGCATATGTGCCCGAGTGTGCACGAGTGAGTGTGTGCGAGTGTGTGCGAGTGTGTGTGAGTGTGTGCATGTGAGTGTGTGCGAGCGTGTGCGAGTGTGTGTGAGTGTGTGTGCGAGTGTGTGTGCGAGAGTGTGCGAGTGTGTGCGAGTGTGTGCAAATGTGCCCGAGTGTGCACGAGTGAGTGGGTGCGAGTGTGTGCGAGTGTGTGTGCGAACGTGTGCGAGTGTGTGTGCATGTGTGTGCGAGTGTGTGCAAGTGTGTATGAGTGTGCGTGCGAGTGTGTGCAAGTGTGTGCGAGTGTGTGCGAGTGTGTGTGTGCAAGTATGTGTGAGAGTGTGTGCGAGTGTGTGTATGAGTGTGTGTGCGATTGTGTGTGAGTGTGTGTGCTAGTGTGTGTGTGCGAGTGTGTTCGATTGTGTGAGTGTGAGTGAGTGTGTACGAGTGTGTGCGAGTGTGTGCAAGTGTGCGCGAGTGAGTGTGTGTGAGTGTGTGTGCGAAAGTGTGCGAGTGTGTGCGATTGTGTGTGAAAGTGTGTAGGACTGTATGTGCGAGTGTGTGCGAGTGTGTATGAGTGTGTGTGTGAGTGTGTGCAAGTGTGTGCGAGTGAGTGTGTGTGAGTGTGTGTGCGAGTGTGTGCATGTGAGTGTGTGCGTGCGAGTGTGCACGAGTGTGTGCATGTAAGTGTGTGCGTGCGAGTGTGTGCGAGTGTGCTCGAGTGAATGGGTGCGAGTGTGTGCGAGTGTGTGTGAGTGTGTGCGAGTGAGTGTGTGTGAGTGAGTGTGTGCGAGTTTGTGTGCGAGTGTGTGCGAGTGAGTGTGTGCGAGTGTGTGCGATTGTGTGTGAGTGTGTGCGAGTGTGTGCGAGTGTGTGCGTGTGAGTGTGTGCGAGTGTGTGAGTGTGTGTGCGAATGTGTGTGCGAGTGTGTGCGAGTGTGTATGAGTGTATGTGCGAGTGTGTGCAAGTGTGTGAGAGTGTGTGTGAGTGTGTGTGTGCGAGTGTGTGCGAGTGAGTGTGTGCGAGTGTGTGCGAGAGTGTTCAAGTGTGTGCGAGTGTGTGTGCAATTGTGTATGAGTGTGTGCGAGTGTGTGTGCGTTTGTGCGAGTGTGTGCGTGTGTGTGTGCGAGTGCGTGTGAGTGAGTGCAAGTGTGTGCAAATGTGTGCGCGAGTGTGGGCGTGCGAGTGTGTGCTAGTGTGCGCGAGTGTGTGAGTGTGTGCGAGTGTGCATGAGTAAGTGTGTGTGTGAGTGTGTGCGAGTGTTGCCGAGTGTGTGTGTGTGTGTGTGCGAGTGTGTGTGTGAGTGTGTGTGTACGAGTGTGTGCAATTTTGTGCGAGTGTGTGTGTGCGAGTGTGTATGAGTAAGTGTGTGCGAATGTGTGCGAGTGTGTGCGAGTGTGTGTGCGAGTGTGTGTGCGAGTGTGTGCGTGCGACTGTGTGTGTGTGACTGTGTGCGAGTGTTTGCGTGTGTGTGCGAGTGTGTGTGCGTGTGTACGAGTGTGTGCGAGTGTGTGGGTGCGAGTGTGTGCAAGTGTGTGTGAGTGTGTGTGTGAGTGTGTGCGAGTCTGTGTGTGCGAGTGTGTGTGTGCGATTGTGTGTGTGCGATTGTGTATGAGTGTGTGCGAGTATGTGTGTGAGTGTGTGCGAGTGTGTGCGAGTGTGTGCGTGCTAGTGCGTGCGAGTGCGTGCGAGTGAGTGCGAGTGTGTGCAAATGTGTGCGAGAGTGTGCGAGTGTGGGCGTGCGAGTGTGTACGAGTGTGTGCGTGTGAGTGTGTGTGTGTGAGTGTGAGTGTGTGCTAGTGTGCATGAGTGTGTGAGTGTGTGCGAGTGTGCGCGAGTGTGCGTGTGAGTGAGTGAGTGTGTGTGCGAGTGTGTGTGAGTGTGTACGAGTGTGTGTGTGAGTGTGTAGGACTGTATGTGCAAGTGTGTGCGAGTGTGTTCGAGTGTGTGAGTGTGTGTGAGTGTGTGTGAGTGTGTGCAAGTGTGTGTGTGAGTGTGTAGGACTGTGTGTGCGAGTGTGTGTGCGAGTGTGTGCGAGTGTGTGTGAGTGTGTGTAGGAGTGTGTGTGAGTGTGTGCGATTGTGTGTGTGAGTGTGTAGTACTGTATGTGCGACTGTGTTCGAGTTTGTGTGTGCGAGTGTGTGAGCATGTGTGAGTGTGTGCGTGCGAGTGTGTGTGTGCGAGTGTGTGTGATTGTGTATGAGTGAGTGTGTGCGAGTGTGTGTGCAAGTGTGTTTGAGTGTGTTTGTGCAAGTGTGTATGAGTGTGTGTGTGCGAGTGTGTGCAAGTGTGTGTGATTGTGTGTGAGTGTGTGTATGAGTGAGTGTGTGCGAGTGTGTGTGAGTGTGTGCAAGTGAATGTGTGCGAGTGTGTGCATGCGAGTGTGTGCGTGCGAGTGTGTGCGAGTGTGTGCGAGTGTGTGCGAGTGTGTGAGTGCGAGTGTGTGCGAATGTGTGAGTGCGAGTGTGTGCGAATGTGTGCGAGTGTGTGCATGCGAGTGTGCACGAGTGTGTGCGTGTAAGTGTGTGCATGCGAGTGTGTGCGAGTGTGCTCGAGTGAATGGGTGCGAGTGTGTGCGAGTGTGCGTGAGTGTGTGTGAGTGTGTATAAGTGAGTGTGTGTGAGTGTGTGCGAGTTTGTGTGCGAGTGTGTGCGAGTGAGTGTGCGAGTGTGTGTGAGTGTGTGCGAGTGTGTGCGAGTGTGTGCGTGCGAGTGTGTGTGCGAGAGTGTGCGAGTGTGTGCGAGTGTGTGCGAGTGTGTGCATAGGAGCCCGAGTGTGCACGAGTGAGTGTGTGCGAGTGTGTGCGAGTTTGTGTGAGTGTGTGCATGTGAGTGTGTGCGAGCGTGTGCGAGTGTGTGTGAGTGTGTGTGCGAGTGTGTGTGCGAGTGTGTGTGCGAGAGTGTGCGAGTGTGTGCAAATGTGCCCGAGTGTGCACGAGTGAGTGGGTGCGAGTGTGTGCGATTGTGTGTGAGTGTGTGCATGTGAGTGTGTGCGAACGTGTGTGAGTGTGTGTGCGAGTGTGTGTTCATGTGTGTGTGTGCGAGTGTGTGCGAGTGTGTATGAGTGTGCGTGCGAGTGTGTGCAAGTGTGTGTGAGTGTGTGCGAGTGTGTGTGTGCAAGTATGTGTGTTTGTGTGCGAGTGTGTGCGATTGTGTATAAGTGTGTGTGCTAGTGTGTGTGTGCGAGTGTGTTCGATTGTGTGAGTGTGAGTGAGTGTGTATGAGTGTGTGCGAGTGTGTGCCAGTGTGTGCGAGTGTGTGTGCGAGTGTGTGTGATTGTGTGCGAGTGTGTGCGATTGTGTGTGTGAGTGTGTAGGACTGTATGTGCGAGTGTGTGTGAAAGTGTGTGCGAGTGTGTGCGTGCGAGTGTGTGCGAGTGTGTGCATGCGAGTGTGTGCGAGTGTTTGCGACTGTGTGCGAGTGTTTGAGTGCGAGTGTGTCCGAATGTGTGTGAGTGTGTGCGTGCGAGTGTGCGCGAGTGTGCACGAGTGTGTGCATGTAAGTGTGTGCGTGCGAGTGTGTGCGAGTGTGCTCGAGTGAATGGGTGAGAGTGTGTGCGAGTGTGTGTGAGTGTGTGCGAGTAAGTGTGTGTGAGTGTGTATGAGTGTGTGTGTGCGAGTTTGTGTGCGAGTGTGTGCGAGTGAGTGTGTGCGAGTTTGTGTGCGAGTGTGTGCCAGTGTGTGCGAGTGTGTGTGTGCGAGTGTGTGCGAGTGTGTGTGAGTGTGTGTGTGCGAGTGTGTGTGCAATTGTGTATGAGTGTGTGCGAGTGTGTGTGAGTTTGTGCAAGTGTGTGCGTGCGAGTGAGTGCGGGTGTGTGCGAGTGTGTGTATGCGAGTGTGTGTGCGATTGTGTATGAGTGTGTGTGAGTTTGTGCGAGTGTGTGCGTGTGTGTGCGAGTGCGTGCGAGTACGCGCAAATGTGTGCGAGTGTGGGCGTGCGAGTGTGTGCTAGTGTGCGCGAGTGTGTGAGTGTGTGCGAGTGTGCGTGAGTAAGTGTGTGTGTAAGTGCGTGCAAGTGTTTCCGAGTGTGTGTGTGAGTATGTAGGACTGTGTGTGCGAGTGTGTGCGAGTGTGTATGAGTGTGTGTGTGAGTGTGTGCAAGTGTGTGCGAGTGAGTGTGTGTGAGTGTGTGTGCGAGTGTGTGTGCGAGTGTGTGCGAGTGTGTGCGATTGTGTGTGAGAGTGTGTGGGACTGTATGTGCGAGTGTGTGCGAGTGTGTATGAGTGTGTGTGCGAGTGCGTATGAGTGAGTGTGTGCGAGTGTGTGTGCGAGTGTGTGCGAGTGTGTGCGTGTGTGTATGAGTGTATGTGCGAGTGTGTGCGCGAGTGTGTGTTTTAGAGTGTGTGCAATTGTGTGCGTGTGAGTGTGTGCATGAGTGTGTGCGTGCGAGTGTGCTCGAGTGAGTGGGTGCGTGTAAGTGTGTGCGTGCGAGTGTGTGCGAATGTGTGCGAGTGTGTGCGAGCAAGTGTTTGCGTGCGAGTGTGTGCGAGTGTGTGCAAGTGTGTGAGTGTGTGCGCGAGTGTGTGCGAGTGTGTGCAAATGTGCCCGAGTGTGCGCGAGTGTGCACGAGTGAGTGGGTGCGAGTGTGTGTGAGTGTGTATGAGTGTGTGTGCGAGTGTGTGCGCGAGTGTGTGCGCGAGTGTGTGCGAGTGTGTGCGAGTGTGTGCGAGTGTGTGTGCGAGTGTGTGCGAGTGTGTGCGATTGTGTGTGTGAGTGTGTAGGACTGTATGTGCGAGTGTGTGCGAGTGTGTATGAGTGTGTGTGTGAGTGTGTGCAAGTGTGTGCGAGTGAGTGTGTGTGAGTGTGTGTGCGAGTGTGTGCGAGTGTGTGCGATTGTGTGTGAGAGTGTGTAGGACTGTATGTGCGAGTGTGTGCGAGTGTGTATGAGTGTGTGTGTGAGTGTGTGCAAGTGTGTGCGAGTGAGTGTGTGTGAGTGTGTGTGCGAGTGTGTGCATGCGAGTGTGTGCGTGCGAGTGTGCACGAGTGTGCACGAGTGTGTGCGTGTAAGTGTGTGCGTGCGAGTGTGTGCGAGTGTGCTCGAGTGAATGGGTGCAAGTGTGTGCGAGTGTGTGTGAGTGTGTGCGAGTGAGAGTGTGTGTGAGTGTGTGCGAGTTTGTGTGCGAGTGTGTGCGAGTGAGTGTGTGCGAGTGTGTGCGATTGTGTGTGAGTGTGTGCGAGTGTGTGCGAGTGTGTGCGAGTGTGTGCGAGTGTGTGCGTGTGAGTGCGTGCGAGTGTGTGCAAGTGTGTGCGAGTGTGTGCGAGTGTGTGAGTGTGTGCGCGAATGTGTGTGCGAGTGTGTATGTACGAGTGTGTGCAAGTGTGTGAGAGTGTGTGTGAGTGTGTGTGTGCGAGTGTGTGCGAGTGAGTGTGTGCGAGTGTGTGCGAGAGTGTTCAAGTGTGTGCGAGTGTGTGTGTGCGAGTGTGTGTGCAATTGTGTATGAGTGTGTGCGCGTTTGTGCGAGTGTGTGCGTGTGTGTGTGAGTGCGTGTGAGTGAGTGCAAGTGTGTGCAAATGTGTGCGCGAGTGTGGGCGTGCGAGTGTGTGCTAGTGTGCGCGAGTGTGTGAGTGTGTGCGAGTGTGCATGAGTAAGTGTGTGTGTGAGTGTGTGCGAGTGTTGCCGAGTGTGTGTGTGAGTGTGTAGGACTGTGTGTGCGAGTGTGTGTGTGAGTGTGTGTGTACGAGTGTGTGCAATTTTGTGCGAGTGTGTGTGTGCGAGTGCGTATGAGTAAGTGTGTGCAAATGTGTGCGAGTGTGTGCGAGTGTGTGTGCGAGTGTGTGTGCGAGTGTGTGCGTGCGACTGTGTGTGTGTGACTGTGTGCGAGTGTGTGCGAGTGTTTGCGTGTGTGTGCGAGTGTGTGTGCGTGTGTACGAGTCTGTGCGAGTGTGTGGGTGCGAGTGTGTGCAAGTGTGTGAGTGTGTATGTGAGTGTGTGTGAATGTGTGCGAGTCTGTGTGTGCGAGTGTGTGTGTGCGATTGTGTGTGTGCGATTGTGTATGAGTGTGTGCGAGTATGTGTGTGAGTGTGTGCGAGTGTGTGCGAGTGTGTGCGTGCGAGTGAGTGCGAGTGTGTGCAAATGTGTGCGAGAGTGTGCGAGTGTGGGCGTGCGAGTGTGTGCGAGTGTGTGCGTGTGAGTGTGTGTGTGTGAGTGTGAGTGTGTGCTAGTGTGTGCGAGTGTGTGCGTGTGAGTGCGTGCGAGTGTGTGCAAGTGTGTGCGAGTGTGTGCGAGTGTGTGAGTGTGTGCGCGAATGTGTGTGCGAGTGTGTATGTGCGAGTGTGTGCAAGTGTGTGAGAGTGTGTGTGAGTGTGTGTGTGCGAGTGTGTGCGAGTGAGTGTGTGCGAGTATGTGCGAGAGTGTTCAAGTGTGTGCGAGTGTGTGTGTGCGAGTGTGTGTGCAATTGTGTATGAGTGTGTGCGCGTTTGTGCGAGTGTGTGCGTGTGTGTGTGAGTGCGTGTGAGTGAGTGCAAGTGTGTGCAAATGTGTGCGCGAGTGTGGGCGTGCGAGTGTGTGCTAGTGTGCGCGAGTGTGTGAGTGTGTGCGAGTGTGCATGAGTAAGCGTGTGTGAGTGTGTGCGAGTGTTGCCGAGTGTGTGTGTGAGTGTGTAGGACTGTGTGTGCGAGTGTGTGTGTGAGTGTGTGTGTACGAGTGTGTGCAATTTTGTGCGAGTGTGTGTGTGCGAGTGCGTATGAGTAAGTGTGTGCAAATGTGTGCGAGTGTGTGCGAGTGTGTGCGAGTGTGTGTGCGAGTGTGTGTGCGAGTGTGTGCGTGCGACTGTGTGTGTGTGACTGTGTGCGAGTGTGTGCGAGTGTTTGCGTGTGTGTGCGAGTGTGTGTGCGTGTGTACGAGTCTGTGAGAGTGTGTGGGTGCGAGTGTGTGCAAGTGTGTGAGTGTGTGTGTGAGTGTGTGTGAATGTGTGCGAGTCTGTGTGTGCGAGTGTGTGTGTGCGATTGTGTGTGTGCGATTGTGTATGAGTGTGTGCGAGTATGTGTGTGAGTGTGTGCGAGTGTGTGCGAGTGTGTGCGTGCGAGTGAGTGCGAGTGTGTGCAAATGTGTGCGAGAGTGTGCGAGTGTGGGCGTGCGAGTGTGTGCGAGTGTGTGCGTGTGAGTGTGTGTGTGTGAGTGTGAGTGTGTGCTAGTGTGCATGAGTGTGTGAGTGTGTGCGAGTGTGCGCGAGTGTGCGTGTGAGTGAGTGAGTGTGTGTGCGAGTGTGTGTGAGTGTGTACGAGTGTGTGTAGGAGTGTGTGCGAGTGTGTGCGATTGTGTGTGTGAGTGTGTAGGACTGTATGTGCAAGTGTGTGCGAGTGTGTTCGAGTGTGTGAGTGTGTGCGAGTGTGTGTGAGTGTGTGCAAGTGTGTGTGAGTGTGTAGGACTGTGTGTGCGAGTGTGTGTGCGAGTGTGTGCGAGTGTGTGTGAGTGTGTGTGAGTGTGTGTAGGAGTGTGTGTGAGTGTGTGCGATTGTGTGTGAGTGTGTAGTACTGTATGTGCGACTGTGTTCGAGTGTGTGTGTGCGAGTGTGTGAGCATGTGTGAGTGTGTGCAAGTGTGTGCGTGTGAGTGTATGTGTGCGAGTGTGTGTGATTGTGTATGAGTGAGTATGTGCAAGTGTGTTGAGTGTGTTTGTGCAAGTGTGTATGAGTGTGTGTATGCGAGTGTGTGCAAGTGTGTGTGATTGTGTGTGAGTGTGTGTATGAGTGAGTGTGTGCGAGTGTGTGTGAGTGTGTGCGCGAGTGTGTGCGTGCGAGTGTGTGCGAGTGTGTGTAGGAGTGTGTGTGAGTGTGTGCGATTGTGTGTGTGCGAGTGTGTGTGAGTGTGTGCGAGTGTGTGTGTGCGAGTGTGTGCGTGCGAGTGTGTGTGCGAGAGTGTGCGAGTGTGTGCGAGTGTGTGCATATGTGCCCGAGTGTGCACGAGTGAGTGTGTGCGAGTGTGTGCGAGTGTGTGTGAGTGTGTGCATGTGAGTGTGTGCGAGCGTGTGCGAGTGTGTGTGAGTGTGTGTGCGAGTGTGTGTGCGAGAGTGTGCGAGTGTGTGCGAGTGTGTGCAAATGTGCCCGAGTGTGCACGAGTGAGTGGGTGCGAGTGTGTGCGAGTGTGTGTGCGAACGTGTGCGAGTGTGTGTGCATGTGTGTGCGAGTGTGTGCAAGTGTGTATGAGTGTGCGTGCGAGTGTGTGCAAGTGTGTGCGAGTGTGTGCGAGTGTGTGTGTGCAAGTATGTGTGAGAGTGTGTGCGACTGTGTGTATGAGTGTGTGTGCGATTGTTCATAAGTGTGTGCGATTGTGTGTGAGTGTGTGTGCTAGTGTGTGTGTGCGAGTGTGTTCGATTGTGTGAGTGTGAGTGAGTGTGTACGAGTGTGTGCGAGTGTGTGCCAGTGTGTTCGAGTGTGTGTGAGTGTGTGCGAGTGTGTGCGATTGTGTGTGTGAGTGTGTAGGACTGTATGTGCGAGTGTGTGTGAGTGTGTGTGTGAAAGTGTGTGCGAGTGTGTGCGAGTGTGTGCAAGTGTGTGCGAGTGAGTGTGTGCGAGTGTGTGCGAGTGTGTGCGAGTGTGAGCGAGTGTGTGAGTGCGAGTGTGTCCGAATGTGTGCGAGTGTGTGCGTGCGAGTGTGCGCGAGTGTGCACGAGTGTGTGCATGTAAGTGTGTGCGTGCGAGTGTGTGCGAGTGTGCTTGAGTGAATGGGTGAGAGTGTGTGCAAGTGTGTGTGAGTGTGTGCGAGTAAGTGTGTGTGAGTGTGTATGAGTGAGTGTGTGTGAGTGTGTGTGTGCGAGTTTGTGTGCGAGTGTGTCCGTGTGTGTGCGAGTGCGTGCGAGTACGCGCAAATGTGTGCGAGTGTGGGCGTGCGAGTGTGTGCTAGTGTGCGCGAGTGTGCGAGTGTGCGTGAGTAAGTGTGTGTGTAAGTGTGTGCGAGTGTGTTCGAGTGTGTGCAATTGTGTGCGAGTGTGTATGAGTGTATGTGCGAGTGTGTGCGCGAGTGTGTGTTTTAGAGTGTGTGCAATTGTGTGCGTGTGAGTGTGTGCATGAGTCTGTGCGTGCGAGTGTGCTCGAGTGAGTGGGTGCGTGTAAGTGTGTGCGTGCGAGTGTGTGCGAATGTGTGCGAGTGTGTGCGAGTGTGTGCGAGTGTGTGCGTGCGAGTGCGAGTGAGTGCGAGTGTGTGCAAATGTGTGCGAGAGTGTGCGAGTGTGGGCGTGCGAGTGTGTGTGAGTGTGCGCGAGTGTGTGCGTGTGAGTGTGTGTGTGTGTGAGTGTGAGTGTGTGCTAGTGTGCATGAGTGTGTGAGTGTGTGCGAGTGTGCGCGAGTGTGCGTGTGAGTGAGTGAGTGTGTGTGCGAGTGTGTGCGAGTGTGTACGAGTGTGTGTAGGAGTGTGTGCGAGTGTGTGCGATTGTGTGTGTGAGTGTGTAGGACTGTATGTGCAAGTGTGTGCGAGTGTGTTCGAGTGTGCGAGTGTGTGCGAGTGTGTGTGAGTGTGTGCAAGTGTGTGTGAGTGTGTAGGACTGTGTGTGCGAGTGTGTGCGAGTGTGTGTGAGTGTGTGTGAGTGTGTGTAGGAGTGTGTGTGAGTGTGTGCGATTGTGTGTGTGAATGTGTAGTACTGTATGTGCGACTGTGTTCGAGTGTGTGTGTGCGAGTGTGTGAGCATGTGTGAGTGTGTGCAAGTGTGTGCGTGTGAGTGTATGTGTGCGAGTGTGTGTGATTGTGTATGAGTGAGTGTGTGCAAGTGTGTTTGAGTGTGTTTGTGCAAGTGTGTATGAGTGTGTGTATGCGAGTGTGTGCAAGTGTGTGTGATTGTGTGTGAGTGTGTGTATGAGTGAGTGTGTGTGAGTGTGTGTGCGTGAGTGTGTGCGTGCGAGTGTGTGCGAGTGTGTGTAGGAGTGTGTGTGAGTGTGTGCGATTGTGTGTGTGCGAGTGTGTGTGAGTGTGTGCGAGTGTGTGTGTGCGAGTGTGTGCGTGCGAGTGTGTGTGCGAAAGTGTGCGAGTGTGTGCATATGTGCCCGAGTGTGCACGAGTGAGTGTGTGCGAGTGTGTGCGAGTGTGTGCGAGTGTGTGCGAGTGTGTGCGTGTGAGTGCGTGCGAGTGTGTGCAAGTGTGTGCGAGTGTGTGCGAGTGTGTGAGTGTGTGCGCGAATGTGTGTGCGAGTGTGTATGTGCGAGTGTGTGCAAGTGTGTGAGAGTGTGTGTGAGTGTGTGTGTGCGAGTGTGTGCGAGTGAGTGTGTGCGAGTGTGTGCGAGAGTGTTCAAGTGTGTGCAAGTTTGTGTGTGCGAGTGTGTGTGCAATTGTGTACGAGTGTGTGTGCGTTTGTGCGAGTGTGTGCGTGTGTGTGTGCGAGTGCGTGTGAGTGCAAATGTGTGCGCGAGTGTGGGCGTGCGAGTGTGTGCTAGTGTGCGCGAGTGTGTGAGTGTGTGCGAGTGTGCATGAGTAAGTGTGTGTGTGAGTGTGTGTGCGAGTGTGTGCGAGTGTGTGTGAGTGTGTGTGAGTGTGTGTAGGAGTGTGTGTGAGTGTGTGCGATTGTGTGTGTGAATGTGTAGTACTGTATGTGCGACTGTGTTCGAGTGTGTGTGTGCGAGTGTGTGAGCATGTGTGAGTGTGTGCAAGTGTGTGCGTGTGAGTATATGTGTGCGAGTGTGTGTGATTGTGTATGAGTGAGTGTGTGCAAGTGTGTTTGAGTGTGTTTGTGCAAGTGTGTATGAGTGTGTGTATGCGAGTGTGTGCAAGTGTGTGTGATTGTGTGTGAGTGTGTGTATGAGTGAGTGTGTGCGAGTGTGTGTGAGTGTGTGTGCGTGAGTGTGTGCGTGCGAGTGTGTGCGAGTGTGTGTAGGAGTGTGTGTGAGTGTGTGCGATTGTGTGTGTGCGAGTGTGTGTGAGTGTGTGCGAGTGTGTGTGTGCGAGTGTGTGTGCGAGAGTGTGCGAGTGTGTGCGAGTGTGTGCATATGTGCCCGAGTGTGCACGAGTGAGTGTGTGCGAGTGTGTGCGAGTGTGTGCGATTGTGTGCGTGCGAGTGCGTGCGAGTGTGTGCAAGTGTGTGCGAGTGTGTGCGAGTGTGTGAGTGTGTGCGCGAATGTGTGTGCGAGTGTGTATGTGCGAGTGTGTGCAAGTGTGTGAGAGTGTGTGTGAGTGTGTGTGTGCGAGTGTGTGCGAGTGAGTGTGTGCGAGTGTGTGCGAGAGTGTTCAAGTGTGTGCGAGTGTGTGTGTGCGAGTGTGTGTGCAATTGTGTATGAGTGTGTGCGCGTTTGTGCGTGTGTGTGTGAGTGCGTGTGAGTGAGTGCAAGTGTGTGCAAATGTGTGCGCGAGTGTGGGCGTGCGAGTGTGTGCTAGTGTGCGCGAGTGTGTGAGTGTGTGCGAGTGTGCATGAGTAAGTGTGTGTGTGAGTGTGTGCGAGTGTTGCCGAGTGTGTGTGTGAGTGTGTAGGACTGTGTGTGCGAGTGTGTGTGTGAGTGTGTGTGTACGAGTGTGTGCAATTTTGTGCGAGTGTGTGTGTGCGAGTGCGTATGAGTAAGTGTGTGCGAGTGTGTGCGTGCGACTGTGTGTGTGTGACTGTGTGCGAGTGTTTGCGTGTGTGTGCGAGTGTGTGTGCGTGTGTACGAGTCTGTGCGAGTGTGTGGGTGCGAGTGTGTGCAAGTGTGTGAGTGTGTGTGTGAGTGTGTGTGAATGTGTGCGAGTCTGTGTGTGCGAGTGTGTGTGTGCGATTGTGTGTGTGCGATTGTGTATGAGTGTGTGCGAGTATGTGTGTGAGTGTGTGCGAGTGTGTGCGAGTGTGTGCGTGCGAGTGAGTGCGAGTGTGTGCAAATGTGTGCGAGAGTGTGCGAGTGTGGGCGTGCGAGTGTGTGCGTGTGAGTGTGTGTGTGTGAGTGTGAGTGTGTGCTAGTGTGTGCGAGTGTGTGCGTGTGAGTGCGTGCGAGTGTGTGCAAGTGTGTGCGAGTGTGTGAGTGTGTGCGCGAATGTGTGTGCGAGTGTGTATGTGCGAGTGTGTGCAAGTGTGTGAGAGTGTGTGTGAGTGTGTGTGTGCGAGTGTGTGCGAGTGTGTGCGAGAGTGTTCAAGTGTGTGCGAGTGTGTGTGTGCGAGTGTGTGTGCAATTGTGTATGAGTGTGTGAGCGTTTGTGCGAGTGTGTGCGTGTGTGTGTGAGTGCGTGTGAGTGAGTGCAAATGTGTGCGCGAGTGTGGGCATGCGAGTGTGTGCTAGTGTGCGCGAGTGTGTGAGTGTGTGCGAGTGTGCATGAGTAAGTGTGTGTGTGAGTGTGTGCGAGTGTTGCCGAGTGTGTGTGTGAGTGTGTAGGACTGTGTGTGCGAGTGTGTGTGTGAGTGTGTGTGTACGAGTGTGTGCAATTTTGTGCGAGTGTGTGTGTGCGAGTGCGTATGAGTAAGTGTGTGCAAATGTGTGCGAGTGTGTGCGAGTGTGTGTGCGAGTGTGTGTGCGAGTGTGTGCGTGCGACTGTGTGTGTGTGACTGTGTGCGAGTGTGTGCGAGTGTTTGCGTGTGTGTGCGAGTGTGTGTGCGTGTGTACGAGTCTGTGCGAGTGTGTGGGTGCGAGTGTGTGCAAGTGTGTGAGTGTGTGTGTGAGTGTGTGTGAATGTGTGCGAGTCTGTGTGTGCGAGTGTGTGTGTGCGATTGTGTGTGTGCGATTGTGTATGAGTGTGTGCGAGTATGTGTGTGAGTGTGTGCGAGTGTGTGCGAGTGTGTGCGTGCGAGTGAGTGCGAGTGTGTGCAAATGTGTGCGAGAGTGTGCGAGTGTGGGCGTGCGAGTGTGTGCGAGTGTGTGCGTGTGAGTGTGTGTGTGTGAGTGTGTGTGAGTGTGTGCTAGTGTGCATGAGTGTGTGAGTGTGTGCGAGTGTGCGCGAGTGTGCGTGTGAGTGAGTGAGTGTGTGTGCGAGTGTGTGTGAGTGTGTACGAGTGTGTGTAGGAGTGTGTGCGAGTGTGTGCGATTGTGTGTGTGAGTGTGTAGGACTGTATTTGCAAGTGTGTGCGAGTGTGTTCGAGTGTGTGAGTGTGTGCGAGTGTGTGTGAGTGTGTGCAAGTGTGTGTGAGTGTGTAGGACTGTGTGTGCGAGTGTGTGTGCGAGTGTGTGCGAGTGTGTGTGAGTGTGTGTGAGTGTGTGTAGGAGTGTGTGTGAGTGTGTGCGATTGTGTGTGAGTGTGTAGTACTGTATGTGGGACTGTGTTCGAGTGTGTGTGTGAGCATGTGTGAGTGTGTGCAAGTGTGTGCGTGTGAGTGTATGTGTGCGAGTGTGTGTGATTGTGTATGAGTGAGTATGTGCAAGTGTGTTGAGTGTGTTTGTGCAAGTGTGTATGAGTGTGTGTATGCGAGTGTGTGCAAGTGTGTGTGATTGTGTGTGAGTGTGTGTATGAGTGAGTGTGTGCGAGTGTGTGTGAGTGTGTGCGCGAGTGTGTGCGTGAGTGTGTGCGTGCGAGTGTGTGCGAGTGTGTGTAGGAGTGTGTGTGAGTGTGTGCGATTGTGTGTGTGCGAGTGTGTGTGAGTGTGTGCGAGTGTGTGTGTGCGAGTGTGTGCATGCGAGTGTGTGTGCGAGAGTGTGCGAGTGTGTGCGAGTGTGTGCATATGTGCCCGAGTGTGCACGAGTGAGTGTGTGCGAGTGTGTGCGAGTGTGTGTGAGTGTGTGCATGTGAGTGTGTGCGAGCGTGTGCGAGTGTGTGTGAGTGTGTGTGCGAGTGTGTGTGCGAGAGTGTGCGAGTGTGTGCGAGTGTGTGCAAATGTGCCCGAGTGTGCACGAGTGAGTGGGTGCGAGTGTGTGCGAGTGTGTGTGCGAACGTGTGCGAGTGTGTGTGCATGTGTGTGCGAGTGTGTGGAAGTGTGTATGAGTGTGCGTGCGAGTGTGTGCAAGTGTGTGCGAGTGTGTGCGAGTGTGTGTGTGCAAGTATGTGTGAGAGTGTGTGCGAGTGTGTGTATGAGTGTGTGTGCGATTGTGCATAAGTGTGTGCGATTGTGTGTGAGTGTGTGTGCTAGTGTGTGTGTGCGAGTGTGTTCGATTGTGTGAGTGTGAGTGAGTGTGTACGAGTGTGTGCGAGTGTGTGCCAGTGTGTGCGAGTGTGTGTGAGTGTGTGCGAGTGTGTGCGATTGTGTGTGTGAGTGTGTAGGACTGTATGTGCGAGTGTGTGTGAGTGTGTGTGTGAAAGTGTGTGCGAGTGTGTGCGAGTGTGTGCAAGTGTGTGCGAGTGAGTGTGTGCGAGTGTGTGTGAGTGTGTGCGAGTGTGAGCGAGTGTGTGAGTGCGAGTGTGTCCGAATGTGTGCGAGTGTGTGCGTGCGAGTGTGCGCGAGTGTGCACGAGTGTGTGCATGTAAGTGTGTGCGTGCGAGTGTGTGCGAGTGTGCTTGAGTGAATGGGTGAGAGTGTGTGCAAGTGTGTGTGAGTGTGTGCGAGTAAGTGTGTGTGAGTGTGTATGAGTGAGTGTGTGTGAGTGTGTGTGTGCGAGTTTGTGTGCGAGTGTGTGCGTGTGTGTGCGAGTGCGTGCGAGTACGCGCAAATGTGTGCGAGTGTGGGCGTGCGAGTGTGTGCTAGTGTGCGCGAGTGTGCGAGTGTGTGTGAGTAAGTGTGTGTGTAAGTGTGTGCGAGTGTGTTCGAGTGTGTGCAATTGTGTGCGAGTGTGTATGAGTGTATGTGCGAGTGTGTGCGCGAGTGTGTGTTTTAGAGTGTGTGCAATTGTGTGCGTGTGAGTGTGTGCATGAGTCTGTGCGTGCGAGTGTGCTCGAGTGAGTGGGTGCGTGTAAGTGTGTGCGTGCGAGTGTGTGCGAATGTGTGCGAGTGTGTGCGAGTGTGTGCGAGTGTGTGCGTGCGAGTGCGAGTGAGTGCGAGTGTGTGCAAATGTGTGCGAGAGTGTGCGAGTGTGGGCGTGTGAGTGTGCGCGAGTGTGTGCGTGTGAGTGTGTGTGTGTGAGTGTGAGTGTGTGCTAGTGTGCATGAGTGTGTGAGTGTGTGCGAGTGTGCGCGAGTGTGCGTGTGAGTGAGTGAGTGTGTGTGCGAGTGTGTGCGATTGTGTACGAGTGTGTGTAGGAGTGTGTGCGAGTGTGTGCGATTGTGTGTGTGAGTGTGTAGGACTGTATGTGCAAGTGTGTGCGAGTGTGTTCGAGTGTGTGAGTGTGTGCGAGTGTGTGTGAGTGTGTGTGAGTGTGTGCAAGTGTGTGTGAGTGTGTAGGACTGTGTGTGCGAGTGTGTGCGAGTGTGTGTGAGTGTGTGTAGGAGTGTGTGTGAGTGTGTGCGATTGTGTGTGTGAATGTGTAGTACTGTATGTGCGACTGTGTTCGAGTGTGTGTGTGCGAGTGTGTGAGCATGTGTGAGTGTGTGCAAGTGTGTGCGTGTGAGTGTATGTGTGCGAGTGTGTGTGATTGTGTATGAGTGAGTGTGTGCAAGTGTGTTTGAGTGTGTTTGTGCAAGTGTGTATGAGTGTGTGTATGCGAGTGTGTGCAAGTGTGTGTGATTGTGTGTGAGTGTGTGTATGAGTGAGTGTGTGCGAGTGTGTGTGAGTGTGTGTGCGTGAGTGTGTGCGTGCGAGTGTGTGCGAGTGTGTGTAGGAGTGTGTGTGAGTGTGTGCGATTGTGTGTGTGCGAGTGTGTGTGAGTGTGTGCGAGTGTGTGTGTGCGAGTGTGTGCGTGCGAGTGTGTGTGCGAGAGTGTGCGAGTGTGTGCGAGTGTGTGCATATGTGCCCGAGTGTGCACGAGTGAGTGTGTGCGAGTGTGTGCGAGTGTGTGTTTGTGTGTGCATGTGAGTGTGTGCGAGCGTGTGCGAGTGTGTGTGAGTGTGTGTGCGAGTGTGTGTGCGAGTGTGTGTGCGAGAGTGTGCGAGTGTGTGCGAGTGTGTGCAAATGTGCCCGAGTGTGCACGAGTGAGTGGGTGCGAGTGTGTGCGAGTGTGTGTGCGAACGTGTGCGAGTGTGTGTGCATGTGTGTGCGAGTGTGTGCGTGTGTGTATGAGTGTGCGTGCGAGTGTGTGCAAGTGTGTGCGAGTGTGTGCGAGTGTGTGTGTGCAAGTATGTGTGAGAGTGTGTGCGAGTGTGTGTATGAGTGTGTGTGCGATTGTGCATAAGTGTGTGCGATTGTGTGTGAGTGTGTGTGCTAGTGTGTGTGTGCGAGTGTGTTCGATTGTGTGAGTGTGAGTGAGTGTGTACGAGTGTGTGCCAGTGTGTGCCAGTGTGCGCGAATGTGTGTGCGAGTGTGTGTGAGTGTGTGTGCGAGTGTGTGCGAGTGTGTGCGATTGTGTGTGTGAGTGTGTAGGACTGTATGTGTGAGTGTGTGTGTGAAAGTGTGTGCGAGTGTGTGCGAGTGAGTGTGTGCGACTGTGTGCGAGTGTGTGCGAGTGTGTGCGAGTGTGTGAGTGCGAGTGTGTCCGAATGTGTGCGAGTGTGTGCGTGCGAGTGTGCGCGAGTGTGCACGAGTGTGTGCATGTAAGTGTGTGCGTGCGAGTGTGTGCGAGTGTGCTTGAGTGAATGGGTGAGAGTGTGTGCAAGTGTGTGTGAGTGTGTGCGAGTAAGTGTGTGTGAGTGTGTATGAGTGAGTGTGTGTGAGTGTGTGTGTGCGAGTTTGTGTGCGAGTGTGTGCGTGTGTGTGCGAGTGCGTGCGAGTACGCGCAAATGTGTGCGAGTGTGTGCTAGTGTGCGCGAGTGTGCGAGTGTGCGTGAGTAAGTGTGTGCGAGTGTGTTCGAGTGTGTGCAATTGTGTGCGAGTGTGTATGAGTGTATGTGCGAGTGTGTGCGCGAGTGTGTGTTTTAGAGTGTGTGCAATTGTGTGCGTGTGAGTGTGTGCATGAGTCTGTGCGTGCGAGTGTGCTCGAGTGAGTGGGTGCGTGTAAGTGTGTGCGTGCGAATGTGTGTGAATGTGTGCGAGTGTGTGCGAGTGTGTGCGAGCAAGTGTTTGCGTGCGAGTGTGTGCGAGTGTGTGCAAGTGTGTGAGTGTGTGCGAGTGTGTGTGCGAGTGTGTGCGAGTGTGTGCAAATGTGCCCGAGTGTGTGCGAGTGGGTGCGAGTGTGTGTGAGTGTGTATGAGTGAGTGTGTGCGTGTGTGCGAGTTTGTCTGCGAGTGAGTGTGTGCGAATGTGTGCGAGTGTGTTTTTGAGTGTGTGTGCGAGTGTGTGCGTGAGAGTGTGTGCGAGTGTGTGCGAGTTTGTGTGCGAGTGTGTGCGATTGTGTGTGTGAGTGTGTAGGACTGTATGTGCGAGTGTGTGCGAGTGTGTATGAGTGTGTGTGTGAGTGTGTGCAAGTGTGTGCGAGTGAGTGTGTGTGAGTGTGTGTGCGAGTGTGTGTGCGAGTGTGTGCGAGTGTGTGCGATTGTGTGTGAGAGTGTGTAGGACTGTATGTGCGAGTGTGTACGAGTGTGTATGAGTGTGTGTGTGAGTGTGTGCAATTGTGTGCAAGTGTGTGCGAGTGAGTGTGTGTGAGTGTGTGTGCGAGTGTGTGCATGCGAGTGTGTGCATGCGATTGTGCACGAGTGTGCACGAGTGTGTGCGTGTAAGTGTGTACGTGCGAGTGTGTGCGAGTGTGCTCGAGTGAATGGGTGCGAGTGTGTCCGAGTGTGTGTGAGTGTGTGCGAGTGAGTGTGTGTGAGTGAGTGTGTGTGAGTGTGCGAGTTTGTGTGCGAGTGTGTGTGAGTGAGTGTGTGCGAGTGTGTGCGATTGTGTGTGAGTGTGTGCGAGTGTGTGCGAGTGTGTGTGAGTGTGTGTGCGAATGTGTGTGTGAGTGTGTGTGCGAATGTGTGTGCGAGTGTGTATGAGTGTATGCAAGTGAGTGAGAGTGTGTGTGAGTGTGTGTGTGCGCGAGTGTGTGCAAGTGTGTGCGAGAGTGTGCAAGTGTGTGCGAGTGTGTGTGTGCGAGTGTGTGTGCAATTGTGTATGAGTGTGTGCGAGTGTGTGTGCGTTTGTGCGAGTGTGTGCGTGTGCGTGTGAGTGCAAGTGTGCGCGAGTGTGGGCGTGCGAGTGTGTGCTAGTGTGCGCGAGTGTGTGAGTGTGTGCGAGTGTGCATGAGTAAGTGTGTGTGAGTGTGTGCGAGTGTTGCCGAGTGTGTGTGTGAGTGTGTAGGACTGTGTGTGCGAGTGTGTGTGTGAGTGTGTGTGTACGAGTGTGTGCAATTTTGTGCGAGTGTGTGTGTGCGAGTGCGTATGAGTAAGTGTGTGCGAATGTGTGCGAGTGTGTGCGATTGTGTGTGTGAGTGTGTAGGACTGTACGTGCGAGTGTGTGCGAGTGTGTGTGTGAGTGTGTGTGAGTGTGTGTGCGAGTGTGTGCGTGCGAGTGTGTGCGACTGTGTGCGAGTGTGTGAGTGCGAGTGTGTGCGAGTGTGTACGTGCGAGTGTGCACGAGTGTGCACGAGTGTGTGCGTATAAGTGTGTGCGTGCGAGTTTGTGCGAGTGTGCTCGAGTGAATGGGTGCGAGTGTGTGTGAGTGAGTGTGTGTGAGTGAGTGTGTGTGAGTGTGTATAAGTGAGTGTGTGTGAGTGTGTGCGAGTGAGTGTGTGTGTGTGAGTGTGTGTGAGTGTGTGCGAGTTTGTGTGCGAGTGTGTGCGAGTGAGTGTGTGCGAGTGTGTGCGATTGTGTGTGAGTGTGTGCGAGTGTGTGCGAGTGTGTGCGAGTGTGTGCGAGTGTGTGCGTGTGAGTGCGTGCGAGTGTGTGCAAGTGTGTGCGAGTGTGTGAGTGTGTGCGCGAATGTGTGTGCGAGTGTGTATGTGCGAGTGTGTGCAAGTGTGTGAGAGTGTGTGTGAGTGTGTGTGTGCGAGTGTGTGCGAGTGAGTGTGTGCGAGTGTGTGCGAGAGTGTTCAAGTGTGTGCGAGTGTGTGTGTGCGAGTGTGTGTGCAATTGTGTATGAGTGTGTGCGCGTTTGTGCGAGTGTGTGCGTGTGTGTGTGAGTGCGTGTGAGTGAGTGCAAGTGTGTGCAAATGTGTGCGCGAGTGTGGGCGTGCGAGTGTGTGCTAGTGTGCGCGAGTGTGTGAGTGTGTGCGAGTGTGCATGAGTAAGTGTGTGTGCGAGTGTTGCCGAGTGTGTGTGTGAGTGTGTAGGACTGTGTGTGCGAGTGTGTGTGTGAGTGTGTGTGTACGAGTGTGTGCAATTTTGTGCGAGTGTGTGTGTGCGAGTGCGTATGAGTAAGTGTGTGCAAATGTGTGCGAGTGTGTGCGAGTGTGTGTGCGAGTGTGTGCGTGCGACTGTGTGTGTGTGACTGTGTGCGAGTGTTTGCGAGTGTTTGCGTGTGTGTGCGAGTGTGTGTGCGTGTGTACGAGTCTGTGCGAGTGTGTGGGTGCGAGTGTGTGCAAGTGTGTGAGTGTGTGTGTGAGTGTGTGTGAATGTGTGCGAGTCTGTGTGTGCGAGTGTGTGTGTGCGATTGTGTGTGTGCGATTGTGTATGAGTGTGTGCGAGTATGTGTGTGAGTGTGTGCGAGTGTGTGCGAGTGTGTGCGTGCGAGTGAGTGCGAGTGTGTGCAAATGTGTGCGAGAGTGTGCGAGTGTGGGCGTGCGAGTGTGTGCGAGTGTGTGCGTGTGAGTGTGTGTGTGTGAGTGTGAGTGTGTGCTAGTGTGTGCGAGTGTGTGCGTGTGAGTGCGAGTGTGTGCGAGTGTGTGAGTGTGTGCGCGAATGTGTGTGCGAGTGTGTATGTGCGAGTGTGTGCAAGTGTGTGAGAGTGTGTGTGTGCGAGTGTGTGCGAGTGAGTGTGTGCGAGTGTGTGCGAGAGTGTTCAGGTGTGTGCGAGTGTGTGTGTGCGAGTGTGTGTGCAATTGTGTATGAGTGTGTGCGCGTTTGTGCGAGTGTGTGCGTGTGTGTGTGAGTGCGTGTGAGTGAGTGCAAGTGTGTGCAAATGTGTGCGCGAGTGTGGGCGTGCGAGTGTGTGCTAGTGTGCGCGAGTGTGTGAGTGTGTGCGAGTGTGCATGAGTAAGTGTGTGTGTGAGTGTGTGCGAGTGTTGCCGAGTGTGTGTGTGAGTGTGTAGGACTGTGTGTGCGAGTATGTGTGTGAGTGTGTGTGTACGAGTGTGTGCAATTTTGTGCGAGTGTGTGTGTGCGAGTGCGTATGAGTAAGTGTGTGCAAATGTGTGCGAGTGTGTGCGAGTGTGTGCGAGTGTGTGTGCGAGTGTGTGTGCGAGTGTGTGCGTGCGACTGTGTGTGTGTGACTGTGTGCGAGTGTGTGCGAGTGTTTGCGTGTGTGTGCGAGTGTGTGTGCGTGTGTACGAGTCTGTGCGAGTGTGTGGGTGCGAGTGTGTGCAAGTGTGTGAGTGTGTGTGTGAGTGTGTGTGAATGTGTGCGAGTCTGTGTGTGCGAGTGTGTGTGTGCGATTGTGTGTGTGCGATTGTGTATGAGTGTGTGCGAGTATGTGTGTGAGTGTGTGCGAGTGTGTGCGAGTGTGTGCGTGCGAGTGAGTGCGAGTGTGTGCAAATGTGTGCGAGAGTGTGCGAGTGTGGGCGTGCGAGTGTGTGCGAGTGTGTGCGTGTGAGTGTGTGTGTGTGAGTGTGTGTGAGTGTGTGCTAGTGTGCATGAGTGTGTGAGTGTGTGCGAGTGTGCGCGAGTGTGCGTGTGAGTGAGTGAGTGTGTGTGCGAGTGTGTGTGAGTGTGTACGAGTGTGTGTAGGAGTGTGTGCGAGTGTGTGCGATTGTGTGTGTGAGTGTGTAGGACTGTATGTGCAAGTGTGTGCGAGTGTGTTCGAGTGTGTGAGTGTGTGTGAGTGTGTGCAAGTGTGTGTGAGTGTGTAGGACTGTGTGTGCGAGTGTGTGTGCGAGTGTGTGCGAGTGTGTGTGAGTGTGTGTGAGTGTGTGTAGGAGTGTGTGTGAGTGTGTGCGATTGTGTGTGAGTGTGTAGTACTGTATGTGCGACTGTGTTCGAGTGTGTGTGTGAGCATGTGTGAGTGTGTGCAAGTGTGTGCGTGTGAGTGTATGTGTGCGATTTTGTGTGATTGTGTATGAGTGAGTATGTGCAAGTGTGTTGAGTGTGTTTGTGCAAGTGTGTATGAGTGTGTGTATGCGAGTGTGTGCAAGTGTGTGTGATTGTGTGTGAGTGTGTGTATGAGTGAGTGTGTGCGAGTGTGTGTGAGTGTGTGCGCGAGTGTGTGCGTGAGTGTGTGCGTGCGAGTGTGTGCAAGTGTGTGTAGGAGTGTGTGTGAGTGTGTGCGATTGTGTGTGTGCGAGTGTGTGTGAGTGTGTGCGAGTGTGTGTGTGCGAGTGTGTGCGTGCGAGTGTGTGTGCGAGAGTGTGCGAGTGTGTGCGAGTGTGTGCATATGTGCCCGAGTGTGCACGAGTGAGTGTGTGCGAGTGTGTGCGAGTGTGTGTGAGTGTGTGCATGTGAGTGTGTGCGAGCGTGTGCGAGTGTGTGTGAGTGTGTGTGCGAGTGTGTGTGCGAGAGTGTGCGAGTGTGTGCGAGTGTGTGCAAATGTGCCCGAGTGTGCACGAGTGAGTGGGTGCGAGTGTGTGCGAGTGTGTGTGCGAGTGTGTGCGAGTGTGTGTGCATGTGTGTGCGAGTGTGTGGAAGTGTGTATGAGTGTGCGTGCGAGTGTGTGCAAGTGTGTGCGAGTGTGTGCGAGTGTGTGTGTGCAAGTATGTGTGAGAGTGTGTGCGAGTGTGTGTATGAGTGTGTGTGCGATTGTGCATAAGTGTGTGCGATTGTGTGTGAGTGTGTGTGCTAGTGTGTGTGTGCGAGTGTGTTCGATTGTGTGAGTGTGAGTGAGTGTGTACGAGTGTGTGCGAGTGTGTGCCAGTGTGTGCGAGTGTGTGTGAGTGTGTGCGAGTGTGTGCGATTGTGTGTGTGAGTGTGTAGGACTGTATGTGCGAGTGTGTGTGAGTGTGTGTGTGAAAGTGTGTGCGAGTGTGTGCGAGTGTGTGCAAGTGTGTGCGAGTGAGTGTGTGCGAGTGTGTGTGAGTGTGTGCGAGTGTGAGCGAGTGTGTGAGTGCGAGTGTGTCCGAATGTGTGCGAGTGTGTGCGTGCGAGTGTGCGCGAGTGTGCACGAGTGTGTGCATGTAAGTGTGTGCGTGCGAGTGTGTGCGAGTGTGCTTGAGTGAATGGGTGAGAGTGTGTGCAAGTGTGTGTGAGTGTGTGCGAGTAAGTGTGTGTGAGTGTGTATGAGTGAGTGTGTGTGAGTGTGTGTGTGCGAGTTTGTGTGCGAGTGTGTGCGTGTGTGTGCGAGTGCGTGCGAGTACGCGCAAATGTGTGCGAGTGTGGGCGTGCGAGTGTGTGCTAGTGTGCGCGAGTGTGCGAGTGTGCGTGAGTAAGTGTGTGTGTAAGTGTGTGCGAGTGTGTTCGAGTGTGTGCAATTGTGTGCGAGTGTGTATGAGTGTATGTGCGAGTGTGTGCGCGAGTGTGTGTTTTAGAGTGTGTGCAATTGTGTGCGTGTGAGTGTGTGCATGAGTCTGTGCGTGCGAGTGTGCTCGAGTGAGTGGGTGCGTGTAAGTGTGTGCGTGCGAGTGTGTGCGAATGTGTGCGAGTGTGTGCGAGTGTGTGCGAGTGTGTGCGTGCGAGTGCGAGTGAGTGCGAGTGTGTGCAAATGTGTGCGAGAGTGTGCGAGTGTGGGCGTGTGAGTGTGCGCGAGTGTGTGCGTGTGAGTGTGTGTGTGTGAGTGTGAGTGTGTGCTAGTGTGCATGAGTGTGTGAGTGTGTGCGAGTGTGCGCGAGTGTGCGTGTGAGTGAGTGAGTGTGTGTGCGAGTGTGTGCGAGTGTGTACGAGTGTGTGTAGGAGTGTGTGCGAGTGTGTGCGATTGTGTGTGTGAGTGTGTAGGACTGTATGTGCAAGTGTGTTCGAGTGTGTGAGTGTGTGCGAGTGTGTGCGAGTGTGTGTGAGTGTGTGCAAGTGTGTGTGAGTGTGTAGGACTGTGTGTGCGAGTGTGTGCGAGTGTGTGTGAGTGTGTGTGAGTGTGTGTAGGAGTGTGTGTGAGTGTGTGCGATTGTGTGTGTGAATGTGTAGTACTGTATGTGCGACTGTGTTCGAGTGTGTGTGTGCGAGTGTGTGAGCATGTGTGAGTGTGTGCAAGTGTGTGCGTGTGAGTGTATGTGTGCGAGTGTGTGTGATTGTGTATGAGTGAGTGTGTGCAAGTGTGTTTGAGTGTGTTTGTGCAAGTGTGTATGAGTGTGTGTATGCGAGTGTGTGCAAGTGTGTGTGATTGTGTGTGAGTGTGTGTATGAGTGAGTGTGTGCGAGTGTGTGTGAGTGTGTGTGCGTGAGTGTGTGCGTGCGAGTGTGTGCGAGTGTGTGTAGGAGTGTGTGTGAGTGTGTGCGATTGTGTGTGTGCGAGTGTGTGTGAGTGTGTGCGAGTGTGTGTGTGCGAGTGTGTGCGTGCGAGTGTGTGTGCGAGAGTGTGCGAGTGTGTGCGAGTGTGTGCATATGTGCCCGAGTGTGCACGAGTGAGTGTGTGTGAGTGTGTGCATGTGAGTGTGTGCGAGCGTGTGCGAGTGTGTGTGAGTGTGTGTGCGAGTGTGTGTGCGAGTGTGTGTGCGAGAGTGTGCGAGTGTGTGCGAGTGTGTGCAAATGTGCCCGAGTGTGCACGAGTGAGTGGGTGCGAGTGTGTGCGAGTGTGTGTGCGAACGTGTGCGAGTGTGTGTGCATGTGTGTGCGAGCGTGTGCGAGTGTGTATGAGTGTGCGTGCGAGTGTGTGCAAGTGTGTGCGAGTGTGTGCGAGTGTGTGTGTGCAAGTATGTGTGAGAGTGTGTGCGAGTGTGAGTATGAGTGTGTGTGCGATTGTGCATAAGTGTGTGCGATTGTGTGTGAGTGTGTGTGCTAGTGTGTGTGTGCGAGTGTGTTCGATTGTGTGAGTGTGAGTGAGTGTGTACGAGTGTGTGCCAGTGTGTGCCAGTGTGCGCGAATGTGTGTGCGAGTGTGTGTGAGTGTGTGT
The DNA here is from genome assembly GCF_046119375.1 of Phyllobates terribilis. NCBI lineage: Eukaryota > Metazoa > Chordata > Amphibia > Anura > Dendrobatidae > Phyllobates > Phyllobates terribilis. The sequence continues at coordinate 23,245,551 of NW_027362776.1, forward strand.
GCGAGTGTGTGCGAGTGTGTGCGATTGTGTGTGTGAGTGTGTAGGACTGTATGTGCGAGTGTGTGTGAGTGTGTGTGTGAAAGTGTGTGCGAGTGTGTGCAAGTGTGTGCGAGTGAGTGTGTGCGAGTGTGTGCGACTGTGTGCGAGTGTGTGCGAGTGTGTGAGTGCGAGTGTGTCCGAATGTGTGCGAGTGTGTGCGTGCGAGTGTGCGCGAGTGTGCACGAGTGTGTGCATGTAAGTGTGTGCGTGCGAGTGTGTGCGAGTGTGCTTGAGTGAATGGGTGAGAGTGTGTGCAAGTGTGTGTGAGTGTGTGCGAGTAAGTGTGTGTGAGTGTGTATGAGTGAGTGTGTGTGAGTGTGTGTGTGCGAGTTTGTGTGCGAGTGTGTGCGTGTGTGTGCGAGTGCGTGCGAGTACGCGCAAATGTGTGCGAGTGTGTGCTAGTGTGCGCGAGTGTGCGAGTGTGCGTGAGTAAGTGTGTGCGAGTGTGTTCGAGTGTGTGCAATTGTGTGCGAGTGTGTATGAGTGTATGTGCGAGTGTGTGCGCGAGTGTGTGTTTTAGAGTGTGTGCAATTGTGTGCGTGTGAGTGTGTGCATGAGTCTGTGCGTGCGAGTGTGCTCGAGTGAGTGGGTGCGTGTAAGTGTGTGCGTGCGAATGTGTGTGAATGTGTGCGAGTGTGTGCGAGTGTGTGCGAGCAAGTGTTTGCGTGCGAGTGTGTGCGAGTGTGTGCAAGTGTGTGAGTGTGTGCGAGTGTGTGTGCGAGTGTGTGCGAGTGTGTGCAAATGTGCCCGAGTGTGTGCGAGTGGGTGCGAGTGTGTGTGAGTGTGTATGAGTGAGTGTGTGCGTGTGTGCGAGTTTGTCTGCGAATGAGTGTGTGCGAATGTGTGCGAGTGTGTTTTTGAGTGTGTGTGCGAGTGTGTGCGTGAGAGTGTGTGCGAGTGTGTGCGAGTTTGTGTGCGAGTGTGTGCGATTGTGTGTGTGAGTGTGTAGGACTGTATGTGCGAGTGTGTGCGAGTGTGTATGAGTGTGTGTGTGAGTGTGTGCAAGTGTGTGCGAGTGAGTGTGTGTGAGTGTGTGTGCGAGTGTGTGTGCGAGTGTGTGCGAGTGTGTGCGATTGTGTGTGAGAGTGTGTAGGACTGTATGTGCGAGTGTGTACGAGTGTGTATGAGTGTGTGTGTGAGTGTGTGCAATTGTGTGCAAGTGTGTGCGAGTGAGTGTGTGTGAGTGTGTGTGCGAGTGTGTGCATGCGAGTGTGTGCATGCGATTGTGCACGAGTGTGCACGAGTGTGTGCGTGTAAGTGTGTACGTGCGAGTGTGTGCGAGTGTGCTCGAGTGAATGGGTGCGAGTGTGTCCGAGTGTGTGTGAGTGTGTGCGAGTGAGTGTGTGTGAGTGAGTGTGTGTGAGTGTGCGAGTTTGTGTGCGAGTGTGTGTGAGTGAGTGTGTGCGAGTGTGTGCGATTGTGTGTGAGTGTGTGCGAGTGTGTGCGAGTGTGTGTGAGTGTGTGTGCGAATGTGTGTGTGAGTGTGTGTGCGAATGTGTGTGCGAGTGTGTATGAGTGTATGCAAGTGAGTGAGAGTGTGTGTGAGTGTGTGTGTGCGCGAGTGTGTGCAAGTGTGTGCGAGAGTGTGCAAGTGTGTGCGAGTGTGTGTGTGCGAGTGTGTGTGCAATTGTGTATGAGTGTGTGCGAGTGTGTGTGCGTTTGTGCGAGTGTGTGCGTGTGCGTGTGAGTGCAAGTGTGCGCGAGTGTGGGCGTGCGAGTGTGTGCTAGTGTGCGCGAGTGTGTGAGTGTGTGCGAGTGTGCATGAGTAAGTGTGTGTGAGTGTGTGCGAGTGTGCGTGCGAGTGTGCTCGAGTGAGTGGGTGCGTGTAAGTGTGTGCGTGCGAATGTGTGTGAATGTGTGCGAGTGTGTGCGAGTGTGTGCGAGCAAGTGTTTGCGTGCGAGTGTGTGCGAGTGTGTGCAAGTGTGTGAGTGTGTGCGAGTGTGTGTGCGAGTGTGTGCGAGTGTGTGCAAATGTGCCCGAGTGTGTGCGAGTGGGTGCGAGTGTGTGTGAGTGTGTATGAGTGAGTGTGTGCGTGTGTGCGAGTTTGTCTGCGAATGAGTGTGTGCGAATGTGTGCGAGTGTGTTTTTGAGTGTGTGTGCGAGTGTGTGCGTGAGAGTGTGTGCGAGTGTGTGCGAGTTTGTGTGCGAGTGTGTGCGATTGTGTGTGTGAGTGTGTAGGACTGTATGTGCGAGTGTGTGCGAGTGTGTATGAGTGTGTGTGTGAGTGTGTGCAAGTGTGTGCGAGTGAGTGTGTGTGAGTGTGTGTGCGAGTGTGTGTGCGAGTGTGTGCGAGTGTGTGCGATTGTGTGTGAGAGTGTGTAGGACTGTATGTGCGAGTGTGTACGAGTGTGTATGAGTGTGTGTGTGAGTGTGTGCAATTGTGTGCAAGTGTGTGCGAGTGAGTGTGTGTGAGTGTGTGTGCGAGTGTGTGCATGCGAGTGTGTGCATGCGATTGTGCACGAGTGTGCACGAGTGTGTGCGTGTAAGTGTGTACGTGCGAGTGTGTGCGAGTGTGCTCGAGTGAATGGGTGCGAGTGTGTCCGAGTGTGTGTGAGTGTGTGCGAGTGAGTGTGTGTGAGTGAGTGTGTGTGAGTGTGCGAGTTTGTGTGCGAGTGTGTGTGAGTGAGTGTGTGCGAGTGTGTGCGATTGTGTGTGAGTGTGTGCGAGTGTGTGCGAGTGTGTGTGAGTGTGTGTGCGAATGTGTGTGTGAGTGTGTGTGCGAATGTGTGTGCGAGTGTGTATGAGTGTATGCAAGTGAGTGAGAGTGTGTGTGAGTGTGTGTGTGCGCGAGTGTGTGCAAGTGTGTGCGAGAGTGTGCAAGTGTGTGCGAGTGTGTGTGTGCGAGTGTGTGTGCAATTGTGTATGAGTGTGTGCGAGTGTGTGTGCGTTTGTGCGAGTGTGTGCGTGTGCGTGTGAGTGCAAGTGTGCGCGAGTGTGGGCGTGCGAGTGTGTGCTAGTGTGCGCGAGTGTGTGAGTGTGTGCGAGTGTGCATGAGTAAGTGTGTGTGAGTGTGTGCGAGTGTTGCCGAGTGTGTGTGTGAGTGTGTAGGACTGTGTGTGCGAGTGTGTGTGTGAGTGTGTGTGTACGAGTGTGTGCAATTTTGTGCGAGTGTGTGTGTGCGAGTGCGTATGAGTAAGTGTGTGCGAATGTGTGCGAGTGTGTGCGATTGTGTGTGTGAGTGTGTAGGACTGTACGTGCGAGTGTGTGCGAGTGTGTGTGAGTGTGTGTGAGTGTGTGTGCGAGTGTGTGCGTGCGAGTGTGTGCGACTGTGTGCGAGTGTGTGAGTGCGAGTGTGTGCGAGTGTGTACGTGCGAGTGTGCACGAGTGTGCACGAGTGTGTGCGTATAAGTGTGTGCGTGCGAGTTTGTGCGAGTGTGCTCGAGTGAATGGGTGCGAGTGTGTGTGAGTGAGTGTGTGTGAGTGAGTGTGTGTGAGTGTGTATAAGTGAGTGTGTGTGAGTGTGTGCGAGTGAGTGTGTGTGTGTGAGTGTGTGTGAGTGTGTGCGAGTTTGTGTGCGAGTGTGTGCGAGTGAGTGTGTGCGAGTGTGTGCGATTGTGTGTGAGTGTGTGCGAGTGTGTGCGAGTGTGTGCGAGTGTGTGCGAGTGTGTGCGTGTGAGTGCGTGCGAGTGTGTGCGAGTGTGCGAGTGTGTGAGTGTGTGCGCGAATGTGTGTGCGAGTGTGTATGTGCGAGTGTGTGCAAGTGTGTGAGAGTGTGTGTGAGTGTGTGTGTGCGAGTGTGTGCGAGTGAGTGTGTGCGAGAGTGTTCAAGTGTGTGCGAGTGTGTGTGTGCGAGTGTGTGTGTGCGAGTGTGTGTGCAATTGTGTATGAGTGTGTGCGCGTTTGTGCGAGTGTGTGCGTGTGTGTGTGAGTGCGTGTGAGTGAGTGCAAGTGTGTGCAAATGTGTGCGCGAGTGTGGGCGTGCGAGTGTGTGCTAGTGTGCGCGAGTGTGTGAGTGTGTGCGAGTGTGCATGAGTAAGTGTGTGTGCGAGTGTTGCCGAGTGTGTGTGTGAGTGTGTAGGACTGTGTGTGCGAGTGTGTGTGTGAGTGTGTGTGTACGAGTGTGTGCAATTTTGTGCGAGTGTGTGTGTGCGAGTGCGTATGAGTAAGTGTGTGCAAATGTGTGCGAGTGTGTGCGAGTGTGTGTGCGAGTGTGTGCGTGCGACTGTGTGTGTGTGACTGTGTGCGAGTGTTTGCGAGTGTTTGCGTGTGTGTGCGAGTGTGTGTGCGTGTGTACGAGTCTGTGCGAGTGTGTGGGTGCGAGTGTGTGCAAGTGTGTGAGTGTGTGTGTGAGTGTGTGTGAATGTGTGCGAGTCTGTGTGTGCGAGTGTGTGTGTGCGATTGTGTGTGTGCGATTGTGTATGAGTGTGTGCGAGTATGTGTGTGAGTGTGTGCGAGTGTGTGCGAGTGTGTGCGTGCGAGTGAGTGCGAGTGTGTGCAAATGTGTGCGAGAGTGTGCGAGTGTGGGCGTGCGAGTGTGTGCGAGTGTGTGCGTGTGAGTGTGTGTGTGTGAGTGTGAGTGTGTGCTAGTGTGTGCGAGTGTGTGCGTGTGAGTGCGAGTGTGTGCGAGTGTGTGAGTGTGTGCGCGAATGTGTGTGCGAGTGTGTATGTGCGAGTGTGTGCAAGTGTGTGAGAGTGTGTGTGTGCGAGTGTGTGCGAGTGAGTGTGTGCGAGTGTGTGCGAGAGTGTTCAGGTGTGTGCGAGTGTGTGTGTGCGAGTGTGTGTGCAATTGTGTATGAGTGTGTGCGCGTTTGTGCGAGTGTGTGCGTGTGTGTGTGAGTGCGTGTGAGTGAGTGCAAGTGTGTGCAAATGTGTGCGCGAGTGTGGGCGTGCGAGTGTGTGCTAGTGTGCGCGAGTGTGTGAGTGTGTGCGAGTGTGCATGAGTAAGTGTGTGTGTGAGTGTGTGCGAGTGTTGCCGAGTGTGTGTGTGAGTGTGTAGGACTGTGTGTGCGAGTATGTGTGTGAGTGTGTGTGTACGAGTGTGTGCAATTTTGTGCGAGTGTGTGTGTGCGAGTGCGTATGAGTAAGTGTGTGCAAATGTGTGCGAGTGTGTGCGAGTGTGTGCGAGTGTGTGTGCGAGTGTGTGTGCGAGTGTGTGCGTGCGACTGTGTGTGTGTGACTGTGTGCGAGTGTGTGCGAGTGTTTGCGTGTGTGTGCGAGTGTGTGTGCGTGTGTACGAGTCTGTGCGAGTGTGTGGGTGCGAGTGTGTGCAAGTGTGTGAGTGTGTGTGTGAGTGTGTGTGAATGTGTGCGAGTCTGTGTGTGCGAGTGTGTGTGTGCGATTGTGTGTGTGCGATTGTGTATGAGTGTGTGCGAGTATGTGTGTGAGTGTGTGCGAGTGTGTGCGAGTGTGTGCGTGCGAGTGAGTGCGAGTGTGTGCAAATGTGTGCGAGAGTGTGCGAGTGTGGGCGTGCGAGTGTGTGCGAGTGTGTGCGTGTGAGTGTGTGTGTGTGAGTGTGTGTGAGTGTGTGCTAGTGTGCATGAGTGTGTGAGTGTGTGCGAGTGTGCGCGAGTGTGCGTGTGAGTGAGTGAGTGTGTGTGCGAGTGTGTGTGAGTGTGTACGAGTGTGTGTAGGAGTGTGTGCGAGTGTGTGCGATTGTGTGTGTGAGTGTGTAGGACTGTATGTGCAAGTGTGTGCGAGTGTGTTCGAGTGTGTGAGTGTGTGTGAGTGTGTGCAAGTGTGTGTGAGTGTGTAGGACTGTGTGTGCGAGTGTGTGTGCGAGTGTGTGCGAGTGTGTGTGAGTGTGTGTGAGTGTGTGTAGGAGTGTGTGTGAGTGTGTGCGATTGTGTGTGAGTGTGTAGTACTGTATGTGCGACTGTGTTCGAGTGTGTGTGTGAGCATGTGTGAGTGTGTGCAAGTGTGTGCGTGTGAGTGTATGTGTGCGATTTTGTGTGATTGTGTATGAGTGAGTATGTGCAAGTGTGTTGAGTGTGTTTGTGCAAGTGTGTATGAGTGTGTGTATGCGAGTGTGTGCAAGTGTGTGTGATTGTGTGTGAGTGTGTGTATGAGTGAGTGTGTGCGAGTGTGTGTGAGTGTGTGCGCGAGTGTGTGCGTGAGTGTGTGCGTGCGAGTGTGTGCAAGTGTGTGTAGGAGTGTGTGTGAGTGTGTGCGATTGTGTGTGTGCGAGTGTGTGTGAGTGTGTGCGAGTGTGTGTGTGCGAGTGTGTGCGTGCGAGTGTGTGTGCGAGAGTGTGCGAGTGTGTGCGAGTGTGTGCATATGTGCCCGAGTGTGCACGAGTGTGTGCGAGTGTGTGCGAGTGTGTGTGAGTGTGTGCATGTGAGTGTGTGCGAGCGTGTGCGAGTGTGTGTGAGTGTGTGTGCGAGTGTGTGTGCGAGAGTGTGCGAGTGTGTGCGAGTGTGTGCAAATGTGCCCGAGTGTGCACGAGTGAGTGGGTGCGAGTGTGTGCGAGTGTGTGTGCGAGTGTGTGCGAGTGTGTGTGCATGTGTGTGCGAGTGTGTGGAAGTGTGTATGAGTGTGCGTGCGAGTGTGTGCAAGTGTGTGCGAGTGTGTGCGAGTGTGTGTGTGCAAGTATGTGTGAGAGTGTGTGCGAGTGTGTGTATGAGTGTGTGTGCGATTGTGCATAAGTGTGTGCGATTGTGTGTGAGTGTGTGTGCTAGTGTGTGTGTGCGAGTGTGTTCGATTGTGTGAGTGTGAGTGAGTGTGTACGAGTGTGTGCGAGTGTGTGCCAGTGTGTGCGAGTGTGTGTGAGTGTGTGCGAGTGTGTGCGATTGTGTGTGTGAGTGTGTAGGACTGTATGTGCGAGTGTGTGTGAGTGTGTGTGTGAAAGTGTGTGCGAGTGTGTGCGAGTGTGTGCAAGTGTGTGCGAGTGAGTGTGTGCGAGTGTGTGTGAGTGTGTGCGAGTGTGAGCGAGTGTGTGAGTGCGAGTGTGTCCGAATGTGTGCGAGTGTGTGCGTGCGAGTGTGCGCGAGTGTGCACGAGTGTGTGCATGTAAGTGTGTGCGTGCGAGTGTGTGCGAGTGTGCTTGAGTGAATGGGTGAGAGTGTGTGCAAGTGTGTGTGAGTGTGTGCGAGTAAGTGTGTGTGAGTGTGTATGAGTGAGTGTGTGTGAGTGTGTGTGTGCGAGTTTGTGTGCGAGTGTGTGCGTGTGTGTGCGAGTGCGTGCGAGTACGCGCAAATGTGTGCGAGTGTGGGCGTGCGAGTGTGTGCTAGTGTGCGCGAGTGTGCGAGTGTGCGTGAGTAAGTGTGTGTGTAAGTGTGTGCGAGTGTGTTCGAGTGTGTGCAATTGTGTGCGAGTGTGTATGAGTGTATGTGCGAGTGTGTGCGCGAGTGTGTGTTTTAGAGTGTGTGCAATTGTGTGCGTGTGAGTGTGTGCATGAGTCTGTGCGTGCGAGTGTGCTCGAGTGAGTGGGTGCGTGTAAGTGTGTGCGTGCGAGTGTGTGCGAATGTGTGCGAGTGTGTGCGAGTGTGTGCGAGTGTGTGCGTGCGAGTGCGAGTGAGTGCGAGTGTGTGCAAATGTGTGCGAGAGTGTGCGAGTGTGGGCGTGTGAGTGTGCGCGAGTGTGTGCGTGTGAGTGTGTGTGTGTGAGTGTGAGTGTGTGCTAGTGTGCATGAGTGTGTGAGTGTGTGCGAGTGTGCGCGAGTGTGCGTGTGAGTGAGTGAGTGTGTGTGCGAGTGTGTGCGAGTGTGTACGAGTGTGTGTAGGAGTGTGTGCGAGTGTGTGCGATTGTGTGTGTGAGTGTGTAGGACTGTATGTGCAAGTGTGTTCGAGTGTGTGAGTGTGTGCGAGTGTGTGCGAGTGTGTGTGAGTGTGTGCAAGTGTGTGTGAGTGTGTAGGACTGTGTGTGCGAGTGTGTGCGAGTGTGTGTGAGTGTGTGTGAGTGTGTGTAGGAGTGTGTGTGAGTGTGTGCGATTGTGTGTGTGAATGTGTAGTACTGTATGTGCGACTGTGTTCGAGTGTGTGTGTGCGAGTGTGTGAGCATGTGTGAGTGTGTGCAAGTGTGTGCGTGTGAGTGTATGTGTGCGAGTGTGTGTGATTGTGTATGAGTGAGTGTGTGCAAGTGTGTTTGAGTGTGTTTGTGCAAGTGTGTATGAGTGTGTGTATGCGAGTGTGTGCAAGTGTGTGTGATTGTGTGTGAGTGTGTGTATGAGTGAGTGTGTGCGAGTGTGTGTGAGTGTGTGTGCGTGAGTGTGTGCGTGCGAGTGTGTGCGAGTGTGTGTAGGAGTGTGTGTGAGTGTGTGCGATTGTGTGTGTGCGAGTGTGTGTGAGTGTGTGCGAGTGTGTGTGTGCGAGTGTGTGCGTGCGAGTGTGTGTGCGAGAGTGTGCGAGTGTGTGCGAGTGTGTGCATATGTGCCCGAGTGTGCACGAGTGAGTGTGTGTGAGTGTGTGCATGTGAGTGTGTGCGAGCGTGTGCGAGTGTGTGTGAGTGTGTGTGCGAGTGTGTGTGCGAGTGTGTGTGCGAGAGTGTGCGAGTGTGTGCGAGTGTGTGCAAATGTGCCCGAGTGTGCACGAGTGAGTGGGTGCGAGTGTGTGCGAGTGTGTGTGCGAACGTGTGCGAGTGTGTGTGCATGTGTGTGCGAGCGTGTGCGAGTGTGTATGAGTGTGCGTGCGAGTGTGTGCAAGTGTGTGCGAGTGTGTGCGAGTGTGTGTGTGCAAGTATGTGTGAGAGTGTGTGCGAGTGTGTGTATGAGTGTGTGTGCGATTGTGCATAAGTGTGTGCGATTGTGTGTGAGTGTGTGTGCTAGTGTGTGTGTGCGAGTGTGTTCGATTGTGTGAGTGTGAGTGAGTGTGTACGAGTGTGTGCCAGTGTGTGCCAGTGTGCGCGAATGTGTGTGCGAGTGTGTGTGAGTGTGTGTGCGAGTGTGTGCGAGTGTGTGCGATTGTGTGTGTGAGTGTGTAGGACTGTATGTGCGAGTGTGTGTGAGTGTGTGTGTGAAAGTGTGTGCGAGTGTGTGCAAGTGTGTGCGAGTGAGTGTGTGCGAGTGTGTGCGACTGTGTGCGAGTGTGTGCGAGTGTGTGAGTGCGAGTGTGTCCGAATGTGTGCGAGTGTGTGCGTGCGAGTGTGCGCGAGTGTGCACGAGTGTGTGCATGTAAGTGTGTGCGTGCGAGTGTGTGCGAGTGTGCTTGAGTGAATGGGTGAGAGTGTGAGTGTGTGCGAGTAAGTGTGTGTGAGTGTGTATGAGTGAGTGTGTGTGAGTGTGTGTGTGCGAGTTTGTGTGCGAGTGTGTGCGTGTGTGTGCGAGTGCGTGCGAGTACGCGCAAATGTGTGCGAGTGTGTGCTAGTGTGCGCGAGTGTGCGAGTGTGCGTGAGTAAGTGTGTGCGAGTGTGTTCGAGTGTGTGCAATTGTGTGCGAGTGTGTATGAGTGTATGTGCGAGTGTGTGCGCGAGTGTGTGTTTTAGAGTGTGTGCAATTGTGTGCGTGTGAGTGTGTGCATGAGTCTGTGCGTGCGAGTGTGCTCGAGTGAGTGGGTGCGTGTAAGTGTGTGCGTGCGAATGTGTGTGAATGTGTGCGAGTGTGTGCGAGTGTGTGCGAGCAAGTGTTTGCGTGCGAGTGTGTGCGAGTGTGTGCAAGTGTGTGAGTGTGTGCGAGTGTGTGTGCGAGTGTGTGCGAGTGTGTGCAAATGTGCCCGAGTGTGTGCGAGTGGGTGCGAGTGTGTGTGAGTGTGTATGAGTGAGTGTGTGCGTGTGTGCGAGTTTGTCTGCGAGTGAGTGTGTGCGAATGTGTGCGAGTGTGTTTTTGAGTGTGTGTGCGAGTGTGTGCGTGAGAGTGTGTGCGAGTGTGTGCGAGTTTGTGTGCGAGTGTGTGCGAGTGTGTGCGATTGTGTGTGTGAGTGTGTAGGACTGTATGTGCGAGTGTGTGCGAGTGTGTATGAGTGTGTGTGTGAGTGTGTGCAAGTGTGTGCGAGTGAGTGTGTGCGAGTGTGTGTGCGAGTGTGTGCGAGTGTGTGCGATTGTGTGTGAGAGTGTGTAGGACTGTATGTGCGAGTGTGTACGAGTGTGTATGAGTGTGTGTGTGAGTGTGTGCAATTGTGTGCAAGTGTGTGCGAGTGAGTGTGTGTGAGTGTGTGTGCGAGTGTGTGCATGCGAGTGTGTGCATGCGATTGTGCACGAGTGTGCACGAGTGTGTGCGTGCAAGTGTGTACGTGCGAGTGTGTGCGAGTGTGCTCGAGTGAATGGGTGCGAGTGTGTCCGAGTGTGTGTGAGTGTGTGCGAGTGAGTGTGTGTGAGTGAGTGTGTGTGAGTGTGCGAGTTTGTGTGCGAGTGTGTGTGAGTGAGTGTGTGTGAGTGTGTGCGATTGTGTGTGAGTGTGTGCGAGTGTGTGCGAGTGTGTGTGAGTGTGTGTGCGAATGTGTGTGTGAGTGTGTGTGCGAATGTGTGTGCGAGTGTGTATGAGTGTATGCAAGTGAGTGAGAGTGTGTGTGAGTGTGTGTGTGCGCGAGTGTGTGCAAGTGTGTGCGAGAGTGTGCAAGTGTGTGCGAGTGTGTGTGCAATTGTGTATGAGTGTGTGCGAGTGTGTGTGCGTTTGTGCGAGTGTGTGCGTGTGTGTGTGCGAGTGCGTGTGAGTGCAAATGTGTGCAAATGTGTGCGCGAGTGTGGGCGTGCGAGTGTGTGCTAGTGTGCGCGAGTGTGTGAGTGTGTGCGAGTGTGCATGAGTAAGTGTGTGTGAGTGTGTGCGAGTGTTGCCGAGTGTGTGTGTGAGTGTGTAGGACTGTGTGTGCGAGTGTGTGTGTGAGTGTGTGTGTACGAGTGTGTGCAATTTTGTGCGAGTGTGTGTGTGCGAGTGCGTATGAGTAAGTTTGTGCGAATGTGTGCGAGTGTGTGCGATTGTGTGTGTGAGTGTGTAGGACTGTACGTGCGAGTGTGTGTGTGAGTGTGTGTGAGTGTGTGTGCGAGTGTGTGCGTGCGAGTGTGTGCGACTGTGTGCGAGTGTGTGCGAGTGTGTGAGTGCGAGTGTGTGCGAATGTGTGCGAGTGTGTACGTGCGAGTGTGCACGAGTGTGCACGAGTGTGTGCGTATAAGTGTGTGCGTGCGAGTTTGTGCGAGTGTGCTCGAGTGAATGGGTGCGAGTGTGTGTGAGTGAGTGTGTGTGAGTGAGTGTGTGTGAGTGTGTATAAGTGAGTGTGTGTGAGTGTGTGCGAGTGAGTGTGTGTGTGTGAGTGTGTGTGAGTGTGTGCGAGTTTGTGTGCGAGTGTGTGCGAGTGAGTGTGTGCGAGTGTGTGCGATTGTGTGTGAGTGTGTGCGAGTGTGTGCGAGTGTGTGCGAGTGTGTGCGAGTGTGTGTGAGTGTGTGCGTGCAAGTGTGTGCGAGTGTGTGAGTGTGTGAGTGTGTGCGCGAATGTGTGTGCGAGTGTGTATGTGCGAGTGTGTGCAAGTGTGTGAGAGTGTGTGTGAGTGTGTGTGTGCGAGTGTGTGCGAGTGAGTGTGTGCGAGTGTGTGCGAGAGTGTTCAAGTGTGTGCGAGTGTGTGTGTGCGAGTGTGTGTGCAATTGTGTATGAGTGTGTGCGCGTTTGTGCGAGTGTGTGCGTGTGTGTGTGAGTGCGTGTGAGTGAGTGCAAGTGTGTGCAAATGTGTGCGCGAGTGTGGGCGTGCGAGTGTGTGCTAGTGTGCGCGAGTGTGTGAGTGTGTGCGAGTGTGCATGAGTAAGTGTGTGTGCGAGTGTTGCCGAGTGTGTGTGTGAGTGTGTAGGACTGTGTGTGCGAGTGAGTGTGTGTGTACGAGTGTGTGCAATTTTGTGCGAGTGTGTGTGTGCGAGTGCGTATGAGTAAGTGTGTGCAAATGTGTGCGAGTGTGTGCGAGTGTGTGTGCGAGTGTGTGCGTGCGACTGTGTGTGTGTGACTGTGTGCGAGTGAGTGTGTGCGAGTGTTTGCGTGTGTGTGCGAGTGTGTGTGCGTGTGTACGAGTCTGTGCGAGTGTGTGGGTGCGAGTGTGTGCAAGTGTGTGAGTGTGTGTGTGAGTGTGTGTGAATGTGTGCGAGTCTGTGTGTGCGAGTGTGTGTGTGCGATTGTGTGTGTGCGATTGTGTATGAGTGTGTGCGAGTATGTGTGTGAGTGTGTGCGAGTGTGTGCGAGTGTGTGCGTGCGAGTGAGTGCGAGTGTGTGCAAATGTGTGCGAGAGTGTGCGAGTGTGGGCGTGCGAGTGTGTGCGAGTGTGTGCGTGTGAGTGTGTGTGTGTGAGTGTGAGTGTGTGCTAGTGTGTGCGAGTGTGTGCGTGTGAGTGCGTGCGAGTGTGTGCAAGTGTGTGCGAGTGTGTGCGAGTGTGTGAGTGTGTGCGCGAATGTGTGTGCGAGTGTGTATGTGCGAGTGTGTGCAAGTGTGTGAGAGTGTGTGTGAGTGTGTGTGTGCGAGTGTGTGCGAGTGAGTGTGTGCGAGTGTGTGCGAGAGTGTTCAAGTGTGTGCGAGTGTGTGTGTGCGAGTGTGTGTGCAATTGTGTATGAGTGTGTGCGCGTTTGTGCGAGTGTGTGCGTGTGTGTGTGAGTGCGTGTGAGTGAGTGCAAGTGTGTGCAAATGTGTGCGCGAGTGTGGGCGTGCGAGTGTGTGCTAGTGTGCGCGAGTGTGTGAGTGTGTGCGAGTGTGCATGAGTAAGTGTGTGTGTGAGTGTGTGCGAGTGTTGCCGAGTGTGTGTGTGAGTGTGTAGGACTGTGTGTGCGAGTATGTGTGTGAGTGTGTGTGTACGAGTGTGTGCAATTTTGTGCGAGTGTGTGTGTGCGAGTGCGTATGAGTAAGTGTGTGCAAATGTGTGCGAGTGTGTGCGAGTGTGTGTGCGAGTGTGTGTGCGAGTGTGTGTGCGAGTGTGTGCGTGCGACTGTGTGTGTGTGACTGTGTGCGAGTGTGTGCGAGTGTTTGCGTGTGTGTGCGAGTGTGTGTGCGTGTGTACGAGTCTGTGCGAGTGTGTGGGTGCGAGTGTGTGCAAGTGTGTGAGTGTGTGTGAGTGTGTGTGAATGTGTGCGAGTCTGTGTGTGCGAGTGTGTGTGTGCGATTGTGTGTGTGCGATTGTGTATGAGTGTGTGCGAGTATGTGTGTGAGTGTGTGCGAGTGTGTGCGTGCGAGTGAGTGCGAGTGTGTGCAAATGTGTGCGAGAGTGTGCGAGTGTGGGCGTGCGAGTGTGTGCGAGTGTGTGCGTGTGAGTGTGTGTGTGTGAGTGTGAGTGTGTGCTAGTGTGCATGAGTGTGTGAGTGTGTGCGAGTGTGCGCGAGTGTGCGTGTGAGTGAGTGAGTGTGTGTGCGAGTGTGTGTGAGTGTGTACGAGTGTGTGTAGGAGTGTGTGCGAGTGTGTGCGATTGTGTGTGTGAGTGTGTAGGACTGTATGTGCAAGTGTGTGCGAGTGTGTTCGAGTGTGTGAGTGTGTGCGAGTGTGTGTGAGTGTGTGCAAGTGTGTGTGAGTGTGTAGGACTGTGTGTGCGAGTGTGTGTGCGAGTGTGTGTGAGTGTGTGTGAGTGTGTGTAGGAGTGTGTGTGAGTGTGTGCGATTGTGTGTGAGTGTGTAGTACTGTATGTGCGACTGTGTTCGAGTGTGTGTGTGCGAGTGTGTGAGCATGTGTGAGTGTGTGCAAGTGTGTGCGTGTGAGTGTATGTGTGCGAGTGTGTGTGATTGTGTATGAGTGAGTGTGTGCAAGTGTGTTGAGTGTGTTTGTGCAAGTGTGTATGAGTGTGTGTATGCGAGTGTGTGCAAGTGTGTGTGATTGTGTGTGAGTGTGTGTATGAGTGAGTGTGTGCGAGTGTGTGTGAGTGTGTGCGAGAGTGTGTGCGTGAGTGTGTGCGTGCGAGTGTGTGCGAGTGTGTGTAGGAGTGTGTGTGAGTGTGTGCGATTGTGTGTGTGCGAGTGTGTGTGAGTGTGTGCGAGTGTGTGTGTGCGAGTGTGTGCGTGCGAGTGTGTGTGCGAGAGTGTGCGAGTGTGTGCGAGTGTGTGCATATGTGCCCGAGTGTGCACGAGTGAGTGTGTGCGAGTGTGTGTGAGTGTGTGCATGTGAGTGTGTGCGAGCGTGTGCGAGTGTGTGTGAGTGTGTGTGCGAGTGTGTGTGCGAGAGTGTGCGAGTGTGTGCGAGTGTGTGCAAATGTGCCCGAGTGTGCACGAGTGAGTGGGTGCGAGTGTGTGCGAGTGTGTGTGCGAACGTGTGCGAGTGTGTGTGCATGTGTGTGCGAGTGTGTGCAAGTGTGTATGAGTGTGCGTGCGAGTGTGTGCAAGTGTGTGCGAGTGTGTGCGAGTGTGTGTGTGCAAGTATGTGTGAGAGTGTGTGCGAGTGTGTGTATGAGTGTGTGTGCGATTGTGCATAAGTGTGTGCGATTGTGTGTGAGTGTGTGTGCTAGTGTGTGTGTGCGAGTGTGTTCGATTGTGTGAGTGTGAGTGAGTGTGTACGAGTGTGTGCGAGTGTGTGCCAGTGTGTGCGAGTGTGTGTGAGTGTGTGCGAGTGTGTGCGATTGTGTGTGTGAGTGTGTAGGACTGTATGTGCGAGTGTGTGTGAGTGTGTGTGTGAAAGTGTGTGCGAGTGTGTGCGAGTGTGTGCAAGTGTGTGCGAGTGAGTGTGTGCGAGTGTGTGCGAGTGTGAGCGAGTGTGTGAGTGCGAGTGTGTCCGAATGTGTGCGAGTGTGTGCGTGCGAGTGTGCGCGAGTGTGCACGAGTGTGTGCATGTAAGTGTGTGCGTGTGAGTGTGTGCGAGTGTGCTTGAGTGAATGGGTGAGAGTGTGTGCAAGTGTGTGTGAATGTGTGCGAGTAAGTGTGTGTGAGTGTGTATGAGTGTGTGTGTGTGAGTTTGTGTGCGAGTGTGTGCGTGTGTGTGCGAGTGCGTGCGAGTACGCCCAAATGTGTGCGAGTGTGGGCGTGCGAGTGTGTGCTAGTGTGCGCGAGTGTGCGAGTGTGCGTGAGTAAGTGTGTGTGTAAGTGTGTGCGAGTGTGTTCGAGTGTGTGCAATTGTGTGCGAGTGTGTATGAGTGTATGTGCGAGTGTGTGCGCGAGTGTGTGTTTTAGAGTGTGTGCAATTGTGTGCGTGTGAGTGTGTGCATGAGTCTGTGCGTGCGAGTGTGCTCGAGTGAGTGGGTGCGTGTAAGTGTGTGCGTGCGAGTGTGTGCGAATGTGTGCGAGTGTGTGCGAGTGTGTGCGAGTGTGTGCGTGCGAGTGCGAGTGAGTGCGAGTGTGTGCAAATGTGTGCGAGAGTGTGCGAGTGTGGGCGTGTGAGCGTGTGTGAGTGTGCGCGAGTGTGTGCGTGTGAGTGTGTGTGTGTGTGAGTGTGAGTGTGTGCTAGTGTGCATGAGTGTGTGAGTGTGTGCGAGTGTGCGCGAGTGTGCGTGTGAGTGAGTGAGTGTGTGTGCGAGTGTGTGCGAGTGTGTACGAGTGTGTGTAGGAGTGTGTGCGAGTGTGTGCGATTGTGTGTGTGAGTGTGTAGGACTGTATGTGCAAGTGTGTGTGAGTGTGTTCGAGTGTGTGAGTGTGTGCGAGTGTGTGCGAGTGTGTGTGAGTGTGTGCAAGTGTGTGTGAGTGTGTAGGACTGTGTGTGCGAGTGTGTGCGAGTGTGTGTGAGTGTGTGTGAGTGTGTGTAGGAGTGTGTGTGAGTGTGTGCGATTGTGTGTGTGAATGTGTAGTACTGTATGTGCGACTGTGTTCGAGTGTGTGTGTGCGAGTGTGTGAGCATGTGTGAGTGTGTGCAAGTGTGTGCGTGTGAGTGTATGTGTGCGAGTGTGTGTGATTGTGTATGAGTGAGTGTGTGCAAGTGTGTTTGAGTGTGTTTGTGCAAGTGTGTATGAGTGTGTGTATGCGAGTGTGTGCAAGTGTGTGTGATTGTGTGTGAGTGTGTGTATGAGTGAGTGTGTGCGAGTGTGTGTGAGTGTGTGTGCGTGAGTGTGTGCGTGCGAGTGTGTGCGAGTGTGTGTAGGAGTGTGTGTGAGTGTGTGCGATTGTGTGTGTGCGAGTGTGTGTGAGTGTGTGCGAGTGTGTGTGTGCAAGTGTGTGCGTGCGAGTGTGTGTGCGAAAGTGTGCGAGTGTGTGCATATGTGCCCGAGTGTGCACGAGTGAGTGTGTGCGAGTGTGTGCGAGTGTGTGCGTGTGAGTGCGTGCGAGTGTGTGCAAGTGTGTGCGAGTGTGTGCGAGTGTGTGAGTGTGTGCGCGAATGTGTGTGCGAGTGTGTATGTGCGAGTGTGTGCAAGTGTGTGAGAGTGTGTGTGAGTGTGTGTGTGCGAGTGTGTGCGAGTGAGTGTGTGCGAGTGTGTGCGAGAGTGTTCAAGTGTGTGCAAGTGTGTGTGTGCGAGTGTGTGTGCAATTGTGTGCGAGTGTGTGTGCGTTTGTGCGAGTGTGTGCGTGTGTGTGTGCGAGTGCGTGTGAGTGCAAATGTGTGCGCGAGTGTGGGCGTGCGAGTGTGTGCTAGTGTGCGCGAGTGTGTGAGTGTGTGCGAGTGTGCATGAGTAAGTGTGTGTGTGAGTGTGTGTGCGAGTGTGTGCGAGTGTGTGTGAGTGTGTGTGAGTGTGTGTAGGAGTGTGTGTGAGTGTGTGCGATTGTGTGTGTGAATGTGTAGTACTGTATGTGCGACTGTGTTCGAGTGTGTGTGTGCGAGTGTGTGAGCATGTGTGAGTGTGTGCAAGTGTGTGCGTGTGAGTGTATGTGTGCGAGTGTGTGTGATTGTGTATGAGTGAGTGTGTGCAAGTGTGTTTGAGTGTGTTTGTGCAAGTGTGTATGAGTGTGTGTATGCGAGTGTGTGCAAGTGTGTGTGATTGTGTGTGAGTGTGTGTATGAGTGAGTGTGTGCGAGTGTGTGTGAGTGTGTGTGCGTGAGTGTGTGCATGCGAGTGTGTGCGAGTGTGTGTAGGAGTGTGTGTGAGTGTGTGCGAGTGTGTGTGAGTGTGTGCGAGTGTGTGTGTGCGAGTGTGTGCGTGCGAGTGTGTGTGCGAGAGTGTGCGAGTGTGTGCGAGTGTGTGCATATGTGCCCGAGTGTGCACGAGTGAGTGTGTGCGAGTGTATGCGAGTGTGTGCGAGTGTGTGCGTGTGAGTGCGTGCGAGTGTGTGCAAGTGTGTGCGAGTGTGTGCGAGTGTGTGAGTGTGTGCGCGAATGTGTGTGCGAGTGTGTATGTGCGAGTGTGTGCAAGTGTGTGAGAGTGTGTGTGAGTGTGTGTGTGCGAGTGTGTGCGAGTGAGTGTGTGCGAGTGTGTGCGAGAGTGTTCAAGTGTGTGCGAGTGTGTGTGTGCGAGTGTGTGTGCAATTGTGTATGAGTGTGTGCGCGTTTGTGCGAGTGTGTGCGTGTGTGTGTGAGTGCGTGTGAGTGAGTGCAAGTGTGTGCAAATGTGTGCGCGAGTGTGGGCGTGCGAGTGTGTGCTAGTGTGCGTGAGTGTGTGAGTGTGTGCGAGTGTGCATGAGTAAGTGTGTGTGTGAGTGTGTGCGAGTGTTGCCGAGTGTGTGTGTGAGTGTGTAGGACTGTGTGTGCGAGTGTGTGTGTGAGTGTGTGTGTACGAGTGTGTGCAATTTTGTGCGAGTGTGTGTGTGCGAGTGCGTATGAGTAAGTGTGTGCAAATGTGTGCGAGTGTGTGCGAGTGTGTGTGCGAGTGTGTGTGCGAGTGTGTGCGTGCGACTGTGTGTGTGTGACTGTGTGCGAGTGTGTGCGAGTGTTTGCGTGTGTGTGCGAGTGTGTGTGCGTGTGTACGAGTCTGTGCGAGTGTGTGGGTGCGAGTGTGTGCAAGTGTGTGAGTGTGTGTGTGAGTGTGTGTGAATGTGTGCGAGTCTGTGTGTGCGAGTGTGTGTGTGCGATTGTGTGTGTGCGATTGTGTATGAGTGTGTGCGAGTATGTGTGTGAGTGTGTGCGAGTGTGTGCGAGTGTGTGCGTGCGAGTGTGTGCAAATGTGTGCGAGAGTGTGCGAGTGTGGGCGTGCGAGTGTGTGCGAGTGTGTGCGTGTGAGTGTGTGTGTGTGAGTGTGAGTGTGTGCTAGTGTGCATGAGTGTGTGAGTGTGTGCGAGTGTGCGCGAGTGTGCGTGTGAGTGAGTGAGTGTGTGTGCGAGTGTGTGTGAGTGTGTACGAGTGTGTGTAGGAGTGTGTGCGAGTGTGTGCGATTGTGTGTGTGAGTGTGTAGGACTGTATGTGCAAGTGTGTGTGAGTGTGTGCGAGTGTGTGTGAGTGTGTGCAAGTGTGTGTGAGTGTGTAGGACTGTGTGTGCGAGTGTGTGTGCGAGTGTGTGCGAGTGTGTGTGAGTGTGTGTGAGTGTGTGTAGGAGTGTGTGTGAGTGTGTGCGATTGTGTGTGAGTGTGTAGTACTGTATGTGCGACTGTGTTCGAGTGTGTGTGTGAGCATGTGTGAGTGTGTGCAAGTGTGTGCGAGTGTGTGTGATTGTGTATGAGTGAGTGTGTGCAAGTGTGTTGAGTGTGTTTGTGCAAGTGTGTATGAGTGTGTGTATGCGAGTGTGTGCAAGTGTGTGTGATTGTGTGTGAGTGTGTGTATGAGTGAGTGTGTGCGAGTGTGTGTGAGTGTGTGCGCGAGTGTGTGCGTGAGTGTGTGCGTGCGAGTGTGTGCGAGTGTGTGTAGGAGTGTGTGTGAGTGTGTGCGATTGTGTGTGTGCGAGTGTGTGTGAGTGTGTGCGAGTGTGTGTGTGCGAGTGTGTGCGTGCGAGTGTGTGTGCGAGTGTGTGCATATGTGCCCGAGTGTGCACGAGTGAGTGTGTGCGAGTGTGTGCGAGTGTGTGTGAGTGTGTGCATGTGAGTGTGTGCGAGCGTGTGCGAGTGTGTGTGAGTGTGTGTGCGAGTGTGTGTGCGAGAGTGTGCGAGTGTGTGCGAGTGTGTGCAAATGTGCCCGAGTGTGCACGAGTGAGTGGGTGCGAGTGTGTGCGAGTGTGTGTGCGAACGTGTGCGAGTGTGTGTGCATGTGTGTGCGAGTGTGTGGAAGTGTGTATGAGTGTGCGTGCGAGTGTGTGCAAGTGTGTGCGAGTGTGTGCGAGTGTGTGTGTGCAAGTATGTGTGAGAGTGTGTGCGAGTGTGTGTATGAGTGTGTGTGCGATTGTGCATAAGTGTGTGCGATTGTGTGTGAGTGTGTGTGCTAGTGTGTGTGTGTGAGTGTGTTCGATTGTGTGAGTGTGAGTGAGTGTGTACGAGTGTGTGCGAGTGTGTGCCAGTGTGTGCGAGTGTGTGTGAGTGTGTGCGAGTGTGTGCGATTGTGTGTGTGAGTGTGTAGGACTGTATGTGCGAGTGTGTGAGTGTGTGTGCGAGTGTGTGCAAGTGTGTGCGAGTGAGTGTGTGCGAGTGTGTGCGAGTGTGTGCGAGTGTGAGCGAGTGTGTGAGTGCGAGTGTGTCCGAATGTGTGCGAGTGTGAGCGTGCGAGTGTGCGCGAGTGTGCACGAGTGTGTGCATGTAAGTGTGTGCGTGCGAGTGTGTGCGAGTGTGCTTGAGTGAATGGGTGAGAGTGTGTGCAAGTGTGTGTGAGTGTGTGCGAGTAAGTGTGTGTGAGTGTGTATGAGTGAGTGTGTGTGAGTGTGTGTGTGCGAGTTTGTGTGCGAGTGTGTGCGTGTGTGTGCGAGTGCGTGCGAGTACGCGCAAATGTGTGCGAGTGTGGGCGTGCGAGTGTGTGCTAGTGTGCGCGAGTGTGCGAGTGTGCGTGAGTAAGTGTGTGTGTAAGTGTGTGCGAGTGTGTTCGAGTGTGTGCAATTGTGTGCGAGTGTGTATGAGTGTATGTGCGAGTGTGTGCGCGAGTGTGTGTTTTAGAGTGTGTGCAATTGTGTGCGTGTGAGTGTGTGCATGAGTCTGTGCGTGCGAGTGTGCTCGAGTGAGTGGGTGCGTGTAAGTGTGTGCGTGCGAGTGTGTGCGAATGTGTGCGAGTGTGTGCGAGTGTGTGCGTGCGAGTGCGAGTGTGTGCAAATGTGTGCGAGAGTGTGCGAGTGTGGGCGTGTGAGTGTGCGCGAGTGTGTGCGTGTGAGTGTGTGTGTGTGAGTGTGAGTGTGTGCTAGTGTGCATGAGTGTGTGAGTGTGTGCGAGTGTGCGCGAGTGTGCGTGTGAGTGAGTGAGTGTGTGTGTGAGTGTGTGCGAGTGTGTACGAGTGTGTGTAGGAGTGTGTGCGAGTGTGTGCGATTGTGTGTGTGAGTGTGTAGGACTGTATGTGCAAGTGTGTGCGAGTGTGTTCGAGTGTGTGAGTGTGTGCGAGTGTGTGCGAGTGTGTGTGAGTGTGTGCAAGTGTGTGTGAGTGTGTAGGACTGTGTGTGCGAGTGTGTGCGAGTGTGTGTGAGTGTGTGTGAGTGTGTGTAGGAGTGTGTGTGAGTGTGTGCGATTGTGTGTGCGATTGTGTGTGTGAATGTGTAGTACTGTATGTGCGACTGTGTTCGAGTGTGTGTGTGCGAGTGTGTAAGCATGTGTGAGTGTGTGCAAGTGTGTGCATGTGAGTGTATGTGTGCGAGTGTGTGTGATTGTGTATGAGTGAGTGTGTGCAAGTGTGTTTGAGTGTGTTTGTGCAAGTGTGTATGAGTGTGTGTATGCGAGTGTGTGCAAGTGTGTGTGATTGTGTGTGAGTGTGTGTATGAGTGAGTGTGTGCGAGTGTGTGTGAGTGTGTGTGCGTGAGTGTGTGCGTGCGAGTGTGTGCGAGTGTGTGTAGGAGTGTGTGTGAGTGTGTGCGATTGTGTGTGTGCGAGTGTGTGTGAGTGTGTGCGAGTGTGTGTGTGCGAGTGTGTGCGTGCGAGTGTGTGTGCGAGAGTGTGCGAGTGTGTGCGAGTGTGTGCATATGTGCCCGAGTGTGCACGAGTGAGTGTGTGCGAGTGTGTGCGAGTGTGTGTGAGTGTGTGCATGTGATTGTGTGCGAGCGTGTGCGAGTGTGTGTGAGTGTGTGTGCGAGTGTGTGTGCGAGAGTGTGTGCGAGAGTGTGCGAGTGTGTGCGAGTGTGTGCAAATGTGCCCGAGTGTGCACGAGTGAGTGGGTGCGAGTGTGTGCGAGTGTGTGTGCGAACGTGTGCGAGTGTGTGTGCATGTGTGTGCGAGTGTGTGCGAGTGTGTATGAGTGTGCGTGCGAGTGTGTGCAAGTGTGTGCGAGTGTGCATGAGTAAGTGTGTGTGTGAGTGTGTGCGAGTGTTGCCGAGTGTGTGTGTGAGTGTGTAGGACTGTGTGTGCGAGTGTGTGTGTGAGTGTGTGTGTACGAGTGTGTGCAATTTTGTGCGAGTGTGTGTGTGCGAGTGCGTATGAGTAAGTGTGTGCAAATGTGTGCGAGTGTGTGCGAGTGTGTGTGCGAGTGTGTGTGCGAGTGTGTGCGTGCGACTGTGTGTGTGTGACTGTGTGCGAGTGTGTGCGAGTGTTTGCGTGTGTGTGCGAGTGTGTGTGCGTGTGTACGAGTCTGTGCGAGTGTGTGGGTGCGAGTGTGTGCAAGTGTGTGAGTGTGTGTGTGAGTGTGTGTGAATGTGTGCGAGTCTGTGTGTGCGAGTGTGTGTGTGCGATTGTGTGTGTGCGATTGTGTATGAGTGTGTGCGAGTATGTGTGTGAGTGTGTGCGAGTGTGTGCGAGTGTGTGCGTGCGAGTGTGTGCAAATGTGTGCGAGAGTGTGCGAGTGTGGGCGTGCGAGTGTGTGCGAGTGTGTGCGTGTGAGTGTGTGTGTGTGAGTGTGAGTGTGTGCTAGTGTGCATGAGTGTGTGAGTGTGTGCGAGTGTGCGCGAGTGTGCGTGTGAGTGAGTGAGTGTGTGTGCGAGTGTGTGTGAGTGTGTACGAGTGTGTGTAGGAGTGTGTGCGAGTGTGTGCGATTGTGTGTGTGAGTGTGTAGGACTGTATGTGCAAGTGTGTGTGAGTGTGTGCGAGTGTGTGTGAGTGTGTGCAAGTGTGTGTGAGTGTGTAGGACTGTGTGTGCGAGTGTGTGTGCGAGTGTGTGCGAGTGTGTGTGAGTGTGTGTGAGTGTGTGTAGGAGTGTGTGTGAGTGTGTGCGATTGTGTGTGAGTGTGTAGTACTGTATGTGCGACTGTGTTCGAGTGTGTGTGTGAGCATGTGTGAGTGTGTGCAAGTGTGTGCGTGTGAGTGTATGTGTGCGAGTGTGTGTGATTGTGTATGAGTGAGTGTGTGCAAGTGTGTTGAGTGTGTTTGTGCAAGTGTGTATGAGTGTGTGTATGCGAGTGTGTGCAAGTGTGTGTGATTGTGTGTGAGTGTGTGTATGAGTGAGTGTGTGCGAGTGTGTGTGAGTGTGTGCGCGAGTGTGTGCGTGAGTGTGTGCGTGCGAGTGTGTGCGAGTGTGTGTAGGAGTGTGTGTGAGTGTGTGCGATTGTGTGTGTGCGAGTGTGTGTGAGTGTGTGCGAGTGTGTGTGTGCGAGTGTGTGCGTGCGAGTGTGTGTGCGAGTGTGTGCATATGTGCCCGAGTGTGCACGAGTGAGTGTGTGCGAGTGTGTGCGAGTGTGTGTGAGTGTGTGCATGTGAGTGTGTGCGAGCGTGT
The DNA here is from genome assembly GCF_046119375.1 of Phyllobates terribilis. Lineage (NCBI taxonomy): Eukaryota > Metazoa > Chordata > Amphibia > Anura > Dendrobatidae > Phyllobates > Phyllobates terribilis. The sequence continues at coordinate 23,267,887 of NW_027362776.1, forward strand.
GCGAGTGTGTGTGAGTGTGTGTACGAGTGTGTGTGCGAGAGTGTGCGAGTGTGTGCAAATGTGCCCGAGTGTGCACGAGTGAGTGGGTGCGAGTGTGTGCGAGTGTGTGTGCGAACGTGTGCGAGTGTGTGTGCATGTGTGTGCGAGTGTGTGGAAGTGTGTATGAGTGTGCGTGCGAGTGTGTGCAAGTGTGTGCGAGTGTGTGCGAGTGTGTGTGTGCAAGTATGTGTGAGAGTGTGTGCGAGTGTGTGTATGAGTGTGTGTGCGATTGTGCATAAGTGTGTGCGATTGTGTGTGAGTGTGTGTGCTAGTGTGTGTGTGCGAGTGTGTTCGATTGTGTGAGTGTGAGTGAGTGTGTACGAGTGTGTGCGAGTGTGTGCCAGTGTGTGCGAGTGTGTGTGAGTGTGTGCGAGTGTGTGCGATTGTGTGTGTGAGTGTGTAGGACTGTATGTGCGAGTGTGTGAGTGTGTGTGCGAGTGTGTGCAAGTGTGTGCGAGTGAGTGTGTGCGAGTGTGTGCGAGTGTGTGCGAGTGTGAGCGAGTGTGTGAGTGCGAGTGTGTCCGAATGTGTGCGAGTGTGAGCGTGCGAGTGTGCGCGAGTGTGCACGAGTGTGTGCATGTAAGTGTGTGCGTGCGAGTGTGTGCGAGTGTGCTTGAGTGAATGGGTGAGAGTGTGTGCAAGTGTGTGTGAGTGTGTGCGAGTAAGTGTGTGTGAGTGTGTATGAGTGAGTGTGTGTGAGTGTGTGTGTGCGAGTTTGTGTGCGAGTGTGTGCGTGTGTGTGCGAGTGCGTGCGAGTACGCGCAAATGTGTGCGAGTGTGGGCGTGCGAGTGTGTGCTAGTGTGCGCGAGTGTGCGAGTGTGCGTGAGTAAGTGTGTGTGTAAGTGTGTGCGAGTGTGTTCGAGTGTGTGCAATTGTGTGCGAGTGTGTATGAGTGTATGTGCGAGTGTGTGCGCGAGTGTGTGTTTTAGAGTGTGTGCAATTGTGTGCGTGTGAGTGTGTGCATGAGTCTGTGCGTGCGAGTGTGCTCGAGTGAGTGGGTGCGTGTAAGTGTGTGCGTGCGAGTGTGTGCGAATGTGTGCGAGTGTGTGCGAGTGTGTGCGAGTGTGTGCGTGCGAGTGCGAGTGTGTGCAAATGTGTGCGAGAGTGTGCGAGTGTGGGCGTGTGAGTGTGCGCGAGTGTGTGCGTGTGAGTGTGTGTGTGTGAGTGTGAGTGTGTGCTAGTGTGCATGAGTGTGTGAGTGTGTGCGAGTGTGCGCGAGTGTGCGTGTGAGTGAGTGTGTGTGCGAGTGTGTGCGAGTGTGTACGAGTGTGTGTAGGAGTGTGTGCGAGTGTGTGCGATTGTGTGTGTGAGTGTGTAGGACTGTATGTGCAAGTGTGTGCGAGTGTGTTCGAGTGTGTGAGTGTGTGCGAGTGTGTGCGAGTGTGTGTGAGTGTGTGCAAGTGTGTGTGAGTGTGTAGGACTGTGTGTGCGAGTGTGTGCGAGTGTGTGTGAGTGTGTGTGAGTGTGTGTAGGAGTGTGTGTGAGTGTGTGCGATTGTGTGTGTGAATGTGTAGTACTGTATGTGCGACTGTGTTCGAGTGTGTGTGTGCGAGTGTGTAAGCATGTGTGAGTGTGTGCAAGTGTGTGCATGTGAGTGTATGTGTGCGAGTGTGTGTGATTGTGTATGAGTGAGTGTGTGCAAGTGTGTTTGAGTGTGTTTGTGCAAGTGTGTATGAGTGTGTGTATGCGAGTGTGTGCAAGTGTGTGTGATTGTGTGTGAGTGTGTGTATGAGTGAGTGTGTGCGAGTGTGTGTGAGTGTGTGTGCGTGAGTGTGTGCGTGCGAGTGTGTGCGAGTGTGTGTAGGAGTGTGTGTGAGTGTGTGCGATTGTGTGTGTGCGAGTGTGTGTGAGTGTGTGCGAGTGTGTGTGTGCGAGTGTGTGCGTGCGAGTGTGTGTGCGAGAGTGTGCGAGTGTGTGCGAGTGTGTGCATATGTGCCCGAGTGTGCACGAGTGAGTGTGTGCGAGTGTGTGCGAGTGTGTGTGAGTGTGTTCATGTGATTGTGTGCGAGCGTGTGCGAGTGTGTGTGAGTGTGTGTGCGAGTGTGTGTGCGAGTGTGTGTGCGAGAGTGTGTGCGAGAGTGTGCGAGTGTGTGCGAGTGTGTGCAAATGTGCCCGAGTGTGCACGAGTGAGTGGGTGCGAGTGTGTGCGAGTGTGTGTGCGAACGTGTGCGAGTGTGTGTGCATGTGTGTGCGAGTGTGTGCGAGTGTGTATGAGTGTGCGTGCGAGTGTGTGCAAGTGTGTGCGAGTGTGTGCGAGTGTGTGTGAGCAAGTATGTGTGAGAGTGTGTGCGAGTGTGTGTATGAGTGTGTGTGCGATTGTGCATAAGTGTGTGCGATTGTGTGTGAGTGTGTGTGCTAGTGTGTGTGTGCGAGTGTGTTCGATTGTGTGAGTGTGAGTGAGTGTGTATGAGTGTGTGCGAGTGTGTGCCAGTGTGCGCGAATGTGTGTGCCAGTGTGTGTGAGTGTGTGTGCGAGTGTGTGCGAGTGTGTGCGATTGTGTGTGAAAGTGTGTAGGACTGTATGTGCGAGTGTGTGTGAGTGTGTGTGTGAAAGTGTGTGCGAGTGTGTGCGAGTGTGTGCAAGTGTGTGCGAGTGAGTGTGTGCGAGTGTGTGCGACTGTGTGCGAGTGTGTGCGAGTGTGTGAGTGCGAGTGTGTCCGAATGTGTGCGAGTGTGTGCGTGCGAGTGTGCGCGAGTGTGCACGAGTGTGTGCATGTAAGTGTGTGCGTGCGAGTGTGTGCGAGTGTGCTTGAGTGAATGGGTGAGAGTGTGTGCAAGTGTGTGTGAGTGTGTGCGAGTAAGTGTGTGTGAGTGTGTATGAGTGAGTGTGTGTGAGTGTGTGTGTGCGAGTTTGTGTGCGAGTGTGTGCGTGTGTGTGCGAGTGCGTGCGAGTGCGCGCAAATGTGTGCGAGTGTGTGCTAGTGTGCGCGAGTGTGCGAGTGTGCGTGAGTAAGTGTGTGCGAGTGTGTTCGAGTGTGTGCAATTGTGTGCGAGTGTGTATGAGTGTATGTGCGAGTGTGTGCGCGAGTGTTTGTTTTAGAGTGTGTGCAATTGTGTGCGTGTGAGTGTGTGCATGAGTCTGTGCGTGCGAGTGTGCTCGAGTGAGTGGGTGCGTGTAAGTTTGTGCGTGCGAATGTGTGTGAATGTGTGCGAGTGTGTGCGAGTGTGTGCGAGCAAGTGTTTGCGTGCGAGTGTGTGCAAGTGTGTGAGTGTGTGCGAGTGTGTGTGCGAGTGTGTGCAAATGTGCCCGAGTGTGTGCGAGTGTGCACGAGTGAGTGGGTGCGAGTGTGTGTGAGTGTGTATGAGTGAGTGTGTGCGTGTGTGCGAGTTTGTCTGCGAGTGAGTGTGTGCGAATGTGTGCGAGTGTGTTTTTGAGTGTGTGTGCGAGTGTGTGCGTGAGAGTGTGTGCGAGTGTGTGCGAGTTTGTGTGCGAGTGTGTGCGAGTGTGTGCGATTCTGTGTGTGAGTGTGTAGGACTGTATGTGCGAGTGTGTATGAGTGTGTGTGTGAGTGTGTGCAAGTGTGTGCGAGTGAGTGTGTGTGAGTGTGTGTGCGAGTGTGTGTGTGAGTGTGTGCGAGTGTGTGCGATTGTGTGTGAGAGTGTGTAGGACTGTATGTGCGAGTGTGTACGAGTGTGTATGAGTGTGTGTGTGAGTGTGTGCAATTGTGTGCAAGTGTGTGCGAGTGAGTGTGTGTGAGTGTGTGTGCGAGTGTGTGCATGCGAGTGTGTGCATGCGATTGTGCACGAGTGTGCACGAGTGTGTGCGTGTAAGTGTGTACGTGCGAGTGTGTGCGAGTGTGCTCGAGTGAATGGGTGCGAGTGTGTCCGAGTGTGTGTGAGTGTGTGCGAGTGAGTGTGTGTGAGTGAGTGTGTGTGAGTGTGCGAGTTTGTGTGCGAGTGTGTGTGAGTGAGTGTGTGCGAGTGTGTGCGATTGTGTGTGAGTGTGTGCGAGTGTGTGCGAGTGTGTGTGAGTGTGTGTGCGAATGTGTGTGTGAGTGTGTGTGCGAATGTGTGTGCGAGTGTGTATGAGTGTATGCAAGTGAGTGAGAGTGTGTGTGAGTGTGTGTGTGCGCGAGTGTGTGCAAGTGTGTGCGAGAGTGTGCAAGTGTGTGCGAGTGTGTGTGTGCGAGTGTGTGTGCAATTGTGTATGAGTGTGTGCGAGTGTGTGTGCGTTTGTGCGAGTGTGTGCGTGTGCGTGTGAGTGCAAATGTGTGCAAATGTGTGCGCGAGTGTGGGCGTGCGAGTGTGTGCTAGTGTGCGCGAGTGTGTGAGTGTGTGCGAGTGTGCATGAGTAAGTGTGTGTGAGTGTGTGCGAGTGTTGCCGAGTGTGTGTGTGAGTGTGTAGGACTGTGTGTGCGAGTGTGTGTGTGAGTGTGTGTGTACGAGTGTGTGCAATTTTGTGCGAGTGTGTGTGTGCGAGTGCGTATGAGTAAGTGTGTGCGAATGTGTGCGAGTGTGTGCGATTGTGTGTGTGAGTGTGTAGGACTGTACGTGCGAGTGTGTGCGAGTGTGTGTGTGAGTGTGTGTGAGTGTGTGTGCGAGTGTGTGCGTGCGAGTGTGTGCGACTGTGTGCGAGTGTGTGAGTGCGAGTGTGTGCGAGTGTGTACGTGCGAGTGTGCACGAGTGTGCACGAGTGTGTGCGTATAAGTGTGTGCGTGCGAGTTTGTGCGAGTGTGCTCGAGTGAATGGGTGCGAGTGTGTGTGAGTGAGTGTGTGTGAGTGAGTGTGTGTGAGTGTGTATAAGTGAGTGTGTGTGAGTGTGTGCGAGTGAGTGTGTGTGTGTGAGTGTGTGTGAGTGTGTGCGAGTTTGTGTGCGAGTGTGTGCGAGTGAGTGTGTGCGAGTGTGTGCGATTGTGTGTGAGTGTGTGCGAGTGTGTGCGAGTGTGTGCGAGTGTGTGCGAGTGTGTGCGTGTGAGTGCGTGCGAGTGTGTGCAAGTGTGTGCGAGTGTGTGAGTGTGTGCGCGAATGTGTGTGCGAGTGTGTATGTGCGAGTGTGTGCAAGTGTGTGAGAGTGTGTGTGAGTGTGTGTGTGCGAGTGTGTGCGAGTGAGTGTGTGCGAGTGTGTGCGAGAGTGTTCAAGTGTGTGCGAGTGTGTGTGTGCGAGTGTGTGTGCAATTGTGTATGAGTGTGTGCGCGTTTGTGCGAGTGTGTGCGTGTGTGTGTGAGTGCGTGTGAGTGAGTGCAAGTGTGTGCAAATGTGTGCGCGAGTGTGGGCGTGCGAGTGTGTGCTAGTGTGCGCGAGTGTGTGAGTGTGTGCGAGTGTGCATGAGTAAGTGTGTGTGCGAGTGTTGCCGAGTGTGTGTGTGAGTGTGTAGGACTGTGTGTGCGAGTGTGTGTGTGAGTGTGTGTGTACGAGTGTGTGCAATTTTGTGCGAGTGTGTGTGTGCGAGTGCGTATGAGTAAGTGTGTGCAAATGTGTGCGAGTGTGTGCGAGTGTGTGTGCGAGTGTGTGCGTGCGACTGTGTGTGTGTGACTGTGTGCGAGTGTTTGCGAGTGTTTGCGTGTGTGTGCGAGTGTGTGTGCGTGTGTACGAGTCTGTGCGAGTGTGTGGGTGCGAGTGTGTGCAAGTGTGTGAGTGTGTGTGTGAGTGTGTGTGAATGTGTGCGAGTCTGTGTGTGCGAGTGTGTGTGTGCGATTGTGTGTGTGCGATTGTGTATGAGTGTGTGCGAGTATGTGTGTGAGTGTGTGCGAGTGTGTGCGAGTGTGTGCGTGCGAGTGAGTGCGAGTGTGTGCAAATGTGTGCGAGAGTGTGCGAGTGTGGGCGTGCGAGTGTGTGCGAGTGTGTGCGTGTGAGTGTGTGTGTGTGAGTGTGAGTGTGTGCTAGTGTGTGCGAGTGTGTGCGTGTGAGTGCGAGTGTGTGCGAGTGTGTGAGTGTGTGCGCGAATGTGTGTGCGAGTGTGTATGTGCGAGTGTGTGCAAGTGTGTGAGAGTGTGTGTGAGTGTGTGTGTGCGAGTGTGTGCGAGTGAGTGTGTGCGAGTGTGTGCGAGAGTGTTCAGGTGTGTGCGAGTGTGTGTGTGCGAGTGTGTGTGCAATTGTGTATGAGTGTGTGCGCGTTTGTGCGAGTGTGTGCGTGTGTGTGTGAGTGCGTGTGAGTGAGTGCAAGTGTGTGCAAATGTGTGCGCGAGTGTGGGCGTGCGAGTGTGTGCTAGTGTGCGCGAGTGTGTGAGTGTGTGCGAGTGTGCATGAGTAAGTGTGTGTGTGAGTGTGTGCGAGTGTTGCCGAGTGTGTGTGTGAGTGTGTAGGACTGTGTGTGCGAGTATGTGTGTGAGTGTGTGTGTACGAGTGTGTGCAATTTTGTGCGAGTGTGTGTGTGCGAGTGCGTATGAGTAAGTGTGTGCAAATGTGTGCGAGTGTGTGCGAGTGTGTGCGAGTGTGTGTGCGAGTGTGTGTGCGTGCGACTGTGTGTGTGTGACTGTGTGCGAGTGTGTGCGAGTGTTTGCGTGTGTGTGCGAGTGTGTGTGCGTGTGTACGAGTCTGTGCGAGTGTGTGGGTGCGAGTGTGTGCAAGTGTGTGAGTGTGTGTGTGAGTGTGTGTGAATGTGTGCGAGTCTGTGTGTGCGAGTGTGTGTGTGCGATTGTGTGTGTGCGATTGTGTATGAGTGTGTGCGAGTATGTGTGTGAGTGTGTGCGAGTGTGTGCGAGTGTGTGCGTGCGAGTGAGTGCGAGTGTGTGCAAATGTGTGCGAGAGTGTGCGAGTGTGGGCGTGCGAGTGTGTGCGAGTGTGTGCGTGTGAGTGTGTGTGTGTGAGTGTGTGTGAGTGTGTGCTAGTGTGCATGAGTGTGTGAGTGTGTGCGAGTGTGCGCGAGTGTGCGTGTGAGTGAGTGAGTGTGTGTGTGAGTGTGTGTGAGTGTGTACGAGTGTGTGTAGGAGTGTGTGCGAGTGTGTGCGATTGTGTGTGTGAGTGTGTAGGACTGTATGTGCAAGTGTGTGCGAGTGTGTTCGAGTGTGTGAGTGTGTGTGAGTGTGTGCAAGTGTGTGTGAGTGTGTAGGACTGTGTGTGCGAGTGTGTGTGCGAGTGTGTGCGAGTGTGTGTGAGTGTGTGTGAGTGTGTGTAGGAGTGTGTGTGAGTGTGTGCGATTGTGTGTGAGTGTGTAGTACTGTATGTGCGACTGTGTTCGAGTGTGTGTGTGAGCATGTGTGAGTGTGTGCAAGTGTGTGCGTGTGAGTGTATGTGTGCGATTTTGTGTGATTGTGTATGAGTGAGTATGTGCAAGTGTGTTGAGTGTGTTTGTGCAAGTGTGTATGAGTGTGTGTATGCGAGTGTGTGCAAGTGTGTGTGATTGTGTGTGAGTGTGTGTATGAGTGAGTGTGTGCGAGTGTGTGTGAGTGTGTGCGCGAGTGTGTGCGTGAGTGTGTGCGTGCGAGTGTGTGCAAGTGTGTGTAGGAGTGTGTGTGAGTGTGTGCGATTGTGTGTGTGCGAGTGTGTGTGAGTGTGTGCGAGTGTGTGTGTGCGAGTGTGTGCGTGCGAGTGTGTGTGCGAGAGTGTGCGAGTGTGTGCGAGTGTGTGCATATGTGCCCGAGTGTGCACGAGTGAGTGTGTGCGAGTGTGTGCGAGTGTGTGTGAGTGTGTGCATGTGAGTGTGTGCGAGCGTGTGCGAGTGTGTGTGAGTGTGTGTGCGAGTGTGTGTGCGAGAGTGTGCGAGTGTGTGCGAGTGTGTGCAAATGTGCCCGAGTGTGCACGAGTGAGTGGGTGCGAGTGTGTGCGAGTGTGTGTGCGAACGTGTGCGAGTGTGTGTGCATGTGTGTGCGAGTGTGTGGAAGTGTGTATGAGTGTGCGTGCGAGTGTGTGCAAGTGTGTGCGAGTGTGTGCGAGTGTGTGTGTGCAAGTATGTGTGAGAGTGTGTGCGAGTGTGTGTATGAGTGTGTGTGCGATTGTGCATAAGTGTGTGCGATTGTGTGTGAGTGTGTGTGCTAGTGTGTGTGTGCGAGTGTGTTCGATTGTGTGAGTGTGAGTGAGTGTGTACGAGTGTGTGCGAGTGTGTGCCAGTGTGTGCGAGTGTGTGTGAGTGTGTGCGAGTGTGTGCGATTGTGTGTGTGAGTGTGTAGGACTGTATGTGCGAGTGTGTGTGAGTGTGTGTGTGAAAGTGTGTGCGAGTGTGTGCGAGTGTGTGCAAGTGTGTGCGAGTGAGTGTGTGCGAGTGTGTGTGAGTGTGTGCGAGTGTGAGCGAGTGTGTGAGTGCGAGTGTGTCCGAATGTGTGCGAGTGTGTGCGTGCGAGTGTGCGCGAGTGTGCACGAGTGTGTGCATGTAAGTGTGTGCGTGCGAGTGTGTGCGAGTGTGCTTGAGTGAATGGGTGAGAGTGTGTGCAAGTGTGTGTGAGTGTGTGCGAGTAAGTGTGTGTGAGTGTGTATGAGTGAGTGTGTGTGAGTGTGTGTGTGCGAGTTTGTGTGCGAGTGTGTGCGTGTGTGTGCGAGTGCGTGCGAGTACGCGCAAATGTGTGCGAGTGTGGGCGTGCGAGTGTGTGCTAGTGTGCGCGAGTGTGCGAGTGTGCGTGAGTAAGTGTGTGTGTAAGTGTGTGCGAGTGTGTTCGAGTGTGTGCAATTGTGTGCGAGTGTGTATGAGTGTATGTGCGAGTGTGTGCGCGAGTGTGTGTTTTAGAGTGTGTGCAATTGTGTGCGTGTGAGTGTGTGCATGAGTCTGTGCGTGCGAGTGTGCTCGAGTGAGTGGGTGCGTGTAAGTGTGTGCGTGCGAGTGTGTGCGAATGTGTGCGAGTGTGTGCGAGTGTGTGCGAGTGTGTGCGTGCGAGTGCGAGTGAGTGCGAGTGTGTGCAAATGTGTGCGAGAGTGTGCGAGTGTGGGCGTGTGAGTGTGCGCGAGTGTGTGCGTGTGAGTGTGTGTGTGTGAGTGTGAGTGTGTGCTAGTGTGCATGAGTGTGTGAGTGTGTGCGAGTGTGCGCGAGTGTGCGTGTGAGTGAGTGAGTGTGTGTGCGAGTGTGTGCGAGTGTGTACGAGTGTGTGTAGGAGTGTGTGCGAGTGTGTGCGATTGTGTGTGTGAGTGTGTAGGACTGTATGTGCAAGTGTGTTCGAGTGTGTGAGTGTGTGCGAGTGTGTGCGAGTGTGTGTGAGTGTGTGCAAGTGTGTGTGAGTGTGTAGGACTGTGTGTGCGAGTGTGTGCGAGTGTGTGTGAGTGTGTGTGAGTGTGTGTAGGAGTGTGTGTGAGTGTGTGCGATTGTGTGTGTGAATGTGTAGTACTGTATGTGCGACTGTGTTCGAGTGTGTGTGTGCGAGTGTGTGAGCATGTGTGAGTGTGTGCAAGTGTGTGCGTGTGAGTGTATGTGTGCGAGTGTGTGTGATTGTGTATGAGTGAGTGTGTGCAAGTGTGTTTGAGTGTGTTTGTGCAAGTGTGTATGAGTGTGTGTATGCGAGTGTGTGCAAGTGTGTGTGATTGTGTGTGAGTGTGTGTATGAGTGAGTGTGTGCGAGTGTGTGTGAGTGTGTGTGCGTGAGTGTGTGCGTGCGAGTGTGTGCGAGTGTGTGTAGGAGTGTGTGTGAGTGTGTGCGATTGTGTGTGTGCGAGTGTGTGTGAGTGTGTGCGAGTGTGTGTGTGCGAGTGTGTGCGTGCGAGTGTGTGTGCGAGAGTGTGCGAGTGTGTGCGAGTGTGTGCATATGTGCCCGAGTGTGCACGAGTGAGTGTGTGTGAGTGTGTGCATGTGAGTGTGTGCGAGCGTGTGCGAGTGTGTGTGAGTGTGTGTGCGAGTGTGTGTGCGAGTGTGTGTGCGAGAGTGTGCGAGTGTGTGCGAGTGTGTGCAAATGTGCCCGAGTGTGCACGAGTGAGTGGGTGCGAGTGTGTGCGAGTGTGTGTGCGAACGTGTGCGAGTGTGTGTGCATGTGTGTGCGAGCGTGTGCGAGTGTGTATGAGTGTGCGTGCGAGTGTGTGCAAGTGTGTGCGAGTGTGTGCGAGTGTGTGTGTGCAAGTATGTGTGAGAGTGTGTGCGAGTGTGTGTATGAGTGTGTGTGCGATTGTGCATAAGTGTGTGCGATTGTGTGTGAGTGTGTGTGCTAGTGTGTGTGTGCGAGTGTGTTCGATTGTGTGAGTGTGAGTGAGTGTGTACGAGTGTGTGCCAGTGTGTGCCAGTGTGCGCGAATGTGTGTGCGAGTGTGTGTGAGTGTGTGTGCGAGTGTGTGCGAGTGTGTGCGATTGTGTGTGTGAGTGTGTAGGACTGTATGTGCGAGTGTGTGTGAGTGTGTGTGTGAAAGTGTGTGCGAGTGTGTGCAAGTGTGTGCGAGTGAGTGTGTGCGAGTGTGTGCGACTGTGTGCGAGTGTGTGCGAGTGTGTGAGTGCGAGTGTGTCCGAATGTGTGCGAGTGTGTGCGTGCGAGTGTGCGCGAGTGTGCACGAGTGTGTGCATGTAAGTGTGTGCGTGCGAGTGTGTGCGAGTGTGCTTGAGTGAATGGGTGAGAGTGTGTGCAAGTGTGTGTGAGTGTGTGCGAGTAAGTGTGTGTGAGTGTGTATGAGTGAGTGTGTGTGAGTGTGTGTGTGCGAGTTTGTGTGCGAGTGTGTGCGTGTGTGTGCGAGTGCGTGCGAGTACGCGCAAATGTGTGCGAGTGTGTGCTAGTGTGCGCGAGTGTGCGAGTGTGCGTGAGTAAGTGTGTGCGAGTGTGTTCGAGTGTGTGCAATTGTGTGCGAGTGTGTATGAGTGTATGTGCGAGTGTGTGCGCGAGTGTGTGTTTTAGAGTGTGTGCAATTGTGTGCGTGTGAGTGTGTGCATGAGTCTGTGCGTGCGAGTGTGCTCGAGTGAGTGGGTGCGTGTAAGTGTGTGCGTGCGAATGTGTGTGAATGTGTGCGAGTGTGTGCGAGTGTGTGCGAGCAAGTGTTTGCGTGCGAGTGTGTGCGAGTGTGTGCAAGTGTGTGAGTGTGTGCGAGTGTGTGTGCGAGTGTGTGCGAGTGTGTGCAAATGTGCCCGAGTGTGTGCGAGTGGGTGCGAGTGTGTGTGAGTGTGTATGAGTGAGTGTGTGCGTGTGTGCGAGTTTGTCTGCGAGTGAGTGTGTGCGAATGTGTGCGAGTGTGTTTTTGAGTGTGTGTGCGAGTGTGTGCGTGAGAGTGTGTGCGAGTGTGTGCGAGTTTGTGTGCGAGTGTGTGCGAGTGTGTGCGATTGTGTGTGTGAGTGTGTAGGACTGTATGTGCGAGTGTGTGCGAGTGTGTATGAGTGTGTGTGTGAGTGTGTGCAAGTGTGTGCGAGTGAGTGTGTGCGAGTGTGTGTGCGAGTGTGTGCGAGTGTGTGCGATTGTGTGTGAGAGTGTGTAGGACTGTATGTGCGAGTGTGTACGAGTGTGTATGAGTGTGTGTGTGAGTGTGTGCAATTGTGTGCAAGTGTGTGCGAGTGAGTGTGTGTGAGTGTGTGTGCGAGTGTGTGCATGCGAGTGTGTGCATGCGATTGTGCACGAGTGTGCACGAGTGTGTGCGTGTAAGTGTGTACGTGCGAGTGTGTGCGAGTGTGCTCGAGTGAATGGGTGCGAGTGTGTCCGAGTGTGTGTGAGTGTGTGCGAGTGAGTGTGTGTGAGTGAGTGTGTGTGAGTGTGCGAGTTTGTGTGCGAGTGTGTGTGAGTGAGTGTGTGTGAGTGTGTGCGATTGTGTGTGAGTGTGTGCGAGTGTGTGCGAGTGTGTGTGAGTGTGTGTGCGAATGTGTGTGTGAGTGTGTGTGCGAATGTGTGTGCGAGTGTGTATGAGTGTATGCAAGTGAGTGAGAGTGTGTGTGAGTGTGTGTGTGCGCGAGTGTGTGCAAGTGTGTGCGAGAGTGTGCAAGTGTGTGCGAGTGTGTGTGCAATTGTGTATGAGTGTGTGCGAGTGTGTGTGCGTTTGTGCGAGTGTGTGCGTGTGTGTGTGCGAGTGCGTGTGAGTGCAAATGTGTGCAAATGTGTGCGCGAGTGTGGGCGTGCGAGTGTGTGCTAGTGTGCGCGAGTGTGTGAGTGTGTGCGAGTGTGCATGAGTAAGTGTGTGTGAGTGTGTGCGAGTGTTGCCGAGTGTGTGTGTGAGTGTGTAGGACTGTGTGTGCGAGTGTGTGTGTGAGTGTGTGTGTACGAGTGTGTGCAATTTTGTGCGAGTGTGTGTGTGCGAGTGCGTATGAGTAAGTTTGTGCGAATGTGTGCGAGTGTGTGCGATTGTGTGTGTGAGTGTGTAGGACTGTACGTGCGAGTGTGTGCGAGTGTGTGTGTGAGTGTGTGTGAGTGTGTGTGCGAGTGTGTGCGTGCGAGTGTGTGCGACTGTGTGCGAGTGTGTGCGAGTGTGTGAGTGCGAGTGTGTGCGAATGTGTGCGAGTGTGTACGTGCGAGTGTGCACGAGTGTGCACGAGTGTGTGCGTATAAGTGTGTGCGTGCGAGTTTGTGCGAGTGTGCTCGAGTGAATGGGTGCGAGTGTGTGTGAGTGAGTGTGTGTGAGTGAGTGTGTGTGAGTGTGTATAAGTGAGTGTGTGTGAGTGTGTGCGAGTGAGTGTGTGTGTGTGAGTGTGTGTGAGTGTGTGCGAGTTTGTGTGCGAGTGTGTGCGAGTGAGTGTGTGCGAGTGTGTGCGATTGTGTGTGAGTGTGTGCGAGTGTGTGCGAGTGTGTGCGAGTGTGTGCGAGTGTGTGTGAGTGTGTGCGTGTGAGTGCGTGCGAGTGTGTGCAAGTGTGTGCGAGTGTGTGAGTGTGTGCGCGAATGTGTGTGCGAGTGTGTATGTGCGAGTGTGTGCAAGTGTGTGAGAGTGTGTGTGAGTGTGTGTGTGCGAGTGTGTGCGAGTGAGTGTGTGCGAGTGTGTGCGAGAGTGTTCAAGTGTGTGCGAGTGTGTGTGTGCGAGTGTGTGTGCAATTGTGTATGAGTGTGTGCGCGTTTGTGCGAGTGTGTGCGTGTGTGTGTGAGTGCGTGTGAGTGAGTGCAAGTGTGTGCAAATGTGTGCGCGAGTGTGGGCGTGCGAGTGTGTGCTAGTGTGCGCGAGTGTGTGAGTGTGTGCGAGTGTGCATGAGTAAGTGTGTGTGCGAGTGTTGCCGAGTGTGTGTGTGAGTGTGTAGGACTGTGTGTGCGAGTGAGTGTGTGTGTACGAGTGTGTGCAATTTTGTGCGAGTGTGTGTGTGCGAGTGCGTATGAGTAAGTGTGTGCAAATGTGTGCGAGTGTGTGTGCGAGTGTGTGCGTGCGACTGTGTGTGTGTGACTGTGTGCGAGTGAGTGTGTGCGAGTGTTTGCGTGTGTGTGCGAGTGTGTGTGCGTGTGTACGAGTCTGTGCGAGTGTGTGGGTGCGAGTGTGTGCAAGTGTGTGAGTGTGTGTGTGAGTGTGTGTGAATGTGTGCGAGTCTGTGTGTGCGAGTGTGTGTGTGCGATTGTGTGTGTGCGATTGTGTATGAGTGTGTGCGAGTATGTGTGTGAGTGTGTGCGAGTGTGTGCGAGTGTGTGCGTGCGAGTGAGTGCGAGTGTGTGCAAATGTGTGCGAGAGTGTGCGAGTGTGGGCGTGCGAGTGTGTGCGAGTGTGTGCGTGTGAGTGTGTGTGTGTGAGTGTGAGTGTGTGCTAGTGTGTGCGAGTGTGTGCGTGTGAGTGCGTGCGAGTGTGTGCAAGTGTGTGCGAGTGTGTGCGAGTGTGTGAGTGTGTGCGCGAATGTGTGTGCGAGTGTGTATGTGCGAGTGTGTGCAAGTGTGTGAGAGTGTGTGTGAGTGTGTGTGTGCGAGTGTGTGCGAGTGAGTGTGTGCGAGTGTGTGCGAGAGTGTTCAAGTGTGTGCGAGTGTGTGTGTGCGAGTGTGTGTGCAATTGTGTATGAGTGTGTGCGCGTTTGTGCGAGTGTGTGCGTGTGTGTGTGAGTGCGTGTGAGTGAGTGCAAGTGTGTGCAAATGTGTGCGCGAGTGTGGGCGTGCGAGTGTGTGCTAGTGTGCGCGAGTGTGTGAGTGTGTGCGAGTGTGCATGAGTAAGTGTGTGTGTGAGTGTGTGTGAGTGTTGCCGAGTGTGTGTGTGAGTGTGTAGGACTGTGTGTGCGAGTATGTGTGTGAGTGTGTGTGTACGAGTGTGTGCAATTTTGTGCGAGTGTGTGTGTGCGAGTGCGTATGAGTAAGTGTGTGCAAATGTGTGCGAGTGTGTGCGAGTGTGTGTGCGAGTGTGTGTGCGAGTGTGTGTGCGAGTGTGTGCGTGCGACTGTGTGTGTGTGACTGTGTGCGAGTGTGTGCGAGTGTTTGCGTGTGTGTGCGAGTGTGTGTGCGTGTGTACGAGTCTGTGCGAGTGTGTGGGTGCGAGTGTGTGCAAGTGTGTGAGTGTGTGTGAGTGTGTGTGAATGTGTGCGAGTCTGTGTGTGCGAGTGTGTGTGTGCGATTGTGTGTGTGCGATTGTGTATGAGTGTGTGCGAGTATGTGTGTGAGTGTGTGCGAGTGTGTGCGTGCGAGTGAGTGCGAGTGTGTGCAAATGTGTGCGAGAGTGTGCGAGTGTGGGCGTGCGAGTGTGTGCGAGTGTGTGCGTGTGAGTGTGTGTGTGTGAGTGTGAGTGTGTGCTAGTGTGCATGAGTGTGTGAGTGTGTGCGAGTGTGCGCGAGTGTGCGTGTGAGTGAGTGAGTGTGTGTGCGAGTGTGTGTGAGTGTGTACGAGTGTGTGTAGGAGTGTGTGCGAGTGTGTGCGATTGTGTGTGTGAGTGTGTAGGACTGTATGTGCAAGTGTGTGCGAGTGTGTTCGAGTGTGTGAGTGTGTGCGAGTGTGTGTGAGTGTGTGCAAGTGTGTGTGAGTGTGTAGGACTGTGTGTGCGAGTGTGTGTGCGAGTGTGTGTGAGTGTGTGTGAGTGTGTGTAGGAGTGTGTGTGAGTGTGTGCGATTGTGTGTGAGTGTGTAGTACTGTATGTGCGACTGTGTTCGAGTGTGTGTGTGCGAGTGTGTGAGCATGTGTGAGTGTGTGCAAGTGTGTGCGTGTGAGTGTATGTGTGCGAGTGTGTGTGATTGTGTATGAGTGAGTGTGTGCAAGTGTGTTGAGTGTGTTTGTGCAAGTGTGTATGAGTGTGTGTATGCGAGTGTGTGCAAGTGTGTGTGATTGTGTGTGAGTGTGTGTATGAGTGAGTGTGTGCGAGTGTGTGTGAGTGTGTGCGAGAGTGTGTGCGTGAGTGTGTGCGTGCGAGTGTGTGCGAGTGTGTGTAGGAGTGTGTGTGAGTGTGTGCGATTGTGTGTGTGCGAGTGTGTGTGAGTGTGTGCGAGTGTGTGTGTGCGAGTGTGTGCGTGCGAGTGTGTGTGCGAGAGTGTGCGAGTGTGTGCGAGTGTGTGCATATGTGCCCGAGTGTGCACGAGTGAGTGTGTGCGAGTGTGTGTGAGTGTGTGCATGTGAGTGTGTGCGAGCGTGTGCGAGTGTGTGTGAGTGTGTGTGTGCGAGTGTGTGTGCGAGAGTGTGCGAGTGTGTGCGAGTGTGTGCAAATGTGCCCGAGTGTGCACGAGTGAGTGGGTGCGAGTGTGTGCGAGTGTGTGTGCGAACGTGTGCGAGTGTGTGTGCATGTGTGTGCGAGTGTGTGCAAGTGTGTATGAGTGTGCGTGCGAGTGTGTGCAAGTGTGTGCGAGTGTGTGCGAGTGTGTGTGTGCAAGTATGTGTGAGAGTGTGTGCGAGTGTGTGTATGAGTGTGTGTGCGATTGTGCATAAGTGTGTGCGATTGTGTGTGAGTGTGTGTGCTAGTGTGTGTGTGCGAGTGTGTTCGATTGTGTGAGTGTGAGTGAGTGTGTACGAGTGTGTGCGAGTGTGTGCCAGTGTGTGCGAGTGTGTGTGAGTGTGTGCGAGTGTGTGCGATTGTGTGTGTGAGTGTGTAGGACTGTATGTGCGAGTGTGTGTGAGTGTGTGTGTGAAAGTGTGTGCGAGTGTGTGCGAGTGTGTGCAAGTGTGTGCGAGTGAGTGTGTGCGAGTGTGTGCGAGTGTGAGCGAGTGTGTGAGTGCGAGTGTGTCCGAATGTGTGCGAGTGTGTGCGTGCGAGTGTGCGCGAGTGTGCACGAGTGTGTGCATGTAAGTGTGTGCGTGCGAGTGTGTGCGAGTGTGCTTGAGTGAATGGGTGAGAGTGTGTGCAAGTGTGTGTGAATGTGTGCGAGTAAGTGTGTGTGAGTGTGTATGAGTGTGTGTGTGTGAGTTTGTGTGCGAGTGTGTGCGTGTGTGTGCGAGTGCGTGCGAGTACGCCCAAATGTGTGCGAGTGTGGGCGTGCGAGTGTGTGCTAGTGTGCGCGAGTGTGCGAGTGTGCGTGAGTAAGTGTGTGTGTAAGTGTGTGCGAGTGTGTTCGAGTGTGTGCAATTGTGTGCGAGTGTGTATGAGTGTATGTGCGAGTGTGTGCGCGAGTGTGTGTTTTAGAGTGTGTGCAATTGTGTGCGTGTGAGTGTGTGCATGAGTCTGTGCGTGCGAGTGTGCTCGAGTGAGTGGGTGCGTGTAAGTGTGTGCGTGCGAGTGTGTGCGAATGTGTGCGAGTGTGTGCGAGTGTGTGCGAGTGTGTGCGTGCGAGTGCGAGTGAGTGCGAGTGTGTGCAAATGTGTGCGAGAGTGTGCGAGTGTGGGCGTGTGAGCGTGTGTGAGTGTGCGCGAGTGTGTGCGTGTGAGTGTGTGTGTGTGTGAGTGTGAGTGTGTGCTAGTGTGCATGAGTGTGTGAGTGTGTGCGAGTGTGCGCGAGTGTGCGTGTGAGTGAGTGAGTGTGTGTGCGAGTGTGTGCGAGTGTGTACGAGTGTGTGTAGGAGTGTGTGCGAGTGTGTGCGATTGTGTGTGTGAGTGTGTAGGACTGTATGTGCAAGTGTGTGTGAGTGTGTTCGAGTGTGTGAGTGTGTGCGAGTGTGTGCGAGTGTGTGTGAGTGTGTGCAAGTGTGTGTGAGTGTGTAGGACTGTGTGTGCGAGTGTGTGCGAGTGTGTGTGAGTGTGTGTGAGTGTGTGTAGGAGTGTGTGTGAGTGTGTGCGATTGTGTGTGTGAATGTGTAGTACTGTATGTGCGACTGTGTTCGAGTGTGTGTGTGCGAGTGTGTGAGCATGTGTGAGTGTGTGCAAGTGTGTGCGTGTGAGTGTATGTGTGCGAGTGTGTGTGATTGTGTATGAGTGAGTGTGTGCAAGTGTGTTTGAGTGTGTTTGTGCAAGTGTGTATGAGTGTGTGTATGCGAGTGTGTGCAAGTGTGTGTGATTGTGTGTGAGTGTGTGTATGAGTGAGTGTGTGCGAGTGTGTGTGAGTGTGTGTGCGTGAGTGTGTGCGTGCGAGTGTGTGCGAGTGTGTGTAGGAGTGTGTGTGAGTGTGTGCGATTGTGTGTGTGCGAGTGTGTGTGAGTGTGTGCGAGTGTGTGTGTGCAAGTGTGTGCGTGCGAGTGTGTGTGCGAAAGTGTGCGAGTGTGTGCATATGTGCCCGAGTGTGCACGAGTGAGTGTGTGCGAGTGTGTGCGAGTGTGTGCGAGTGTGTGCGTGTGAGTGCGTGCGAGTGTGTGCAAGTGTGTGCGAGTGTGTGCGAGTGTGTGAGTGTGTGCGCGAATGTGTGTGCGAGTGTGTATGTGCGAGTGTGTGCAAGTGTGTGAGAGTGTGTGTGAGTGTGTGTGTGCGAGTGTGTGCGAGTGAGTGTGTGCGAGTGTGTGCGAGAGTGTTCAAGTGTGTGCAAGTGTGTGTGTGCGAGTGTGTGTGCAATTGTGTGCGAGTGTGTGTGCGTTTGTGCGAGTGTGTGCGTGTGTGTGTGCGAGTGCGTGTGAGTGCAAATGTGTGCGCGAGTGTGGGCGTGCGAGTGTGTGCTAGTGTGCGCGAGTGTGTGAGTGTGTGCGAGTGTGCATGAGTAAGTGTGTGTGTGAGTGTGTGTGCGAGTGTGTGCGAGTGTGTGTGAGTGTGTGTGAGTGTGTGTAGGAGTGTGTGTGAGTGTGTGCGATTGTGTGTGTGAATGTGTAGTACTGTATGTGCGACTGTGTTCGAGTGTGTGTGTGCGAGTGTGTGAGCATGTGTGAGTGTGTGCAAGTGTGTGCGTGTGAGTGTATGTGTGCGAGTGTGTGTGATTGTGTATGAGTGAGTGTGTGCAAGTGTGTTTGAGTGTGTTTGTGCAAGTGTGTATGAGTGTGTGTATGCGAGTGTGTGCAAGTGTGTGTGATTGTGTGTGAGTGTGTGTATGAGTGAGTGTGTGCGAGTGTGTGTGAGTGTGTGTGCGTGAGTGTGTGCATGCGAGTGTGTGCGAGTGTGTGTAGGAGTGTGTGTGAGTGTGTGCGAGTGTGTGTGAGTGTGTGCGAGTGTGTGTGTGCGAGTGTGTGCGTGCGAGTGTGTGTGCGAGAGTGTGCGAGTGTGTGCGAGTGTGTGCATATGTGCCCGAGTGTGCACGAGTGAGTGTGTGCGAGTGTATGCGAGTGTGTGCGAGTGTGTGCGAGTGTGTGCGTGTGAGTGCGTGCGAGTGTGTGCAAGTGTGTGCGAGTGTGTGCGAGTGTGTGAGTGTGTGCGCGAATGTGTGTGCGAGTGTGTATGTGCGAGTGTGTGCAAGTGTGTGAGAGTGTGTGTGAGTGTGTGTGTGCGAGTGTGTGCGAGTGAGTGTGTGCGAGTGTGTGCGAGAGTGTTCAAGTGTGTGCGAGTGTGTGTGTGCGAGTGTGTGTGCAATTGTGTATGAGTGTGTGCGCGTTTGTGCGAGTGTGTGCGTGTGTGTGTGAGTGCGTGTGAGTGAGTGCAAGTGTGTGCAAATGTGTGCGCGAGTGTGGGCGTGCGAGTGTGTGCTAGTGTGCGCGAGTGTGTGAGTGTGTGCGAGTGTGCATGAGTAAGTGTGTGTGTGAGTGTGTGCGAGTGTTGCCGAGTGTGTGTGTGAGTGTGTAGGACTGTGTGTGCGAGTGTGTGTGTGAGTGTGTGTGTACGAGTGTGTGCAATTTTGTGCGAGTGTGTGTGTGCGAGTGCGTATGAGTAAGTGTGTGCAAATGTGTGCGAGTGTGTGCGAGTGTGTGTGCGAGTGTGTGTGCGAGTGTGTGCGTGCGACTGTGTGTGTGTGACTGTGTGCGAGTGTGTGCGAGTGTTTGCGTGTGTGTGCGAGTGTGTGTGCGTGTGTACGAGTCTGTGCGAGTGTGTGGGTGCGAGTGTGTGCAAGTGTGTGAGTGTGTGTGTGAGTGTGTGTGAATGTGTGCGAGTCTGTGTGTGCGAGTGTGTGTGTGCGATTGTGTGTGTGCGATTGTGTATGAGTGTGTGCGAGTATGTGTGTGAGTGTGTGCGAGTGTGTGCGAGTGTGTGCGTGCGAGTGTGTGCAAATGTGTGCGAGAGTGTGCGAGTGTGGGCGTGCGAGTGTGTGCGAGTGTGTGCGTGTGAGTGTGTGTGTGTGAGTGTGAGTGTGTGCTAGTGTGCATGAGTGTGTGAGTGTGTGCGAGTGTGCGCGAGTGTGCGTGTGAGTGAGTGAGTGTGTGTGCGAGTGTGTGTGAGTGTGTACGAGTGTGTGTAGGAGTGTGTGCGAGTGTGTGCGATTGTGTGTGTGAGTGTGTAGGACTGTATGTGCAAGTGTGTGTGAGTGTGTGCGAGTGTGTGTGAGTGTGTGCAAGTGTGTGTGAGTGTGTAGGACTGTGTGTGCGAGTGTGTGTGCGAGTGTGTGCGAGTGTGTGTGAGTGTGTGTGAGTGTGTGTAGGAGTGTGTGTGAGTGTGTGCGATTGTGTGTGAGTGTGTAGTACTGTATGTGCGACTGTGTTCGAGTGTGTGTGTGAGCATGTGTGAGTGTGTGCAAGTGTGTGCGAGTGTGTGTGATTGTGTATGAGTGAGTGTGTGCAAGTGTGTTGAGTGTGTTTGTGCAAGTGTGTATGAGTGTGTGTATGCGAGTGTGTGCAAGTGTGTGTGATTGTGTGTGAGTGTGTGTATGAGTGAGTGTGTGCGAGTGTGTGTGAGTGTGTGCGCGAGTGTGTGCGTGAGTGTGTGCGTGCGAGTGTGTGCGAGTGTGTGTAGGAGTGTGTGTGAGTGTGTGCGATTGTGTGTGTGCGAGTGTGTGTGAGTGTGTGCGAGTGTGTGTGTGCGAGTGTGTGCGTGCGAGTGTGTGTGCGAGTGTGTGCATATGTGCCCGAGTGTGCACGAGTGAGTGTGTGCGAGTGTGTGCGAGTGTGTGTGAGTGTGTGCATGTGAGTGTGTGCGAGCGTGTGCGAGTGTGTGTGAGTGTGTGTGCGAGTGTGTGTGCGAGAGTGTGCGAGTGTGTGCGAGTGTGTGCAAATGTGCCCGAGTGTGCACGAGTGAGTGGGTGCGAGTGTGTGCGAGTGTGTGTGCGAACGTGTGCGAGTGTGTGTGCATGTGTGTGCGAGTGTGTGGAAGTGTGTATGAGTGTGCGTGCGAGTGTGTGCAAGTGTGTGCGAGTGTGTGCGAGTGTGTGTGTGCAAGTATGTGTGAGAGTGTGTGCGAGTGTGTGTATGAGTGTGTGTGCGATTGTGCATAAGTGTGTGCGATTGTGTGTGAGTGTGTGTGCTAGTGTGTGTGTGCGAGTGTGTTCGATTGTGTGAGTGTGAGTGAGTGTGTACGAGTGTGTGCGAGTGTGTGCCAGTGTGTGCGAGTGTGTGTGAGTGTGTGCGAGTGTGTGCGATTGTGTGTGTGAGTGTGTAGGACTGTATGTGCGAGTGTGTGAGTGTGTGTGCGAGTGTGTGCAAGTGTGTGCGAGTGAGTGTGTGCGAGTGTGTGCGAGTGTGTGCGAGTGTGAGCGAGTGTGTGAGTGCGAGTGTGTCCGAATGTGTGCGAGTGTGAGCGTGCGAGTGTGCGCGAGTGTGCACGAGTGTGTGCATGTAAGTGTGTGCGTGCGAGTGTGTGCGAGTGTGCTTGAGTGAATGGGTGAGAGTGTGTGCAAGTGTGTGTGAGTGTGTGCGAGTAAGTGTGTGTGAGTGTGTATGAGTGAGTGTGTGTGAGTGTGTGTGTGCGAGTTTGTGTGCGAGTGTGTGCGTGTGTGTGCGAGTGCGTGCGAGTACGCGCAAATGTGTGCGAGTGTGGGCGTGCGAGTGTGTGCTAGTGTGCGCGAGTGTGCGAGTGTGCGTGAGTAAGTGTGTGTGTAAGTGTGTGCGAGTGTGTTCGAGTGTGTGCAATTGTGTGCGAGTGTGTATGAGTGTATGTGCGAGTGTGTGCGCGAGTGTGTGTTTTAGAGTGTGTGCAATTGTGTGCGTGTGAGTGTGTGCATGAGTCTGTGCGTGCGAGTGTGCTCGAGTGAGTGGGTGCGTGTAAGTGTGTGCGTGCGAGTGTGTGCGAATGTGTGCGAGTGTGTGCGAGTGTGTGCGTGCGAGTGCGAGTGTGTGCAAATGTGTGCGAGAGTGTGCGAGTGTGGGCGTGTGAGTGTGCGCGAGTGTGTGCGTGTGAGTGTGTGTGTGTGAGTGTGAGTGTGTGCTAGTGTGCATGAGTGTGTGAGTGTGTGCGAGTGTGCGCGAGTGTGCGTGTGAGTGAGTGTGTGTGCGAGTGTGTGCGAGTGTGTACGAGTGTGTGTAGGAGTGTGTGCGAGTGTGTGCGATTGTGTGTGTGAGTGTGTAGGACTGTATGTGCAAGTGTGTGCGAGTGTGTTCGAGTGTGTGAGTGTGTGCGAGTGTGTGCGAGTGTGTGTGAGTGTGTGCAAGTGTGTGTGAGTGTGTAGGACTGTGTGTGCGAGTGTGTGCGAGTGTGTGTGAGTGTGTGTGAGTGTGTGTAGGAGTGTGTGTGAGTGTGTGCGATTGTGTGTGTGAATGTGTAGTACTGTATGTGCGACTGTGTTCGAGTGTGTGTGTGCGAGTGTGTAAGCATGTGTGAGTGTGTGCAAGTGTGTGCATGTGAGTGTATGTGTGCGAGTGTGTGTGATTGTGTATGAGTGAGTGTGTGCAAGTGTGTTTGAGTGTGTTTGTGCAAGTGTGTATGAGTGTGTGTATGCAAGTGTGTGCAAGTGTGTGTGATTGTGTGTGAGTGTGTGTATGAGTGAGTGTGTGCGAGTGTGTGTGAGTGTGTGTGCGTGAGTGTGTGCGTGCGAGTGTGTGCGAGTGTGTGTAGGAGTGTGTGTGAGTGTGTGCGATTGTGTGTGTGCGAGTGTGTGTGAGTGTGTGCGAGTGTGTGTGTGCGAGTGTGTGCGTGCGAGTGTGTGTGCGAGAGTGTGCGAGTGTGTGCGAGTGTGTGCATATGTGCCCGAGTGTGCACGAGTGAGTGTGTGCGAGTGTGTGCGAGTGTGTGTGAGTGTGTGCATGTGATTGTGTGCGAGCGTGTGCGAGTGTGTGTGAGTGTGTGTGCGAGTGTGTGTGCGAGTGTGTGTGCGAGAGTGTGTGCGAGAGTGTGCGAGTGTGTGCGAGTGTGTGCAAATGTGCCCGAGTGTGCACGAGTGAGTGGGTGCGAGTGTGTGCGAGTGTGTGTGCGAACGTGTGCGAGTGTGTGTGCATGTGTGTGCGAGTGTGTGCGAGTGTGTATGAGTGTGCGTGCGAGTGTGTGCAAGTGTGTGCGAGTGTGTGCGAGTGTGTGTGTGCAAGTATGTGTGAGAGTGTGTGCGAGTGTGTGTATGAGTGTGTGTGCGATTGTGCATAAGTGTGTGCGATTGTGTGTGAGTGTGTGTGCTAGTGTGTGTGTGCGAGTGTGTTCGATTGTGTGAGTGTGAGTGAGTGTGTACGAGTGTGTGCGAGTGTGTGCCAGTGTGTGCGAATGTGTGTGCCAGTGTGTGTGAGTGTGTGTGCGAGTGTGTGCGAGTGTGTGCGATTGTGTGTGTGAGTGTGTAGGACTGTATGTGCGAGTGTGTGTGAGTGTGTGTGTGAAAGTGTGTGCGAGTGTGTGCGAGTGTGTGCAAGTGTGTGCGAGTGAGTGTGTGCGAGTGTGTGCGACTGTGTGCGAGTGTGTGCGAGTGTGTGAGTGCGAGTGTGTCCGAATGTGTGCGAGTGTGTGCGTGCGAGTGTGCGCGAGTGTGCACGAGTGTGTGCATGTAAGTGTGTGCGTGCGAGTGTGTGCGAGTGTGCTTGAGTGAATGGGTGAGAGTGTGTGCAAGTGTGTGTGAGTGTGTGCGAGTAAGTGTGTGTGAGTGTGTATGAGTGAGTGTGTGTGAGTGTGTGTGTGCGAGTTTGTGTGCGAGTGTGTGCGTGTGTGTGCGAGTGCGTGCGAGTGCGCGCAAATGTGTGCGAGTGTGTGCTAGTGTGCGCGAGTGTGCGAGTGTGCGTGAGTAAGTGTGTGCGAGTGTGTTCGAGTGTGTGCAATTGTGTGCGAGTGTGTATGAGTGTATGTGCGAGTGTGTGCGCGAGTGTGTGTTTTAGAGTGTGTGCAATTGTGTGCGTGTGAGTGTGTGCATGAGTCTGTGCGTGCGAGTGTGCTCGAGTGAGTGGGTGCGTGTAAGTTTGTGCGTGCGAATGTGTGTGAATGTGTGCGAGTGTGTGCGAGTGTGTGCGAGCAAGTGTTTGCGTGCGAGTGTGTGCAAGTGTGTGAGTGTGTGCGAGTGTGTGTGCAAGTGTGTGCAAATGTGCCCGAGTGTGTGCGAGTGTGCACGAGTGAGTGGGTGCGAGTGTGTGTGAGTGTGTATGAGTGAGTGTGTGCGTGTGTGCGAGTTTGTCTGCGAGTGAGTGTGTGCGAATGTGTGCGAGTGTGTTTTTGAGTGTGTGTGCGAGTGTGTGCGTGAGAGTGTGTGCGAGTGTGTGCGAGTTTGTGTGCGAGTGTGTGCGAGTGTGTGCGATTCTGTGTGTGAGTGTGTAGGACTGTATGTGCGAGTGTGTATGAGTGTGTGTGTGAGTGTGTGCAAGTGTGTGCGAGTGAGTGTGTGTGAGTGTGTGTGCGAGTGTGTGTGCGAGTGTGTGCGAGTGTGTGCGATTGTGTGTGAGAGTGTGTAGGACTGTATGTGCGAGTGTGTACGAGTGTGTATGAGTGTGTGTGTGAGTGTGTGCAATTGTGTGCAAGTGTGTGCGAGTGAGTGTGTGTGAGTGTGTGTGCGAGTGTGTGCATGCGAGTGTGTGCATGCGATTGTGCACGAGTGTGCACGAGTGTGTGCGTGTAAGTGTGTACGTGCGAGTGTATGCGAGTGTGCTCGAGTGAATGGGTGCGAGTGTGTCCGAGTGTGTGTGAGTGTGTGCGAGTGAGTGTGTGTGAGTGAGTGTGTGTGAGTGTGCGAGTTTGTGCGAGAGTGTTCAAGTGTGTGCAAGTTTGTGTGTGCGAGTGTGTGTGCAATTGTGTATGAGTGTGTGCGAGTGTGTGTGCGTTTGTGCGAGTGTGTGCGTGTGTGTGTGCGAGTGCGTGTGAGTGCAAATGTGTGCGCGAGTGTGGGCGTGCGAGTGTGTGCTAGTGTGCGCGAGTGTGTGAGTGTGTGCGAGTGTGCATGAGTAAGTGTGTGTGTGAGTGTGTGTGCGAGTGTGTGCGAGTGTGTGTGAGTGTGTGTGAGTGTGTGTAGGAGTGTGTGTGAGTGTGTGCGATTGTGTGTGTGAATGTGTAGTACTGTATGTGCGACTGTGTTCGAGTGTGTGTGTGCGAGTGTGTGAGCATGTGTGAGTGTGTGCAAGTGTGTGCGTGTGAGTGTATGTGTGCGAGTGTGTGTGATTGTGTATGAGTGAGTGTGTGCAAGTGTGTTTGAGTGTGTTTGTGCAAGTGTGTATGAGTGTGTGTATGCGAGTGTGTGCAAGTGTGTGTGATTGTGTGTGAGTGTGTGTATGAGTGAGTGTGTGCGAGTGTGTGTGAGTGTGTGTGCGTGAGTGTGTGCGTGCGAGTGTGTGCGAGTGTGTGTAGGAGTGTGTGTGAGTGTGTGCGATTGTGTGTGTGCGAGTGTGTGTGAGTGTGTGCGAGTGTGTGTGTGCGAGTGTGTGTGCGAGAGTGTGCGAGTGTGTGCGAGTGTGTGCATATGTGCCCGAGTGTGCACGAGTGAGTGTGTGCGAGTGTGTGCGAGTGTGTGCGATTGTGTGCGTGTGAGTGCGTGCGAGTGTGTGCGAGTGTGTGCGAGTGTGTGAGTGTGTGCGCGAATGTGTGTGCGAGTGTGTATGTGCGAGTGTGTGCAAGTGTGTGAGAGTGTGTGTGAGTGTGTGTGTGCGAGTGTGTGCGAGTGAGTGTGTGCGAGTGTGTGCGAGAGTGTTCAAGTGTGTGCGAGTGTGTGTGTGCGAGTGTGTGTGCAATTGTGTATGAGTGTGTGCGCGTTTGTGCGTGTGTGTGTGAGTGCGTGTGAGTGAGTGCAAGTGTGTGCAAATGTGTGCGCGAGTGTGGGCGTGCGAGTGTGTGCTAGTGTGCGCGAGTGTGTGAGTGTGTGCGAGTGTGCATGAGTAAGTGTGTGTGTGAGTGTGTGCGAGTGTTGCCGAGTGTGTGTGTGAGTGTGTAGGACTGTGTGTGCGAGTGTGTGTGTGAGTGTGTGTGTACGAGTGTGTGCAATTTTGTGCGAGTGTGTGTGTGCGAGTGCGTATGAGTAAGTGTGTGCAAATGTGTGCGAGTGTGTGTGCGAGTGTGTGCGTGCGACTGTGTGTGTGTGACTGTGTGCGAGTGTTTGCGTGTGTGTGCGAGTGTGTGTGCGTGTGTACGAGTCTGTGCGAGTGTGTGGGTGCGAGTGTGTGCAAGTGTGTGAGTGTGTGTGTGAGTGTGTGTGAATGTGTGCGAGTCTGTGTGTGCGAGTGTGTGTGTGCGATTGTGTGTGTGCGATTGTGTATGAGTGTGTGCGAGTATGTGTGTGAGTGTGTGCGAGTGTGTGCGTGCGAGTGAGTGCGAGTGTGTGCAAATGTGTGCGAGAGTGTGCGAGTGTGGGCGTGTGTGTGTGTGAGTGTGAGTGTGTGCTAGTGTGTGCGAGTGTGTGCGTGTGAGTGCGTGCGAGTGTGTGCAAGTGTGTGCGAGTGTGTGCGAGTGTGTGAGTGTGTGCGCGAATGTGTGTGCGAGTGTGTATGTGCGAGTGTGTGCAAGTGTGTGAGAGTGTGTGTGAGTGTGTGTGTGCGAGTGTGTGCGAGTGAGTGTGTGCGAGTGTGTGCGAGAGTGTTCAAGTGTGTGCGAGTGTGTGTGTGCGAGTGTGTGTGCAATTGTGTATGAGTGTGTGAGCGTTTGTGCGAGTGTGTGCGTGTGTGTGTGAGTGCGTGTGAGTGAGTGCAAATGTGTGCGCGAGTGTGGGCATGCGAGTGTGTGCTAGTGTGCGCGAGTGTGTGAGTGTGTGCGAGTGTGCATGAGTAAGTGTGTGTGTGAGTGTGTGCGAGTGTTGCCGAGTGTGTGTGTGAGTGTGTAGGACTGTGTGTGCGAGTGTGTGTGTGAGTGTGTGTGTACGAGTGTGTGCAATTTTGTGCGAGTGTGTGTGTGCGAGTGCGTATGAGTAAGTGTGTGCAAATGTGTGCGAGTGTGTGCGAGTGTGTGTGCGAGTGTGTGTGCGAGTGTGTGCGTGCGACTGTGTGTGTGTGACTGTGTGCGAGTGTGTGCGAGTGTTTGCGTGTGTGTGCGAGTGTGTGTGCGTGTGTACGAGTCTGTGCGAGTGTGTGGGTGCGAGTGTGTGCAAGTGTGTGAGTGTGTGTGTGAGTGTGTGTGAATGTGTGCGAGTCTGTGTGTGCGAGTGTGTGTGTGCGATTGTGTGTGTGCGATTGTGTATGAGTGTGTGCGAGTATGTGTGTGAGTGTGTGCGAGTGTGTGCGAGTGTGTGCGTGCGAGTGAGTGCGAGTGTGTGCAAATGTGTGCGAGAGTGTGCGAGTGTGGGCGTGCGAGTGTGTGCGAGTGTGTGCGTGTGAGTGTGTGTGTGTGAGTGTGTGTGAGTGTGTGCTAGTGTGCATGAGTGTGTGAGTGTGTGCGAGTGTGCGCGAGTGTGCGTGTGAGTGAGTGAGTGTGTGTGCGAGTGTGTGTGAGTGTGTACGAGTGTGTGTAGGAGTGTGTGCGAGTGTGTGCGATTGTGTGTGTGAGTGTGTAGGACTGTATGTGCAAGTGTGTGCGAGTGTGTTCGAGTGTGTGAGTGTGTGCGAGTGTGTGTGAGTGTGTGCAAGTGTGTGTGAGTGTGTAGGACTGTGTGTGCGAGTGTGTGTGCGAGTGTGTGCGAGTGTGTGTGAGTGTGTGTGAGTGTGTGTAGGAGTGTGTGTGAGTGTGTGCGATTGTGTGTGAGTGTGTAGTACTGTATGTGGGACTGTGTTCGAGTGTGTGTGTGAGCATGTGTGAGTGTGTGCAAGTGTGTGCGTGTGAGTGTATGTGTGCGAGTGTGTGTGATTGTGTATGAGTGAGTATGTGCAAGTGTGTTGAGTGTGTTTGTGCAAGTGTGTATGAGTGTGTGTATGCGAGTGTGTGCAAGTGTGTGTGATTGTGTGTGAGTGTGTGTATGAGTGAGTGTGTGCGAGTGTGTGTGAGTGTGTGCGCGAGTGTGTGCGTGAGTGTGTGCGTGCGAGTGTGTGCGAGTGTGTGTAGGAGTGTGTGTGAGTGTGTGCGATTGTGTGTGTGCGAGTGTGTGCGAGTGTGTGTGTGCGAGTGTGTGCGTGCGAGTGTGTGTGCGAGAGTGTGCGAGTGTGTGCGAGTGTGTGCATATGTGCCCGAGTGTGCACGAGTGAGTGTGTGCGAGTGTGTGCGAGTGTGTGTGAGTGTGTGCATGTGAGTGTGTGCGAGCGTGTGCGAGTGTGTGTGAGTGTGTGTGCGAGTGTGTGTGCGAGAGTGTGCGAGTGTGTGCGAGTGTGTGCAAATGTGCCCGAGTGTGCACGAGTGAGTGGGTGCGAGTGTGTGCGAGTGTGTGTGCGAACGTGTGCGAGTGTGTGTGCATGTGTGTGCGAGTGTGTGGAAGTGTGTATGAGTGTGCGTGCGAGTGTGTGCAAGTGTGTGCGAGTGTGTGCGAGTGTGTGTGTGCAAGTATGTGTGAGAGTGTGTGCGAGTGTGTGTATGAGTGTGTGTGCGATTGTGCATAAGTGTGTGCGATTGTGTGTGAGTGTGTGTGCTAGTGTGTGTGTGCGAGTGTGTTCGATTGTGTGAGTGTGAGTGAGTGTGTACGAGTGTGTGCGAGTGTGTGCCAGTGTGTGCCAGTGTGTGCGAGTGTGTGTGAGTGTGTGCGAGTGTGTGCGATTGTGTGTGTGAGTGTGTAGGACTGTATGTGCGAGTGTGTGTGAGTGTGTGTGTGAAAGTGTGTGCGAGTGTGTGCGAGTGTGTGCAAGTGTGTGCGAGTGAGTGTGTGCGAGTGTGTGTGAGTGTGTGCGAGTGTGAGCGAGTGTGTGAGTGCGAGTGTGTCCGAATGTGTGCGAGTGTGTGCGTGCGAGTGTGCGCGAGTGTGCACGAGTGTGTGCATGTAAGTGTGTGCGTGCGAGTGTGTGCGAGTGTGCTTGAGTGAATGGGTGAGAGTGTGTGCAAGTGTGTGTGAGTGTGTGCGAGTAAGTGTGTGTGAGTGTGTATGAGTGAGTGTGTGTGAGTGTGTGTGTGCGAGTTTGTGTGCGAGTGTGTGCGTGTGTGTGCGAGTGCGTGCGAGTACGCGCAAATGTGTGCGAGTGTGGGCGTGCGAGTGTGTGCTAATGTGCGCGAGTGTGCGAGTGTGTGTGAGTAAGTGTGTGTGTAAGTGTGTGCGAGTGTGTTCGAGTGTGTGCAATTGTGTGCGAGTGTGTATGAGTGTATGTGCGAGTGTGTGCGCGAGTGTGTGTTTTAGAGTGTGTGCAATTGTGTGCGTGTGAGTGTGTGCATGAGTCTGTGCGTGCGAGTGTGCTCGAGTGAGTGGGTGCGTGTAAGTGTGTGCGTGCGAGTGTGTGCGAATGTGTGCGAGTGTGTGCGAGTGTGTGCGAGTGTGTGCGTGCGAGTGAGTGCGAGTGTGTGCAAATGTGTGCGAGAGTGTGCGAGTGTGGGCGTGTGAGTGTGCGCGAGTGTGTGCGTGTGAGTGTGTGTGTGTGAGTGTGAGTGTGTGCTAGTGTGCATGAGTGTGTGAGTGTGTGCGAGTGTGCGCGAGTGTGCGTGTGAGTGAGTGAGTGTGTGTGCGAGTGTGTGCGATTGTGTACGAGTGTGTGTAGGAGTGTGTGCGAGTGTGTGCGATTGTGTGTGTGAGTGTGTAGGACTGTATGTGCAAGTGTGTGCGAGTGTGTTCGAGTGTGTGAGTGTGTGCGAGTGTGTGTGAGTGTGTGTGAGTGTGTGCAAGTGTGTGTGAGTGTGTAGGACTGTGTGTGCGAGTGTGTGCGAGTGTGTGTGAGTGTGTGTGAGTGTGTGTAGGAGTGTGTGTGAGTGTGTGCGATTGTGTGTGTGAATGTGTAGTACTGTATGTGCGACTGTGTTCGAGTGTGTGTGTGCGAGTGTGTGAGCATGTGTGAGTGTGTGCAAGTGTGTGCGTGTGAGTGTATGTGTGCGAGTGTGTGTGATTGTGTATGAGTGAGTGTGTGCAAGTGTGTTTGAGTGTGTTTGTGCAAGTGTGTATGAGTGTGTGTATGCGAGTGTGTGCAAGTGTGTGTGATTGTGTGTGAGTGTGTGTATGAGTGAGTGTGTGCGAGTGTGTGTGAGTGTGTGTGCGTGAGTGTGTGCGTGCGAGTGTGTGCGAGTGTGTGTAGGAGTGTGTGTGAGTGTGTGCGATTGTGTGTGTGCGAGTGTGTGTGAGTGTGTGCGAGTGTGTGTGTGCGAGTGTGTGCGTGCGAGTGTGTGTGCGAGAGTGTGCGAGTGTGTGCGAGTGTGTGCATATGTGCCCGAGTGTGCACGAGTGAGTGTGTGCGAGTGTGTGCGAGTGTGTGTTTGTGTGTGCATGTGAGTGTGTGCGAGCGTGTGCGAGTGTGTGTGAGTGTGTGTGCGAGTGTGTGTGCGAGTGTGTGTGTGAGAGTGTGCGAGTGTGTGCGAGTGTGTGCAAATGTGCCCGAGTGTGCACGAGTGAGTGGGTGCGAGTGTGTGCGAGTGTGTGTGCGAACGTGTGCGAGTGTGTGTGCATGTGTGTGCGAGTGTGTGCGAGTGTGTATGAGTGTGCGTGCGAGTGTGTGCAAGTGTGTGCGAGTGTGTGCGAGTGTGTGTGTGCAAGTATGTGTGAGAGTGTGTGCGAGTGTGTGTATGAGTGTGTGTGCGATTGTGCATAAGTGTGTGCGATTGTGTGTGAGTGTGTGTGCTAGTGTGTGTGTGCGAGTGTGTTCGATTGTGTGAGTGTGAGTGAGTGTGTACGAGTGTGTGCCAGTGTGTGCCAGTGTGCGCGAATGTGTGTGCGAGTGTGTGTGCGAGTGTGTGCGAGTGTGTGCGATTGTGTGTGTGAGTGTGTAGGACTGTATGTGTGAGTGTGTGTGTGAAAGTGTGTGCGAGTGTGTGCGAGTGTGTGCAAGTGTGTGCGAGTGAGTGTGTGCGACTGTGTGCGAGTGTGTGCGAGTGTGTGAGTGCGAGTGTGTCCGAATGTGTGCGAGTGTGTGCGTGCGAGTGTGCGCGAGTGTGCATGAGTGTGTGCATGTAAGTGTGTGCGTGCGAGTGTGTGCGAGTGTGCTTGAGTGAATGGGTGAGAGTGTGTGCAAGTGTGTGTGAGTGTGTGCGAGTAAGTGTGTTTGAGTGTGTATGAGTGAGTGTGTGTGAGTGTGTGTGTGCGAGTTTGTGTGCGAGTGTGTGCGTGTGTGTGCGAGTGCGTGCGAGTACGCGCAAATGTGTGCGAGTGTGTGCTAGTGTGCGCGAGTGTGCGAGTGTGCGTGAGTAAGTGTGTGCGAGTGTGTTCGAGTGTGTGCAATTGTGTGCGAGTGTGTATGAGTGTATGTGCGAGTGTGTGCGCGAGTGTGTGTTTTAGAGTGTGTGCAATTGTGTGCGTGTGAGTGTGTGCATGAGTCTGTGCGTGCGAGTGTGCTCGAGTGAGTGGGTGCGTGTAAGTGTGTGCGTGCGAATGTGTGTGAATGTGTGCGAGTGTGTGCGAGTGTGTGCGAGCAAGTGTTTGCGTGCGAGTGTGTGCGAGTGTGTGCAAGTGTGTGAGTGTGTGCGAGTGTGTGTGCGAGTGTGTGCGAGTGTGTGCGAGTGTGCCCGAGTGTGTGCGAGTGGGTGCGAGTGTGTGTGAGTGTGTATGAGTGAGTGTGTGCGTGTGTGCGAGTTTGTCTGCGAGTGAGTGTGTGCGAATGTGTGCGAGTGTGTTTTTGAGTGTGTGTGCGAGTGTGTGCGTGAGAGTGTGTGCGAGTGTGTGCGAGTTTGTGTGCGAGTGTGTGCGATTGTGTGTGTGAGTGTGTAGGACTGTATGTGCGAGTGTGTGCGAGTGTGTATGAGTGTGTGTGTGAGTGTGTGCAAGTGTGTGCGAGTGAGTGTGTGTGAGTGTGTGTGCGAGTGTGTGTGCGAGTGTGTGCGAGTGTGTGCGATTGTGTGTGAGAGTGTGTAGGACTGTATGTGCGAGTGTGTACGAGTGTGTATGAGTGTGTGTGTGAGTGTGTGCAATTGTGTGCAAGTGTGTGCGAGTGAGTGTGTGTGAGTGTGTGTGCGAGTGTGTGCATGCGAGTGTGTGCATGCGATTGTGCACGAGTGTGCACGAGTGTGTGCGTGTAAGTGTGTACGTGCGAGTGTGTGCGAGTGTGCTCGAGTGAATGGGTGCGAGTGTGTCCGAGTGTGTGTGAGTGTGTGCGAGTGAGTGTGTGTGAGTGAGTGTGTGTGAGTGTGTGAGTTTGTGTGCGAGTGTGTGTGAGTGAGTGTGTGTGAGTGTGTGCGATTGTGTGTGAGTGTGTGAGTGTGTGTGCGAATGTGTGTGTGAGTGTGTGTGCGAATGTGTGTGTGAGTGTGTGTGCGAATGTGTGTGCGAGTGTGTATGAGTGTATGCAAGTGAGTGAGAGTGTGTGTGAGTGTGTGTGTGCGCGAGTGTGTGCAAGTGTGTGCGATAGTGTGCAAGTGTGTGCGAGTGTGTGTGTGCGAGTGTGTGTGCAATTGTGTATGAGTGTGTGCGAGTGTGTGTGCGTTTGTGCGAGTGTGTGCGTGTGTGTGTGCGAGTGCGTGTGAGTGCAAATGTGTGCAAATGTGTGCGCGAGTGTGGGCGTGCGAGTGTGTGCTAGTGTGCGCGAGTGTGTGAGTGTGTGCGAGTGTGCATGAGTAAGTGTGTGTGAGTGTGTGCGAGTGTTGCCGAGTGTGTGTGTGAGTGTGTAGGACTGTGTGTGCGAGTGTGTGTGTGAGTGTGTGTGTACGAGTGTGTGCAATTTTGTGCGAGTGTGTGTGTGCGAGTGCGTATGAGTAAGTGTGTGCGAATGTGTGCGAGTGTGTGCGATTGTGTGTGTGAGTGTGTAGGACTGTACGTGCGAGTGTGTGCGAGTGTGTGTGTGAGTGTGTGTGAGTGTGTGTGCGAGTGTGTGCGTGCGAGTGTGTGCGACTGTGTGCGAGTGTGTGAGTGCGAGTGTGTGCGAGTGTGTACGTGCGAGTGTGCACGAGTGTGCACGAGTGTGTGCGTATAAGTGTGTGCGTGCGAGTTTGTGCGAGTGTGCTCGAGTGAATGGGTGCGAGTGTGTGTGAGTGAGTGTGTGTGAGTGAGTGTGTGTGAGTGTGTATAAGTGAGTGTGTGTGAGTGTGTGCGAGTGAGTGTGTGTGTGTGAGTGTGTGTGAGTGTGTGCGAGTTTGTGTGCGAGTGTGTGCGAGTGAGTGTGTGCGAGTGTGTGCGATTGTGTGTGAGTGTGTGCGAGTGTGTGCGAGTGTGTGCGAGTGTGTGCGAGTGTGTGCGTGTGAGTGCGTGCGAGTGTGTGCAAGTGTGTGCGAGTGTGTGAGTGTGTGCGCGAATGTGTGTGCGAGTGTGTATGTGCGAGTGTGTGCAAGTGTGTGAGAGTGTGTGTGAGTGTGTGTGTGCGAGTGTGTGCGAGTGAGTGTGTGCGAGAGTGTTCAAGTGTGTGCGAGTGTGTGTGTGCGAGTGTGTGTGCAATTGTGTATGAGTGTGTGCGCGTTTGTGCGAGTGTGTGCGTGTGTGTGTGAGTGCGTGTGAGTGAGTGCAAGTGTGTGCAAATGTGTGCGCGAGTGTGGGCGTGCGAGTGTGTGCTAGTGTGCGCGAGTGTGTGAGTGTGTGCGAGTGTGCATGAGTAAGTGTGTGTGCGAGTGTTGCCGAGTGTGTGTGTGAGTGTGTAGGACTGTGTGTGCGAGTGTGTGTGTGAGTGTGTGTGTACGAGTGTGTGCAATTTTGTGCGAGTGTGTGTGTGCGAGTGCGTATGAGTAAGTGTGTGCAAATGTGTGCGAGTGTGTGCGAGTGTGTGTGCGAGTGTGTGCGTGCGACTGTGTGTGTGTGACTGTGTGCGAGTGTTTGCGAGTGTTTGCGAGTGTTTGCGTGTGTGTGCGAGTGTGTGTGCGTGTGTACGAGTCTGTGCGAGTGTGTGGGTGCGAGTGTGTGCAAGTGTGTGAGTGTGTGTGTGAGTGTGTGTGAATGTGTGCGAGTCTGTGTGTGCGAGTGTGTGTGTGCGATTGTGTGTGTGCGATTGTGTATGAGTGTGTGCGAGTATGTGTGTGAGTGTGTGCGAGTGTGTGCGAGTGTGTGCGTGCGAGTGAGTGCGAGTGTGTGCAAATGTGTGCGAGAGTGTGCGAGTGTGGGCGTGCGAGTGTGTGCGAGTGTGTGCGTGTGAGTGTGTGTGTGTGAGTGTGTGCTAGTGTGTGCGAGTGTGTGCGTGTGAGTGCGAGTGTGTGCGAGTGTGTGAGTGTGTGCGCGAATGTGTGTGCGAGTGTGTATGTGCGAGTGTGTGCAAGTGTGTGAGAGTGTGTGTGAGTGTGTGTGTGCGAGTGTGTGCGAGTGAGTGTGTGCGAGTGTGTGCGAGAGTGTTCAAGTGTGTGCGAGTGTGTGTGTGCGAGTGTGTGTGCAATTGTGTATGAGTGTGTGCGCGTTTGTGCGAGTGTGTGCGTGTGTGTGTGAGTGCGTGTGAGTGAGTGCAAGTGTGTGCAAATGTGTGCGCGAGTGTGGGCGTGCGAGTGTGTGCTAGTGTGCGCGAGTGTGTGAGTGTGTGCGAGTGTGCATGAGTAAGTGTGTGTGTGAGTGTGTGCGAGTGTTGCCGAGTGTGTGTGTGAGTGTGTAGGACTGTGTGTGCGAGTATGTGTGTGAGTGTGTGTGTACGAGTGTGTGCAATTTTGTGCGAGTGTGTGTGTGCGAGTGCGTATGAGTAAGTGTGTGCAAATGTGTGCGAGTGTGTGCGAGTGTGTGCGAGTGTGTGTGCGAGTGTGTGTGCGAGTGTGTGCGTGCGACTGTGTGTGTGTGACTGTGTGCGAGTGTGTGCGAGTGTTTGCGTGTGTGTGCGAGTGTGTGTGCGTGTGTACGAGTCTGTGCGAGTGTGTGGGTGCGAGTGTGTGCAAGTGTGTGAGTGTGTGTGTGAGTGTGTGTGAATGTGTGCGAGTCTGTGTGTGCGAGTGTGTGTGTGCGATTGTGTGTGTGCGATTGTGTATGAGTGTGTGCGAGTATGTGTGTGAGTGTGTGCGAGTGTGTGCGTGCGAGTGAGTGCGAGTGTGTGCAAATGTGTGCGAGAGTGTGCGAGTGTGGGCGTGCGAGTGTGTGCGAGTGTGTGCGTGTGAGTGTGTGTGTGTGAGTGTGTGTGAGTGTGTGCTAGTGTGCATGAGTGTGTGAGTGTGTGCGAGTGTGCGCGAGTGTGCGTGTGAGTGAGTGAGTGTGTGTGCGAGTGTGTGTGAGTGTGTACGAGTGTGTGTAGGAGTGTGTGCGAGTGTGTGCGATTGTGTGTGTGAGTGTGTAGGACTGTATGTGCAAGTGTGTGCGAGTGTGTTCGAGTGTGTGAGTGTGTGTGAGTGTGTGCAAGTGTGTGTGAGTGTGTAGGACTGTGTGTGCGAGTGTGTGTGCGAGTGTGTGCGAGTGTGTGTGAGTGTGTGTGAGTGTGTGTAGGAGTGTGTGTGAGTGTGTGCGATTGTGTGTGAGTGTGTAGTACTGTATGTGCGACTGTGTTCGAGTGTGTGTGTGAGCATGTGTGAGTGTGTGCAAGTGTGTGCGTGTGAGTGTATGTGTGCGATTTTGTGTGATTGTGTATGAGTGAGTATGTGCAAGTGTGTTGAGTGTGTTTGTGCAAGTGTGTATGAGTGTGTGTATGCGAGTGTGTGCAAGTGTGGTTGATTGTGTGTGAGTGTGTGTATGAGTGAGTGTGTGCGAGTGTGTGTGAGTGTGTGCGCGAGTGTGTGCAAGTGTGTGTAGGAGTGTGTGTGAGTGTGTGCGATTGTGTGTGTGTGAGTGTGTGTGAGTGTGTGCGAGTGTGTGTGTGCGAGTGTGTGCGTGCGAGTGTGTGTGCGAGAGTGTGCGAGTGTGTGCGAGTGTGTGCATATGTGCCCGAGTGTGCACGAGTGAGTGTGTGCGAGTGTGTGCGAGTGTGTGTGAGTGTGTGCATGTGAGTGTGTGCGAGCGTGTGCGAGTGTGTGTGAGTGTGTGTGCGAGTGTGTGTGCGAGAGTGTGCGAGTGTGTGCGAGTGTGTGCAAATGTGCCCGAGTGTGCACGAGTGAGTGGGTGCGAGTGTGTGCGAGTGTGTGTGCGAACGTGTGCGAGTGTGTGTGCATGTGTGTGCGAGTGTGTGGAAGTGTGTATGAGTGTGCGTGCGAGTGTGTGCAAGTGTGTGCGAGTGTGTGCGAGTGTGTGTGTGCAAGTATGTGTGAGAGTGTGTGCGAGTGTGTGTATGAGTGTGTGTGCGATTGTGCATAAGTGTGTGCGATTGTGTGTGAGTGTGTGTGCTAGTGTGTGTGTGCGAGTGTGTTCGATTGTGTGAGTGTGAGTGAGTGTGTACGAGTGTGTGCGAGTGTGTGCCAGTGTGTGCGAGTGTGTGTGAGTGTGTGCGAGTGTGTGCGATTGTGTGTGTGAGTGTGTAGGACTGTATGTGCGAGTGTGTGTGAGTGTGTGTGTGAAAGTGTGTGCGAGTGTGTGCGAGTGTGTGCAAGTGTGTGCGAGTGAGTGTGTGCGAGTGTGTGTGAGTGTGTGCGAGTGTGAGCGAGTGTGTGAGTGCGAGTGTGTCCGAATGTGTGCGAGTGTGTGCATGCGAGTGTGCGCGAGTGTGCACGAGTGTGTGCATGTAAGTGTGTGCGTGCGAGTGTGTGCGAGTGTGCTTGAGTGAATGGGTGAGAGTGTGTGCAAGTGTGTGTGAGTGTGTGCGAGTAAGTGTGTGTGAGTGTGTATGAGTGAGTGTGTGTGAGTGTGTGTGTGCGAGTTTGTGTGCGAGTGTGTGCGTGTGTGTGCGAGTGCGTGCGAGTACGCGCAAATGTGTGCGAGTGTGGGCGTGCGAGTGTGTGCTAGTGTGCGCGAGTGTGCGAGTGTGCGTGAGTAAGTGTGTGTGTAAGTGTGTGCGAGTGTGTTCGAGTGTGTGCAATTGTGTGCGAGTGTGTATGAGTGTATGTGCGAGTGTGTGCGCGAGTGTGTGTTTTAGAGTGTGTGCAATTGTGTGCGTGTGAGTGTGTGCATGAGTCTGTGCGTGCGAGTGTGCTCGAGTGAGTGGGTGCGTGTAAGTGTGTGCGTGCGAGTGTGTGCGAATGTGTGCGAGTGTGTGCGAGTGTGTGCGAGTGTGTGCGTGCGAGTGCGAGTGAGTGCGAGTGTGTGCAAATGTGTGCGAGAGTGTGCGAGTGTGGGCGTGTGAGTGTGCGCGAGTGTGTGCGTGTGAGTGTGTGTGTGTGTGAGTGTGAGTGTGTGCTAGTGTGCATGAGTGTGTGAGTGTGTGCGAGTGTGCGCGAGTGTGCGTGTGAGTGAGTGAGTGTGTGTGCGAGTGTGTGCGAGTGTGTACGAGTGTGTGTAGGAGTGTGTGCGAGTGTGTGCGATTGTGTGTGTGAGTGTGTAGGACTGTATGTGCAAGTGTGTGCGAGTGTGTTCGAGTGTGTGAGTGTGTGCGAGTGTGTGCGAGTGTGTGTGAGTGTGTGCAAGTGTGTGTGAGTGTGTAGGACTGTGTGTGCGAGTGTGTGCGAGTGTGTGTGAGTGTGTGTGAGTGTGTGTAGGAGTGTGTGTGAGTGTGTGCGATTGTGTGTGTGAATGTGTAGTACTGTATGTGCGACTGTGTTCGAGTGTGTGTGTGCGAGTGTGTGAGCATGTGTGAGTGTGTGCAAGTGTGTGCGTGTGAGTGTATGTGTGCGAGTGTGTGTGATTGTGTATGAGTGAGTGTGTGCAAGTGTGTTTGAGTGTGTTTGTGCAAGTTTGTATGAGTGTGTGTATGCGAGTGTGTGCAAGTGTGTGTGATTGTGTGTGAGTGTGTGTATGAGTGAGTGTGTGCGAGTGTGTGTGAGTGTGTGTGCGTGAGTGTGTGCGTGCGAGTGTGTGCGAGTGTGTGTAGGAGTGTGTGTGAGTGTGTGCGATTGTGTGTGTGCGAGTGTGTGTGAGTGTGTGCGAGTGTGTGTGTGCGAGTGTGTGCGTGCGAGTGTGTGTGCGAGAGTGTGCGAGTGTGTGCGAGTGTGTGCATATGTGCCCGAGTGTGCACGAGTGAGTGTGTGTGAGTGTGTGCATGTGAGTGTGTGCGAGCGTGTGCGAGTGTGTGTGAGTGTGTGTGCGAGTGTGTGTGCGAGTGTGTGTGCGAGAGTGTGCGAGTGTGTGCGAGTGTGTGCAAATGTGCCCGAGTGTGCACGAGTGAGTGGGTGCGAGTGTGTGCGAGTGTGTGTGCGAACGTGTGCGAGTGTGTGTGCATGTGTGTGCGAGTGTGTGCGAGTGTGTATGAGTGTGCGTGCGAGTGTGTGCAAGTGTGTGCGAGTGTGTGCGAGTGTGTGTGTGCAAGTATGTGTGAGAGTGTGTGCGAGTGTGTGTATGAGTGTGTGTGCGATTGTGCATAAGTGTGTGCGATTGTGTGTGAGTGTGTGTGCTAGTGTGTGTGTGCGAGTGTGTTCGATTGTGTGAGTGTGAGTGAGTGTGTACGAGTGTGTGCCAGTGTGTGCCAGTGTGCGCGAATGTGTGTGCGAGTGTGTGTGAGTGTGTGTGCGAGTGTGTGCGAGTGTGTGCGATTGTGTGTGTGAGTGTGTAGGACTGTATGTGCGAGTGTGTGTGTGTGTGTGAAAGTGTGTGCGAGTGTGTGCGAGTGTGTGCAAGTGTGTGCGAGTGAGTGTGTGCGAGTGTGTGCGACTGTGTGCAAGTGTGTGCGAGTGAGTGTGTGCGAGTGTGTGCGACTGTGTGCGAGTGTGTGCGAGTGTGTGAGTGCGAGTGTGTCCGAATGTGTGCGAGTGTGTGCGTGCGAGTGTGCGCGAGTGTGCACGAGTGTGTGCATGTAAGTGTGTGCGTGCGAGTGTGTGCGAGTGTGCTTGAGTGAATGGGTGAGAGTGTGTGCAAGTGTGTGTGAGTGTGTGCGAGTAAGTGTGTGTGAGTGTGTATGAGTGAGTGTGTGTGAGTGTGTGTGTGCGAGTTTGTGTGCGAGTGTGTGCGTGTGTGTGCGAGTGCGTGCGAGTACGCGCAAATGTGTGCGAGTGTGTGCTAGTGTGCGCGAGTGTGCGAGTGTGCGTGAGTAAGTGTGTGCGAGTGTGTTCGAGTGTGTGCAATTGTGTGCGAGTGTGTATGAGTGTATGTGCGAGTGTGTGCGCGAGTGTGTGTTTTAGAGTGTGTGCAATTGTGTGCGTGTGAGTGTGTGCATGAGTCTGTGCGTGCGAGTGTGCTCGAGTGAGTGGGTGCGTGTAAGTGTGTGCGTGCGAATGTGTGTGAATGTGTGCGAGTGTGTGCGAGTGTGTGCGAGCAAGTGTTTGCGTGCGAGTGTGTGCGAGTGTGTGCAAGTGTGTGAGTGTGTGCGAGTGTGTGTGCGAGTGTGTGCGAGTGTGTGCAAATGTGCCCGAGTGTGTGCGAGTGGGTGCGAGTGTGTGTGAGTGTGTATGAGTGAGTGTGTGCGTGTGTGCGAGTTTGTCTGCGAGTGAGTGTGTGCGAATGTGTGCGAGTGTGTTTTTGAGTGTGTGTGCGAGTGTGTGCGTGAGAGTGTGTGCGAGTGTGTGCGAGTTTGTGTGCGAGTGTGTGCGAGTGTGTGCGATTGTGTGTGTGAGTGTGTAGGACTGTATGTGCGAGTGTGTGCGAGTGTGTATGAGTGTGTGTGTGAGTGTGTGCAAGTGTGTGCGAGTGAGTGTGTGCGAGTGTGTGTGCGAGTGTGTGCGAGTGTGTGCGATTGTGTGTGAGAGTGTGTAGGACTGTATGTGCGAGTGTGTACGAGTGTGTATGAGTGTGTGTGTGAGTGTGTGCAATTGTGTGCAAGTGTGTGCGAGTGAGTGTGTGTGAGTGTGTGTGCGAGTGTGTGCATGCGAGTGTGTGCATGCGATTGTGCACGAGTGTGCACGAGTGTGTGCGTGTAAGTGTGTACGTGCGAGTGTGTGCGAGTGTGCTCGAGTGAATGGGTGCGAGTGTGTCCGAGTGTGTGTGAGTGTGTGCGAGTGAGTGTGTGTGAGTGAGTGTGTGTGAGTGTGCGAGTTTGTGTGCGAGTGTGTGTGAGTGAGTGTGTGTGAGTGTGTGCGAGTGTGTGCGAGTGTGTGTGAGTGTGTGTGCGAATGTGTGTGTGAGTGTGTGTGCGAATGTGTGTGTGAGTGTGTGTGCGAATGTGTGTGCGAGTGTGTATGAGTGTATGCAAGTGAGTGAGAGTGTGTGTGAGTGTGTGTGTGCGCGAGTGTGTGCAAGTGTGTGCGAGAGTGTGCAAGTGTGTGCGAGTGTGTGTGTGCGAGTGTGTGTGCAATTGTGTATGAGTGTGTGCGAGTGTGTGTGCGTTTGTGCGAGTGTGTGCGTGTGTGTGTGCGAGTGCGTGTGAGTGCAAATGTGTGCAAATGTGTGCGCGAGTGTGGGCGTGCGAGTGTGTGCTAGTGTGCGCGAGTGTGTGAGTGTGTGCGAGTGTGCATGAGTAAGTGTGTGTGAGTGTGTGCGAGTGTTGCCGAGTGTGTGTGTGAGTGTGTAGGACTGTGTGTGCGAGTGTGTGTGTGAGTGTGTGTGTACGAGTGTGTGCAATTTTGTGCGAGTGTGTGTGTGCGAGTGCGTATGAGTAAGTGTGTGCGAATGTGTGCGAGTGTGTGCGATTGTATGTGTGAGTGTGTAGGACTGTACGTGCGAGTGTGTGCGAGTGTGTGTGTGAGTGTGTGTGAGTGTGTGTGCGAGTGTGTGCGTGCGAGTGTGTGCGACTGTGTGCGAGTGTGTGCGAGTGTGTGAGTGCGAGTGTGTGCGAATGTGTGCGAGTGTGTACGTGCGAGTGTGCACGAGTGTGCACGAGTGTGTGCGTATAAGTGTGTGCGTGCGAGTTTGTGCGAGTGTGCTCGAGTGAATGGGTGCGAGTGTGTGTGAGTGAGTGTGTGTGAGTGAGTGTGTGTGAGTGTGTATAAGTGAGTGTGTGTGAGTGTGTGCGAGTGAGTGTGTGTGTGTGAGTGTGTGTGAGTGTGTGCGAGTTTGTGTGCGAGTGTGTGCGAGTGAGTGTGTGCGAGTGTGTGCGATTGTGTGTGAGTGTGTGCGAGTGTGTGCGAGTGTGTGCGAGTGTGTGCGAGTGTGTGTGAGTGTGTGCGTGTGAGTGCGTGCGAGTGTGTGCAAGTGTGTGCGAGTGTGTGAGTGTGTGCGCGAATGTGTGTGCGAGTGTGTATGTGCGAGTGTGTGCAAGTGTGTGAGAGTGTGTGTGAGTGTGTGTGTGTGAGTGTGTGCGAGTGAGTGTGTGCGAGTGTGTGCGAGAGTGTTCAAGTGTGTGCGAGTGTGTGTGTGCGAGTGTGTGTGCAATTGTGTATGAGTGTGTGCGCGTTTGTGCGAGTGTGTGCGTGTGTGTGTGAGTGCGTGTGAGTGAGTGCAAGTGTGTGCAAATGTGTGCGCGAGTGTGGGCGTGCGAGTGTGTGCTAGTGTGCGCGAGTGTGTGAGTGTGTGCGAGTGTGCATGAGTAAGTGTGTGTGCGAGTGTTGCCGAGTGTGTGTGTGAGTGTGTAGGACTGTGTGTGCGAGTGTGTGTGTGAGTGTGTGTGTACGAGTGTGTGCAATTTTGTGCGAGTGTGTGTGTGCGAGTGCGTATGAGTAAGTGTGTGCAAATGTGTGCGAGTGTGTGCGAGTGTGTGTGCGAGTGTGTGTGCGAGTGTGTGCGTGCGACTGTGTGTGTGTGACTGTGTGCGAGTGAGTGTGTGCGAGTGTTTGCGTGTGTGTGCGAGTGTGTGTGCGTGTGTACGAGTCTGTGCGAGTGTGTGGGTGCGAGTGTGTGCAAGTGTGTGAGTGTGTGTGTGAGTGTGTGTGAATGTGTGCGAGTCTG
Source organism: Phyllobates terribilis (assembly GCF_046119375.1). Lineage (NCBI taxonomy): Eukaryota > Metazoa > Chordata > Amphibia > Anura > Dendrobatidae > Phyllobates > Phyllobates terribilis. Next base: position 23,308,657 of record NW_027362776.1, read on the forward strand.
TGTGTGCGAGTGTGTGTGTGCGATTGTGTGTGTGCGATTGTGTATGAGTGTGTGCGAGTATGTGTGTGAGTGTGTGCGAGTGTGTGCGAGTGTGTGCGTGCGAGTGAGTGCGAGTGTGTGCAAATGTGTGCGAGAGTGTGCGAGTGTGGGCGTGCGAGTGTGTGCGAGTGTGTGCGTGTGAGTGTGTGTGTGTGAGTGTGAGTGTGTGCGAGTGTGTGCGTGTGAGTGCGTGCGAGTGTGTGCAAGTGTGTGCGAGTGTGTGAGTGTGTGCGCGAATGTGTGTGCGAGTGTGTATGTGCGAGTGTGTGCAAGTGTGTGAGAGTGTGTGTGAGTGTGTGTGTGCGAGTGTGTGCGAGTGAGTGTGTGCGAGTGAGTGTGTGCGAGTGTGTGCGAGAGTGTTCAAGTGTGTGCGAGTGTGTGTGTGCGAGTGTGTGTGCAATTGTGTATGAGTGTGTGCGCGTTTGTGCGAGTGTGTGCGTGTGTGTGTGAGTGCGTGTGAGTGAGTGCAAGTGTGTGCAAATGTGTGCGCGAGTGTGGGCGTGCGAGTGTGTGCTAGTGTGCGCGAGTGTGTAAGTGTGTGCGAGTGTGCATGAGTAAGTGTGTGTGTGAGTGTGTGCGAGTGTTGCCGAGTGTGTGTGTGAGTGTGTAGGACTGTGTGTGCGAGAATGTGTGTGAGTGTGTGTGTACGAGTGTGTGCAATTTTGTGCGAGTGTGTGTGTGCGAGTGCGTATGAGTAAGTGTGTGCAAATGTGTGCGAGTGTGTGCGAGTGTGTGCGAGTGTGTGTGCGAGTGTGTGTGCGAGTGTGTGCGTGCGACTGTGTGTGTGTGACTGTGTGCGAGTGTGTGCGAGTGTTTGCGTGTGTGTGCGAGTGTGTGTGCGTGTGTACGAGTCTGTGCGAGTGTGTGGGTGCGAGTGTGTGCAAGTGTGTGAGTGTGTGTGTGAGTGTGTGTGAATGTGTGCGAGTCTGTGTGTGCGAGTGTGTGTGTGCGATTGTGTGTGTGCGATTGTGTATGAGTGTGTGCGAGTATGTGTGTGAGTGTGTGCGAGTGTGTGCGTGCGAGTGAGTGCGAGTGTGTGCAAATGTGTGCGAGAGTGTGCGAGTGTGGGCGTGCGAGTGTGTGCGAGTGTGTGCGTGTGAGTGTGTGTGTGTGAGTGTGAGTGTGTGCTAGTGTGCATGAGTGTGTGAGTGTGTGCGAGTGTGCGCGAGTGTGCGTGTGAGTGAGTGAGTGTGTGTGCGAGTGTGTGTGAGTGTGTACGAGTGTGTGTAGGAGTGTGTGCGAGTGTGTGCGATTGTGTGTGTGAGTGTGTAGGACTGTATGTGCAAGTGTGTGCGAGTGTGTTCGAGTGTGTGAGTGTGTGCGAGTGTGTGTGAGTGTGTGCAAGTGTGTGTGAGTGTGTAGGACTGTGTGTGCGAGTGTGTGTGCGAGTGTGTGTGAGTGTGTGTGAGTGTGTGTGAGTGTGTGTAGGAGTGTGTGTGAGTGTGTGCGATTGTGTGTGAGTGTGTAGTACTGTATGTGCGACTGTGTTCGAGTGTGTGTGTGCGAGTGTGTGAGCATGTGTGAGTGTGTGCAAGTGTGTGCGTGTGAGTGTATGTGTGCGAGTGTGTGTGATTGTGTATGAGTGAGTGTGTGCAAGTGTGTTGAGTGTGTTTGTGCAAGTGTGTATGAGTGTGTGTATGCGAGTGTGTGCAAGTGTGTGTGATTGTGTGTGAGTGTGTGTATGAGTGAGTGTGTGCGAGTGTGTGTGAGTGTGTGCGCGAGTGTGTGCGTGAGTGTGTGCGTGCGAGTGTGTGCGAGTGTGTGTAGGAGTGTGTGTGAGTGTGTGCGATTGTGTGTGTGCGAGTGTGTGTGAGTGTGTGCGAGTGTGTGTGTGCGAGTGTGTGCGTGCGAGTGTGTGTGGGAGAGTGTGCGAGTGTGTGCGAGTGTGTGCATATGTGCCCGAGTGTGCACGAGTGAGTGTGTGCGAGTGTGTGTGAGTGTGTGCATGTGAGTGTGTGCGAGCGTGTGCGAGTGTGTGTGAGTGTGTGTGCGAGTGTGTGTGCGAGAGTGTGCGAGTGTGTGCGAGTGTGTGCAAATGTGCCCGAGTGTGCACGAGTGAGTGGGTGCGAGTGTGTGCGAGTGTGTGTGCGAACGTGTGCGAGTGTGTGTGCATGTGTGTGCGAGTGTGTGCAAGTGTGTATGAGTGTGCGTGCGAGTGTGTGCAAGTGTGTGCGAGTGTGTGCGAGTGTGTGTGTGCGAGTGTGTGTATGAGTGTGTGTGCGATTGTGCATAAGTGTGTGCGATTGTGTGTGAGTGTGTGTGCTAGTGTGTGTGTGCGAGTGTGTTCGATTGTGTGAGTGTGAGTGAGTGTGTACGAGTGTGTGCGAGTGTGTGCCAGTGTGTGCGAGTGTGTGTGAGTGTGTGCGAGTGTGTGCGATTGTGTGTGTGAGTGTGTAGGACTGTATGTGCGAGTGTGTGTGAGTGTGTGTGTGAAAGTGTGTGCGAGTGTGTGCGAGTGTGTGCAAGTGTGTGCGAGTGAGTGTGTGCGAGTGTGTGCGAGTGTGTGCGAGTGTGAGCGAGTGTGTGAGTGCGAGTGTGTCCGAATGTGTGCGAGTGTGTGCGTGCGAGTGTGCGCGAGTGTGCACGAGTGTGTGCATGTAAGTGTGTGCGTGCGAGTGTGTGCGAGTGTGCTTGAGTGAATGGGTGAGAGTGTGTGCAAGTGTGTGTGAATGTGTGCGAGTAAGTGTGTGTGAGTGTGTATGAGTGTGTGTGTGTGAGTTTGTGTGCGAGTGTGTGCGTGTGTGTGCGAGTGCGTGCGAGTACGCCCAAATGTGTGCGAGTGTGGGCGTGCGAGTGTGTGCTAGTGTGCGCGAGTGTGCGAGTGTGCGTGAGTAAGTGTGTGTGTAAGTGTGTGCGAGTGTGTTCGAGTGTGTGCAATTGTGTGCGAGTGTGTATGAGTGTATGTGCGAGTGTGTGCGCGAGTGTGTATTTTAGAGTGTGTGCAATTGTGTGCGTGTGAGTGTGTGCATGAGTCTGTGCGTGCGAGTGTGCTCGAGTGAGTGGGTGCGTGTAAGTGTGTGCGTGCGAGTGTGTGCGAATGTGTGCGAGTGTGTGCGAGTGTGTGCGAGTGTGTGCGTGCGAGTGCGAGTGTGTGCAAATGTGTGCGAGAGTGTGCGAGTGTGGGCGTGTGAGCGTGTGTGAGTGTGCGCGAGTGTGTGCGTGTGAGTGTGTGTGTGTGTGAGTGTGAGTGTGTGCTAGTGTGCATGAGTGTGTGAGTGTGTGCGAGTGTGCGCGAGTGTGCGTGTGAGTGAGTGAGTGTGTGTGCGAGTGTGTGCGAGTGTGTACGAGTGTGTGTAGGAGTGTGTGCGAGTGTGTGCGATTGTGTGTGTGAGTGTGTAGGACTGTATGTGCAAGTGTGTGTGAGTGTGTTCGAGTGTGTGAGTGTGTGCGAGTGTGTGCGAGTGTGTGTGAGTGTGTGCAAGTGTGTGTGAGTGTGTAGGACTGTGTGTGCGAGTGTGTGCGAGTGTGTGTGAGTGTGTGTGAGTGTGTGTAGGAGTGTGTGTGAGTGTGTGCGATTGTGTGTGTGAATGTGTAGTACTGTATGTGCGACTGTGTTCGAGTGTGTGTGTGCGAGTGTGTGAGCATGTGTGAGTGTGTGCAAGTGTGTGCGTGTGAGTGTATGTGTGCGAGTGTGTGTGATTGTGTATGAGTGAGTGTGTGCAAGTGTGTTTGAGTGTGTTTGTGCAAGTGTGTATGAGTGTGTGTATGCGAGTGTGTGCAAGTGTGTGTGATTGTGTGTGAGTGTGTGTATGAGTGAGTGTGTGCGAGTGTGTGTGAGTGTGTGTGCGTGAGTGTGTGCGTGCGAGTGTGTGCGAGTGTGTGTAGGAGTGTGTGTGAGTGTGTGCGATTGTGTGTGTGCGAGTGTGTGTGTGCAAGTGTGTGCGTGCGAGTGTGTGTGCGAAAGTGTGCGAGTGTGTGCATATGTGCCCGAGTGTGCACGAGTGAGTGTGTGCGAGTGTGTGCGAGTGTGTGCGAGTGTGTGCGTGTGAGTGCGTGCGAGTGTGTGCAAGTGTGTGCGAGTGTGTGCGAGTGTGTGAGTGTGTGCGCGAATGTGTGTGCGAGTGTGTATGTGCGAGTGTGTGCAAGTGTGTGAGAGTGTGTGTGAGTGTGTGTGTGCGAGTGTGTGCGAGTGAGTGTGTGCGAGAGTGTTCAAGTGTGTGCAAGTGTGTGTGCGCGAGTGTGTGTGCAATTGTGTATGAGTGTGTGCGAGTGTGTGTGCGTTTGTGCGAGTGTGTGCGTGTGTGTGTGCGAGTGCGTGTGAGTGCAAATGTGTGCGCGAGTGTGGGCGTGCGAGTGTGTGCTAGTGTGCGCGAGTGTGTGAGTGTGTGCGAGTGTGCATGAGTAAGTGTGTGTGTGAGTGTGTGTGCGAGTGTGTGCGAGTGTGTGTGAGTGTGTGTGAGTGTGTGTAGGAGTGTGTGTGAGTGTGTGCGATTGTGTGTGTGAATGTGTAGTACTGTATGTGCGACTGTGTTCGAGTGTGTGTGTGCGAGTGTGTGAGCATGTGTGAGTGTGTGCAAGTGTGTGCGTGTGAGTGTATGTGTGCGAGTGTGTGTGATTGTGTATGAGTGAGTGTGTGCAAGTGTGTTTGAGTGTGTTTGTGCAAGTGTGTATGAGTGTGTGTATGCGAGTGTGTGCAAGTGTGTGTGATTGTGTGTGAGTGTGTGTATGAGTGAGTGTGTGTGAGTGTGTGTGCGTGAGTGTGTGCATGCGAGTGTGTGCGAGTGTGTGTAGGAGTGTGTGTGAGTGTGTGCGAGTGTGTGTGAGTGTGTGCGAGTGTGTGTGTGCGAGTGTGTGCGTGCGAGTGTGTGTGCGAGAGTGTGCGAGTGTGTGCGAGTGTGTGCATATGTGCCCGAGTGTGCACGAGTGAGTGTGTGCGAGTGTATGCGAGTGTGTGCGAGTGTGTGCGAGTGTGTGCGTGTGAGTGCGTGCGAGTGTGTGCAAGTGTGTGCGAGTGTGTGCGAGTGTGTGAGTGTGTGCGCGAATGTGTGTGCGAGTGTGTATGTGCGAGTGTGTGCAAGTGTGTGAGAGTGTGTGTGAGTGTGTGTGTGCGAGTGTGTGCGAGTGAGTGTGTGCGAGTGTGTGCGAGAGTGTTCAAGTGTGTGCGAGTGTGTGTGTGCGAGTGTGTGTGCAATTGTGTATGAGTGTGTGCGCGTTTGTGCGAGTGTGTGCGAGTGAGTGTGTGCGAGTGTGTGCGTGTGTGCGAGTGTGTGCGTGTGAGTGTGTGCGAGTGTGTGAGTGTGTGTGTGAGTGTGTGTGTGCGAGTGTGTGCGTGTGTGCGAGTGTGTGCGTGTGAGTGTGTGCGAGTGTGTGAGTGTGTGTGTGAGTGTGTGTGTGCGAGTGTGTGCGAGTGAGTGTGTGCGAGTGTGTGCGAGAGTGTGCAAGTGTGTGCGAGTGTGTGTGTGCAATTGTGTATGAGTGTGTGCGAGTGTGTGTGCGTGTGTGTGTGCGAGTGCGTGTGAGTGAGTGCAAGTGTGTGCAAATGTGTGCGCGAGTGTGGGCGTGCGAGTGTGTGCTAGTGTGCGCGAGTGTGTGAGTGTGTGCGAGTGTGCATGAGTAAGTGTGTGTGTGAGTGTGTGCGAGTGTTGCCGAGTGTGTGTGTGAGTGTGTAGGACTGTGTGTGCGAGTGTGTGTGTGAGTGTGTGTGTACGAGTGTGTGCAATTTTGTGCGAGTGTGTGTGTGCGAGTGCGTATGAGTAAGTGTGTGCAAATGTGTGCGAGTGTGTGCGAGTGTGTGTGCGAGTGTGTGTGCGAGTGTGTGCGTGCGACTGTGTGTGTGTGACTGTGTGCGAGTGTGTGCGAGTGTTTGCGTGTGTGTGCGAGTGTGTGTGCGTGTGTACGAGTCTGTGCGAGTGTGTGGGTGCGAGTGTGTGCAAGTGTGTGAGTGTGTGTGTGAGTGTGTGTGAATGTGTGCGAGTCTGTGTGTGCGAGTGTGTGTGTGCGATTGTGTGTGTGCGATTGTGTATGAGTGTGTGCGAGTATGTGTGTGAGTGTGTGCGAGTGTGTGCGAGTGTGTGCGTGCGAGTGTGTGCAAATGTGTGCGAGAGTGTGCGAGTGTGGGCGTGCGAGTGTGTGCGAGTGTGTGCGTGTGAGTGTGTGTGTGTGAGTGTGAGTGTGTGCTAGTGTGCATGAGTGTGTGAGTGTGTGCGAGTGTGCGCGAGTGTGCGTGTGAGTGAGTGAGTGTGTGTGCGAGTGTGTGTGAGTGTGTACGAGTGTGTGTAGGAGTGTGTGCGAGTGTGTGCGATTGTGTGTGTGAGTGTGTAGGACTGTATGTGCAAGTGTGTGCGAGTGTGTTCGAGTGTGTGAGTGTGTGCGAGTGTGTGTGAGTGTGTGCAAGTGTGTGTGAGTGTGTAGGACTGTGTGTGCGAGTGTGTGTGCGAGTGTGTGTGAGTGTGTGTGAGTGTGTGTAGGAGTGTGTGTGAGTGTGTGCGATTGTGTGTGAGTGTGTAGTACTGTATGTGCGACTGTGTTCGAGTGTGTGTGTGAGCATGTGTGAGTGTGTGCAAGTGTGTGCGTGTGAGTGTATGTGTGCGAGTGTGTGTGATTGTGTATGAGTGAGTGTGTGCAAGTGTGTTGAGTGTGTTTGTGCAAGTGTGTATGAGTGTGTGTATGCGAGTGTGTGCAAGTGTGTGTGATTGTGTGTGAGTGTGTGTATGAGTGAGTGTGTGCGAGTGTGTGTGAGTGTGTGCGCGAGTGTGTGCGTGAGTGTGTGCGTGCGAGTGTGTGCGAGTGTGTGTAGGAGTGTGTGTGAGTGTGTGCGATTGTGTGTGTGCGAGTGTGTGTGAGTGTGTGCGAGTGTGTGTGTGCGAGTGTGTGCGTGCGAGTGTGTGTGCGAGTGTGTGCATATGTGCCCGAGTGTGCACGAGTGAGTGTGTGCGAGTGTGTGCGAGTGTGTGTGAGTGTGTGCATGTGAGTGTGTGCGAGCGTGTGCGAGTGTGTGTGAGTGTGTGTGCGAGTGTGTGTGCGAGAGTGTGCGAGTGTGTGCGAGTGTGTGCAAATGTGCCCGAGTGTGCACGAGTGAGTGGGTGCGAGTGTGTGCGAGTGTGTGTGCGAACGTGTGCGAGTGTGTGTGCATGTGTGTGCGAGTGTGTGGAAGTGTGTATGAGTGTGCGTGCGAGTGTGTGCAAGTGTGTGTGAGTGTGTGCGAGTGTGTGTGTGCAAGTATGTGTGAGAGTGTGTGCGAGTGTGTGTATGAGTGTGTGTGCGATTGTGCATAAGTGTGTGCGATTGTGTGTGAGTGTGTGTGCTAGTGTGTGTGTGCGAGTGTGTTCGATTGTGTGAGTGTGAGTGAGTGTGTACGAGTGTGTGCGAGTGTGTGCCAGTGTGTGCGAGTGTGTGTGAGTGTGTGCGAGTGTGTGCGATTGTGTGTGTGAGTGTGTAGGACTGTATGTGCGAGTGTGTGAGTGTGTGTGCGAGTGTGTGCAAGTGTGTGCGAGTGAGTGTGTGCGAGTGTGTGCGAGTGTGTGCGAGTGTGAGCGAGTGTGTGAGTGCGAGTGTGTCCGAATGTGTGCGAGTGTGAGCGTGCGAGTGTGCGCGAGTGTGCACGAGTGTGTGCATGTAAGTGTGTGCGTGCGAGTGTGTGCGAGTGTGCTTGAGTGAATGGGTGAGAGTGTGTGCAAGTGTGTGTGAGTGTGTGCGAGTAAGTGTGTGTGAGTGTGTATGAGTGAGTGTGTGTGAGTGTGTGTGTGCGAGTTTGTGTGCGAGTGTGTGCGTGTGTGTGCGAGTGCGTGCGAGTACGCGCAAATGTGTGCGAGTGTGGGCGTGCGAGTGTGTGCTAGTGTGCGCGAGTGTGCGAGTGTGCGTGAGTAAGTGTGTGTGTAAGTGTGTGCGAGTGTGTTCGAGTGTGTGCAATTGTGTGCGAGTGTGTATGAGTGTATGTGCGAGTGTGTGCGCGAGTGTGTGTTTTAGAGTGTGTGCAATTGTGTGCGTGTGAGTGTGTGCATGAGTCTGTGCGTGCGAGTGTGCTCGAGTGAGTGGGTGCGTGTAAGTGTGTGCGTGCGAGTGTGTGCGAATGTGTGCGAGTGTGTGCGAGTGTGTGCGAGTGTGTGCGTGCGAGTGCGAGTGAGTGCGAGTGTGTGCAAATGTGTGCGAGAGTGTGCGAGTGTGGGCGTGTGAGTGTGCGCGAGTGTGTGCGTGTGAGTGTGTGTGTGTGAGTGTGAGTGTGTGCTAGTGTGCATGAGTGTGTGAGTGTGTGCGAGTGTGCGCGAGTGTGCGTGTGAGTGAGTGAGTGTGTGTGCGAGTGTGTGCGAGTGTGTACGAGTGTGTGTAGGAGTGTGTGCGAGTGTGTGCGATTGTGTGTGTGAGTGTGTAGGACTGTATGTGCAAGTGTGTGCGAGTGTGTTCGAGTGTGTGAGTGTGTGCGAGTGTGTGCGAGTGTGTGTGAGTGTGTGCAAGTGTGTGTGAGTGTGTAGGACTGTGTGTGCGAGTGTGTGCGAGTGTGTGTGTGAGTGTGTGTAGGAATGTGTGTGAGTGTGTGCGATTGTGTGTGTGAATGTGTAGTACTGTATGTGCGACTGTGTTCGAGTGTGTGTGTGTGAGTGTGTAAGCATGTGTGAGTGTGTGCAAGTGTGTGCATGTGAGTGTATGTGTGCGAGTGTGTGTGATTGTGTATGAGTGAGTGTGTGCAAGTGTGTTTGAGTGTGTTTGTGCAAGTGTGTATGAGTGTGTGTATGCGAGTGTGTGCAAGTGTGTGTGATTGTGTGTGAGTGTGTGTATGAGTGAGTGTGTGCGAGTGTGTGTGAGTGTGTGTGCGTGAGTGTGTGCGTGCGAGTGTGTGCGAGTGTGTGTAGGAGTGTGTGTGAGTGTGTGCGATTGTGTGTGTGCGAGTGTGTGTGAGTGTGTGCGAGTGTGTGTGTGCGAGTGTGTGCGTGCGAGTGTGTGTGCGAGAGTGTGCGAGTGTGTGCATATGTGCCCGAGTGTGCACGAGTGAGTGTGTGCGAGTGTGTGCGAGTGTGTGTGAGTGTGTGCATGTGATTGTGTGCGAGCGTGTGCGAGTGTGTGTGAGTGTGTGTGCGAGTGTGTGTGCGAGTGTGTGTGCGAGAGTGTGTGCGAGAGTGTGCGAGTGTGTGCGAGTGTGTGCAAATGTGCCCGAGTGTGCACGAGTGAGTGGGTGCGAGTGTGTGCGAGTGTGTTTGCGAACGTGTGCGAGTGTGTGTGCATGTGTGTGCGAGTGTGTGCGAGTGTGTATGAGTGTGCGTGCGAGTGTGTGCAAGTGTGTGCGAGTGTGTGCGAGTGTGTGTGTGCAAGTATGTGTGAGAGTGTGTGCGAGTGTGTGTATGAGTGTGTGTGCGATTGTGCATAAGTGTGTGCGATTGTGTGTGAGTGTGTGTGCTAGTGTGTGTGTGCGAGTGTGTTCGATTGTGTGAGTGTGAGTGAGTGTGTACGAGTGTGTGCGAGTGTGTGCCAGTGTGCGCGAATGTGTGTGCCAGTGTGTGTGAGTGTGTGTGCGAGTGTGTGCGAGTGTGTGCGATTGTGTGTGTGAGTGTGTAGGACTGTATGTGCGAGTGTGTGTGAGTGTGTGTGTGAAAGTGTGTGCGAGTGTGTGCGAGTGTGTGCAAGTGTGTGCGAGTGAGTGTGTGCGAGTGTGTGCGACTGTGTGCGAGTGTGTGCGAGTGTGTGAGTGCGAGTGTGTCCGAATGTGTGCGAGTGTGTGCGTGCGAGTGTGCGCGAGTGTGCACGAGTGTGTGCATGTAAGTGTGTGCGTGCGAGTGTGTGCGAGTGTGCTTGAGTGAATGGGTGAGAGTGTGTGCAAGTGTGTGTGAGTGTGTGCGAGTAAGTGTGTGTGAGTGTGTATGAGTGAGTGTGTGTGAGTGTGTGTGTGCGAGTTTGTGTGCGAGTGTGTGCGTGTGTGTGCGAGTGCGTGCGAGTACGCGCAAATGTGTGCGAGTGTGTGCTAGTGTGCGCGAGTGTGCGAGTGTGCGTGAGTAAGTGTGTGCGAGTGTGTTCGAGTGTGTGCAATTGTGTGCGAGTGTGTATGAGTGTATGTGCGAGTGTGTGCGCGAGTGTGTGTTTTAGAGTGTGTGCAATTGTGTGCGTGTGAGTGTGTGCATGAGTCTGTGCGTGCGAGTGTGCTCGAGTGAGTGGGTGCGTGTAAGTTTGTGCGTGCGAATGTGTGTGAATGTGTGCGAGTGTGTGCGAGTGTGTGCGAGCAAGTGTTTGCGTGCGAGTGTGTGCAAGTGTGTGAGTGTGTGCGAGTGTGTGTGCGAGTGTGTGCAAATGTGCCCGAGTGTGTGCGAGTGTGCACGAGTGAGTGGGTGCGAGTGTGTGTGAGTGTGTATGAGTGAGTGTGTGCGTGTGTGCGAGTTTGTCTGCGAGTGAGTGTGTGCGAATGTGTGCGAGTGTGTTTTTGAGTGTGTGTGCGAGTGTGTGCGTGAGAGTGTGTGCGAGTGTGTGCGAGTGTGTGCGATTCTGTGTGTGAGTGTGTAGGACTGTATGTGCGAGTGTGTATGAGTGTGTGTGTGAGTGTGTGCAAGTGTGTGCGAGTGAGTGTGTGCGAGTGTGTGTGCGAGTGTGTGTGCGAGTGTGTGCGAGTGTGTGCGATTGTGTGTGAGAGTGTGTAGGACTGTATGTGCGAGTGTGTACGAGTGTGTATGAGTGTGTGTGTGAGTGTGTGCAATTGTGTGCAAGTGTGTGCGAGTGAGTGTGTGTGAGTGTGTGTGCGAGTGTGTGCATGCGAGTGTGTGCATGCGATTGTGCACGAGTGTGCACGAGTGTGTGCGTGTAAGTGTGTACGTGCGAGTGTGTGCGAGTGTGCTCGAGTGAATGGGTGCGAGTGTGTCCGAGTGTGTGTGAGTGTGTGCGAGTGAGTGTGTGTGAGTGAGTGTGTGTGAGTGTGCGAGTTTGTGTGCGAGTGTGTGTGAGTGAGTGTGTGCGAGTGTGTGCGATTGTGTGTGAGTGTGTGAGTGTGTGTGCGAATGTGTGTGTGAGTGTGTGTGCGAATGTGTGTGTGAGTGTGTGTGCGAATGTGTGTGCGAGTGTGTATGAGTGTATGCAAGTGAGTGAGAGTGTGTGTGAGTGTGAGTGTGCGCGAGTGTGTGCAAGTGTGTGCGAGTGAGTGTGTGCAAGTGTGTGCGAGAGTGTGCAAGTGTGTGCGAGTGTGTGTGTGCGAGTGTGTGTGCAATTGTGTATGAGTGTGTGCGAGTGTGTGTGCGTTTGTGCGAGTGTGTGCGTGTGTGTGTGCGAGTGCGTGTGAGTGCAAATGTGTGCAAATGTGTGCGCGAGTGTGGGCGTGCGAGTGTGTGCTAGTGTGCGCGAGTGTGTGAGTGTGTGCGAGTGTGCATGAGTAAGTGTGTGTGAGTGTGTGCGAGTGTTGCCGAGTGTGTGTGTGAGTGTGTAGGACTGTGTGTGCGAGTGTGTGTGTGAGTGTGTGTGTACGAGTGTGTGCAATTTTGTGCGAGTGTGTGTGTGCGAGTGCGTATGAGTAAGTGTGTGCGAATGTGTGCGAGTGTTTGCGATTGTGTGTGTGAGTGTGTAGGACTGTACGTGCGAGTGTGTGCGAGTGTGTGTGCGAGTGTGTGCAAGTGTGTGCAAGTGAGTGTGTGTGCGAGTGTGTGCGTGCGAGTGTGTGCGACTGTGTGCGAGTGTGTGAGTGCGAGTGTGTGCGAATGTGTGCGAGTGTGTACGTGCGAGTGTGCACGAGTGTGCACGAGTGTGTGCGTATAAGTGTGTGCGTGCGAGTTTGTGCGAGTGTGCTCGAGTGAATGGGTGCGAGTGTGTGCGAGTGAGTGTGTGTGAGTGAGTGTGTGTGAGTGTGTATAAGTGAGTGTGTGTGAGTGTGTGCGTGTGTGCAAGTTTGTGTGCGAGTGTGTATGAGTGTGTGTGTGAGTGTGTGCAAGTGTGTGCGAGTGAGTGTGTGTGAGTGTGTGCGAGTGTGTGTGCGAGTGTGTGCGAGTGCATGCGAGTGTGTGCGATTGTGTGTGAGAGTGAGGAGGACTGTATGTGCGAGTGTGTGCGAGTGTTTATGAGTGTGTGTGAGTGTGTGCAAGTGTGTGCAAGTGAGTGTGTGTGAGTGTGTGTGCGAGTGTGTGCATGCGAGTGTGTGCGTGCGAGTGTGTGCGAGTGCATGCGAGTGTGTGCGATTGTGTGTGAGAGTGAGGAGGACTGTATGTGCGAGTGTGTGCGAGTGTGTATGAGTGTGTGTGTGAGTGTGTGCAAGTGTGTGCAAGTGAGTGTGTGTGAGTGTGTGTGCGAGTGTGTGCATGCGAGTGTGTGCGTGCGAGTGCGTGCGTGCGAGTGCGTGTGAGTGTGTGCGTGCGTGCGAGTGCGTGTGAGTGTGTGCGAGTGTGTGAGTGCGAGAGTGTGCAAATGTGTGCGAGTGTGTGCATGCGAGTGTGCACGAGTGTGTGCGTGTAAGTGTGTGCGTGCGAGTGTGTGCAAGTGTGCTCGAGTGAATGGGTGCGAGTGTGTCCGAGTGAGTGTGTGCGAGTGTGTGTGAGTGTGTGCGAGTGTGTGTGTGCGAGTGTGTGCGTGCGAGTGTGTGTGCGAGTGTGTGTGAGTGTGTGCATGTGAGTGTGTGCGAGCGTGTGCGAGTGTGTGTGAGTGTGTGTGCGAATGTGTGTGCGAGTGTGTGTGCGAGAGCGTGTGAGTGTGTGCGAGTGTGTGCAAATGTGCCCGAGTGTGCACGAGTGAGTGGGTGCGAGTGTGTGCGAGTGTGTGTGAGTGTGTGCATGTGAGTGTGTGCGAACGTGTGCGAGTGTGTGTGCGAGTGTGTGTGCATGTGTGTGTGCGAGTGTGTGCGAGTGTGTATGAGTGTGCGTGCGAGTGTGTGCAAATGTGTGTGAGTGTGTGCGAGTGTGTGTGTGCAGGTATGTGTGTTTGTGTGCGAGTGTGTGCGATTGTGCATAAGTGTGTGCGAGTGTGTGTGAGTGTGTATGAGTGTGTGTGCTAGTGTGTGTGTGCGAGTGTGTTCGATTGTGTGAGTGAGTGTGTATGAGTGTGTGCGAGTGTGTGCGAGTGTGTGCGAGTGTGTGTGCGAGTGTGTGCGATTGTGTGTGTGAGTGTGTAGGACTGTATGTGCGAGTGTGTGTGTGTGTGAAAGTGTGTGCGAGTGTGTGCAAGTGTGTGCGAGTGTGTGCGTGCGAGTGTGTGCGAGTGTTTGCATGCGAGTGTGTGCGACTGTGCGACTGTGTGCGAGTGTTTGAGTGCGAGTGTGTCCGAATGTGTGCGAGTGGGTGCGTGCGAGTGTGCGCGAGTGTGCACGAGTGTGTGCATGTAAGTGTGTGCGTGCAAGTGTGTGCGAGTGTGCTCGAGTGAATGGGTGAGAGTGTGTGCGAGTGTGTGTGAGTGTGTGCGAGTAAGTGTGTGTGAGTGTGTATGAGTGAGTGTGTGTGAGTGTGTGTGCGAGTTTGTGTGCGAGTGTGTGCGAGTGAGTGTGTGCGAGTGTGTGCGAGTTTGTGTGCGAGTGTGTGCCAGTGTGTGCGAGTGTGTGTGTGCGAGTGTGTGCGAGTGTGTGCGAGTGTGTGCGAGTGTGTGTGAGTGTGTGTGTGCGAGTGTGTGTGCAATTGTGTATGAGTGTGTGCGAGTGTGTGTGAGTTTGTACAAGTGTGTGCGTGTGTTCGTGCGAGTGCGTGCGAGTGAGTGCAGGTGTGTGCGAGTGTGTGTATGCGAGTGTGTGTGCGATTGTGTATGAGTGTGTGTGAGTTTGTGCGAGTGTGTGCGTGTGTGTGCGAGTGCGTGCGAGAACGCGCAAATGTGTGCGAGTGTGGGCGTGCGAGTGTGTGCTAGTGTGCGCGAGTGTGTGACTGTGTGCGAGTGTGCGTGAGTAAGTGTGTGTGTAAGTGCGTGCAAGTGTTTCCGAGTGTGTGTGTGAGTATGTAGGACTGTGTGTGCGAGTGTGTGCGAGTGTGTGTGCGAGTGTGTTCGAGTGTGTGCAATTGTGTGCGAGTGTGTGTGCGAGTGCGTATGAGTGAGTTTGTGCGAGTGTGTGTTTGCAAGTGTGTGTGCGAGTGTGTGCGAGTGTGTATGAGTGTATGTGCGAGTGTGTGCGCGAGTGTGTGTTTTAGAGTGTGTGCAATTGTGTGCGTGTGAGTGTGTGCATGAGTGTGTGCGTGCGAGTGTGCTCGAGTGAGTGAGTGCTTGTAAGTGTGTGCGTGCGAGTGTGTGCGAATGTGTGCGAGTTTGTGCGAGCAAGTGTTTGCGTGCGAGTGTGTGCGAGTGTGTGCAAGTGTGTGAGTGTGTGCGAGTGTGTGCGTGAGAGTGTGTGCGAGTGTGTGCGAGTGTGTGTGCGAGTGTGTGCGAGTGTGTGCGATTGTGTGTGTGAGTGTGTAGGACTGTATGTGCGAGTGTGTGCGAGTGTGTATGAGTGTGTGTGTGAGTGTGTGCAAGTGTGTGCGAGTGAGTGTGTGTGAGTGTGTGTTTGAGTGTGTGCGATTGTGTGTGAGAGTGTGTAGGACTGTTTATGCGAGTGTGTGCGAGTGTGTATGAGTGTGTGTGTGAGTGTGTGCAAGTGTGTGCGAGTGAGTGTGTGTGTGAGTGTGTGCAAGTGTGTGTGAGTGAGTGTGTGTGAGTGTGTGTGCGAGTGTGTGCATGCGAGTGTGTGCGTGCGAGTGTGCACGAGTGTGCACGAGTGTGTGCGTGCGAGTGTGTGCGAGTGTGCTCGAGTGAATGTGTGCGAGAGTGTGCGAGTGTGTGTGAGTGTGTGCGAGTGAGTGTGTGTGAGTGTGTGCGAGTTTGTGTGCGAGTGTGTGCGAGTGAGTGTGTGCGAGTGTGTGCGATTGTGTGTGAGTGTGTGCGAGTGTGTGCGTGTGAGTGTGTGCGAATGTGTGAGTATGTGTGCGAATGTGTGTGCGAGTGAGTGTGTGCGAGTGTGTATGAGTGTATGAGCGAGTGTGTGCAAGTGTGTGAGAGTGTGTGTGAGTGTGTGTGTGCGAGTGTGTGCGAGCGAGTGTGTGCGAGAGTGTGCAAGTGTGTGCGAGTGTGTGTGTGTGAGTGTGTGTGCAATTGTGTATGAGTGTGTGCGAGTGTGTGCGTGTGTGTGTGCGAGTGCGTGTGAGTGAGTGCAAGTGTGTGAAAATGTGTGCGCGAGTGTGGGCGTGCGAGTGTGTGCTAGTGTGCATTAGTGTGTGAGTGTGTGCGAGTGTGCATGAGTAAGTGTGTGTGTGAGTGTGTGCGAGTGTTGCCGAGTGTGTGTGTGAGTGTGTAGGACTGTGTGTGCGAGTGTGTGCGAGTGTGTGTGTGAGTGTGTGTGTACGAGTGTGTGCAATTTTGTGCGAGTGTGTGTGTGCGAGTGCGTATGAGTAAGTGTGTGCGAATGTGTGCGAGTGTGTGCGTGCGACTGTGTGTGTGTGACTGTGTGCGAGTGTGTGTGAGTGTTTGCGTGTGTGTGCGAGTGTGTGTGCGTGTGTACGAGTGTGTGCGAGTGTGTGGGTGCGAGTGTGTGCCAGTGTGTGCGAGTGTGTGTGAGTGTGTGTGTGAGTGTGTGCGAGTGTGTGTGTGTGATTGTGTATGAGTGTGTGCGAGTATGTGTGTGCGAGTGTGTGCGTGCGAGTGCGTGCGAGTTTGTGCAAATGTGTGCGAGAGTGTGCGAGTGTGGGCGTGCGAGTGTGTGCGAGTGTGCGCGTGTGTGCGCGAGTGTGTGCGTGTGAGTGAGTGTGTGTGTGAGTGTGAGTGTGTGCTAGTGTGCATGAGTGTGTGAGTGTGTGCGAGTGTGTGCGAGTGTGCGCGAGTGTGCATGTGAGTGTGTGTGCGAGTGTGTGAGTGTGTACGAGTGTGTGTAGGAGTGTGTGCGAGTGTGTGCGATTGTGTGTGTGAGTGTGTAGGACTGTATGTGCGAGTGTGTTCGAGTGTGTGAGTGTGTGTGAGTGTGTGCGAGTGTGTGCGAGTGTGTGCAAGTGTGTGAGTGCGAGTGTGTGCGAATGTGTGCGAGTGTGCACGAGTGTGCACGAGTGTGTGTGTAAGTGTGTGCGTGTGAGTGTGTGTGAGTGTGCTCGAGTGAGTGTGTGCGAGTGAGTGTGTGTGAGTGTGTATAAGTGAGTGTGTGTGAGTGTGTGCGTGTGTGCGAGTTTGTGTGCGAGTGTGTATGAGTGTGTATGTGAGTGTGTGCAAGTGTGTGTGAGTGAGTGTGTGTGAGTGTGTGTGCGAGTGTGTGTGCGAGTGTGTGCGAGTGTGTGCGAGAGTGTGTAGGACTGTATGTGCGAGTGTGTGCGAGTGTGTATGAGTGTGTGTGTGAGTGTGTGCAAGTGTGTGTGCAAGTGAGTGTGTGTGAGTGTGTGTGCGAATGTGTGCATGCGAGTGTGTGCGTGCGAGTGTGTGCATGCGAGTGTGTGCGAGTGTGTGAGTGTGTGAGTGCGAGTGTGTGCGAGTTTCTTTGTGAGTGTGTGAGTGTGTGCGTGAGAGTGTGTGCGAGTGTGTGCGAGTGTGTGTGAGTGTGTGCGAGTGTGTGTGCGAGTGTGTGCGATTGTGTGTGAGTGTGTAGGACTGTATGTGCGAGTGTGTGCGAGTGAGTGTGTGTGAGTGTGTGTGTGAGTGTGTGTGCGAGTGTGTGCGATTGTGTGTGAGAGTGTGTAGGACTGTATGTGCGAGTGTGTGCGAGTGTGTATGAGTGTGTGTGTGAGTGTGTGCAAGTGTGTCCGAGTGAGTGTGTGTGAGTGTGTGTGCGAGTGTGTGCATGCGAGTGTGTGCATGCGAGTTTGCACGAGTGTGTGCGTGTAAGTGTGTGCGTGCGTGCTCGAGTGAATGGGTGCGAGTGTGTGCGAGTGTGTGTGAGTGTGTGCGAGTGAGTGTGTGTGAGTGTGTATAAGTGAGTGTGTGTGAGTGTGTGCGTGTGTGAGAGTTTGTGTGCGAGTGTGTGCGAGTGAGTTTGTGTGAGTGTGTGTGAGTGTGTGCGAGTGTGTGTGCGAGTGTGTGCGATTGTGTGTGTGAGTGTGTAGGACTGTATGTGCGAGTGTGTGCGAGTGAGTGTGTGTGAGTGTGTGTGTGAGTGTGTGTGCGAGTGTGTGCGAGTGTGTGCGATTGTGTGTGAGAGTGTGTAGGACTGTATGTGCGAGTGTGTGCGAGTGTGTATGAGTGTGTGTGTGAGTGTGTGCAAGTGTGTCCGAGTGAGTGTGTGTGAGTGTGTGTGCGAGTGTGTGCATGCGAGTGTGTGCATGCGAGTTTGCACGAGTGTGTGCGTGTAAGTGTGTGCGTGCGTGCTCGAGTGAATGGGTGCGAGTGTGTGCGAGTGTGTGTGAGTGTGTGCGAGTGAGTGTGTGTGAGTGTGTATAAGTGAGTGTGTGTGAGTGTGTGCGAGTGAGTGTGTGTGTGAGTTTGTGTGCGAGTGTGTGCGAGTGAGTTTGTGTGAGTGTGTGTGAGTGTGTGCGTGCGAGTGTGTGCGTGTGAGTGTGTGCGTGCGAGTGTGTGTGCGAGTGAGTGTGTGCGAGTGTGTGCATATGTGCCCGAGTGTGCACGAGTGAGTGTGTGCGCGAGTGTGTGAAAGTGTGTGTGAGTGTGTGCATGTGAGTGTGTGCGAGCATGTGCGAGTGTGTGTGAGTGTGGATGCGAGTGTGTGTGCGAGTGTGTGTGCGAGAGTGTGTGAGTATGTGCAAGTGTGTGCAAATGTGCCCGAGTGTGCACGAGTGAGTGGGTGCGAGTGTGTGTGAGTGTGTGTGAGTGTGTGTGAGTGTGTGCATGTGAGTGTGTGCGAATGTGTGCGAGTGTGTGTGCGAGTGTGTGTGCATGTGTGTGTGTGCGAGTGTGTGCGAGTGTGTATGAGTGTGTGTGCGAGTGTGTGCAAGTGTGTGTGAGTGTGTGTGAGTGTGTGTGTGCAAGTATGTGTGAATGTGTGCGAGTGTGTGTACGAGTGTGCATAAGTGTGTGCGAGTGTGTGTGAGTGTGTGTGCTAGTGTGTGTGTGCGAGTGTGTTCGATTGTGTGAGTGTGAGTGAGTGTGTACGAGTGTGTGCGAGTGTGTGCCAGTGTGTGTGAGTGTGTGCGAGTGTGTGCGATTGTGTGTGTGTGAGTGTGTAGGACTGTATGTGCGAGTGTGTGCGAGTGTGTGTGTGAAAGTGTGTGCGAGTGTGTGCGAGTGTGTGCGAGTGAGTGTGTGCGAGTGTGTGCGTGCGAGTGTGTGCGTGCGAGTGTGTGAGTGCGATTGTGTCCGAATGTGTGCGAGTGTGTGCGTGCGAGTGTGCGCGAGTGTGCATGAGTGTGTGCTCGAGTGAATGGGTGAGAATGTGTGCGAGTGTGTGTGAGTGTGTGCGAGTAAGTGTGTGTGAGTGTGTATGAGTGAGTGTTTGTGTGCGAGTTTGTGTGCGAGTGTGTGCGAGTGAGTGCGAGTGTGTGCAAGTGTGTGCGAGTGTGTGCGAGAGTGTGCGAGTGTGTGTGAGTGTGTGTGTGCGAGTGTGTGTGCAATTGTGTATGAGTGTGTGCGAGTGTGTGTGAGTTTGTGCAAGTGTGTGTGTGTGTGTTCGTGCCAGTGAGTGCGGGTGTGTGTGAGTGTGTGTATGCGAGTGTGTGTGCGATTGTGTATGAGTGTGTGTGAGTTTGTGCGAGTGTGTGCGTGTGTGTGCGAGTGCGTGCGAGTACGCGCAAATGTGTGCGAGTGTGGGCGTGCGAGTGAGTGCTAGTGTGCGCGAGTGTGCGTGAGTAAGTGTGTGTGTAAGTGCGTGCAAGTGTTTCCGAGTGTGTGTGTGAGTGTGTAGGACTGTGTGTACGAGTGTGTGCGAGTGTGTGTGCGAGTGTGTTCGAGTGTGTGCAATTGTGTGCGAGTGTGTGTGCGAGTGCGTATGAGTTAGTGTGTGCGAGTGTGTGTGCGAGTGTGTGCGAGTGTGTGCGAGAGTGTATGAGTGTATGTGCGAGTGTGTGCGCGAGTGTGTGTTTTAGAGTGTGTGCAATTGTGTGCGTGTGAGTGTGTGCATGAGTGTGTGCGTGCGAGTGTGCTCGAGTGAGTGGCTGTGTGTAAGTGTGTGCGAGTGTGTGTGAATGTGTGCGAGTGTGTGCGAGTGTGTGCGAGTGTGTGCGAGTGTGTGCGAGCAAGTGTTTGCGTGCGAGTGTGTGCGAGTGTGTGCAAGTGTGTGAGTGTGTGTGAGTGTGTGTGCGAGTGTGTGTGCCCGAGTGTGCGCGAGTGTGCACGAGTGAGTGGGTGCGAGTGTGTGTGAGTGTGTATGAGTGAGTGTGTGCGTGTGTGCGAGTTTGTGTGTGAGTGAGTGTGTGCGAATGTGTGCGAGTGTGTTTGTGAGTGTGTGTGCGAGTGTGTGTGCGAGTGTGTGCGTGAGAGTGTGTGCGAGTGTGTGTGCGAGTGTGTGCATGAGAGTGTGTGCGAGTGTGTGCGTGAGAGTGTGTGCGAGTGTGTGCGAGTTTGTGTGCGAGTTTGTGTGCGAGTGTGTGCAAGTGTGTGTGAGTGTGTAGGACTGTATGTGCGAGTGTGTGCGAGTGTGTATGAGTGTGTGTGTGAGTGTGTGCAAGTGTGTGCGAGTGAGTGTGTGTGAGTGTGTGTGCGAGTGTGTGTGCGAGTGTGTGCGATTGTGTGTGAGAGTGTGTGGGACTGTATGTGCGAGTGTGTGCGAGTGTGTATGAGTGTGTGTGTGAGTGTTTGCAAGTGTGTGCGAGTGAGTGTGTGTGAGTGTGTGTGCGAGTGTGTGCATGCGAGTGTGTGCATGTGAGTGTGCACGAGTGTGTGCGTGTAAGTGTGTGCGTGCGAGTGTGTGCGAGTGTGTGCGAGTGAGTGTGTGTGAGTGTGTGCGAGTTTGTGTACGAGTTTGTGTGCGAGTGTGTGCGAGTGAGTGTGTGCGAGTGAGTGTGTGCGAGTGTGTGCTATTGTGTGTGAGTGTGTGTGAGTGTGTGCGTGTGAGTGTGTGCGAGTGTGTGAGAGTGTGTGCGAGTGTGTATGAGTGTATGTGCGAGTGTGTGCAAGTGAGTGAGAGTGTGTGAGTGTGTGTGTGCGAGTGTGTGCAAGTGTGTGCGAGTGAGTGTGTGCAAGTGTGTGCGAGAGTGTGCAAGTGTGTGTGTGCGAGTGTGTGTCCAATTGTGTATGAGTGTGTGCGAGTGTGTGTGCGAGTGTGTGCGTGTGTGTGTGCGAGTGCGTGTGAGTGAGTGCAAGTGTGTGCAAATGTGTGCACGAGTGTGGGCGTGCGAGTGTGTGCTAGTGTGCGCGAGTGTGCGCGAGTGTGTGCGAGTGTGCATGAGTAAGTGTGTGTGAGTGTGTGCGAGTGTTGCCGAGTGTGTGTGTGAGTGTGTAGGACTGTGTGTGCGAGTGTGTGCGAGTGTGTGTGTGAGTGTGTGTGTGAGTGTGTGTGTACGAGTGTGTGCAATTTTGTGCGAGTGTGTGTGCGAGTGCGTATGAGTAAGTGTGTGCGAATGTGTGCGAGTGTGTGCGATTGTGTGTGTGAGTGTGTAGGACTGTACGTGCGAGTGTGTGCGAGTGTGTGTGTGAGTGTGTGCAAGTGTGTGCAAGTGAGTGTGTGTGAGTGTGTGTGCGAGTGTGTGCGTGCGAGTGTGTGCGACTGTGTGCGACTGTGTGCGAATGTGTGCGACTGTGTGCGAGTGTGTGAGTGCGAGTGTGTGCGAATGTGTGCGAGTGTGTACGTGCGAGTGTGCACGAGTGTGCACGAGTGTGTGCGTATAAGTGTGTGCGTGTGAGTGTGTGCGAGTGTGCTCGAGTGAATGGGTGCGAGTGTGTGTGAGTGTGTGCGAGTGAGTGTGTGTGAGTGTGTATAAGTGAGTGTGTGCAAGTGTATGCGAGTGAGTGTGTGTGAGTGTGTGTGCGAGTGTGTGTGCGAGTGTGTGCGAGTGTGTGCGATTGTGTGTGAGAGTGTGTGGGACTGTATGTGCGAGTGTGTGCGAGTGTGTATGAGTGTGTGTGTGAGTGTTTGCAAGTGTGTGCGAGTGAGTGTGTGTGAGTGTTTGTGCGAGTGTGTGCATGCGAGTGTGTGCATGCGAGTGTGCACGAGTGTGCACGAGTGTGTGCGTGTAAGTGTGTGCGTGCGAGTGTGTGCGAGTGTGTGTGAGTGAGTGTGTGTGAGTGTGTGCGAGTTTGTGTGCGAGTTTGTGTGCGAGTGTGTGCGAGTGAGTGTGTGCGAGTGAGTGTGTGCGTGTGAGTGTGTGCGAGTGTGTGCGAGTGTGTATGAGTGTATGTGCGAGTGTGTGCAAGTGAGTGAGAGTGTGTGTGTGCGAGTGTGTGCAAGTGTGTGCGAGTGAGTGTGTGCAAGTGTGTGCGAGAGTGTGCAAGTGTGTGTGTGCGAGTGTGTGTGCAATTGTGTATGAGTGTGTGTGTGTGCGAGTGTGTGCGTGTGTGTGTGCGAGTGCGTGTGAGTGAGTGCAAGTGTGTGCAAATGTGTGCATGAGTGTGGGCGTGCGAGTGTGTGCTAGTGTGTGCGAGTGTGCGCGAGTGTGTGCGAGTGTGCATGAGTAAGTGTGTGTGAGTGTGTGCGAGTGTTGCCGAGTGTGTGTGTGAGTGTGTAGGACTGTGTGTGCGAGTGTGTGCGAGTGTGTGTGTGAGTGTGTGTGTGAGTGTGTGTGTACGAGTGTGTGCAATTTTGTGCGAGTGTGTGTGCGAGTGCGTATGAGTAAGTGTGTGCGAATGTGTGCGAGTGTGTGCGATTGTGTGTGTGAGTGTGTAGGACTGTACGTGCGAGTGTGTGCGAGTGTGTGTGTGAGTGTGTGCAAGTGTGTGCGAGTGTGTGCGAGTGTGTGCGTGCGAGTGTGTGCGACAGTGTACGACTGTGTGCGAGTGTGTGCGAGTGTGTGCGAGTGTGTGAGTGCGAATGTGTGCGAGTGTGTACGTGCGAGTGTGCACGTGTGTGCGTATAAGTGTGTGCGTGTGAGTGTGTGCGAGTGTGCTCGAGTGAATGGGTGCGAGTGTGTGTGAGTGTGTGCGAGTGAGTGTGTGTGAGTGTGTATAAGTGTGCTTGAGTGAATGGGTGCGAGTGTGTGCGAGTGTGTGTGAGTGTGCGAGTGAGTGTGTGTGAGTGTGTATAAGTGAGTGTGTGTGAGTGTGTGCGTGTGTGCGAGTTTGTGTGCGAGTGAGTGTGTGTGAGTGTGTGTGAGTGTGTGCGAGTGTGTGTGCGCGAGTGTGTGCATGCGAGTGTGTGTGCGAGAGTGTGCGAGTGTGTGCATATGTGCCCGAGTGTGCACGAGTGAGTGTGTGCGAGTGTGTGCGAGTGTGTGCATGTGAGTGTGTGCGAGCGTGTGCGAGCGTGTGCGAGTGTGTGTGAGTGTGTGTGCGAGTGTGTGTGCGAGTGTGTGTGCGAGAGTGTGCGAGTGTGTGCAAATGTGCCCGAGTGTGCACGAGTGAGTGGGTGCGAGTGTGTGCGAGTGTGTGTGAGTGTGTGCATGTGAGTGTGTGCGAACGTGTGCGAGTGTGTGTGCGAGTGTGTGTGCATGTGTGTGTGTGCGAGTGTGTGCGAGTGTGTATGAGTGTGCGTGCGAGTGTGTGCAAGTGTGTGTGAGTGTGTGCGAGTGTGTGTGTGCAAGTATGTGTGTTTGTGTGCGAGTGTGTGCGATTGTGCATAAGTGTGTGCGAATGTGCGTGAGTGTGTGTGAGTGTGTGTGCTAGTGTGTGTGTGCGAGTGTGTTCGATTGTGTGAGTGTGAGTGAGTGTGTATGAGTGTGTGCGAGTGTGTGCCAGTGTGTGCCAGTGTCTGCGAGAGTGTGTGTGAGTGTGTCCGAGTGTGTGCGATTGTGTGTGTGAGTGTGTAGGACTGTATGTGCGAGTGTGTGTGAGTGTGTGTGAAAGTGTGTGCGAGTGTGCGAGTGTGTGCGAGTGTGTGTGCGAGTGTGTGAGTGTGAGTGTGTGCGAATGTGTGCGAGTGTGTGCATGCGAGTGTGCACGAGTGTGCACGAGTGTGTGCGTGTAAGTGTGTGCGTGCGAGTGTGTGCGAGTGTGCTCGAGTGAATGGGTGCGAGTGTGTGCGAGTGAGTGTGTGTGAGTGTGTATAAGTGAGTGTGTGTGAGTGTGTGCGTGTGTGCGAGTTTGTGTGTGAGTGTGTGCGAGTGAGTGTGTGCGAGTGTGTGTGAGTGTGTGCGAGTGTGTGCGAGTGTGTGCGTGCGAGTGTGTGTGTGAGAGTGTGCGAGTGTGTGCATATGTGCCCGAGTGTGCACGAGTGAGTGTGTGCGAGTGTGTGCGAGTGTGTGCATGTGAGTGTGTGCGAGCGTGTGCGAGCGTGTGCGAGCGTGTGCGAGTGTGTGTGAGTGTGTGTGCGAGTGTGTGTGCGAGTGTGTGTGCGAGAGTGTGCGAGTGTGTGCAAATGTGCCCGAGTGTGCACGAGTGAGTGGGTGCGAGTGTGTGCGAGTGTGTGCATGTGAGTGTTTGCGAACGTGTGCGAGTGTGTGTGCGAGTGTGTGTGCGAGTGTGTGCGAGTGTGTGTGAGTGTGTGCGAGTGTGTGTGTGCAAGTATGTGTGTTTGTGTGCGAGTGTGTGCGATTGTGCATAAGTGTGTGCGAATGTGCGTGAGTGTGTGTGAGTGTGTGTGCTAGTGTGTGTGTGCGAGTGTGTTCGATTGTGTGAGTGTGAGTGAGTGTGTATGAGTGTGTGCGAGTGTGTGCCAGTGTGTGCGAGAGTGTGTGTGAGTGTGTGCGAGTGTGTGCGATTGTGTGTGTGAGTGTGTAGGACTGTATGTGCGAGTGTGTGTGAGTGTGTGTGTGAAAGTGTGTGCAAATGTGTGTGCCAGTGTGTGTGCGAGTGTGTGCGTGCGAGTGTGTGCATGCGAGTGTGTGCGACTGTGTGCGACTGTGTGAGTGCGAGTGTGTCCGAATGTGTGCGAGTGTGTGCGTGCGAGTGTGTGCGAGTGTGCGCGAGTGTGCACGAGTGTGTGCATGTAAGTGTGTGCGTGCGAGTGTGTGCGAGTGTGCTCGAGTGAATGGGTGAGAGTGTGTGCGAGTGTGTGTGAGTGTGTGCGTGTAAGTGTGTGTGAGTGTGTATGAGTGAGTGTGTGTGAGTGTGTGTGTGCGAGTTTGTGTGCGAGTGTGTGCGAGTGAGTGTGTGCGAGTGTGTGCGAGTTTGTGTGCGAGTGTGTGCCAGTGTGTGCGAGTGTGTGTGTGCGAGTGTGTGCAAGTGTGCGAGTGTGTGCGAGAGTGTGCGAGTGTGTGTGAGTGTGTGTGTGCGAGTGTGTGTGCAATTGTGTATGAGTGTGTGCGAGTGTATGTGAGTTTGTGCAAGTGTGTGCGTGTGTTCGTGCGAGTGAGTGCGGGTGTGTGTGAGTTTGTGCGAGTGTGCGTGTGTGTGCGAGTGCGTGCGAGTACGCGCAAATGTGTGCGAGTGTGGGCGTGCGAGTGTGTGCTAGTGTGCGCGAGTGTGTGAGTGTGCGAGTGTGCTTGAGTAAGTGTGTGTGTAAGTGCGTGCAAGTGTTTCCGAGTGTGTGTGTGAGTATGTAGGACTGTGTGTGCGAGTGTGTGCGAGTGTGTGTGCGAGTGTGTTCGAGTGTGTGCAATTGTGTGCGAGTGTGTGTGCGAGTGCGTATGAGTGAGTGTGTGCGAGTGTGTGTTTGCGAGTGTGTGTGCGAGTGTGTGCGAGTGTGTATGAGTGTATGTGCGAGTGTGTGCGCGAGTGTGTGTTTTAGAGTGTGTGCAATTGTGTGCATGTGAGTGTGTGCTCGAGTGAGTGGGTGCGTGTAAGTGTGTGCGTGCGAGTGTGTGCGAATGTGTGCGAGTGTGTGCGAGCAAGTGTTTGCGTGCGAGTGTGTGCGAGTGTGTGCAAGTGTGTGAGTGTGTGCGAGTGTGTGTGCGAGTGTGTGCGAGTGTGTGCAAATGTGCCCGAGTGTGCGCGAGTGTGCACGAGTGAGTGGGTGCGAGTGTGTGTGAGTGTGTATGAGTGAGTGTGTGCGAGTTTCTGTGCGAGTGAGTGTGTGCGAATGTGTGCGAGTGTTTTTGTGAGTGTGTGTGCGAGTGTGTGCGTGAGTGTGTGCGAGTGTGTGCGAGTGTGTGTGCGAGTGTGTGCGATTGTGTGCGATTGTGTGTGTGAGTGTGTAGGACTGTATGTGCGAGTGTGTGCGAGTGTGTATGAGTGTGTGTGTGAGTGTGTGCGAGTGAGTGTGTGTGAGTGTGTGTGCGAGTGTGTGTGCGAGTGTGTGTGCGAGTGTGTGCGAGTGTGTGCGATTGTGTGTGAGAGTGTGTAGGACTGTATGTGCGAGTGTGTGCGAGTGTGTATGAGTGTGTGTGTGAGTGTGTGCAAGTGTGTGCGAGTGAGTGTGTGTGAGTGTGTGTGCGAATGTGTGCATGCGAGTGTGTGCGTGCGAGTGTGCACGAGTGTGCACGAGTGTGTGCGTGTAAGTGTGTGCGTGCGAGTGTGTGCAAGTGTGCTCGAGTGAATGGGTGCGAGTGTGTGCGAGTGTGTGAGTGTGTGCGAGTTTGTGTGCGAGTGTGTGCGAGTGAGTGTGTGCGAGTGTGTGCGTGTGTGCGAGTGTGTGCGTGTGAGTGTGTGCGAGTGTGTGAGTGTGTGTGTGAGTGTGTGTGTGCGAGTGTGTGCGAGTGAGTGTGTGCGAGTGTGTGCGAGAGTGTGCAAGTGTGTGCGAGTGTGTGTGTGCAATTGTGTATGAGTGTGTGCGAGTGTGTGTGCGTGTGTGTGTGCGAGTGCGTGTGAGTGAGTGCAAGTGTGTGCAAATGTGTGCGCGAGTGTGGGCGTGCGAGTGTGTGCTAGTGTGCGCGAGTGTGTGAGTGTGTGCGAGTGTGCATGAGTAAGTGTGTGTGTGAGTGTGTGCGAGTGTTGCCGAGTGTGTGTGTGAGTGTGTAGGACTGTGTGTGCGAGTGTGTGCGAGTGTGTGTGTGAGTGTGTGTGTACGAGTGTGTGCAATTTTGTGCGAGTGTGTGTGTGCGAGTGCGTATGAGTAAGTGTGTGCGAATGTGTGCGAGTGTGTGTGCGAGTGTGTGTGCGAGTGTGTGTGCGACTGTGTGTGTGTGACTGTGTGCGAGTGTTTGCGTGTGTGTGCGAGTGTGTGTGCGTGTGTACGAGTGTGTGCGAGTGTGTGGGTGCGAGTGTGTGCAAGTGTGTGTGAGTGTGTGTGTGAGTGTGTGTGAATTTGTGCGAGTCTGTGTGTGCGAGTGTGTTTGTGCGATTGTGTATGAGTGTGTGCGAGTATGTGTGTGAGTGTGTGCGTGCAAGTGCGTGCGAGTGCGTGCGAGTGAGTGCGAGTGTGTGCAAATGTGTGCAAGAGTGTGCGAGTGTGGGCGTGCGAGTGTGTGCGAGTGTGCGCGAGTGTGCGTGAGTGTGTGCGTGTGAGTGAGTGTGTGTGTGAGTGTGAGTGTGTGCTAGTGTGCATGAGTGTGTGAGTGTGTGCGCGATTGTGCGTGTGAGTGAGTGTGTGTGTGAGTGTGTACGAGTGTGTGCGATTGTGTGTGTGAGTGTGTAGGACTGTATGTGCAAGTGTGTGCGAGTGTGTATGAGTGTGTGTGCGAGTGTGTGCAAGTGTGTGCGAGTGTGTGTGTGAGTGTGTGTGAGTGTGTGTTTGTGAGTGTGTTTGATTGTGTATGAGTGAGTGTGTGTGTGAGTGTGAGTGAGTGTGCGAGTGTGTGCGAGTGTGTGCGATTGTGTGTGTGAGTGTGTAGGACTGTATGTGCGAATGTGTGCGAGTGTGTATGAGTGTGTGTGCGAGTGTGTGCAAGTGTGTGCAAGTGTGTGCGAGTGTGTGCGAGTCTGTGCGAGTGTGTGCGAGTCTGTGCGAGTCTGTGCGAGTGTGTGTTTGCGAGTGTGTGCAAGTGTGTGCGAGTGAGTGTGAGCAAGTGTGTGTGTGTTTGTGTATGTGTGAGTGTGTACGAGTGTGTGCGAGTGTGTGTTTGTGAGTGTGTGCGAGTGTGTGTGCGAGTGTGTGCTAGTGTGTGCGTGCGAGTGTGTGCATGTGTGTGCGAGTGTGTGCGAGTGTGTATGAGTGTATGTGCGAGTGTGTGCGCGAGTGTGTGTTTTAGAGTGTGTGCAATTGTGTGCGTGTGAGTGTGTGCATGAGTATGTGCGTGCGAGTGTGCTCGAGTGAGTGGGTGCGTGTAAGTGTGTGCGTGCGAGTGTGTGCGAATGTGTGCAAGTGTGTGCGAGTGTGTGCGAGCAAGTGTTTGCGTGCGAGTGTGTGCGAGTTTGTGCAAGTGTGTGAGTGTGTGCGAGTGTGTGTGCGAGTGTGTTCGAGTGTGTGCAAATGTGCCCGAGTGTGCGCGAATGTGCATGAGTGAGTGGGTGCGAGTGTGTGTGAGTGTGTATGAGTGAGTGTGTGCGTGTGTGCGAGTTTGTGTGCGAGTGAGTGTGTGCGAATGTGTGCGAGTGTTTTTGTGCGAGTGTGTGCGTGAGTGTGTGCGAGTGTGTGCGAGTGTGTGCGAGTGTGTGTGCGAGTGTGTGTGTGAGTGTGTAGGACTGTATGTGCGAGTGTGTGCGAGTGTGTGTGCGATTGTGTGTGTGAGTGTGTAGGACTGTATGTGCGAGTGTGTGCGAGTGTGTATGAGTGTGCGGGTGAGTGTGTGTAAGTGTGTGCGAGTGAGTGTGTGTGAGTGTGTGTGCGAGTGTGTGTGCGAGTGTGTGTGCGAGTGTGTGCGATTGTGTGTGAGAGTGTGTAGGACTGTATGTGCGAGTGTGTGCGAGTGTGTATGAGTGTGTGTGTGAGTGTGTGCAAGTGTGTGCGAGTGTGTGTGAGTGTGTGTGCGAGTGTGTGCATGCAAGTGTGTGCGTGCAAGTGTGCACGAGTGTGTGCGTGTAAGTGTGTGCGTGCGAGTGTGTGCGAGTGTGCTCGAGTGAATGGGTGCGAGTGTGTGTGAGTGTGTGCGAGTGTGTGCGAGTGTGTGCGAGTGAGTGTGTGTGAGTGTGTGCGAGTGTGTGCGAGTGAGTGTGTGCGAGTGAGTGCGTGTGTGCGAGTGTGTGCGTGTGAGTGTGTGCGAGTGTGTGAGTGTGTGTGTGAGTGTGTGTGTGCGAGTGTGTGCAAGTGAGTGTGTGCGAGTGTGTGCGAGAGTTTGCAAGTGTGTGCGAGTGTGTGTGTGCAATTGTGTATGAGTGTGTGCGAGTGTGTGTGCGTTTGTGCGAGTGTGTGCGTGTGTGTGTGCGAGTGCGTGTGAGTGAGTGCAAGTGTGTGCAAATGTGTGCGTGAGTGTGGGCGTGCGAGTGTGTGCTAGTGTGCGCGAGTGTGTGAGTGTGTGCGAGTGTGCATGAGTGTGTGTGTGAGTGTGTGCGAGTGTTGCCGAGTGTGTGTGTGAGTGTGTAGGACTGTGTGTGCGAGTGTGTGCGAGTGTGTGTGTGAGTGTGTGTGTACGAGTGTGTGCAATTTTGTGCGAGTGTGTGTGTGCGAGTGCGTATGAGTAAGTGTGTGCAAATGTGTGCGAGTGTGTGTGCGAGTGTGTGTGCGAGTGTGTGCGTGCGACTGTGTGTGTGTGACTGTGTGCGAGTGTTTGCGTGTGTGTGCGAGTGTGTGTGCGTGTGTACGAGTGTGTGCGAGTGTGTGGGTGCGTGTGTGTGCAAGTGTGTGCGAGTGTGTGTGAGTGTGTGTGTGAGTGTGTGTGAATGTGTGCGAGTCTGTGTGTGCGAGTGTGTGTGTGCGATTGTGTATGAGTGTGTGCGAGTATGTGTGTGAGTGTGTGTGAGTGTGTGCGAGTGTGTGCGTGCGAGTGCGTGCGAGTGAGTGCGAGTGTGTGCAAATGTGTGCGAGAGTGTGCGAGTGTGTGCGAGTGTGCGCGAGTGTGCGTGAGTGTGTGCGTGTGAGTGAGTGTGTGTGTGAGTGTGAGTGTGTGCTAGTGTGCATGAGTGTGTGAGTGTGTGCGAGTGTGCGCGATTGTGCGTGTGAGTGAGTGTGTGTGTGAGTGTGTACGAGTGTGTGCGATTGTGTGTGTGAGTGTGTAGGACTGTATGTGCAAGTGTGTGCGAGTGTGTATGAGTGTGTGTGCGAGTGTGTGCGAGTGTGTGCAAGTGTGTGTGTGAGTGTGTGTGAGTGTGTGAGTGTGTGTGCGAGTGTGTGTTTGTGAGTGTGTTTGATTGTGTATGAGTGAGTGTGTGTGTGAGTGTGAGTGAGTGTGTGTGAGTGTGCGAGTGTGTGCGATTGTGTGTGTGAGTGTGTAGGACTGTATGTGCGAGTGTGTGCGAGTGTGTATGAGTGTGTATGAGTGTGTGTGCGAGTGTGTGCAAGTGTGTGCGAGTGTGTGCGAGTGTGTGCGAGTGTGTGCGAGTCTGTGCGAGTCTGTGCGAGTGTGTGTTTGCGAGTGTGTGCAAGTGTGTGCGAGTGAGTGTGAGCAAGTGTGTGTGTGTGAGTGTATGTGTGAGTGTGTACGAGTGTGTGTGCGAGTGTGTGCGAGTGTGTGTTTGTGAGTGTGTGCGAGTGTGTGTGCGAGTGTGTGCTAGTGTGTGCGAGTGTGTATGAGTGTATGTGCAAGTGTGTGCGTGAGTGTGTGTTTTAGAGTGTGTGCAATTGTGTGCGTGTGAGTGTGTGCATGAGTATGTGCGTGCGAGTGTGCTCGAGTGAGTGGGTGCGTGTAAGTGTGTGCGTGCGAGTGTGTGCGAGTGTGTGCGAGCAAGTGTTTGCGTGCGAGTGTGTGCGAGTGTGTGCAAGTGTGTGAGTGTGTGCGAGTGTGTGTGCGAGTGTGTGCAAATGTGCCCGAGTGTGCGCGAGTGTGCACGAGTGAGTGGGTGCGAGTGTGTGTGAGTGTGTATGAGTGAGTGTGTGCGTGTGTGCGAGTTTGTGTGCGAGTGAGTGTGTGCGAATGTGTGCGAGTGTTTTTGTGAGTGTGTGTGCGAGTGTGTGCGTGAGTGTGTGCGAGTGTGTGTGCGAGTGTGTGTGCGAGTGTGTGTGTGAGTGTGTGCGATTGTGTGTGTGAGTGTGTAGGACTGTATGTGCGAGTGTGTGCGAGTGTGTATGAGTGTGTGTGTGAGTGTGTGCAAGTGTGTGCGAGTGAGTGTGTGTGAGTGTGTGTGCGAGTGTGTGTGCGAGTGTGTGCGAGTGTGTGCGATTGTGTGTGAGAGTGTGTAGGACTCTATGTGCGAGTGTGTGCGAGTGTGTATGAGTGTGTGTGTGAGTGTGTGCAAGTGTGTGCGAGTGAGTGTGTGTGAGTGTGTGTGCGACTGTGTGCATGCGAGTGTGTGCGTGCGAGTGTGCACGAGTGTGTGCGTGTAAGTGTGTGCGTGCGAGTGTGTGCGAGTGTGCTCGAGTGAATGGGTGCGAGTGTGTGCGAGTGTGTGTGAGTGTGTGCGAGTGAGTGTGTGTGAGTGAGTGTGTGTGAGTGTGTGCGAGTTTGTGTGCGAGTGTGTGCGAGTGAGTGTGTGCGAGTGTGTGCGTGTGTGCGAGTGTGTGAGTGTGTGTGTGAGTGTGTGTGTGTGTGCGAGTGTGTGCGAGTGAGTGTGTGCGAGTGTGTGCGAGAGTGTGCAAGTGTGTGCGAGTGTGTGTGTGCAATTGTGTATGAGTGTGTGCGAGTGTGTGTGCGTTTGTGCGAGTGTGTGCGTGTGTGTGTGCGAGTGCGTGTGAGTGAGTGCAAGTGTGTGCAAATGTGTGTGCGAGTGTGGGCGTGCGAGTGTGTGCTAGTGTGCGCGAGTGTGTGAGTGTGTGCGAGTGTGCATGAGTAAGTGTGTGTGCGAGTGTTGCCGAGTGTGTGTGTGAGTGTGTAGGACTGTGTGTGCGAGTGTGTGCGAGTGTGTGTGTGAGTGTGTGTGTACGAGTGTGTGCAATTTTGTGTGAGTGTGTGTGTGCGAGTGCGTATGAGTAAGTGTGTGCGAATGTGTGCGAGTGTGTGTGCGAGTGTGTGTGCGAGTGTGTGTGCGAGTGTGTGTGCGAGTGTGTGCGTGCGACTTTGTGTGTGTGACTGTGTGCGAGTGTTTGCGTGTGTGTGCGAGTGTGTGTGCGTGTGAACGAGTGTGTGTGAGTGTGTGTGTGAGTGTGAGTGAATGTGTGCGAGTGTGTGTGCGAGTGTGTGTGTGCGATTGTGTATGAGTGTGTGCGAGTATGTGTGTGAGTGTGTGCGAGTGTGTGCGTGCGAGTGAGTGCGAGTGTGTGCAAATGTGTGCGAGAGTGTGCGAGTGTGGGCGTGCGAGTCTGTGCGAGTGTGCGCGAGTGTGCGTGAGTGTGTGCGTGTGAGTGAGTGTGTGTGTGAGTGTGAGTGTGTGCTAGTGTGCATGAGTGTGTGAGTGTGTGCGAGTGTGCGCGATTGTGCGTGTGAGTGAGTGTGTGTGTGAGTGTGTACGAGTGTGTGCGATTGTGTGTGTGAGTGTGTAGGACTGTATGTGCAAGTGTGTGCGATTGTGTATGAGTGTGTATGAGTGTGTGTGCGAGTGTGTGCGAGTGTGTGCAAGTGTGTGCGAGTGTGTGTGTGAGTGTGTGTGAGTGTGTGAGTGTGTGTGCGAGTGTGTGTTTGTGAGTGTGTTTGATTGTGTATGAGTGAGTGTGTGTGTGAGTGTGAGTGAGTGTGTGTGAGTGTGTAGGACTGTATGTGCGAGTGTGTGCGAGTGTGTATGAGTGTGTGTGCGAGTGTGTGCAAGTGTGTGCGAGTCTGTGCGAGTGTGTGTTTGCGAGTGTGTGCAAGTGTGTGCGAGTGAGTTTGAGCAAGTGTGTGTGTGTGAGTGTATGTGTGAGTGTGTACGAGTGTGTGTGCGAGTGTGTGTTTGTGAGTGTGTGCGAGTGTGTGTGCGAGTGTGTGCTAGTGTGTGCGTGCGAGTGTGTGCATGTGTGTGCAAGTGTGTGCGAGTGTGTGCGAGTGTGTGCGAGTGTGTGCGAGTGTGTGTGAGTGTGTGTGTGCCAGTGTGTGCCAGTGTGTGCGTACGAGTGCGTGCAAGTGAGTGCGAGTGTGCGCGAATGTGTGCGAGTGTGTGCGTGTGAGTGTGCGCGAGTGTGCACAAGTGAGTGGGTGCGAGTGTGTTTGAGTGTGTGCGAGTGAGTGTGTGCGAGTGTGTATGAGTGTGTGTGAGTGTGTGCGTGTGTGTGAGTTTGTGTGCGAGCGTGTGCGAGTGTGTGCGAGTGTGTGCGAGTGTGTGCGAGTGTGTGTGAGTGTGTGTGTGCCAGTGTGTGCCAGTGTGTGCGTACGAGTGCGTGCAAGTGAGTGCGAGTGTGTGCGAATGTGTGCGAGTGTGTGCGTGTGAGTGTGCGCGAGTGTGCACAAGTGAGTGGGTGCGAGTGTGTGTGAGTGTGTGCGAGTGAGTGTGTGCGAGTGTGTATGAGTGTGTGTGAGTGTGTGCGTGTGTGTGAGTTTGTGTGCGAGCGTGTGCGAGTGAGTGTGTGCGAATGTGTGTGAGTGTCTGCGAGTGTGTGTGTGCAAGTGTGTGCGAGTGTGTGCGTGCAAGTGTGTGCGAGTGTGTGAGTGTGTGTGCGAGTTTGTGTGTGTATGAGTGTGTATGAGTGTATGTGCGAGTGTGTGCGAGTGTGTGCAAGTGTGTGCGAGTGTGTGCGAGTGTGAGTGTGTGAGTGTGTGCGAGTGTGTAGGACTGTGTGTGCGAGTGTGTGCGCGAGTGTGTGTTCGAGTGTGTGCACGTGTGTGAGAGTGTGTATGAGTGTGTGCGAGTGTGTGTGAGTGTGTACGAGTGTGTACGAGTGTGTGTAGGAGTGTGTGCGAGTGTTTGCAATTGTATGTGTGAGTGTGTAGGACTGTATGTGCGAGTGTGTGCGATTGTGTGTGAGTGTGTGTGAGTGTGTGCAAGTGTGAGTGAGTGTGTGCAAGTGTGTGTGTGCAAGTTTGTGTGTGTGAGTGTGTGCGAGTGTTTATGAGTGTGTGTGCGAGTGTGTTGGATTGTCTATGAGTGAGTGTGTGCGAGTCTGTGTGAGTGTGAGTGAGTGTTTGTGAGTGTGTGCGAGTGTGTGTGCGAGTGTGTGCGAGTGTGTGTGAGTGTGTGTGCGAGTGTGTGCGAGTGTGAGCGATTGTGTGTGTGAGTGTGTAGGACTGTATGTGCGAGTGTGTATGAGTGTGTGTGCGAGTGTGTGCAAGTGTGTGCGAGTGTGTGCAAGTGTGTGCGAGTGTGTGCAAGTGTGTGCGAGTGAGTGTGTGCAAGTGTGTGCGAGTGTGTGTGCGAGTGTGTGCGTGCGAGTGCGAGTGTGTGCGAGTGTGTGTGTGCAAGTGTGTGAGTGTGTGCGAGTGTGTACGAGTGTGTGTGCGATTGTGCATAAGTGTGTGCGAGTGTGTGTGTGAGTGTGTGTGAGTGTGTGTGAGTGTTTGTGCGAGTGTGTTCGATTGTGTGCGAGTGTGTGTGTGAGTGAGTGTGTGCGAGTGTGTGCGAGTGTGTGTGAGTGTGTGTGCGAGTGTGTACGAGTGTGTGCGATTGTGTGTGTGAGTGTGTAGGACTGTATGTGCGAGTGTGTATGAGTGAGTGTGCGAGTGTTTGCGAGTGTGTGTTTGCGAGTGTGTGCAAGTGTGTGCGAGTGAGTGTGTGCGAGTGTGTGTGCGAGTGTGTGTGTGTGCGAGTGTGTGTGCGAGTGTGTGCGTGCGAGTGCGAGTGTGTGCGACTGTGTTTGCGAGTGTGTGCAAGTGTGTGAGAGTGAGTTTGTGCGAGTGTGTGTGTGCAAGTGTGTCAGTGTGTGTGAGTGTGTGCGAGTGTGTGTATGAGTGTGTGTGCAATTGTGCATAAGTGTGTGCGAGTGTGTGTGAGTGTGTGTGCGAGTGTGTTCGATTGTGTGCGAGTGTGTGTGTGAGTGAGTGTGTACGAGTGTGTGCGAGTGTGTGTGAGTGTGTGCGATTGTTTGTGAGTGTGTAGGACTGTATGTGCGAGTGTGTATGAGTGTGTGTGTGAGTGTGTGAAAGTGTGTGCGAATGTGTGCGAGTGTGTGCAAGTGTGTGCGAGTGAGTGTGTGCGAGTGTGTGTGTGCGAGTGTGTGCGTGCGAGTGTGTGCGAGTGTGTGCGTGCGAGTGTGTGCGAGTGTGTGAGTGCGAGTGTGTGAGTGCGAGTGTGTGCGAATGTGTGCGAGTGTGTGCGTGCGAGTGTGCGCGAGTGTGTGCATGTAAGTGTGTGCGTGCGAGTGTGTGCGAGTGTGCTCCAGTGAATGGGTGAGAGTGTGTGCGAGTGTGTGTGAGTGTGTGCGAGTAATAGTGTGTGAGTGTGTGTGAGTGTGTGTGTGCGAGTTTGTGTGCGAGTGAGTGTGTGCGAGTGTGTGCGAGTTTGTGTGCGAGTGTGTGCGTGCGAGTGTGTGTGTTCGAGTGTGTGCGCGCGAGTGTGTGCGAGTGTGTGTGAGTGTGTGTGAGTGTGTGTGCGAGTGTGTGTGCGAGAGTGTGCGAGAGTGTGCGAGTGTGTGCAAATGTGCGCGAGTGTGCATGAGTGAGTGGGTGTGAGTATGCGCGAGTGTGTGTGAGTGTGTGCATGTGAGTGTGTGCGAGTGTGGGTGCGAGAGTGTGTGCATGTGTGTGTGTGCGAGTGTGTGCGAGTGTGTGTTCGAGTGTGTGTGTTCGAGTGTGTGCAAGTGTGTGCGAGTGTGTGTGCGAGTGCGTATGAGTGTGTGCGAGTGTTTGTGTGTGTGTGTGCGAGTGTGTGTGATTGTGTGCGAGTGTGTGTGAGCTTGTAGGACTGTATGTGCGAGTGTTTGTGAGTGTTTGCGAGTGTGTGCGGGGGTGTGTGAGTGTGTGTGAGTGTGTGCAAGTGTGTGTGCGAGTGTGTGCGAGTCTGTGTGCGAGTGTGTGCAAATGTGCCCGAGTGTGCACGAGTGAGTGGGTGCGAGTGTGTGTGAGTGTGTGCGTGTGAGTGTGTGAGTGTGTGTGCGTGTGTGTGCGCGAGTGTGTGCAAGTGTGTGTGAGTGTGTGCGAGTGTGTGTGTGAGTGAGTGTGTGCGAGTGTGTGCGAGTGTGTGTACGAGTGTGTGTGTGCGATTGTGTATAAGTGTGTGCGAGTGTGTGTGTGAGTGTGTGTGAGTGTGTGTGCGAGTGTGTGTGTGCGAGTGTGCTCGATTGTGTGTGTGAGTGTGTGCGAGTGTGTGCGAGTGTGTGCGAGTGTGTGTGAGTGTGTGCGAGTGTGTGCGAGTGTGTGCATACGAGTGTGTGCGAGTGTTTGCGTGTGTGTGCAAGTGTGTGCGAGTGTGTGCAAGTGTGTATGAGTGTGTGTGCGAGTGTGTGCAAGTGTGTGGGTGCGAGTGTGTGCGAGTGTGTGCGAGTGTGTGTGATTGTGTGCGAGTGTGTGTGTGCGATTGTGTATGAGTGTGTGCGAGTGTGTGTGTGAGTGTGTGCGAGTGTGTGCGAGTGTGTGCGTGCGAGTGAGTGCGAGTGTGTGTAAATGTGTGCGAGAGTGTGCAAGTGTGGGCGTGCGAGTGTGGGCGAGTGTGCGCGAGTGTGTGTGAGTGTGTGCGAGTGTGGGCGCGTGTGTGCGAGTGTATATGAGTGTATATGCGAGTGTGTGTGCGAGTGCGTACTAGTGTGTGTGCGCGTGTGTTTGAGTGTGTGCAAGTGTGTGCGAGTGTGTGTGCGACTGCGTATGAGTGTGTGCGAGTGTGTGTGCGTGTGTGTGCGAGTGTGTGTGATTGTGTGCGAGTGTGTGTGAGCTTGTAGGACTGTATGTGCGAGTGCTTGCGAGTGTTTGCGATTGTGTGCGAGTGTGTGTGAGTGTGTGCGAGTGTGTGTGCGAGTGTGTGCGAGTCTGTGTGCGAGTGTGTGCAAATGTGCCCGAGTGTGCACGAGTGAGTGGGTGCGAGTGTGTGTGAGTGTGTGCGTGTGAGTGTGTGCGAGCGTGTGCGAGCGCGTGCGAGCGTGTGTGAGTGTGTGTGCGAGTGTTTGTGCGCGAGTGTGTGCAAGCGTGTGTGAGTGTGTGCGAGTGTGTGTGTGAGTGTGTGTGAGTGAGTGTGTGCGAGTGTTTGTGAGTGTGTGCGAGTGTGTGTACGAGTGTGTGTGTGCGATTGTGTATAAGTGTGTGCGTGTGTGTGAGTGTGTGTGCGAGTGTGTGTGTGTGAGTGTGCTCGATTGTGTGTGAGTGTGAGTGAGTGTGTACGAGTGTGTGCGAGTGTGTGTGTGAGTGTGTGCGAGTGTGTGCGAGTGTGTGTGTGTGCGAGTGTGTACGAGTGTGTATGAGTGTGTGTGCGTGTGTGTACGAGTGTGTGCAGGTGCGTGTGAGTGTGTGTGGGAGTGTGTGCGAGTGAGTGTGAGTGAGTGTGTGCGAGTGTGTGCGAGTGTGGGTGTGCGATGGTGTATGAGTGAGTGTGTGCGAGTTTGTGCGAGTGTGTGTGAAAGTGCGTGCGAGTGTGTGTGAGTGTGTGCGAGTGTGTGTGAGTGTGTGCGGGTGTGTGCGTGCGAGTGAGTGCGAGTGTGTGCGAGTGTGTGTGAGTGTGTGCGAGTGTGAGTGAATGTGTGTGTGAGTCTGTGCGAGTGTTTGCTTGCGAGTGTTTGCTAGTGTGCGCGAGTGTGTGAGTGTGTGCGAGTGTGTGCGAGTGTGCACGAGTGTGTGTGTGTGAGTAAGTGAGTGTGTTTGTGAGTGTGTGCGAGTGTTTGCGAGTTTGTGTGTGAATGTGTTCGACTGTGTGTGCGAGTGTGTGCCCGTGTGTGCGAGTGTGTATGAGTGCATGTGCGAGTGTGTATGAGTGTATGTGCGAGTGTGCATGAGTGTGTGTGTGTGAGTGTGTGCGTGCGAGTGTGTGCGAGTGTGTATGAGTGAGTGTGAGTGTGTGCGAGTTTGTGTGCGAGTGAGTGTGTGCGAATGTGTGCGAGTGTGTGTGAGTGTGTGTGCGAGTGTGTGCATGCAAGTGTGTGCGTGCGAGTGTGTGCGAATGTGTGCAAGTGTGAGTAAGTGTGCGCGAGTGTGCACGAGTGAGTGTGTGCGAGTGTGTGAGAGTGTGTGCAAATGTGCCCGAGTGTGTATGAGTGAGTGTGTGTGAGTGTGTGCATGTGTGCGAGTTTGTGTGCGAGTGAGTGTGTGCGAATGTGTGCGAGTGTTTGCGAGTGTGTGCGTGCAAATGTGTGCGAGTGTGTGTGAGTGTGTGTGCGAGTGTGTGCGTGCAAGTGTGTGCGTGCGAGTGTGTGCGAATGTGCGCAAGTGTGAGTAAGTGTGCGCGAGTGTGCACGAGTGAGTGTGTGCGAGTGTGTGAGAGTGTGTGCAAATGTGCCCGAGTGTGCGCGAGTGTGCACGAGTGACTGTGTGCGAGTGTGTGCGAGTGCGTATGAGTGAGTGTGTGTGAGTGTGTGCATGTGTGCGAGTTTGTGTGCGAGTGAGTGTGTGCGAGTGTGTGCGAGTGTGTGCGTGCGAGTGTGTGCGAGTGTGTGCGAGTGTGTGTGAGTGTGTGTGCGAGTGTGTGTGCGAGTGTATGTGCGAGAGTGTGCAAATGTGTGCGAGTGTGCACGAGTGAGTGGGTGTGAGTATGCGCGAGTGTGTGTGAGTGTGTGCATGTGAGTGTGTGCGAGCGTGTGTGCGAGTGTGTGTGTGTGTGCGAGTGTGTGCGAGTGTGTGCGAGTGTGTATGAGTGTATGTGTGAGTGTGTGTGTTCGAGTGTGTGCAAGTGTGTGCGAGTGTGTGTGCGAGTGCGTACAAGTGTGTGCGAGTGTGCATGAGTGTGTGCGTACGAGTGTGTGCGAGTGTGTGCGTGCGAGTGTGTGCGAGTGTGCTCGAGTGAGTGGGTGCGAGTGTGTATGAGTGAGTGTGTGCGTGTGTGCGAGTTTGTGTGCGTGTTTGTGTGCGAGTGAGTGTGTGCGAATGTGTGTGAGTGTGTGCGAGTGTGTGTGCGAGTGCGTGCGTGCGAGTGTGTGCAAGTGTGAGTGAGTGTGTGCGAGTGTGTGTGTGAGTGTGTGTGCGAGAGTGTGCGAGTGTGTGCAAATGTGCCCGAGTGTGCGCGAGTGTGCACGAGTGAGTGGGTGCAAGTGTGTGCGAGTGTGTATGAGTGAGTGTGTGTGAGTGTGTGCATGTGTGCGAGTTTGTGTGCGAGTGAGTGTGTGCGAATGTGTGCTAGTGTGTGCGAGTGTGGGTGCGAGTGTGTGCGTGCGAGTGTGTGCGTGCGAGTGTGTGCGAGTGTGTGTGAGTGTGTGCGAGTGTGTGTGCAAGTGTGTGCGAGTGTGTGCAAATGTGCCCGAGTGTGCACGAGTGAATGTGTGTGAGTGTGTGTGAGTGTGTGCATGTGAGTGTCTGCGAGCGTGTGCGAGTGTGTGTGAGTGTGTGTGCGAGTGTGTGTGCATGTGTGTGTGTGCGAGTGTGTGCGAGTGTGTATGAGTGTGTGTGCGAGTGTGTGTGTGCGAGTGTGTGTGTGTGTGCAAGTGTGTATGAGTGTGTGTATGCGAGTGTGTGCAAGTGTGTGTGATTGTGTGTGAGTGTGTGTATGAGTGAGTGTGTGCGAGTGTGTGTGAGTGTGTGTGCGTGAGTGTGTGCGTGCGAGTGTGTGCGAGTGTGTGTAGGAGTGTGTGTGAGTGTGTGCGATTGTGTGTGTGCGAGTGTGTGTGAGTGTGTGCGAGTGTGTGTGTGCGAGTGTGTGCGTGCGAGTGTGTGTGCGAGAGTGTGCGAGTGTGTGCGAGTGTGTGCATATGTGCCCGAGTGTGCACGAGTGAGTGTGTGCGAGTGTGTGCGAGTGTGTGTGAGTGTGTGCATGTGATTGTGTGCGAGCGTGTGCGAGTGTGTGTGAGTGTGTGTGCGAGTGTGTGTGCGAGTGTGTGTGCGAGAGTGTGTGCGAGAGTGTGCGAGTGTGTGCGAGTGTGTGCAAATGTGCCCGAGTGTGCACGAGTGAGTGGGTGCGAGTGTGTGCGAGTGTGTGTGCGAACGTGTGCGAGTGTGTGTGCATGTGTGTGCGAGTGTGTGCGAGTGTGTATGAGTGTGCGTGCGAGTGTGTGCAAGTGTGTGCGAGTGTGTGCGAGTGTGTGTGTGCAAGTATGTGTGAGAGTGTGTGCGAGTGTGTGTATGAGTGTGTGTGCGATTGTGCATAAGTGTGTGCGATTGTGTGTGAGTGTGTGTGCTAGTGTGTGTGTGCGAGTGTGTTCGATTGTGTGAGTGTGAGTGAGTGTGTACGAGTGTGTGCGAGTGTGTGCCAGTGTGCGCGAATGTGTGTGCCAGTGTGTGTGAGTGTGTGTGCGAGTGTGTGCGAGTGTGTGCGATTGTGTGTGTGAGTGTGTAGGACTGTATGTGCGAGTGTGTGTGAGTGTGTGTGTGAAAGTGTGTGCGAGTGTGTGCGAGTGTGTGCAAGTGTGTGCGAGTGAGTGTGTGCGAGTGTGTGCGACTGTGTGCGAGTGTGTGCGAGTGTGTGAGTGCGAGTGTGTCCGAATGTGTGCGAGTGTGTGCGTGCGAGTGTGCGCGAGTGTGCACGAGTGTGTGCATGTAAGTGTGTGCGTGCGAGTGTGTGCGAGTGTGCTTGAGTGAATGGGTGAGAGTGTGTGCAAGTGTGTGTGAGTGTGTGCGAGTAAGTGTGTGTGAGTGTGTATGAGTGAGTGTGTGTGAGTGTGTGTGTGCGAGTTTGTGTGCGAGTGTGTGCGTGTGTGTGCGAGTGCGTGCGAGTACGCGCAAATGTGTGCGAGTGTGTGCTAGTGTGCGCGAGTGTGCGAGTGTGCGTGAGTAAGTGTATGCGAGTGTGTTCGAGTGTGTGCAATTGTGTGCGAGTGTGTATGAGTGTATGTGCGAGTGTGTGCGCGAGTGTGTGTTTTAGAGTGTGTGCAATTGTGTGCGTGTGAGTGTGTGCATGAGTCTGTGCGTGCGAGTGTGCTCGAGTGAGTGGGTGCGTGTAAGTTTGTGCGTGCGAATGTGTGTGAATGTGTGCGAGTGTGTGCGAGTGTGTGCGAGCAAGTGTTTGCGTGCGAGTGTGTGCAAGTGTGTGAGTGTGTGCGAGTGTGTGTGCGAGTGTGTGCAAATGTGCCCGAGTGTGTGCGAGTGTGCACGAGTGAGTGGGTGCGAGTGTGTGTGAGTGTGTATGAGTGAGTGTGTGCGTGTGTGCGAGTTTGTCTGCGAGTGAGTGTGTGCGAATGTGTGCGAGTGTGTTTTTGAGTGTGTGTGCGAGTGTGTGCGTGAGAGTGTGTGCGAGTGTGTGCGAGTTTGTGTGCGAGTGTGTGCGAGTGTGTGCGATTCTGTGTGTGAGTGTGTAGGACTGTATGTGCGAGTGTGTGCGAGTGTGTATGAGTGTGTGTGTGTGAGTGTGTGCAAGTGTGTGCGAGTGAGTGTGTGTGAGTGTGTGTGCGAGTGTGTGTGCGAGTGTGTGCGAGTGTGTGCGATTGTGTGTGAGAGTGTGTAGGACTGTATGTGCGAGTGTGTACGAGTGTGTATGAGTGTGTGTGTGAGTGTGTGCAATTGTGTGCAAGTGTGTGCGAGTGAGTGTGTGTGAGTGTGTGTGCGAGTGTGTGCATGCGAGTGTGTGCATGCGATTGTGCACGAGTGTGCACGAGTGTGTGCGTGTAAGTGTGTACGTGCGAGTGTGTGCGAGTGTGCTCGAGTGAATGGGTGCGAGTGTGTCCGAGTGTGTGTGAGTGTGTGCGAGTGAGTGTGTGTGAGTGAGTGTGTGTGAGTGTGCGAGTTTGTGTGCGAGTGTGTGTGAGTGAGTGTGTGCGAGTGTGTGCGATTGTGTGTGAGTGTGTGAGTGTGTGTGCGAATGTGTGTGTGAGTGTGTGTGCGAATGTGTGTGTGAGTGTGTGTGCGAATGTGTGTGCGAGTGTGTATGAGTGTATGCAAGTGAGTGAGAGTGTGTGTGAGTGTGTGTGTGCGCGAGTGTGTGCAAGTGTGTGCGAGTGAGTGTGTGCAAGTGTGTGCGAGAGTGTGCAAGTGTGTGCGAGTGTGTGTGTGCGAGTGTGTGTGCAATTGTGTATGAGTGTGTGCGAGTGTGTGTGCGTTTGTGCGAGTGTGTGCGTGTGTGTGTGCGAGTGCGTGTGAGTGCAAATGTGTGCAAATGTGTGCGCGAGTGTGGGCGTGCGAGTGTGTGCTAGTGTGCGCGAGTGTGTGAGTGTGTGCGAGTGTGCATGAGTAAGTGTGTGTGAGTGTGTGCGAGTGTTGCCGAGTGTGTGTGTGAGTGTGTAGGACTGTGTGTGCGAGTGTGTGTGTGAGTGTGTGTGTACGAGTGTGTGCAATTTTGTGCGAGTGTGTGTGTGCGAGTGCGTATGAGTAAGTGTGTGCGAATGTGTGCGAGTGTGTGCGATTGT
This sequence comes from Phyllobates terribilis, assembly GCF_046119375.1. Classification (NCBI taxonomy): domain Eukaryota; kingdom Metazoa; phylum Chordata; class Amphibia; order Anura; family Dendrobatidae; genus Phyllobates; species Phyllobates terribilis. The sequence continues at coordinate 23,349,524 of NW_027362776.1, forward strand.
GTGTGTGAGTGTGTAGGACTGTACGTGCGAGTGTGTGCGAGTGTGTGTGTGAGTGTGTGCAAGTGTGTGCAAGTGAGTGTGTGTGAGTGTGTGTGCGAGTGTGTGCGTGCGAGTGTGTGCGACTGTGTGCGAGTGTGTGCGAGTGTGTGAGTGCGAGTGTGTGCGAATGTGTGCGAGTGTGTACGTGCGAGTGTGCACGAGTGTGCACGAGTGTGTGCGTATAAGTGTGTGCGTGCGAGTTTGTGCGAGTGTGCTCGAGTGAATGGGTGCGAGTGTGTGCGAGTGAGTGTGTGTGAGTGAGTGTGTGTGAGTGTGTATAAGTGAGTGTGTGTGAGTGTGTGCGTGTGTGCAAGTTTGTGTGCGAGTGTGTATGAGTGTGTGTGTGAGTGTGTGCAAGTGTGTGCGAGTGAGTGTGTGTGAGTGTGTGCGAGTGTGTGTGCGAGTGTGTGCGAGTGCATGCGAGTGTGTGCGATTGTGTGTGAGAGTGAGGAGGACTGTATGTGCGAGTGTGTGCGAGTGTTTATGAGTGTGTGTGAGTGTGTGCAAGTGTGTGCAAGTGAGTGTGTGTGAGTGTGTGTGCGAGTGTGTGCATGCGAGTGTGTGCGTGCGAGTGTGTGCGAGTGCATGCGAGTGTGTGCGATTGTGTGTGAGAGTGAGGAGGACTGTATGTGCGAGTGTGTGCGAGTGTGTATGAGTGTGTGTGTGAGTGTGTGCAAGTGTGTGCAAGTGAGTGTGTGTGAGTGTGTGTGCGAGTGTGTGCATGCGAGTGTGTGCGTGCGAGTGCGTGCGTGCGAGTGCGTGTGAGTGTGTGCGTGCGTGCGAGTGCGTGTGAGTGTGTGCGAGTGTGTGAGTGCGAGAGTGTGCAAATGTGTGCGAGTGTGTGCATGCGAGTGTGCACGAGTGTGTGCGTGTAAGTGTGTGCGTGCGAGTGTGTGCAAGTGTGCTCGAGTGAATGGGTGCGAGTGTGTCCGAGTGAGTGTGTGCGAGTGTGTGTGAGTGTGTGCGAGTGTGTGTGTGCGAGTGTGTGCGTGCGAGTGTGTGTGCGAGTGTGTGCGAGTGTGTGTGAGTGTGTGCATGTGAGTGTGTGCGAGCGTGTGCGAGTGTGTGTGAGTGTGTGTGCGAATGTGTGTGCGAGTGTGTGTGCGAGAGCGTGTGAGTGTGTGCGAGTGTGTGCAAATGTGCCCGAGTGTGCACGAGTGAGTGGGTGCGAGTGTGTGCGAGTGTGTGTGAGTGTGTGCATGTGAGTGTGTGCGAACGTGTGCGAGTGTGTGTGCGAGTGTGTGTGCATGTGTGTGTGCGAGTGTGTGCGAGTGTGTATGAGTGTGCGTGCGAGTGTGTGCAAATGTGTGTGAGTGTGTGCGAGTGTGTGTGTGCAGGTATGTGTGTTTGTGTGCGAGTGTGTGCGATTGTGCATAAGTGTGTGCGAGTGTGTGTGAGTGTGTATGAGTGTGTGTGCTAGTGTGTGTGTGCGAGTGTGTTCGATTGTGTGAGTGTGAGTGAGTGTGTATGAGTGTGTGCGAGTGTGTGCGAGTGTGTGTGCGAGTGTGTGCGATTGTGTGTGTGAGTGTGTAGGACTGTATGTGCGAGTGTGTGTGTGTGTGAAAGTGTGTGCGAGTGTGTGCAAGTGTGTGCGAGTGTGTGCGTGCGAGTGTGTGCGAGTGTTTGCATGCGAGTGTGTGCGACTGTGCGACTGTGTGCGAGTGTTTGAGTGCGAGTGTGTCCGAATGTGTGCGAGTGGGTGCGTGCGAGTGTGCGCGAGTGTGCACGAGTGTGTGCATGTAAGTGTGTGCGTGCAAGTGTGTGCGAGTGTGCTCGAGTGAATGGGTGAGAGTGTGTGCGAGTGTGTGTGAGTGTGTGCGAGTAAGTGTGTGTGAGTGTGTATGAGTGAGTGTGTGTGAGTGTGTGTGCGAGTTTGTGTGCGAGTGTGTGCGAGTGAGTGTGTGCGAGTGTGTGCGAGTTTGTGTGCGAGTGTGTGCCAGTGTGTGCGAGTGTGTGTGTGCGAGTGTGTGCAAGTGTGTGCGAGTGTGTGCGAGAGTGTGCGAGTGTGTGTGAGTGTGTGTGTGCGAGTGTGTGTGCAATTGTGTATGAGTGTGTGCGAGTGTGTGTGAGTTTGTACAAGTGTGTGCGTGTGTTCGTGCGAGTGCGTGCGAGTGAGTGCAGGTGTGTGCGAGTGTGTGTATGCGAGTGTGTGTGCGATTGTGTATGAGTGTGTGTGAGTTTGTGCGAGTGTGTGCGTGTGTGTGCGAGTGCGTGCAAGAACGCGCAAATGTGTGCGAGTGTGGGCGTGCGAGTGTGTGCTAGTGTGCGCGAGTGTGTGACTGTGTGCGAGTGTGCGTGAGTAAGTGTGTGTGTAAGTGCGTGCAAGTGTTTCCGAGTGTGTGTGTGAGTATGTAGGACTGTGTGTGCGAGTGTGTGCGAGTGTGTGTGCGAGTGTGTTCGAGTGTGTGCAATTGTGTGCGAGTGTGTGTGCGAGTGCGTATGAGTGAGTTTGTGCGAGTGTGTGTTTGCAAGTGTGTGTGCGAGTGTGTGCGAGTGTGTATGAGTGTATGTGCGAGTGTGTGCGCGAGTGTGTGTTTTAGAGTGTGTGCAATTGTGTGCGTGTGAGTGTGTGCATGAGTGTGTGCGTGCGAGTGTGCTCGAGTGAGTGAGTGCTTGTAAGTGTGTGCGTGCGAGTGTGTGCGAATGTGTGCGAGTTTGTGCGAGCAAGTGTTTGCGTGCGAGTGTGTGCGAGTGTGTGCAAGTGTGTGAGTGTGTGCGAGTGTGTGCGTGAGAGTGTGTGCGAGTGTGTGCGAGTGTGTGTGCGAGTGTGTGCGAGTGTGTGCGATTGTGTGTGTGAGTGTGTAGGACTGTATGTGCGAGTGTGTGCGAGTGTGTATGAGTGTGTGTGTGAGTGTGTGCAAGTGTGTGCGAGTGAGTGTGTGTGAGTGTGTGTTCGAGTGTGTGCGATTGTGTGTGAGAGTGTGTAGGACTGTTTATGCGAGTGTGTGCGAGTGTGTATGAGTGTGTGTGTGAGTGTGTGCAAGTGTGTGCGAGTGAGTGTGTGTGTGAGTGTGTGCAAGTGTGTGTGAGCGAGTGTGTGTGAGTGTGTGTGCGAGTGTGTGCATGCGAGTGTTTGCGTGCGAGTGTGCACGAGTGTGCACGAGTGTGTGCGTGCGAGTGTGTGCGAGTGTGCTCGAGTGAATGTGTGCGAGAGTGTGCGAGTGTGTGTGAGTGTGTGCGAGTGAGTGTGTGTGAGTGTGTGCGAGTTTGTGTGCGAGTGTGTGCGAGTGAGTGTGTGCGAGTGTGTGCGATTGTGTGTGAGTGTGTGCGAGTGTGTGCGTGTGAGTGTGTGCGAATGTGTGAGTGTGTGTGCGAATGTGTGTGCGAGTGAGTGTGTGCGAGTGTGTATGAGTGTATGAGCGAGTGTGTGCAAGTGTGTGAGAGTGTGTGTGAGTGTGTGTGTGCGAGTGTGTGCGAGCGAGTGTGTGCGAGAGTGTGCAAGTGTGTGCGAGTGTGTGTGTGTGAGTGTGTGTGCAATTGTGTATGAGTGTGTGCGAGTGTGTGCGTGTGTGTGTGCGAGTGCGTGTGAGTGAGTGCAAGTGTGTGAAAATGTGTGCGCGAGTGTGGGCGTGCGAGTGTGTGCTAGTGTGCATTAGTGTGTGAGTGTGTGCGAGTGTGCATGAGTAAGTGTGTGTGTGAGTGTGTGCGAGTGTTGCCGAGTGTGTGTGTGAGTGTGTAGGACTGTGTGTGCGAGTGTGTGCGAGTGTGTGTGTGAGTGTGTGTGTACGAGTGTGTGCAATTTTGTGCGAGTGTGTGTGTGCGAGTGCGTATGAGTAAGTGTGTGCGAATGTGTGCGAGTGTGTGCGTGCGACTGTGTGTGTGTGACTGTGTGCGAGTGTGTGTGAGTGTTTGCGTGTGTGTGCGAGTGTGTGTGCGTGTGTACGAGTGTGTGCGAGTGTGTGGGTGCGAGTGTGTGTGAGTGTGTGTGTGAGTGTGTGCGAGTGTGTGTGTGTGATTGTGTATGAGTGTGTGCGAGTATGTGTGTGCGAGTGTGTGCGTGCGAGTGCGTGCGAGTGAGTGCGAGTTTGTGCAAATGTGTGCGAGAGTGTGCGAGTGTGGGCGTGCGAGTGTGTGCGAGTGTGCGCGTGTGTGCGCGAGTGTGTGCGTGTGAGTGAGTGTGTGTGTGAGTGTGAGTGTGTGCTAGTGTGCATGAGTGTGTGAGTGTGTGCGAGTGTGTGCGAGTGTGCGCGAGTGTGCATGTGAGTGTGTGTGCGAGTGTGTTCGAGTGTGTGAGTGTGTGTGAGTGTGTGCGAGTGTGTGCGAGTGTGTGCAAGTGTGTGAGTGCGAGTGTGTGCGAATGTGTGCGAGTGTGCACGAGTGTGCACGAGTGTGTGTGTAAGTGTGTGCGTGTGAGTGTGTGTGAGTGTGCTCGAGTGAGTGTGTGCGAGTGAGTGTGTGTGAGTGTGTATAAGTGAGTGTGTGTGAGTGTGTGCGTGTGTGCGAGTTTGTGTGCGAGTGTGTATGAGTGTGTATGTGAGTGTGTGCAAGTGTGTGTGAGTGAGTGTGTGTGAGTGTGTGTGCGAGTGTGTGTGCGAGTGTGTGCGAGTGTGTGCGAGAGTGTGTAGGACTGTATGTGCGAGTGTGTGCGAGTGTGTATGAGTGTGTGTGTGAGTGTGTGCAAGTGTGTGTGCAAGTGAGTGTGTGTGAGTGTGTGTGCGAATGTGTGCATGCGAGTGTGTGCGTGCGAGTGTGTGCATGCGAGTGTGTGCGAGTGTGTGAGTGTGTGAGTGCGAGTGTGTGCGAGTTTCTTTGTGAGTGTGTGAGTGTGTGCGTGAGAGTGTGTGCGAGTGTGTGCGAGTGTGTGTGAGTGTGTGCGAGTGTGTGTGCGAGTGTGTGCGATTGTGTGTGAGTGTGTAGGACTGTATGTGCGAGTGTGTGCGAGTGAGTGTGTGTGAGTGTGTGTGTGAGTGTGTGTGCGAGTGTGTGCGAGTGTGTGCGATTGTGTGTGAGAGTGTGTAGGACTGTATGTGCGAGTGTGTGCGAGTGTGTATGAGTGTGTGTGTGAGTGTGTGCAAGTGTGTCCGAGTGAGTGTGTGTGAGTGTGTGTGCGAGTGTGTGCATGCGAGTGTGTGCATGCGAGTTTGCACGAGTGTGTGCGTGTAAGTGTGTGCGTGCGTGCTCGAGTGAATGGGTGCGAGTGTGTGCGAGTGTGTGTGAGTGTGTGCGAGTGAGTGTGTGTGAGTGTGTATAAGTGAGTGTGTGTGAGTGTGTGCGTGTGTGAGAGTTTGTGTGCGAGTGTGTGCGAGTGAGTTTGTGTGAGTGTGTGTGAGTGTGTGCGAGTGTGTGTGCGAGTGTGTGCGATTGTGTGTGTGAGTGTGTAGGACTGTATGTGCGAGTGTGTGCGAGTGAGTGTGTGTGAGTGTGTGTGTGAGTGTGTGTGCGAGTGTGTGCGAGTGTGTGCGATTGTGTGTGAGAGTGTGTAGGACTGTATGTGCGAGTGTGTGCGAGTGTGTATGAGTGTGTGTGTGAGTGTGTGCAAGTGTGTCCGAGTGAGTGTGTGTGAGTGTGTGTGCGAGTGTGTGCATGCGAGTGTGTGCATGCGAGTTTGCACGAGTGTGTGCGTGTAAGTGTGTGCGTGCGTGCTCGAGTGAATGGGTGCGAGTGTGTGCGAGTGTGTGTGAGTGTGTGCGAGTGAGTGTGTGTGAGTGTGTATAAGTGAGTGTGTGTGAGTGTGTGCGAGTGAGTGTGTGTGTGAGTTTGTGTGCGAGTGTGTGCGAGTGAGTTTGTGTGAGTGTGTGTGAGTGTGTGCGTGCGAGTGTGTGCGTGTGAGTGTGTGCGTGCGAGTGTGTGTGCGAGTGAGTGTGTGCGAGTGTGTGCATATGTGCACGAGTGAGTGTGTGCGCGAGTGTGTGAAAGTGTGTGTGAGTGTGTGCATGTGAGTGTGTGCGAGCATGTGCGAGTGTGTGTGAGTGTGGATGCGAGTGTGTGTGCGAGTGTGTGTGCGAGAGTGTGTGAGTATGTGCAAGTGTGTGCAAATGTGCCCGAGTGTGCACGAGTGAGTGGGTGCGAGTGTGTGTGAGTGTGTGTGAGTGTGTGTGAGTGTGTGCATGTGAGTGTGTGCGAATGTGTGCGAGTGTGTGTGCGAGTGTGTGTGCATGTGTGTGTGTGCGAGTGTGTGCGAGTGTGTATGAGTGTGTGTGCGAGTGTGTGCAAGTGTGTGTGAGTGTGTGTGAGTGTGTGTGTGCAAGTATGTGTGAATGTGTGCGAGTGTGTGTACGAGTGTGCATAAGTGTGTGCGAGTGTGTGTGAGTGTGTGTGCTAGTGTGTGTGTGCGAGTGTGTTCGATTGTGTGAGTGTGAGTGAGTGTGTACGAGTGTGTGCGAGTGTGTGCCAGTGTGTGTGAGTGTGTGCGAGTGTGTGCGATTGTGTGTGTGTGAGTGTGTAGGACTGTATGTGCGAGTGTGTGCGAGTGTGTGTGTGAAAGTGTGTGCGAGTGTGTGCGAGTGTGTGCGAGTGAGTGTGTGCGAGTGTGTGTGCGAGTGTGTGCGTGCGAGTGTGTGCGTGCGAGTGTGTGAGTGCGATTGTGTCCGAATGTGTGCGAGTGTGTGCGTGCGAGTGTGCGCGAGTGTGCATGAGTGTGTGCTCGAGTGAATGGGTGAGAATGTGTGCGAGTGTGTGTGAGTGTGTGCGAGTAAGTGTGTGTGAGTGTGTATGAGTGAGTGTTTGTGTGCGAGCTTGTGTGCGAGTGTGTGCGAGTGAGTGCGAGTGTGTGCAAGTGTGTGCGAGTGTGTGCGAGAGTGTGCGAGTGTGTGTGAGTGTGTGTGTGCGAGTGTGTGTGCAATTGTGTATGAGTGTGTGCGAGTGTGTGTGAGTTTGTGCAAGTGTGTGTGTGTGTGTTCGTGCCAGTGAGTGCGGGTGTGTGTGAGTGTGTGTATGCGAGTGTGTGTGCGATTGTGTATGAGTGTGTGTGAGTTTGTGCGAGTGTGTGCGTGTGTGTGCGAGTGCGTGCGAGTACGCGCAAATGTGTGCGAGTGTGGGCGTGCGAGTGAGTGCTAGTGTGCGCGAGTGTGCGAGTGTGCGTGAGTAAGTGTGTGTGTAAGTGCGTGCAAGTGTTTCCGAGTGTGTGTGTGAGTGTGTAGGACTGTGTGTACGAGTGTGTGCGAGTGTGTGTGCGAGTGTGTTCGAGTGTGTGCAATTGTGTGCGAGTGTGTGTGTGAGTGCGTATGAGTTAGTGTGTGCGAGTGTGTGTGCGAGTGTGTGCGAGTGTGTGCGAGAGTGTATGAGTGTATGTGCGAGTGTGTGCGCGAGTGTGTGTTTTAGAGTGTGTGCAATTGTGTGCGTGTGAGTGTGTGCATGAGTGTGTGCGTGCGAGTGTGCTCGAGTGAGTGGCTGTGTGTAAGTGTGTGCGAGTGTGTGTGAATGTGTGCGAGTGTGTGCGAGTGTGTGCGAGTGTGTGCGAGTGTGTGCGAGCAAGTGTTTGCGTGCGAGTGTGTGCGAGTGTGTGCAAGTGTGTGAGTGTGTGTGAGTGTGTGTGCGAGTGTGTGTGCCCGAGTGTGCGCGAGTGTGCACGAGTGAGTGGGTGCGAGTGTGTGTGAGTGTGTATGAGTGCGTGTGTGCGAGTTTGTGTGTGAGTGAGTGTGTGCGAATCTGTGCGAGTGTGTTTGTGAGTGTGTGTGCGAGTGTGTGTGCGAGTGTGTGCGTGAGAGTGTGTGCGAGTGTGTGTGCGAGTGTGTGCGTGAGAGTGTGTGCGAGTGTGTGCGAGTGTGTGCGTGAGAGTGTGTGCGAGTGTGTGCGAGTTTGTGTGCGAGTTTGTGTGCGAGTGTGTGCAAGTGTGTGTGAGTGTGTAGGACTGTATGTGCGAGTGTGTGCGAGTGTGTATGAGTGTGTGTGTGAGTGTGTGCAAGTGTGTGCGAGTGAGTGTGTGTGAGTGTGTGTGCGAGTGTGTGTGCGAGTGTGTGCGATTGTGTGTGAGAGTGTGTGGGACTGTATGTGCGAGTGTGTGCGAGTGTGTATGAGTGTGTGTGTGAGTGTTTGCAAGTGTGTGCGAGTGAGTGTGTGTGAGTGTGTGTGCGAGTGTGTGCGTGCGAGTGTGTGCGAGTGTGTGCGAGTGAGTGTGTGTGAGTGTGTGCGAGTTTGTGTACGAGTTTGTGTGCGAGTGTGTGCGAGTGAGTGTGTGCGAGTGAGTGTGTGCTATTGTGTGTGAGTGTGTGTGAGTGTGTGCGTGTGAGTGTGTGCGAGTGTGTGAGAGTGTGTGCGAGTGTGTATGAGTGTATGTGCGAGTGTGTGCAAGTGAGTGAGAGTGTGTGAGTGTGTGTGTGCGAGTGTGTGCAAGTGTGTGCGAGTGAGTGTGTGCAAGTGTGTGCGAGAGTGTGCAAGTGTGTGTGTGCGAGTGTGTGTCCAATTGTGTATGAGTGTGTGCGAGTGTGTGTGCGAGTGTGTGCGTGTGTGTGTGCGAGTGCGTGTGAGTGAGTGCAAGTGTGTGCAAATGTGTGCACGAGAGTGGGCGTGCGAGTGTGTGCTAGTGTGCGCGAGTGTGCGCGAGTGTGTGCGAGTGTGCATGAGTAAGTGTGTGTGAGTGTGTGCGAGTGTTGCCGAGTGTGTGTGTGAGTGTGTAGGACTGTGTGTGCGAGTGTGTGCGAGTGTGTGTGTGAGTGTGTGTGTGAGTGTGTGTGTACGAGTGTGTGCAATTTTGTGCGAGTGTGTGTGCGAGTGCGTATGAGTAAGTGTGTGCGAATGTGTGCGAGTGTGTGCGATTGTGTGTGTGAGTGTGTAGGACTGTACGTGCGAGTGTGTGCGAGTGTGTGTGTGAGTGTGTGCAAGTGAGTGTGTGTGAGTGTGTGTGCGAGTGTGTGCGTGCGACTGTGTGCGACTGTGTGCGAATGTGTGCGACTGTGTGCGAGTGTGTGAGTGCGAGTGTGTGCGAATGTGTGCGAGTGTGTACGTGCGAGTGTGCACGAGTGTGCACGAGTGTGTGCGTATAAGTGTGTGCGTGTGAGTGTGTGCGAGTGTGCTCGAGTGAATGGGTGCGAGTGTGTGTGAGTGTGTGCGAGTGAGTGTGTGTGAGTGTGTATAAGTGAGTGTGTGCAAGTGTATGCGAGTGAGTGTGTGTGAGTGTGTGTGCGAGTGTGTGTGCGAGTGTGTGCGAGTGTGTGCGATTGTGTGTGAGAGTGTGTGGGACTGTATGTGCGAGTGTGTGCGAGTGTGTATGAGTGTGTGTGTGAGTGTTTGCAAGTGTGTGCGAGTGAGTGTGTGTGAGTGTTTGTGCGAGTGTGTGCATGCGAGTGTGTGCATGCGAGTGTGCACGAGTGTGCACGAGTGTGTGCGTGTAAGTGTGTGCGTGCGAGTGTGTGCGAGTGTGTGTGAGTGAGTGTGTGTGAGTGTGTGCGAGTTTGTGTGCGAGTTTGTGTGCGAGTGTGTGCGAGTGAGTGTGTGCGAGTGAGTGTGTGCGTGTGAGTGTGTGCGAGTGTGTGCGAGTGTGTATGAGTGTATGTGCGAGTGTGTGCAAGTGAGTGAGAGTGTGTGTGTGCGAGTGTGTGCAAGTGTGTGCGAGTGAGTGTGTGCAAGTGTGTGCGAGAGTGTGCAAGTGTGTGTGTGCGAGTGTGTGTGCAATTGTGTATGAGTGTGTGTGTGTGCGAGTGTGTGCGTGTGTGTGTGCGAGTGCGTGTGAGTGAGTGCAAGTGTGTGCAAATGTGTGCATGAGTGTGGGCGTGCGAGTGTGTGCTAGTGTGTGCGAGTGTGTGCGAGTGTGCATGAGTAAGTGTGTGTGAGTGTGTGCGAGTGTTGCCGAGTGTGTGTGTGAGTGTGTAGGACTGTGTGTGCGAGTGTGTGCGAGTGTGTGTGTGAGTGTGTGTGTGAGTGTGTGTGTACGAGTGTGTGCAATTTTGTGCGAGTGTGTGTGCGAGTGCGTATGAGTAAGTGTGTGCGAATGTGTGCGAGTGTGTGCGATTGTGTGTGTGAGTGTGTAGGACTGTACGTGCGAGTGTGTGCGAGTGTGTGTGTGAGTGTGTGCAAGTGTGTGCAAGTGAGTGTGTGCGAGTGTGTGCGAGTGTGTGCGTGCGAGTGTGTGCGACAGTGTACGACTGTGTGCGAGTGTGTGCGAGTGTGTGCGAGTGTGTGAGTGCGAATGTGTGCGAGTGTGTACGTGCGAGTGTGCACGTGTGTGCGTATAAGTGTGTGCGTGTGAGTGTGTGCGAGTGTGCTCGAGTGAATGGGTGCGAGTGTGTGTGAGTGTGTGCGAGTGAGTGTGTGTGAGTGTGTATAAGTGTGCTCGAGTGAATGGGTGCGAGTGTGTGCGAGTGTGTGTGAGTGTGCGAGTGAGTGTGTGTGAGTGTGTATAAGTGAGTGTGTGTGAGTGTGTGCGTGTGTGCGAGTTTGTGTGCGAGTGAGTGTGTGTGAGTGTGTGTGAGTGTGTGCGAGTGTGTGTGCGCGAGTGTGTGCATGCGAGTGTGTGTGCGAGAGTGTGCGAGTGTGTGCATATGTGCCCGAGTGTGCACGAGTGAGTGTGTGCGAGTGTGTGCGAGTGTGTGCATGTGAGTGTGTGCGAGCGTGTGCGAGCGTGTGCGAGTGTGTGTGAGTGTGTGTGCGAGTGTGTGTGCGAGTGTGTGTGCGAGAGTGTGCGAGTGTGTGCAAATGTGCCCGAGTGTGCACGAGTGAGTGGGTGCGAGTGTGTGCGAGTGTGTGTGAGTGTGTGCATGTGAGTGTGTGCGAACGTGTGCGAGTGTGTGTGCGAGTGTGTGTGCATGTGTGTGTGTGCGAGTGTGTGCGAGTGTGTATGAGTGTGCGTGCGAGTGTGTGCAAGTGTGTGTGAGTGTGTGCGAGTGTGTGTGTGCAAGTATGTGTGTTTGTGTGCGAGTGTGTGCGATTGTGCATAAGTGTGTGCGAATGTGCGTGAGTGTGTGTGAGTGTGTGTGCTAGTGTGTGTGTGCGAGTGTGTTCGATTGTGTGAGTGTGAGTGAGTGTGTATGAGTGTGTGCGAGTGTGTGCCAGTGTTTGCGAGAGTGTGTGTGAGTGTGTCCGAGTGTGTGCGATTGTGTGTGTGAGTGTGTAGGACTGTATGTGCGAGTGTGTGTGAGTGTGTGTGAAAGTGTGTGCGAGTGTGCGAGTGTGTGCGAGTGTGTGTGCGAGTGTGTGAGTGTGAGTGTGTGCGAATGTGTGCGAGTGTGTGCATGCGAGTGTGCACGAGTGTGCACGAGTGTGTGCGTGTAAGTGTGTGCGTGCGAGTGTGTGCGAGTGTGCTCGAGTGAATGGGTGCGAGTGTGTGCGAGTGAGTGTGTGTGAGTGTGTATAAGTGAGTGTGTGTGAGTGTGTGCGTGTGTGCGAGTTTGTGTGTGAGTGTGTGCGAGTGAGTGTGTGCGAGTGTGTGTGAGTGTGTGCGAGTGTGTGCGAGTGTGTGCGTGCGAGTGTGTGTGTGAGAGTGTGCGAGTGTGTGCATATGTGCCCGAGTGTGCACGAGTGAGTGTGTGCGAGTGTGTGCGAGTGTGTGCATGTGAGTGTGTGCGAGCGTGTGCGAGTGTGTGTGAGTGTGTGTGCGAGTGTGTGTGCGAGTGTGTGTGCGAGAGTGTGCGAGTGTGTGCAAATGTGCCCGAGTGTGCACGAGTGAGTGGGTGCGAGTGTGTGCGAGTGTGTGCATGTGAGTGTGTGCGAACGTGTGCGAGTGTGTGTGCGAGTGTGTGTGCGAGTGTGTGCGAGTGTGTGTGAGTGTGTGCGAGTGTGTGTGTGCAAGTATGTGTGTTTGTGTGCGAGTGTGTGCGATTGTGCATAAGTGTGTGCAATGTGCGTGAGTGTGTGTGAGTGTGTGTGCTAGTGTGTGTGTGCGAGTGTGTTCGATTGTGTGAGTGTGAGTGAGTGTGTATGAGTGTGTGCGAGTGTGTGCCAGTGTGTGCGAGAGTGTGTGTGAGTGTGTGCGAGTGTGTGCGATTGTGTGTGTGAGTGTGTAGGACTGTATGTGCGAGTGTGTGTGAGTGTGTGTGTGAAAGTGTGTGCAAATGTGTGTGCCAGTGTGTGTGCGAGTGTGTGCGTGCGAGTGTGTGCATGCGAGTGTGTGCGACTGTGTGCGACTGTGTGAGTGCGAGTGTGTCCGAATGTGTGCGAGTGTGTGCGTGCGAGTGTGTGCGAGTGTGCGCGAGTGTGCACGAGTGTGTGCATGTAAGTGTGTGCGTGCGAGTGTGTGCGAGTGTGCTCGAGTGAATGGGTGAGAGTGTGTGCGAGTGTGTGTGAGTGTGTGCGTGTAAGTGTGTGTGAGTGTGTATGAGTGAGTGTGTGTGAGTGTGTGTGTGCGAGTTTGTGTGCGAGTGTGTGCGAGTGAGTGTGTGCGAGTGTGTGCGAGTTTGTGTGCGAGTGTGTGCCAGTGTGTGCGAGTGTGTGTGTGCGAGTGTGTGCAAGTGTGCGAGTGTGTGCGAGAGTGTGCGAGTGTGTGTGAGTGTGTGTGTGCGAGTGTGTGTGCAATTGTGTATGAGTGTGTGCGAGTGTATGTGAGTTTGTGCAAGTGTGTGCGTGTGTTCGTGCGAGTGCGTGCGAGTGAGTGCGGGTGTGTGCGAGTGTGTGTATGCGAGTGTGTGTGCGATTGTGTATGAGTGTGTGTGAGTTTGTGCGAGTGTGCGTGTGTGTGCGAGTGCGTGCGAGTACGCGCAAATGTGTGCGAGTGTGGGCGTGCGAGTGTGTGCTAGTGTGCGCGAGTGTGTGAGTGTGCGAGTGTGCTTGAGTAAGTGTGTGTGTAAGTGCGTGCAAGTGTTTCCGAGTGTGTGTGTGAGTATGTAGGACTGTGTGTGCGAGTGTGTGCGAGTGTGTGTGCGAGTGTGTTCGAGTGTGTGCAATTGTGTGCGAGTGTGTGTGCGAGTGCGTATGAGTGAGTGTGTGCGAGTGTGTGTTTGCGAGTGTGTGTGCGAGTGTGTGCGAGTGTGTATGAGTGTATGTGCGAGTGTGTGCGCGAGTGTGTGTTTTAGAGTGTGTGCAATTGTATGCATGTGAGTGTGTGCTCGAGTGAGTGGGTGCGTGTAAGTGTGTGCGTGCGAGTGTGTGCGAATGTGTGCGAGTGTGTGCGAGCAAGTGTTTGCGTGCGAGTGTGTGCGAGTGTGTGCAAGTGTGTGAGTGTGTGCGAGTGTGTGTGCGAGTGTGTGCGAGTGTGTGCAAATGTGCCCGAGTGTGCGCGAGTGTGCACGAGTGAGTGGGTGCGAGTGTGTGTGAGTGTGTATGAGTGAGTGTGTGCGAGTTTGTGTGCGAGTGAGTGTGTGCGAATGTGTGCGAGTGTTTTTGTGAGTGTGTGTGCGAGTGTGTGCGTGAGTGTGTGCGAGTGTGTGCGAGTGTGTGCGAGTGTGTGCGAGTGTGTGTGCGAGTGTGTGCGATTGTGTGCGATTGTGTGTGTGAGTGTGTAGGACTGTATGTGCGAGTGTGTGCGAGTGTGTATGAGTGTGTGTGTGAGTGTGTGCAAGTGTGTGCGAGTGAGTGTGTGTGAGTGTGTGTGCGAGTGTGTGTGCGAGTGTGTGCGAGTGTGTGCGATTGTGTGTGAGAGTGTGTAGGACTGTATGTGCGAGTGTGTGCGAGTGTGTATGAGTGTGTGTGTGAGTGTGTGCAAGTGTGTGCGAGTGAGTGTGTGTGAGTGTGTGTGCGAATGTGTGCATGCGAGTGTGTGCGTGCGAGTGTGCACGAGTGTGTGCGTGTAAGTGTGTGCGTGCGAGTGTGTGCAAGTGTGCTCGAGTGAATGGGTGCGAGTGTGTGCGAGTGTGTGAGTGTGTGCGAGTTTGTGTGCGAGTGTGTGCGAGTGAGTGTGTGCGAGTGTGTGCGTGTGTGCGAGTGTGTGCGTGTGAGTGTGTGCGAGTGTGTGAGTGTGTGTGTGAGTGTGTGTGTGCGAGTGTGTGCGAGTGAGTGTGTGCGAGTGTGTGCGTGTGTGCGAGTGTGTGCGTGTGAGTGTGTGCGAGTGTGTGAGTGTGTGTGTGAGTGTGTGTGTGCGAGTGTGTGCGAGTGAGTGTGTGCGAGTGTGTGCGAGAGTGTGCAAGTGTGTGCGAGTGTGTGTGTGCAATTGTGTATGAGTGTGTGCGAGTGTGTGTGCGTGTGTGTGTGCGAGTGCGTGTGAGTGAGTGCAAGTGTGTGCAAATGTGTGCGCGAGTGTGGGCGTGCGAGTGTGTGCTAGTGTGCGCGAGTGTGTGAGTGTGTGCGAGTGTGCATGAGTAAGTGTGTGTGTGAGTGTGTGCGAGTGTTGCCGAGTGTGTGTGTGAGTGTGTAGGACTGTGTGTGCGAGTGTGTGCGAGTGTGTGTGTGAGTGTGTGTGTACGAGTGTGTGCAATTTTGTGCGAGTGTGTGTGTGCGAGTGCGTATGAGTAAGTGTGTGCGAATGTGTGCGAGTGTGTGTGCGAGTGTGTGTGCGAGTGTGTGTGCGACTGTGTGTGTGTGACTGTGTGCGAGTGTTTGCGTGTGTGTGCGTGTGCGTGTGTACGAGTGTGTGCGAGTGTGTGGGTGCGAGTGTGTGCAAGTGTGTGTGAGTGTGTGTGTGAGTGTGTGTGAATTTGTGCGAGTCTGTGTGTGCGAGTGTGTTTGTGCGATTGTGTATGAGTGTGTGCGAGTATGTGTGTGAGTGTGTGCGTGCAAGTGCGTGCGAGTGCGTGCGAGTGAGTGCGAGTGTGTGCAAATGTGTGCGAGAGTGTGCGAGTGTGGGCGTGCGAGTGTGTGCGAGTGTGCGCGAGTGTGCGTGAGTGTGTGCGTGTGAGTGAGTGTGTGTGTGAGTGTGAGTGTGTGCTAGTGTGCATGAGTGTGTGAGTGTGTGCGCGATTGTGCGTGTGAGTGAGTGTGTGTGTGAGTGTGTACGAGTGTGTGAGATTGTGTGTGTGAGTGTGTAGGACTGTATGTGCAAGTGTGTGCGAGTGTGTATGAGTGTGTGTGCGAGTGTGTGCGAGTGTGTGCAAGTGTGTGCGAGTGTGTGTGTGAGTGTGTGTGAGTGTGTGTTTGTGAGTGTGTTTGATTGTGTATGAGTGAGTGTGTGTGTGAGTGTGAGTGAGTGTGTGTGAGTGTGCGAGTGTGTGCGAGTGTGTGCGATTGTGTGTGTGAGTGTGTAGGACTGTATGTGCGAATGTGTGCGAGTGTGTATGAGTGTGTGTGCGAGTGTGTGCAAGTGTGTGCAAGTGTGTGCGAGTGTGTGCGAGTCTGTGCGAGTGTGTGCGAGTCTGTGCGAGTCTGTGCGAGTGTGTGTTTGCGAGTGTGTGCAAGTGTGTGCGAGTGAGTGTGAGCAAGTGTGTGTGTGTTTGTGTATGTGTGAGTGTGTACGAGTGTGTGCGAGTGTGTGTTTGTGAGTGTGTGCGAGTGTGTGTGCGAGTGTGTGCTAGTGTGTGCGTGCGAGTGTGTGCATGTGTGTGCGAGTGTGTGCGAGTGTGTATGAGTGTATGTGCGAGTGTGTGCGCGAGTGTGTGTTTTAGAGTGTGTGCAATTGTGTGCGTGTGAGTGTGTGCATGAGTATGTGCGTGCGAGTGTGCTCGAGTGAGTGGGTGCGTGTAAGTGTGTGCGTGCGAGTGTGTGCGAATGTGTGCAAGTGTGTGCGAGTGTGTGCGAGCAAGTGTTTGCGTGCGAGTGTGTGCGAGTTTGTGCAAGTGTGTGAGTGTGTGCGAGTGTGTGTGCGAGTGTGTTCGAGTGTGTGCAAATGTGCCCGAGTGTGCGCGAATGTGCATGAGTGAGTGGGTGCGAGTGTGTGTGAGTGTGTATGAGTGAGTGTGTGCGTGTGTGCGAGTTTGTGTGCGAGTGAGTGTGTGCGAATGTGTGCGAGTGTTTTTGTGCGAGTGTGTGCGTGAGTGTGTGCGAGTGTGTGCGAGTGTGTGCGAGTGTGTGTGCGAGTGTGTGTGTGAGTGTGTAGGACTGTATGTGCGAGTGTGTGCGAGTGTGTGTGCGATTGTGTGTGTGAGTGTGTAGGACTGTATGTGCGAGTGTGTGCGAGTGTGTATGAGTGTGCGAGTGAGTGTGTGTAAGTGTGTGCGAGTGAGTGTGTGTGAGTGTGTGTGCGAGTGTGTGTGCGAGTGTGTGTGCGAGTGTGTGCGATTGTGTGTGAGAGTGTGTAGGACTGTATGTGCGAGTGTGTGCGAGTGTGTATGAGTGTGTGTGTGAGTGTGTGCAAGTGTGTGCGAGTGTGTGTGAGTGTGTGTGCGAGTGTGTGCATGCAAGTGTGTGCGTGCGAGTGTGCACGAGTGTGCACGAGTGTGTGCGTGTAAGTGTGTGCGTGCGAGTGTGTGCGAGTGTGCTCGAGTGAATGGGTGCGAGTGTGTGTGAGTGTGTGCGAGTGTGTGCGAGTGTGTGCGAGTGAGTGTGTGTGAGTGTGTGCGAGTGTGTGCGAGTGAGTGTGTGCGAGTGTGTGCGTGTGAGTGTGTGCGAGTGTGTGAGTGTGTGTGTGAGTGTGTGTGTGCGAGTGTGTGCAAGTGAGTGTGTGCGAGTGTGTGCGAGAGTTTGCAAGTGTGTGCGAGTGTGTGTGTGCAATTGTGTATGAGTGTGTGCGAGTGTGTGTGCGTTTGTGCGAGTGTGTGCGTGTGTGTGTGCGAGTGCGTGTGAGTGAGTGCAAGTGTGTGCAAATGTGTGCGTGAGTGTGGGCGTGCGAGTGTGTGCTAGTGTGCGCGAGTGTGTGAGTGTGTGCGAGTGTGCATGAGTGTGTGTGTGAGTGTGTGCGAGTGTTGCCGAGTGTGTGTGTGAGTGTGTAGGACTGTGTGTGCGAGTGTGTGCGAGTGTGTGTGTGAGTGTGTGTGTACGAGTGTGTGCAATTTTGTGCGAGTGTGTGTGTGCGAGTGCGTATGAGTAAGTGTGTGCAAATGTGTGCGAGTGTGTGTGCGAGTGTGTGTGCGAGTGTGTGCGTGCGACTGTGTGTGTGTGACTGTGTGCGAGTGTTTGCGTGTGTGTGCGAGTGTGTGTGCGTGTGTACGAGTGTGTGCGAGTGTGTGGGTGCGTGTGTGTGCAAGTGTGTGCGAGTGTGTGTGAGTGTGTGTGTGAGTGTGTGTGAATGTGTGCGAGTCTGTGTGTGCGAGTGTGTGTGTGCGATTGTGTATGAGTGTGTGCGAGTATGTGTGTGAGTGTGTGTGAGTGTGTGCGAGTGTGTGCGTGCGAGTGCGTGCGAGTGAGTGCGAGTGTGTGCAAATGTGTGCGAGAGTGTGCGAGTGTGTGCGAGTGTGCGCGAGTGTGCGTGAGTGTGTGCGTGTGAGTGAGTGTGTGTGTGAGTGTGAGTGTGTGCTAGTGTGCATGAGTGTGTGAGTGTGTGCGAGTGTGCGCGATTGTGCGTGTGAGTGAGTGTGTGTGTGAGTGTGTACGAGTGTGTGCGATTGTGTGTGTGAGTGTGTAGGACTGTATGTGCAAGTGTGTGCGAGTGTGTATGAGTGTGTGTGCGAGTGTGTGCGAGTGTGTGCAAGTGTGTGTGTGAGTGTGTGTGAGTGTGTGAGTGTGTGTGCGAGTGTGTGTTTGTGAGTGTGTTTGATTGTGTATGAGTGAGTGTGTGTGTGAGTGTGAGTGAGTGTGTGTGAGTGTGCGAGTGTGTGCGATTGTGTGTGTGAGTGTGTAGGACTGTATGTGCGAGTGTGTGCGAGTGTGTATGAGTGTGTATGAGTGTGTGTGCGAGTGTGTGCAAGTGTGTGCGAGTGTGTGCGAGTGTGTGCGAGTGTGTGCGAGTCTGTGCGAGTGTGTGTTTGCGAGTGTGTGTTTGCGAGTGTGTGCAAGTGTGTGCGAGTGAGTGTGAGCAAGTGTGTGTGTGTGAGTGTATGTGTGAGTGTGTACGAGTGTGTGTGCGAGTGTGTGTTTGTGAGTGTGTGCGAGTGTGTGTGCTAGTGTGTGCGAGTGTGTATGAGTGTATGTGCAAGTGTGTGCGTGAGTGTGTGTTTTAGAGTGTGTGCAATTGTGTGCGTGTGAGTGTGTGCATGAGTATGTGCGTGCGAGTGTGCTCGAGTGAGTGGGTGCGTGTAAGTGTGTGCGTGCGAGTGTGTGCGAGTGTGTGCGAGCAAGTGTTTGCGTGCGAGTGTGTGCGAGTGTGTGCAAGTGTGTGAGTGTGTGCGAGTGTGTGTGCGAGTGTGTGCAAATGTGCCCGAGTGTGCGCGAGTGTGCACGAGTGAGTGGGTGCGAGTGTGTGTGAGTGTGTATGAGTGAGTGTGTGCGTGTGTGCGAGTTTGTGTGCGAGTGAGTGTGTGCGAATGTGTGCGAGTGTTTTTGTGAGTGTGTGTGCGAGTGTGTGCGTGAGTGTGTGCGAGTGTGTGCGAGTGTGTGCGAGTGTGTGCGAGTGTGTGTGCGAGTGTGTGTGCGAGTGTGTGTGTGAGTGTGTGCGATTGTGTGTGTGAGTGTGTAGGACTGTATGTGCGAGTGTGTGCGAGTGTGTATGAGTGTGTGTGTGAGTGTGTGCAAGTGTGTGCGAGTGAGTGTGTGTGAGTGTGTGTGCGAGTGTGTGTGCGAGTGTGTGCGAGTGTGTGCGATTGTGTGTGAGAGTGTGTAGGACTCTATGTGCGAGTGTGTGCGAGTGTGTATGAGTGTGTGTGTGAGTGTGTGCAAGTGTGTGCGAGTGAGTGTGTGTGAGTGTGTGTGCGACTGTGTGCATGCGAGTGTGTGCGTGCGAGTGTGCACGAGTGTGTGCGTGTAAGTGTGTGCGTGCGAGTGTGTGCGAGTGTGCTCGAGTGAATGGGTGCGAGTGTGTGCGAGTGTGTGTGAGTGTGTGCGAGTGAGTGTGTGTGAGTGAGTGTGTGTGAGTGTGTGCGAGTTTGTGTGCGAGTGTGTGCGAGTGAGTGTGTGCGAGTGTGTGCGTGTGTGCGAGTGTGTGAGTGTGTGTGTGAGTGTGTGTGTGTGTGCGAGTGTGTGCGAGTGAGTGTGTGCGAGTGTGTGCGAGAGTGTGCAAGTGTGTGCGAGTGTGTGTGTGCAATTGTGTATGAGTGTGTGCGAGTGTGTGTGCGTTTGTGCGAGTGTGTGCGTGTGTGTGTGCGAGTGCGTGTGAGTGAGTGCAAGTGTGTGCAAATGTGTGTGCGAGTGTGGGCGTGCGAGTGTGTGCTAGTGTGCGCGAGTGTGTGAGTGTGTGCGAGTGTGCATGAGTAAGTGTGTGTGCGAGTGTTGCCGAGTGTGTGTGTGAGTGTGTAGGACTGTGTGTGCGAGTGTGTGCGAGTGTGTGTGTGAGTGTGTGTGTACGAGTGTGTGCAATTTTGTGCGAGTGTGTGTGTGCGAGTGCGTATGAGTAAGTGTGTGCAAATGTGTGCGAGTGTGTGTGCGAGTGTGTGTGCGAGTGTGTGTGCGAGTGTGTGCGTGCGACTTTGTGTGTGTGACTGTGTGCGAGTGTTTGCGTGTGTGTGCGAGTGTGTGTGCGTGTGAACGAGTGTGTGTGAGTGTGTGTGTGAGTGTGAGTGAATGTGTGCGAGTGTGTGTGCGAGTGTGTGTGTGCGATTGTGTATGAGTGTGTGCGAGTATGTGTGTGAGTGTGTGCGAGTGTGTGCGAGTGTGTGCGTGCGAGTGAGTGCGAGTGTGTGCAAATGTGTGCGAGAGTGTGCGAGTGTGGGCGTGCGAGTCTGTGCGAGTGTGCGCGAGTGTGCGTGAGTGTGTGCGTGTGAGTGAGTGTGTGTGTGAGTGTGAGTGTGTGCTAGTGTGCATGAGTGTGTGAGTGTGTGCGAGTGTGCGCGATTGTGCGTGTGAGTGAGTGTGTGTGTGAGTGTGTACGAGTGTGTGCGATTGTGTGTGTGAGTGTGTAGGACTGTATGTGCAAGTGTGTGCGATTGTGTATGAGTGTGTATGAGTGTGTGTGCGAGTGTGTGCGAGTGTGTGCAAGTGTGTGCGAGTGTGTGTGTGAGTGTGTGTGAGTGTGTGAGTGTGTGTGCGAGTGTGTGTTTGTGAGTGTGTTTGATTGTGTATGAGTGAGTGTGTGTGTGAGTGTGAGTGAGTGTGTGTGAGTGTGTAGGACTGTATGTGCGAGTGTGTGCGAGTGTGTATGAGTGTGTGTGCGAGTGTGTGCAAGTGTGTGCGAGTCTGTGCGAGTCTGTGCGAGTGTGTGTTTGCGAGTGTGTGCAAGTGTGTGCGAGTGAGTTTGAGCAAGTGTGTGTGTGTGAGTGTATGTGTGAGTGTGTACGAGTGTGTGTGCGAGTGTGTGTTTGTGAGTGTGTGCGAGTGTGTGTGCGAGTGTGTGCTAGTGTGTGCGTGCGAGTGTGTGCATGTGTGTGCAAGTGTGTGCGAGTGTGTGTGAGTGTGTGCGAGTGTGTGCGAGTGTGTGTGAGTGTGTGTGTGCCAGTGTGTGCCAGTGTGTGCGTATGAGTGCGTGCAAGTGAGTGCGAGTGTGCGCGAATGTGTGCGAGTGTGTGCGTGTGAGTGTGCGCGAGTGTGCACAAGTGAGTGGGTGCGAGTGTGTTTGAGTGTGTGCGAGTGAGTGTGTGCGAGTGTGTATGAGTGTGTGTGAGTGTGTGCGTGTGTGTGAGTTTGTGTGCGAGCGTGTGCGAGTGTGTGCGAGTGTGTGCGAGTGTGTGTGAGTGTGTGTGTGCCAGTGTGTGCCAGTGTGTGCGTACGAGTGCGTGCAAGTGAGTGCGAGTGTGTGCGAATGTGTGCGAGTGTGTGCGTGTGAGTGTGCGCGAGTGTGCACAAGTGAGTGGGTGCGAGTGTGTGTGAGTGTGTGCGAGTGAGTGTGTGCGAGTGTGTATGAGTGTGTGTGAGTGTGTGCGTGTGTGTGAGTTTGTGTGCGAGCGTGTGCGAGTGAGTGTGTGCGAATGTGTGTGAGTGTCTGCGAGTGTGTGTGTGCAAGTGTGTGCGAGTGTGTGCGTGCAAGTGTGTGCGAGTGTGTGAGTGTGTGTGCGAGTTTGTGTGTGTATGAGTGTGTATGAGTGTATGTGCGAGTGTGTGCGAGTGTGTGCAAGTGTGTGCGAGTGTGTGCGAGTGAGTGTGTGTGAGTGTGTGAGTGTGTGCGAGTGTGTAGGACTGTGTGTGCGAGTGTGTGCGCAAGTGTGTGTTCGAGTGTGTGCACGTGTGTGAGAGTGTGTATGAGTGTGTGCGAGTGTGTGTGAGTGTGTACGAGTGTGTACGAGTGTGTGTAGGAGTGTGTGCGAGTGTTTGCAATTGTATGTGTGAGTGTGTAGGACTGTATGTGCGAGTGTGTGCGATTGTGTGTGAGTGTGTGTGAGTGTGTGCAAGTGTGAGTGAGTGTGTGCAAGTGTGTGTGTGCAAGTTTGTGTGTGTGAGTGTGTGCGAGTGTTTATGAGTGTGTGTGCGAGTGTGTTGGATTGTCTATGAGTGAGTGTGTGCGAGTCTGTGTGAGTGTGAGTGAGTGTTTGTGAGTGTGTGCGAGTGTGTGTGCGAGTGTGTGCGAGTGTGTGTGAGTGTGTGTGCGAGTGTGTGCGAGTGTGAGCGATTGTGTGTGTGAGTGTGTAGGACTGTATGTGCGAGTGTGTATGAGTGTGTGTGCGAGTGTGTGCAAGTGTGTGCGAGTGTGTGCAAGTGTGTGCGAGTGTGTGCAAGTGTGTGCGAGTGAGTGTGTGCAAGTGTGTGCGAGTGTGTGTGCGAGTGTGTGCGTGCGAGTGTGTGCGAGTGTGTGTGTGCAAGTGTGTGAGTGTGTGCGAGTGTGTACGAGTGTGTGTGCGATTGTGCATAAGTGTGTGCGAGTGTGTGTGTGAGTGTGTGTGAGTGTGTGTGAGTGTTTGTGCGAGTGTGTTCGATTGTGTGCGAGTGTGTGTGTGAGTGAGTGTGTGCGAGTGTGTGCGAGTGTGTGTGAGTGTGTGTGCGAGTGTGTACGAGTGTGTGCGATTGTGTGTGTGAGTGTGTAGGACTGTATGTGCGAGTGTGTGCGAGTGTGTATGAGTGTGTGTGCGAGTGTTTGCGAGTGTGTGTTTGCGAGTGTGTGCAAGTGTGTGCGAGTGAGTGTGTGCAAGTGAGTGTGTGCGAGTGTGTGTGCGAGTGTGTGTGTGTGCGAGTGTGTGTGCGAGTGTGTGCGTGCGAGTGCGAGTGTGTGCGACTGTGTTTGCGAGTGTGTGCAAGTGTGTGAGAGTGAGTTTGTGCGAGTGTGTGTGTGCAAGTGTGTCAGTGTGTGTGAGTGTGTGCGAGTGTGTGTATGAGTGTGTGTGCAATTGTGCATAAGTGTGTGCGAGTGTGTGTGAGTGTGTGTGCGAGTGTGTTCGATTGTGTGCGAGTGTGTGTGTGAGTGAGTGTGTACGAGTGTGTGCGAGTGTGTGTGAGTGTGTGCGATTGTTTGTGAGTGTGTAGGACTGTATGTGCGAGTGTGTATGAGTGTGTGTGTGAGTGTGTGAAAGTGTGTGCGAATGTGTGCGAGTGTGTGCAAGTGTGTGCGAGTGAGTGTGTGCGAGTGTGTGTGTGCGAGTGTGTGCGTGCGAGTGTGTGCGAGTGTGTGCGTGCGAGTGTGTGCGAGTGTGTGAGTGCGAGTGTGTGAGTGCGAGTGTGTGCGAATGTGTGCGAGTGTGTGCGTGCGAGTGTGCGCGAGTGTGTGCATGTAAGTGTGTGCGTGCGAGTGTGTGCGAGTGTGCTCCAGTGAATGGGTGAGAGTGTGTGTGAGTGTGTGCGAGTAATAGTGTGTGAGTGTGTGTGAGTGTGTGTGTGCGAGTTTGTGTGCGAGTGAGTGTGTGCGAGTGTGTGCGAGTTTGTGTGCGAGTGTGTGCGTGCGAGTGTGTGTGTTCGAGTGTGTGCGCGCGAGTGTGTGCGAGTGTGTGTGAGTGTGTGTGAGTGTGTGTGCGAGTGTGTGTGCGAGAGTGTGCGAGTGTGTGCAAATGTGCGCGAGTGTGCATGAGTGAGTGGGTGTGAGTATGCGCGAGTGTGTGTGAGTGTGTGCATGTGAGTGTGTGCGAGTGTGGGTGCGAGAGTGTGTGCATGTGTGTGTGTGCGAGTGTGTGCGAGTGTGTGTTCGAGTGTGTGTGTTCGAGTGTGTGCAAGTGTGTGCGAGTGTGTGTGCGAGTGCGTATGAGTGTGTGCGAGTGTTTGTGTGTGTGTGTGCGAGTGTGTGTGATTGTGTGCGAGTGTGTGTGAGCTTGTAGGACTGTATGTGCGAGTGTTTGTGAGTGTTTGCGAGTGTGTGCGGGGGTGTGTGAGTGTGTGTGAGTGTGTGCAAGTGTGTGTGCGAGTGTGTGCGAGTCTGTGTGCGAGTGTGTGCAAATGTGCCCGAGTGTGCACGAGTGAGTGGGTGCGAGTGTGTGTGAGTGTGTGCGTGTGAGTGTGTGAGTGTGTGTGCGTGTGTGTGCGCGAGTGTGTGCAAGTGTGTGTGAGTGTGTGCGAGTGTGTGTGTGAGTGAGTGTGTGCGAGTGTGTGCGAGTGTGTGTACGAGTGTGTGTGTGCGATTGTGTATAAGTGTGTGCGAGTGTGTGTGTGAGTGTGTGTGAGTGTGTGTGCGAGTGTGTGTGTGCGAGTGTGCTCGATTGTGTGTGTGAGTGTGTGCGAGTGTGTGCGAGTGTGTGCGAGTGTGTGTGAGTGTGTGCGAGTGTGTGCGAGTGTGTGCATACGAGTGTGTGCGAGTGTTTGCGTGTGTGTGCAAGTGTGTGCGAGTGTGTGCAAGTGTGTATGAGTGTGTGTGCGAGTGTGTGCAAGTGTGTGGGTGCGAGTGTGTGCGAGTGTGTGTGATTGTGTGCGAGTGTGTGTGTGCGATTGTGTATGAGTGTGTGCGAGTGTGTGTGTGAGTGTGTGCGAGTGTGTGCGAGTGTGTGCGTGCGAGTGAGTGCGAGTGTGTGTAAATGTGTGCGAGAGTGTGCAAGTGTGGGCGTGCGAGTGTGGGCGAGTGTGCGCGAGTGTGTGTGAGTGTGTGCGAGTGTGGGCGCGTGTGTGCGAGTGTATATGAGTGTATATGCGAGTGTGTGTGCGAGTGCGTACTAGTGTGTGTGCGCGTGTGTTTGAGTGTGTGCAAGTGTGTGCGAGTGTGTGTGCGACTGCGTATGAGTGTGTGCGAGTGTGTGTGCGTGTGTGTGCGAGTGTGTGTGATTGTGTGCGAGTGTGTGTGAGCTTGTAGGACTGTATGTGCGAGTGCTTGCGAGTGTTTGCGATTGTGTGCGAGTGTGTGTGAGTGTGTGTGAGTGTGTGCGAGTGTGTGTGCGAGTGTGTGCGAGTCTGTGTGCGAGTGTGTGCAAATGTGCCCGAGTGTGCACGAGTGAGTGGGTGTGAGTGTGTGCGTGTGAGTGTGTGCGAGCGTGTGCGAGCGTGTGCGAGCGCGTGCGAGCGTGTGTGAGTGTGTGTGCGAGTGTTTGTGCGCGAGTGTGTGCAAGCGTGTGTGAGTGTGTGCGAGTGTGTGTGTGAGTGTGTGTGAGTGAGTGTGTGCGAGTGTTTGTGAGTGTGTGCGAGTGTGTGTACGAGTGTGTGTGTGCGATTGTGTATAAGTGTGTGCGTGTGTGTGAGTGTGTGTGCGAGTGTGTGTGTGTGAGTGTGCTCGATTGTGTGTGAGTGTGAGTGAGTGTGTACGAGTGTGTGCGAGTGTGTGTGTGAGTGTGTGCGAGTGTGTGCGAGTGTGTGTGTGTGCGAGTGTGTACGAGTGTGTATGAGTGTGTGTGCGTGTGTGTACGAGTGTGTGCAGGTGCGTGTGAGTGTGTGTGGGAGTGTGTGCGAGTGAGTGTGAGTGAGTGTGTGCGAGTGTGTGCGAGTGTGGGTGTGCGATGGTGTATGAGTGAGTGTGTGCGAGTTTGTGCGAGTGTGTGTGAAAGTGCGTGCGAGTGTGTGTGAGTGTGTGCGAGTGTGTGTGAGTGTGTGCGGGTGTGTGCGTGCGAGTGAGTGCGAGTGTGTGCGAGTGTGTGTGAGTGTGTGCGAGTGTGAGTGAATGTGTGTGTGAGTCTGTGCGAGTGTTTGCTTGCGAGTGTTTGCTAGTGTGCGCGAGTGTGTGAGTGTGTGCGAGTGTGTGCGAGTGTGCACGAGTGTGTGTGTGTGAGTAAGTGAGTGTGTTTGTGAGTGTGTGCGAGTGTTTGCGAGTTTGTGTGTGAATGTGTGCGACTGTGTGTGCGAGTGTGTGCCCGTGTGTGCGAGTGTGTATGAGTGCATGTGCGAGTGTGTATGAGTGTATGTGCGAGTGTGCATGAGTGTGTGTGTGTGAGTGTGTGCGTGCGAGTGTGTGCGAGTGTGTATGAGTGAGTGTGAGTGTGTGCGAGTTTGTGTGCGAGTGAGTGTGTGCGAATGTGTGCGAGTGTGTGTGAGTGTGTGTGCGAGTGTGTGCATGCAAGTGTGTGCGTGCGAGTGTGTGCGAGTGTGTGCAAGTGTGAGTAAGTGTGCGCGAGTGTGCACGAGTGAGTGTGTGCGAGTGTGTGAGAGTGTGTGCAAATGTGCCCGAGTGTGCGCGAGTGTGCACGAGTGACTGTGTGCGAGTGTGTTCGAGTGTGTATGAGTGAGTGTGTGTGAGTGTGTGCATGTGTGCGAGTTTGTGTGCGAGTGAGTGTGTGCGAATGTGTGCGAGTGTTTGCGAGTGTGTGCGTGCAAATGTGTGCGAGTGTGTGCGAGTGTGTGTGAGTGTGTGTGCGAGTGTGTGTGCGAGTGTATGTGCGAGAGTGTGCACATGTGTGCGAGTGTGCACGAGTGAGTGGGTGTGAGTATGCGCGAGTGTGTGTGAGTGTGTGCATGTGAGTGTGTGCGAGCGTGTGTGCGAGTGTGTGTGCGAGTGTGTGTGTGTGAGTGTGTGTGAGTGAGTGTGTGCGAGTGTTTGTGAGTGTGTGCGAGTGTGTGTACGAGTGTGTGTGTGCGATTGTGTATAAGTGTGTGCGTGTGTGTGAGTGTGTGTGCTATTGTGTGTGTGTGAGTGTGCTCGATTGTGTGTGAGTGTGAGTGAGTGTGTACGAGTGTGTGCGAGTGTGTGTGTGAGTGTGTGCTAGTGTGTGTGTGTGCGAGTGTGTACGAGTGTGTATGAGTGTGTGTGCGTGTGTGTACGAGTGTGTGCAGGTGCGTGTGAGTGTGTGTGTGAGTGTGTGGGAGTGTGTGCGAGTGAGTGTGAGTGAGTGTGTGCGAGTGTGTGCGAGTGTGGGTGTGCGATGGTGTATGAGTGAGTGTGTGCGAGTTTGTGCGAGTGTGTGTGAAAGTGCGTGCGAGTGTGTGTGAGTGTGTGCGAGTGTGTGTGAGTGTGTGCGGGTGTGTGTGTGCGAGTGAGTGCGAGTGTGTGCGAGTGTGTGTGAGTGTGTGCGAGTGTGAGTGAATGTGTGTGTGAGTCTGTGCGAGTGTGTGCTTGCGAGTGTTTGCTAGTGTGCGCGAGTGTGTGAGTGTGTGCGAGTGTGTGCGAGTGTGCACGAGTGTGTGCGTGTGAGTAAGTGAGTGTGTTTGTGAGTGTGTGCGAGTGTTTGCGAGTTTGTGTGTGAATGTGTGCGACTGTGTGTGCGAGTGTGTGCCCGTGTGTGCGAGTGTGTATGAGTGTATGTGCGAGTGTGTATGAGTGTATGTGCGAGTGTGCATGAGTGTGTGTGTGTGAGTGTGTGCGAGTGTGTGCGTGCGAGTGTGTGCGAGTGTGTATGAGTGAGTGTGAGTGTGTGCGAGTTTGTGTGCGAGTGTGTGCGAGTGTGTGTGAGTGTGTGTGCGAGTGTGTGCGTGCAAGTGTGTGCGTGCGAGTGTGTGCGAATGTGCGCAAGTGTGAGTAAGTGTGCGCGAGTGTGCACGAGTGAGTGTGTGCGAGTGTGTGAGAGTGTGTGCAAATGTGCCCGAGTGTGCGCGAGTGTGCACGAGTGACTGTGTGCGAGTGTGTGCGAGTGCGTATGAGTGAGTGTGTGTGAGTGTGTGCATGTGTGCGAGTTTGTGTGCGAGTGAGTGTGTGCGAGTGTGTGCGAGTGTGTGCGTGCGAGTGTGTGCGAGTGTGTGCGAGTGTGTGTGAGTGTGTGTGCGAGTGTGTGTGCGAGTGTATGTGCGAGAGTGTGCAAATGTGTGCGAGTGTGCACGAGTGAGTGGGTGTGAGTATGCGCGAGTGTGTGTGAGTGTGTGCATGTGAGTGTGTGCGAGCGTGTGTGCGAGTGTGTGTGTGTGTGCGAGTGTGTGCGAGTGTGTGCGAGTGTGTATGAGTGTATGTGTGAGTGTGTGTGTTCGAGTGTGTGCAAGTGTGTGCGAGTGTGTGTGCGAGTGCGTACAAGTGTGTGCGAGTGTGCATGAGTGTGTGCGTACGAGTGTGTGCGAGTGTGTGCGTGCGAGTGTGTGCGAGTGTGCTCGAGTGAGTGGGTGCGAGTGTGTGCGAGTGTGTATGAGTGAGTGTGTGCGTGTGTGCGAGTTTGTGTGCGTGTTTGTGTGCGAGTGAGTGTGTGCGAATGTGTGTGAGTGTGTGCGAGTGTGTGTGCGAGTGCGTGCGTGCGAGTGTGTGCAAGTGTGAGTGAGTGTGTGCGAGTGTGTGTGTGAGTGTGTGTGCGAGAGTGTGCGAGTGTGTGCAAATGTGCCCGAGTGTGCGCGAGTGTGCACGAGTGAGTGGGTGCAAGTGTGTGCGAGTGTGTATGAGTGAGTGTGTG
Organism: Phyllobates terribilis; assembly: GCF_046119375.1. Classification (NCBI taxonomy): domain Eukaryota; kingdom Metazoa; phylum Chordata; class Amphibia; order Anura; family Dendrobatidae; genus Phyllobates; species Phyllobates terribilis. The sequence goes on from NW_027362776.1 coordinate 23,376,838, forward strand.
TGAGTGTGTGCATGTGTGCGAGTTTGTGTGCGAGTGAGTGTGTGCGAATGTGTGCTAGTGTGTGCGAGTGTGGGTGCGAGTGTGTGCGTGCGAGTGTGTGCGAGTGTGTGTGAGTGTGTGCGAGTGTGTGTGCAAGTGTGTGCGAGTGTGTGCAAATGTGCCCGAGTGTGCACGAGTGAATGTGTGTGAATGTGTGTGAGTGTGTGCATGTGAGTGTCTGCGAGCGTGTGCGAGTGTGTGTGAGTGTGTGTGCGAGTGTGTGTGCATGTGTGTGTGTGCGAGTGTGTGCGAGTGTGTATGAGTGTGTGTGCAAGTGTGTGTGCGAGTGTGTGTGTGCGAGTGTGTGTGTGTGTGCAAGTGTGTGTGAGTGTGTGCGAGTGTGTGCGAGTGTGTGTACGAGTGTTTGTGCGATTGTGCATAAGTGTGTGCGAGTGTGTGTGTGAGTGTGTGTGCGAGTGTGTGTGTGTGAGTGTGTGCGAGTGTGTGTGCGAATGTGTGTGAGTGTGTGCGAGTGTGTGCGATTGTGTGTGTGAGTGTGTAGGACTGTATGTGCGAGTGTGTATGAGTGTGTGTGTGAGTGTGTGAAAGTGTGTGCGAGTGAGTGTGTGCGAGTGTGTGCGAGTGTGTGCGAGTTTGTGCGTGCGAGTGTGTGCCACTGTGTGCAAGTGTGTGAGTGCGAGTGTGTGCGAGTGTGTGCGTGCGAGTTTGCGCGAGTGTGCACGAGTGTGTGCATGTAAGTGTGTGCGTGCGAGTGTGTGCGTGCGAGTTTGCGCGAGTGTGCACGAGTGTGTGCATGTAAGTGTGTGCGTGCGAGTGTGTGCGAGTGTGCTCGAGTGAATGGGTGAGAGTGTGTGCGAGTGTGTGTGAGTGTGTATGAGTGAGTGTGTGTGAGTGTGTGTGTGCGAGTTTGTGTGCGAGTGTGTGCGAGTGAGTGTGTGCGAGTGTGTGCGAGTTTGTGTGCGAGTGTGTGCGTGCGAGTGTGTGTGTTCGAGTGTGTGCGCGCGAGTGTGTGAGTGTGTGTGCGAATGTGTGTGCGTGTGTGCGAGTGTGTATGAGGGTATGTGCGAGTGTGTGCCAGTGTGTGCGAGTGTGTGTGTGCGAGTGTGTGCAAGTGTGTGCGAGAGTGTGCGAGTGTGTGTGTGTGTGAGTGTGTGTGCAACTGTGTATGAGTGTGTGAGAGTGTGTGTGAGTTTGTGCAAGTGTGTGCGTGTGTGCGTGCGAGTGAGTGCGGGTGTGTGCGAGTGTGTGTATGCGAGTGTGTGTGCGATTGTGTATGAGTGTGTGCGAGTGTGTGTGAGTTTGTGCGAGTGTGTGCGTGTGTGTGCGAGTGCGTGCGAGTGCTCGCAAATGTGTGCGAGAGTGTGCGAGTGTGGGCATGCGAGTGTGTGCTATTGTGTGTGAGTGTGTGCGAGTGTGCGTGCGTGTGAGTGTTTCCACATATGGGGTATCAGCGTGCTCAGGAGAAATTGCACAACACATTTTGGGGTCCATTTTTTCTGGCTGCCCTTGTGAAAATTAAAAATGTGAGGCTAAAGTAGCAGTTTTGTGAAAAAAAGTTAAATGTTCATTGTTTTCTTCCACATTCCAAAAATTCCTGTGAAGCACCTGAAGGGTTAATAAACTTCTTGAATGTGGTTTTGAGCACCTTGAGGGGTGCAGTTTTTAGAATGGTATCACTTTGGGGTATTTTCTGTCATAAAGGCTCCTCAAAGTCACTTCAAATAAGATGTGGTCCCTAAAAAAATGTTTTTGTAAATTTTGTTGTAAAAATGAGAAATCGCTGGTCAACTTTTAACCCTTATAGCTTCCTAACAGAAAAAAATTTTGGTTCCAAAATTGTGCTGATGTGAAGTAGACATGTGGGAAATGTTATTCATTAACTATTTTGTGTGACAGATCTCTCTGATTAAAGGGCATGAAAATTCAAAGTTTGAAAATTGCAAAATTTTCAAAATTTTCGCCAAATTTCCGATTTTTTCACAAATAAACGCAAGTGATATCGAAGAAATTTTACCACTATCATGAAGTACAATATGTCACAAAAAACAATCTCAGAATCAGGGGGATCGGTTGAAGCGTTCCAGAGTAATTACCTCATAAAGTGACAGTGGTCAGAATTGAAAAAATTGGCCCGGTCACGAAGGCAAAAACAGGCTCTGGCGCGAAGTGGTTAAATTGAATTCTATATTGGATGGGTAACCAATGCAATGACTGGCACAGGGAAGAGGCATTGGGGTAGCGGTTGGCGAGGAATATGATCCTGGCTGCTGCGTTAAGGATGGATTAGAGAGGGGAGAGTTTAGTAAGAGGGAGCCCGATAAGTAGAGAGTTGCAGTAGTCCAGACGAGAATGAATAAGAGCGGCAGTAAGAGTTTTTGCCGAGTCAAAGGTGAGAAAAGTCCTGATTCTTGAGATGTTTTTGAGGCATAGATGACATGAACGAGCGAGTGATTTGATGTGAGGAGTGAACGTAGAAAATTGGCTGAAAACGACTAAACATAAAGGACTCATCGGGCGAATCGCTCTGGAACTGAAATCGGAACGCTCACTGACATTTTCCCCACTCTGAAAGGGTAGTAAACGCCAGAAAGAAAAATGACTAAGTCCAAAAAAAAAATTTTCAACTTTTTTTCAATTTTACCCCCGTGGGATATGTATTCTACCCACACATTTGGAACTCTCCTGGGGTACCCTAACACATATTAATCCCTGATTTAACGGATATTTTCACAAAAAAGTGAAATTTTCATAAAGTCAGAAAATTGGCTGAAAACGACTAAATATCAAGGACTCATTGGGTGAATCACTCTGGAACTGAAATTGGACATGCTAACTGACATTTCCACCTCTCTGAAAGTCTGACAAATGCCGGAAAAATGACTAAGTCCCAAAAATATTTATTTTCAACTTTTTTCAATTTTACCCCGGTGGGATATATATTCTACCCACACATTTAGAATTCTCCTGGGGTACCCTCACACATATTCTTCCCTCATTTAATGGATATTTTCACAAAAAAGTGAAATTTTCAAAAAGTCAGAAAATTGGCTGAAACGACTAAAAATCAAGGACTCATCGGGCGAATCGCTCTGGAACTGAAATCGGAACGCTCACTTACATTTCCACCTCTCTGAAAGTCTGACAAACGCTGGAAAAATGACTAAGGCTATGTGCCCACGCTGCGGAAATGATGCAGAAATTTTCTGCTTAATTTCTGCATGTCCTCTCCCGGATAAACGCATGCGGAATTCCGCACGCGTTTATTGTGCGTTTATCGCGCGATTTCCACATGCGGAATTGCCTTGCATTTTTTATTGCACTGCTAAGGCAATTCCGCTTGCGGAAACGCAAAATTAATTGACATGCTGCGGATTTTTCCCCGCAGCAAAAGCGCTGCGGAAAAATCCGCAGCATGGGCATTGAACCTGCGGAATCCCCTTCGGGACCATGGGGGGCAGATAACATAGTGTTTTACAAGCGTTTATGCTGCGGAAATTCCGCAGCATATCCGCTTGAATTTCGCTATGTGGGCACATAGCCTAAGTCCCCCCCAATTTTTTTTCCAACTTTTTTTCAATTTTACCCACATAGGATACATATTCTACCCACACATTTGGAACTCTCCTGGGGTACCCTCACATATATTATTCCCTCATTTAGCGGATATTTTCACAAAAAAGTGAAATTTTCAAAAATTCAGAAAATTGGCTGAAAACGTGCGTGTGTGCAAGTGTGTGCAAGTGTGTGTGCGAGTGTGTGCGAGTGTGTGCCAGTGTGTGTGTACGAGTGCGTGCAAGTGAGTGCGAGTGTGCGCGAGTCTGTGCGTGTGTGTGCGAGTGTGTGTGCGTGTGTGTGCGAGTGTGTGCGAGTGTGTATGAGTGTGTGTGCAAGTGTGTGTGAGTGTGTGCGTGTGTGTGTGCGAGTGTGTGTGTGCGAGTGTGTGTGTGCGAGTGTGTTTGAGTGTGTGCAAGTGTGTGCGAGTGTGTGTGTGCGAGTGTGCGTGAGTGTGTGCGAGTGTGTGTGTGAGTGTGTAGGACTGTATGTGCGAGTGTGTGCGAGTGTGTTCGAGTGTGTGTGAGTGTGTGCAAGTGTGTGTGCGAGTGTGTGTGCAAGAGTGTGCGAGTGTGTGTGAGTGTGTGAGTGTGTGTGCGAGTGTGTGTGTGCGAGTGTGTGCGATTGTGTGTGTGAGTGTGTAGGACTGATTGTGCGAGTGTGTGCGAGTGTGTATGAGTGTGTGTGCGAGTGTGTGTTTGCGAGTGTGTGCAAGTGTGTGCGAGTGAGTGTGTGCGAGTGAGTGTGTGCGAGTGAGTGTGTGCGAGTGAGTGTGTGCGAGTGTGTGTGCGTGTGTGTGCGTGTGCGAGTGTGTGCGACTGTGTGCGACTGTGTGCGACTGTGTGTTTGCGAGTGTGCGCAAGTGTGTGAGAGTGAGTGTGTGCGAGTGTGTGTGTGTGAGTGTGTGTGCGAGTGCGATTATGTGCGAGTGTGTGCGAGTGTGTATGAGTGTGTGTGCGAGTGTGTGCGAGTGTGTATGAGTGTGTGTGCGAGTGTGTGCAAGTGTGTGTGAGTGTGTGCGAGTGTGTGTGTGAGTGTGTAGGACTATTTGTGCGAATGTTTGGAGTGTGTCGGAGTGTGTGTGAGTGTGCGAGTGTGTGTGCGAGTGTGTGTGCAAGAGTGTGCAAGTGTGTGTGAGTGTGTGTGCGAGTGTGTTCGATTGTGTATGAGTGAGTGTGTGCGAGTGTGTGCGAGTGTGAGTGAGTGTGTGCGAGTGTGTGCGAGTGTGTGCCAGTGTGTGTGAGCGTGTGTGCGATTGTGTGTGTGAGTGTGTAGGACTGTATGTGCGAGTGTGTGCGAGTGTGTATGAGTGTGTGTGCGAGTGTGTGCAAGTGTGTGCGAGTGTGTGTTTGCGAGTGTGTGCAAGTGTGTGCGAGTGAGTGTGTGCGAGTGAGTGTGTGCAAGTGTGTGTGCGAGTGTGTGTGTGCGAGTGTGTGTGCGAGTGTGTGCATGCGAGTGTGAGTGTGTGCGAGTGTGTGCGACTGTGTGTTTGCGAGTGTGTGAGAGTGAGTGTGTGCGAGTGTGTGTGAGTGTGTATGCGAGTGCGAGTGTGTGTGTGTGTGTGCGAGTGTGTGCGAGTGTGTATGAGTGTGTGTGCGAGTGTGTGCGAGTGTGTGCAAGTGTGTGCGAGTGTGTGCGAGTGAGTGTGTGTGAGTGTGTGTGTGTGTGCGTGCGAGTGCGTGCGAGTGCGTGCAAGTGTGTGCGAGTGTGTGAGCGTGTGTGCGAGTGTGTGAGCGTGTGCGTGCAAGTGTGTGCGTGCGAGTGTGTGAGTGTGTGCGAGTGTGTGTGTGCGAGTGTGTGCGAGTGTGTGTGTGCGAGTGTGTGCGAGTATGTGCCAGTGTGTGCGTACGAGTGCGTGCAAGTGTGTGCGAATGTGTGCGAGTGTGTGCGTGCGAGTGTGCGCGAGTGTGCGCGAGTGTGTGAGTGTGTGTGAGTGTGTGCGTGCGAGTTTGTGTGAGTGTGCTCGAGTGAGTGGGTGCGAGTGTGTGCGAGTGTGTGTGAGTGTGTGTGTGAGTGTGTAGGACTGTATGTGCGAGTGTGTGCGAGTGTGTATGAGTGTGTGTGGGAGTGTGTGCGAGTGTGTGTTTGCGAGTGTGTGCAAGTGTGTGCGAGTGAGTGTGTGCGAGTGAGTGTGTGCGAGTGTGTGTGTGCGAGTGCGAGTGTGTGTGCGAGTGTGTGCGACTGTGTGTTTGCGAGTGTGTGCAAGTGTGTGAGAGTGAGTGTGTGTGCGAGTGCGAGTATGCGCGAGTGTGTGCATGTGTGTGTGTGCGAGTGTGTGCGAGTGTGTATGAGTGTGTGTGCGAGTGTGTGCAAGTGTGTGTGAGTGTGTGCGAGTGTGTGTGTGCGAGTGTGTGCAAGTGTGTGCGAGTGTGCGTGAGTGTGTGCGAGTGTGTGTGTGAGTGTGTAGGACTGTATGTGTGAGTGTTTGCGAGTGTGTGCGAGTGTGTGCAAGTGTGTCCGATTGTGTATGAGTGTGCGAGTGTGTGTGCGAGTGTGTGTGCGAGAGTGTGTGCGAGAGTGTGTGCGAGAGTGTGTGAGTGTGTGTGAGTGTGTGTGCGAGTGTGTTCGATTGTGTATGAGTGAGTTTGTGCGAGTGTGTGTGAGTGTGAGTGTGCGAGTGGGTGTGTGCGAGTGAGTGTGTGCGAGTGTGTGTGTGCGTGCGAGTGCGTGCGAGTGCGAGTGTGTGCGAGTGTGTGCAAGTGTGTGCGAGTGAGTGTGTGCGAGTGTGTGAGTGTGTGCGTGCAAGTGTGTGCATGCGAGTGTGTGAGTGTGTGCGAGTGTGTGTGTGCGAGTGTGTGCCAGTGTGTGCCAGTGTGTGCCAGTGTGTGCGTACGAGTGCGTGCAAGTGTGTGCGAATGTGTGCGAGTGTGTGCGTGCGAGTGTGTGCGAGTGTGCGCGAGTGTGTGCGTGTGAGTGTGTGCGAGTGTGTGCGTGCGACTTTGTGCGAGTGTGCTCGAGTGAGTGGGTGCGAGTGTGCTCGAGTGAGTGGGTGCGAGTGTGTGTGAGTGTGTGCGAGTGAGTGTGTGTGAGTGTGTATGAGTGAGTGTGTGTGAGTGTGTGCGTGTGTGTGAGTTTGTGTGCGAGTGAGTGTGTGCGAATGTGTGCGAGTGTCTGCGAGTGTGTGTGCGTGCGAGTGTGTGCGTGTGAGTGTGTGCGAGTGTGTGCGTGCAAATGTGTGCGAGTTTGTGAGTGTGTGTGCGAGTTTGTGTGCATCTGAGTGTGTGCGAGTGTGTATGAGTGTATGTGTGTGTGTGTGAGTGTGTGCAAGTGTGTGCGAGTGAGTGTGTGCGAGTGTGTGTGAAAGTGTGTGTGCGATTGTGTATGAGTGTGTGCGAGTGTGTGTGCGAGTTTGTGCGACTATGTGAGTGTGTGCGTGCGAGTGCGAGTGAGTGTGAGTGTGTGCAAATGTGTGCGAGAGTGTGCAAGTGTGGGCATGCGAGTGTGTGCTAGTGTGCGCGAGTGTGTGAGTGTGTGCGAGTGTGCGCGAGTGCATGCGTGTGAGTGAGTGTGTGTGTGAGTGTGTGCGAGTGTTTGCGAGTGTGTGTGTGAGTGTGTAGGACTGTGTGCGAGTGTGTGTGAGTGTATGTGTTCGAGTGTGTTCGAGTGTGTGCACGGGTGTGCGAGTGTGTGCGTGTGTGTATGAGTGTGTGTGCGAGTGTGTGCGAGTGTGTGTGCGAGTGTTTCTGAGTGTGTGCCAGTGTGTGCGTGCAAATGAATGCGAGTGTGCGCGAGTTTGTGCATGTGTGTGCGAGTGTGTGCGAGTGTGTATGAGTGTGTGTGCAAGTGTGTGCAAGTGTGTGTGAGTGTGTGCGAGTGTGTGCAAGTGTGTGTGATTGTGTGTGAGTGTGTGTGCGAGTGTGCGAGTTTGTGTGCGAGTGTGTGTGCAAGTGTGTGAGTGTGTAGGACTGTATGTGCGAGTGTTTGCGAGTGTGTGCGAGTATGTTCGAGTGTGTGTGAGTGTGTGTGCGAGTGTGTGTGCGTGAGTGTGTGAGTGTATGTGCGAGTGTGTGTGTGCCAGTGTGTGTGTGCGAGTGTGTGTGTGCGAGTGTGTTCGATTGCGTAAAAGTGAGTGTGTGCGAGAGTGTGTGTGAGTGAGTGTGTGCGAGTGTGTGTGAGTGTGTGCGAGTGTGTGTGCGAGTGTGTGTGCGAGTGTGTGCGAGTGTGTAGGACTGTATGTGCGAGTGTGTGTAAGTGTGTATGAGTGTGTGTGCAAGTGTGTGCACATGTGTGCGAGTGTGTGCGAGTGTGTGTTTGCGAAAGTGTGCAAGTGTGTGCGAGTGAGTGTGTGCGAGTGTGTGTGCGAGTGTGTGTGTGAGTGTGCGCGAGTGTGTGCGAGTGTGTGTTTGAGAGTGTGTGCGAGTGTGTGCAAGTGTGTGCGTGCAAGTGTGTGTGCGAGTGTGTGCGTGCGAGTGCGTGCGAGTGTGTGCGTGCGAGTGTGTGCGAGTGTGTGTGTGCGATTGTGTGCAAATGTGTGGGAGTGAGTGTGTGCGAGTGTGTGCGTGCAAGTGTGTGCGAGTGTGTGAGTGTGTGTGCGAGTTTGTGCGAGAGTGTGCGAGCGATTGTGTATGAGTGTGTGCGAGTGTGTGCGTGTGTGTGCGAGTGCGTGCGAGTGAGTGCGAGTGTGTGCAAATGTGTGCGAGAGTGTGCAAGTGTGGGCGTGCGAGTGTGTGCTGGTGTGCGCGAGTGTGTGAGTTTGTGTGAGTGTGCGCGAGTGTGTGCGTGTGAGTGTGTGTGTGAGTGTGTGCGAGTGTTTGCGAGTGTGTGTGTGAGTGTGTGTGCGAGTGTGTGAGAGTGTGTGTGCGAGTGTGTGTGTTCGAGTGTATTCGAGTGTGTGCATGTGGGTGCGAGTGTGTGCGCGTGTGTATGAGTGTGTGCAAGTGTGTGCGAGTGTGTGTGCGAGTGTGTGTGCGAGTGTGTGCCAGTGTGTGCGTATGAGTGCGTGCAAGTGAGTGCGAATGTGCGTGAGTGTGTGCGTGTGTGTGCGAGTGTGTGTGTGTGTGTGCGAGTGTGTATGAGTGTGTGTGCAAGTGTGTGCGAGTGTGTGTGAGTGTGTGTGTGTGTGTGTGTGCGAGTGTGTGTTTGTGAGTGTGTTTGATTGTGTATGAGTGAGTGTGTGCGAGTGTGTGTGTGAGTGTGAGTGAGTGTGTGTGAGTGTGCGAGTGTGTGCGAGTGTGTGCGAGTGTGTGCGATTGTGTGTGTGAGTGTGTAGGACTGTATGTGCGAGTGTGTGCGAGTGTGTATGAGTGTGTGTGCGAGTGTGTGCAAGTGTGTGCGAGTGTGTGCGAGTGTGTGCGAGTCTGTGCGAGTCTGTGCGAGTCTGTGCGAGTCTGTGCGAGTCTGTGCGAGTGTGTGTTTGCGAGTGTGTGCGAGTGTGTGCGAGTGTTTGCGAGTGTGTGTTTGTGAGTGTGTGCGAGTGTGTGTGCGAGTGTGTGCTAGTGTGTGCGTGCGAGTGTGTGCATGTGTGTGCGAGTGTGTGCGAGTGTGTGTGAGTGTGTGTGTGCCAGTGTGTGCCAGTGTGTACGTACGAGTGCGTGCAAGTGAGTGCGAGTGTGTGCGAATGTGTGCGAGTGTGTGCGTGTGAGTGTGCTCGAGTGTGCACAAGTGAGTGGGTGCGAGTGTGTGTGAGTGTGTGCGAGTGTGTGCGAGTGTGTATGAGAGAGTGTGTGTGAGTGTTTGCGTGTTTGTGAGTATGTGTGCGAGTGTGTGCGAGTGAGTGTGTGCGAGTGAGTGTGTGCGAATGTGTGCGAGTGTCTGCGAGTGTGTGTGTGCGAGTGTGTGCGAGTGTGTGCGTGCAAGTGTGTGCGAGTGTGTGAGTGTGTGTGCGAGTTTGTGTGCGTGTGTGTACGAGTGTGTATGAGTGTATGTGCGAGTGTGTGCGAGTGTGTGCGAGTGTGTGCAAGTGTGTGCGAGTGAGTGTGTGTGAGTGTGTGCGAGTGTGTGCGAGTGTGTGTGTGCGATTGTGTATGAGTGTGTGTGAGTTTGTGCGAGTGTGTGCGTGCGAGTGTGTGCTAGTGTGTGCGAGTGTGTGCGTGCAAGTGAGTGTGTGAGTGTGTGCGCGAGTGTGTGTTCGAGTGTGTGCACGTGTGTGCGAGTGTGTATGAGTGTGTGCGAGTGTGTGTGAGTGTGTGTAGGAGTGTGTGCAATTGTTTGTGAGTGTGTAGGACTGTATGTGCGAGTGTGTGCGATTGTGTGTGAGTGTGTGTGAGTGTGTGCAAGTGTGTGTGAGTGTGTGTGAGTGTGTGCAAGTGTGTGTGTGCAAGTGTGTGTGTGTGAGTGTGTGCGATTGTGTGTGAGTGTGTGTGAGTGTGTGCGAGTCTGTGTGAGTGTGAGTGTGTGTGAGTGTGTGCGAGTGTGTGTGCGAGTGTGTGCGAGTGTGTGTGAGTGTGTGTGCGAGTGTGTGTTTGTGAGTGTGTTTGATTGTGTATGAGTGAGTGTGTGCGAGTGTGTGTGTGAGTGTGTGTGAGTGTGCGAGTGTGTGCGATTGTGTGTGTGAGTGTGTAGGACTTTATGTGCGAGTGTGTGCGAGTGTGTATGAGTGTGTGTGCGAGTTTGTGCAAGTCTGTGCGAGTCTGTGCGAGTGTGTGCGAGTGTGTGTTTGCGAGTGTGTGCAAGTGTGTGCGAGTGAGTGTGAGCAAGTGTGTGTGTGTGAGTGTATGTGTGAGTGTGTACGAGTGTGTGTGCGAGTGTGTGCGAGTGTGTGTGCGAGTGTGTGCTAGTGTGTGTGCGAGTGTCTGCTAGTGTGTGCGTGCGAGTGTGTGCATGTGTGTGCAAGTGTGTGCGAGTGTGTGCGAGTGTGTGTGAGTGTGTGTGTGCCAGTGTGTGCCAGTGTGTGCGTACGAGTGCGTGCAAGTGAGTGTGAGTGTGTGCGAATGTGTGCGAGTGTGTGCGTGTGAGTGTGCGTGAGTGTGCACAAGTGAGTGGGTGTGAGTGTGTGTGAGTTTGTGCGAGTGAGTGTGTGCGAGTGTGTATGAGTGAGTGTGTGTGAGTGTGTGCGTGTGTGTGAGTTTGTGTGCAAGTGTGTGCGAGTGAGTGTGTGCGAATGTGTGCGAGTGTCTGCGAGTGTGTGCAAGTGTGTGCGAGTGTGTGCGTGCAAGTGTGTGCGAGTGTGTGAGTGTGTGTACGAGTTTGTGTGCGTGTGTGTACGAGTGTGTATGAGTGTATGTGCGAGTGTGTGCGAGTGTGTGTGAGTGTGTGCGAGTGTGTGCAAGTGAGTGTGTGCGAGTGTGTGCGAGTGTGTGTGTGCGATTGTGTATGAGTGTGTGTGAGTTTGTGCGAGTGTGTGCGTGCGAGTGCGTGCAAGTGTGTGCAAATGTGTGCGAGAGTGTGCAAGTGTGGGCATGCGAGTGTGTGCTAGTGTGTGCGAGTGTGTGCGTGCGAGTGTGTGTGTGAGTGTGTGCGAGTGTGTAGGACTGTGTGTGCGAGTGTGTGTTTGAGTGTGTGCGAGTGTGTATGAGTGTGTGCGAGTGTGTACGAGTGTGTACGAGTGTGTGTAGGAGTGTGTGCAATTGTGTTTGTGAGTGTGTAGGACTGTATGTGCGAGTGTGTACGATTGTGTGTGAGTGTGTGTGAGTGTGTGCAAGTGTGTGTGAGTGTGTGTGAGTGTGTGTAAGTGTGTGTGAGTGTGTGCGAGTGTTTGTGAGTGTGTGTGAGTGTGTGAGTGAGTGTGCGAGTGTGTTGGATTGTGTATGAGTGAGTGTGTGCGAGTCTGTGTGAGTGAGTGTGTGCGAGTGTGTGTGCGAGTGTGTGCGAGTGTGTGCGAGTGTGTGCGAGTGTGTGTGCGAGTGTGTGCGAGTGTGTGCGATGGTGTGTGTGAGTGTGTAGGACTGTATGTGCGAGTGTGTATGAGTGTGTGTGCGAGTGTGTGCAAGTGTGTGCGAGTGTGTGTTTGCGAGTGTTTGCAAGTGTGTGCGAGTGAGTGTGTGCAAGTGAGTGTGTGCGAGTGTGTGTGCGAGTGTGTGTGTGTGCGAGTGTGTGTGCGAGTTTGTGCGTGCGAGTGCGAGTGTGTGCGAGTGTGTGCGACTGTGTGTTTGCGAGTGTGTGCAAGTGTGTGAGAGTGAGTGTGTGCAAGTGTGTGTGTGCAAGTGTGTGTGAGTGTGTGCGAGTGTGTGTACGAGTGTGTGTGTGATTGTGCATAAGTGTGTGCGAGTGTGTGTGTGAGTGTGTGTGAGTGTGTGTGCAAGTGTGTTCAATTGTGTGCGAGTGTGAGTGTGTGCGAGTGTGTGTGCGAGTGTGTGTGCGAGTGTGTGTGAGTGTGTGTGCGAGTGTGTGTGCGAGTGTGTGCGATTGTGTTTGTGAGTGTGTTGGACTGTATGTGTGAGTGTGTATGAGTGTGTGTGCGAGTGTGTGCAAGTGTGTGCGAGTGTGTGTTTGTGAGTGTGTGCAAGTGTGTGTGCGAGTGTGTGCGAGTGTGTGTTTGTGAGTGTGTGCAAGTGTGTGCGAGTGAGTGTGTGCAAGTGAGTGTGTGCGAGTGTGTGTGCGAGTGTGTGTGTGTGTGCGCGAGTGTGTGTGCGAGTGTGTGCGTGCGAGTGCGAGTGTGTGCGACTGTGTGTTTGCGAGTGTGTGCAAGTGTGTGAGAGTGAGTGTGTGCGAGTGTGTGTGTGCAAGTGTGTGTGTGAGTGTGTGCGAGTGTGTGTACGAGTGTGTGTGCGATTGTGCATAAGTGTGTGCGAGTGTGTGTGCGAGTGTGTTCGATTGTGTGCGAGTGTGTGTGTGAGTGAGTGTGTACGAGTGTGTGCGAGTGTGTGCGAGTGTGTGTGAGTGTGTGCGATTGTGTGTGTGAGTGTGTAGGACTGTATGTGCGAGTGTGTATGAGTGTGTGTGTGAGTGTGTGAAAGTGTGTGCGAGTGTGTGCAAGTGTGTGCGAGTGTGTGTGCGAGTGTGTGTGTGCGCGAGTGTGTGCGTGCGAGTGTGTGCGTGCGAGTGTGTGCGACTGTGTGCGAGTGTGTGCGACTGTGTGCGAGTGTGTGCGAATGTGTGCGAGTGTGTGCGTGCGAGTGTGCGCGAGTGTGCATGAGTGTGTGCATGTAAGTGTGTGCGTGCGAGTGTGTGCGAGTGTGCTCGAGTGAATGGGTGAGAGTGTGTGCGAGTGTGTGTGAGTGTGTGTGAGTGTTGCGAGTAAGTGTGTGTGAGTGTGTATGAGTGAGTGTGTGTGAGTGTGTGTGTGCGAGTTTGTGTGCGAGTGTGTGCGAGTGAGTGTGTGCGAGTGTGTGCGAGTTTGTGTGTGAGTGTGTGTGCGAGTGTGTGCGTGCGAGTGTGTGTGTCCGAGTGTGTGCGCGCGAGTGTGTGAGTGTATGTGCAAATGTGTGTGCGTGTGTGAGAGTGTGTATGAGGGTATGTGCGAGTGTGTGCGAGTGTGTGTGTGCGAGTGTGTGCAAGTGTGTGCGAGTGTGTGCGAGAGTGTGCGAGTGTGTGCGAGTGTGTGTGTGTGCGAGTGTGTGTGCAACTGTGTATGAGTGTGTGAGAGTGTGTGTGAGTTTGTGCAAGTGTGTGCGTGTGTGCGTGCGAGTGAGTGCGGGTGTGTGCGAGTGTGTGTGCGAGTGTGTGTGAGATTGTGTATGAGTGTGTGCGAGTTTGTGCGAGTGTGTGCGTGTGTGTGCGAGTGCACGCAAATGTGTGCGAGAGTGTGCGAGTGTGGGCATGCGAGTGTGTGCGAGTTTGTGAGTGTGTGCGAGTGTGCGTGAGTAATTGTGTGTGTGAGTGCGTGCGAGTGTTTCCACATATGGGGTATCAGCGTGCTCAGGAGAAATTGCACAACTCATTTTGGGGTCCATTTTTTCTGGCTGCCCTTGTGAAAATAAAAATTTGAGGCTAAAGTAGCAGTTTTGTGAAAAAAAGTTAAATGTTCATTGTTTTCTTCCACATTCCAAAAATTCCTGTGAAGCACCTGAAGGGTTAATAAACTTCTTGAATGTGGTTTTGAGCACCATGAGGGGTGCAGTTTTTAGAATGGTATCACTTTTGGGTATTTTCTGTCATAAAGGCTCCTCAAAGTCACTTCAAATAAGATGTGGTCCCTAAAAAAATGTTTTTGTAAATTTTGTTGTAAAAATGAGAAATCGCTGGTCAACTTTTAAACCTTATAGCTTCCTAACAGAAAAAAATTTTGGTTCCAAAATTGTGCTGATGTGAAGTAGACATGTGGGAAATGTTATTCATTAACTATTTTGTGTGACAGATCTCTCTGATTAAAGGGCATGAAAATTCAAAGTTTGAAAATTGCAAAATTTTCAAAATTTTCGCCAAATTTCCAATTTTTTCACAAATAAACGCAAGTGATATCGAAGAAATTTTACCACTATCATGAAGTACAATATGTCACAAAAAAACAATCTCAGAATCAGGGGGATCCTTTGAAGCGTTCCAGAGTAATTACCTCATAAAGTGACAGTGGTCAGAATTGAAAAAATTGGCCCGGTCACGAAGGCAAAAACAGGCTCTGGCGCGAAGTGGTTAAATTGAACTCTATATTGGATGGGTAACCAATGCAATGACTGGCACAGGGAAGAGGCATTGGGGTAGCGGTTGGCGAGGAATATGATCCTGGCTGCTGCGTTAAGGATAGATTAGAGAGGGGAGAGTTTAGTAAGAGGGAGCCCGATAAGTAGAGAGTTGCAGTAGTCCAGACGAGAATGAATAAGAGCGACAGTAAGAGTTTTTGCCGAGTCAAAGGTGAGAAAAGTCCTGATTCTTGAGATGTTTTTGAGGCGTAGATGACATGAACGAGCGAGTGATTTGATGTGAGGAGTGAACGTAGAAAATTGTCTGAAAACGACTAAACATAAAGGACTCATCGGGCGAATCGCTCTGGAACTGAAATCGGAACGCTCACTGACATTTTCCTCACTCTGAAAGGGTAGTAAACGCCGGAAAGAAAAATGACTAAGTCCAAAAAAAAAATTTTCAACTTTTTTTCAATTTTACCTACGTGGGATATGTATTCTACCCACACATTTGGAACTCTCCTGGGGTACCCTAACACATATTAATCCCTGATTTAACGGATATTTTCACAAAAAAGTGAAATTTTCATAAAGTCAGAAAATTGGCTGAAAACGACTAAATATCAAGGACTCATCGGGTGAATCACTCTGGAACTGAAATTGGACATGCTAACTGACATTTCCACCTCTCTGAAAGTCTGACAAATGCCGGAAAAATGACTAAGTCCCAAAAATATTTATTTTCAACTTTTTTCAATTTTACCCCGGTGGGATATATATTCTACCCACACATTTAGAATTCTCCTGGGGTACCCTCACACATATTCTTCCCTCATTTAATGGATATTTTCACAAAAAAGTGAAATTTTCAAAAAGTCAGAAAATTGGCTGAAACGACTAAAAATCAAGGACTCATCGGGCGAATCGCTCTGGAACTGAAATCGGAACGCTCACTTACATTTCCACCTCTCTGAAAGTCTGAAAAACGCTGGAAAAATGACTAAGGCTATGTGCCCACGCTACGGAAATGATGCAGAAATTTTCTGCTTAATTTCTGCATGTCCTCTCCCGGATAAACGCATGCGGAATTACGCACGCGTTTATTGTGCGTTTATCGCGCGATTTCCACATGCGGAATTGCCTTGCATTTTTTATTGCACTGCTAAGGCAATTCCGCTTGCGGAAACGCAAAATTAATTGACATGCTGCGGATTTTTCCCCGCAGCAAAAGCGCTGCGGAAAAATCCGCAGCATGGGCATTGAACCTGCGGAATCCCCTTGGGGACCATGGGGGGCAGATAACATAGTGTTTTACAAGCGTTTATGCTGCGGAAATTCCGCAGCATATCCGCTTGAAATTCGATATGTGGGCACATAGCCTAAGTCCCCCCCAATTTTTTTTCCAACTTTTTTTCAATTTTACCCACATAGGATACATATTCTACCCACACATTTGGAACTCTCCTGGGGTACCCTCACATATATTATTCCCTCATTTAGTGGATATTTTCACAAAAAAGTGAAATTTTCACAAATTCAGAAAATTGGCTGAAAACGTGTGTGTGTGCGAGTGTGTGCGCGTGTGTATGAGTGTGCGTGCGAGTGTGTGCGAGTGTGTGCCAGTGTGTGTGTATGAGTGCGTGCAAGTGAGTGCGAGTGTGTGCGAGTGTGCGTGAGTGTGTGTGCGTGTGCGAGTGTGCGTGAATGTGTGTGCGAGTGTGTATGAGTGTGTGTGCGAGTGTGTGCAAGTGTGTGTGAGTGTGTGCGAGTGTGTGTGTGCGAGTGTGTGTGTGCGAGTGTGCGTGAGTGTGTGCGAGTGTGTGTGTGAGTGTGCAGGACTGTATGTGCGAGTGTGTGCGCGAGTGTGTTCGAGTGTGTGTGAGTGTGTGCAAGTGTGTGTGCAAGAGTGTGCGAGTGTGTGTGAGTGTGTGAGTGTGTGTGCGAGTGTGTGTGTGAGTGTGTAGGACTGTATGTGCGAGTGTGTGCGAGTGTGTATGAGTGTGTGTGTGAGTGTGTGCAAGTGTGTGCAAGTGAGTGTGTGTGAGTGTGTGTGCGAGTGTGTGCATGCGAGTGTGTGCGTGCGAGTGTGTGCGTGCGAGTGTGTGTTTGCAAGTGTGTGCGAGTGAGTGTGTGCGAGTGAGTGTGTGCGAGTGTATGTGCGAGTGTGTGTGTGTGTGCGAGTGTGTGTGCGACTGTGTTTGCGAGTGTGTGAAGTGTGAGAGTGACTGTGTACGAGTGTGTGTGTGTGTGTGTGTGTGTGAGTGTGAGTATGTGCAAGTGTGCGCGAGTGTGTGCGTGTGTGTGCGTGTGTGTGTGTGCGAGTGTGTGCGAGTGTGTATGAGTGTGTGTGCGAGTGTGTGCAAGAGTGTGTGAGTGTGCGCGAGTGTGTCTGTGCGAGTGTGTTCAAGTGTGTGCGAGTGTGTGTGTGCGAGTGTGCGTGAGTGTGTGCGAGTGTGTGTGTGTGAGTGTGTAGGACTGTATGTGCTTGTGTTTGCGAGTGTGTGCGAGTGTGTATGAGTGTGTGTGAGTGTGCGAGTGTGTGTGCGAGTGTGTGTGCGAGAGTGTGCGAGTGTGTGTGAGTGTGTGTGCGAGTGTGTTCGATTGTGTATGAGTGAGTGTGTGCGAGTGTGTGTGAGTGTGAGTGAGTGTGTGCAAATGTGTGCGAGTGTGTGCGAGTGTGTGTGCGAGTGTGTGCGAGTGTGTGTGAGTGTGTGTGAGTGTGTGCGAGTGTGTGCGATTTTGTGTGTGAGTGTGTAGGACTGTATGTGCGAGTGTGTGCGAGTGTGTATGAGTGTGTGTGCGAGTGTGTGCAAGTGTGTGCGAGTGTGTGTTTGCGAGTGTGTGCAAGTGTGTGCGAGTGAGTGTGTGCGAGTGTGTGCGAGTGAGTGTGTGCGAGTGTGTGTGCGAGTGTGTGTGTGTGTGCGAGTGTGTGTGCGAGTGTGTGCATGCGAGTGCGAGTGTGTGCGACTGTGTGTTTGCGAGTGTGTGCAAGTGTGTGAGAGTGAGTGTGTGCGAGTGTGTGTGTGCGAGTGTGTGTGCGAGTGTGTGTGTGTGTGCGAGTGTGTGTGTGAGTGTGTGCATGCGAGTGCGAGTGTGTGTGACTGTGTGTTTGCGAGTGTGTGCAAGTGTGTGAGAGTGAGTGTGTGCGAGTGTGTGTGCGAGTGTGCATGAGTGTGTGCGTGTGTGTGCGTGTGTGTGCGAGTGTGTGCGAGTGTGTGTGCGTGTGTGTGTGTGCGAGTGTGTGCGAGTGTGTATGAGTGTGTGTGCGAGTGTGTGCAAGTGTGTGCGAGTGAGTGTGTGCGAGTGTGTGTGCGAGTGTGTGTGTGCGTGCGAGTGCGTGCGAGTGCGTGCGAGTGTGTGCGAGTGTGTGCAAGTGTGTGCGAGTGTGTGCGAGTGTGTGCGAGTGTGTGAGTGTGTGCGTGCAAGTGTGTGCGTGTGAGTGTGTGCGAGTGTGTGTGTGCGAGTGAGTGTGAGTGTGTGCGAGTGTGTGTGTGCGAGTGTGTGCGAGTGTGTGCCAGTGTGTTTTCGTACGAGTGTGTGCAAATGTGTGCGAATATGTGCGAGTGTGTGCGTGCGAGTGTGCGCGAGTGTGCCTGAGTGTGTGCATGTCAGTGTGTGCGAGTGTGTGTGTGTGAGTTTGTGCGAGTGTGCTTGAGTGAGTGGGTGCGAGTGTGTGCGAGTGTGTGTGAGTGTGTGTGTGAGTGTGTAGGACTGTATGTGCGAGTGTGTGTGAGTGTGTATGAGTGTGTATGAGTGTGTGTGCGAGTGTGTGCGAGTGTGTGTTTGCGAGTGTGTGCAAGTGTGTGCGATTGAATGTGTGTGTGTGAGTGTGTGCGAGTGTGTGTGTGCGTGTGTGCGACTGTGTGTTTGCGAGTGTGTGCAAGTGTGTGAGAGTGAGTGTGTGCGAGTGTGTGTGTGAGTGTGTGTGCGAGTGCGAATATGTGCGAGTGTGCGCGAGTGTGTGCGTGTGTGTGCGTGTGTGTGTGCGAGTGTGTGCGAGTGTGTATGAGTGTGTGTGCGAGTGTGTGCAAGTGTGTGTGAGTGTGCGCGAGTGTGCGTGAGTGTGTGCATGTCAGTGAGTGCGAGTGTGTGCGTGTGAGTTTGTGCGAGTGTGCTTGAGTGAGTGGGTGTGAGTGTGTGCGAGTGTGTGTGTGAGTGTGTAGGACTGTATGTGCGAGTGTGTGCGAGTGTGTTCAAGTGTGTGCAAGTGTGTGCGAGTGTGCGTGAGTGTGTGCGAGTGTGTGTGTTAGTGTGTAGGACTGTATGTGTGAGTGTTTGCGAGTGTTTGCGAGTGTGTACGAGTGTGTCCGAGTGTGTGTGAGTGTGCGAGTGTGTGTGCGAGTGTGTGTGCGAGAGTGTGCGAGTGTGTGTGAGTGTGTGAGTGTGTGTGCGAGTGTGTGTGAGTGTGAGTGAGTGTGTGCAAATGTGTGCGAGTGTGTGCGAGTGTGTGTGTGAGTGTGTGTGAGTGTGTGTGCGAGTGTGTGCGATTGTGTGTGTGAGTGTGTAGGACTGTATGTGCGAGTGTGTGCGAGTGTGTATGAGTGTGTGTGCGAGTGTGTGCAAGTGTGTGCGAGTGTGTGCGAGTGTGTGTTTGCGAGTGTGTGCAAGTGTGTGCGAGTGAGTGTGTGCGAGTGAGTGTGTGCGAGTGTGTGTGCGAGTGTATGTGTGTGTGCGCGAGTGTGTGTGCGAGTGTGTGCATGCGAGTGCGAGTGTGTGCGACTGTGTGTTTGCGAGTGTGTGCAAGTGTGTGAGAGTGAGTGTGTGCGAGTGTGTGTGTGTGAGTGTGTGCGAGTGTGCGTGAGTGTGTGCGTGAGTGTGTGCGTGTGTGTGCGAGTGTGTGTGCGTGTGTGTGTGCGAGTGTGTATGAGTGTGTGTGCGAGTGTGTGCGAGTGTGTGCGAGTGTGTGCAAGTGTGTGCGAGTGCGTGCAAGTGTGTGCGAGTGTGTGCAAGTGTGTGCAAGTGTGTGAGTGTGTGCGTGCAAGTGTGTGTGTGCGAGTGTGTGAGTGTGTGCGAGTGTGTGTGTGCGAGTGAGTGTGAGTGTGTGCGAGTGTGTGTGTGCGAGTGTGTGCCAGTGTGTGCGTACGAGTGCGTGCAAATGTGTGCGAATGTGTGCGAGTGTGTGTGCGCGAGTGTGCGTGAGTGTGTGCATGTCAGTGTGTGCGAGTGTGTGCGTGTGAGTTTGTGCGAGTGTGCTTGAGTGAGTGGGTGCGAGTGTGTGCGAGTGTGTGTGTGAGTGTGTAGGACTGTATGTGCGAGTGTGTGCGAGTGTGTATGAGTGTGTATGTGAGTGTGTGCGAGTGTGTGTTTGCGAGTGTGTGCAAGTGTGTGCGAGTGAGTGTGTGCGAGTGATTGTGTGCGAGTGTGTGTGTGCGAGTGTGTGTGCGCGAGTGTGTGTGCGCGAGTGTGTGTGTGCGAGTGTGTGTGCGAGTGTGTGCGACTGTGTGTTTGCGACTGTGTGCAAGTGTGTGAGAGTGAGTGTGTGCGAGTGTGTGTGTGAGTGTGTGTGCGAGTGCGAGTATGTGCGAGTGTGCGCGAGTGTGTGCGTGTGTGTGCATGTGTGTGCGAGTGTGTGCGAGTGTGTGTGCGAGTGTGTGCAAGTGTGTGCGAGTGTGCGTGAGTGTGTGCGAGTGTGTGTGTGAGTGTGTAGGACTGTATGTGTGAGTGTTTGCGAGTGTGTGCGAGTGTGTCCGAGTGTGTGTGAGTGTGCGAGTGTGTGTGCTAGTGTGTGTGCGAGAGTGTGCGAGTGTGTGTGAGTGTGTGAGTGTGTGTGCGAGTGTGTTCGATTGTGTATGAGTGTGTGTGTGTGAGTGTGAGTGAGTGTGTGCGAGTGTGTGTGCGAGTGTGTGTCAGTGTGTGTGCGAGTGTGTGCGATTGTGTATGTGAGTGTGTAGGACTGTATGTGCGAGTGTGTGCGAGTGTGTATGAGTGTGTATGCGAGTGTGTGCAAGTGTGTGCGAGTGTGTGTTTGCGAGTGTGTGCAAGTGTGTGCGAGTGAGTGTGTGCGAGTGTGTGTGCGAGTGTGTGTGTGTGTGCGAGTGTGTGCGTGCGAGTGCGAGTGTGTGCGACTGTGTGCGACTGTGTGTTTGCGAGTGTGTGCAAGTGTGTGAGAGTGAGTGTGTGTGTGCGTGAGTGTGTGCGAGTGTGTGTGCGAGTGCGAGTGTGTGCGAGTGTGCGTGTGTGTGCGAGTGTGTGTGCGTGTGTGTGCGAGTGTGTATGAGTGTGTGTGCGCGTGTGTGCGAGTGAGAGTGTGCAAGTGAGTGTGTGCGAGTGTGTGTGCGAGTGTGTGTGTGCGTGCGAGTGCGAGTGTGTGCAAGTGTGTGCGAGTGAGTGTGCGAGTGTGTGAGTGTGTGCGTGCAAGTGTGTGCGTGCGAGTGTGTGAGTGTGTGCGAGTGTGTGTGTGCGAGTGTGTGTGAGTGTGTGCGAGTGTGTGTGTGCGAGTGTGTGCCAGTGTGTGCGTACGAGTGCGTGCAAGTGTGTGCGAATGTGTGCGAGTGTGTGCGTGCGAGTGTGCGCGAGTGTGCGCGAGTGTGTGCGAGTGTGCTCGAGTGAGTGGGTGCGAGTGGGTGCGAGTGTGTGTGAGTGTGTGCGAGTGAGTGTGTGCGAGTGTGTATGAGTGAGTGTGTGTTTGCGAGTGTGTGCAAGTGTGTGCGAGTGAGTGTGTGCGAGTGATTGTGTGCGAGTGTGTGTGTGCGAGTGTGTGTGCGCGAGTGTGTGTGCGCGAGTGTGTGTGTGCGAGTGTGTGTGCGAGTGTGTGCGACTGTGTGTTTGCGACTGTGTGCAAGTGTGTGAGAGTGAGTGTGTGCGAGTGTGTGTGTGAGTGTGTGTGCGAGTGCGAGTATGTGCGAGTGTGCGCGAGTGTGTGCGTGTGTGTGCATGTGTGTGCGAGTGTGTGCAAGTGTGTGCGAGTGTGCGTGAGTGTGTGCGAGTGTGTGTGTGAGTGTGTAGGACTGTATGTGTGAGTGTTTGCGAGTGTGTGCGAGTGTGTCCGAGTGTGTGTGAGTGTGCGAGTGTGTGTGCTAGTGTGTGTGCGAGAGTGTGCGAGTGTGTGTGAGTGTGTGAGTGTGTGTGCGAGTGTGTTCGATTGTGTATGAGTGTGTGTGTGTGAGTGTGAGTGAGTGTGTGCGAGTGTGTGTGCGAGTGTGTGTCAGTGTGTGTGCGAGTGTGTGCGATTGTGTATGTGAGTGTGTAGGACTGTATGTGCGAGTGTGTGCGAGTGTGTATGAGTGTGTATGCGAGTGTGTGCAAGTGTGTGCGAGTGTGTGTTTGCGAGTGTGTGCAAGTGTGTGCGAGTGAGTGTGTGCGAGTGTGTGTGCGAGTGTGTGTGTGTGTGCGAGTGTGTGCGTGCGAGTGCGAGTGTGTGCGACTGTGTGCGACTGTGTGTTTGCGAGTGTGTGCAAGTGTGTGAGAGTGAGTGTGTGTGTGCGTGAGTGTGTGCGAGTGTGTGTGCGAGTGCGAGTGTGTGCGAGTGTGCGTGTGTGTGCGAGTGTGTGTGCGTGTGTGTGCGAGTGTGTATGAGTGTGTGTGCGCGTGTGTGCGAGTGAGAGTGTGCAAGTGAGTGTGTGCGAGTGTGTGTGCGAGTGTGTGTGTGCGTGCGAGTGCGAGTGTGTGCAAGTGTGTGCGAGTGAGTGTGCGAGTGTGTGAGTGTGTGCGTGCAAGTGTGTGCGTGCGAGTGTGTGAGTGTGTGCGAGTGTGTGTGTGCGAGTGTGTGTGAGTGTGTGCGAGTGTGTGTGTGCGAGTGTGTGCCAGTGTGTGCCAGTGTGTGCGTACGAGTGCGTGCAAGTGTGTGCGAATGTGTGCGAGTGTGTGCGTGCGAGTGTGCGCGAGTGTGCGCGAGTGTGTGCGAGTGTGCTCGAGTGAGTGGGTGCGAGTGGGTGCGAGTGTGTGTGAGTGTGTGCGAGTGAGTGTGTGCGAGTGTGTATGAGTGAGTGTGTGTGAGTGTGTGCGTGTGTGTGAGTTTGTGTGCGAGTGAGTGTGTGCGAATGTGTGCGAGTGTCTGCGAGTGTGTGTGCGTACGAGTGTGTGCGTGTTAGTGTGTGTGAGTGTGTGCTTGCAAATGTGTGCGAGTGTATGAGTGTGTGTGCGAGTTTGTGTGCATCTGAGTGTGTGCAAGTGTGTGCGAGTGAGTGTGTGCGAGTGTGTGTGAGAGTGTGCGAGTGAGTGAAAGTGTGTGTGCGATTGTGTATGAGTGTGTGCGAGTGTGTGTGCGAGTGTGTGAGTGTGTGCGTGCGAGTGCGTGCGAGTGCGAGTGAGTGTGAGTGTGTGCAAATGTGTGCGAGAGTGTGCAAGTGTGGGTGTGCGAGTGTGTGCTAATGTGTGCGAGTGTGTGAGTGTGCGCGAGTGTATGCGTGTGAGTGAGTGTGTGTGTGTGAGTGTGTGCGAGTGTTTGCGAGTGTGTGTTTGAGTGTGTACGACTGTGTGTGCGAGTGTGAGCGAGTGTGTGTGTTCGAGTGTGTGCACGTGTGTGCACGTGTGTGCGAGTGTGTGTGCGAGTGTGTGTGCGAGTGTGTGTGCGAGTGTGTGTGCGAGTGTGTGTGCGAGTGTTTGTGAGTGTGTGCCAGTGTGTGCGTGCAAATTAATGCGAGTGTGCGCGAGTGTGTGCGTGTGTGTGCGTGTGTGTGCGAGTGTGTATGAGTGTGTGTGCGAGTGTGTGCAAGTGTGTGTAAGTGTGTGTGAGTGTGTGCGAGTGTGTGTGCGAGTGTGTGTGCGAGTGTGTGTGTGAGTGTGTAGGACTGTATGTGCGAGTGTTTGCGAGTGTGTGCGAGTATGTTCGAGTGTGTGCGAGTGTGTGCGAGTGTGTTCGAGTGTGTGTGCGAGTGTGTGTTCGAGAGTGTGTGAGTGTGTGTGCGAGTGAGTGTGTTCGATTGTGTAAAAGTGAGTGTGTGTGAGTGAGTGTGTGCGAGTGTGTGCAAGTGTGTGTGCGAGTGTGTGCGAGTGTGTGTGCGAGTGTGTATGCGAGTGTGTGCGATTGTGTGTGTGTGTGTAGGACTGTATGTGCGAGTGTGTAAGTGTGTATGAGTGTGTGTGCATGTGTGTGCGAGTGTGTGCGAGTGTGTGTTTGCGAAAGTGTGCAAGTGTGTGCGAGTGAGTGTGTGTGAGTGTGTGTGCGAGTGTGTGTGTGTGAGTGTGCGCGAGTGTGTGCGAGTGTGTGTTTGCGAGTGTGTGCATGTGTGCGCGAGTGTGTGCGAGTGTGTGCGTGCAAGTGTGTGTGCAAGTGTGTGCGTGCGATTGCGTGCGAGTGTGTGTGTGCGAGTGTGTGTGTGCGAGTGTGTGCAAATGTGTGCGAGTGTGTGCGTGCAAGTGTATGCGAGTGTGTGAGTGTGTGTGCGAGTTTGTGCGAGAGTGTGCGAGCGATTGTGTATGAGTGTGTGCGAGTGTGTGTGTGTGTGTGCGAGTGCGTGCGAGTGAGTGCGAGTGTGTGCAAATGTGTGCGAGAGTGTGCAAGTGTGGGCGTGCGAGTGTGTGCTAGTGTGCGCGAGTGTGTGAGTTTGTGCGAGTGTGCACGAGTGTGTGCGTGTGAGTGTGTGTGTGTGAGTGTGTGCGAGTGTTTGCGAGTGTGTGTGTGAGTGTGTAGAACTGTGTGTGCGAGTGTGTGTGCGAGTGTGTGTGTTCGAGTGTGTGCATGTGGGTGCGAGTGTGTGCGCGTGTGTATGAGTGTGTGCAAGTGTGTGCGAGTGTGTGCCAGTGTGTGCGTACGAGTGCGTGCAAGTGAGTGCGAATGTGCGTGAGTGTGTGCGTGTGTGCGAGTGTGTGTGCGTGTGTGTGTGCGAGTGTGTGCGAGTGTGTATGAGTGTGTGTGCGAGTGTGTGCAAGTGTGTGAGTGTGTGTGCGAGTGTGTGTGAGTGTGTGTGCGAGTGTGTGTTTGTGAGTGTGTTTGATTGTGTATGAGTGTGTGCGAGTGTGTGTGTGAGTGAGTGTGTGTGAGTGTGTGTGTGTGCGAGTGTGTGCGATTGTGTGTGTGAGTGTGTAGGACTGTATGTGCGAGTGTGTGCGAGTGTGTATGAGTGTGTGTGCGAGTGTGTGCAAGTGTGTGCGAGTCTGTGCGAGTCTGTGCGAGTCTGTGTGAGTGTGTGTTTGCGAGTGTGTGCAAGTGTGTGCGAGTGAGTGTGAGCAAGTGTGTGTGTGTGAGTGTATGAGTGTGTGTGCGAGTGTGTTTGTGAGTGTGTGCGAGTGTGTGTGCGAGTGTGTGCTAGTGTGTGCGTGCGAGTGTGTGCAAGTGTGTGCGAGTGTGTGCGAGTGTGTGTGTGCGAGTGTGTGCCAGTGTGTGCGTACGAGTACGTGCAAGTGAGTGCGAGTGTGTGCGAATGTGTGCGAGTGTGTGCGTGTGAGTGTGCACGAGTGAGTGGGTGTGAGTGTGTGTGAGTGTGTGCAAGTGAGTGTGTGCGAGTGTGTATGAGTGAGTGTGTGTGAGTGTGTGCGTGTGTGTGAGTTTGTGTGCGAGTGTGTGCGAGTGAGTGTGTGCGAATGTGTGCGAGTGTCTGCGAGTGTGTGTGTGCGAGTGTGTGCGAGTGTGTGTGTGCAAGTGTGTGCGAGTGTGTGAGTGTGTGTGCGAGTTTGTGTGCGTGTGTGTGCGAGTGTGTATGAGTGTATGTGCGAGTGTGTGCAAGTGTGTGCGAGTGAGTGTGTGTGAGTGTGTGCAAGTGTGTGCGAGTGTGTGTGTGCGATTGTGTATGAGTGTGTGTGAGTTTGTGCGAGTGTGTGCGTGCGAGTGCGTGCGAGTGAGTGCGAGTGTGTGCAAATGTGTGCGAGAGTGTGCAAGTGTGGGCGTGCGAGTGTGTGCTAGTGTGTGCGAGTGTGTGCGTGCGAGTGAGTGTGTGAGTGTGTGCGCGAGTGTGTGTTCGAGTGTGTGCACGTGTGTGCGAGTGTGTATGAGTGTGTATGAGTTTGTGCGAGTGTGTGTGAGTGTGTACGAGTGTGTGTAGGAGTGTGTGCGAGTGTGTGCAATTGTGTGTGTGAGTGTGTAGGACTGTATGTGCGAGTGTGTGCGATAGTGTGTGAGTGTGTGTGAGTGTGTGCAAGTGTGTGTGAGTGTGTGCAAGTGTGTGTGTGCAAGTGTGTGTGTGCGAGTGTGTGCGAGTGTTTGTGAGTGTGTGTGGGAGTGTGTTCGATTGTGTATGCGTGAGTGTGTGCGAGTCTGTGCGAGTGTGTGCGAGTGTGTGTGAGTGTGTGTGCGAGTGTGTGCGAGTGTGTGCGATTGTGTGTGTGAGTGTGTAGGACTGTGTGAGCGAAAGTGTGTGCGAGTGTGTGCGAGTGTGTGTTTGCGAGTGTGTGCAAGTGTGTTCGAGTGAGTGTGTGCAAGTGAGTGTGCGAGTGTGTGTGTGTGCGAGTGTGTGCGTGCGATTGCGAGTGTGTGCGACTGTGTGTTTGCGAGTGTGTGCAAGTGTGTGAGAGTGAGTGTGTGCGAGTGTGTGTGTGAGTGTGTGCGAGTGTGCGCGAGTGTGTGCGTGTGTGTGCGAGTGTGTGTGCGAGTGTGTGCGAGTGTGTATGAGTGTGTATGAGTATGTGTGCGAGTGTGTGCAAGTGTGAGCGAGTGAGTGTGTGCGAGTGAGTGTGTGCGAGTGTGTGTGTGCGTGCGAGTGAGTGTGTGTGAGTGTGAGTGTGTGTGTGCAAGTGTGTGCGTGCGAGTGTGTGAGTGTGTACGAGTGTGTGTGTGCGAGTGTGTGTGAGTGTGTGCGAGTGTGTGTGCCAGTGTGTGCCAGTGTGTGCCAGTGTGTGCGTACGAGTGCGTGCAAGTGAGTGCGAGTGTGTGCGAATGTGTGCGAGTGTGTGCGTGCGAGTGTGCGCAAGTGTGCGCGAGTGTGTGCGTGTGAGTGTGTGCGAGTGTGTGCGTGTGAGTTTGTGCGAGTGTGCTCGAGTGAGTGGGTGCGAGTGTGTGCGAGTGTGTGTGAGTGTGTGCGAGTGAGTGTGTGCGAGTGTGTATGAGTGAGTGTGTGCGTGTGTGTGAGTTTGTGTGCGAGTGTGTGCGAGTGAGTGTGTGCGAATGTGTGCGAGTGTCTGCGAGTGTGTGTGCGTGCGAGTGTGTGCGTGTGAGTGTGTGCGAGTGTGTGCGTGCAAATGTGTGCGAGTGTATGAGTGTGTGTGCGAGTTTGTGTGCATCTGAGTGTGTGCGAGTGTGTATGAGTGTATGTGTGTGTGTGTGAGTGTTTGCAAGTGTGTGCGAGTGTGTGTGAGAGTGTGCGAGTGAGTGAAAGTGTGTGTGCGATTGTGTATGGGTGTGTGCGAGTGTGTGTGCGAGTTTGTGCGAGTGTGTGAGTGTGTGCGTGCGAGTGCGTGCGAGTGCGAGTGAGTGTGAGTGTGTGCAAATGTGTGCGAGAGTGTGCAAGTGTGGGCGTGCGAGTGTGTGCTAGTGTGCGCGAGTGTGTGAGTGTGCGCGAGTGTATGCATGTGAGTGAGTGTGTGTGTGTGAGTGTGTGCGAGTGTTTACGAGTGTGTGTGTGAGTGTGTAGAACTGTGTGTGCGAGTGTGTGCGAGTGTGTGTGTTCGAGTGTGTTCGAGTGTGTGCACGTGTGTGCGAGTGTGTGCGTGTGTGCGTGTGTGTATGAGTGTGTGTGCGAGTGTGTGTGCGAGTGTGTGCGAGTGTGTGTGCGAGTGTGTGCCAGTGTGTGCGTGCAAATGAATGCGAGTGTGCGTGTGTGTGCGAGTGTGTGCAAGTGTGTGTGAGTGTGTGCGAGTGTGTTCGAGTGTGTGCAAGTGTGTGTGATTGTGTGTGAGTGTGTGTGCGAGTGTGCGAGTTTGTGTGCGAGTGTGTGTGCGAGTGTGTGTGTGAGTGTAGGACTGTATGTGCGAGTATTTGCGAGTGTGTGCGAGTATGTTCGAGTGTGTGTGAGTGTGTGCGAGTGTGTGTGCGAATGTGTGTGCGAGTGTGTGTGCGAGAGTGTGTGAGTGTGTGTGCGAGTGTGTGTGTGCGAGTGTGTTCGATTGTGTAAAAGTGAGTGTGTGTGAGTGAGTGTGTGCGAGTGTGTGCGAGTGTGTGTGCGAGTGTGTGCGAGTGTGTGTGCGAGTGTGTGTGTGAGTTTGTGCCTTTGTGTGTGTGAGTGTGTAGGACTGTATGTGCGAGTGTGTGTGACTGTGTTCGAGTGTGTGTGTGTGAGTGTGTGCAAGTGTGTGCGAGTGTGTGTGAGAGTGTGTGCAAGTGTGTGCGAGTGAGTGTGTGCGAGTGTGTGCGAGTGTGTGTGAGAGTGTGCGAGCGATTGTGTATGAGTGTGTGCGAGTGTGTGCGAGTGCTTGCGAGTGTGTGCAAATGTGTGCGAGAGTGTGCAAGTGTGGGCGTGCGAGTGTGTGCTAGTGTGCGCGAGTGTGTGAGTTTGTGCGAGTGTGCGCGAGTGTGTGCGTGTGAGTGAGTGTGTGTGTGAGTGTGTGCGAGTGTTTGCGAGTGTGTGTGTGAGTGTGTAGGACTGTGTGTGCGAGTGTGTGAGAGTGTGTGTGCGAGTGTGTGTGTTTGAGTGTGTTCGAGTGTGTGCATGTGGGTGCGAGTGTGTGCGCGTGTGTATGAGTGTGTGCAAGTGTGTGCGAGTGTGTGTGCGAGTGTGTGCCAGTGTGTGCGTACGAGTGCGTGCAAGTGAGTGCGAATGTGCGTGAGTGTGTGCGTGTGTGTGTGCGAGTGTGTGCGAGTGTGTGTGCGAGTGTGTGCAAGTGTGTGTGAGTGTGTGTGCGAGTGTGTGCCAGTGTGTGTGAGTGTGTGTGCGAGTGTGTGTTTGTGAGTGTGTTTGATTGTGTATGAGTGAGTGTGTGCGAGTGTGTGTGTGAGTGTGTGTGAGTGTGTGTGTGCGATTGTGTGTGTGAGTGTGTAGGACTGTATGTGCGAGTGTGTGCGAGTGTGTGCGAGTGTGTGCAAGTGTGTGCAAGTGTGTGCGAGTCTGTGCGAGTCTGTGCGAGTCTGTGCGAGTCTGTGTTTGCGAGTGTGTGCAAGTGTGTGCGAGTGAGTGTGAGCAAGTGTGTGTGTGAGTGTGTGAGTGTTTACGAGTGTGTGTGCGAGTGTGTGTTTGTGAGTGTGTGCGAGTGTGTGTGTGAGTGTGTGCTAGTGTGTGCGTGTGAGTGTGTGAAAGTGTGTGCAAGTGTGTGCGAGTGTGTGCGAGTGTGTGTGTGCCAGTGTGTGCCAGTGTGTGCCAGTGTGTGCGTACGAGTACGTGCAAGTGAGTGCGAGTGTGTGCGAATGTGTGCGAGTTTGTGCGTGTGAGTGTGCACGAGTGTGCACGAGTGAGTGGGTGCGAGTGTGTGTGAGTGTGTGCAAGTGAGTGTGTGCGAGTGTGTATGAGTGAGTGTGTGTGAGTGTGTGCGTGTGTGTGAGTTTGTGTGCGAGTGTGTGCGAGTGAGTGTGTGCGAGTGTCTGCGAGTGTGTGTGTGCGAGTGTGTGCGAGTGTGTGCGTGCAAGTGGGTGCGAGTGTGTGAGTGTGTGTGCGAGTTTGTGTGTGTGTGCGAGTGTGTATGAGTGTATGTGCGAGTGTGTGCAAGTGTGTGCGAGTGAGTGTGTGTGAGTGTGTGCAAGTGTGTGCGAGTGTGTGTGTGCGATTGTGTATGAGTGTGTGTGAGTTTGTGCGAGTGTGTGCATGCAAATGCGTGCGAGTGAGTGCGAGTGTGTGCAAATGTGTGCGAGAGTGTGCAAGTGTGGGCGTGCGAGTGTGTGCTAGTGTGTGCGAGTGTGTGCGTGCGAGTGAGTGTGTGAGTGTGTGCGAGTGTGTAGGACTGTGTGTGCGAGTGTGTGCGCGAGTGTGTGTTCGAGTGTGTGCGAGTGTGTGTGAGTGTGTATGAGTGTGTGTAGGAGTGTGTGCGAGTGTGTGCAATTGTGTGTGTGAGTGTGTAGGACTGTATGTGCGAGTGTGTGCGATTGTGTGTGAGTGTGTGTGAGTGTGTGCAAGTGTGTGAGTGTGTGTGAGTGTGTGCAAGTGTGTGTGTGCGAGTGTGTGCGAGTGTTTGTGAGTGTGTGAGTGTGTGTGCGAGTGTGTTCGATTGTGTATGAGTGAGTGTGTGCGAGTCTGTGTGAGTGTGAGTGAGTGTGAGTGAGTGTGTGCGTGTGTGTGCGAGTGTGTGTGCGAGTATGTGCGAGTGTGCGTGAGTGTGTGCGTGAGTGTGTGCGTGTGTGTGCGAGTGTGTGTGCGTGTGTGTGTGTGTGCGAGTGTGTATGAGTGTGTGTGCGAGTGTGTGCAAGTGTGTGCGAGTGTGTGCAAGTGTGTGCAAGTGTGTGCGATTGTGTGCGAGTGTGTGTGTGTGTGCGAGTGTGTGTTTGAGTGTGTGCATGCGAGTGCGAGTGTGTGCGACTGTGTGTTTGCGAGTGTGTGCAAGTGTGTGAGAGTGAGTGTGTGCGAGTGTGTGTGCGAGTGTGTGTGTGTGTGCGTGTGTGTGCGAGTGTGTGTGCGTGTGTGTGTGTGCGAGTGTGTGCGAGTGTGTATGAGTGTGTGTGCGAGTGTGTGCAAGTGTGTGCGAGTGAGTGTGTGCGAGTGTGTGCGAGTGTGTGTGTGCGTGCGAGTGCGTGCGAGTGTGTGCAAGTGTGTGCGAGTGTGTGAGTGTGTGCGTGCAAGTGTGTGCGTGCGAGTGTGTGAGTGTGTGCGAGTGTGTGTGTGCGAGTGAGTGTGAGTGTGTGCGAGTGTGTGTGTGCGAGTGTGTGCGAGTGTGTGCCAGTGTGTGCGTACGAGTGCGTGCGAATGTGTGCGAGTGTGTGAGTGCGAGTGTGCGCGAGTGTGCCTGAGTGTGTGCATGTCAGTGTGTGCGAGTGTGTGTGTGTGAGTTTGTGCGAGTGTGCTTGAGTGAGTGGGTGCGAGTGTGTGCGAGTGTGTGTGAGTGTGTGTGTGAGTGTGTAGGACTGTATGTGCGAGTGTGTGCGAGTGTGTATGAGTGTGTATGAGTGTGTATGAGTGTGTGTGCGAGTGTGTGTTTGCGAGTGAGTGTGTGCGAGTGAGTGTGTGCGAGTGTGTGTGTGCGAGTGTGTGTGCGACTGTGTGTTTGCGAGTGTGTGCAAGTGTGTGAGAGTGAGTGTGTGCGAGTGTGTGTGTGAGTGTGTGTGCGAGTGCGAATATGTGCGAGTGTGCGCGAGTGTGTGCGTGTGTGTGCGTGTGTGTGTGCGAGTGTGTGCGAGTGTGTATGAGTGTGTGTGCGAGTGTGTGCAAGTGTGTGTGAGTGTGCGCGAGTGTGCGTGAGTGTGTGCATGTCAGTGTGTGCGAGTGTGTGCGTGTGAGTTTGTGCGAGTGTGCTTGAGTGAGTGGGTGCGAGTGTGTGCGAGTGTGTGTGTGAGTGTGTAGGACTGTATGTGCGAGTGTGTGCGAGTGTGTTCAAGTGTGTGCAAGTGTGTGCGAGTGTGCGTGAGTGTGTGCGAGTGTGTATGTTAGTGTGTAGGACAGTATGTGTGAGTGTTTGCGAGTGTTTGCGAGTGTGTGCGAGTGTGTCCGAGTGTGTGTGAGTGTGCGAGTGTGTGTGCGAGTGTGTGTGCGAGAGTGTGCGAGTGTGTGCGAGTGTGTGAGTGTGTGTGCGAATGTGTGTGAGTGTGAGTGAGTGTGTGCAAATGTGTGATAGTGTGTGCGAGTGTGTGTGCGAGTGTGTGTGAGTGTGTGTGCGAGTGTGTGCGAGTGTGTGCGATTGTGTGTGTGAGTGTGTAGGACTGTATGTGCGAGTGTGTGCGAGTGTGTATGAGTGTGTGTGCGAGTGTGTGCAAGTGTGTGCGAGTGTGTGCGAGTGTGTGTTTGCAAGTGTGTGCGAGTGAGTGTGTGCGAGTGAGTGTGTGCAAGTGTGTGTGCGAGTGTGTGTGTGTGTGCGCGAGTGTGTGTGCGAGTGTGTGCATGCGAGTGCGAGTGTGTGCGACTGTGTGTTTGCGAGTGTGTGCAAGTGTGTGAGAGTGAGTGTGTGCGAGTGTGTGTGTGAGTGTGTGCGAGTGTGTGTGCGAGTGTGTGCGAGTGTGCGTGAGTGTGTGCGTGAGTGTGTGCGTGTGTGTGCGAGTGTGTGTGCGTGTGTGTGTGTTCGAGTGTGTAGGAGTGTGTGTGCGAGTGTGTGCGAGTGTGTGCGAGTGTGTGCGAGTGTGTGCAAGTGTGTGCGAGTGCGTGCGAGTGTGTGCGAGTGTGTGCAAGTGTGTGCAAGTGTGTGAGTGTGTGCGTGCAAGTGTGTGCGTGCGAGTGTGTGAGTGTGTGCGAGTGTGTGTGTGCGAGTGAGTGTGAGTGTGTGCGAGTGTGTGTGTGCGAGTGTGTGCGAGTGTGTGCCAGTGTGTGCGTACGAGTGCGTGCAAATGTGTGCGAATGTGTGCGAGTGTGTGCGTGCGAGTGTGCGCGAGTGTGCGTGAGTGTGTGCATGTCAGTGTGTGCGAGTGTGTACGTGTGAGTTTGTGCGAGTGTGCTTGAGTGAGTGAGTGCGAGTGTGTGCGAGTGTGTGTGTGAGTGTGTAGGACTGTATGTGCGAGTGTGTGCGAGTGTGTATGAGTGTGTATGAGTGTGTGTGCGAGTGTGTGCGAGTGTGTGTTTGCGAGTGTGTGCAAGTGTGTGCGAGTGAGTGTGTGCGAGTGAGTGTGTGCGAGTGTGTGTGTGCGAGTGTGTGTGCACGAGTGTGTGTGTGCGAGTGTGTGTGCGAGTGTGTGTGACTGTGTGTTTGCGAGTGTGTGCAAGTGTGTGAGAGTGAGTGTGTGCGAGTGTGTGTGTGAGTGTGTGTGCGAGTGCGAGTATGTGCGAGTGTGCGCGAGTGTGTGCGTGTGTGTGCATGTGTGTGCGAGTGTGTGCGAGTGTGTGCGAGTGTGTGTGCGAGTGTGTGTGCGAGTGTGTGCAAGTGTGTGCGAGTGTGTGCGAGTGTGTGCAAGTGTGTGCGAGTGTGCGTGAGTGTGTGCGAGTGTGTGTGTGAGTGTGTAGGACTGTATGTGTGAGTGTTTGCGAGTGTTTGCGAGTGTGTGCGAGTGTGTCCGAGTGTGTGTGAGTGTGCGAGTGTGTGTGCTAGTGTGTGTGCGAGAGTGTGCGAGTGTGTGTGAGTGTGTGAGTGTGTGTGCGAGTGTGTTCGATTGTGTATGAGTGTGTGTGTGTGAGTGTGAGTGAGTGTGTGCGAGTGTGTGCGAGTGTGTGTGCGAGTGTGTGTCAGTGTGTGTGCGAGTGTGTGCGAGTGTGTGCGATTGTGTATGTGAGTGTGTAGGACTGTATGTGCGAGTGTGTGCGAGTGTGTATGAGTGTGTATGCGAGTGTGTGCAAGTGTGTGCGAGTGTGTGTTTGCGAGTGTGTGCAAGTGTGTGCGAGTGAGTGTGTGCGAGTGAGTGTGTGCGAGTGTGTGTGCGAGTGTGTGTGTGTGTGTGTTTGGGAGTGTGTGCAAGTGTGTGTGTGCGTGAGTGTGTGCGAGTGTGTGTGCGAGTGCGAGTGTGTGCGAGTGTGTGCGAGTGTGTGTGCGTGTGTGTGCGAGTGTGTATGAGTGTGTGTGCGAGTGTGTGCGCGTGTGTGCGAGTGAGTGTGTGCAAGTGAGTGTGTGCGAGTGTGTGTGCGAGTGTGTGTGTGCGTGCGAGTGCGAGTGTGTGCAAGTGTGTGCGAGTGAGTGTGTGCGAGTGTGTGAGTGTGTGCGTGCAAGTGTGTGCGTGCGAGTGTGTGAGTGTGTGCGAGTGTGTGTGTGCGAGTGTGTGCGAGTGTGTGCGAGTGTGTGCCAGTGTTTGCGTACGAGTGCGTGCAAGTGTGTGCGAATGTGTGCGAGTGTGTGCGTGCGAGTGTGCGCGAGTGTGCGCGAGTGTGTGCGAGTGTGCTCGAGTGAGTGGGTGCGAGTGTGTGCGAGTGTGTGTGAGTGTGTGCGAGTGAGTGTGTGCGAGTGTGTATGAGTGTGTGTGAGTGTGTGCGTGTGTGTGAGTTTGTGTGCGAGTGTGTGCGAGTGAGTGTGTGCGAATGTGTGCGAGTGTCTGCGAGTGTGTGTGCGTACGAGTGTGTGCGAGTGTGTGCGTGCAAATGTGTGCGAGTGTATGAGTGTGTTTGCGAGTTTGTGTGCATCTGAGTGTGTGCAAGTGTGTGCGAGTGAGTGTGTGCGAGTGTGTGTGAGAGTGTGCGAGTGAGTGAAAGTGTGTGTGCGATTGTGTATGAGTGTGTGCGAGTGTGTGTGCGAGTTTGTGCGAGTGTGTGAGTGTGTGCGTGCGAGTGCGTGCGAGTGCGAGTGAGTGTGAGTGTGTGCAAATGTGTGCGAGAGTGTGCAAGTGTGGGCGTGCGAGTGTGTGCTAGTGTGTGCGAGTGTGTGAGTGTGCGTGAGTGTATGCGTGTGAGTGAGTGTGTGTGTGTGAGTGTGTGCGAGTGTTTGCGAGTGTGTGTTTGAGTGTGTAGGACTGTGTGTGCGAGTGTGAGCGAGTGTGTGTGTTCGAGTGTGTGCACGTGTGTGCACGTGTGTGCGAGTGTGTGCGTGTGTGTGCGAGTGTGTGTGCGAGTGTGTGCGAGTGTGTGTGCGAGTGTGTGTGCGAGTGTGTGTGCGAGTGTGCCAGTGTGTGCGTGCAAATGAATGCGAGTGTGCGCGAGTGTGTGCGTGTGTGTGCGAGTGTGTATGAGTGTGTGTGCGAGTGTGTGCAAGTGTGTGTAAGTGTGTGTGAGTGTGTGCGAGTGTGTTCGAGTGTGTGCAAGTGTGTGTGATTGTGTGTGAGTGTGTGTGCGAGTGTGCGAGTTTGTGTGCGAGTGTGTGTGCGAGTGTGTGTGTGAGTGTGTAGGACTGTATGTGCGAGTGATTGCGAGTGTGTGTGAGTATGTTCGAGTGTGTGTGAGTGTGTGCGAGTGTGTTCGAGTGTGTGTGCGAGTGTGTGTTCGAGAGTGTGTGAGTGTGTGTGCGAGTGTGTGTGTGCGAGTGTGTTCGATTGTGTAAAAGTGAGTGTGTGTGAGTGAGTGTGTGCGAGTGTGTGCAAGTGTGTGTGCGAGTGTGTGCGAGTGTGTGCGCGAGTGTGTATGCGAGTGTGTGCGATTGTGTGTGTGAGTGTGTAGGACTGTATGTGCGAGTGTGTGTAAGTGTGTATGAGTGTGTGTGCATGTGTGTGCGAGTGTGTGCGAGTGTGTGTTTGCGAAAGTGTGCGAGTGAGTGTGTGCGAGTGTGTGTGCGAGTGTGTGTGTGTGTGTGCGAGTGTGTGCGAGTGTGTGCCAGTGTGTGTGAGTGTGTGTGCGAGTGTGTGTTTGTGAGTGTGTTTGATTGTGTATGAGTGTGTGCGAGTGTGTGTGTGAGTGTGAGTGAGTGTGTGTGAGTGTGTGTGAGTGTGTGTGTGTGCGAGTGTGTGCGATTGTGTGTGTGAGTGTGTAGGACTGTATGTGCGAGTGTGTGCGAGTGTGTATGAGTGTGTGTGCGAGTGTGTGCGAGTGTGTGCAAGTGTGTGCGAGTCTGTGCGAGTCTGTGCGAGTCTGTGCGAGTGTGTGTTTGCGAGTGTGTGCAAGTGTGTGCGAGTGAGTGTGAGCAAGTGTGTGTGTGTGAGTGTATGTGTGAGTGTGTACGAGTGTGTGTGCGAGTGTGTTTGTGAGTGTGTGCGAGTGTGTGTGCGAGTGTGTGCTAGTGTGTGCGTGCGAGTGTGTGCAAGTGTGTGCAAGTGTGTGCGAGTGTGTGTGTGCGAGTGTGTGTGTGCGAGTGTGTGCCAGTGTGTGCGTACGAGTACGTGCAAGTGAGTGCGAGTGTGTGCGAATGTGTGCGAGTGTGTGCGTGTGAGTGTGCACGAGTGAGTGGGTGCGAGTGTCTGTGAGTGTGTGCAAGTGAGTGTGTGCGAGTGTGTATGAGTGAGTGTGTGCGAGTGTGTGCGTGTGTGTGAGTTTGTGTGCGAGTGTGTGCGAGTGAGTGTGTGCGAATGTGTGCAAGTGTCTGCGAGTGTGTGTGTGCGAGTGTGTGCGAGTGTGTGCGTGCAAGTGTGTGCGAGTGTGTGAGTGTGTGTGCGAGTTTGTGTGCGTGTGTGTGCGAGTGTGTATGAGTGTATGTGCGAGTGTGTGCAAGTGTGTGCGAGTGAGTGTGTGTGAGTGTGTGCAAGTGTGTGCGAGTGTGTGTGTGCGATTGTGTATGAGTGTGTGTGAGTTTGTGCGAGTGTGTGCGTGCGAGTGCGTGCGAGTGAGTGCGAGTGTGTGCAAATGTGTGCGAGAGTGTGCAAGTGTGGGCGTGCGAGTGTGTGCTAGTGTGTGCGAGTGTGTGCGTGCGAGTGAGTGTGTGAGTGTGTGCGCGAGTGTGTGTTCGAGTGTGTGCACGTGTGTGCGAGTGTGTATGAGTGTGTATGAGTGTGTGCGAGTGTGTGTGAGTGTGTACGAGTGTGTGTAGGAGTGTGTGCGAGTGTGTGCAATTGTGTGTGTGAGTGTGTAGGACTGTATGTGCGAGTGTGTGCGATAGTGTGTGAGTGTGTGTGAGTGTGTGCAAGTGTGTGTGAGTGTGTGCAAGTGTGTGTGTGCAAGTGTGTGTGTGCAAGTGTGTGTGTGCGAGTGTGTGCGAGTGTTTGTGAGTGTGTGTGTGAGTGTGTTCGATTGTGTATGCGTGAGTGTCTGCGAGTCTGTGTGAGTGTGAGTGAGTGTGTGCGAGTGTGTGCGAGTGTGTGCGAGTGTGTGCGAGTGTGTGCGAGTGTGTGTGAGTGTGTGCGAGTGTGTGCGAGTTTGTGTGCGAGTGTGTGTGAGTGTGTGTGCGAGTGTGTGCGAGTGTGTGCGATTGTGTGTGTGAGTGTGTAGGACTGTATGTGCGAGTGTGAGCGAAAGTGTGTGCGAGTGTGTGCGAGTGTGTGTTTGCGAGTGTGTGCAAGTGTGTTCGAGTGAGTGTGTGCAAGTGAGTGTGTGCAAGTGAGTGTGCGAGTGTGTGTGTGTGTGCGAGTGTGTGCGATTGCGAGTGTGTGCGAGTGTGTGCGACTGTGTGTTTGCGAGTGTGTGCAAGTGTGTGAGAGTGAGTGTGTGCGAGTGTGTGTGTGAGTGTGTGCGAGTGTGTGTGCGAGTGTGCGCGAGTGTGTACGAGTGTGCGTGAGTGTGTGCGTGTGTGTGTGAGTGTGTGTGCGTGTGTGTGCGAGTGTGTGCGAGTGTGTATGAGTGTGTATGAGTGTGTGTGCGAGTGTGTGCAATTGTGAGCGAGTGAGTGTGTGCGAGTGAGTGTGTGCGTGCGAGTGAGTGTGTGTGAGTGTGAGTGTGTGCGTGCAAGTGTGTGCGTGCGAGTGTGTGAGTGTGTACGAGTGTGTGTGTGCGAGTGTGTGTGAGTGTGTGCGAGTGTGTGTGCGAGTGTGTGCCAGTGTGTGCCAGTGTGTGCGTATGAGTGCGTGCAAGTGAGTTCGAGTGTGTGCGAATGTGTGCGAGTGTGTGCGTGCGAGTGTGCGCAAGTGTGCGCGAGTGTGTGCGTGTG
The DNA here is from genome assembly GCF_046119375.1 of Phyllobates terribilis. Lineage (NCBI taxonomy): Eukaryota > Metazoa > Chordata > Amphibia > Anura > Dendrobatidae > Phyllobates > Phyllobates terribilis. Next base: position 23,413,065 of record NW_027362776.1, read on the forward strand.
AGTGTGTGCGAGTGTGTGCGTGCGAGTTTGTGCGAGTGTGCTCGAGTGAGTGGGTGCGAGTGTGTGCGAGTGTGTGTGAGTGTGTGCGAGTGAGTGTGTGCGAGTGTGTATGAGTGAGTGTGTGCGTGTGTGTGAGTTTGTGTGCGAGTGTGTGCGAGTGAGTGTGTGCGAATGTGTGCGAGTGTCTGCGAGTGTGTGTGCGTGCGAGTGTGTGCGTGTGAGCATGTGCGAGTGTGTGCGTGCAAATGTGTGCGAGTGTATGAGTGTGTGTGCGAGTTTGTGTGCATCTGAGTGTGTGCGAGTGTGTATGAGTGTATGTGTGTGTGTGTGAGTGTGTGCAAGTGTGTGCGAGTGTGTGTGAGAGTGTGCGAGTGAGTGAAAGTGTGTGTGCGATTGTGTATGGGTGTGTGCGAGTTTGTGCGAGTGTGTGAGTGTGTGCGTGCGAGTGCGTGCGAGTGCGAGTGAGTGTGAGTGTGTGCAAATGTGTGCGAGAGTGTGCAAGTGTGGGCGTGCGAGTGTGTGCTAGTGTGCGCGAGTGTGTGAGTGTGCGCGAGTGTATGCATGTGAGTGAGTGTGTGTGTGTGAGTGTGTGCGAGTGTTTGCGAGTGTGTGTGTGAGTGTGTAGGACTGTGTGTGCGAGTGTGTGCGAGTGTGTGTGTTCGAGTGTGTTCGAGTGTGTGCACGTGTGTGCGAGTGTGTGCGTGTGTGTATGAGTGTGTGTGCGAGTGTGTGCGAGTGTGTGTGCGAGTGTGTGCGAGTGTTTGTGAGTGTGTGCCAGTGTGTGCGTGCAAATGAATGCGAGTGTGCGCGAGTGTGCGTGTGTGTGCGAGTGTGTATGAGTGTGTGTGCGAGTGTGTGCAAGTGTGTGTGAGTGTGTGTGAGTGTGTGCGAGTGTGTTCGAGTGTGTGCAAGTGTGTGTGATTGTGTGTGAGTGTGTGTGCGAGTGTGCGAGTTTGTGTGCGAGTGTGTGTGCGAGTGTGTGTGTGAGTGTAGGACTGTATGTGCGAGTGTTTGCGAGTGTGTGCGAGTATGTTCGAGTGTGTGTGAGTGTGTGCGAGTGTGTGTGCGAGTGTGTGTGCGAGAGTGTGTGCGAGAGTGTGCGAGTGTGTGTGTGCGAGTGTGTTCGATTGTGTAAAAGTGAGTGTGTGTGAGTGAGTGTGTGCGAGTGTGTGTGCGAGTGTGTGCGAGTGTGTGTGCGAGTGTGTGTGTGAGTTTGTGCGATTGTGTGTGTGAGTGTGTAGGACAGTATGTGCGAGTGTGTATGAGTGTGTGTGCACGTGTGTGCGAGTGTGTGCGAGTGTGTGCGAGTGTGTGTTTGCGAAAGTGTGCAAGTGTGTGCGAGTGAGTGTGTGCGAGTGTGTGTGCGAGTGTGTGTGTTTGAGTGTGCGCGAGTGTGCGTGAGTGTGTGTTTGCGAGTGTGTGCATGTGTGCGTGAGTGTGTGCGAGTGTGTGCGTGCAAGTGTGTGTGCAAGTGTGTGCGTGCGAGTGCGTGCAAGTGTGTGTGTGCGAGTGTGTGCGAGTGTGTGTGTGTGCAAATGTGTGCGAGTGTGTGCGTGCAAGTGTATGCGAGTGTGTGAGTGTGTGTGCGAGTTTGTGCGAGAGTGTGCGAGCGATTGTGTATGAGTGTGTGCGAGTGCGTGCGAGTGAGTGCGAGTTTGTGCAAATGTGTGCGAGAGTGTGCAAGTGTGGGCGTGCGAGTGTGTGCTAGTGTGCGCGAGTGTGTGAGTTTGTGCGAGTGTGCGCGAGTGTGTGCGTGTGAGTGAGTGTGTGTGTGAGTGTGTGCGAGTGTTTGCGAGTGTGTGTGTGAGTGTGTAGGACTGTGTGTGCGAGTGTGTGAGAGTGTGTGTGCGAGTGCGTGTGTTCGAGTGTGTTCGAGTGTGTGCATGTGGGTGCGAGTGTGTGCGCGTGTGTATGAGTGTGTGCAAGTGTGTGCGAGTGTGTGTGCGAGTGTGTGCCAGTGTGTGCGTACGAGTGCATGCAAGTGAGTGCGAATGTGCGTGAGTGTGTGTGCGAGTGTGTGTGCGAGTGTGTGCCAGTGTGTGTGAGTGTGTGTGCGAGTGTGTGTTTGTGAGTGTGTTTGATTGTGTATGAGTGAGTGTGTGTGAGTGTGAGTGTGTGTGAGTGTGTGTGTGCGATTGTGTGTGTGAGTGTGTAGGACTGTATGTGCGAGTGTGTGCGAGTGTGTGCGAGTGTGTGCAAGTGTGTGCGAGTCTGTGCGAGTCTGTGTTTGCGAGTGTGTGCAAGTGTGTGCGAGTGAGTGTGAGCAAGTGTGTGTGTGTGAGTGTGTGAGTGTTTACGAGTGTGTGTGCGAGTGTGTGTTTGTGAGTGTGTGCGAGTGTGTGTGTGAGTGTGTGCTAGTGTGTGCGTGTGAGTGTGTGCAAGTGTGTGCAAGTGTGTACGAGTGTGTGCGAGTGTGTGTGTGCCAGTGTGTGCCAGTGTGTGCCAGTGTGTGCGTACGAGTACGTGCAAGTGAGTGCGAGTGTGTGCAAATGTGTGCGAGTTTGTGCGTGTGAGTGTGCACGAGTGTGCACGAGTGAGTGGGTGCGAGTGTGTGTGAGTGTGTGCAAGTGAGTGTGTGCGAGTGTGTATGAGTGAGTGTGTGCGTGTGTGTGAGTTTGTGTGCGAGTGTGTGCGAGTGAGTGTGTGCGAATGTGTGCGAGTGTCTGCGAGTGTGTGTGTGCGAGTGTGTGCGAGTGTGTGTGTGCGATTGTGTATGAGTGTGTGTGAGTTTGTGCGAGTGTGTGCATGCGAATGCGTGCGAGTGAGTGCGAGTGTGTGCAAATGTGTGCGAGAGTGTGCAAGTGTGGGCGTGCGAGTGTGTGCTAGTGTGTGCGAGTGTGTGCGTGCGAGTGAGTGTGTGAGTGTGTGTGAGTGTGTAGGACTGTGTGTGCGAGTGTGTGCGCGAGTGTGTGTTCGAGTGTGTGCGAGTGTGTGTGAGTGTGTATGAGTGTGTGTAGGAGTGTGTGCGAGTGTGTGCAATTGTGTGTGTGAGTGTGTAGGACTGTATGTGCGAGTGTGCGCGATTGTGTGTGAGTGTGTGTGAGTGTGTGCAAGTGTGTGAGTGTGTGTGAGTGTGTGCAAGTGTGTGTGTGCAAGTGTGTGTGTTCGAGTGTTTGTGAGTGTGTGAGTGTGTGTGCGAGTGTGTTCGATTGTGTATGAGTGAGTGTGTGCGAGTCTGTGTGAGTGTGAGTGAGTGTGAGTGAGTGTGTGTGAGTGTGTGCGAGTGTGTGTGCGAGTGTGTGTGCGAGTGTGTGTGCGAGTGTGTGTGCGAGTGTGTGCGAGTGTGTATGAGTGTGTGTGCGAGTGTGTGTTTGCGAGTGTGTGCAAGTGTGTGCGAGTGAGTGTGTGCAAGTGAGTGTGTGCGAGTGTGTGTGCGAGTGTGTGTGCGAGTGTGTGCGTGCGATTGCGAGTGTGTGCGAGTGTGTGCGACTGTGTGTTTGCGAGTGTGTGCAAGTGTGTGAGAGTGAGTGTGTGCGAGTGTGTGTGTGAGTGTGTGCGAGTGTGTGTGCGAGTGTGCGCGAGTGTGTGCGAGTGTGTGTGCGTGTGTGTGTGCGAGTGTGTGCGATTGTGTGTGTGAGTGTGTAGGACTGTATGTGCGAGTGTGTGTGAGTGTGTATGAGTGTGTGTGCAAGTGTGTGCGAGTGTGTGCGAGTGTGTGTTTGCGAAAGTGTGCAAGTGTGTGCGAGTGAGTGTGTGCGAGTGTGTGTGCGAGTGTGTGTGTGAGTGTGCCCGAGTGTGTAAGAGTGTGTGCGAGTGTGTGTTTGCGAGTGTGTGCATGTGTGTGCGAGTAAGTGTGTGTGCGAGTGTGTGCGTGCGAGTGCGTGTGAGTGTGTGCGTGCGAGTGTGTGCGAGTGTGCGAGTGTGTGTGTGCCAGTGTGTGCAAATGTGTGCGAGTGAGTGTGTGCGAGTGTGTGTGCGAGTGTGTGTGTGAGTGTGCGTGAGTGTGTAAGAGTGTGTGCGAGTGTGTGTTTGCGAGTGTGTGCATGTGTGTGCGAGTGTGTGCGAGTGTGTGCGTGCAAGTGTGTGTGCGAGTGTGTGCGTGCGAGTGCGTGTGAGTGTGTGCATGCGAGTGTGTGCGAGTGTGCGAGTGTGTGTGTGCCAGTGTGTGCAAATGTGTGCGAGTGAGTGTGTGCGAGTGTGTGCGTGCAAGTGTGTGCGAGTGTACTAAATATCAAGGACTCATTGGGCGAATCGCTCTGGAACTGAAATCGGAATGCTCACTGACATTTCCCCTATCTGAAAGTCTGATAAACGCCGGAAAGATGACTAAGTCCAACAAAAAAAAATTTTTCAACTTTTTTCAATTTTACCCCCGTGGGATATATATTCTACCCACACACATTTGGAACTCTCCTGGGGTACCCTCACACATATTATTCCCTCATTTAGTGGATATTTTCACAAAAAAGTGAAATTTTCAAAAATCCAAAATATTGGCTGAAAACGACTAAATATCAAGGACTCATTGGGCGGATCACTCTGGAACTGAAATCGGAATGCTCACTGACATTTGCCCTATTGAAAGTCTGATAAACGCCGGAAAAATGACTAAGTCCAAAAAAAAAATTTTTTTCAACTTTTTTCAATTTTACCGCCGTGGGATATATATTCTACCCACACACATTTGGAGCTCTCCCGGGTACCCTCACACATATTATTCCCTCATTTAGTGGATATTTTCACAAAAAAGTGAAATTTTCAAAAATCCAAAATATTGGCTGAAAACGACTAAATATCAATGACTCTTTGGGCAAATCACTCTGGAACTGAAATTGGAACGCTCACTGACATTTCCCCTATCTGAAAGTCTGATAAACGGCGGAAAGATGACTAAGTCCAATAAAAAAAATTTCAACTTTTTTCAATTTTACCCCCGTGGGATATATATTCTACCCACACACATTTGGAACTCTCCTGGGGTACCCTCACACATAGTATTCCCTCATCTAGTGGATATTTTCACAAAAAAGTGAAATTTTCAAAAATCCAAAATATTGGCTGAAAACGACTAAATATCAATGACTCTTTGGGCAAATCGCTCTGGAACTGAAATCGGAACGCTCACTGACATATCCCCTATCTGAAAGTATGATAAACGCCGGAAAGATGACTAAGTCCAAAAAAAATTTTTATCAACTTTTTTCCAATTTTACCCCCGTGGGATATATATTCTACCCACACACATTTGGAACTCTCCTGGGGTACCCTCACACATATTATTCCCTCATTTAGTGGATATTTTCACAAAAAAAGTGAAATTTTCAAAAATCCAAAATATTGGCTGAAAACGACAAAATATCAAGGACTCATTGGGCGAATTGCTCTGGAACTGAAATCAGAACGCTCACTGACATTTGCCCTATCTGAAAGTCTGATAAACGCCGGAAAAATGACTAAGTCCAAAAAAAAATTTTCTCAACTTTTTTCAATTTTACCCCAGTGGGATATATATTCTACCCACACACATTTGGAACTCTCCTGGGGTACCCTCACACATATTATTCCCTCATTTAGTGGATATTTTCACAAAAAAGTGAAATTTTCAAAAATCTAAAATATTGGCTGAAAATGACTAAATATCAAGGACTCATTGGGCGAATCGCTCTGGAACTGAAATCAGAACGCTCATTGACATTTGCCCTATCTGAAAGTCTGATAAACGCCGGAAAAATGACTAAGTCCAAAAAAATATTTTTTTCAACTTTTTTCAATTTTACCCCCGTGGGATATATATTCTACCCTCACACATTTGGAACTCTCCTGGGTTACCCTCACACATATTATTCCCTCATTTAGTGGATATTTTCACAAAAAAGTGAAATTTTCAAAAATCCAAAATATTGGCTGAAAACGACTAAATATCAAGGACTCATTGGGCGAATCGCTCTGGAACTGAAATCGGAATGCTCACTGACATTTGCCCTAACTGAAAGTCTGATAAACGCCGGGAAAACGACTAAGTCCAAAAAAAAATTTTTTTCAACTTTTTTCAATTTTACCCCCGTGGGATATATATTCTACCCTCACACATTTGGAACTCTCCTGGGGTACGCTCACACATATTATTCCCTCATTTAGTGGATATTTTCACAAAAAAGTGAAATTTTCAAAAATCCAAAATATTGGCTGAAAACGACTAAATATCAATGACTCTTTGGGCAAATCACTCTGGAACTGAAATTGGAACGCTCACTGACATTTCCCCTATCTGAAAGTCTGATAAACGGCGGAAAGATGACTAAGTCCAATAAAAAAAAAGTTCAATTTTTTTCAATTTTACCCCCGTGGGATATATATTCTACCCACACACATTTGGAACTCTCCTGGGGTACCCTCACACATATTATTCCCTCATTTAGTGGATATTTTCACAAAAAAAGTGAAATTTTCAAAAATCCAAAATATTGGCTGAAAACGACTAAATATCAAGGACTCATTCGGCGAAAGGCTCTGGAACTGAAATCAGAACGCTCACTGACATTTGCCCTATTTGAAAGTCTGATAAACGCCGGAAAAATGACTAAGTCCAAAAAAAAATTTTCTCAACTTTTTTCAATTTTACCCCAGTGGGATATATATTCTACCCACACACATTTGGAACTCTCCTGGGGTACCCTCACACATATTATTCCCTCATTTAGTGGATATTTTCACAAAAAAGTGAAATTTTCAAAAATCTAAAATATTGGCTGAAAATGACTAAATATCAAGGACTCATTGGGCGAATCGCTCTGGAACTGAAATCAGAACGCTCATTGACATTTGCCCTATCTGAAAGTCTGATAAACGCCGGAAAAATGACTAAGTCCAAAAAAATATTTTTTTCAACTTTTTTCAATTTTACCCCCGTGGGATATATATTCTACCCTCACACATTTGGAACTCTCCTGGGTTACCCTCACACATATTATTCCCTCATTTAGTGGATATTTTCACAAAAAAGTGAAATTTTCAAAAATCCAAAATATTGGCTGAAAACGACTAAATATCAAGGACTCATTGGGCGAATCGCTCTGGAACTGAAATCGGAATGCTCACTGACATTTGCCCTAACTGAAAGTCTGATAAACGCCGGGAAAACGACTAAGTCCAAAAAAAAATTTTTTTCAACTTTTTTCAATTTTACCCCCGTGGGATATATATTCTACCCTCACACATTTGGAACTCTCCTGGGGTACGCTCACACATATTATTCCCTCATTTAGTGGATATTTTCACAAAAAAGTGAAATTTTCAAAAATCCAAAATATTGGCTGAAAACGACTAAATATCAATGACTCTTTGGGCAAATCACTCTGGAACTGAAATTGGAACGCTCACTGACATTTCCCCTATCTGAAAGTCTGATAAACGGCGGAAAGATGACTAAGTCCAATAAAAAAAAAGTTCAATTTTTTTCAATTTTACCCCCGTGGGATATATATTCTACCCACACACATTTGGAACTCTCCTGGGGTACCCTCACACATATTATTCCCTCATTTAGTGGATATTTTCACAAAAAAAGTGAAATTTTCAAAAATCCAAAATATTGGCTGAAAACGACTAAATATCAAGGACTCATTCGGCGAAAGGCTCTGGAACTGAAATCAGAACGCTCACTGACATTTGCCCTATTTGAAAGTCTGATAAACGCCGGAAAAATGACTAAGTCCAAAAAAAAATTTTCTCAACTTTTTTCAATTTTACCCCAGTGGGATATATATTCTACCCACACACATTTGGAACTCTCCTGGTGTACCCTCCCTCACACATAATATTCCCTCATTTAGTGGATATTTTCACAAAAAAGTGAAATTTTCAAAAATCCAAAATATTGGCTGAAAACGACTAAATATCAAGGACTCATTGGGCGAATCACTCTGGAACTGAAATCGGAATGCTCACTGACATTTGCCCTATCTGAAAGTCTGATAAACGCCAGAAAAATGACTAAGTCCAAAAAAATTTTTTTTCAACTTTTTTCAATTTTACCCCCGTGGGATATATATTCTACCCACACACATTTGGAACTCTCCTGGGGTACCCTCACACATATTATTCCCTCATTTTGTGGATATTTTCACACAAAAGTGAAATTTTCAAAAATCCAAAATATTGGCTGAAAACGACTAAATATCAAGGACTCATTGGGCGAATCGCTCTGGAACTGAAATCGGAACGCTCACTGACATTTGCCCTAACTGAAAGTCTGATAAACGACGGAAAAATGACTAAGTCCAACAAAAAAATGTTTTAAACTTTTTTCAATTTTACCCCCGTGGGATATATATTCTACCCACACACATTTGGAACTCTCCTGGGGTACCCTCACACATAGTATTCCCTCATCTAGTGGATATTTTCACAAAAAAGTGAAATTTTCAAAAATCCAAAATATTGGCTGAAAACGACTAAATATCAATGACTCTTTGGGCAAATCGCTCGGGAACTGAAATCGGAACGCTCACTGACATTTGCCCTAACTGAAAGTCTGATAAACGACGGAAAAATGACTAAGTCCAACAAAAAAATGTTCTCAACTTTTTTCAATTTTACCCCATTGGGATATATATTCTACCCACACACATTTGGAACTCTCCTGGGGTACCCTCACACATATTATTCCCTCATTTAGTGGATATTTTCACAAAAAAGTGAAAATTTCAAAAATCCAAAATATTGGCTGAAAACGACTAAATATCAAGGACTCATTGGGTGAATCGCTCTGGAACTGAAATCGGAACGCTCACTGACATTTGCCCTATCTGAAAGTCTGATAAACGACGGAAAAATGACTAAGTCCCAAAAAAAATTTTCTCAACTTTTTTCAATTCTACCCCATTGGGATATATATTCTACCTACACACATTTGGAACTCTCCTGGGGTACCCTCACATATATTATTCCCTCATTTAGTGGATATTTTCACAAAAAAGTGAAATTTTCAAAAATCCAAAATATTGGCTGAAAACGACTAAATATCAATGACTCTTTGGGCAAATCGCTCGGTAACTGAAATCGGAATGCTCACTGACATTTGCCCTAACTGAAAGTCTGATAAACGGCGGAAAGATGACTAAGTCCAATAAAAAAAAAATTCAACTTTTTTCAATTTTACCCCCGTGGGATATATATTCTACCCACACACATTTGGAACTCTCCTGGGGTACCCTCACACATAGTATTCCCTCATCTAGTGGATATTTTCACAAAAAAGTGAAATTTTCAAAAATCCAAAATATTGGCTGAAAACGACTAAATATCAATGACTCTTTGGGCAAATCGCTCGGGAACTGAAATCGGAACGCTCACTGACATTTGCCCTAACTGAAAGTCTGATAAACGACGGAAAAATGACTAAGTCCAACAAAAAAATGTTCTCAACTTTTTTCAATTTTACCCCATTGGGATATATATTCTACCCACACACATTTGGAACTCTCCTGGGGTACCCTCACACATATTATTCCCTCATTTAGTGGATATTTTCACAAAAAAGTGAAAATTTCAAAAATCCAAAATATTGGCTGAAAACGACTAAATATCAAGGACTCATTGGGTGAATCGCTCTGGAACTGAAATCGGAACGCTCACTGACATTTGCCCTATCTGAAAGTCTGATAAACGACGGAAAAATGACTAAGTCCCAAAAAAAATTTTCTCAACTTTTTTCAATTCTACCCCATTGGGATATATATTCTACCTACACACATTTGGAACTCTCCTGGGGTACCCTCACATATATTATTCCCTCATTTAGTGGATATTTTCACAAAAAAGTGAAATTTTCAAAAATCCAAAATATTGGCTGAAAACGACTAAATATCAATGACTCTTTGGGCAAATCGCTCGGGAACTGAAATCGGAATGCTCACTGACATTTGCCCTAACTGAAAGTCTGATAAACGCCGGAAAAACGACTAAGTCCAAAAAAAAATTTTTTTCAACTTTTTTCAATTTTACCCCCTTGGGATATATATTCTACCCACACACATTTGGAACTCTCCTGGGGTACCCTCACACATATTATTCCCTCATTTAGTGGATATTTTCACAAAAAAGTGAAATTTTCAAAAATCCAAAATATTGGCTGAAAACGACTAAATATCAATGACTCTTTGGGCAAATCACTCTGGAACTGAAATTGGAACGCTCACTGACATTTCCCCTATCTGAAAGTCTGATAAACGGCGGAAAGATGACTAAGTCCAATAAAAAAAAAATTCAACTTTTTTCAATTTTACCCCCGTGGGATATATATTCTACCCACACACATTTGGAACTCTCCTGGGGTACCCTCACACATATTATTCCCTCATTTAGTGGATATTTTCACAAAAAAAGTGAAATTTTCAAAAATCCAAAATATTGGCTGAAAACGTCTAAATATCAAGGACTCATTCGGCGAAAGGCTCTGGAACTGAAATCAGAACGCTCACTGACATTTGCCCTATTTGAAAGTCTGATAAACGCCGGAAAAATGACTAAGTCCAAAAAAAATTTTTCTCAACTTTTTTCAATTTTACCCCAGTGGGATATATATTCTACCCACACACATTTGGAACTCTCCTGGGGTACCCTCCCTCACACATAATATTCCCTCATTTAGTGGATATTTTCACAAAAAAGTGAAATTTTCAAAAATCCAAAATATTGGCTGAAAACGACTAAATATCAAGGACTCATTGGGCGAATCACTCTGGAACTGAAATCGGAATGCTCACTGACATTTGCCCTATCTGAAAGTCTGATAAACGCCAGAAAAAGGAATAAGTCCAAAAAAATATTTTTTTCAACTTTTTTAAATTTTACCCCCGTGGGATATATATTCTACCCACACACATTTGGAACTCTCCTGGGGTACCCTCACACATATTATTCCCTCATTTAGTGGATATTTTCACAAAAAAGTGAAATTTTCAAAAATCCAAAATAATGGCTGAAAACGACAAAATATCAAGGACTCATTGGGCGAATTGCTCTGGAACTGAAATCAGAATGCTCACAGACATTTGCCCTATCTGAAAGTCTGATAAACGACGGAAAAATGACTAAGTCCAAAAAAAAATTTTTTTCAACTTTTTTCAATTTTACCCCCCGTGGGATATATATTCTAACCACACACATTTGGAACTCTCCTGGGGTACCTCACACACATTATTCCCTCATTTAGTGGATATTTTCACAAAAAAGTGACATTTTTAAAAATCCAAAATATTGGCTGAAAACGACTAAATATCAATGACTCTTTGGGCAAATCACTCTGGAACTGAAATTGGAACGCTCACTGACATTTCCCCTATCTGAAAGTCTGATAAACGGCGGAAAGATGACTAAGTCCAATAAAAAAAAAATTCAACTTTTTTCAATTTTACCCCCGTGGGATATATATTCTACCCACACACATTTGGAACTCTCCTGGGGTACCCTCACACATATTATTCCCTCATTTAGTGGATATTTTCACAAAAAAGGTAAATTTTCAAAAATCCAAAATATTGGCTTAAAACGACTAAATATCAAGGACGCATTGGGCGAATCACTCTGGAACTGAAATCGGAATGCTCACTGACATTTGCCCTATTGAAAGTCTGATAAACGCCGGAAAGATGACTAAGTCCAACAAAAAAAAAATTTTCAACTTTTTTCAATTTTACCCCCGTGGGATATATATTCTACCCACACACATTTGGAAGTCTCCTGGGGTACCCTCACACATATTATTCACTCATTTAGTGGATATTTTCACAAAAGTGAAATTTTCAAAAATCCAAAATATTAGCTGAAAACGACTAAATATCAAGGACTCGTTGGGCGAATCACTCTGGAACTGAAATCGGAATGCTCACTGACATTTGCCCTATTGAAAGTCTGATAAACGCCGGAAAGATGACTAAGTCCAACAAAAAAAAAATTTTCAACTTTTTTCAATTTTACCCCATTGGGATATATATTCTACCCACACACATTTGGAACTCTCCTGGGGTACCCTCATACATATTATTCCCTCATTTAGTGGATATTTTCACAAAAAAGTGAAATTTTCAAAAATCCAAAATATTGGCTGAAAACGACTAAATATCAAGGACTCATAGGGCGAATCGCTCTGGAACTGAAATCGGAACGCTCACTGACATTTGCCCTATCTGAAAGTCTGATAAACGCTGGAAACATGACTAAGTCCAAAAAAAATTTTTTTCAACTTTTTTCAATTTTACCCCCGTGGGATATATATTCTACCCACACACATTTGGAACTCTCCTGGGGTACCCTCACACATAGTATTCCCTCATCTAGTGGATATTTTCACAAAAAAGTGAAATTTTCAAAAATCCAAAATATTGGCTGAAAACGACTAAATATCAAGGACTCATTGGGCGAATCGCTCTGGAACTGAAATCGGAACGCTCACTAACATTTGCCCTATCTGAAAGTCTGATAAACGACGGAAAAATGACTAAGTCCAAAAAAAAATTTTTTTCAACTTTTTTCAATTTTACCCCCCGTGGGATATATATTCTACCCACACACATTTGGAACTCTCCTGGGGTACCCTCACACACATTATTCCCTCATTTACTGGATATTTTCACAAAAAAGTGACATTTTTAAAAATCCAAAATATTGGCTGAAAACGACAAAATATCAAGGACTCATTGGGCGAATCGCTCTGGAACTGAAATCAGAACGCTCACTGACATTTGCCCTAACTGAAAGTCTGATAAACGACGGAAAAATGACTAAGTCCAACAAAAAAATGTTTTCAACTTTTTTCAATTTTACCCCCGTGGGATATATATTCTACCCACACACATTTGGAACTCTCCTGGGGTACCCTCACACATATTATTCCCTCATTTTGTGGATATTTTCACACAAAAGTGAAATTTTCAAAAATCCAAAATATTAGCTGAAAACGACTAAATATCAAGGACTCATTGGGCGAATCACTCTGGAACTGAAATCGGAATGCTCACTGACATTTGCCCTATTGAAAGTCTGATAAACGCCGGAAAGATGACTAAGTCCAACAAAAAAAAAATTTTCAACTTTTTTCAATTTTACCCCCGTGGGATATATATTCTACCCACACACATTTGGAACTCCCCTGGGGTACCCTCACACATATTATTCACTCATTTAGTGGATATTTTCACAAAAGTGAAATTTTCAAAAATCCAAAATATTGGCTGAAAACGACTAAATATCAAGGACTCATTGGGCGAATCGCTCTGGAACTGAAATCAGAACGCTCACTGACATTTGCCTTATCTGAAAGTCTGATAAACGACGGAAAAATGACTAAGTCCCCAAAAAAATTTTTTTCAACTTTTTTCAATTTTACCCCCGTGGGATATATATTCTACCCACACACATTTGGAACTCTCCTGGGGTACCCTCACACATAGTATTCCCTCATCTAGTGGATATTTTCACAAAAAAGTGAAATTTTCAAAAATCCAAAATATTGGCTGAAAACGACTAAATATCAATGACTCTTTGGGCAAATCGCTCTGGAACTGAAATCGGAACGCTCACTGACATTTCCCCTATCTGAAAGTATGATAAACGCTGGAAAGATGACTAAGTCCAAAAAAAATTTTTATCAACTTTTTTCCAATTTTACCCCCGTGGGATATATATTCTACCCACACACATTTGGAACTCTCCTGGGGTACCCTCACACATATTATTCCCTCATTTAGTGGATATTTTCACAAAAAAAGTGAAATTTTCAAAAATCCAAAATATTGGCTGAAAACGACAAAATATCAAGGACTCATTGGGCGAATTGCTCTGGAACTGAAATCAGAACGCTCACTGACATTTGCCCTATCTGAAAGTCTGATAAACGCCGGAAAAATGACTAAGTCCAAAAAAAATTTTTCTCAACTTTTTTCAATTTTACCCCAGTGGGATATATATTCTACCCACACACATTTGGAACTCTCCTGGGGTACCCTCACACATATTATTCCCTCATTTTGTGGATATTTTCACAAAAAAGTGAAATTTTCAAAAATCTAAAATATTGGCTGAAAATGACTAAATATCAAGGACTCATTGGGCGAATCGCTCTGGAACTGAAATCAGAACGCTCATTGACATTTGCCCTCTCTGAAAGTCTGATAAACGCCGGAAAAATGACTAAGTCCAAAAAAATATTTTTTTCAACTTTTTTCAATTTTACCCCCGTGGGATATATATTCTACCCTCACACATTTGGAACTCTCCTGGGGTACCCTCACACATATTATTCCCTCATTTAGTGGATATTTTCACAAAAAAGTGAAATTTTCAAAAATCCAAAATATTGGCTGAAAACGACTAAATATCAAGGACTCATTGGGCGAATCGCTCTGGAACTGAAATCGGAATGCTCACTGACATTTGCCCTAACTGAAAGTCTGATAAACGCCGGAAAAACGACTAAGTCCAAAAAAAAATTTTTTTCAACTTTTTTCAATTTTACCCCCGTGGGATATATATTCTACCCTCACACATTTGGAACTCTCCTGGGGTACCCTCACACATATTATTCCCTCATTTAGTGGATATTTTCACAAAAAAGTGAAATTTTCAAAAATCCAAAATATTGGCTGAAAACGACTAAATATCAATGACTCTTTGGGCAAATCACTCTGGAACTGAAATTGGAACGCTCACTGACATTTCCCCTATCTGAAAGTCTGATAAACGGCGGAAAGATGACTAAGTCCAATAAAAAAAAATTCAACTTTTTTCAATGTTACCCCCGTGGGATATATATTCTACCCACACACATTTGGAACTCTCCTGGGGTACCCTCACACATATTATTCCCTCATCTAGTGGATATTTTCACAAAAAAGTGAAATTTTCAAAAATCCAAAATATTGGCTGAAAATGACTAAATATCAATGACTCATTGGGCGAATCGCTCTGGAACTGAAATCGGAACGCTCACTAACATTTGCCCTATCTGAAAGTCTGATAAACGACGGAAAAATGACTAAGTCCAAAAAAAAAATTTTTTCAACTTTTTTCAATTTTACCCCCGTGGGATATATATTCTACCCACACACATTTGGAACTCTCCTGGGGTACCCTCACACATATTATTCCCTCATTTTGTGGATATTTTCACACAAAAGTGAAATTTTCAAAAATCCAAAATATTGGCTGAAAACGACTAAATATCAAGGACTTATTGGGCGAATCGCTCTGGAACTGAAATCGGAACGCTCACTGACATTTGACCTAACTGAAAGTCTGATAAACGACGGAAAAATGACTAAGTCCAACAAAAAAATGTTTTCACCTTTTTTCAATTTTACCCCCGTGGGATATATATTCTACCCACACACATTTGGAACTCTCCTGGGGTACCCTCACACATAGTATTCCCTCATCTAGTGGATATTTTCACAAAAAAGTGAAATTTTCAAAAATCCAAAATATTGGCTGAAAACGACTAAATATCAATGACTCTATGGGCAAATCGCTCTGGAACTGAAATCGGAACGCTCACTGACATTTGCCCTATCTGAAAGTCTGATAAACGACGGAAAAATGACTAAGTCCCAAAAAAAATTTTCTCAACTTTTTTCAATTCTACCCCATTGGGATATATATTCTACCTACACACATTTGGAACTCTCCTGTGGTACCCTCACACATATTATTCCCTCATTTAGTGGATATTTTCACAAAAAAGTGAAATTTTCAAAAATCCAAAATATTGGCTGAAAACTACTAAATATCAAGGACTCATTGGGCGAATCGCTCTGGAACTGAAATCGGAATGCTCACTGACATTTGCCCTAACTGAAAGTCTGATAAACGCCGGAAAAACGACTAAGTCCAAAAAAAAATTTTTTTCAACTTTTTTCAATTTTACCCCCGTGGGATATATATTCTACCCACACACATTTGGAACTCTCCTGGGGTACCCTCACACATATTATTCCCTCATTTAGTGGATATTTTCACAAAAAAGTGAAATTTTCAAAAATCCAAAATATTGGCTGAAAACGACTAAATATCAATGACTCTTTGGGCAAATCACTCTGGAACTGAAATTGGAACGCTCACTGACATTTCCCCTCTCTGAAAGTCTGATAAACGGCGGAAAGATGACTAAGTCCAATAAAAAAAAATTCAACTTTTTTCAATTTTACCCCCGTGGGATATATATTCTACCCACACACATTTGGAACTCTCCTGGGGTACCCTCACACATATTATTCCCTCATTTAGTGGATATTTTCACAAAAAAAGTGAAATTTTCAAAAATCCAAAATATTGGCTGAAAACGTCTAAATATCAAGGACTCATTCGGCGAAAGGCTCTGGAACTGAAATCAGAACGCTCACTGACATTTGCCCTATTTGAAAGTCTGATAAACGCGGGAAAAATGACTAAGTCCAAAAAAAATTTTTCTCAACTTTTTTCAATTTTACCCCAGTGGGATATATATTCTACCCACACACATTTGGAACTCTCCTGGGGTACCCTCCCTCACACATAATATTCCCTCATTTAGTGGATATTTTCACAAAAAAGTGAAATTTTCAAAAATCCAAAATATTGGCTGAAAACGACTAAATATCAAGGACTCATTGGGCGAATCACTCTGGAACTGAAATCGGAATGCTCACTGACATTTGCCCTATCTGAAAGTCTGATAAACGCCAGAAAAAGGAATAAGTCCAAAAAAATATTTTTTTCAACTTTTTTAAATTTTACCCCCGTGGGATATATATTCTACCCACACACATTTGGAACTCTCCTGGGGTACCCTCACACATATTATTCCTTCATTTAGTGGATATTTTCACAAAAAAGTGAAATTTTCAAAAATCCAAAATAATGGCTGAAAACGACAAAATATCAAGGACTCATTGGGCGAATTGCTCTGGAACTGAAATCAGAACGCTCACTGACATTTGCCCTATCTGAAAGTCTGATAAACGACGGAAAAATGACTAAGTCCAAAAAAAAATTTTTTTCAACTTTTTTCAATTTTACCCCCCGTGGGATATATATTCTACCCACACACATTTGGAACTCTCCTGGGGTACCTCACACACATTATTCCCTCATTTAGTGGATATTTTCACAAAAAAGTGACATTTTTAAAAATCCAAAATATTGGCTGAAAACGACTAAATATCAATGACTCTTTGGGCAAATCACTCTGGAACTGAAATTGGAACGCTCACTGACATTTCCCCTATCTGAAAGTCTGATAAACGGCGGAAAGATGACTAAGTCCAATAAAAAAAAATTTCAACTTTTTTCAATTTTACCCCCGTGGGATATATATTCTACCCACACACATTTGGAACTCTCCTGGGGTACCCTCACACATATTATTCCCTCATTTAGTGGATATTTTCACAAAAAAGTTAAATTTTCAAAAATCCAAAATATTGGCTGAAAACGACTAAATATCAAGGACTCATTGGGCGAATCACTCTGGAACTGAAATCGGAATGCTCACTGACATTTGCCCTATTGAAAGTCTGATAAACGCCGGAAAGATGACTAAGTCCAACAAAAAAAAAATTTTCAACTTTTTTCAATTTTACCCCCGTGGGATATATATTCTACCCACACACATTTGGAACTCTCCTGGGGTACCCTCACACATTTTATTCACTCATTTAGTGGATATTTTCACAAAAGTGAAATTTTCAAAAATCCAAAATATTAGCTGAAAACGACTAAATATCAAGGACTCATTGGGCGAATCACTCTGGAACTGAAATCGGAATGCTCACTGACATTTGCCCTATCTGAAAGTCTGATAAATGACGGAAAAATGACTAAGTCCAAAAAAAAATTTTTTTCAACTTTTTTTAATTTTACCCCCCGTGGGATATATATTCTACCCACACACATTTGGAACTCTCCTGGGGTACCCTCACACATATTATTCCCTCATTTTGTGGATATTTTCACACAAAAGTGAAATTTTCAAAAATCCAAAATATTAGCTGAAAACGACTAAATATCAAGGACTCATTGGGCGAATCACTCTGGAACTGAAATAGGAACGCTCACTGACATTTGCCCTAACTGAAAGTCTGATAAACGCCGGAAAAACGACTAAGTCCAAAAAAATATTTTTTTCAACTTTTTTAAATTTTACCCCCGTGGGATATATATTCTACCCACACACATTTGGAACTCTCCTGAGGTACTCTCACACATAGTATTCCCTCATCTAGTGGATATTTTCACAAAAAAGTGAAATTTTCAAAAATCCAAAATATTGGCTGAAAACGAATAAATATCAAGGACTCATTGGGCGAATCGCTCTGGAACTGAAATCAGAACGCTCATTGACATTTGCCCTATCTGAAAGTCTGATAAACGCCGGAAAAATGACTAAGTCCATAAAAAAAATTTCTCAACTTTTTTCAATTTTACCCCAGTGGGATATATATTCTACCCACACACATTTGGAACTCTCCTGGGGTACCCTCACACATATTATTCCCTCATCTAGTGGATATTTTCACAAAAAAGTGAAATTTTCAAAAATCCAAAATATTGGCTGAAAACGACTAAATATCAAGGACTCATTGGGCGAATCGCTCTGGAACTGAAATCGGAACGCTCACTAACATTTGCCCTATCTGAAAGTCTGATAAACGCCGGAAAAATGACTAAGTCCAAAAAAAATTTTTTTTCAACTTTTTTCAATTTTACCCCCGTGGGATATATATTCTACCGACACACATTTGGAACTCTCCTGGGGTACCCTCACACATATTATTCCCTCATTTAGTGGATATTTTCACACAAATGTGAAATTTTCAAAAATCCAAAATATTGGCTGAAAACAACTAAATATCAAGGACTCATTGGGCGAATCGCTCTAGAACTGAAATCGGAACGCTCACTGACATTTCCCCATCTGAAAGTCTGATAAACGCCGGAAAGATGACTAAGTCCAACAAAAAAAAAATTTTCAACTTTTTTCAATTTCACCCCCGTGGGATATATATTCTACCCACACACATTTGGAACTCTCCTGGGGTACCCTCACACATATTATTCCCTCATTTAGTGGATATTTTCACACAAATGTGAAATTTTCAAAAATCCAAAATATTGGCTGAAAACGACTAAATATCAAGGACTCATTGGGCGAATCGCTCTAGAACTGAAATCGGAACGCTCACTGACATTTCCCCATCTGAAAGTCTGATAAACGCCGGAAAGATGACTAAGTCCAACAAAAAAAAAATTTTCAACTTTTTTCAATTTTACCCCCGTGGGATATATATTCTACCCACACACATTTGGAACTCTCCTGGGGTACCCTCACACATATTATTCACTCATTTAGTGGATATTTTCACAAAAGTGAAATTTTCAAAAATCCAAAATATTGGCTCAAAACGACAAAATATCAAGGACTCATTGGGCGAATCGCTCTGGAACTGAAATCGGAACGCTCACTAACATTTGCCCTATCTGAAAGTCTGATAAACGCCGGAAAAATGACTAAGTCCAAAAAAAATTTTTTTTCAACTTTTTTCAATTTTACCCCCCGTGGGATATATGTTCTACCCACACACATTTGGAACTCTCCTGGGGTACCCTCACACACATTATTCCCTCATTTATTGGATATTTTCACAAAAAAAGTGAAATTTTCAAAAATCCAAAATATTGGCTAAAAACGACAAAATATCAAGGACTCATTGGGCGAATCGCTCTGGAACTGAAATCGGAACGCTCACTAACATTTGCCCTAACTGAAAGTCTGATAAACGGCGGAAAGATGACTAAGTCCAATAAAAAAAAATTTTCAACTTTTTTCAATTTTACCCCTTTGGGATGTATATTCTACCCACACACATTTGGAACTCTCCTGGGGTACCCTCACACATATTATTCCCTCATGTAGTGGATATTTTCACAAAAAAGTGAAATTTTCAAAAATCAAAAATATTGGCTGAAAACGACTAAATATCAATGACTCTTTGGGCAAATCACTCTGGAACTGAAATTGGAACGCTCACTGACATTTCCCCTATCTGAAAGTCTGATAAACGGCGGAAAGATGACTAAGTCCAAAAAAAATTTTTTTCAACTTTTTTCAATTTTACCCCCGTGGTATATATATTCTACCCACACACATTTGGAACTCTCCTGGGGTACCCTCACACATGTTAATCCCTCATTTAGTGGATATTTTCACAAAAAAGTGAAATTTTCAAAAATCCAAAATATTGGCTGAAAACGACTACATATCAAGGACTTATAGGGCGAATCGCTCTGGAACTGAAATCGGAACGCTCACTGACATTTGCCCTATCTGAAAGTCTGATAAACGCCGGAAAAATGACTAAGTCCAAAAAAGAATGTTCTCAACTTTTTTCAATTTTACCCCCATGGGATATATATTCTACCCACACACATTTGGAACTCTCCTGGGGTACCCTCACACATATTATTCCCTCATTTAGAGGATATTTTCACAAAAAAGTGAAATTTTCAAAAATCCAAAATATTGGTGGAAAACGACTAAATATCACGGACTCATTGGGCGAATCGCTCTGGAACTGAAATCAGAACGCTCATTGACATTTGCCCTATCTGAAAGTCTGATAAACGCCGGAAAAATGACTAAGTCCAAAAAAAAATTTTTCAACTTTTTTCAATTTTACCCCAGTGGGATATATATTCTACCCACACACATTTGGAACTCTCCTGGGGTACCCTCACACATATTATTCCCTCATCTAGTGGATATTTTCACAAAAAAGTGAAATTTTCAAAAATCCAAAATATTGGCTGAAAACGACTAAATATCAAGGACTCATTGGGCGAATCGCTCTGGAACTGAAATCGGAACGCTCACTAACATTTGCCCTATCTGAAAGTCTGATAAACGCCGGAAAAATGACTAAGTCCAAAAAAAATTTTTTTTCAACTTTTTTCAATTTTACCCCCCGTGGGATATATATTCTACCCACACACATTTGGAACTCTCCTGGGGTACCCTCACACACATTATTCCCTCATTTAGTGGATATTTTCACAAAAAAGTAAAATTTTCAAAAATCCAAAATATTGGCTGAAAACGACAAAATATCAAGTACTCATTGGGCGAATCGCTCTGGAACTGAAATCAGAACGCTCACTGACATTTGCCCTATCTGAAAGTCTGATAAACGCCGGAAAAATGACTAAGTCCAAAAAAATTTTTTTTTCAACTTTTTTCAATTTTACCCCCCGTGGGATATATATTCTACCCACACACATTTGGAACTCTCCTGGGGTACCCTCACACACATTATTCCCTCATTTAGTGGATATTTTCACAAAAAAAGTAAAATTTTCAAAAATCCAAAATATTGGCTGAAAACGACAAAATATCAAGTACTCATTGGGCGAATCGCTCTGGAACTGAAATCAGAACGCTCACTGACATTTGCCCTATCTGAAAGTCTGATAAACGCCGGAAAAATGACTAAGTCCAAAAAAATTTTTTTTTCAACTTTTTTCAATTTTACCCCCGTGGGATATATATTCTACCCACACACATTTGGAACTCTCCTGGGGTACCCTCACACATATTATTCCCTCATTTAGTGGATATTTTCACACAAATGTGAAATTTTCAAAAATCCAAAATATTGGCTGAAAACAACTAAATATCAAGGACTCATTGGGCGAATCGCTCTAGAACTGAAATCGGAATGCTCACTGACATTTCCCCATCTGAAAGTCTGATAAACGCCGGAAAGATGACTAAGTCCAACAAAAAAAAAATTTTCAACTTTTTTCAATTTCACCCCCGTGGGATATATATTCTACCCACACACATTTGGAACTCTCCTGGGGTACCCTCACACATATTATTCACTCATTTAGTGGATATTTTCACAAAAGTGAAATTTTCAAAAATCCAAAATATTGGCTCAAAACGACAAAATATCAAGGACTCATTGGGCGAATCGCTCTGGAACTGAAATCGGAACGCTCACTAACATTTGCCCTATCTGAAAGTCTGATAAACGCTGGAAAAATGACTAAGTCCAAAAAAAATTTTTTTTCAACTTTTTTCAATTTTACCCCCCGTGGGATATATGTTCTACCCACACACATTTGGAACTCTCCTGGGGTACCCTCACACACATTATTCCCTCATTTATTGGATATTTTCACAAAAAAAGTGAAATTTTCAAAAATCCAAAATATTGGCTCAAAACGACAAAATATCAAGGACTCATTGGGCGAATCGCTCTGGAACTGAAATCGGAACGCTCACTAACATTTGCCCTATCTGAAAGTCTGATAAACGCCGGAAAAATGACTAAGTCCCAAAAAAAAATTTTTTCAACTTTTTTCAATTTTACCCCCCGTGGGATATATATTCTACCCACAAACATTTGGAACTCTCCTGGGGTACCCTCACACACATTATTCCCTCATTTAGTGGATATTTTCACACAAATGTGAAATTTTCAAAAATCCAAAATATTGGCTGAAAACGACTAAATATCAATGACTCTTTGGGCAAGTCACTCTGGAACTGAAATTGGAACGCTCACTGACATTTCCCCTATCTGAAAGTCTGATAAACGGCGGAAAGATGACTAAGTCCAAAAAAAATTTTTTTCAACTTTTTTCAATTTTACCCCCGTGGTATATATATTCTACCCACACACATTTGGAACTCTCCTGGGGTACCCTCACACATGTTAATCCCTCATTTAGTGGATATTTTCACAAAAAAGTGAAATTTTCAAAAATCCAAAATATTGGCTGAAAACGACTACATATCAAGGACTTATAGGGTGAATCGCTCTGGAACTGAAATCGGAACGCTCACTGACATTTGCCCTATCTGAAAGTCTGATAAACGCTGGAAAAATGACTAAGTCCAAAAAAAAATTTTTCAACTTTTTTCAATTTTACCCCAGTGGGATATATATTCTACCCACACACATTTGGAACTCTCCAGGGGTACCCTCACACATATTATTCCCTCATCTAGTGGATATTTTCACAAAAAAGTGAAATTTTCAAAAATCCAAAATATTGGCTGAAAACGACTAAATATCAAGGACTCATTGGGCGAATCGCTCTGGAACTGAAATCGGAACGCTCACTAACATTTGCCCTATCTGAAAGTCTGATAAACGCCGGAAAAATGACTAAGTCCAAAAAAAATTTTTTTTCAACTTTTTTCAATTTTACCCCCCGTGGGATATATATTCTACCCACACACATTTGGAACTCTCCTGGGGTACCCTCACACACATTATTCCCTCATTTAGTGGATATTTTCACAAAAAAGTAAAATTTTCAAAAATCCAAAATATTGGCTGAAAACGACAAAATATCAAGTACTCATTGGGCGAATCGCTCTGGAACTGAAATCAGAACGCTCACTGACATTTGCCCTATCTGAAAGTCTGATAAACGCCGGAAAAATGACTAAGTCCAAAAAAATTTTTTTTTCAACTTTTTTCAATTTTACCCCCCGTGGGATATATATTCTACCCACACACATTTGGAACTCTCCTGGGGTACCCTCACACACATTATTCCCTCATTTAGTGGATATTTTCACAAAAAAAGTAAAATTTTCAAAAATCCAAAATATTGGCTGAAAACGACAAAATATCAAGTACTCATTGGGCGAATCGCTCTGGAACTGAAATCAGAACGCTCACTGACATTTGCCCTATCTGAAAGTCTGATAAACGCCGGAAAAATGACTAAGTCCAAAAAAATTTTTTTTTCAACTTTTTTCAATTTTACCCCCGTGGGATATATATTCTACCCACACACATTTGGAACTCTCCTGGGGTACCCTCACACATATTATTCCCTCATTTAGTGGATATTTTCACACAAATGTGAAATTTTCAAAAATCCAAAATATTGGCTGAAAACAACTAAATATCAAGGACTCATTGGGCGAATCGCTCTAGAACTGAAATCGGAATGCTCACTGACATTTCCCCATCTGAAAGTCTGATAAACGCCGGAAAGATGACTAAGTCCAACAAAAAAAAAATTTTCAACTTTTTTCAATTTCACCCCCGTGGGATATATATTCTACCCACACACATTTGGAACTCTCCTGGGGTACCCTCACACATATTATTCACTCATTTAGTGGATATTTTCACAAAAGTGAAATTTTCAAAAATCCAAAATATTGGCTCAAAACGACAAAATATCAAGGACTCATTGGGCGAATCGCTCTGGAACTGAAATCGGAACGCTCACTAACATTTGCCCTATCTGAAAGTCTGATAAACGCTGGAAAAATGACTAAGTCCAAAAAAAATTTTTTTTCAACTTTTTTCAATTTTACCCCCCGTGGGATATATGTTCTACCCACACACATTTGGAACTCTCCTGGGGTACCCTCACACACATTATTCCCTCATTTATTGGATATTTTCACAAAAAAAGTGAAATTTTCAAAAATCCAAAATATTGGCTCAAAACGACAAAATATCAAGGACTCATTGGGCGAATCGCTCTGGAACTGAAATCGGAACGCTCACTAACATTTGCCCTATCTGAAAGTCTGATAAACGCCGGAAAAATGACTAAGTCCCAAAAAAAAATTTTTTCAACTTTTTTCAATTTTACCCCCCGTGGGATATATATTCTACCCACAAACATTTGGAACTCTCCTGGGGTACCCTCACACACATTATTCCCTCATTTAGTGGATATTTTCACACAAATGTGAAATTTTCAAAAATCCAAAATATTGGCTGAAAACGACTAAATATCAATGACTCTTTGGGCAAGTCACTCTGGAACTGAAATTGGAACGCTCACTGACATTTCCCCTATCTGAAAGTCTGATAAACGGCGGAAAGATGACTAAGTCCAAAAAAAATTTTTTTCAACTTTTTTCAATTTTACCCCCGTGGTATATATATTCTACCCACACACATTTGGAACTCTCCTGGGGTACCCTCACACATGTTAATCCCTCATTTAGTGGATATTTTCACAAAAAAGTGAAATTTTCAAAAATCCAAAATATTGGCTGAAAACGACTACATATCAAGGACTTATAGGGTGAATCGCTCTGGAACTGAAATCGGAACGCTCACTGACATTTGCCCTATCTGAAAGTCTGATAAACGCTGGAAAAATGACTAAGTCCAAAAAAAAATTTTTCAACTTTTTTCAATTTTACCCCCATGGGATATATATTCTACCCACACACATTTGGAACTCTCCTGGGGTACCCTCACACATATTATTCCCTCATTTAGAGGATATTTTCACAAAAAAGTGAAATTTTCAAAAATCCAAAATATTGGTGGAAAACGACTAAATATCACGGACTCATTGGGCGAATCGCTCTGGAACTGAAATCAGAACGCTCATTGACATTTGCCCTATCTGAAAGTCTGATAAACGCCGGAAAAATGACTAAGTCCAAAAAAAAATTTTTCAACTTTTTTCAATTTTACCCCAGTGGGATATATATTCTACCCACACACATTTGGAACTCTCCAGGGGTACCCTCACACATATTATTCCCTCATCTAGTGGATATTTTCACAAAAAAGTGAAATTTTCAAAAATCCAAAATATTGGCTGAAAACGACTAAATATCAAGGACTCATTGGGCGAATCGCTCTGGAACTGAAATTGGAACGCTCACTAACATTTGCCCTATCTGAAAGTCTGATAAACGGCGGAAAAATGACTAAGTCCAAAAAAAATTTTTTTTCAACTTTTTTCAATTTTACCCCCCGTGGGATATATATTCTACCCACACACATTTGGAACTCTCCTGGGGTACCCTCACACACATTATTCCCTCATTTAGTGGATATTTTCACAAAAAAGTAAAATTTTCAAAAATCCAAAATATTGGCTGAAAACGACAAAATATCAAGTACTCATTGGGCGAATCGCTCTGGAACTGAAATCAGAACGCTCACTGACATTTGCCCTATCTGAAAGTCTGATAAACGCCGGAAAAATGACTAAGTCCAAAAAAATATTTTTTTCAACTTTTTTCAATTTTACCCCCGTGGGATATATATTCTACCCACACACATTTGGAACTCTCCTGGGGTACCCTCACACATATTATTCCCTCATCTAGTGGATATTTTCACAAAAAAGTGAAATTTTCAAAAATCCAAAATATTGGCTGAAAACGACTAAATAGCAAGGACTCATTGGGCGAATCGCTCTGGAACTGAAATCAGAACGCTCATTGACATTTGCCCCATCTGAAAGTCTGATAAACGCCGGAAAAATGACTAAGTCCAAAAAAAATTTTTTTCAACTTTTTTCAATTTTACCCCCGTGGGATATATATTCTACCCACACACATTTGGAACTCTCCTGGGGTACCCTCACACATATCATTTAGTGGATATTTTCACAAAAAAGTGAAATTTTCAAAACTCCAAAATATTGGTTGAAAACGACAAAATATCAAGGACTCATTGGGAGAATCGCTCTGGAACTGAAATCAGAACGCTCACTGACATTTCCCCTTTCTGAAAGTCTGATAAACGCCGAAAAAGTGACTAAGTTCAAAAAAAAATTTTTTTCAACTTTTTTCAATTTTACCCCCGTGGGATATATATTCTACCCACACACATTTGGAACTCTCCTGGGGTACCCTCACACATATTATTCCCTCATTTAGTGGATATTTTCACAAAAAAGTGAAATTTTCAAAAATCCAGAAAATTGGCTGAAAACGACTAAATATCAAGGACACATTGGGCGAATCGCTCTGGAACTGAAACCAGAACCCTCACTGACATTTCCCCTATCTGAAAGTCTGATAAACGCCGTAAAAAAGACTAAGTCCAAAAATATATTTTTTCAACTTTTTTCAATTTTACCCCCGTGGGATATATATTTTACCTACACACTTTTTGAACTCTCCTGGGGTAACCTCACACATATTATTCCCTCATTTAGTGGATATTTTCACAAAAAAGTGAGATTTTCAAAAATCCAGAAAATTGGCTGAAAACGACTAAACATCAAGGACTCAACTTTTTTAAATTTAACCCCCGTCGGATATATATTCTACCCACACACATTTGGAACTCTCCTGGGGTACCCTCACACATATTATTCCCTCATTTAGTGGATATTTTCACAAAAAAGTGAAATTTTCAAAAATCCAAAACATTGGCTGAAAACGACTAAATATCAAGGACTCATTGGGCGAATCGCTCTGGAACTGAAATCAGAACACTCACTGACATTTCCCCTATCTGAAAGTCTGATAAATGCCGGAAAAATGATTAAGTCCAAAAAAAAATTGTTTTCAACTTTTTTCAATTTTACCCCCGTGGGATTTATATTCTACCCAAACACATTTGGACCTCTCCTGGGGTACACTCACACATATTATTCCCTCATTTAGTGGATATTTTCACAAAAAAGTGAAATTTTCAAAAATACAAAACATTGGCTGAAAACGACTAAATATCAAGGACTCATTGGGCGAATCGCTCTGGAACTGAAATCAGAACGCTCACTGACATTTGCCCTATCTGAAAGTCTGATAAACGCCGGAAAAATGACTAAGTCCAAAAAAATATTTTTTTCAACTTTTTTCAATTTTACCCCCGTGGGATATATATTCTACCAACACACATTTGGAACTCTCCTGGGGTACCCTCACACATATTATTCCCTCATCTAGTGGATATTTTCACAAAAAAGTGAAATTTTCAAAAATCCAAAATATTGGCTGAAAACGACTAAATATCAAGGACTCATTGGGCGAATCGCTCTGTAACTGAAATCGGAACGCTCACTAACATTTGCCCTATCTGAAAGTCTGATAAACGACGGAAAAATGACTAAGTCCAAAAAAAAATTTTTTTCAACTTTTTTCAATTTTACCCCCGTGGGATATATATTCTACCCACACACATTTGGAACTCTCCTGGGGTACCCTCACACATATTATTCCCTCATCTAGTGGATATTTTCACAAAAAAGTGAAAATTTCAAAAATCCAAAATATTGGCTGAAAACGACTAAATATCAAGGACTCATTGGGCGAATCGCTCTGGAACTGAAATCGGAACGCTCACTGACATTTCCCCTATCTGAAAGTCTGATAAACGACGGAAAGATGACTAAGTCCAAAAAAAATTTTTTTTCAACTTTTTTCAATTTTACCCCCCGTGGGATATATATTCTAACCACACACATTTGGAACTCTCCTGGGGTACCCTCACACATATTATTCCCTCATTTAGTGTATATTTTCACAAAAAAGTGAAATTTTCAAAAATCCAAAATATTGGCTGAAAACGACTAAATAGCAAGGACTCATTGGGCGAATCGCTCTGGAACTGAAATCGGAACGCTTACTGGCATTTCCCCTATCTGAAATTCTGATAAACGGCGAAAAAATGACTAAGTCCAAAAAAAAATTTTTCAACTTTTTTCAATTTTACCCCCGTGGGATATATATTCTACCCACACACATTTGGAACTCTCCTGGGGTACCCTCAAACATATTATTCCCTCATTTAGTGGATATTTTCACAAAAAAGTGAAATTTTCAAAAATCCAGAAGATTGGCTGAAAACGACTAAATATCAAGGACTCATTGGGCGAATCGCTCTGGAACTGAAATCAGAACGCTCATTGACATTTGCCCTATCTGAAAGTCTGATAAACGCCGGAAAAATGACTAAGTCCAAAAAAAAAATTTTTTCAACTTTTTTCAATTTTACCCCCGTGGGATCTAAATTCTAATCACACACATTTGGAACTCTCCTGGGGTACCCTCACACATATTATTCCCTCATTTAGTGGATATTTTCACAAAAAAGTGAAATTTTCAAAAATCCAGAAAATTGGCTGAAAACGACTAAATATCAAGGACTCATTGGGCCAATCGCTCTGGAACTGAAATCGGAACGCTCACTGACATTTCCCCTATCTGAAAGTCTGATAAACGCCGGAAAAATGACTAAGTCCAAAAAAAAATTTTTTAAACTTTTTTCAATTTTACCCCCGTGGGATATATATTCTACCCACACACATTTGGAACTCTCCTGGGGTACCCTCACACATATCATTTAGTGGATATTTTCACAAAAAAGTGAAATTTTCAAAACTCCAAAATATTGGCTGAAAACGACAAAATATCAAGGACTCATTGGGAGAATCGCTCTGGAACTGAAATCAGAACGCTCACTGACATTTCCCCTTTCTGAAAGTTTGATAAACGCCGAAAAAGTGACTAAGTTCAAAAAAAAATTTTTTTCAACTTTTTTCAATTTTACCCCCGTGGGATATATATTTTACCTACACACTTTTTGAACTCTCCTGGGGTAACCTCACACATATTATTCCCTCATTTAGTGGATATTTTCACAAAAAAGTGAGATTTTCAAAAATCCAGAAAATTGGCTGAAAACGACTAAATATCAAGGACTCAACTTTTTTAAATTTAACCCCCGTCGGATATATATTCTACCCACACACATTTGGACCTCTCCTGGGGTACACTCACACATATTATTCCCTCATTTAGTGGATATTTTCACAAGCAAGTGAAATTTTCAAAAATCCAAAATATTGGCTGAAAACGACTAAATATCAAGGACTCATTGGGCGAATCGCACTGGAACTGAAATCGGAACGCTCACTTACATTTGCCCTATCTGAAAGTCTGATAAATGCCGGAAAAATGACTAAGTCCAAAAAAAAATTGTTTTCAACTTTTTTCAATTTTACCCCCGTGGGATATATATTCTAACCACACACATTTGGAACTCTCCTGAGGCCTCGGGTACCCTCACACATATTATTACCTCATTTAGTGAATATTTTCACAAAAAAGTGAAATTTTCAAAAATCCAGAAAATTGGCTGAAAACGACTAAATCTCAAGGACTCATTGGGCGAATCGCTCTGGAACTGAAATCGGAATGCTCACTTACATTTCCCCTATCTGAAAGTCTCATAAACGCCGGAAAAATGACTAAGTCCCAAAAAAAAATTTTTTCAACTATTTTCAATTTTACCCCTGTGGGATATATATTCTACCCACACACATTTGCAACTCTCCTGGGGTACCCTCACACATATTATTCCTTCATTTAGTGGATATTTTCACAAAAAAGTGAAATTTTCAAAAATCCAAAACATTGGCTGAAAACAACTAAATATCAAGGACTCATTATGCGCATCGCTCTGGAACTGAAATCGGAATGCTCACTGACATTTCCCCTATCTGAAAGTCTGATGAATGCCGGAAAAATTATTAAGTCCAAAAAAAAATTGTTTTCAACTTTTTTCAATTTTACCCCCGTGGGATATATATGCTACCCCACACATTTGGACCTCTCGTGGGGTACACTCACACATATTATTCCCTCATTTAGAGGATTTTTTCACAAAAAAGTGAACTTTTCAAAAATCCAAAATATTGGCTGAAAATGAATAAATATCAAGGACTCATTGGGCGAATCGCTCTGGAACTGAAATCGGAATGCTCACTGCCATTTCCCCTATCTGAAAGTCTGATAAACGCCGGAAAAATGACTAAGTCCAAAAATATTTTTTTTCAACTTTTTTCAATTTTACCCCCGTGGGATACATATTCTAACCACACACATTTGGAACTCTCCTGAGGCCTCGGGTACCCTCACACATATTATTCCCTCATTTAGTGAATATTTTCACAAAAAAGTGAAATTTTCAAAAATCCAGAAAATTGGCTGAAAACGACTAAATCTCAAGGACTCATTGGGCGAATCGCACTGGAACTGAAATCGGAACGCTCACTGACATTTGCCCTATCTGAAAGTCTGATAAACGCCGTAGAAATGACTAAGTCCAAAAAAAAATTTTTTTCAACTCTTTTCAATTTTACCCCCGTGGGATATATATTCTACCCACACACATTTGGACCTCTCCTGGTGTACATTCACACATATTATTCCCTCATTTAGTGGATATTTTCACAAAAAAGTGAAATTTTCAAAAATCCAGAAAATTGGCTGAAAACGACTAAATCTCAAGGACTCATTGGGCGAATCGCTCTGGAACTGAAATCGGAATGCTCACTTACATTTCCCCTATCTGAAAGTCTCATAAACGCCGGAAAAATGACTAAGTCCCAAAAAAAAATTTTTTCAACTATTTTCAATTTTACCCCTGTGGGATATATATTCTACCCACACACATTTGGAACTCTCCTGGGGTACCCTCACACATATTATTCCTTCATTTAGTGGATATTTTCACAAAAAAGTGAAATTTTCAAAAATCCAAAACATTGGCTGAAAACAACTAAATATCAAGGACTCATTGGGCGAATCGCTCTGGAACTGAAATCGGAATGCTCACTGACATTTCCCCTATCTGAAAGACTGATAAATGCCGGAAAAATGACTAAGTCCAAAAAAAAATTTTTTCAACTATTTTCAATTTTACCCCTGTGGGATATATATTCTACCCACACACATTTGGAAATCTCCTGGGGTACCCTCACACATATTATTCCTTCATTTAGTGGATATTTTCACAAAAAAGTGAAATTTTCAAAAATCCAAAACATTGGCTGAAAACAACTAAATATCAAGGACTCATTGGGCGCATCGCTCTGGAACTGAAATCGGAATGCTCACTGACTATCTGAAAGTCTGATAAATGCCGGAAAAATGACTAAGTCCAAAAAAAAATTGTTTTCAACTTTTTTCAATTTTACCCCCGTGGGATATATATTCTAACCACACACATTTGGAACTCTCCTGAGGCCTCGGGTTCCCTCACACATATTATTCCCTCATTTAGTGAATATTTTCACAAAAAAGTGAAATTTTCAAAAATCCAGAAAATTGGCTGAAAACGACTAAATCTCAAGGACTCATTGGGCGAATCGCTCTGGAACTGAAATCGGAATGCTCACTGACATTTCCCCTATCTGAAAGTCTGATAAATGCCAGAAAAATGACTAAGTCCAAAAAAAAATTTTTTAACAATTTTCAATTTTACCCCCTGGGATATATATTCTACCCACACACATTTGGACCTCTCCTGGGGTACCCTCACACATATTATTCCCTCATTTAGTGGATATTTTCACAAACAAGTGAAATTTTCAAAAATCCAAAATATTGTCTGAAAACGACTAAATATCAAGGACTCATTGGGTGAATCGCACGGGAACTGAAATCGGAACGCTCACTGACAATTGCCCTATCTGAAAGTCTGATAAACGCCGTAAAAATGACTAAGTCCAAAAATATTTTTTTTCAACTTTTTTCAATTTTACCCACGTGGGATATATATTCTACCCACACACATTTGGACCTCTCTTGGGGTACCCTCACACATATTATTCCCTCATTTAGTGGATATTTTCACAAAAAAGTGAAATTTTCAAAAATCCAAAATATTGGCTGAAAACGAATAAATATCAAGGACTCATTGGGCGAATCGCTCTGGAACTGAAATCGGAACGCTCACTGACATTTCCCCTATCTGAAAGTCTGATAAATGCCGGAAAAATGACTAAGTCCAAAAAAAAATTTTTTTCAACTTTTTTCAATTTACCCCCCGTGGGATATATAGTTTACCTACACACATTTGGAACTCTCCTCTGGTAACCTCACACATATTATTCCCTCATTTAGTGGATATTTTCACAAACAAGTGAAATTTTCAAAAATCCAAAATATTGGCTGAAAACGACTAAATATCAAGGACTCATTGGGCGAATCGCACTGGAACTGAAATCGGAACGCTCACTGACATTTGCCCTATCTGAAAGTCTGATAAACGCCGTAAAAATGACCAAGTCCAAAAATATTTTTTTTCAACATTTTTCAATTTTACCCACGTGGGATATATATTCTACCCACACACATTTGGACCTCTCCTGGGGTACCCTCACACATATTATTCCCTCATTTAGTGGATAACTTCACAAAAAAGTGAAATTTTCAAAAATCCAAAACATTGGCTGAAAACAACTAAATATCAAGGACTCATTGGGCGAATCGCACTGGAACTGAAATGGAACGCTCACTGACATTTGCCCTATCTGAAAGTCTGATAAACGCCGTAAAAATGACTAAGTCCAAAAATATTTTTTTTCAACTTTTTTCAATTTTACCCACGTGGGATATATATTCTACCCACACACATTTGGACCTCTCCTGGGGTACCCTCACACATATTATTCCCTCATTTAGCGGATTTTTTCACAAAAAAGTAAAATTTTCAAAAATCCAAAATATTGGCTGAAAACGAATAAATATCAAGGACTCATTGGGCGAATCGCACTGGAACTGAAATCGGAACGCTCACTGACATTTGCCCTATCTTAAAGTCTGATAAACGCCGTAAAAATGACTAAGTCCAAAAAAAAATTTTTTCAACTTTTTTAAATTTTAGCCCCGTGGAATATATATTCTACCCATACACATTTGGACCTCTCCTGGGGTACCCTCACACATATTATTCCCTCATTTAGTGGATATATTCACAAACAAGTGAAATTTTCAAAAATCCAAAATATTGGCTGAAAACGACTAAATATCAAGGGCTCATTGGGCGAATCGCACTGGAACTGAAATCGGAACGCTCACTGACATTTCCCCTATCTGAAAGTCTGATAAACGGCGGATAAATGACTAAGTCCAAAAAAAAAATTTTTTAAACTTTTTTCAATTTACCCCCCGTGGGATATATAGTTTACCTACACACATTTGGAACTCTCCTGGGGTACCCTCACACATATTATCCCCTCATTTAGTGGATTTTTTCACAAAAAAGTGAAATTTTCAAAAATCCAAAATATTGGCTGAAAACGACTAAATATCAAGGACTCATTGGGCGAATCGCACTGGAACTGAAATCGGAACGCTCAATGACATTTGCCCTATCTGAAAGGCTGATAAACGCCGTAAAAATGACTAAGTCCCAAAAAAAAAATTTTTCAACTTTTTTCAATTTTACCCCGTGGGATATATAGTTTACCTACACACATTTGGAACTCTCCTGGGGTACCCTCACACATATTATCCCCTCATTTAGTGGATTTTTTCACAAAAAAGTGAAATTTTCAAAAATCCAAAATATTGGCTGAAAACGACTAAATATCAAGGACTCATTGGGCGAATCGCACTGTAACTGAAATCGGAACGCTCACTGACATTTGCCCTATCTGAAAGTCTGATAAACGCCGTAAAAATGACTAAGTCCAAAAATATTTTTTTTCAACTTTTTTCAATTTTACCCACGTGGGATATATATTCTACCCACATACATTTGGACATCTCCTGGGGTGGCCTCACACATATTATTCCCTCATTTAGTGGATTTTTTCACAAAAAAGTGAAATTTTCAAAAATGCAAAATATTGGCTGAAAGCAACTAAATATCAAGGACTCATTGGGCCAATCGCTCTGGAACTGAAATCGGAATGCTCACTTACATTTCCCCTATCTGAAAGTCTGATAAACGCAGGAAAAATGACTAAGTACCAAAAAAAATGTTTTTCAACTTTTTTCAATTTTACCCCCGTGGGATATATATTCTACCCACACACATTTGGAACTCTCGTGGGGCCTCGGGTACATTCACACATATTATTCCCTCATTTAGTGAATATTTTCACAAAAAAGTGAAATTTTCAAAAATCCAGAAAATTGGCTGAAAACGACTAAATGTCAAGGACTCATTGGGCGAATCGCTCTGGAACTGAAATCGGAACGCTCACTGACATTTCCCCAATCTGAAAGTCTGATAAATTCCGGAATAAAGACTAAGTCCAAAAAAAAAATTTTTTCAACTTTTTTCAATTTTACCCCCGTGGGATATATATTCTAACCCACACACATTTGGACCTCTCCTGGGGTACCCTCACACATATTATCCCCTCATTTAGTGGATTTTTTCACAAAAAAGTGAAATTTTCAAAAATCCAAAATATTGGCTGAAAACGACTAAATATCAAGGACTCATTGGGCGAATCGCACTGGAACTGAAATCGGAACGCTCAATGACATTTGCCCTATCTGAAAGGCTGATAAACGCCGTAAAAATGACTAAGTCCCAAAAAAAAAATTTTTCAACTTTTTTCAATTTTAGCCCGTGGGATATATAGTTTACCTACACACATTTGGAACTCTCCTGGGGTACCCTCACACATATTATCCCCTCATTTAGTGGATTTTTTCACAAAAAAGTGAAATTTTCAAAAATCCAAAATATTGGCTGAAAACGACTAAATATCAAGGACTCATTGGGCGAATCGCACTGGAACTGAAATCGGAACGCTCAATGACATTTGCCCTATCTGAAAGGCTGATAAACGCCGTAAAAATGACTAAGTCCCAAAAAAAAATTTTTTCAACTTTTTTCAATTTTACCCCGTGGGATATATAGTTTACCTACACACATTTGGAACTCTCCTGGGGTACCCTCACACATATTATCCCCTCATTTAGTGGATTTTTTCACAAAAAAGTGAAATTTTCAAAAATCCAAAATATTGGCTGAAAACGACTAAATATCAAGGACTCATTGGGCGAATCGCACTGTAACTGAAATCGGAACGCTCACTGACATTTGCCCTATCTGAAAGTCTGATAAACGCCGTAAAAATGACTAAGTCCAAAAATATTTTTTTTCAACTTTTTTCAATTTTACCCACGTGGGATATATATTCTACCCACATACATTTGGACATCTCCTGGGGTGGCCTCACACATATTATTCCCTCATTTAGTGGATTTTTTCACAAAAAAGTGAAATTTTCAAAAATGCAAAATATTGGCTGAAAGCAACTAAATATCAAGGACTCATTGGGCCAATCGCTCTGGAACTGAAATCGGAATGCTCACTTACATTTCCCCTATCTGAAAGTCTGATAAACGCAGGAAAAATGACTAAGTACCAAAAAAAATGTTTTTCAACTTTTTTCAATTTTACCCCCGTGGGATATATATTCTACCCACACACATTTGGAACTCTCGTGGGGCCTCGGGTACATTCACACATATTATTCCCTCATTTAGTGAATATTTTCACAAAAAAGTGAAATTTTCAAAAATCCAGAAAATTGGCTGAAAACGACTAAATGTCAAGGACTCATTGGGCGAATCGCTCTGGAACTGAAATCGGAACGCTCACTGACATTTCCCCAATCTGAAAGTCTGATAAATTCCGGAATAAAGACTAAGTCCAAAAAAAAAATTTTTTCAACTTTTTTCAATTTTACCCACGTGGGATATATATTCTAACCCACACACATTTGGACCTCTCCTGGGGTACCCTCACACATATTATTCCCTAATTTAGTGGATATTTTCACAAAAAAGTGAAATTTTCAAAAATCCAAAATATTGGCTGAAAACGAATAAATATCAAGGACTCATTGGGCCAATCGCTCTGGAACTGAAATCGGAACGCTCACTGACATTTCCCCAATCTGAAAGTCTGATAAATTCCGGAATAAAGACTAAGTCCAAAAAAAAATTTTTTTTCAACTTTTTTCAATTTTACCCCCGTGGGATATATATTTTACCTACACACATTTGGAACTCTCCTGGGGTAACCTCACACATATTACTGCCTCATTTAGTGGATATTTTCACAAAAAAGTGAAATTTTCAAAAATCCAGAAAATTGGCTGAAACCTACTAAATATCAAGGACTCATTGGGCGAATCGCTCTGGAACTGAAATTGGAATGCTCACGGACATTACCCCTATCTGAAAGTCTGATAAACGCCGGAAAAATGACTAAGTAAAAAAACATTTTTTTTCAACTTTTTTCAATTTTACCCCCGTGGGATATATATTCTACCTACACACATTTGGAACTCTCCTGGGGAACCCTCAGACATATTATTCCCTCATTTAGTGGATATTTTCACAAACAAGTGAAATTATCAAAAATCCAAAATATTGGCTGAAAACGACTAAATATCAAGGACTCATTGGGCGAATCTCTCTGGAACTGAAATCGGAACGCTCAATGACATTTCCCCTATCTGAAAGTCTGATAAACGCCGTAAAAATGACTAAGTCCAAAAATATTTTTTTTAAACTTTTTTCAATTTTACCCACGTGGGATATATATTCTACCCACACACATTTGGACCTCTCCTAGGGTACCCTCACACATATTATTCCCTCATTTAGTGGATATTTTCACAAAAAAGTGAAATTTTCAAAAATCCAAAATATTGGCTGAAAACGATAAATATCAAGGACTCATTGGGCGAATCGCTCTGGAACTGAAATCGGAACGCTCACTGACATTTCCCCTATCTGAAAGTCTGATAAACGCAGGAAAAATGACAGTCCAAAAAAAATTTTTTTTCAACTTTTTTCAATTTCACCCCCATGGGATATATATTCTACCTACACACATTTGGAACTCTCCTGGGTACCCTCACACATATTATTCCCTCATTTAGTGGATATTTTCACAAAAAAGTGAAATTTTCAAAAATCCAGAAAATTGGCTGAAAACGACTAAATATCAAGGACTCATTAGGTGAATTGCTCTGGAACTGAAATCGGAATGCTCACTTACATTGCCCCTATCAGAAAGTCTGATAAATAGTGTTGAGCATTCCGATACTAAAATATCGGGTATCGGCCGATATTCGCGGTATCGGAATTCCGATACTTAATTCCGATACTTTTGCAATATCGTATACCGGAATCGGAAGTTCCCATAATGCAATGAGCCATTTTCATTTTATTCAGCCAATGAGGATCCTAAGAAGTGTGGGCACATCCTGTTAGGCATGTAGGCATCTTAACTAATGGCATGGCTGTGATTGGCTGCTGAAATGATGTCATGATGCACTATAAAAGCCGCCGCCGCCATTTTGAGCTCACTCTGCTGTGAATTCAGTTAGGGATAGGACGCTGTTGTTCTGAAGGACAGTTTTAGCTACCTATTTGGTCTATTCTGCTTTACCCAATCTACTTTATAAATCGTTGTGCCTTGCAGTGCTAGTGCACAGTTCTCTGTGCTGTTCACCGCTTTCTGCAAGGTCTCTGTGTGTGAGTGCAGCTCACCCTGTAGTGTGTGCTTCAACCACGTCTGGTTGTAGTGCACTCAGTGTGTGTCACTGCCTCATACATTGTCCTTTTTTGCCAATTCATAATTTTTCCTGATATCTCCTATTAGTGTGGTGGTTCCATCCGTATTCAGCTAAATTGGTTCCAAACACACTATATAGGAGTAGATAGAGAATTTTTTTTGGTCTTGCAGCGCTAGTGCACAGTGCTCTGCATCTGTACTGTTCACCGCTGTCTGCAAGGTCTGGTGTGTGAGTGCAGCTCACCCTGTAGTGTGTGCTTCAACCACGTCTGGTTGTAGTGCACTC
Source organism: Phyllobates terribilis (assembly GCF_046119375.1). NCBI lineage: Eukaryota > Metazoa > Chordata > Amphibia > Anura > Dendrobatidae > Phyllobates > Phyllobates terribilis. The sequence goes on from NW_027362776.1 coordinate 23,451,408, forward strand.
ATTGTGTGTCACTGCCTCATACATTGTCCTTTTTTGCCAATTCATAATTTTTCCTGATTTCTCCTATTAGTGTGGTGGTTCCATCCGTATTCAGCTAAATTGGTTCTAAACACACTATATAGGAGTAGTTAGAGGAGCCTTTCTGCAGCATTGGGCCCTGCAGCCCCAGCCAGATTAGTATTAGCCTATTTTTTGCAGCCTCATCTATTGCATTGTAGGTTACCTTCCTACATTGTAATAGCTACAAAAAGTTTGTGATACTATCGTTATTACATCTTTAGGCACATCCAGTGTCTTTTTGTGACAAAAAAAACCTAAATAAAGTTCACCAAACACTCCACTTTACAGTTGTGTAGGCCACATTAGCTCATATTAAAGTCTAGTCCACACTTTATAAAATTAGTGTTTCTTATACCTGTTAGCAGCTGTTCAGGAATAAGCACACTAAGCCCTTAGTACTTTTCTACCTATCTTTATCAGTCTACCAAGATGAAGAAGGCAGGGAGTAAGGCATGTGGTTGTGGGCGTGGGCGTGGGCGTGGAGTTTCTGCAGGGAGAGAACGTGAGGATTCTGTGCCTGCAGGGAGAGGACGTGGGGATTCTGTGCCTGCTGCGGGCACCAGTGACTCAGCATCCCCCAGTTTTACCAGGGAACAGTTCTTTATGCGCAGCTTTGTAGGAGCTAGCCGTACCCCACTGCTGTGCGAGGACCAAATTGAAGCCGTTGTCGGATGGATGGCAGCTAATGCATCGACTTCAATTAGTTCCAGATTCTCTCAGGTCCTGAGCACTGAAGAGCACCCATCTGTCTCTTCACCACCTGCCAAATTGCCCAGGCAGTCAGAGAGCCCTGGACAGGAGCCATCTCTACTTCTGTTCTCTGAATCTCTTGGCTTGGAAAGAGGGGGCCAGCCAAGCAGAATTCGAGAATTTGAAGAAGAGGTAGTATGCAGTGATGCGCAACCGTTATGTCTCTCTGAATCTGAAGAGGCGGGTGGGCCAGTGCCTATGGTCAGCAGCACACCTCAGTACGCATCTGATGATGAGACTCAGGTGCCACTTTCTGGTGCGTACTGTGCTGTCGAGACTACCCAGGAGAAGCAGTTGTTTGAAGAGGGTGGTGTAGATGATGAGGTCCTTGACCCATCATGGCGTGAGGGACAGGAAGGTGGTGGGAGCAGCTCTGAGGAAGAGATTCCCCGAACTGCCCAAAAAGGAGGGAGAGGGAGGGGGCACACTTGGTTGCCTGTAGCCTCCACTTCGGCACCCATTAGGAGCATGGCTCTTCCAAAATCCAAAGCGGGCGCTCCCAAGACTTGCAGTGCCTGGTCCTTTTTTGACACAGTTGCAGATGACATTTGGTTTGTCAAATGCAAGCTGTGTAATCAGAAGGTGAAAAGAGGGAAAAGTGTCAGCAACCTCAATACCACAAATATGTGGAAACATGTGCGGACCAAGCACGTGGTGGAGTTACAAAAACACACTGAAGACCTAGGCCAACCTACAGCGCCACCTACCACCTCTTCAGCTCGTGTTTTAGCCTCTTCCTCCAGCTCACACACAGCTGGTTCGGCTTCCTCACAGGATCGCCATGGAAGAATCTCTGGCACTGTTGTACAGAGACACAGTGTAATTCCACCCACAGCACCACTTTCCCAGTCATCCTCACACTCCCAGGCCAGTCTACAGCCATCGTTAGCACAGGTATGGGAGAAAAGGCGCCCATACTCGGCAAACCACCCCCGAGCACAGGCTCTGAATTCTGGCATTGCTAAACTACTGGCCCTTGAAATGCTATCATTCAGGCTGGTGGAGACTGACACATTCCGTAACTTTATGGCATTGGCAGTCCCACAATACAACGTGCCCAGCCGATTTTATTTCAGCAGGCAAGCCGTCCCTGCCCTGCAACATCATGTGGAGGGAAAAATTAAACATGCACTACAAAACGTCGTCAGTAGCAAGGTCCACCTGACCACCGATGCGTGGACCAGTAAGCATGGACAGGGACGATACCTTTCCCTCACTGCCCATTGGGTAAATGTTGTGGAGCCGGGTACAGATCTTGAGAGTGGCGCTGTACGTGCTCTGCCAACTCCAAGGATTGCAGGAATCCAGTCTGTACACATTGACTCCTCCTCATACTCCAGTTCCTCTGAATCAGCGCTGCAGGAGCCGTCACGGTCTACCTCCACATCGACCCGTGAACGGTTACCTGTTATGGTGACCAATATGAGCACAGCCGTGGCCAAACGTCAACAGGCCGTATTAAAATTAATTTCTTTGGGGAATCGAAGCCACACAGCACAGGAGCTCTGGAATGCCATCAAGCAGCAGAGCGACGTGTGGTTTGTGCCAGCGAATCTCCAGCCAGGCATGGTAGTGTGTGACAATGGCCGAAATCTGATGGCAGCTCTGGGCCTAGGCAACCTCACTCACATCCCATGTCTGGCACATGTGCTCAACTTGGTCATGCAGAGTTTTTTGAGGGACTATCCGGATCTTGATGCACTGCTTCACAAGGTCCGCTCACTTGCGGCGTTCCAGCAATGCAAGATCACGCATTGCAGCTCTGCAGCGCAGATTACGTCTTCCGGAACATCGCATCATATGTGACCTACCCACCAGGTGGAATTCAACGTTACATATGTTGGAGAGGTTGTGTGAGCAGCAGGCAGCAGTAATGGAGTACCAGCAGCAGCAGGCGCAAACAAGTCGCAGTGCGCGCCGTTCACACTTCACCACCACTGAGTGGGCCTCTATGAAGGACATTTTCCACGTTTTGCGTGCCTTCGATTATTCCACGCGGATGGCGAATGCAGATGATGCACTAGTCAGCATGACTATCCCCCTTATCTGCCTGCTTGAAAAAACACTACAAGCACTAAGGGACGAGGTTTTGGAAGAGGTGGAGGATGAGGAGTCACAAATGCCATCTGCTTCTCTACAGTCTGCGCAACGTGGTTCCTCACAAAGGCCTAGGCAGGGGACACTTTGTGAGGAGGATGAGGAGGAGTCAATGGATGAGGAAGACATCTGTCCAGAGGAGGGAGGTACACAATGCTCTAGTAGTCAGTATCTAGAGCGAGGGTGGGGTGATGCAGAGCAGGCAGAGATCACGCCTCAAGCAGGGGACAGCGTTTCTTGGCCAGTTGGCAGTCTGCAGCACATGGTTGATTTCATGCTGCAGTGCCTGAGAAACGACCGCCGCATCGCCCACATTCTCAACACGGCTGATTATTGGGTGTCCACCCTCCTAGATCCTCGCTACCTGGACAACTTACAAAGCCTCATAACACCGTTGAACCGGGAGCATAAAATGCGGGAGTACCAAGATGCACTGGTGCATTCCATCATGTTCTCCATTCCAACCGAGAGCAGTGCTGCTAGTGCTTTACAAAGCAGCTCAGTGCGTCGAGGCAGTGGAGGAAGCTCTGCACAAAGAGGGAGCAGAAGCAGCGCCTCAGCACAAGGCAAGACCAGTATGGCCGAAATGTGGCAAAGTTTTGTGTCCCCGCCGCCACAAATGTCTACACCATCACAGACGGCTCCAGTCAGCAGGAGGCAACGTTTCCGTCAGATGGTGACAGACTACATGTCTTGCCCTCTTAGTGTACTCCCAGGCGGCTCTTCTCCCTTCAAGTTTTGGGTCTGTAAGCTGGATACATGGCCAGAGCTTAGTCAGTATGCATTGGAGGTGCTAGCTTGCCCTGCTGCTAGTGTATTATCGGAAGGCGTCTTTAGTGCCGCAGGTGGTGTACTAACAGACTGTCGCATGCGACTATCCTCCGATAACGTTGACCGGCTTACTTTTCTCAAAATGAACAAGGCCTTGATCTCTCATGAATTTGCCAGTCCTCTTCCAGAATAAATAATTGGTTGGCAACAGTATCCAGGTCTCCTGTTCTGTTCATGTTTCTACCACCTGAACTGTAATCCCTGAGCTCCAACACCGCAAGTTGGTGCTCGGAAGTGCCGTCTGCACAGTCAACACTTGCTGCCGTGTTATTGGGGTTCAGTAACGTCAGCTGTTCCCCTGCTGTGCGGACGGCAATTTCTCCTGCTCTGTCCACATTCTCACTGCTACAGATTTTAAAGTTGCTCAAATTACACCTATGGCTCCTCTGTTTTCAGTATTATCCCTGAGCTCCAACACCGCCAGTTGGCGCTCGGAAGTGCCGTCTGCACAGTCAACACTTGCTGCCGTGTTATTGGGGTTCAGTAACGTCAGCTGTTCCCCTGCTGTGCGGACGGCAATTACTCCTGCTCTGTCCACATTCTCACTACTACAGATTTTAAAGTTGCTCCAATTACACCTCTGGCTCCTCTGTTTTCAGTATTATCCCTGAGCTCCAACACCGCCAGTTGGCGCTCGGAAGTGCCGACTGCACAGTCAACACTTGCTGCCGTGTTATTGGGGTTCAGTAACGTCAGCTGTTCCCCTGCTGTGCGGACGGCAATTTCTCCTGCTCTGTCCACATTCTCACTACTACAGATTTTAAAGTTGCTCCAATTACACCTCTGGCTCCTCTGTTTTCAGTATTATCCCTGAGCTCCAACACCGCCAGTTGGCGCTCGGAAGTGCCGTCTGCACAGTCAACACTTGCTGCCGTGTTATTGGGGTTCAGTAACGTCAGCTGTTCACCTGCTGTGCGGACGGCAATTTCTCCTGCTCTGTCCACATTCTCACTACTACAGATTTTAAAGTTGCTCCAATTACACCTCTGGCTCCTCTGTTTTCAGTATTATCCCTGAGCTCCTACACCACCAGTTGGCGCTCGGAAGTGTCGTCTGCGCAGTCAACACTTGCTGCCATGTTTTTGGGGTTCAGTAACGTCAGCTGTTCCCCTGCTGTGTGTCCGGCAAATTCTCCTGCTTTGTCCACATCCACTGTACTACTGATTTAAAACTTGCTCCAATTATACCTCTGGCTCCTCTGTTTTTAGTATTTACCCTGGGCTCCAATACCGCTAGTTGCTGCTCAGAAGTGCCGTCTGCACAGTCAACGCTTGCTCCAGTGTTATTGGGGTTCAGTAAAGTCAGCTGATCCCCAGCTGTGTGTCCGGCAAATTCTCCAGCTTTGTCCACATCCACTGTACTACTGATTTAAAACCTCCTCCAAATACACCTCTGGCTCCTCTGTTTTTAGTATTTACCCTGGGCTCTAATACCGCTAGTTGCTGCTCAGAAGTGCCGTCTGCACAGTCAACACTTGCTGCCATGTTATTGGGGTTCAGTAACGTCAGCTGTTCCCCTGCTGTGTGTCCGGCAAATTCTCCTGCTTTGTCCACATCCACTGAACTACTGATTTAAAACTTGCTCCAATTACACCTCTGGCTCATCTGTTTTTAGTATTTACCCTGGGCTCTAGTACCGCTAGTTGCTGCTCAGAAGTGCCGTCTGCACAGTCAACGCTTGCTCCAGTGTTATTGGGGTTCAGTAAAGTCAGCTGATCCCCAGCTGTGTGTCCGGCAAATTCTCCTGCTTTGTCCACATCCACTGTACTACTGATTTAAAACCTCCTCCAAATACACCTCTGGCTCCTCTGTTTTTAGTATTTACCCTGGGCTCCAATACCGCTAGTTGCTGCTCAGAAGTGCCGTCTGCACAGTCAACACTTGCTGCCGTGTTATTGGGGTTCAGTAACGTCAGCTGTTCCCCTGCTGTGCGGACGGCAATTTCTCCTGCTCTGTCCACATTCTCACTACTACAGATTTTAAAGTTGCTCCAATTACACCTCTGGCTCCTCTGTTTTCAGTATTATCCCTGAGCTCCAACACCACCAGTTGGCGCACGGAAGTGCCATCTGCACAGTCAACACTTGCTGCTGTGTTATTGGGGTTCAGTAACGTCAGCTGTTCCTCTGCTGTGCGGACGGCAATTTCTCCTGCTCTGTCCACATTCTCACTACTATAGATTTTAAAGTTGCTCCAATTACACCTCTGGCTCCTCTGTTTTCAGTATTATCCCTGACCTCCAACACCGCCAGTTGGCGCTCGGAAGTGCCGTCTGCACAGTCAACACTTGCTGCCGTGTTATTGGGGTTCAGTAACGTCAGCTGTTCCCCTGCTGTGCGGACGGCAATTTCTCCTGCTCTGTCCACATTCTCACTACTACAGATTTTAAAGTTGCTCCAATTACACCTCTGGCTCCTCTGTTTTCAGTATTATCCCTGAGCTCCAACACCACCAGTTGGCGCACGGAAGTGCCGTCTGCACAGTCAAAACTTGCTGCCGTGTTATTGGGGTTCAGTAACGTCAGCTGTTCCCCTGCTGTGCGGACGACAATTTCTCCTGCTCTGTTCACATTCTCACTACTACAGATTTTAAAGTTGCTCCAATTACACCAACGGCTCCTCTGTTTTCAGTATTATCCCTGAGCTCCAACACCGCCAGTTGCCGCTCAGAAGTGTCGTCTGCACAGTCAACACTTGCTGCTGTGTTATTGGGGTTCAGTAACGTCAGCTGTTCCCCTGCTGTGCGGACGGCAATTTCTCCTGCTCTGTCCACATTCTCACTACTACAGATTTTAAAGTTGCTCCAATTACACCTCTGCATCCTCTGTTTTCAGTATTATCCCTGAGCTACAACACCGCCAGTTGGCGCTCGGAAGTGCCGTTTGCACAGTCAACACTTGCTGCCGCGTTATTGGGGTTCAGTAACGTCAGCTGTTCCCCTGCTGTGCGGACGGCAATTTCTCCTGCTCTGTCCACATTCTCACTACTACAGATTTTAAAGTTGCTCCAATTACACCTCTGGCTCCTCTGTTTTCAGTATTATCCCTGAGCTCCAACACCGCCAGTTGGCGCTCGGAAGTGCCGTCTGCACAGTCAACACTTGCTGCCGTGTTATTGGGGTTCAGTAACGTCAGCTGTTCACCTGCTGTGCTGACGGCAATTTCTCCTGCTCTGTCCACATTCTCACTACTACAGATTTTAAAGTTGCTCCAATTACACCTCTGGCTCCTCTGTTTTCAGTATTATCCCTGAGCTCCTACACCACCAGTTGGCGCTCGGAAGTGTCGTCTGCACAGTCAACACTTGCTGCCATGTTTTTGGGGTTCAGTAACGTCAGCTGTTCCCCTGCTGTGCGGACGGCAATTACTCCTGCTCTGTCCACATTCTCACTACTACAGATTTTAAAGTTGCTCCAATTACACCTCTGGCTCCTCTGTTTTCAGTATTATCCCTGAGCTCCAACACCACCAGTTGGCGCACGGAAGTGCCATCTGCACAGTCAACACTTGCTGCTGTGTTATTGGGGTTCAGTAACGTCAGCTGTTCCCCTGCTGTGCGGATGGCAATTTCTCCTGCTCTGTCCACATTCTCACTTCTATAGATTTTAAAGTTGCTCCAATTACACCTCTGGCTCCTCTGTTTTCAATATTATCCCTGACCTCCAACACCGCCAGTTGGCGCTCGGAAGTGCCGTCTGCACAGTCAACACTTGCTGCCGTGTTATTGGGGTTCAGTAACGTCAGCTGTTCCCCTGCTGTGCGGACGGCAATTTCTCCTGCTCTGTCCACATTCTCACTACTACAGATTTTAAAATTGCTCCAATTACACCTCTGGCTCCTCTGTTTTCAGTATTATCCCTGACCTCCAACACCGCCAGTTGGCGCTCGGAAGTGCCGTCTGCACAGTCAACACTTGCTGCCGTGTTATTGGGGTTCAGTAACGTCAGCTGTTCCCCTGCTGTGCGGACGGCAATTTCTCCTGCTCTGTCCACATCCACTGTACTACTGATTTAAAACCTCCTCCAAATACACCTCCGGCTCCTCTGTTTTCAGTATTATCCCTGAGCTCCAACACCGCCAGTTGGCGCTCGGAAGTGCCGTCTGCACAGTCAACACTTGCTGCCATGTTATTGGGGTTCAGTAAAGTCAGCTGATCCCCAGCTGTGTGTCCGGCAAATTCTCCAGCTTTGTCCACATCCACTGTACTACTGATTTAAAACTTGCTCCAATTACACCTCTGGCTCCTCTGTTTTTAGTATTTACCCTGGGCTCCAATACCGCTAGTTGCTGCTGAGAAGTGCCGTCTGCACAGTCAACGCTTGCTCCAGTGTTATTGGGGTTCAGTAAAGTCAGCTGATCCCCAGCTGTGTGTCCGGCAAATTCTCCAGCTTTGTCCACATCCACTGTATTACTGATTTAAAACCTCCTCCAAATACACCTCTGGCTCCTCTGTTTTTAGTATTTACCCTGGGCTCCAATACCGCTAGTTGCTGCTCAGAAGTGCCGTCTGCACAGTCAACACTTGCTGCCATGTTATTGGGGTTCAGTAAAGTCAGCTGATCCCCAGCTGTGTGTCCGGCAAATTCTCCAGCTTTGTTCACATCCACTGTACAACTGATTTAAAACCTCCTCCAAATACACCTCTGGCTCCTCTGTTTATAGTATTTACCCTGGGCTCCAATACCGCTAGTTGCTGCTCAGAAGTGCCGTCTGCACAGTCAACACTTGCTGCCATGTTATTGGGGTTCAGTAACGTCAGCTGTTCCCCTGCTGTGTGTCCGGCAAATTCTCCTGCTTTGTCCACATCCACTGTACTACTGATTTAAAACTTGCTCCAATTACACCTCTGGCTCCTCTGTTTTTAGTATTTACCCTGGGCTCCAATATCGCTAGTTGCTGCTCAGAAGTGCGGTCTGCACAGTCAAAGCTTGCTCCAGTGTTATTGGGGTTCAGTAAAGTCAGCTGATCCCCAGCTGTGTGTCCGGCAAATTCTCCAGCTTTGTCCACATCCACTGTACTACTGATTTAAAACCTCCTCCAAATACACCTCTGGCTCCTCTGTTTTTAGTATTTACCCTGGGCTCCAATACCGCTAGTTGCTGCTCAGAAGTGCCGTCTGCACAGTCAACACTTGCTGCCATGTTATTGGGGTTCAGTAAAGTCAGCTGATCCCCACCTTTGTGTCCGGCAAATTCTCCAGCTTTGTCCACATCCACTGTACTACTGATTTAAAACCTCCTCCAAATACACCTCTGGCTCCTCTGTTTTTAGTATTTACCCTGGGCTCCAATACCGCTAGTTGCTGCTCAGAAGTGCCGTCTGCACAGTCAACACTTGTTGCCATGTTATTGGGGTTCAGTAACGTCAGCTGTTCCCCTGCTGTGTGTCCGGCAAATTCTCCTGCTTTGTCCACATCCACTGTACTACTGATTTAAAACCTCCTCCAAATACACCTCTGGCTCCTCTGTTTTTAGTATTTACCCTGGGCTCCAATACCGCTAGTTGCTGCTCAGAAGTGCCGTCTGCACAGTCAACACTTGCTGCCGTGTTATTGGGGTTCAGTAAAGTCAGCTGATCCCCACCTTTGTGTCCGGCAAATTCTCCAGCTTTGTCCACATCCACTGTACTACTGATTTAAAACCTCCTCCAAATACACCTCTGGCTCCTCTGTTTTTAGTATTTACCCTGGGCTCCAATACCGCTAGTTGCTGCTCAGAAGTGCCGTCTGCACAGTCAACGCTTGCTCCAGTGTTATTGGGGTTCAGTAAAGTCAGCTGATCCCCAGCTGTGTGTCCAGCAAATTCTCCTGCTTTGTCCACATCCACTGTACTACTGATTTAAAACCTCCTCCAAATACACCTCTGGCTCCTCTGTTTTTAGTATTTACCCTGGGCTCCAATACCGCTAGTTGCTGCTCAGAAGTGCCGTCTGCACAGTCAACACTTGCTGCCGTGTTATTGGGGTTCAGTAACGTCAGCTGTTCCCCTGCTGTGCAGACGGCAATTTCTCCTGCTCTGTCCATATTATCACTACTACAGATTTTAAAGTTGCTCCAATTACACCTCTGGCTCCTCTGTTTTCAGTATTATCCCTGAGCTCCTACACCGCCAGTTGGCGCTCGGAAGTGCCGTCTGCACAGTCAACACTTGCTGCCGTGTTATTGGGGTTCAGTAACGTCAGCTGTTCCCCTGCTGTGCGGACGGCAATTTCTTCTGCTCTGTCCACATCCACTGTACTACTGATTTAAAACCTCCTCCAAATACACCTCTGGCTCCTCTGTTTTCAGTATTATCCCTGAGCTCCAACACCGCCAGTTGGCGCTCGGAAGTGCCGTCTGCACAGTCAACACTTGCTGCCATGTTATTGGGGTTCAGTAACGTCAGTTGTTCCCCTGCTGTGTGTCCGGCAAATTCTCCTGCTTTGTCCACATCCACTGTACTACTGATTGAAAACTTGCTCCAATTACACCTCTGGCTCCTCTGTTTTTAGTATTTACCCTGAGCTCCAATACCGCTAGTTGCTGCTCAGAAGTGCGGTCTTCACAGTCAACGCTTGCTCCAGTGTTATTGGGGTTCAGTAAAGTCAGCTGATCCCCAGCTGTGTGTAAGGCAAATTCTCCAGCTTTGTCCACATCCACTGTACTACTGATTTAAAACCTCCTCCAAATACACCTCTGGCTCCTCTGTTTTTAGTATTTACCCTGGGCTCCAATACCGCTAGTTGCTGCTCAGAAGTGCCGTCTGCACAGTCAACACTTGCTGCCATGTTATTGGGGTTCAGTAACGTCAGCTGTTCCCCTGCTGTGTGTCCGGCAAATTCTCCTGCTTTGTCCACATCCACTGTACTACTGATTTAAAACTTGCTCCAATTACACCTCTGGCTCATCTGTTTTTAGTATTTACCCTGGGCTCCAATACCGCTAGTTGCTGCTCAGAAGTGCTGTGTGCACAGTCAACGCTTGCTCCAGTGTTATTGGGGTTCAGTAAAGTCAGCTGATCCCCAGCTGTGTGTCTGGCAAATTCTCCTGCTTTGTCCACATCCACTGTACTACTGATTTAAAACCTCCTCCAAATACACCTCTGGCTCCGCTGATTTTAGTATTTACCCTGGGCTCCAATACCGCTAGTTGCTGCTCAGAAGTGCCGTCAGCACAGTCACCACTTGCTGCCGTGTTATTGGGGTTCAGTAACGTCAGCTGTTCCCCTGCTGTGCGGACGGCAATTTCTCCTGCTCTGTCCACATTCTCACTACTACAGATTTTAAAGTTGCTTCAATTACACTTCTGGCTCCTCTGTTTTCAGTATTATCCCTGAGCTCCAACACCACCAGTTGGCACACGGAAGTGCCGTCTGCACAGTCAACACTTGCTGCCGTGTTATTGGGGTTCAGTAACGTCAGCTGTTCCCCTGCTGTGCGGACGGCAATTTCTTCTGCTCTGTCCACATCCACTGTACTACTGATTTAAAACCTCCTCCAAATACACCTCTGGCTCCTCTGTTTTCAGTATTATCCCTGAGCTCCAACACCACCAGTTGGCGCTCGGAAGTGCAGTCTGCACAGTCAACACTTGCTGCCGTGTTATTGGGGTTCAGCAACGTCAGCTGTTCCCCTGCTGTGCGGACGGCAATTTCTCCTGCTCTGTTCACTTTTTCACTACTACAGATTTTAAAGTTGCTCCAATTACACCTCTGGCTCCTCTGTTTTCAGTATTATCCCTGAGCTCCAACACCGCCAGTTGGCGCTCGGAAGTGCCGTCTGCACAGTCAACACTTGCTGCAGTGTTATTGGGGTTCAGTAACGTCAGCTGTTCCCCTGCTGTGCGGACGGCAATTTCTCCTGCTCTGTCCACATACTTACTACTACAGATTTTAAAGTTGCTCCAATTACACCTCTGGCTCCTCTGTTTTCAGTATTATCCCTGAGCTCCAACACTGCCAGTTGGCGCTCGGAAGTGCCGTCTGCACAGTCAACACTTGCTGCCGTGTTACTGGGGTTCAGTAACGTCAGCTGTTCCCCTGCTGTGCGGACGGCAATTTCTCCTGCTCTCTTCACATTCTCACTACTACAGATTTTAAAGTTGCTCCAATTACACCTCTGGCTCCTCTGTTTTCTGTATTATCCCTGAGCTCCAACACTGCCAGTTGGCGCTCGGAAGTGCCGTCTGCACAGCTAACACTTGCTGCTGTGTTATTGGGGTTCAGTAACGTCAGCTGTTCCCCTGCTGTGCGGACGGCAATTTCTCCTGCTCTGTCCACATTCTCACTACTACAGATTTTAAAGTTGCTCCAATTACACCTCTGGCTCCTCTGTTTTCAGTATTATCCCTGAGCTCCAACACTGCCAGTTGGCGCTCGGAAGTGCCGTCTGCACAGTCAACACTTGCTGCCGTGTTATTGGGGTTCAGTAACGTCAGCTGTTCCCCTGCTGTGCGGACGGCAATTTCTCCTGCTCTGTCCACATACTTACTACTACAGATTTTAAAGTTGCTCCAATTACACCTCTGGCTCCTCTGTGTTCAGTATTATCCCTGAGCTCCTACACCGCCAGTTGGCGCTCGGAAGTGCCGTCTGCACAGTCAACACTTGCTGCCGTGTTACTGGGGTTCAGTAACGTCAGCTGTTCCCCTGCTGTGCGGACTGCAATTTCTCCTGCTCTTTCCACATCCACTGTACTACTGATTGAAAACCTCCTCCAAATACACCTCTGGCTCCTCTGTTTTCAGCATTATCCCTGAGCTCCAACACCGCCAGTTGGCGCTCGGAAGTGCCGTCTGCACAGTCAACACTTGCTGCCATGTTATTGGGGTTCAGTAACGTCAGCTGTTCCCCTGCTGTGTGTCCGGCAAATTCTCCTGCTTTGTCCACATCCACTGTACTACTGATTTAAAACTTGCTCCAATTACACCTCTGGCTCCTCTGTTTTTAGTATTTACCCTGGGCTCCAATACCGCTAGTTGCTGCTCAGAAGTGCCGTCTGCACAGTCAACGCTTGCTCCAGTGTTATTGGGGTTCAATAAAGTCAGCTGATCCCCAGCTGTGTCCGGCAAATTCTCCAGCTTTGTCCACATCCACTGTACTACTGATTTAAAACCTCCTCCAAATACACCTCTGCCTCCTCTGTTTTTAGTATTTACCCTGGGCTCCAATACCGCTAGTTGCTGCTCAGAAGTGCCGTCTGCACAGTCAACACTTGCTGCCATGTTATTGGGGTTCAGTAAAGTCAGCTGATCCCCAGCTGTGTGTCCGGCAAATTCTCCAGCTTTGTCCACATCCACTGTACTACTGATTTAAAACCTCCTCCAAATACACCTCTGGCTCCTCTGTTTTTAGTATTTACCCTGGGCTCCAATACCGCTAGTTGCTGCTCAGAAGGGCGGTCTGCACAGTCAACGCTTGCTCCAGTGTTATTGGGGTTCAGTAAAGTCAGCTGATCCCCAGCTGTGTGTCCGGCAAATTCTCCAGCTTTGTCCACATCCACTGTACTACTGATTTAAAACCTCCTCCAAATACACCTCGGGCTCCTCTGTTTTTAGTATTTACTCTGGGCTCCAATACCGCTAGTTGCTGCTCAGAAGTGCCGTCTGCACAGTCAACACTTGCTGCCATGTTATTGGGGTTCAGTAAAGTCAGCTGTTCCCCTGCTGTGTGTCCGGCAAATTCTCCTGCTTTGTCCACATCCACTGTACTACTGATTTAAAACTTGCTCCAATTACACCTCTGGCTCCTCTGTTTTTAGTATTTACCCTGGGCTCCAATACCGCTAGTTGCTGCTCAGAAATGCCGTCTGCACAGTCAACGCTTGCTCCAGTGTTATTGGGGGTCAGTAAAGTCAGCTGATCCCCAGCTGTGTGTCCGGCAAATTCTCCAGCTTTGTCCACATCCACTGTACTACTGATTTAAAACCTCCTCCAAATACACCTCTGGCCCCCCCGTTTTTTGTATTTACCCTGGGCTCCAATACCACTAGTTGCTGCTCAGAAGTGCCGTATGCACAGTCAATGCTTGCTCCAGTGTTATTGGGGTTCAGTAAAGTCAGCTGATCCCCAGCTGTGTGTCCGGCAAATTCTCCAGCTTTGTCCACATCCACTGTACTACTGATTTAAAACCTCCTCCAAATACACCTCTGGCTCCTCTGTTTTTAGTATTTACCCTGGGCTCCAATACCGCTAGTTGCTGCTCAGAAGTGCCGTCTGCACAGTCAACGCTTGCTCCAGTGTTACTGGGGTTCAGTAACGTCAGTTGATTCCCAGCTGTGTGTCCGGCAAATTCTCCTGCTTTGTCCACATCCACTGTACTACGGATTTAAAACTTGCTCCAATTACACCTCTGGCTCCACTCTGTTTTTAGTATTTACCCTGGGTTCCAGCACCGCCAGCTGGTTCTCGGTAGTTCCATTTGCTCTTGTACCTTCTACTACCCATCCGGGTTCCAGTACCGTCAGCTGGTTTTCGGCAGTGCCTTTGGATTAGGTGCCTCCTTCTCGGTATCCAAGTTCCACCAACGTCTGCTGGTCCTTGGTAGTGCTTTCTGGCACAGGTACCTCCTGATTAGTAACCGAGTTCCAGTACCGTCAGCTGGTCTTCGGCAGTTCCATTGGCTCTTGTACCTTCTGCTACCCATCCGGGTTCCAGTACCGTCAGCTGGTCCTCGGTAGTTCCATTTGCTCTTGTACCTTCTACTACCCATCCGGGTTCCAGTACCGTCAGCTGGTTATCGGCAGTGACTTTGGCACGGGTACTCCCTCCTGCCCAGCCTGGTTCCAGCACGCCAGCTGTTTCCGGGTAGTGTCAACATCACTTTGCCTCCAATGTATTGTCCTGTCGTGTTGCGGTCGGGTTAGCCGACTCTATGGTGCCTGCAGTTTAGGTGACTCCTATGTGGGCTGCGGGATCTGGCAATGAAAGCTGGTTCCATAGTGCCAATAGGACAAGCACCCCCTGTAGGACTGTGGGTTTTGGTAACTGCGGCCGGCTCGCGGCCTTGAACTTTTTTTTACATGGGTACCTTCTGCTACCCATCCGGGTTCCAGTACCGTCAGCTGGTTCTCGGCAGTGCCTTTGGATTAGGTGCCTCCTTCTCGGTATCCAAGTTCCACCAACGTCTGCTGGTCCTTGGTAGTGCTTTCTGGCACAGGTACCTCCTGATTAGTAACCGAGTTCCAGTACCGTCAGCTGGTCTTCGGCAGTTCCATTGGCTCTTGTACCTTCTGCTACCCATCCGGGTTCCAGTACCGTCAGCTGGTCCTCGGTAGTTCCATTTGCTCTTGTACCTTCTACTACCCATCCGGGTTCCAGTACCGTCAGCTGGTTCTCGGCAGTGACTTTGGCACGGGTACTCCCTCCTGCCCACCCTGGTTCCAGGACGCCAGCTGTTTCCGGGTACTGTCAACGTCACTTTGCCTCCAATGCGTTGTCCTGTCGTGTTGCGGTCGGGTTAGCCGACTCAATGGTGCCTGCAGTATAGGTGACTCCTATGTGGGCTGCGGGATCTGGCAATGAAGGCTGGTTCCATAGTGCCAATAGGACAAGCACCCCCTGTAGGACCGTGGGTTTTGGTAACTGCGGCCGGCTCGCGGCCTTGAACTTTTTTTTACATGGGTACCTTCTGCTACCCATCCGGGTTCCTGTACCGTCAGCTGGTTCTCGGCAGTGCCTTTGGTTTAGGTGCCTCCTTCTTGGTATCCAAGTTCCACCAACGTCTGCTGGTCCTTGGTAGTGCTTTCTGGCACAGGTACCTCCTGCTTAGTAACCGAGTTCCAGTACCGTCAGCTGGTCTTCGGCAGTTCCATTGGCTCTTGTACCTTCTGCTACCCATCCGGGTTCCAGTACCGTCAGCTGGTCCTCGGTAGTTCCTCAGCTTTCTTGTACCTTCTGCTACATTTCCAAGTTCAAGCTTTTTGAAATGGTTCTTGGTAATCACTCTAGATCTCCCTGACGAGGACCCTGAAGACGAGGACCCTGAAGACCAACCCTAAGAAGACGAGGACCCCGAAGACGACGACCCTGAAGACGAGGACCCTGAAGACCACCCCGAAGAAGACGAGGACCCTGAAGACCACCCCGAAGAAGACGAGGACCCGGAAGACCACCCCGAAGAAGACGAGGACCCCGAAGACGAGGATCCAGAAGACCAACCCGAAGAAGACGAGGACCCCGAAGACGAGGACCCCCGAAGACGACGATCCTGAAGACCGCCCCGAAGAAGACCAAGAAGATGACCCTGAAGAAGTTGACCAAGAGGACAAAGAAGAGAAGACAAGTACCAAGATACAGAAGAACAAGAGACAGAAAACCAAGAAGCAGAAATACAAGAAGCTGCAGAACAAAAAGCGGAAGAACATTAAGCATAAGACTAAAAATCAGAGCAAAAGATAATATCTAAAATATAAGCAGAAGATGACTAAGCAGTGTATGGGGGTGAGTCCGTTCCTCCTCGTGGTGCCCCTGGAAAAGACCTGCTGCTGCAGGCCAAACTGAACGCTGACAAATCCTGTTGTAAATCTTTTGTGACGGGCAGAACGAAAGGTGTAATGTCCAACCTTTTATAGATAACAACTACAGCAATGCCTGCCACAAATAAGAATATGATGAAGAAGAAGAAGATGAAGAAGATGAAGAAGTAGAATATGAAGAATGTAAAAAAAAAAGAATAATACGAAGAAGGTGAAGAAGAAGAAGATGAAGAAGGTGAAGAAGAAGTGGATGAAAAAGATACTGAGGATGATGAAGGAGAAAGTGTGGGAGAAGTAAAAAAGAAGGTGAAGAGCATGGAAGTAGTGAAACATAAATATCTGACAAAATATAAAAATACTTAACATAGTCAATATTTCCGTAACTCAGAACGTCTTAAAAAAAAATATTAATTCCTGCTATTCCATTTGATTGGGCTAAACCTCTATGCCTTTATTGTCTCCCCCACCTCCCCCAATACATTCTACATTATTCTTAGTTGTTTTCCTTCATGTAGAATTAACCTACAAGGAAAGAAAGGGTTTATTTTCATTCCGATATTTCTGTCCCATTGAATTGCATTGGTTTCCGGTATCGGAATCGGCGATATCCGATACTTTTTCGGTATCGGTCTGATCCAATCCGATCCGATATTTCCCGATATCGGAAGGTATCGCTCAACACTACTGATAAACGCCGGAAAAATGACTAAGTCCAAAAAAAAATTTTTTCAACTTTTTTAAATTTTACCCCCGTGGGATATATATTCTACCCACACACATTTGGAACTCTCCTGGGGTACCCTCAAACATATTATTCCCTCATTTAGTGGATATTTTCACAAAAAAGTGAAATTTTCAAAAATCCAGAAAATTGGCTGAAAACGACTAAGTATCAAGGACTCATTGGGCGAATCGCTCTGGAACTGAAATCGGAACTCTCACTGACATTTCCCCTATCTGAAAGTCTGATAAACGCCGGAAAAATAACTAAGTCCAAAAAAAAATTTTTTCAACTTTTTTCAATTATACCCCCGTGGGATATATATTCTACCCACACACATTTGGAACTCTCCTGGGGTACCCTCACACATATTATTCCCTCATTTAGTGGATATTTTCACAAAAAAGTGAAATTTTCAAAAATCCAGAAAATTGGCTGAAAACGACTAAATATCCAGGACTCATTGGGCGAATCGCTCTGGAACTGAAATCGGAACGCTCACTGGCATTTCCCCTATCTGAAAGTCTGATAAACGCCGGAAAAATGACTAAGTCCAAAAAAAATTTTTTTAAACTTTTTTAAATTTTACCCCCTTGGGATATATATTCTACCCACACACATTTGGAACTCTCCTGGGGTACCCTCACACATTATTCCCTCATTTAGTGGATATTTTCACAAAAAAGTGAAATTTTCAAAAATCCAAAATATTGGCTGAAAACGACTAAGTATCAAGGACTCATTGGGCGAATTGCTCTGGAACTGAAATCGGAACGCTCACTGACATTTCCCCTATCTGAAAGTCTGATAAACGGCGGAAAAATTACTAAGTCCCCAAAAAAATTTTTTCAACTTTTTTCAATTTTACCCCCGTGGGATATATATTCTACCCACACACATTTGGTCCTCTCCTGGGGTACCCTCACACATATTATTCCCTCATTTAGTGGATATTTTCACAAAAAATTGACATTTTCAAAAATCCAAAATATTGTCTGAAAACAAATAAATATCAAGGACTCATTGGGCGAATCGCTCTGGAACTGAAACGGTAAGGCTCACTGACATTTCCCCTATCTGAAAGTCTGATAAATGCCGGAAAAATGACTAAATCCAAAAAAAATTTTTTTAAACTTTTTTAAATTTTACCCCCTTGGGATATATATTCTACCCAAACACATTTGGAACTCTCCTGGGGTACCCTCACACATATTATTCCCTCATTTAGTGGATATTTTCACAAAAAAGTGAAATTTTCAAAAATCCAGAAAATTGGCTGAAAACGAAAAATATCCAGGACTCATTGGGCGAATCGCTCTGGAACTGAAATCGGAATGCTCACGGACATTACCCCTATCTGAAAGTCTGATAAACGCCGGAAAAATTACTAAGTCAAAAAAAAAATTTTTTTCAACTTTTTTCAATTTTACCCCCGTGGGATATATATTCTACCCACACACATTTCGAACTCTCCTGGGGTACCCTCACACATATTATTCCCTCATTTAGTGGATATTTTCACAAAAAAGTGAAATTTTCAAAAATCCAGAAAATTGGCTGAAAACGACTAAATATCCAGGACTCATTGGGCGAATCGCTCTGGAACTGAAATCGGAACGCTCACTGGCATTTCCCCTATCTGAAAGTCTGATAAACGGCGGAAAAATTGCTAAGTCAAAAAAAAATTTTTTGAAACTTTTTTAAATTTTACCACCTTGGGATATATATTCTACCCACACACATTTGGAACTCTCCTGGGGTACCCTCACACATATTATTCCCTCATTTAGTGGATATTTTCACAAAAAAGTGAAATTTTCAAATATCCAGAAAATTGGCTGAAAACGACTAAATATCAAGGACTCATTGGGCGAATCGCTCTGGAACTGAAATCGGAACGCTCAATGACATTTCCCGTTTCTGAAAGTCTGATAAACGCCGGAAAAATGACTAAGTCCAAAAAAAAAAATTTTTCAACTTTTTTCAATTTTACCCCAGTGGGATATATATTCTACCCACACACATTTGGAACTCTCCTGGAGTACCCTCACGCATATTATTCCCTCATTTAGTGGATATTTTCACAAAAAAGTGAAATTTTCAAAAATCCACAATATTGGCTGAAAACGAATAAACATCAAGGACTCATTGGGCGAATCGCTCTGGAACTGAAATCGGAACGCTCACTGACATTTCCCCTATCTGAAAGTCTGATAAACGCCGGAAATATGACTAAGTCCCCAAAAAATTTTTTTCAACTTTTTTCAATTTTACCCCCGTGGGATATATATTTTACCTACACACATTTGGAACTCTCCTGGGGTAACCTCACACATATTATTCCCTCATTTAGTGGATATTTTCACAAAAAAGTGAAATTTTCAAAATTCCAAAATATTGGCTGAAAACGACTAAATATCAAGGACTCATTAGGCGAATCGCTCTGGAACTGAAATCGGAACGATCACTGACATTTCCCCTACTGAAAGTCTGATAAACGCCGGAAAAATGATTAAGTCAAAAAAAAAATTTTTTTTCAACTTTTTTAAATTTTACCCCGTGGGATAAATATTCTACCCACACACATTTGGAACTCTCCTGGGGTACCCTCACGCATATTATTCCCTCATTTAGTCGATATTTTTACAAAAAAGTGAAATTTTCAAATATCCAGAAAATTGGCTGAAAACAACTAAGTATCAAGGACTCATTGGGCGAATCGCTCTGGAACTGAAATCGGAACGCTCACTGACATTTCCACTATCTGAAAGTCTGATAAACGCTGAAAAAGTGACTAAGTCCCCCAAAAAATTTTTTTAAACTTTTTTAAATTTTACCCCCGTGGGATACATATTCTACCCACACACATTTGGAACTCTCCTGGGGTAACCTCACACATATTATTCCCTCATTTAATGGATATTTTCACAAACAAGTGAAATTTTCAAAAATCCAAAATATTGGCTGAAAACGACTAAATATCAAGGACTCATTGGGCGAATCGCTCTGGAACTGAAATCGGAACGCTCACTGACATTTCCCCTATCTGAAAGTCTGATAAACGCCGGAAAAATGACTAAGTCCAAAAAAAATTTTTTTACAACTTTTTTCAATTTTACCCCATGTGGGATATATATTCTACCCACACACATTTGGAACTCTCCTGGGGTAACCTCACACATATTATTCCCTCATTTAGTGGATATTTTCACAAAAAAGTGAAATTTTCAAAAATCCAGAAAATTGGCTGAAAACGACTAAATATCAAGGACTCATTAGGCGAATCGCTCTGGAACTGAAATCGGAATGCTCTCGGACATTACCCCTATCTGAAAGTCAGATAAACTCCGAAAAAATGACTAAGTCAAAAAAAATTTTTTTTTAAACTTTTTTCAATTTTACCCCCGTGGGATATATATTCTACCCACACACATTTGGAACTCTCCTGGGGTACCCTCACACATATTATTCCCTCATTTAGTGGATATTTTCACAAAAAAGTGAAATTTTCAAAAATCCAGAAAATTGGCTGAAAACTACTAAATATCAAGGACTCATTGGGCGAATTGCTCTGGAACTGAAATCGGAACGCTCAGAGACATTTCCCCTATCTGAAAGTCTGATAAACGTCGGAAAAATGACTAAGTCCAAAAAAATTTTTTTTAAACTTTCTTCAATTTTACCCACGTGGGATATATATTCTACCCACACACATTTGGAACTCTCCTGGGGTACCCTCACACATGTTATTCCCTCATTTAGTGGATATTTTCACAAAAAAGTGAAATTTTCAAAAATCCAGAAAATTGGCTGAAAACTACTAAATATCAAGGACTCATTGGGCGAATCGCTCTGGAACTGAAATCGGAACGCTCAGACACATTTCCATTATCTGAAAGTCTGATACACGGCGGAAAAATTACTAAGTCCAAAAAATTTTTTTTTCAACTTTCTTCAATTTTACCCACGTGGGATATATATTCTACCCACACACATTTGGAACTCTCCTGGGGTACCCTCACACATATTATTCCCTCATTTAGTGGATATTTTCACAAAAAAGTGAAATTTTCAAAAATCCAGAAAATTGGCTGAAAACTACTAAATATCAAGGACTCATTGGGCGAATCGCTCTGGAACTGAAATCGGAACGCTCAGAGACATTTCCCCTATCTGAAAGTCTGATAAACGCCGGAAAAAATGACTAAGTCCCCAAAAAAATTTTTTTCAACTTTTTTAAATTTTACCCCGTGGGATATATATTCTACCCACACACATTTGGAACTCTCCTGGGGTACCCTCACGCATATTATTCCCTCTTTTAGTGGATATTTTCACAAAAAAAGTGAAATTTTCAAAAATCAAGAAAATTGGCTGAAAACGACTAAATATCAAGGACTCATTGGGCGAATCGCTCTGGAACTGAAATCGGAATGCTCACTGGCATTTCCCCTATCTGAAAGTCTGATAAACGCCGAAAAAATGACTAAGTCCAAAAAAATTTTTTTTTCCACTTTTTTTAAATTTTACCCCCGTGGGATACATATTCTACCCACACACATTTGGAACTCTCCTAGGGTACCCTCACGCATATTATTCCCTCATTTAGTGGATATTTTCACAAAAAAGTGAAATTTTCAAAAATCCAAAATATTGTCTGAAAGCGACTAAATATCAAGGACTCATTGGGGGAATCGCTCTGGAACTGAAATCGGAACGCTCAGAGACATTTCCCCTATCTGAAAGTCTGATAAACGCTGGAAAAAATGACTAAGTCCCCAAAAAAATTTTTTTCAACTTTTTTCAATTTTACCCCCGTGGGATATATATTCTACCCACACACATTTGGAACTCTCCTGGAGTACCCTCACACACATTATTCCCTCATTTAGTCTATATTTTCACAAAAAAAGTGAAATTTTCAAAAATCCAGAAAATTGGCTGAAAACGACTAAATATCAAGGACTCATTGGGAGAATCGCTCTGGAACTGAAATCGGAACGCTCACTGACATTTCCCCTATCTGAAAGTCTGATAAACGCCGGAAAAATGACTAAGTCCAAAAAAAATTTTTTTCAACTTTTTTCAATTTTACCCCCGTGGGATATATATTCTACCCACACACATTTGGAACTCTCCTGGGGTACCCTCACATATATTATTCCCTCATTTAGTGGATATTTTCACAAAAAAGTGAAACTTTCAAAAATCCAAAATATTGGCTGAAAACGACTAAGTATCAAGGACTCATTGGGCGAATCGCTCTGGAACTGAAATCGGAACGCTCAGAGACATTTCCCCTATCTGAAAGTCTGATAAACGCCGGAAAAATGACTAAGTCCAAAAAAAAATTTTTTGCAACTTTTTTAAATTTTACCCCCGTGGGATATATATTCTACCCACACACATTTGGAACTCTCCTGGGGTACCCTCACGCATATTATTCCCTCTTTTAGTGGATATTTTCACAAAAAAAGTGAAATTTTCAAAAATCCAGAAAATTGGCTGAAAACGACTAAATATCAAGGACTCATTGGGCGAATCGCTCTGGAACTGAAATCGGAACGCTCACTGGCATTTCCCCTATCTGAAAGTCAGATAAACGCCGGAAAAATGACTAAGTCCAAAAAAAAATTTTTTTCAACTTTTTTTAATTTTACCCCCGTGGGATATATATTCTACCCACACACATTTGGAACTCTCCTGGGGTACCCTCATGCATATTATTCCCTCATTTAGTGGATATTTTCACAAACAAGTGAAATTTTTGAAAAATCCAAAATATTGTCTGAAAACGACTAAATATCAAGGACTCATTGGGCGAATCGCTCTGGAACTGAAATCGGAACGCTCACTGACATTTCCCCTATCTGAAAATCTGATAAACGCCGGAAAAATTACTGAGTCCAAAAAAAATTTTTTTCAACTTTTTTCAATTTTACCCACGTGGGATATATATTCTACCAACACACATTTGGAACTCTCCTGGGGTACCCTCACACATATTATTCCCTCATTTAGTGGATATTTTCACAAAAAAGTTAAATTTTCAAAAATCAAGAAAATTGACTGAAAACTACTAAATATCAAGGACTCATTGGGCGAATCGCTCTGGAACTGAAATCGGAACGCTCAGAGACATTTCCCCTATCTGAAAGTCTGATAAATGCCGGAAAAATGACTAAGTCCAAAAAAAATTTTTTTCAACTTTTTTCAATTTTACCCCCGTGGGATATATATTCTACCCACACACATTTGGAACTCTCCTGGGGTACCCTCACATATATTATTCCCTCATTTAGTGGATATTTTCACAAAAAAGTGAAACTTTCAAAAATCCAAAATATTGGCTGAAAACGACTAAGTATCAAGGACTCATTGGGCGAACGCTCTGGAACTGAAATCGGAACGCTCAGAGACATTTCCCCTATCTGAAAGTCTGATAAACGCCGGAAAAATGACTAAGTCCAAAAAAAAATTTTTTTCAACTTTTTTAAATTTTACCCCCGTGGGATATATATTCTACCCACACACATTTGGAACTCTCCTGGGGTACCCTCACGCATATTATTCCCTCTTTTAGTGGATATTTTCACAAAAAAAGTGAAATTTTCAAAAATCCAGAAAATTGGCTGAAAACGACTAAATATCAAGGACTCATTGGGCGAATCGCTCTGGAACTGAAATCGGAACGCTCAGAGACATTTCCCCTATCTGAAAGTCTGATAAACGACGGAAAAATGACTAAGTCAAAAAAAAAAATTTAAAACTTTTTTTAATTTTACCCCCTTGGGATATATATTCAACCCACACACATTTGGAAATTTCCTGGGGTACCCTCACACATATTATTCCCTCATTTAGTGGATATTTTCAATAAAAAGTGAAATTTTCAAAAATCCAGAAAATTGGCTGAAAACGACTAAATATCAAGGACTCATTGGGAGAATCGCTCTGAAACTGAAATCGGATCACTCACTGTCATTTTACCTCTCTGAACGTCTGATAAACGCCGAAAAAATGACTAAGTCCAATAAAAAAAAATTTTTAAACTTTTTTCAATTTTACACCTGTGGGATACACATTCTACCCACACACATGTGGTAATCTCCTGGGGTACCCTCACACATATTATTCCCTCATTTAGTGGATATTTTCAATAAAAAGTGAAATTTTCAAAAATCCAGAAAATTGGCTGAAAACGACTAAATATCAAGGACTCATTGGGCTAATCGCTCTGGAACTGAAATCGAAATGCTCACTGACATTTCCCCTATCTGAAAGTCTGGTAAACTCCGGAAAAATGACTTAGTCCGAAAAAAAAATGTTTAAAACTTTTTTCAATTTTACCACCGTTGGATATATATTCTACCCACACACATTTGGAACTCTCCTGGCGTACCCTCACACATATTATTCCCTCATTTAGTGGATATTTTCAATAAAAAGTGAAATTTTCAAAAATCCAGAAAATTAGCTGAAAACGACTAAATATCAAGGACTCATTGGGTGAATCGCTCTGGAACTGAAATCGGAATGCTCACTGACATTTCCCCTATCTGAAAGTCTGATAAACTCCGGAAAAATGACAGTCCAAAAAAAAAATTTTTTCTACTTTTTTCAATTTTACCCCCGTGGGATATATATTCTACCCACACACATTTGAAACTCTCCTGGGGCACCCTCACACATATTATTCCCTCATTTAGTGGATATTTTCACAAAAAAGTGAAATTTTCAAAAATCCTAAATATTGGCTGAAAACGACTAAATATCAAGGACTCATTGGGAGAATACCTTTAGAACTGAAATCGGAACGCTCACTGACATTTCCATTATCTGAAAGTCTGATAATCTCTGGAAAAATGACTTAGTCCAAAAAAAAAATTTTTTCAACTTTTTTCAATTTTTCCCCCGTGGGATATATATTCTACCCACACACATTTGGAACTCTCCTGGGGTACCCTCACACATATTATTTCCTCATTTAGTGGATATTTTCACAAAAAAGTGAAATTTTCAAAAATTCAGAAAATTGGCTGAAAATGACTAAATATCAAGGACTCATTGGGTGAATCCCTCTGGAACTGAAATCGAAACGCTCACTGACATTTCCCCTATCTGAAAGTCTGATAAACGACGGAAAAATGACATAATCCAAAAAAAAAATTTTTAAAACTTTTTTCAATTTTACTCCCGTTGGCTATATATTCTTCCCACACACATTTGGCACTCTCCTGGAGTACCCTCACACATATTATTCCGTCATTTAGTGGATATTTTCAATAAAAAGTGAAATTTTCAAAAATCCAGAAAATTGGCTGAAAACGACTAAATATCAAGGACTCATGTGGCAAATCCCTCTGGAACTGAAATCGAAACGCTCACTGACATTTCCCCTATCTGAAAGTCTGATAAACTCCGGAAAAATGAGTTAGTCCAAAAAAAAAATTTTTAAAACTTTTTTCAATTTTACCACCGTTGGATATGTATTCTACCCACACACATTTGGAACTCTCCTGGGGTACCCTCACACATATTATTCCCTCATTTAGTGGATATTTTCACAAAAAAAGTGAAATTTTCAAAAATCCCAAATATTGGCTGAAAATGACTAAATATCAAGGACTCATTGGGCGAATCGCTATGGAAATGAAATCGGAACGCTCAATGACATTTGCCCTATCTGAAAGTCTGAAAAACGGCGGAGAAATGACAAGTCCAAAAAAAAAATTTTAAAACTTTTTTCAATTTTACCCCCGTTGGATATATATTCTACCCACACACATTTGGAACTCTCCTGGGGTACCCTCACACATATTATTCCCTCATTTAGTGGATATTGTCACAAGAAAGTGAAATTTTCAAAAATCCAAAATATTGGCTGAAAACGACTAAATATCAAGGACTCATTGGGCGAATCGCTCTGGAACTGAAATCGGAACGCTCACTGACATTTGCCCTCTCTGAAAGTCTGATAAACGCCTGAAAAATGACTAAGTCGAAAAAAAAAAAATTTTTAAACTTTTTTCAATTTTACCCCTGTGGGATATACATTCTACCCACACACATTTGGAACTCTCCTGGTGTACCCTCACACATATTATTCCCTCATTTAGTGTATATTTTCAATAAAAAGTGAAATTTTCAAAAATCCAGAAAATTGGCTGAAAACGACTAAATATCAAGGACTCATTGGGCGAATCACTCTGGAACTGAAATCGGAACGCTCAATGACATTTGCCCTATCTGAAAGTCTGAAAAAACGCCGGAAAAATGACTAAGTCCAAAAAAAAAAATTGTTAAACTTTTTTCAATTTTACCCCCGTGGGATATATATTCTACCCACACACATTTGGAACTCTCCTGGTGTACCCTCACACATATTATTCCCTCATTTAGTGTATATTTTCAATAAAAAGTGAAATTTTCAAAAATCCAGAAAATTGGCTGAAAACGACTAAATATCAAGGACTCATTGGGCGAATCACTCTGGAACTGAAATCGGAACGCTCAATGACATTTGCCCTATCTGAAAGTCTGAAAAACGCCGGAAAAATGACTAAGTCCAAAAAAAAAATTTTTTTCAACTTTTTTCAATTTTACCCTCGTGGGATATATATTCTACCCACACACATTTGGAACTCTCCTGGGGTACCCTCACACATATTATTCCCTCATTTAGTGGATATTTTCCCAAAAAAAGTGAAATTTTCAAAAATCCAGAAAATTGGCTGAAAACGACTAAATATCAAGGACTCATTGGGCGAATCGCTCTGGATCTAAAATCGGAATGCTCACTGACATTTCCCCTATCTGAAAGTCTGATAAACGCAGGAAAAATGACTAAGTCCAAAAAAATATTTTTTTCAACTTTTTTCAATTTTACCCCCGTGGGATATATATTCTACCCACACACATTTGGAACTCTCCTGGGGTACCCTCACACATATTATTCCCTCATTTAGTGGATATTTTCACAAAAAAGTGAAATTTTCAAAAATCCAAAATATTGGCTGAAAACGACTCATTGGGCGAATCGCTCTGGAACTGAAATCGGAACTCTCACTGACATTTCCCCTATCTGAAAGTCTGATAAACGCCGGAAAAATGACTAAGTCCAAAAAAATATTTTTTTCAACTTTTTTCAATTTTACCCCCGTGGGATATATATTCTACCCACACACATTTGGAACTCTCCTGGGGTACCCTCACACATATTATTCCCTCATTTAGTGGATATTTTCACAAAAAAGTGAAATTTTCAAAAATCCAAAATATTGGCTGAAAACGACTAAATATCAAGGACTCATTGGGCGAATCGCTCTGGAACTGAAATCGGAACTCTCACTGACATTTCCCCTATCTGAAAGTCTGATAAACGCCGGAATATTACTAAGTACAAGAAAAAAATTTTTTCAACTTTTTTCAATTTTACCCCCGTGGGATATATATTCTACCCACACACATTTGGAACTCTCCTGGGGTACCCTCACACATATTATTCCCTCATTTAGTGGATATTTTCACACAAAAAGTGAAATTTTCAAAAATCCAGAAAATTGGCTGAAAACAACTAAATATCAAGGATTCATTGGGCAAATCGCTCTGGAACTGAAATCGGAAAGCTTACTGACTTTTGCCCTATCTGAAAGTCTGATAAACGTCGGAAAAATGACTAAGTCTAAAAAAATATTTTTTTAAACTTTTTTCAATTTTACCCCCCCGTGGGATATATATTCTACCCACACACATTTGGAACTCTCCTGGGGTACCCTTACACATTTTATTGCCTCATTTAGTGGATATTTTCACAAAAAAGTGAAATTTTCAAAAATCCAGAAAATTGGCTGAAAACGACTAAACATCAAGGACTCATTGGTCGAATCGCTCTGGATCTGAAATTGGAACGCTCACTGACATTTGCCCTATCTGAAATTCTGATAAAGGCCGGAAAAATGACTAAGTCCAAATAAATATTTTTTTCAACTTTTTTCAATTTTACCCCCGTGGGATATATTCTCTACCCACACATATTTGGAACTCTCCTGTGGTACCCTTACATATTTTATTCCCTCATTTAGTGGATATTTTCCCAAAAAAAGTGAAATTTTCAAAAATCCAGAAAATTGGCTGAAAATGACTAAATATCAAGGACTCATTGGGCGAATCGCTCTGGATCTAAAATCGGAATGCTCACTGACATTTCCCCTATCTGAAAGTCTGATAAACGCCGGAAAAATGACCAAGTCAAAAAAAAAATTTTTTTCAACTTTTTTCAATTTTACCCCCGTGGGATATATATTCTACCCACACACATTTGGAACTCTCCTGGGGTACCCTACCACATATTATTCCCTCATTTAGTGGATATTTTCACAAAAAAAGTGAAATTTTCAAAAGTCCAGAAAATTGGCTGAAAACGACTAAATATCAAGGACTCATTGGGCAAATCGCTCTGGAACTGAAATCGGAACGATTACTGACATTTGCCCTATCTGAAAGTCTGATAAACGCAGGAAAAATGACTAAGTCCAAAAAAATATTTTTTTCAACCTTTTTCAATTTTACCCCCGTGGGATATATATTCTACCCACACACATTTGGAACTCTCCTGGGGTACCCTCACACATATTATTCCCTCATTTAGTGGATATTTTCACAAAAAAGTGAAATTTTCAAAAATCCAAAATATTGGCTGAAAACGACTCATTGGGCGAATCGCTCTGGAACTGAAATCGGAACTCTCACTGACATGTCCCCTATCTGAAAGTCTGATAAACGCCGGAAAAATGACGAAGTCCAAAAAAATATTTTTTTCAACTTTTTTCAATTTTACCCCCGTGGTATATATATTCTACCTACAGACATTTGGAACTCTCTTGGGGTACCCTCACGCATATTATTCCCTCGTTTAGTGAATATTTTCACAAAAAAGTGAAATTTTCAAAAATCCAGAAAATTGGCTGAAAATGACTAAATATCAAGGACTCATTGGGCGAATCGCTCTGGATCTGAAATCGGAATGCTCACTGACATTTCCCCTATCTGAAAGTCTGATAAACGCCGGAAAAATGACCAAGTCCCAAAAAAATTTTTTTTCAACTTTTTTCAATTTTACCCCCGTGGGATATATATTCTACCCACACACATTTGGAACTCTCCTGGGGTACCCTAACAAATATTATTCCCTCATTTAGTGGATATTTTCACAAAAAAGTGAAATTTTCAAAAATCCAGAAAATTGGCT
The DNA here is from genome assembly GCF_046119375.1 of Phyllobates terribilis. Taxonomy (NCBI): domain Eukaryota; kingdom Metazoa; phylum Chordata; class Amphibia; order Anura; family Dendrobatidae; genus Phyllobates; species Phyllobates terribilis. Next base: position 23,480,564 of record NW_027362776.1, read on the forward strand.
GAAAATGACTAAATATCAAGGACTCATTGGGCGAATCACTCTGGAACTGAAATCGGAACGCTGACTGACACTTGCCTTATCTGAAAGTCTGATAAACGCCGGAAAAATGACTAAGTCCAAAAAAATATTTTTTTCAACTTTTTTCAATTTTACCCCCGTGGGATATATATTCTACCCACACACATTTGGAACTCTCCTGGGGTACCCTAACACATATTATTCCCTCATTTAGTGGATATTTTCACAAAAAAGTGAAATTTTCAAAAATCCAAAATATTGGCTGAAAACGACTAAATATCAAGGACTCATTGGGCGAATTGCTCTGGAACTGAAATCGGAATGTTCACTGACATTTCCCCTATCTGAAAGTCTGATAAACGCCGGAAAAATGACTAAGTCCAAGAAAAAAAAAATTTCAACTATTTTCAATTCTACCCCCGTAGGATATATATTCTACCCACACAAATTTGGAACTCTACTGGGGTACCCTCACACATATTATTCCCTCATTTAGTGGATACTTTCACAAAAAAAGTGAAATTTTCAAAAATCCAGAAAATTGGCTGAAAACGACTAAATATCAAGGACTCATTGGGCGAATCGCTCTGGAACTGAAATCGGAACACTCACTGACATTTGCCCTATCTGAAAGTCTGATAAACGCCGGAATATTACTAAGTCAAAGAAAAAAATTTTCTCAACTTTTTTGAATTTTACCCCTGTGGGATATATATTCTACCCACACACATTTGGAACTCTCCTGGGGTACCCTCACACATATTATTCCCTCATTTAGTGGATATTTTCACAAAAAAGTGAAATTTTCAAAAATCCAGAAAATTGGCTGAAAACGACTAAATATCAAGGACTCATTGGGCGAATCGCTCTGGAACAAAAATCGGAACTCTCACTTACATTTCCCCTATCTGAAAGTCTGATAAACGTCGGAAAAATGACTAAGTCCAAAAAAAAAATTTTTTAAACTTTTTTAAATTTTACCCCCGTGGGATATATATTCTACCCACACACATTTGGAACTCTCCTGGGGTACCCTCACACATATTATTCCCTCATTTAGTGGATATTTTCACAAAAAAGTGAAATTTTCAAAAATATTGGCTGAAAACGACTAAATATCAAGGACTCATTGGGCGAATCGCTCTGGTACTGAAACCAGAATGCTCACTGACATTTGCCCTATCTGAAAGTCTGATAAACGCCGGAATATTACTAAGTCCAAGAAAAAAAAATGTTCAACTTTTTTCAATTTTACCCCCGTGGGATATATATTCTACCCACACACATTTGGAACTCTCCTGGTGTACCCTCACACATATTATTCCCTCATTTAGTGGATATTTTCACAAAAAAGTGAAATTTTCAAAAATCAAAAATATTGGCTGAAAACGACTAAATATCAAGGACTCATTGGGCGAATCTGTTATGTTCTGCTACCAGAGCTAAGGAAAGAGAGGAGATCTGTCCCTACGATAGAACTCAGCTTAATCTCTACGATGTAACAGGGGACCTGATCCTGCGATCAGACCTGCTAAAGTCCTAAGCTAGTCTGTACGGAGACCTATAGATGTGGGGAAGGAATCCCTACAAGTACTAAGGACTGGGAGGAAAATGGGACACCTCCTAACAGAAATAGTAGCAGACAGACGAGCAAACAATATATATAGAACAAAGAGGTCCGTAGACCAAGCAAACTAACAGAGTTAGATACAGAGCACAGGCTAGCTAGAAAGTAGTTAAACAATGAAGTCCAGCAAAGCCAGAAGGGCGGAGCAGGCTTAAATAGGCCAACAAGGTCATGTGACCAGCAAAGGAAAAAAAACCTAAGAGCAAGGTTCTAACAGTACCCCCCCTTCTAAGAGGATCCTCCGGATCCCCTAGGACCGGGCTTATCAGGAAATCTCCTGTGAAACGCTCTGATAAGTCTGGACGCGGAAACATCATCTGACCTCACCCAAGAGTTATCCTCGGGTCCGAAACCTTTCCAGGCCACAAGATACTGCAAACTACCTCTATACAGTCTAGAGTTAAGGATGCGAGAAATTTCATATTCCCCGTCCTCCACCACCGGAGGAACAGAGGCAGAGGCGTCACAATCCGATACAACAGCTTTTTTCAACAGAGAGACATGAAATACCGGATTAATTCTCCAGGAGGTAGGAACCTCCAACCTAACAGCAGATTGGTTGACAACCTGAAGCACCTTAAAGGGCCCTACAAACTTGGGACCCAATTTCTTAGAAGGAATCCTCAACCGCAGATTCCTAGAGTACAACCAAACCATGTCACCAACAGCGAACAAAACCTCCTGTCGTTTCCTATCAAAGTAGTCCTTAGATTTTCTGTTGGCCTCCTGAAGATTACCACGCACATCCGTCCAAACTCTCTCCAAATCACCGGAAAAATTCTCCTCCTCAGGCACGGCAGATCCCAACTTGGAGAACGACCCAAACGACGGATGTCTCCCAGAACAACAAAAAAAAGGCGAACAACCAGCAGAAGAAGATGTATGATTGTTCAGAGCAAATTCAGCAAGTGGCAGAAACTCAGACCACCCCTCTTGATTGTCTGCCACAAAACAACGCAAGAACTGCTCAACATCCTGGTTTTTCCTTTCTGTCTGGCCATTAGATTCAGGATGATATCCGGACGAGAACGATAAATGAACTCCCAACCTGTCACAAAAGGCACGCCAAAAACGAGCCACGAACTGAGGACCCCTATCAGAAACAATGTCAGTAGGAACGCCATGAAGTCTGACAATTTCCTTGACAAAGGCCTTAGCGAGAGTTTTAGCGCAGGGCAGTTTGACGAAGGGAACCAAGTGACACATCTTGCTAAAACGGTCCACGACCACCCAGATGACAGTAAAACCCTCAGAGGGGGGAAGGTCAGTTATAAAGTCCATAGCCAAATGTGTCCAAGGAGCACTGGGAACCTCCAAAGGACAAAGCAACCCCGCAGCAGGAGTATGTGAGGACTTAGATCTAGCACATATAGTACATTGACGCACCCACTTAATGACTTCCTTCTGCCATCCAGGCCACCAAAAACTGTGACCCACCAGTCTCTTGGTCTCAGAGATTCCGGGATGACCTGCCAACCGAGATTCGTGACACTCAACAAACAAATCTCTCCTAAAGGTCCCAGGCACAAATAACCTCCCATGAGGAGTGTTAGATGGGGCATTCTCCTGTGCTTTAAGAATCTCATCTTCCAAAACGGAGTCCAAAGCAGCTATCACAACACCTTCTTGTAAAATGTTCTCCTCTTTCTCAGCACCGACTATGGGAGAAAAACTGCGAGACAAGGCATCCGCCTTAACATTCTTAGTACCAGGGATGTAAGTAACGGAGAAATTAAACAGCGAGAAAAACAGTGCCCACCTAGCCTGACGGGCATTCAGGCGCTTGGCAGCATCAAGATATATCAGATTTTTATGATCCGTAAGAACCTGAACGGGAAATTCCGCACCTTCCAAGAAGTGACGCAAGTGTTCAAATGCGAGTTTAATAGCCAATAATTCCCGATTACCAATATCGTAATTCAGTTCAGTCTCCGAAAAATTTTTTGAAAAAAAGGCACAGGGATGTAATCCATCCCCGTTATCCTGAGACAATACTGCGCCAACCCCCACAGAGGAAGCATCAACCTCAACCAAAAACGGCTTAGTCACATCAGGCTGCATAAGGATGGGAGCAGAGGTGAACCTCTCCTTGAGATACACAAAAGCTTCAATGGCCTCAGAAGACCACTGAACCGCATCAGCACCTTTCCTGGTGAGATCGGTCAGAGGTTTGACAATACTAGAAAAAATTTTTATGAATTTTCTGTAATAATTGGCGAAACCTAAAAACCTCTGTATCGATTTCAAACCAATAGGCCTAGGCCATTCCTGTACAGCTTGAACTTTAACCGGGTCCATCTCAAAACCTTCGCTGGAGATAATGTAACCCAAAAAAACTAATTCTCTGTACAGCGAACTCACATTTCTCCAGCTTAGCAAAAAGCGAATTGTCCATTAATAACTGTAATACCTCACGTACGCTCCGCCAATGAGACTCCAGATCCGGCGAATAAATCAAAATGTCATCCAAATACACAACCACATTTTTGCCGATCAAAGGTCTAAGGATGTCATTAATAAGATTCTGAAAAAATGCAGGAGCATTAGTAAGACCAAAAGGCATAACCAGATTCTCAAAATGACCCACAGGAGTGTTAAAAGCAGTCTTCCATTCGTCACCCTCCTTCATGCGCAACAGATTGTATGCCCCCTTAAGGTCAATTTTAGAGAACCACTTGACCCCCATTAACTGGTTAAACAGATCAGGAATCAATGGCAGTGGGTAAGGATTGCGTACAGTAATTTTGTTAATCTCACTAAAATCCAGACAAGGACTTAAACCGCCGTCCTTTTTTTTTACAAAAAAAAATCCAACCGCCACAGGAGACTTAGAGGGCCTAATGTGACCGGCGGCCAAACTTGTCTGTATGTATTCCTCCAAAGCCTTCCTCTCAGGAATAGTAAGGTTAAATAAACGACTTTTAGGAAGAGTCGCTCCAGGGACAAATTCAATAGAACAATCATAGTCTCTATGGGGAGGCAAAACCTGCGATTCCTTCTCAGAAAAAAACTCTCCAAAAATCCTGAATAGGAACAGGCAATTCTCCCCTATCCACAGCTGCAATACGCCCGCTACAACACTTGTCATAACATTTATGGCTCCAGGATTTAATTTCACTGGTAGACCAATCCAGTACAGGATTGTGAAATTTTAACCAGGGCAATCCCAATATTACTGGAGAAGGCAAGTTATTCAAAACTACCAAATCCAATTTCTCGTGGTGAACACCATTAATAATGAGAGGAAATTCACAGACCTTGAGAGTAATATTCTTCAAAGGGGAAACATCCACAGAAACCACAGCAATGGGGGATGATAAAGGTTCGGGTTTTAAATTGAGTCTTTCCAAGAATCCCCCATCAATAACATTCAGAGTAGACCCACAATTAACAAACACCCGAAATTCCATTAATTTTTCCTGAGCAATCGTGGAAGCAGCTAAAAATACACCCTTGGAATTTAAACAGGCAATACGGGCATGACTGACCATTTTTTTTTCTTTCTTGATTAGTGTTGAGCATTCCGATACTGAAATATCGGGTATCGGCCGATATTCACTGTATCGGAATTCCGATACTTAATTCCGATACTTTTATAATATCGAATACCGGAATCGGAAGTTCCCATAATGCCTGCGCTCTGCAGTGTCTCTGAAGGATGACAAGCTGGATGGCAGCGCTCAGCTGCGATCCAGCTTGTCATCAGAATGCCATCCCAGCGGGGGAGAATTCTCCTGATTGTTTAAAAGCCGGCGCGCGGTAAAAAGCCGCCGGCTTTTAAACAATCACGCAGCCCCATACTGCTTCCCCGCAGCCTCCCACCCCGATCCTCCGCTCCCCTCGCCACCTCCCATCCCGATCGTAAATTAGGACCGGGCGGGGAGCGCAGCACCAAGGAGCGAAGGACCCGGGCGGGGAAGCCGGCAGTGAAAAGACTTCACCGCCGGCTTTCCCGTTCTGTGCTGCGCTTTCCCGCCGGTTATTTCAAATGAACAGCTGAGGTATCAGGTGATGCCGATCAGCTGTTCATTTGAAGTCGCCGCGGTGCCCTCAGAGGGTTCATGTGAGTTCATGCTTGACTGCATGAACTCACATCAACTTTCCCACGGCCGCACAGGTCAGCCTCACCTCCCGGACCCGTCATGATTAGTGTGTGCGGGGTGTGTGTGTGTGCGGGGTGTGTGTGCGGGGTGTGTGTGCGGGGTGTGTGTGCGGGTGTGTGTGCGGGTGTGTGTGCGGGTGTGTGTGCGGGTGTGTGTGCGGGTGTGTGTGCGGGTGTGTGTGCGGGTGTCTGTGCGGGTGTCTGTGCGGGTGTGTGTGCGGGCAGACATAGGCCGATGTGACACTACTACTCCCATCGGCCTATGTCTGTCCCCCGTCCACTCCTGCCAGCAGGATCAGCTCGATGGGAGCAGTAGTTCCCATCAGCCTGATCCTGCTATTTAAATTGCCCTACTGTGTCCCCAATAAATGTTAAATACATGTCATTGGTGGCCAGTGGTTGCCTACAATAAATTAGTTCATACATTACCTGTCCCCGCCGATCGCCACCTAAAATAAAGTAAAAAATAAAAAACTACACCTATACTCACCTAGACACCTAATTCCCCGAAGCCATCGATCTCCTGTAATAAAATATAAAATAATAAACCACAACCTTATCCTTACCCCTCCGTAGTAGTCCACGAGTGTCCCACGAAGATCTCCAGTTCAGAGCAGCCACATAGAATGTGACCGCTCTGAACCGCTGCCGCCGCTAGAATGACGGGGCCGTAAGGGTTCACCGGAGTTCAGGCAGCGCTGCTCCGGTTAGCTCCTTTACGGCACTGCTGTATCGTGAGAAATTCCCACGGTACAGCACTGCCGTAAAGGAGGTCTCCGGAGCTGCGCTGCCTGAATGCACTCCGGTGACCTCAGTCAGTGGCTCCCGCTGCCGGGAGCGGACGTGTTCCCGGCAGCGTGAGCTTACAGCAGCCATGCACAGCTGTCACCATCTCCAGATGTGACAGCTGTGCATGGGAGATCAGCGCAGGAACGTGGACAGGTAACTATTTTTTTTTTAGTAAACTAAGAATTAAATAAAATGGTGTTTTATTTCAAATAAATTATTTTTTTCTGGGTGTAGTGTGTTTTTTCTTTTTAACACTTTGTAGGTTAGTAATGGGGGTGTCATATAGACGGCCATCATTACTAACCTGGGCTTCATGGCAGCTGGCGCTGACATGAACCCCACCACTATTACCCCCTGCCACCGCACCAGGGCAGCGTGGAAGAGCGAGGCTAAGTGCCAGAATTGGCGCATCCTATGGATGCGCCATTTCTGGGGCGGCTGACGGCTGGTGTTTCTAGCCTGGGAGGGGGCCAATATTCATGGCACCCTTCCTGAGCTATTAATATCAGCCCCCAGCTGTCTGCCTAGCCTTTGCTAGCTATTAAAATAGAGGGGACCCCACGTCATTTTTTTTTGGGGGGTCCCCCATTTTAATAGCTAGTAAAGGCTAGGTATTCAGCTGGGGGCTGATATTAGTAGCCTGGGAAGCTCCGTGGGTTTTACCCCCTTCCCAGGCTTCAAACATCTGCCCCAGCCGTCTGCTTAACCTCCGCTAGAGACTAAAATTATGGGGGATCCCACGCCATTTTTTTTTTAAATAAATCCTTTATTTTAACACTAAATGACATTTGAGGACTTAATAAAGATGCAGTCCCTAAATTATTATTTATTTTTTAATAAATTTTTCCCAAAACTTTTGACGTGGGCTTCGCCATATTTTTGTATGCCAGCCAGGTACAGCATCCAGCTTCTATGAACGCGCCATTTTCCGGGGCGGCCGCGGACTGCAATTTTCAGCGGGGGGGGGAGGGCAAAAAGCTTGGGCCTCCCTGCGCTGCAGATTCCATCCCCCAGCTGCCTAGTTGTACCTGGCTGGACACAAAAATAGGGAGAAGCTCCACGTTTTTTTTTTTTAATTATTTCATGAAATTCATGGAATAATTAAGAAAAAAAGGGCTTCCCTATATTGTTGTGTCCGGCTAGGTACAAATAGGCAGCTGGTGGTTGGGGGCAGCCCGTTCCTGCCTGCTGTACCTGGCTGGACACAAATATAGTGTGAAGCCCCACGTCAATTTTTTTTTAATTATTTCAGGAAATTCATGAAATAATTAAAAAAAAATTATGTGGGGCTTCGCCCTATAATTGTGTCCAGCCAGGTACAGCAGGCAGGAACGGGCTGCCCCCAACCACCAGCTGCCTATTTGTACCTAGCCGGACACAACAATATAGGGAAGCCCTTTTTTTCTTAATTATTCCATGAATTTCATGAAATAATTAAAAAAAAAAATGTGTGGCGCTTCGCCCTATTTTTGTGTCCAGCCAGGTACAACTAGGCAGCTGGGGGCTGGAATCTGCAGCGCAGGGAGACCCAAGCTTTCTGGGTCCCACCCGCTGCAAATTGCAGTCCGCAGCCGCCCCGGAAAATGGCGCGTTCATAGAAGCGCCATCTTCTGGCGCTGTACCCAACTCATCCAGGGCCCTGGTGCGGTGGCTCACTGGGTAATAAAGGGGTTAAGGCCAGCTTGGCATTATCAGCTGGCCCTAAGCCCGAAATTCATGGGGTCACGCCAATATTAGACATGACCGCCATGAATTTCTAGTAAAGTATTTAAAAAAAACACAAACACCCAGAAAAAAGTCCTTTAATTGAAATAAAGACACAATTCTTTATTGTTCTAAATTAAACCATACTTACCGCCACACCCATTCCAGCTGAAGCCAACGATCTCCTGCAATAAAAGTAAAATAATAAAGCAACCTCATCCTTACCTTTCCATGGTTCCCAGGACAGCTTCAGCTCTGCTACATCGAGATGACAGGCTGGACCGCAGCAGAACGCTGCCATCCAGCCTGTCATCCCGCGGACACTGAGAAGCGCAGGCATGCTTGCGCTCCTCAGTGTCTTTCTGTGACGTCATCCAGATGAGCCGAGGTCATGTCCAATGAACTCAGCTCACCTCATGCACGTCACTGACAGCGTGGGAAAATTCTCCTGCACTCAGCGCTTCAGCGTGAGAATTCTCCCACGCTGTCAGTGACGTGCATGAGGTGCGCCGAGTTCATGGGACATGACCTCACCTCATGCACGTCACTGACAGCGTGGGAAAATTCTCACGCTGAAGCGCTGAGTGCAGGAGAATTCTCCCACGCTGTCAGTGACGTACATGAGGTGAGCCGAGTTCATTGTCGGCTCATCTGGATGCCGTCACAGCCAGACACTGAGGAGTGGAAGTATGCCTGCGCTTCTCAGTGTCTGCGGGATGACAGGCTGGATGGCAGCGTTCTGCTGCGGTCCAGCCTGTCATCTCGATGTAGCAGAGCTGGAGCCGTCGTGGGAGCCATGGAAAGGTAAGGATGAGGTTGCTTTATTATTTTTCTTTTATTGCAGGAGATCGTTGGCTTCAGCTGGAATGGGCGTGATGGTAAGTATGGTTTAATTTAGAACAATAAAGAATTGTGTGTTTATTTCAATTAAAGGACTTTTTTCTGGGTGTTTGTGTTTTTTTTAAATACTTTACTAGAAATTCATGGTGGTCATGTCTAATATTGGCGTGACCCCATGAATTTCGGGCTTAGGGCCAGCTGATAATGCCAAGCTGGCCTTAACCCCTTTATTACCCAGTGAGCCACCGCATCAGGGCCCTGGATGAGTTGGGTACAGCGCCAGAAGATGGCGCTTCTATGAACGCGCCATTTTCCGGGGCGGCTGCGGACTGCAATTTGCAGCGGGTGGGGCCCAGAAAGCTTGGGCCTCCCTGCGCTGCAGATTCCAGCCCCCAGCTGCCTAGTTGTACCTGGCTGGACACAAAAATAGGGCGAAGCTCCACGTTTTTTTTTTTTTAAATTCATGAAATTCATGGAATAATTCAGAAAAAAAGGGCTTCCCTATATTGTTGTGTCCGGCTAGGTACAAATAGGCTGCTGGTGGTTGGGGGCAGCCCGTTCCTGCCTGCTGTACCTGACTGGACACAAATATAGGGCGAAGCCCCACATCAATTTTTTTAAATTATTTCATGAATTTCCTGAAATGATTTAAAAAAAATTGACGTGGGGCTTCGCACTATATTTGTGTCCAGCCAGGTACAGCAGGCAGGAACGGGCTGCCCCCAACCACCAGCTGCCTATTTGTACCTGGTTGGACACAACAATATAGGGAAGCCCTTTTTTTCTTAATTATTTCATGAATTTCATGAAATAATTAAAAAAAAAAAATACGTGAAGCTTCTCCCTATTTTTGTGTCCAGCCAGGTACAACTAGGCAGCTGGGGGATGGAATCTGCAGCGCAGGGAGGCCCAAGCTTTCTGCCCCCCCCCCTCCCCCCGCTGAAAATTGCAGTGCGCAGCCACCCCGGAAAATGGCGCGTTCATAGAAGCTGGATGCTGTACCTGGCTGGCATACAAAAATATGGCGAAGCCCACGTCAAAAGTTTTGGGAAAAATTAATTAAAAAATAAATAATAATTTAGGGACTGCATCTTTATTAACTCCTCAAATGTCATTTAGTGTTAAAATAAAGGACTTATTTTAAAAAAAATTGACGTGGGGCTTCGCCCTATATTTGTGTCCAGCCAGGTACAGCAGGCAGGAACAGGCTGCCCCCAACCACCAGCTGCCTATTTGTAACTGGCCGGACACAACAATATAGGGAAGCCCTTTTTTAAAAAAATTATTTCATGAAATAATTAAAAAAAAATTGACGTGGGGCTTCGCACTATATTTGTGTCCAGCCAGGTACAGCAGGCAGGAATGGGCTGCCCCCAACCACCAGCTGCCTATTTGTACCTGGTTGGACACAACAATATAGGGAAGCCCTTTTTTTCTTAATTATTCCATGAATTTCATGAAATAATTTTAAAAAAAAATGCGTGGGGCTTCGCCCTATTTTTGTGCCCAGCCAGATACAACTAGGCAGCTGGGGGCTGGAATCCGCAGCGCAGGGAGACCCAAGCTTTCTGGGCCACCCCCGCTGCAAATTGCAGTCCGCAGCCGCCCCAGAAAATGGCGCGTTCATAGAAGCGCCATCTTCTGGCGCTGTACCCAACTCATCCAGGGCCCTGGTGCGGTGGCTCACTGGGTAATAAAGGGGTTAAGGCCAGCTTGGCATTATCAGCTGGCCCTAAGCCCAAAATTCATGGGGTCACGCCAATATTAGACATGACCACCATGAATTTCTAGTAAAGTATTTAAAAAAACACAACACCCAGAAAAAAGTCCTTTAATTGAAATAAACACACAATTCTTTATTGTTCTAAATTAAACCATACTTACCACCACGCCCATTCCAGCTGAAGCCAACGATCTCCTGCAATAAAAGTAAAATAATAAAGCAACCTCATCCTTACCTTTCCATGACTCCCACGACAGCTTCAGCTCTGCTACATCGAGATGACAGGCTGGACCGCAGCAGAACGCTGCCATCCATCCTGTCATCCCGCAGACACTGAGAAGCGCAGGCATACTTCCACTCCTCAGTGTCTGGCTGTGACGGCATCCAGATGAGCCGAGGTCATGTCCAATGAACTCCGCTCACTTCATGTACGTCACTGACAGCGTGGGAAAATTCTCCTGCACTCAGCACTTCAGCGTGAGAATTTTCCCACGCTGTCAGTGACGTGCATGAGGTGAGCTGAGTTCATTGGACATGACCTCACCTCATGTATGTCACTGACAGCGTGGGAGAATTCTCACGCTGAAGCGCTGAGTGCAGGAGAATTTTCCCACGCTGTCAGTGACGTGCATGAGGTGAGCTGAGTTCATTGGACATGAACTCGGCTCATCTGGATGACGTCACAGAGAGACACTGAGGAGCGCAAGCATGCCTGCGCTTCTCAGTGTCTGCGGGATGACAGGCTGGATGGCAGCTTTCTGCTGCGGTCCAGCCTGTCATCTCGATGTAGCAGAGCTGGAGCTGTCCTGGGAACCATCGAAAGGTAAGGATGAGGTTGCTTTATTATTTTTCTTTTATTGCAGGAGATCGTTGGCTTCAGCTGGAATGGGCGTGATGGTAAGTATGGTTTAATTTAGAACAATAAAGAATTGTGTCTTTATTTCAATTAAAGGACTTTATTCTGGGTGTTTGTGTTTTCTTTTAACTTTGACTATGGGGTTAGTAATGGGGGTGTCTTATAGACGCCTCTCCATTACTAACCTGGGCTTGATGTCAGCTGGCATTATAAGCTGACATCAACCCCAACCCTATTACCCCCTGCCACCGCACCAGGGCAGCGTGGAAGAGCGAGGCTAAGTGCCAGAATTGGCGCATCCTATGGATGCGCCATTTCTGGGGCGGCTGACGGCTGGTGTTTCTAGCCTGGGAGGGGGCCAATATTCATGGCACCCTTCCTGGGCTATTAATATCAGCCCCCAGCTGTCTGCCTAGCCTGTGCTAGCTATTAAATTAGGGGGGACCCCACGTCATTTTTTTGGGGGGGTCCCCCATTTTAATAGCTAGTAAAGGCTAGGTATTCAGCTGGGGGCTGATATTAGTAGCCTGGGAAGCTCCGTGGGTATTACCCCCTTCCCAGGCTTCAAACATTTGCCCCAGCTGTCTGCTTAACCTCCGCTAGAGCCTAAAATTAAGGGGAACCCCACGCCAATTTTTTTTTAAATAAATCCTTTATTTTAACACTAAATGACAAGTACAGTAATCAACACTGTCACTGTACTTCATATATATGTGACTGACATGTTTCTATCTATCTAATCTATGTGTGATTCTCTATTCCTTCTATTCTAAATTGTCGGGTACAGATGCTGAATTGCCGGCCGGCTTTCTTAAAGAGACGGTGCATGAAAACACTATTATTTTTTTAAATAAAAATCCTTTACACTAAATGACAAGTTCTGTAAGCAACACTGTCACTGTACTTCTTATATATGTGACTGACATGTTTCTATCTATCTAATCTATGTGTGAAGCTCTATTCTGTCTGTTATAAATTGTCGGGTACAGATGCTGAATTGCCGGCCGGCTTTTTTAAAGAGACGGTGCACGAAAACACTAATATTTTTTTTAATAAATCCTTTACACTAAATGACAAGTACAGTAAGCAACACTGTCACTGTACTTCATATATATGTGACTGACATGTTTCTATCTATCTAATCTATGTGTGAAGCTCTATTCTTTCTGTTGTAAATTGTCGGGTACCGGTGAATGCCGCTGATGAATTGCCGGCTTTTCATGTCATTCTACATTATTCTTAGTTGTTTTACTTCATGTAGAATTAACCTACAAGGAAAGAAAGGGTTTATTTTCATTCCGATATTTGTGTCCCATTGACTTGCATTGGTTTCCGGTATCGGAATCGGCGATATCCGATACTTTTTGGGTATCGGCCCGATCCAATCCGATACGATATTTCCTGATATCGGAAGGTATCGCTCAACACTATTCTTGATACGAAGCTCACAGTCTTTAATTAAATGACCAGATTTTCCGCAATAGAAACACAAGCCTTCAGAAAATCTGCGATCTTTTTCTTGAGAGCGAGGTGCCATCGCTCCAATCTCCATCGGTTCACCACTGTTAGTACACACATTCTCATAACCAGAAACTGACATAGCAGAGGATTTGCTCTCATTAACCCTTGCACGCAGTCTCCTATCCACCCGTATAGATAATTGCATAGACTGTTGCAAATCTTCAGGTGTAGGATAAGCAATTAGCAGGTCTTTAACCCTTTCACTGAGCCCAGCAAGAAATAGACTTTTCAGAGCAGAATCGTTCCACCCTGTTAGACCATCGACGGAAATGAGTACAATATTTTTCCACATTACCTGATCCCTGTCTCAAACGTCTTAACTCAGTCTCAGCTGATGAGACACGATCAGGATCATCATATAATAGTCCCAAAGCAGAAAAAAAACTATCCACTGAACTGAAGCATGTATCACTAGGTTGCAAAGAAAAGGCCCACTCCTGACGCTCTTTGCGCAAAAGTGACATTAAAAACCCTATGCGCTGGGAATCATCCCCAGAGGACTTGGGTCTCAAACGAAAATACAATAAGCAAGCATTTTTAAATGAAAAAAATTCTCGGTGTTCACCAAAAAATAAATCCGGCAAACATACCTTAGGCTCCAAGAAATGTGCTCCAGGACAGTTACTCACGTGTTGACGGAGCTCAGTCACCTCCAAAGAGAGTCCCTGCAGGTGTTTAGCCAAATCCAGAACCGACACCATGATGGAACAGAAAAAATCTTTCCTTAGAGCATTAGCTGGGCTGGACTTACTGTTATGTTCTGCTACCAGAGCTAAGGAAAGAGAGGAGATCTGTCCCTACGATAGAACTCAGCTTAATCCCTACGATGTAACAGGGGACTTGATCCTGCGATCAGACCTGCTAAAGTCCTAAGCTAGTCTGTATGGAGACCTATAGATGTGGGGAAGGAATCCCTACAAGCACTAAGGACTGGGAGGAAAATGGGACACCTCCTAACAGAAATAGTAGCAGACAGACGAACAAACAATATATATAGAACAAAGAGGTCCGTAGACCAAGCAAACTAACAGAGTTAGATACAGAGCACAGGCTAGCTAGAAAGTAGTTAAACAATGAAGTCCAGCAAAGCCAGAAGGGCGGAGCAGTCTTAAATAGGCCAACAAGGTCATGTGACCAGCAAAGGAAAAAAAACATAAGAGCAAGGTTCTAACAGAATCGCTCTGGAACTGAAATCGGAACGCTTACTGACATTTCCCCTATCTGAAAGTCTGATAAACGCCGGAAAAATGACAAAGTCCAAGAAAAAATTTTTTTCAACTTTTTTCAATTTTACCCCAGTGGGATATATGTTCTACCCGCACACATTTGGAACTCTCCTGGGGTACCCTCACACATATTATTCCCTCATTTAGTGGATATTTTCACAAAAAAGTGAAATTTTCAAAAATCCAGAAAATTGGCTGAAAACGACTAAATATCAAGGACTGATTGGGCGAATCGCTCTGGAACTGAAATCGGAACACTCACTGACATTTCCCCTATCTAAAAGTATGATAAACGCCGGAATATTACTAAGTCCAAGAAAAAAAAATTTTTCAACTTTTTTCAATTTTACCCCCGTGGGATATATATTCTACCCACACACATTTGGAACTCTCCTGGGGTACCCTCACACATATTATTCCCTCATTAAGTGGATATTTTCACAAAAAAGTGAAATTTTCAAAAATCCAAAATATTGTCTGAAAACGACTAAATATCAAGGACTCATTGGGCGAATCGCTCTGGAACTGAAATCGGAACACTCACTGACATTTCCCCTATCTGAAAGTCTGATAAACGCCGGAATATTACTAAGTCCAAGAAAAAAATTTTTTCAACTTTTTTCAATTTTACCCCCGTGGGATATGTATTCTACACACACACATTTGGAATTCTCCTGGGGTATCCTCACACATATTATTCCCTCATTTAGTGGATATTTTCACAAAAAAGTGAAATTTTCAAAAATCCTGAAAATTGGCTGAAAACTACTAAATATCAAGGACTCATTGGGCGAATCGCTCTGGAACAGAAATCAGAACGCTCACTGACATTTCCCCTATCTGAAAGACTGATAAACGCTGGAAAAATGACAGTCCAAAAAAAAAAATTTTTCAACTTTTTTCAATTTTACCCCCGTGATATATATATTCTACCCACACACATTTGGAACTCTCCTGGGGTACCCTCACACATATTATTCCCTCATTTAGTGGATATTTTCACAAAAAAGTGAAATTTTCAAAAATCCAAAATATTGACTGAAAACGACTAAATATCAAGGACTCATTGGGCGAATCGCTCTGGAACTGAAATCGGAATGCCCACTGACATTTCCCCTATCTGAAAGTCTGGTAAACGCCGGAAAAAATGACTAAGTCCAAAAAAAAAAATTTTTTAAACTTTTTTCAATTTTACCCCCATGGGATATATATTCTACCCACACACGTTTGGAACTCTCCTGGGGTACCCTCACACATATTATTCCCTCATTTAGTGGATATTTTTACAAAAAAGTGAAATTTTTAAAAATCCAGAAAATTGGATGAAAATGACTAAATATCAGGGACTCATGGGGCGAATCGCTATGGAACTGTAACTGGAACGCTCACTGACATTTCCCCTATCTGAAAGTCTGATAAACGCCGGAAAAATGACTAAGTCCAAGAAAAAAAAAATTTTCAACTTTTTTCAATTTTACCCCCGTGGGATATATATTCTACCCACACACATTTGGAACTCTCCTGGGGTCCCTCACACATATTATTCCCTCATTTAGTGGATATTTTCACAAAAAAGTGAAATTTTCAAAAATCCAGAAAATAGGCTGAAAACGAGTAAATATCAAGGACTCATTGGGCGAATCGCTCTGGAACAGAAATCAGAACGCTCACTGACATTTCCCCTATCTGAAAGACTGATAAACGCTGGAAAAATGACAGTCCAAAAAAAAAAATTTTTCAACTTTTTTCAATTTTACCCCCGTGATATATATATTCTACCCACACACATTTGGAACTCTCCTGGGGTACCCTCACACATATTATTCCCTCATTTAGTGGATATTTTCACAAAAAAGTGAAATTTTCAAAAATCCAAAATATTGACTGAAAACGACTAAATATCAAGGACTCATTGGGCGAATCGCTCTGGAACTGAAATCGGAATGCCCACTGACATTTCCCCTATCTGAAAGTCTGGTAAACGCCGGAAAAAATGACTAAGTCCAAAAAAAAAAATTTTTTAAACTTTTTTCAATTTTACCCCCATGGGATATATATTCTACCCACACACGTTTGGAACTCTCCTGGGGTACCCTCACACATATTATTCCCTCATTTAGTGGATATTTTTACAAAAAAGTGAAATTTTTAAAAATCCAGAAAATTGGATGAAAATGACTAAATATCAGGGACTCATGGGGCGAATCGCTATGGAACTGTAACTGGAACGCTCACTGACATTTCCCCTATCTGAAAGTCTGATAAACGCCGGAAAAATGACTAAGTCCAAGAAAAAAAAAATTTTCAACTTTTTTCAATTTTACCCCCGTGGGATATATATTCTACCCACACACATTTGGAACTCTCCTGGGGTCCCTCACACATATTATTCCCTCATTTAGTGGATATTTTCACAAAAAAGTGAAATTTTCAAAAATCCAGAAAATAGGCTGAAAACGAGTAAATATCAAGGACTCATTGGGCGAATCGCTCTGGAATTGAAATCGGAACGCTTACTGACATTTGCCTTATCTGAAAGTCTGATAAACTCCCTAAAAAAATGACTAAGTGCAAGAAAAAATTTTTTTCAACTTTTTTGAATTTTACTCCCGTGGGATATATATTCTACCCACACACATTTGGAACTCTCCTGGGGTACCCTCACACATATTATTCCCTCATTTAGTGGATATTTTCACAAAAAAGTGAAATTTTCAAAAATCCAAAATATTGGCTGAAAACGACTAAATATCAAGGACTCATTGGGCGAATCGCTCTGGAACTGAAATCGGAATGTTCACTGGCATTTGCCCTATCTGAAAGTCTGATAAACGCCGGAATATTACTAAGTCCAAAAAAAAAAATTTTTCAACTTTTTTCAATTTTACCCCCATGGGATATATATTCTACCCACACACGTTTGGAACTCTCCTGTGGTACCCTCACACATATTATTCCCTCATTTAGTGGATATTTTCACAAAAAAGTGAAATTTTCAAAAATATTGGCTGAAAACGACTAAATATCAAGGACTCATTGGGCGAATCGCTCTGGAACTGAAATCGGAACTCTCACTGACATTTCCCCTATCTGAAAGTCTGATAAATGCCGGAAAAATGACTAAGTTCACTAAAAAAATTTTTGCAACTTTTTTCAATTTTACCCCCGTGGGATATATATTCTACCCACACACATTTGGAACTCTCCGGGGGTACCCTCACACATATTATTCCCTCATTCAGTGGATATTTTCACAAAAAAGTGAAATTTGCAAAAATCCAGAAAATTGGCTGAAAACGACTAAATATCGAGGACTCATTGGTCGAATCGCTCTGGAACTGAAATCGGAACACTCACTGACATTTCCACTATCTGAAAGTCTGATAAACGCCGGAATATTACTAAGTCCAAGAAAAAAAATTTTTCAACTTTTTTCAATTTTACCGCCGTGGAATATATATTCTACACACACACATTTGGAACTCTCCTGGGGTATCCTCACACATATTATTCCCTCATTTAGTGGATATTTTCACAAAAAAGTGAAATTTTCAAAAATCCAAAATATTGGCTGAAAACGACTAAACATCAAGGACTCATTGGGCGAATTGCTCTGGAACTGAAATCGGAACGCTCAATGACATTTGCCCTATCTGAAAGTCTGATAAACGCCGTAAAAATGACTAAGTCCAAAAAAAAATTTTTTTAAACTTTTTTTAATTTTTCTCCCGTGGGATATATATTCTACCCACACACATTTGGAACTCTCCTGGGGTACCCTCACACATATTATTCCCTCATTTAGTGGATATTTTCACAAAAAAGTGAAATTTTCAAAAATCCAGAAAATTGGCTGAAAGCGACTAAATATCAAGGACTCATTGGGCGAATCGCTCTGGAACAGAAATCGGAATGCTCACTGACATTTCCCCTATCTGAAAGTCTGATAAACGCCGGAAAAATGACTAAGTCCAAAAAAAAAAATGTTTTCAACTTTTTTCAATTTTACCCCCGTGGGATATATATTCTACCCACACACATTTGGTACTCTCCTGGGGTACCCTCACACATATTATTCCCTCATTTAGTGGATATATTCACAAAAAAGTGAAATTTTCAAAAATCCAGAAAATTGGCTGAAAGCGACTAAATATCAAGGACTCATTGGGCGAATCGCTCTGGAACAGAAATCGGAACGCCTACTGACATTTCCCCTATCTGAAAGTCTGATAAACGCTGGAAAAAATGACTAAGTCCAAAAAAAAATTATTTTCAACTTTTTTTAATTTTTCTCCCGTGGGATATATATTCTACCCACACACATTTGGAACTCTCCTGGGGTACCCTCACACATATTATTCCCTCATTTAGTGGATATTTTCACAAAAAAGTGAAATTTTCAAAAATCCAAAATATTGGCTGAAAACGACTAAATATCAAGGACTCATTGGGCGAATCGCTCTGGAACTGAAATCGGAATGTTCACTGACATTTGCCCTATCTGAAAGTCTGATAAGCGCCGGAAAAATGATTAAGTCCCCAAAAAAATTTTTTTCAACTTTTTTCAATTTTACCCCCGTGGGATATATATTTTACCCCCACACATTTAGAACTCTCCTGGGGTACCCTCACACATATTATTCCCTCATTTAGTGGATATTTTCACAAAAAAGTGAAATTTTCAAAAATATTGGCTGAAAACGACTAAATATCAAGGACTCATTGGGCGAATCGCTCTAGAACTGAAATCGGAACGCTCACTGACATTTCCCCTATCTGAAAGTTTGATTAAACGCCGGAAAAATGACTAAGTCTAAGAAAAAAATTTTTTCAACTTTTTTCAATTTTACCCCCGTGCGATATATATTCTACCCACACACGTTTGGAACTCTCCTGGGGTACCCTCACACATATTATTCCCTGATTTAGTGGATATTTTCACAAAAAAGTGAAATTTCCAAAAATCCAAAATATTGGCTGAAAACGACTAAATATCAAGGACTCATTGGGCGAATCGCTCTGGAACTGAAATCGGAATGCTCACTGACATTTGCCCTATCTGAAAGTCTGATAAACGCCGGAAAAATGACTAACTCCAAAAAAAAAAATGTTTTCAACTTTTTTCAATTTTACCCCCGTGGGATATATATTCTACCCACACACATTTGGTACTCTCCTGGGGTACCCTCACACATATTATTCCCTCATTTAGTGGATATTTTCACAAAAAAGTGAAATTTTCAAAAATCCAAAATATTGGCTGAAAACGACTAAACATCAAGGACTCATTGGGCGAATTGCTCTGGAACTGAAATCGGAACGCTCAATGACATTTGCCCTATCTGAAAGTCTGATAAACGCCGTAAAAATGACTAAGTCCAAAGAAATTTTTTTTTCCACTTCATTCATTTTTACCCCCGTGGGATATATATTCTACCCACACACATTTGGTACTCTCCTGGGGTACCCTCACACATATTATTCTCTCATTTAGTGGATATTTTCACAAAAAAGTGAAATTTTCAAAAATATTGGCTGAAAACGACTAAATATCAAGGACTCATTGGGCGAATCGCTCTGGAACTGAAATCGGAATGTTCACTGACATTTGCCCTATCTGAAAGTCTGATAAACGCCGGAATATTACTAAGTCCAAGAAAAAAATTTTTTCAACTTTTTTCAATTTTACCCCCGTGGCATATATATTCTACACACACACATTTGGAACTCTCCTTGGGTACCCTCACACATATTATTCCCTCATTTAGTGGATATTTTCACAAAAAAGTGAAATTTTCAAAAATCAAAAATATTGGCTGAAAACGACTAAATATCAAGGACTCATTGGGCGAATCGCTCTGGAACTGAAATCGGAATGTTCACTGACATTTGCCCTATCTGAAAGTCTGATAAACGCCGGAATATTACTAAGTCCAAGAAAAAAAAATTTTCGACTTTTTTCAATTTTACCCCCGTGGGATATATATTCTACACACACACATTTGGAACTCTCCTGGGGTACCCTCACACATATTATTCCCTCATTTAGTGGATATTTTCACAAAAAAGTGAAATTTTCAAAAATATTGGCTGAAAACGACTAAATATCAAGGACTCATTGGGCGAATCGCTCTGGAACAGAAATGGGAACGCCCACTGACATTTGCCCTATCTGAAAGTCTGATAAACGCCGGAAAAAATGACTAAGTCCAAAGAAAAAATTTTTTCAACTTTTTTGAATTTTACTCCCGTGGGATATATATTCTACCGACACACATTTGGAACTCTCCTGGGGTACCCTCACACATATTATTCCCTCATTTCGTGGATATTTTCACAAAAAAGTGAAATTTTCAAAAATCCAGAAAATTGGCTGAAAACGACTAAATATCAAGGACTCATTGGGCGAATCGCTCTGTAACTGAAATCGGAACACTCACTGACATTTTCCCTATCTGAAAATCTGAGAAACGCCGGAATATTACTAAGTCCAAGAAAAAAAAATTTTCAACTTTTTTAAATTTTACCCCCGTGGGATATATATTCTACCCACACACATTTGGAACTCTCCTGGGTTACCCACACACATATTATTCCCTCATTTAGTGGATATTTTCACAAAAAAGTGAAATTTCCAAAAATCCAAAATATTGGCTGAAAACGACTAAATATCAAGGACTCATTGGGAGAATCGCCCTGGAACTGAAATCGGAATGTTCACTGACATTTGCCCTATCTGAAAGTCTGATAAACGCCGGAATATTACTAAGGCCAAGAAAAAAATTTTTTTAACCTTTTTCAATTTTACCCCCGTGGGATTTATATTCTGCCCACACACATTTGGAACTCTCCTGGGGTACCCGCACACATATTATTCCCTCATTTAGTGGATATTTTCACAAAAAAGTGAAATTTTCAAAAATCCCTAAAATTGGTTGAAAACAACTAAATATCAAGGACTCATTGGGTGAATCGCTCTGGAACTGAAATAGGAACGCTCATTGACATTTCCCCTATCTGAAAGTCTGATAAGCGCGGGAAAAATGACTAAGTCCAGAGAAATATTTTTTTCAACTTTTTCAATTTTACCCCCGTGGGATATATATTCTACCCACACACATTTGGAACTCTCCTGTGGTACCCTCACATATATTACTCGCTCATTTAGTGGATATTTTCACAAAAAAGTGAAATTTTCAAAAATATTGGCTCAAAATGACTAAATATCAAGGATTCATTGGGCGAATCGCTCTGGAACTGAAATCGGAATGCTCACTGACATTTCCCCTATCTGAAAGTCTGATAAACGCCGGAAAAATGACTAAGTCCAAAAAAAAAATTTTTTCAACTTTTTTCAATTTTACCCCCGTGGGATATATATTCTACACACACACATTTGGAACTCTCCTGGGGTACCCTCACACATATTATTCCCTCATTTAGTGGATATTTTCACAAAAAAGTGAAATTTTCAAAAATCCAGAAAATTGGCTGAAAGCGACTAAATATCAAGGACTCATTGGGCGAAACGCTCTGGAACAGAATTCGGAACGCCCACTGACATTTCCCCTATCTGAAAGTCTGATAAACGCCGGAAAAAATGACTAAGTCCAAAGAAAAAATTTTTTCAACTTTTTTGAATTTTACTCCCGTGGGATATATATTCTACCGACACACATTTGGAACTCTCCTGGGGTACCCTCACACATATTATTCCCTCATTTCGTGGATATTTTCACAAAAAAGTGAAATTTTCAAAAATCCAGAAAATTCGCTGAAAACGACTAAATATCAAGGACTCATTGGGCGAATCGCTCTGTAACTGAAATCGGAACACTCACTGACATTTTCCCTATCTGAAAGTCTGAGAAACGCCGGAATATTACTAAGTCCAAGAAAAAAAAATTTTCAACTTTTTTAAATTTTACCCCCGTGGTATATATATTCTACCCACACACATTTGGAACTCTCCTGGGTTACCCACACACATATTATTCCCTCATTTAGTGGATATTTTCACAAAAAAGTGAAATTTCCAAAAATCCAAAATATTGGCTGAAAACGACTAAATATCAAGGACTCATTGGGAGAATCGCCCTGGAACTGAAATCGGAATGTTCACTGACATTTGCCCTATCTGAAAGTCTGATAAACGCCGGAATATTACTAAGGCCAAGAAAAAAATTTTTTTAACCTTTTTCAATTTTACCCCCGTGGGATTTATATTCTGCCCACACACATTTGGAACTCTCCTGGGGTACCCGCACACATATTATTCCCTCATTTAGTGGATATTTTCACAAAAAAGTGAAATTTTCAAAAATCCCTAAAATTGGTTGAAAACAACTAAATATCAAGGACTCATTGGGTGAATCGCTCTGGAACTGAAATAGGAACGCTCATTGACATTTCCCCTATCTGAAAGTCTGATAAGCGCCGGAAAAATGACTAAGTCCAGAAAAATATTTTTTTCAACTTTTTCAATTTTACCCCCGTGGGATATATATTCTACCCACACACATTTGGAACTCTCCTGTGGTACCCTCACATATATTATTCGCTCATTTAGTGGATATTTTCACAAAAAAGTGAAATTTTCAAAAATATTGGCTCAAAATGACTAAATATCAAGGATTCATTGGGCGAATCGCTCTGGAACTGAAATCGGAATGCTCACTGACATTTCCCCTATCTGAAAGTCTGATAAACGCCGGAAAAATGACTAAGTCCAAAAAAAAAATTTTTTCAACTTTTTTCAATTTTACCCCCGTGGGATATATATTCTACACACACACATTTGGAACTCTCCTGGGGTACCCTCACACATATTATTCCCTCATTTAGTGGATATTTTCAATAAAAAGTGAAATTTTCAAAAATCCAGAAAATTGGCTGAAAGCGACTAAATATCAAGGACTCATTGGGCGAAACGCTCTGGAACAGAATTCGGAACGCCCACTGACATTTCCCCTATCTGAAAGTCTGATAAACGCCGAAAAAAATGACTAAGTCCAAAAAAAAAATTTTTTCAACTTTTTAAAAATTTACTCCCGTGGGATATATATTCTACCCACACACATTTGGAACTCTCCTGGGTTACCCTCACACATATTATTCCCTCATTTAGTGAATATTTTCACAAAAAAGTGAAATTTTCAAAATTCTAGAAAATTGGCTGAAAGCGACTAAATATCAAGGACTCATTGGGCGAATCGCTCTGGAACTGAAATCGGAACGCCCACTGACATTTCCCCTATCTGAAAGTCTGATAAACAGCGGAAAAAATGACTAAGTCCAAAAAAAAAATGTTTTCAACTTTTTTGAATTTTAGTCCCATGGGATATATATTCTACCCACACACATTTGGTACTCTCCTGGGGTACCTTCACACATATTATTCCCTCATTTAGTGGATATTTTCACAAAAAAGTGAAATTTTCAAAAATATTGGCTGAAAACGACTAAATATCAAGGACTCATTGGGCGAATCGCTCTGGAACAGAAATGGGAACGCCCACTGACATTTGCCCTATCTGAAAGTCTGATAAACGCCGGAAAAAATGACTAAGTCCAAAGAAAAAATTTTTTCAACTTTTTTGAATTTTACTCCCGTGGGATATATATTCTACCGACACACATTTGGAACTCTCCTGGGGTACCCTCACACATATTATTCCCTCATTTCGTGGATATTTTCACAAAAAAGTGAAATTTTCAAAAATCCAGAAAATTGGCTGAAAACGACTAAATATCAAGGACTCATTGGGCGAATCGCTCTGGAACAGAATTCGGAACGCCCACTGACATTTCCCCTATCTGAAAGTCTGATAAACACCGGAAAAATGACTAAGTCCAGAAAAATATTTTTTTCAACTTTTTCAATTTTACCCCCGTGGGATATATATTCTACCCACACACATTTGGAACTCTCCTGTGGTACCCTCACATATATTATTCGCTCATTTAGTGGATATTTTCACAAAAAAGTGAAATTTTCAAAAATATTGGCTCAAAATGACTAAATATCAAGGATTCATTGGGCGAATCGCTCTGGAACTGAAATCGGAATGCTCACTGACATTTCCCCTATCTGAAAGTCTGATAAACGCCGGAAAAATGACTAAGTCCAAAAAAAAAATTATTTCAACTTTTTTCAATTTTACCCCCGTGGGATATATATTCTACCCACACACATTTGGAACTCTCCTGGGTTACCCTCACACATATTATTCCCTCATTTAGTGGATATTTTCACAAAAAAGTGAAATTTTCAAAATTCCAGAAAATTGGCTGAAAGCGACTAAATATCAAGGACTCATTGGGCGAATCGCTCTGGAACTGAAATCGGAACGCCCACTGACATTTCCCCTATCTGAAAGTCTGATAAACAGCGGAAAAAATGACTAAGTCCAAAAAAAAATTTTTTTCAACTTTTTTGAATTTTAGTCCCATGGGATATATATTCTACCCACACACATTTGGTACTCTCCTGGGGTACCTTCACACATATTATTCCCTCATTTAGTGGATATTTTCACAAAAAAGTGAAATTTTCAAAAATATTGGCTGAAAACGACTAAATATCAAGGACTCATTGGGCGAATCGCTCTGGAACAGAAATGGGAACGCCCACTGACATTTGCCCTATCTGAAAGTCTGATAAACGCCGGAAAAAATGACTAAGTCCAAAGAAAAAATTTTTTCAACTTTTTTGAATTTTACTCCCGTGGGATATATATTCTACCGACACACATTTGGAACTCTCCTGGGGTACCCTCACACATATTATTCCCTCATTTCGTGGATATTTTCACAAAAAAGTGAAAATTTCAAAAATCCAGAAAATTGGCTGAAAACGACTAAATATCAAGGACTCATTGGGAGAATCGCCCTGGAACTGAAATCGGAATGTTCACTGACATTTGCTCTATCTGAAAGTCTGATAAACGCCGGAATATTACTAAGGCCAAGAAAAATTTTTTTTTAACCTTTTTCAATTTTACCCCCGTGGGATTTATATTCTGCCCACACACATTTGGAACTCTCCTGGGGTACCCGCACACATATTATTCCCTCATTTAGTGGATATTTTCACAATAAAAAGTGAAATTTTCAAAAATCCCTAAAATTGGTTGAAAACAACTAAATATCAAGGACTCATTGGGTGAATCGCTCTGGAACTGAAATAGGAACGCTCATTGACATTTCCCCTATCTGAAAGTCTGATAAGCGCCGGAAAAATGACTAAGTCCAGAAAAATATTTTTTTCAACTTTTTCAATTTTACCCCCGTGGGATATATATTCTACCCACACACATTTGGAACTCTCCTGTGGTACCCTCACATATATTACTCGCTCATTTAGTGGATATTTTCACAAAAAAGTGAAATTTTCAAAAATATTGGCTCAAAATGACTAAATATCAAGGATTCATTGGGCGAATCGCTCTGGAACTGAAATCGGAATGCTCACTGACATTTCCCCTATCTGAAAGTCTGATAAACGCCGGAAAAATGACTAAGTCCAAAAAAAAAATTTTTTCAACTTTTTTCAATTTTACCCCCGTGGGATATATATTCTACACACACACATTTGGAACTCTCCTGGGGTACCCTCACACATATTATTCCCTCATTTAGTGGATATTTTCACAAAAAAGTGAAATTTTCAAAAATCCAGAAAATTGGCTGAAAGCGACTAAATATCAAGGACTCATTGGGCGAAACGCTCTGGAACAGAATTCGGAACGCCCACTGACATTTCCCCTATCTGAAAGTCTGATAAACGCCGAAAAAAATGACTAAGTCCAAAGAAAAAATTTTTTCAACTTTTTTGAATTTTACTCCCGTGGGATATATATTCTACCGACACACATTTGGAACTCTCCTGGGGTACCCTCACACATATTATTCCCTCATTTCGTGGATATTTTCACAAAAAAGTGAAATTTTCAAAAATCCAGAAAATTGGCTGAAAACGACTAAATATCAAGGACTCAATGGGCGAATCGCTCTGTAACTGAAATCGGAACACTCACTGACATTTTCCCTATCTGAAAGTCTGAGAAACGCCGGAATATTACTAAGTCCAAGAAAAAAAAATTTTCAACTTTTTTAAATTTTACCCCCGTGGGATATATATTCTACCCACACACATTTGGAACTCTCCTGGGTTACCCACACACATATTATTCCCTCATTTAGTGGATATCTTCACAAAAAAGTGAAATTTCCAAAAATCCAAAATATTGGCTGAAAACGACTAAATATCAAGGACTCATTGGGAGAATCGCCCTGGAACTGAAATCGGAATGTTCACTGACATTTGCCCTATCTGAAAGTCTGATAAACGCCGGAATATTACTAAGGCCAAGAAAAAAAATTTTTTAACCTTTTTCAATTTTACCCCCGTGGGATTTATATTCTGCCCACACACATTTGGAACTCTCCTGGGGTACCCGCACACATATTATTCCCTCATTTAGTGGATATTTTCACAAAAAAGTGAAATTTTCAAAAATCAAAAATATTGGCTGAAAACGACTGGATATCAAGGACTCATTGGGCGAATCGCTCAGGAACTGAAATCGGAATGTTCACTGACATTTGCCCTATCTGAAAGTCTGATAAACGCCGGAAAAATGACTAAGTTCAAAAAAAAAATTTTTTAAACTTTTTTCAATTTTAACCCCGTGGGATATATATTCTACCCAAACACATTTGGAACTCTCCTGGGGTACCCTCACACATATTATTCCCTCATTTAGTGGATATTTTCACAAAAAAGTGAAATTTTCAAAAATCCAGAAAATTGGCTGAAAACGTCTAAATATCAAGGACTCATTGGGCGAATCACTCTGAAACTGAAATCGGAATGCTCACTGACATTTCCCCTATCTGAAAGTCTGATAAACGCCGGAAAAATGACTAAGTCCAAAAAAAAAAATGTTTTCAACTTTTTTCAATTTTCCCCCCGTGGGATATATATTCTACCCACACACATTTGGTACTCTCCTGGGGTACCCTCACACATATTATTCCCTCATTTAGTGGATATTTTCACAAAAAAGTGAAATTTTCAAAAATCCAAAGTATTGGCTGAAAACGACTAAATATCAAGGACTCATTGGGCGAATCGCTCTGGAACTGAAATCGGAATGTTCACTGACATTTGCCCTATCTGAAAGTCTGATAAACGCCAGAATATTACTAAGTCCAAGAAAAAAAAATTTTCAACTTTTTTCAATTTTACCATCATGGGATATATACTCTACACACACACATTTGGAACTCTCCTGTGGTACCCTCACACATATTATTCACTCATTTAGTGGATATTTTCACAAAAAAGTGAAATTTTCAAAAATCCAGAAAATTGGCTGAAAACGACTAAATATCAAGGACTCATTGGGCGAATCGCTCTGGAACAGAAATCGGAACACTCACTGACATTTGCCCTATCTGAAAGTCTGATAAACGCCGGAAAAATGACTAAGTCCAAAAAAAAAATTTTTTCAACTTTTTTCAATTTTAGTCCCATGGGATATATATTCTACCCACACACATTTGGTACTCTCCTGGGGTACCTTCACACATATTATTCCCTCATTTAGTGGATATTTTCACAAAAAAGTGAAATTTTCAAAAATATTGGCTGAAAACGACTAAATATCAAGGGCTCATTGTGCGAATCGCTCTGGAACAGAAATGGGAACGCCCACTGACATTTGCCCTATCTGAAAGTCTGATAAACGCCGGAAAAAATGACTAAGTCCAAAGAAAAAATTTTTTCAACTTTTTTGAATTTTACTCCCGTGGGATATATATTCTACCGACACACATTTGGAACTCTCCTGGGGTACCCTCACACATATTATTCCCTCATTTCGTGGATATTTTCACAAAAAAGTGAAATTTTCAAAAATCCAGAAAATTGGCTGAAAACGACTAAATATCAAGGACTCATTGGGCGAATCGCTCTGGAACAGAAATCGGAACGCCCACTGACATTTCCCCTATCTGAAAGTCTGATAAACACCGGAAAAAATGACTAAGTCCAAAAAAAAAATGTTTTCAACTTTTTTGAATTTTACTCCCGTGGGATATATATTCTACCCACACACATTTGTAACTCTCCTGGGGTACCCTCACACATATTATTCCCTCATTTAGTGGATATTTTCACAAAAAAGTGAAATTTTCAAAAATCAAAAATATTGGCTGAAAACGACTAAATATCAAGGACTCATTGGGGGAATCGCTCTGGAACAGAAATGGGAACGCTCACTGACATTTCCCCTATCTGAAAGTCTGATTAAACGCCGGAATATTACTAAGTCCAAGAAAAAAAAAATTTCAACTTTTTTCAATTTTACCCCCGTGGGATATATATTCTACCCACACACATTTGGAACTTTCCTGTGGTACCCTCACACATATTATTCCCTCACTTAGTGTATATTTTCGCAAAAAAGTGAAATTTTCAAAAATCCAGAAAATTGGCTGAAAACTACTAAATATCAAGGACTCATTGGGCGAATCGCTCTGGAACTGAAACCGGAATGCTCACTGACATTTGCCCAAACTGAAAGTCTGATAAACGCCGAAATAATGAGTAAGTCCAAAAAAAAAATTTTTTCAACTTTTTTCAATTTTGCCCCCGTGGGATATATATTCTACCCACACACATTTGGAACTCTCCTGGGGTACCCTCACACATGTTATTCCCTCATTTAGTGGATATTTTCACAAAAAAGTGAAATTTTCAAAAATCCAGAAAATTGGCTGAAAACGACTAAATATCAAGGACTCATTGGGCGAATCACTATGGAACTGAAATCGGAACGCTCACTGACATTTCCCCTATCTGACAGTCTGATAAACGCCAGAAAAATGACTAAGTCCAAGAAAAAACGTTTTTCAACTTTTTTCAATTTTTCCCCCGTGGAATATACATTCTACCCACACACATTTGGAACTCTCCTGGGGTACCCTCACATATATTATTCCCTCATTTAGTGGATATTTTCACAAAAAAGTGAAAATTTCCAAAATCCAAAATATTGGCTGAAAACGACTAAATGTCAAGGACTCATGGGGCGATTCGCTCTGGAACTGAAATCGGAACGGTCACTGACATTTCCCCTATCTGAAAGTCTGATAAACACCGGAAAAATGACTAAGTCCAAGAAAAAAATTTTTCAACTTTTTTAAATTTTACTCACGTGGGATATATATTCTACCCACACACATTTGGAACTCTCCTGGGGTACCCGCACACATATTATTCCCTCATTTAGTGGATATTTTCACAAAAAAGTGAAATTTTCAAAAATCCCTGAAATTGGCTGAAAACGACTAAATATCAAGGACTCATTGGGCGAATCGCTCTGGAACTGAAATCGGAACGCTCACTGACATTTCCCCTATCTGAAAGTCTGATAAACGCCGGAAAAATGACTAAGTCCAAGAAAAAAATTTTTTCAACTTTTTTCAATTTTACCCCCATGGGATATATATTCTACCCACACACGTTTGGAACTCTCCTGGGGTACCCTCACACATATTATTCCCTCATTTAGTGGATATTTTCACAAAAAAGTGAAATTTTCAAAAATCCAAAATATTGGCTGAAAACGACTAAATATCAAGGACTCATTGGACGAATCGCTCTGGAACTGAAATCGGAACCCTCACTGACATTTCACCTATCTGAAAGTCTGATAAACGCCGGAATATTACGAAGTCCAATAAAAATATTTTTTCAACTTTTTTCCAATTTTACCCCCGTGGGATATATATTCTGCCCACACACATTTGGAACTCTCCTGGGGTACCCTCACACATATTATTTCCTCATTTAATGGATATTTTCACAAAAAAGTGAAATTTTCAAAAATCCAAAATATTGGCTGAAAATGACTAACTATCACGGTCTCTTAGGGCGAATCGCTCTGGAACTGAAATCGGAATGCTCACTGACATTTCCCCTTTCTGAAAGTCTGATAAACGCCGGAAAAATGACTAAGTCCAAAGAAAAAAATTTTTCAACTTTTTTCAATTTTACCCCCGTGGGATATATATTCTACCCACACACATTTGGAACTCTCCTGGTGTACACTCACACATATTATTCCCTCATTTAGTGGATATTTTCACAAAAAAGTGAAATTTTCAAAAATCTAGAAAATTGGCTGAAAACGACTAAATATCAAGGACTCATTGGACGAATCGCTCTGGAACTGAAATTGGAACGCTCACTGACATTTCCCCTTTCTGAAAGTATGATAATCGCCGGAAAAATGACTAAGTCCAAAGAAAAAATTTTTTCAACTTTTTTCAATTTTACACCTGTGGGATATATATTCTACCCACACACATTTGGAACTCTCCTGTGGTACCCTCACATATATTATTCCCTCATTTAGTGGATATTTTCACAAAAAAGTGAAATTTTCAAAAATCCAGACAATTGGCTGAAAATGACTAAATATCAAGGACTCATTGGGCGAATCGCTCTGGAACTGAAATCGGAATGCTCACTGACATTTCCCCTGTCTGAAAGTCTGTTAAACGCCGGAAAAATGACTAAGTCCAAACAAAAAAATTTTTCAACTTTTTTCAATTTTACCCCCGTGGGATATATATTCTACACACACACATTTGGAACTCTCCTGGGGTACCCTCACACATATTATTTCCTCATTTAGTGGATATTTTCACAAAATAGTGAAATTTTCAAAAATCCAAAATATTGGCTGAAAATGACTAAATATCAAGGTCTCTTATGGCGAATCGCTCTGGAACTGAAATCGGAATGCTCACTGATATTTGCCCTATCTGAAAGTCTGATAAACGCCGGAAAAATGACTAAGTCCAAGAAAAATTTTTTTTCAACTTTTTTCAATTTTACCACAGTGGGATACATATTCTGCCCATACACATTTGGAACTCTCCTGGGGTACCCGCACACATATTATTCCCTCATTTAGTGGATATTTTCACAAAAAAGTGAAATTTTCAAAAATCCCTAAAATTGTCTGAAAACGACAAAATATCAAGGACTCATTGGGTGAATTACTCTGGAACTGAAATCGGAATGCTCACTGACATTTCCCCTATCTGAAAGTCTGATAAATGCCGGAAAAATGACTAAGTCCAAAAAAATTTTTTTTTCCACTTTATTCATTTTTACCCCCGTGGGTTATATATTCTACGCACACACATTTGGAACTCTCCTGTGGTACCCTCACACATATTATTCCCTCATTTAGTGGATATTTTCACAAAAAACTGAAATTTTCAAAAATCTAGAAAATTGGCTGAAAACGACTAAATATCAAGCATTCATTGGGCAAATCGCTCTGGAACTGAAATCGGAATGCTCACTGACATTTCCTCTATCTGAAAGTCTGATAAACGCCGGAAAAATGACTAAGTCCAAAAAAAAATTTTTTTCAACTTTTTTCAATTTTACCCCCGTGGGATATATATTCTACCCACACACATTTGGAACTCTCCTGGGGTACCCTCACACATATTATTCCCTCATTTAGTGGATATTTTCACAAAAAAGTGAAATTTTCAAAAATCCAGAAAATTGGCTGAAAACGACTAAATATCAAGGACTCATTGGGCGAATCGCTCTGGAACTGAAATCGGAACGCTCACTGACATTTGCCCTATCTGAAAGTCTGATAAATGCCGGAAAAATGACTAAGTCCCAAAAAAATTTTTTTCAACTTTTTCAATTTTACCCCCGTGGGATATATATTCTACCCACACACATTTGGAACTCTCCTGTGGTACCCTCACATATATTATTCCCTCATTTAGTGGATATTTTCACAAAAAAGTGAAATTTTCAAACATCCAGAAAATTGGCTGAAAACGACTAAATATCAAGGACTCATTGGGCGAATCGCTCTGGAACTGAAATCGGAATGCTCACTGACATTTCCTCTATCTGAAAGTCTGATAAACGCCGGAAAAATGACTAAGTCCAAGAAAAAAATTTTTTCAACTTTTTTCAATTTTACCACCGTGGGATATATATTCTGCCCACACACATTTGGAACTCTCCTGGGGTACCCTCACACATATTATTCCCTCATTTAGTGGATATTTTCACAAAAAAGTGAAATTTTCAAAAATCCAGAAAATTGGTTGAAAACGACTAAATATCAAGGACTCATTGGGCGAATCGCTCTGGAACTGAAATCGGAATGCTCACTGACATTTCCTCTATCTGAAAGTCTGATAAATGCCAGAAAAATGACTAAGTCCAAAAAAAAATTTTTTTCAACTTTTTCAATTTTACCCCCGTGGGATATATATTCTACCCACACACATTTGGAACTCTCCTGTGGTACCCTCACATATATTATTCCCTCATTTAGTGGAAATTTTCACAAAAAAGTGAAATTTTCAAAAATCCAGAAAATTGTCTGAAAACGACTAAATATCAAGGACTCATTGGGCGAATCGCTCTGGAACTGAAATCGGAATGCTCACTGACATTTCCTCTATCTGAAAGTCTGATAAATGCCGGAAAAATGACTAAGTCCAAGAAAAAAAATTTTTCAACTTTTTTCAATTTTACCACCGTGGGATATATATTCTGCCCACACACATTTGGAACTCTCCTGGGGTACCCTCACACATATTATTCCCTCATTTAGTGGATATTTTCACAAAAAAGTGAAATTTTCAAAAATCCAGAAAATTGGTTGAAAACGACTAAATATCAAGGACTCATTGGGCGAATCGCTCTGGAACTGAAATCGGAATGCTCACTGACATTTCCTCTATCTGAAAGTCTGATAAACGCCGGAAAAATGACTAAGTCCAAGAAAAAATTTTTTTCAATTTTACCACCGTGGGATATATATTCTATGTACACACATTTGGATCTCTCCTGGGGTACCCTCACATATATTATTCCCTCATTTAGTGGATATTTTCACAAAAAAGTGAAATTTTCAAAAATCCAGAAAATTGGCTGAAAACGACTAAATATCAAGGACTCATTGGGCGAATCGCTCTGGAACTGAAATCGGAACGCTCACTGACATTTCCCCTATCTGAAAGTCTGATAAACGCCGTAAAGATGACTAAGTCCAGAAAAAAAAAATTTTCAACTTTTTTCAATTTTACCCCCGTGGGATATATATTCTACCCACACACATTTGGAACTCTTCTGGGGTACCCTCACACGTATTATTCCCTCATTTAGTGGATATTTTCACAAAAAAGTGAAATTTTCAAAAATCCAAAATATTGGCTGAAAACGACTAAATATCAAGGAATCATTGGGCGAATCGCTCTGGAACTGAAATCGAACGCTCACTGACATTTCCCCTATCTGAAAGTCTGATAAACGCCGTAAAGATGACTAAGTCCAGAAAAATAAATTTTTCAACTTTTTTCAATTTTACCCCCGTGGGATATATATTCTACCCACACACATTTGGAACTCTCTTGTGGTACCCTCACACATATTATTCCCTCATTTAGTGGATATTTTCACAAAAACGTGAAATTTTCAAAAATCCAGAAATTTGGCTGAAAACGACTAAATATCAAGGACTCATTGGGCGAATCGCTCTGGAACTGAAATCGGAACGCTCACTGACATTTCCCCTATCTGAAAGTCTGATAAACGCCGTAAAGATGACTAAGTCCAGAAAAAATAATTTTTCAACTTTTTTCAATTTTACCCCCGTGGGATATATATTCTACCCACACACATTTGGAACTCTTCTGGGGTACCCTCACACGTATTATTCCCTCATTTAGTGGATATTTTCACAAAAAAGTGAAATTTTCAAAAATCCAAAATATTGGCTGAAAACGACTAAATATCAAGGACTCATAGGGCGAATCGCTCTGGAACTGAAATCGGAATGCTCACTGACATTTCCCCTATCTGAAAGTCTGATAAACGCCGGAAAAATTACTAAGTCCAAAAAAAATTTTTTTTCAACTTTTTTCAATTTTACCCCCGTGGGATATATATTCTACCCACACACATGTGGAACTCTCCTGGGGTACCCTCACACATATTATTCCCTCATTTAGTGGATATTTTCACAAAAAAGTGAAATTTTCAAAAATCCAAAATATTGACTGAAAACGACTAAATATCAAGGATTAATTGGGCGAATCACTCTGGAACTGAAATCGGAACGCTCACTGACATTTCCCCTATCTGAAAGTCTGATAAACGGCGGAAAAATTACTAAGTCCAAAAAAAAATCTTTTTTCAACTTTTTTCAATTTTATCCCGTGGGATATATATTCTACCCACACACATTTGGAACTCTCCTGTGGTACCCTCACACATATTATTCCCTCATTTAGTGGATATTTTCACAAAAACGTGAAATTTTCAAAAATCCAGAAATTTGGCTGAAAACGACTAAATATCAAGGACTCATTCGGCAAATCGCTCTGGAACTGAAATCGGAAGGCTCACTGACATTTCCCCTATCTGAAATTCTGATAAACGCCGGAAAAATGACTAAGTCCAAAAAAACATTTTTTTAAACTTTTTTCAATTTTACCCCCGTGGGATATATATTCTACCCACACACATTTGGAACTCTCCTGGGGTACCCTCACACATATTATTCCCTCATTTAGTGGATATTTTCACAAAAAAGTGAAATTTTCAAAAATCCTTAATATTGGCTGAAAACGACTAAATATCAAGGACTCATTGGGCGAATCGCTCTGGAACTGAAATCGGAACGCTCACTGACATTTCCCCTATCTGAAAGTTTGATAAACGCCGGAAAAATTACTAAGTCCAAAAAAAAATTTTTTTAAACTTTTTTCAATTTTACCCCCGTAGGATATATTTTCTACCCACACACATTTGGAACTCTCCTGGGGTACCCTCACACATATTATTCCCTCATTTAGTGGATATTTTCACAAAAAAGTGAAATTTTCAAAAATCCAAAATATTGGCTGAAAACGACTAAATATCAAGGACTCATTGGGCGAATCGCTCTGGAACTGAAATCGGAACGCTCACTGACATTTCCCCTATCTGAAAGTCTGATAAACGCCGGAAAGATGACTAAGTCCAAAAAAAAATCTTTTTTCAACTTTTTTCAATTTTACCCCCGTGGGATATATATTCTACCCACACACATTTGGAACTCTCCTGTGGTACCCTCACACATATTATTCCCTCATTTAGTGGATATTTTCACAAAAAAGTGAAATTTTCAAAAATCCAGAAAATTGGCTGAAAACGACTAAATATCAAGGACTCATTGGGCGAATCGCTCTGGAACTGAAATCGGAACGCTCACTGACATTTCCCCTATCTGAAAGTTTGATAAACGCCGCAAAAATTAGTAAGTCCAAAAAAAAATTTTTTTCACCTTTTTTCAATTTTACCCCCGTGGGATATATTTTCTACCCACACACATTTGGAACTATCCTTGGGTACCCTCACACATATTATTCCCTCATTTAGTGGATATTTTCACAAAAAAGTGAAATTTTCAAAAATCCAAAATATTGGCTGAAAACGACTAAATATCAAGGACTCATTGGGCGAATCACTCTGGAACTGAAATCGAAACACTCACTGACATTTCCCCTATCTGAAAGTCTGATAAACGCCGTAAAGATGACTAAGTCCAGAAAAAAATTTTTTTGAACTTTTTTCAATTTTACCCCCGTGGGAAATATATTCTACCCACACACATTTGGAACTCTCCTGGGGTACCCTCACACATATTATTCCCTCATTTAGTGGATATTTTCACAAAAAAGTGAAATTTTCTAAAATCCATAAAATTGGCTGAAAACGACTAAATATCAAGGACTCATTGGGCGCATTGCTCTGGAACTGAAATCGGAACGCTCACTGACATTTCCCCAATCTGAAAGTCTGATAAACGCCGGAAAGATGACTAAGTCCAAAAAAAAACTTTTTTCAACTTTTTTCAATTTTACCCCCGTGGGATATATATTCTACCCACACACATTTGGAACTCTTCTGGGGTACCCTCACACGCATTATTCCCTCATTTAGTGGATATTTTCACAAAAAAGTGAAATTTTCAAAAATCCAAAATATTGGCTGAAAACGACTAAATATCAAGGACTCATTGGGCGAATCGCTCTGGAACTGAAATCGAACGCTCACTGACATTTCCCCTATCTGAAATTCTGATAAACGCCGGAAAAATGACTAAGTCCAGAAAAAAAATTTTTTCAACTTTTTTCAATTTTACCCCCGTGGGATATATATTCTACCCACACACATTTGGAACTCTCCTGTGGTACCCTCACACATATTATTCCCTCATTTAGTGGATATTTTCACAAAAACGTGAAATTTTCAAAAATCCAGAAATTTGGCTGAAAACGACTAAATATCAAGGACTCATTCGGCAAATCGCTCTGGAACTGAAATCGGAAGGCTCACTGACATTTCCCCTATCTGAAAGTTTGATAAACGCCGGAAAAATTACTAAGTCCAAAAAAAAATTTTTTTAAACTTTTTTCAATTTTACCCCCGTAGGATATATTTTCTACCCACACACATTTGGAACTCTCCTGGGGTACCCTCACACATATTATTCCCTCATTTAGTGGATATTTTCACAAAAAAGTGAAATTTTCAAAAATCCAAAATATTGGCTGAAAACGACTAAATATCAAGGACTCATTGGGCGCATCGCTCTGGAACTGAAATCGGAACGCTCACTGACATTTCCCCTATCTGAAAGTTTGATAAACGCCGCAAAAATTAGTAAGTCCAAAAAAAAATTTTTTTCACCTTTTTTCAATTTTACCCCCGTGGGATATATTTTCTACCCACACACATTTGGAACTATCCTTGGGTACCCTCACACATATTATTCCCTCATTTAGTGGATATTTTCACAAAAAAGTGAAATTTTCAAAAATCCAAAATATTGGCTGAAAACGACTAAATATCAAGGACTCATTGGGCGAATCACTCTGGAACTGAAATCGAAACACTCACTGACATTTCCCCTATCTGAAAGTCTGATAAACGCCGTAAAGATGACTAAGTCCAGAAAAAAATTTTTTTGAACTTTTTTCAATTTTACCCCCGTGGGAAATATATTCTACCCACACACATTTGGAACTCTCCTGGGGTACCCTCACACATATTATTCCCTCATTTAGTGGATATTTTCACAAAAAAGTGAAATTTTCTAAAATCCATAAAATTGGCTGAAAACGACTAAATATCAAGGACTCATTGGGCGCATTGCTCTGGAACTGAAATCGGAACGCTCACTGACATTTCCCCAATCTGAAAGTCTGATAAACGCCGGAAAGATGACTAAGTCCAGAAAAAATAATTTTTCAACTTTTTTCAATTTTACCCCCGTGGGATATATATTCTACCCACACACATTTGGAACTCTTCTGGGGTACCCTCACACGTATTATTCCCTCATTTAGTGGATATTTTCACAAAAAAGTGAAATTTTCAAAAATCCAAAATATTGGCTGAAAACGTCTAAATATCAAGGACTCATAGGGCGAATCGCTCTGGAACTGAAATCGGAATGCTCACTGACATTTCCCCTATCTGAAAGTCTGATAAACGCCGGAAAAATTACTAAGTCCAAAAAAAATTTTTTTTCAACTTTTTTCAATTTTACCCCCGTGGGATATATATTCTACCCACACACATGTGGAACTCTCCTGGGGTA
Source organism: Phyllobates terribilis (assembly GCF_046119375.1). Classification (NCBI taxonomy): domain Eukaryota; kingdom Metazoa; phylum Chordata; class Amphibia; order Anura; family Dendrobatidae; genus Phyllobates; species Phyllobates terribilis. The sequence continues at coordinate 23,518,687 of NW_027362776.1, forward strand.
CCCTCACACATATTATTCCCTCATTTAGTGGATATTTTCACAAAAAAGTGAAATTTTCAAAAATCCAAAATATTGACTGAAAACGACTAAATATCAAGGATTAATTGGGCGAATCACTCTGGAACTGAAATCGGAACGCTCACTGACATTTCCCCTATCTGAAAGTCTGATAAACGGCGGAAAAATTACTAAGTCCAAAAAAAAATCTTTTTTCAACTTTTTTCAATTTTACCCCTGTGGGATATATATTCTACCCACACACATTTAGAACTCTCCTGTGGTACCCTCACACATATTATTCCCTCATTTAGTGGATATTTTCACAAAAACGTGAAATTTTCAAAAATCCAGAAATTTGGCTGAAAACGACTAAATATCAAGGACTCATTCGGCAAATCGCTCTGGAACTGAAATCGGAAGGCTCACTGACATTTCCCCTATCTGAAATTCTGATAAACGCCGGAAAAATGACTAAGTCCAAAAAAAAATTTTTTTAAACTTTTTTCAATTTTACCCCCGTGGGATATATATTCTACCCACACACATTTGGAACTCTCCTGGGGTACCCTCACACATATTATTCCCTCATTTAGTGGATATTTTCACAAAAAAGTGAAATTTTCAAAAATCCTTAATATTGGCTGAAAACGACTAAATATCAAGGACTCATTGGGCGAATCGCTCTGGAACTGAAATCGGAACGCTCACTGACATTTCCCCTATCTGAAAGTTTGATAAACGCCGGAAAAATTACTAAGTCCAAAAAAAAATTTTTTTAAACTTTTTTCAATTTTACCCCCGTGGGATATATATTCTACCCACACACATTTGGAACTCTCCTGTGGTACCCTCACACATATTATTCCCTCATTTAGTGGATATTTTCACAAAAAAGTGAAATTTTCAAAAATCCAGAAAATTGGCTGAAAACGGCTAAATATCAAGGACTCATTGGGCGAATCGCTCTGGAACTGAAATCGGAACGCTCACTGACATTTCCCCTATCTGAAAGTTTGATAAACGCCGCAAAAATTAGTAAGTCCAAAAAAAAATTTTTTTCACCTTTTTTCAATTTTACCCCCGTGGGATATATTTTCTACCCACACACATTTGGAACTATCCTTGGGTACCCTCACACATATTATTCCCTCATTTAGTGGATATTTTCACAAAAAAGTGAAATTTTCAAAAATCCAAAATATTGGCTGAAAACGACTAAATATCAAGGACTCATTGGGCGAATCACTCTGGAACTGAAATCGAAACACTCACTGACATTTCCCCTATCTGAAAGTTTGATAAACGCCGGAAAAATTACTAAGTCCAAAAAAAAATTTTTTTAAACTTTTTTCAATTTTACCCCCGTGGGATATATATTCTACCCACACACATTTGGAACTCTCCTGTGGTACCCTCACACATATTATTCCCTCATTTAGTGGATATTTTCACAAAAAAGTGAAATTTTCAAAAATCCAGAAAATTGGCTGAAAACGGCTAAATATCAAGGACTCATTGGGCGAATCGCTCTGGAACTGAAATCGGAACGCTCACTGACATTTCCCCTATCTGAAAGTTTGATAAACGCCGCAAAAATTAGTAAGTCCAAAAAAAAATTTTTTTCACCTTTTTTCAATTTTACCCCCGTGGGATATATTTTCTACCCACACACATTTGGAACTATCCTTGGGTACCCTCACACATATTATTCCCTCATTTAGTGGATATTTTCACAAAAAAGTGAAATTTTCAAAAATCCAAAATATTGGCTGAAAACGACTAAATATCAAGGACTCATTGGGCGAATCACTCTGGAACTGAAATCGAAACACTCACTGACATTTCCCCTATCTGAAAGTCTGATAAACGCCGTAAAGATGACTAAGTCCAGAAAAAAATTTTTTTGAACTTTTTTCAATTTTACCCCCGTGGGAAATATATTCTACCCACACACATTTGGAACTCTCCTGGGGTACCCTCACACATATTATTCCCTCATTTAGTGGATATTTTCACAAAAAAGTGAAATTTTCTAAAATCCATAAAATTGGCTGAAAACGACTAAATATCAAGGACTCATTGGGCGCATTGCTCTGGAACTGAAATCGGAACGCTCACTGACATTTCCCCAATCTGAAAGTCTGATAAACGCCGGAAAGATGACTAAGTCCAAAAAAAAACTTTTTTCAACTTTTTTCAATTTTACCCCCGTGGGATATATATTCTACCCACACACATTTGGAACTCTTCTGGGGTACCCTCACACGTATTATTCCCTCATTTAGTGGATATTTTCACAAAAAAGTGAAATTTTCAAAAATCCAAAATATTGGCTGAAAACGACTAAATATCAAGGACTCATTGGGCGAATCGCTCTGGAACTGAAATCGAACGCTCACTGACATTTCCCCTATCTGAAATTCTGATAAACGCCGGAAAAATGACTAAGTCCAGAAAAAAAATTTTTTCAACTTTTTTCAATTTTACCCCCGTGGGATATATATTCTACCCACACACATTTGGAACTCTCCTGTGGTACCCTCACACATATTATTCCCTCATTTAGTGGATATTTTCACAAAAACGTGAAATTTTCAAAAATCCAGAAATTTGGCTGAAAACGACTAAATATCAAGGACTCATTCGGCAAATCGCTCTGGAACTGAAATCGGAAGGCTCACTGACATTTCCCCTATCTGAAAGTTTGATAAACGCCGGAAAAATTACTAAGTCCAAAAAAAAATTTTTTTAAACTTTTTTCAATTTTACCCCCGTAGGATATATTTTCTACCCACACACATTTGGAACTCTCCTGGGGTACCCTCACACATATTATTCCCTCATTTAGTGGATATTTTCACAAAAAAGTGAAATTTTCAAAAATCCAAAATATTGGCTGAAAACGACTAAATATCAAGGACTCATTGGGCGCATCGCTCTGGAACTGAAATCGGAATGCTCACTGACATTTCCCCTATCTGAAAGTTTGATAAACGCCGCAAAAATTAGTAAGTCCAAAAAAAAATTTTTTTCACCTTTTTTCAATTTTACCCCCGTGGGATATATTTTCTACCCACACACATTTGGAACTATCCTTGGGTACCCTCACACATATTATTCCCTCATTTAGTGGATATTTTCACAAAAAAGTGAAATTTTCTAAAATCCATAAAATTGGCTGAAAACGACTAAATATCAAGGACTCATTGGGCGCATTGCTCTGGAACTGAAATCGGAACGCTCACTGACATTTCCCCAATCTGAAAGTCTGATAAACGCCGGAAAGATGACTAAGTCCAAAAAAAAACTTTTTTCAACTTTTTTCAATTTTACCCCCGTGGGATATATATTCTACCCACACACATTTGGAACTCTTCTGGGGTACCCTCACACGTATTATTCCCTCATTTAGTGGATATTTTCACAAAAAAGTGAAATTTTCAAAAATCCAAAATATTGGCTGAAAACGACTAAATATCAAGGACTCATTGGGCGAATCGCTCTGGAACTGAAATCGAACGCTCACTGACATTTCCCCTGTCTGAAAGTCTGTTAAACGCCGGAAAAATGACTAAGTCCAAACAAAAAAATTTTTCAACTTTTTTCAATTTTACCCCCGTGGGATATATATTCTACACACACACATTTGGAACTCTCCTGGGGTACCCTCACACATATTATTTCCTCATTTAGTGGATATTTTCACAAAATAGTGAAATTTTCAAAAATCCAAAATATTGGCTGAAAATGACTAAATATCAAGGTCTCTTATGGCGAATCGCTCTGGAACTGAAATCGGAATGCTCACTGATATTTGCCCTATCTGAAAGTCTGATAAACGCCGGAAAAATGACTAAGTCCAAGAAAAATTTTTTTTCAACTTTTTTCAATTTTACCACAGTGGGATACATATTCTGCCCATACACATTTGGAACTCTCCTGGGGTACCCGCACACATATTATTCCCTCATTTAGTGGATATTTTCACAAAAAAGTGAAATTTTCAAAAATCCCTAAAATTGTCTGAAAACGACAAAATATCAAGGACTCATTGGGTGAATTACTCTGGAACTGAAATCGGAATGCTCACTGACATTTCCCCTATCTGAAAGTCTGATAAATGCCGGAAAAATGACTAAGTCCAAAAAAATTTTTTTTTCCACTTTATTCATTTTTACCCCCGTGGGTTATATATTCTACGCACACACATTTGGAACTCTCCTGTGGTACCCTCACACATATTATTCCCTCATTTAGTGGATATTTTCACAAAAAACTGAAATTTTCAAAAATCTAGAAAATTGGCTGAAAACGACTAAATATCAAGCATTCATTGGGCAAATCGCTCTGGAACTGAAATCGGAATGCTCACTGACATTTCCTCTATCTGAAAGTCTGATAAACGCCGGAAAAATGACTAAGTCCAAAAAAAAATTTTTTTCAACTTTTTTCAATTTTACCCCCGTGGGATATATATTCTACCCACACACATTTGGAACTCTCCTGGGGTACCCTCACACATATTATTCCCTCATTTAGTGGATATTTTCACAAAAAAGTGAAATTTTCAAAAATCCAGAAAATTGGCTGAAAACGACTAAATATCAAGGACTCATTGGGCGAATCGCTCTGGAACTGAAATCGGAACGCTCACTGACATTTGCCCTATCTGAAAGTCTGATAAATGCCGGAAAAATGACTAAGTCCCAAAAAAATTTTTTTCAACTTTTTCAATTTTACCCCCGTGGGATATATATTCTACCCACACACATTTGGAACTCTCCTGTGGTACCCTCACATATATTATTCCCTCATTTAGTGGATATTTTCACAAAAAAGTGAAATTTTCAAAAATCCAGAAAATTGGCTGAAAACGACTAAATATCAAGGACTCATTGGGCGAATCGCTCTGGTACTGAAATCGGAATGCTCACTGACATTTCCTCTATCTGAAAGTCTGATAAACGCCGGAAAAATGACTAAGTCCAAGAAAAAAATTTTTTCAACTTTTTTCAATTTTACCACCGTGGGATATATATTCTGCCCACACACATTTGGAACTCTCCTGGGGTACCCTCACACATATTATTCCCTCATTTAGTGGATATTTTCACAAAAAAGTGAAATTTTCAAAAATCCAGAAAATTGGTTGAAAACGACTAAATATCAAGGACTCATTGGGCGAATCGCTCTGGAACTGAAATCGGAATGCTCACTGACATTTCCTCTATCTGAAAGTCTGATAAATGCCAGAAAAATGACTAAGTCCAAAAAAAAATTTTTTTCAACTTTTTCAATTTTACCCCCGTGGGATATATATTCTACCCACACACATTTGGAACTCTCCTGTGGTACCCTCACATATATTATTCCCTCATTTAGTGGAAATTTTCACAAAAAAGTGAAATTTTCAAAAATCCAGAAAATTGGCTGAAAACGACTAAATATCAAGGACTCATTGGGCGAATCGCTCTGGAACTGAAATCGGAATGCTCACTGACATTTCCTCTATCTGAAAGTCTGATAAATGCCGGAAAAATGACTAAGTCCAAGAAAAAAAATTTTTCAACTTTTTTCAATTTTACCACCGTGGGATATATATTCTGCCCACACACATTTGGAACTCTCCTGGGGTACCCTCACACATATTATTCCCTCATTTAGTGGATATTTTCACAAAAAAGTGAAATTTTCAAAAATCCAGAAAATTGGTTGAAAACGACTAAATATCAAGGACTCATTGGGCGAATCGCTCTGGAACTGAAATCGGAATGCTCACTGACATTTCCTCTATCTGAAAGTCTGATAAACGCCGGAAAAATGACTAAGTCCAAGAAAAAATTTTTTTCAATTTTACCACCGTGGGATATATATTCTATGTACACACATTTGGATCTCTCCTGGGGTACCCTCACATATATTATTCCCTCATTTAGTGGATATTTTCACAAAAAAGTGAAATTTTCAAAAATCCAGAAAATTGGCTGAAAACGACTAAATATCAAGGACTCATTGGGCGAATCGCTCTGGAACTGAAATCGGAACGCTCACTGACATTTCCCCTATCTGAAAGTCTGATAAACGCCGTAAAGATGACTAAGTCCAGAAAAAAAAAATTTTCAACTTTTTTCAATTTTACCCCCGTGGGATATATATTCTACCCACACACATTTGGAACTCTTCTGGGGTACCCTCACACGTATTATTCCCTCATTTAGTGGATATTTTCACAAAAAAGTGAAATTTTCAAAAATCCAAAATATTGGCTGAAAACGACTAAATATCAAGGAATCATTGGGCGAATCGCTCTGGAACTGAAATCGAACGCTCACTGACATTTCCCCTATCTGAAAGTCTGATAAACGCCGTAAAGATGACTAAGTCCAGAAAAATAAATTTTTCAACTTTTTTCAATTTTACCCCCGTGGGATATATATTCTACCCACACACATTTGGAACTCTCTTGTGGTACCCTCACACATATTATTCCCTCATTTAGTGGATATTTTCACAAAAACGTGAAATTTTCAAAAATCCAGAAATTTGGCTGAAAACGACTAAATATCAAGGACTCATTGGGCGAATCGCTCTGGAACTGAAATCGGAACGCTCACTGACATTTCCCCTATCTGAAAGTCTGATAAACGCCGTAAAGATGACTAAGTCCAGAAAAAATAATTTTTCAACTTTTTTCAATTTTACCCCCGTGGGATATATATTCTACCCACACACATTTGGAACTCTTCTGGGGTACCCTCACACGTATTATTCCCTCATTTAGTGGATATTTTCACAAAAAAGTGAAATTTTCAAAAATCCAAAATATTGGCTGAAAACGACTAAATATCAAGGACTCATAGGGCGAATCGCTCTGGAACTGAAATCGGAATGCTCACTGACATTTCCCCTATCTGAAAGTCTGATAAACGCCGGAAAAATTACTAAGTCCAAAAAAAATTTTTTTTCAACTTTTTTCAATTTTACCCCCGTGGGATATATATTCTACCCACACACATGTGGAACTCTCCTGGGGTACCCTCACACATATTATTCCCTCATTTAGTGGATATTTTCACAAAAAAGTGAAATTTTCAAAAATCCAAAATATTGACTGAAAACGACTAAATATCAAGGATTAATTGGGCGAATCACTCTGGAACTGAAATCGGAACGCTCACTGACATTTCCCCTATCTGAAAGTCTGATAAACGGCGGAAAAATTACTAAGTCCAAAAAAAAATCTTTTTTCAACTTTTTTCAATTTTACCCCCGTGGGATATATATTCTACCCACACACATTTGGAACTCTCCTGTGGTACCCTCACACATATTATTCCCTCATTTAGTGGATATTTTCACAAAAACGTGAAATTTTCAAAAATCCAGAAATTTGGCTGAAAACGACTAAATATCAAGGACTCATTCGGCAAATCGCTCTGGAACTGAAATCGGAAGGCTCACTGACATTTCCCCTATCTGAAATTCTGATAAACGCCGGAAAAATGACTAAGTCAAAAAAAAAATTTTTTTAAACTTTTTTCAATTTTACCCCCGTGGGATATATATTCTACCCACACACATTTGGAACTCTCCTGGGGTACCCTCACACATATTATTCCCTCATTTAGTGGATATTTTCACAAAAAAGTGAAATTTTCAAAAATCCTTAATATTGGCTGAAAACGACTAAATATCAAGGACTCATTGGGCGAATCGCTCTGGAACTGAAATCGGAACGCTCACTGACATTTCCCCTATCTGAAAGTTTGATAAACGCCGGAAAAATTACTAAGTCCAAAAAAAAATTTTTTTAAACTTTTTTCAATTTTACCCCCGTAGGATATATTTTCTACCCACACACATTTGGAACTCTCCTGGGGTACCCTCACACATATTATTCCCTCATTTAGTGGATATTTTCACAAAAAAGTGAAATTTTCAAAAATCCAAAATATTGGCTGAAAACGACTAAATATCAAGGACTCATTGGGCGAATCGCTCTGGAACTGAAATCGGAACGCTCACTGACATTTCCCCTATCTGAAAGTCTGATAAACGCCGTAAAGATGACTAAGTCCAGAAAAAATAATTTTTCAACTTTTTTCAATTTTACCCCCGTGGGATATATATTCTACCCACACACATTTGGAACTCTTCTGGGGTACCCTCACACGTATTATTCCCTCATTTAGTGGATATTTTCACAAAAAAGTGAAATTTTCAAAAATCCAAAATATTGGCTGAAAACGACTAAATATCAAGGACTCATAGGGCGAATCGCTCTGGAACTGAAATCGGAATGCTCACTGACATTTCCCCTATCTGAAAGTCTGATAAACGCCGGAAAAATTACTAAGTCCAAAAAAAATTTTTTTTCAACTTTTTTCAATTTTACCCCCGTGGGATATATATTCTACCCACACACATGTGGAACTCTCCTGGGGTACCCTCACACATATTATTCCCTCATTTAGTGGATATTTTCACAAAAAAGTGAAATTTTCAAAAATCCAAAATATTGACTGAAAACGACTAAATATCAAGGATTAATTGGGCGAATCACTCTGGAACTGAAATCGGAACGCTCACTGACATTTCCCCTATCTGAAAGTCTGATAAACGGCGGAAAAATTACTAAGTCCAAAAAAAAATCTTTTTTCAACTTTTTTCAATTTTACCCCCGTGGGATATATATTCTACCCACACACATTTGGAACTCTCCTGTGGTACCCTCACACATATTATTCCCTCATTTAGTGGATATTTTCACAAAAACGTGAAATTTTCAAAAATCCAGAAATTTGGCTGAAAACGACTAAATATCAAGGACTCATTCGGCAAATCGCTCTGGAACTGAAATCGGAAGGCTCACTGACATTTCCCCTATCTGAAATTCTGATAAACGCCGGAAAAATGACTAAGTCCAAAAAAAAATTTTTTTAAACTTTTTTCAATTTTACCCCCGTGGGATATATATTCTACCCACACACATTTGGAACTCTCCTGGGGTACCCTCACACATATTATTCCCTCATTTAGTGGATATTTTCACAAAAAAGTGAAATTTTCAAAAATCTTTAATATTGGCTGAAAACGACTAAATATCAAGGACTCATTGGGCGAATCGCTCTGGAACTGAAATCGGAACGCTCACTGACATTTCCCCTATCTGAAAGTTTGATAAACGCCGGAAAAATTACTAAGTCCAAAAAAAAATTTTTTTAAACTTTTTTCAATTTTACCCCCGTAGGATATATTTTCTACCCACACACATTTGGAACTCTCCTGGGGTACCCTCACACATATTATTCCCTCATTTAGTGGATATTTTCACAAAAAAGTGAAATTTTCAAAAATCCAAAATATTGGCTGAAAACGACTAAATATCAAGGACTCATTGGGCGAATCGCTCTGGAACTGAAATCGGAACGCTCACTGACATTTCCCCTATCTGAAAGTCTGATAAACGCCGGAAAGATGACTAAGTCCAAAAAAAAATCTTTTTTCAACTTTTTTCAATTTTACCCCCGTGGGATATATATTCTACCCACACACATTTGGAACTCTCCTGTGGTACCCTCACACATATTATTCCCTCATTTAGTGGATATTTTCACAAAAAAGTGAAATTTTCAAAAATCCAGAAAATTGGCTGAAAACGACTAAATATCAAGGACTCATTGGGCGAATCGCTCTGGAACTGAAATCGGAACGCTCACTGACATTTCCCCTATCTGAAAGTTTGATAAACGCCGCAAAAATTAGTAAGTCCAGAAAAAAATTTTTTTCACCTTTTTTCAATTTTACCCCCGTGGGATATATTTTCTACCCACACACATTTGGAACTATCCTTGGGTACCCTCACACATATTATTCCCTCATTTAGTGGATATTTTCACAAAAAAGTGAAATTTTCAAAAATCCAAAATATTGGCTGAAAACGACTAAATATCAAGGACTCATTGGGCGAATCACTCTGGAACTGAAATCGAAACACTCACTGACATTTCCCCTATCTGAAAGTCTGATAAACGCCGTAAAGATGACTAAGTCCAGAAAAAAATTTTTTTGAACTTTTTTCAATTTTACCCCCGTGGGAAATATATTCTACCCACACACATTTGGAACTCTCCTGGGGTACCCTCACACATATTATTCCCTCATTTAGTGGATATTTTCACAAAAAAGTGAAATTTTCTAAAATCCATAAAATTGGCTGAAAACGACTAAATATCAAGGACTCATTGGGCGCATTGCTCTGGAACTGAAATCGGAACGCTCACTGACATTTCCCCAATCTGAAAGTCTGATAAACGCCGGAAAGATGACTAAGTCCAAAAAAAAACTTTTTTCAACTTTTTTCAATTTTACCCCCGTGGGATATATATTCTACCCACACACATTTGGAACTCTTCTGGGGTACCCTCACACGTATTATTCCCTCATTTAGTGGATATTTTCACAAAAAAGTGAAATTTTCAAAAATCCAAAATATTGGCTGAAAACGACTAAATATCAAGGACTCATTGGGCGAATCGCTCTGGAACTGAAATCGAACGCTCACTGACATTTCCCCTATCTGAAATTCTGATAAACGCCGGAAAAATGACTAAGTCCAGAAAAAAAATTTTTTCAACTTTTTTCAATTTTACCCCCGTGGGATATATATTCTACCCACACACATTTGGAACTCTCCTGTGGTACCCTCACACATATTATTCCCTCATTTAGTGGATATTTTCACAAAAACGTGAAATTTTCAAAAATCCAGAAATTTGGCTGAAAACGACTAAATATCAAGGACTCATTCGGCAAATCGCTCTGGAACTGAAATCGGAAGGCTCACTGACATTTCCCCTATCTGAAAGTTTGATAAACGCCGGAAAAATTACTAAGTCCAAAAAAAAATTTTTTTAAACTTTTTTCAATTTTACCCCCGTAGGATATATTTTCTACCCACACACATTTGGAACTCTCCTGGGGTACCCTCACACATATTATTCCCTCATTTAGTGGATATTTTCACAAAAAAGTGAAATTTTCAAAAATCCAAAATATTGGCTGAAAACGACTAAATATCAAGGACTCATTGGGCGCATCGCTCTGGAACTGAAATCGGAACGCTCACTGACATTTCCCCTATCTGAAAGTTTGATAAACGCCGCAAAAATTAGTAAGTCCAAAAAAAAATTTTTTTCACCTTTTTTCAATTTTACCCCCGTGGGATATATTTTCTACCCACACACATTTGGAACTATCCTTGGGTACCCTCACACATATTATTCCCTCATTTAGTGGATATTTTCACAAAAAAGTGAAATTTTCAAAAATCCAAAATATTGGCTGAAAACGACTAAATATCAAGGACTCATTGGGCGAATCACTCTGGAACTGAAATCGAAACACTCACTGACATTTCCCCTATCTGAAAGTCTGATAAACGCCGTAAAGATGACTAAGTCCAGAAAAAAATTTTTTTGAACTTTTTTCAATTTTACCCCCGTGGGAAATATATTCTACCCACACACATTTGGAACTCTCCTGGGGTACCCTCACACATATTATTCCCTCATTTAGTGGATATTTTCACAAAAAAGTGAAATTTTCTAAAATCCATAAAATTGGCTGAAAACGACTAAATATCAAGGACTCATTGGGCGCATTGCTCTGGAACTGAAATCGGAACGCTCACTGACATTTCCCCAATCTGAAAGTCTGATAAACGCCGGAAAGATGACTAAGTCCAGAAAAAATAATTTTTCAACTTTTTTCAATTTTACCCCCGTGGGATATATATTCTACCCACACACATTTGGAACTCTTCTGGGGTACCCTCACACGTATTATTCCCTCATTTAGTGGATATTTTCACAAAAAAGTGAAATTTTCAAAAATCCAAAATATTGGCTGAAAACGTCTAAATATCAAGGACTCATAGGGCGAATCGCTCTGGAACTGAAATCGGAATGCTCACTGACATTTCCCCTATCTGAAAGTCTGATAAACGCCGGAAAAATTACTAAGTCCAAAAAAAATTTTTTTTCAACTTTTTTCAATTTTACCCCCGTGGGATATATATTCTACCCACACACATGTGGAACTCTCCTGGGGTACCCTCACACATATTATTCCCTCATTTAGTGGATATTTTCACAAAAAAGTGAAATTTTCAAAAATCCAAAATATTGACTGAAAACGACTAAATATCAAGGATTAATTGGGCGAATCACTCTGGAACTGAAATCGGAACGCTCACTGACATTTCCCCTATCTGAAAGTCTGATAAACGGCGGAAAAATTACTAAGTCCAAAAAAAAATCTTTTTTCAACTTTTTTCAATTTTACCCCTGTGGGATATATATTCTACCCACACACATTTAGAACTCTCCTGTGGTACCCTCACACATATTATTCCCTCATTTAGTGGATATTTTCACAAAAACGTGAAATTTTCAAAAATCCAGAAATTTGGCTGAAAACGACTAAATATCAAGGACTCATTGGGCGAATCGCTCTGGAACTGAAATCGGAACGCTCACTGACATTTCCCCTATCTGAAAGTTTGATAAACGCCGGAAAAATTACTAAGTCCAAAAAAAAATTTTTTTAAACTTTTTTCAATTTTACCCCCGTGGGATATATATTCTACCCACACACATTTGGAACTCTCCTGTGGTACCCTCACACATATTATTCCCTCATTTAGTGGATATTTTCACAAAAAAGTGAAATTTTCAAAAATCCAGAAAATTGGCTGAAAACGGCTAAATATCAAGGACTCATTGGGCGAATCGCTCTGGAACTGAAATCGGAACGCTCACTGACATTTCCCCTATCTGAAAGTTTGATAAACGCCGCAAAAATTAGTAAGTCCAAAAAAAAATTTTTTTCACCTTTTTTCAATTTTACCCCCGTGGGATATATTTTCTACCCACACACATTTGGAACTATCCTTGGGTACCCTCACACATATTATTCCCTCATTTAGTGGATATTTTCACAAAAAAGTGAAATTTTCAAAAATCCAAAATATTGGCTGAAAACGACTAAATATCAAGGACTCATTGGGCGAATCACTCTGGAACTGAAATCGAAACACTCACTGACATTTCCCCTATCTGAAAGTTTGATAAACGCCGGAAAAATTACTAAGTCCAAAAAAAAATTTTTTTAAACTTTTTTCAATTTTACCCCCGTGGGATATATATTCTACCCACACACATTTGGAACTCTCCTGTGGTACCCTCACACATATTATTCCCTCATTTAGTGGATATTTTCACAAAAAAGTGAAATTTTCAAAAATCCAGAAAATTGGCTGAAAACGGCTAAATATCAAGGACTCATTGGGCGAATCGCTCTGGAACTGAAATCGGAACGCTCACTGACATTTCCCCTATCTGAAAGTTTGATAAACGCCGCAAAAATTAGTAAGTCCAAAAAAAAATTTTTTTCACCTTTTTTCAATTTTACCCCCGTGGGATATATTTTCTACCCACACACATTTGGAACTATCCTTGGGTACCCTCACACATATTATTCCCTCATTTAGTGGATATTTTCACAAAAAAGTGAAATTTTCAAAAATCCAAAATATTGGCTGAAAACGACTAAATATCAAGGACTCATTGGGCGAATCACTCTGGAACTGAAATCGAAACACTCACTGACATTTCCCCTATCTGAAAGTCTGATAAACGCCGTAAAGATGACTAAGTCCAGAAAAAAATTTTTTTGAACTTTTTTCAATTTTACCCCCGTGGGAAATATATTCTACCCACACACATTTGGAACTCTCCTGGGGTACCCTCACACATATTATTCCCTCATTTAGTGGATATTTTCACAAAAAAGTGAAATTTTCTAAAATCCATAAAATTGGCTGAAAACGACTAAATATCAAGGACTCATTGGGCGCAGTGCTCTGGAACTGAAATCGGAACGCTCACTGACATTTCCCCAATCTGAAAGTCTGATAAACGCCGGAAAGATGACTAAGTCCAAAAAAAAACTTTTTTCAACTTTTTTCAATTTTACCCCCGTGGGATATATATTCTACCCACACACATTTGGAACTCTTCTGGGGTACCCTCACACGTATTATTCCCTCATTTAGTGGATATTTTCACAAAAAAGTGAAATTTTCAAAAATCCAAAATATTGGCTGAAAACGACTAAATATCAAGGACTCATTGGGCGAATCGCTCTGGAACTGAAATCGAACGCTCACTGACATTTCCCCTATCTGAAATTCTGATAAACGCCGGAAAAATGACTAAGTCCAGAAAAAAAATTTTTTCAACTTTTTTCAATTTTACCCCCGTGGGATATATATTCTACCCACACACATTTGGAACTCTCCTGTGGTACCCTCACACATATTATTCCCTCATTTAGTGGATATTTTCACAAAAACGTGAAATTTTCAAAAATCCAGAAATTTGGCTGAAAACGACTAAATATCAAGGACTCATTCGGCAAATCGCTCTGGAACTGAAATCGGAAGGCTCACTGACATTTCCCCTATCTGAAAGTTTGATAAACGCCGGAAAAATTACTAAGTCCAAAAAAAAATTTTTTTAAACTTTTTTCAATTTTACCCCCGTAGGATATATTTTCTACCCACACACATTTGGAACTCTCCTGGGGTACCCTCACACATATTATTCCCTCATTTAGTGGATATTTTCACAAAAAAGTGAAATTTTCAAAAATCCAAAATATTGGCTGAAAACGACTAAATATCAAGGACTCATTGGGCGCATCGCTCTGGAACTGAAATCGGAATGCTCACTGACATTTCCCCTATCTGAAAGTTTGATAAACGCCGCAAAAATTAGTAAGTCCAAAAAAAAATTTTTTTCACCTTTTTTCAATTTTACCCCCGTGGGATATATTTTCTACCCACACACATTTGGAACTATCCTTGGGTACCCTCACACATATTATTCCCTCATTTAGTGGATATTTTCACAAAAAAGTGAAATTTTCTAAAATCCATAAAATTGGCTGAAAACGACTAAATATCAAGGACTCATTGGGCGCATTGCTCTGGAACTGAAATCGGAACGCTCACTGACATTTCCCCAATCTGAAAGTCTGATAAACGCCGGAAAGATGACTAAGTCCAAAAAAAAACTTTTTTCAACTTTTTTCAATTTTACCCCCGTGGGATATATATTCTACCCACACACATTTGGAACTCTTCTGGGGTACCCTCACACGTATTATTCCCTCATTTAGTGGATATTTTCACAAAAAAGTGAAATTTTCAAAAATCCAAAATATTGGCTGAAAACGACTAAATATCAAGGACTCATTGGGCGAATCGCTCTGGAACTGAAATCGAACGCTCACTGACATTTCCCCTATCTGAAATTCTGATAAACGCCGGAAAAATGACTAAGTCCAGAAAAAAAATTTTTTCAACTTTTTTCAATTTTACCCCCGTGGGATATATATTCTACCCACACACATTTGGAACTCTCCTGTGGTACCCTCACACATATTATTCCCTCATTTAGTGGATATTTTCACAAAAACGTGAAATTTTCAAAAATCCAGAAATTTGGCTGAAAACGACTAAATATCAAGGACTCATTCGGCAAATCGCTCTGGAACTGAAATCGGAAGGCTCACTGACATTTCCCCTATCTGAAATTCTGATAAACGCCGGAAAAATTACTAAGTCCAAAAAAATTTTTTTTTCAACTTTTTTCAATTTTACCCCCGTGGGATATATTTTATACCCACACACATTTGGAACTCTCCTGGGGTACCCTCACACATATTATTCCCTCATTTAGTGGATATTTTCACAAAAAAGTGAAATTTTCAAAAATCCAAAATATTGGCTGAAAACGACTAAATATCAAGGACTCATTGGGCGAATCGCTCTGGAACTGAAATCGGAACGCTCACTGACATTTCCCCTATCTGAAAGTCTGATAAACGCCGGAAAGATGACTAAATCCAAAAAAAAATCTTTTTTCAACTTTTTTCAATTTTACCCCCGTGGGATATATATTCTACCCACACACATTTGGAACTCTCCTGTGGTACCCTCACACATATTATTCCCTCATTTAGTGGATATTTTCACAAAAAAGTGAAATTTTCAAAAATCCAGAAAATTGGCTGAAAACGAGTAAATATCAAGGACTCATTGGGCGAATCGCTCTGGAACTGAAATCGGAACGCTCACTGACATTTCCCCTATCTGAAAGTTTGATAAACGCCGCAAAAATTAGTAAGTCCAAAAAAAAATTTTTTTCACCTTTTTTCAATTTTACCCCCGTGGGATATATTTTCTACCCACACACATTTGGAACTATCCTTGGGTACCCTCACACATATTATTCCCTCATTTAGTGGATATTTTCACAAAAAAGTTAAATTTTCAAAAATCCAAAATATTGGCTGAAAACGACTAAATATCAAGGACTCATTGGGCGAATCACTCTGGAACTGAAATCGGAACACTCACTGACATTTCCCCTATCTGAAAGTCTGATAAACGCCGTAAAGATGACTAAGTCCAGAAAAAATTTTTTTTGAACTTTTTTCAATTTTACCCCCGTGGGAAATATTTTCTACCCACACACATTTGGAACTCTCCTGGGGTACCCTCACACATATTATTCCCTCATTTAGTGGATATTTTCACAAAAAAGTGAAATTTTCAAAAATCCAAAATATTGGCTGAAAACGACTAAATATCAAGGACTCATTGGGCGAATCGCTCTGGAAATGAAATCGGAATGCTCACTGACATTTCCCCTATCTGAAAGTCTGATAAACGGCGGAAAAATTACTAAGTCCAAAAAAAAATTTTTTTCAACTTTTTTCAATTTTACCCCCGTGGGATATATATTCTACCCACACACATGTGGAACTCTCCTGGGGTACCCTCACACATATTATTCCCTCATTTAGTGGATATTTTCACAAAAAAGTGAAATTTTCAAAAATCCAAAATATTGACTGAAAACGACTAAATATCAAGGATTAATTGGGCGAATCACTCTGGAACAGAAATCGGAACGCTCACTGACATTTCCCCTATCTGAAAGTCTGATAAACGCCGTAAAGATGACTAAGTCCAGAAAAAAAAATTTTTCAACTTTTTTCAATTTTACCCCCGTGGGATATATATTCTACCCACACACATTTGGAACTCTCCTGTGGTACCCTCACACATATTATTCCCTCATTTAGTGGATATTTTCACAAAAAAGTGAAATTTTCAAAAATCCAGAAAATTGGCTGAAAACGAGTAAATATCAAGGACTCATTGGGCGAATCGCTCTGGAACTGAAATCGGAACGCTCACTGACATTTCCCCTATCTGAAAGTTTGATAAACGCCGCAAAAATTAGTAAGTCCAAAAAAAAATTTTTTTCACCTTTTTTCAATTTTACCCCCGTGGGATATATTTTCTACCCACACACATTTGGAACTATCCTTGGGTACCCTCACACATATTATTCCCTCATTTAGTGGATATTTTCACAAAAAAGTTAAATTTTCAAAAATCCAAAATATTGGCTGAAAACGACTAAATATCAAGGACTCATTGGGCGAATCACTCTGGAACTGAAATCGGAACACTCACTGACATTTCCCCTATCTGAAAGTCTGATAAACGCCGTAAAGATGACTAAGTCCAGAAAAAATTTTTTTTGAACTTTTTTCAATTTTACCCCCGTGGGAAATATATTCTACCCACACACATTTGGAACTCTCCTGGGGTACCCTCACACATATTATTCCCTCATTTAGTGGATATTTTCACGAAAAAGTGAAATTTTCTAAAATCCATAAAATTGGCTGAAAACGACTAAATATCAAGGACTCATTGGGCGCATTGCTCTGGAACTGAAATCGGAACGCTCACTGACATTTCCCCAATCTGAAAGTCTGATAAACGCCGGAAAGATGACTAAGTCCAAAAAAAAACTTTTTTCAACTTTTTTCAATTTTACCCCCGTGGGATATATTTTCTACCCACACACATTTGGAACTCTCCTGGGGTACCCTCACACATATTATTCCCTCATTTAGTGGATATTTTCACAAAAAAGTGAAATTTTCAAAAATCCAAAATATTGGCTGAAAACGACTAAATATCAAGGACTCATTGGGCGAATCGCTCTGGAAATGAAATCGGAATGCTCACTGACATTTCCCCTATCTGAAAGTCTGATAAACGGCGGAAAAATTACTAAGTCCAAAAAAAAATTTTTTTCAACTTTTTTCAATTTTACCCCCGTGGGATATATATTCTACCCACACACATGTGGAACTCTCCTGGGGTACCCTCACACATATTATTCCCTCATTTAGTGGATATTTTCACAAAAAAGTGAAATTTTCAAAAATCCAAAATATTGACTGAAAACGACTAAATATCAAGGATTAATTGGGCGAATCACTCTGGAACAGAAATCGGAACGCTCACTGACATTTCCCCTATCTGAAAGTCTGATAAACGCCGTAAAGATGACTAAGTCCAGAAAAAAAAATTTTTCAACTTTTTTCAATTTTACCCCCGTGGGATATATATTCTACCCACACACATTTGGAACTCTTCTGGGGTACCCTCACACGTATTATTCCCTCATTTAGTGGATATTTTCACAAAAAAGTGAAATTTTCAAAAATCCAAAATATTGGCTGAAAACGACTAAATATCAAGGACTCATTGGGCGAATCGCTCTGGAACTGAAATCGAACGCTCACTGACATTTCCCCTATCTGAAATTCTGATAAACGCCGGAAAAATGACTAAGTCCAGAAAAAAAATTTTTTCAACTTTTTTCAATTTTACCCCCGTGGGATATATATTCTACCCACACACATTTGGAACTCTCCTGTGGTACCCTCACACATTTTATTCCCTCATTTAGTGGATATTTTCACAAAAACGTGAAATTTTCAAAAATCCAGAAATTTGGCTGAAAACGACTAAATATCAAGGACTCATTCGGCAAATCGCTCTGGAACTGAAATCGGAAGGCTCACTGACATTTCCCCTATCTGAAATTCTGATAAACGCCGGAAAAATGACTAAGTCCAAAAAAAAATTTTTTTCAACTTTTTTCAATTTTACCCCCGTGGGATATATATTCTACCCACACACATTTGGAACTCTCCTGGGGTACCCTCACACATATTATTCCCTCATTTAGTGGATATTTTCACAAAAAAGTGAAATTTTCAAAAATCCTTAATATTGGCTGAAAACGACTAAATATCAAGGACTCATTGGGCGAATCGCTCTGGAACTGAAATCGAACGCTCACTGACATTTCCTCTATCTGAAAGTCTGATAAACGCCGGAAAAATGACAGTCCAAAAAAAAATTTTCTCAACTTTTTTCAATTTTACCCCCGTGGGATATATATTCTACCCACACACATTTGGAACTCTCCTGGGGTACCCTCACACATATTATTCCCTCATTTAGTGGATATTTTCACAAAAAAGTGAAATTTTCAAAAATCCAGAAAATTGGCTGAAAACGACTAAATATCAAGGACTCATTGGGCGAATCGCTCTGGAACTGAAATCGGAACGCTCACTGACATTTCCCCTATCTGAAAGTTTGTTAAACGCCGGAAAAATTACTAAGTCCAAAAAAAAATTTTTTTAAACTTTTTTCAATTTTACCCCCGTAGGATATATTTTCTACCCACACACATTTGGAACTCTCCTGGGGTACCCTCACACATATTATTCCCTCATTTAGTGGATATTTTCACAAAAAAGTGAAATTTTCAAAAATCCAAAATATTGGCTGAAAACGACTAAATATCAAGGACTCATTGGGCGAATCGCTCTGGAACTGAAATCGGAACGCTCACTGACATTTCCCCTATCTGAAAGTCTGATAAACGCCGGAAAGATGACTAAGTCCAAAAAAAAATTTTTTTCAACTTTTTTCAGTTTTACCCCCGTGGGATATATTTTCTACCCACACACATTTGGAACTATCCTTGGGTACCCTCACACATATTAGTCCCTCATTTAGTGGATATTTTCACAAAAAAGTGAAATTTTCTAAAATCCATAAAATTGGCTGAAAACGACTAAATATCAAGTACTCAATGGACGCATCGCTCTGGAACTGAAATCAGATGCTCACTGACATTTCCCCTATCTGAAAGTCTTGATAAACGGTGGAAAAATGACAAAGTCCAAAAAAAAACCTTTTTTCAACTTTTTTCAATTTTACCCCCGTGGGATATATATTCTACCCACACACATTTGGAACTCTCCTGTGGTACCCTCACACATATTATTCCCTCATTTAGTGGATATTTTCACAAAAAAGTGAAATTTTCAAAAAACCAGAAAATTGTCTGAAAACGACTAAATATCAAGGACTCATAGGGCGAATCGCTCTGGAACTGAAATCGGAATGCTCACTGACATTTCCCCTATCTGAAAGTCTGATAAATGCCGGAAAAATTACTAAGTCCAAAAAAAAATTTTTTTCAACTTTTTTCAATTTTACCCCCGTGGGATATATATTCTACCCACACACATTTGGAACTATCCTTGGGTACCCTCACACATATTATTCCCTCATTTAGTGGATATTTTCACAAAAAAGTTAAATTTTCAAAAATCCAAAATATTGGCTGAAAACGACTAAATATCAAGGACTCATTGGGCGAATCACTCTGGAACTGAAATCGGAACACTCACTGACATTTCCCCTATCTGAAAGTCTGATAAATGCCGTAAAGATGACTAAGTCCAGAAAAAATTTTTTTTGAACTTTTTTCAATTTTACCCCCGTGGGAAATATATTCTACCCACACACATTTGGAACTCTCCTGGGGTACCCTCACACATATTATTCCCTCATTTAGTGGATATTTTCACGAAAAAGTGAAATTTTCTAAAATCCATAAAATTGGCTGAAAACGACTAAATATCAAGGACTCATTGGGCGCATTGCTCTGGAACTGAAATCGGAACGCTCACTGACATTTCCCCAATCTGAAAGTCTGATAAACGCCGGAAAGATGACTAAGTCCAAAAAAAAACTTTTTTCAACTTTTTTCAATTTTACCCCCGTGGGATATATTTTCTACCCACACACATTTGGAACTCTCCTGGGGTACCCTCACACATATTATTCCCTCATTTAGTGGATATTTTCACAAAAAAGTGAAATTTTCAAAAATCCAAAATATTGGCTGAAAACGACTAAATATCAAGGACTCATTGGGCGAATCGCTCTGGAAATGAAATCGGAATGCTCACTGACATTTCCCCTATCTGAAAGTCTGATAAACGGCGGAAAAATTACTAAGTCCAAAAAAAAATTTTTTTCAACTTTTTTCAATTTTACCCCCGTGGGATATATATTCTACCCACACACATGTGGAACTCTCCTGGGGTACCCTCACACATATTATTCCCTCATTTAGTGGATATTTTCACAAAAAAGTGAAATTTTCAAAAATCCAAAATATTGACTGAAAACGACTAAATATCAAGGATTAATTGGGCGAATCACTCTGGAACAGAAATCGGAACGCTCACTGACATTTCCCCTATCTGAAAGTCTGATAAACGCCGTAAAGATGACTAAGTCCAGAAAAAAAAATTTTTCAACTTTTTTCAATTTTACCCCCGTGGGATATATATTCTACCCACACACATTTGGAACTCTTCTGGGGTACCCTCACACGTATTATTCCCTCATTTAGTGGATATTTTCACAAAAAAGTGAAATTTTCAAAAATCCAAAATATTGGCTGAAAACGACTAAATATCAAGGACTCATTGGGCGAATCGCTCTGGAACTGAAATCGAACGCTCACTGACATTTCCCCTATCTGAAATTCTGATAAACGCCGGAAAAATGACTAAGTCCAGAAAAAAAATTTTTTCAACTTTTTTCAATTTTACCCCCGTGGGATATATATTCTACCCACACACATTTGGAACTCTCCTGTGGTACCCTCACACATTTTATTCCCTCATTTAGTGGATATTTTCACAAAAACGTGAAATTTTCAAAAATCCAGAAATTTGGCTGAAAACGACTAAATATCAAGGACTCATTCGGCAAATCGCTCTGGAACTGAAATCGGAAGGCTCACTGACATTTCCCCTATCTGAAATTCTGATAAACGCCGGAAAAATGACTAAGTCCAAAAAAAAATTTTTTTCAACTTTTTTCAATTTTACCCCCGTGGGATATATATTCTACCCACACACATTTGGAACTCTCCTGGGGTACCCTCACACATATTATTCCCTCATTTAGTGGATATTTTCACAAAAAAGTGAAATTTTCAAAAATCCTTAATATTGGCTGAAAACGACTAAATATCAAGGACTCATTGGGCGAATCGCTCTGGAACTGAAATCGAACGCTCACTGACATTTCCTCTATCTGAAAGTCTGATAAACGCCGGAAAAATGACAGTCCAAAAAAAAATTTTCTCAACTTTTTTCAATTTTACCCCCGTGGGATATATATTCTACCCACACACATTTGGAACTCTCCTGGGGTACCCTCACACATATTATTCCCTCATTTAGTGGATATTTTCACAAAAAAGTGAAATTTTCAAAAATCCAAAATATTGGCTGAAAACGACTAAATATCAAGGACTCATTGGGCGAATCGCTCTGGAACTGAAATCGGAACGCTCACTGACATTTCCCCTATCTGAAAGTCTGATAAACGCCGGAAAGATGACTAAGTCCAAAAAAAAATTTTTTTCAACTTTTTTCAGTTTTACCCCCGTGGGATATATTTTCTACCCACACACATTTGGAACTATCCTTGGGTACCCTCACACATATTAGTCCCTCATTTAGTGGATATTTTCACAAAAAAGTGAAATTTTCTAAAATCCATAAAATTGGCTGAAAACGACTAAATATCAAGTACTCAATGGACGCATCGCTCTGGAACTGAAATCAGATGCTCACTGACATTTCCCCTATCTGAAAGTCTTGATAAACGGTGGAAAAATGACAAAGTCCAAAAAAAAACCTTTTTTCAACTTTTTTCAATTTTACCCCCGTGGGATATATATTCTACCCACACACATTTGGAACTCTCCTGTGGTACCCTCACACATATTATTCCCTCATTTAGTGGATATTTTCACAAAAAAGTGAAATTTTCAAAAAACCAGAAAATTGTCTGAAAACGACTAAATATCAAGGACTCATAGGGCGAATCGCTCTGGAACTGAAATCGGAATGCTCACAGACATTTCCCCTATCTGAAAGTCTGATAAATGCCGGAAAAATTACTAAGTCCAAAAAAAAATTTTTTTCAACTTTTTTCAATTTTACCCCCGTGGGATATATATTCTACCCACACACATGTGGAACTCTCCTGGGGTACCGTCACACATATTATTCCCTCATTTAGTGGATATTTTCACAAAAAAGTGAAATTTTCAAAAATCCTAAATATTGGCTGAAAACGACTAAATATCAAGGACTCATTGGGCGATTCGCTCTGGAACTGAAATCAGATGCTCACTGACATTACCCCTATCTGAAAGTCAGATAAACGCCAGAAAAATGACTAAGTCCAAAAAAAAATTTTTTTAAACTTTTATCAATTTTACCCCCGTGGGATATATTCTCTACCCACACAGATTTGGAACTCTCCTGGGGTACCCTCACACATATTATTCCCTCATTTAGTGGATATTTTCACAAAAAAGTGAAATTTTCAAAAATCCAGAAAATTGGCTGAAAACGACTAAATATCAAGGACTCATTGGGCGAATCGCTCTGGAACTGAAATCGGAACGCTCACTGACATTTCCCCTATCTGAAAGTTTGATAAACGCCGGAAAAATTACTAAGTCCAAAAAAAAATTTTTTTCAACTTTTTTCAATTTTACCCCCGTAGGATATATTTTCTACCCACACACATTTGGAACTCTCCTGGGGTACCCTCACACATATTATTCCCTCATTTAGTGGATATTTTCACAAAAAAGTGAAATTTTCTAAAATCCATAAAATTGGCTGAAAACGACTAAATATCAAGGACTCATTGGGCGCATCACTCTGGAACTGAAATCGAAATGCTCACTGACATTTCCCCTATCTGAAAGTCTGATGAACGACGGAAAGATGACCAAGTCCAAAAAAAAATCTTTTTTCAACTTTTTTCAATTTTACCCCCGTGGGATATATATTCTACCCACACACATTTGGAACTCTCCTGTGGTACCCTCACACATATTATTCCCTCATTTAGTGGATATTTTCACAAAAAAGTGAAATTTTCAAAAATCCAGAAAATTGGCTGAAAATGACTAAATATCAAGGACTCATTGGGCGAATCGCTCTGGAACTGAAATCGGAACGCTCACCGACATTTCCCCTATCTGAAAGTTTGATAAACGCCGCAAAAATTAGTAAGTCCAAAAAAAAATTTTTTTCACCTTTTTTCAATTTTACCCCCGTGGGATATATTTTCTACCCACACACATTTGGAACTCTCCTGGGGTACCCTCACACATATTATTCCCTCATTTAGTGGATATTTTCACAAAAAAGTGAAATTTTCAAAAATCCAAAATATTGGCTGAAAACGACTAAATATCAAGGACTCATTGGGCGAATCGCTCTGGAACTGAAATCGGAACGCTCACTGACATTTGCCCTATCTGAAAGTCTGATAAACGCCGGAAAGATGACTAAGTCCAAAAAAAAACCTTTTTTCAACTTTTTTCAATTTTACCCCCGTGGGATATATATTCTACCCACACACATTTGGAACTCTCCTGTGGTACCCTCACACATATTATTCCCTCATTTAGTGGATATTTTCACAAAAAAGTGAAATTTTCAAAAATCCAGAAAATTGGCTGAAAACGACTAAATATCAAGGACTCATTGGGCGAAATGCTCTGGAACTGAAATCGGAACGCTCACTGACATTTCCCCTATCTGAAAGTCTGATAAACGCCGTAAAGATGACTAAGTCCAGAAAAAAAAAATTTTCAACTTT
Organism: Phyllobates terribilis; assembly: GCF_046119375.1. Taxonomy (NCBI): domain Eukaryota; kingdom Metazoa; phylum Chordata; class Amphibia; order Anura; family Dendrobatidae; genus Phyllobates; species Phyllobates terribilis. Next base: position 23,543,702 of record NW_027362776.1, read on the forward strand.
TTTCAATTTTACCCCCGTGGGATATATATTCTACCCACACACATTTGGAACTCTCCTGGGGTACCCTCACACATATTATTCCCTCATTTAGTGGATATTTTCACAAAAAAGTGAAATTTTCTAAAATCCATAAAGTTGGCTGAAAACGACTAAATATCAAGGACTCATTGGGCGCATCGCTCTGGAACTGAAATCGGAACGCTCACTGACATTTCCCCTATCTGAAAGTCTGATAAACGCCGGAAAAATTACTAAGTCCAAAAAAAAATTTTTTTCAACTTTTTTCAATTTTACCCCCGTGGGATATATATTCTACCCACACACATTTGGAACTCTCCTGGGGTACCCTCACACATATTATTCCCTCATTTAGTGGATATTTTCACAAAAAAGTAAAATTTTCAAAAATCCAAAATATTGGCTGAAAACGACTAAATATCAAGGACTCATTGGGCGAATCACTCTGGAACTGAAATCGGAACACTCACTGACATTTCCCCTATCTGAAAGTCTGATAAACGCCGTAAAGATGACTAAGTCCAGAAAAAAATTTTTTTGAACTTTTTTCAATTTTACCCCCGTGGGAAATATATTCTACCCACACACATTTGGAACTCTCCTGTGGTACCCTCACACATATTATTCCCTCATTTAGTGGATATTTTCACAATAAAGTAAAATTTTCAAAAATCCAGAAAATTGGCTGAAAACGACTAAATATCAAGGACTCATTGGGCGAATCGCTCTGGAACTGAAATCGGAATGCTCACTGACATTTCCCCTATCTGAAAGTTTGATAAACGCCGCAAAAATTAGTAAGTCCAAAAAAAAATTTTTTTCACCTTTTTTCAATTTTACCCCCGTGGGATATATTTTCTACCCACACACAATTGGAACTATCCTTGGGTACCCTCACACATATTATTCCCTCATTTAGTGGATATTTTCACAAAAAAGTGAAATTTTCTAAAATCCATAAAATTGGCTGAAAACGACTAAATATCAAGTACTCAATGGACGCATCGCTCTGGAACTGAAATCAGATGCTCACTGACATTTCCCCTATCTGAAAGTCTTGATAAACGGTGGAAAAATGACAAAGTCCAAAAAAAAAACTTTTTTCAACTTTTTTCAATTTTACCCCCGTGGGATATATATTCTACCCACACACATTTGGAACTCTCCTGTGGTACCCTCACACATATTACTCCCTCATTTAGTGGATATTTTCACAAAAAAGTGAAATTTTCAAAAAACCAGAAAATTGTCTGAAAACGACTAAATATCAAGGACTCATAGGGCGAATCGCTCTGGAACTGAAATCGGAATGCTCACTGACATTTCCCCTATCTGAAAGTCTGATAAATGCCGGAAAAATTACTAAGTCCAAAAAAAAATTTTTTTCAACTTTTTTCAATTTTACCCCCGTGGGATATATATTCTACCCACACACATGTGGAACTCTCCTGGGGTACCCTCACACATATTATTCCCTCATTTAGTGGATATTTTCACAAAAAAGTAAAATTTTCAAAAATCCTAAATATTGGCTGAAAACGACTAAATATCAAGGACTCATTGGGCGATTCGCTCTGGAACTGAAATCAGATGCTCACTGACATTACCCCTATCTGAAAGTCAGATAAACGCCAGAAAAATGACTAAGTCCAAAAAAAAATTTTTTTAAACTTTTTTCAATTTTACCCCCGTGGGATATATACTCTACCCACACAGATTTGGAACTCTCCTGGGGTACCCTCACACATATTATTCCCTCATTTAGTGGATATTTTCACAAAAAAGTGAAATTTTCAAAAATCCAGAAAATTGGCTGAAAACGACTAAATATCAAGGACTCATTGGGCGAATCGCTCTGGAACTGAAATCGGAACGCTCGCTGACATTTCCCCTATCTGAAAGTTTGATAAACGCCGGAAAAATTACTAAGTCCAAAAAAAAATTTTTTTCAACTTTTTTCAATTTTACCCCCGTAGGATATATTTTCTACCCACACACATTTGGAACTCTCCTGTGGTACCCTCACACATATTATTCCCTCATTTAGTGGATATTTTCACAAAAAAGTGAAATTTTCTAAAATCCATAAAATTGGCTGAAAACGACTAAATATCAAGGACTCATTGGGCGCATCACTCTGGAACTGAAATCGAAATGCTCACTGACATTTCCCCTATCTGAAAGTCTGATGAACGACGGAAAGATGACTAAGTCCAAAAAAAAATCTTTTTTCAACTTTTTTCAATTTTACCCCCGTGGGATATATATTCTAGACACACACATTTGGAACTCTCCTGTGGTACCCTCACACATATTATTCCCTCATTTAGTGGATATTTTCACAAAAAAGTGAAATTTTCAAAAATCCAGAAAATTGGCTGAAAACGACTAAATATCAAGGACTCATTGGGCGAAATGCTCTGGAACTGAAATCGGAACGCTCACTGACATTTCCCCTATCTGAAAGTCTGATAAACGCCGTAAAGATGACTAAGTCCAGAAAAAAAAAATTTTCAACTTTTTTCAATTTTACCCCCGTGGGATATATATTCTACCCACACACATTTGGAACTCTCCTGGGGTACCCTCACACATATTATTCCCTCATTTAGTGGATATTTTCACAAAAAAGTGAAATTTTCTAAAATCCATAAAGTTGGCTGAAAACGACTAAATATCAAGGACTCATTGGGCGCATCGCTCTGGAACTGAAATCGGAACGCTCACTGACATTTCCCCTATCTGAAAGACTGATAAACGCCGGAAAAATTACTAAGTCCAAAAAAAAATTTTTTTCAACTTTTTTCAATTTTACCCCCGTAGGATATATTTTCTACCCACACACATTTGGAACTCTCCTGGGGTACCCTCACACATATTATTCCCTCATTTAGTGGATATTTTCACAAAAAAGTGAAATTTTCTAAAATCCATAAAATTGGCTGAAAACGACTAAATATCAAGGACTCATTGGGCGCATCACTCTGGAACTGAAATCGAAATGCTCACTGACATTTCCCCTATCTGAAAGTCTGATGAACGACGGAAAGATGACTAAGTCCAAAAAAAAATCTTTTTTCAACTTTTTTCAATTTTACCCCCGTGGGATATATATTCTACACACACACATTTGGAACTCTCCTGTGGTACCCTCACACATATTATTCCCTCATTTAGTGGATATTTTCACAAAAAAGTGAAATTTTCAAAAATCCAGAAAATTGGCTGAAAATGACTAAATATCAAGGACTCATTGGGCGAATCGCTCTGGAACTGAAATCGGAACGCTCACTGACATTTCCCCTATCTGAAAGTTTGATAAACGCCGCAAAAATTAGTAAGTCCAAAAAAAATTTTTTTTCACCTTTTTTCAATTTTTCCCCCGTGGGATATATTTTCTACCCACACACATTTGGAACTCTCCTGGGGTACCCTCACACATATTATTCCCTCATTTAGTGGATATTTTCACAAAAAAGTGAAATTTTCTAAAATCCATAAAGTTGGCTGAAAACGACTAAATATCAAGGACTCATTGGGCGCATCGCTCTGGAACTGAAATCGGAACACTCACTGACATTTCCCCTATCTGAAAGACTGATAAACGCCGGAAAAATTACTAAGTCCAAAAAAAAATTTTTTTCAACTTTTTTCAATTTTACCCCCGTGGGATATATATTCTACCCACACACATTTGGAACTCTCCTGGGGTACCCTCACACATATTATTCCCTCATTTAGTGGATATTTTCACAAAAAAGTAAAATTTTCAAAAATCCAAAATATTGGCTGAAAACGACTAAATATCAAGGACTCATTGGGCGAATCACTCTGGAACTGAAATCGGAACACTCACTGACATTTCCCCTATCTGAAAGTCTGATAAACGCCGTAAAGATGACTAAGTCCAGAAAAAATTTTTTTTGAACTTTTTTCAATTTTACCCCCGTGGGAAATATATTCTACCCACACACATTTGGAACTCTCCTGGGGTACCCTCACACATATTATTCCCTCATTTAGTGGATATTTTCACGAAAAAGTGAAATTTTCTAAAATCCATAAAATTGGCTGAAAACGACTAAATATCAAGGACTCATTGGGCGCATTGCTCTGGAACTGAAATCGGAACGCTCACTGACATTTCCCCAATCTGAAAGTCTGATAAACGCCGGAAAGATGACTAAGTCCAAAAAAAAACTTTTTTCAACTTTTTTCAATTTTACCCCCGTGGGATATATTTTCTACCCACACACATTTGGAACTCTCCTGGGGTACCCTCACACATATTATTCCCTCATTTAGTGGATATTTTCCCAAAAAAGTGAAATTTTCAAAAATCCAAAATATTGGCTGAAAACGACTAAATATCAAGGACTCATTGGGCGAATCGCTCTGGAAATGAAATCGGAATGCTCACTGACATTTCCCCTATCTGAAAGTCTGATAAACGCCGGAAAAATTACTAAGTCCAAAAAAAAATTTTTTTCAACTTTTTTCAATTTTACCCCCGTGGGATATATATTCTACCCACACACATGTGGAACTCTCCTGGGGTACCCTCACACATATTATTCCCTCATTTAGTGGATATTTTCACAAAAAAGTGAAATTTTCAAAAATCCAAAATATTGACTGAAAACGACTAAATATCAAGGATTAATTGGGCGAATCACTCTGGAACAGAAATCGGAACGCTCACTGACATTTCCCCTATCTGAAAGTCTGATAAACGCCGTAAAGATGACTAAGTCCAGAAAAAAAAACTTTTCAACTTTTTTCAATTTTACCCCCGTGGGATATGTATTCTACCCACACACATTTGGAACTCTTCTGGGGTACCCTCACACGTATTATTCCCTCATTTAGTGGATATTTTCACAAAAAAGTGAAATTTTCAAAAATCCAGAAAATTGGCTGAAAACGACTAAATATCAAGGACTCATTCGGCAAATCGCTCTGGAACTGAAATCGGAAGGCTCACTGACATTTCCCCTATCTGAAATTCTGATAAACGCCGGAAAAATGACTAAGTCCAAAAAAAAATTTTTTTAAACTTTTTTCAATTTTACCCCCGTGGGATATATATTCTACCCACACACATTTGGAACTCTCCTGGGGTACCCTCACACATATTATTCCCTCATTTAGTGGATATTTTCACAAAAAAGTGAAATTTTCAAAAATCCTTAATATTGGCTGAAAACGACTAAATATCAAGGACTCATTGGGCGAATCGCTCTGGAACTGAAATCGAACGCTCACTGACATTTCCTCTATCTGAAAGTCTGATAAACGCCGGAAAAATGACAGTCCAAAAAAAAATTTTCTCAACTTTTTTCAATTTTACCCCCGTGGGATATATATTCTACCCACACACATTTGGAACTCTCCTGGGGTACCCTCACACATATTATTCCCTCATTTAGTGGATATTTTCACAAAAAAGTGAAATTTTCAAAAATCCAAAATATTGGCTGAAAACTACTAAATATCAAGGACTCATTGGGCGAATCGCTCTGGAACTGAAATCGGAACGCTCACTGACATTTCCCCTATCTGAAAGTCTGATAAACGCCGTAAAGATGACTAAGTCCAGAAAAAAAAATTTTTCAACTTTTTTCAATTTTACCCCCGTGGGATATATATTCTACCCACACACATTTGGAACTCTTCTGGGGTACCCTCACACGTATTATTCCCTCATTTAGTGGATATTTTCACAAAAAAGTGAAATTTTCAAAAATCCAAAATATTGCCTGAAAACGACTAAATATCAAGGACTCATTGGGCGAATCGCTCTGGAACTGAAATCGAACGCTCACTGACATTTCCCCTATCTGAAAGTCTGATAAACGCCGGAAAAATGACTAAGTCCAAAAAAATTTTTCTCAATTTTACCCCAGTGGGATATATATTCTACCCACACACATTTGGAACTCTCCTGGGGTACCCTCACACATATTATTCCCTCATTTAGTGGATATTTTCACAAAAAAGTGAAATTTTCAAAAATCCAAAATATTGGCTGAAAACGACTAAATATCAAGGACTCATTGGGCGAATCGCTCTGGAACTGAAATCAGATGCTCACTGACATTTCCCCTATCTGAAAGTCAGATAAACGCCAGAAAAATGACTAAGTCCAAAAAAAAATTTTTTTCAACTTTTTTCAATTTTACCCCCGTGGGATATATATTCTACCCACACTCATTTGGAACTCTCCTGGGGTACCCTCACACATATTATTCCCTCATTTAGTGGATATTTTCACGAAAAAGTGAAATTATCTAAAATCCATAAAATTGGCTGAAAACGACTAAATATCAAGGACTCATTGGGCGAATCGCTCTGGAACTGAAATCAGATGCTCACTGACATTTCCCCTATCTGAAAGTCAGATAAACGCCAGAAAAATGACTAAGTCCAAAAAAAAATTTTTTTCAACTTTTTTCAATTTTACCCCCGTGGGATATATATTCTACCCACACACATTTGGAACTCTCCTGGGGTACCCTCACACATATTATTCCCTCATTTAGTGGATATTTTCACAAAAAAGTGAAATTTTCTAAAATCCATAAAATTGGCTGAAAACAACTATATATCAAGGACTCATTGGGCGCATTGCTCTGGAACTGAACTCGGAACGCTCACTGACATTTCCCCTATCTGAAAGTCTGATAAACGCCGGAAAGATGACTAAGTCCAAAAAAAAAACTTTTTTCAACTATTTTCAATTTTACCCCCGTGGGATATATATTCTACCCACACACATTTGGAACTCTCCTGGGGTACCCTCACACATATTATTCCCTCATTTAGTGGATATTTTCACAAAAAAATGAAATTTTCAAAAATCCAAAATATTGTCTGAAAACGACTAAATATCAAGGACTCATTGGGCGAATCGCTCTGGAACTGAAATCGCAATGCTCACTGACATTTCCCCTATCTGAAAGTCTGATAAACGCTGGAAAAATGACTAAGTCCAAAAAAAAAATTTCTCAACTTTTTTCAATTTTACACCAGTGGGATATATATTCTACCCACACACATTTGGAACTCTCCTGGGGTACCCTCACACATATTATTCCCTCATTTAGTGGATATTTTCACAAAAAAAGTGAAATTTTCAAAAATCCAAAATATTGGCTGAAAACGACTAAATATCAAGGACTAGTGTTGAGCGATACCTTCCGATATCAGGAAATATCGTATCGGATTGGATCGGGCCGATACCCAAAAAGTATCGGATATCGCCGATTCCGATACCGGAAACCAATGCAAGTCAATGGGACACAAATATCGGAATGAAAATAAACCCTTTCTTTCCTTGTAGGTTAATTCTACATGAAGTAAAACAACTAAGAATAATGTAGAATGACATGAAAAGCCGGCAATTCATCAGCGGCATTCACCGGTACCCGACAATTTACAACAGAAAGAATAGAGCTTCACACATAGATTAGATAGATAGAAACATGTCAGTCACATATATATGAAGTACAGTGACAGTGTTGCTTACAGAACTTGTCATTTAGTGTAAAGGATTTATTTTAAAAAATAATAGTGTTTTCATGCACCGTCTCTTTAAAAAAGCCGGCCGGCAATTCAGCAGCGGTACCCGACAATTTATAACAGACAGAATAGAGCTTCACACATAGATTAGATAGATAGAAACATGTCAGTCACATATATATGAAGTACAGTGACAGTGTTGATTACTGTACTTGTCATTTAGTGTAAAGGATTTATTAAAAAAAATAATAGTATTTTCGTGCACCGTCTCTTTAAAAAAGCCGGCCGGCAATTCATCATCTGTACCCGACAATTTAGAATAGAAAGAATAGAGAATCACACATAGATTAGATAGGTAGAAACATGTCAGTCACATATATATGAAGTACAGTGATAGTGTTGATTACTGTACTTGTCATTTAGTGTTAAAATAAAGGATTTATTTAAAAAAAAATTGGCGTGGGGTTCCCCTTAATTTTAGGCTCTAGCGGAGGTTAAGCAGACAGCTGGGGCAAATGTTTGAAGCCTGGGAAGGGGGTAATACCCACGGAGCTTCCCAGGCAATTAATATCAGCCCCCAGCTGAATACCTAGCCTTTACTAGCTATTAAAATGGGGGAACCCCCCAAACAAATAACGTGGGGTCCCCCCTAATTTAATAGCTAGCAAAGGCTAGGCAGACAGCTGGGGGCTGATTTTAATAGCCCAGGAAGGGTGCCATGAATATTGGCCCCCTCCCAGGCTAGAAACACCAGCCATCAGCCGCCCCAGAAATGGCGCATCCATAGGATGCGCCAATTCTGGCACTTAGTCTCGCTCTTCCCACTGCCCTGTAGCGGTGGCAGTGGGGTAATATGGTTGGGGTTGATGTCAGCTTATAATGCCAGCTGACATCAAGCCCAGGTTAGTAATGGAGAGGCGTCTATAAGACACCCCCATTACTAACCCCATAGTCAAAGTTAAAGAAAAACACAAACACCCAGAATAAAGTCCTTTAATTGAAATAAACACACAATTCTTTATTGTTCTAAATTAAACCATACTTACCATCACGCCCATTCCAGCTGAAGCCAACGATCTCCTGCAATAAAAGAAAAATAATAATGCAACCTCATCCTTACCTTTCCATGGTTCCCATGACAGCTTCAGCTCTGCTACATCGAGATGACAGGCTGGACCGCAGCAGAACGCTGCCATCCAGCCTGTCATCCCGCAGACACTGAGAAGCGCAGGCATGCTTGCGCTCCTCAGTGTCTCTCTGTGACGTCATCCAGATGAGCCGAGTTCATGTCCAATGAACTCAGCTCACCTCATGCACGTCACTGACAGCGTGGGAAAATTCTCACGCTGAAGCGCTGAGTGCAGGAGAATTTTCCCACGCTGTCAGTGACGTGCATGAGGTGAGCTGAGTTCATTGGACATGAACTCGGCTCATCTTTATGCCGTCACAGCCAGACACTGAGGAGCGCAAGCATGCCTGCACTTCTCAGTGTCTGCGGGATGACAGGCTGAATGGCAGCGTTCTGCTGCGGTCCAGCCTGTCATCTCGATGTAGCAGAGCTGAAGCTGTCGTGGGAACCATGGAAAGGTAAGGATGAGGTTGCTTTATTATTTTACTTTTATTGCAGGAGATCGTTGGCTTCAGCTGGAATGGGCGTGATGGTAAGTATGGTTTAATTTAGAACAATAAAGAATTGTGTGTTTATTTCAATTAAAGGACTTTATTCTGGGTGTTGTGTTTTTTTAAATACTTTACTAGAAATTCATGGTGGTCATGTCTAATATTGGCGTGACCCCATGAATTTCGGGCTTAGGGCCAGCTGATAATGCCAAGCTGGCCTTAACCCCTTTATTACCCAGTGAGCCACCGCACCAGGGCCTTGGATGAGTTGGGTACAGCGCCAGAAGATGGCGCTTCTATGAACGCGCCATTTTCTGGGGCGGCTGCGGACTGCAATTTGCAGCGGGGGTGGCCCAGAAAGCTTGGGTCTCCCTGCGCTGCGGATTCCAGCCCCCAGCTGCCTAGTTGTACCTGGCTGGGCACAAAAATAGGGCGAAGCCCCACGCATTTTTTTTTTTAATTATTTCATGAAATTCATGGAATAATTAAGAAAAAAAAGGGCTTCCCTATATTGTTGTGTCCAACCAGGTACAAATAGGCAGCTGGTGTTGGTGGCAGCCCATTCCTGCCTTCTGTACCTGGCTGGACACAAATATAGTGCGAAGCCCCACGTCAATTTTTTTTAAATTATTTCATGAAATAATTTTTTTAAAAAAGGGCTTCCCTATATTGTTGTGTCCGGCCAGGTACAAAAAGGCAGCTGGTGGTTGGGGGCAGCCTGTTCCTGCCTGCTGTACCTGGCTGGACACAAATATAGGGCGAAGCCCCACATCAATTTTTTTTTAAATAAATCCTTTATTTTAACACTAAATGACATTTGAGGAGTTAATAAAGATGCAGTCCCTAAATTATTATTTATTTTTTAATTAATTTTTCCCAAAACTTTTGACTTGGGCTTCGCCATATTTTTGTATGCCAGCCAGGTACAGCATCCAGCTTCTATGAACGCGTCATTTTCCGGGGTGGCTGCGGACTGCAATTTTCAGCGGGGGGGGCAGAAAGCTTGGGCCTCCCTGCGCTGCAGATTCCATCCCCCAGCTGCCTAGTTGTACCTGGCTGGACACAAAAATAGGGAGAAGCTTCACGTATTTTTTTTTTTAAATTATTTCATGAAATTCATGAAATAATTAAGAAATAAAGGGCTTCCCTATATTGTTGTGTCCAACCAGGTACAAATAGTTAGCTGGTGGTTGGGGGCAGCCCGTTCCTGCCTGCTATACCTGGCTGGACACAAATATAGTGCGAAGCCCCACGTCAATTTTTTTTAAATCATTTCAGGAAATTCATGAAATAATTAAAAAAAATTGATGTGGGGCTTCGCCCTATATTTGTGTCCAGTCAGGTACAGCAGGCAGGAACGGGCTGCCCCCAACCACCAGCTGCCTATTTGTACCTAGCCGGACACAACAATATAGGGAAGCCCTTTTTTTCTTAATTATTCCATGAATTTCATGAATTTAAAAAAAAAATGCGTGGGGCTTCGCCCTATTTTTGTGTCCAGCCAGGTACAACTAGGCAGCTGGGAGCTGGAATCTGCAGCGCAGGGAGGACCCAAGCTTTCGGGGCCCCACCCGCTGCAAATTGCAGTACGCAGCCGCCCCGGAAAATGGCGCGTTCATAGAAGCGCCATCTTCTGGCGCTGTACCCAACTCATCCAGGGCCCTGGTGCGGTGGCTCACTGGGTAATAAAGGGGTTAAGGCCAGCTTGGCATTATCAGCTGGCCCTCAGCCCGAAATTCATGGGGTCACGCCAATATTAGACATGACCACCATGAATTTCTAGTAAAGTATTTAAAAAAAACACAAACACCCAGAAAAAAGTCCTTTAATTGAAATAAACACACAATTCTTTATTGTTCTAAATTAAACCATACTTACAGTCACGCCCATTCCAGCTGAAGCCAACGATCTCCTGCAATAAAAGTAAAATAATAAAGCAACATCATCCTTACCTTTCCATGGTTCCCACGACAGCTTCAGCTCTGCTACATCGAGATGACAGGCTGGACCGCAGCAGAACGCTGCCATCCAGCCTATCATCCCGCAGACACTGAGAATCGCAGGCATGCTTGCGCTCCTCAGTGTCTGGCTGTGACGGCATAAAGATGAGCCGAGGTCATGTCCAATGAACTCGGCGCACCTCATGCACGTCACTGACAGCGTGGGAAAATTCTCACGCTGAAGCGCTGAGTGCAGGAGAATTTTCCCACGCTGTCAGTGACGTGCATGAGGTGAGCTGAGTTCATTGGACATGACCTCGGCTCATCTTTACGCCGTCACAGCCAGACACTGAGGAGCGCAAGCATGCCTGCGCTTCTCAGTGTCTGCGGGATGACAGGCTGGATGGCAGCGTTCTGCTGCGGTCCAGCCTGTCATCTCGATGTAGCAGAGCTGAAGCTGTCGTGGGAACCATGGAAAGGTAAGGATGAGGTTGCTTTATTATTTTTCTTTTATTGCAGGAGATCGTTGGCTTCAGCTGGAATGGGCGTGATGGTAAGTATGGTTTAATTTAGAACAATAAAGAATTGTGTCTTTATTTCAATTAAAGGACTTTTTTCTGGGTGTTTGTGTTTTTTTTAAATACTTTACTAGAAATTCATGGCGGTCATGTCTAATATTGGCGCGACCCCATGAATTTCGGGCTTAGGGCCAGCTGATAATGCCAAGCTGGCCTTAACCCCTTTATTACCCAGTGAGCCACCGCACCAGGGCCCTGGATGAGTTGGGTACAGCGCCAGAAGATGGCGCTTCTATGAACGCGCCATTTTCCGGGGCGGCTGCGGACTGCAATTTGCAGTGGGTGGGGCCCAGAAAGCTTGGGCCTCCCTGCGCTGCGGATTCCAGCCCCCAGCTGCCTTGTTGTACCCGGCTGGACACAAAAATAGGGCGAAGCCCCACGTATTTTGTTTTTTAATTATTTCATGAAATTCATGGAATAATTAAGAAAAAAAGGGCTTCCCTATATTGTTGTGTCCGGCTAGGTACAAATAGGCAGCTGGTGGTTGGGGGCAGCCCGTTCCTGCCTGCTGTACCTGACTGGACACAAATATAGGGCGAAGCCCCACATAATTTTTTTTTAATTATTTCATGAATTTCCTGAAATAATTAAAAAAAAATTGACGTGGGGCTTTGCACTATATTTGTGTCCAGCCAGGTACAGCAGGCAGGAACGGGCTGCCCCCAACCACCAGCTGCCTATTTGTACCTGGTTGGACACAACAATATAGGGAAGCCCTTTTTTTCTTAATTATTCCATGAATTTCATGAAATAATTAAAAAAAAAAAAAACGTGGAGCTTCTCCCTATTTTTGTGTCCAGCCAGGTACAACTAGGCAGCTGGGGGATGGAATCTGCAGTGCAGGGAGGCCCAAGCTTTCTGCCCCCCCCCTCCCCCCGCTGAAAATTGCAGTCCGCAGCCACCCCGGAAAATGGCGCGTTCATAGAAGCTGGATGCTGTACCTGGCTGGCATACAAAAATATGGCGAAGCCCACGTCAAAAGTTTTGGGAAAAATTAAATAAAAAATAAATAATAATTTAGGGACTGCATCTTTATTAACTCCTCAAATGTCCTTTAGTGTTAAAATAAAGGATTTATTTAAAAAAAAATGGCGTGGGATCCCCCATAATTTTAGTCTCTAGCGGAGGTTAAGCAGACGGCTGGGGCAGATGTTTGAAGCCTGGGAAGGGGGTAAAACCCACGGAGCTTCCCAGGCTACTAATATCAGCTCCCAGCTGAATACCTAGCCTTTACTAATTATTAAAATGGGGGACCCCCCCCAAAAAAATGACGTGTGGTCCCCCCTATTTTAATAGCTAGCAAAGGCTAGGCAGACAGCTGGGGGCTGATATTAATAGCCCAGGAAGGGTGCCATGAATAATGGCCCCCTCCCAGGCTAGAAACACCAGCCGTCAGCTGCCCCAGAAATGGCGCATCCATAGGATGCGCCAATTCTGGCACTTAGCCTCGCTCTTCCACGCTGCCCTGGTGCGGTGGCAGGGGGTAATAGTGGTGGGGTTCATGTCAGCGCCAGCTGCCATGAAGCCCAGGTTAGTAATGATGGGCGTCTATAAGACACCCCCATTACTAACCTACAAAGTGTTAAAAAGAAAAAACACACTACACCCAGAAAAAAATAATTTATTTGAAATAAAACACACCATTTTATTTAATTCTTAGTTTACTAAAAATAATAGTTACCTGTCCACGTTCCTGCGCTGATCTCCCATGCACAGCTGTCACATCTGGAGATGGTGACAGCTGTGCATGGCTGCTGTAAGCTCACGCTGCCGGGAACACGTCCGCTCCCGGCAGCGGGAGCCACTGACTGAGGTCACCGGAGTGCATTCAGGCAGCGCAGCTCCGAAGACCTCCTTTACGGCACTGCTGTACCGTGGGAATTTCTCACGATACAGCAGGGCCGTAAAGCAGATAACCGGAGCAGCGCTGCCTGAACTCCAGTGAACCCTTACGGCCCCGTCATTCTAGCGGCGGCAGCGGTTCAGAGCGGTCACATTCTATGTGGCTGCTCTGAACTGGAGATCATCGTGGGACACTCATGGACTGCTACGGAGGGGTAAGGATAAGGTTGTGGTTTATTATTTTACATTTTATTACAGGAGATCGATGGCTTCGGGGAATTAGGTGTCTAGGTGAGTATAGGTGTAGTTTTTTATTTTTTACTTTATTTTAGGTGGCGATCGGCGGGGACAGGTAATGTATGGACTAATTTATTGTAGGTAACCACTGGCCACCAATGACATGTATTTAAAATTTATTGGGGACCATGGGGCAATTTAAATAGCAGGATCAGGCTGATGGGAACTACTGCTCCCATCGAGCTGATCCTGCTGGCACGAGTGGACGGGGACAGACATAGGCCGATGGGAGTAGTAGTGTCACATCGGCCTATGTCTGCCTGCACGCACACAGACACCCCGCACACACACACCCGCACACACACACCCCGCACACACACACCCCGCACACACACACCCCGCACACACACACCCCGCACACACACACCCCGCACACACACACCCCGCACACACACACCCCGCACACACACACCCCGCACACACACACCCCGCACACACACACCCCGCACACACACACCCCGTACACACACACCCCGTACACACACACCCCGCACACACACACCCCGCGCACACACACCCCGCACACACACACCCCGCACACACACCCCGCACACACACTAATCATGACGGGTCTGGGAGGTGAGGCTGACCTGTGCGGCCGTGGGAAAGTTCATGTGAGTTCATGCAGTCAAGCATGAACTCACATGAACCCTCTGAGGGCACCGCGGCTACTTCAAATGAACAGCTGATCGGCATCACCTGATACCTCAGCTGTTCATTTGAAATAACCGGCGGGAGAGCGCAGCACAGAACGGGAAAGCCGGCGGTGAAGTCTTTTCACTGCCGGCTTCCCCGCCCGGGTCCTTCGCTCCTTGGTGCTGCGCTCCCCGCCCGGTCTTAATTTACGATTGGGATTGGAGGTGGTGAGGGGAGCGGAGGATCGGGGTGGGAGGCTGCGGGGAAGCAGTATGGGGCTGTGTGATTGTTTAAAAGCCGGCGGCTTTTTACCGCGCGCCGGCTTTTAAACAATCAGGAGAATTCTCCCCCGCTGGGATGGCATTCTGATGACAGGCTGGATCGCGCTGCCATCCAGCTTGTCATCCTTCACAGACACTGCAGAGCGCAGGCATTATGGGAACTTCCGATTCCGGTATTCGATATTGTAAAAGTATCGGAATTAAGTATCGGAATTCCGATAACGCGAATATCGGCCGATACCCGATATTACAGTATCGGAATGCTCAACACTATCAAGGACTCATTGGGCGAGTCGCTCTGGAACTGAAATCAGAACGCTCACTGACATTTCCCCTATCTGAAAGTCTGATAAACGCCGGAAAAATTGCTAAGTCCAAAAAAAAATTTTCTCAACTTTTTTCAATTTTACCCCAGTGGGATATATATTCTACCCACACACATTTGGAACTCTCCTGGGGTACCCTCACACATGTTATTCCCTCATCTAGTGGATATTTTCACAAAAAAGTGAAATTTTCAAAAATTCTAAATATTGTCTGAAAACGACTAAATATCAAAGACTCATTGGGCGAATCGCTCTAGAACTGAAATCAGAACGCTCACTGACATTTGCCCTAACTGAAAGTCTGATAAACGCCGGAAAAATGACTAAGTCCAAAAAAAAATGTTTTTCAACTTTTTTCAATTTTACCCTTGTGGGATATATATTCTACCCACACACATTTGGAACTCTCCTGGGGTACCCTCACACATATTATTCCCTCATTTAGTGGATATTTTCACAAAAAAGTGAAATTTTCAAAAATCCAAAATATTGGCTGAAAACGACTAAATATCAAGGACTCATTGGGCGAATCGCTCTGGAACTGAAATCAGAACGCTGACTGACATTTGCCCTATCTGAAAGTCTGATAAACGCCAGAAAAATGACTAAGTCCAAAAAAAAATTCTCAACTTTTTTCAATTTTACCCCCGTGGGATATATATTCTACCCACACACATTTGGAACTCTCCTGGGGTACCCTCACACATGTTATTCCCTCATCTAGTGGATATTTTCACAAAAAAGTGAAATTTTCAAAAATCCAAAATATTGGCTGAAAACGACTAAATATCAAGGACTCTTTGGGCGAATCGCTCTGGAACTGAAATCAGATGCTCACTGACATTTCCCCTATCTGAAAGTCTGATAAACGCCAGAAAAATGACTAAGTCCAAAAAAAAATTTTCTCAACTTTTTTCAATTTTACCCCAGTGGGATATATATTCTACCCACACACATTTGGAACTCTCCTGGGGTACCCTCACACATATTATTCCCTTATTTAGTGGATATTTTCACAAAAAAGTGAAATTTTCAAAAATCCAATATATTGGCTGAAAATGACTAAATATCAAGGACTCATTGGGCGAATCGCTCTGGAACTGAAATCAGAAAGCTCAATGACATTTCCCCTATCTGAAAGTCTGATAAACGCTGGAAAAATGACTAAGTCAAAAAAAAATTTTTTTCAATTTTTTTAAATTTTACCCCAGTGGGATATATATTCTACCCACACACATTTGGAGCTCTTCTGGGGTACCCTCACACATATTATTCCCTCATTTAGTGGATATTTTCACAAAAAAGTGAAATTTTCAAAAATCCAAGATATTGACTGAAAACGACTAAATATCAAGGACTCATTGGGTGAATCGCTCTGGAACTGAAATCAGAACGCTCACTGTCATTTGCCCTATCTGAAAGTCTGATAAACGCCGGAAAAATGACTAAGTTCCAAAAAAAATGTTCTCAAGTTTTTTCAATTTTACCCCCGTGGGATATATATTCTACCCACACACATTTGGCACTCTCCTGGGGTACCCTCATACATATTATTCCCTCATTTAGTGGATATTTTCACAAAAAAGTGAAATTTTCAAAAATCCAAAACATTGGCTGAAAACGACTAAATATCAAGGACTCATAGGGTGAATCACTCTGGAACTGAAATCGGAACGCTCACTGACATTTGCCCTATCTGAAAGTCTGATAAACGCCAGAAAAATGAATAAGTCCAAAAAAAAATTTTTTTACATTTTTTTCAATTTTACCCCCGCGGGATATATATTCTAACCACACACATTTGGAACTCTCCTGGGGTACCCTCACACATATTATTCCCTCATCTATTGGATATTTTCACAAAAAAGTGAAATTTTCAAAAATCCAAAATATTGGCTGAAACGACTAAATATCAAGGACTCATTGGGCGAATCGCTCTGGAACTGAAATCGGAACGCTCACTGACATTTGCCCTATCTGAAAATCTGATAAACGCCAGAAAAATGACTAAGTCCCAAAAAAATGTTTTTTCAACTTTTTTCAATTTTACCCCCGTGGGATATATATTCTACCCACACACATTTGGAACTCTCCTGGGGTACCCTCACACATATTATTCCCTCATTTAGTGGATATTTTCACAAAAAAGTGAAATTTTCAAAACTCCAAAATATTGGCTGAAAACGACTAAATATCAAGGACTCATTGGGCGAATCACTCTGGAACTGAAATCAGAACGCTCACTGACATTTTCCTTATCTGAAAGTCTGATAAACGCCGGAAAAATGACTAAGTCCAAAAAAAAATTTTCTCAACTTTTTTCACTTTTACCCCAGTGGGATATATATTCTACCCACACACATTTGGAACTCTCCTGGGGTACCCTCACACATATTATTCCCTCATTTAGTGGATATTTTCACAAAAAAGTGAAATTTTCAAAAATCCAAAATATTGGCTGAAAACGACTAAATATCAAGGACTCATTGGGCGAATCGCTCTGGAACTGAAATCGGAACGCTCACTGACATATGCCCTATCTGAAAGTCTGATAAACGCCGGAAAAATGACTAAGTCCAAAAAAAATTGTATCAACTTTTTTCAATTTTACCCCAGTGGAATAAATATTCTACCCACACACATTTGGAACTCTCCTGGGTTACCCTCACACATATTATTCCCTCATTTAGTGGATATTTTCACAAAAAAGTGAAATTTTCAAAAATCCAAAATATTGGCTGAAAACGACTAAATATCAAGGACTCATTGGGCGAATCGCTCTGGAACTGAAATCAGAACGCTCACTGACATTTGCCCTGTCTGAAAGTCTGATAAACGCCGGAAAAATGACTAAGTACCAAAAAAAATTTTCTCAACTTTTTTAAATTCTACCCCATTGGGATACAGTTATATGAAAAAGTTTGGGCACCCCTATTAATCTTAAGCTTAATGTTTTATAAAAATTGGTGTTTTTGCAACAGCTATTTCAGTTTGATATATGTAATAACTGTTGGACACAGTAATGTTTCTGCCTTGAAATGAGGTTTATTGTACTAGCAGAAAATGTGCAATCTGCATTCAAACAAAATTTGACAGGTGCATAAGTATGGGCACCCTTATCATTTTCTTGTTATAAATACTCCTACCTACTTTTTACTGACGTACTAAAGCACTTTTTTTGGTTTTGTAAGCTCATTGAGCTTTGAACTTCATAGCCAGGTATATGCAATCATGAGAAAAGCTACTTAAAGTGGCCACTTTCAAGTTGTTCTCCTGTTTGAATCTCCTCTGAAGAGTGGCATCATGGGCTCCTCAAAACAACTGTCAAATGATCTTAAAACAAAGATTATTCAACATAGTTGTTCAGGGGAAGGATACAAAAAGCTGTCTCAGAGATTTAACCTGTCAGTTTCCACTGTGAGGAACATAGTAAGGAAATGGAAGAACACAGGGACAGTTCTTGTTAAGGCCAGAAGTGGCAGGCCAAGAAAAACATCAGAAAGGCAGAGAAGAGGAATGGTGAGATCAGTCAAGGACAATCCTCAGACCACCTCCAGAGAGCTGCAGCATCAACTTGCTGCAGATGGTGTCACTGTGCATCGGTCAACTATACAACGCACTTTGCACAAGGAGAAGCTGTATGGGAGAGTGATGCGAAAGAAGCCGTTTCTGCAAGCACGCCACAAACAGAGTCGGCTTAGGTATGCAAAAGCACATTTGGAGAAGCCAATTTCTTTTTGGAAGAAGGTCCTGTGGACTGATGAAACCAAGATTGAGTTGTTTGGTCATACAAAAAGGCGTTATGCATGGCGGCAAAAAAACACAGCATTCCAAGAAAAACACTTGCTACCCACAGTAAAATTTGGTGGAGGTTCCATCATGCTTTGGGGCTGTGTGGCCAGTGCCGGCACCGGGAATCTTGTTAAAGTTGAGGGACGCATGGATTACACTCAATATCAGCAGATTCTTAACAATAATGTTCAAGAATCAGTGATGAAGTTGAAGTTACGCAGGGGATGGATCTTTCAGCAAGACAATGATAAAAAACACCGCTCCAAATCTACTCAGGCATTCATGCAGAGGAACAATTACAATGTTCTGGAATGGCCATCCAAGACCCCAGACCTGAATATCATTGAACATATGTGGGATCATTTGAAGAGGGCTGTCCATGCTCGGCGACCATCAAACTTAACTGAACTGGAATTGTTTTGTAAAGAGGAATGGTCAAAAATACCTTCATCCAGGATCCAGGAACTCATTAAAAGCTACAGGAAGCGACTAGAGGCTGTTATTTTTACAAAAGGAGGATCTACTAAATATTAATGTCACTTTTCTGGCGAGGTGCCCATACTTATGCACCTGTCAAATTTTGTTTGAATGCAGATTGCACATTTTCTGTTAGTACAATAAACCTCATTTCAAGGCAGAAACATTACTGTGTCCAACAGTTATTACATATATCAAACTGAAATAGCTGTTGCAAAAACACCAATTTTTATAAAACATTAAGCTTAAGATTAATAGGGGTGCCCAAACTTTTTCATATAACTGTATATATTCTACCCACACACATTTGGAACTCTCCTGGGGTACCCTCACACATATTATTCCCTCATTTAGTGGATATTTTCACAAAAAAGTGAAATTTTCAAAAATCCAAAATATTGGCTGAAAACGACTAAATATCAAGGACTCATTGGGCGAATCAATCTGGAACTGAAATCGGAACGCTAACTGACATTTGCCCTATCTGAAAGTCTGATAAACGCCAGATAGATGACTAAGTCCAAAAAAAAAATTTTTAAACTTTTTTCAATTTTACCCCCGTGGGATATATATTCTACCCACACACATTTGGAACTCTCCTGGGGTACCCTCACATATATTATTCCCTCATTTAGTGGATATTTTCACAAAAGTGAAATTTTCAAAAATCCAAAATATTGGCTGAAAACGACTAAATATCAAGGACTCATTGGGCGAATCGCTCTGGAACTGAAATCGGAATGCTCACTGACATTTGCCCTATCTGAAAGTCTGATAAACGCCGGATAGGTGACGAAGTCCAAAAAAAAAATTTTCAACTTTTTTCAATTTTACCCCCGTGGGATATATATTCTACCCACACACATTTGGAACTCTCCTGGGGTACCCTCACACATATTATTCCCTCATTTAGTGGATATTTTCACAAAAATGTGAAATTTTAAAAAATCCAAAATATTGGCTGAAAACGACTAAATATCAAGGACTCATTGGGCGAATCACTCTGGAACTGATATCGGAACGCTCACTGACATTTGCCCTATCTGAAAGTCTGATAAATGCCGGATAGATGACTAAGTCCAAAAAAAAATTTTCTCAACTTTTTTCAATTTCACCCCAGTGGGATATATATTCTACCCACACACATTTGGAACTATCCTGGGGTACCCTCACACATATTATTCCCTCATTTAGTGGATATTTTGACAAAAAAGTGAAATTTTCAAAAATCCTAAATATTGGCTGAAAACGACTAAATATCAAGGACTCATTGGGCGAATCGCTCTGGAACTGAAATCGGAACGCTCACTGACATTTCCCCTATCTGAAAGTCTGATAAACGCCGGAAAAATGACTAAGTCCAAAAAAAAATTTTCTCAACGTTTTTCAATTTTACCCCAGTGGGATATATATTCTACCCACACACATTTGGAACTCTCCTGGGGTACCCTCACACATATTATTCCCTCATTAAGTGGATATTTTCACAAAAAAGTGAAATTTTCAAAAATCCAAAATATTACCTGAAAACGACTAAATATCAAGGACTCATTGGGCGAATCACTCTGGAACTGAAATCGGTACGCTCACTGACATTTGCCCTATCTGAAAGTCTTATAAATGCCGGAAAAATGACTAAGTCCCAAAAAAAATTTTCTCAACTTTTTTCAATTCTACCCCATTGGGATATTTATTCTACCCACACACATTTTGGAACTCTCCTGGGGTACCCTCACACATATTATTCCCTCATTTAGTGGATATTTTCACAAAAAAGTGAAATTTTCAAAAATCCAAAATATTGGCTGAAAACGACTAAATATCAAGGACTCATTGGGTGAATCACTCTGGAACTGAAATCGGAACGCTCACTGACATTTGCCCTATCTGAAAGTCTGATAAACGCCGGATAGATGACTAAGTCCAAAAAAAAAAATTTTCAACTTTTTTCAATTTTACCCCCGTGGGATATATATTCTACCCACACACATTTGGAACTCTCCTGGGGTACCCTCACACATATTATTCCCTCATTTAGTGGATATTTTCACAAAAAAAGTGAAATTTTCAAAAATCCAGAAAATTGGCTGAAAACAACTAAATATCAAGGATTCATTGGGCAAATCGCTCTGGAACTGAAATCTGAACACTTACTGACATTTGCCCTATCTGAAAGTCTGATAAACGCCGGAAAAATGACTAAGTCCCAAAAAAAATTTTATCAACTTTTTTCAATTCTACCGCAATGGGATATATATTCTACCCACACACATTTGGAACTCTCCTGGGGTACCCTCACACATATTATTCCCTCATTTAGTGGATATTTTCACAAAAAAGTGAAATTTTCAAAAATCCAGAAAATTGGCTGAAAACGACTAAATATCAAGGACTCATTGGGCAAATCGCTCTGGAACTGAAATCGGAATGTTCACTGACTTTTCCCCTATCTGAAAATCTGATGAACGCCGGAAAAATGACTAAGTCCAAAATAAAAATGTTTTCAACTTTTTTCAATTTTACCCCCGTGGGATATATATTCTACCCATACACATTTGGAACTCTCCTGGGGTACCCTCACACATATTATTCCCTCATTTAGTGGATATTTTCACAAAAAAGTGACATTTTCAAAAATCCAGAAAATTGACTGTAAGCGACTAAATATCAAGGATTCATTGGGCAAATCGCTCTGGAACTGAAATCGGATCTCTTACTGACATTTGCCCTATCTGAAAGTCTGATAAACATTGGAAAAATGACTAGGTCCAAAAAATATTTTTTTCAAATTTTTTCAATATTTCCCCCGTGGGATATATATTCTACCCACACACATTTGGAACTCTCCTGGGGTACCCTCACACATATTATTCCCTCATTTAGTGGATATTTTCACAAAAAAGTGAAATTTTCAAAAATCCAAAATATTGGCTGAAAACGACTAAATATCAAGGACTCATTGGGCGAATCGCTCTGGAACTGAAATTGGAACACTCACTGACATTTCCCCTATCTGAAAGTCTGATAAACGCCGGAGTATTACTAAGTCCCAAAAAAAATATTTTGTCACCTTTTATCAATTTTACCCCCATGGGATATATATTCTACCCACACACATTTGGAACTCTCCTGGGGTACCCTCACACATATTATTCCCTCATTTAGTGGATATTTTCACAAAAAAGTGAAATTTTAAAAAATCCAGAAAATTGGCTGAAAACGACTAAATATCAAGGACTCATTGGGCGAATCGCTCTGGAACAGAAATCGGAACGCCCACTGACATTTCCACTATCTGAAAGTCTGATAAACGCTGGAAAAAACGACTAAGTCCAAAAAAAAAATTTTTTCAACTTTTTTGAATTTTACTCCCGTGGGATATATATTCTACCACACTTTTGGAACTCACCCTCACACATATTATTCCCTCATTTAGTGGATATTTTCACAAAAAAGTGAAATTTTCAAAAATCCAGAAAATTGGCTGAAAACTACTAAATATCAAGGACTCATTGGGCAAATCGCTCTGGAACTGAAATCGGAATGTTCACTGACATTTCCCCTATCTGAAAGTCTGATAAACGCCGGAATTTTACTAAGTCCAAGAAAAAAAATGTTTCAACTTTTTTCAATTTTACCCCCGTGGTATATATTTTCTACCCACACACATTTGGACCTCTCCTGGGGTACCCTCATACATATTATTCCCTCATTTAGTGGATATTTTCACAAAAAAGTGAAATTTTCAAAAATATTGGCTGAAAACGACTAAATATCAAGGACTCATTGGGCGAATCGCTCTGGAAATGAAATCGGAACACTCACTGACATTTCCCCTATCTGAAAGTCTGATAAACGCCGGAGTATTACTAAGTCAAAGAAAAAAAATTTTTCAACTTTTTTCAATTTTACCCCCGTGGGATATATGTAGCGCCGGCGTCCCTGCCCTCTGCTAGGCAGGGACGCTGCTCCCCTCACCTCTCTGCTCCGTGCCCGGCGTCCTCCTCCTGCTCTGCTGGCAGCGCGCGCCCCTTCCCGGCCACTGTGCTTAGGGCGCGCGCGCGCTCTCCCTCCCTCTTAAAGGGGCCGCGCGCGCCGTCCTAAGGAGTCCCCGGCCAATGGCCGGAGGACTTCACCATATATAAGGCACCTCCTCCAAAATGGAGGTGCCCGAGCAATGTTGTTGCACTGTTCACTACTCTGCTTCAGCCCTCAGGTCCCGTTGCCAGTTACCTGCCAGATACCTGCCTGATTCCTGCCAGCCTGCTGACTTATTCCTGCCTGATTATCTGCTACCTGCCTGCTAGTCTGAGGTCCAACGGTCTGCCTTACTACTCCTGTCAGTCTGTCTAAGGACCAGCCTGCCCGCTCACCTGGGAGCGCACATCAGCCACCTGCCTGCTTGCCTGAGGTCCGACGGTCTGCCTTCCTACTCCTGTCAGTCTGTCTATGGACCAGCTTGCCCGCTCACCTGGGAGCACACATCTGCTACCTGCCTGCTAGCCTACCTGGAGGCTCCGCCGTCACGTGCTGTGACCACCTGCCTGTCCAGTGACTCCTGCCCGCTCACCTGGGAGCGCTCATCTGCTACCTGTCTGCTAGCCTACCCGGAGGCTCTGCCGTCACGTGCTGTGACCACCCGCCTGTCCAGAGACTTCTGCCCGCTCACCTGGGAGCGCTCATCTGCCGCCTGTCTGTTGGTCTTCCTGGAGGCTCCGCCGTCATATGCTGTGACCACCCGTTCATCCAGAGACTCTCGCCTGCTCACCTGGGAGCTCACGTCTATCATCAGCCGCCACAGGTCGTACCAACCCTTTACCTAGAGACTGCCCCGGTCACTTGCCGTGACCATCTGCCCGTTCATTCAGAGACTGCCCCGGTCACTTGCCGTGACCACGAGCCCGTTCATCCAGAGACTGCCCCGGTCACTTGCCGTGACCTCCAGCCCGTTCACTCAGAGACTGTCCCGGTCACCTGCTGAGACTTCCTGCCCGTCTTCCCTGGTCGCCACCCGCTCCCTTACAAGGACCGCTCCCTTGTATAGTAGCTCAGAGGTTCCGCCTCCCAGATCCGTTACAGTTTGCTCGGGCCATGGAACCCGGTGGCACCCAAGCTCCCTCGCTCTCGGACCTGTGTCATGAACTGTCCCGTCAAAGGTCCCAACAGGAGTCCATCCTGGGTCACTTGCGGAATGTCAATACTCGCCTGGACACTCTGACTGCTCCACCAGCAACCTCCGCCAGTGCCATGTCTCGCAATCCGGCAGCTCCGCTGCCCACTAATACCATGGTATCCTACCCCGGACCCTGGCTTTCTGCACCTCCTCGCTTCGGAGGCGACTCCGCCCAGGCTCGGGGCTTCATAAATCAGTGCACCCTGCACTTTGAACTATTGTCCCACCAGTTTAACTCCGACCGGGCCAAAATTGCATTTATCATGTCCCATCTCACCGGGGAGGCCCTGGCCTGGCTAAATCCTCTATGGGAGAGAGGAGACCCCCTGGTGTCCAACTTGCCTGCTTTTCTCACGGCTTTCCGGAAAGTCTTCGACGAACCCGGACGGAAGACCTCATCCGCATCATCACTGCTACGCCTCCGTCAGGGAAGTCTCACCGTGGGCCAATATGCCATACGGTTCCGTACCCTTGCCTCGGAGCTGGCCTGTGATAACGACGCTCTGGTATCCGTCTTCTGGGAGGGTCTGTCCGGCCGTATTAAAGATGAACTTGCCGGTCGGGACATTCCTACCACTCTCGATGACCTAATAACTCTTGCCACTCGGATTGACCTACGGTTCCAGGAGCGTGCCAAAGAGGTCACCCGTGAGAGGAGGTTATCACGTCTAGCTCCTACTTTTCAGAAACCCGTCACTCCCTCCGTCTCTACCCAGATACACTCTCCTGAGCCTATGCAGGTCGACCAGACCAAGATGGTCAAAACCCGTCAGGACTTACGCCGTGCCGAGGGGAGCTGCTTCTACTGTGGCAGTAAGGAGCACCGGATCCGTGCCTGCCCGGAGAGGTCGGGAAACGCCTGTGTCTAGGTTCGCTCAGAGAGGTCGACCTAGACAAGAATAAATCCTCTCCATCTCTGCTGTTGTCAGTCTCAATCATCTGCGGGGAGAACCGTTATTTCAAACTAGCCCAACTTGACTCTGGAACAGCCGGGAATCTTATTTCACAGTCCCTGGTAGAGAAATACCGCATCACCACCAAACCTCTGGCTGTACCCTTGTCTGTTGCTGCCGTGGATGGGGGTCTCTTACCACGCCCCATCCAACTCATCACCGAATCCATTACTCTGCAGGTGGGAATGCTGCATTCTGAGAGTATCACCTTTCATGTTCTGCCTGGACTCTCTCACGCCCTCTTGCTAGGCCTACCTTGGCTCCAGAGACATGCACCCGTGCTTGACTGGCAGACCGGAGAGGTCCTTCGCTGGGGACAGGACTGCCATAAGACCTGTCTGGTTCCCGTCCATCCCGTCCGTCCTTCTCCTACCCCAGCTAATCTACCTGGACTTCCGATTCCTTATTGGTCTTATGCTGATGTCTTTAATAAAAAGGAAGCAGAGACACTACCCCCTCATAGACCATACGACTGCCCTATCGACCTGTTACCTGGTACTACTCCTCCCCGTGGGCGCATTTATCCATTATCCGCTGCTGAGACCCGGTCTATGTCCGAATATATTGAGGAGAATCTGGCCAGGGGATTCATCCGGAAATCTACCTCCCCGGCGGGAGCAGGCTTCTTTTTCGTCAAAAAGAAGGACGGCTCTCTCCGTCCCTGTATAGACTATAGAGGCCTAAACCAGATCACGGTGAAGAATAAGTACCCCCTTCCGCTCATTCCGGAGTTATTTGATTGTCTAAGGGGAGCTAGGATCTTCACCAAACTGGACCTCCGTGGGGCGTACAACCTGGTTCGTATCCGTCAGGGGGATGAATGGAAGACGGCATTCAACACCCGGGACGGCCGCTATGAATATCTGGTAATGCCCTTTGGTCTCTGTAACGCTCCTGCCGTCTTTCAAGAGTTGGTCAATGACATCTTCCGGGACCTTCTCTACTCCTGCGTAGTGGTGTACCTGGACGACATCTTGGTCTTCTCTCCGGATCTCCAGACTCACCGGAGGGACGTTCGTCAGGTCCTGCTCAGGCTCAGGCAGAATCACCTCTTCGCTAAATATGAGAAGTGCCTCTTTGAGCAGACCTCGCTTCCGTTTTTGGGCTACATTATTTCTCAGACCGGCCTACGAATGGATCCAGAGAAACTGTCTGCCATCGAGAAATGGCCTCGACCGGAGGGGTTGAAGGCCATTCAGCGATTCCTGGGCTTCGCCAACTACTACCGCCTCTTCATACCACACTTCTCTTCTCGGACTGCCCCAATTTCCGCGCTCACCCGTAAGGGTACTAATCCCAAAGAGTGGCCGCCCGAAGCAGAGGAGGCCTTTCTTTCCCTAAAACAGGCCTTCTCTTCCGCCCCGGTACTGCATCGCCCGGACGGCAACAAGCAGTTCTTCCTGGAAGTTGACGCCTCCTCCTCTGGAGCCGGAGCGGTACTTACTCAAAAATCATCTTCCGGGAGAATGGTAACTTGTGGCTTCTTCTCCAAACTCTTCTCCTCTTCTGAGCGCAACTATTCCATAGGAGACCGAGAGTTATTGGCCATCAAACTGGCATTGGAGGAGTGGCGTTACCTACTCGAGGGGGCTCTTCACCCGGTAATAATTTACACTGACCACAAGAACTTGGCTTACCTCCAGCATGCCCAGAGACTTAACCCGCGCCAAGCCCGGTGGTCCTTGTTTTTTGCTCGCTTTGATTTTGTTCTTCATTTTCGCCCGGCTGACAAAAACTTCAAAGCAGATGCCTTGTCCCGATCCTTTCTGGTGTCCGATCTCGAGGAAGAACCTAAACATATCATCGATCCCGCCAGAGTAATGCAGGTGGCTCCCGTGAGTCTAAATCGTCTCCCTCCCGGTAAGACGTTCGTATCAGTACCTGATCAGGAGAAGATCCTACACTGGGGTCACTCGTCTAAACTAGCTGGCCACGCCGGTCAGAAAAAGACCCTCCAGCTTATTGCACGGCACTACTGGTGGCCTACCCTGCACAAGGACGTAATAGACTTTGTTTCTTCCTGTGTGTCCTGCGCCCGCAACAAAGTCCCGAGACACCTGCCAGCCGGTCGCCTCCTTCCTCTGCCAGTACCTGCTGCCCCCTGGCAGCATATTGCTATGGACTTCATAACTGATCTCCCCGTCTCTGCCGGTTGTACGGTCATTTGGGTGGTCGCTGACCGCTTTTCCAAGATGGCTCACTTTATTCCCCTGCCAGGCCTCCCGTCTGCACCCGAGCTGGCTAAAGACTTTATCCGCCACATCTTCCATCTTCATGGCCTGCCCCTCCACATCGTGTCGGATCGTGGGGTACAGTTCACCTCACGTTTCTGGAGAGCCACTTGTAAACTGCTAGACGTCACCATGGACTTCTCTTCCGCTTACCACCCGCAGTCCAATGGTCAAGTGGAGCGGATCAATCAGAACCTGACCAGTTACCTCCGGCACTTCGTTAATGCCCATCATTCAGACTGGGTGGATCTCCTACCATGGGCCGAGTTCTCTTATAACAATCACGAGAGCGAATCCTCCTCCAAATCCCCGTTTTTTGTAGTATTCGGTCAGCATCCTCGGATTCCTTTTCCTGTCTCCACCTCTGTGGACAACCCGGCTGCGGAATCTCTCGTTAGCAAATTTTCCTCCATTTGGGAGAGTACCCGATCCGCACTCCTTCAGTCGTCCGAACGGATGAAAAGACACGCTGACAAAAAACGCCTGGATCCTCCACAATTTCGTCCTGGAGATAAAGTCTGGCTCTCATCTAAATATGTCCGACTCAAGATACCTTCTTACAAGTTAGGGCCTCGGTTCATCGGTCCTCTGGAGGTCATCAGTCAGATCAACCCGGTGGCCTATAAATTGAAACTCCCGGCCAACTTACGGATCCCTAACTCCTTCCATGTATCTCTCCTCAAACCTGTGGTACTTAACTCTTTTTCCAAGTCTACAGGTACGCCTCCTGCTCCGGTTTCTGCTGAGGACGAGTTTGAGGTAGAGAACATTCTTGCCACCAAAAGGGTAAGAGGAAAGACCTTTTTTCTAGTAGATTGGAAGGGGTTTGGTCCTGAGGAGAGAACGTGGGAGCCCCGGGAGAACATCCATGCCCCTCTTATCCTAGCTAAATTTCTGTCTGGCCTAAAAAGGGGGGGCCTAAAGGGGGGGTACTGTAGCGCCGGCGTCCCTGCCCTCTGCTAGGCAGGGACGCTGCTCCCCTCACCTCTCTGCTCCGTGCCCGGCGTCCTCCTCCCGCTCTGCTGGCAACGCGCGCCCCTTCCCGGCCACTGTGCTTAGGGCGCGCGCGCGCTCTCCCTCCCTCTTAAAGGGGCCGCGCGCGCCGTCCTGAGGAGTCCCCGGCCAATGGCCGGAGGACTTCACCATATATAAGGCACCTCCTCCAAAATGGAGGTGCCCGAGCAATGTTGTTGCACTGTTCACTACTCTGCTTCAGCCCTCAGGTCCCGTTGCCAGTTACCTGCCAGATACCTGCCTGATTCCTGCCAGCCTGCTGACTTATTCCTGCCTGATTATCTGCTACCTGCCTGCTAGTCTGAGGTCCGACGGTCTGCCTTACTACTCCTGTCAGTCTAAGGACCAGCCTGCCCGCTCACCTGGGAGCGCACATCAGCCACCTGCCTGCTTGCCTGAGGTCCGACGGTCTGCCTTCCTACTCCTGTCAGTCTGTCTATGGACCAGCTTGCCCGCTCATCTGGGAGCACACATCTGCTACCTGCCTGCTAGCCTACCTGGAGGCTCCGCCGTCATGTGCTGTGACCACCTGCCGGTCCAGTGACTCCTGCCCACTCACCTGGGAGCGCTCATCTGCTACCTGTCTGCTAGCCTACCCGGAGGCTCTGCCGTCACGTGCTGTGACCACCCGCCTATCCAGAGACTTCTGCCCGCTCACCTGGGAGCGCTCATCTGCCGCCTGTCTGTTGGTCTTCCTGGAGGCTCCGCCGTCATATGCTGTGACCACCCGTTCATCCAGAGACTCTCGCCTGCTCACCTGGGAGCTCACGTCTATCATCAGCCGCCACAGGTCATACCAACCCTTTACCTAGAGACTGCCCCGGTCACTTGCCATGACCATCTGCCCGTTCATTCAGAGACTGCCCCGGTCACTTGCCGTGACCACCAGCCCGTTCATCCAGAGACTGCCCCGGTCACTTGCCGTGACCTCCAGCCCGTTCACTCAGAGACTGTCCCGGTCACCTGCTGAGACTTCCTGCCCGTCTTCCCTGGTCGCCACCCGCTCCCTTACAAGGACCGCTCTCTTGTATAGTAGCTCAGACGTTCCGCCTCCCAGACCCGTTACAATATATATTCTACCCACACTCATTTAGTACTCTCCTGGGGTACCCTCACACATATTATTCCCTCATTTAGTGTATATTTTCACAAAAAAAGTGAAATTTTCAAAAATCCAAAATATTGGCTGAAAACGACTAAATATCAAGGACTCATTGGGCGAAACGCTCTGGAACTGAAATCGGAACGCTCACTGACATTTCCCCTATCTGAAAGTCTGATAAACGCGGGAAAAATGACTAAGTTCAAGAAAAAAAAAATTTCAACTTTTTCAATTTTACCCCCGTGGGATATATATTCTACCCACACACATTTGGAACTCTCCTGGGGTACCCTCACACATATTATTCCCTCATTTAGTGGATATTTTCACAAAAAAGTGAAATTTTCAAAAATCCATTAAATTGGCTTAAAACGACTAAATATCAAGGACTCATTGGGCGAATCGCTCTGGAACTGAAATCGGAATGCTCACTGACATTTCCCCTATCTGAAAGTCTGATAAACGCCGGAAAAATGACAGTCCAAAAAAAAATTTTCTCAACTTTTTTCAATTTTACCCCAGTGGGATATATATTCTACCCACACACATTTGGAACTCTCCTGGGGTACCCTCACACATATTATTCCCTCATTAAGTGGATATTTTCACAAAAAAGTGAAATTTTCAAAAATCCAAAATATTACCTGAAAACGACTAAATATCAAGGACTCATTGGGCGAATCACTCTGGAACTGAAATCGGTACGCTCACTGACATTTGCCCTATCTGAAAGTCTTATAAATGCCGGAAAAATGACTAAGTCCCAAAAAAAATTTTCTCAACTTTTTTCAATTTTACCCCCGTGGGATATATATTCTACCCACACACATTTGGAACTCTCCTGGGGTACCCTCACACATATTATTCCCTCATTTAGTGGATATTTTCACAAAAAAAGTGAAATTTTCAAAAATCCAGAAAATTGGCTGAAAACAACTAAATATCAAGGATTCATTGGGCAAATCGCTCTGGAACTGAAATCTGAACACTTACTGACATTTGCCCTATCTGAAAGTCTGATAAACGCCGGAAAAATGACTAAGTCCCAAAAAAATTTTTATCAACTTTTTTCAATTCTACCGCAATGGGATATATATTCTACCCACACACATTTGGAACTCTCCTGGGGTACCCTCACACATATTATTCCCTCATTTAGTGGATATTTTCACAAAAAAGTGAAATTTTCAAAAATCCAGAAAATTGGCTGAAAACGACTAAATATCAAGGACTCATTGGGCAAATCGCTCTGGAACTGAAATCGGAATGTTCACTGACTTTTCCCCTATCTGAAAATCTGATGAACGCCGGAAAAATGACTAAGTCCAAAATAAAAATGTTTTCAACTTTTTTCAATTTTACCCCCGTGGGATATATATTCTACCCACACACATTTGGAACTATCCTGGGGTACCCTCACACATATTATTCCCTCATTTAGTGGATATTTTCACAAAAAAGTGAAATTTTCAAAAATCCAAAATATTGGCTGAAAACGACTAAATATCAAGGACTCATTGGGCGAATCGCTCTGGAACTGAAATCAGAACGCTCACTGACATTTGCCCTATCTGAAAGTCTGATAAACGCCGGAAAAATGACAGTCCAAAAAAAAATGTTTTTCAACTTTTTTCAATTTTACCCCCGTGGGATATATATTCTACCCACACACATTTGGAACTCTCCTGGGGTACCCTCACACATATTATTCCCTCATTTAGTGGATATTTTCACAAAAATGTGAAATTTTAAAAAATCCAAAATATTGGCTGAAAACGACTAAATATCAAGGACTCATTGGGCGAATCACTCTGGAACTGAAATCGGAACGCTCACTGACATTTGCCCTATCTGAAAGTCTGATAAATGCCGGATAGATGACTAAGTCCAAAAAAAAAATTTTTCAACTTTTTTCAATTTTACCCCCGTGGGATATATATTCTACCCACACACATTTGGAACTCTCCTGGGGTACCCTCACACATATTATTCCCTCATTTAGTGGATATTTTCACAAAAAAGTGAAATTTCGAAAAATCCAGAAAATTGGCTGAAAACGACTAAATATCAAGGACTCATTGGGCGAATCACTCTGGAACTGAAATCGGAATGCTCACTGACATTTCCCCTATCTGAAAGTCTGATAAACGCCGGAAAAATGACAGTCCAAAAAAAAATGTTTTTCAACTTTTTTCAATTTTACCCCCGTGGGATATATATTCTACCCACACACATTTGGAACTCTCCTGGGGTACCCTCACACATATTATTCCCTCATTTAGTGGATATTTTCACAAAAAAGTGAAATTTTCAAAAATCCAGAAAATTGACTGTAAACGACTAAATATCAAGGATTCATTGGGCAAATCGCTCTGGAACTGAAATCGGATCTCTTACTGACATTTGCCCTATCTGAAAGTCTGATAAACATCGGAAAAATGACTAGGTCCAAAAAATATTTTTTTCAAATTTTTTCAATATTTCCCCCGTGGGATATATATTCTACCCACACACATTTGGAACTCTCCTGGGGTACCCTCACACATATTATTCCCTCATTTAGTGGATATTTTCACAAAAAAGTGAAATTTTCAAAAATCCAAAATATTGGCTGAAAACGACTAAATATCAAGGACTCATTGGGCGAATCGCTCTGGAACTGAAATTGGAACACTCACTGACATTTCCCCTATCTGAAAGTCTGATAAACGCCGGAGTATTACTAAGTCCCAAAAAAAATATTTTGTCACCTTTTATCAATTTTACCCCCATGGGATATATATTCTACCCACACACATTTGGAACTCTCCTGGGGTACCCTCACACATATTATTCCCTCATTTAGTGGATATTTTCACAAAAAAGTGAAATTTTAAAAAATCCAGAAAATTGGCTGAAAACGACTAAATATCAAGGACTCATTGGGCGAATCGCTCTGGAACAGAAATCGGAACGCCCACTGACATTTCCACTATCTGAAAGTCTGATAAACGCTGGAAAAAACGACTAAGTCCAAAAAAAAAATTTTTTCAACTTTTTTGAATTTTACTCCCGTGGGATATATATTCTACCACACTTTTGGAACTCACCCTCACACATATTATTCCCTCATTTAGTGGATATTTTCACAAAAAAGTGAAATTTTCAAAAATCCAGAAAATTGGCTGAAAACTACTAAATATCAAGGACTCATTGGGCAAATCGCTCTGGAACTGAAATCGGAATGTTCACTGACATTTCCCCTATCTGAAAGTCTGATAAACGCCGGAATTTTACTAAGTCCAAGAAAAAAAATGTTTCAACTTTTTTCAATTTTACCCCCGTGGTATATATTTTCTACCCACACACATTTGGACCTCTCCTGGGGTACCCTCATACATATTATTCCCTCATTTAGTGGATATTTTCACAAAAAAGTGAAATTTTCAAAAATATTGGCTGAAAACGACTAAATATCAAGGACTCATTGGGCGAATCGCTCTGGAAATGAAATCGGAACACTCACTGACATTTCCCCTATCTGAAAGTCTGATAAACGCCGGAGTATTACTAAGTCAAAGAAAAAAAATTTTTCAACTTTTTTCAATTTTACCCCCGTGGGATATATGTAGCGCCGGCGTCCCTGCCCTCTGCTAGGCAGGGACGCTGCTCCCCTCACCTCTCTGCTCCGTGCCCGGCGTCCTCCTCCCGCTCTGCTGGCAGCGCGCGCCCCTTCCTGGCCACTGTGCTTAGGGCGCGCGCGCGCTCTCCCTCCCTCTTAAAGGGGCCGCGCGCGCCGTCCTAAGGAGTCCCCGGCCAATGGCCGGAGGACTTCACCATATATAAGGCACCTCCTCCAAAATGGAGGTGCCCGAGCAATGTTGTTGCACTGTTCACTACTCTGCTTCAGCCCTCAGGTCCCGTTGCCAGTTACCTGCCAGATACCTGCCTGATTCCTGCCAGCCTGCTGACTTATTCCTGCCTGATTATCTGCTACCTGCCTGCTAGTCTGAGGTCCAACGGTCTGCCTTACTACTCCTGTCAGTCTGTCTAAGGACCAGCCTGCCCGCTCACCTGGGAGCGCACATCAGCCACCTGCCTGCTTGCCTGAGGTCCGACGGTCTGCCTTCCTACTCCTGTCAGTCTGTCTATGGACCAGCTTGCCCGCTCACCTGGGAGCACACATCTGCTACCTGCCTGCTAGCCTACCTGGAGGCTCCGCCGTCACGTGCTGTGACCACCTGCCTGTCCAGTGACTCCTGCCCGCTCACCTGGGAGCGCTCATCTGCTACCTGTCTGCTAGCCTACCCGGAGGCTCTGCCGTCACGTGCTGTGACCACCCGCCTGTCCAGAGACTTCTGCCCGCTCACCTGGGAGCGCTCATCTGCCGCCTGTCTGTTGGTCTTCCTGGAGGCTCCGCCGTCATATGCTGTGACCACCCGTTCATCCAGAGACTCTCGCCTGCTCACCTGGGAGCTCACGTCTATCATCAGCCGCCACAGGTCGTACCAACCCTTTACCTAGAGACTGCCCCGGTCACTTGCCGTGACCATCTGCCCGTTCATTCAGAGACTGCCCCGGTCACTTGCCGTGACCACGAGCCCGTTCATCCAGAGACTGCCCCGGTCACTTGCCGTGACCTCCAGCCCGTTCACTCAGAGACTGTCCCGGTCACCTGCTGAGACTTCCTGCCCGTCTTCCCTGGTCGCCACCCGCTCCCTTACAAGGACCGCTCCCTTGTATAGTAGCTCAGAGGTTCCGCCTCCCAGATCCGTTACAGTTTGCTCGGGCCATGGAACCCGGTGGCACCCAAGCTCCCTCGCTCTCGGACCTGTGTCATGAACTGTCCCGTCAAAGGTCCCAACAGGAGTCCATCCTGGGTCACTTGCGGAATGTCAATACTCGCCTGGACACTCTGACTGCTCCACCAGCAACCTCCGCCAGTGCCATGTCTCGCAATCCGGCAACTCCGCTGCCCACTAATACCATGGTATCCTACCCCGGACCCTGGCTTTCTGCACCTCCTCGCTTCGGAGGCGACTCCGCCCAGGCTCGGGGCTTCATAAATCAGTGCACCCTGCACTTTGAACTATTGTCCCACCAGTTTAACTCCGACCGGGCCAAAATTGCATTTATCATGTCCCATCTCACCGGGGAGGCCCTGGCCTGGCTAAATCCTCTATGGGAGAGAGGAGACCCCCTGGTGTCCAACTTGCCTGCTTTTCTCACGGCTTTCCGGAAAGTCTTCGACGAACCCGGACGGAAGACCTCATCCGCATCATCACTGCTACGCCTCCGTCAGGGAAGTCTCACCGTGGGCCAATATGCCATACGGTTCCGTACCCTTGCCTCGGAGCTGGCCTGGGATAACGACGCTCTGGTATCCGTCTTCTGGGAGGGTCTGTCCGGCCGTATTAAAGATGAACTTGCCGGTCGGGACATTCCTACCACTCTCGATGACCTAATAACTCTTGCCACTCGGATTGACCTACGGTTCCAGGAGCGTGCCAAAGAGGTCACCCGTGAGAGGAGGTTATCACGTCTAGCTCCTACTTTTCAGAAACCCGTCACTCCCTCCGTCTCTACCCAGATACACTCTCCTGAGCCTATGCAGGTCGACCAGACCAAGATGGTCAAAACCCGTCAGGACTTACGCCGTACCGAGGGGAGCTGCTTCTACTGTGGCAGTAAGGAGCACCGGATCCGTGCCTGCCCGGAGAGGTCGGGAAACGCCTGTGTCTAGGTTCGCTCAGAGAGGTCGACCTAGACAAGAATAAATCCTCTCCATCTCTGCTGTTGTCAGTCTCAATCATCTGCGGGGAGAACCGTTATTTCAAACTAGCCCAACTTGACTCTGGAACAGCCGGGAATCTTATTTCACAGTCCCTGGTAGAGAAATACCGCATCACCACCAAACCTCTGGCTGTACCCTTGTCTGTTGCTGCCGTGGATGGGGGTCTCTTACCACGCCCCATCCAACTCATCACCGAATCCATTACTCTGCAGGTGGGAATGCTGCATTCTGAGAGTATCACCTTTCATGTTCTGCCTGGACTCTCTCACGCCCTCTTGCTAGGCCTACCTTGGCTCCAGAGACATGCACCCGTGCTTGACTGGCAGACCGGAGAGGTCCTTCGCTGGGGACAGGACTGCCATAAGACCTGTCTGGTTCCCGTCCATCCCGTCCGTCCTTCTCCTACCCCAGCTAATCTACCTGGACTTCCGGTTCCTTATTGGTCTTATGCTGATGTCTTTAATAAAAAGGAAGCAGAGACACTACCCCCTCATAGACCATACGACTGCCCTATCGACCTGTTACCTGGTACTACTCCTCCCCGTGGGCGCATTTATCCATTATCCGCTGCTGAGACCCGGTCTATGTCCGAATATATTGAGGAGAATCTGGCCAGGGGATTCATCCGGAAATCTACCTCCCCGGCGGGAGCAGGCTTCTTTTTCGTCAAAAAGAAGGACGTCTCTCTCCGTCCCTGTATAGACTATAGAGGCCTAAACCAGATCACGGTGAAGAATAAGTACCCCCTTCCGCTCATTCCGGAGTTATTTGATTGTCTAAGGGGAGCTAGGATCTTCACCAAACTGGACCTCCGTGGGGCGTACAACCTGGTTCGTATCCGTCAGGGGGATGAATGGAAGACGGCATTCAACACCCGGGACAGCCACTATGAATATCTGGTAATGCCCTTTGGTCTCTGTAACGCTCCTGCCGTCTTTCAAGAGTTGGTCAATGACATCTTCCGGGACCTTCTCTACTCCTGCGTAGTGGTGTACCTGGACGACATCTTGGTCTTCTCTCCGGATCTCCAGACTCACCGGAGGGACGTTCGTCAGGTCCTGCTCAGGCTCAGGCAGAATCACCTCTTCGCTAAATATGAGAAGTGCCTCTTTGAGCAGACCTCGCTTCCGTTTTTGGGCTACATTATTTCTCAGACCGGCCTACGAATGGATCCAGAGAAACTGTCTGCCATCGAGAAATGGCCTCGACCGGATGGGTTGAAGGCCATTCAGCGATTCCTGGGCTTCGCCAACTACTACCGCCTCTTCATACCACACTTCTCTTCTCGGACTGCCCCAATTTCCGCGCTCACCCGTAAGGGTACTAATCCCAAAGAGTGGCCGCCCGAAGCAGAGGAGGCCTTTCTTTCCCTAAAACAGGCCTTCTCTTCCGCCCCGGTACTGCATCGCCCGGACGGCAACAAGCAGTTCTTCCTGGAAGTTGACGCCTCCTCCTCTGGAGCCGGAGCGGTACTTACTCAAAAATCATCTTCCGGGAGAATGGTAACTTGTGGCTTCTTCTCCAAACTCTTCTCCTCTTCTGAGCGCAACTATTCCATAGGAGACCGAGAGTTATTGGCCATCAAACTGGCATTGGAGGAGTGGCGTTACCTACTCGAGGGGGCTCTTCACCCGGTAATAATTTACACTGACCACAAGAACTTGGCTTACCTCCAACATGCCCAGAGACTTAACCCGCGCCAAGCCCGGTGGTCCTTGTTTTTTGCTCGCTTTGATTTTGTTCTTCATTTTCACCCGGCTGACAAAAACGTCAAAGCAGATGCCTTGTCCCGATCCTTTCTGGTGTCCGATCTCGAGGAAGAACCTAAACATATCATCGATCCCGCCAGAGTAATGCAGGTGGCTCCCGTGAGTCTAAATCGTCTCCCTCCCGGTAAGACGTTCGTATCAGTACCTGATCGGGAGAAGATCCTACACTGGGGTCACTCGTCTAAACTAGCTGGCCACGCCGGTCAGAAAAAGACCCTCCAGCTTATTGCACGGCACTACTGGTGGCCTACCCTGCACAAGGACGTAATAGACTTTGTTTCTTCCTGTGTGTCCTGCGCCCGCAACAAATTCCCGAGACACCTGCCAGCCGGTCGCCTCCTTCCTCTGCCAGTACCTGCTGCCCCCTGGCAGCATATTGCTATGGACTTCATAACTGATCTCCCCGTCTCTGCCGGTTGTACGGTCATTTGGGTGGTCGCTGACCGCTTTTCCAAGATGGCTCACTTTATTCCCCTGCCAGGCCTCCCGTCTGCACCCGAGCTGGCTAAAGACTTTATCCGCCACATCTTCCATCTTCATGGCCTGCCCCTCCACATCGTGTCGGATCGTGGGGTACAGTTCACCTCACGTTTCTGGAGAGCCACTTGTAAACTGCTAGACGTCACCATGGACTTCTCTTCCGCTTACCACCCGCAGTCCAATGGTCAAGTGGAGCGGATCAATCAGAACCTGACCAGTTACCTCCGGCACTTCGTTAATGCCCATCATTCAGACTGGGTGGATCTCCTACCATGGGCCGAGTTCTCTTATAACAATCACGAGAGCGAATCCTCCTCCAAATCCCCGTTTTTTGTAGTATTCGGTCAGCATCCTCGGATTCCTTTTCCTGTCTCCACCTCTGTGGACAACCCGGCTGCGGAATCTCTCGTTAGCAAATTTTCCTCCATTTGGGAGAGTACCCGATCCGCACTCCTTCAGTCGTCCGAACGGATGAAAAGACACGCTGACAAAAAACGCCTGGATCCTCCACAATTTCGTCCTGGAGATAAAGTCTGGCTCTCATCTAAATATGTCCGACTCAAGATACCTTCTTACAAGTTAGGGCCTCGGTTCATCGGTCCTCTGGAGGTCATCAGTCAGATCAACCCGGTGGCCTATAAATTGAAACTCCCGGCCAACTTACGGATCCCTAACTCCTTCCATGTATCTCTCCTCAAACCTGTGGTACTTAACTCTTTTTCCAAGTCTACAGGTACGCCTCCTGCTCCGGTTTCTGCTGAGGACGAGTTTGAGGTAGAGAACATTCTTGCCACCAAAAGGGTAAGAGGAAAGACCTTTTTTCTAGTAGATTGGAAGGGGTTTGGTCCTGAGGAGAGAACGTGGGAGCCCCGGGAGAACATCCATGCCCCTCTTATCCTAGCTAAATTTCTGTCTGGCCTAAAAAGGGGGGGCCTAAAGGGGGGGTACTGTAGCGCCGGCGTCCCTGCCCTCTGCTAGGCAGGGACGCTGCTCCCCTCACCTCTCTGCTCCGTGCCCGGCGTCCTCCTCCCGCTCTGCTGGCAGCGCGCGCCCCTTCCCGGCCACTGTGCTTAGGGCGCGCGCGCGCTCTCCCTCCCTCTTAAAGGGGCCGCGCGCGCCGTCCTGAGGAGTCCCCGGCCAATGGCCGGAGGACTTCACCATATATAAGGCACCTCCTCCAAAATGGAGGTGCCCGAGCAATGTTGTTGCACTGTTCACTACTCTGCTTCAGCCCTCAGGTCCCGTTGCCAGTTACCTGCCAGATACCTGCCTGATTCCTGCCAGCCTGCTGACTTATTCCTGCCTGATTATCTGCTACCTGCCTGCTAGTCTGAGGTCCGACGGTCTGCCTTACTACTCCTGTCAGTCTAAGGACCAGCCTGCCCGCTCACCTGGGAGCGCACATCAGCCACCTGCCTGCTTGCCTGAGGTCCGACGGTCTGCCTTCCTACTCCTGTCAGTCTGTCTATGGACCAGCTTGCCCGCTCATCTGGGAGCACACATCTGCTACCTGCCTGCTAGCCTACCTGGAGGCTCCGCCGTCACGTGCTGTGACCACCTGCCGGTCCAGTGACTCCTGCCCACTCACCTGGGAGCGCTCATCTGCTACCTGTCTGCTAGCCTACCCGGAGGCTCTGCCGTCACGTGCTGTGACCACCCGCCTATCCAGAGACTTCTGCCCGCTCACCTGGGAGCGCTCATCTGCCGCCTGTCTGTTGGTCTTCCTGGAGGCTCCGCCGTCATATGCTGTGACCACCCGTTCATCCAGAGACTCTCGCCTGCTCACCTGGGAGCTCACGTCTATCATCAGCCGCCACAGGTCATACCAACCCTTTACCTAGAGACTGCCCCGGTCACTTGCCATGACCATCTGCCCGTTCATTCAGAGACTGCCCCGGTCACTTGCCGTGACCACCAGCCCGTTCATCCAGAGACTGCCCCGGTCACTTGCCGTGACCTCCAGCCCGTTCACTCAGAGACTGTCCCGGTCACCTGCTGAGACTTCCTGCCCGTCTTCCCTGGTCGCCACCCGCTCCCTTACAAGGACCGCTCCCTTGTATAGTAGCTCAGAGGTTCCGCCTCCCAGACCCGTTACAATATATATTCTACCCACACTCATTTAGTACTCTCCTGGGGTACCCTCACACATATTATTCCCTCATTTAGTGTATATTTTCACAAAAAAGTGAAATTTTCAAAAATCCAAAATATTGACTGAAAACGACTAAATATCAAGGACTCATTGGGCGAATCGCTCTGGAACTGAAATCGGAACGCTCACTGACATTTCCCCTATCTGAAAGTCTGATAAACGCGGGAAAAATGACTAAGTTCAAGAAAAAAAAAATTTCAACTTTTTCAATTTTACCCCCGTGGGATATATATTCTACCCACACACATTTGGAACTCTCCTGGGGTACCCTCACACATATTATTCCCTCATTTAGTGGATATTTTCTCAAAAAAGTGAAATTTTCAAAAATCCATTAAATTGGCTTAAAACGACTAAATATCAAGGACTCATTGGGCGAATCGCTCTGGAACTGAAATCGGAATGCTCACTGACATTTCCCCTATCTGAAAGTCTGATAAACGCCGGAAAAATGACAGTCCAAAAAAAAATGTTTTTCAACTTTTTTCAATTTTACCCCCGTGGGATATATATTCTGCCCACACACATTTGGAACTCTCCTGGGGTACCCTCACACATATTATTCCCTCATTTAGTGGATATTTTCACAAAAAAAGTGAAATTTTCAAAAATCCAAAATATTGGCTGAAAATGACTAAATATCAAGGACTCATTGGGCGAATCGCTCTGGAACTGAAATCGGAACGCTCACTGACATTTCCCCTATCTGAAAGTCTGATAAACGCGGGAAAAATGACTAAGTTCAAGAAAAAAAAAATTTCAACTTTTTTCAATTTTACCCCCGTGGGATATATATTCTACCCACACACATTTGGAACTCTCCTGGGGTACCCTCACACATATTATTCCCTCATTTAGTGGATATTTTCACAAAAAAGTGAAATTTTCAAAAATCCAAAATATTGGCTGAAAATGACTAAATATCAAGGACTCATTGGGCGAATCGCTCTGCAACTGAAATCGGAACGCTCACTGACATTTGCCCTATCTGAAAGTCTGCTAAACTCCGGAAAAATGACTAAGTCCAAAAAAAAAATTTTTGTCACCTTTTTTCAATTTTACGCCCGTGGGATATATATTCTACCCACACACATTTGGAACTCTCCTGGGGTACCCTAACACATATTATTCCCTCATTTAGTGGATATTTTCACAAAAAAGTGAAATTTTCAAAAATCCAGAAAATTGTCTGAAAACGACTAAATATCAAGGACTCATTGGGCGAATCGCTCTGGAACAAAAATCGGAACTATCACTGACATTTCCCCTATCTGAATGTCTGATAAACGCCGGAATATTACTAAGTCCAAGAAAAAAAATTTTTCAACTTTTTTCAATTTTTCCCCCGTGGGATATATATTCTATCCACACACATTTGGAACTCTCCTGGGGTACCCTCACACATATTATTCCCTCATTTAGTGGATATTTTCACAAAAAAGTGAAATTTTCAAAAATCCAGAAAATTGGCTGAAAACGACTAAATATCAAGGACTCATTGGGCGAATCGCTCTGGAACAGAAATCGGAACGCCCACTGACATTTCCACTATCTGAAAGTCTGATAAACGCTGGAAAAAATGACTAAGTCCAAAAAAAAATTTTTTTCAACTTTTTTGAATTTTACTCCCGTGGGATATATATTCTACCACACACATTTGGAACTCTACTGGGGTACCCTCACACATATTATTCCCTCATTTAGTGGA
The DNA here is from genome assembly GCF_046119375.1 of Phyllobates terribilis. Taxonomy (NCBI): domain Eukaryota; kingdom Metazoa; phylum Chordata; class Amphibia; order Anura; family Dendrobatidae; genus Phyllobates; species Phyllobates terribilis. The sequence goes on from NW_027362776.1 coordinate 23,585,385, forward strand.
TATTTTCACAAAAAAGTGAAATTTTCAAAAATCCAGAAAATTGGCTGAAAACGACTAAATATCAAGGACTCATTGGGCGAATCGCTCTGGAATAGAAATCGGAACGCCCACTGACATTTCCCCTCTCTGAAAGTCTGATAAACGCCGAAAAAATGACTAAGTCCAAGAAAAAAAAATTTTCAACTTTTTTCAATTCTACCCCCGTGGGATATATATTCTACCCACACAAATTTGGAACTCTCCTGGGGTACCCTCACACATATTATTCCCTCATTTAGTGGATATTTTCACAAAAAAAGTGAAATTTTCAAAAATTCAGAAAATTGGCTGAAAACGACTAAATATCAAGGACTCATTGGGCGAATCGCTCTGGAACTGAAATCGGAACACTCACTGACATTTCCCCTATCTGAAAGTCTGATAAACGCCGGAATATTACTAAGTCAAAGAAAAAAAATTTTTAAACTTTTTTCAATTTTACCCCCGTGGGATATATATTCTACCCACACACATTTGGAACTCTCCTGGGGTACCCTCACACATATTATTCCCTCATTTAGTGGATATTTTCACAAAAAAGTGAAATTTTCAAAAATCCAGAAAATTGGCTGAAAACGACTAAATATCAAGGACTCATTGGGCCAATCGCTCTGGAACAGAAATCGGAACGCCCACTGACATTTCCACTATCTGAAAGTCTGATAAACGCTGGAAAAAATGACTAAGTCCAAAAAAAAATTTTTTTCAACTTTTTTGAATTTTACTCCCATGGGATATATATTCTACCAAAAACATTTGGAACTCTACTGGGGAACCCTCACACATATTATTCCCTCATTTAGTGGATATTTTCACAAAAAAAGTGAAATTTTCAAAAATCCAGAAAATTGGCTGAAAACGACTAAATATCAAGGACTCATTGGGCGAATCGCTCTGGAACAAAAATCGGAACTATCACTGACATTTCCCCTATCTGAATGTCTGATAAACGCCGGAATATTACTAAGTCCAAGAAAAAAAAATTTTCAACTTTTTTCAATTTTTCCCCCGTGGGATATATATTCTATCCACACACATTTGGAACTCTCCTGGGGTACCCTCACACATATTATTCCCTCATTTAGTGGATATTTTCACAAAAAAGTGAAATTTTCAAAAATCCAGAAAATTGGCTGAAAACGACTAAATATCAAGGACTCATTGGGCGAATCGCTCTGGAACAGAAATCGGAACGCCCACTGACATTTCCACTATCTGAAAGTCTGATAAACGCTGGAAAAAATGACTAAGTCCAAAAAAAAATTTTTTTCAACTTTTTTGAATTTTACTCCCGTGGGATATATATTCTACCACACACATTTGGAACTCTACTGGGGTACCCTCACACATATTATTCCCTCATTTAGTGGATATTTTCACAAAAAAGTGAAATTTTCAAAAATCCAGAAAATTGGCTGAAAACGACTAAATATCAAGGACTCATTGGGCGAATCGCTCTGGAATAGAAATCGGAACGCCCACTGACATTTCCCCTCTCTGAAAGTCTGATAAACGCTGAAAAAATGACTAAGTCCAAGAAAAAAAAATTTTCAACTTTTTTCAATTCTACCCCCGTGGGATATATATTCTACCCACACAAATTTGGAACTCTCCTGGGGTACCCTCACACATATTATTCCCTCATTTAGTGGATATTTTCACAAAAAAAGTGAAATTTTCAAAAATCCAGAAAATTGGCTGAAAACGACTAAATATCAAGGACTCATTGGGCGAATCGCTCTGGAACTGAAATCGGAACACTCACTGACATTTCCCCTATCTGAAAGTCTGATAAACGCCGGAATATTACTAAGTCAAAGAAAAAAAATTTTTAAACTTTTTTCAATTTTACCCCCGTGGGATATATATTCTACCCACACACATTTGGAACTCTCCTGGGGTACCCTCACACATATTATTCCCTCATTTAGTGGATATTTTCACAAAAAAGTGAAATTTTCAAAAATCCAGAAAATTGGCTGAAAACGACTAAATATCAAGGACTCATTGGGCGAATCGCTCTGGAACAGAAATAGGAACGCCCACTGACATTTCCCCTATCTGAAGGTCTGATAAACGCTGGAAAAAATGACTAAGCCCAAAAAAAAAAATTTTTCAACTTTTTTTAATTTAACTCGTGTTTGGGATATATATTCTACCCAAACACATTTGGAACTCTCCTGGGGTACCCTCACACATATTATTCCCTCATTTAGTGGATATTTTCACAAAAAAGTGAAATTTTCAAAAATCCAGAAAATTGGCAGAAAACGACTAAATATCAAGGACTCATTGGGCGAATCGCTCTGGAACTGAAATCGGAACACTCACTGACATTTCCCCTATCTGAAAGTCCGATAAACGCCAGAAAAATGACTAAGTCCAAAAAAAAAATTTTTGTCACCTTTTTTCAATTTTACGCCCGTGGGATATATATTCTACCCACACACATTTGGAACTCTCCTGGGCTACCCTCATACATATTATTCCCTCATTTAGTGGATATTTTCACAAAAAAGTGAAATTTTCAAAAATATTGGCTGAAAACGACTAAATATCAAGGACTCATTGGGCGAATCGCTCTGGAACTGAAATCGGAACGCTCACTGACATTTCCCCTATCTGAAAGTCTGATAAACGCGGGAAAAATGACTAAGTCCAAGAAAAAAAAAATGTCAACTTTTTTCAATTTTACCCCCGTGGGATATATATTCTACCCACACACATTTGGAACTCTCCTGGGGTACCCTCACACATATTATTCCCTCATTTAGTGGATATTTCACAAAAAAGTGAAATTTTCAAAAATCCAAATTATTGGCTGAAAACGACTAAATATCAAGGACTCATTGGGCGAATCGCTCTGGAACTGTAATCGGAACACTCACTGACATTTCCCCTATCTGAAAGTCTGATAAACGCCGGAGTATTACTAAGTCAAAGAAAAAAATTTTTTTAACTTTTTTCAATTTTACCCCCGTGGGATATATATTCTACCCACACACATTTGGAACTCTCCTGGGGTACCCTCACACATATTATTCCCTCATTTAGTGGATATTTTCACAAAAAAGTGAAATTTTCAAAAATCCAAAATATTGGCTGAAAACGACTAAATATCAAGGACTCATTGGCCGAATCGCTCTGGAACTGAAATCGGAATGCTCACTGACATTTCCCCTATCTGAAAGTCTGATAAACGCCGGAATATTACTAAGTCCAAGAAAAAATTTTTTTTAAACTTTTTTCAATTTTACCCTCGTGGGATATATATTCTACCCACACACATTTGGAACTCTCCTGGGGTACCCTCACACATATTATTCCCTCATTTAGTGGATATTTTCACAAAAAAGTGAAATTTTCAAAAATCCAGAAAATTGGCTGAAAACGACTAAATATCAAGGACTCATTGGGCGAATCGTTCTGGAACAAAAATCGGAACGTTCACTGACATTTCCCATATCTGAAAGTCTGATAAACGCCGGAAAAAATGACTAAGTGCAAGAAAAATTTTTTTTCAACTTTTTTGAATTTTACTACCGTGGGATATATATTCTACCCACACACATTTGGAACTCTCCTGGGGTACCCTCACACATATTATTCCCTCATTTATTGGATATTTTCACAAAAAAGTGAAATTTTCAAAAATCCAAAATATTGTCTGAAAACGACTAAATATCAAGGACTCATTGGGCGAATCGCTCTGGAACTGAAATCGGAACTCTCACTGACATTTGCCCTATCTGAAAGTCTGATAAACGCCGGAAAAATGACTAAGTCCAAAAAAAAAATGTTTTCAACTTTTTTCAATTTTACCCTCGTGGGATATATATTCTACTCACACACATTTGGAAGTCTCCTGGGGTACCCTCACACATATTATTCCCTCATTTAGTGGATATTTTCACAAAAAAGTGAAATTTTCAAAAATATTGGCTGAAAACGACTAAATATCAAGGACTCATTGGGCGAATCGCTCTGGAACTGAAATCGGAATGCTCACTGACATTTGCTCTATCTGAAAGTCTGATAAACGGCGGAAAAATGACTAAGCCCAAAAAAAAAATTTTTTCAACTTTTTTCAATTTTACCCCCGTGGGATATATATTCTACCCACACACATTTGGAACTCTCCTGGGGTACCCTCACACATATTATTCCCTCATTTAGTGGATATTTTCACAAAAAAGTGAAATTTTCAAAAATCCAAAATATTGGCTGAAAATGACTAAATATCAAGGACTCATTGGGCGAATCGCTCTGGAACTGAAATCGGAACGCTCACTGACATTTCCCCTATCTGAAAGTCAGATAAACGCCAGAAAAATGACTAAGTCCAAGAAAAAAAAATTTCAACTTTTTTCAATTTTACCCCGTGGGATATATATTCTACCCACACACATTTGGAACTCTCCTGGGGTACCCTCACACATATTATTCCCTCATTTAGTGGATATTTTCACAAAAAAGTGAAATTTTCAAAAATCCAAAATATTGGCTGAAAACGACTAAATATCAAGGACTCATTGGGCGAATCGCTCTGGAACTGAAATCGGAACGCTCACTGACATTTCCCCTATCTGAAAGTCTGATAAACGCCAAAGTATTACTAAGTCAAAGAAAAAAAAATTTTCAACTTTTTTCAATTTTACCCCCGTGGGATATATATTCTACCCACACACATTTGGAACTCTCCTGGGGTACCCTCACACATATTATTCCCTCATTTAGTGGATATTTTCACAAAAAAGTGAAATTTTCAAAAATCCAGATAACTGGCTGAAATCTACTAAATATCAAGGACTCATTGGGCGAATCGCTCTGGAACTGAAATCGGAACGCTCACTGACATTTCCCCTATCTGAAAGTCTGATAAACGCCGGAATATTACTAAGTCCAAGAAAAAAAATTTTTTCAACTTTTTTCAATTTTACCCTCGTGGGATATATATTCTACCCACACACATTTGGAACTCTCCTGGGGTACCCTCACACATATTATTCCCTCATTTAGTGGATATTTTCACAAAAAAGTGAAATTTTCAAAAATATTGGCTGAAAACGACTAAATATCAAGGACTCATTGGGCGAATCGCTCTGGAACTGAAATCGGAACACTCACTGACATTTCCCCTATCTGAAAGTCTGATAAACGCCGGAATATTACTAAGTCAAAGAAAAAAAATTTTTAAACTTTTTTCAATTTTACCCCCGTGGGATATATATTCTACCCACACACATTTGGAACTCTCCTGGGGTACCCTCACACATATTATTCCCTCATTTAGTGGATATTTTCACAAAAAAGTGAAATTTTCAAAAATCCAGAAAATTGGCTGAAAACGACTAAATATCAAGGACTCATTGGGCGAATCGCTCTGGAACAGAAATAGGAACGCCCACTGACATTTCCCCTATCTGAAGGTCTGATAAACGCTGGAAAAAATGACTAAGCCCAAAAAAAAAAATTTTTCAACTTTTTTTAATTTAACTCGTGTTTGGGATATATATTCTACCCAAACACATTTGGAACTCTCCTGGGGTACCCTCACACATATTATTCCCTCATTTAGTGGATATTTTCACAAAAAAGTGAAATTTTCAAAAATCCAGAAAATTGGCAGAAAACGACTAAATATCAAGGACTCATTGGGCGAATCGCTCTGGAACTGAAATCGGAACACTCACTGACATTTCCCCTATCTGAAAGTCCGATAAACGCCAGAAAAATGACTAAGTCCAAAAAAAAAATTTTTGTCACCTTTTTTCAATTTTACGCCCGTGGGATATATATTCTACCCACACACATTTGGAACTCTCCTGGGCTACCCTCATACATATTATTCCCTCATTTAGTGGATATTTTCACAAAAAAGTGAAATTTTCAAAAATATTGGCTGAAAACGACTAAATATCAAGGACTCATTGGGCGAATCGCTCTGGAACTGAAATCGGAACGCTCACTGACATTTCCCCTATCTGAAAGTCTGATAAACGCGGGAAAAATGACTAAGTCCAAGAAAAAAAAAATGTCAACTTTTTTCAATTTTACCCCCGTGGGATATATATTCTACCCACACACATTTGGAACTCTCCTGGGGTACCCTCACACATATTATTCCCTCATTTAGTGGATATTTCACAAAAAAGTGAAATTTTCAAAAATCCAAATTATTGGCTGAAAACGACTAAATATCAAGGACTCATTGGGCGAATCGCTCTGGAACTGTAATCGGAACACTCACTGACATTTCCCCTATCTGAAAGTCTGATAAACGCCGGAGTATTACTAAGTCAAAGAAAAAAATTTTTTTAACTTTTTTCAATTTTACCCCCGTGGGATATATATTCTACCCACACACATTTGGAACTCTCCTGGGGTACCCTCACACATATTATTCCCTCATTTAGTGGATATTTTCACAAAAAAGTGAAATTTTCAAAAATCCAAAATATTGGCTGAAAACGACTAAATATCAAGGACTCATTGGCCGAATCGCTCTGGAACTGAAATCGGAATGCTCACTGACATTTCCCCTATCTGAAAGTCTGATAAACGCCGGAAAAAATGACTAAGTGCAAGAAAAATTTTTTTTCAACTTTTTTGAATTTTACTACCGTGGGATATATATTCTACCCACACACATTTGGAACTCTCCTGGGGTACCCTCACACATATTATTCCCTCATTTATTGGATATTTTCACAAAAAAGTGAAATTTTCAAAAATCCAAAATATTGTCTGAAAACGACTAAATATCAAGGACTCATTGGGCGAATCGCTCTGGAACTGAAATCGGAACTCTCACTGACATTTGCCCTATCTGAAAGTCTGATAAACGCCGGAAAAATGACTAAGTCCAAAAAAAAAATGTTTTCAACTTTTTTCAATTTTACCCTCGTGGGATATATATTCTACTCACACACATTTGGAAGTCTCCTGGGGTACCCTCACACATATTATTCCCTCATTTAGTGGATATTTTCACAAAAAAGTGAAATTTTCAAAAATATTGGCTGAAAACGACTAAATATCAAGGACTCATTGGGCGAATCGCTCTGGAACTGAAATCGGAATGCTCACTGACATTTGCTCTATCTGAAAGTCTGATAAACGGCGGAAAAATGACTAAGCCCAAAAAAAAAATTTTTTCAACTTTTTTCAATTTTACCCCCGTGGGATATATATTCTACCCACACACATTTGGAACTCTCCTGGGGTACCCTCACACATATTATTCCCTCATTTAGTGGATATTTTCACAAAAAAGTGAAATTTTCAAAAATCCAAAATATTGGCTGAAAATGACTAAATATCAAGGACTCATTGGGCGAATCGCTCTGGAACTGAAATCGGAACGCTCACTGACATTTCCCCTATCTGAAAGTCAGATAAACGCCAGAAAAATGACTAAGTCCAAGAAAAAAAAATTTCAACTTTTTTCAATTTTACCCCGTGGGATATATATTCTACCCACACACATTTGGAACTCTCCTGGGGTACCCTCACACATATTATTCCCTCATTTAGTGGATATTTTCACAAAAAAGTGAAATTTTCAAAAATCCAAAATATTGGCTGAAAACGACTAAATATCAAGGACTCATTGGGCGAATCGCTCTGGAACTGAAATCGGAACGCTCACTGACATTTCCCCTATCTGAAAGTCTGATAAACGCCAAAGTATTACTAAGTCAAAGAAAAAAAAATTTTCAACTTTTTTCAATTTTACCCCCGTGGGATATATATTCTACCCACACACATTTGGAACTCTCCTGGGGTACCCTCACACATATTATTCCCTCATTTAGTGGATATTTTCACAAAAAAGTGAAATTTTCAAAAATCCAGATAACTGGCTGAAATCTACTAAATATCAAGGACTCATTGGGCGAATCGCTCTGGAACTGAAATCGGAACGCTCACTGACATTTCCCCTATCTGAAAGTCTGATAAACGCCGGAATATTACTAAGTCCAAGAAAAAAAATTTTTTCAACTTTTTTCAATTTTACCCTCGTGGGATATATATTCTACCCACACACATTTGGAACTCTCCTGGGGTACCCTCACACATATTATTCCCTCATTTAGTGGATATTTTCACAAAAAAGTGAAATTTTCAAAAATATTGGCTGAAAACGACTAAATATCAAGGACTCATTGGGCGAATCGCTCTGGAACTGAAATCGGAATGCTCACTGACATTTGCCCTATCTGAAAGTCTGATAAACGGCGGAAAAATAACTAAGCCCAAAAAAAAAATTTTTTCAACTTTTTTCAATTTTACCCCCGTGGGATATATATTCTACCCACACACATTTGGAACTCTCCTGGGGTACCCTCACACATATTATTCCCTCATTTAGTGGATATTTTCACAAAAAAGTGAAATTTTCAAAAATCCAAAATATTGGCTGAAAACGACTAAATATCAAGGATTCATTGGGCGAATCGCTCTGGAACTGAAATCAGAACTCTCACTGACATTTCCCCTATCTGAAAGTCTGATAAACGCCAGAAAAATGACTAAGTCCAAAAAAAAAATGTTTTCAACTTTTTTCAATTTTACCCTCGTGGGATATATATTCTACTCACACACATTTGGAAGTCTCCTGGGGTACCCTCACACATATTATTCCCTCATTTAGTGGATATTTTCACAAAAAAGTGAAATTTTCAAAAATCCAAAATATTGGCTGAAAACGACTAAATATCAAGGACTCATTGGGCGAATCGCTCTGGAACTGAAATCAGAACGCTCACTGACATTTCCCCTATCTGAAAGTCTGATAAACGCCGGAAAAATGACTAAGTCCAAGAAAAAAAAAATTTCAACTTTTTTCAATTTTACCCCCGTGGGATATATATTCTACCCACACACATTTGGAACTCTCCTGGGGTACCTTCACACATATTATTTCCTCATTTCGTGGATATTTTCACAAAAAAGTGAAATTTTCAAAAATCCAAATTATTGGCTGAAAATGACTAAATATCAATGACTCATTGGGCGAATCGCTCTGGAACTGAAATCGGAACACTCACTGACATTTCCCCTATCTGAAAGTTTGATAAACGTCGGAGTATTACTAAGTGAAAGAAAAAAAATGTTTCAACTTTTTTGAATTTTACCCCCGTGGGATATATATTCTACCCACACACATTTGGAATTCTACTGGGGTACCCTCACACATATTATTCCCTCATTTAGTGGATATTTTCACAAAAAAGTGAAAATTTCAAAAATCCAGAAAATTGGCTGAAAACTACTACATATCAAGGACTCATTGGGCGAATCGCTCTGGAACTGAAATCGGAACGCTCACTGACATTTCCCCTATCTGAAAGTCTGATAAACGCCGGAATATTACTCGGTCCAAGAAAAATTTTTTTTTTAACTTTTTTCAATTTTACCCCCGTGGGATATATATTCTACCCACACACATTTGGAACTCTCCTGGGGTACCCTCACACATATTATTCCCTCATTTAGTGGATATTTTCTCAAAAAAGTGAAATTTTCAAAAATATTGACTGAAAACGACTAAATATCAAGGACTCATTGGGCGAATTGCTCTGGAACTGAAATCGGAATGCTCACTGACATTTCCCCTATCTTAAAGTCTGATAAACGCCGGAAAAATGACTAAGTCCAAAAAAAAAATTTTTTAAACTTTTTTCAATTTTACCCCCGTGGGATATATATTCTGCCCACACACATTTGGAACTCTCCTGGGGTACCCTCACACATATTATTCCCTCATTTAGTGGATATTTTCACAAAAAAGTGAAATTTTCAAAAATCCAAAATATTGGCTGAAAACGACTAAATATCAAGGACTCATTGGGCGAATCGCTCTGGAACTGAAATCGGAATGTTCACTGGCATTTGCCCTATCTGAAAGTCTGATAATCGCCAGAAAAATGACTAAGTCCAAGAAAAATTTTTTTTTTAACTTTTTTCAATTTTACCCCCGTGGGATATATATTCTACCCACACACATTTGGAACTCTCCTGGGGTACCCTCACACATATTATTCCCTCATTTAGTGGATATTTGTACAAAAAAGTGAAATTTTCAAAAATCCAAAACATTGGCTGAAAACGACTAAATATCAAGGACTCATTGGGCGAATCGCTCTGGAACTGAAATCAGAACTCTCACTGACATTTGCCCTATCTGAAAGTCTGATAAACGCCGGAAAAATGACTAAGTCCAAAAAAAAAATTTTTCAATTTTACCCCCGTGGGATATATATTCTACCCACACACATTTGGAACTCTCCTGGGGTACCCTCACACATATTATTCCCTCATTTAGTGGATATTTTCACAAAAAAGTGAAATTTTCAAAAATCCAAAATATTGGCTGAAAACGACTAAATATCAAGGACTCATTGGGCGAATCGCTCTGGAACTGAAATCGGAATGTTCACTGGCATTTGCCCTATCTGAAAGTCTGATAAACGCCGGAAAAATGACTAAGTGCAAGAAAAAATTTTTTTCAACTTTTTTGAATTTTACTCCCGTGGGATATATATTCTACCCACACACATTTGGAACTCTCCTGGGGTACCCTCACACATATTATTCCCTCATTTAGTGGATATTTTCACAAAAAAGTGACATTTTCAAAAATCCAAAATATTGGCTGAAAACGACTAAATATCAAGGACTCATTGGGCGAATCGCTCTGGAACTGAAATCGGAACGCTCACTGACATTTCCCCTATCTGAAAGTCTGATAAACGCCGAAAAAATGACTAAGTCCAAAAAAAAAATTTTTTCAATTTTACCCCCGTGGGATATATATTCTACCCACACACATTTGGAACTCTCCTGGGGTATCCTCACACATATTATTCCCTCATTTAGTGGATATTTTCACAAAAAAGTGAAACTTTCAAAAATCCTGAAAATTGGCTGAAATCGACTAAATATCAAGGACTCATTGGGCGAATCGCTCTGGAACTGAAATGGGAACGCTCACTGACATTTGCCGTATCTGAAAGTCTGATAAATGCCGGAAAAATGACTAAGTTCCCCAAAAAATTTTTTTCAACTTTTTTCAATTTTACCCCCGTGGTATATATATTTTACCCACACACATTTGGAACTCTACTGGGGTACCCTCACACATATTATTCCCTCATTTAGTGGATATTTTCACAAAAAAGTGAAATTTTCCAAAATATTGGCTGAAAATGACTAAATATCAAGAATTCATTGGGCGAATCGCTCTGGAACAGAAATCGGAAGGCCCACTGACATTTCCCCTATCTGAAAGTCTGATAAACGCTGGAAAAATGACTAAGTCCAAAGAAAATTTTTTTTCAACATTTTTGAATTTTACTCCCGTGGGATGTATATTCTACCCACACACATTTGGAATTCTACTGGGGTACCCTCACACATGTTATTCCCTCATTTCGTGAATATTTTCACAAAAAAGTGAAATTTTCAAAAATCCATAAAATTGGCTGAAAATGACTAAATATCAAGGACTCATTGGTCGAATCGCTCTGGAACTGAAATCGGAACACTCACTGACATTTCCCCTATCTGAAAGTCTGATAAACGCCGGAATATTACTAAGTCCAAGAAAAAAAAATTTTCAACTTTTTTCAATTTTACCCCCGTGGGATGTATATTCTACCCACACACATTTGGAACTCTCCTGGGGTACCCCCACACATATTATTCCCTCATTTAGTGGATATTTTCACAAAAAAGTGAAATATTCAAAAATCAAAAATATTGGCTGAAAACGACTAAATATCAAGGACTCATTGGGCGAATCGCTCTGGAACTGAAATCGGAATGTTCACTGACATTTGCCCTATCTGAAAGTCTGATGAACGCCGGAAAAATGACTAAGTCCAAAAAAATTTTTTTTCAACTTTTTTCAATTTTACCCCCGTGGGATATATATTCTACCCACACACATTTGGAACTCTCCTGGGGTACCCTCACACATATTATTCCCTCATTTAATGGATATTTTCACAAAAAAGTGAAATTTTCAAAAATCCAGAAAATTGGCTGAAAGCGACTAAATATCAAGGACTCATTGGGCGAATCGCTCTGGAACAGAAATCGGAACGCCCACTGACATTTCCCCTATCTGAAAGTCTGATAAACGCTGGAAAAAATGACTAAGTCCAAAAAACAATTTTTTTCAACTTTTTTGAATTTTACTCCCGTGGGATATTGATTCTACCCACACACATTTGGAACTCTCCTGGGGTACCCTCACACATATTATTCCCTCATTTAGTGGATATTTTCACAAAAAAGTGAAATTTTCAAAAATATTGGCTGAAAACGACTAAATATCAAGGGCTCATTGGGCGAATCGCTCTGGAACTGAAATCGGAACCCTCACTGACATTACTCCTGTCTGAAAGTCTGATTAAACGCCGGAATATTACTAAGTCCAAGAAAAAAATTTTTTCAACTTTTTTCAATTTTACCCCAGTGGGATATATATTCTACCCACACACATTTGGAACTCTCCTGGGGTACCCTCACATATATTATTCCCTCATTTAGTGGATATTTTCACAAAAAAGTGAAATTTTCAAAAATCCAAAATATTGGCTGAAAATGACTAAATATCAAGGACTCATTGGGCGAATCGGTCTGGAACTGAAATCGGAACGCTCACTGACATTTCCCCTATCTGAAAGGCTGATAAACGCCGGAAAAATGACTAAGTCGAAAAAAAAAATATTTCAACTTTTTTCAATTTTACCCCCGTGGGATATATATTCTACCCACACACATTTGGAACTCTCCTGGGGTACCTCACATATATTATTCCCTCATTTAGTGGATATTTTCACAAAAAAGTGAAATTTTCAAAAATCCAAAATATTGGCTGAATACGACTAAATATCAAGGACTCATTGGGCGAATCTCTGCGGAACTGTAATCGGAATGTTCACTGACATTTGCCCTATCTGAAAGTCTGATAAACGCCGGAAAATTACTAAGTCCAAGAAAAATTTTTTTTCAACTTTTTTCAATTTTACCCCCGTGGGATATATATTCTACCCACACACATTTGGAACTCTCCTGGGGTACTCTCACACATATTATTCCCTCATTTAGTGGATATTTTCACAAAAAAGTGAAATTTTCAAAAATCAAAAATATTGGCTGAAAACGACTAAATATCAAGGACTCATTGGGCGAATCGCTCTGGAACTGAAATCGGAATGTTCACTGACATTTGCCCTATCTGAAAGTCTGATAAACGCCGGAATATTACTAAGTCCAAGAAAAAAATTTTTTCAACTTATTTCAATTTTACCCCCGTGGGATATATATTCTACACACACACATTTGGAACTCTCCTGGGGTATCCTCACACACATTATTCCCTCATTTAGTGGATATTTTCACAAAAAAGTGAAATTTTCAAAAGTCCAAAATATTGGCTGAAAACGACTAAATACCAAGGACTCATTGGGCGAATCGTTCTGGAACTGAAATCGGAATGCTCACTGACATTTCCCCTATCTGAAAGTCTGATAAACGCCGGAAAAAATGACTAAGTCCAAAAAAAAAATTTTTTCAACTTTTTTCAATTTTACCCCCGTGGGATATATATTTTACCCACACACATTTGGAACTCTCCTGGGGTACCCTCACACATATTATTCCCTCATTTAGTGGATATTTTCACAAAAAAGTGAAATTTTCAAAAATCAAAAATATTGGCTGAAAACGACTAAATATCAAGGACTCATTGGGCGAATCGCTCTGGAACTGAAATCGGAATGTTCACTGACATTTGCCCTATCTGAAAGTCTGATAAACGCCGGAATATTACTAATAGTGTTGAGCCACCCCCGTAGTGTTCGAGTTCGGTTCGGTTCGTCGAACACCCGTGTGTTCGCCGAACTGTTCGTCGAACACCTTCGAACACAGTTAAAGCCAATGGCAGGCAAACAAAAACACATAGAATCACATAGAAAACACCTTCAAAGGTGTCCAAAAGCTGACAAACTGCTCAGAAGACACAACTAACACATGGAAAAGTGACAAGTACATATAGTCATGCGAAAAGAAAAGAGGTGGAGGAGTAAAAGGAGGGGGAGACACAGATATAGGCATGTCATGCCCTTCTAAAATCCAAAAAGTGAGAAGCCGACACGGCCAGTCCGCTCCTGCCCGTGCCACCTCCGTGTCGCCGGGTTTGTGCCAGAGCCGCGGTGAACCCTGACGGCCAGCCCCCCTCTCCCAATACTGGTGCGTGTCCGCTGGTGGGTCGAGAGAGCCCCCCTGTGGTGGAGGCAGCTCTAAGCTTTTTAATTTAAATTGTCTCTCTAATTTGAATGAATACACTTTAAATCCATTTACAAGGATCTATTGGAGGGCAAGTCTCATGCCAGCAGCCGCGTAATTCCAGCTCCAGTAGCGTCCACTAAAGCTGCTGCAGTTAAAAAGCTTTTATAAGGATCGAGCTCGGCTGTCCACCGCAAGGCATCCTACTGCCAGTCCCAGCCCCTATGCCTTGGGGTGCCTCCTGATGCTCTTCACTGAGTATCCCGTGGTCCCGAAGCATTTCCTTTGAAAAAATTAAGTGTCCAAACTACAGGTGGTGTAGCTTGCTTAACAGCCGGGATAATCCGCTGACTAGCAGACACTGCTACTAGGCACAAAGTATTTCCTGGGCTAGATGCAGTTAAAAATTTGTAAGTAGATACTCTCGTTGGATGCTGAGAAAGCATTCCATAGAGTCTCCTGGCACGCCATATATGATTCTCTTAAAAAGCTTGGGGTAGGGGTCTAGGGGACCCTTTTATAGCCAAAATCACGGCCCTGTATCACAATACGTCACCTAGGCTGAAGATAAATGGAACTGTAGCACCGAGGGCTCGGTTGCTACAGACGTATTGCACCTCACCCAGAGGTGTGATATCTCACTCTCAGATAAGGATGGAGTGTGGATCAGGACCCGACACCTGCATGCATTACACCACATTGCCGTGGGACAGGCGACCAATATGCCCCTGAGATGGGCACGACAGTCCCTGTCCCTGGCTGGAGTGGGGGGAGGGAACACTGAGGAAGGGGAACCCTGCAGTGCAGGAGCAGGGAGGAAGCAGTTCCTGGGTGCATTGAGAAGGGAGTATAAAAGGTGGGCACCATCTTAGTTCAGTGCAGAGAAGTCTGAGAAGAAGTGGCAGGGAGCAGGGGCTCTGCATGAGCTCTGCTCCGGAGGCGGGCCTAGTAACAGAGGCCCAGGCCTGCAAGAGGGAGAAGGAAGGAAGAGGAGCGGAGAAGGCTCCAGGAACGAGGAATGAAGGGATCCCAGGGGTGCGGACGGGCGAGTCGCCACCGCACGCCCGAATCCACCTGCGTGGAGGGGTCAGGCCAAAGGGGGAGACCGGTCCCCGAACTAGTGGAGGCAGGAAACGACCCTCAGCTAGAAACCGGAGGCTCTGACATTTTATGTGGTGCAGCCCCTTGCTACACCCGCTAGGAAGGCACCACATAGGGTCAGGGAAACTGGTGCCAAGTTTACCAAGAGGAGGCCCGAGGCAGCCGGACAGAAGTGTTGGTAAGAAAGGCCAGACAAAGGACACACAAAGGGGGTCCTGTGAAGCGCTCCAAAGTTATCTGGGAGTTGTCTGAGCCCCTCACCTGGTGAGCACAGTACGACGTGGGCAGCCGTTACCTGCAGACGTGGTCTGGATAATAAGAACAGTGAGTAAAGGCCCTGAACTGCATCACTGACTCCGTGTCGTTACTGCTGCTGCCCTGCACCATCACCCCCATCCTCCGCATACACTGCCCTGAGGCTATACTCCTCCCGTGGGGAGTTATGCTACGCTCTGCTGCACCCACAACACCAGCCTTAGCGGTCTGTCCTGTAGCGGCGGTTCACTCTGACCGCAATCCACGGGTGGCGTAGTCGGACATTTAAACATCAAAACCACATAAATAGTTCCGCCACTGGTTTGACCGCCCTGAGCGACGGAACCGGATCGCCGCCACAAAGACTACAACCACCAGCATCCACCAAAAAGGGTCCGGCTCTGGGTGTCCCAAGGCCCAGGGGGTGCATCAGAACATTTTCATCACCTTTCACAATCACCAATGGGACAAGGCAGGGATGTCCTCTGTCCCCTCTCTTATACATCCTAGTGACGGAGCACCTGCTCTCATCAATTCGCCATAACCCCAATATTAGGTGGATTGAGGTGGGAGGCACCGAGTACAAGTGCTCTCTATTTGCTGATGATGTCCTAGTATATATCACTCAATCACATATATCCATCCCTGCTGTTATGGCTGAAATAGATCACTTTGTTACATGGTAAAATTTTAAAATCAATGCAGCGAAGTCTGAGGCCCTCGATGTCTCCCTCCCTAAATCCATATAGGATTCCATCCAGTCCAACTTTCCCTTTGCCTGGCCCTCACAGGGTATCAAATACTTAGGAATTCCTATTCATAGAGACCTCTCCCATCTATGTTATCTTAATTTTGGGCCCTTTATTGAACAATTCCATACAGACCACGGTTGGCAAGTTAGAACTGTAAGATTCACTACGTGAACCGCTGGTGTTTTGTGGAAAAGCACATGTACACCGCGTTCCAAATTATTATGCAAAAAGTGTTTAGGAGTGATAAGGGAAGAATTTGTTTGTTTGTCAGTTAAACTCATTGATGGTGATGTCTGTCAGGGCTCTTTATATCACTGTAAGCAATTGCAGACACCTGTGCTAATTAGTTTGGCAGGTGTGTCCAATGAAAGGCACGACTACTTAAGAAGGCTCTCTCACATTATTAAGCAGCCTACATTTTCTGCCAAAATGGGAAAGAAAAAGGATGTGTCGGCTGCTGAGAAGCAACAAATTGTGGAGTGTTTAGGTCAAGGCATGACTACAATCAACATTGTGCGATGATCAGGATGAAGTGTCTTGGCAATCAAGAAGTATGTAGCTGATTCACAGTACACACGTGTGCGTGCTGATAAGGGCAAATTGAGGACTCTTTCCTACAGGCAATTGCGTCAGGTTGAAAGAGCAGCGGCAAAAAAGCCTTGCCATAGCAGCAGACAAGTTTTTGAAGCTGCTTGTGCCTCCAACGTCCCCCGAACAACAAGATGCAGGGTCCTTCAGAGGTTTGCAGCTGTGCATACGCCATCCTGTCGACCTCCTCTATCCACTTCACACAAGCAGAAACGGCTCCAGTGGGCCAAACATTACATGAAGACTGATTTCAAAACTGTTTTGTTCACGGATGAGTGCCGTGCAGCGCTCGATGGTCCAGATGGAGTGGAGGATGGCTGGTTGATGGACACCCCACGCAAACACGGCTACAGCGCCAACAAGGAGGAGGTGGAGTAATGTTTTGGGCTGGAATCATGGGGAGAGAGATTGTCGGCCCCTTTAGGATCCCTGAAGGCGCTAAAGATGAACTCCATAATGTATGTGGATTTTCTCAAACAGCACTTCCTGCCATGGTTCAAGAAGAAGAACCGTGTATTTCACAGCAAGATCATTTTTCTGCATGATAATGCACCATCTCATGCTGCACATAAAACATCTGCATCTCTGGCTGATATGGGCATAAAAGGGGACAAACTTATGGTGTGACCCCCATGCTCCCCTGACCTCTACCCCATTCAGAACCTTTGGAGCATCATTAAAAGGAGTGTCTATGATGGCGGGAGGCAGTTCACATCTAAGCAACAGCTCTGGGAGGGTATTCTGTCCTCATGCAAAACAATTGAAGCAGAAACCATCCAAAACCTGACAAATTCAATGGACGAGAGAGTTCAGAAGCTCCTTTCGAACAAGGGGTCCTATGTGAAAATGTAACATCACCTAGAATAAAGTTTTGAGTTGAAAACTGTTTGATTTCAGTTTCTAACAACCTGCTAATGCTTATAATTTCAAAAATGACCATTTTTTTGGTCTTTATTAAAATGAAAAGGTTGATCGAAAAGTTTGGGGGATCTAAGAGTGTGGCAACCCAGTAGTCATGATTACTTCGAATTCTGACAATATGAGGGTCATGCTGCAGGTAGTGCAGCAAGAAGGCACTTATGTGTCTTGCGCATCTCGGAGCCCCAAAATTATTTTCCAGGCTAGATGCAGCTAAAAATTATTTTTAATTTTAAATCTGGTGGAGCTTATTATAGATGGCCTAATAGGATCAGTGCTGCACACTGCTACAAAGCCCAAATTATTTTCCAGTCAAGATACAGATAAACATGATTAGTAATTTGAAAGCTTAAAACGGTTGGTAGGGTGATTTTAACCAATCATCAAGCTTTTACTCTCCCCAGGATGACACAGGGGTAGAAAAGTCATTTCGGATCCATGATTTGTTCATCTTTATGAACGCGAGTCTGTCTACATTATCAGTGGAGAGCCGCGTGCGCTTATCTGTCAGCACACCACCAGCAGCGCTGAACACACGTTCAGACAGAACGCTGGCTGCGGGGCATGACAAGATCTCCAAGGCGTAAGTGGCTAGCTCCGGCCATTTATCCAGATTGGAAGCCCAAAAAGAGCAAGGGTCCAGTGACACAGTCGTGGCTTCAATGTTTACTTGGAGATACTCCTGTACCATCGTCTCTAGGCGTTGACTATGTGTCAGACTTCTTGTCTCCTGTGGCCTTGCAAAGGATGGGCTAAAAAAGTGGTGAAATGATTCCGCAAAATTGATGTTACCAGCAGATACTGTGGTTCTGTTACGGTTTGAGTGCTGAACACTTGACGGTCCCACGGTTGGCAAGTTGGAACTGTGAGATTCACTACGTGCACCACTGGTATTTTGTGGAAAAGCACATGTAAGATTCTGCAACAGTCTCTGCTGATACTCCTGCATGCGTGCATCCCTTTCTATGGCAGGAATAATTTCTGCAAATTTACTTTTGTACCGGGGATCTAACAGTGTGGCAACCCAGTAGTCAGGATTATTTCTAATTCTCACAATTCGAGGGTCATGTTGCAGGTAGTGCAGCAAGAAGGCACTCATGTGTGTTGCGCATCCAGGAGCACCAAGTCCCTGTTGTGTTGGTGGCGAGGTAACAATCATGCTTCCTTCCTCTGTCCTCTCCCCCCAACCTCGCACAACAGAAATGTGATCAAGGTCTCCCTCATCTGATGAGTCTTCCATCAGTTCATCCTCCACTTCTTCCTGGGCTCCTGCACCTTCCTCACTAGTTTGGCTGCTACCATGCGCCCTGGTAAAATCATCTCCCCCACCCTCACATGCCTGCCGCCTTGGTGCTGCCGACCATCTGGACCTTGCAGATGTTAGCCCTTCCGCATACAACTCCTCCTCCTCTACTTCCTCCACCTCCTCTTGTGCCACCACCTGACTCCGAATTCTGTTTAACATGTGCTCCAGCATGTAAATCACCGGAATAGTCATGCTGATAATGGCATCGTCAGCACTAAACATCTTCGTCGCCATTTCAAAACTGTGCAGAAGGGTGCATAGGTCCCTGATCTGAGACCACTCCTCCAGCGTGATTTGCCCCACCTCTGAATCTCGTTGGCCCAGGCTATACGTCAGAACGTATTGCACCAGGGCTTGTCGGTGCTGCCACAGTCGCTGCAACATGTGCAGAGTTGAATTCCACCGGGTAGGCACATCGCATTTTAGCCGGTGAAGTGGCAGGCCCAACGACTTCTGTAGAGATGTAAGTCGCTGAGCTGCGGGATGCGAACGGCGGAAGTGAGCACACAGCGACCGTGCCCTCTGCTGAAGGCCATCTAGTCTGGGATAGTGGGCTAAAAATTGCTGGACAACCAGGTTCAACACGTGAGCCATACAAGGCACGTGTGTGACATTGCCCCGGCGAAGGGCCGCACCCAGGTTTGCAGCATTGTCGCACACGGCCTTCCCTGGTTTCAGGTCCAGTGGAGACAACCATTCATGAAATTGGTTCTCCAGAGCTGACCACAACTCCTCAGCTGTGTGACTCACATTTCCCAGACATTTCAATGTAAAAACCGCCTGATGACGTTGAGCCCTACTGCCAGCATAGTAAGGAGGTGTGCAGGATCCCTTCTGCGCAGTTAGAAAGCTTGTGGCATGACCAGACAGGCTTTGGGTGCAGGTGGAAGACCGAGAGGAGGTTGAGGAGGCAGAAGCAGTGGAGGAACTTTGACATAAAGAGGATTGACGCACAACTCGTGGGGACGGCAAGACTTGGACAGCAGCCGCTTGTCCTGCTGTCACCATAGTTACCCAGTGCCCAGTCAGCGACATGTAACGCCCCTGTCCATGCCTACTCGTCCAAGTGTCTGTGGTGAAATGCACCCTGTCACACACAGAGTTTCTCAAAGAAGCGGTGATGTTGTGTGCGACATGCTGGTGGAGCGCAGGCACACCTTTCTTTGAGAAGTAGTGCCGACTGGGCATCTGGTACTGGGGCACTGCGACGGACATAAGGTCTCGAAAATCCTCTGTGTCCACCAGGCGGAAAGGCAGCATTTCTGTAGCCAAGAGCTTGCAGATGGTGAAATTCAACCTCTTAGCTTTCTCATGGCTAGGAGGAAATGGTCTTTTACTTGTCCACATCTGAGGGACCGAGGGCTGGCTATTGTGCTTAGACGGGGTTGATAAGGGTGTCCCCGGCAAACTGCCGGTCTGTGAGGAAGATGCAGGCGGACATGTTAGGTTGCCTTGATCCAAAGGTGGTGCTATCGATGTCGGACAGCGCTCAACACCAGCTGGTGTTACCACCTCCAAAGAAAATGATGACCTGCCAATCACGCTGGCTGTTGCGGGTAAAGAGGTGGCAGGTCTGCGCCCCAAAACAGGTGTGACTGCTGTCCCCCCAGTCACAGAGGATGAAGAGGCCGCGGATGCACAAGATATGGCAGACGGTGGTTGGCCCGGCCGGCTAGGCCGCATTGTAGCACACTGAGCTTCCCACTGCAACTTATGCTTCATGTCCATGTGCCGGTTCATGCATGAAGTACTCAAACTATGTATTTTTTGGCCTCTACTTAGCTTTTGCTGACAAATGTTACAGATAACACGAGTTGGGTCATCTTTATCGATCTGAAAAAATGCCCAGGCTATGCAAGGCTTAGCACCCATGTGACCTGAAGAGCCACCACGACTTGTGGTGAGAGGCAGAGTTGTGTTTGAGGTTGCAGTTGTTGACGTGCTTCTAGTACTACGTCTCTGTCCAGGAAGGCGCAACCTGACCTCGTCGTCACTAGCATCTTCCTCCACCTCCTCTGCTGACCTCATCTCTTGGCTGACTGTGGGTTGACAGTAAGTGGGATTTCCGACCTCATCATCATCACCCTGTGCGTTATCACACCCGTCGTCCTCAGAGCCAACCTGTTCCTGCCCTGACGAAAAACTAAAGTTGTCGCTCCAATCAGGTATTTGAGTCTTATCATCATCTTCCTCATTGTCTCCACCAACAGGAGTTACAGTTTGGGAATGAGGGTCTACATTATGGTCAGAACCTTCTGCGTCTGGTCCTGGATCCGACTCATAAAGATTCTGGGCATCAGTGCAGATCATTTCCTCGTCTGGATTCACAGAAGCGCTGGAGTCGACCTCTGATTCCCAGGCTATAGTATGAGTAAACAGCTCTGCAGACTCAACCATCTGTTCTACCTCATACTCAGACGGGCAGCTGGAGATTTGGGAGCTGTGAGGAAGCAAGTGCGATTTGGGTGACACCTTTGAGGACTGGAGTATTTGTGATGTTGAAGTTGATGTGGAGGAGAGCCCACTTAAAGGAGCACTTGATATCCGTTGAAGCACCTGCTGTTTTTGTGCCTCATCTGGAATTTGTAGCGATTGGCGTGGCCGTAAGAAAGGGATCTTATCACATTGTCCGCTAAAAGAAGTAGACATTTTAGTTTGGCTGGAAGATGGTCTTTCTTCTGCACCTACCCCACGGACACAACCTTTTTTCCCCTTCCCAACACGCCTATTCCCCTTTCCACCTGCAGCAGGCCTTTTTCCACTCATTTTGGTGGTTAACTAATTCACAACTCTGGAGTTGTTTGCACAAAAAAACAATGGATGGTAACCGAGCAGAGCTGAGTGGCCAAACTGTGGTATTAGGCCAAAACTATTGGCTGGGTTAGATGCAGAAAAAAATTATTTTGAATTTGCAACCTGATGGAGGTCAGTATAGATGGACTAATACAACAAGTCCCACACACAGCTAGAAGCCCAAATATTTTTTCAGAGCTAGATGCAGAAAAAAATTATATTCAGTTTGCAACCTGATGGAGGTCAGTATAGATGGATTAATAGAACAAGACCCACACACTGCTAGAAGCCCAATATTTTTTCAGAGGTAGATGCAGAAAAAAATATATTCAGTTTGCAACCTGATGGAGGTCAGTATAGATGGACTAATACAACAAGTCCCACACACAGCTAGAAGCCGAATATTTTTTCAGAGGTAGATGCAGAAAAAAATATATTCAGTTTGCAACCTGATGGAGGTCAGTATAGATGGACTAATAGACCAAGTCCCACACACTGCTAGAAGCCCAAATATTTTTTCAGAGCTAGATGCAGAAAAAAATTATTTTTAATTTGCAACCTGATGGAGGTCAGTATAGATGGACTAATAGACCAAGTCCCACACACCGCTAGAAGCCCAAATATTTTTTCAGAGCTAGATGCAGAAAAAAATTATATTCAATTTGCAACCTGCTGGAGGTCAGTATAGAAGGACTAATAGAACAAGTCCCACACACTGCTAGAAGCCCAAATATTTTTTCAGAGCTAAATGAAGAAAAAAATTATTTTTAATTTGCAACCTGATGGAGGTCAGTATAGATGGACTAATAGACCAAGTCCCACACACTGCTAGAAGCCCAAATATTTTTTCAGAGCTAGATGCAGAAAAAAATTATTTTTAATTTGCAACCTGATGGAGGTCAGTATAGATGGACTAATAGACCAAGTCCCACACACCGCTAGAAGCCCAAATATTTTTTCAGAGCTAGATGCAGAAAAAAATTATATTCAATTTGCAACCTGCTGGAGGTCAGTATAGAAGGACTAATAGAACAAGTCCCACACACTGCTAGAAGCCCAAATATTTTTTCAGAGCTAAATGAAGAAAAAAATTATTTTTAATTTGCAACCTGATGGAGGTCAGTATAGATGGACTAATAGACCAAGTCCCACACACTGCTAGAAGCCCAAATATTTTTTCAGAGCTAGATGCAGAAAAAAATTATTTTTAATTTGCAACCTGATGGAGGTCAGTATAGATGGACTAATAGACCAAGTCCCACACACCGCTAGAAGCCCAAATATTTTTTCAGAGCAAGATGCAGAAAAAAATTATATTCAATTTGCAACCTGCTGGAGGTCAGTATAGAAGGACTAATAGAACAAGTCCCACACACTGCTAGAAGCCCAAATATTTTTTCAGAGCTAAATGAAGAAAAAAATTATTTTTAATTTGCAACCTGATGGAGGTCAGTATAGATGGACTAATAGACCAAGTCCCACACACTGCTAGAAGCCCAAATATTTTTTCAGAGCTAGATGCAGAAAAAAATTATTTTTAATTTGCAACCTGCTGGAGGTCAGTATAGAAGGACTAATAGAACAAGTCCCACACACTGCTAGAAGCCGAATATTTTTTCAGAGGTAGATGCAGAAAAAAATATATTCAGTTTGCAACCTGATGGAGGTCAGTATAGATGGACTAATAGACCAAGTCCCACACACTGCTAGAAGCCCAAATATTTTTTCAGAGCTAAATGAAGAAAAAAATTATTTTTAATTTGCAACCTGATGGAGGTCAGTATAGATGGACTAATAGACCAAGTCCCACACACTGCTAGAAGCCCAAATATTTTTTCAGAGCTAGATGCAGAAAAAAATTATTTTTAATTTGCAACCTGCTGGAGGTCAGTATAGAAGGACTAATAGAACAAGTCCCACACACTGCTAGAAGCTGAATATTTTTTCAGAGGTAGATGCAGAAAAAAATATATTCAGTTTGCAACCTGATGGAGGTCAGTATAGATGGACTAATAGACCAAGTCCCACACACTGCTAGAAGCCCAAATATTTTTTCAGAGCTAGATGCAGAAAAAAATTATTTTTAATTTGCAACCTGATGGAGGTCAGTATAGATGGACTAATAGACCAAGTCCCACACACTGCTAGAAGCCCAAATATTTTTTCAGAGCTAAATGAAGAAAAAAATTATTTTTAATTTGCAACCTGATGGAGGTCAGTATAGATGGACTAATAGACCAAGTCCCACACACTGCTAGAAGCCCAAATATTTTTTCAGAGCTAAATGAAGAAAAAAAATATTTTTAATTTGCAACCTGATGGAGGTCAGTATAGATGGACTAATAGACCAAGTCCCATACACTGCTAGAAGCCCAAATATTTTTTCAGAGCTAGATGCAGAAAAAAATTATATTCAGTTTGCAACCTGATGGAGGTCAGTATAGATGGACTAATAGAATGATGCTATGCCCAAAAGATTTTACTTCACTAGGTGCAGTAAAAAAATTGGTATTCTATACACAGGTGGTATATCTTGCAACACAGATAGGCTACTCCACTGACTAACACACTCTGCAATAGGCCAAAAAGGATTAGCTTTGCTAGATTCAGCCAAATGAGGTGAAAAAAACTTGCACAGCACTGGCACAGACCTGCCTGGCAAAAACTGATAGGAACTCATGTAACCTAGTCCTGAAAAGGACTCCAATTACAATTAGTCTTTACTCCCACAACCTATCTATTTAAGAGCACAGACCTCCCTGATAAAAGTCGTAGGAAATGCTGTAACCTAGTCCTTAAAAGGACTGCAATCACAACTATTCCCTACTCCCAAGCTATCTGTATATTTGTGAGAAAATTGGCTTGAAATTAACAAGGTATAGCGCACACAGCAACAGCGGTGCCGTCTAACACGCAGCTGCAGCAGTGAGAAAATGGTAGCGACGGGGAAAATGGCTTGGTCTTATAGGGCAAGGACATGTGACATACACTGCCAATGACACATACCCTTGCTTGTGTGAAAAAAAGCACTTCGCTCCGTGTGTGCGCTGCTGATAGGCTGACAGATTGCACCTCCCCACTGCAAATGCGGGAAAGAGAAAAAAAATGGAGATCTTCATTGTTCCTGCAGAGATCCATCCCCTGCACCTCCCCCCACCCCGCTGTACACTCAAACTGCGTATTAACATTAATTTTCATCATTACTGAGAAAAAATCCAGTTATGATTTTGGTGCACGAACAGTTATCGAACATAACCTCTAACAGCCGAATTTTTCTCAAATTGTTCGTGTTCGCCGACCGGCTCGAACACCGCCCAAAACAGCTCGAATTTGAGATTGGCGAACAGTTCGAGTAGAACAACGCTCATCTCTAATTACTAAGTCCAAGAAAAAATTTTTTTCAACTTTTTTCAATTTTACCCCCGTGGGATATATATTCTACCCACACACATTTGGAACTCTCCTGGGGTACCCTCACACATATTATTCCCTCATTTAGTGGA
Organism: Phyllobates terribilis; assembly: GCF_046119375.1. NCBI lineage: Eukaryota > Metazoa > Chordata > Amphibia > Anura > Dendrobatidae > Phyllobates > Phyllobates terribilis. The sequence continues at coordinate 23,610,941 of NW_027362776.1, forward strand.
TATTTTCACAAAAAAGTGAAATTTTCAAAAATCCAAAATGTTGGCTGAAAATGACTAAATATCAAGGACTCATTGGGCGAATCGCTCTGGAACTGAAATCGGAACGCTCACTGACATTTCCCCTATCTGAAAGTCTGATAAACGCCGGAAAAATGACTAAGTCCAAGAAAAAAATTTTTTCAACTTTTTTCAATTTTACCCCCGTGGGATATATATTCTACACACACACATTTGGAACTCTCCTGGGGTACTCTCACACATATTATTCCCTCATTTAGTGGATATTTTCACAAAAAAGTGAAATTTTCAAAAATCCAGAAAATTGGCTGAAAATGACTAAATATCAAGGACTCATTGGGCGAATCGCTCTGGAACAGAAATCGGAACGCTCACTGACATTTCCCCTATCTGAAAGTCTGATTAAACGCCAGAAAAATGACTAAGTCCAAGTAAAAAATTTTTTTCAACTTTTTTCAATTTTACCCCCGTGGGATATATATTCTACCCACACACATTTGGAACTCTCCTAGGGTACTCTCACACATATTATTCCCTCATTTAGTGGATATTTTCACAAAAAAGTGAAATTTTCAAAAATCCAGAAAATTGTCTGAAAACGACTAAATATCAAGGACTCATTGGGCGAATCGCTCTGGAACAGAAATCGGAACGCTCACTGACATTTCCCCTATCTGAAAGTCTGATTAAACGCCAGAAAAATGACTAAGTCCAAGTAAAAAATTTTTTTCAACTTTTTTCAATTTTACCCCCGTGGGATATATATTCTACCCACACACATTTGGAACTCTCCTGGGGTACCCTCACACATATTATTCCCTCATTTAGTGGATATTTTCACAAAAAAGTGAAATTTTCAAAAATCCAAAATATTGGCTGAAAACGACTAAATATCAAGGACTCATTGGGCGAATCGCTCTGGAACTGAAATCGGAACACTCACTGACATTTCCCCTATCTGAAAGTCTGATAAACGCCGGAATATTACTAAGTCCAAGAAAAAAAATTTTTCAATTTTTTTCAATTTTACCCCCGTGGGATATATATTCTACACACACACATTTGGAACTCTCCTGGGATACCCTCACACATATTATTCCCTCATTTAGTGGATATTTTCACAAAAAAGTGACATTTTCAAAAATCCAAAATATTGGCTGAAATCGACTAAATATCAAGGAATCATTGGCCGAATCGCTCTGGAACTGAAATCGGAATGCTCACTGACATTTGCCCTATCTGAAAGTCTGGTAAATGCCGGAAAAATGACTAAGTCCAAAAAAAAATAATTTTTCAACTTTTTTCAATTTTACCCCCGTGGGATATAGATTCTACCCACACACATTTGGAACACTCCTGGGGTACCCTCACACATATTATTCCCTCATTTAGTGGATATTTTCACAAAAAAGTGAAATTTTCAAAAATCCAAAATATTGGCTGAAAACGACTAAATATCAAGGACTCATTGGGCGAATCGCTCTGGAACTGAAATCGGAACGCTCACTGACATTTCCCCTATCTGAATGTCTGATAAACGCCGGAAAAATGACTAAGTCCAAAAAAAAACATTTTTTCAAATTTTTTCAATTTTACCCCCGTGGGATATATATTCTACCCACACACATTTGGAACTCTCCTGGGGTACCCTCACACATTTTATTCCCTCATTTAGGGGATATTTTCACAAAAAAGTGAAATTTTCAAAAATATTGGCTGAAAACGACTAAATATCAAAGACTCATTGGGCGAATCGCTATGGAACTGAAACCGGAATGCTCACTGACATTTGCCCAAACTGAAAGTCTGATAAACGCCGGAAAAATGACTAAGTCCAAAAAAATTTTTTTTTTAACTTTTTTCAATTTTACCCCCGTGGGATATATATTCTTCCCACACACATTTGGAACTCTCCTGGGGTACCCTCACACATATTATTCCCTCATTTAGTGGATATTTTCACAAAAAAAGTGAAATTTTCAAAAATCCAGAAAATTGGCTGAAAGTGACTAAATATCAAGGACTCATTGTGCGAACCGCTCTGGAACAGAAATTGGAACGCTCACTGACATTTGCCCTATCTGAAAGTCTGATAAACGCCGGAATATTACTGAGTCCAAGAAAAAAAATTTTTCAACTTATTTCAATTTTACCCCCGTGGGATATATATTCCACACACACATTTGGAACTCTCCTGGGGTATCCACACACACATTATTCCCTCATTTAGTGGATATTTTCCAAAAAAGTGAAATTTTCAAAAATCCAAAATATTGGCTGAAAACGACTAAATACCAAGGACTCATTGGGCGAATCGTTCTGGAACTGAAATCGGAACGCTCACTGACATTTCGACTATCTGAAAGTCTGATAAACGCCAGAAAAAATGACTAAGTCCAAAAAAAAAATTTTTTCAACTTTTTTGAATTTTATTTCCGTGGGATATATATTCTACCCACACACATTTGGAACTCTCCTGGGGTACTCTCACACATATTATTCCCTCATTTAGTGGATATTTTCACAAAAAAGTGAAATTTTCAATAATCCGGAAAATTGTCTGAAAACGACTAAATATCAAGGTCTCATTGGGCGAATCGCTCTGGAACAGAAATCGGAACGCTCACTGACATTTCCCCTATCTGAAAGTCTGATTAAACGCCAGAAAAATGACTAAGTCCAAGTAAAAAAATTTTTTCAACTTTTTTCAATTTTACCCCCGTGGGATATATATTCTACCCACACACATTTGGAACTCTCCTGGGGTACCCTCACACATATTTTTCCCTCATTTAGTGGATATTTTCACAAAAAAGTGAAATTTTCAAAAATCTTGGCTGATTCATATCAGGGGTGGAGTCCTGAGGAGATAATTTGCATATTCCCACTGCATTTTGGGGTAAGTGAAGAGTCTCCGTGAGCTCAAAGAACACTGGATTTTGGCTGTTGGAGCTGAAAAGAGGACATCGGTAAACCAGGGGAGGAGTCCTGAGGAGATAATTTGCATATTCCCACTGCATTTTGGGGTAAGTGAAGAGTTTCCGTGAGCTCAAAGAACACTGGATTTTGGCTGTTGGAGCTGAAAAGAGGACATCGGTAAACCAGGGGAGGAGTCCTGAGGAGATAATTTGCATATTCCCACTGCATTTTGGGGTAAGTGAAGAGTCTCCGTGAGCTCAAAGAACACTGGATTTTGGCTGCTGGAGCTGAAAAGAGGACATTGGTAAACCAGGGGAGGAGTCCTGAGGAGATAATTTGCATATTCCCACTGCATTTTGGGGTAAGTGAAGAGTCTCCGTGAGCTCAAAGAACACTGGATTTTGGCTGTTGGAGCTGAAAAGAGGACATCGGTAAACCAGGGGAGGAGTCCTGAGGAGATAATTTGCATATTCCCACTGCATTTTGGGGTAAGTGAAGAGTCTCCGTGAGCTCAAAGAACACTGGATTTTGGCTGTTGGAGCTGAAAAGAGGACATCGGTAAACCAGCGGAGGAGTCCTGAGGAGATAATTTGCATATTCCCACTGCATTTTGGGGTAAGTGAAGAGTCTCCCTGAGCTCAAAGAACACTGGATTTTGGCTGTTGGAGCTGAAAAGAGGACATCGGTAAACCAGGGGAGGAGTCCTGAGGAGATAATTTGCATATTCCCACTGCATTTTGGGGTAAGTGAAGAGTCTCCGTGAGCTCAAAGAACACTGGATTTTGGCTGTTGGAGCTGAAAAGAGGACATCGGTAAACCAGGGGAGGAGTCCTGAGGAGATAATTTGCATATTCCCACTGCATTTTGGGGTAAGTGAAGAGTCTCCGTGAGCTCAAAGAACACTGGATTTTGGCTGTTGGAGCTGAAAAGAGGACATCGGTAAACCAGGGGAGGAGTCCTGAGAAGATAATTTGCATATTCCCACTGCATTTTGGGGTAAGTGAAGAGTCTCCGTGAGCTCAAAGAACACTGGATTTTGGCTGTTGGAGCTGAAAAGAGGACATCGGTAAACCGCGCGCCGCATTTTGAAGCTTTTTTTTTAAGCTTTTTTCACTGTTTTCAGAACATTAACAATAAGAACATGGAAGAGTCCAGGAGCCATTTGGTGAGCTGCATATCCTGCTACATGTTCACAGACTTGCCAGTGGAAAAGCCAAACTTCACATGCCAGAAATGCAAGCTTGTGTCCCTGTTGGAGGAAAAGTTGCGAAATCTAGAAGAGAGGTTAACTACCTTGAAAATCATTAAGGAAGGTCAAGAGTTCTTAGACAGAGCAGAATTATCTCTTCATGATTCAGAAAGAGAAGAAATTCGAACTGCACCTGAGGAAACAGAGGAATGGAAGCATGTGACCCAGAGAAGCAGGAGGATAGAGAGGCAGTCAGCACCTATACTGCTCAGGAACCAGTACCAGGCTCTCTCGCAGGAGAACCATGAAGAAATACAGCAAGATAAGACTTTGCCAGCAATGAATAACCTTGTAAGCCCTCAGAATCCTCCTGGATGGAGAAAGAAGAATGTTGTGAAGAAAAAACGGAGAGTGGTGGTCATGGGGGATTCCCTGTTAAGAGGAACAGAGGCTGCTACGTGCAGACCAGACATAACCTCAAGAGAAATGTGCTGTCTTCCAGGAGCAAAAATTAAAGATGTGTCTGACAGGATATCAAGACTCTTCAGACCTACAGATCACTACCCATTCCTGCTAATACATGTGGGGACAAATGACACCGCAAGAAAGGACCTGGAAACCATCTGCAGTGACTTTGAAGACTTGGGCAAGAAAGTGAAAGAATTGGGAGCACAGGTGGTCTTCTCATCCATCCTCCCAGTGGATGGCCATGGAACAATGAGGTGGAATAAGATTCTACAGGTGAACAACTGGCTACGTCGATGGTACCGTCAACAAGGATTTGGATTTCTGGATCACGGAATGAATTACCTATACGATGGACTACTTGCTAGAGATGGGGTGCACCTTACGAAGACTGGAAAACATGTATTTGGAAATTGCCTTGCTGCACTCATCAGGAGAGCTTTAAACTAGAACAATGTGGGAAGGAAGCAAAAGGCCAGAAAAAGCCATACAGCTGACAAATACTATTGAGATCTCTGCTACTGGAAGTGGAAAGGAAGAACAAAGACAAAACAATTTAAATAATAAAAATATGGGAGGAAGAGAAACCAATCACAAACTAAAATGTTTTTATACAAATGCACAAAGCATGGGCAACAAACAAGGAGAATTAGAACTACTAACGCAGGAAAAGAAATATGATGTCATTGGAATCACTGAAACTTGGTGGGACGATACACATGATTGGAATAAAAGGCTAAAAGGATACAACTTATTTGCAAGAAACAGACTTGATAAACGAGGAGGAGGTGTCGCATTGTATGTTAGAAAAGCGTATATCTGCACAGAGATTGAAGCTTCAGAGACTGGGAGTTCTTTGGAAACTGTTTGGGTAAGAATACAAAGAGAGAACAACGGAAAGGACACCATTGTAGGCATTTACTACAGGCCACCTGGGCAAGCTGAAGATATGGATGAACTCTTTATGTATCAAATGACCAAGTTCTCAAAAAAATATGACGTAGTGGTCATGGGAGATTTCAACTATCCAGACATTTGTTGGGAATCTCTCTCAAGTAAAACTAACAGGTCAAGCAAATTCTTATCCTCTCTTGCTGACAACTTTATCTTCCAAAAGGTAGGGGAGAAAACAAGGGGATCTGCTACTTTGGATCTAATCCTTATAAACAAGGAGGAAATGGTTGAGGAGGTAAAAGTGGCTGGGACCCTAGGAGGCAGCGATCATGCTATTATAGAATTTTGGATAACTAGAGGAGGAAGACATGTGAAGACTCAAACTTCAAGGTTAGATTTTAGAAAGGCAGATTTTAAGAGACTCAGAAAGAGAATAGAAGGGATCCAATGGCTGGATGTCCTTAAGGACAAAAATGTCCAGGAAGGATGGGAAATTTTTAAAAATGAGATTCTCAAAGCACAATTGTTAACAATCCCGAAAAGTAGGAAGAATGGGAAGCATTTAAGGAAACCAGGATGGATGAACACAGAACTTAAACACATGCTAAAAAGAAAGAAAGAAATGTTTATTAAATGGAAAGAGGGATGCATATCTAAAGAAGATTATAATGCAGTCTGCAGATCCTGCAGGGCATGTATCAGGTTAGCTAAAGCTGACAATGAATTAAGGCTTGCAAGAGATGTCAAAAGCAATAAAAAAGGATTTTGGGGGTATGTCAAAAGTAAAAGAAAAGTCAAAGATGCTATAGGATTTTTACAGGATGAAAATGGAGAAATGGTAAGAGAGGATGTTGAGAAGGCCAAACTTTTTAATTCCTATTTTGCATCTGTTTTCTCTCAGAAAGAAAATGTAACATCAACTGATCTTCACTGTCCTTTTAAAGGAATAGAAGAATCCAAGTTATCTGTAAACAGAAAGATTGTGAGGGAATATTTAGCTAACATAAATGAGTTCAAGTCACCAGGTCCAGATGAATTACACCCCAGAGTACTGAAGGAGATCGTAGAAGAAATTTTAGAACCACTCTCCATAATCTTTGAAAATTCTTGGAGAACAAGAGAAGTCCCAGAAGACTGGAGAAGAGCAAATGTTGTTCCTATCTTCAAAAAGGGGAAGAAGGTGGACCCAGGGAACTATAGGCCGGCGAGTCTGACTTCTATACCAGGAAAGATCTTTGAACAAATTATTAAACAACATGTATGTAAGTACCTGGATAAGAATGAAGTGATTAACCAGAGTCAGCATGGGTTTATAACTAACAAGTCATGTCAGACTAACTTAATTTCCTTCTATGACAGAATCACTGACTGGGTGGATCAGGGAAATGCTGTAGATATAGTATATCTTGACTTCAGCAAAGCATTTGACAAAGTATCTCACACCATCCTTATTGAAAAAATGACCAAGTATGCAATGGACCAGGCAACTGTTAGGTGGATTCATAACTGGCTTAGTGATCGGACTCAAAGGGTGATTGTAAATGGCTTCACATCCAGCTGGATGAATGTCTCAAGTGGGGTACCACAGGGCTCCGTCCTGGGACCTGTATTGTTCAACATCTTTATCAATGATTTAGATGAAGGAATTGAGGGTAAACTGATTAAATTTGCTGATGACACAAAGCTAGGAGGGATAGCTAATACTAGAGAAGAGAGAGAGAGGATTCAAAAAGACCTAAATAAACTGGAGCAGTGGGCAGCAACCAACAGAATGGTTTTTAACAGGGAAAAATGCAAAGTACTACATCTGGGCAATAAAAATGAAAAAAGCATATACAGAATGGGAGGAATAGAGCTAAGCAACAGTTCATGTGAAAAAGACTTAGGTATACTAATAGATCATAGACTGAACATGAGTCAACAGTGTGATGCAGCAGCAAAAAAGGCAAATACAATTCTGGGATGTATTAACAGAAGCATACAGTCTAGATCACGTGAAGTCATTATTGGTCTTTACTCCTCTTTGGTCAGACCTCATCTGGAATACTGTGTACAGTTTTGGGCACCACATTTTAAAAAAGACATAGACAAACTGGAGCAAGTTCAGAGAAGAGCGACCAGAATGGTGACTGGTCTGCAAACCATGTCCTATGAGGAACGGTTGCAGGATTTGGGAATGTTTAGCTTGCAAAAAAGAAGACTGAGAGGAGACTTAATAGCTGTCTACAAATATGTCAAGGGCTGTCACATTGTAGAAGGATCATCTTTATTCTCATTTGCACAAGGAAAGACTAGAAGCAATGGGATGAAACTAAATGGGAGGAGACACAGATTAGATATTAGAAAAAACTTTTTGACAGTTAGGGTGATTAATGAGTGGAACAGGCTGCCACGAGAGGTGGTGAGTTCCCCTTCAATGGACGTCTTCAAACAGAGGCTGGACAGACATCTGTCTGAGATGATTTAGTGAATCCTGCTTTGAGCAGGGGGTTGGACCAGATGACCCAGGAGGTCCCTTCCAACTCTACCATTCTATGATTCTATGAAAACGACTAAATATCAAGGACTCATTGGTCGAATCGCTCTGGAACTGAAATCGGAACGCTCACTGACATTTCCCCTATCTGAATGTCTGATAAACGCCGGAAAAATGACTAAGTCCAAAAAAAACATTTTTTCAACTTTTTTCAATTTTACCCCCGTGGGATATATATTCTACCCACACACATTTGGAACTCTCCTGGGGTACCCTCACACATATTATTCCCTCATTTAGTGGATATTTTCACAAAAAAAGTGAAATTTTCAAAAATCCGGAAAATTGGCTGAAAACGACTAAATATCAAGGACTCATTGGGCGAATCGCTCTGGAACAGAAATCGGAATGCCCACTGACATTTCCCCTATCTGAAAGTCTGATAAACGCTGGAAAAAATGACTAAGTCCAAAAAAAATTTTTTTTCAACTTTTTTAAATTTTACTCACATGGGATATATATTCTACCCACACACATTTTGGAACTCTCCTGGGGTACCCTCACACATATTATTCCCTCATTTAGTGGATATTTTCACAAAAAAGTGAAATTTTCAAAAATATTGGCTGAAAACGACTAAATATCAAGGACTCATTGGGCGGTTCGCTCTGGAACTGAAATTGGAACGCTCACTGACATGTCCCCTATCTGAAAGTCTGATAAACGACGTAAAAATGACTAAGTCCAAAAAAAAAATTTTTTCAACTTTTTTCAATTTTACCCCGTGAGATATATATTCTGCCCACACGCATTTGGAACTCTCCTGGAGTACCCTCACACACATTATTTCCTCATTTAGTGGATATTTTCACAAAAAAGTGAAATTTTCAAAAATCCAAAATATTGGCTGAAAATGACTAAATATCAAGGTCTCTTAGGGCGAATCGCTCTGGAACTGAAATCGGAATGCTCACTGACATTTCCCCTATCTGAAAGTCTGATAAACGACATAAAAATGACTAAGTCCAAAAAAAAAATTTTTTCAACTTTTTTCAATTTTACCCCCGTGGGATATATATTTTACCCAGAAACATTTGGAACTCTCCTGGGGTACCCTCACACATATTATTCCCTCATTTAGTGGATATTTTCGCAAAAAAGTGAAATTTTCAAAAATCCCTAAAATTGGCTGAAAGCGACTAAATATCATGACTCATTGGGTGAATCGCTCTGGAACTGAAATCGGAATGCTCACTGACATTTCCTCTATCTGTAAGTCTGATAAACGCCGGAAAAATGACTAAGTCCAAGAAAAAAATTTTTTCAACTTTTTTCAATTTTACCCCCGTGGGATATATATTCTGCCCACACACATTTGGAACTCTCCTGGGGTACCCACACACATATTATTCCCTCATTTAGTGGATATTTTCACAAAAAAGTGAAATTTTAAAAAATATTGGCTGAAAATGACTAAATATCAAGGATTCAATGGGCGAATCGCTCTGGAACTGAAATCGGAACGCCCACTGACATTTCCCCTATCTGAAAGTCTGATAAACGCTGGAAAAAATGACTAAGTCCAAAAAAAAATTTTTTTCAACTTTTTTGAGTTTTACTCCCGTGGGATTTATATTCTACCCGCACACGTTTGGAACTCACCTGGGGTACCCTCGCACATATTATTCCCTCATTTAGTGGATATTTTCACAAAAAAGTGAAACTTTCAAAAATCCAAAATATTGGCTGAAAACGACTAAATATCAAGGACTCATTGTGCGAATCGCTCTGGAATTGAAATTGGAACGCTAATTGACATTTGCCCCATCTGAAAGTCTGATAAGCGCCGGAAAAATGACTAAGTCCAAAAAAAAATTTTTTTTCAACTTTTTTCAATTTTACCCCCGTGGGATATATATTTTACCCACACACATTTGGAACTCTCCTGGGGTACCCTCACACATATTATTCCCTCATTTAGTGGATATTTTCACAAAAAAAGTGACATTTTCAAAAATCCAGAAAATTGGCTGAAAACGACTAAATATCAAGGACTCATAGGGCGAATCGCTCTGGAACTGAAATGCGAACACTCACTGACATTTCCCCTATATGAAAGTCTGATAAACGTCGGAATATTACGAAGTCCAAGAAAAAAATTTTTTCAACTTTTTTCAATTTTAACCCCGTGGGATATATATTCTACCCAAACACATTTGGAACTCTCCTGGGGTACCCTCACACATATTATTCCCTCATTTAGTGGATATTTTCACAAAAAAGTGAAATTTTCAAAAATCCAAAATATTGGCTGAAAACGACTGAATATCAAGGACACATTGGGCGAATCGCTCTGGAACTGAAATCGGAATGTTCACTGACATTTGCCCTGTCTGAAAGTCTAATGAACGCCGGAAAAATGACTAAGTCCAAAAAAATTTTTTTTTAACTTTTTTCAATTTTACCCCCGTGGGATATATATTCTACCCACACACATTTGGAACTCTCCTGGGGAACCCTCACACATATTATTCCCTAATTTAGTGGATATTTTCACAAAAAAGTGAAATTTTCAAAAATCCAAAATATTGGCTGAAAACGGCTAAATATCAAGGACTCATTGGGCGAATCGCTCTGGAACTGAAATCGGAATGCTCACTGACATTTGCCCTATCTGAAAGTCTGATAAACTCCGGAATATTACTAAGTCCAAGAAAAAAAATTTTTAAACTTTTTTCAATTTTACCCCCGTGGGATATATTCTACACACACACATTTGGAACTCTCCTGGGGTACTCTCACACATATTATTCCGTCATATAGTGGATATTTTCACAAAAAAGTGAAATTTTCAAAAATCCAGAAAATTGGCTGAAAACGACTAAATATCAAGGACTCATTGGGCAAATCGCTCTGGAACAGAAATCGGAACGCTCACTGACATTTCCCCTATCTGAAAGTCTGATTAAACGCCGGAAAAATGACTAAGGCCAAAAAGAAATTTTTTCAACTTTTTTCAATTTTACCCCCGTGGGATATATATTTTACCCACACACATTTGGAACTCTCCTTGGGTACTCTCACACATATTATTCCCTCATTTAGTGGATATTTTCACAAAAAAGTGAAATTTTCAAAAATATTGGCTGAAAACGACTAAATATCAAGGACTTATTGGGCGAATCGCTCTGGAAGTAAAATCGTAATGCTCACTGACATTTGCCCTATTTGAAAGTCTGATAAACGCTGGAATATTACAAAGTCCAACCAAAATTTTTTTTCAACTTTTTTCAATTTTACCCCCGTGGGATATATATTCTACCCACACACATATGGAACTCTCCTGGGGTACCCTCACACATATTATTCCCTCATTTAGTGGATATTTTCACAAAAAAGTAAAATTTTCAAAAATCCAAAATATTGGCTGAAAATGACTAAATATCAAGGACTCATTGGGCGAATCGCTCTGGAACTGAAATCGGAAGGTTCACTGACATTTGCCCTATCTGAAAGTCTGTTAAACACCGGAAAAATGACTTAGTCCAAAAAAAAAATTTTTTCAACTTTTTTCAATTTTACCCCCGTGGGATATATATTTTACCCACACACATTTGGAACTCTCCTGGGGTACCCTCACACATATTATTCCCTCATTTAGTGGATATTTTCACAAAAAAAGTGAAATTTTCAAAAATCAAAAATATTGGCTGAAAACGACTAAATATCAAAGACTCATTGAGCGAATCGCTCTGGAACTGAAATCGGAACACTCACTGACATTTCCCCTATCTGAAGGTCTGATAAACGACGGAATATTACTAAGTACAGGAAAATAAATTTTTCACCTTTTTTCAATTTTACCCCCGTGGGATATATATTCTACCCACACACATTTGGAACTCTCCTGGGGTCCCCTCACACATATTATTCCCTCATTTAATGGATATTTTCACAAAAAAGTGAAGTTTTCAAAAATCCAAAATATTGGCTGAAAACGACTAAATATCAAGGACTCATTGGGCGAATCGCTCTTGAACTGAAATCGGAACGCTCACTGACATTTGCCCTATCTGACAGTCTGATAAACGCCGTAAAGATGACTAAGTCCAGAAAAAAAAATTGTTCAACTTTTTTCAATTTTACCCCCGTGGGATATGTATTCTACCCACACACATTTGGAACTCTCCTGGGGTACCCTCACACATATTATTCTCTCATTTAGTGGATATTTTCACAAAAAAGTGAAATTTTCAAAAATCTAAAATATTGGCTGAAAATGACTAAATATCAAGGACTCATTGGGCGAATCGCTCTGGAACTGAAACCTATCTGAAAGTCTGATAAACGCCGGAAAAATGACTAAGTACCAAAAAAAATTTTCTCAACTTTTTTCAATTCTACCCCATTGGGATACAGTTATATGAAAAAGTTTGGGCACCCCTATTAATCTTAAGCTTAATGTTTTATAAAAATTGGTGTTTTTGCAACAGCTATTTCAGTTTGATGTATGTAATAACTGTTGGACACAGTAATGTTTCTGCCTTGAAATGAGGTTTATTGTACTAGCAGAAAATGTGCAATCTGCATTCAAACAAAATTTGACAGGTGCATAAGTATGGGCACCCTTATCATTTTCTTGTTTTAAATACTCCTACCTACTTTTTACTGACGTACTAAAGCACTTTTTTTGGTTTTGTAAGCTCATTGAGCTTTGAACTTCATAGCCAGGTATATGCAATCATGAGAAAAGCTACTTAAAGTGGCCACTTGCAAGTTGTTCTCCTGTTTGAATCTCCTCTGAAGAGTGGCATCATGGGCTCCTCAAAACAACTGTCAAATGATCTTAAAACAAAGATTATTCAACATAGTTGTTCAGGGGAAGGATACAAAAAGCTGTCTCAGAGATTTAACCTGTCAGTTTCCACTGTGAGGAACATAGTAAGGAAATGGAAGAACACAGGGACAGTTCTTGTTAAGGCCAGAAGTGGCAGGCCAAGAAAAACATCAGAAAGGCAGAGAAGAGGAATGGTGAGATCAATCAAGGACAATCCTCAGACCACCTCCAGAGAGCTGCAGCATCAACTTGCTGCAGATGGTGTCACTGTGCATCGGTCAACTATACAACGCACTTTGCACAAGGAGAAGCTGTATGGGAGAGTGATGCGAAAGAAGCCGTTTCTGCAAGCACGCCACAAACAGAGTCGGCTTAGGTATGCAAAAGCACATTTGGAGAAGCCAATTTCTTTTTGGAAGAAGGTCCTGTGGACTGATGAAACCAAGATTGAGTTGTTTGGTCATACAAAAAGGCGTTATGCATGGCGGCAAAAAAACACAGCATTCCAAGAAAAACACTTGCTACCCACAGTAAAATTTGGTGGAGGTTCCATCATGCTTTGGGGCTGTGTGGCCAATGCCGGCACCGGGAATCTTGTTAAAGTTGAGGGACGCATGGATTCCACTCAATATCAGCAGATTCTTAACAATAATGTTCAAGAATCAGTGATGAAGTTGAAGTTACGCAGGGGATGGAACTTTCAGCAAGACAATGATCCAAAACACCGCTCCAAATCTACTCAGGCATTCATGCAGAGGAACAATTACAATGTTCTGGAATGGCCATCCAAGTCCCCTAACCTGAATATCATTGAACATCTGTGGGATCATTTGAAGAGGGCTGTCCATGCTCGGCGACCATCAAACTTAACTGAACTGGAATTGTTTTGTAAAGAGGAATGGTCAAAAATACCTTCATCCAGGATCCAGGAACTCATTAAAAGCTACAGGAAGCGACTAGAGGCTGTTATTTTTACAAAAGGAGGATCTGCTAAATATTAATGTCACTTTTCTGGCGAGGTGCCCATACTTATGCACCTGTCAAATTTTGTTTGAATGCAGATTGCACATTTTCTGTTAGTACAATAAACCTCATTTCAAGGCAGAAACATTACTGTGTCCAACAGTTATTACATATATCAAACTGAAATAGCTATTGCAAAAACACCAATTTTTATTAAACATTAAGCTTAAGATTAATAGGGGTGCCCAAATTTTTCATATAACTGTATAAATTCTACCCACACACATTTGCAACTCTCCTGGGGTACCCTCACACATATTATTCCCTCATTTAGTGGATATTTTCACAAAAAAGTGAAATTTTCAAAAATCTAAAATATTGACTGAAAACGACTAAATATCAAGGACTCATTGGGCGAATCACTCTGGAACTGAAATCGGAACGCTCACTGACATTTGCCCTATGTGAAAGTCTGATAAACGCAGGAAAAATGACTAAGTCCCAAAAAAATTTTTCGCAACTTTTTTCAATTCTACTCCATTGGGATATATCTTCTACCCACACACATTTGGAACTCTCCTGGGGTACCCTCACACATATTATTCCCTCATTTAGTGGATATTTTCACAAAAAAGTGAAATTTTCAAAAATCCAAAATATTGGCTGAAAACGACTAAATATCAAGGACTCATTGGGCGAATCACTCTGGAACTGAAATCGGAACGCTCACTGACATTTGCCCTATCTGAAAGTCTGATAAACGCCGGATAGATGACTAAGTCCAAAAAAAAAAATTTTTAAACTTTTTTCAATTTTACCACCATGGGATATATATTCTACCCACACACATTTCGAACTCTCCTGGGGTACCCTTACACATTTTAATCCCTCATTTAGTGGATATTTTCACAAAAAAGTGAAATTTTCAAAATCCAGAAAATTGGCTGAAAACGACTAAATATCAAGGACTCATTGGGCTAATCGCTCTGGATGTGAAATCGGAACGCTCACTGACATTTGCCCTATCTGAAAGTCTGATAAACGCCGGAATATTACTAAGTCCAAGAAAAAAAAATTTTCAACTTTTTTCAATTTTACCCCCGTGGGATATATATTCTACCCACACACATTTGGAACTCTCCTGGGGTACCCTCACACATATTATTCCCTCATTTAGTGAATATTTTCACAAAAAAGTGAAATTTTCAAAAATCCAGAAAATTGACTGTAAACGACTAAATATCAAGGATTCATTGGTCAAATCGCTCTGGAACTGAAATCGGAACGCTTACTGACATTTGCCCTATCTGAAAGTCTGATAAACGCCGGAAAAAATTACTAAGTGCAAGAAAAAAATTTTTTCAACTTTTTTGAATTTTACTCCCGTGGGATATATATTCCACCCACACACATTTGGAAATCTCCTCGGGTACCCTCACACATATTATTCCCTCATTTAGTGGATATTTTCACAAAAAAGTGAAATTTTCAAAAATATTGGCTGAAAACGACTAAATATCAAGGACTCATTGGGCGAATCGCTCTGGAACTGAAATCGGAATGCTCACTGACATTAGCCCTATCTGAAAGTCTGATAAATGGCGGAAAAATGACTAAGTCCAAAAAAAAAATTTTTTCAACTTTTTTCAATTTTACCACCATGGGATATATATTCTACCCACACACATTTGGAACTCTCCTGGGGTACCCTCACACATATTATTCCCTCATTTAGTGGATATTTTCACAAAAAAGTGAAATTTTCAAAAATCCATTAAATTGGCTGAAAACGACTAAATATCAAGGACTCATTGGACGAATCGCTCTGGAACTGAAAACAGAATGTTCACTGACATTTCCCCTATCTGAAAGTCTGATAAACGCCGGAATATTACTAAGTCCAAGAAAAAAAATTTTTCAACTTTTTTCAATTTTACCCCCGAGGGATATATATTCTACCCACACACATTTGGAACTCTCCTGGGGTACCCTCACACATATTATTCCCTCATTTAGTGGATATTTTCACAAAAAAGTGAAATTTTCAAAAATCCAAAATATTGGCTGAAAACGACTAAATATCAAGGACTCATTGGGCGAATCGCTCTGGAACTGAAAACGGAATGTTCACTGACATTTCCCCTATCTGAAAGTCTGATAAACGCCAGAATATTACTAAGTCCAAGAAAAAAAAATTTTCAACTTTATTCAATTTTACCCCCGTGGGATATATATTCTACCCACACACATTTGGAACTCTCCTGGGGTACCCTCACACATATTATTCCTTCATTTAGTGGATATTTTCACAAAAAAGTGAAATTTTCAAAAATCCAGAAAATTGGCTGAAAACGACTAAATATCAAGGACTCATTGGGGGAATCGCTCTGGAACAGAAATCGGAACGCCCACTGACATTTCCACTATCTGAAAGTCTGATAAACGCTGGAAAAAATGACTAAGTCCAAAAAAAAAATTTTTCAACTTTTTTCAATTTTACCCCCGTGGGATATATATTCTACCCACACACATTTGGAACTCTCCTGGGGTACCCTCATACATATTATTCCCTCATTTAGTGGATATTTTCACAAAAAAGTGAAATTTTCAAAAATCCAAAATATTGGCTGAAAACGACTAAACATCAAGGACTCATTGGGCGAATCGCTCTGGAACTGAAATCGGAACGCTCACTGACATTTCCCCTATCTGAAAGTCTGATAAACGCCGGAAAAATGACTAAGTCCAAAAAAAAATTTTATTAAACTTTTTTCAATTTTACCCCCGTGGGATATATATTCTACCCACACACATTTGGAACTCTCCTGGGGTACCCTCACACATATGGTTCCCTCATTTAGTGGATATTTTCACAAAAAAGTGAAATTTTCAAAAATCCAAAATATTGGCTGAAAACGACTAAACATCAAGGACTCATTGGGCGAATCGCTCTGGAACTGAAATCGGAACGCTCACTGTCATTTCCCCTATCTGAAAGTCTGATAAACGCCGGAAAAATGACTAAGTCCAAAAAAAAATTTTTTTTAACTTTTTTCAATTTTAACCCCGTGGGATATATATTCTACCCAAACACATTTGGAACTCTCCTGGGGTACCCTCACACATATTATTCCTTCATTTAGTGGATATTTTCACAAAAAAGTGAAATTTTCAAAAATTCAGAAAATTGGCTGAAAACGACTAAATATCAAGGACTCATTGGGCGAATCGCTCTGGAACTGAAATCGGAATGCTCACTGACATTTCCCCTATCTGAAAGTCTGATAAACGCCGGAAAAATGACTAAGTCCAAAAAAAAATTTTTTTCAACTTTTTTCAATTTTACCCTCGTGGGATATATATTCTACCCACACACATTTGGAACTCTCCTGGGGTACCCTCACACATATTATTCCCTCATTTAGTTAATATTTTCACAAAAAAGTGAAATTTTCAAAAATCCAAATTATTGGCTGAAAACGACTAAATATCAAGGACTCATTGGGCGAATCGCTCTGGAACTGAAATCGGAATGTTCACTGGCATTTGCCCTATCTGAAAGTCTGATAAACGCCGGAAAAAATGACTAAGTGCAAGAAAAAATTTTTTTTTTACTTTTTCAATTTTACCCCCGTGGGATATATATTCTACCCACACACATTTGGAACTCTCCTGGGGTACCCTCACACATATTATTCCCTCATTTAGTGGATATTTTCACAAAAAAGTGAAATTTTCAAAAATCCAGAAAATTGGCTGAAAACGACTAAATATCAAGGACTCATTGGGCGAATCGCTCTGGAACTGAAATCGGAACTCTCACTGACATTTCCCCTCTCTGAAAATCTGATAAACGCCGGAATATTACTAAGTCCAAGAAAAAAAATTTTTCAACTTTTTTCAATTTTACCCCCGTGGGATATATATTCTACCCACACACATTTGGAACTCTCCTGGGGTACCCTCACACATATTATTCCCTCATTTAGTTAATATTTTCACAAAAAAGTGAAATTTTCAAAAATCCAAATTATTGGCTGAAAACGACTAAATATCAAGGACTCATTGGGCGAATCGCTCTGGAACTGAAATCGGAATGTTCACTGGCATTTGCCCTATCTGAAAGTCTGATAAACGCCGGAATATTACTAAGTCCAAGAAAAACAATTTTTCAACTTTTTTCAATTTTACCCCCGTGTGATATATATTCTACGCACACACATTTGGAACTCTCCTCGGGTACCCTCACACATATGATTCCCTCATTTAGTGGATATTTTCACAAAAAAGTGAAATTTTCAAAAATCCAGAAAATTGGCTGAAAACGACTAAATATCAAGGACTCATTGGGCGAATCGCTCTGGAACTGAAATCGGAATGCTTACTAACATTTGCCATATCTGAAAGTCTGATAAACGCCGGAAAAAATGACTAAGTGCAAAAAAAAAATTTTTTAAACTTTTTTTAATTTTACTCCCGTGGGATATATATTCTACCCACACACATTTGGAACTCTCCTGGGGTACCCTCACAGATATTATTCCCTCATTTAGTGGATATTTTCACAAAAAAGTGAAATTTTCAAAAATCCAAGATATTTGCTGAAAACGACTAAATATCAAGGACTCATTGGGCGAATCGCTCTGGAACTGAAATCGGAATGTTCACTGACATTTCCCCTATCTCAAAGTCTGATAAACGCCGGAATATTACTAAGTCCAAGAAAAAATTTTTTTTAAACTTTTTTCAATTTTACCCCTGTGGGATATATATTCTACCCACACACATTTGGAACTCTCCTGGGGTACCCTCACACATATTATTCCCTCATTTAGTGGAAATTTCACAAAAAAGTGAAATTTTCAAAAATCCAAAATATTGGCTGAAAACGACTAAATATCAAGGACTCATTGGGCGAATCGCTCTGGAACTGAAATCGGAATGCTCACTGACATTTCCCCTATCTGAAAGTCTGATAAACGCCGGAAAAAATGACTAAGTGCAAGAAAAAATTTTTTTTAACTTTTTTTAATTTTACTCCCGTGGGATATGTATTCTACCCACACACATTTGGAACGCTCCTGGGGTACCCTCACACATATTATTCCCTCATTTAGTGGATATTTTCACAAAAAAGTGAAATTTTCAAAAATCCAAAATATTGGCTGAAAACGACTAAATATCAAGGACTCATTGGGCGAATCGCTCTGGAACTGAAATCGGAATGTTCACTGACATTTCCCCTATCTCAAAGTCTGATAAACGCCGGAATATTACTAAATCCAAGAAAAAAATTTTTTAAACTTTTTTGAATTTTACCCTCGTGGGATATATATTCTACCCACACAGATTTGGAACTCTCCTGGGGTACCCTCACACATATTATTTCCTCATTTAGTGGATATTTTCACAAAAAAGTGAAATTTTCAAAAATCCAGAAAATTGGCTGAAAACGACTAAATATCAAGGACTCATTGGGCGAATCGCTCTGGAACTGAAATCGGAACGCTTAGTGACATTTGCCCTATCTGAAAGTCTGATAAAAGCCGGAAAAAATGACTAAGTGCAAGAAAAAATTTTTTTCAACTTTTTGAATTGTACTCCCGTGGGATATATATTCTACCCACCCACATTTGGAACTCTCCTGGGGTACTCTCACACATATTATTCCCTCATTTAGTGGATATTTTCACAAAAAAGTGAAATTTTCAAAAATCCAAAATATTGGCTGAAAACGACTAAATATCAAGGACTCATTGGGCGAAACTCTCTGAAACTGAAATCAGAATGTTCACTGATATTTGCCCTATCTGAAAGTCTGATAAACGCCGGAAAAATGACTAAGTCCAAGAAAAAAATTTTTTCAACTTTTTTCAATTTTACCCCCGTGGGATATATATTCTTCCCAAACACATTTGGAACTCTCCTGGGGTACCCGCACACATATTATTCCCTCATTTAGTGGATATTTTCACAAAAAAGTGAAATTTTCAAAAATATTGGCTGAAAATGACTAAATATCAAGGTCTCTTAGGGCGAATCGCTCTGGAACTGAAATCGGAACGCTCACTGATATTTCCCCTATCTGAAAGTCTGATAAACGCAGGAAAAATGCCTAAGTCCAAAAAAAATTTTTCAACTTTTTTCAATTTTACCGCCGTGGGATATAAATTCTACACACACACATTTAGAAACTCTCCTGTGTCACCCTCACACATATTATTCCCTCATTTAGTGGGTATTTTCACAAAAAAGTGACATTTTCAAAAATCCAGAAAATTGGCTGAAAACGACTAAATATCAAGGACTCATTGGGCGAATCGCTCTGGAACTGAAATCGGAATGCTCACTGACATCTGCCCTATCTGAAAGTCTGATAAACGCCAGAAAAATGACTAAGTCCAAAAAAAAATTTTTTTCAATTTTACCCCCGTGGGATATATATTCTACCCACACACATTTGGAACTTTCCTGGGGTACCCTCACACATATTATTCCCTCATTTAGTGGATATTTTCACAAAAAAGTGACATTTTCAAAAATATTGGCTGAAAACGACTAAATATCAAGGACTCATTGGGCGAATCGTTCTGGAACTGAAATCGGAATGTTCACTGACATTTGCCCTATCTGAAAGTCTGATAAACGCCGGAAAATTACTAAGTCCAAGAAAAATTTTTTTTCAACTTTTTTCAATTTTAACCCTGTGGGATATGTATTCTACCCACACACATTTGTATCTCTCCTGTGGTACCCTCACACATATTATTCACTCATTTAGTGGATATTTTCACAAAAAAGTGAAATTTTTGAAAAATCCAGAAAATTGGCTGAATACAAATAAATTGTCAAGGATTCATCCGGCGAATTGCTCTGGAACTGAAATCGGAAGGCTCACTGACATTTCATCTATCTGAAAGTCTGATAAACGCCGGAAAAATGACTAATTCCCCAAAAAAAAATTTTTCAACTATTTCCAATTTTACCCCCGTGGGATATATTTTCTACCCACACACATTTGGAACTCTCCTGGGGTACCCTTACACATATTATTCCCTCATTTAGTGGATATTTTCACAAAAAAGTGAAATTTTCAAAAATCCAGAAAATTGACTGAAAACGACAAAATATCAAGGACTCATTGGGCGAATCGCTCTGGAACTGAAATCGGAACGCTCACTGACATTTGCCCTAACTGAAAGTCTGATAAACGCCGGAAAAATTAATAAGTCCAAAGAAAAAAAAATTTCAACTTTTTTCAAATTTACCCACGTGGGATATATATTCTACCCACACACATGTGGAACTCTCCTGGGGTACCCTCACACATATTTTTCCCTCATTTAGTGGATATTTTCACAAAAAAGTGAAATTTTCAAAAATCCAGAGAATTGGCTAAAAACGACTAAATATCAAGGACTCATTGGGCGAATCGCTCTGGAACTGAAATCGGAATGCTCACTTGCATTTCCCCTATCTGAAAGTCTGATAAACACCGGAAAAATGACTAAGTCCCCCCAAAAAAATGTTTTCTACTTTTTTCAGTTCATCACTGTGGGATATGTATTCTACCCACACACATTTGTAACTCTCCTGTGGTACCCTCACACATATTATTCCCTTATTTAGTGTATATTTTCACAAAAAAGTGAAATTTTCAAAAATCCAGAAAATTGGCTGAAAACGACGAAATATCAAGAATTCATTGGGCGCATCGGTCTGGAACTGAAATCGGAACGATCAATGACATTTCCCCTATCTGAAAGTCTGATAAACGCCGGAAAAATGACTAACTCCCAAAAAAATTTTTTTATTTGACTTTTTTCAATTTTACCCCCGTGGGATATATATTCTACCCACACACATTTGGAACTCTCCTGTGGTACCATCACACATATTATTCCCTCATTTAGTGTATATTTTCACAAAAAAGTGAAATTTTCAAAAATCCAGAAAATTGGCTGAAAACGACTAAATATCAAGGATTCATTGGGCGCATCGCTCTGGAACTAAAATCGGAATGCTCACTGACATTTCCACTATCTGAAAGTCTGATAAAAGCCGGAAAAATGACTAAGTCCCAAAAAAATGTTTTTATTTGACTTTTTTCAATTTTACCCCTGTGGGATATATATTCTACCAACACACATTTGGAATTCTCCTGGGGTACCCTCACACATATTATTCTCTCATTTAGTGGATATTTTCACAAAAAAGTGAAATTTTCAAAAATCCAAGAAATTGGCTGAAAATGAGTAAATATCAAGGGCTCATTGGGCGAATCGGCCTGGAACTGAAATCGGAACGCTCAATGATATTTCCCCTATCTGAAAGTCTGATAAAAGGCGGAAAAATTACTAAGTCCAAAGAAAAAAAATTTTCAACTTTATTCAATTTTACCCCCGTGGGATATATATTCTACCCACACACATTTGGAACTCTCATGGGGTACCCTCACACATATTATTCCCTCATTTAGTGGATATTTTCACAAAAAAGTGAAATTTTCAAAAATCCAGGAAATTGGCTGTTAATGAGTAAATATCAAGAACTCATTGGGCGAATCGCTCTGGAACTGAAATCGGAATGCTCACTGACATTTCCACTATCTGAAAGTCTGATAAAAGCCGGAAAAATGACTAAGTCCCAAAAAAATGTTTTTATTTGACTTTTTTCAATTTTACCCCTGTGGGATATATATTCTACCAACACACATTTGGAATTCTCCTGGGGTACCCTCACACATATTATTCTCTCATTTAGTGGATATTTTCACAAAAAAGTGAAATTTTCAAAAATCCAAGAAATTGGCTGAAAATGAGTAAATATCAAGGGCTCATTGGGCGAATCGGCCTGGAACTGAAATCGGAACGCTCAATGATATTTCCCCTATCTGAAAGTCTGATAAACGGCGGAAAAATTACTAAGTCCAAAAAAAAAAAATTTTCAACTTTATTCAATTTTACCCCCGTGGGATATATATTCTACCCACACACATTTTGAACTCTCCTGGGGTACACTCACACATATTATTCTCTCATTTAGTGGATATTTTCACAAAAAAGTGAAATTTCAAAAATCCAGGAAATTGGCTGAAAACGACTAAATATCAAGGACTCATTGGGCGAATCGCTCTGGAACTGAAATCGGAACGCTCACTGACATTTCCCCTATCTGAAAGTCTGATAATTGCCGGAAAAATGACTAACTCCCAAAAAAATTTTTTTATTTGACTTTTTTCAATTTTACCCCCGTGGGATATATATTCTACCCACACACATTTGGAACTCTCCTGGGGTACCCTCACACATATTATTCCCTCATTTAGTGTATATTTTCACAAAAAAGTGAAATTTTCAAAAATCCAGAAAATTGGCTGAAATCGACTAAATATCAAGGACTCATTGGGCGAATCGGTCTGGAACTGAAATCGGAACGATCAATGACATTTCCCCTATCTGAAAGTCTGAAAAACGGCGGAAAAATGACTAAGTCCAAAAAAAAAATTTTTTAAACTTTTTTCAATTTTACCCCCGTGGGATATATATTCTACCCACACACATTTGTAACTCTCCTGGGGTACCCTCACACATATTATTCCCTCATTTAGTGGATATTTTCACAAAAAAGTGAAATTTTCAAAAATCCAGAAAATTGGCTGAAAACGACTAAATATCAAGGATTCATTGGGCGCATCGCTCTGGAACTGAAATCTGAACGATCAATGACATTTCCCCTATCTGAAAGTCTGACTAAAGGCGGAAAAATTACTAAGTCCAAAAAAAAAAATTTTTCAACTTTATTCAATTTTACCCCCGTGGGATATATATTCTACCCACACACATTTGTAACTCTCCTGGGGTACCCTCACACATATTATTCCCTCATTTATTGGATATTTTCACAAAAAAGTGAAATTTTCAAAAATCCAGGAAATTGGCTGAAAATGACTAAATATCATGGACTCATTGGGCGAATCGGTCTGGAACTGAAATCAGAACGATCAATGACATTTCCCCTATCTGAAAGTCTGAAAAATAGCGGAAAAATTACTAAGTCCAAAAAAAAATTTTTTTCAACTTTATTCAATTTTACCCCCGTGGGATATATATTCTACCCACACACATTTGTAACTCTCCTGGGGTACCCTCACACATATTATTCCCTCATTTGGTGGATATTTTCACAAAAAGTGAAATTTCAAAAATCCAGGAAATTGGCTGAAAACGACTAAATATCAAGGACTCATTGGGCGAATCGCTCTGGAACTGAAATCGGAACGCTCACTGACATTTCCCCTATCTGAAAGTCTGATAAATAGTGTTGAGCATTCCGATACTGTAATATCGGGTATCGGCCGATATTCGCGGTATCGGAATTCCGATACTTAATTCCGATACTTTTACAATATCGAATACCGGAATCGGAGGTTCCCATAATGCCTGCGCTCTGCAGTGTCTCTGAAGGATGACAAGCAGGATGGCAGCGCTCAGCTGAGATCCAGCCTGTCATCAGAATGCCATCCCAGCGTGGGAGAATTCTCCTGATTGTTTAAAAGCCGGCGCGCGGTAAAAAGCCGCCGGCTTTTAAACAATCACACAGCCCCATACTGCTTCCCCGCAGCCTCCCACCCCGATCCTCCGCTCCCCTCGCCACCTCCAATCCCAATCGTAAATTAGGACCGGGCGGGGAGTGCAGCACAAAGGAGCGGGGAGCGAAGGACCCGGGCGGGGAAGCCGGCAGTGAAAAGACTTCACCGCCAGCTTTCCCGTTCTGTGCTGCGCTTTCCCGCCGGTTATTTCAAATGAACAGCTGAGGTATCAGGTGATGCCGATCAGCTGTTCATTTGAAGTCGCTGCGGTGCCCTCAGAGGGTTCATGTGAGTTCATGCTTGACTGCATGAACTCACATGAACTTTCCCACGGCCGCACAGGTCAGCCTCACCTCCCAGACCATCAGACCGGTCATGATTAGTGTGTGTGCGGTGTCTGTGCGATGTGTGCGGGTGTGCACGGTGTCTGTGCGATGTGTGCGGGTGTGCGCGGTGTCTGTGCGATGTGTGCGGGTGTGTGCGGTGTCTGTGCGATGTCTGCGGGTGTGTGCGTGCAGGCAGACATAGGCCGATGTGACACTACTACTCCCATCGGCCTATGTCTGTCCCCCGTCCACTCGTGCCAGCAGGATCAGCTCGATGGGAGCAGTTGTTCCCATCAGCCTGATCCTGCTATTTAAATTGCCCTACTGTGTCCCCAATAAATGTTAGATACATGTCATTGGTGGCCAGTGGTTACCTAAAAGAAATTAGTTCATACATTACCTGTCCCCGCTGATCGCCACCTAAAATAAAGTAAAAAATAAAAAACTACACCTATACTCACCTAGACACCTAATTCCCCGAAGCCATCGATCTCCTGTAATAAAATATAAAATAATAAACCACAACCTTATCCTTACCCCTCCGTAGTAGTCCACGAGTGTCCCACGAAGATCTCCAGTTCAGAGCAGCCACATAGAATGTGACCGCTCTGAACCGCTGCCGCCGCTAGAATGAAGGGGCCGTAATGGTTCACCGGAGTTCAGGCAGCGCTGCTCCGGTTAGCTGCTTTACGGCCCTGCTGTATCGTGAGAAATTCCCACGGTACAGCAGTGCCGTAAAGGAGGTCTCCGGAGCTGCGCTGACTGAATGCACTCCGGTGACCTCAGTCAGTGGCTCCCGCTGCCGGGAGCGGACGTGTTCCCGGCAGCGTGAGCTTACAGCAGCCATGCACAGCTGTCACCATCTCCAGATGTGACAGCTGTGCATGGGAGATCAGCGCAGGAACGTGGACAGGTAACTATTATTTTTAGTAAACTAAGAATTAAATAAAATGGTGTGTTTTATTTCAAATAAATTATTTTTTTCTGGGTGTAGTGTGTTTTTTATTTTTAACACTTTGTAGGTTAGTAATGGGGGTGTCTTATAGACGCCCATCATTACTAACCTGGGCTTCATGGCAGCTGGCGCTGACATGAACCCCACCACTATTACCCCCTGGCACCGCACCAGGGCAGCGTGGAAGAGCGAGGCTAAGTGCCAGAATTGGCGCATCCTATGGATGCGCCATTTCTGGGGCGGCTGACGGCTGGTGTTTCTAGCCTGGGAGGGGGCCATTATTCATGGCACCCTTCCTGGGCTATTAATATCAGCCCCCAGCTGTCTGCCTAGCCTTTGCTAGCTATTAAAATAGGGGGGACCCCACGTCATTTTTTTTGGGGGGGTCCCCCATTTTAATAGCTAGTAAAGGCTAGGTATTCAGCTGGGGGCTGATATTAGTAGCCTGGGAAGGTCCGTGGGTTTTACCCCCTTCCCAGGCTTCAAACATCTGCCCCAGCCGTCTGCTTAACCTCCGCTAGAGACTAAAATTATGGGGGATCCCACGCCATTTTTTTTTTAAATAAATCCTTTATTTTAACACTAAATGACATTTGAGGAGTTAATAAAGATGCAGTCCCTAAATTATTACTTATTTTTTAATTAATTTTTCCCAAAACTTTTGACGTGGGCTTCGCCATATTTTTGTATGCCAGCCAGGTACAGCATCCAGCTTCTATGAACGCGCCATTTTCCGGGGCAGCTGCGGACTGCAATTTTCAGCGGGGTGGGGGGCAGAAAGCTTGGGCCTCCCTGCGCTGCAGATTCCATCCCCCAGCTGCCTAGTTGTACCGGGCTGGACACAAAAATAGGGAGAAGCTCCACGTTTTTTTTTTTTTTTAATTATTTCATGAAATTCATGGAATAATTAAGAAAAAAAGGGCTTCCCTATATTGTTGTGTCCAACCAGGTACAAATAGGCAGCTGGTGGTTGGGGGCAGCCCGTTCCTGCCTGCTGTACCTGGCTGGACACAAATATAGTGCAAAGCCCCACGTCAATTTTTTTTTAATTATTTCAGGAAATTAATGAAATAATTAAAAAAAAATTATGTGGGGCTTCGCCCTATTTTTGTGTCCAGCCAGGTACAACAAGGCAGCTGGGGGCTGGAATCCGCAGCGCAGGGAGGCCCAAGCTTTCTGGGCCCCACCCGCTGCAAATTGCAGTCCGCAGCCGCCCTGGAAAATGGCGCGTTCATAGAAGCGCCATCTTCTGGCGCTGTACCCAACTCATCCAGGGCCCTGGTGCGGTGGCTCACTGGGTAATAAAGGGGTTAAGGCCAGCTTGGCATTATCAGCTGGCCCTAACCCTGAAATTCATGGGGTCACGCCAATATTAGACATGACCGCCATGAATTTCAAGTAAAGTATTTAAAAAAAACACAAACACCAAGAAAAAAGTCCTTTAATTGAAATAAACACACAATTCTTTATTGTTCTAAATTAAACCATACTTACAGTCACGCCCATTCCAGCTGAAGCCAACGATCTCCTGCAATAAAAGAAAAATAATAATGCAACCTCATCCTTACCTTTCCATGGTTCCCATGACAGCTTCAGCTCTGCTACATCGAGATGACAGGCTGGACCGCAGCAGAACGCTGCCATCCAGCCTGTCATCCCGCAGACACTGAGAAGCGCAGGCATGCTTGCGCTCCTCAGTGTCTCTCTGTGACGTCATCCAGATGAGCCGAGTTCATGTCCAATGAACTCAGCTCACCTCATGCACGTCAATGACAGCGTGGGAAAATTCTCACGCTGAAGCGCTGAGTGCAGGAGAATTTTCCCACGCTGTCAGTGACGTGCATGAGGTGAGCTCATGTCCAATGAACTCAGCTCACCTCATGCACGTCACTGACAGCGTGGGAAAATTCTCACGCTGAAGTGCTGAGTGCAGGAGAATTTTCCCACGCTGTCAGTGACGTGCATGAGGTGAGCTGAGTTCATTGGACATGACCTCGGCTCATCTTTATGCCGTCACAGCCAGACACTGAGGAGTGGAAGTATGCCTGCGCTTCTCAGTGTCTGCGGGATGATAGGCTGGATGGCAGCGTTCTGCTGCGGTCCAGCCTGTCATCTGGATGTAGCAGAGCTGAAGCTGTCGTGGGAGCCATCGAAAGGTAAGGATGATGTTGCTTTATTATTTTACTTTTATTTCAGGAGATCGTTGGCTTCAGCTGGAATGGGCGTGACTGTAAGTATGGTTTAATTTAGAACAATAAAGAATTGTGTGTTTATTTCAATTAAAGGACTTTTTTCTGGGTGTTTGTGTTTTTTTTAAATACTTTACTAGAAATTCATGGTGGTCATGTCTAATATTGGCGTGACCCCATGAATTTCGGGCTTAGGGCCAGCTGATAATGCCAAGCTGGCCTTAACCCCTTTATTACCCAGTGAGCCACCGCACCAGGGCCCTGGATGAGTTGGGTACAGCGCCAGAAGATGGCGCTTCTATGAACGCGCCATTTTCCGGGGCGGCTGCGGACTGCAATTTGCAGCGGGTGGGGCCCAGAAAGCTTGGGCCTCCCTGCGCTGCAGATTCCAGCCCCCAGCTGCCTAGTTGTACCTGGCTGGACACAAAAATAGGGCGAAGCTCCACGTATTTTTTTTTTTAATTCATGAAATTCATGGAATAATTAAGAAAAAAAGGGCTTCCCTATATTGTTGTGTCCGGCCAGGTACAAATAGGCAGCTGGTCGTTGGGGGCAGCCCGTTCCTGCCTGCTGTACCTGACTGGACACAAATATAGGGCGAAGTCCCACATCAATTTTTTTTAATTATTTCATGAATTTCCTGAAATGATTTAAAAAAAATTGACGTGGGGCTTCGCACTATATTTGTGTCCAGCCAGGTACAGCAGCCAGGAACGGGCTGCCCCCAACCACCAGCTGCCTATTTGTACCTGGTTGGACACAACAATATAGGGAAGCCCTTTTTTTCTTAATTATTTCATGAATTTCATGAAATAATTAAAAAAAAAAAAATACGCGAAGCTTCTCCCTATTTTTGTGTCCAGCCAGGTACAACTAGGCAGCTGGGGGATGGAATCTGCAGCGCAGGGAGGCCCAAGCTTTCTGCCCCCCCCCGCTGAAAATTGCAGTCCGCAGCCACCCTGGAAAATGACGCGTTCATAGAAGCTGGATGCTGTACCTGGCTGGCATACAAAAATATGGCGAAGCCCAGTCAAAAGTTTTGGGAAAAATTAATTAAAAAATAAATAATAATTTAGGGACTGCATCTTTATTAACTCCTCAAATGTCATTTAGTGTTAAAATAAAGGATGTATTTTAAAAAAAATTGATGTGGGTCTTCGCCCTATATTTGTGTCCAGCCAGGTACAGCAGGCAGGAACAGGCTGCCCCCAACCACCAGCTGCCTATTTGTACCTGCCCGAACACAACAATATAGGGAAGCCCTTTTTTAAAAAAATTATTTCATGAAATAATTTTAAAAAAATTGACGTGGGGCTTCGCACTATATTTGTGTCCAGCCAGGCACAGCAGGCAGGAATGGGCTGCCCCCAACCACCAGCTGCCTATTTGTACCTGGTTGGATACAACAATGTTGGGAAGCCCTTTTTTTCTTAATTATTCCATGAATTTCATAAAATAATTCAAAAAAAAAATGCATGGGGCTTAGCCCTATTTTTGTGCCCAGCCAGGTACAACTAGGCAGCTGGGGGCTGGAATCCGCAGCGCAGGGAGACCCAAGCTTTCTGGGCCACCCCCGCTGCAAATTGCAGTCTGCAGCCGCCCCAGAAAATGGCGCGTTCATAGAAGCGCCATCTTCTGGCGCTGTACCCAACTCATCCAGGGCCCTGGTGCGGTGGCTCACTGGGTAATAAAGGGGTTAAGGCCAGCTTGGCATTATCAGCTGGCCCAAAGCCCGAAATTCATGGGGTCACGCCAATATTAGACATGACCACCATGAATTTCTAGTAAAGTATTTAAAAAAACACAACACCCAGAATAAAGTCCTTTGATTGAAATAAACACACAATTCTTTATTGTTCTAAATTAAACCATACTTACCGTCACGCCCATTCCAGCTGAAGCAAACGATCTCCTGCAATAAAAGTAAAATAATAAACCAACCTCATCCTTACCTTTCCATGGCTCCCACGACAGCTTCAGCTCTGCTACATCGAGATGACAGGCTGGACCGCAGCAGAACGCTGCCATCCAGCCTGTCATCCCGCAGACACTGAGAAGCGCAGGCATACTTCCACTCCTCAGTGTCTGGCTGTGACGGCATAAAGATGAGCCGAGGTCATGTCCAATGAACTCAGTTCACCTCATGCACGTCACTGACAGCGTGGGAAAATTCTCCTGCACTCAGCACTTCAGCGTGAGAATTTTCCCACGCTGTCAGTGACGTGCATGAGGTGAGCTGAGTTCATTGGACATGACCTCGGCTCATCTTTATGCCGTCACAGCCAGACACTGAGGAGTGGAAGTATGCCTGCGCTTCTCAGTGTCTGCGGGATGACAGGCTGGATGGCAGCGTTCTGCTGCGGTCCAGCCTGTCATCTCGATGTAGCAGAGCTGAAGCTGTCGTGGGAGCCATGGAAAGGTAAGGATGAGGTTGCTTTATTATTTTTCTTTTATTGCAGGAGATCGTTGGCTTCAGCTGGAATGGGCGTGATGGTAAGTATGGTTTAATTTAGAACAATAAAGAATTGTGTGTTTATTTCAATTAAAGGACTTTATTCTCGGTGTTTGTGTTTTTCTTTAACTTTGACTATGGGGTTAGTGATGGGGGTGTCTTATAGACGCCTCTCCATTACTAACCTGGGCTTGATGTCAGCTGGCATTATAAGCTGACATCAACCCCAGCCCTATTACCCCACTGCCACCGCTACAGGGCAGTGGGAAGAGCGAGGCTAAGTGCCAGAATTGGCGCTTCCTATGGATGCGCCATTTCTGGGGCGGCTGACGGCTGGTGTTTCTAGCCTGGGAGGGGGCCAATATTCATGGCACCCTTCCTGGGCTATTAAAATCAGCCCCCAGCTGTCTGCCTAGCCTTTGCTAGCTATTAAATTAGGGGGGACCCCACGTTATTTTTTTGGGGGGGTTCCCCCATTTTAATAGCTAGTAAAGGCTAGGTATTCAGCTGGGGGCTGATATTAGTAGCCTGGGAAGCTCCGTGGGTATTACCCCCTTCCCAGGCTTCAAACATCTGCCCCAGCTGTCTGCTTAACCTCCGCTAGAGCCTAAAATAAAGGGGAACCCCACGCCAATTTGTTTTTAAATAAATCCTTTATTTTAACACTAAATGACAAGTACAGTAATCAACACTGTCACTGTACTTCATAGATATGTGACTGACATGTTTCTATCTATCTAATCTATGTATGATTCTCTATTCCTTCTATTCTAAATTGTCGGGTACAGATGCTGAATTGCCGGCCGGCTTTCTTAAAGAGACGGTGCACGAAAACACTAATATTTTTTAAAATAAATCCTTTACACTAAATGACAAGTACAGTAAGCAACACTGTCACTGTGCTTCATAGATATGTGACTGACATGTTTCTATCTATCTAATCTATGTGTGAAGCTCTATTCTGTCTGTTATAAATTGTCGGGTACAGATGCAGAATTGCCGGCCGGCTTTTTTAAAGAGACGGTGCACGAAAACACTAATATTTTTTAAAATAAATCCTTTACACTAAATGACAAGTACAGTAAGCAACACTGTCACTGTACTTCATATATATGTGACTGACATGGTTCTATCTACCTAATCTATGTGTGAAGCTCTATTCTTTCTGTTGTAAATTGTCGGGTACCGGTGAATGCCGCTGATGAATTGCCGGCTTTTCATGTCATTCTACATTATTCTTAGTTGTTTTACTTCATGTAGAATTAACCTACAAGGAAAGAAAGGGTTTATTTTCATTCCGATATTTGTGTCCCATTGACTTGCATTGGTTTCCGGTATCGGAATCGGCGATATCCGATACGATATTTCCTGATATCGGAAGGTATCGCTCAACACTACTGATAAACGCCGGAAAAATTACTAAGTCCAAAAAAAAAAATTTTTCAACTTTTTTCAATTTTACCCCCGTGGGATATATATTCTACCCACACACATTGTAACTCTCCTGGGGTACCCTCACACATATTATTTCCTCATTTAGTGGATATTTTCACAAAAAAGTGAAATTTTCAAAAATCCAGAAAATTGGCAGAAAATGACTAAATATCAAGGATTCATTGGACGCATCGCTCTGGTACTGAAATCGGAACGCTCACTGACATTTCCCCTATCTGAAAGTCTGATAAGTGACGGAAAAATTACTAAGTCCAAAAAAAAAAATTTTTCAACTTTATTCAATTTTACCCCGTGGGATATATATTCTACCCACACACATTTGGAACTCTCCTGGGGTACCCTCACACATATTATTCCCTCATTTAGTGGATATTTTCACAAAAAAGTGAAATTTTCAAAAATCCAGAAAATTGGCTGAAAATGACTAAATATCAAGGACTCATTGGGCGAATCGCTCTTGAACTGAAATCGGAATGCTCACTGACATTTCCCCTATCTGAAAGTCTGATAAACGCCGGAAAAATGACTAAGTCCAAAAAAAAATTTTTTTAAACATTTTTCAATTTTACCCCCGTGGAATATATATTCTACCCACACATATTGTAACTCTCCTGGGGTACCCTCACACATATTATTCCCTCATTTAGTGGATATTTTCACAAAAAAGTGAAATTTTCAAAAATCCAAGAAATTGGCTGAAAACGACTAAATATCAAGGATTCATTGGGCGCATCGCTCTGGAACTGAAATCGGAATTCTCACTGACATTTCCCCTATCTGAAAGTCTGATAAACGCCGGAAAAATTACTAAGTCCAAAAAAAAAAATTTTCAACTTAATTCAATTTTACCCCCGTGGGATATATATTCTACCCACACTCATTTGGAACTCTCCTGGGGTACCCTCACACATATTATTCCCTCATTTAGTGGATATTTTCACAAAAAAGTGAAATTTTCAAAAATCCAGAAAATTGACTGAAAATGACTAAATATCAAGGACTCATTGAGCGAATCGGTCTGGAACTGAAATCGGAACGATCAATGACATTTCCCCTACCTGAAAGTCTGAAAAATGGCGGAAAAATTACTAACTCCAAAAAAAAAAAATTTTCAACTTTATTCAATTTTACCCCCGTGGGATATATATTCTACCCACACACATTTGGAACTCTCCTGGGGTACCCTCACACATATTAATCCCTCATTTAGTGGATATTTTCACAAAAAAGTGAAATTTTCAAAAATCCAGAAAATTGGCTGAAAACGACTAAATATCAAGGACTCATTGGGCGAATCGCTCTTGAACTGAAATGGGAATGCTCACTGACATTTCCCCTATCTGAAAGTCTGATAAACGCCGGAAAAATGACTAAGTCCAAAAAAAAAATTTTTTAAACTTTTTTCAATTTTACCCCCGTGGGATATATATTCTACCCACACACATTTGGAACTCTCCTGGGGTACACTCACACATATTATTCTCTCATTTAGTGGATATTTTCACAAAAAAGTGAAATTTTCAAAAATCCAGAAAATTGGCTGAAAACGACTAAATATCAAGGATTCATTGGGCGCATCACTCTGGAACTGAAATCGGAATGCTCACTGACATTTCCCCTATCTGAAAGTCTGATAAACGCCGGAAAAATTACTAAGTCCAAAAAAAAATTTTTTTCAACTTTTTTCAATTTTACCCCCGTGAGATATATATTCTACCCACACACATTTTGAACTCTCCTGGGGCACCCTCACACATATTATTCCCTCATTTAATCACAAAAAAGTGAAATTTTCAAAATTCCAGAAAATTGGCTGAAAACGACTAAATATCAAGGACTCATTGGGCGAATCGGTCTGGAACTGAAATCGGAATGCTCACTGACATTTCCACTATCTGAAAGTCTGATAAACGCCGGAAAAATGACTAAGTCCCCAAAAAAAAAAATTTTTTCAACTTTTTTCAATTTTACCCCCGTGGGATATATATTCTACCCAAATACATTTGTAACTCTCCTGGGGTACCCTCACACATATTATTCCCTCATTTAGTGGATATTTTCACAAAAAAGTGAAATTTTCAAAAATTCAGAAATTTGCCTGAAAATGACGAAATATCAAGGACTCATCCGGCGAATAGCTCTGGTACTGAAATCGGAGCGCTCACTGACATTTTCCCTCTCTGAAAGTCTGATAAACGCCGGAAAAATGACTAAGTCCAAAAAAAAAATATTTTTTCAACTTTTTTCAATTTTACCCCCGTGGGACATATATTCTACCCACACACATTTGGAACTCTCGTGTGGTACCTGTTATGTTCTGCTACCAGAGCTAAGGAAAGAGAGGAGATCTGTCCCTGCAATAGAACTCAGCTTAAACCCTACGATGTAACAGGGAACCTGATCCTGCGATCAGACCTGCTAAAGTCCTAAGCTAGTCTGTACGGAGACCTATAGATGTGGGGAAGGAATCCCTACAAGTACTAAGGACTGGGAGGAATATGGGACACCTCCTAACAGAAATAGTAGCAGACAGACGAACAAACAAAATATATAGAACATAGAGGTCCGTAGACCAAGCAAACAAACAGAGCAAGACACAGAGCACAGGCTAGCTAGAAAGTAGGTATACAATGAAGTCCAGCAAAGCCAGAAGGGCGGAGCAGGATTAAATAGGCCAACAAGGTCATGTGACCAGCAAAGGAAAAAACCTAAGAGCAAGGTTTTAACAGTACCCCCCCTTCTAAGAGGATCCTCCGGATCCCCTAGGACCAGGCTTATCAGGAAATCTCCTGTGAAACGCTCTGTTAAGTCTGGATGCGGAAACATCATCTGACCTCACCCAAGAGTTATCCTCGGGTCCGAAACCTTTCCAGGCCACAAGATACTGCAAACTACCTCTATACCGTCTAAAGTCAAGGATGCGAGAAATTTCATATTCCCCGTCCTCCACCACCGGAGGAACAGAGGCAGAGGCGTCACCATCCGACACAACAGCTTTTTTTAACAGAGAGACATGAAATACCGGATTAATTCTCCAGGAGGTAGGAACCTCCAACCTAACAGCAGATTGGTTGACAACTTGAAGCACCTTAAAGGGCCCTACAAACTTGGGACCCAATTTCTTAGAAGGAATCCTCAACCGCAGATTCCTAGAGGACAACCAAACCATGTCACCAACAGCGAACAAAACCTCCTGTCGTTTCCTATCAAAGTAGTCTTTAGATTTTCTGTTGGCCTCCTGAAGATTACCACGCACATCCGTCCAAACTCTCTCCAAATCACCGGAAAAATTCTCCTCCTCAGGCACGGCAGATCCCAACTTGGAGAACGACCCAAACGACGGATGTCTCCCAGAACAACAAAAAAAAGGCGAACAACCAGCAGAAGAAGATGTATGATTGTTCAGAGCAAATTCAGCAAGTGGCAGAAACTCAGACCACCCATCTTGATTGTCTGCCACAAAACAACGCAAGAACTGCTCAACATCCTGGTTTTTCCTTTCTGTCTGGCCATTAGATTCAGGATGATATCCGGACGAAAACGACAAATGAATTCCCAACCTGTCACAAAAGGCACGCCAAAAACGAGCCACAAACTGAGGACCCCTATCAGAAACAATGTCAGTAGGAACGCCATGAAGTCTGACAATTTCCTTGACAAAGGCCTTAGCGAGAGTTTTAGCGCAGGGCAGTTTGACGAAGGGAACCAAGTGACACATCTTGCTAAAACGGTCCACGACCACCTAGATGACAGTAAAACCCTCAGAGGGGGGAAGGTCAGTTATAAAGTCCATAGCCAAATGTGTCCAAGGAGCACTGGGAACCTCCAAAGGACAAAGCAACCCTGCAGCAGGAGTATGTGAGGACTTAGATCTAGCACATATAGTACATTGACACACCCACTTAATGACTTCCTTCTGCCATCCAGGCCACCAAAAACTGCGACCCACCAGTCTCTTGGTCTCAGAGATTCCGGGATGACCTGCCAACCGAGATTCGTGACACTCAACAAACAAATCTCTCCTAAAGGTCCCAGGCACAAACAACCTCCCATGAGGAGTGTTAGAAGGGGCATTCTCCTGTGCTTTAAGAATCTCATCTTCCAAAACGGAGTCCAAAGCAGCTATCACAACACCTTCTTGTAAAATGTTCTCCTCTTTCTCAGCACCGACTATGGGAGAAAAACTGCGAGACAAGGCATCCGCCTTAACATTCTTAGTACCAGGGATGTAAGTAACGGAGAAATTAAACCGCGAGAAAAACAGTGCCCACCTAGCCTGACGGGCATTCAGGCGCTTGGCAGCATCAAGATATATCAGATTTTTATGATCCGTAAGAACCTGAACGGGAAATTCCGCACCTTCCAAGAAGTGGCGCCAGTGTTCAAATGCGAGCTTAATAGCCAATAATTCCCGATTACCAATATCGTAATTCAGTTCAGTCTCCGACAATTTTTTTGAAAAAAAAGGCACAGGGATGTAATCCATCCCCGTTATCCTGAGACAATACTGCTCCAACCCCCACAGAGGAAGCATCAACCTCAACCAAAAACGGCTTAGTCACATCAGGCTGCATAAGGATGGGAGCAGAGGTGAACCTCTCCTTGAGATACACAAAAGCATCAATGGCCTTAGCAGACCACTGAACCGCATCAGCACCTTTCCTGGTGAGATCGGTCAGAGGTTTGACAATACTAGAAAAATTTTTTATGAATTTTCTGTAATAATTGGCGAAACCTAAAAACCTCTGTATCGATTTCAAACCAATAGGCCTAGGCCATTCCTGTATAGCTTGAACTTTAACCGGGTCCATCTCAAAACCTTCGCTGGAGATAATGTAACCCAAAAAACTAATTCTCTGTACAGCGAATTCACATTTCTCCAGCTTAGCAAAAAGCGAATTGTCCATTAATAACTGCAATACCTCACGTACGCTCCGCCAATGAGACTCCAGATCCGGCGAATAAATCAGAATGTCATCCAAATACACAACCACATTTTTGCCGATCAAAGGCCCAAGGATGTCATTAATAAGATTCTGAAAAAATGCAGGAGCATTGGTAAGACCAAAAGGCATAACCAGATTCTCAAAATGACCCACAGGAGTGTTAAAAGCAGTCTTCCATTCGTCACCCTCCTTCATGCGCAACAGATTGTATGCCCCCTTAAGGTCAATTTTAGAGAACCACTTGGCCCCCATTAACTGGTTAAACAGATCAGGAATCAATGGCAGTGGGTAAGGATTGCGTACAGTAATTTTCTTAATCTCACGAAAATCCAGACAAGGACGTAAACCGCCGTCCTTTTTTTTTACAAAAAAAAATCCAACCGCCACAGGAGACTTAGAGGGCCTAATGTGACCGGCGGCCAAACTTGTCTGTATGTATTCCTCCAAAGCCTTCCTCTCAGGAATAGTAAGGTTAAATAAACGACTTTTAGGAAGAGTCGCTCCAGGGACAAATTCAATAGAGCAATCATAGTCTCTATGGGGAGGCAAAACCTGCGATTCCTTCTCAGAAAAAACTCTCCAAAAATCCTGAATAGGAACAGGCAATTCTCCCCTATCCAAAGCTGCAATACGCCCGTTACAACACTTGTCATAACATTTATGGCTCCAGGATTTAATTTCACTGGTAGACCAATCCAGTACAGGATTGTGAAATTTTAACCAGGGCAATCCCAATATAACTGGAGAAGGCAAGTTATTCAACACTACCAAATCCAATTTCTCATGGTGAACACCATTAATAGTGAGAGGAAATTCACTGACCTTGAGAGTAATATTCTTCAAAGGGGAACCATCCACAGAAACCACAGCAATGGGGGATGACAAAGGTTCGGGTTTTAAATTGAGTCTTTCCAAGAATCCCCCATCAATTACATTCAGAGTAGACCCGCAATCCACAAACACCCGAAATTCCATTACTTTTTCCTGAGCAATCGTGGAAGCAGCTAAAAATATACCCTTGGAATTTAAACAGGCAATACGGGCGTGACTGACCATTTTTTTTTCTTTCTTCATACGAAGCTCACAGGCTTTTATCAAATGACCAGATTTTCCGCAATAGAAACACAAGCCTTCAAAAAATCGACGATCTTTTTCTTGAGAGCGAGGTGCCACCGATCCAATCTCCATCAGTTCACCACTGTTAGTACATACATTCTCATAACCAGAAACTGACATAGCAGAGGATTTGCTCTCATTAACCCTTGCACGCAGTCTTCTATCCACCCGTATAGCTAATTGCATAGCCTGTTGCAAATCTTCAGGTGTAGGATAAGCAATTAGCAGGTCTTTAACCCTTTCACTGAGCCCAGCAAGAAATAGGCTTTTCAGAGCAGAATCGTTCCACCCTGTTTGAGTAGACCACCGACGGAAATGAGTACAATATTTTTCCACATTACCTGATCCTTGTTTTAAACGTCTCAACTCAGTCTCAGCTGATGTGACACGGTCAGGATCATCATATAATAGGCCCAAAGCAGAAAAAAAACTATCCACTGATCTGAAGCATGTATCACTAGGTTGCAAAGAAAAGGCCCACTCCTGAGGCTCTTTGCGCAAAAGTGACATTATGAACCCTATGCGCTGGGATTCATCCCCAGAGGACTTGGGTCTCAAACGAAAATACAATAAGCAAGCATTTTTAAATGAAAAAAATTCTCGGTGTTCACCAAAAAATAAATCCGGCAAACATACCTTAGGCTCCAAGAAATGTGCTCCAGGACAGTTACTCACGTGCTGACGGAGCTCGGCCACCTCCAGAGAGAGTCCCTGCAGGCGATGAGCCAAATCCTGAACCGACACCATGATGGAACAGAAAAATCTTTCCTTAGAGATTTTGCAGGCTGGACTTACTGTTATGTTCTGCTACCAGAGCTAAGGAAAGAGAGGAGATCTGTCCCTGCAATAGAACTCAGCTTAAACCCTACGATGTAACAGGGAACCTGATCCTGCGATCAGACCTGCTAAAGTCCTAAGCTAGTCTGTACGGAGACCTAGAGATGTGGGGAAGGAATCCCTACAAGTACTAAGGACTGGGAGGAATATGGGACACCTCCTAGCAGAAATAGTAGCAGACAGACGAACAAACAAAATATATAGAACATAGAGGTCCGTAGACCAAGCAAACAAACAGAGCAAGACACAGAGCACAGGCTAGCTAGAAAGTAGATATACAATGAAGTCCAGCAAAGCCAGAAGGGCGGAGCAGGATTAAATAGGCCAACAAGGTCATGTGACCAGCAAAGGAGAAAACCTAAGAGCAAGGTTCTAACAGTACCCTCACACATATTATTCCCTCATTTAGTGGATATTTTCAACAAAAAAGTGAAATTTTCAAAAATCCAGAAAATTGGCTGAAAACGAATAAATATCAAGGACTCATTGGGCGAATCGCTCTGGAACTGAAATCAGAATGCTCACTGACATTTTCCCTATCTGAAAGTCTGATAAACGCCGGAAAAATTACTAAGTCCCAAAAAAAATTTTCTCAACTTTTTTCAATTTTACCCCCGTGGGATATATATTCTACCCACACACATTTGGAACTCTCCTGGGGTACCCTCACACATATTACTCCCTCATTTAGTGGATATTTTCACAAAAAGGTGAAATTTACAAAAATTCAGAAAATTGGCTGAAAACGACTAAATATCAAGGACTCATTGGGCGAATCGCTCTGGAACTGAAATCAGAAGCTCACTGACATTTCCCCTATCTGAAAATCTGATAAACGCCGGAAAAATTACTAAGTCCAAAAAAAAATTTTTTGAAACTTTTTTCAATTTTACCCCCGTGGGATATATATTCTACCCACACACATTTGGAACTCTCCTGTGGTACCCTCACACATATTATTCCCTCATTTAGTGGATATTTTCACAAAAAAGTGAAATTTTCAAAAATCCAGAAAATTGGCTGAAAACGACTAAATATCAAGGACTCATTGTGCGAATGGCTCTGGAACTGAAATCGGAACGCTCACTGACATTTCCCCTATCTGAAAGTCTGATAAACGCCGGAAAAATTACTAAGTCCAAAAAAAATTTTTTTTCAACTTTTTTCAATTTTACCCCCGTGGGATATATATTCTACCCACACACATTTGGAACTCTTCTGGGGTACCCTCACACATATTATTCCCTCATTTAGTGGATATTTTCACAAAAAAGTGAAATTTTCAAAAATCCAAAATATTGGCTGAAAACGACTAAATATCAAGGACTCATTGGGCGAATCACTCTGGAACTGAAATCAGAACGCTCATGGACATTTCCCCTATCTGAAAGTCTGATAAATGCCATAAAGATGACTAAGTCCAGAAAAAAAATTTTTTAAACTTTTTTCAATTTTACCCCCGTGGGATATATATTCTACCCACACACATTTGGAACTCTCCTGGGGTACCCTCACACATATTATTCCCTCATTTAGTGGATATTTTCACAAAAAAGTGAAATTTTCAAAATTCCAAAATATTGGCTGAAAACGACTAAATATCAAGGAATCATTGGGCGAATCGCTCTGGAACTGAAATCGGAACACTCACTGACATTTCCCCTATCTGAAAGTCTGATAAACGACGGAAAGATGACTAAGTCCAAAAAAAAAACTTTTTCAACTTTTTTCAATTTTACCCCCGTGGGACATATATTCTACCCACACACATTTGGAACTCTCGTGTGGTACCCTCACACATATTATTCCCTCATTTAGTGGATATTTTCACAAAAAAGTGAAATTTTCAAAAATCCATAAAATTGGCTGAAAACGAATAAATATCAAAGACTCATTGGGCGAATCGCTCTGGAACTGAAATCGGAATGCTCACTGACATTTCCCCTATCTGAAAGTCTGATAAACGCCGGAAAAATGACTAAGTCCAGAAAAAAATTTTCTCAACTTTTTTCAATTTTACCCCAGTGGGATATATATTCTACCCACACAGATTTGGAATTCTCCTGGGGTACCCTCACACATATTATTCCCTCATTTAGTGGATATTTTCACAAAAAAGTGAAATTTTCAAAAATCAAAAAATATTGGCTGAAAACGACTAAATATCAAGGACTCATTGGGCGAATCCCTCTGGAACTGAAATAGGAACGCTCACTGACATTTCCCCTATCTGAACGTCTGATAAACGCCGGAAAGATAACAAAGTCCAAAAAAAAAACTTTTTTCAACTTTTTTCAATTTTACCCCCGTGGGATATATATTCTACCCACACACATTTGGAACTCTCCTGTGGTACCCTCACACATATTATTCCCTCATTTAGTGGATATTTTCACAAAAAAGTGAAATTTTCAAAAATCCAAAATATTGGCTGAAAACGACTAAATATCAAGGACTCATTGGGCGAATCGCTCTGGAACTGAAATCAGATGCTCACTGACATTTCCGCTATCTGAAAGTCAGATAAACGCCAGAAAAATGACTAAGTCCATAAAAAAAAATTTTTAAAACTTTTTTCAATTTTACCGCCGTGGGATATATATTCTACCCACACACATTTGGAACTCTCCTGTGGTACCCTCACACATATTATTCCCTCATCTAGTGGATATTTTCACAAAAAAGTGAAATTTTCAAAAATCCAGAAAATTGGCTGAAAACGACTAAATATCAAGGACTCATTGGGCGAATCGCTCTGGAACTGAAATCGGAACGCTCACTGACATTTCCCCTATCTGAAAGTCTGATAAACGGTGGAAAAATGACTAAGTCCAAAAAAAAATTTTTTTCAACTTTTTTCAATTTTACCCCCGTGGGATATATTTTCTACCCACACACATTTGGAACTCTCCTGGGGTACCCTCACACATATTATTCCCTCATTTAGTGGATATTTTCACAAAAAAGTGAAATTTTCAAAAATCCAAAATATTGGCTGAAAACGACTAAATATCAAGGACTCATTGGGCGAATCACTCTGGAACTGAAATCGGAACGCTCACTGACATTTCCCCTATCTGAAAGTCTGATAAACGCCGTAAAGATGACTAAGTCCAGAAAAAAATTTTTTTAAACTTTTTTCAATTTTACCCCCGTGGGATATATATTCTACCCACACACATTTGGAACTCTCCTGGGGTACCCTCACACATATTATTCCCTCATTTAGTGGATATTTTCACAAAAAAGTGAAATTTTCTAAAATCCATAAAATTGGCTGAAAACGACTAAATATCAAGGACTCATTGGGCGCATCGCTCTGGAGCTGAAATCGGAACGCTCACTGACATTTCCCCTATCTGAAAGTCTGATAAACGGTGGAAAAATGACTAAGTCCAAAAAAAAATTTTTTTAAACTTTTTTCAATTTTACCCCCGTGGGATATATTTTCTACCCACACACATTTGGAACTCTCCTGGGGTACCCTCACACATATTATTCCCTCATTTAGTGGATATTTTCACAAAAAAGTGAAATTTTCAAAAATCCAAAATATTGGTTGAAAACGACTAAATATCAAGGACTCATTGGGCGCATCGCTCTGGAACTGAAATCGGAACGCTCACTGACATTTCCCCTATCTGAAAGTCTGATAAACGGTGGAAAAATGACTAAGTCCAAAAAAAAATTTTTTTCAACTTTTTTCAATTTTACCCCCGTGGGATATATTTTCTACCCACACACATTTGGAACTCTCCTGGGGTACCCTCACACATATTATTCCCTCATTTAGTGGATATTTTCACAAAAAAAGTGAAATTTTCAAAAATCCAAAATATTGGCTGAAAACTACTAAATATCAAGGACTCATTCGGCGAATCGCTGTGTAACTGAAATCGGAATGCTCACTGACATTTCCCCTATCTGAAAGTCTGATAAACGCCGTAAAGATGACTAAGTCCAGAAAATTTTTTTTTTAAATTTTACCCCCGTGGGATATATATTCTACCCACACACATTTGGAACTCTCCTGGGGTACCCTCTCACATATTATTCCCTCATTTAGTGGATATTTTCACAAAAAAGTGAAATTTTCAAAAATACAGAAAATTGGCTGAAAACGACTAAATATCAAGGACTCATTGGGCGAATCGCTCTGGAACTGAAATCGGAATGTTCACTGACATTTCCGCTATCTGAAAGTCTGATAAACGCCAGAAAAATTACTAAGTCCAAAAAAAAAATTTTTCAACTTTTTTCAATTTTACCCCCGTGGGATATATATTCTACCCACACACATTTGGAACTCTCCTGGGGTACCCTCACACATATTATTCCCTCATTTAGTGGATATTTTCACAAAAAAGTGAAATTTTCAAAAATCCAAAATATTGGCTGAAAACGACTAAATATCAAGGACTCATTGGGCGAATCGCTCTGGAACTGAAATCGGAACGCTCACTGACATTTGCCCTATCTGAAAGTCTGATAAACGCAGGAAAAATGAATAAGTCCAAAAAAAATTTTTTTCAACTTTTTTCAATTTTTTTCAATTTTACCCCCGTGGGTTATACAGTGCCTACAAGTAGTATTCAACCCCCTGCAGATTTAGCTGGTTGACACATGCGGAATTAACTTGGCATTGTGACATTTGTACTGTAGATCTGCCTGGAAGTGGGAAATGCACTGCAGCAACTTTTTTTTTTTTTTTTTTTTAAACGTTAAAAGTTAATTCAGAGTGTCATTTATTATTCAACCCCTCAAACCACAAGAATTCTGTTTGGTCCCCCTAAAGTATTAAGAAGTAGTTCAGGCACCAAGAATAATGAGCTTCACATGTGTGGAATAAAGATCTCTTTTGCCAGCCTTTTCTGACTATTTAAGACCCTCCCCAAACTTGTGAACAGCACTCAGACATGGTCAACATGGGAAAGACAAAGGAGCATTCCAAGGCCATCAGAGACAAGATCGTGGAGGGTCACAAGGCTGGCAAGGGGTACAAAACCCTTTCCAAGGAGTTGGGCCTACCTGTCTCCACTGTTTGGAGCATCATCCGTAAGTGGAAGGCTTATGGAACTACTGTTAGCCTTCAACGGCCTGGACAGCATTTGAAAGTGTCCTCCCGTGCCGAGGCCAGGCTTGTCCGAAGAGTCAAGGCTTACCCAAGGACAACAAGGAAGGAGCTCCGGGAAGATCTCATGGCAGTGGGGACATTGGTTTCAGTCAATACCATAAGTAACGTACTCCACCGCAATGGTCTCCGTTCCAGACGAGTCCGTAAGGAACCTTTACTTTCAAAGCGTCATGTCAAGGCTCGTCTACAGTTTGCTCATGATCACTTGGAGGACTCTGAGACAGACTGGTTCAAGGTTCTATGGTCTGATGAGACCAAGATCGAGATCTTTGGTGCCAACCACACACGTGACGTTTGGAGACTGGATGGCACTGCATACGACCCCAAGAATACCATCCCTACAGTCAAGCATGGTGGTGGCAGCATCATGCTTTGGGGCTGTTTCTCTGCCAAGGGGCCTGGCCATCTGGTCCGCATCCATGGGAAGATGGATAGCACGGCCTACCTGGAGATTTTGGCCAAGAACCTCCGCTCCTCCATCAAGGATCTTAAGATGGGTCGTAATTTCATCTTCCAACAAGACAACGACCCAAAGCCCACAGCCAAGAAAACCAAGGCCTGGTTCAAGAGGGAAAAAGTCAAGGTGTTGGAGTGGCCTAGTCAGTCTCCTGCCCTTATCCCAATTGAAAACTTGTGGAAGCAGCTCAAGAATAAAGTCCACATGAGACACCCAAAGAACTTAGATAACTTGGAGAAGATCTGCATGGAGGAGTGGGCCAAGATAA
Source organism: Phyllobates terribilis (assembly GCF_046119375.1). Taxonomy (NCBI): domain Eukaryota; kingdom Metazoa; phylum Chordata; class Amphibia; order Anura; family Dendrobatidae; genus Phyllobates; species Phyllobates terribilis. Next base: position 23,655,428 of record NW_027362776.1, read on the forward strand.
CTCCACAGACCTGTGCCGGCCTGATCAGGTCTTATAAAAGACGATTATTAGCTGTAATTGCAAACAAGGGTTATTCCACAAAATATTAAACATAGGGGTTGTATAATAATTGACCCACACTTTTATGTTTAAAATTTAATAAAATTAAACTGAGCAACATAACTTTTTGGTTTGTAAGATTTATGCTTCTGTTCATAAAACCTATTCTCGTTTGCAGTTTGAAGGCTCTAACTTATTTGCATCTTATCAAACCAGCTAAATCTGCAGGGGGTTGAATACTACTTGTAGGCACTGTATATTCTACCCACACACATTTGGAACTCTCCTGGGGTACCCTCACACATATTATTCCCTCATTTAGTGGATATTTTCACAAAAAAGTGAAATTTTCAAAAATCCAAAATATTGGCTGAAAACGACTAAATATCAAGGACTCATTGGGCGAATCGCTCTGGAACTGAAATCAGATGCTCACTGACATGTCCCCTATCTGAAAGTCTGATAAACGCCAGAAAAATGACTAAGTCCAAAAAAAAATTTTTTTCAACTTTTTTAAAATTTACCCCCGTGGGATATATATTCTACCCACACACATTTGGAACTCTCCTGGGTTACCCTCACACACATTATTCCCTCATTTAGTGGATATTTTAACAAAAAAGTGAAATTTTCAAAAATCCAAAATATTGGCTGAAAACGACTAAATATCAAGGACTCATTGGGCGAATCACTCTGGAACTGAAATCGGAACGCTCACTGACATTTGCCCTATCTGAAAGTCTGATAAACGCCGGAAAAATGACTAAGTCCAAAAAAAATTTTTTTTCAATTTTTTGCAATTTTACCCCCGTGGGATATATATTCTACCCACACACATTTGGAACTCTCCTGGGGTACCCTCACACATATTATTCCCTCATCTAGTGGATATTTTCACAAAAAAGTGAAATTTTCAAAAATCCAAAATATTGGCTGAAAACGACTAAATATCAAGGACTCATTGGGCGAATCTCTCTGGAACTGAAATCAGAACGCTCACTGACATTTGCCCTATCTGAAAGTCTGATAAACGCCGGAAAAATGACTAAGTTCAAAAAAAAATTGTATCAACTTTTTTAAATTTTACCCCAGTGGGATATATATTCTACCCACACACATTTGGAACTCTCCTGGGGTACCCTCATACATATTATTCCCTCATTTAGTGGATATTTTCACAAAAAAGTGAAATTTTCAAAAATCCAAAATATTGGCTGAAAACGACTAAATATCAAGGACTCATTGGGCGAATCGCTCTGGAACTGAAATCGGAACGCTCACTGACATTTGCCCTATCTGAAAGTCTGATAAACGCCGGAAAAATGACTAAGTCCAAAAATAAAATTTTTTCAACTTTTTTCAATTTTACCCCCGTGGGATATATATTCTACCCACACACATTTGGAACTCTCCTGGGGTACCCTCACACATATTATTCCCTCATTTAGTGGATATTTTCACAAAAAAGTGAAATTTTCAAAAATCCAAAATATTGGCTGAAAACTACTAAATATTAAGGACTCATTGGGCGAATCGCTCTGGAACTGAAATCGGAACGCTCACTGACATTTGCCCTATCTGAAAGTCTGATAAATGCCAGAAAAATGACTAAGTCCAAAAAAAATTTTTTTTCAACTTTTTTCAATTTTACCCCCGTTTGATATATATTCTACCCACACACATTTGGAACTCTCCTGGGGTACCCTCACACATATTATTCCCTCATCTAGTGGATATTTTCACAAAAAAGTGAAATTTTCAAACATCCAAAATATTGGCTGAAAACGACTAAATATCAAGGACTCATTGGGCGAATCGCTCTGGAACTGAAATCAGAAGCTCACTGACATTTCCCCTATCTGAAAATCTGATAAACGCCAGAAAAATGACTAAGTCCAAAAAAAAATGTTTTTCAACTTTTTTCAATTTTACCCCCGTGGGATATATATTCTACCCACATACATTTGGAACTCTCCTGGGGTACCCTCATACATATTATTCCCTGATTAAGTGGATATTTTCACAAAAAAGTGAAATTTTCAAAAATCCAAAATATTGGCTGAAAACGACTAAATATCAAGGACTCATTGGGCGAATCGCTCTGGAACTGAAATCGGAAAGCTCACTGACATTTGCCCTATCTGAAAGTCTGAGAAATGCCAGAAAAATGACTAAGTCCAAAAAAAATTTTTTTTCAACTTTTTTCAATTTTACCCCCGTTTGATATATATTCTACCCACACACATTTGGAACTCTCCTGGGGTACCCTCACACATATTATTCCCTCATCTAGTGGATATTTTCACAAAAAAGTGAAATTTTCAAACATCCAAAATATTGGCTGAAAACGACTAAATATCAAGGACTCATTGGGCGAATCGCTCTGGAACTGAAATCGGAACGCTCACTGACATTTGCCCTATCTGAAAGTCTGATAAACGCAGGAAAAATGAATAAGTCCAAAAAAAATTTTTTTCAACTTTTTTCAATTTTTTTCAATTTTACCCCCGTGGGATATACAGTGCCTACAAGTAGTATTCAACCCCCTGCAGATTTAGCTGGTTGACACATGCGGAATTAACTTGGCATTGTGACATTTGTACTGTAGATCTGCCTGGAAGTGGGAAATGCACTGCAGCAACTTTTTTTTTTATTTTTTTAAAACGTTAAAAGTTAATTCAGAGTGTCATTTATTATTCAACCCCTCAAACCACAAGAATTCTGTTTGGTCCCCCTAAAGTATTAAGAAGTAGTTCAGGCACCAAGAATAATGAGCTTCACATGTGTGGAATAAAGATCTCTTTTGCCAGCCTTTTCTGACTATTTAAGACCCTCCCCAAACTTGTGAACAGCACTCAGACATGGTCAACATGGGAAAGACAAAGGAGCATTCCAAGGCCATCAGAGACAAGATCGTGGAGGGTCACAAGGCTGGCAAGGGGTACAAAACCCTTTCCAAGGAGTTGGGCCTACCTGTCTCCACTGTTTGGAGCATTATCCGTAAGTGGAAGGCTTATGGAACTACTGTTAGCCTTCAACGGCCTGGACAGCCTTTGAAAGTGTCCTCCCGTGCCGAGGCCAGGCTTGTCCGAAGAGTCAAGGCTTACCCAAGGACAACAAGGAAGGAGCTCCGGGAAGATCTCATGGCAGTGGGGACATTGGTTTCAGTCAATACCATAAGTAACGTACTCCACCGCAATGGTCTCCGTTCCAGACGAGTCCGCAAGGAACCTTTACTTTCAAAGCGTCATGTCAAGGCTCGTCTACAGTTTGCTCATGATCACTTGGAGGACTCTGAGACAGACTGGTTCAAGGTTCTATGGTCTGATGAGACCAAGATCGAGATCTTTGGTGCCAACCACACACGTGACATTTGGAGACTGGATGGCACTGCATACGACCCCAAGAATACCATCCCTACAGTCAAGCATGGTGGTGGCAGCATCATGCTTTGGGGCTGTTTCTCTGCCAAGGGGCCTGGCCATCTGGTCCGCATCCATGGGAAGATGGATAGCACGGCCTACCTGGAGATTTTGGCCAAGAACCTCCGCTCCTCCATCAAGGATCTTAAGATGGGTCGTAATTTCATCTTCCAACAAGACAACGACCCAAAGCACACAGCCAAGAAAACCAAGGCCTGGTTCAAGAGGGAAAAAGTCAAGGTGTTGGAGTGGCCTAGTCAGTCTCCTGCCCTTATCCCAATTGAAAACTTGTGGAAGCAGCTCAAGAATAAAGTCCACATGAGACACACAAAGAACCTAGATAACTTGGAGAAGATCTGCATGGAGGAGTGGGCCAAGATAACTCCACAGACCTGTGCCGGCCTGATCAGGTCTTATAAAAGACGATTATTAGCTGTAATTGCAAACAAGGGTTATTCCACAAAATATTAAACATAGGGGTTGTATAATAATTGACCCACACTTTTATGTTTAAAATTTAATAAAATTAAACTGAGCAACATAACTTTTTGGTTTGTAAGATTTATGCTTCTGTTCATAAAACCTACTCTCGTTTGCAGTTTGAAGGCTCTAACTTATTTGCATCTTATCAAACCAGCTAAATCTGCAGGGGGTTGAATACTACTTGTAGGCACTGTATATTCTACCCACACACATTTGGAACTCTCCTGGGGTAACCTCACACATATTATTCCCTCATCTAGTGGATATTTTCACAAAAAAGTGAAATTTTCAAAAATCCAAAATATTGGCTGAAAACGACTAAATATCAAGGACTCATTGGGCGAATCGCTCTGGAACTGAAATTAGAACGCTCACTGACATTTGCCCTATCTGAAAGTCTGATAAACGCCGGAAAAATGACTAAGTCCCAAAAAAAATTTTCTCAACTTTTTTCAATTCTACCCCATTGGGATATATATTCTACCCACACACATTTGGAACTCTCCTTGGGGTACCCTCACACATATTATTCCCTCATTTAGTGGATATTTTCACAAAAAAGTGAAATTTTCAAAAATCCAAAATATTGGCTGAAAACGACAAAATATCAAGGACTCATTGGGCGAATTGCTCTGGAACTGAAATCAGAACGCTCACTGACATTTGCCCTATCTGAAAGTCTGATAAACGCCGGAAAAATGACTAAGTCCAAATAAAAAATTTCTCAACTTTTTTCAATTCTACCCCATTGGGATATATATTCTACCCACACACATTTGGAACTCTCCTGGGGTACCCTCAGACATATTATTCCCTCATTTAGTGGATATTTTCACAAAAAAGTGAAATTTTCAAAAATCCAAAATATTGGCTGAAAACGACAAAATATCAAGGACTCATTGGGCGAATCGCTCCGGAACTGAAATCAGAACGCTCACTGACATTTGCCCTATCTGAAAGTCTGATAAACGCCGGAAAAATGACTTAGTCCAAAAAAAAATTTTCTCAACTTTTTTCAATTTTACCCCAGTGGGATATATATTCTACCCACACACATTTGGAACTCTCCTGGGGTACCCTCACACATATTATTCCCTCATTTAGTGGATATTTTCACAAAAAAGTGAAATTTTCAAAAATCTAAAATATTGGCTGAAAACGACTAAATATCAAGGACTCATTGGGCGAATCGCTCTGGAACTGAAATCAGAACGCTCACTGACATTTCCCCTATCTGAAAGTCTGATAAACGCCGGAAAAATGACTAAGTCCAAAAAAAAATTTTCTCAACTTTTTTCAATTTTACCCCCGTGGGATATATATTCTACCCACACACATTTGGAACTCTCCTGGGGTACCCTCACACATATTATTCCCTCATTTAGTGTATATTTTCACAAAAAGGTGACATTTTCAAAAATCTAAAATATTGGCTGAAAACGACTAAATATCAAGGACTCATTGGGCGAATCACTCTGGAACGAAAATCGGAACGCTCACTGACATTTGCCCTATCTGAAAGTCTGATAAACGCCGGAAAAATGACTAAGTCCCCAAAAAAAATTTCTCAACTTTTTTCAATTCTACCCCATTGGGATATATATTCTACCCACACACATTTGGAACTCTCCTGGGGTACCCTCACACATATTATTCCCTCATTTAGTGAATATTTTCACAAAAAAGTGAAATTTTCAAAAATCCAAAATATTGGCTGAAAACGACTAAATATCAAGGACTCATTGGGCGAATCGCTCTGGAGCTGAAATCGGAACGCTCACTGACATTTGCCCTATCTGAAAGTCTGATAAACGCCGGAAAAATGACAAAGTCCAAAAAAAAATTTTCTCAACTTTTTTCAATTTTACCCCAGTGGGATATATATTCTACCCACACACATTTGGAACTCTCCTGGGGTCCCCTCACACATATTATTCCCTCATTTAGTGGATATTTTCACAAAAAAGTGAAATTTTCAAAAATCCAAAATATTGGCTGAAAACGACAAAATATCAAGGACTCATTGGGCAAATCGCTCTGGAACTGAAATCGGAACGCTCACTGACATTTGCCCTATCTGAGAGTCTGATAAACGCTGGAAAAATGACTAAGTCCCAAAAAAAATTTTCTCAACTTTTTTCAATTCTACCCCATTGGGATATATATTCTACCCACACACATTTGGAACTCTCCTGGGGTACCCTCACACATATTATTCCCTCATTTAATGGATATTTTCACAAAAAAGTGAAATTTTCAAAAGTCCAAAATATTGGCTGAAAACGACTAAATATCAAGGACTCATTGGGTGAATCGCTCTGGAACTGAAATTAGAACGCTCACTGACATTTGCCCTATCTGAAAGTCTGATAAACGCCGGAAAAATGACTAAGTCCAAAAAAATATTTTTTTCAACTTTTTTAAATTTTACCCCCGTGGGATATATATTCTACCCACACACATTTGGAACTCTCCTGGGGTACCCTCACACATGTTATTCCCTCATTTAGTGGATATTTTCACAAAAAAGTGAAATTTTAAAAAATCCAAAATATTGGCTGAAAACGACTAACTATCAAGGACTCATAGGGCGAATCGCTCTGGAACTGAAATCGGAACGCTCACTGACATTTGCCCTATCTGAAAGTCTGATAAACGCCGGAAAAATGACTAAGTCCAAAAAAGAATGTTCTCAACTTTTTTCAATTTTACCCCCGTGGGATATATATTCTACCCACAAACATTTGGAACTCTCCTGGGGTACCCTCACACATGTTATTCCCTCATTTAGTGGATATTTTCACAAAAAAGTGAAATTTTAAAAAATCCAAAATATTGGCTGAAAACGACTAACTATCAAGGACTCATAGGGCGAATCGCTCTGGAACTGAAATCGGAACGCTCACTGACATTTGCCCTATCTGAAAGTCTGATAAACGCCGGAAAAATGACTAAGTCCAAAAAAGAATGTTCTCAACTTTTTTCAATTTTACCCCCGTGGGATATATATTCTACCCACACACATTTGGAACTCTCCTGGGGTACCCTCACACATAGTATTCCCTCATCTAGTGGATATTTTCACAAAAAAGTGAAATTTTCAAAAATCCAAAATATTGGCTGAAAACGACTAAATATCAATGACTCTTTGGGCAAATCGCTCTGGAACTGAAATCGTAACGCTCACTGACATTTGCCCTATTGAAAGTCTGATAAACGCCGGAAAGATGACTAAGTCCAACAAAAAAAAATTTTTAAACTTTTTTCAATTTTACCCCAGTGGGATATATATTCTACCCACACACATTTGGAACTCTCCTGGGGTACCCTCACACATATTATTCCCTCATTTAGTGGATATTTTCACACAAAAGTGAAATTTTCAAAAATCCAAAATATTGGCTGAAAACGACAAAATATCAAGGACTCATAGGGCGAATCGCTCTGGAACTGAAATCGGAACGCTCACTGACATTTGCCCTATCTGAAAGTCTGATAAACGCCGGAAAAATGACTAAGTCCAAAAAAGAATGTTCTCAACTTTTTTCAATTTTACCCCCGTGGGATATATATTCTACCCACACACATTTGGAACTCTCCTGGGGTACCCTCACACATATTATTCACTCATTTAGTGGATATTTTCACAAAAAAGTGAAATTTTCAAAAATCCAAAATATTGGCTGAAAACGACTAAATATCAATGACTCTTTGGGCAAATCGCTCTGGAACTGAAATCGTAACGCTCACTGACATTTGCCCTATTGAAAGTCTGATAAACGCCGGAAAGATGACTAAGTCCAACAAAAAAAATTTTTTAAACTTTTTTCAATTTTACCCCAGTGGGATATATATTCTACCCACACACATTTGGAACTCTCCTGGGGTGCCCTCACACATATTATTCCCTCATTTAGTGGATATTTTCACAAAAAAGTGAAATTTTCAAAAATCCAAAATATTGGCTGAAAACGACTAAATATCAAGGACTCATTGGGCGAATCACTCTGGAACTGAAATCAGAATGCTCACTGACATTTGCCCTATTGAAAGTCTGATAAACGCTGGAAAAATGACTAAGTCCAAAAAAAATTTTTTTTCAACTTTTTTCAATTTTACCCCCGTGGGATATATATTCTACCCACACACATTTGGAACTCTCCTGGGGTACCCTCACACATATTATTCCCTCATTTAGTGGATATTTTCACAAAAAAGTGAAATTTTCAAAAATCCAAAATATTGGCTGAAAACGACTAAATATCAAGGACTCATTGGGCGAATCACTCTGGAACTGAAATCGGAACGCTCACTGACATTTGCCCTATCTGAAAGTCTGATAAACGCCGGAAAAAGGACTAAGTCCAAAAAAAATTTTTCTCAACTTTTTTCAATTTTTTCCCCAGTGGGATATATATTCTACCCACACACATTTGGAACTCTCCTAGGGTACCCTCACACATATTATTCCCTCATTTAGTGGATATTTTCACACAAAAGTGAAATTTTCAAAAATCCAAAATATTGGCTGAAAACGACTAAATATCAAGGACTCAATGGGCGAATCGCTCTGGAACTGAAATCGGAACGCTCACTGACATTTGCCCTATCTGAAAGTCTGATAAACGCCGGAAAAATGACTAAGTCCAAAAAAGAATGTTCTCAACTTTTTTCAATTTTACCCCCGTGGGATATATATTCTACCCACACACATTTGGAACTCTCCTGGGGTACCCTCACACATATTATTCCCTCATTTAGTGGATATTTTCACAAAAAAGTGAAATTTTCAAAAATCCAAAATATTGGCTGAAAATGACAAAATATCAAGGACTCATTGGGCGAATCGCTCTGGAACTGAAATCAGAACTCTCACTGACATTTGCCCTATCTGAAAGTCTGATAAACGCCGGAAACATGACTAAGTCCAAAAAAAAATTTTTTCAACTTTTTTCAATTTTACCCCCGTGGGATATATATTCTACCCACACACATTTGGAACTATCCTGGGGTACCCTCACACATATTATTCCCTCATTTAGTGGATATTTTCACAAAAAGTGAAAATTTCAAAAATCCAAAATATTGGCTGAAAATGACTAAATATCAAGGACTCATTGGGCGAATCGCTCTGGAACTGAAATCGGAACGCTCACTGACATTTGCCCTATCTGAAAGTCTGATAAACGCTGGAAAAATGACTAAGTCCAAAAAAAAGTTTTCTCAACTTTTTTCAATTTTACCCCAGTGGGATATATATTCTACCCACAAACATATGGAACTCTCCTGGGGTACCCTCACACATATTATTCCCTCATTTAGTGGATATTTTCACAAAAAAGTGAAATTTTCAAAAATCCAAAATATTGGCTGAAAACGACTAAATATCAAGGACTCATTGGGCGAATCGCTCTGGAAATGAAATCAGAACGCTCACTGACATTTGCCCTATCTGAAAGTCTGATAAACGCCGGAAAAATGACTAAGTCCCAAAAATAATTTTCTCAACTTTTTTCAATTCTACCCCATTGGGATATATATTCTACCCACACACATTTGGAACTCTCCTGGGGTACCCTCACACATATTATTCCCTCATTTAGAGGATATTTTCACAAAAAAGTGAAATTTTCAAAAATCCAAAATATTGACTGAAAACGACTAAATATCAAGGACTCATTGGGCGAATTGCTCTGGAACTGAAATCAGAACGCTCACTGACATTTACCCTATCTGGAAGTCTGATAAACGACGGAAAAATGAAAAGTCCAAAAAAGAATTTTCTCAACTTTTTTCAATTTTACCCCAGAGGGATATATATTCTACCCACACACATTTTGGAACTCTCCTGGGGTACCCTCACACATATTATTCCCTCATTTAGTGGATATTTTCACAAAAAAGTGAAATTTTCAAAAATCCAAAATATTGGCTGAAAACGACTAAATATCAAGGACTCATTGGGCGAATCACTCTGGAACTGAAATTGGAACGCTCACTGACATTTGCCTATCTGAAAGTCTGATAAACGCCGGAAAAATGACTAAGTCCAAAAAAAATTTTTTTTCAACTTTTTTCAATTTTACCCCTGTAGGATATATATTCTACCCACACACATTTGGAACTCTCCTGGGGTACCCTCACACATATTATTCCCTCATCTAGTGGATATTTTCACAAAAAAGTGAAATTTTCAAAAATCCATAATATTGGCTGAAAATGACTAAATATCAAGGACTCATTGGGCGAATCGCTCTGGAACTGAATTAGGAACGCTCACTGACATTTGCCCAAACTGAAAGTCTGATAAACGCCGGAAAAACGACTAAGTCCAAAAAAATATTTTTTTCAACTTTTTTAAATTTTACTCCCGTGGGATATATATTCTACCCACACACATTTGGAACTCTCCTGGGGTACCCTCACACATATTATTCCCTCATTTAGTGGATATTTTCACAAAAAAGTGAAATTTTCAAAAATCCAAAATATTGGCTGAAAACGACTAAATATCAATGACTCTTTGGGCAAATCGCTCTGGAACTGAAATTGGAACGCTCACTGACATTTCCCCTATCTGAAAGTCTGATAAAAGGCGGAAAGATGACTAAGTCCAAAAAAAATTTTTTTAAACTTTTTTCAATTTTACCCCCGTGGGATATATATTCTACCCACACACATTTGGAACTCTCCTGGGGTACCCTCACACATATTATTCCCTCATTTAGTGGATATTTTCACAAAAAAGTGAAATTTTCAAAAATCTAAAATATTGACTGAAAACGACTAAATATCAAGGACTCATTGGGCGAATCGCTCTGGAACTGAAATCAGAACGCTCACTGACATTTGCCCTAACTGAAAGTCTGATAAACGCCGGAAAAATGACTAAGTGCAAAAAAAAATGTTTTTCATCTTTTTTCAATTTTACCGCCGTGGGATATATATTCTACCCACACACATTTGGAACTCTCCTGGGGTACCCTCACACATATTATTCCCTCATTTAGTGGATATTTTCACAAAAAAGTGAAATTTTCAAAAATCCAAAATATTGGCTGAAAATGACTAAATATCAAGGACTCATTGGGCGAATCGCTCTGGAACTGAAATCAGAACGCTCACTGACATTTGCCCTATCTGAAAGTCTGATAAACGCTGGAAAAATGACTAAGTCCCAAAAAAAATTTTCTCAACTTTTTTCAATTCTACCCCATTGGGATATATATTCTACCCACACACATTTGGAACTCTCCTGGGGTACCCTCACACATATTATTCCCTCATTTAGTGGATATTTTCACAAAAAAGTGAAATTTTCAAAAATCCAAAATATTGGCTGAAAACGACAAAATATCAAGGGCTCATTGGGCGAATCGCTCTGGAACTGAAATCGGAACGCTCACTGACATTTGCCCTATCTGAAAGTCTGATAAACGCCGGAAAATTGACTAAGTCCAAATAAAAAATTTCTCAACTTTTTTCAATTTTACCCCCGTGGGATATATATTCTACCCACACACATTTGGAACTCTCCTGGGGTACCCTCACACATATTATTCCCTCATTTAGTGTATATTTTCACAAAAAGGTGACATTTTCAAAAATCTAAAATATTGGCTGAAAACGACTAAATATCAAGGACTCATTGGGCGAATCACTCTGGAACGAAAATCGGAACGCTCACTGACATTTGCCCTATCTGAAAGTCTGATAAACGCCGGAAAAATGACTAAGTCCCCAAAAAAAATTTCTCAACTTTTTTCAATTCTACCCCATTGGGATATATATTCTACCCACACACATTTGGAACTCTCCTGGGGTACCCTCACACATATTATTCCCTCATTTAGTGAATATTTTCACAAAAAAGTGAAATTTTCAAAAATCCAAAATATTGGCTGAAAACGACTAAATATCAAGGACTCATTGGGCGAATCGCTCTGGAGCTGAAATCGGAACGCTCACTGACATTTGCCCTATCTGAAAGTCTGATAAACGCCGGAAAAATGACAAAGTCCAAAAAAAAATTTTCTCAACTTTTTTCAATTTTACCCCAGTGGGATATATATTCTACCCACACACATTTGGAACTCTCCTGGGGTCCCCTCACACATATTATTCCCTCATTTAGTGGATTTTTTCACAAAAAAGTGAAATTTTCAAAAATCCAAAATATTGGCTGAAAACGACAAAATATCAAGGACTCATTGGGCGAATCGCTCTGGAGCTGAAATTGGAACGCTCACTGACATTTGCCCTATCTGAAAGTCTGATAAACGCCGGAAAAATGACAAAGTCCAAAAAAAAATTTTCTCAACTTTTTTCAATTTTACCCCAGTGGGATATATATTCTACTCACACACATTTGGAACTCTCCTGGGGTACCCTCATACATATTATTCCCTCATTTAGTGGATATTTTCACAAAAAAATGAAATTTTCAAAAATCCAAAATATTGGCTGAAAACGACTAAATATCAAGGACTCATTGGGCGAATCGCTCTGGAACTGAAATCAGAACGCTCACTGACATTTGCCCTCTCTGAAAGTCTGATAAACGCCGGAAAAATGACTAAGTCCAAAAAAAAATTTTCTCAACTTTTTTCAATTTTACCCCAGTGGGATATATATTCTACCCACACACATTTGGAACTCTCCTGGGGTACCCTCACACATATTATTCCCTCATTTAGTGGATATTTTCACAAAAAAGTGAAATTTTCAAAAATCCAAAATATTGGCTGAAAACGACTAAATATCAAGGACTCATTGGGCGAATCGCTCTGGAACTGAAATCAGAACGCTCACTGACATTTGCCCTATCTGAAAGTCTGATAAACGACGGAAAAATGAAAAGTCCAAAAATGAATTTTCTCAACTTTTTTCAATTTTACCCCCGTGGGATATATATGCTACCCACACACATTTTGGAACTCTCCTGGGGTACCCTCACACATATTATTCCCTCATTTAGTGGATATTTCCACACAAAAGTGAAATTTTCAAAAATCCAAAATATTGGCTGAAAACGACTAAATATCAAGGACTCATTGGGCGAATCGCTCTGGAACTGAAATCGGAACGCTCACTGACATTTCCCCTATCTGAAAGTCTGATAAATGCCGGAAAGATGACTAAGTCCAAAAACATTTTTTTTCAAATTTTTTCAATTTTACCCCCGTGGGATATATATTCTACCCACACACATTTGGAACTCTCCTGGGGTGCCCTCACACATATTATTCCCTCATTTAGTGGATATTTTCACAAAAAAGTGAAATTTTCAAAAATCCAAAATATTGGCTGAAAACGACTAAATATCAAGGACTCATTGGGCGAATCACTCTGGAACTGAAATCAGAATGCTCACTGACATTTGCCCTATTGAAAGTCTGATAAACGCCGGAAAAATGACTAAGTCCAAAAAAAATTTTTTTTCAACTTTTTTCAATTTTACCCCCGTGGGATATATATTCTACCCACACACATTTGGAACTCTCCTGGGGTACCCTCACACATATTATTCCCTCATTTAGTGGATATTTTCACAAAAAAGTGAAATTTTCAAAAATCCAAAATATTGGCTGAAAACGACTAAATATCAAGGACTCATTGGGCGAATCACTCTGGAACTGAAATCGCAATGCTCACTGACATTTGCCCTATCTGAAAGTCTGATAAACGCCGGAAAAAGGACTAAGTCCAAAAAAAATTTTTTTTCAACTTTTTTCAATTTTACCCCCGTAGGATATATATTCTACCCACACACATTTGGAACTCTCCTGGGGTACCCTCACACATAGTATTCCCTCATCTAGTGGATATTTTCACAAAAAACTGAAAGTTTCAAAAATCCAAAATATTGGCTGAAAACGACTAAATATCAATGACTCTTTGGGAAAATCGCTCTGGAACTGAAATCGGAATGCTCACTGACATTTCCCCTATCTGAAAGTCTGATAAACGCCGGAAAGATGACTAAGTCCAAAAAAAATTTTTCTCAATTTTTTTTCCATTTTTTCCCCAGTGGGATATATATTCTACCCACACACATTTGGAACTCTCCTGGGGTACCCTCACACATATTATTCCCTCATTTAGTGGATATTTTCACACAAAAGTGAAATTTTCAAAAATCCAAAATATTGGCTGAAAACGACTAAATATCAAGGACTCAATGGGCGAATCGCTCTGGAACTGAAATCGGAACGCTCACTAATATTTGCCCTATCTGAAAGTCTGATAAACGACGGAAAAATGACTAAGTCCAAAAAAAATTTTCTCAACTTTTTTAAATTTTACCCCCGTGGGATATATATTCTACCCACACACATTTGGGACTCTCCTGGGGTACCCTCACACATATTATTCCCTCATCTAGTGGATATTTTCACAAAAAAGTGAAATTTTCAAAAATCCAAAATATTGGCTGAAAACGACTAAATATCAAGGACTCATAGGGCGAATCGCTCTGGAACTGAAATCGGAACGCTCACTGACATTTGCCCTATTGAAAGTCTGATAAACGCCGGAAAAATGACTTAGTCCAAAAAAAATTTTTTTTAAACTTTTTTCAATTTTACCCCGTGGGATATATATTCTACCCACACACATTTGGAACTCTCCTGGGGTACCCTCACACATATTATTCCCTCATTTAGTGGATATTTTCACAAAAAAGTGAAATTTTCAAAAATCCAAAATATTGGCTGAAAACGACTAAATATCAAGGACTCATTGGGCGAATCGCTCTGGAACTGAAATCAGAACGCTCACTGACATTTGCCCTATCTGAAAGTCTGATAAACGACGGAAAAATGAAAAGTCCAAAAATGAATTTTCTCAACTTTTTTCAATTTTACCCCCGTGGGATATATATGCTACCCACACACATTTTGGAACTCTCCTGGGGTACCCTCACACATATTATTCCCTCATTTAGTGGATATTTTCACACAAAAGTGAAATTTTCAAAAATCCAAAATATTGGCTGAAAACGACTAAATATCAAGGACTCATTGGGCGAATCGCTCTGGAACTGAAATCGGAACGCTCACTGACATTTCCCCTATCTGAAAGTCTGATAAATGCCGGAAAGATGACTAAGTCCAAAAACATTTTTTTTCAAATTTTTTCAATTTTACCCCCGTGGGATATATATTCTACCCACACACATTTGGAACTCTCCTGGGGTGCCCTCACACATATTATTCCCTCATTTAGTGGATATTTTCACAAAAAAGTGAAATTTTCAAAAATCCAAAATATTGGCTGAAAACGACTAAATATCAAGGACTCATTGGGCGAATCACTCTGGAACTGAAATCAGAATGCTCACTGACATTTGCCCTATTGAAAGTCTGATAAACGCCGGAAAAATGACTAAGTCCAAAAAAAATTTTTTTTCAACTTTTTTCAATTTTACCCCCGTGGGATATATATTCTACCCACACACATTTGGAACTCTCCTGGGGTACCCTCACACATATTATTCCCTCATTTAGTGGATATTTTCACAAAAAAGTGAAATTTTCAAAAATCCAAAATATTGGCTGAAAACGACTAAATATCAAGGACTCATTGGGCGAATCACTCTGGAACTGAAATCGCAATGCTCACTGACATTTGCCCTATCTGAAAGTCTGATAAACGCCGGAAAAAGGACTAAGTCCAAAAAAAATTTTTTTTCAACTTTTTTCAATTTTACCCCCGTAGGATATATATTCTACCCACACACATTTGGAACTCTCCTGGGGTACCCTCACACATAGTATTCCCTCATCTAGTGGATATTTTCACAAAAAACTGAAAGTTTCAAAAATCCAAAATATTGGCTGAAAACGACTAAATATCAATGACTCTTTGGGAAAATCGCTCTGGAACTGAAATCGGAATGCTCACTGACATTTCCCCTATCTGAAAGTCTGATAAACGCCGGAAAGATGACTAAGTCCAAAAAAAATTTTTCTCAATTTTTTTTCCATTTTTTCCCCAGTGGGATATATATTCTACCCACACACATTTGGAACTCTCCTGGGGTACCCTCACACATATTATTCCCTCATTTAGTGGATATTTTCACACAAAAGTGAAATTTTCAAAAATCCAAAATATTGGCTGAAAACGACTAAATATCAAGGACTCAATGGGCGAATCGCTCTGGAACTGAAATCGGAACGCTCACTAATATTTGCCCTATCTGAAAGTCTGATAAACGACGGAAAAATGACTAAGTCCAAAAAAAATTTTCTCAACTTTTTTAAATTTTACCCCCGTGGGATATATATTCTACCCACACACATTTGGGACTCTCCTGGGGTACCCTCACACATATTATTCCCTCATCTAGTGGATATTTTCACAAAAAAGTGAAATTTTCAAAAATCCAAAATATTGGCTGAAAACGACTAAATATCAAGGACTCATAGGGCGAATCGCTCTGGAACTGAAATCGGAACGCTCACTGACATTTGCCCTAATTGAAAGTCTGATAAACGACGGAAAAATGACTAAGTCCAAAAAAAAATGTTTTTCATCTTTTTTCAATTTTACCGCCGTGGGATATATATTCTACCCACACACATTTGGAACTCTCCTGGGGTACCCTCACACATATTATTCCCTCATTTAGTGGATATTTTCACAAAAAAGTGAAATTTTCAAAAATCCAAAATATTGGCTGAAAACGACTAAATATCAAGGACTCATTGGGCGAATCGCTCTGGAACTGAAATCACAACGCTCACTGACATTTGCCCTATCTGAAAGTCTGAAAAACGACGGAAAAATGAAAAGTCCAAAAATGAATTTTCTCAACTTTTTTCAATTTTACCCCCGTGGGATATATATGCTACCCACACACATTTTGGAACTCTCCTGGGGTACCCTCACACATATTATTCCCTCATTTAGTGGATATTTTCACAAAAAAGTGAAATTTTCAAAAATCCAAAATATTGGCTGAAAACGACTAAATATCAAGGACTCATTGGGCGAATCGCTCTGGAACTGAAATCGGAAGGCTCGCTGATATTTGCCCTAATTGAAAGTCTGATAAACGCCGGAAAAACGACTAAGTCCAAAAAAAATTTTTCTCAACTTTTTTCAATTTTACCCCAGTGGGATATATATTCTACCCACACACATTTGGAACTCTCCTGGGGTACCCTCATACATATTATTCCCTCATTTAGTGGATATTTTCACAAAAAAGTGAAATTTTCAAAAATCCAAAATATTGGCTGAAAACGACTAAATATCAAGGACTCATTGGGCGAATCGCTCTGGAACTGAAATCGGAACGCTCACTGACATTTGCCCTATCTGAAAGTCTGATAAACGCCGGAAAAATGACTAAGTCCAAAAAAGAATGTTCTCAACTTTTTTCAATTTTACCCCCGTGGGATATATATTCTACCCACACACATTTGGAACTCTCCTGGGGTACCCTCACACATATTATTCCCTCATTTAGTGGATATTTTCACAAAAAAGTGAAATTTTCAAAAATCCAAAATATTGGCTGAAAACGACTAAATATCAAGGACTCATTGGGCGAATCACTCTGGAACTGAAATCGGAATGCTCACTGACATTTGCCCTATCTGAAAGTCTGATAAACGCCGGAAAAAGGACTAAGTCCAAAAAAAATTTTTTTTCAACTTTTTTCAATTTTACCCCCGTAGGATATATATTCTACCCACACACATTTGGAACTCTCCTGGGGTACCCTCACACATAGTATTCCCTCATCTAGTGGATATTTTCACAAAAAACTGAAATTTTCAAAAATCCAAAATATTGGCTGAAAACGACTAAATATCAATGACTCTTTGGGAAAATCGCTCTGGAACTGAAATCGGAATGCTCACTGACATTTCCCCTATCTGAAAGTCTGATAAACGCCGGAAAGATGACTAAGTCCAAAAAAAATTTTTCTCAATTTTTTTCCATTTTTTCCCCAGTGGGATATATATTCTACCCACACACATTTGGAACTCTCCTGGGGTACCCTCACACATATTATTCCCTCATTTAGTGGATATTTTCACACAAAAGTGAAATTTTCAAAAATCCAAAATATTGGCTGAAAACGACTAAATATCAAGGACTCAATGGGCGAATCGCTCTGGAACTGAAATCGGAACGCTCACTAATATTTGCCCTATCTGAAAGTCTGATAAACGACGGAAAAATGACTAAGTCCAAAAAAAATTTTCTCAACTTTTTTCAATTTTACCCCATAGGGATATATATTCTACCCACACACATTTGGAACTCTCCTGGGGTACCCTCACACATATTATTCCCTCATTTAGTGGATATTTTCACAAAAAAGTGAAATTTTCAAAAATCCAAAATATTGGCTGAAAACGACTAAATATCAAGGACTCATTGGGCGAATCGCTCTGGAACTGAAATCAGAATGCTCACTGACATTTGCCCTATCTGAAAGTCTGATAAACGCCAGAAAAATGACTAAATCCAAAAAAAAATTTTTTGCAACTTTTTTAAATTTTACCCCCGTGGGATATATATTCTACCCACACACATTTGGGACTCTCCTGGGGTACCCTCACACATATTATTCCCTCATCTAGTGGATATTTTCACAAAAAAGTGAAATTTTCAAAAATCCAAAATATTGGCTGAAAACGACTAAATATCAAGGACTCATTGGGCGAATCGCTCTGGAACTGAAATCAGAATGCTCACTGACATTTGCCCTATCTGAAAGTCTGATTAACGCCAGAAAAATGACTAAATCCAAAAAAAAATTTTTTGCAACTTTTTTAAATTTTACCCCCGTGGGATATATATTCTACCCACACACATTTGGAACTCTCCTGGGGTACCCTCACACATATTATTCCCTCATTTAGTGGATATTTTCACAAAAAAGTGAAATTTTCAAAAATCCAAAATATTGGCTGAAAACGACTAAATATCAAGGACTCATTGGGCGAATCGCTCTGGAACTGAAATCAGAACGCTCACTGACATTTGCCCTATCTGAAAGTCTGAAAAACGTCGGAAAAATGAAAAGTCCAAAAATGAATTTTCTCAACTTTTTTCAATTTTACCCCCGTGGGATATATATGCTACCCACACACATTTTGGAACTCTCCTGGGGTACCCTCACACATATTATTCCCTCATTTAGTGGATATTTTCACAAAAAAGTGAAATTTTCAAAAATCCAAAATATTGGCTGAAAACGACTAAATATCAAGGACTCATTGGGCGAATCGCTCTGGAACTGAAATCGGAAGGCTCGCTGATATTTGCCCTAATTGAAAGTCTGATAAACGCCGGAAAAACGACTAAGTCCAAAAAAAATTTTTCTCAACTTTTTTCAATTTTACCCCAGTGGGATATATATTCTACCCACACACATTTGGAACTCTCCTGGGGTACCCTCATACATATTATTCCCTCATTTAGTGGATATTTTCACAAAAAAGTGAAATTTTCAAAAATCCAAAATATTGGCTGAAAACGACTAAATATCAAGGACTCATTGGGCGAATCGCTCTGGAACTGAAATCGGAACGCTCACTGACATTTGCCCTATCTGAAAGTCTGATAAACGCCGGAAAAATGACTAAGTCCAAAAAAGAATGTTCTCAACTTTTTTCAATTTTACCCCCGTGGAATATATATTCTACCCACACACATTTGGAACTCTCCTGGGGTACCCTCACACATATTATTCCCTCATTTAGTGGATATTTTCACAAAAAAGTGAAATTTTCAAAAATCCAAAATATTGGCTGAAAACGACTAAATATCAAGGACTCATTGGGCGAATCACTCTGGAACTGAAATCGGAATGCTCACTGACATTTGCCCTATCTGAAAGTCTGATAAACGCCGGAAAAAGGACTAAGTCCAAAAAAAATTTTTTTTCAACTTTTTTCAATTTTACCCCCGTAGGATATATATTCTACCCACACACATTTGGAACTCTCCTGGGGTACCCTCACACATAGTATTCCCTCATCTAGTGGATATTTTCACAAAAAACTGAAATTTTCAAAAATCCAAAATATTGGCTGAAAACGACTAAATATCAATGACTCTTTGGGAAAATCGCTCTGGAACTGAAATCGGAATGCTCACTGACATTTCCCCTATCTGAAAGTCTGATAAACGCCGGAAAGATGACTAAGTCCAAAAAAAATTTTTCTCAATTTTTTTCCATTTTTTCCCCAGTGGGATATATATTCTACCCACACACATTTGGAACTCTCCTGGGGTACCCTCACACATATTATTCCCTCATTTAGTGGATATTTTCACACAAAAGTGAAATTTTCAAAAATCCAAAATATTGGCTGAAAACGACTAAATATCAAGGACTCAATGGGCGAATCGCTCTGGAACTGAAATCGGAACGCTCACTAATATTTGCCCTATCTGAAAGTCTGATAAACGACGGAAAAATGACTAAGTCCAAAAAAAATTTTCTCAACTTTTTTCAATTTTACCCCATAGGGATATATATTCTACCCACACACATTTGGAACTCTCCTGGGGTACCCTCACACATATTATTCCCTCATTTAGTGGATATTTTCACAAAAAAGTGAAATTTTCAAAAATCCAAAATATTGGCTGAAAACGACTAAATATCAAGGACTCATTGGGCGAATCGCTCTGGAACTGAAATCAGAATGCTCACTGACATTTGCCCTATCTGAAAGTCTGATTAACGCCAGAAAAATGACTAAATCCAAAAAAAAATTTTTTGCAACTTTTTTAAATTTTACCCCCGTGGGATATATATTCTACCCACACACATTTGGGACTCTCCTGGGGTACCCTCACACATATTATTCCCTCATCTAGTGGATATTTTCACAAAAAAGTGAAATTTTCAAAAATCCAAAATATTGGCTGAAAACGACTAAATATCAAGGACT
This sequence comes from Phyllobates terribilis, assembly GCF_046119375.1. Classification (NCBI taxonomy): domain Eukaryota; kingdom Metazoa; phylum Chordata; class Amphibia; order Anura; family Dendrobatidae; genus Phyllobates; species Phyllobates terribilis. The sequence continues at coordinate 23,676,300 of NW_027362776.1, forward strand.
CATTGGGCGAATCGCTCTGGAACTGAAATCAGAATGCTCACTGACATTTGCCCTATCTGAAAGTCTGATTAACGCCAGAAAAATGACTAAATCCAAAAAAAAATTTTTTGCAACTTTTTTAAATTTTACCCCCGTGGGATATATATTCTACCCACACACATTTGGGACTCTCCTGGGGTACCCTCACACATATTATTCCCTCATCTAGTGGATATTTTCACAAAAAAGTGAAATTTTCAAAAATTCAAAATATTGGCTGAAAACGACTAAATATCAAGGACTCATAGGGCGAATCGCTCTGGAACTGAAATCGGAACGCTCACTGACATTTGCCCTAATTGAAAGTCTGATAAACGGCGGAAAAATGACTAAGTCCAAAAAAATATTTTTTTCAACTTTCTTCATTTTTACCCCCGTGGGATATATATTCTACCCACACACATTTGGAACTCTCCTGGGGTACCGTCACACATATTATTCACTCATTTAGTGGATATTTTCACAAAAAAGTGAAATTTTCAAAAATCCAAAATATTGGCTGAAAACGACAAAATATCAAGGACTCATTGGGCGAATCGCTCTGGTACTGAAATCAGAACTCTCACTGACATTTGCCCTATCTGAAAGTCTGATAAACGCCGGAAACATGACTAAGTCCAAAAAAAAATTTTTTCAACTTTTTTCAATTTTACCCCAGTGGGATATATATTCTACCCACACACATTTGGAACTCTCCTGGGGTACCCTCACACATATTATTCCCTCATTTAGTGGATATTTTCACAAAAAAGTGAAATTTTCAAAAATCCAAAATATTGGCTGAAAACGACTAAATATCAAGGACTCATTGGGCGAATCACTCTGGAACTGAAATCGGAATGCTCACTGACATTTGCCCTATCTGAAAGTCTGATAAACGCCGGAAAAAGGACTAAGTCCAAAAAAAATTTTTTTTCAACTTTTTTCAATTTTACCCCCGTAGGATATATATTCTACCCACACACATTTGGAACTCTCCTGGGGTACCCTCACACATAGTATTCCCTCATCTAGTGGATATTTTCACAAAAAACTGAAATTTTCAAAAATCCAAAATATTGGCTGAAAACGACTAAATATCAATGACTCTTTGGGAAAATCGCTCTGGAACTGAAATCGGAATGCTCACTGACATTTCCCCTATCTGAAAGTCTGATAAACGCCGGAAAGATGACTAAGTCCAAAAAAAATTTTTCTCAATTTTTTTCCATTTTTTCCCCAGTGGGATATATATTCTACCCACACACATTTGGAACTCTCCTGGGGTACCCTCACACATATTATTCCCTCATTTAGTGGATATTTTCACACAAAAGTGAAATTTTCAAAAATCCAAAATATTGGCTGAAAACGACTAAATATCAAGGACTCAATGGGCGAATCGCTCTGGAACTGAAATCGGAACGCTCACTAATATTTGCCCTATCTGAAAGTCTGATAAACGACGGAAAAATGACTAAGTCCAAAAAAAATTTTCTCAACTTTTTTCAATTTTACCCCATAGGGATATATATTCTACCCACACACATTTGGAACTCTCCTGGGGTACCCTCACACATATTATTCCCTCATTTAGTGGATATTTTCACAAAAAAGTGAAATTTTCAAAAATCCAAAATATTGGCTGAAAACGACTAAATATCAAGGACTCATTGGGCGAATCGCTCTGGAACTGAAATCAGAATGCTCACTGACATTTGCCCTATCTGAAAGTCTGATTAACGCCAGAAAAATGACTAAATCCAAAAAAAAATTTTTTGCAACTTTTTTAAATTTTACCCCCGTGGGATATATATTCTACCCACACACATTTGGGACTCTCCTGGGGTACCCTCACACATATTATTCCCTCATCTAGTGGATATTTTCACAAAAAAGTGAAATTTTCAAAAATCCAAAATATTGGCTGAAAACGACTAAATATCAAGGACTCATTGGGCGAATCGCTCTGGAACTGAAATCAGAATGCTCACTGACATTTGCCCTATCTGAAAGTCTGATTAACGCCAGAAAAATGACTAAATCCAAAAAAAAATTTTTTGCAACTTTTTTAAATTTTACCCCCGTGGGATATATATTCTACCCACACACATTTGGGACTCTCCTGGGGTACCCTCACACATATTATTCCCTCATCTAGTGGATATTTTCACAAAAAAGTGAAATTTTCAAAAATTCAAAATATTGGCTGAAAACGACTAAATATCAAGGACTCATAGGGCGAATCGCTCTGGAACTGAAATCGGAACGCTCACTGACATTTGCCCTAATTGAAAGTCTGATAAACGGCGGAAAAATGACTAAGTCCAAAAAAATATTTTTTTCAACTTTCTTCATTTTTACCCCCGTGGGATATATATTCTACCCACACACATTTGGAACTCTCCTGGGGTACCGTCACACATATTATTCACTCATTTAGTGGATATTTTCACAAAAAAGTGAAATTTTCAAAAATCCAAAATATTGGCTGAAAACGACAAAATATCAAGGACTCATTGGGCGAATCGCTCTGGTACTGAAATCAGAACTCTCACTGACATTTGCCCTATCTGAAAGTCTGATAAACGCCGGAAACATGACTAAGTCCAAAAAAAAATTTTTTCAACTTTTTTCAATTTTACCCCAGTGGGATATATATTCTACCCACACACATTTGGAACTCTCCTGGGGTACCCTCACACATATTATTCCCTCATTTAGTGGATATTTTCACAAAAAAGTGAAATTTTCAAAAATCCAAAATATTGGCTGAAAACGACTAAATATCAAGGACTCATTGGGCGAATCACTCTGGAACTGAAATCGGAATGCTCACTGACATTTGCCCTATCTGAAAGTCTGATAAACGCCGGAAAAATGACTAAGTCCCAAAAATAATTTTCTCAACTTTTTTCAATTCTACCCCATTGGGATATATATTCTACCCACACACATTTGGAACTCTCCTGGGGTACCCTCACACATATTATTCCCTCATTTAGTGGATATTTTCACAAAAAAGTGAAATTTTCAAAAATCCAAAATATTGACTGAAAACGACTAAATATCAAGGACTCATTGGGCGAATCGCTCTGGAACTGAAATCAGAACGCTCACTGACATTTGCCCTAACTGAAAGTCTGATAAACGCCGGAAAAATGACTAAGTCCAAAAAAAAATGTTTTTCATCTTTTTTCAATTTTACCGCCGTGGGATATATATTCTACCCACACACATTTGGAACTCTGCTGGGGTACCCTCACACATATTATTCCCTCATTTAGAGGATATTTTCACAAAAAAAGTGAAATTTTCAAAAATCCAAAATATTGACTGAAAACGACTAAATATCAAGGACTCATTGGGCGAATCGCTCTGGAACTGAAATCAGAACGCTCACTGACATTTGCCCTATCTGGAAGTCTGATAAACGACGGAAAAATGAAAAGTCCAAAAAAGAAATTTCTCAACTTTTTTCAATTTTACCCCAGAGGGATATATATTCTACCCACACACATTTTGGAACTCTCCTGGGGTACCCTCACACATATTATTCCCTCATTTAGTGGATATTTTCACAAAAAAGTGAAATTTTCAAAAATCCAAAATATTGGCTGAAAACGACTAAATATCAATGACTCTTTGGGCAAATCGCTCTGGAACTGAAATTGGAACGCTCACTGACATTTCCCCTATCTGAAAGTCTGATAAACGGCGGAAAGATGACTAAGTCCAAAAAAAATTTTTTTCAACTTTTTTCAATTTTACCCCCGTGGGATATATATTCTACCCACACACATTTGGAACTCTCCTGGGGTACCCTCACACATGTTATTCCCTCATTTAGTGGATATTTTCACAAAAAAGTGAAATTTTCAAAAATCCAAAATATTGGCTGAAAACGACTAAATATCAAGGACTCATTGGGCGAATCGCTCTGGAACTGAAATCAGAACGCTCACTGACATTTGCCCTATCTGAAAGTCTGATAAACGACGGAAAAATGACTAAGTCCCAAAAAAAATTTTCTCAACTTTTTTCAATTCTACCCCATTGGGATATATATTCTACCCACACACATTTGGAACTCTCCTGGGGTACCCTCACACATATTATTCCCTCATTTAGTGGATATTTTCACACAAAAGTGAAATTTTCAAAAATCCAAAATATTGGCTGAAAACGACTAAATATCAAGGACTCATTGGGCGAATCACTCTGGAACTGAAATCGGAATGCTCACTGACATCTGCCCTATTGAAAGTCTGATAAACGCCGGAAAAATGAGTAAGTCCAAAAAAGAATTTTCTCAACTTTTTTCAATTTTACCCCAGTGGGATATATATTCTACCCACACACATTTGGAACTCTCCTGGGGTACCCTCACACATATTATTCCCTCATTTAGTGGATATTTTCACACAAAAGTGAAATTTTCAAAAATCCAAAATATTGGCTGAAAACGACTAAATATCAATGACTCATTGGGCGAATCGCTCTGGAACTGAAATCGGAACACTCACTGACATTTCCCCTATCTGAAAGTCTGATAAACGCCGGAAAGATGACTAAGTCCAAAAAAATTTTTTTTCAACTTTTTTCAATTTTACCCCCGTGGGATATATATTCTACCCACACACATTTGGAACTCTCCTGGGGTACCCTCACACATATTATTCCCTCATTTAGTGGATATTTTCACACAAAAGTGAAATTTTCAAAAATCCAAAATATTGGCTGAAAACGACTAAATATCAAGGACTCATTGGGCGAATCACTCTGGAACTGAAATCAGAATGCTCACTGACATTTGCCCTATTGAAAGTCTGATAAACGCCGGAAAAATGACTAAGTCCAAAAAAAATTTTTTTTCAACTTTTTTCAATTTTACCCCCGTGGGATATATATTCTACCCACACACATTTGGAACTCTCCTGGGGTACCCTCACACATATTATTCCCTCATTTATTGGATATTTTCACAAAAAAGTGAAATTTTCAAAAATCCAAAATATTGGCTGAAAACGACTAAATATCAAGGACTCATTGGGCGAATCTCTCTGGAACTGAAATCAGAACGCTCACTGACATTTGCCCTATCTGAAAGTCTGATAAATGCCGGAAAGATGACTAAGTCCAAAAAAATTTTTTTTCAAATTTTTTCAAATTTACCCCCGTGGGATATATATTCTACCCACACACATTTGGAACTCTCCTGGGGTACCCTCACACATAGTATTCCCTCATCTAGTGGATATTTTCACAAAAAAGTGAAATTTTCAAAAATCCAAAATATTGGCTGAAAACGACTAAATATCAATGACTCTTTGGGCAAATCGCTCTGGAACTGAAATCGGAACGCTCACTGACATTTTCCCTATCTGAAAGTCTGATAAACGCCGGAAAGATGACTAAGTCCAAAAAAAATTTTTCTCAACTTTTTTCCATTTTTTCCCCAGTGGGATATATATTCTACCCACACACATTTGGAACTCTCCTGGGGTACCCTCACACATATTATTCCCTCATTTAGTGGATATTTTCACAAAAAAGTGAAATTTTCAAAAATCCAAAATATTGGCTGAAAACTACTAAATATCAAGGACTCATTGGGCGAAAGGCTCTGGAACTGAAATCAGAACGCTCACTGACATTTGCCCTATTTGAAAGTCTGATAAACGCCGGAAAAATGACTAAGTCCAAAAAAAATTTTTTTTCAACTTTTTTCAATTTTACCCCCGTAGGATATATATTCTACCCACACACATTTGGAACTCTCCTGGGGTACCCTCACACATATTATTCCGTCATCTAGTGGATATTTTCACAAAAAAGTGAAATTTTCAAAAATCCAAAATATTGGCTGAAAACTACTAAATATCTAGGACTCATTGGGCGAATCGCTCTGGAACTGAAATCAGAATGCTCACTGACATTTGCCCTATCTGAAAGTCTGATTAACGCCAGAAAAATGACTAAATCCCCAAAAAAATTGTTTTCAACTTTTTTCAATTTTACCCCCGTGGGATATATATTCTACCCACACACATTTGGAACTCTCCTGGGGCCTGGGGTACCCTCACACATATTATTCCCTCATTTAGTGAATATTTTCACAAAAAAGTGAAATTTTCAAAAATCCAGAAAATTGGCTGAAAACGACTAAATGTCAAGGACTCATTGGGCGAATCGCTCTGGAACTGAATTCGGAATGCTCACTGACATTTCCCCTATCTGAAAGTCTGATAAACGCCGGAAAAATGACTAAGTCCAAAAAAAATTTTTTCAACTTTTTTCAATTTTACCCCCGTGGGATTTATATTCTACCCACACACATTTGGAACTCTCCTGGGGTACCCTCACACATATTATTCCCTCATTTAGTGGATATTTTCACAAAAAAGTGAAATTTTCAAAAATCCAAAATATTGGCTGAAAACGACAAAATATCAAGGACTCATTGGGCGAATCGCTCTGGAACTGAAATCAGAACGCTCACTGACATTTGCCCTATCTGAAAGTCTGATAAACGCTGGAAACATGACTAAGTCCAAAAAATATTTTTTTCAACTTTTTTCAATTTTACCCCCGTGGGATATATATTCTACCCACACACATTTGGAACTCTCCTGGGGTACCCTCACACATAGTATTCCCTCATCTAGTGGATATTTTCACAAAAAAGTGAAATTTTCAAAAATCCAAAATATTGGCTGAAAACGACTAAATATCAATGACTCTTTGGGCAAATCGCTCTGGAACTGAAATCGGAACGCTCACTGACATTTCCTCTATCTGAAAGGCTGATAAACGCCGGAAAGATGACTAAGTCCAAAAAAAATTTTGTTCAACTTTTTTCGATTTTACCCCCGTGGGATATATATTCTACCCACACACATTTGGAAATCTCCTGGGGTACCCTCACACATTATTCCCTCATTTAGTGGATATTTTCACACAAAAGTGAAATTTTCAAAAATCCAAAATATTGGCTGAAAACGACTAAATATCAAGGACTCAATGGGCGAATCGCTCTGGAACTGAAATCGGAATGCTCAGAGACATTTCCCCTATCTGAAAGTCTGATAAACGCCGGAAAAATGACTAAGTCCAAAAAAAATGTTTTTTCAACTTTTTTCAATTTTACCCCCCCGTGGGATATATATTCTACCCACACACATTTGGAACTCTCCTGGGGTACCCTCACACATATTATTCCCTCATTTAGTGGATATTTTCACAAAAAAGTGAAATTTTCAAAAATCCAAAATATTGGCTGAAAACTACTAAATATCTAGGACTCATTGGGCGAATCGCTCTGGAACTGAAATCAGAATGCTCACTGACATTTGCCCTATCTGAAAGTCTGATTAACGCCAGAAAAATGACTAAATCCAAAAAAAATTTTTTTTCAACTTTTTTCAATTTCACCCCCGTGGGATATATATTCTACCTACACACATTTGGAACTCTCCTGGGGTAACCTCACACATATTATTCCCTCATTTAGTGGATATTTTCACAAAAAAGTGAAATTTTCAAAAATCCAGAAAATTGGCTGAAAACGACTAAATATCAAGGACTCATTGGGCAAATCGCTCTGGAACTGAAATCAGAACGCTCACTGACATTTGCCCTATCTGAAAGTCTGATAAATGCCGGAAATATGACTAAGTCCAAAAAAAAATTGTTTTCAACTTTTTTCAATTTTACCCCCGTGGGATATATATTCTACCCACACACATTTGGAACTCTCCTGGGGCCTGGGGTACCCTCACACATATTATTCCCTCATTTAGTGAATATTTTCACAAAAAAGTGAAATTTTCAAAAATCCAGAAAATTGGCTGAAAACGACTAAATGTCAAGGACTCATTGGGCGAATCGCTCTGGAACTGAATTCGGAATGCTCACTGACATTTCCCCTATCTGAAAGTCTGATAAATGCCGGAAAAATGACTAAGTCCAAAAAAAAATTGTTTTCAACTTTTTTCAATTTTACCCCCATGGGATGTATATTCTACCCACACACATTTGGAACTCTCCTGGGGTACCCTCACACATATTATTCCTTCATTTAGTGGATATTTTCACAAAAAAGTGAAATTTTCAAAAATTCAGAAAATTGGCTGAAAACGACTAAATTTCAAGGACTCATTGGGCGAATCGCTCTGGAACTGAAATCAGAACGCTCACTGACATTTCCCTATCTGAAAGTCTGATAAATGCTGGAAAAATGACTAAGTTCAAAAAAAATATTGTTTTCAACTTTTTTCAATTTTACCCCCGTGGGATATATATTCTACCCACACACATTTGGAACACTCCTGGGGCCTGGGGTACCCTCACACATATTATTCCCTCATTTAGTGAATATTTTCACAAAAAAGTGAAATTTTCAAAAATCCAGAAAATTGGCTGAAAACGACTAAATGTCATGGACTCATTGGGCGAATCGCTCTGGAACTGAAATCAGAACGCTCACTGACATTTCCCTATCTGAAAGTCTGATAAATGCTGGAAAAATGACTAAGTTCAAAAAAAATATTGTTTTCAACTTTTTTCAATTTTACCCCCGTGGGATATATATTCTACCCACACACATTTGGAACACTCCTGGGGCCTGGGGTACCCTCACACATATTATTCCCTCATTTAGTGAATATTTTCACAAAAAAGTGAAATTTTCAAAAATCCAGAAAATTGGCTGAAAACGACTAAATGTCATGGACTCATCGGGCGAATCGCTCTGGAACTGAAATCAGAACGCTCACTGACATTTCCCCTATCTGAAAGTCTGATAAATGCCGGAAAAATTACAAAGTCCAAAAAAAAAATTTTTTCAACTTTTTTCAATTTTACCCCTGTGGGATATAAATTCTACCCACACACATTTGGAACTCTCCTGGGGTACCCTCACACATATTATTCCCTCATTTAGTGGATATTTTCACAAAAAAGTGAAATTTTCAAAAATCCAAAACATTGGCTGAAAACGACTAAATATCATGGACTCAGTGGGCCAATCGCTCTGGAACTGAAATCGGAACGCTCACTGACATTTCCCCTATCTGAAAGTCTGATAAACGCCGGAAAAATGACTAAGTCCAAAAAAAATTTTTTTTCAACTTTTTTCAATTTCACCCCCGTGGGATATATATTCTACCTACACACATTTCGAACTCTCCTGGGGTACCCTCACACATATTATTCCCTCATTTAGTGGATATTTTCACAAAAAAGTGAAATTTTCAAAAATCTAAAACATTGGCTGAAAACGACTAAATATCAAGGACTCATTGGGCGAATCGCTCTGGAACTGAAATCGGAATGCTCACTGACATTTCCGCTATCTGAAAGTCTGATAAACGCCGGAAAAATGACTAAGTCCAAAAAAAAATAGTTTTCAACTTTTTTCAATTTTACCCCCATGGGATATATATTCTACCCACACACATTTGGAACTCTCCTGGGGTACCCTCACACATATTATTCCCTCATTTAGTGGATATTTTCACAAAAGAGTGAAATTTTCAAAAATCCAAAACATTGGCTGAAAACAACTAAATATCAAGGACTCATTGGGCGAATCGCTCTGGAACTGAAATCGGAATGCTCACTGACATTTCCCCTATCTGAAAGTCTGATAAATGCCGGAAAAATGACTAAGTCCAAAAAAAAATTGTTTTCAACTTTTTTCAATTTTACCCCCATGGGATATATATTCTACCCACACACATTTGGAACTCTCCTGGGGTACTCTCAAACATATTATTCCCTCATTTAGTGGATATTTTCACAAAAAAGTGAAATTTTCAAAAATCCAAAACATTGGCTGAAAACGACTAAATATCATGGACTCATTGGGCCAATCGCTCTGGAACTGAAATCGGAACGCTCACTGACATTTCCCCTATATGAAAGTCTGATAAACACCGGAAAAATGACTAAGTTCAAAGAAAATTTTTTTTCAACTTTTTTCAATTTCACCCCCGTGGGATATATATTCTACCTACACACATTTGGAACTCTCCTGGGATACCCTCACACATATTATTCCCTCATTTAGTGGATATTTTCACAAAAAAGTGAAATTTTCAAAAATCCAGAAAATTGGCTGAAAACGACTAAATATCAAGGACTCATTGGGCGAATCGCTCTGGAACTGAAATCAGAACGCTCACTGACATTTCCCCTATCTGAAAGTCTGATAAATGCCGGAAAAATGACTAAGTCCAAAAAAAATTTTTTTTTACTTTTTTCAATTTTACCCACGTGGGATATATATTCTACCCACACACATTTGGAACTCTCCTGGGGTACCCTCACGCATATTATTCCCTCTTTTAGTGGATATTTTCACAAAAAAGTGAAATTTTCAAAAATCCAAAATATTGTCTGTAAACGAATAAATATCAAGGACTCATTGGGCGAATCGCTCTGGAACTGAAATCGGAACAATCACTCACATTTCCCCTATCTGAAAGTCTGATAGTCATTTTTCCGGCATTTAAGTCCAAAAAAAAATTTTTTTCAACTTTTTAAAATTTTACCCCCGTGGGATATATATTCTACCCACACACATTTGGAACTCTCCTGGGGTACCCTCACACATATTATTCCATCATTTAGTGGATATTTTCACAAAAAAGTGACACTTTCAAAAATCCAGAAAATTGGCTGAAAACGACTAAATATCAAGGACACATTGGGCGAATCGCTCTGGAACTGAAACCGGAATGCTCACTGACATTTCCCCTATCTGAAAGTCCGATAAACGCTGGAAAAATGACTAAATCCAAAAAAAATTTTTTTTCAACTTTTTTCAATTTTACCCCCGTGGGATATATATTTTACCTACACACATTTGGAACTCTCCTGGGGTAACCTCACACATATTATTCCCTCATTTAGTGGATATTTTCACAAAAAAGTGAAATTTTCAAAAATCCAGAAAATTGGCTGAAAACTACTAAATATCAATGACTCATTGGGCGAATCGCTCTGGAACTGAAATCGGAATGCTCAGAGACATTTCCCCTATCTGAAAGTCTGATAAACGCCGGAAAAATTACTAAGTCCAAAAAAATTTTTTTTAAACTTTTTTCAATTTTACCCACGTGGGATATATATCCTACCCACACACATTTGGAACTCTCCTGGGGTACCCTCACACATATTATTCCCTCATTTAGTGGATATTTTCACAAAAAAGTGAAATTTTCAAAAATCCAGAAAATTGGCTGAAAACTACTAAATATCAAGGACTCATTGGGCGAATCGCTCTGGAACTGAAATCGGAACACTCACTCACATTTCCCCTATCTGAAAGTCTGATAGTCATTTTTCCGGCATTTAAGTCCAAAAAAAATTTTTTTTCAACTTTTTAAAATTTTACCCCCGTGGGATATATATTCTACCCACACACATTTGGAACTCTCCTGGGGTACCCTCACGCATATTATTCCCTCTTTTAGTGGATATTTTCACAAAAAAGTGAAATTTTCAAAAATCCAGAAAATTGGCTGAAAACGACTAAATATCAAGGACTCATTGGGCGAATCGCTCTGGAACTGAAATCGGAATGCTCACTGGCAGTTCCCCTATCTGAAAGTCTGATAAACGCCGAAAAAATTACTAAGTCCAAAAAAAAATTTTTTCAACTTTTTTCAATTTTACCCACGTGGGATATATATTCTACCCACATACAATTGGAACTCTCCTGGGGTACCCTCACACATATTATTCCATCATTTAGTGGATATTTTCACAAAAAAGTGACACTTTCAAAAATCCAGAAAATTGGCTGAAAACGACTAAATATCAAGGACACATTGGGCGAATCGCTCTGGAACTGAAACCGGAATGCTCACTGACATTTCCCCTATCTGAAAGTCTGATAAACGACGGAAAAATTACTAAGTCCAAAAAAAATTTTTTTCAACTTTTTTCAATTTTACCCACGTGGGATATATATTCTACCCACACACATTTGGAACTCTCCTGGGGTACCCTCACACATATTATTCCCTCATTTAGTGGATATTTTCACAAAAAAGTGAAATTTTCAAAAATCCAGAAAATTGGCTGAAAACGACTAAATATCAAGGACTCATTGGGCCAATTGCTCTGTAACTGAAATCAGAACGCTCACTGACATTTCCCCTATCTGAAAGTCTGATAAATGCCGGAAAAATGACTAAGTCCAAAAAAAAAATTTTTTTCAACTTTTTTCAATTTTACCCCTGTGGGATATAAATTATACCCACACACATTTGGAACTCTCCTGGGGTAACCTCACACATATTATTCCCTCATTTAGTGGATATTTTCACAAAAAAGTGAAATTTTCAAAAATCCAGAAAATTGGCTGAAAACGACTAAATATCAAGGACTCATTGGGCGAATCGCTCTGGAACGGAAATCAGAACGCTCACTGACATTTCCCCTATCTGAAAGTCTGATAAATGCCGGAAAAATGACTAAGTCCAAAAAAAATTTTTTTAAACTTTTTTCAATTTTACCCACGTGGGATATATATTCTACCCACACACATTTGGAACTCTCCTGGGGTACCCTCACGCATATTATTCCCTCTTTTAGTGGATATTTTCACAAAAAAGTGAAATTTTCAAAAATCCAAAATATTGTCTGTAAACGAATAAATATCAAGGACTCATTGGGCGAATCGCTCTGGAACTGAAATCGGAACAATCACTCACATTTCCCCTATCTGAAAGTCTGATAGTCATTTTTCCGGCATTTAAGTCCAAAAAAAAATTTTTTTCAACTTTTTAAAATTTTACCCCCGTGGGATATATATTCTACCCACACACATTTGGAACTCTCCTGGGGTACCCTCACGCATATTATTCCCTCTTTTAGTGGATATTTTCACAAAAAAGTGAAATTTTCAAAAATCCAGAAAATTGGCTGAAAACGACTAAATATCAAGGACTCATTGGGCGAATCGCTCTGGAACTGAAATCGGAATGCTCACTGGCAGTTCCCCTATCTGAAAGTCTGATAAACGCCGAAAAAATGACTAAGTCCAAAAAAAAATTTTTTCAACTTTTTTCAATTTTACCCACGTGGGATATATATTCTACCCACATACAATTGGAACTCTCCTGGGGTACCCTCACACATATTATTCCATCATTTAGTGGATATTTTCACAAAAAAGTGACACTTTCAAAAATCCAGAAAATTGGCTGAAAACGACTAAATATCAAGGACACATTGGGCGAATCGCTCTGGAACTGAAACCGGAATGCTCACTGACATTTCCCCTATCTGAAAGTCCGATAAACGCTGGAAAAATGACTAAATCCAAAAAAAATTTTTTTTCAACTTTTTTCAATTTTACCCCCGTGGGATATATATTTTACCTACACACATTTGGAACTCTCCTGGGGTAACCTCACACATATTATTCCCTCATTTAGTGGATATTTTCACAAAAAAGTGAAATTTTCAAAAATCCAGAAAATTGGCTGAAAACTACTAAATATCAATGACTCATTGGGCGAATCGCTCTGGAACTGAAATCGGAATGCTCAGAGACATTTCCCCTATCTGAAAGTCTGATAAACGCCGGAAAAATTACTAAGTCCAAAAAAATTTTTTTTCAACTTTTTTCAATTTTACCCACGTGGGATATATATCCTACCCACACACATTTGGAACTCTCCTGGGGTACCCTCACACATATTATTCCCTCATTTAGTGGATATTTTCACAAAAAAGTGAAATTTTCAAAAATCCAGAAAATTGGCTGAAAACTACTAAATATCAAGGACTCATTGGGCGAATCGCTCTGGAACTGAAATCGGAACACTCACTCACATTTCCCCTATCTGAAAGTCTGATAGTCATTTTTCCGGCATTTAAGTCCAAAAAAAATTTTTTTTCAACTTTTTAAAATTTTACCCCCGTGGGATATATATTCTACCCACACACATTTGGAACTCTCCTGGGGTACCCTCACGCATATTATTCCCTCTTTTAGTGGATATTTTCACAAAAAAGTGAAATTTTCAAAAATCCAGAAAATTGGCTGAAAACGACTAAATATCAAGGACTCATTGGGCGAATCGCTCTGGAACTGAAATCGGAATGCTCACTGGCAGTTCCCCTATCTGAAAGTCTGATAAACGCCGAAAAAATTACTAAGTCCAAAAAAAAATTTTTTCAACTTTTTTCAATTTTACCCACGTGGGATATATATTCTACCCACATACAATTGGAACTCTCCTGGGGTACCCTCACACATATTATTCCATCATTTAGTGGATATTTTCACAAAAAAGTGACACTTTCAAAAATCCAGAAAATTGGCTGAAAACGACTAAATATCAAGGACACATTGGGCGAATCGCTCTGGAACTGAAACCGGAACGCTCACTGACATTTCCCCTATCTGAAAGTCTGATAAACGCCGGAAAAATTACTAAGTCCAAAAAAAATTTTTTTCAACTTTTTTCAATTTTACCCACGTGGGATATATATTCTACCCACACACATTTGGAACTCTCCTGGGGTACCCTCACACATATTATTCCCTCATTTAGTGGATATTTTCACAAAAAAGTGAAATTTTCAAAAATCCAGAAAATTGGCTGAAAACTACTAAATATCAAGGACTCATTGGGTGAATCGCTCTGGAACTGAATTCGGAACGCTCAGAGACATTTCCCCTATCTGAAAGTCTGATAAACGCTGGAAAAAATGACTAAGTCCAAAAAAAAATTTTTTTCAACTTTTTTCAGTTTTACCCCGTGGGATATATATTCTACCCACACACATTTGGAACTCTCCTGGGGTACCCTCACACATATTATTCCATCATTTAGTGGATATTTTCACAAAAAAGTGACATTTTCAAAAATCCAGAAAATTGGCTGAAAACGACTAAATATCAAGGACACATTGGGCGAATCGCTCTGGAACTGAAACCGGAACGCTCACTTACATTTCCCCTATCTGAAAGTCTGATAAACGCTGGAAAAATGACTAAATCCAAAAAAAATTTTTTTTCAACTTTTTTCAATTTTACCCCCGTGGGATATATATTTTACCTACACACATTTGGAACTCTCCTGGGGTAACCTCACACATATTATTCCCTCATTTAGTGGATATTTTCACAAAAAAGTGAAATTTTCAAAAATTCAGAAAATTGGCTGAAAACTACTAAATATCAATTACTCATTGGGCGAATCGCTCTGTAACTGAAATCGGAATGCTCAGAGACATTTCCCCTATCTGAAAGTCTGATAAACGCCGGAAAAATTACTAAGTCCAAAAAAAATTTTTTTCAACTTTTTTCAATTTTACCTCCTTGGGATATATATTCTACCTAAACACATTTGGAACCCTCCTGGGGTACCCTCACACATATTATTCCATCATTTAGTGGATATTTTCACAAAAAAGTGAAATTTTCAAAAATCCAGAAAATTGGCTGAAAACAACTAAATATCAAGGACTCATTGGGCGAATCGCTCTGGAACTGAAACCAGAACGCTCACTGACATTTCCCCTATCTGAAAGTCTGATAAACGCCGGAAAAATGACTAAAGGCCCCGTCACACTAAGCGATGCAGCAGCGATCCCGACAACGATACGACCTGTCAGGGATCGTTGCTGCATCGCTAATACATCGCTGGTGAGCTGTCAAACAGGCAGGCTCACCAGCGATCAGGGGAGCAGCGATATCGTGGAAAGAATCGTTCCACGATGTCCTGCTCCCGTTACCAGCCTGCTGCAAGCAGGAGCAGGCTGGTAACTATGGTAAACATCGGGTTACTAAGTGCGCGTGTGCCCCTAGTAACCCGCTGTTTACCATGGATACCACTCTGCTACGGTGCGCGGGAGCCTCCGCGCACCGTAGCAGAGTGGTATCCATGGTAAACAGCGGGTTACTAAGTGCGCGCGTGCCCCTAGTAACCCGATGTTTACCATAGTTACCAGCCAGATCGTTGGTCCCGCTGGTCACACACAGCGATGTGTGCTGGCCAGCGGGAGTCCAACGACTAAAAAATGGTCCAGGACACTTTGCAACGATCAGCGACCTCACAGCAGGGGCCTGATCGTTGCAAAGTGTCACACACAGCGACATCGCTG
This sequence comes from Phyllobates terribilis, assembly GCF_046119375.1. Classification (NCBI taxonomy): domain Eukaryota; kingdom Metazoa; phylum Chordata; class Amphibia; order Anura; family Dendrobatidae; genus Phyllobates; species Phyllobates terribilis. Next base: position 23,692,449 of record NW_027362776.1, read on the forward strand.
GTGAGGTCGCTGGTGAGTCACCAAAACCGTGACTCAGCAGCGATATCGCTAGCGATATCGCTATGTGAGACGGGGGCTTAAGTCCAAAAAATTTTTTTTTCAACTTTCTTCAATTTTACCCCCGTGGGATATATATTCTACCCACACACATTTGGAACTCTCCTGGGGTACCCTCACGCATATTATTCCCTCTTTTAGTGGATATTTTCACAAAAAAGTGAAATTTTCAAAAATCCAGAAAATTGGCTGAAAACGACTAAATATCAAGGACTCATTGAGCGAATCGCTCTGGAACTGAAATCGGAATGCTCACTGGCAGTTCCCCTATCTGAAAGTCTGATAAACGCCGAAAAAATTACTAAGTCCAAAAAAAAATTTTTTCAACTTTTTTAAATTTTACCCCCGTGGGATATATATTCTACCCACACACATTTGGAACTCTCCTGGTGTACCCTCACGCATATTATTCCCTCATTTAGTGGATATTTTCACAAAAAAGTGAAATTTTCAAAAATCAAAAATATTGGCTGAAAACGACTAAATATCAAGGACTCATTGGGCGAATCGCTCTGGAACTGAAATCGGAACGCTCACTGACATTTCCCTTATCTGAAAGCCAGATAAACGCCGAAAAAATGACTAAGTCCAAAAAAATTTTTTTTTAACTTTTTTCAATTTTACCCCCGTGGGATATATATTTTACCTACACACATTTGGAACTCTCCTGGGGTAACCTCACACATATTATTCCATCATTTAGTGGATATTTTCACAAAAAAGTGAAATTTTCAAAAATCCAGAAAATTGGCTGAAAACAACTAAATATCAAGGACACATTGGGCGAATCGCTCTGGAACTGAAACCGGAATGCTCACTGACATTTCCCCTATATGAAAGTCTGATAAACGCCGGAAAAATGACTAAGTCCAAAAAATTTTTTTTTCAACTTTGTTCAATTTTACCCACGTGGGATATATGTTCTACCCACACACATTTGGAACTCTCCTGGGGTACCCTCACACATATTATTCCCTCATTTAGTGGATATTTTCACAAAAAAGGGAAATTTTCAAAAATCCAGAAAATTGGCTGAAAACTACTAAATATCAAGGACTCATTGGGCGAATCGCTCTGGAACTGAAATCGGAACGCTCAGAGACATTTCCCCTATCTGAAAGTGTGATAAACGCCGAAAAAATTGCTAAGTCCAAAAAAAAATTTTTTCAACTTTTTTCAATTTTACCCACGTGGGATATATATTCTACCCACACACATTTGGAACTCTCCTGGGGTACCCTCACGCATATTATTCCCTCTTTTAGTGGATATTTTCACAAAAAAGTGAAATTTTCAAAAATCCAGAAAATTGGCTGAAAACGACTAAATATCAAGGACTCATTGAGCGAATCGCTCTGGAACTGAAATCGGAATGCTCACTGGCAGTTCCCCTATCTGAAAGTCTGATAAACGCCGAAAAAATTACTAAGTCCAAAAAAAAATTTTTTCAACTTTTTTAAATTTTACCCCCGTGGGATATATATTCTACCCACACACATTTGGAACTCTCCTGGGGTACCCTCACACATATTATTCCATCATTTAGTGGATATTTTCACAAAAAAGTGAAATTTTCAAAAATCCAGAAAATTGGCTGAAAACTACTAAATATCAAGGACTCATTGGGTGAATCGCTCTGGAACTGAATTCGGAACGCTCAGAGACATTTCCCCTATCTGAAAGTCTGATAAACGCCGAAAAAATTACTAAGTCCAAAAAAAAATTTTTTTCAACTTTTTTCAATTTTACCCCGTGGGATATATATTCTACCCACACACATTTGGAACTCTTCTGGGGTACCCTCACACATATTATTCCATCATTTAGTGGATATTTTCACAAAAAAGTGACATTTTCAAAAATCTAGAAAATTGGCTGAAAACAACTAAATATCAAGGACACATTGGGCGAATCGCTCTGGAACTGAAACCAGAACGCTCACTGACATTTCCCCTATCTGAAAGTCTGATAAACGCCGGAAAAATGACTAAGTCCAAAAAATTTTTTTTTCAACTTTCTTCAATTTTACCCCCGTGGGATATATATTCTACCCACACACATTTGGAACTCTCCTGGGGTACCCTCATGCATATTATTCCCTCATTTAGTGGATATTTTCACAAACAAGTGAAATTTTCAAAAATCCAGAAAATTAGCTGAAAACGACTAAATATCAAGGACACATTGGGCGAATCGCTCTGGAACTGAAACCGGAATGCTCACTGACATTTCCCCTATCTGAAAGTCTGATAAACGCCGGAAAAATGACTAAGTCTAAAAAAAAAATGTTTTCAACTTTTTTCAATTTTACCCCGTGGGATATATATTCTACCCACACACATTTGGAACTCTCCTGGGGTACCCTCACACATATTATTCCCTCATTTAGTGGATATTTTCACAAAAAAGTGAAATTTTCAAAAATCCAAAATATTGGCTGAAAACGACTAAATATCAAGGACTCATTGGGCGAATCGCTCTGGAACTGAAATCGGAACGCTCACTGGCATTTCCCCTATCTGAAAGTCTGCTAAACGCCGAAAAAATTACAAAGTCCAAAAAAAAATTTTTTCAACTTTTTTCAATTTTACCTCCTTGGGATATATATTCTACCTAAACACATTTGGAACTCTCCTGGGGTACCCTCACGCATATTATTCCCTCTTTTAGTGGATATTTTCACAAAAAAGTGAAATTTTCAAAAATCCAAAATATTGGCTGAAAACGACTAAATATCAAGGACTCATTGGGCGAATCCCCCTGAACTGAAATCGGAACGCTCACTGACATTTCCCCTATCTGAAAGTCAGATAAACGCCGGAAAATGACTAAGTCCCAAAAAAAATTTTTTTCAACTTTTTTAAATTTTACCCCCGTGGGATATATATTCTACCCACACACATTTGGAACTCTCCTGGGGTAACCTCACACATATTATTCCCTCATTTAGTGGATATTTTCACAAAAAAGTGACATTTTCAAAAATCCAGAAAATTGGCTGAAAACTACTAAATATCAATGACTCAATGGGCGAATCGCTCTGGAACTGAAATCGGAATGCTCAGAGACATTTCCCCTATCTGAAAGTCTGATAAACGCCGGAAAAATTACTAAGTCCAAAAAAAATTTTTTTCAACTTTTTTCAATTTTACCCACGTGGGATATATATTCTACCCACACACATTTGGAACTCTCCTGGGGTACCCTCACACATATTATTCCCTCATTTAGTGGATATTTTCACAAAAAAGTGAAATTTTCAAAAATCCAGAAAATTGGCTGAAAACTACTAAATATCAATGACTCATTGGGCGAACCGCTCTGGAACTGAAATCGGAACGCTCACTGACATTTCCCCTATCTGAAAGTCTGATAAACGCTGGAAAAATGACTAAGTCCAAAAAAAATTTTTTTCAACTTTTTTCAATTTTACCTCCTTGGGATATATATTCTACCTAAACACATTTGGAACCCTCCTGGGGTACCCTCACACATATTATTCCATCATTTAGTGGATATTTTCACAAAAAAGTGAAATTTTCAAAAATCCAGAAAATTGGCTGAAAACAACTAAATATCAAGGACACATTGGGCGAATCGCTCTGGAACTGAAACCAGAACGCTCACTGACATTTCCCCTATCTGAAAGTCTGATAAACGCCGGAAAAATGACTAAGTCCAAAAAATTTTTTTTTCAACTTTCTTCAATTTTACCCCCGTGGAATATATATTCTACCCACACACATTTGGAACTCTCTTGGGGTACCCTCATGCATATTATTCCCTCATTTAGTGGATATTTTCACAAACAAGTGAATTTTTCAAAAATAAAAAATATTGGCTGAAAACGACTAAATATCAAGGACTCATTGGGTGAATCTCTCTGGAACTGAAATCGCAACGCTCACTGACATTTCCCCTATATGAAAGTGTGATACACGGCGGAAAAATGACTAAGTCCCAAAAAAAATTCTTTTCAACTTTTTTAAATTTTACCCCCGTGGGATATATATTCTACCCACACACATTTGGAACTCTCCTGGGGTAACCTCACACATATTATTCCCTCATTTAGTGGATATTTTCACAAAAAAGTGAAATTTTCAAAAATCCAGAAAATTGGCTGAAAACTACTAAATATCAATCACTCATTGGGCGAATCGCTCTGGAACTGAAATTGGAACGTTCAGAGACATTTCCCCTATCTGAAAGTCTGATAAACGCCGGAAAAAATGACTAAGTCCAAAAAAAAATTTTTTTCAACTTTTTTCAATTTTACCCACGTGGGATATATATTCTACCTAAACACATTTGGAACTCTCCTGGGGTACCCTCACGCATATTATTCCCTCTTTTAGTGGATATTTTCACAAAAAAGTGAAATTTTCAAAAATCCAAAATATTGGCTGAAAACGACTAAATATCAAGGATTCATTGGGGGAATCGCTCTGGAACTGAAATCGGAACGCTCAGAGACATTTCCCCTATCTGAAAGTCTGATAAACGCCGAAAAAATTACTAAGTCCAAAAAAAATTTTTTTCAACTTTTTTCAATTTTACCCACGTGGGATATATATTCTACCCACACACATTTGGAACTCTCCTGGGGTACCCTCACACATATTATTCCCTCATTTAGTGGATATTTTCACAAAAAAGTGAAATTTTCAAAAATCCAGAAAATTGGCTGAAAACTACTAAATATCAAGGACTCATGGGGTGAATCGCTCTGGAACTGAATTCGGAACGCTCAGAGACATTTCCCCTATCTGAAAGTCTGATAAACGCTGGAAAAAATGACTAAGTCCAAAAAAAAATTTTTTTCAACTTTTTTCAATTTTACCCCGTGGGATATATATTCTACCCACACACATTTGGAACTCTTCTGGGGTACCCTCACACATATTATTCCATCATTTAGTGGATATTTTCACAAAAAAGTGACATTTTCAAAAATCCAGAAAATTGGCTGAAAACAACTAAATATCAAGGACACATTGGGCGAATCGCTCTGGAACTGAAACCGGAATGCTCACTGACATTTCCCCTATCTGAAAGTCTGATAAACGCCGGAAAAATGACTAAGTCTAAAAAAAAAATGTTTTCAACTTTTTTCAATTTTACCCCGTGGGATATATATTCTACCCACACACATTTGGAACTCTCCTGGGGTACCCTCACACATATTATTCCCTCATTTAGTGGATATTTTCACAAAAAAGTGAAATTTTCAAAAATCCAAAATATTGGCTGAAAACGACTAAATATCAAGGACTCATTGGGCGAATCGCTCTGGAACCGAAATCGGAACGCTCACTGGCATTTCCCCTATCTGAAAGTCTGCTAAACGCCGAAAAAATTACAAAGTCCAAAAAAAAATTTTTTCAACTTTTTTCAATTTTACCTCCTTGGGATATATATTCTACCTAAACACATTTGGAACTCTCCTGGGGTACCCTCACGCATATTATTCCCTCTTTTAGTTGATATTTTCACAAAAAAGTGAAATTTTCAAAAATCCAAAATATTGGCTGAAAACGACTAAATATCAAGGACTCATTGGGCGAATCCCCCTGAACTGAAATCGGAACGCTCACTGACATTTCCCCTATCTGAAAGTCAGATAAACGCCGGAAAATGACTAAGTCCCAAAAAAAATTTTTTTCAACTTTTTTAAATTTTACCCCCGTGGGATATATATTCTACCCACACACATTTGGAACTCTCCTGGGGTAACCTCACACATATTATTCCCTCATTTAGTGGATATTTTCACAAAAAAGTGAAATTTTCAAAAATCCAGAAAATTGGCTGAAAACTACTAAATATCAATCACTCATTGGGCGAATCGCTCTGGAACTGAAATCAGAACGCTCAGAGACATTTCCCCTTTCTGAAAGTCTGATAAACGCCGGAAAAATTGCTGAGTCCAAAAAAAATTTTTTTCAACTTTTTTCAATTTTACCCCCGTGGGATATATATTCTACCTACACACATTTGGAACTCTCCTGGGGTACCCTCACGCATATTATTCCCTCTTTTAGTGGATATTTTCACAAAAAAGTGAAATTTTCAAAAATCCAGAAAATTGGCTGAAAACGACTAAATATCAAGGACTCATTGGGCGAATCGCTCTGGAACTGAAATCGGAATGCTCACTGACATTTCCCCTATCTGAAAGTCTGATAAATGCCGGAAAAATGACTAAGTCCGAAAAAAAAAAAATTTTCAACTTTTTTCAATTTTACCCCCGTGGGATATATATTCTACCTACACACATTTGTAACTCTCCTGGGGAACCCTCACACATATTATTCCCTCATTTAGTGGATATTTTCACAAACAAGTGAAATTTTCAAAAATCCAAAATATTGGCTGAAAACGACTAAATATCAAGGACTCATTGGGCGAATCTCTCTGAAACTGAAATCGGAACGCTCACTGACATTTCCCCTATCTGAAAGTCTGATAAACGCCGGAGAAATGACTTCGTCCAAAGAAATTTTTTTTTCCACTTTATTCATTTTTACCCCCTTGGGATATATATTCTACCCACACACATTTTGAACTCTCCTGGGGTACCCTCACACATATTATTCCCTCATTTAGTGGATATTTTCACAAAAAAGTGAAATTTTCAAAAATACAAAATATTGGCTGAAAATGACTAAATATCAAGGACTCATAGGGCGAATCGCTCTGGAACTGAAATCGGAATGGTCACTGATATATCCCCTTTCTGAAAGTCTGATAAACGCCAGAAAAATGACTAAGTCCAAAGAAAAAAATTTTTCAACTTTTTTCAATTTTACCCCCATGTGATATATATTCTACCCACACACATTTGGAACTCTCCTGGGGTACCCTCACACATATTATTCCCTCATTTAGTGGATATTTTCACAAAAAAGTGAAATTTTCAAAAATCCAGAAAATTGGCTGAAAACGACTAAATATCAAGGACTCATTGGGCGAATCGCTCTGGAACTGAAATCGGAACGCTCACTGACATTTCTCCTATCTGAAAGTCTGATAAACGCCGGAAAAATGACTACGTCCAAAGAAAATTTTTTTTTCACTTTATTCATTTTTACCCCCTTGGGATATATATTCTACCCACACACATTTGGAACTCTCCTGGGGTACCCTCACACATATTATTCCCTCATTTAGTGGATATTTTCACAAAAAAGTGAAATTTTCAAAAATCCAAAATATTGGCTGAAAATGACTAAACATCAAGGACTCATAGGTCGAATCGCTCTGGAACTGAAATCGGAACGCTCACTGACATTTGCCCTATCTGAAAGTCTGATAAACGCCGGAAAAATGAATAAGTCAAAAGAAGAAAAATTTTCAACTTTTTTCAATTTTACCCCCGTGGGATATATATTCTACCCACACACATTTGGAACTCTCCTGGGGTACCCTCACACATATTATTCCCTAATTTAGTGGATATTTTCACAAAAAAGTGAAATTTTCATAAATCCAGAAAATTGGCTGAAAATGACTAAATATCAAGGACTTATTGGGCGAATCGCTCTGGAACTGAAATCGGAATGCTCACTGACATTTGCCCTATCTGAAAGCTTGATAAATGCCGGAAAAATGACTTCGTCCAAAGAAAATTTTTTTTTAAACTTTTTTCAATTTTACCCCCGTGGGATATATATTCTACCCACACACATTTTGAACTCTTCTGGGGTACCCTCACTCATATTATTCCCTCATTTAGTGGATATTTTCACAAAAAAGTGAAATTTTCAAAAATCCTGAAAACTGACTGAATACAACTAAATTGTCAAGGACTTATCCGGCGAATCGCTCTGGAACTGAAATCGGAATGCTCACTGACATTTCCCCTATCTGAAAGTCTGATAAACGCCGGAAAAATGACTAAGTCCAAAAAAAATGTTTTTCAACTTTTTTCAATTTTACCCCTGTGGGATATATATTCTACCCACACACATTTGGAACTCTCTTGGGGTATCCTCACACATATTATTCCCTCATTTAGTGGATATTTTCACAAAAAAGTGAAATTTTCAAAAATCCAGAAAATTGGCTGAAAACTACTAAATATCAATCACTCATTGGGCGAATCGCTCTGGAACTGAAATCAGAACGCTCAGAGACATTTCCCCTTTCTGAAAGTCTGATAAACGCCGGAAAAATTGCTGAGTCCAAAAAAAATTTTTTTCAACTTTTTTCAATTTTACCCCCGTGGGATATATATTCTACCTACACACATTTGGAACTCTCCTGGGGTACCCTCACGCATATTATTCCCTCTTTTAGTGGATATTTTCACAAAAAAGTGAAATTTTCAAAAATCCAGAAAATTGGCTGAAAACGACTAAATATCAAGGACTCATTGGGCGAATCGCTCTGGAACTGAAATCGGAATGCTCACTGACATTTCCCCTATCTGAAAGTCTGATAAATGCCGGAAAAATGACTAAGTCCGAAAAAAAAAAAATTTTCAACTTTTTTCAATTTTACCCCCGTGGGATATATATTCTACCTACACACATTTGTAACTCTCCTGGGGAACCCTCACACATATTATTCCCTCATTTAGTGGATATTTTCACAAACAAGTGAAATTTTCAAAAATCCAAAATATTGGCTGAAAACGACTAAATATCAAGGACTCATTGGGCGAATCTCTCTGAAACTGAAATCGGAACGCTCACTGACATTTCCCCTATCTGAAAGTCTGATAAACGCCGGAGAAATGACTTCGTCCAAAGAAATTTTTTTTTCCACTTTATTCATTTTTACCCCCTTGGGATATATATTCTACCCACACACATTTTGAACTCTCCTGGGGTACCCTCACACATATTATTCCCTCATTTAGTGGATATTTTCACAAAAAAGTGAAATTTTCAAAAATACAAAATATTGGCTGAAAATGACTAAATATCAAGGACTCATAGGGCGAATCGCTCTGGAACTGAAATCGGAATGGTCACTGATATATCCCCTTTCTGAAAGTCTGATAAACGCCAGAAAAATGACTAAGTCCAAAGAAAAAAATTTTTCAACTTTTTTCAATTTTACCCCCATGTGATATATATTCTACCCACACACATTTGGAACTCTCCTGGGGTACCCTCACACATATTATTCCCTCATTTAGTGGATATTTTCACAAAAAAGTGAAATTTTCAAAAATCCAGAAAATTGGCTGAAAACGACTAAATATCAAGGACTCATTGGGCGAATCGCTCTGGAACTGAAATCGGAACGCTCACTGACATTTCTCCTATCTGAAAGTCTGATAAACGCCGGAAAAATGACTACGTCCAAAGAAAATTTTTTTTTCACTTTATTCATTTTTACCCCCTTGGGATATATATTCTACCCACACACATTTGGAACTCTCCTGGGGTACCCTCACACATATTATTCCCTCATTTAGTGGATATTTTCACAAAAAAGTGAAATTTTCAAAAATCCAAAATATTGGCTGAAAATGACTAAACATCAAGGACTCATAGGTCGAATCGCTCTGGAACTGAAATTGGAACGCTCACTGACATTTGCCCTATCTGAAAGTCTGATAAACGCCGGAAAAATGAATAAGTCAAAAGAAGAAAAATTTTCAACTTTTTTCAATTTTACCCCCGTGGGATATATATTCTACCCACACACATTTGGAACTCTCCTGGGGTACCCTCACACATATTATTCCCTAATTTAGTGGATATTTTCACAAAAAAGTGAAATTTTCATAAATCCAGAAAATTGGCTGAAAATGACTAAATATCAAGGACTTATTGGGCGAATCGCTCTGGAACTGAAATCGGAATGCTCACTGACATTTGCCCTATCTGAAAGCTTGATAAATGCCGGAAAAATGACTTCGTCCAAAGAAAATTTTTTTTTAAACTTTTTTCAATTTTACCCCCGTGGGATATATTCTACCCACACACATTTTGAACTCTTCTGGGGTACCCTCACTCATATTATTCCCTCATTTAGTGGATATTTTCACAAAAAAGTGAAATTTTCAAAAATCCTGAAAACTGACTGAATACAACTAAATTGTCAAGGACTTATCCGGCGAATCGCTCTGGAACTGAAATCGGAATGCTCACTGACATTTCCCCTATCTGAAAGTCTGATAAACGCCGGAAAAATGACTAAGTCCAAAAAAAAATGTTTTTCAACTTTTTTCAATTTTACCCCTGTGGGATATATATTCTACCCACACACATTTGGAACTCTCTTGGGGTACCCTCACACATATTATTCCCTCATTTAGTGGATATTTTCACAAAATAGTGAAATTTTTGAAAAATCCAGAAAATTGGCTGTATACGAGTAAATATCAAGGACTCATTGGGCGAATCCCCCTGAACTGAAATCGGAACGCTCACTGACATTTCCCCTATCTGAAAGTCAGATAAACGCCGGAAAATGACTAAGTCCCAAAAAAAATTTTTTTCAACTTTTTTAAATTTTACCCCCGTGGGATATATATTCTACCCACACACATTTGGAACTCTCCTGGGGTAACCTCACACATATTATTCCCTCATTTAGTGGATATTTTCACAAAAAAGTGAAATTTTCAAAAATCCAGAAAATTGGCTGAAAACTACTAAATATCAATCACTCATTGGGCGAATCGCTCTGGAACTGAAATCAGAACGCTCAGAGACATTTCCCCTTTCTGAAAGTCTGATAAACGCCGGAAAAATTGCTGAGTCCAAAAAAAATTTTTTTCAACTTTTTTCAATTTTACCCCCGTGGGATATATATTCTACCTACACACATTTGGAACTCTCCTGGGGTACCCTCACGCATATTATTCCCTCTTTTAGTGGATATTTTCACAAAAAAGTGAAATTTTCAAAAATCCAGAAAATTGGCTGAAAACGACTAAATATCAAGGACTCATTGGGCGAATCGCTCTGGAACTGAAATCGGAATGCTCACTGACATTTCCCCTATCTGAAAGTCTGATAAATGCCGGAAAAATGACTAAGTCCGAAAAAAAAAAAATTTTCAACTTTTTTCAATTTTACCCCCGTGGGATACATATTCTACCTACACACATTTGTAACTCTCCTGGGGAACCCTCACACATATTATTCCCTCATTTAGTGGATATTTTCACAAACAAGTGAAATTTTCAAAAATCCAAAATATTGGCTGAAAACGACTAAATATCAAGGACTCATTGGGCGAATCTCTCTGAAACTGAAATCGGAACGCTCACTGACATTTCCCCTATCTGAAAGTCTGATAAACGCCGGAGAAATGACTTCGTCCAAAGAAAATTTTTTTTCCACTTTATTCATTTTTACCCCCTTGGGATATATATTCTACCCACACACATTTTGAACTCTCCTGGGGTACCCTCACACATATTATTCCCTCATTTAGTGGATATTTTCACAAAAAAGTGAAATTTTCAAAAATACAAAATATTGGCTGAAAATGACTAAATATCAAGGACTCATAGGGCGAATCGCTCTGGAACTGAAATCGGAATGGTCACTGATATATCCCCTTTCTGAAAGTCTGATAAACGCCAGAAAAATGACTAAGTCCAAAGAAAAAAATTTTTCAACTTTTTTCAATTTTACCCCCATGTGATATATATTCTACCCACACACATTTGGAACTCTCCTGGGGTACCCTCACACATATTATTCCCTCATTTAGTGGATATTTTCACAAAAAAGTGAAATTTTCAAAAATCCAGAAAATTGGCTGAAAACGACTAAATATCAAGGACTCATTGGGCGAATCGCTCTGGAACTGAAATCGGAACGCTCACTGACATTTCTCCTATCTGAAAGTCTGATAAACGCCGGAAAAATGACTACGTCCAAAGAAAATTTTTTTTTCACTTTATTCATTTTTACCCCCTTGGGATATATATTCTACCCACACACATTTGGAACTCTCCTGGGGTACCCTCACACATATTATTCCCTCATTTAGTGGATATTTTCACAAAAAAGTGAAATTTTCAAAAATCCAAAATATTGGCTGAAAATGACTAAACATCAAGGACTCATAGGTCGAATCGCTCTGGAACTGAAATCGGAACGCTCACTGACATTTGCCCTATCTGAAAGTCTGATAAACGCCGGAAAAATGAATAAGTCAAAAGAAGAAAAATTTTCAACTTTTTTTAATTTTACCCCCGTGGGATATATATTCTACCCACACACATTTGGAACTCTCCTGGGGTACCCTCACACATATTATTCCCTAATTTAGTGGATATTTTCACAAAAAAGTGAAATTTTCATAAATCCAGAAAATTGGCTGAAAATGACTAAATATCAAGGACTTATTGGGCGAATCGCTCTGGAACTGAAATCGGAATGCTCACTGACATTTGCCCTATCTGAAAGCTTGATAAATGCCGGAAAAATGACTTCGTCCAAAGAAAATTTTTTTTTAAACTTTTTTCAATTTTACCCCCGTGGGATATATTCTACCCACACACATTTTGAACTCTTCTGGGGTACCCTCACTCATATTATTCCCTCATTTAGTGGATATTTTCACAAAAAAGTGAAATTTTCAAAAATCCTGAAAACTGACTGAATACAACTAAATTGTCAAGGACTTATCCGGCGAATCGCTCTGGAACTGAAATCGGAATGCTCACTGACATTTCCCCTATCTGAAAGTCTGATAAACGCCGGAAAAATGACTAAGTCCAAAAAAAAATGTTTTTCAACTTTTTTCAATTTTACCCCTGTGGGATATATATTCTACCCACACACATTTGGAACTCTCTTGGGGTACCCTCACACATATTATTCCCTCATTTAGTGGATATTTTCACAAAATAGTGAAATTTTTGAAAAATCCAGAAAATTGGCTGTATACGAGTAAATATCAAGGACTCATTGGGCGAATCCCCCTGAACTGAAATCGGAACGCTCACTGACATTTCCCCTATCTGAAAGTCAGATAAACGCCGGAAAATGACTAAGTCCCAAAAAAAATTTTTTTCAACTTTTTTAAATTTTACCCCCGTGGGATATATATTCTACCCACACACATTTGGAACTCTCCTGGGGTAACCTCACACATATTATTCCCTCATTTAGTGGATATTTTCACAAAAAAGTGAAATTTTCAAAAATCCAGAAAATTGGCTGAAAACTACTAAATATCAATCACTCATTGGGCGAATCGCTCTGGAACTGAAATCAGAACGCTCAGAGACATTTCCCCTTTCTGAAAGTCTGATAAACGCCGGAAAAATTGCTGAGTCCAAAAAAAATTTTTTTCAACTTTTTTCAATTTTACCCCCGTGGGATATATATTCTACCTACACACATTTGGAACTCTCCTGGGGTACCCTCACGCATATTATTCCCTCTTTTAGTGGATATTTTCACAAAAAAGTGAAATTTTCAAAAATCCAGAAAATTGGCTGAAAACGACTAAATATCAAGGACTCATTGGGCGAATCGCTCTGGAACTGAAATCGGAATGCTCACTGACATTTCCCCTATCTGAAAGTCTGATAAATGCCGGAAAAATGACTAAGTCCGAAAAAAAAAAAATTTTCAACTTTTTTCAATTTTACCCCCGTGGGATACATATTCTACCTACACACATTTGTAACTCTCCTGGGGAACCCTCACACATATTATTCCCTCATTTAGTGGATATTTTCACAAACAAGTGAAATTTTCAAAAATCCAAAATATTGGCTGAAAACGACTAAATATCAAGGACTCATTGGGCGAATCTCTCTGAAACTGAAATCGGAACGCTCACTGACATTTCCCCTATCTGAAAGTCTGATAAACGCCGGAGAAATGACTTCGTCCAAAGAAAATTTTTTTTCCACTTTATTCATTTTTACCCCCTTGGGATATATATTCTACCCACACACATTTTGAACTCTCCTGGGGTACCCTCACACATATTATTCCCTCATTTAGTGGATATTTTCACAAAAAAGTGAAATTTTCAAAAATACAAAATATTGGCTGAAAATGACTAAATATCAAGGACTCATAGGGCGAATCGCTCTGGAACTGAAATCGGAATGGTCACTGATATATCCCCTTTCTGAAAGTCTGATAAACGCCAGAAAAATGACTAAGTCCAAAGAAAAAAATTTTTCAACTTTTTTCAATTTTACCCCCATGTGATATATATTCTACCCACACACATTTGGAACTCTCCTGGGGTACCCTCACACATATTATTCCCTCATTTAGTGGATATTTTCACAAAAAAGTGAAATTTTCAAAAATCCAGAAAATTGGCTGAAAACGACTAAATATCAAGGACTCATTGGGCGAATCGCTCTGGAACTGAAATCGGAACGCTCACTGACATTTCTCCTATCTGAAAGTCTGATAAACGCCGGAAAAATGACTACGTCCAAAGAAAATTTTTTTTTCACTTTATTCATTTTTACCCCCTTGGGATATATATTCTACCCACACACATTTGGAACTCTCCTGGGGTACCCTCACACATATTATTCCCTCATTTAGTGGATATTTTCACAAAAAAGTGAAATTTTCAAAAATCCAAAATATTGGCTGAAAATGACTAAACATCAAGGACTCATAGGTCGAATCGCTCTGGAACTGAAATCGGAACGCTCACTGACATTTGCCCTATCTGAAAGTCTGATAAACGCCGGAAAAATGAATAAGTCAAAAGAAGAAAAATTTTCAACTTTTTTTAATTTTACCCCCGTGGGATATATATTCTACCCACACACATTTGGAACTCTCCTGGGGTACCCTCACACATATTATTCCCTAATTTAGTGGATATTTTCACAAAAAAGTGAAATTTTCATAAATCCAGAAAATTGGCTGAAAATGACTAAATATCAAGGACTTATTGGGCGAATCGCTCTGGAACTGAAATCGGAATGCTCACTGACATTTGCCCTATCTGAAAGCTTGATAAATGCCGGAAAAATGACTTCGTCCAAAGAAAATTTTTTTTTAAACTTTTTTCAATTTTACCCCCGTGGGATATATATTCTACCCACACACATTTTGAACTCTTCTGGGGTACCCTCACTCATATTATTCCCTCATTTAGTGGATATTTTCACAAAAAAGTGAAATTTTCAAAAATCCTGAAAACTGACTGAATACAACTAAATTGTCAAGGACTTATCCGGCGAATCGCTCTGGAACTGAAATCGGAATGCTCACTGACATTTCCCCTATCTGAAAGTCTGATAAACGCCGGAAAAATGACTAAGTCCAAAAAAAAATGTTTTTCAACTTTTTTCAATTTTACCCCTGTGGGATATATATTCTACCCACACACATTTGGAACTCTCTTGGGGTACCCTCACACATATTATTCCCTCATTTAGTGGATATTTTCACAAAATAGTGAAATTTTTGAAAAATCCAGAAAATTGGCTGTATACGAGTAAATATCAAGGACTCATTGGGCGAATCCCCCTGAACTGAAATCGGAACGCTCACTGACATTTCCCCTATCTGAAAGTCAGATAAACGCCGGAAAATGACTAAGTCCCAAAAAAAATTTTTTTCAACTTTTTTAAATTTTACCGCCGTGGGAAATATATTCTACCCACACACATTTGGAACTCTCCTGGGGTAACCTCACACATATTATTCCCTCATTTAGTGGATATTTTCACAAAAAAGTGAAATTTTCAAAAATCCAGAAAATTGGCTGAAAACTACTAAATATCAATCACTCATTGGGCGAATCGCTCTGGAACTGAAATCAGAACGCTCAGAGACATTTCCCCTTTCTGAAAGTCTGATAAACGCCGGAAAAATTGCTGAGTCCAAAAAAAATTTTTTTCAACTTTTTTCAATTTTACCCCCGTGGGATATATATTCTACCTACACACATTTGGAACTCTCCTGGGGTACCCTCACGCATATTATTCCCTCTTTTAGTGGATATTTTCACAAAAAAGTGAAATTTTCAAAAATCCAGAAAATTGGCTGAAAACGACTAAATATCAAGGACTCATTGGGCGAATCGCTCTGGAACTGAAATCGGAATGCTCACTGACATTTCCCCTATCTGAAAGTCTGATAAATGCCGGAAAAATGACTAAGTCCGAAAAAAAAAAAATTTTCAACTTTTTTCAATTTTACCCCCGTGGGATACATATTCTACCTACACACATTTGTAACTCTCCTGGGGAACCCTCACACATATTATTCCCTCATTTAGTGGATATTTTCACAAACAAGTGAAATTTTCAAAAATCCAAAATATTGGCTGAAAACGACTAAATATCAAGGACTCATTGGGCGAATCTCTCTGAAACTGAAATCGGAACGCTCACTGACATTTCCCCTATCTGAAAGTCTGATAAACGCCGGAGAAATGACTTCGTCCAAAGAAAATTTTTTTTCCACTTTATTCATTTTTACCCCCTTGGGATATATATTCTACCCACACACATTTTGAACTCTCCTGGGGTACCCTCACACATATTATTCCCTCTTTTAGTGGATATTTTCACAAAAAAGTGAAATTTTCAAAAATCCAAAATATTGGCTGAAAATGACTAAACATCAAGGACTCATAGGTCGAATCGCTCTGGAACTGAAATCGGAACGCTCACTGACATTTGCCCTATCTGAAAGTCTGATAAACGCCGGAAAAATGAATAAGTCAAAAGAAGAAAAATTTTCAACTTTTTTCAATTTTACCCCCGTGGGATATATATTCTACCCACACACATTTGGAACTCTCCTGGGGTACCCTCACACATATTATTCCCTAATTTAGTGGATATTTTCACAAAAATGTGAAATTTTCATAAATCCAGAAAATTGGCTGAAAATGACTAAATATCAAGGACTCATTGGGCGAATCGCTCTGGAACTGAAATCGGAATGCTCACTGACATTTGCCCTATCTGAAAGCTTGATAAATGCCGGAAAAATGACTTCGTCCAAAGAAAATTTTTTTTTAAACTTTTTTCAATTTTACCCCCGTGGGATATATATTCTACCCACACACATTTTGAACTCTTCTGGGGTACCCTCACTCATATTATTCCCTCATTTAGTGGATATTTTCACAAAAAAGTGAAATTTTCAAAAATCCTGAAAACTGACTGAATACAACTAAATTGTCAAGGACTTATCCGGCGAATCGCTCTGGAACTGAAATCGGAATGCTCACTGACATTTCCCCTATCTGAAAGTCTGATAAACGCCGGAAAAATGACTAAGTCCAAAAAAAAATGTTTTTCAACTTTTTTCAATTTTACCCCTGTGGGATATATATTCTACCCACACACATTTGGAACTCTCTTGGGGTACCCTCACACATATTATTCCCTCATTTAGTGGATATTTTCACAAAATAGTGAAATTTTTGAAAAATCCAGAAAATTGGCTGTATACGAGTAAATATCAAGGACTCATTGGGCGAATCGCTCTGGAACTGAAATCGGAAGGATCAATGACATTTCCCCTATCTGAAAGTCTGAAAAATGGCGGAAAAATTACTAAGTCCAAAAAAAAAATTTTTCAACTTTATTCAATTTTACCCCCGTGGGATATATATTCTATCCACACACATTTGGAACTCTCCTGGGGTACCCTCACACATATTATTCCCTCATTTAGTGGATATTTTCACAAAAAAGTGAAATTTTCAAAAATCCAGATAATTGGCTGAAAACGACTAAATATCAAGGACTCATTGGGCGAATCTCTCTGGAACTGAAATCGAAACGATCAATGACATTTCCCCTATCTGAAAGTCTGATAAACGCCGGAAAAATGACTAAGTCCAAAAAAAATTTTTTTTCAACTTTTTTCAATTTTACCCCCGTGGGATATATATTCTACCCACACACATTTGGAACTCTCCTGGGGTACCCTCACACATATAATTCCCTCATTTAGTTTATATTTTCACAAAAAAAGTGAAATTTTCAAAAATCCTGAAAATTTCCTGAAAACGACTAAATATCAAGGACTCATTGGGAGATTCGTTCTGGAACTGAAATCGGAACGTTCACTGACATTTCCCCTATCTGAAAGTCTGATAAACGCCGGAAAAATGACTAAGTCCAAAAAAAAATTTTTTTCAACTTTTTTCAATTTTACCCCCGTGGGATATATATTCTACCCACACACATTTGGAACTCTCCTGGGGTACCCTCACACATATAATTCCCTCATTTAGTGGATAATTTCACAAAAAAAGTGAAATTTTCAAAAATCCTGAAAATTGGCTGAAATCGACTAAATATCAAGGACTCATTGGGCGAATCGCTCTGCAACTGAAATCGGAACGCTCACTGACATTTCCCCTATCTGAAAGTCTGATAAACGCCGGAAAAATGACTAAGTCCAAAAAAAAATTTTTTTCAACTTTTTTCAATTTTACCCCCGTGGGATATATATTCTACCCGCACACATTTGGAT
The DNA here is from genome assembly GCF_046119375.1 of Phyllobates terribilis. Classification (NCBI taxonomy): domain Eukaryota; kingdom Metazoa; phylum Chordata; class Amphibia; order Anura; family Dendrobatidae; genus Phyllobates; species Phyllobates terribilis. The sequence goes on from NW_027362776.1 coordinate 23,710,922, forward strand.
CTCTCCTGGGGTACCCTCACACATATTATTCCCTCATTTAGTGGATATTTTCACAAAAAAGTGAAATTTTCAAAAATCCAGAAGATTGGCTGAAAAAGACTAAATATCAAGGACTCATTGGGCGAATCGATCTGGAACTGAAATCGGAACGCTCACTGACATTTCCCCTATCTGAAAGTCTGATAAACGCTGGAAAAATGACTAAGTCCAAGAAAAAAAATTTTTCAACTTTTTTAAATTTTAACCACGTGGAATATATATTCTACCCACACACACTTGGAACTCTCCTGGGGTACCCTCACACATATTATTCCCTCATTTAGTGGATATTTTCACAAAAAGGTGAAATTTTCAAAAATTCAGAAAAATGGCTGAAAACGACTAAATATCAAGGACTCATTGGGCGAATCGCTCTGGAATTGAAATCGGAACGATCACTGACATTTCCCCTATCTGAAAGTCTGATAAACGCCGGAAAAATGACTAAGTCCAAAAAAAAAATTTTTTCAATTTTACCCCCGTGGGATATATATTCTATCCACACACATTTGGAACTCTCCTGTGGTACCCTCACACATATTTTTCCCTCATTTAGTGGATATTTTCACAAAAAGGTGAAATTTTCAAAAATTCAGAAAATTGGCTGAAAACGACTAAATATCAAGGACTCATTGGGCGAATCGCTCTGCAACTGAAATCAGAACGCTCACTGACATTTCCCCTATCTGAAAGTCTGATACACGCCGGAAAAATGACTAAGTCCCCAAAAAATTTTTTTTCAACTTTTTTCAATTTTACCCCCGTGGGATATATATTCTACCCACACACATTTGGAACTCTCCTGGGGTACCCTCACACATATAATTCCCTCATTTAGTGGATATTTTCACAAAAAAAGTGAAATTTTCAAAAATCCTGAAAATTGGCTGAAAACGACTAAATATCAAGGACTCATTGGGCGAATCGCTCTGGAACTGAAATCGGAACGCTCACTGACATTTCCCCTATCTGAAAGTCTGATGAATGCCGGAAAAATTACTAAGTCCAAAAAAAAATTTTTTTCAATTTTACCCCCGTGGGATATATATTCTATCCACACACATTTGGAACTCTCCTGGGGTACCCTCACACATATTATTCCCTCATTTAGTGGATATTTTCACAAAAAAGTGAAATTTTCAAAAATCCAGATAATTGGCTGAAAACGACTAAATATCAAGGACTCATTGGGCGAATCGCTCTGGAACTGAAATCGGAACGCTCACTGACATTTCCCCTATCTGAAAGTCTGATAAATGCCGGAAAAATGACTAAGTCCAAAAAAAAATTTTTTTCAATTTTACCCCCGTGGGATATATATTCTATCCACACACATTTGGAACTCTCCTGGGGTACCCTCACACATATTATTCCCTCATTTAGTGGATATTTCAACAAAAAAGTGAAATTTTCAAAAATCCAGATAATTGGCTGAAAACGACTAAATATCAAGGACTCATTGGGCGAATCTCTCTGGAACTGAAATCGAAACGATCAATGACATTTCCCCTATCTGAAAGTCTGATAAACGCCGGAAAAATGACTAAGTCCAAAAAAAAATTTTTTTCAACTTTTTTCAATTTTACCCCCGTGGGATATATATTCTACCCACACACATTTGGAACTCTCCTGGGGTACCCTCACACATATAATTCCCTCATTTAGTGGATAATTTCACAAAAAAAGTGAAATTTTCAAAAATCCTGAAAATTGGCTGAAATCGACTAAATATCAAGGACTCATTGGGCGAATCGCTCTGCAACTGAAATCGGAACGCTCACTGACATTTCCCCTATCTGAAAGTCTGATAAACGCCGGAAAAATGACTAAGTCCAAAAAAAAATTTTTTTCAACTTTTTTCAATTTTACCCCCGTGGGATATATATTCTACCCACACACATTTGGAACTCTCCTGGGGTACCCTCACGCATTTTATTCCCTCTTTTAGTGGATATTTTCACAAAAAAGTGAAATTTTCAAAAATCCAGAAAATTGGCTGAAAACGACTAAATATCAAGGACTCATTGGGCGAATCGCTCTGGAACTGAAATCGGAATGCTCACTGACATTTCCCCTATCTGAAAGTCTGATAAATGCCGGAAAAATGACTAAGTCCGAAAAAAAAAAAATTTTCAACTTTTTTCAATTTTACCCCCGTGGGATACATATTCTACCTACACACATTTGTAACTCTCCTGGGGAACCCTCACACATATTATTCCCTCATTTAGTGGATATTTTCACAAACAAGTGAAATTTTCAAAAATCCAAAATATTGGCTGAAAACGACTAAATATCAAGGACTCATTGGGCGAATCTCTCTGAAACTGAAATCGGAACGCTCACTGACATTTCCCCTATCTGAAAGTCTGATAAACGCCGGAGAAATGACTTCGTCCAAAGAAAATTTTTTTTCCACTTTATTCATTTTTACCCCCTTGGGATATATATTCTACCCACACACATTTTGAACTCTCCTGGGGTACCCTCACACATATTATTCCCTCATTTAGTGGATATTTTCACAAAAAAGTGAAATTTTCAAAAATACAAAATATTGGCTGAAAATGACTAAATATCAAGGACTCATAGGGCGAATCGCTCTGGAACTGAAATCGGAATGGTCACTGATATATCCCATTTCTGAAAGTCTGATAAACGCCAGAAAAATGACTAAGTCCAAAGAAAAAAATTTTTCAACTTTTTTCAATTTTACCCCCATGTGATATATATTCTACCCACACACATTTGGAACTCTCCTGGGGTACCCTCACACATATTATTCCCTCATTTAGTGGATATTTTCACAAAAAAGTGAAATTTTCAAAAATCCAGAAAATTGGCTGAAAACGACTAAATATCAAGGACTCATTGGGCGAATCGCTCTGGAACTGAAATCGGAACGCTCACTGACATTTCTCCTATCTGAAAGTCTGATAAACGCCGGAAAAATGACTACGTCCAAAGAAAATTTTTTTTTCACTTTATTCATTTTTACCCCCTTGGGATATATATTCTACCCACACACATTTGGAACTCTCCTGGGGTACCCTCACACATATTATTCCCTCATTTAGTGGATATTTTCACAAAAAAGTGAAATTTTCAAAAATCCAAAATATTGGCTGAAAATGACTAAACATCAAGGACTCATAGGTCGAATCGCTCTGGAACTGAAATCGGAACGCTCACTGACATTTGCCCTATCTGAAAGTCTGATAAACGCCGGAAAAATGAATAAGTCAAAAGAAGAAAAATTTTCAACTTTTTTTAATTTTACCCCCGTGGGATATATATTCTACCCACACACATTTGGAACTCTCCTGGGGTACCCTCACACATATTATTCCCTAATTTAGTGGATATTTTCACAAAAAAGTGAAATTTTCATAAATCCAGAAAATTGGCTGAAAATGACTAAATATCAAGGACTTATTGGGCGAATCGCTCTGGAACTGAAATCGGAATGCTCACTGACATTTGCCCTATCTGAAAGCTTGATAAATGCCGGAAAAATGACTTCGTCCAAAGAAAATTTTTTTTTAAACTTTTTTCAATTTTACCCCCGTGGGATATATATTCTACCCACACACATTTTGAACTCTTCTGGGGTACCCTCACTCATATTATTCCCTCATTTAGTGGATATTTTCACAAAAAAGTGAAATTTTCAAAAATCCTGAAAACTGACTGAATACAACTAAATTGTCAAGGACTTATCCGGCGAATCGCTCTGGAACTGAAATCGGAATGCTCACTGACATTTCCCCTATCTGAAAGTCTGATAAACGCCGGAAAAATGACTAAGTCCAAAAAAAAATGTTTTTCAACTTTTTTCAATTTTACCCCTGTGGGATATATATTCTACCCACACACATTTGGAACTCTCTTGGGGTACCCTCACACATATTATTCCCTCATTTAGTGGATATTTTCACAAAATAGTGAAATTTTTGAAAAATCCAGAAAATTGGCTGTATACGAGTAAATATCAAGGACTCATTGGGCGAATCCCCCTGAACTGAAATCGGAACGCTCACTGACATTTCCCCTATCTGAAAGTCAGATAAACGCCGGAAAATGACTAAGTCCCAAAAAAAATTTTTTTCAACTTTTTTAAATTTTACCCCCGTGGGATATATATTCTACCCACACACATTTGGAACTCTCCTGGGGTAACCTCACACATATTATTCCCTCATTTAGTGGATATTTTCACAAAAAAGTGAAATTTTCAAAAATCCAGAAAATTGGCTGAAAACTACTAAATATCAATCACTCATTGGGCGAATCGCTCTGGAACTGAAATCAGAACGCTCAGAGACATTTCCCCTTTCTGAAAGTCTGATAAACGCCGGAAAAATTGCTGAGTCCAAAAAAAATTTTTTTCAACTTTTTTCAATTTTACCCCCGTGGGATATATATTCTACCTACACACATTTGGAACTCTCCTGGGGTACCCTCACGCATATTATTCCCTCTTTTAGTGGATATTTTCACAAAAAAGTGAAATTTTCAAAAATCCAGAAAATTGGCTGAAAACGACTAAATATCAAGGACTCATTGGGCGAATCGCTCTGGAACTGAAATCGGAATGCTCACTGACATTTCCCCTATCTGAAAGTCTGATAAATGCCGGAAAAATGACTAAGTCCGAAAAAAAAAAAATTTTCAACTTTTTTCAATTTTACCCCCGTGGGATACATATTCTACCTACACACATTTGTAACTCTCCTGGGGAACCCTCACACATATTATTCCCTCATTTAGTGGATATTTTCACAAACAAGTGAAATTTTCAAAAATCCAAAATATTGGCTGAAAACGACTAAATATCAAGGACTCATTGGGCGAATCTCTCTGAAACTGAAATCGGAACGCTCACTGACATTTCCCCTATCTGAAAGTCTGATAAACGCCGGAGAAATGACTTCGTCCAAAGAAAATTTTTTTTCCACTTTATTCATTTTTACCCCCTTGGGATATATATTCTACCCACACACATTTTGAACTCTCCTGGGGTACCCTCACACATATTATTCCCTCATTTAGTGGATATTTTCACAAAAAAGTGAAATTTTCAAAAATCCAAAATATTGGCTGAAAATGACTAAACATCAAGGACTCATAGGTCGAATCGCTCTGGAACTGAAATCGGAACGCTCACTGACATTTGCCCTATCTGAAAGTCTGATAAACGCCGGAAAAATGAATAAGTCAAAAGAAGAAAAATTTTCAACTTTTTTCAATTTTACCCCCGTGGGATATATATTCTACCCACACACATTTGGAACTCTCCTGGGGTACCCTCACACATATTATTCCCTAATTTAGTGGATATTTTCACAAAAAAGTGAAATTTTCATAAATCCAGAAAATTGGCTGAAAATGACTAAATATCAAGGACTCATTGGGCGAATCGCTCTGGAACTGTAATCGGAATGCTCACTGACATTTGCCCTATCTGAAAGCTTGATAAATGCCGGAAAAATGACTTCGTCCAAAGAAAATTTTTTTTTAAACTTTTTTCAATTTTACCCCCGTGGGATATATATTCTACCCACACACATTTTGAACTCTTCTGGGGTACCCTCACTCATATTATTCCCTCATTTAGTGGATATTTTCACAAAAAAGTGAAATTTTCAAAAATCCTGAAAACTGACTGAATACAACTAAATTGTCAAGGACTTATCCGGCGAATCGCTCTGGAACTGAAATCGGAATGCTCACTGACATTTCCCCTATCTGAAAGTCTGATAAACGCCGGAAAAATGACTAAGTCCAAAAAAAAATGTTTTTCAACTTTTTTCAATTTTACCCCTGTGGGATATATATTCTACCCACACACATTTGGAACTCTCTTGGGGTACCCTCACACATATTATTCCCTCATTTAGTGGATATTTTCACAAAATAGTGAAATTTTTGAAAAATCCAGAAAATTGGCTGTATACGAGTAAATATCAAGGACTCATTGGGCGAATCGCTCTGGAACTGAAATCGGAAGGATCAATGACATTTCCCCTATCTGAAAGTCTGAAAAATGGCGGAAAAATTACTAAGTCCAAAAAAAAAATTTTTCAACTTTATTCAATTTTACCCCCGTGGGATATATATTCTATCCACACACATTTGGAACTCTCCTGGGGTACCCTCACACATATTATTCCCTCATTTAGTGGATATTTTCACAAAAAAGTGAAATTTTCAAAAATCCAGATAATTGGCTGAAAACGACTAAATATCAAGGACTCATTGGGCGAATCTCTCTGGAACTGAAATCGAAACGATCAATGACATTTCCCCTATCTGAAAGTCTGATAAACGCCGGAAAAATGACTAAGTCCAAAAAAAATTTTTTTTCAACTTTTTTCAATTTTACCCCCGTGGGATATATATTCTACCCACACACATTTGGAACTCTCCTGGGGTACCCTCACACATATAATTCCCTCATTTAGTTTATATTTTCACAAAAAAAGTGAAATTTTCAAAAATCCTGAAAATTGGCTGAAAACGACTAAATATCAAGGACTCATTGGGAGATTCGTTCTGGAACTGAAATCGGAACGTTCACTGACATTTCCCCTATCTGAAAGTCTGATAAACGCCGGAAAAATGACTAAGTCCAAAAAAAAATTTTTTTCAACTTTTTTCAATTTTACCCCCGTGGGATATATATTCTACCCACACACATTTGGAACTCTCCTGGGGTACCCTCACACATATAATTCCCTCATTTAGTGGATAATTTCACAAAAAAAGTGAAATTTTCAAAAATCCTGAAAATTGGCTGAAATCGACTAAATTTCAAGGACTCATTGGGCGAATCGCTCTGCAACTGAAATCGGAACGCTCACTGACATTTCCCCTATCTGAAAGTCTGATAAACGCCGGAAAAATGACTAAGTCCAAAAAAAAATTTTTTTCAACTTTTTTCAATTTTACCCCCGTGGGATATATATTCTACCCGCACACATTTGGATCTCTCCTGGGGTACCCTCACACATATTATTCCCTCATTTAGTGGATATTTTCACAAAAAAGTGAAATTTTCAAAAATCCAGAAGATTGGCTGAAAAAGACTAAATATCAAGGACGCATTGGGCGAATCGATCTGGAACTGAAATCGGAACGCTCACTGACATTTCCCCTATCTGAAAGTCTGATAAACGCTGGAAAAATGACTAAGTCCAAGAAAAAAAATTTTTCAACTTTTTTAAATTTTAACCACGTGGAATATATATTCTACCCACACACACTTGGAACTCTCCTGGGGTACCCTCACACATATTATTCCCTCATTTAGTGGATATTTTCACAAAAAGGTGAAATTTTCAAAAATTCAGAAAAATGGCTGAAAACGACTAAATATCAAGGACTCATTGGGCGAATCGCTCTGGAATTGAAATCGGAACGATCACTGACATTTCCCCTATCTGAAAGTCTGATAAACGCCGGAAAAATGACTAAGTCCAAAAAAAAAATTTTTTCAATTTTACCCCCGTGGGATATATATTCTATCCTCACACATTTGGAACTCTCCTGTGGTACCCTCACACATATTTTTCCCTCATTTAGTGGATATTTTTACAAAAAGGGGAAATTTTCAAAAATTCAGAAAATTGGCTGAAAACGACTAAATATCAAGGACTCATTGGGCGAATCGCTCTGCAACTGAAATCAGAACGCTCACTGACATTTCCCCTATCTGAAAGTCTGATACACGCCGGAAAAATGACTAAGTCCCCAAAAAATTTTTTTTCAACTTTTTTCAATTTTACCCCCGTGGGATATATATTCTACCCACACACATTTGGAACTCTCCTGGGGTACCCTCACACATATAATTCCCTCATTTAGTGGATATTTTCACAAAAAAAGTGAAATTTTCAAAAATCCTGAAAATTGGCTGAAAACGACTAAATATCAAGGACTCATTGGGCGAATCGCTCTGGAACTGAAATCGGAACGCTCACTGACATTTCCCCTATCTGAAAGTCTGATGAATGCCGGAAAAATTACTAAGTCCAAAAAAAAATTTTTTTCAATTTTACCCCCGTGGGATATATATTCTATCCACACACATTTGGAACTCTCCTGGGGTACCCTCACACATATTATTCCCTCATTTAGTGGATATTTTCACAAAAAAGTGAAATTTTCAAAAATCCAGATAATTGGCTGAAAACGACTAAATATCAAGGACTCATTCGGCGAATCGCTCTGGAACTGAAATCGGAACGCTCACTGACATTTCCCCTATCTGAAAGTCTGATAAATGCTGGAAAAATGACTAAGTCCAAAAAAAAATTTTTTTCAATTTTACCCCCGTGGGATATATATTCTATCCACACACATTTGGAACTCTCCTGGGGTACCCTCACACATATTATTCCCTCATTTAGTGGATATTTCAACAAAAAAGTGAAATTTTCAAAAATCCAGATAATTGGCTGAAAACGACTAAATATCAAGGACTCATTGGGCGAATCTCTCTGGAACTGAAATCGAAACGATCAATGACATTTCCCCTATCTGAAAGTCTGATAAACGCCGGAAAAATGACTAAGTCCAAAAAAAAATTTTTTTCAACTTTTTTCAATTTTACCCCCGTGGGATATATATTCTACCCACACACATTTGGAACTCTCCTGGGGTACCCTCACACATATAATTCCCTCATTTAGTGGATAATTTCACAAAAAAAGTGAAATTTTCAAAAATCCTGAAAATTGGCTGAAATCGACTAAATATCAAGGACTCATTGGGCGAATCGCTCTGCAACTGAAATCGGAACGCTCACTGACATTTCCCCTATCTGAAAGTCTGATACACGCCGGAAAAATGACTAAGTCCAAAAAAAAAATTTTTTCAATTTTACCCCCGTGGGATATATATTCTATCCTCACACATTTGGAACTCTCCTGTGGTACCCTCACACATATTTTTCCCTCATTTAGTGGATATTTTCACAAAAAGGGGAAATTTTCAAAAATTCAGAAAATTGGCTGAAAACGACTAAATATCAAGGACTCATTGGGCGAATCGCTCTGCAACTGAAATCAGAACGCTCACTGACATTTCCCCTATCTGAAAGTCTGATACACGCCGGAAAAATGACTAAGTCCCCAAAAAATTTTTTTTCAACTTTTTTCAATTTTACCCCCGTGGGATATATATTCTACCCACACACATTTGGAACTCTCCTGGGGTACCCTCACACATATAATTCCCTCATTTAGTGGATATTTTCACAAAAAAAGTGAAATTTTCAAAAATCCTGAAAATTGGCTGAAAACGACTAAATATCAAGGACTCATTGGGCGAATCGCTCTGGAACTGAAATCGGAACGCTCACTGACATTTCCCCTATCTGAAAGTCTGATGAATGCCGGAAAAATTACTAAGTCCAAAAAAAAATTTTTTTCAATTTTACCCCCGTGGGATATATATTCTATCCACACACATTTGGAACTCTCCTGGGGTACCCTCACACATATTATTCCCTCATTTAGTGGATATTTTCACAAAAAAGTGAAATTTTCAAAAATCCAGATAATTGGCTGAAAACGACTAAATATCAAGGACTCATTCGGCGAATCGCTCTGGAACTGAAATCGGAACGCTCACTGACATTTCCCCTATCTGAAAGTCTGATAAATGCTGGAAAAATGACTAAGTCCAAAAAAAAATTTTTTTCAATTTTACCCCCGTGGGATATATATTCTATCCACACACATTTGGAACTCTCCTGGGGTACCCTCACACATATTATTCCCTCATTTAGTGGATATTTCAACAAAAAAGTGAAATTTTCAAAAATCCAGATAATTGGCTGAAAACGACTAAATATCAAGGACTCATTGGGCGAATCTCTCTGGAACTGAAATCGAAACGATCAATGACATTTCCCCTATCTGAAAGTCTGATAAACGCCGGAAAAATGACTAAGTCCAAAAAAAAATTTTTTTCAACTTTTTTCAATTTTACCCCCGTGGGATATATATTCTACCCACACACATTTGGAACTCTCCTGGGGTACCCTCACACATATAATTCCCTCATTTAGTGGATAATTTCACAAAAAAAGTGAAATTTTCAAAAATCCTGAAAATTGGCTGAAATCGACTAAATATCAAGGACTCATTGGGCGAATCGCTCTGCAACTGAAATCGGAACGCTCACTGACATTTCCCCTATCTGAAAGTCTGATAAACGCCGGAAAAATGACTAAGTCCAAAAAAATTTTTTTCTCAACTTTTTTCAATTTTACCCCCGTGGGATATATATTCTAGCCACACACATTTGGAACTCTCCTGGGGTACCCTCACACATATTATTCCCTCATTTAGTGGATATTTTCACAAAAAAGTGAAATTTTCAAAAATCCAGATAATTGGCTGAAAACGACTAAACATCAAGGACTCATTGGGCGAATCGCTCTGGAACTGAAATCGGAACGGTCACGGACATTTCCCCTATCTGAAAGTCTGATAAACGCCGGAAAAATGAGTAAGTCCAAAAAAAAAATTTTTTCAACTTTTTTCAATTTTACCCCCGTGGAATATATATTCTACCCACACACATTTGGAACTCTCCTGGGGTACCCTCACACATATTATTCCCTCATTTAGTGGATATTTTCACAAAAAGGTGAAATTTTCAAAAATTCAGAAAATTGGCTGCTAACGACTAAATATCAAGGACTCATTGGGCGAATCGCTCTGGAATTGAAATCGGAACGATCACTGACATTTCCCCTATCTGAAAGTCTGATAAACGCCGGAAAAATGACTAAGTCCAAAAAAAAAATTTTTTCAATTTTACCCCCGTGGGATATATATTCTATCCACACACATTTGGAACTCTCCTGGGGTACCCTCACACATATTTTTCCCTCATTTAGTGGATATTTTCACAAAAAGGTGAAATTTTCAAAAATTCAGAAAATTGGCTGAAAACGACTAAATATCAAGGACTCATTGGGCGAATCGCTCTGCAACTCAAATCAGAATGCTCACTGACATTTCCCCTATCTGAAAGTCTGATAAACGCCAGAAAATGACTAAGTCCAAAAAAAATTTTTTTTCAACTTTTTTCAATTTTACCCCCGTGGGATATATATTCTACCCACACACATTTGGAACTCTCCTGGGGTACCCTCACACATATTATTCCCTCATTTAGTGGATATTTTCACAAAAAAGTGAAATTTTCAAAAATCCAGATAATTGGCTGAAAACGACTAAATATCAAGGACTCATTGGGCGAATCGCTCTGGAACTGAAATCGGAATGCTCACTGACATTTCCCCTATCTGAAAGTCTGATAAACGCCGGAAAAATGACTAAGTCCAAGAAAAAAAATTTTTCAACTTTTTTCAATTTTAACCACGTGGAATATATATTCTACCCACACACATTTGGAACTCTCCTGGGGTACCCTCACACATATTATTCCCTCATTTAGTGGATATTTTCACAAAAACGTGAAATTTTCAAAAATTCAGAAAATTGGCTGAAAACGACTAAATGTCAAGGACTCATTGCGCGAATCGCTCTGCAACTGAAATCAGAACGCTCACTGACATTTCCCCTATCTGAAAGTCTGATAAACGCCGGAAAAATGACTAAGTCCCAAAAAAATTTTTTTTCAACTTTTTTCAATTTTACCCCCGTGGGATATATATTCTACCCACACACATTTGGAACTCTCCTGGGGTACCCTCACACATATAATTCCCTCATTTAGTGGATATTTTCACAAAAAAGTGAAATTTTCAAAAATACAGAAAATTGGCTGAAAACGACTAAATATCAAGGACTCATTGGGCGAATCGCTCTGGAACTGAAATCGGAACGAGCACTGACATTTCCCCTATCGGTCTTTACTCCTCTTTGGTCAGACCTCATCTGGAATACTGTGTACAGTTTTGGGCACCACATTTTAAAAAAGACATAGACAAACTGGAGCAAGTTCAGAGAAGAGCGACCAGAATGGTGACTGGTCTGCAAACCATGTCCTATGAGGAACGGTTGCAGGATTTGGGAATGTTTAGCTTGCAAAAAAGAAGACTGAGAGGAGACTTAATAGCTGTCTACAAATATGTCAAGGGCTGTCACATTGTAGAAGGATTATCTTTATTCTCATTTGCACAAGGAAAGACTAGAAGCAATGGGATGAAACTAAATGGGAGGAGGCACAGATTAGATATTAGAAAAAACTTTTTGACAGTTAGGGTGATTAATGAGTGGAACAGGCTGCCACGAGAGGTGGTGAGTTCCCCTTCAATAGACGTCTTCAAACAGAGGCTGGACAGACATCTGTCTGAGATGATCTAGTGAATCCTGCTTTGAGCAGAGGGTTGGACCAGATGACCCAGGAGGTCCCCTCCAACTCTACCATTCTATGATTCTATGAAAGTCTGATAAACGCCAGAAAAATGACTAAGTCCAAGAAAAAAAATTTTTCAACTTTTTTTCAATTTTACCCCCGTGGGATATATATTCTACCCACACACATTTGGAACTCTCCTGGGGTACCCTCACACATATAATTCCCTCATTTAGTGGACATTTTCACAAAAAAAGTGAAATTTTCAAAAATCCTGAAAATTGGCTGAAATCGACTAAATATCAAGGACTCATTGGGCGAATCGCTCTGCAACTGAAATCGGAACGCTCACTGACATTTCCCCTATCTGAAAGTCTGATAAACACCGGAAAAATGACTAAGTCCAAAAAAAATTTTTTTTCAACTTTTTTCAATTTTACCCCCGTTGGATATATATTCTACCCACACACATTTGGAACTCTCCTGGGGTACCCTCACACATATAATTCCCTCATTTAGTGGATATTTTCACAAAAAAAGTGAAATTTTCAAAAATCCAGATAATTGGCTGAAAACGACTAAATATCAAGGACTCATTGGGCGAATCTCTCTGGAACTGAAATCGAAATGATCAATGACATTTCCCCTATCTGAAAGTCTGATAAACGCCGGAAAAATGACTAAGTCCAAAAAAAAATTTTTTTCAACTTTTTTCAATTTTACCCTTGTGGGATATCTATTCTACCCACACACATTTGGAACACTCCTGGGGTACCCTCACACATATAATTCCCTCATTTAGTGGATATTTTCACAAAAAAAGTGAAATTTTCAAAAATCCTGAAAATTGGCTGAAAACGACTAAATATCAAGGACTCATTGGGCGAATCGCTCTGGAACTGAAATCGGAACGCTCACTGACATTTCCCCTATCTGAAAGTCTGATAAACGCCGGAAAAATGACTAAGTCCAAGAAAAAAAAATTTTTTTTCAACTTTTTTCAATTTTACCCCCGTGGGATATATATTCTACCCACACACATTTGGAACTCTCCTGGGGTACCCTCACACATATAATTCCCTCATTTAGTGGATATTTTCACAAAAAAAGTGAAATTTTCAAAAATCCTGAAAATTGGCTGAAAACGACTAAATATCAAGGACTCATTGGGAGATTCGCTCTGGAACTGAAATCGGAACGTTCACTGACATTTCCCCTATCTGAAAGTCTGATAAATGCCGGAAAAATGACTAAGTCCAAAAAAAAATTTTTTTCAATTTTACCCCCGTGGGATATAGATTCTATCCACACACATTTGGAACTCTCCTGGGGTACCCTCACACATATTATTCCCTCATTTAGTGGATATTTTCACAAAAAAGTGAAATTTTCAAAAATCCAGAAAATTGGCTGAAAACGACTAAACATCAAGGACTCATTGGGCGAATCGCTCTGGAACTGAAATCGGAACGGTCACGGACATTTCCCCTATCTGAAAGTCTGATAAACGCCGGAAAAATGAGTAAGTCCAAAAAAAAAATTTTTTCAACTTTTTTCAATTTTACCCCCGTGGAATATATATTCTACCCACACACATTTGGAACTCTCCTGGGGTACCCTCACACATATTATTCCCTCATTTAGTGGATATTTTCACAAAAAGGTGACATTTTCAAAAATTCAGAAAATTGGCTGCTAACGACTAAATATCAAGGACTCATTGGGCGAATCGCTCTGGAATTGAAATCGGAACGATCACTGACATTTCCCCTATCTGAAAGTCTGATAAACGCCGGAAAAATGACTAAGTCCAAAAAAAAAATTTTTTCAATTTTACCCCCGTGGGATATATATTCTATCCACACACATTTGGAACTCTCCTGGGGTACCCTCACACATATTTTTCCCTCATTTAGTGGATATTTTCACAAAAAGGTGAAATTTTCAAAAATTCAGAAAATTGGCTGAAAACGACTAAATATCAAGGACTCATTGGGCGAATCGCTCTGCAACTCAAATCAGAATGCTCACTGACATTTCCCCTATCTGAAAGTCTGATAAACGCCAGAAAATGACTAAGTCCAAAAAAAATTTTTTTTCAACTTTTTTCAATTTTACCCCCGTGGGATATATATTCTACCCACACACATTTGGAACTCTCCTGGGGTACCCTCACACATATTATTCCCTCATTTAGTGGATATTTTCACAAAAAAGTGAAATTTTCAAAAATCCAGATAATTGGCTGAAAACGACTAAATATCAAGGACTCATTGGGCGAATCGCTCTGGAACTGAAATCGGAATGCTCACTGACATTTCTCCTATCTGAAAGTCTGATAAACGCTGAAAAAATGACTAAGTTAAAAAAAAAAAAATTTTCAACTTTTTTCAATTTTACCCCCGTAGGATATATATTCTACCCACACACATTTGGAACTCTCCTGGGGTACCCTCACACATATTATTCCCTCATTTAGTGGATATTTTCACAAAAAGGTGAAATTTTCAAAAATTCAGAAAATTGGCTGAAAACGACTAAATATCAAGGACTCATTGCGCGAATCGCTCTGCAACTGAAATCAGAACGCTCACTGACATTTCCCCTATCTGAAAGTCTGATAAACGCCGGAAAAATGACTAAGTCCCAAAAAAATTTTTTTTCAACTTTTTTCAATTTTACCCCCGTGGGATATATATTCTACCCACACACATTTGGAACTCTCCTGGGGTACCCTCACACATATAATTCCCTCATTTAGTGGATATTTTCACAAAAAAGTGAAATTTTCAAAAATACAGAAAATTGGCTGAAAACGACTAAATATCAAGGACTCATTGGGCGAATCGCTCTGGAACTGAAATCGGAACGAGCACTGACATTTCCCCTATCGGTCTTTACTCCTCTTTGGTCAGACCTCATCTGGAATACTGTGTACAGTTTTGGGCACCACATTTTAAAAAAGACATAGACAAACTGGAGCAAGTTCAGAGAAGAGCGACCAGAATGGTGACTGGTCTGCAAACCATGTCCTATGAGGAACGGTTGCAGGATTTGGGAATGTTTAGCTTGCAAAAAAGAAGACTGAGAGGAGACTTAATAGCTGTCTACAAATATGTCAAGGGCTGTCACATTGTAGAAGGATTATCTTTATTCTCATTTGCACAAGGAAAGACTAGAAGCAATGGGATGAAACTAAATGGGAGGAGGCACAGATTAGATATTAGAAAAAACTTTTTGACAGTTAGGGTGATTAATGAGTGGAACAGGCTGCCACGAGAGGTGGTGAGTTCCCCTTCAATAGACGTCTTCAAACAGAGGCTGGACAGACATCTGTCTGAGATGATCTAGTGAATCCTGCTTTGAGCAGAGGGTTGGACCAGATGACCCAGGAGGTCCCCTCCAACTCTACCATTCTATGATTCTATGAAAGTCTGATAAACGCCAGAAAAATGACTAAGTCCAAGAAAAAAAATTTTTCAACTTTTTTTCAATTTTACCCCCGTGGGATATATATTCTACCCACACACATTTGGAACTCTCCTGGGGTACCCTCACACATATAATTCCCTCATTTAGTGGACATTTTCACAAAAAAAGTGAAATTTTCAAAAATCCTGAAAATTGGCTGAAATCGACTAAATATCAAGGACTCATTGGGCGAATCGCTCTGCAACTGAAATCGGAACGCTCACTGACATTTCCCCTATCTGAAAGTCTGATAAACACCGGAAAAATGACTAAGTCCAAGAAAAAAAAATTTTTTTTCAACTTTTTTCAATTTTACCCCCGTGGGATATATATTCTACCCACACACATTTGGAACTCTCCTGGGGTACCCTCACACATATAATTCCCTCATTTAGTGGATATTTTCACAAAAAAAGTGAAATTTTCAAAAATCCTGAAAATTGGCTGAAAATGACTAAATATCAAGGACTCATTGGGAGATTCGCTCTGGAACTGAAATCGGAACGTTCACTGACATTTCCCCTATCTGAAAGTCTGATAAATGCCGGAAAAATGACTAAGTCCAAAAAAAAATTTTTTTCAATTTTACCCCCGTGGGATATAGATTCTATCCACACACATTTGGAACTCTCCTGGGGTACCCTCACACATATTATTCCCTCATTTAGTGGATATTTTCACAAAAAAGTGAAATTTTCAAAAATCCAGAAAATTGGCTGAAAACGACTAAATATCAAGGACTCATTGGGCGAATCGCTCTGGAACTGAAATCGGAACGCTCACTGACATTTCCCCTATCTGAAAGTCTGATAAACGCCGGAAAAATGACTAAGTCCAAAAAAAAAATTTTTTCAACTTTTTTCAATTTTACCACCGTGGGATATATATTCTATCCACACACATTTGGAACTCTCCTGGGGTACCCTCACACATATTATTCCCTCATTTAGTGGATATTTTCACAAAAAGGTGAAATTTTCAAAAATTCAGAAAATTGGCTGAAAACGACTAAATATCAAGGACTCATTGGGCGAATCGCTATGGAACTGAAATCGGAACGTTCACTGACATTTCCCCTATCTGAAAGTCTGATAAATGCCGGAAAATGACTAAGTCCAAAAAAAATTTTTTTTCAATTTTACCCCCGTGGGATATACAGTACAGACCAAAAGTTTGAACACACCTTCTCATTTAAAGATTTTTCTATATTTTCATGACTATAAAAATTGTACATTCACACTGAAGGCATCAAAACTATGAATTAACACATGTGGAATTATATAGTTAACAAAAAAGTGTGAAACAACTGAAAATATGTCTTATATTCTAGGTTCTTCAAGGTAGCCACCTTTTGTTTTGATGACTGCTTTGCGCACACTTGGCATTCTCTTGATGAGCTTCAAGAGGTAGTCACCAGAAATGGTCTTCCAACAATCTTGAAGGAGTTCCCAGAGATGCTTAGCACTTGTTGGCCCTTTTGCCTTCACTCTGCGGTCCAGTTCACCCCAAACCATCTCGATTGGGTTCAGGTCTGGTGACTGTGGAGGCCAGGTCATCTGGCGTAGCACCCCATCACTCTGCTTCTTGGTCAAATAGCCCTTACACAGCCTGGAGGTGTGTTTGGGGTCATTGTCCTGTTGAAAAATAAATGACGGTCCAACTAAACGCAAACCGGATGGAATAGCATGCCGCTGCAAAATGCTGTGGTACCCATGATGGTTCAGCATGCCTTCAATTTTGAATAAATCTCCAACAGTGTCACCAGTAAAGCACCCCCACACCATCACACTTCCTCATCCATGCTTCACGGTGGGAACCAGGCATGTAGAGTCCATCCGTTCACCTTTTCTGCGTCGCCCAAAGACACTGTGGTTGGAACCAAAGATCTCATATTTGGACTCATCAGACCAAAGCAGATTTCCACTGGTCTAATGTCCATTCCTTGTGTTCCTTAGCCCAAACAAGTCTCTTCTGCTTGTTGTCTGTCCTTAGCAGTGGTTTCCTACAAGCTATTTTACCATGAAGGCCTGCTGCACAAAGTCTCCTCTTAACAGTTGTTGAAGAGATGTGTCTGCTGCTAGAACTCTGTGTGGCATTGACCTGGTCTCTAATCTGAGCTGCTGTTAACCTGCGATTTCTGAGGCTGGTGACTCAGATAAACTTATCCTCAGAAGCAGAGGTGACTCTTGGTCTTCCTGGGGCGGTCCTCATGTGAGCCAGTTTCTTTGTAGCGCTTGATGGTTTTTGCAACTTCACTTGGGGACACTTTCAAAGTTTTCCCAATTTTTCGCACTGGCTGACCTTCATTTCATAAAGTAATGATGACCACTCATTTTTCTTTACTTAGAATTTGTATAATGGCAAGAAAAAAACAGCTAACAGTCTATTCAGTAGGACTATCAGCTGTATTTCCACCAGACTTAGGCACAGCACAACTGATGGTCCCAACCCTATTTATAAGGCAAGAAATCCCACTTATTAAACCTGACAGGGCACACCTGTGAAGTGAAAACCATTTCCGGTGACTACCTCTTGAATCTCATCAAGAGAATGCCAAGAGTGTGCAAAGCAGTCATCAAAGCAAAAGGTGAATACTTTGAAGAACCTAGAATATAAGACATATTTTCAGTTGTTTCACGCTTTTTTTGTTAAGTATATAATTCCACATGTACTGTATAAACGCCGGAAAAATGACTAAGTCCAAAAAAAAATTTTTTTCAATTTTACCCCCGTGGGATATATATTCTATCCGCACACATTTGTAACTCTCCTGGGGTACCCTCACACATATTATTCCCTCATTTAGTGGATATTTTCACAAAAAAGTGAAATTTTCAAAAATCCAGATAATAGGCTGAAAACGACTAAATATCAAGGACTCATTCGGCGAATCGCTCTGGAACTGAAATCGGAACGATCACTGACATTTCCCCTATCTGAAAGTCTGATAAAAGCCGGAAAAATGACTAAGTCCAAAAAAAAATTTTTCAACTTTTTTCAATTTTACCCCCGTGGGATATATATTCTACCCACACACATTTGGAACTCTCCTGCGGTACCCTCACACATATAATTCCCTCATTTAGTGGATATTTTCACAAAAAAAGTGAAATTTTCAAAAATCCTGAAATTGGCTAAAAACGACTAAATATCAAGGACTCATTGGGCGAATCGCTATGGAACTGAAATCGGAATGCTCACTGACATTTCCCCTATCTGAAAGTCTGATAAACGCCAGAAAAATGACTAAGTCCAAAAAAAAAAAATTTCAACTTTTTTCAATTTTACCCCGTGGGATATATATTCTACCCACACACATTTGGAACTCTCCAGGGGTACCCTCACACATATTATTCCCTCATTTAGTGGATATTGTCACAAAAAAGTGAAATTTTCAAAAATCCAGAAAATAGCCTGAAAACGACTAAATATCAAGGACTCATTGGGCGAATCGCTCTGGAACTGAAATCGGAATGCTCACTGACATTTCCCCAATCTGAAAGTCTGATAAACGCCGGAAAAATGACAAAATCCAAAAAAAAATTTTTTTTGACTTCTTTCAATTTTACCCCCGTGGGATATATATTCTACCCACACACATTTGGAGCTCTCCTGGGGTACCCTCACACATATTATTCCCTCATTTAGTGGATATTTTCACAAAAAAGTGAAATTTTCAAAAATCCAGAAAATTGGCTGAAAACGACTAAATATCAAGGACTGACTGGGCGAATTACTCTGGAACTGAAATCGGAATGCTCAGTGACATTTCCCCTATCTGAAAGTGTGATAAACGCCGGAAAAATGACTAAGTCCAAAAAAAATTTTTTCTCAATTTTACCCCCGTGGGATAGATATATTCTACCCACACACATTTGTAACTCTCCTGGGGTACCCTCACACATATTATTCCCTCATTTAGTGGATATTGTCACAAAAAGTGAAATTTTAAAAAATCCAGAGGACTGGCTGAAAATGACTAAATATCAAGGACTCAATGGGCGAATCGCTCTGGAACTGAAATCGGAATGCTCACTGACATTTCCCCTATCTGAAAGTCTGATAAACGCCGGAAAAATGTCTAAGTCCAAAAAAAAAAAATTTCAAATTTTTTCAATTTTACCCCCGTGGGATATATATTCTACCCAAACACATTTGTAACTCTCCTGGGGTACTCTCACACATATTATTCCCTCATTTAGTGGATATTTAAACAAAAAAGTGACATTTTCAAAATTCCAGAAAATTGGCTGAAAACAACTAAACATCAAGGACCCATTGGGCGAATTGCTCTGGAACTGAAATCTGAATGCTCACTGACATTTCCCTTATCTGAAAGTCTGAGAAACGTCGGAAAAATGACTAATTCCAAAAAAAAATAATTTTTCAACTTCTTTCAATTTTACCCCCATGGGATATATATTCTACCCACACACATTTGGAACTCTCCTGGGGTACCCTCACACATATTATTCCCTCATTTAGTCACAAAAAAGTGAAATTTTCAAAAATCCAGAAAATTAGCTGAAAACGACTAAATATCAAGGACTCATTGGGCGAACTGCTCTGGAACTGAAATCGGAGCACTCACTGACATTTCCCGTATCTGAAAGTCTGATAAACGCCGGAAAAATGACCAAGTCCAAAAAAATTTTTTTTTCAACTTTTTAGTTTTACGCCCGTGGGATATATATTCTACCCACAGACATTTGTAACTCTCCTGGGGTACCCTCACACATATTATTCCCTCATTTAGTGGATATTTTCACAAAAAAGTGAAATTTTCAAAAATCCAGAAAATAGCCTGAAAACGACTAAATATCAAGGACTCATTGGGCGAATCGCTCTGGAACTGAAATCGGAACGCTCACTGACATTTCCACTATCTGAAAGTCTGATAAACGCCGGAAAAATTACTAAGTTCAAAAAAAAATTTTTTTTCAACTTTTTTCAATTTTACCCCCGTGGGATATATATTCTACCCAGACACATTTGGAGCTCTCCTGGGGTACCCTCACACATATTATTCCCTCATTTAGTGGATATTTTCACAAAAAAGTGAAATTTTCAAAAATTCAGAAAATTGCCTGAAAACGTCAAAATATTAAGGACTCATCCGACGAATCGCTCTGGAACTGAAATCGGAATGCTCACTGACATTTCCCCAATCTGAAAGTCTGATAAACGCCGAAAAAATGACAAAATCCAAAAAAAAATTTTTTTTGACTTCTTTCAATTTTACCCCCGTGGGATATATTTTCTACCCACACACATTTGGAGCTCTCCTGGGGTACCCTCACACATATTATTCCCTCATTTAGTGGATATTTTCACAAAAAAGTGAAATTTTCAAAAATCCAGAAAATTGGCTGAAAACGACTAAATATCAAGGACTGATTGGGCGAATTACTCTGGAACTGAAATCGGAATGCTCAGTGACATTTCCCCTATCTGAAAGTGTGATAAACGCCGGAAAAATGACTAAGTCCAAAAAAATTTTTTTCTCAATTTTACCCCCGTGGGATATATATTCTACCCACACACATTTGTAACTCTCCTGGGGTACCCTCACACATATTATTCCCTCATTTAGTGGATATTGTCACAAAAAGTGAAATTTTAAAAAATCCAGAGGACTGGCTGAAAATGACTAAATATCAAGGACTCAATGGGCGAATCGCTCTGGAACTGAAATCGGAATGCTCACTGACATTTCCCCTATCTGAAAGTCTGATAAACGCCGGAAAAATGACTAAGTCCAAAAAAAAAAAATTTCAAATTTTTTCAATTTTACCCCCGTGGGATATATATTCTACCCAAACACATTTGTAACTCTCCTGGGGTACTCTCACACATATTATTCCCTCATTTAGTGGATATTTAAACAAAAAAGTGACATTTTCAAAATTCCAGAAAATTGTCTGAAAACAACTAAACATCAAGGACTCATTGGGCGAATTGCTCTGGAACTGAAATCTGAATGCTCACTGACATTTCCCTTATCTGAAAGTCTGAGAAACGTCGGAAAAATGACTAATTCCAAAAAAAAATAATTTTTCAACTTCTTTCAATTTTACCCCCATGGGATATATATTCTACCCACACACATTTGAAACTCTCCTGGGGTACCCTCACACATAATATTCCCTCATTTAGTCACAAAAAAGTGAAATTTTCAAAATTCCAGAAAATTGGCTGAAAACAGCTAAACATCAAGGACTCATTGGGCGAATCGCTCAGGAACTGAAATCGGAATGCTCACTGACATTTCCCCTATCTGAAAGTCTGATAAACGCCGGAAAAATGACTACGTCCAAAAAAAAAAAAAATTTCAACTTTTTTCAATTTTACCCCCGTGGGATATATATTCTATCCACACACATTTGGAACTCTCCTGGGGTACATATTATTCCCTCATTTAGTCACAAAAAAAGTGAAATTTTCAAAAATCCAGAAAATTGGCTGAAAACGACTAAATATTAAGGACTCATTGGGCGAATCGCTCTGGAACTGAAATCGGAACGCTCACTGACATTTCCCCAATCTGAAAGTCTGATAAACGCCGGAAAAATGACTAAGTCCCAAAAAAATTTTTTTTCAACTTTTTTCAATTTTAACCCGTGTATATATATTCTACCCACACACTTTTGGAACTCTTCTAGGGTAGCCTCACACATATTATTCCCTCATTTAGTGGATATTTTCACAAAAAAGTGAAATTTTCAAAAATCCAGAAAATTGGCTGAAGACGACTAAATATCTAGGATTCATTTTGCGAATCACTCTGGAACTGAAATAGGAGCGCTCACTGACATTTCCCCTATCTGAAAGTCTGATAAATGCCAGAAAAATGCCTAAGTCCAAAAAAAAATATTTTTTTCAACTTTTTTCAATTTTACCCCCGTGGGATATATATTCTACCCACACACATTTGTAACTCTCCTGGGGTACCCTCACACATATTATTCCCTCATTTAGTGGATATTTTCACAAAAAAGTGAAATTTTCAAAAATTCAGAAAATTGCCTGAAATCGACAAAATATTAAGGACTCATCCGACGAATTGCTCTGGAACTGAAATCGGAGCACTCACTGACATTTCCCCTATCTGAAAGTCTGATAAACCCCGGAAAAATGACTAAGTCAAAAAAAAAAAAAAATTTCAACTTTTTTCAATTTTACCCCGTGGGATATATATTCTACCCACACACATTTGGAGCTCTCCTGGGGTACCCTCACACATATTATTCCCTCATTTAGTGGATATTTTCACAAAAAAGGGAAATTTTCAAAAATCCAGAAAATTGGCTGAAAACGACTAAATATCAAGGACTCATTGGGAGAATCGCTCTGGAACTGAAATCGGAATGCTCACTGAGATTTCCCCTATCTGAAAGTCTGATAAACGCCGGAAAAATGACTAAGTCCCAAAAAAATTTTTTTCAATTTTACCCCCGTGGGATATATATTCTACCCACATACATTTGGAACTCTCCTGGGGTACCCTCACACATATTATTCCCTCATTTAGTGGATATTTTCACAAAAAAGTGAATTTTTCAAAAATTCAGAAAATTGTCTGAAAATCACTAATTATCAAGGACTCATTGGGAGAATCACTCTGGAACTGAAATCGAAACACTCACTGACATTTCCCCTCCCTGAAAGTCTGATAAACACCTGAAAAATGACTAAGTCGAAAAAAAAAAAATATTTTCAACTTTTTTCAATTTTACCCCCGTGGGATATATATTCTACCAACACACATTTAGAGCTCTTCTGGGGTACCCTCACACATATTATTCCCTCATTTAGTGGATATTTTCACAAAAAAGTGAAATTTTCAAAAATTCAGAAAATTTCCTGAAAACGACAAAATATTAAGGACTCATCCGACGAATCGCTCTGGAACTGAAATCGGAATGCTCACTGACATTTCCCCTATCTGAAAGTCTGATAAACGCCGGAAAAATGACTAAGTCCAAAAAAAAATTTTTTCAACTTTTTTCAATTTTACCCCCGTGGGATATATATTCTACCCACACACATTTGGAACTCTCCTGGGGTACGCTCACACATATTATTCCCTCATTTAGTGGATATTTTCACAAAAAAGTGAAATTTTCAAAAATCCAGAAAATTGGCTGAAAAAGACTAAATATCAAGGACTCATTGGGCGAATCACTCTGGAACTGAAATTGGAGCACTCACTGACATTTCCCCTATCTGAAAGTCTGATAAACGCCGGAAAAATTACTAAATCCCCCCCAAAAAAAATGCAAACTTTTTTCAATTTTACCCCCGTGGGATATATATTCCATCCACACACATTTGGAACTCTCCTGGGGTACCCTCACACATATTATTCCTGTTATGTTCTGCTACCAGAGCTAAGGAAAGAGAGGAGATCTGTCCCTACGATAGAACTCAGCTTGATCCCTACGATGTAACAGGGGACCTGATCCTGCGATCAGACCTGCTAAAGTCCTAAGCTAGTCTGTACGGAGACCTATAGATGCGGGGAAGGAATCCCTACAAGTACTAAGGACTGGGAGGAAAATGGGACACCTCCTAACAGAAATAGCAGCAGACAGACGAACAAACAAAATATAAAGAACACAGGAGTCCGTAGACCAAGCAAACTAACAGAGTAGATACAGAGCACAGGCTAGCTAGAAAGTAGTTATACAATGAAGTCCAGCAAAGCCAGAAGGGCGGAGCAGGATTAAATAGGCCAACAAGGTCATGTGACCAGCAAAGGAAAAAACCTAAGAGCAAGGTTCTAACAGTACCCCCCCTTCTAAGAGGATCCTCCGGATCCCCTAGGACCAGGCTTATCAGGAAATCTCCTGTGAAACGCTCTGATAAGTCTGGACGCGGAAACATCATCCGACCTCACCCAAGAGTTATCCTTGGGTCCGAAACCTTTCCAGGCCACAAGATACTGCAAACTACCTCTATACCGTCTAGAGTTAAGGATGCGAGAAATTTCATATTCCCCGTCCTCCACCACCGCAGGAACAGAGGCAGAGGCGTCACAATCCGATACAACCGCTTTTTTCAACAGAGAGACATGAAATACCGGATTAATTCTCCAGGAGGTAGGAACCTCCAACCTAACAGCAGATTGGTTGACAACCTGAAGCACCTTAAAGGGCCCTACAAACTTGGGACCCAATTTCTTAGAAGGAATCCTCAACCTCAGATTCCTAGAGGACAACCAAACCATGTGTAGCGTCGGCGTCCCTGCCCTCTGCTAGGCAGGGACGCTGTTCCCCTCACCTCTCTGCTGTCAGCGTGCGCTCCTTCCCAGCGTCCTCCTCCCGCTCTGCTGTCAGCGCGCGCTCCTTCCCGGCGTCCTCCTCCCGCTCTGCTGTCAGCGCGCGCTCCTTCCCGGCCCCTGTGCTTAGGGCGCGCGCGCTCCCCTCCTCTTAAAGAGGCCGCGCGCGTCGTCCTAAGGAGTCCCCGGCCAATGGCCGGAGGACTTCATCATATATAAGGCACCTCCTCCAAAATGGAGGTGCCCGAGTAATGTTGTTTGCACCAGTGTCTCACCTGTGCTTCAGCCCTCAGGTCCCGTTGCCAGTTACCTGCCAGTTACCTGCCAGATTCCTGCCTGATTACTTGTTACCTGCCTGCTAGTCTGAGGTCCGACGGTCTGCCTTACCATTCCTGTCAGTCTGTCTAAGGACCAGCCCGTCCGCTCATCTGGGAGCGCACATCAGCTACCTGCCTGCTTGCCTGAGGTCCGACGGTCTGCCTTCCAAACTAATGTCAGTCTGTCTATGGTCCAGCTCGCCCGCTCACCTGGGAGCCCTCATCTGCTGCCTGTCTGCTAGCCTACCTGGAGGCTCTGCCGTCACGTGCTGTGACCACCTGCCTGTCCAGTGACTTCTGCCCGCTCGCCTGGGAGCGCTCATCTGCCGCCTGTCTGTTGGTCTTCCTGGAGGCTCCGCCGTCACATGCTTTGACCACCCGTTTATCCAGAGACTCTCGCCTGCTCACCTGGGAAGCTCACGTCTATCTTCAGCCGCCACAGGTCGTACCAACCCTTTACCTATAGACTGCCCTGTTCACTTACCGTGATCACCAGCCCGTTCATCCAGAGACTGCCTCGGTCACTTGCCGTGACCTCCAGCCCGTTCACTCAGAGACTGTCCCGTTCTCCTGCTGTGACTGCCTGCCTGGTCGCCACCCGCTCCCTTACAAGGACTGCCCCCTTGTATAGTAGCTCAGAGGTTCCGCCTCCCAGACCCGTTACACCATGTCACCAACAGCGAACAAAACCTCCTGTCGTTTCCTATCAAAGTAGTCTTTAGATTTTCTGTTGGCCTCCTGAAGATTACCACGCACATCCGTCCAAACTCTCTCTAAATCACCGGAAAAATTCTCCTCCTCAGGCACGGCAGATCCCAACTTGGAGAAAGACCCAAACGACGGATGTCTCCCAGAACAACAAAAAAAAGGCGAACAACCAGCAGAAGAAGATGTATGGTTGTTAAGAGCAAATTCAGCAAGTGGCAGAAACTCAGACCACCCCTCTTGATTGTCTGCCACAAAACAACGCAAGAACTGCTCAACATCCTGGTTTTTCCTTTCTGTCTGGCCATTAGATTCAGGATGATATCCGGACGAGAACGACAAATGAACTCCCAACCTGTCACAAAAGGCACGCCAAAAACGAGCCACGAACTGAGGACCCCTATCAGAAACAATGTCAGTAAGAACGCCATGAAGTCTGACAATTTCCTTGACAAAGGCCTTAGCGAGAGTTTTAGCGCAGGGCAGTTTGACGAAGGGAACCAAGTGACACATCTTGCTAAAACGGTCCACGACCACCCAGATGACAGTAAAACCCTCAGAGGGGGGAAGGTCAGTTATAAAGTCCATAGCCAAATGTGTCCAAGGAGCACTGGGAACCTCCAAAGGACAAAGCAACCCCGCAGCAGGAGTATGTGAGGACTTAGATCTAGCACATATAGTACATTGACGCACCCACTTAATGACTTCATTCTGCCATCCAGGCCACCAAAAACTGCGACCCACCAGTCTCTTGGTCTCAGAGATTCCGGGATGACCTGCCAACCGAGATTCGTGACACTCAACAAACAAATCTCTCCTAAAGGTCCCAGGCACAAACAACCTCCCATGAGGAGTGTTAGATGGGGCATTCTCCTGTGCTTTAAGAATCTCATCTTCCAAAACGGAGTCCAAAGCAGCTATCACAACACCTTCTTGTAAACTGTTCTCCTCTTTCTCAGCACCGACTATGGGAGAAAAACTGCGAGACAAGGCATCCGCCTTAACATTCTTAGTACCAGGGATGTAAGTAACGGAGAAATGAAACCGCGAGAAAAACAGTGCCCACCTAGCCTGACGGGCATTCAGGCGCTTGGCAGCATCAAGATATATCAGATTTTTATGATCCGTAAGAACCTGAACGGGAAATTCCGCACCTTCCAAGAAGTGGCGCCAGTGTTCAAATGCGAGTTTAATAGCCAATAATTCCGGATTACCAATATCGTAATTCAGTTCAGTCTCCGAAAAATTTTTTGAAAAAAAGGCACAGGGATGTAATCCATCCCCGTTATCCTGAGACAATACTGCGCCAACCCCCACAGAGGAAGCATCAACCTCAACCAAAAACGGCTTAGTCACATCAGGCTGCATAAGGATGGGAGCAGAGGTGAACCTCTCCTTGAGATACACAAAAGCTTCAATGGCCTCAGAAGACCCCTGAACCGCATCAGCACCTTTCCTGGTGAGATCGGTCAGAGGTTTGACAATACTAGAAAAATTTTTTATGAATTTTCTGTAATAATTGGCGAAACCTAAAAACCTCTGTATCGATTTCAAACCAATAGGCCTAGGCCATTCCTGTACAGCTTGAACTTTAACCGGGTCCATCTCAAAACCTTCGCTGGAGATAATGTAACCCAAAAAACTAATTCTCTGTACAGCGAACTCACATTTCTCCAGCTTAGCAAAAAGCGAATTGTCCATTAATAACTGTAATACCTCACGTACGCTCCGCCAATGAGACTCCAGATCCGGCGAATAAATCAAAATGTCATCCAAATACACAACCACATTTTTGCCGATCAAAGGTCTAAGGATGTCATTAATAAGATTCTGAAAAAATGCAGGAGCATTAGTAAGACCAAAAGGCATAACCAGATTCTCAAAATGACCCACAGGAGTGTTAAAAGCAGTCTTCCATTCGTCACCCTCCTTCATGCGCAACAGATTGTATGCCCCCTTAAGGTCAATTTCAGAGAACCACTTGGCCCCCATTAACTGGTTAAACAGATCAGGAATCAATGGCAGTGGGTAAGGATTGCGTACAGTAATTTTGTTAATCTCACGAAAATCCAGACAAGGACGTAAACCGCCGTCCTTTTTTTTTACAAAAAAAAATCCAACCGCCACAGGAGACTTAGAGGGCCTAATGTGACCGGCGGCCAAACTTGTCTGTATGTATTCCTCCAAAGCCTTCCTCTCAGGAATAGTAAGGTTAAATAAGCGACTTTTAGGAAGAGTCGCTCCAGGGACAAATTCAATAGAACAATCATAGTCTCTATGGGGAGGCAAAACCTGCGATTCCTTCTCAGAAAAAACTCTCCAAAAATCCTGAATAGGAACAGGCAATTCTCCCCTATCCAAAGCTGCAATACGCCCGTTACAACACTTGTCATAACATTTATGGCTCCAGGATTTAATTTCACTGGTAGACCAATCCAGTACAGGATTGTGAAATTTTAACCAGGGCAATCCCAATATTACTGGAGAAGGCAAGTTATTCAAAACTACCAAATCCAATTTCTCATGGTGAACACCATTAATAGTGAGAGGAAATTCACAGACCTTGAGAGTAATATTCTTCAAAGGGGAACCATCCACAGAAACCACAGCAATGGGGGATGATAAAGGTTCGGGTTTTAAATTGAGTCTTTCCAAGTATCCCCCATCAATTACATTCAGAGTAGACCCACAATCAACAAACACCCGAAATTCCATTAATTTTTCCTGAGCAATTGTGGAAGCAGCTAAAAATATACCCTTGGAATTTAAACAGGCAATACGGGCATGACTGACCATTTTTTTTTCTTTCTTCATACGAAGCTCACAGCCTTTAATCAAATGACCAGATTTTCCGCAATAGAAAAACAAGCCTTCAGAAAATCTACGGTCTTTTTCTTGAGAGCGAGGTGCCACCGATCCAATCTCCATCGGTTCACCACTGTTAGTACACACATTCTCATAACCAGAAACTGACATAGCAGAGGATTTGCTCTCATTAACCCTTGCACGCAGTCTCTTATCCACCCTTATAGCTAATTGCATAGCCTGTTGCAAATCTTCAGGTGTAGGATAAGCAATTAGCAGGTCTTTAACCCTTTCATTGAGCCCAGCAAGAAATAGACTTTTCAGAGCAGAATCGTTCCACCCTGTTTGAGTAGACCAACGACGGAAATGAGTACAATATTTTTCCACATTACCTGATCCCTGTCTCAAACGTCTTAACTCAGTCTCAGCTGATGCGACACGGTCAGGATCATCATATAATAGCCCCAAAGCAGAAAAAAAACAATCCACTGATCTGAAGCATGTATCACTAGGTTGCAAAGAAAAGGCCCACTCCTGAGGCTCTTTGCGCAAAAGTGGCATTATGAACCCTATGCGCTAGGATTCATCCCCAGAGGACTTGGGTCTCAAACGAAAATACAATAAGCAAGCATTTTTAAATGAAAAAAATTCTCGGTGTTCACCAAAAAATAAATCCGGCAAACATACCTTAGGCTCCAAGAAATGTGCTCCAGGACAGTTACTCACGTGCTGACGGAGCTCGGCCACCTCCAGAGAGAGTCCCTGCAGGCGATGAGCCAAATCCTGAACCGACACCATGATGGAACAGAAAAATCTTTCCTTAGAGAATTTGCAGGCTGGACTTACTGTTATGTTCTGCTACCAGAGCTAAGGAAAGAGAGGAGATCTGTCCCTACGATAGAACTCAGCTTGATCCCTACGATGTAACAGGGGACCTGATCCTGCGATCAGACCTGCTAAAGTCCTAAGCTAGTCTGTACGGAGACCTATAGATGTGGGGAAGGAATCCCTACAAGTACTAAGGACTGGGAGGAAAATGGGACACCTCCTAACAGAAATAGTAGCAGACAGACGAACAAACAAAATATAAAGAACACAGAGGTCCGTAGACCAAGCAAACTAACAGAGTAGATACAGAGCACAGGCTAGCTGGAAAGTAGTTATACAATGAAGTCCAGCAAAGCCAGAAGGGTGGAGCAGGATTAAATAGGCCAACAAGGTCATGTGACCAGCAAAGGAAAAAACCGAAGAGCAAGGTTCTAACAATTCCCTCATTTAGTGGATATTTTCACAAAAAAGTGAAATTTTCAAAAATCCAAAAAATTGGCTGAAAACAATTAAATATCAAGGACTCATTGGGCAAATCGCTCTGGAACTGAACTCGGAAGGCTCACTGACATTTCACCTATCTGGAAATCGGATAAACGCCGGAAAAATGACTAAGTCAAAAAAAAAAAAAAAATTTCAACTTTTTTCAATTTTACCCCCGTGGGATATATATTCTACCCACACACATTTGGAACTCTCCTAGAGTACACTCACACATATTGTTCCCTCATTTAGTGGATATTTTCACAAAAAAGTGAAATTTTCAAAAATCCAGAAAATTGGCTGAAAACGACTAAATATCAAGGACTCATTGGGCGAATCGCTCTGGAACTGAAATCGGAACGCTCACTGACATTTGCCCTATCTGAAAGTCTGATAAACGCCGGAAAAATGACTAAGTCCCAAAAAAAAAAAATTTCAACCTTTTTCAATTTTACCCCCGTGGGATATATATTCTACCCACACACATTTGTAACTCTCCTGGGGTACCCTCACACATATTGTTCCCTCATTAAGCGGATATTTTCACAAAAAAGTGAAATTTTCAAAAATTTAGAAAATTGGCTGAAAATGACTAAATATCAAGGACTCATTGGGAGAATCACTCTGGAACTAAAATCGAAACACTCACTGACATTTCTCCTCCCTGAAAGTCTGATAAACGCCTGAAAAATGACTAAGTCGAAAAAAAAAATTTTTTAATTTTTTTCGATTTTACACCTGTGTGATTTATATTCTACCCACACACATTTGGAACTCTCCTGGGGTACCCTCACACATATTATTCCCTCATTTAGTGGATATTTTCAATAAAAAGTGAAATTTTCAAAAATCCAGAAAATTGGCTGAAAACGAATAAATATCAAGGACTCATTGGGAGAATCGCTCTGGAACTAAAATCGGAACGCTCACTGAGATTTCCCCTATCTGAAAGTCTGATAAACGCCGGAAAAATGACTAAGTCCAAAAAATTTTTTTTTCAATTTTACCCCCGTGGTATATATATTCTACCCACACACATTTGGAACTCTCCTGGGGTACCCTCACACATATTATTCCCTCATTTAGTGGATATTTTCACAAAAAAGTGAATTTTTCAAAAATTCAGAAAATTGTCTGAAAATCACTAATTATCAAGGACTCATTGGGAGAATCACTCTGGTACTGAAATCGAAACACTCACTGACATTTCCCCTCCCTGAAAGTCTGATAAACGCCTGAAAAATGACTAAGTCGAAAAAAAAAAATATTTTCAACTTTTTTCAATTTTACCCCCGTGTGATTTATATTCTACCCACACAAATTTGGAACTCTACTGGTGTACCCTCACACATATTATTCCCTCATTTAGTGGATATTTTCACAAAAAAGTGAAATTTTCAAAAATTCTGAAAACGACAAAATATTAAGGACTCATCCGACGAATCGCTCTGGAGCTGAAATCTGAATGCTCACTGACATTTCCCCAATCTGAAAGTCTGATAAACGGCGGAAAAATTACTAAGTCCAAAAAAAAATTTTTTTCAACTTCTTTCAATTTTACCCCCGTGGGATATATATTCTACCCACACACATTTAGAGCTCTTCTGGGGTACCCTCACACATATTATGCCCTCATTTAGTGGATATTTTCACAAAAAAGTGAGATTTTCAAAAATCCAGAAAATTGGCTGAAAACGACTAAATATTAATTACTCATTGGGCGAATAGCTCTGGAAGTGAAATCGGAGCACTCACTGACATTTCCCCTATCTGAAAGTCTGATAAACGCCGGAAAAATGACTAAGTCGAAAAAAAAAATATTTTCAACTTTTTTCAATTTTACCCCCTTGTGATTTATATTCTACCCACACACATTTGGAAGTCTCCTGGGGTACCCTCACACATATTGTTCCCTCATTAAGCGGAAATTTTCACAAAAAAGTGAAATTTTCAAAAATTTAGAAAATTGGCTGAAAATGACTAAATATCAAGGACTCATTGGGAGAATCACTCTGGAACTAAAATCGAAACACTCACTGACATTTCTCCTCCCTGAAAGTCTGATAAACGCCTGAAAAATGACTAAGTCGAAAAAAAAAAATTTTCAATTTTTTTCGATTTTACCCCGTGTGATTTATATTCTACCCACACACATTTGGAACTCTCCTGGGGTAACCTCACACATATTATTCCCTCATTTAGTGGATATTTTCAATAAAAAGTGAAATTTTCAAAAATCCAGAAAATTGGCTGAAAACGACTAAATATCAAGGACTCATTGGGAGAATCGCTCTGGAACTGAAATCGGAACGCTCACTGAGATTTCCCCTATCTGAAAGTCTGATAAACGCCGGAAAAATGACTAAGTCCAAAAAATTTTTTTTTCAATTTTACCCCCGTGGGATATATATTCTTCCCACACACATTTGGAACTCTCCTGGGGTACCCTCACACATATTATTCCCTCATTTAGTGGATATTTTCACAAAAAAGTGAATTTTTCAAAAATTCAGAAAATTGTCTGAAAATCACTAATTATCAAGGACTCATTGGGAGAATCACTCTGGAACTGAAATCGAAACACTCACTGATATTTCCTCTCCCTGAAAGTCTGATAAACGCCTGAAAAATGACTAAGTCGAAAAAAAAAGATATTTTCAACTTTTTTCAATTTTACCCCCGTGTGATTTATATTCTACCCACACACATTTGGAATTCTCCTGGGGTACCCTCACACATATTATTCCCTCATTTAGTGGATATTTGCACAAAAAAGTGAAATTTTCAAAAATGCAGAAAATTGGCTGAAAACGACGAAATATCAAGGACTCATTGGGCGAGTCGCTCTGGAACTGAGATCGGAGCGCTCACTGACATTTCCCCTATCTGAAAGTCTGATTAACGCCAGAAAAATGCCTAAGTCCAAAAAAAATATTTTTTTTCAACTTTTTTCAATTTTTCCCCCTTGGGATATATATTCTACCCACACACATTTATAACTCTCCTGGGGTACCCTCACACATATTATTCCCTCATTTAGTGGATATTTTCACAAAAAAGTGAAATTTTCAAAAATTCTGAAAATTGCCTGAAAACGACAAAATATTAAGGACTCATCCGACGAATTGCTCTGTAACTGAAATCTGAATGCTCACTGACATTTCCCCAATCTGAAAGTCTGATAAACGGCGGAAAAATGAGTAAGTCAAAAAAAAATTTTTTTTCAACTTCTTTCAATTTTACCCCCGTGGGATATATATTCTACCCACACACATTTAGAGCTCTCCTGGGGTACCCTCACACATATTATTCCCTCATTTAGTGGATATTTTCACAAAAAAGTGAAATTTTCAAAAATCCAGAAATTGGCTGAAAACGACTGCATATCAAGGACTCATTAGGCGAATCGCTCTGGAAAGGAAATCGGAACGCTCACTGACATTTCCCCTATCTGAAAGTCTGATAAACGCCGGAAAAATGACTAAGTCCAAAAAAAAAAAAAATTTCAACTTTTTTCAATTTTACCCCCGTGGGATATATATTCTACCCACACACATTTGGAACTCTCCTGGGGTACCCTCACACATATTATTCCCTCATTTAGTGGATATTTTCACAAAAAAAGTGAACTTTTCAAAAATCCAGAAAATTGGCTGAAAACGACTAAATATCAAGGACTCATTGGGCGAATCACTCTGGAACTGAAATTGGAGCACTCACTGACATTTCCCCTATCTGAAAGTCTGATAAACGCCGGAAAAATGACTAAATCCCCCAAAAAAAAAATTTAAACTTTTTTCAATTTTACCCCCGTGGGATATATATTCCATTCACACACATTTGGAACTCTCCTGGGGTGCCCTCACACATATTATTCCCTCATTTAGTGGATATTTTCACAAAAAAGTGACATTTTAAAAAATCCAGAAAATTGGCTGAAAACAACTAAATATCAAGGACTCATTAGGCAAATCGCTCTGGAACTGAAATCGGAACGCTCACTGACATTTCCCCTATCTGAAAATCGCATAAACGCCGGAAAAATTACTAAGTCAAAAAAAAATAATTTTTTCAACTTTTTTCAATTTTACCCCCGTGGGATATATATTCTACCCACACACATTTGTAACTCTCCTGGGGTACCCTCACACATATTATTCCCTCATTTAGTGGATATTTTCACAAAAAAGTGAAATTTTCAAAAATCCAGAAAATTGGCTGAAAACGACTAAATATCAAGGACTCATTGGGCGAATCACTCTGGAACTGAAATTGGAGCACTCACTCACATTTCCCCTTTCTGAAACTCTGATAAACGTCGGAAAAATGACTAAATCCCCCCAAAAAAAAATTAAAACTTTTTTCAATTTTACCCCCGTGGGATATATATTCCATCCACACACATTTGGAACTCTCCTGGGGTACCCTCACACATATTATTCCCTCATTTAGTGGATATTTTCGCAAAAAAGTGAAATTTTCAAAAATTCAGAAAGTTGCCTGAAAACGACAAAATATTAAGGACTCATCCGACAAATCGCTCTGGAACTGAAATCGGAATGCTCACTGACATTTCCCCTATCTGAAAGTCTGATAAACGCCAGAAAAATGACTAAGTCCAAAAAAAATTTTTTTCAACTTCTTTCAATTTTACCCCCGTGGGATATATATACTACCCACACACATTTGGAGCTCTCCTGGGGTACCCTCACACATATTAATCCCTCATTTAGTGGATATTTTCACAAAAAAGTGAAATTTTAAAAAATCCAGAAAATTGGCTGAAAACGACTAAATATCAAGGACTCATTGGGCGAATCACTCTGGATCTGAAATCGGAGCACTCATTGACATTTCCCCTATCTGAAAGTCAGATAAATGCCGGAAAAATGACTAAATCCCCCCCAAAATTTTTTTTAACTTTTTTCAATTTTACCCCCGTGGGATATATATTCTATCCACACACATTTGGAACTCTCCTGGGGCACCCTCACACATATTATTCCCTCATTTAGTGGATATTTTCACAAAAAAGTGAAATTTTCAAAAATCCAAAAAATTGGCTGAAAACAACTAAATATCAAGGACACATTGGGCAAATCGCTCTGGAACTGAAATCGGAACGCTCACTGACATTTCCCCTATCTGAACGTCTGATAAACGCCGGAAAAATGACTAAGTCAAAAAAAATAATTTTTTCAATTTTACCCACGTGGGATATATATTCTACCCACGCACATTTGGAACTCTCCTGGGGTACCCTCACACATATTATTCCCTCATTTAGTGGATATTTTCACAAAAAAAGTGAAATTTTCAAAAATCCAGAAAATTGGCTGAAAACGACTAATTACCAAGTACTCTATGGACGAATCGCTCTGGAACTGAAATCGAAACGCTCACTGACATTTCCCCTATCTGAAAGTCTGATAAACGTCGGAAAAATGACTAAGTCCAAAAAAAAATTTTTTCAACTTTTTTCAATTTTACCCCCGTGGGATTTATATTCTACCCACACACATTTGGAACTCTCCTGGGGTACCCTCACACATATTGTTCCCTCATTAAGCGGATATTTTCACAAAAAAGTGAAAGTTTCAAAAATGTAGAAAATTGGCTGAAAATGACTAAATATCAAGGACTCATTGGGAGAATCACTCTGGAACTAAAATCGAAACACTCACTGACATTTTTCCTCCCTGAAAGTCTGATAAACGCCTGAAAAATGACTAAGTCGAAAAAAAAATTTTTCAATTTTTTTCGATTTTACCCCTGTGTGATTTATATTCTACCCACACACATTTGGAACTCTCCTGGGGTACCCTCACACATATTATTCCCTCATTTAATGGATATTTTCAGTAAAAAGTGAAATTTTCAAAAATCCAGAAAATTGGCTGAAAACGACTAAATATCAAGGACTCATTGGGAGAATCGCTCTGGAACTGAAATCGGAATGCTCACTGAGATTTCAACCAATTTGAAAGTCTGATAAACGCCTGAAAAATGACTAAGTTGAAAAAAAAAATATTTCAATTTTTTTCGATTTTACCCTTGTGTGATGTATATTCTACCCACACACATTTGGAACTCTCATGGGGTCCCCTCACACATATTATTCCCTCATTTAGCGGATATTTTCAATAAAAAGTGAAATTTTCAAAAATCCAGAAAATTGGCTGAAAACGACTAAATATCAAGAACTCATCCGTCGAATCGCTCTGGAATTGAAATGGAAACGCTCACTGACATTTCCCCTATCTGAAAGTCTGATAAACGCCAGAAAAATGACTAAGTCCAAAAAAAATTTTTTTCAACTTCTTTCAATTTTACCCCCGTGGGATATATATACTACCCACACACATTTGGAGCTCTCCTGGGGTACCCTCACACATATTAATCCCTCATTTAGAGGATATTTTCACAAAAAAGTGAAATTTTAAAAAATCCAGAAAATTGGCTGAAAACGACTAAATATCAAGGACTCATTGGGCGAATCACTCTGGATCTGAAATCGGAGCACTCACTGACATTTCCCCTATCTGAAAGTCAGATAAATGCCGGAAAAATGACTAAATCCCCCCAAAAATTTTTTTTAACTTTTTTCAATTTTACCCCTGTGGGATATATATTCTATCCACACACATTTGGAACTCTCCTGGGGCACCCTCACACATATTATTCCCTCATTTAGTGGATATTTTCACAAAAAAGTGAAATTTTCAAAAATCCAAAAAATTGGCTGAAAACAACTAAATATCAAGGACACATTGGGCAAATCGCTCTAGTACTGAAATCGGAACGCTCACTGACATTTCCCCTATCTGAACGTCTGATAAACGCCGGAAAAATGACTAAGTCAAAAAAAATAATTTTTTCAATTTTACCCACGTGGGATATATATTCTACCCACGCACATTTGGAACTCTCCTGGGGTACCCTCACACATATTATTCCCTCATTTAGTGGATATTTTCACAAAAAAAGTGAAATTTTCAAAAATCCAGAAAATTGGCTGAAAACGACTAATTACCAAGTACTCTATGGACGAATCGCTCTGGAACTGAAATCGAAACGCTCACTGACATTTCCCCTATCTGAAAGTCTGATAAACGTCGGAAAAATGACTAAGTCCAAAAAAAAATTTTTTCAACTTTTTTCAATTTTACCCCCGTGGGATTTATATTCTACCCACACACATTTGGAACTCTCCTGGGGTACCCTCACACATATTGTTCCCTCATTAAGCGGATATTTTCACAAAAAAGTGAAAGTTTCAAAAATGTAGAAAATTGGCTGAAAATGACTAAATATCAAGGACTCATTAGGAGAATCACTCTGGAACTAAAATCGAAACACTCACTGACATTTTTCCTCCCTGAAAGTCTGATAAACGCCTGAAAAATGACTAAGTCGAAAAAAAAATTTTTCAATTTTTTTCGATTTTACCCCTGTGTGATTTATATTCTACCCACACACATTTGGAACTCTCCTGGGGTACCCTCACACATATTATTCCCTCATTTAGTGGATATTTTCAGTAAAAAGTGAAATTTTCAAAAATCCAGAAAATTGGCTGAAAACGACTAAATATCAAGGACTCATTGGGAGAATCGCTCTGGAACTGAAATCGGAATGCTCACTGAGATTTCAACCAATCTGAAAGTCTGATAAACGCCTGAAAATGACTAAGTCGAAAAAAAAAATTTTTCAATTTTTTTCGATTTTACCCCTGTGTGATGTATATTCTACCCACACACATTTGGAACTCTCATGGGGTCCCCTCACACATATTATTCCCTCATTTAGTGGATATTTTCAATAAAAAGTGAAATTTTCAAAAATCCTGAAAATTGGCTGAAAACGACTAAATATCAAGGACTCATTGGGCGAATCGCTCTGGAACTGAAATTGGATCGCTCACTGACATTTCCCCTATCTGAAAGTCTGATAAACGCCGGAAAAATGACTTAGTCCAAAAAATTTTTTTTTTCAACTGTTTTCAATTTTACCCCTGTGGGACATATATTCTACCCACACACATTTGGAACTCTCCTGGGGTACCCTCACACATATTATTCCCTCATTTAGTGGATATTTTCACAAAAAAGTGAAATTTTCAAAAATCCAGAAAATTGGGTGAAAACTACTAAATATCAATGACTCATCCTGCGAATCGCTCTGGAACTGAAATCGAAACACTCACTGACATTTCCCCTCCCTGAAAGTCTGATAAACGCCTGAAAAATGACTAAGTCGAAAAAAAAAAATGTTTTTTTTTTTTTTATTTTACCCCCGTGTGATTTATATTCTACCCACACACAATTGGAACTCTCCTAGGGTACCCTCACACATATTATTCCCTCATTTAGTGGATATGTTCACAAAAAAGTGAAATTTTCAAAAATCCAAATTATTGGCTGAAAACAACTAAATATCAAGGACTCATTGGGCGAATCGCTCTGGAACTGAAATCGGAATGCTCACTGACATTTGCCCTATCTGAAAGTCTGATAAACGCCGGAAAAATGACTAGGTCCAAAAAAAATTTTTTTTCAACTTTTTTCAATTTTACCCCCGTGGGATATACAGTTATATGAAAAAGTTTGGGCACCCCTACTAATCTTAAGCTTAATGTTTTATAAAAATTGGTGTTTTTGCAACAGCTATTTCAGTTTGATATATGTAATAACTGTTGGACACAGTAATGTTTCTGCCTTGAAATGAGGTTTATTGTACTAACAGAAAATGTGCAATCTGCATTCAAACAAAATTTGACAGGTGCATAAGTATGGGCACCCTTATCATTTTCTTGTTTTAAATACTCCTACCTACTTTTTACTGACTTACTAAAGCACTTTTTTTGGTTTTGTAATCTCATTGAGCTTTGAACTTCATAGCCAGGTGTATGCAATCATGAGAAAAGCTACTTAAAGTGGCCACTTGCAAGTTGTTCTCCTGTTTGAATCTCCTCTGAAGAGTGGCATCATGGGCTCCTCAAAACAACTGTCAAATGATTTGAAAACAAAGATTATTCAACATAGTTGTTCAGGGGAAGGATACAAAAAGCTGTCTCAGAGATTTAACCTGTCAGTTTCCACTGTGAGGAACATAGTAAGGAAATGGAAGAACACAGGGACAGTTCTTGTTAAGGCCAGAAGTGGCAGGCCAAGAAAAACATCAGAAAGGCAGAGAAGAAGAATGGTGAGATCAGTCAAGGACAATCCTCAGACCACCTCCAGAGAGCTGCAGCATCAACTTGCTGCAGATGGTGTCACTGTGCATCGGTCAACTATACAACGCACATTGCACAAGGAGAAGCTGTATGGGAGAGTGATGCGAAAGAAGCCGTTTCTGCAAGCACGCCACAAACAGTCGGCTAAGGTATGCAAAAGCACATTTGGAGAAGGCAATTTCTTTTTGGAAGAAGGTCCTGTGGACTGATGAAACCAAGATTGAGATGTTTGGTCATACAAAAAGGCGTTTTGCATGGCGGCAAAAAAACACAGCATTCCAAGAAAAACACTTGCTTCCCACTGTAAAATTTGGTGGAGGTTCCACCATGCTTTGGGGCTGTGTGGCCAATGCCGGCACCGGGAATCTTGTTAAAGTTGAGGGACGCATGGATTCCACTCAGTATCAGCAGATTCTTGACAATAATGTTCAAGAATCAGCGACAAAGTTGAAGTTACGCAGGGGATGGATCTTTCAGCAAGACAAAGATCCAAAACACCGCTCCAAATCTACTCAGGCATTCATGCAGAGGAACAATTACAATGTTCTGGAATGGCCATCCCAGTCCCCAGACCTGAATATCATTGAACATCTGTGGGATCATTTGAAGAGGGCTGTCCATGCTCGGCGACCATCAAACTTAACTGAACTGGAATTGTTTTGTAAAGAGGAATGGTCAAAAATATCTTCATCCAGGATCCAGGAACTCATTAAAAGCTACAGGAAGTGACTAGAGGCTGTTATTTTTGCAAAAGGAGGATCTACTAAATATTAATGTCACTTTTCTGGTGAGGTGCCCATACTTATGCACCTGTCAAATTTATTTTGAATGCAGATTGCACATTTTCTGTAAATACAATAAACCTCATTTCAAGGCAGAAACATTACTGTGTCCAACAGTTATTACATATATCAAACTGAAATAGCTGTTGCAAAAACACCAATTTTTATAAAACATTAAGCTTAAGATTAATAGGGGTGCCCAAACTTTTTCATATAACTGTATATTCTACCCACACACATTTGGAACTCTCCTGGGGTACCCTCACACATATTATTCCCTCATTTAGTGGATATTTTCACAAAAAAGTGAAATTTTAAAAAATCCAAAATATTGGCTGAAAACGACAAAATATCAAGGACTCATTGGGCGAATCCCTCTGGAAATGCAATCGAAACACTCACTGACATTTGCCCTATCTGAAAGTCTGATAAACGCCAGAAAAAAGACTAAGTCCAAAAAAAAAATGTTTTCAACTTTTTTCAATTTTACCACCGTTGGATAAACATTCTACCCACACACATTTGGAACTCTCCTGGGGTACCCTCACACATATTATTCCCTCATTTAGTGGATATTTTCAATAAAAAGTGAAATTTTCAAAAATCCAGAAAATTGGCTGAAAACGACAAAATATCAAGGACTCATTGGGCGAATCGCTCTGGAACTGAAATCTGAGCGCTCACTGACATTTGCCCTATCTGAAAGTCTGATAAACGCTGGAAAAATGACTAAGTTGAAAAAAAAAATTTTAAAACTTTTTTCAATTTTACCCCCGTGGGATATATATTCTACCAACACACATTTGGAACTCTCCTGAGGTACCTTTAGACATATTATTCCCTCATTTAGTGGATATTTTCACAAAAAAGTGAAATTTTCAAAAATCCAGAAAATTGGCTGAAAACGACTAAATATCAAGGACTCATTGGGCGAATCGCTCTGGAACTGAAATCTGAGCGCTCACTGACATTTGCCCTATCTGAAAGTCTGATAAACACCGGAAAAATGACTAAATCTAAGAAAAAAAGATTTTCAACTTTTTTCAATTTTACCCCCGTGTGATATATATTCTACCCACACACTTTTGGAACTCTACTGGCGTACCTTCACACATATTATTCCCTCATTTAGTGGATATTTTCACAAAAAAGTGAAATTTTAAAAAATCCAGAAAATTGGCTGAAAACGACTAAATATCAAGGACTCATTGAGCGAATCGCTCTGGAACTGAAATCGGAACGCTCACTGACATTTCCCCTATCTGAAAGTCTGATAAACGCTGGAAAAATGACTAAGTCTAAGAAGAAAAAAATTTAAACTTTTTTCAATTTTACCCCCGTGGGATATGTATTCTGCCCACACACATTTGGAACTCTCCTGGGGTACCCTCACACATATTATTCCCTCATTTAGTGGATATTTTCGCAAAAAAGTGAAATTTTCAAAAATCCAGAAAATTGGCTGAAAACGACTAAATATCAAGGACTCATTGAGAGAATAGCTCTGGCACTGAAATTGGAACGCTCACTGACATTTCCCCTATCTGAAAGTCTGATAAACGCCGGAAAAATGACTAAGTCTAAGAAAAAAATGTTTTCAACTTTTTTCAATTTTACCCCCGTGGGATATGTATTCTACCCACACACATTTGGAACTCTCCTGGGGTACCCTCATACATATTATTCCCTCATTTAGCGGATATTTTCACAAAAAAGTGAAATTTTCAAAAATCCATTAAATTGGCTTAAAATGACTAAATATCAAGGACTCATTGGGCGAATCGCTCTGGAACTGAAATTGGAATGCTCACTGACATTTGCCCTATCCAAAAGTGTAATAAACGCCGGAAAAATGACTAAGTCCAAAAAAAAAATTTTTCAACGTTTTTCAATTTTACCCCTGTGGGATATAATTTCTACCCACACACATTTGGAACCCTCCTGGGGTACCCTCACACATATTATTCCCTCATTTAGTGGATATTTTTACAAAAAAGTGAAATTTTCAAAAATCCAAAATATTGGCTGAGAACGACTAAATATCATGGACTCATTGGGCGAATTGCTCTGGAACTGAAATCGGAACGCTCACTGACATTTGCCCTATCTGAAAGTCTGATAAACGCCGGAAAAATGACTAAATCTAAGAAAAAAAGATTTTCAACTTTTTTCAATTTTACCCCCGTGTGATATATATTCTACCCACACACTTTTGGAACTCTACTGGCATACCTTCACACATATTATTCCCTCATTTAGTGGATATTTTCACAAAAAAGTGAAATTTTCAAAAATCCAAAATATTGGCTGAAAACGACTAAATATCAAGGACTCATTTCGCGAATCGCTCTGGAACTGAAATCGGAAAGCTCGCTGACATTTCCCCTATCTGAAAGTCTGATAAACGCTGGAAAACTGACTAAGTCCAAAAAAAAATTTTTTCAACGTTTTTCAATTTTACCCCTGTGGGATATAAATTCTACCCACACACATATGGATCTCTCCTGGGGTACCCTCACACATATTATTCCCTCATTTAGTGGATATTTTCACAAAAAAGTGAAATTTTCAAAAATCCAGAAAATTGGATGAAAACGACTAAATATCAAGGACTCATTGGGCGAATCGCTCTGGAACTGAAATCAGAACGCTCACTGACATTTCCCCTATCTGAAAGTCTGATAAACGCCGGAAAAATGACTAAGTC
This sequence comes from Phyllobates terribilis, assembly GCF_046119375.1. NCBI lineage: Eukaryota > Metazoa > Chordata > Amphibia > Anura > Dendrobatidae > Phyllobates > Phyllobates terribilis. Next base: position 23,753,913 of record NW_027362776.1, read on the forward strand.
TAAGAAAAAAATGTTTTCAACTTTTTTCAATTTTACCCCCGTGGGATATGTATTCTACCCACACACAATTGGAACTCTCCTGGGGTACCCTCATACATATTATTCCTTCATTTAGTGGATATTTTCACAAAAAAGTGAAATTTTCAAAAATCCATTAAATTGGCTGAAAATGACTAAATATCAATGACTCATTGGGCGAATCGCTCTGGAACTGAAATCGGAATGCTCACTGACATTTGCCCTATCCAAAAGTGTAATAAACGCCGGAAAAATGACTAGGTCCAAAAAAAAATTTTTTCAACGTTTTTCAATTTTACCCCTGTGGGATATAAATTCTACCCACACACATTTGGAACTCTCCTGGGGTAACCTCACACATATTATTCCCTCATTTAGTGGATATTTTCACGAAAAAGTGAAATTTTCAAAAATCCAAAGTATTGGCTGAAAACGACTAAATATCAAGGACTCATTGGGCGAATCGCTCTGGAACTGAAATCGGAACGCTCACTGACATTTCCCCTATCTGAAAGTCTTATAAACGCCGGAAAAATGACTAAGTCTAATAAAAAAAAAATTTCAACTTTTTTCAATTTTACCCCCGTGGGATATATATTCTACCACACACATTTGGAAATCTACTGGGGTACCCTCACACATATTATTCCCTTATTTAGTGGATATTTTCACGAAAAAGTGAAATTTTCAAAAATCCAGAAAATTGGCTGAAAACGACTAAATATCAAGTACTCATTGGGCTAATCGCTCTGGAACTGAAATCGGAACGCTAACTGACATTTCCCCTATCTGAAAGTCTGATAAACACCGGAAAAATGACTAAGCCTAAGAAAAAAAGATTTTCAACTTTTTTCAATTTTACCCCCTTGTGATAAATATTCTACCCACACACTTTTGGAACTCTACTGGCGTACCTTCACACATATTATTCCCTCATTTAGTGCATATTTTCACAAAACAGTGAAATATTCAAAAATCCAAAATATTGGCTGAAAACGACTAAATATCAAGGACTCATTGGGCGAATCGCTCTCGAACTGAAATCAGAATGCTCACTGACATTTGCCCTATCTGAAAGTCTGATAAACGCCGGAAAAATGAGTAAGTCCAAAAAAATTTTTTTTGCAACTTTTTACAATTTTACCCCCGTGGGATATATATTCTACCCACACACATATGGAACTCTCCTGGGGTACCCTCACACATATTATTCCCTCATTTAGTGGATATTTTCACAAAAAAGTGAAATTTTCAAAAATCCAGAAAATTGGCTGAAAACGACTAAATATCAAGGACTCATTGGGCGAATCACTCTGGAACTGAAATCGGAATGCTCATTGACATTTCCCCTATCTGAAAGTCTGATAAACGCCGGAAAAATGACTAAATCTAAGAAAAAAAGATTTTCAACTTTTTTCAATTTTACCCCTGTGTGATATATATTCTACCCAAACACTTTTGGAACTCTACTGGCGTACCTTCACACATATTATTCCCTCATTTAGTGGATATTTTCACAAAAAAGTGAAATTTTCAAAAATCCAGAAAATTGGCTGAAAACGACTAAATATCAAGGACTCATTGAGCTGGAACTCATTGAGCTCTGGAACTGAAATCGGAACGCTCACTGACATTTCCCCTATCTGAAAGTCTGATAAACGCTGGAAAAATGACTAAGTCTAAGATGAAAAAAATTTCAACCTTTTTCAATTTTACCCCCGTGGGATATGTATTCTACCCACACACATTTGGAACTCTCCTGGGGTACCCTCACACATATTATTCCCTCATTTAGTGGATATTTTCACAAAAAAGTGAAATTTTCAAAAATCCAGAAAATTGGCTGAAAACGACTAAATATCAAGGACTCATTGGGCGAATCACTCTGGAACTGAAATCGGAATGCTCACTGACATTTCCCCTATCTGAAAGTCTGATAAACGCCGGAAAAATGACTAAATCTAAGAAAAAAAGATTTTCAACTTTTTTCAATTTTACCCCTGTGTGATATATATTCTACCCAAACACTTTTGGAACTCTACTGGCGTACCTTCACACATATTATTCCCTCATTTAGTGGATATTTTCACAAAAAAGTGAAATTTTCAAAAATCCAGAAAATTGGCTGAAAACGACTAAATATCAAGGACTCATTGAGCGAATCGCTCTGGAACTGAAATCGGAACGCTCACTGACATTTCCCCTATCTGAAAGTCTGATAAACGCTGGAAAAATGACTAAGTCTAAGAAGAAAAAAATTTCAACCTTTTTCAATTTTACCCCCGTGGGATATGTATTCTACCCACACACATTTGGAACTCTCCTGGGGTACCCTCACACATATTATTCCCTCATTTAGTGGATATTTTCACAAAAAAGTGAAATTTTCAAAAATCCATTAAATTGGCTGAAAATGACTAAATATCAAGGACTCATTGCGCGAATCGCTCTGGAACTGAAATCGGAACGCTCACTGACATTTGCCCTATCCAAAGTGTAATAAACGGCGGAAAAATGACTAAGTCCAAAAAAAAATTTTTTCAACGTTTTTCAATTTTACCCCTGTGGGATATAAATTCTACCCACACACATTTGGAACTCTCCTGGGGTACCCTCACACATATTATTCCCTCATTTAGTGGATATTTTCACGAAAAAGTGAAATTTTCAAAAATCCAAAGTATTGGCTGAAAACGACTAAATATCAAGGACTCATTGGGCGAATCGCTCTGGAACTGAAATCGGAACGCTCACTGACATTTCCCCTATCTGAAAGTCTTATAAACGCCGGAAAAATGACCAAGTCTAATAAAAAAAAAATTTCAACTTTTTTCAATTTTACCCCCGTGGGATATATATTCTACCACACACATTTGGAAATCTACTGGGGTACCCTCACACATATTATTCCCTTATTTAGTGGATATTTTCACGAAAAAGTGAAATTTTCAAAAATCCAGAAAATTGGCTGAAAACGACTAAATATCAAGTACTCATTGGGCTAATCGCTCTGGAACTGAAATCGGAACGCTAACTGACATTTCCCCTATCTGAAAGTCTGATAAACACCGAAAAAATGACTAAGCCTAAGAAAAAAAGATTTTCAACTTTTTTCAATTTTACCCCCTTGTGATAAATATTCTACCCACACACTTTTGGAACTCTACTGGCCTACCTTCACACATATTATTCCCTCATTTAGTGCATATTTTCACAAAACAGTGAAATTTTCAAAAATCCAAAATATTGGCTGAAAACGACTAAATATCAAGGACTCATTGGGCGAATCGCTCTCGAACTGAAATCAGAATGCTCACTGACATTTGCCCTATCTGAAAGTCTGATAAACGCCGGAAAAATGAGTAAGTCCAAAACAATTTTTTTTGCAACTTTTTACAATTTTACCCCCGTGGGATATATATTCTACCCACACACATATGGAACTCTCCTGGGGTACCCTCACACATATTATTCCCTCATTTAGTGGATATTTTCACAAAAAAGTGAAATTTTCAAAAATCCAGAAAATTGGCTGAAAACGACTAAATATCAAGGACTCATTGGGCGAATCACTCTGGAACTGAAATCGGAATGCTCACTGTCATTTCCCCTATCTGAAAGTCTGATAAACGCCGGAAAAATGACTAAATCTAAGAAAAAAAGATTTTCAACTTTTTTCAATTTTACCCCTGTGTGATATATATTCTACCCAAACACTTTTGGAACTCTACTGGCGTACCTTCACACATATTATTCCCTCATTTAGTGGATATTTTCACAAAAAAGTGAAATTTTCAAAAATCCAGAAAATTGGCTGAAAACGACTAAATATCAAGGACTCATTGAGCTGGAACTCATTGAGCTCTGGAACTGAAATCGGAACGCTCACTGACATTTCCCCTATCTGAAAGTCTGATAAACGCTGGAAAAATGACTAAGTCTAAGAAGAAAAAAATTTCAACCTTTTTCAATTTTACCCCCGTGGGATATGTATTCTACCCACACACATTTGGAACTCTCCTGGGGTACCCTCACACATATTATTCCCTCATTTAGTGGATATTTTCACAAAAAAGTGAAATTTTCAAAAATCCAGAAAATTGGCTGAAAACGACTAAATATCAAGGACTCATTGGGCGAATCACTCTGGAACTGAAATCGGAACGCTCACTGACATTTCCCCTATCTGAAAGTCTGATAAACGCCGGAAAAATGACTAAATCTAAGAAAAAAAGATTTTCAACTTTTTTCAATTTTACCCCTGTGTGATATATATTCTACCCAAACACTTTTGGAACTCTACTGGCGTACCTTCACACATATTATTCCCTCATTTAGTGGATATTTTCACAAAAAAGTGATATTTTCAAAAATCCAGAAAATTGGCTGAAAACGACTAAATATCAAGGACTCATTGAGCGAATCGCTCTGGAACTGAAATCGGAACGCTCACTGACATTTCCCCTATCTGAAAGTCTGATAAACGCTGGAAAAATGACTAAGTCTAAGAAGAAAAAAATTTCAACCTTTTTCAATTTTACCCCCGTGGGATATGTATTCTACCCACACACATTTGGAACTCTCCTGGGGTACCCTCACACATATTATTCCCTCATTTAGTGGATATTTTCACAAAAAAGTGAAATTTTCAAAAATCCATTAAATTGGCTGAAAATGACTAAATATCAAGGACTCATTGGGCGAATCGCTCTGGAACTGAAATCGGAACGCTCACTGACATTTGCCCTATCCAAAGTGTAATAAACGGCGGAAAAATGACTAAGTCCAAAAAAAATTTTTTCAACGTTTTTCAATTTTACCCCTGTGGGATATAAATTCTGCCCACACACATTTGGAACTCTCCTGGGGTACCCTCACACATATTATTCCCTCATTTAGTGGATATTTTCACGAAAAAGTGAAATTTTCAAAAATCCAAAGTATTGGCTGAAAACGACTAAATATCAAGGACTCATTGGGCGAATCGCTCTGGAACTGAAATCGGAACGCTCACTGACATTTCCCCTATCTGAAAGTCTTATAAACGCCGGAAAAATGACTAAGTCTAATAAAAAAAAAATTTCAACTTTTTTCAATTTTACCCCCGTGGGATATATATTCTACCACACACATTTGGAAATCTACTGGGGTACCCTCACACATATTATTCCCTCATTTAGTGGATATTTTCACAAAAAAGTGAAATTTTCAAAAATCCAGAAAATTGGCTGAAAACGACTAAATATCAAGTACTCATTGGGCTAATCGCTCTGGAACTGAAATCGGAACGCTAACTGACATTTCCCCTATCTGAAAGTCTGATAAACACCGGAAAAATGACTAAGCCTAAGAAAAAAAGATTTTCAACTTTTTTCAATTTTACCCCCTTGTGATAAATATTCTACCCACACACTTTTGGAACTCTACTGGCGTAACTTCACACATATTATTCCCTCATTTAGTGGATATTTTCACAAAACAGTGAAATTTTCAAAAATCTAAAATATTGGCTGAAAACGACTAAATATCAAGGACTCATTGGGCGAATCGCTCTCGAACTGAAATCGGAATGCTCACTGACATTTGCCCTATCTGAAAGTCTGATAAACGCCGGAAAAATGAGTAAGTCCAAAAAAATTTTTTTTGCAACTTTTTACAATTTTACCCCCGTGGGATATATATTCTACCCACACACATATGGAACTCTCCTGAGGTACCCTCACACATATTATTCCCTCATTTAGTGGATATTTTCACAAAAAAGTGAAATGTTCAAAAATCCAGAAAATTGGCTGAAAACGACTAAATATCAAGGACTCATTGGGCGAATCACTCTGGAACTGAAATCGGAATGCTCACTGACATTTCCCCTATCTGAAAGTCTGATAAACGCCGGAAAAATGACTAAATCTAAGAAAAAAAGATTTTCAACTTTTTTCAATTTTACCCCTGTGTGATATATATTCTACCCAAACACTTTTGGAACTCTACTGGCGTACCTTCACACATATTATTCCCTCATTTAGTGGATATTTTCACAAAAAAGTGAAATTTTCAAAAATCCAGAAAATTGGCTGAAAACGACTAAATATCAAGGACTCATTGAGCTGGAACTCATTGAGCTCTGGAACTGAAATCGGAACGCTCACTGACATTTCCCCTATCTGAAAGTCTGATAAACGCTGGAAAAATGACTAAGTCTAAGAAGAAAAAAATTTCAACCTTTTTCAATTTTACCCCCGTGGGATATGTATTCTACCCACACACATTTGGAACTCTCCTGGGGTACCCTCACACATATTATTTCCTCATTTAGTGGATATTTTCACAAAAAAGTGAAATTTTCAAAAATCCAGAAAATTGGCTAAAAACGACTAAATATCAAGGACTCATTGGGCGAATCACTCTGGAACTGAAATCGGAACGCTCACTGACATTTCCCCTATCTGAAAGTCTGATAAATGCCGGAAAAATGACTAAATCTAAGAAAAAAAGATTTTCAACTTTTTTCAATTTTACCCCTGTGTGATATATATTCTACCCAAACACTTTTGGAACTCTACTGGCGTACCTTCACACATATTATTCCCTCATTTAGTGGATATTTTCACAAAAAAGTGAAATTTTCAAAAATCCAGAAAATTGGCTGAAAACGACTAAATATCAAGGACTCATTGAGCGAATCGCTCTGGAACTGAAATCGGAACGCTCACTGACATTTCCCCTATCTGAAAGTCTGATAAACGCTGGAAAAATGACTAAGTCTAAGAAGAAAAAAATTTCAACCTTTTTCAATTTTACCCCCGTGGGATATGTATTCTACCCACACACATTTGGAACTCTCCTGGGGTACCCTCACACATATTATTCCCTCATTTAGTGGATATTTTCACAAAAAAGTGAAATTTTCAAAAATCCATTAAATTGGCTGAAAATGACTAAATATCAAGGACTCATTGGGCGAATCGCTCTGGAACTGAAATCGGAACGCTCACTGACATTTGCCCTATCCAAAAGTGTAATAAACGGCGGAAAAATGACTAAGTCCAAAAAAAAATTTTTTCAACGTTTTTCAATTTTACCCCTGTGGGATATAAATTCTACCCACACACATTTGGAACTCTCCTGGGGTACCCTCACACATATTATTCCCTCATTTAGTGGATATTTTCACGAAAAAGTGAAATTTTCAAAAATCCAAAGTATTGGCTGAAAACGACTAAATATCAAGGACTCATTGGGCGAATCGCTCTGGAACTGAAATCAGAACGCTCACTGACATTTGCCCTATCTGAAAGTCTCATAAACGCCGGAAAAATGGCTAAGTCCAAAAAAAATATTTTTCAACGTTTTTCAATTTTACACCTGTGGGAAATAAATTCTACACACATTTGGAACTCTCCTGGGGTACCCTCACACATATTATTCCCTCATTTAGTGGATATTTTCACAAGCAAGTGAAATTTTCAAAAATCCAGAAAATTGGCTGAAAACTACTAAATATCAAGGACTCATTGGGCGAATCGCTCTGGAACTGAAATCGGAACGCTCACTGACATTTCCCCTATCTGAAAGTCTGATAAACGCCGTAAAAATGACTAAGTCCAAAAATATTTCTTTTCAACTTTTTTCAATTTTACCCACGTGGGATATATATTCTACCTACACACATTTGGAACGCTCCTGGGGTACCCTCAGACATATTATTCCCTCATTTAGTGGATATTTTCACAAACAAGTGAAATTTTCAAAAATCCAAAATATTGGCTGGAAACGACTAAATATCAAGGACTCATTGGGCGAATCGCTCTGGAACTGAAATCGGAACACTCACTGACATTTCCCCTATCTGAAAGTCTGATAAACGCCGTAAAAATGACTAAGTCCAAAAATATTTTTTTTCAACTTTTTTCAATTTTACCCACGTGGGATATATATTCTACCCACACACATTTGGACCTCTCCTGGGGTACCCTCACACATGTTATTCCCTCATTTAGTGGATATTTTCACAAAAAAGTGAAATTTTCAAAAATCCAAAATATTGGCTGAAAACGGCTAAGTATCAAGGACTCATTGGGCGAATCGCTCTGGAACTGAAATAGGAACGCTCACTGACATTTGCCCTATCTGAAAGTCTGATAAACGCCGAAAAAATTATTAAGTCCCAAAAAAATTTTTTTTCATCTTTTTTCAATTTTACCCCTGTGGGATATATATTCTACCTACACACATTTGGAACTCTCCTGGGGTACCCTCACACATAAACCTACTAAATATCAAGGACTCATTGGGCGAATCGCTCTGGAACTGAAATCGGAATGCTCACGGACATTACCCCTATCTGAAAGTCTGATAAACGCCGTAAAAATGACTAAGTCCAAAAATATTTTTTTTCAACTTTTTTCAATTTTACACCTGTGGGATATATATTCTACCTACACACATTTGGAACTCTCCTGGGGTACCCTCAGGCATATTATTCCCTCATTTAGTGGATATTTTCACAAACAAGTGAAATTTTCAAAAATCCAAAATATTGGCTGAAAACGACTAAATATCAAGGACTCATTGGGCGAATCGCTCTGGAACTGAAATCGAAACGCTCACTGACATTTCCCCTATCTGAAAGTCTGATAAACGCCGTAAAAATGACTAAGTCCAAAAATATTTTTTTTCAACTTTTTTCAATTTTACCCACGTGGGATATATATTCTACCCACACACATTTGGACCTCTCCTGGGGTACCCTCACACATATTATTCCCTCATTTAGTGGATATTTTCACAAAAAAGTGAAATTTTCAAAAATCCAAAATATTGGCTGAAAACGACTAAATATCATGGACTCATTGTGCGAATCGCTCTGGAACTGAAATCGGAAATTCAGACTCACATTTCCCCTATCTGAAAGTTTGATAAACGCCGTAAAAATGACTAAGTCCAAAATTTTTTTTTTTCAACTTTTTTCAATTTTACCCACGTGGGATATATATTCTACCCACACACATTTGGACCTCTCCTGGGGTACCCTCACACATATTATTCCCTCATTTAGTGGATATTTTCACAAACAAGTGAAATTTTCAAAAATCCAAAATATTCGCTGAAAACGACTAAATATCATGGACTCATTGTGCGAATAGCTCTGGAACTGAAATCGGAATGCTCACTGACATTTCCCCTATCTGAAAGTCTGATAAAGGCCGAAAAAATTACTAAGTCCAAAAAAAAATTTTTTTCATCTTTTTTCAATTTTACCCCTGTGGGATATATATTCTACCTACACACATTTGGAACTCTCCTGGGGTACCCTCACACATATTATTCCCTCATTTAGTGGATATTTTCACAAAAAAGTGAAATTTTCAAAAATCCAGAAAATTGGCTGAAACCTACTAAATATCAAGGACTCATTGGGCGAATCGCTCTGGAACTGAAATCGGAACGCTCACTGACATTTCCACTATCTGAAAGTCTGATAAACGCCGAAAAAATTACTGATTCAAAAAAAAAATTTTTTTCATCTTTTTTAAATTTTACCCCTGTGGGATATATATTCTACCTACACACATTTGGAACTCTCCTGGGGTACCCTCACACATATTATTCCCTCATATAGTGGATATTTTCACAAAAAAGTGGTAATTTTCAAAAATCCAAAATATTGGCTGAAAACGACTAAATATCATGGACTCATTGTGCGAATCGCTTTGGAACTGAAATCGGAACGCTCACTGACATTTCCACTATCTGAAAGTCTGATAAACGCCGAAAAAATTACTAATTCCAAAAAAAAATTTTTTTCATCTTTTTTCAATTTTACCCCTGTGGGATATATATTCTACCTACACACATTTGGAACTCTCCTGGGGTACCCTCACACATATTATTCCCTCATATAGTGGATATTTTCACAAACAAGTGAAATTTTCAAAAATCCAAAATATTGGCTGGAAACGACTAAATATCAAGGACTCATTGGGCGAATCGCTCTGGAACTGAAATCGGAACACTCACTGACATTTCCCCTATCTGAAAGTCTGATAAACGCCGTAAAAATGACTAAGTCCAAAAATATTTTTTTTCAACTTTTTTCAATTTTACCCACGTGGGATATATATTCTACCTACACACATTTGGACCTCTCCTGGGGTACCCTCACACATATTATTCCCTCATTTAGTGGATATTTTCACAAAAAAGTGAAATTTTCAAAAATCCAAAATATTGGCTGAAAACGGCTAAGTATCAAGGACTCATTGGGCGAATCGCTCTGGAACTGAAATCGGAACGCTCACTGACATTTGCCCTATCTGAAAGTCTGATAAACGCCGAAAAAATTATTAAGTCCCAAAAAAATTTTTTTTCATCTTTTTTCAATTTTACCCCTGTGGGATATATATTCTACCTACACACATTTGGAACTCTCCTGGGGTACCCTCACACATAAACCTACTAAATATCAAGGACTCATTGGGCGAATCGCTCTGGAACTGAAATCGGAATGCTCACGGACATTACCCCTATCTGAAAGTCTGATAAACGCCGTAAAAATGACTAAGTCCAAAAATATTTTTTTTCAACTTTTTTCAATTTTACCCCTGTGGGATATATATTCTACCTACACACATTTGGAACTCTCCTGGGGTACCCTCAGGCATATTATTCCCTCATTTAGTGGATATTTTCACAAACAAGTGAAATTTTCAAAAATCCAAAATATTGGCTGAAAACGACTAAATATCAAGGACTCATTGGGCGAATCGCTCTGGAACTGAAATCGGAACGCTCACTGACATTTCCCCTATCTGAAAGTCTGATAAACGGCGTAAAAATGACTAAGTCCAAAAATTTTTTTTTTAAACTTTTTTCAATTTTACCCACGTGGAATATATATTCTACCCACACAAATTTGGAACTCTCCTGGGGTACACTCACACATATTATTCCCTCATTTAGTGGATATTTTCACAAACAAGTGAAATTTTCAAAAATCCAAAATATTGGCTGAAACCTACTAAATATCAAGGACTCATTGGGCGAATCGCTCTGGAACTGAAATCGGAATGCTCACGGACCTTACCCCTGTCTGAAAGTCTGATAAACGCCGGAAAAATGACTAAGTCAAAAAAAAATTTTTTTTCAACTTTTTTCAATTTTTCCCCCGTGGGATATATATTCTAACCACACACATTTGGAACTCTCCTGGGGTACCCTCACACATATTATTCCCTCATTTAGTGGATATTTTCACAAAAAAGTGAAATTTTCAAAAATCCAAAATATTGGCTGAAAACGACTAAATATCAAGGACTCATTGGGCGAATCGCTCTGGAACTGAAATCGGAACGCTCACTGACATTTCCCCTATCTGAAAGTCTGATAAACGCCGTAAAAATGACTAAGTCCAAAAATATTTTTTTTCAACTTTTTTCAATTTTACCCACGTGGGATATATATTCTACCCACACACATTTGGACCTCTCCTGGGGTACCCTCAGACATATTATTCCCTCATTTAGTGGATATTTTCACAAACAAGTGAAATTTTCAAAAATCCAAAATATTGGCTGAAAACGACTAAATATCATGGACTCATTGTGCGAATAGCTCTGGAACTGAAATCGGAATGCTCACTGACATTTCCCCTATCTGAAAGTCTGATAAAGGCCGAAAAAATTACTAAGTCCAAAAAAAAATTTTTTTCATCTTTTTTCAATTTTACCCCTGTGGGATATATATTCTACCTACACACATTTGGAACTCTCCTGGGGTACCCTCACACATATTATTCCCTCATTTAGTGGATATTTTCACAAAAAAGTGAAATTTTCAAAAATCCAGAAAATTGGCTGAAACCTACTAAATATCAAGGACTCATTGGGCGAATCGCTCTGGAACTGAAATCGGAACGCTCACTGACATTTCCACTATCTGAAAGTCTGATAAATGCCGAAAAAATTACTAATTCCAAAAAAAATTTTTTTCATCTTTTTTAAATTTTACCCCTGTGGGATATATATTCTACCTACACACATTTGGAACTCTCCTGGGGTACCCTCACACATATTATTCCCTCATATAGTGGATATTTTCACAAAAAAGTGAAATTTTCAAAAATCCAAAATATTGGCTGAAAACGACTAAATATCATGGACTCATTGTGCGAATCGCTCTGGAACTGAAATCGGAATGCTCACTGACATTTCCACTATCTGAAAGTCTGATAAACGCCGAAAAAATTACTAATTCCAAAAAAAAATTTTTTTCATCTTTTTTCAATTTTACCCCTGTGGGATATATATTCTACCTACACACATTTGGAACTCTCCTGGGGTACCCTCACACATATTATTCCCTCATATAGTGGATATTTTCACAAACAAGTGAAATTTTCAAAAATCCAAAATATTGGCTGGAAACGACTAAATATCAAGGACTCATTGGGCGAATCGCTCTGGAACTGAAATCGGAACACTCACTGACATTTCCCCTATCTGAAAGTCTGATAAACGCCGTAAAAATGACTAAGTCCAAAAATATTTTTTTTCAACTTTTTTCAATTTTACCCACGTGGGATATATATTCTACCCACACACATTTGGACCTCTCCTGGGGTACCCTCACACATAAACCTACTAAATATCAAGGACTCATTGGGCGAATCGCTCTGGAACTGAAATCGGAACGCTCACTGACATTTCCCCTATCTGAAAGTCTGATAAACGCCGTAAAAATGACTAAGTCCAAAAATTTTTTTTTTAAACTTTTTTCAATTTTACCCACGTGGGATATATATTCTACCCACACAAATTTGGAACTCTCCTGGGGTACACTCACACATATTATTCCCTCATTTAGTGGATATTTTCACAAACAAGTGAAATTTTCAAAAATCCAAAATATTGGCTGAAACCTACTAAATATCAAGGACTCATTGGGCGAATCGCTCTGGAACTGAAATCGGAATGCTCACGGACCTTACCCCTATCTGAAAGTCTGATAAACGCCGGAAAAATGACTAAGTCAAAAAAAAATTTTTTTTCAACTTTTTTCAATTTTTCCCCCGTGGGATATATATTCTAACCACACACATTTGGAACTCTCCTGGGGTACCCTCACACATATTATTCCCTCATTTAGTGGATATTTTCACAAAAAAGTGAAATTTTCAAAAATCCAAAATATTGGCTGAAAACGACTAAATATCAAGGACTCATTGGGCGAATCGCTCTGGAACTGAAATCGGAACGCTCACTGACATTTCCCCTATCTGAAAGTCTGATAAACGCCGTAAAAATGACTAAGTCCAAAAATATTTTTTTTCAACTTTTTTCAATTTTACCCACGTGGGATATATATTCTACCCACACACATTTGGACCTCTCCTGGGGTACCCTCAGACATATTATTCCCTCATTTAGTGGATATTTTCACAAACAAGTGAAATTTTCAAAAATCCAAAATATTGGCTGAAAACGACTAAATATCATGGACTCATTGTGCGAATCGCTCTGGAACTGAAATCGGAAACTCAGACTCACATTTCCCCTATCTGAAAGTTTGATAAACGCCGTAAAAATGACTAAGTCCAAAAATTTTTTTTTTCAACTTTTTTCAATTTTACCCACGTGGGATATATATTCTACCCACACACATTTGGACCTCTCCTGGGGTACCCTCACACATATTATTCCCTCATTTAGTGGATATTTTCACAAACCAGTGAAATTTTCAAAAATCCAAAATATTCGCTGAAAACGACTAAATATCATGGACTCATTGTGCGAATAGCTCTGGAACTGAAATCGGAATGCTCACTGACATTTCCCCTATCTGAAAGTCTGATAAAGGCCGAAAAAATTACTAAGTCCAAAAAAAAATTTTTTTCATCTTTTTTCAATTTTACCCCTGTGGGATATATATTCTACCTACACACATTTGGAACTCTCCTGGGGTACCCTCACACATATTATTCCCTCATTTAGTGGATATTTTCACAAAAAAGTGAAATTTTCAAAAATCCAGAAAATTGGCTGAAACCTACTAAATATCAAGGACTCATTGGGCGAATCGCTCTGGAACTGAAATCGGAACGCTCACTGACATTTCCACTATCTGAAAGTCTGATAAACGCCGAAAAAATTACTAATTCCAAAAAAAAATTTTTTTCATCTTTTTTAAATTTTACCCCTGTGGGATATATATTCTACCTACACACATTTGGAACTCTCCTGGGGTACCCTCACACATATTATTCCCTCATATAGTGGATATTTTCACAAAAAAGTGAAATTTTCAAAAATCCAAAATATTGGCTGAAAACGACTAAATATCATGGACTCATAGTGCGAATCGCTCTGGAACTGAAATCGGAACGCTCACTGACATTTCCACTATCTGAAAGTCTGATAAACGCCGAAAAAATTACTAATTCCAAAAAAAAATTTTTTTCATCTTTTTTCAATTTTACCCCTGTGGGATATATATTCTACCTACACACATTTGGAACTCTCCTGGGGTACCCTCACACATATTATTCCCTCATATAGTGGATATTTTCACAAACAAGTGAAATTTTCAAAAATCCAAAATATTGGCTGGAAACGACTAAATATCAAGGACTCATTGGGCGAATCGCTCTGGAACTGAAATCGGAACACTCACTGACATTTCCCCTATCTGAAAGTCTGATAAACGCCGTAAAAATGACTAAGTCCAAAAATATTTTTTTTCAACTTTTTTCAATTTTACCCACGTGGGATATATATTCTACCCACACACATTTGGACCTCTCCTGGGGTACCCTCACACATATTATTCCCTCATTTAGTGGATATTTTCACAAAAAAGTGAATTTTTCAAAAATCCAAAATATTGGCTGAAAACGGCTAAGTATCAAGGACTCATTGGGCGAATCGCTCTGGAACTGAAATCGGAACGCTCACTGACATTTGCCCTATCTGAAAGTCTGATAAACGCCGAAAAAATTATTAAGTCCCAAAAAAATTTTTTTTCATCTTTTTTCAATTTTACCCCTGTGGGATATATATTCTACCTACACACATTTGGAACTCTCCTGGGGTACCCTCACACACAAACCTACTAAATATCAAGGACTCATTGGGCGAATCGCTCTGGAACTGAAATCGGAATGCTCACGGACATTACCCCTATCTGAAAGTCTGATAAACGCCGTAAAAATGACTAAGTCCAAAAATATTTTTTTTCAACTTTTTTCAATTTTACCCCTGTGGGATATATATTCTATTTACACACATTTGGAACTCTCCTGGGGTACCCTCAGGCATATTATTCCCTCATTTAGTGGATATTTTCACAAACAAGTGAAATTTTCAAAAATCCAAAATATTGGCTGAAAACGACTAAATATCAAGGACTCATTGGGCGAATCGCTCTGGAACTGAAATCGGAACGCTCACTGACATTTCCCCTATCTGAAAGTCTGATAAACGCCGTAAAAATGACTAAGTCCAAAAATTTTTTTTTTAAACTTTTTTCAATTTTACCCACGTGGGATATATATTCTACCCACACAAATTTGGAACTCTCCTGGGGTACACTCACACATATTATTCCCTCATTTAGTGGATATTTTCACAAACAAGTGAAATTTTCAAAAATCCAAAATATTGGCTGAAACCTACTAAATATCAAGGACTCATTGGGCGAATCGCTCTGGAACTGAAATCGGAATGCTCACGGACCTTACCCCTATCTGAAAGTCTGATAAACGCCGTAAAAATGACTAAGTCCAAAAATATTTTTTTTCAACTTTTTTCAATTTTACCCACGTGGGATATATATTCTACCCACACACATTTGGAACTCTCCTGGGGTACCCTCAGGCATATTATTCCCTCATTTAGTGGATATTTTCACAAAAAAGTGAAATTTTCAAAAATCCAAAATATTGGCTGAAAACGACTAAATATCAAGGACTCATTGGGCGAATCGCTCTGGAACTGAAATCGGAACGCTCACTGACATTTCCCCTATCTGAAAGTCTGATAAACGGCAAAAAAATTACTAAGTCCAAAAAAAAATTTTTTTCATCTTTATTCAATTTTACCCCTGTGGGATATATATTCTACCTACACACATTTGGAACTCTCCTGGGGTACCCTCAGACATATTATTCCCTCATTTAGTGGATATTTTCACAAGCAAGTGAAATTTTCAAAAATCCAAAATATTGGCTGAAAACGACTAAATATCAAGGACTCATTGGGCGAATCGCTCTGGAACTGAAATCAGAACGCTCACTGACATTTCCCCTATCTGAAAGTCTGATAAACGCCGTAAAAATGACTAAGTCCAAAAATTTTTTTTTTAAACTTTTTTCAATTTTACCCACGTGGGATATATATTCTACCCACACACATTTGGACCTCTCCTGGGGTACCCTCACACATATTATTCCCTCATTTAGTGGATATTTTCACAAAAAAGTGAAATTTTCAAAAATCCAAAATATTGGTTGAAAACGAATAAATATCAAGGACTCATTGAGCGAATCGCTCTGGAACTGAAATCGGAACGCTCACTGACATTTCCCCTATCTGAAAGTCTGATAAACGCCGGAAAAATGACTAAGTCCAAAAATATTTTTTTTCAACTTTTTTCAATTTTACCCACGTGGGATATATATTCTACCCACACACATATGGACCTCTCCTGGGGTACCCTCACACATATTATTCCCTCATTTAGTGGATATTTTCACAAAAAAGTGAAATTTTCAAAAATCCAAAATATTGGTTGAAAACGAATAAATATCAAGGACTCATTGAGCGAATCGCTCTGGAACTGAAATCGGAACGCTCACTGACATTTCCCCTATCTGAAAGTCTGATAAACGCCGGAAAAATGACTAAGTCCAAAAAAAATTTTTTTCAACTTTTTTCAATTTTACCCCCGTGGGATATATATTTTACCTACACACATTTGGAACTCTCCTGGGGTAACCTCACACATATTATTCCCTCATTTAGTGGATATTTTCACAAAAAAGTGAAATTTTCAAAAAACCAAAATATTGGCTGAAAACGACTAAGTATCAAGGACTCATTGGGCGAATCGCTCTGGAACTGAAATTGGAACGCTCACTGACATTTGCCCTATCTTAAAGTCTGATAAACGCCGAAAAAATTATTAAGTCCAAAAAAAATTTTTTTTCATCTTTTTTCAATTTTACCCCTGTGGGATATATATTCTACCTACACACATTTGGAACTCTCCTGGGGTACCCTCACACATATTATTCCCTCATATAGTGGATATTTTCACAAGCAAGTGAAATTTTCAAAAATCCAAAATATTGGCTGAAAACGACTAAATATCAAGGACTCATTGGGCGAATCGCTCTGGAACTGAAATCGGAAGGCTCACTGCCATTTCCCCTATCTGAAAGTCTAATAAACGCCGGAAAAATGACAGTCCAAAAAAAAATTTTTTTCAACTTTTTTCAATTTTACCCCCGTGAGATATATATTCTACCCACACACATTTGGAACTCTCCTGGGGTACCCTCAGGCATATTATTCCCTCATTTAGTGGATATTTTCACAAACAAGTGAAATTTTCAAAAATCAAAAATATTGGCTGAAAACGACTAAATATCAAGGACTCATTGGGCGAATCGCTCTGGAACTGAAATCGGAATGCTCACGGACCTTACCCCTATCTGAAAGTCTGATAAACGCCGGAAAAAAGACTAAGTCAAAAAAAATTTTTTTTTCAACTTTTTTCAATTTTACCCCCTTGGGATATATATTCTAACCACACACATTTGGAACTCTCCTGGAGTATCCTCACACATATTATTCCCTCATTTAGTGGATATTTTCACAAACAAGTGAAATTTTCAAAAATCCAAAATATTGGCTGAAAACGACTAAATATCAAGGACTCATTGGGCGAATCGCTCTGGAACTGAAATCGGAACGCTCACTGACATTTCCCCTATCTGAAAGTCTGATAAACGGCAAAAAAATTACTAAGTCCAAAAAAAAATTTTTTTCATCTTTATTCAATTTTACCCCTGTGGGATATATATTCTACCTACACACATTTGGAACTCTCCTGGGGTACCCTCAGACATATTATTCCCTCATTTAGTGGATATTTTCACAAGCAAGTGAAATTTTCAAAAATCCAAAATATTGGCTGAAAACGACTAAATATCAAGGACTCATTGGGCGAATCGCTCTGGAACTGAAATCAGAACGCTCACTGACATTTCCCCTATCTGAAAGTCTGATAAACGCCGTAAAAATGACTAAGTCCAAAAATTTTTTTTTTAAACTTTTTTCAATTTTACCCACGTGGGATATATATTCTACCCACACACATTTGGACCTCTCCTGGGGTACCCTCACACATATTATTCCCTCATTTAGTGGATATTTTCACAAAAATTGAAATTTTCAAAAATCCAAAATATTGGTTGAAAACGAATAAATATCAAGGACTCATTGAGCGAATCGCTCTGGAACTGAAATCGGAACGCTCACTGACATTTCCCCTATCTGAAAGTCTGATAAACGCCGGAAAAATGACTAAGTCCAAAAATATTTTTTTTCAACTTTTTTCAATTTTACCCACGTGGGATATATATTCTACCCACACACATTTGGACCTCTCCTGGGGTACCCTCACACATATTATTCCCTCATTTAGTGGATATTTTCACAAAAAAGTGAAATTTTCAAAAATCCAAAATATTGTTTGAAAACGAATAAATATCAAGGACTCATTGAGCGAATCGCTCTGGAACTGAAATCGGAACGCTCACTGACATTTCCCCTATCTGAAAGTCTGATAAACGCCGGAAAAATGACTAAGTCCAAAAATATTTTTTTTCAACTTTTTTCAATTTTACCCCCGTGGGATATATATTTTACCTACACACATTTGGAACTCTCCTGGGGTAACCTCAGACATATTATTCCCTCATTTAGCGGATATTTTCACAAACAAGTGAAATTTTCAAAAATCCAAAATATTGGCTGAAAACGACTAAATATCAAGGACTCATTGGGCGAATCGCTCTGGAACTGAAATCGGAACGCTCACTGACATTTCCCCTATCTGAAAGTCTGATAAACGCCGTAAAAATGACTAAGTCCAAAAACATTTTTTTTCAACTTTTTTCAATTTTACCACTGTGGGATATATATTCTACCTACACACATTTGGAACTCTCCTGGGGTACCCTCAGACATATTATTCCCTCATTTGGTGGATATTTTCACAAACAAGTGAAATTTTTAAAAATCCAAAATATTGGCTGAAAACGACTAAATATCAAGGACTCATTGGGCGAATCGCTCTGGAACTGAAATCGGAACGCTCACTGACATTTCCCCTATCTGAAAGTCTGATAAACGCCGTAAAAATGACTAAGTCCAAAAATTATTTTTTTAAACTTTTTTCAATTTTACCCACGTGGGATATATATTCTACCCACACACATTTGGACCTCTCCTGGGGTACCCTCACACATATTATTGCCTAATTTAGTGGATATTTTCACAAAAAAGTGAAATTTTCAAAAATTCAAAATATTGGCTGAAAACAAGTAAATATCAAGGACTCATTGGGTGAATCGCTCTGGAACTGAAATCGGAACGCTCACTGACATTTCCCCTATCTGAAAGTCTGATAAACGGCAAAAAAATTACTAAGTCCAAAAAAAAATTTTTTTCAACTTTTTTCAATTTTACCCCCGTGGGATATATATTTTACCTACACACATTTGGAACTCTCCTGGGGTAACCTCACACATATTATTCCCTCATTTAGTGGATATTTTCACAAAAAAGTGAAATTTTCAAAAATCCAAAATATTGGCTGAAAACGACTAAGTATCAAGGACTCATTGGGCGAATCGCTCTGGAACTGAAATCGGAACGCTCACTGACATTTGCCCTATCTGAAAGTCTGATAAACGCCGAAAAAATTATTAAGTCCAAAAAAAATTTTTTTTCATCTTTTTTCAATTTTACCCCTGTGGGATATATATTCTACCTACACACATTTGGAACTCTCCTGGGGTACCCTCACACATACTATTCCCTCATATAGTGGATATTTTCACAAGCAAGTAAAATTTTCAAAAATCCAAAATATTGGCTGAAAACGACTAAATATCAAGGACTCATTGGGCGAATCGCTCTGGAACTGAAATCGGAAGGCTCACTGACATTTCCCCTATCTGAAAGTCTGATAAACGCCGGAAAAATGACAGTCCAAAAAAAAATTTTTTTAAACTTTTTTCAATTTTACCCCCGTGGGATATATATTCTACCCACACAAATTTGGAACTCTCCTGGGGTACCCTCAAACATATTATTCCCTCATTTAGTGGATATTTTCACAAAAAAGTGAAATTTTCAAAAATCCAGAAAATTGGCTGAAACCTACTAAATATCAAGGACTCATTGGGCGAATCGCTCTGGAACTGAAATCGGAATGCTCACGGACATTACCCCTATCTGAAAGTCTGATAAACGCCGGAAAAAAGACTAAGTCAAAAAAATTTTTTTTTTCAACTTTTTTCAATTTTACCCCCTTGGGATATATATTCTAACCACACACATTTGGAACTCTCCTGGGGTACCCTCACACATATTATTCCCTCATTTAGTGGATATTTTCACAAAAAAGTGAAATTTTCAAAAATCCAGAAAATTGGCTGAAAACTACTAAATATCAAGGACTCATTGGGCGAATAGCTCTGGAACTGAAATCGGAACGCTCAGTGAAATTTGACCTATCTGAAAGTCTGATAAATGCCGGAAAAATGACTAAGTCCAAAAAAATATTTGTTAAACTTTTTTCAATTTTACCCCGTGGGATACATATTCTACCCACACACATTTGGACATCTCCTGGGGTACCCTCAGACATATTATTCCCTCATTTAGTGGATATTTTCACAAACAAGTGAAATTTTCAAAAATCCAAAATATTGGCTGAAAACGACTAAATATCAAGGACTCATTGGGCGAATCGCTCTGGAACTGAAATCGGAACGCTCACTGACATTTCCCCTATCTGAAAGTCTGATAAACGCCGTAAAAATGACTAAGTCCAAAAATATTTTTTTTCAACTTTTTTCAATTTTACCCCTGTGGGATATATATTCTACCTACACACATTTGGAACTCTCCTGGGGTACCCTCAGACATATTATTCCCTCATTTGGTGGATATTTTCACAAACAAGTGAAATTTTCAAAAATCCAAAATATTGGCTGAAAACGACTAAATATCAAGGACTCATTGGGCGAATCGCTCTGGAACTGAAATCGGAACGCTCACTGACATTTCCCCTATCTGAAAGTCTGATAAACGCCGTAAAAATGACTAAGTCCAAAAATTTTTTTTTTAAACTTTTTTCAATTTTACCCACGTGGGATATATATTCTACCCACACACATTTGGACCTCTCCTGGGGTACCCTCACACATATTATTGCCTAATTTAGTGGATATTTTCACAAAAAAGTGAAATTTTCAAAAATTCAAAATATTGGCTGAAAACGAATAAATATCAAGGACTCATTGGGCGAATCGCTCTGGAACTGAAATCGGAACGCTCACTGACATTTCCCCTATCTGAAAGTCTGATAAACGGCAAAAAAATTGCTAAGTCCAAAAAAAAATTTTTTTCTTCTTTTTTCAATTTTACCCCTGTGGGATATATGTTCTACCTACACACATTTGGAACTCTCCTGGGGTACCCTCAGACATATTATTCCCTCATTTAGTGGATATTTTCACAAACAAGTGAAATTTTCAAAAATCCAAAATATTGGCTGAAAACGACTAAATATCAAGGACTCATTGGGCGAATCACTCTGGAACTGAAATCGGAACGCTCACTGACATTTCCCCTATCTGAAAGTCTGATAAACGCCGTAAAAATGACTAAGTCCAAAAAAAATTTTTTTCAACTTTTTTCAATTTTACCCCCGTGGGATATATATTTTACCTACACACATTTGGAACTCTCCTGGGGTAACCTCACACATATTTTTCCCTCATTTAGTGGATATTTTCACAAAAAAGTGAAATTTTCAAAAATCCAAAATATTGGCTGAAAACGACTAAGTATCAAGGACTCATTGGGCGAATCGCTCTGGAACTGAAATTGGAACGCTCACTGACATTTGCCCTATCTGAAAGTCTGATAAACGCCGAAAAAATCATTAAGTCCAAAAAAAATTTTTTTCATCTTTTTTCAATTTTACCCCTGTGGGATATATATTCTACCTACACACATTTGGAACTCTCCTGGGGTACCCTCACACATATTATTCCCTCATATAGTGGATATTTTCACAAGCAAGTGAAATTTTCAAAAATCCAAAATATTGGCTGAAAACGACTAAATATCAAGGACTCATTGGGCGAATCGCTCTGGAACTGAAATCGGAAGGCTCACTGACATTTCCCCTATCTGAAAGTCTGATAAACGCCGGAAAAATGACAGTCCAAAAAAAAATTTTTTTAAACTTTTTTCAATTTTACCCCCGTGGGATATACATTCTACCCACACAAATTTGGAACTCTCCTGGGGTACCCTCAAAGATATTATTCCCTCATTTAGTGGATATTTTCACAAAAAAGTGAAATTTTCAAAAATCCAGAAAATTGGCTGAAACCTACTAAATATCAAGGACTCATTGGGTGAATCGCTCTGGAACTGAAATCGGAATGCTCACGGACATTACCCCTATCTGAAAGTCTGATAAACGCCGGAAAAAAGACTAAGTCAAAAAAAAATTTTTTTTCAACTTTTTTCAATTTTACCCCCTTGGGATATATATTCTAACCACACACATTTGGAACTCTCCTGGGGTACCCTCACACATATTATTCCCTCATTTAGTGGATATTTTCACAAAAAAGTGAAATTTTCAAAAATCCAGAAAATTGGCTGAAAAATACTAAATATCAAGGAATCATTGGGCGAATAGCTCTGGAACTGAAATCGGAACGCTCAGTGAAATTTGACCTATCTGAAAGTCTGATAAACGCCGGAAAAATGACTAAGTCCAAAAAAATATTTGTTAAACTTTTTTCAATTTTACCCCGTGGGATATATATTCTACCCACACACATTTGGACCTCTCCTGGGGTACCCTCACACATATTATTCCCTAATTTAGTGGATATTTTCACAAAAAAGTGAAATTTTCAAAAATCCAAAATATTGGCTGAAAACGAATAAATATCAAGGACTCATTGGGCGAAGCGCTCTGGAACTGAAATCGGAACGCTCACTGACAATTCCCCTATCTGAAAGTCTGATAAACGCCGGAAAAATGACTAAGTCCAAAAAAATTTTTTTTAAACTTTTTTAATTTTACCCCCGTGGGATATATATTTTACCTACACACATTTGGAACTCTCCTGGGGTAACCTCACACATATTATTCCCTCATTTAGTGGATATTTTCACAAACAAGTGAAATTTTCAAAAATCCAAAATATTGGCTGAAAACGACTAAATATCAAGGACTCATTGGGCGAATCGCTCTGGAACTGAAATCGGAACACTCACTGACATTTCCCCTATCTGAAAGTCTGATAAACGCCGTAAAAATGACTAAGTCCAAAAAATTTTTTTTTCAACTTTTTTCAATTTTACCCACATGGGACATATATTATACCCACACACATTTGGACCTCTCCTGGGGTACCCTCACACATATTATTCCCTAATTTAGTGGATATTTTCACAAAAAAGTGAAATTTTCAAAAATCCAAAATATTGGCTGAAAACGACTAAATATCAAGAACTCATTGGGTGAATCGCTCTGGAACTGAAATCGGAACGCTCACTGACATTTCCCCTATCTGAAAGTCTGATAAACGCCGTAAAAATGACTAAGTCCAAAAATATTTTTTTTCAACTTTTTTCAATTTTACCCCTGTGGGATATATATTCTACCTACACACATTTGGACCTCTCCTGGGGTACCCTCACACATATTATTCCCTAATTTAGTGGATATTTTCACAAAAAAGTGAAATTTTCAAAAATCCAAAATATTGGCTGAAAACGAATAAATATCAAGGACTCATTGGGCGAATCGCTCTGGAACTGAAATCGGAACGCTCACTGACATTTCCCCTATCTGAAAGTCTGATAAACGGCAAAAAAATTACTAAGTCCAAAAAAAAATTTTTTTCATCTTTTTTCAATTTTACCCCTGTGGGATATATATTCTACCTACACACATTTGGAACTCTCCTGGGGTACCCTCAGACATATTATTACCTCATTTAGTGGATATTTTCACAAACAAGTGAAATTTTCAAAAATCCAAAATATTGGCTGAAAACGACTAAATATCAAGGACTCATTGGGCGAATCGCTCTGGAACTGAAATCGGAACGCTCACTGACATTTCCCCTATCTGAAAGTCTGATAAACGCCGTTAAAATGACTAAGTCCAAAAATATTTTTTTTCAACTTTTTTCAATTTTACCCCCGTGGGAAATATATTCTACCCACACACATTTGGACCTCTCCTGGGGTACCCTCACACATATTATTCCCTCATTTAGTGGATATTTTCACAAAAAAGTGAAATTTTCAAAAATCCAAAATATTGGCTGAAAACGACTAAATATCAAGGACTCATTGGGCGAATCGCTCTGGAACTGAAATCGGAACGCTCACTGACATTTCCCCTATCTGAAAGTCTGATAAACGCCGTAAAATTGACTAAGTCCAAAAATTTTTTTTTTCAATTTTACCCACGTGGGATATATATTCTACCCACACACATTTGGACCTCTCCTGGGGTACCCTCACACATATTATTCCCTCATTTAGTGGATATTTTCACAAACAAGTGAAATTTTCAAAAATCCAAAATATTGGCTGAAAAGACTAAATATCAAGGACTCATTGGGCGAATCGCTCTGGAACTGAAATCGGAACGCTCACTGACATTTCCCCTATCTGAAAGTCTGATAAACGCCGTAAAAATGACTAAGTCCAAAAATATTTTTTTTCAATTTTACCCCTGTGGGATATATATTCTACCCACACACATTTGGACCTCTCCTGGGGTACCCTCACACATATTATTCTCCAATTTAGTGGATATTTTCACAAACAAGTGAAAATTTCAAAAATCCAAAATATTGGCTGAAAACGACTAAATATCAAGGACTCATTGGGCGATTCGCTCTGGAACTGAAATCGGAACGCTCACTGACATTTCCCCTATCTGAAAGTCTGATAAACGCCGTAAAAATGACTAAGTCCAAAAATATTTTTTTTCAACTTTTTTCAATTTTACCCCCGTGGGATATTTATTCTACCTACACACATTTGGAACTCTCCTGGGGTACCCTCAGACATATTATTCCCTCATTTAGTGGATATTTTCACAAACAAGTGAAATTTTCAAAAATCCAAAATATTGGCTGAAAACGACTAAATATCATGGACTCATTGTGCGAATCGCTCTGGAACTGAAATCGGAACGCTCACTGACATTTCCCCTATCTGAAAGTCTGATAAACGCCGTAAAAATGACTAAGTCCAAAAATTTTTTTTTTAAACTTTTTTCAATTTTACCCCTGTGGGATATATATTCTACCCACACACATTTGGACCTCTCCTGGGGTACCCTCACACATATTATTCCCTAATTTAGTGGATATTTTCACAAAAAAGTGAAATTTTCAAAAATCCAAAATATTGGCTGAAAACGAATAAATATCAAGGACTCATTGGGCGAATCACTCTGGAACTGAAATCGGAACGCTCACTGACATTTCCCCTATCTGAAAGTCTGATAAACGGCAAAAAAATTACTAAGTCCAAAAAAAATTTTTTTTCATCTTTTTTCAATTTTACCCCTGTGGGATATATATTCTACCTATACACATTTGGAACTCTCCTGGGGTACCCTCAGACATATTATTCCCTCATTTAGTGGATATTTTCACAAACAAGTGAAATTTTCAAAAATCCAAAATATTGGCTGAAAATGACTAAATATCAAGGACTCATTGGGCGAATCACTCTGGAACTGAAATCGGAACGCTCACTGACATTTCCCCTATCTGAAAGTCTGATAAACGCCGGAAAAAGGACTAAGTCCAAAAAAAATTTTTTTTCAACTTTTTTCAATTTTAGCCCCGTGAGATATATATTTTACTTACACACATTTGGAACTCTCCTGGGGTAACCTCACACATATTATTCCCTCAGTTAGTGGATATTTTCACAAAAAAGTGAAATTTTCAAAAATCCAAAATATTGGTTGAAAATGAATAAATATCAAGGACTCATTGGGCCAATCGCTCTGGAACTGAAATCGGAACGCTCACTGACATTTCCACTATCTGAAAGTCTGATAAACGCCGTAAAAATGACTAAGTCCAAAAATATTTTTTTTCAACTTTTTTCAATTTTACACACGTGGGATATATATTCTACCTACACACAATTGGAACTCTCCTGGGGTACCCTCAGACATATTATTCCCTCATTTAGTGGATATTTTCACAAACAAGTGAAATTTTCAAAAATCCAAAATATTGGCTGAAAACGACTAAATATCAAGGACTCATTGGGCGAATCGCTCTGGAACTGAAATCGGAACACTCACTGACATTTCCCCTATCTGAAAGTCTGATAAACGCCGTAAAAATGACTAAGTCCAAAAAATTTTTTTTTCAACTTTTTTCAATTTTACCCACATGGGACATATATTATACCCACACACATTTGGACCTCTCCTGGGGTACCCTCACACATATTATTCCCTAATTTAGTGGATATTTTCACAAAAAAGTGAAATTTTCAAAAATCCAAAATATTGGCTGAAAACGACTAAATATCAAGAACTCATTGGGCGAATCGCTCTGGAACTGAAATCGGAACGCTCACTGACATTTCCCCTATCTGAAAGTCTGATAAACGCCGTAAAAATGACTAAGTCCAAAAATATTTTTTTTCAACTTTTTTCAATTTTACCCCTGAGGGATATATATTCTACCTACACACATTTGGACCTCTCCTGGGGTACCCTCACACATATTATTCCCTAATTTAGTGGATATTTTCACAAAAAAGTGAAATTTTCAAAAATCCAAAATATTGGCTGAAAACGAATAAATATCAAGGACTCATTGGGCGAATCGCTCTGGAACTGAAATCGGAACGCTCACTGACATTTCCCCTATCTGAAAGTCTGATAAACGCCGGAAAAAGGACTAAGTCCAAAAAAAATTTTTTTTCAACTTTTTTCAATTTTACCCCCGTGAGATATATATTTTACTTACACACATTTGGAACTCTCCTGGGGTAACCTCACACATATTATTCCCTCATTTAGTGGATATTTTCACAAACAAGTGAATTTTTCAAAAATCCAAAATATTGTCTGAAAACGACTAAATATCAAGGACTCATTGGGCGAATCGCTCTGGAACTGAAATCGGAACGCTCACTGACATTTCCACTATCTGAAAGTCTGATAAACGCCGTAAAAATGACTAAGTCCAAAAATTTTTTTTTTCAACTTTTTTCAATTTTACCCACGTGGGATATATATTATACCCACACACATTTGGACCTCTCCTGGGGTACCCTCACACATATTATTCCCTCATTTAGTGGATATTTTCACAAAAAAGTGAAATTTTCAAAAATCCAAAATATTGGCTGAAAACGAATAAATATCAAGGACTCATTGGTCGAATCGCTCTGGAACTGAAATCGGAACACTCACTGACATTTCCCCTATCTGAATGTCTGATAAACGCCGTAAACATGACTAAGTCCAAAAATTTTTTTTTTCAACTTTTTTCAATTTTACCCACGTGGGATATATATTCTACCCACACACATTTGGACCTCTCCTGGGGTACCCTCACACATATTATTCCCTCATTTAGTGGATATTTTCACAAAAAAGTGAAATTTTCAAAAATCCAAAATATTGGTTGAAAACGAATAATATCAAGGACTCATTGAGCGAATCGCTCTGGAACTGAAATCGGAACGCTCACTGACATTTCCCCTATCTGAAAGTCTGATAAACGCCGGAAAAAGGACTAAGTCCAAAAAAAATTTTTTTTCAACTTTTTTCAATTTTACCCCCGTGAGATATATATTTTACTTACACACATTTGGAACTCTCCTGGGGTAACCTCACACATATTATTCCCTCATTTAGTGGATATTTTCACAAACAAGTGAATTTTTCAAAAATCCAAAATATTGTCTGAAAACGACTAAATATCAAGGACTCATTGGGCGAATCGCTCTGGAACTGAAATCGGAACGCTCACTGACATTTCCCCTATCTGAAAGTCTGATAAACGCCGTAAAAATGACTAAGTCCAAAAATTTTTTTTTTCAACTTTTTTCAATTTTACCCACGTGGGATATATATTATACCCACACACATTTGGACCTCTCCTGGGGTACCCTCACACATATTATTCCCTCATTTAGTGGATATTTTCACAAAAAAGTGAAATTTTCAAAAATCCAAAATATTGGTTGAAAATGAATAAATATCAAGGACTCATTGGGCCAATCGCTCTGGAACTGAAATCGGAATGCTCACTGACATTTCCCCTATCTGAAAGTCTGATAAACGCCGAAAAAATGACTAAGTCCAAAAAAAAAATTTTTTAAACTTTTTTCAATTTTACCCCCGTGGTATATATATTCTACCCACCCACATTTGGAAATCTCCTGGAGTACCCTCACACATATTATTCCCTCATTTAGTGGATATTTTCACAAACAAGTGAAATTTTCAAAAATCCAAAATATTGGCTGAAAACGACTAAATATCAAGGACTCATTGGTCGAATCGCTCTGGAACTGAAATCGGAACACTCACTGACATTTCCCCTATCTGAAAGTCTGATAAACGCCGGAAAAATGACTAAGTCCAAAAAAAAAATGTTTTAAACTCTTTTCAATTTTACCCCCGTGGGATATATATTCTACCCACACACATTTGGAACTCTCCTGGGGTACCCTCACACCTATTATTCCCTCATTTAGTGGATATTTTCACAAAAAAGTGAAATTTTCAAAAATCCAAAATATTGTTTGAAAACGAATAAATATCAAGGACTCATTGGGCCAATCGCTCTGGAACTGAAATCGGAACGCTCACTGACATTTCCCCTATCTGAAAGTCTGATAAACGCCGGAAAAATGACTAAGTCCAAAAAAAATTATTTTTCAACTTTTTTCAATTTTACCCCCGTGGGATATATATTTTACATACACACATTTGGAACTCTCCTGGGGTACCCTCACACATATTATTCCCTCATTTAGTGGATATTTTCACAAACAAGTGAAATTTTCAAAAATCCAAAATATTGGCTGAAAAGACTAAATATCAAGGACTCATTGGGCGAATCGCTCTGGAACTGAAATCGGAACGCTCACTGACATTTCCCCTATCTGAAAGTCTGATAAACGCCGTAAAAATGACTAAGTCCAAAAATATTTTTTTTCAACTTTTTTCAATTTTACCCCTGTGGGATATATATTCTACCCACACACATTTGGACCTCTCCTGGGGTACCCTCACACATATTATTCTCCAATTTAGTGGATATTTTCACAAACAAGTGAAAATTTCAAAAATCCAAAATATTGGCTGAAAACGACTAAATATCAAGGACTCATTGGGCGATTCGCTCTGGAACTGAAATCGGAACGCTCACTGACATTTCCCCTATCTGAAAGTCTGATAAACGCCGTAAAAATGACTAAGTCCAAAAATATTTTTTTTCAACTTTTTTCAATTTTACCCCCGTGGGATATTTATTCTACCTACACACATTTGGAACTCTCCTGGGGTACCCTCAGACATATTATTCCCTCATTTAGTGGATATTTTCACAAACAAGTGAAATTTTCAAAAATCCAAAATATTGGCTGAAAACGACTAAATATCATGGACTCATTGTGCGAATCGCTCTGGAACTGAAATCGGAACGCTCACTGACATTTCCCCTATCTGAAAGTCTGATAAACGCCGTAAAAATGACTAAGTCCAAAAATTTTTTTTTTAAACTTTTTTCAATTTTACCCCTGTGGGATATATATTCTACCCACACACATTTGGACCTCTCCTGGGGTACCCTCACACATATTATTCCCTAATTTAGTGGATATTTTCACAAAAAAGTGAAATTTTCAAAAATCCAAAATATTGGCTGAAAACGAATAAATATCAAGGACTCATTGGGCGAATCACTCTGGAACTGAAATCGGAACGCTCACTGACATTTCCCCTATCTGAAAGTCTGATAAACGGCAAAAAAATTACTAAGTCCAAAAAAAATTTTTTTTCATCTTTTTTCAATTTTACCCCCGTGAGATATATATTTTACTTACACACATTTGGAACTCTCCTGGGGTAACCTCACACATATTATTCCCTCATTTAGTGGATATTTTCACAAAAAAGTGAAATTTTCAAAAATCCAAAATATTGGTTGAAAATGAATAAATATCAAGGACTCATTGGGCCAATCGCTCTGGAACTGAAATCGGAACGCTCACTGACATTTCCACTTTCTGAAAGTCTGATAAACGCCGTAAAAATGACTAAGTCCAAAAATATTTTTTTTCAACTTTTTTCAATTTTACACACGTGGGATATATATTCTACCTACACACAATTGGAACTCTCCTGGGGTACCCTCAGACATATTATTCCCTCATTTAGTGGATATTTTCACAAACAAGTGAAATTTTCAAAAATCCAAAATATTGGCTGAAAACGACTAAATATCAAGGACTCATTGGGCGAATCGCTCTGGAACTGAAATCGGAACACTCACTGACATTTCCCCTATCTGAAAGTCTGATAAACGCCGTAAAAATGACTAAGTCCAAAAAATTTTTTTTTCAACTTTTTTCAATTTTACCCACATGGGACATATATTATACCCACACACATTTGGACCTCTCCTGGGGTACCCTCACACATATTATTCCCTAATTTAGTGGATATTTTCACAAAAAAGTGAAATTTTCAAAAATCCAAAATATTGGCTGAAAACGACTAAATATCAAGAACTCATTGGGCGAATCGCTCTGGAACTGAAATCGGAACGCTCACTGACATTTCCCCTATCTGAAAGTCTGATAAACGCCGTAAAAATGACTAAGTCCAAAAATATTTTTTTTCAACTTTTTTCAATTTTACCCCTGAGGGATATATATTCTACCTACACACATTTGGACCTCTCCTGGGGTACCCTCACACATATTATTCCCTAATTTAGTGGATATTTTCACAAAAAAGTGAAATTTTCAAAAATTCAAAATATTGGCTGAAAACGAATAAATATCAAGGACTCATTGGGCGAATCGCTCTGGAACTGAAATCGGAACGCTCACTGACATTTCCCCTATCTGAAAGTCTGATAAACGCCGGAAAAAGGACTAAGTCCAAAAAAAATTTTTTTTCAACTTTTTTCAATTTTACCCCCGTGAGATATATATTTTACTTACACACATTTGGAACTCTCCTGGGGTAACCTCACACATATTATTCCCTCATTTAGTGGATATTTTCACAAACAAGTGAATTTTTCAAAAATCCAAAATATTGTCTGAAAACGACTAAATATCAAGGACTCATTGGGCGAATCGCTTTGGAACTGAAATCGGAACGCTCACTGACATTTCCACTATCTGAAAGTCTGATAAACGCCGTAAAAATGACTAAGTCCAAAAATTTTTTTTTTCAACTTTTTTCAATTTTACCCACGTGGGATATATATTATACCCACACACATTTGGACCTCTCCTGGGGTACCCTCACACATATTATTCCCTCATTTAGTGGATATTTTCACAAAAAAGTGAAATTTTCAAAAATCCAAAATATTGGCTGAAAACGAATAAATATCAAGGACTCATTGGTCGAATCGCTCTGGAACTGAAATCGGAACACTCACTGACATTTCCCCTATCTGAATGTCTGATAAACGCCGTAAACATGACTAAGTCCAAAAATTTTTTTTTTCAACTTTTTTCAATTTTACCCACGTGGGATATATATTCTACCCACACACATTTGGACCTCTCCTGGGGTACCCTCACACATATTATTCCCTCATTTAGTGGATATTTTCACAAAAAAGTGAAATTTTCAAAAATCCAAAATATTGGTTGAAAACGAATAATATCAAGGACTCATTGAGCGAATCGCTCTGGAACTGAAATCGGAACGCTCACTGACATTTCCCCTATCTGAAAGTCTGATAAACGCCGGAAAAAGGACTAAGTCCAAAAAAAATTTTTTTTAAACTTTTTTCAATTTTACCCCCGTGGTATATATATTCTACCCACCCACATTTGGAAATCTCCTGGAGTACCCTCACACATATTATTCCCTCATTTAGTGGATATTTTCACAAAAAAGTGAAATTTTCAAAAATCCAAAATATTGGCTGAAAACGACTAAGTATCAAGGACTCATTGGGCGAATCGCTCTGGAACTGAAATCGGAACGCTCACTGACATTTCCCCTATCTGAAAGTCTGATAAACGCCGTAAAAATGACTAAGTCCAAAAATATTTTTTTTCAACTTTTTTCAATTTTACCCCCGTGGGATATATATTCTACCCACACACATTTGGACCTCTCCTGGGGTACCCTCACACATATTATTCCCTCATTTAGTGGATATTTTCACAAACAAGTGAAATTTTCAAAAATCCAAAATATTGGCTGAAAACGACTAAATATCAAGGACTCATTGGTCGAATCGCTCTGGAACTGAAATCGGAACACTCACTGACATTTCCCCTATCTGAAAGTCTGATAAACGCCGGAAAAATGACTAAGTCCAAAAAAAAAATGTTTTAAACTCTTTTCAATTTTACCCCCGTGGGATATATATTCTACCCACACACATTTGGAACTCTCCTGGGGTACCCTCACACCTATTATTCCCTCATTTTGTGGATATTTTCACAAAAAAGTGAAATTTTCAAAAATTTAAAATATTGGTTGAAAACGAATAAATATCAAGGACTCATTGGGCCAATCGCTCTGGAACTGAAATCGGAACGCTCACTGACATTTCCCCTATCTGAAAGTCTGATAAACGCCGGAAAAATGACTAAGTCCAAAAAAAATTATTTTTCAACTTTTTTCAATTTTACCCCCGTGGGATATATATTTTACATACACACATTTGGAACTCTCCTGGGGTACCCTCACACATATTATTCCCTCATTTAGTGGATATTTTCACAAACAAGTGAAATTTTCAAAAATCCAAAATATTGGCTGAAAAGACTAAATATCAAGGACTCATTGGGCGAATCGCTCTGGAACTGAAATCGGAACGCTCACTGACATTTCCCCTATCTGAAAGTCTGATAAACGCCGTAAAAATGACTAAGTCCAAAAATATTTTTTTTCAACTTTTTTCAATTTTACCCCTGTGGGATATATATTCTACCCACACACATTTGGACCTCTCCTGGGGTACCCTCACACATATTATTCTCCAATTTAGTGGATATTTTCACAAACAAGTGAAAATTTCAAAAATCCAAAATATTGGCTGAAAACGACTAAATATCAAGGACTCATTGGGCGAATCGCTCTGGAACTGAAATCGGAACGCTCACTGACATTTCCCCTATCTGAAAGTCTGATAAACGCCGTAAAAATGACTAAGTCCAAAAATATTTTTTTTCAACTTTTTTCAATTTTACCCCCGTGGGATATTTATTCTACCTACACACATTTGGAACTCTCCTGGGGTACCCTCAGACATATTATTCCCTCATTTAGTGGATATTTTCACAAACAAGTGAAATTTTCAAAAATCCAAAATATTGGCTGAAAACGACTAAATATCATGGACTCATTGTGCGAATCGCTCTGGAACTGAAATCGGAACGCTCACTGACATTTCCCCTATCTGAAAGTCTGATAAACGCCGTAAAAATGACTAAGTCCAAAAATTTTTTTTTTAAACTTTTTTCAATTTTACCCCTGTGGATATATTCTACCTACACACATTTGGAACTCTCCTGGGGTACCCTCAGACATATTATTCCCTCATTTAGTGGATATTTTCACAAACAAGTGAAATTTTCAAAAATCCAAAATATTGGCTGAAAATGACTAAATATCAAGGACTCATTGGGCGAATCGCTCTGGAACTGAAATCGGAACGCTCACTGACATTTCCCCTATCTGAAAGTCTGATAAACGCCGTAAAAATGACTAAGTCCAAAAATATTTTTTTTCAACTTTTTTCAATTTTACCCCCGTGGGATTTATATTCTACCCACACACATTTGGACCTCTCCTGGGGTACCCTCACACATATTATTCCCTCATTTAGTGGATATTTTCACAAACAAGTGAAATTTTCAAAAATCCAAAATATTGGCTGAAAATGACTAAATATCAAGGACTCATTGGGCGAATCGCTCTGGAACTGAAATCAGAACGCTCACTGACATTTCCCCTATCTGAAAGTCTGATAAACGGCGTAAAAATGACTAAGTCCAAAAATATTTTTTTTCAACTTTTTTCAATTTTACCCACGTGGGATATATATTATACCTACACACATTTGGAACTCTCCTGGGGTACCCTCAGACATATTATTCCCTCATTTAGTGGATATTTTCACAAACAAGTGAAATTTTCAAAAATCCAAAATATTGGATGAAAACGACTAAATATGAAGGACTCATTGGTCGAATCGCTCTGGAACTGAAATCGGAACACTCACTGACATTTCCCCTATCTGAATGTGTGATAAACGCCGTAAACATGACTAAGTCCAAAAATTTTTTTTTTCAACTTTTTTCAATTTTACCCACGTGGGATATATATTCTACCCACACACATTTGGACCTCTCCTGGGGTACCCTCACACATATTATTCCCTCATTTAGTGGATATTTTCACAAAAAAGTGAAATTTTCAAAAATCCAAAATATTGGCTGAAAACGAATAAATATCAAGGACTCATTGGGCGAATCACTCTGGAACTGAAATCGGAACGCTCACTGACATTTCCCGTATCTGAAAGTCTGATAAACGCCGTAAAAATGACTAAGTCCAAAAATATTTTTTTTCAACTTTTTTCAATTTTACCCCCGTGGGATATATATTCTACCCACACACATTTGGACCTCTCCTGGGGTACCCTCACACATATTATTCCCTCATTTAGTGGATATTTTCACAAACAAGTGAAATTTTCAAAAATCCAAAATATTGGCTGAAAACGACTAAATATCAAGGAGTCATTGGTCGAATCGCTCTGGAACTGAAATCGGAACACTCACTGACATTTCCCCTATCTGAAAGTCTGATAGACGCCGTAAACATGACTAAGTCCAAAAATTTTTTTTTTCAACTTTTTTCAATTTTACCCACGTGGGATATATATTCTACCCACACACATTTGGACCTCTCCTGGTTTACCCTCACACATATTATTCCCTCATTTAGTGGATATTTTCACAAAAAAGTGAAATTTTCAAAAATCCAAAATATTGGTTGAAAACGAATAAATATCAAGGACTCATTGAGCGAATCGCTCTGGAACTGAAATCGGAACGCTCACTGACATTTCCCCTATCTGAAAGTCTGATAAACTCCGGAAAAATGACTAAGTCCAAAAAAAATTTTTTTTCAACTTTTTTCAATTTTACCCCCGTGGGATATATATTTTACCTACACACATTTGGAACTCTCCTGTGGTAACCTCACACATATTATTCCCTCATTTAGTGGATATTTTCACAAACAAGTGAAATTTTCAAAAATCCAAAATATTGTCTGAAAACGACTAAATATCAAGGACTCATTGGGCGAATCGCTCTGGAACTGAAATCGGAACGCTCACTGACATTTCCCCTATCTGAAAGTCTGATAAACGCCGTAAAAATGACTAAGTCCAAAAATATTTTTTTTCAACTTTTTTCAATTTTACCCCTGAGGGATATATATTCTACCTACACACATTTGGACCTCTCCTGGGGTACCCTCACACATATTATTCCCTAATTTAGTGGATATTTTCACAAAAAAGTGAAATTTTCAAAAATCCAAAATATTGGCTGAAAACGAATAAATATCAAGGACTCATTGGGCGAATCGCTCTGGAACTGAAATCGGAACGCTCACTGACATTTCCCCTATCTGAAAGTCTGATAAACGCCGGAAAAAGGACTAAGTCCAAAAAAAATTTTTTTTCAACTTTTTTCAATTTTACCC
The DNA here is from genome assembly GCF_046119375.1 of Phyllobates terribilis. Taxonomy (NCBI): domain Eukaryota; kingdom Metazoa; phylum Chordata; class Amphibia; order Anura; family Dendrobatidae; genus Phyllobates; species Phyllobates terribilis. The sequence goes on from NW_027362776.1 coordinate 23,790,249, forward strand.
CCGTGAGATATATATTTTACTTACACACATTTGGAACTCTCCTGGGGTAACCTCACACATATTATTCCCTCATTTAGTGGATATTTTCACAAACAAGTGAATTTTTCAAAAATCCAAAATATTGTCTGAAAACGACTAAATATCAAGGACTCATTGGGCGAATCGCTCTGGAACTGAAATCGGAACGCTCACTGACATTTCCACTATCTGAAAGTCTGATAAACGCCGTAAAAATGACTAAGTCCAAAAATTTTTTTTTTCAACTTTTTTCAATTTTACCCACGTGGGATATATATTATACCCACACACATTTGGACCTCTCCTGGGGTACCCTCACACATATTATTCCCTCATTTAGTGGATATTTTCACAAAAAAGTGAAATTTTCAAAAATCCAAAATATTGGCTGAAAACGAATAAATATCAAGGACTCATTGGTCGAATCGCTCTGGAACTGAAATCGGAACACTCACTGACATTTCCCCTATCTGAATGTCTGATAAACGCCGTAAACATGACTAAGTCCAAAAATTTTTTTTTTCAACTTTTTTCAATTTTACCCACGTGGGATATATATTCTACCCACACACATTTGGACCTCTCCTGGGGTACCCTCACACATATTATTCCCTCATTTAGTGGATATTTTCACAAAAAAGTGAAATTTTCAAAAATCCAAAATATTGGTTGAAAACGAATAATATCAAGGACTCATTGAGCGAATCGCTCTGGAACTGAAATCGGAACGCTCACTGACATTTCCCCTATCTGAAAGTCTGATAAACGCCGGAAAAAGGACTAAGTCCAAAAAAAATTTTTTTTCAACTTTTTTCAATTTTACCCCCGTGAGATATATATTTTACTTACACACATTTGGAACTCTCCTGGGGTAACCTCACACATATTATTCCCTCATTTAGTGGATATTTTCACAAACAAGTGAATTTTTCAAAAATCCAAAATATTGTCTGAAAACGACTAAATATCAAGGACTCATTGGGCGAATCGCTCTGGAACTGAAATCGGAACGCTCACTGACATTTCCCCTATCTGAAAGTCTGATAAACGCCGTAAAAATGACTAAGTCCAAAAATTTTTTTTTTCAACTTTTTTCAATTTTACCCACGTGGGATATATATTATACCCACACACATTTGGACCTCTCCTGGGGTACCCTCACACATATTATTCCCTCATTTAGTGGATATTTTCACAAAAAAGTGAAATTTTCAAAAATCCAAAATATTGGTTGAAAATGAATAAATATCAAGGACTCATTGGGCCAATCGCTCTGGAACTGAAATCGGAATGCTCACTGACATTTCCCCTATCTGAAAGTCTGATAAACGCCGAAAAAATGACTAAGTCCAAAAAAAAAATTTTTTAAACTTTTTTCAATTTTACCCCCGTGGTATATATATTCTACCCACCCACATTTGGAAATCTCCTGGAGTACCCTCACACATATTATTCCCTCATTTAGTGGATATTTTCACAAAAAAGTGAAATTTTCAAAAATCCAAAATATTGGCTGAAAACGACTAAGTATCAAAGACTCATTGGGCGAATCGCTCTGGAACTGAAATCGGAACGCTCACTGACATTTTCCCCTATCTGAAAGTCTGATAAACGCCGTAAAAATGACTAAGTCCAAAAATATTTTTTTTCAACTTTTTTCAATTTTACCCCCGTGGGATATATATTCTACCCACACACATTTGGACCTCTCCTGGGGTACCCTCACACATATTATTCCCTCATTTAGTGGATATTTTCACAAACAAGTGAAATTTTCAAAAATCCAAAATATTGGCTGAAAACGACTAAATATCAAGGACTCATTGGTCGAATCGCTCTGGAACTGAAATCGGAACACTCACTGACATTTCCCCTATCTGAAAGTCTGATAAACGCCGGAAAAATGACTAAGTCCAAAAAAAAAATGTTTTAAACTCTTTTCAATTTTACCCCCGTGGGATATATATTCTACCCACACACATTTGGAACTCTCCTGGGGTACCCTCACACCTATTATTCCCTCATTTAGTGGATATTTTCACAAAAAAGTGAAATTTTCAAAAATCCAAAATATTGGTTGAAAACGAATAAATATCAAGGACTCATTGGGCCAATCGCTCTGGAACTGAAATCGGAACGCTCACTGACATTTCCCCTATCTGAAAGTCTGATAAACGCCGGAAAAATGACTAAGTCCAAAAAAAATTATTTTTCAACTTTTTTCAATTTTACCCCCGTGGGATATATATTTTACATACACACATTTGGAACTCTCCTGGGGTACCCTCACACATATTATTCCCTCATTTAGTGGATATTTTCACAAACAAGTGAAATTTTCAAAAATCCAAAATATTGGCTGAAAAGACTAAATATCAAGGACTCATTGGGCGAATCGCTCTGGAACTGAAATCGGAACGCTCACTGACATTTCCCCTATCTGAAAGTCTGATAAACGCCGTAAAAATGACTAAGTCCAAAAATATTTTTTTTCAACTTTTTTCAATTTTACCCCTGTGGGATATATATTCTACCCACACACATTTGGACCTCTCCTGGGGTACCCTCACACATATTATTCTCCAATTTAGTGGATATTTTCACAAACAAGTGAAAATTTCAAAAATCCAAAATATTGGCTGAAAACGACTAAATATCAAGGACTCATTGGGCGAATCGCTCTGGAACTGAAATCGGAACGCTCACTGACATTTCCCCTATCTGAAAGTCTGATAAACGCCGTAAAAATGACTAAGTCCAAAAATATTTTTTTTCAACTTTTTTCAATTTTACCCCCGTGGGATATTTATTCTACCTACACACATTTGGAACTCTCCTGGGGTACCCTCAGACATATTATTCCCTCATTTAGTGGATATTTTCACAAACAAGTGAAATTTTCAAAAATCCAAAATATTGGCTGAAAACGACTAAATATCATGGACTCATTGGGCGAATCGCTCTGGAACTGAAATCGGAACGCTCACTGACATTTCCCCTATCTGAAAGTCTGATAAACGCCGTAAAAATGACTAAGTCCAAAAATTTTTTTTTTAAACTTTTTTCAATTTTACCCCTGTGGATATATTCTACCTACACACATTTGGAACTCTCCTGGGGTACCCTCAGACATATTATTCCCTCATTTAGTGGATATTTTCACAAACAAGTGAAATTTTCAAAAATCCAAAATATTGGCTGAAAATGACTAAATATCAAGGACTCATTGGGCGAATCGCTCTGGAACTGAAATCGGAACGCTCACTGACATTTCCCCTATCTGAAAGTCTGATAAACGCCGTAAAAATGACTAAGTCCAAAAATATTTTTTTTCAACTTTTTTCAATTTTACCCCCGTGGGATTTATATTCTACCCACACACATTTGGACCTCTCCTGGGGTACCCTCACACATATTATTCCCTCATTTAGTGGATATTTTCACAAACAAGTGAAATTTTCAAAAATCCAAAATATTGGCTGAAAATGACTAAATATCAAGGACTCATTGGGCGAATCGCTCTGGAACTGAAATCAGAACGCTCACTGACATTTCCCCTATCTGAAAGTCTGATAAACGGCGTAAAAATGACTAAGTCCAAAAATATTTTTTTTCAACTTTTTTCAATTTTACCCACGTGGGATATATATTATACCTACACACATTTGGAACTCTCCTGGGGTACCCTCAGACATATTATTCCCTCATTTAGTGGATATTTTCACAAACAAGTGAAATTTTCAAAAATCCAAAATATTGGATGAAAACGACTAAATATGAAGGACTCATTGGTCGAATCGCTCTGGAACTGAAATCGGAACACTCACTGACATTTCCCCTATCTGAATGTCTGATAAACGCCGTAAACATGACTAAGTCCAAAAATTTTTTTTTTCAACTTTTTTCAATTTTACCCACGTGGGATATATATTCTACCCACACACATTTGGACCTCTCCTGGGGTACCCTCACACATATTATTCCCTCATTTAGTGGATATTTTCACAAAAAAGTGAAATTTTCAAAAATCCAAAATATTGGTTGAAAATGAATAAATATCAAGGACTCATTGAGCGAATCGCTCTGGAACTGAAATCGGAACGCTCACTGACATTTCCCCTATCTGAAAGTCTGATAAACACCGGAAAAATGACTAAGTCCAAAAAAAATTTTTTTTCAACTTTTTTCAATTTTACCCCCGTGAGATATATATTTTACTTACACACATTTGGAACTCTCCTGGGGTAACCTCACACATATTATTCCCTAATTTAGTGGATATTTTCACAAAAAAGTGAAATTTTCAAAAATCCAAAATATTGGCTGAAAACGAATAAATATCAAGGACTCATTGGGCGAATCACTCTGGAACTGAAATCGGAACGCTCACTGACATTTCCCGTATCTGAAAGTCTGATAAACGCCGTAAAAATGACTAAGTCCAAAAATATTTTTTTTCAACTTTTTTCAATTTTACCCCCGTGGGATATATATTCTACCCACACACATTTGGACCTCTCCTGGGGTACCCTCACACATATTATTCCCTCATTTAGTGGATATTTTCACAAACAAGTGAAATTTTCAAAAATCCAAAATATTGGCTGAAAACGACTAAATATCAAGGAGTCATTGGTCGAATCGCTCTGGAACTGAAATCGGAACACTGACTGACATTTCCCCTATCTGAAAGTCTGATAAACGCCGTAAACATGACTAAGTCCAAAAATTTTTTTTTTCAACTTTTTTCAATTTTACCCACGTGGGATATATATTCTACCCACACACATTTGGACCTCTCCTGGTTTACCCTCACACATATTATTCCCTCATTTAGTGGATATTTTCACAAAAAAGTGAAATTTTCAAAAATCCAAAATATTGGTTGAAAACGAATAAATATCAAGGACTCATTGAGCGAATCGCTCTGGAACTGAAATCGGAACGCTCACTGACATTTCCCCTATCTGAAAGTCTGATAAACTCCGGAAAAATGACTAAGTCCAAAAAAAATTTTTTTTCAACTTTTTTCAATTTTACCCCCGTGGGATATATATTTTACCTACACACATTTGGAACTCTCCTGTGGTAACCTCACACATATTATTCCCTCATTTAGTGGATATTTTCACAAACAAGTGAAATTTTCAAAAATCCAAAATATTGTCTGAAAACGACTAAATATCAAGGACTCATTGGGCGAATCGCTCTGGAACTGAAATCGGAACGCTCACTGACATTTCCACTATCTGAAAGTCTGATAAACGCCGTAAAAATGACTAAGTCCAAAAATATTTTTTTTTCAACTTTTTTCAATTTTACCCCCGTGGGATATATATTCTACCTACACACATTTGGAACTCTCCTGGGGTACCCTCAGACATATTATTCCCTCATTTAGTGGATATTTTCACAAACAAGTGAAATTTTCAAAAATCCAAAATATTGGCTGAAAATGACTAAATATCAAGGACTCATTGGGCGAATCGCTCTGGAACTGAAATCGGAACGCTCACTGACATTTCTCCTATCTGAAAGTCTGATAAACGCCGAAAAAATTACTAAGTCCAAAAAAAAATTTTTTCATCTTTTTTCAATTTTACCCCCGTGGGATATATATTCTACCCACACACATTTGGAACTCTCCTGGGGTACCCTCACACATATTATTCCCTCATTTAGTGGATATTTTCACAAAAAAGTGAAATTTTCAAAAATCCAGAAAATTGGCTGAAAACGACTAAATATCAAGGACTCATAGGGCGAATCGCTCTGGAACTGAAATCAGAACACTCACTGACATTTCCCTTATCTGAAAGTTTGATAAACGCCCGAAAAATGACTAAGTCCAAAAAAAAATTTTTTTAAACTTTTTTCAATTTTACCCCCGTGGGATATATATTCTACCCACACACATTTGGAACTCTCCTGGGGTACCCTCAGACATAGAGGAGTCCTGAGGAGATAATTTGCATATTCCCACTGCATTTTGGGGTAAGTGAAGAGTCTCCGCGAGCTCAAAGAACACTGGATTTTGGCTGTTGGAGCTGAAAAGAGGACATCGGTAAACCAGGGGAGGAGTCCTGAGGAGATAATTTGCATATTCCCACTGCATTTTGGGGTAAGTGAAGAGTCTCCGCGAGCTCAAAGAACACTGGATTTTGGCTGTTGGAGCTGAAAAGAGGACATCGGTAAACCAGGGGAGGAGTCCTGAGGAGATAATTTGCATATTCCCACTGCATTTTGGGGTAAGTGAAGAGTCTCCGCGAGCTCAAAGAACACTGGATTTTGGCTGTTGGAGCTGAAAAGAGGACATCGGTAAACCAGGGGAGGAGTCCTGAGGAGATAATTTGCATATTCCCACTGCATTTTGGGGTAAGTGAAGAGTCTCCGCGAGCTCAAAGAACACTGGATTTTGGCTGTTGGAGCTGAAAAGAGGACATCGGTAAACCAGCGCGCGCATTTTCAAGCTTTTTTTTTAAGCTTTTTTCACTGTTTTCAGAACATTAACAATAAGAACATGGAAGAGTCCAGGAGCCATTTGGTGAGCTGCATATCCTGCTACATGTTCACAGACTTGCCAGTGGAAAAGCCAGACTTCACATGCCAGAAATGCAAGCTTGTGTCCCTGTTGGAGGAAAAGTTGCGAAATCTAGAAGAGAGGTTAACTACCTTGAAAATCATTAAGGAAGGTGAAGAGTTCTTAGACAGAGCAGAATTATCTCTTCATGATTCAGAAAGAGAAGAAATTCAAACTGCACCTGACGAAACAGAGGAATGGAAGCATGTGACCCATAGAAGCAGGAGGATCGAGAGGCAGTCAGCACCCATACTGCTCAGGAACCAGTACCAGGCTCTCACACAGGAGAACCATGAAGAAATACAGCAAGATAAGACTTTGCCAGCAATGAATAACCTTGTAAGCCCTCAGAATCCTCCTGGATGGAGAAAGAAGAATGTTGTGAAGAAAAAACGGAGAGTGGTGGTCATGGGGGATTCCCTGTTAAGAGGAACAGAGGCCGCTATCTGCAGACCAGACATAACCTCAAGAGAAATGTGCTGTCTTCCAGGAGCAAAAATTAAAGATGTGTCTGACAGGATATCAAGACTCTTCAGACCTACAGATCACTACCCATTCCTGCTAATACATGTGGGGACAAATGACACCGCAAGAAAGGACCTGGAAACCATCTGCAGTGACTTTGAAGACTTAGGCAAGAAAGTGAAAGAATTGGGAGCGCAGGTGGTCTTCTCATCCATCCTCCCAGTGGATGGCCATGGAACAATGAGGTGGAATAAGATTCTACAGGTGAACAACTGGCTACGTCGATGGTGCCGTCAACAAGGATTTGGATTTCTGGATCACGGAATGAATTACCTATACGATGGACTACTTGCTAGAGATGGGGTGCACCTTACGAAGACTGGAAAACATGTATTTGGAAGTCGCCTTGCTACACTCATCAGAAGAGCTTTAAACTAGAACAATGTGGGAAGGGAAGCAAAAGGCCAGAAAAAGCCATACAGCTGACAAATACTATTGAGATCTCTGCTACTGGAAGTGGAAAAGAAGAACAAAGACAAAAAAATCTAAATAATAAAAATATGGGAGGAAGAGAAACCAATCACAAACTAAAATGTTTTTATACAAATGCACAAAGCATGGGCAACAAACAAGGAGAATTGGAACTACTAATGCAGGAAAAGGAATATGATGTCATTGGAATCACTGAAACTTGGTGGGACGATACACATGATTGGAATAAAAGGCTAAAAGGATACAACTTATTTGCAAGAAACAGACTTGATAAACGAGGAGGAGGTGTTGCATTGTATGTTAGAAAAGCATATATCTGCAAAGAGATTGAAGCTTCAGAGACTGGGAGTTCTGTGGAAACTGTTTGGGTAAGAATACAAGGAGAGAACAACGGAAAGGACACCATTGTAGGCATTTACTACAGGCCACCTGGGCAAGCTGAAGATATGGATGAACTCTTTATGTATCAAATGACCAAGTTCTCCAAAAAATATGACGTAGTGGTCATGGGAGATTTCAACTATCCAGACATTTGTTGGGAATCTCTCTCAAGTAAAACTAACAGGTCAAGCAAATTCTTATCCTCTCTTGCTGACAACTTTATCTTCCAAAAGGTAGGGGAGAAAACAAGGGGATCTGCTACTTTGGATCTAATGCTTATAAACAGGGAGGAAATGGTTGAGGAGGTAAAGGTGGCTGGGACCCTAGGAGGCAGCGATCATGCTATTATAGAATTTTGGATAACTAGAGGAGGAAGACATGTGAAGACTCAAACTTCAAGGTTAGATTTTAGAAAGGCAGATTTTAAGAGACTCAGAAAGAGAATAGGAGGGATCCAATGGCTGGATGTCCTTAAGGACAAAAATGTCCAGGAAGGATGGGAAATTTTTAAAAATGAGATTCTCAAAGCACAATCGTTAACAATCCCGAAAAGTAGGAAGAATGGGAAGCATTTAAGGAAACCAGGATGGATGAACACAGAACTTAAACACATGCTAAAAAGAAAGAAAGAAATGTTTATTAAATGGAAAGAGGGAGGCATATCTAAAGAAGATTATAATGCAGTCTGCAGATCCTGCAGGGCACGTATCAGGTTAGCTAAAGCTGACAATGAATTAAGGCTTGCAAGAGATGTCAAAAGCAATAAAAAAGGATTTTGGGGGTATGTCAAAAGTAAAAGAAAAGTCAAAGATGCTATAGGATTTTTACAGGATGAAAATGGAGAAATGGTAAGAGAGGATGTTGAGAAGGCCGAACTTTTTAATTCCTATTTTGCATCTGTTTTCTCTCAGAAAGAAAATGTAACATCAACTGATCTTCACTGTCCTTTTAAAGGAATAGAGGAATCCAAGTTATCAGTAAACAGAAAGATTGTGAGGGAATATTTAGCTAACATAAATGAGTTCAAGTCTCCAGGTCCAGATGAATTACACCCCAGAGTACTTAAAGAGATTGTAGAAGAAATTTTAGAACCACTCTCCATAATCTTTGAAAATTCCTGGAGAACAGGAGAAGTCCCAGAAGACTGGAGAAGAGCAAATGTTGTTCCTATCTTCAAAAAGGGGAAGAAGGTGGACCCAGGGAACTATAGGCCGGTGAGTCTGACTTCTATACCAGGAAAGATCTTTGAACAAATTATTAAACAACATGTATGTAAGTACATGGATAAGAATGAAGTGATTAACTAGAGTCAGCATGGGTTTGTAACTAACAAGTCATGTCAGACTAACTTAATTTCCTTCTATGACAGAATCACTGACTGGGTGGATCAGGGAAATGCTGTAGATATAGTATATCTTGACTTCAGCAAAGCATTTGACAAAGTATCTCACATCATCCTTATTGAAAAAATGACCAAGTATGCAATGGACCAGGCAACTGTTAGGTGGATTCATAACTGGCTTAGTGATCGGACTCAAAGGGTGGTTGTAAATGGCTTCACATCCAGCTGGATGAATGTCTCAAGTGGGGTACCACAGGGCTCCGTCCTGGGACCTGTATTGTTCAACATCTTTATCAATGATTTAGATGAAGGAATTGAGGGTAAACTGATTAAATTTGCCGATGACACAAAGCTAGGAGGGATAGCTAATACTAGAGAAGAGAGAGAGAGGATTCAAAAAGACCTAAATAAACTGGAGCAGTGGGCAGCAACCAACAGAATGGTTTTTAACAGGGAAAAATGCAAAGTACTACATCTGGGCAATAAAAATGAAAAAAGCATATACAGAATGGGAGGAATAGAGCTAAGCAACAGTACATGTGAAAAAGACTTAGGTATACTAATAGATCATAGACTGAACATGAGTCAACAGTGTGATGCAGCAGCAAAAAAGGCAAATACAATTCTGGGATGTATTAACAGAAGCATACAGTCTAGATCACGTGAAGTCATTATCGGTCTTTACTCCTCTTTGGTCAGACCTCATCTGGAATACTGTGTACAGTTTTGGGCACCACATTTTAAAAAAGACATCGACAAACTGGAGCAAGTTCAGAGAAGAGCGACCAGAATGGTGACTGGTCTGCAAACCATGTCCTATGAGGAACGGTTGCAGGATTTGGGAATGTTTAGCTTGCAAAAAAGAAGACTGAGAGGAGACTTAATAGCTGTCTACAAATATGTCACGGGCTGTCACATTGTAGAAGGATCATCTTTATTCTCATTTGCACAAGGAAAGACTAGAAGCAATGGGATGAAACTAAATGGGAGGAGACACAGATTAGATATTAGAAAAAACTTTTTGACAGTTAGGGTGATTAATGAGTGGAACAGGCTGCCACGAGAGGTGGTGAGTTCCCCTTCAATGGACGTCTTCAAACAGAGGCTGGACAGACATCTGTCTGAGATGATCTAGTGAATCCTGCTTTGAGCAGGGGGTTGGACCAGATGACCCAGGAGGTCCCTTCCAACTCTACCATTCTATGATATGATTCTATGATATGATTCTATGATATATTATTCCCTCATTTAGTGGATATTTTCACAAACAAGTGAAATTTTCAAAAATCCAAAATATTGGCTGAAAACAACTAAGTATCAAGGACTCATTGGGCGAATCGCTCTGGAACTGAAATCGGAACGCTCAATGACATTTCCCCTATCTGAAAGTCTGATAAACGCCGGAAAAATGACTAAGTCCAAAAAAAAAATGTTTTAAACTCTTTTCAATTTTACCCCCGTGGGATATATATTCTACCCACACACATTTGGAACTCTCCTGGGGTACCCTCACACATATTATTCCCTCATTTAGTGGATATTTTCACAAAAAAGTGAAATTTTCAAAAATCCAAAATATTGGTTGAAAACGAATAAATATCAAGGACTCATTGGGCCAATCGCTCTGGAACTGAAATCGGAACGCTCACTGACATTTCCCCTATCTGAAAGTCTGCTAAACGCCGGAAAAATGACTAAGTCCCAAAAAAATTTTTTTTCAACTTTTTTCAATTTTACCCCCGTGGGATATATATTTTACATACACACATTTGGAACTCTCCTGGGGTAACCTCACACATATTATTTCCTCATTTAGTGGATATTTTCACAAAAAAGTGAAATTTTCAAAAATCCAAAATATTGGCTGAAAACGACTAAATATCAAGTAGTCATTGGGCGAATCGCTCTGGAACTGAAATCGGAACGCTCACTGACATTTCCCCTATCTGAAAGTCTGATAAACGCCGAAAAAATGACTAAGTCCAAAAGAAATTTTTTTCAACTTTTTTCAATTTTACCCCCGTGGGATATGTATTCTACCTACACACATTTGGAACTCTCCTGGGGTACCCTCAGACATATTATTCCCTCATTTAGTGGATATTTTCACAAAAAATTGAAATTTTCAAAAATCCAAAATATTGGCTGAAAACGACTAACTATCAAGGACTCATTGGGCGAATCGCTCTGGAACTGAAATCGGAACGCTCACTGACATTTCCCCTATCTGAAAGTCTGATAAACGCCGTAAAAATGACTAAGTCCAAAAAAAATTTTTTTTAAACTTTTTTCAATTTTACCCCCGTGGGATATATATTCTACCCACACAAATTTGGAACTCTCCTGGGGTACCCTCAAACATATTATTCCCTCATTTAGTGGATATTTTCACAAAAAAGTGAAATTTTCAAAAATCCAGAAAATTGGCTGAAACCTACTAAATATCAAGGACTCATTGGGCGAATCGCTGTGGAACTGAAATTGGAATGCTCACAGACATTACCCCTATCTGAAAGTCTGATAAACGCCGGAAAAATGACTAAGTCTAAAAAAAAAATTTTTTCAATTTTACCCCCGTCGGATATATATTTTACCTACACACATTTGGAACTCTCCTGGGGTAACCTCACACATATTATTCCCTCATATAGTGGATATTTTAAAAAAAAAGTGACATTTTTAAAAATGCAAAATATTGGCTTGAAAACGACTAAGTATCAAGGACTCATTGGGCGAATCGCTCTGGAACTGAAATCGGAACGCTCACTGACATTTCCCCTATCTGAAAGTCTGATAAACGCCGGAAAAATGACAGTCCAAAAAAAATTTTTTTTAAACTTTTTTCAATTTTACCCCCATGGGATATATATTCTACCTACACACATTTGGAACTCTCTTGGGTACCCTCACACATATTATTCCCTCATTTAGTGGATATTTTCACAAAAAAGTGAAATTTTCAAAAATCCAGAAAATTGGCTGAAAACGACTAAATATCAAGGACTCAGTGGGCGAATCGCTCTGGAACTGAAATCGGAATACTCACTGGCATTTCCCCTATCTGAAAGTCTGATAAACGCCGAAAAAATGACTAAATCCAAAAAAAAAATTTTTTAAACTTTTTTCAATTTTACCCCCGTGGGACATATATTCTACCTACACACATTTGGAACTCTCCTGGGGTAACCTCACACATATTATTCCCTCATTTAGTGGATATTTTCACAAAAAAGTGAAATCTTCAAAAATCCAAAATATTGGCTGAAAACGACTAAGTATCAAGAACTCATTGGGCGAATCGCTCTGGAACTGAAATCGGAATGCTCACTGACATTTCCGCTATCTGAAAGTCTGATAAACGCCGGAAAAATGACTAAGTCCAAAAAAATTTTTTTTCAACTTTTTTCAATTTTACCCCCGTGGGATATATATTTTACCTACACACATTTGGAACTCTCCTGGGGTAACCTCACACATATTATTCCCTCATTTAGTGGATATTTTCACAAAAAAGTGAAATCTTCAAAAATCCAAAATATTGGCTGAAAACGACTAAGTATCAAGAACTCATTGGGCGAATCGCTCTGGAACTGAAATCGGAACGCTCACTGACATTTCCGCTATCTGAAAGTCTGATAAACGCCGGAAAAATGACTAAGTCCAAAAAAAATTTTTTTTCAACTTTTTTCAATTTTACCCCCGTGGGATATATATTTTACCTACACACATTTGGAACTCTCCTGGGGTAACCTCACACATATTATTCCCTCATTTAGTGAATATTTTCACAAACAAGTGAAATTTTCAAAAATCCAAAATATTGGCTGAAAACGACTAAATATCAAGGACTCATTGGGCGAATCGCTCTGGAACTGAAATCGGAACGCTCACTGACATTTCCCCTATCTGAAAGTCTGATAAACGCCGGAAAAATGACTAAGTCCAAAAAAAAATTTTTTTCTATTTTACCCCCGTCGGATATATATTTTACCTACACACATTTGGAACTCTCCTGGGGTAACCTCACACATATTATTCCCTCATATAGTGGATATTTTCAAAAAAAAGTGACATTTTCAAAAATGCAAAATATTGGCTTGAAAACGACTAAGTATCAAGGACTCATTGGGCGAATCGCTCTGGAACTGAAATCAGAACGCTCACTGACATTTCCTCTATCTGAAAGTCTGATAAACGCCGGAAAAATGACAGTCCAAAAAAAATTTTTTTTCAACTTTTTTCAATTTTACCCCCATGGGATATATATTCTACCTACACACATTTGGAACTCTCTTGGGTACCCTCACACATATTATTCCCTCATTTAGTGGATATTTTCACAAAAAAGTGAAATTTTCAAAAATCCAAAATATTGGCTGAAAACGACTAAGTATCAAGGACTCATTGGGCGAATCGCTCTAGAACTGAAATCGGAACGCTCACTGACATTTCCCCTCTCTGAAAGTCTGATAAACGCCGGAAAAATGACTAAGTCCAAAAAAAATTTTTTTTCAACTTTTTTCAATTTTACCCCCGTGGGATATATATTCTACCCACACACATTTGGAACTCTCCTGGAGTACCTTCACACATATTATTCCCTCATTTAGTGGATATTTTCACAAAAAAGTGAAATTTTCAAAAATCCAAAATATTGGCTGAAAATGACTAAGTATCAAGGACTCATTGGGCGAATCGCTCTGGAACTGAAATCGGAATGCTCAATGACATTTCCCCTATCTGAAAGCCTGATAAACGCCGGAAAAATGACTAAGTCCCCAAAAAATTTTTTTACAACTTTTTTACATTTTACCCCCGTGGGATATATATTCTACCCATACACATTTGGAACTCTCCTGTGGTACCCTCACGCATATTATTCCCTCATTTAGTCGATATTTTTACAAAAAAGTGAAATTTTCAAAAATCCAGAAAATTGGCTGAAAACGACTAAATATCAAGGACTCAGTGGGCGAATCGCTCTGGAACTGAAATCGGAATGCTCACTGGCATTTCCCCTATCTGAAAGTCTGATAAACGCCGAAAAAATGACTAAGTCCAAAAAAAAAATTTTTTCAACTTTTTTCAATTTTACCCCCGTGGGATATATATTCTACCCACACACATTTGGAACTCTCCTGGAGTACCCTCACACATATTATTCCCTCATTTAGTGGTTATTTTCACAAAAAAGTGAAATTTTCAAAAATCCAAAATATTGGCTGAAAACGACTAAGTATCAAGGACTCATTGGGCGAATCGCTCTGGAACTGAAATCGGAACGCTCACTGAAATTTCCGCTATCTGAAAGTCTGATAAACGCCGAAAAAATGACTAAGTCCAAAAAAAAAATTTTTACAACTTTTTTACATTTTACCCCCGTGGGATATATATTCTACAAACACACATTTGGAGCTCTCCTGGGGTACCCTCACGCATATTATTCCCTCATTTAGTCGATATTTTTACAAAAAAGTGAAATTTTCAAAAATCCAGAAAATTGGCTGAAAACGACTAAATATCAAGGACTCATTGGGCGAATCGCTCTGGAACTGAAATCGGAACGCTCACTGGCATTTCCCCTATCTGAAAGTCTGATAAACGCCGAAAAAATGACTAAGTCCAATAAAAAAAATGTTTCAACTTTTTTCAATTTTACCCCCGTGGGATATATATTCTACCCACACACATTTGGAACTCTCCTGGAGTACCCTCACACATATTATTCCCTCATTTAGTGGTTATTTTCACAAAAAAGTGAAATTTTCAAAAATCCAAAATATTGGCTGAAAACGACTAAGTATCAAGGACTCATTGGGCGAATCGCTCTGGAACTGAAATCGGAACGCTCACTGACATTTCCGCTATCTGAAAGTCTGATAAACGCCGGAAAAATGACTAAGTCCAAAAAAAATTTTTTTTCAACTTTTTTCAATTTTACCCCCGTGGGATATATATTTTACCTACACACATTTGGTACTCTCCTGGGGTAACCTCACACATATTATTTCCTCATTTATTGGATATTTTCACAAAAAAGTGAAATTTTCAAAAATCCAAAATATTGGCTGAAAACGACTAAGTATCAAG
This sequence comes from Phyllobates terribilis, assembly GCF_046119375.1. Lineage (NCBI taxonomy): Eukaryota > Metazoa > Chordata > Amphibia > Anura > Dendrobatidae > Phyllobates > Phyllobates terribilis. Next base: position 23,805,617 of record NW_027362776.1, read on the forward strand.
GACTCATTGGGCGAATCGCTCTGGAACTGAAATCGGAACGCTCACTGACATTTCCCCTCTCTGAAAGTCTGATAAACGCCGGAAAAATGACTAAGTCCAAAAAAAATTTTTTTTCAACTTTTTTCAATTTTACCCCCGTGGGATATATATTCTACCCACACACATTTGGAACTCTCCTGGAGTACCCTCAAACATATTATTCCCTCATTTAGTGGATATTTTCACAAAAAAGTGAAATTTTCAGAAATCCAGAAAATTGGCTGAAACCTACTAAATATCAAGGACTCATTGGGCGAATCGCTGTGGAACTGAAATCGGAATGCTCACAGACATTACCCCTATCTGAAAGTCTGGTAAACGCCGGAAAAATGACTAAGTCCAAAAAAAAAATTTTTTCTATTTTACCCCCGTCGGATATATATTTTACCTACACACATTTGGAACTCTCCTGGGGTAACCTCACACATATTATTCCCTCATATAGTGGATATTTTCAAAAAAAAGTGACATTTTCAAAAATGCAAAATATTGGCTTGAAAACGACTAAGTATCAAGGACTCATTGGGCGAATCGCTCTGGAACTGAAATCAGAACGCTCACTGACATTTCCCCTATCTGAAAGTCTGATAAACGCCGGAAAAATGACAGTCCAAAAAAAATTTTTTTTCAACTTTTTTCAATTTTACCCCCATGGGATATATATTCTACCTACACACATTTGGAACTCTCTTGGGTACCCTCACACATATTATTCCCTCATTTAGTGGATATTTTCACAAAAAAGTGAAATTTTCAAAAATCCAGAAAATTGGCTGAAAACGACTAAATATCAAGGTCTCATTGTTCGAATCGCTCTGGAACTGAAATCGGAACGCTCACTGGCATTTCCCCTATCTGAAAGTCTGATAAACGCCGAAAAAATGACTAAGTCCAAAAAAAAAATTTTTTAAACTTTTTTCAATTTTACCCCCATGGGATATATATTCTACCCACCCACATTTGGAACTCTCCTGGAGTACCCTCACACATATTATTCCCTCATTTAGTGGATATTTTCACAAAAAAGTGAAATCTTCAAAAATCCAAAATATTGGCTGAAAACGACTAAGTATCAAGAACTCATTGGGCGAATCGCTCTGGAACTGAAATCGGAATGCTCACTGAGATTTCCGCTATCTGAAAGTCTGATAAACGCCGGAAAAATGACTAAGTCCAAAAAAAATTTTTTTTCAACTTTTTTCAATTTTACCCCCGTGGGATATATATTCTACCCACACACATTTGGAACTCTCCTGGAGTACCTTCACACATATTATTCCCTCATTTAGTGGATATTTTCACAAAAAAGTGAAATTTTCAAAAATCCAAAATATTGGCTGAAAACGACTAAGTATCAAGGACTCATTGGGCGAATCGCTCTGGAACTGAAATCAGAACGCTCACTGACATTTCCCCTATCTGAAAGTCTGATAAACGCCGGAAAAATGACTAACTCCCAAAAAAATTTTTTTTCAACTTTTTTCAATTTTACCCCCGTGGGATATATATTTTACCTACACACATTTGGAACTCTCCTGGGGTACCCTCACACATATTATTCCCTCATTTAGTCGATATTTTTACAAAAAAGTGAAATTTTCAAAAATCCAGAAAATTGGCTGAAAACGACTAAATATCAAGGACTCATTGGGCGAATTGCTCTGGAACTGAAATCGGAATGCTCAATGACATTTCCCCTATCTGAAAGTCTGATAAACGCCGGAAAAATGACTAAGTCCCAAAAAAATTTTTTACAACTTTTTTAAATTTTACTCCCGTGGGATATATATTCTACCCACCCACATTTGGAACTCTCCTGGAGTACCCTCACACATATTATTCCCTCATTTAGTGGATATTTTCACAAAAAAGTGAAATCTTCAAAAATCCAAAATATTGGCTGAAAACGACTAAGTATCAAGAACTCATTGGGCGAATCGCTCTGGAACTGAAATCGGAATGCTCACTGACATTTCCGCTATCTGAAAGTCTGATAAACGCCGGAAAAATGACTAAGTCCAAAAAAATTTTTTTTCAACTTTTTTCAATTTTACCCCCGTGGGATATATATTTTACCTACACACATTTGGAACTCTCCTGGGGTAACCTCACACATATTATTCCCTCATTTAGTGGATATTTTCACAAAAAAGTGAAATTTTCAAAAATCCAAAATATTGGCTGTAAACGACTAAGTATCAAGGACTCATTGGGCGAATCGCTCTGGAACTGAAATCGGAACGCTCACTGGCATTTCCCCTATCTGAAAGTCTGATAAACGCCGAAAAAATGACTAAGTCCAAAAAAAAATTTTTTTAAACTTTTTTCAATTTTACCCCCATGGGATATATATTCTACCCACCCACATTTGGAACTCTCCTGGAGTACCCTCACACATATTATTCCCTCATTTAGTGGATATTTTCACAAAAAAGTGAAATCTTCAAAAATCCAAAATATTGGCTGAAAACGACTAAGTATCAAGAACTCATTGGGCGAATCGCTCTGGAACTGAAATCGGAACGCTCACTGACATTTCCGCTATCTGAAAGTCTGATAAACGCCGGAAAAATGACTAAGTCCAAAAAAAATTTTTTTTCAACTTTTTTCAATTTTACCCCCGTGGGATATATATTTTACCTACACACATTTGGAACTCTCCTGGGGTAACCTCACACATATTATTCCCTCATTTAGTGAATATTTTCACAAACAAGTGAAATTTTCAAAAATCCAAAATATTGGCTGAAAACGACTAAATATCAAGGACTCATTGGGCGAATCGCTCTGGAACTGAAATCGGAACGCTCACTGACATTTCCCCTATCTGAAAGTCTGATAAACGCCGGAAAAATGACTAAGTCCAAAAAAAAATTTTTTTCTATTTTACCCCCGTCGGATATATATTTTACCTACACACATTTGGAACTCTCCTGGGGTAACCTCACACATATTATTCCCTCATATAGTGGATATTTTCAAAAAAAAGTGACATTTTCAAAAATGCAAAATATTGGCTTGAAAACGACTAAGTATCAAGGACTCATTGGGCGAATCGCTCTGGAACTGAAATCGGAATGCTCAATGACATTTCCCCTATCTGAAAGTCTGATAAACGCCGGAAAAATGACAGTCCAAAAAAAATTTTTTTTCAACTTTTTTCAATTTTACCCCCATGGGATATATATTCTACCTACACACATTTGGAACTCTCTTGGGTACCCTCACACATATTATTCCCTCATTTAGTGGATATTTTCACAAAAAAGTGAAATTTTCAAAAATCCAAAATATTGGCTGAAAACGACTAAGTATCAAGGACTCATTGGGCGAATCGCTCTAGAACTGAAATCGGAACGCTCACTGACATTTCCCCTCTCTGAAAGTCTGATAAACGCCGGAAAAATGACTAAGTCCAAAAAAAATTTTTTTTCAACTTTTTTCAATTTTACCCCCGTGGGATATATATTCTACCCACACACATTTGGAACTCTCCTGGAGTACCTTCACACATATTATTCCCTCATTTAGTGGATATTTTCACAAAAAAGTGAAATTTTCAAAAATCCAAAATATTGGCTGAAAACGACTAAGTATCAAGGACTCATTGGGCGAATCGCTCTGGAACTGAAATCGGAATGCTCAATGACATTTCCCCTATCTGAAAGCCTGATAAACGCCGGAAAAATGACTAAGTCCCCAAAAAAATTTTTTACAACTTTTTTACATTTTACCCCCGTGGGATATATATTCTACCCATACACATTTGGAACTCTCCTGTGGTACCCTCACGCATATTATTCCCTCATTTAGTCGATATTTTTACAAAAAGGTGAAATTTTCAAAAATCCAGAAAATTGGCTGAAAACGACTAAATATCAAGGACTCAGTGGGCGAATCGCTCTGGAACTGAAATCGGAATGCTCACTGGCATTTCCCCTATCTGAAAGTCTGATAAACGCCGAAAAAATGACTAAGTCCAAAAAAAAAATTTTTTCAACTTTTTTCAATTTTACCCCCGTGGGATATATATTCTACCCACACACATTTGGAACTCTCCTGGAGTACCCTCACACATATTATTCCCTCATTTAGTGGTTATTTTCACAAAAAAGTGAAATTTTCAAAAATCCAAAATATTGGCTGAAAACGACTAAGTATCAAGGACTCATTGGGCGAATCGCTCTGGAACTGAAATCCGAACGCTCACTGAAATTTCCGCTATCTGAAAGTCTGATAAACGCCGAAAAAATGACTAAGTCCAAAAAAAAAATTTTTACAACTTTTTTACATTTTACCCCCGTGGGATATATATTCTACAAACACACATTTGGAGCTCTCCTGGGGTACCCTCACGCATATTATTCCCTCATTTAGTCGATATTTTTACAAAAAAGTGAAATTTTCAAAAATCCAGAAAATTGGCTGAAAACGACTAAATATCAAGGACTCATTGGGCGAATCGCTCTGGAACTGAAATCGGAACGCTCACTGACATTTCCGCAATCTGAAAGTCTGATAAACGCCGGAAAAATGACTAAGTCCAAACAAAATTTTTTTTCAACTTTTTCAATTTTATCCCCGTGGGATATATCTTCTACCCACACACATTTGGAACTCTCCTGTAGTACCCTCACACATATTATTCCCTCATTTAGTGGTTATTTTCACAAAAAAGTGAAATTTTCAAAAATCCAAAATATTGGCTGAAAACGACTAAGTATCAAGGACTCATTGGGCGAATCGCTCTAGAACTGAAATCGGAACGCTCACTGACATTTCCGCTCTCTGAAAGTCTGATAAACGCCGGAAAAATGACTAAGTCCAAAAAAAATTTTTTTTCAACTTTTTTCAATTTTACCCCCGTGGGATATATATTCTACAAACACACATTTGGAGCTCTCCTGGGGTACCCTCACGCATATTATTCCCTCATTTAGTCGATATTTTTACAAAAAAGTGAAATTTTCAAAAATCCAGAAAATTGGCTGAAAACGACTAAATATCAAGGACTCATTGGTCGAATCGCTCTGGAACTGAAATCGGAACGCTCACTGGCATTTCCCCTATCTCAAAGTCTGATAAACGCCGAAAAAATGACTAAGTCCAATAAAAAAAATGTTTCAACTTTTTTCAATTTTACCCCCGTGGGATATATATTCTACCCACACACATTTGGAACTCTCCTGGAGTACCCTCACACATATTATTCCCTCATTTAGTTGTTATTTTCACAAAAAAGTGAAATTTTCAAAAATCCAAAATATTGGCTGAAAACGACTAAGTATCAAGGACTCATTGGGCGAATCGCTCTGGAACTGAAATCGGAACGCTCACTGACATTTCCGCTATCTGAAAGTCTGATAAACGCCGGAAAAATGACTAAGTCCAAAAAAAATTTTTTTTCAACTTTTTTCAATTTTACCCCCGTGGGATATATATTTTACCTACACACATTTGGTACTCTCCTGGGGTAACCTCACACATATTATTCCCTCATTTATTGGATATTTTCACAAAAAAGTGAAATTTTCAAAAATCCAAAATATTGGCTGAAAACGACTAAGTATCAAGGACTCATTGGGCGAATCGCTCTGGAACTGAAATCGGAACGCTCACTGACATTTCCCCTCTCTGAAAGTCTGATAAACGCCGGAAAAATGACTAAGTCCAAAAAAAATTTTTTTTCAACTTTTTTCAATTTTACCCCCGTGGGATATATATTCTACCCACACACATTTGGAACTCTCCTGGAGTACCTTCACACATATTATTCCCTCATTTAGTGGATATTTTCACAAAAAAGTGAAATTTTCAAAAATCCAAAATATTGGCTGAAAACGACTAAGTATCAAGGACTCATTGGGCGAATCGCTCTGGAACTGAAATCGGAACGCTCACTGACATTTCCGCAATCTGAAAGTCTGATAAACGCCAGAAAAATGACTAAGTCCAAACAAAATTTTTTTTCAACTTTTTCAATTTTATCCCCGTGGGATATATCTTCTACCCACACACATTTGGAACTCTCCTGTAGTACCCTCACACATATTATTCCCTCATTTAGTGGTTATTTTCACAAAAAAGTGAAATTTTCAAAAATCCAAAATATTGGCTGAAAACGACTAAGTATCAAGGACTCATTGGGCGAATCGCTCTAGAACTGAAATCGGAACGCTCACTGACATTTCCGCTCTCTGAAAGTCTGATAAACGCCGGAAAAATGACTAAGTCCAAAAAAAAATTTTTTTCAACTTTTTTCAATTTTACCCCCGTGGGATATATATTCTACCCACACACATTTGGAACTCTCCTGGAGTACCCTCACACATATTATTCCCTCATTTAGTGGTTATTTTCACAAAAAAGTGAAATTTTCAAAAATCCAAAATATTGGCTGAAAACGACTAAGTATCAAGGACTCATTGGGCGAATCGCTCTGGAACTGAAATCGGTACGCTCACTGACATTTCCGCTATCTGAAAGTCTGATAAACGCCGGAAAAATGACTAAGTCCAAAAAAAATTTTTTTTCAACTTTTTTCAATTTTACCCCCGTGGGATATATATTTTACCTACACACATTTGGAACTCTCCTGGGATAACCTCACACATATTATTCCCTCATTTAGTGGATATTTTCACAAAAAAGTGAAATTTTCAAAAATCCAAAATATTGGCTGAAAACGACTAAGTATCAAGGACTCATTGGGCGAATCGCTCTAGAACTGAAATCGGAACGCTCACTGACATTTCCGCTATCTGAAAGTCTGATAAACGCCGAAAAAATGACTAATTCCAAAAAAAAAAATTTTTTCAACTTTTTTCAATTTTACCCCCGTGGGATATATATTCTACCCACACACATTTGGAACTCTCCTGGAGTACCCTCACACATATTATTCCCTCATTTAGTGGTTATTTTCACAAAAAAGTGAAATTTTCAAAAATCCAAAATATTGGCTGAAAACGACTAAGTATCAAGGACTCATTGGGCGAATCGCTCTGGAACTGAAATCGGTACGCTCACTGACATTTCCGCTATCTGAAAGTCTGATAAACGCCGGAAAAATGACTAAGTCCAAAAAAAATTTTTTTTCAACTTTTTTCAATTTTACCCCCGTGGGATATATATTTTACCTACACACATTTGGTACTCTCCTGGGGTAACCTCACACATATTATTCCCTCATTTATTGGATATTTTCACAAAAAAGTGAAATTTTCAAAAATCCAAAATATTGGCTGAAAACGATTAAGTATCAAGGACTCATTGGGCGAATCGCTCTGGAACTGAAATCGGAACGCTCACTGACATTTCCCCTCTCTGAAAGTCTGATAAACGCCGGAAAAATGACTAAGTCCAAAAAAAATTTTTTTTCAACTTTTTTCAATTTTACCCCCGTGGGATATATATTCTACCCACACACATTTGGAACTCTCCTGGAGTACCTTCACACATATTATTCCCTCATTTAGTGGATATTTTCACAAAAAAGTGAAATTTTCAAAAATCCAAAATATTGGCTGAAAACGACTAAGTATCAAGGACTCATTGGGCGAATCGCTCTGGAACTGAAATCGGAATGCTCAATGACATTTCCCCTATCTGAAAGCCTGATAAACGCCGGAAAAATGACTAAGTCCCCAAAAAAATTTTTTACAACTTTTTTACATTTTACCCCCGTGGGATATATATTCTACCCATACACATTTGGAACTCTCCTGTGGTACCCTCACGCATATTATTCCCTCATTTAGTCGATATTTTTACAAAAAAGTGAAATTTTCAAAAATCCAGAAAATTGGCTGAAAACGACTAAATATCAAGGACTCAGTGGGCGAATCGCTCTGGAACTGAAATCGGAATGCTCACTGGCATTTCCCCTATCTGAAAGTCTGATAAACGCCGAAAAAATGACTAAGTCCAAAAAAAAAATTTTTTCAATTTTACCCCCGTGGGATAAATATTCTACCCACACACATTTGGAACTCTCCTGGAGTACCCTCACACATATTATTCCCTCATTTAGTGGTTATTTTCACAAAAAAGTGAAATTTTCAAAAATCCAAAATATTGGCTGAAAACGACTAAGTATCAAGGACTCATTGGGCGAATCGCTCTGGAACTGTAATCGGAACGCTCACTGACATTTCCGCTATCTGAAAGTCTGATAAACGGCGAAAAAATGACTAAGTCCAAAAAAAAAATTTTTACAACTTTTTTACATTTTACCCCCGTGGGATATATATTCTACAAACACACATTTGGAGCTCTCCTGGGGTACCCTCACGCATATTATTCCCTCATTTAGTCGATATTTTTACAAAAAAGTGAAATTTTCAAAAATCCAGAAAATTGGCTGAAAACGACTAAATATCAAGGACTCATTGGGCGAATCGCTCTGGAACTGAAATCGGAACGCTCACTGGCATTTCCCCTATCTGAAAGTCTGATAAACGCCGAAAAAATGACTAAGTCCAATAAAAAAAATGTTTCAACTTTTTTCAATTTTACCCCCGTGGGATATATATTTTACCTACACACATTTGGTACTCTCCTGGGGTAACCTCACACATATTATTCCCTCATTTATTGGATATTTTCACAAAAAAGTGAAATTTTCAAAAATCCAAAATATTGGCTGAAAACGACTAAGTATCAAGGACTCATTGGGCGAATCGCTCTGGAACTGAAATCGGAACGCTCACTGACATTTCCCCTCTCTGAAAGTCTGATAAACGCCGGAAAAATGACTAAGTCCAAAAAAAATTTTTTTTCAACTTTTTTCAATTTTACCCCCGTAGGATATATATTCTACCCACACACATTTGGAACTCTCCTGGAGTACCTTCACACATATTATTCCCTCATTTAGTGGATATTTTCACAAAAAAGTGAAATTTTCAAAAATCCAGAAAATTGGCTGAAAACGACTAAATATCAAGGACTCATTGGGCGAATCGCTCTGGAACTGAAATCGGAACGCTCACTGACATTTCCGCTATCTGAAAGTCTGATAAACGCCGAAAAAATGACTAAGTCCAAAAAAAAAATTTTTTCAACTTTTTTCAATTTTACCCCCGTGGGATATATATTCTACCCACACACATTTGGAACTCTCCTGGAGTACCTTCACACATATTATTCCCTCATTTAGTGGATATTTTCACAAAAAAGTGAAATTTTCAAAAATCCAAAATATTGGCTGAAAACGACTAAGTATCAAGGACTCATTGGGCGAATCGCTCTGGAACTGAAATCGGAACGCTCACTGACATTTCCGCAATCTGAAAGTCTGATAAACGCCAGAAAAATGACTAAGTCCAAACAAAATTTTTTTTCAACTTTTTCAATTTTATCCCCGTGGGATATATCTTCTACCCACACACATTTGGAACTCTCCTGTAGTACCCTCACACATATTATTCCCTCATTTAGTGGTTATTTTCACAAAAAAGTGAAATTTTCAAAAATCCAAAATATTGGCTGAAAACGACTAAGTATCAAGGACTCATTGGGCGAATCGCTCTAGAACTGAAATCGGAACGCTCACTGACATTTCCGCTCTCTGAAAGTCTGATAAACGCCGGAAAAATGACTAAGTCCAAAAAAAAATTTTTTTCAACTTTTTTCAATTTTACCCCCGTGGGATATATATTCTACCCACACACATTTGGAACTCTCCTGGAGTACCCTCACACATATTATTCCCTCATTTAGTGGTTATTTTCACAAAAAAGTGAAATTTTCAAAAATCCAAAATATTGGCTGAAAACGACTAAGTATCAAGGACTCATTGGGCGAATCGCTCTGGAACTGAAATCGGTACGCTCACTGACATTTCCGCTATCTGAAAGTCTGATAAACGCCGGAAAAATGACTAAGTCCAAAAAAAATTTTTTTTCAACTTTTTTCAATTTTACCCCCGTGGGATATATATTTTACCTACACACATTTGGAACTCTCCTGGGATAACCTCACACATATTATTCCCTCATTTAGTGGATATTTTCACAAAAAAGTGAAATTTTCAAAAATCCAAAATATTGGCTGAAAACGACTAAGTATCAAGGACTCATTGGGCGAATCGCTCTAGAACTGAAATCGGAACGCTCACTGACATATCCGCTATCTGAAAGTCTGATAAACGCCGAAAAAATGACTAATTCCAAAAAAAAAAATTTTTTCAACTTTTTTCAATTTTACCCCCGTGGGATATATATTCTACCCACACACATTTGGAACTCTCCTGGAGTACCCTCACACATATTATTCCCTCATTTAGTGGTTATTTTCACAAAAAAGTGAAATTTTCAAAAATCCAAAATATTGGCTGAAAACGACTAAGTATCAAGGACTCATTGGGCGAATCGCTCTGGAACTGAAATCGGTACGCTCACTGACATTTCCGCTATCTGAAAGTCTGATAAACGCCGGAAAAATGACTAAGTCCAAAAAAAATTTTTTTTCAACTTTTTTCAATTTTATCCCCGTGGGATATATATTTTACCTACACACATTTGGTACTCTCCTGGGGTAACCTCACACATATTATTCCCTCATTTATTGGATATTTTCACAAAAAAGTGAAATTTTCAAAAATCCAAAATATTGGCTGAAAACGATTAAGTATCAAGGACTCATTGGGCGAATCGCTCTGGAACTGAAATCGGAACGCTCACTGACATTTCCCCTCTCTGAAAGTCTGATAAACGCCGGAAAAATGACTAAGTCCAAAAAAAATTTTTTTTCAACTTTTTTCAATTTTACCCCCGTGGGATATATATTCTACCCACACACATTTGGAACTCTCCTGGAGTACCCTCAAACATATTATTCCCTCATTTAGTGGATATTTTCACAAAAAAGTGAAATTTTCAGAAATCCAGAAAATTGGCTGAAACCTACTAAATATCAAGGACTCATTGGGCGAATCGCTGTGGAACTGAAATCGGAATGCTCACAGACATTACCCCTATCTGAAAGTCTGGTAAACGCCGGAAAAATGACTAAGTCCAAAAAAAAATTTTTTTCTATTTTACCCCCGTCGGATATATATTTTACCTACACACATTTGGAACTCTCCTGGGGTAACCTCACACATATTATTCCCTCATTTATTGGATATTTTCACAAAAAAGTGAAATTTTCAAAAATCCAAAATATTGGCTGAAAACGATTAAGTATCAAGGACTCATTGGGCGAATCGCTCTGGAACTGAAATCGGAACGCTCACTGACATTTCCCCTCTCTGAAAGTCTGATAAACGCCGGAAAAATGACTAAGTCCAAAAAAAATTTTTTTTCAACTTTTTTCAATTTTACCCCCGTGGGATATATATTCTACCCACACACATTTGGAACTCTCCTGGAGTACCTTCACACATATTATTCCCTCATTTAGTGGATATTTTCACAAAAAAGTGAAATTTTCAAAAATCCAAAATATTGGCTGAAAACGACTAAGTATCAAGGACTCATTGGGCGAATCGCTCTGGAACTGAAATCGGAATGCTCAATGACATTTCCCCTATCTGAAAGCCTGATAAACGCCGGAAAAATGACTAAGTCCCCAAAAAAATTTTTTACAACTTTTTTACATTTTACCCCCGTGGGATATATATTCTACCCATACACATTTGGAACTCTCCTGTGGTACCCTCACGCATATTATTCCCTCATTTAGTCGATATTTTTACAAAAAAGTGAAATTTTCAAAAATCCAGAAAATTGGCTGAAAACGACTAAATATCAAGGACTCAGTGGGCGAATCGCTCTGGAACTGAAATCGGAATGCTCACTGGCATTTCCCCTATCTGAAAGTCTGATAAACGCCGAAAAAATGACTAAGTCCAAAAAAAAAATTTTTTCAATTTTACCCCCGTGGGATAAATATTCTACCCACACACATTTGGAACTCTCCTGGAGTACCCTCACACATATTATTCCCTCATTTAGTGGTTATTTTCACAAAAAAGTGAAATTTTCAAAAATCCAAAATATTGGCTGAAAACGACTAAGTATCAAGGACTCATTGGGCGAATCGCTCTGGAACTGTAATCGGAACGCTCACTGACATTTCCGCTATCTGAAAGTCTGATAAACGGCGAAAAAATGACTAAGTCCAAAAAAAAAATTTTTACAACTTTTTTACATTTTACCCCCGTGGGATATATATTCTACAAACACACATTTGGAGCTCTCCTGGGGTACCCTCACGCATATTATTCCCTCATTTAGTCGATATTTTTACAAAAAAGTGAAATTTTCAAAAATCCAGAAAATTGGCTGAAAACGACTAAATATCAAGGACTCATTGGGCGAATCGCTCTGGAACTGAAATCGGAACGCTCACTGGCATTTCCCCTATCTGAAAGTCTGATAAACGCCGAAAAAATGACTAAGTCCAATAAAAAAAATGTTTCAACTTTTTTCAATTTTACCCCCGTGGGATATATATTTTACCTACACACATTTGGTACTCTCCTGGGGTAACCTCACACATATTATTCCCTCATTTATTGGATATTTTCACAAAAAAGTGAAATTTTCAAAAATCCAAAATATTGGCTGAAAACGACTAAGTATCAAGGACTCATTGGGCGAATCGCTCTGGAACTGAAATCGGAACGCTCACTGACATTTCCCCTCTCTGAAAGTCTGATAAACGCCGGAAAAATGACTAAGTCCAAAAAAAATTTTTTTTCAACTTTTTTCAATTTTACCCCCGTAGGATATATATTCTACCCACACACATTTGGAACTCTCCTGGAGTACCTTCACACATATTATTCCCTCATTTAGTGGATATTTTCACAAAAAAGTGAAATTTTCAAAAATCCAGAAAATTGGCTGAAAACGACTAAATATCAAGGACTCATTGGGCGAATCGCTCTGGAACTGAAATCGGAACGCTCACTGACATTTCCGCTATCTGAAAGTCTGATAAACGCCGAAAAAATGACTAAGTCCAAAAAAAAAATTTTTTCAACTTTTTTCAATTTTACCCCCGTGGGATATATATTCTACCCACACACATTTGGAACTCTCCTGGAGTACCTTCACACATATTATTCCCTCATTTAGTGGATATTTTCACAAAAAAGTGAAATTTTCAAAAATCCAAAATATTGGCTGAAAACGACTAAGTATCAAGGACTCATTGGGCGAATCGCTCTGGAACTGAAATCGGAACGCTCACTGACATTTCCGCAATCTGAAAGTCTGATAAACGCCAGAAAAATGACTAAGTCCAAACAAAATTTTTTTTCAACTTTTTCAATTTTATCCCCGTGGGATATATCTTCTACCCACACACATTTGGAACTCTCCTGTAGTACCCTCACACATATTATTCCCTCATTTAGTGGTTATTTTCACAAAAAAGTGAAATTTTCAAAAATCCAAAATATTGGCTGAAAACGACTAAGTATCAAGGACTCATTGGGCGAATCGCTCTAGAACTGAAATCGGAACGCTCACTGACATTTCCGCTCTCTGAAAGTCTGATAAACGCCGGAAAAATGACTAAGTCCAAAAAAAAATTTTTTTCAACTTTTTTCAATTTTACCCCCGTGGGATATATATTCTACCCACACACATTTGGAACTCTCCTGGAGTACCCTCACACATATTATTCCCTCATTTAGTGGTTATTTTCACAAAAAAGTGAAATTTTCAAAAATCCAAAATATTGGCTGAAAACGACTAAGTATCAAGGACTCATTGGGCGAATCGCTCTGGAACTGAAATCGGTACGCTCACTGACATTTCCGCTATCTGAAAGTCTGATAAACGCCGGAAAAATGACTAAGTCCAAAAAAAATTTTTTTTCAACTTTTTTCAATTTTACCCCCGTGGGATATATATTTTACCTACACACATTTGGAACTCTCCTGGGATAACCTCACACATATTATTCCCTCATTTAGTGGATATTTTCACAAAAAAGTGAAATTTTCAAAAATCCAAAATATTGGCTGAAAACGACTAAGTATCAAGGACTCATTGGGCGAATCGCTCTAGAACTGAAATCGGAACGCTCACTGACATATCCGCTATCTGAAAGTCTGATAAACGCCGAAAAAATGACTAATTCCAAAAAAAAAAATTTTTTCAACTTTTTTCAATTTTACCCCCGTGGGATATATATTCTACCCACACACATTTGGAACTCTCCTGGAGTACCCTCACACATATTATTCCCTCATTTAGTGGTTATTTTCACAAAAAAGTGAAATTTTCAAAAATCCAAAATATTGGCTGAAAACGACTAAGTATCAAGGACTCATTGGGCGAATCGCTCTGGAACTGAAATCGGTACGCTCACTGACATTTCCGCTATCTGAAAGTCTGATAAACGCCGGAAAAATGACTAAGTCCAAAAAAAATTTTTTTTCAACTTTTTTCAATTTTATCCCCGTGGGATATATATTTTACCTACACACATTTGGTACTCTCCTGGGGTAACCTCACACATATTATTCCCTCATTTATTGGATATTTTCACAAAAAAGTGAAATTTTCAAAAATCCAAAATATTGGCTGAAAACGATTAAGTATCAAGGACTCATTGGGCGAATCGCTCTGGAACTGAAATCGGAACGCTCACTGACATTTCCCCTCTCTGAAAGTCTGATAAACGCCGGAAAAATGACTAAGTCCAAAAAAAATTTTTTTTCAACTTTTTTCAATTTTACCCCCGTGGGATATATATTCTACCCACACACATTTGGAACTCTCCTGGAGTACCCTCAAACATATTATTCCCTCATTTAGTGGATATTTTCACAAAAAAGTGAAATTTTCAGAAATCCAGAAAATTGGCTGAAACCTACTAAATATCAAGGACTCATTGGGCGAATCGCTGTGGAACTGAAATCGGAATGCTCACAGACATTACCCCTATCTGAAAGTCTGGTAAACGCCGGAAAAATGACTAAGTCCAAAAAAAAATTTTTTTCTATTTTACCCCCGTCGGATATATATTTTACCTACACACATTTGGAACTCTCCTGGGGTAACCTCACACATATTATTCCCTCATATAGTGGATATTTTCAAAAAAAAGTGACATTTTCAAAAATGCAAAATATTGGCTTGAAAACGACTAAGTATCAAGGACTCATTGGGCGAATCGCTCTGGAACTGAAATCAGAACGCTCACTGACATTTCCCCTATCTGAAAGTCTGATAAACGCCGGAAAAATGACAGTCCAAAAAAAATTTTTTTTCAACTTTTTTCAATTTTACCCCCATGGGATATATATTCTACCTACACACATTTGGAACTCTCTTGGGTACCCTCACACATATTATTCCCTCATTTAGTGGATATTTTCACAAAAAAGTGAAATTTTCAAAAATCCAGAAAATTGGCTGAAAACGACTAAATATCAAGGTCTCATTGTTCGAATCGCTCTGGAACTGAAATCGGAACGCTCACTGGCATTTCCCCTATCTGAAAGTCTGATAAACGCCGAAAAAATGACTAAGTCCAAAAAAAAAATTTTTTAAACTTTTTTCAATTTTACCTCCATGGGATATATATTCTACCCACCCACATTTGGAACTCTCCTGGAGTACCCTCACACATATTATTCCCTCATTTAGTGGATATTTTCACAAAAAAGTGAAATCTTCAAAAATCCAAAATATTGGCTGAAAACGACTAAGTATCAAGAACTCATTGGGCGAATCGCTCTGGAACTGAAATCGGAATGCTCACTGAGATTTCCGCTATCTGAAAGTCTGATAAACGCCGGAAAAATGACTAAGTCCAAAAAAAATTTTTTTTCAACTTTTTTCAATTTTACCCCCGTGGGATATATATTCTACCCACACACATTTGGAACTCTCCTGGAGTACCTTCACACATATTATTCCCTCATTTAGTGGATATTTTCACAAAAAAGTGAAATTTTCAAAAATCCAAAATATTGGCTGAAAACGACTAAGTATCAAGGACTCATTGGGCGAATCGCTCTGGAACTGAAATCAGAACGCTCACTGACATTTCCCCTATCTGAAAGTCTGATAAACGCCGGAAAAATGACTAACTCCCAAAAAAATTTTTTTTCAACTTTTTTCAATTTTACCCCCGTGGGATATATATTTTACCTACACACATTTGGAACTCTCCTGGGGTACCCTCACACATATTATTCCCTCATTTAGTCGATATTTTTACAAAAAAGTGAAATTTTCAAAAATCCAGAAAATTGGCTGAAAACGACTAAATATCAAGGACTCATTGGGCGAATTGCTCTGGAACTGAAATCGGAATGCTCAATGACATTTCCCCTATCTGAAAGTCTGATAAACGCCGGAAAAATGACTAAGTCCCAAAAAAATTTTTTACAACTTTTTTAAATTTTACTCCCGTGGGATATATATTCTACCCACCCACATTTGGAACTCTCCTGGAGTACCCTCACACATATTATTCCCTCATTTAGTGGATATTTTCACAAAAAAGTGAAATCTTCAAAAATCCAAAATATTGGCTGAAAACGACTAAGTATCAAGAACTCATTGGGCGAATCGCTCTGGAACTGAAATCGGAATGCTCACTGACATTTCCGCTATCTGAAAGTCTGATAAACGCCGGAAAAATGACTAAGTCCAAAAAAATTTTTTTTCAACTTTTTTCAATTTTACCCCCGTGGGATATATATTTTACCTACACACATTTGGAACTCTCCTGGGGTAACCTCACACATATTATTCCCTCATTTAGTGGATATTTTCACAAAAAAGTGAAATTTTCAAAAATCCAAAATATTGGCTGTAAACGACTAAGTATCAAGGACTCATTGGGCGAATCGCTCTGGAACTGAAATCGGAACGCTCACTGGCATTTCCCCTATCTGAAAGTCTGATAAACGCCGAAAAAATGACTAAGTCCAAAAAAAAATTTTTTTAAACTTTTTTCAATTTTACCCCCATGGGATATATATTCTACCCACCCACATTTGGAACTCTCCTGGAGTACCCTCACACATATTATTCCCTCATTTAGTGGATATTTTCACAAACAAGTGAAATTTTCAAAAATCCAAAATATTGGCTGAAAACGACTAAATATCAAGGACTCATTGGGCGAATCGCTCTGGAACTGAAATCGGAACGCTCACTGACATTTCCCCTATCTGAAAGTCTGATAAACGCCGGAAAAATGACTAAGTCCAAAAAAAAATTTTTTTCTATTTTACCCCCGTCGGATATATATTTTACCTACACACATTTGGAACTCTCCTGGGGTAACCTCACACATATTATTCCCTCATATAGTGGATATTTTCAAAAAAAAGTGACATTTTCAAAAATGCAAAATATTGGCTTGAAAACGACTAAGTATCAAGGACTCATTGGGCGAATCGCTCTGGAACTGAAATCAGAACGCTCACTGACATTTCCCCTATCTGAAAGTCTGATAAACGCCGGAAAAATGACAGTCCAAAAAAAATTTTTTTTCAACTTTTTTCAATTTTACCCCCATGGGATATATATTCTACCTACACACATTTGGAACTCTCTTGGGTACCCTCACACATATTATTCCCTCATTTAGTGGATATTTTCACAAAAAAGTGAAATTTTCAAAAATCCAAAATATTGGCTGAAAACGACTAAGTATCAAGGACTCATTGGGCGAATCGCTCTAGAACTGAAATCGGAACGCTCACTGACATTTCCCCTCTCTGAAAGTCTGATAAACGCCGGAAAAATGACTAAGTCCAAAAAAAATTTTTTTTCAACTTTTTTCAATTTTACCCCCGTGGGATATATATTCTACCCACACACATTTGGAACTCTCCTGGAGTACCTTCACACATATTATTCCCTCATTTAGTGGATATTTTCACAAAAAAGTGAAATTTTCAAAAATCCAAAATATTGGCTGAAAACGACTAAGTATCAAGGACTCATTGGGCGAATCGCTCTGGAACTGAAATCGGAATGCTCAATGACATTTCCCCTATCTGAAAGCCTGATAAACGCCGGAAAAATGACTAAGTCCCCAAAAAAATTTTTTACAACTTTTTTACATTTTACCCCCGTGGGATATATATTCTACCCATACACATTTGGAACTCTCCTGTGGTACCCTCACGCATATTATTCCCTCATTTAGTCGATATTTTTACAAAAAGGTGAAATTTTCAAAAATCCAGAAAATTGGCTGAAAACGACTAAATATCAAGGACTCAGTGGGCGAATCGCTCTGGAACTGAAATCGGAATGCTCACTGGCATTTCCCCTATCTGAAAGTCTGATAAACGCCGAAAAAATGACTAAGTCCAAAAAAAAAATTTTTTCAACTTTTTTCAATTTTACCCCCGTGGGATATATATTCTACCCACACACATTTGGAACTCTCCTGGAGTACCCTCACACATATTATTCCCTCATTTAGTGGTTATTTTCACAAAAAAGTGAAATTTTCAAAAATCCAAAATATTGGCTGAAAACGACTAAGTATCAAGGACTCATTGGGCGAATCGCTCTGGAACTGAAATCCGAACGCTCACTGAAATTTCCGCTATCTGAAAGTCTGATAAACGCCGAAAAAATGACTAAGTCCAAAAAAAAAATTTTTACAACTTTTTTACATTTTACCCCCGTGGGATATATATTCTACAAACACACATTTGGAGCTCTCCTGGGGTACCCTCACGCATATTATTCCCTCATTTAGTCGATATTTTTACAAAAAAGTGAAATTTTCAAAAATCCAGAAAATTGGCTGAAAACGACTAAATATCAAGGACTCATTGGGCGAATCGCTCTGGAACTGAAATCGGAACGCTCACTGACATTTCCGCAATCTGAAAGTCTGATAAACGCCGGAAAAATGACTAAGTCCAAACAAAATTTTTTTTCAACTTTTTCAATTTTATCCCCGTGGGATATATCTTCTACCCACACACATTTGGAACTCTCCTGTAGTACCCTCACACATATTATTCCCTCATTTAGTGGTTATTTTCACAAAAAAGTGAAATTTTCAAAAATCCAAAATATTGGCTGAAAACGACTAAGTATCAAGGACTCATTGGGCGAATCGCTCTAGAACTGAAATCGGAACGCTCACTGACATTTCCGCTCTCTGAAAGTCTGATAAACGCCGGAAAAATGACTAAGTCCAAAAAAAATTTTTTTTCAACTTTTTTCAATTTTACCCCCGTGGGATATATATTCTACAAACACACATTTGGAGCTCTCCTGGGGTACCCTCACGCATATTATTCCCTCATTTAGTCGATATTTTTACAAAAAAGTGAAATTTTCAAAAATCCAGAAAATTGGCTGAAAACGACTAAATATCAAGGACTCATTGGTCGAATCGCTCTGGAACTGAAATCGGAACGCTCACTGGCATTTCCCCTATCTCAAAGTCTGATAAACGCCGAAAAAATGACTAAGTCCAATAAAAAAAATGTTTCAACTTTTTTCAATTTTACCCCCGTGGGATATATATTCTACCCACACACATTTGGAACTCTCCTGGAGTACCCTCACACATATTATTCCCTCATTTAGTTGTTATTTTCACAAAAAAGTGAAATTTTCAAAAATCCAAAATATTGGCTGAAAACGACTAAGTATCAAGGACTCATTGGGCGAATCGCTCTGGAACTGAAATCGGAACGCTCACTGACATTTCCGCTATCTGAAAGTCTGATAAACGCCGGAAAAATGACTAAGTCCAAAAAAAATTTTTTTTCAACTTTTTTCAATTTTACCCCCGTGGGATATATATTTTACCTACACACATTTGGTACTCTCCTGGGGTAACCTCACACATATTATTCCCTCATTTATTGGATATTTTCACAAAAAAGTGAAATTTTCAAAAATCCAAAATATTGGCTGAAAACGACTAAGTATCAAGGACTCATTGGGCGAATCGCTCTGGAACTGAAATCGGAACGCTCACTGACATTTCCCCTCTCTGAAAGTCTGATAAACGCCGGAAAAATGACTAAGTCCAAAAAAAATTTTTTTTCAACTTTTTTCAATTTTACCCCCGTGGGATATATATTCTACCCACACACATTTGGAACTCTCCTGGAGTACCTTCACACATATTATTCCCTCATTTAGTGGATATTTTCACAAAAAAGTGAAATTTTCAAAAATCCAAAATATTGGCTGAAAACGACTAAGTATCAAGGACTCATTGGGCGAATCGCTCTGGAACTGAAATCGGAACGCTCACTGACATTTCCGCAATCTGAAAGTCTGATAAACGCCAGAAAAATGACTAAGTCCAAACAAAATTTTTTTTCAACTTTTTCAATTTTATCCCCGTGGGATATATCTTCTACCCACACACATTTGGAACTCTCCTGTAGTACCCTCACACATATTATTCCCTCATTTAGTGGTTATTTTCACAAAAAAGTGAAATTTTCAAAAATCCAAAATATTGGCTGAAAACGACTAAGTATCAAGGACTCATTGGGCGAATCGCTCTAGAACTGAAATCGGAACGCTCACTGACATTTCCGCTCTCTGAAAGTCTGATAAACGCCGGAAAAATGACTAAGTCCAAAAAAAAATTTTTTTCAACTTTTTTCAATTTTACCCCCGTGGGATATATATTCTACCCACACACATTTGGAACTCTCCTGGAGTACCCTCACACATATTATTCCCTCATTTAGTGGTTATTTTCACAAAAAAGTGAAATTTTCAAAAATCCAAAATATTGGCTGAAAACGACTAAGTATCAAGGACTCATTGGGCGAATCGCTCTGGAACTGAAATCGGTACGCTCACTGACATTTCCGCTATCTGAAAGTCTGATAAACGCCGGAAAAATGACTAAGTCCAAAAAAAATTTTTTTTCAACTTTTTTCAATTTTACCCCCGTGGGATATATATTTTACCTACACACATTTGGAACTCTCCTGGGATAACCTCACACATATTATTCCCTCATTTAGTGGATATTTTCACAAAAAAGTGAAATTTTCAAAAATCCAAAATATTGGCTGAAAACGACTAAGTATCAAGGACTCATTGGGCGAATCGCTCTAGAACTGAAATCGGAACGCTCACTGACATTTCCGCTATCTGAAAGTCTGATAAACGCCGAAAAAATGACTAATTCCAAAAAAAAAAATTTTTTCAACTTTTTTCAATTTTACCCCCGTGGGATATATATTCTACCCACACACATTTGGAACTCTCCTGGAGTACCCTCACACATATTATTCCCTCATTTAGTGGTTATTTTCACAAAAAAGTGAAATTTTCAAAAATCCAAAATATTGGCTGAAAACGACTAAGTATCAAGGACTCATTGGGCGAATCGCTCTGGAACTGAAATCGGTACGCTCACTGACATTTCCGCTATCTGAAAGTCTGATAAACGCCGGAAAAATGACTAAGTCCAAAAAAAATTTTTTTTCAACTTTTTTCAATTTTACCCCCGTGGGATATATATTTTACCTACACACATTTGGTACTCTCCTGGGGTAACCTCACACATATTATTCCCTCATTTATTGGATATTTTCACAAAAAAGTGAAATTTTCAAAAATCCAAAATATTGGCTGAAAACGATTAAGTATCAAGGACTCATTGGGCGAATCGCTCTGGAACTGAAATCGGAACGCTCACTGACATTTCCCCTCTCTGAAAGTCTGATAAACGCCGGAAAAATGACTAAGTCCAAAAAAAATTTTTTTTCAACTTTTTTCAATTTTACCCCCGTGGGATATATATTCTACCCACACACATTTGGAACTCTCCTGGAGTACCTTCACACATATTATTCCCTCATTTAGTGGATATTTTCACAAAAAAGTGAAATTTTCAAAAATCCAAAATATTGGCTGAAAACGACTAAGTATCAAGGACTCATTGGGCGAATCGCTCTGGAACTGAAATCGGAATGCTCAATGACATTTCCCCTATCTGAAAGCCTGATAAACGCCGGAAAAATGACTAAGTCCCCAAAAAAATTTTTTACAACTTTTTTACATTTTACCCCCGTGGGATATATATTCTACCCATACACATTTGGAACTCTCCTGTGGTACCCTCACGCATATTATTCCCTCATTTAGTCGATATTTTTACAAAAAAGTGAAATTTTCAAAAATCCAGAAAATTGGCTGAAAACGACTAAATATCAAGGACTCAGTGGGCGAATCGCTCTGGAACTGAAATCGGAATGCTCACTGGCATTTCCCCTATCTGAAAGTCTGATAAACGCCGAAAAAATGACTAAGTCCAAAAAAAAAATTTTTTCAATTTTACCCCCGTGGGATAAATATTCTACCCACACACATTTGGAACTCTCCTGGAGTACCCTCACACATATTATTCCCTCATTTAGTGGTTATTTTCACAAAAAAGTGAAATTTTCAAAAATCCAAAATATTGGCTGAAAACGACTAAGTATCAAGGACTCATTGGGCGAATCGCTCTGGAACTGTAATCGGAACGCTCACTGACATTTCCGCTATCTGAAAGTCTGATAAACGGCGAAAAAATGACTAAGTCCAAAAAAAAAATTTTTACAACTTTTTTACATTTTACCCCCGTGGGATATATATTCTACAAACACACATTTGGAGCTCTCCTGGGGTACCCTCACGCATATTATTCCCTCATTTAGTCGATATTTTTACAAAAAAGTGAAATTTTCAAAAATCCAGAAAATTGGCTGAAAACGACTAAATATCAAGGACTCATTGGGCGAATCGCTCTGGAACTGAAATCGGAACGCTCACTGGCATTTCCCCTATCTGAAAGTCTGATAAACGCCGAAAAAATGACTAAGTCCAATAAAAAAAATGTTTCAACTTTTTTCAATTTTACCCCCGTGGGATATATATTTTACCTACACACATTTGGTACTCTCCTGGGGTAACCTCACACATATTATTCCCTCATTTATTGGATATTTTCACAAAAAAGTGAAATTTTCAAAAGTCCAAAATATTGGCTGAAAACGACTAAGTATCAAGGACTCATTGGGCGAATCGCTCTGGAACTGAAATCGGAACGCTCACTGACATTTCCCCTCTCTGAAAGTCTGATAAACGCCGGAAAAATGACTAAGTCCAAAAAAAATTTTTTTTCAACTTTTTTCAATTTTACCCCCGTAGGATATATATTCTACCCACACACATTTGGAACTCTCCTGGAGTACCTTCACACATATTATTCCCTCATTTAGTGGATATTTTCACAAAAAAGTGAAATTTTCAAAAATCCAGAAAATTGGCTGAAAACGACTAAATATCAAGGACTCATTGGGCGAATCGCTCTGGAACTGAAATCGGAACGCTCACTGACATTTCCGCTATCTGAAAGTCTGATAAACGCCGAAAAAATGACTAAGTCCAAAAAAAAAATTTTTTCAACTTTTTTCAATTTTACCCCCGTGGGATATATATTCTACCCACACACATTTGGAACTCTCCTGGAGTACCTTCACACATATTATTCCCTCATTTAGTGGATATTTTCACAAAAAAGTGAAATTTTCAAAAATCCAAAATATTGGCTGAAAACGACTAAGTATCAAGGACTCATTGGGCGAATCGTTCTGGAACTGAAATCGGAACGCTCACTGGCATTTCCCTTATCTGAAAGTCTGATAAACGCCGAAAAAATGACTAAGTCCAATAAAAAAAATGTTTCAACTTTTTTCAATTTTACCCCCGTGGGATATATACTCTACCCACACACATTTGGAACTCTCCTGGAGTACCCTCACACATATTATTCCCTGATTTAGTGGATATTTTCACAAAAAAGTGAAATTTTCAAGAATCCAAAATATTGGCTGAAAACGACTAAGTATCAAGAACTCATTGGGCGAATCGCTCTGGAACTGAAATCGGAACGCTCACTGAGATTTCCGCTATCTGAAAGTCTGATAAACGCCGGAAAAATGACTAAGTCCAAAAAAAATTTTTTTTCAACTTTTTTCAATTTTACCCCCGTGGGATATATATTCTACCCACACACATTTGGAACTCTCCTGGAGTACCTTCACACATATTATTCCCTCATTTAGTGGATATTTTCACAAAAAAGTGAAATTTTCAAAAATCCAAAATATTGGCTGAAAACGACTAAGTATCAAGGACTCATTGGACGAATCGCTCTGGAACTGAAATCGGAACGCTCACTGACATTTCCCCTATCTGAAAGTCTGATAAACGCCGGAAAAATGACTAACTCCAGAAAAAAATTTTTTTCAACTTTTTTCAATTTTACCCCCATGGGATATATATTTTACCTACACACATTTGGAACTCTCCTGGAGTACCCTCACACATATTATTCCCTCATTTAGTGGATATTTTCACAAAAAAGTGAAATTTTCAAAAATCCAAAATATTGGCTGAAAACGACTAAGTATCAAGGACTCATTGGGCGAATTGCTCTGGAACTGAAATCGGAACGCTCACTGACATTTCCGCTATCTGAAAGTCTGATAAAAGCCGGAAAAATTACTAAGTCCAAAAAAAAATTTTTTTTCAACATTTTTCAATTTTACCCCCGTGGGATATATATTTTACCTACACACATTTGGTACTCTCCTGGGGTAACCTCACACATATTATTCCCTCATTTATTGGATATTTTCACAAAAAAGTGAAATTTTCAAAAATCCAAAATATTGGCTGAAAACGACTAAGTATCAAGGACTCATTGGGCGAATCGCTCTGGAACTGAAATCGGAACGCTCATTGACATTTCCACTATCTGAAAGTCTGATAAATGGCGGAAAAATGACTAAGTACAAAAAAAATTTTTTTTCAACTTTTTTCAATTTTACCCCCGTGGGATATATATTCTACCCACACACATTTGGAACTCTCCTGGAGTACCTTCACACATATTATTCCCTCATTTAGTGGATATTTTCACAAAAAAGTGAAATTTTCAAAAATCCAAAATATTGGCTGAAAACGACTAAGTATCAAGGACTCATTGGGCGAATCGCTCTGGAACTGAAATCGGAATGCTCAATGACATTTCCCCTATCTGAAAGTCTGATAAACGCCGGAAAAATGACTAAGTCCCCAAAAAAAATTTTTACAACTTTTTTACATTTTACCCCCGTGGGATATATATTCTACAAACACACATTTGGAGCTCTCCTGGGGTACCCTCACGCATATTATTCCCTCATTTAGTCGATATTTTTACAAAAAAGTGAAATTTTCAAAAATCCAGAAAATTGGCTGAAAACTACTAAATATCAAGGACTCATTGGGCGAATCGCTCTGGAACTGAAATCGGAACGCTCACTGGCATTTCCCCTATCTGAAAGTCTGATAAACGCCGAAAAAATGACTAAGTCCAATAAATAAAATGTTTCAACTTTTTTCAATTTTACCCCCGTGGGATATATATTCTACCCACACACATTTGGAACTCTCCTGGAGTACCCTCACACATATTATTCCCTCATTTAGTGGATATTTTCACAAAAAAGTGAAATTTTCAAAAAACCAAAATATTGGCTGAAAACGACTAAGTATCAAGGACTCATTGGGCGAATCGCTCTGGAACTGAAATCGGACCGCTCACTGACATTTCCGCTATCTGAAAGTCTGATAAACGCCAAAAAAATGACTAAGTCCAAAAAAAATTTTTTTTCAACTTTTTT
Organism: Phyllobates terribilis; assembly: GCF_046119375.1. NCBI lineage: Eukaryota > Metazoa > Chordata > Amphibia > Anura > Dendrobatidae > Phyllobates > Phyllobates terribilis. The sequence continues at coordinate 23,831,310 of NW_027362776.1, forward strand.
CAATTTTACCCCCGTGGGATATATATTTTACCTACACACATTTGGAACTCTCCTGGGGTAACCTCACACATATTATTCCCTCATTTAGTGGATATTTTCACAAAAAAGTGAAATTTTCAAAAATCCAAAATATTGGCTGAAAACGACTATCAAGGACTCATTGGGCGAATCGCTCTGGAACTGAAATCGGAACGCTCACTGGCATTTCCCCTATCTGAAAGTCTGATAAACGCCGAAAAAATGACTAAGTCCAATAAAAAAAATGTTTCAACTTTTTTCAATTTTACCCCCGTGGTATATATATTCTACCCACCCACATTTGGAAATCTCCTGGAGTACCCTCACACATATTATTCCCTCAATTAGTGGATATTTTCACAAAAAAGTGAAATTTTCAAAAATCCAAAATATTGGCTGAAAACGACTAAGTATCAAGGACTCATTGGGCGAATCGCTCTGGAACTGAAATCGGAACGCTCACTGACATTTCCCCTCTCTGAAAGTCTGATAAACGCCGGAAAAATGACTAAGTCCAAAAAAAATTTTTTTTCAACTTTTTTCAATTTTACCCCCGTAGGATATATATTCTACCCACACACATTTGGAACTCTCCTGGAGTACCTTCACACATATTATTCCCTCATTTAGTGGATATTTTCACAAAAAAGTGAAATTTTCAAAAATCCAGAAAATTGGCTGAAAACGACTAAATATCAAGGACTCATTGGGCGAATCGCTCTGGAACTGAAATCGGAACGCTCACTGACATTTCCGCTATCTGAAAGTCTGATAAACGCCGAAAAAATGACTAAGTCCAAAAAAAAAATTTTTTCAACTTTTTTCAATTTTACCCCCGTGGGATATATATTCTACCCACACACATTTGGAACTCTCCTGGAGTACCTTCACACATATTATTCCCTCATTTAGTGGATATTTTCACAAAAAAGTGAAATTTTCAAAAATCCAAAATATTGGCTGAAAACGACTAAGTATCAAGGACTCATTGGGCGAATCGTTCTGGAACTGAAATCGGAACGCTCACTGGCATTTCCCTTATCTGAAAGTCTGATAAACGCCGAAAAAATGACTAAGTCCAATAAAAAAAATGTTTCAACTTTTTTCAATTTTACCCCCGTGGGATATATACTCTACCCACACACATTTGGAACTCTCCTGGAGTACCCTCACACATATTATTCCCTGATTTAGTGGATATTTTCACAAAAAAGTGAAATTTTCAAGAATCCAAAATATTGGCTGAAAACGACTAAGTATCAAGAACTCATTGGACGAATCGCTCTGGAACTGAAATCGGAACGCTCACTGAGATTTCCGCTATCTGAAAGTCTGATAAACGCCGGAAAAATGACTAAGTCCAAAAAAAATTTTTTTTCAACTTTTTTCAATTTTACCCCGTGGGATATATATTCTACCCACACACATTTGGAACTCTCCTGGAGTACCTTCACACATATTATTCCCTCATTTAGTGGATATTTTCACAAAAAAGTGAAATTTTCAAAAATCCAAAATATTGGCTGAAAACGACTAAGTATCAAGGACTCATTGGACGAATCGCTCTGGAACTGAAATCGGAACGCTCACTGACATTTCCCCTATCTGAAAGTCTGATAAACGCCGGAAAAATGACTAACTCCAGAAAAAAATTTTTTTCAACTTTTTTCAATTTTACCCCCATTTGATATATATTTTACCTACACACATTTGGAACTCTCCTGGGGTAACCTCACACATATTATTCCCTCATTTATTGGATATTTTCACAAAAAAGTGAAATTTTCAAAAATCCAAAATATTGGCTGAAAACGACTAAGTATCAAGGACTCATTGGGCGAATCGCTCTGGAACTGAAATCGGAACGCTCATTGACATTTCCGCTATCTGAAAGTCTGATAAATGGCGGAAAAATGACTAAGTACAAAAAAAATTTTTTTTCAACTTTTTTCAATTTTACCCCCGTGGGATATATATTCTACCCACACACATTTGGAACTCTCCTGGAGTACCTTCACACATATTATTCCCTCATTTAGTGGATATTTTCACAAAAAAGTGAAATTTTCAAAAATCCAAAATATTGGCTGAAAACGACTAAGTATCAAGGACTCATTGGGCGAATCGCTCTGGAACTGAAATCGGAATGCTCAATGACATTTCCCCTATCTGAAAGTCTGATAAACGCCGGAAAAATGACTAAGTCCCCAAAAAAAATTTTTACAACTTTTTTACATTTTACTCCCGTGGGATATATATTCTACAAACACACATTTGGAGCTCTCCTGGGGTACCTCACGCATATTATTCCCTCATTTAATCGATATTTTTACAAAAAAGTGAAATTTTCAAAAATCCAGAAAATTGGCTGAAAACTACTAAATATCAAGGACTCATTGGGCGAATCGCTCTGGAACTGAAATCGGAACGCTCACTGGCATTTCCCCTATCTGAAAGTCTGATAAACGCCGAAAAAATGACTAAGTCCAATAAATAAAATGTTTCAACTTTTTTCAATTTTACCCCCGTGGGATATATATTCTACCCACACACATTTGGAACTCTCCTGGAGTACCCTCACACATATTATTCCCTCATTTAGTGGATATTTTCACAAAAAAGTGAAATTTTCAAAAATCCAGAAAATTGGCTGAAAACGAATAAATATCAAGGACTCATTGGGCGAATCGCTCTGGAACTGAACTCGGAGCGCTCATTGACATTTCCGCTATCTGAAAGTCTGATAAACGCCGGAAAAATGACTAAGTCCAAAAAAAAATTTTTTTCAACTTTTTCAATTTTACCCCCGTGGGATATATATTTTACCTACACACACTTGGAACTCTCCTGGAGTACAATCACACATATTATTCCCTCAATTAGTGGATATTTTCACAAACAAGTGAAATTTTCAAAAATCCAAAATATTGGCTGAAAACGACTAAGTATCAAGGACTCATTGGGCGAATCGCTCTGGAACTGAAATCGGAACGCTCACTGACATTTCCGCTATCTGAAAGTCTGATAAACGCCAAAAAAATGACTAAGTCCAAACAAAATTTTTTTTCAACTTTTTCAATTTTATCCCCGTGGGATATATCTTCTACCCACACACATTTGGAACTCTCCTGTAGTACCCTCACACATATTATTCCCTCATTTAGTGGTTATTTTCACAAAAAAGTGAAATTTTCAAAAATCCAAAATATTGGCTGAAAACGACTAAGTATCAAGGACTCATTGGGCGAATCGCTCTAGAACTGAAATCGGAACGCTCACTGACATTTCCGCTCTCTGAAAGTCTGATAAACGCCGGAAAAATGACTAAGTCCAAAAAAAAATTTTTTTCAACTTTTTTCAATTTTACCCCCGTGGGATATATATTCTACCCACACACATTTGGAACTCTCCTGGAGTACCCTCACACATATTATTCCCTCATTTAGTGGTTATTTTCACAAAAAAGTGAAATTTTCAAAAATCCAAAATATTGGCTGAAAACGACTAAGTATCAAGGACTCATTGGGCGAATCGCTCTGGAACTGAAATCAGAACGCTCACTGACATTTCCCCTTTCTGAAAGTCTGATAAACGCCGGAAAAATGACTAAGTCCAAAAAAAATTTTTTTTCAACTTTTTTCAATTTTACCCCCGTGGGATATATATTCTACAAACACACATTTGGAGCTCTCCTGGGGTACCCTCACGCATATTATTCCCTCATTTAGTCGATATTTTTACAAAAAAGTGAAATTTTCAAAAATCCAGAAAATTGGCTGAAAACGACTAAATATCAAGGACTCATTGGGCGAATCGCTCTGGAACTGAAATCGGAACGCTCACTGACATTTCCGCAATCTGAAAGTCTGATAAACGCCGGAAAAATGACTAAGTCCAAACAAAATTTTTTTTCAACTTTTTCAATTTTATCCCCGTGGGATATATCTTCTACCCACACACATTTGGAACTCTCCTGTAGTACCCTCACACATATTATTCCCTCATTTAGTGGTTATTTTCACAAAAAAGTGAAATTTTCAAAAATCCAAAATATTGGCTGAAAACGACTAAGTATCAAGGACTCATTGGGCGAATCGCTCTAGAACTGAAATCGGAACGCTCACTGACATTTCCGCTCTCTGAAAGTCTGATAAACGCCGGAAAAATGACTAAGTCCAAAAAAAATTTTTTTTCAACTTTTTTCAATTTTACCCCCGTGGGATATATATTCTACAAACACACATTTGGAGCTCTCCTGGGGTACCCTCACGCATATTATTCCCTCATTTAGTCGATATTTTTACAAAAAAGTGAAATTTTCAAAAATCCAGAAAATTGGCTGAAAACGACTAAATATCAAGGACTCATTGGTCGAATCGCTCTGGAACTGAAATCGGAACGCTCACTGGCATTTCCCCTATCTCAAAGTCTGATAAACGCCGAAAAAATGACTAAGTCCAATAAAAAAAATGTTTCAACTTTTTTCAATTTTACCCCCGTGGGATATATATTCTACCCACACACATTTGGAACTCTCCTGGAGTACCCTCACACATATTATTCCCTCATTTAGTTGTTATTTTCACAAAAAAGTGAAATTTTCAAAAATCCAAAATATTGGCTGAAAACGACTAAGTATCAAGGACTCATTGGGCGAATCGCTCTGGAACTGAAATCGGAACGCTCACTGACATTTCCGCAATCTGAAAGTCTGATAAACGCCAGAAAAATGACTAAGTCCAAACAAAATTTTTTTTCAACTTTTTCAATTTTATCCCCGTGGGATACATCTTCTACCCACACACATTTGGAACTCTCCTGGAGTACCCTCACACATATTATTCCCTCATTTAGTGGTTATTTTCACAAAAAAGTGAAATTTTCAAAAATCCAAAATATTGGCTGAAAACGACTAAGTATCAAGGACTCATTGGGCGAATCGCTCTGGAACTGAAATCAGAACGCTCACTGACATTTCCCCTTTCTGAAAGTCTGATAAACGCCGGAAAAATGACTAAGTCCAAAAAAAATTTTTTTTCAACTTTTTTCAATTTTACCCCCGTGGGATATATATTTTACCTACACACATTTGGAACTCTCCTGGGATAACCTCACACATATTATTCCCTCATTTAGTGGATATTTTCACAAAAAAGTGAAATTTTCAAAAATCCAAAATATTGGCTGAAAACGACTAAGTATCAAGGACTCATTGGGCGAATCGCTCTAGAACTGAAATCGGAACGCTCACTGACATTTCCGCTATCTGAAAGTCTGATAAACGCCGAAAAAATGACTAATTCCAAAAAAAAAATTTTTTCAACTTTTTTCAATTTTACCCCCGTGGGATATATATTCTACCCACACACATTTGGAACTCTCCTGGAGTACCCTCACACATATTATTCCCTCATTTAGTGGTTATTTTCACAAAAAAGTTAAATTTTCAAAAATCCAAAATATTGGCTGAAAACGACTAAGTATCAAGGACTCATTGGGCGAATCGCTCTGGAACTGAAATCGGTACGCTCACTGACATTTCCGCTATCTGAAAGTCTGATAAACGCCGGAAAAATGACTAAGTCCAAAAAAAATTTTTTTTCAACTTTTTTCAATTTTACCCCCGTGGGATATATATTTTACCTACACACATTTGGTACTCTCCTGGGGTAACCTCACACATATTATTCCCTCATTTATTGGATATTTTCACAAAAAAGTGAAATTTTCAAAAATCCAAAATATTGGCTGAAAACGACTAAGTATCAAGGACTCATTGGGCGAATCGCTCTGGAACTGAAATCGGAACGCTCACTGACATTTCCCCTCTCTGAAAGTCTGATAAACGCCGGAAAAATGACTAAGTCCAAAAAAAATTTTTTTTCAACTTTTTTCAATTTTACCCCCGTGGGATATATATTCTACCCACACACATTTGGAACTCTCCTGGAGTACCTTCACACATATTATTCCCTCATTTAGTGGATATTTTCACAAAAAAGTGAAATTTTCAAAAATCCAAAATATTGGCTGAAAACGACTAAGTATCAAGGACTCATTGGGCGAATCGCTCTGGAACTGAAATCGGAATGCTCAATGACATTTCCCCTATCTGAAAGCCTGATAAACGCCGGAAAAATGACTAAGTCCCCAAAAAAATTTTTTACAACTTTTTTACATTTTACCCCCGTGGGATATATATTCTACCCATACACATTTGGAACTCTCCTGTGGTACCCTCACGCATATTATTCCCTCATTTAGTCGATATTTTTACAAAAAAGTGAAATTTTCAAAAATCCAGAAAATTGGCTGAAAACGACTAAATATCAAGGACTCAGTGGGCGAATCGCTCTGGAACTGAAATCGGAATGCTCACTGGCATTTCCCCTATCTGAAAGTCTGATAAACGCCGAAAAAATGACTAAGTCCAAAAAAAAAATTTTTTCAATTTTACCCCCGTGGGATAAATATTCTACCCACACACATTTGGAACTCTCCTGGAGTACCCTCACACATATTATTCCCTCATTTAGTGGTTATTTTCACAAAAAAGTGAAATTTTCAAAAATCCAAAATATTGGCTGAAAACGACTAAGTATCAAGGACTCATTGGGCGAATCGCTCTGGAACTGTAATCGGAACGCTCACTGACATTTCCGCTATCTGAAAGTCTGATAAACGGCGAAAAAATGACTAAGTCCAAAAAAAAAATTTTTACAACTTTTTTACATTTTACCCCCGTGGGATATATATTCTACAAACACACATTTGGAGCTCTCCTGGGGTACCCTCACGCATATTATTCCCTCATTTAGTCGATATTTTTACAAAAAAGTGAAATTTTCAAAAATCCAGAAAATTGGCTGAAAACGACTAAATATCAAGGACTCATTGGGCGAATCGCTCTGGAACTGAAATCGGAACGCTCACTGACATTTCCGCTATCTGAAAGTCTGATAAACGCCGAAAAAATGACTAAGTCCAAAAAAAAAATTTTTTCAACTTTTTTCAATTTTACCCCCGTGGGATATATATTCTACCCACACACATTTGGAACTCTCCTGGAGTACCTTCACACATATTATTCCCTCATTTAGTGGATATTTTCACAAAAAAGTGAAATTTTCAAAAATCCAAAATATTGGCTGAAAACGACTAAGTATCAAGGACTCATTGGGCGAATCGCTCTAGAACTGAAATCGGAACGCTCACTGACATTTCCGCTATCTGAAAGTCTGATAAACGCCGAAAAAATGACTAATTCCAAAAAAAAAAATTTTTTCAACTTTTTTCAATTTTACCCCCGTGGGATATATATTCTACCCACACACATTTGGAAATCTCCTGGAGTACCCTCACACATATTATTCCCTCATTTAGTGGTTATTTTCACAAAAAAGTGAAATTTTCAAAAATCCAAAATATTGGCTGAAAACGACTAAGTATCAACGACTCATTGGGCGAATCGCTCTGGAACTGAAATCGGAACACTCACTGACATTTCCGCTATCTGAAAGTCTGATAAACGCCGGAAAAATGACTAACTCCAGAAAAAAAAATTTTTCAACTTTTTTCAATTTTACCCCCGTGGGATATATATTTTACCTACACACATTTGGAACTCTCCTGGGGTACCCTCACACATATTATTCCCTCATTTAGTCGATATTTTTACAAAAAAGTGAAATTTTCAAAAATCCAGAAAATTGGCTGAAAACGACTAAATATCAAGGACTCATTGGGCGAATTGCTCTGGAACTGAAATCGGAATGCTCAATGACATTTACCCTATCTGAAAGTCTGATAAACGCTGGAAAAATGACTAAGTCCCAAAAAAATTTTTTACAACTTTTTTAAATTTTACTCCCGTGGGATATATATTCTACCCACACACATTTGGAACTCTCCTGGGTTACCCTCACGCATATTATTCCCTCATTTAGTCGATATTTTTACAAAAAAGTGAAATTTTCAAAAATCCAGAAAATTGGCTGAAAACGACTAAATATCAAGGACTCATTGGGCGAATTGCTCTGGAACTGAAATCGGAACGCTCACTGGCATTTCCCCTAACTGAAAGTCTGATAAACGCCGGAAAAATGACTAAGTTCAGCAAAAAAAATTTTTCAACTTTTTTCAATTTTACCCCCGTGGGATATATATTCAACCCACACACATTTGGAACTCTCCTGGAGTACCTTCATACATATTATTCCCTCATTTAGTGGATATTTTCACAAAAAAGTGAAATTTTCAAAAATCCAAAATATTGGCTGAAAACGACTAAGTATCAAGGACTCATTGGGCGAATCGCTCTGGAACTGAAATCGGAATGCTCAATGACATTTCCCCTATCTGAAAGTCTGATAAACGCCGGAAAAATGACTAAGTCCACAAAAAAATTTTTTACAACTTTTTTACATTTTACCCCCGTGGGATATATATTCTACAAACACACATTTGGAGCTCTCCTGGGGTACCCTCACGCATATTATTCCCTCATTTAGTCGATATTTTTACAAAAAAGTGAAATTTTCAAAAATCCAGAAAATTGGCTGAAAACGACTAAATATCAAGGACTCATTGGGCGAATCGTTCTGGAACTGAAATCGGAACGCTCACTGGCATTTCCCTTATCTGAAAGTCTGATAAACGCCGAAAAAATGACTAAGTCCAATAAAAAAAATGTTTCAACTTTTTTCAATTTTACCCCCGTGGGATATATACTCTACCCACACACATTTCGAACTCTCATGGAGTACCCTCACACATATTATTCCCTGATTTAGTGGATATTTTCACAAAAAAGTGAAATTTTCAAAAATCCAAAATATTGGCTGAAAACGACTAAGTATCAAGGACTCATTGGGCGAATCGCTCTGGAACTGAAATCGGAATGCTCAATGACATTTCCCCTATCTGAAAGTCTGATAAACGCCGGAAAAATGACTAAGTCCCCAAAAAAAATTTTTACAACTTTTTTACATTTTACCCCCGTGGGATATATATTCTACAAACACACATTTGGAGCTCTCCTGGGGTACCCTCACGCATATTATTCCCTCATTTAGTCGATATTTTTACAAAAAAGTGAAATTTTCAAAAATCCAGAAAATTGGCTGAAAACTACTAAATATCAAGGACTCATTGGGCGAATCGTTCTGGAACTGAAATCGGAACGCTCACTGGCATTTCCCTTATCTGAAAGTCTGATAAACGCCGAAAAAATGACTAAGTCCAATAAAAAAAATGTTTCAACTTTTTTCAATTTTACCCCCGTGGGATATATACTCTACCCACACACATTTGGAACTCTCCTGGAGTACCCTCACACATATTATTCCCTGATTTAGTGGATATTTTCACAAAAAAGTGAAATTTTCAAGAATCCAAAATATTGGCTGAAAACGACTAAGTATCAAGAACTCATTGGGCGAATCGCTCTGGAACTGAAATCGGAACGCTCACTGAGATTTCCGCTATCTGAAAGTCTGATAAACGCCGGAAAAATGACTAAGTCCAAAAAAAATTTTTTTTCAACTTTTTTCAATTTTACCCCCGTGGGATATATATTCTACCCACACACATTTGGAACTCTCCTGGAGTACCTTCACACATATTATTCCCTCATTTAGTGGATATTTTCACAAAAAAGTGAAATTTTCAAAAATCCAAAATATTGGCTGAAAACGACTAAGTATCAAGGACTCATTGGACGAATCGCTCTGGAACTGAAATCGGAACGCTCACTGACATTTCCCCTATCTGAAAGTCTGATAAACGCCGGAAAAATGACTAACTCCAGAAAAAAATTTTTTTCAACTTTTTTCAATTTTACCCCCATGGGATATATATTTTACCTACACACATTTGGAACTCTCCTGGAGTACCCTCACACATATTATTCCCTCATTTAGTGGATATTTTCACAAAAAAGTGAAATTTTCAAAAATCCAGAAAATTGGCTGAAAACGAATAAATATCAAGGACTCATTGGGCGAATCGCTCTGGAACTGAAATCGGAGCGCTCATTGACATTTCCGCTATCTGAAAGTCTGATAAACGCCGGAAAAATGACTAAGTCCAAAAAAAAATTTTTTTCAACTTTTTCAATTTTACCCCCGTGGTCTATATATTTTACCTACACACATTTGGAACTCTCCTGGAGTACAATCACACATATTATTCCCTCAATTAGTGGATATTTTCACAAACAAGTGAAATTTTCAAAAATCCAAAATATTGGCTGAAAACGACTAAGTATCAAGGACTCATTGGGCGAATCGCTCTGGAACTGAAATCGGAACGCTCACTGACATTTCCGCTATCTGAAAGTCTGATAAACGCCAAAAAAATGACTAAGTCCAAAAAAAATTTTTTTTCAACTTTTTTCAATTTTACCCCCGTGGGATATATATTTTACCTACACACATTTGGAACTCTCCTGGGGTAACCTCACACATATTATTCCCTCATTTAGTGGATATTTTCACAAAAAAGTGAAATTTTCAAAAATCCAAAATATTGGCTGAAAACGACTATCAAGGACTCATTGGGCGAATCGCTCTGGAACTGAAATCGGAATGCTCAATGACATTTCCCCTATCTGAAAGTCTGATAAACACCGGAAAAATGACTAAGTCCCCAAAAAAATTTTTTACAACTTTTTTACATTTTACCCCCGTGGGATATATATTCTACCCACACACATTTGGAACTCTCCTGTGGTACCCTCACGCATATTATTCCCTCATTTAGTCGATATTTTTACAAAAAAGAGAAATTTTCAAAAATCCAGAAAATTGGCTGAAAACGACTAAATATCAAGGACTCAGTGGGCGAATCGCTCTGGAACTGAAATCGGAACGCTCACTGGCATTTCCCCTATCTGAAAGTCTGATAAACGCCGAAAAAATGACTAAGTCCAAAAAAAATTTTTTTTAAACTTTTTTCAATTTTACCCCCGTGGGATATATATTTTACCTACACACATTTGGAACTCTCCTGGGGTAACCTCACACATATTATTCCCTCATTTAGTCGATATTTTTACAAAAAAGTGAAATTTTCAAAAATCCAAAATATTGGCTGAAAACGACTAAGCATCAAGGACTCATTGGGCGAATCGCTCTGGAACTGAAATCGGAACGCTCACTGACATTTCCGCTATCTGAAAGTCTGATAAGCGCCGAAAAAATTACTAAGTCCAATAAAAAAAAATTTTCAACTTTTTTCAATTTTGCCCCCGTGGGATATATACTCTACCCACACACATTTGGAACTCTCCTGGAGTACCCTCACACATATTATTCCCTCATTTAGTGGATATTTTCACAAAAAAGTGAAATTTTCAAAAATCCAAAATATTGGCTGAAAACGACTAAGTATCAAGGACTCATTGGGCGAATCGCTCTGGAACTGAAATCGGAATGCTCACTGGCATTTCCCCTACCTGAAAGTCTGATAAACGCCGAAAAAATGACTAAGTCCAAAAAAAAAATTTTTTCAACTTTTTTCAATTTTACCCCCGTGGGATATATATTCTACCCACACACATTTGGAACTCTCCTGGAGTACCCTCACACATATTATTCCCTCATTTAGTGGATATTTTCACAAAAAAGTGAAATTTTCAAAAATCCAAAATATTGGCTGAAAACGACTAAGTATCAAGGACTTATTGGGCGAATCACTCTGAAACTGAAATCGGAACGCTCACTTACATTTCCCCTATCTGAAAGTCTGATAAACGCCGGAAATATGACTAAGTCCCCCAAAAAATTTTTTTCAACTTTTTTCAATTTTACCCCCGTGGGATATATATTCTACCTACACACATTTGGAACTCTCCTGGGGTAACCTCACACATATTATTCCCTCATTTAGTGGATATTTTCACAAAAAAGTGAAATTTTAAAAAATCCAAAATATTGGCTGAAAACGACGAAGTATCAAGGACTCATTGGGCGAATCGCTCTGGAACTGAAATCGGAACGCTCACTGACATTTCCGCTATCTGAAAGTCTGATAAACGCCGGAAAAATGACTAAGTCCCCAAAAAAATTTTTTTCAACTTTTTCAATTTTACCCCCGTGGGATATATATTCTACCCACACACATTTGGAACTCTCCTGGGGTACCCTCACGCATATTATTCCCTCATTTAGTCGATATTTTTACAAAAAAGTGAAATTTTCAAAAATCCAGAAAATTGGCTGAAAACGACTAAATATCAAGGACCCATTGGGCGAATCGCTCTGGAACTGAAATCGGAACACTCACTGGCATTTCCCCTATCTGAAAGTCTGATAAACGCCGAAAAGATGGCTAAGTCCAAAAAAAAAATTTTTTCAGCTTTTTTCAATTTTACCCCCGTGGGATATATATTCTACCCACATACATTTGGAACTCTCCTGGAGTACCCTCACACATATTATTCCCTCATTTAGTGGATATTTTCACAAAAAAGTGAAATTTTCAAAAATCCAAAATATTGGCTGAAAACGACTAAGTATCAAGGACTCATTGGGCGAATCGCTCTGGAACTGAAATCGGAACGCTCACTGACATTTCCCCTATCTGAAAGTCTGATAAACGGCGGAAAAATGACTAAGTCCCAAAAAAATTTTGTACAACTTTTTTAAATTTTACTCCCGTGGGATATATATTCTACCCACACACATTTGGAACTCTCCTGGGGTACCCTCACGCATATTATTCCCTCATTTAGTCGATATTTTTACAAAAAAGTGAAATTTTCAAAAATCCAGAAAATTGGCTGAAAACGACTAAATATCAAGGACTCATTGGGCGAATTGCTCTGGAACTGAAATCGGAACGTTCACTTGCATTTCCGCTATCTGAAAGTCTGATAAGCGCCGAAAAAATTACTAAGTCCAATAAAAAAAAATTTTCAACTTTTTTCAATTTTGCCCCCGTGGGATATATACTCTACCCACACACATTTGGAACTCTCCTGGAGTACCCTCACACATATTATTCCCTCATTTAGTGGATATTTTCACAAAAAAGTGAAATTTTCAAAAATCCAAAATATTGGCTGAAAACGACTAAGTATCAAGGACTCATTGGGCGAATCGCTCTGGAACTGAAATCGGAACGCTCACTGACATTTCCCCTATCTGAAAGTCTGATAAACGGCGGAAAAATGACTAAGTCCCAAAAAAATTTTTTTTCAACTTTTTTCAATTTTACCCCCGTGGGATATATATTCTACCTACACACATTTGGAACTCTCCTGGAGTACCCTCACACATATTATTCCATCATTTAGTGGATATTTTCACAAAAAAGTGAAATTTTCAAAAATCCAAAATATTGGCTGAAAACGACTAAGTATCAAGGACTCATTGAGCGAATCACTCTGGAACTGAAATCGGAATGCTCAATGACATTTCCCCTATCTGAAAGTCTGATAAACGCCGGAAAAATGACTAAGTCCCCAAAAAAATTTTGTACAACTTTTTTAAATTTTACTCCCGTGGGATATATATTCTTCCCACACACATTTGGAACTCTCCTGGGGTACCCTCACGCATATTATTCCCTCATTTAGTCGATATTTTTACAAAAAAGTGAAATTTTCAAAAATCCAGAAAATTGGCTGAAAACGACTAAATATCAAGGACTCATTGGGCGAATTGCTCTGGAACTGAAATCGGAACGTTCACTGGCATTTCCGCTATCTGAAAGTCTGATAAGCGCCGAAAAAATTACTAAGTCCAATAAAAAAAAATTTTCAACTTTTTTCAATTTTGCCCCCGTGGGATATATACTCTACCCACACACATTTGGAACTCTCCTGGAGTACCCTCACACATATTATTCCCTCATTTAGTGGATATTTTCACAAAAAAGTGAAATTTTCAAAAATCCAAAATATTGGCTGAAAACGACTAAGTATCAAGGACTCATTGGGCGAATCACTCTGGAACTGAAATCGGAACGCTCACTGACATTTCCCCTATCTGAAAGTCTGATAAACGCCGGAAATATGACTAAGTCCAAAAAAAAAATTTTTTTCAACTTTTTTTCAATTTTACCCCCGTGGGATATATATTCTACCTACACACATTTAGAACTCTCCTGGGGTAACCTCACACATATTATTCCCTCATTTAGTCGATATTTTTACAAAAAAGTGAAATTTTCAAAAATCCAGAAAATTGGCTGAAAACGACTAAATATCAAGGACTCATTGGGCGAATCGCTCTGGAACAGAAATCGGAACGCTCACTGGCATTTCCCCTATCTGAAAGTCTGATAAACGCCGAAAAAATGGCTAAGTCCAAAAAAAAAATTTTTTCAACTTTTTTCAATTTTACTCCCGTGGGATATATATTCTACCCACACACATTTGGAACTCTCCTGGAGTACCCTCACACATATTATTCCCTCATTTAGTGGATATTTTCACAAAAAAGTGAAATTTTCAAAAATCCAAAATATTGGCTGAAAACGACTAAGTATCAAGGACTCATTGGGCGAATCGCTCTGGAACTGAAATCGGAACGCTCACTGACATTTCCCCTATCTGAAAGTCTGATAAACGGCGGAAAAATGACTAAGTCCCCCCCAAAATTTTTTTTAAACTTTTTTCAATTTTACCCCCGTGGGATATATATTCTACCCACACACATTTGGAACTCTCCTGGAGTACCCTCACACATATTATTTCCTCATTTAGTGGATATTTTCACAAAAAAGTGAAATTTTCAAAAATCCAAAATATTGGCTGAAAACGACTAAGTATCAAGGACTCATTGGGCGAATCACTCTGGAACTGAAATCGGAATGCTCAATGACATTTCCCCTATCTGAAAGTCTGATAAACGCCGGAAAAATGACTAAGTCCCTAAAAAAATTTTGTACAACTTTTTTAAATTTTACTCCCGTGGGATATATATTCTACCCACACACATTTGGAACTCTCCTGGGATACCCTCACGCATATTATTCCCTCATTTAGTCGATATTTTTACAAAAAAGTGAAATTTTCAAAAATCCAGAAAATTGGCTGAAAACGACTAAATATCAAGGACTCATTGGGCGAATTGCTCTGGAACTGAAATCGGAACGCTCACTGGCATTTCCCCTATCTGAAAGTCTGATAAACGCCGAAAAAATGACTAAGTCCAAAAAAAAATTTTTTTAAACTTTTTTCAATTTTACCCCCGTGGGATATATATTCTACCCACACACATTTGGAACTCTCCTGGAGTACCCTCACACATATTATTCCCTCATTTAGTGGATATTTTCACAAAAAAGTGAAATTTTCAAAAATCCAGAAAATTGGCTGAAAACGACTAAATATCAAGGACTCATTGGACGAATCACTCTGGAACTGAAATCGGAATGCTCACTGACATTTCCCCTATCTGAAAGTCTGATAAACGCCGGAACTATGACTAAGTCCAGCAAAAAAAAATTTTCAACTTTTTTCAGTTTTACCCCCGTGGGATATATATTCTACCCACACACATATGGAGCTCTCCTGGAGTACCCTCACACATATTATTCCATCATTTAGTGGATATTTTCACAAAAAAGTGAAATTTTCAAAAATCCAAAATATTGGCTGAAATCGACAAAGTATCAAGGACTCATTGGGCGAATCGCTCTGGAACTGAAATCGGAATGCTCACTGACATTTCCCCTATCTGAAAGTCTGATAAACGCCGGAAAAATGACTAAGTCCAAAAAACATTTTTTTTCAACTTTTTTCAATTTTACCCCCGTGGGATATATATTCTACCCACACACATATGGAGCTCTCCTGGAGTACCCTCACACATATTATTCCCTCATTTAGTGGATGTTTTCACAAAAAAGTGAAATTTTCAAAAATCCAAAATATTGGCTGAAAACGACTAGGTATCAAGGACTCATTGGGCGAATCGCTCTGGAACTGAAATCGGAACGCTCATTGACATTTCCGCTATCTGAAAGTCTGATAAACGCCGGAAAAATGACTAAGTCCAAAAAAAAATTTTTTTCAACTTTTTTACATTTTACCCCCGTGGGATATATATTCTACCCACACACATTTGGAACTCTCCTGGGGTACCCTCACGCATATTATTCCCTCATTTAGTCGATATTTTTACAAAAAAGTGAAATTTTCAAAAATCCAGAAAATTGGCTGAAAACGACTAAATATCAAGGACTCATTGGGAGAATCGCTCTGGAACAGAAATCGGAACGCTCACTGGCATTTCCCCTATCTGAAAGTCTGATAAACGCCGAAAAAATGGCTAAGTCCAAAAAAAAAATTTTTTCAGCTTTTTTCAATTTTCCCCCGTGGGATATATATTCTACCCACACACATTTGGAACTCTCCTGGAGTACCCTCACACATATTATTCCCTCATTTAGTGGATATTTTCACAAAAAAGTGAAATTTTCAAAAATCCAAAATATTGGCTGAAAACGACTAAGTATCAAGGACTCATAGGGAGAATCGCTCTGGAACTGAAATCGGAACGCTCACTGACATTTCCCCTATCTGAAAGTCTGATAAACGCCGGAAAAATGACTAAGTCCAAAAAAAATTTTTTTTCAACTTTTTTCAATTTTACCCCCGTGGGATATATATTTTACCTACACACATTTGGAACTCTCCTGGAGTACCCTCACACATATTATTCCCTCATTTAGTGGATATTTTCACAAAAAAGTGAAATTTTCAAAAATCCAAAATATTGGCTGAAAACGACTAAGTATCAAGGACTCATTTTGCGAATCGCTCTGGAACTGAAATCGGAACGCTCACTGACATCTCCCCTATCTGAAAGTCTGATAAACGGCGGAAAAATGACTAAGTCCCCCCCAAAATTTTTTTTCAACTTTTTTCAATTTTACCCCCGTGGGATATATATTCTACCCACACACATTTGGAACTCTCCTGGAGTACCCTCACACATATTATTTCCTCATTTAGTGGATATTTTCACAAAAAAGTGAAATTTTCAAAAATCCAAAATATTGGCTGAAAACGACTAAGTATCAAGGACTCATTGGGCGAATCACTCTGGAACTGAAATCGGAATGCTCAATGACATTTCCCCTATCTGAAAGTCTGATAAACGCCGGAAAAATGACTAAGTCCCCAAAAAAATTTTGTACAACTTTTTTAAATTTTACTCCCGTGGGATATATATTCTACCCACACACATTTGGAACTCTCCTGGGATACCCTCACGCATATTATTCCCTCATTTAGTCGATATTTTTACAAAAAAGTGAAATTTTCAAAAATCCAGAAAATTGGCTGAAAACGACTAAATATCAAGGACTCATTGGGCGAATTGCTCTGGAACTGAAATCGGAACGCTCACTGGTATTTCCCCTATCTGAAAGTCTGATAAACGCCGAAAAAATGACTAAGTCCAAAAAAAAATTTTTTTAAACTTTTTTCAATTTTACCCCCGTGGGATATATATTCTACCCACACACATTTGGAACTCTCCTGGAGTACCCTCACACATATTATTCCCTCATTTAGTGGATATTTTCACAAAAAAGTGAAATTTTCAAAAATCCAGAAAATTGGCTGAAAACGACTAAATATCAAGGACTCATTGGACGAATCACTCTGGAACTGAAATCGGAATGCTCACTGACATTTCCCCTATCTGAAAGTCTGATAAACGCCGGAACTATGACTAAGTCCAGCAAAAAAAAATTTTCAACTTTTTTCAATTTTACCCCCGTGGGATATATATTCTACCCACACACATATGGAGCTCTCCTGGAGTACCCTCACACATATTATTCCATCATTTAGTGGATATTTTCACAAAAAAGTGAAATTTTCAAAAATCCAAAATATTGGCTGAAATCGAAAAAGTATCAAGGACTCATTGGGCGAATCGCTCTGGAACTGAAATCGGAATGCTCACTGACATTTCCCCTATCTGAAAGTCTGATAAACGCCGGAAAAATGACTAAGTCCAAAAAACATTTTTTTTCAACTTTTTTCAATTTTACCCCCGTGGGATATATATTCTACCCACACACATATGGAGCTCTCCTGGAGTACCCTCACACATATTATTCCCTCATTTAGTGGATGTTTTCACAAAAAAGTGAAATTTTCAAAAATCCAAAATATTGGCTGAAAACGACTAGGTATCAAGGACTCATTCGGCGAATCGCTCTGGAACTGAAATCGGAACGCTCATTGACATTTCCGCTATCTGAAAGTCTGATAAACGCCGGAAAAATGACTAAGTCCAAAAAAAAATTTTTTTCAACTTTTTTACATTTTACCCCCGTGGGATATATATTCTACCCACACACATTTGGAACTCTCCTGGGGTACCCTCACGCATATTATTCCCTCATTTAGTCGATATTTTTACAAAAAAGTGAAATTTTCAAAAATCCAGAAAATTGGCTGAAAACGACTAAATATCAAGGACTCATTGGGCGAATCGCTCTGGAACAGAAATCGGAACGCTCACTGGCATTTCCCCTATCTGAAAGTCTGATAAACGCCGAAAAAATGGCTAAGTCCAAAAAAAAATTTTTTCAGCTTTTTTCAATTTTACCCCCGTGGGATATATATTCTACCCACACACATTTGGAACTCTCCTGGAGTACCCTCACACATATTATTCCCTCATTTAGTGGATATTTTCACAAAAAAGTGAAATTTTCAAAAATCCAAAATATTGGCTGAAAACGACTAAGTATCAAGGACTCATAGGGAGAATCGCTCTGGAACTGAAATCGGAACGCTCACTGACATTTCCCCTCTCTGAAAGTCTGATAAACGCCGGAAAAATGACTAAGTCCAAAAAAAATTTTTTTTCAACTTTTTTCAATTTTACCCCCGTGGGATATATATTTTACCTACACACATTTGGAACTCTCCTGAAGTATCCTCACACATATTATTCCCTCATTTAGTGGATATTTTCACAAAAAAGTGAAATTTTCAAAAATCCAAAATATTGGCTGAAAACGACTAAGTATCAAGGACTCATTTTGCGAATCGCTCTGGAACTGAAATCGGAACGCTCACTGACATCTCCCCTATCTGAAAGTCTGATAAACGGCGGAAAAATGACTAAGTCCCCCCCCAAAATTTTTTTTCAACTTTTTTCAATTTTACCCCCGTGGGATATATATTCTACCCACACACATTTGGAACTCTCCTGGAGTACCCTCACACATATTATTTCCTCATTTAGTGGATATTTTCACAAAAAAGTGAAATTTTCAAAAATCCAAAATATTGGCTGAAAACGACTAAGTATCAAGGACTCATTGGGCGAATCACTCTGGAACTGAAATCGGAATGCTCAATGACATTTCCCCTATCTGAAAGTCTGATAAACGCCGGAAAAATGACTAAGTCCCCAAAAAAATTTTTTACAACTTTTTTACATTTTACCCCCGTGGGATATATATTCTACCCACACACATTTGGAGCTCTCCTGGGGTACCCTCACGCATATTATTCCCTCATTTAGTCGATATTTTTACAAAAAAGTGAAATTTTCAAAAATCCAGAAAATTGGCTGAAAACGACTAAGTATCAAGGACTCATTGGGCGAATCGCTCTGGAACTGAAATCGGAACGCTCACTGGCATTTCCCCTACCTGAAAGTCTGATAAACGCCGAAAAAATGACTAAGTCCAAAAAAAAAATTTTTTCAGCTTTTTTCAATTTTACCCCCGTGGGATATATATTCTACCCACATACATTTGGAACTCTCCTGGAGTACCCTCACACATATTATTCCCTCATTTAGTGGATATTTTCACAAAAAAGTGAAATTTTCAAAAATCCAAAATATTGGCTGAAAACGACTAAGTATCAAGGACTCATTGAGCGAATCACTCTGGAACTGAAATCGGAATGCTCAATGACATTTCCCCTATCTGAAAGTCTGATAAACGCTGGAAAAATGACTAAGTCCCCAAAAAAATTTTGTACAACTTTTTTAAATTTTACTCCCGTGGGATATATATTCTACCCACACACATTTGGAACTCTCCTGGGGTACCCTCACGCATATTATTCCCTCATTTAGTCGATATTTTTACAAAAAAGTGAAATTTTCAAAAATCCAGAAAATTGGCTGAAAACGACTAAATATCAAGGACTCATTGGGCGAATTGCTCTGGAACTGAAATCGGAACGTTCACTGGCATTTCCGCTATCTGAAAGTCTGATAAGCGCCGAAAAAATTACTAAGTCCAATAAAAAAAAATTTTCAACTTTTTTCAATTTTGCCCCCGTGGGATATATACTCTACCCACACACATTTGGAACTCTCCTGGAGTACCCTCACACATATTATTCCCTCATTTAGTGGATATTTTCACAAAAAAGTGAAATTTTCAAAAATCCAAAATATTGGCTGAAAACGACTAAGTATCAAGGACTCATTTTGCGAATCGCTCTGGAACTGAAATCGGAACGCTCACTGACATCTCCCCTATCTGAAAGTCTGATAAACGGCGGAAAAATGACTAAGTCCCCCCCAAAATTTTTTTTCAACTTTTTTCAATTTTACCCCCATGGGATATATATTCTACCCACACACATTTGGAACTCTCCTGGAGTACCCTCACACATATTATTTCCTCATTTAGTGGATATTTCCACAAAAAAGTGAAATTTTCAAAAATCCAAAATATTGGCTGAAAACGACTAAGTATCAAGGACTCATTGGGCGAATCACTCTGGAACTGAAATCGGAATGCTCAATGACATTTCCCCTATCTGAAAGTCTGATAAACGCCGGAAAAATGACTAAGTCCCCAAAAAAATTTTTTTTCAACTTTTTCAATTTTACCCCCGTGGGATATATATTCTACCCACACACATTTGGAACTCTCCTGGAGTACCCTCACACATATTATTCCCTCATTTAGTGGATATTTTCACAAAAAAGTGAAATTTTCAAAAATCCAAAATATTGGCTGAAAACGACTAAGTATCAAGGACTCATTGGGCGAATTGCTCTGGAACTGAAATCGGAACGCTCACTGGCATTTCCCCTATCTGAAAGTCTGATAAACGGCGGAAAAATGACTAAGTCCAAAAAAAATTTTTTTTCAACTTTTTTCAATTTTACCCCCGTGGGATATATATTCTACATACACACATTTGGAACTCTCCTGGAGTACCCTCACACATATTATTCCCTCATTTAGTGGATATTTTCACAAAAAAGTGAAATTTTCAAAAATCCAAAATATTGGCTGAAAACGACTAAGTATCAAGGACTCATTGAGCGAATCACTCTGGAACTGAAATCGGAATGCTCAATGACATTTCCCCTATCTGAAAGTCTGATAAACGCTGGAAAAATGACTAAGTCCCCAAAAAAATTTTGTACAACTTTTTTAAATTTTACTCCCGTGGGATATATATTCTACCCACACACATTTGGAACTCTCCTGGGGTACCCTCACGCATATTATTCCCTCATTTAGTCGATATTTTTACAAAAAAGTGAAATTTTCAAAAATCCAGAAAATTGGCTGAAAACGACTAAATATCAAGGACTCATTGGGCGAATTGCTCTGGAACTGAAATCGGAACGTTCACTGGCATTTCCGCTATCTGAAAGTCTTATAAGCGCCTAAAAAATTACTAAGTCCAATAAAAAAAAATTTTCAACTTTTTTCAATTTTGCCCCCGTGGGATATATACTCTACCCACACACATTTGGAACTCTCCTGGAGTACCCTCACACATATTATTCCCTCATTTAGTGGATATTTTCACAAAAAAGTGAAATTTTCAAAAATCCAAAATATTGGCTGAAAACGACTAAGTATCAAGGACTCATTGGGCGAATCGCTCTGGAACTGAAATCGGAACGCTCACTGACATTTCCCCTATCTGAAAGTCTGATAAACGGCGGAAAAATGACTAAGTCCAAAAAAATTTTTTTTTCAACTTTTTTCAATTTTACCCCCGTGGGATATATATTCTACCTACACACATTTGGAACTCTCCTGGAGTACCCTCACACATATTATTCCCTCATTTAGTGGATATTTTCACAAAAAAGTGAAATTTTCAAAAATCCAAAATATTGGCTGAAAACGACTAAGTATCAAGGACTCATTGAGCGAATCACTCTGGAACTGAAATCGGAATGCTCAATGACATTTCCCCTATCTGAAAGTCTGATAAACGCCGGAAAAATGACTAAGTCCCCAAAAAAATTTTTTACAACTTTTTTACATTTTAGCCCCGTGGGATATATTTTCTACCCACACACATTTGGAACTCTCCTGGGGTACCCTCACGCATATTATTCCCTCATTTAGTCGATATTTTTACAAAAAAGTGAAATTTTCAAAAATCCAGAAAATTGGCTGAAAACGACTAAATATCAAGGACCCATTGGGCGAATCGCTCTGGAACTGAAATCGGAACGCTCACTGGCATTTCCCCTATCTGAAAGTCTGATAAACGCCGAAAAAATGGCTAAGTCCAAAAAAAAAATTTTTTCAGCTTTTTTCAATTTTACCCCCGTGGGATATATATTCTACCCACATACATTTGGAACTTTCCTGGAGTACGCTCACACATATTATTCCCTCATTTAGTGGATATTTTCACAAAAAAGTGAAATTTTCAAAAATCCAAAAAATTGGCTGAAAACGACTAAATATCAAGGACTCATTGGGCGAATCACTCTGGAACTGAAATCGGAACGATCATTGACATTTCCGCTATCTGAAAGTCTGATAAACGCCGGAAAAATGACTAAGTCCAAAAAAAAAATTTTTTCAACTTTTTCAATTTTACCCCCGTGGGATATATATTCTACCCACACACATTTGGAACTCTCCTGGAGTACCCTCACACATATTATTCCCTCATTTAGTGGATATTTTCACAAACAAGTGAAATTTTCAAAAATCCAAAATATTGGCTGAAAACGACTAAGTATCAAGGACTCATTGGGCGAATCGCTCTGGAACTGAAATCGGAATGCTCAATGACATTTCCCCTATCTGAAAGTCTGATAAACGCCGGAAAAATGACTAAGTCCTCAAAAAAATTTTTTACAACTTTTTTACATTTTACCCCTGTGGGATATATATTCTACCCACACACATTTGGAACTCTCCTGGGGTACCCTCACGCATATTATTCCCTCATTTAGTCGATATTTTTACAAAAAAGTGAAATTTTCAAAAATCCAGAAAATTGGCTGAAAACGACTAAATATCAAGGACTCATTGGACGAATCACTCTGGAACTGAAATCGGAACGCTCACTGACATTTCCCCTATCTGAAAGTCTGATAAACGCTGGAAATATGACTAAGTCCCCCAAAAAATTTTTTTCAACTTTTTTCAATTTTACCCCCGTGGGATATATATTCTACCTACACACATTTGGAACTCTCCTGGGGTAACCTCACACATATTATTCCCTCATTTAGTGGATATTTTCACAAAAAAGTGAAATTTTCAAAAATCCAATATATTGGCTGAAAACGACTAATTATCAAGGACTCATTGGGCGAATCGCTCTGGAACTGAAATCGGAATGCTCAATGACATTTCCCCTATCAGAAAGTCTGATAAACGCTGGAAAAATGACTAAGTCCAAAAAAAAAATTTTTTCAACTTTTTTCAATTTCACCCCTGTGGGATATATATTCTACCCACACACATTTGGAACTCTCCTGGGGTACCCTCACGCATATTATTCACTCATTTAGTGGATATTTTCACAAAAAAGTGAAATTTTCAAAAATCCAGAAAATTGGCTGAAAACGACTAAATATCAAGGACTCATTGGACGAATCACTCTGGAACTGAAATCGGAACGCTCACTGACATTTCCCCTATCTGAAAGTCTGATAAACGCCGGAAAAATGACTAAGTCCAAAAAAAAAATTTTTTCAACTTTTTCAATTTTACCCCCGTGGGATATATATTCTACCCACACACATTTGGAACTCTCCTGGAGTACCCTCACACATATTATTCCCTCATTTAGTGGATATTTTCACAAACAAGTGAAATTTTCAAAAATCCAAAATATTGGCTGAAAACGACTAAGTATCAAGGACTCATTGGGCGAATCGCTCTGGAACTGAAATCGGAATGCTCAATGACATTTCCCCTATCTGAAAGTCTGATAAACGCCGGAAAAATGACTAAGTCCTCAAAAAAATTTTTTACAACTTTTTTACATTTTACCCCTGTGGGATATATATTCTACCCACACACATTTGGAACTCTCCTGGGGTACCCTCACGCATATTATTCCCTCATTTAGTCGATATTTTTACAAAAAAGTGAAATTTTCAAAAATCCAGAAAATTGGCTGAAAACGACTAAATATCAAGGACTCATTGGACGAATCACTCTGGAACTGAAATCGGAACGCTCACTGACATTTCCCCTATCTGAAAGTCTGATAAACGCTGGAAATATGACTAAGTCCCCCAAAAAATTTTTTTCAACTTTTTTCAATTTTACCCCCGTGGGATATATATTCTACCTACACACATTTGGAACTCTCCTGGGGTAACCTCACACATATTATTCCCTCATTTAGTGGATATTTTCACAAAAAAGTGAAATTTTCAAAAATCCAATATATTGGCTGAAAACGACTAATTATCAAGGACTCATTGGGCGAATCGCTCTGGAACTGAAATCGGAATGCTCAATGACATTTCCCCTATCAGAAAGTCTGATAAACGCTGGAAAAATGACTAAGTCCAAAAAAAAAATTTTTTCAACTTTTTTCAATTTCACCCCTGTGGGATATATATTCTACCCACACACATTTGGAACTCTCCTGGGGTACCCTCACGCATATTATTCACTCATTTAGTGGATATTTTCACAAAAAAGTGAAATTTTCAAAAATCCAGAAAATTGGCTGAAAACGACTAAATATCAAGGACTCATTGGACGAATCACTCTGGAACTGAAATCGGAACGCTCACTGACATTTCCCCTATCTGAAAGTCTGATAAACGCCGGAACTATGACTAAGTCCAGCAAAAAAAAATTTTCAACTTTTTTCAATTTTACCCCCGTGGGATATATATTCTACCCACACACATTTGGAACTCTCCTGGAGTACCCTCACACATATTATTCCCTCATTTAGTGGATATTTTCACAAAAAAGTGAAATTTTCAAAAATCCAAAATATTGGCTGAAAACGACTAAGTATCAAGGACTCATTGGGTGAATCGCTCTGGAACTGAAATCGGAACGCTCATTGACATTTCCGCTATCTGAAAGTCTGATAAACGCCGGAAAAATGACTAAGTCCAAAAAAAATTTTTTTTCAACTTTTTCAATTTTATCCCCGTGGGATATATATTTTACCTACACACATTTGGAACTCTCCTGGAGTACCCTCACACATATTATTCCCTCATTTAGTGGATATTTTCACAAACAAGTGAAATTTTCAAAAATCCAAAATATTGGCTGAAAACGACTAAATATCAAGGACTCATTGGGCGAATCGCTCTGTAACTGAAATCGGAACGATCACTGACATTTCCGCTATCTGAAAGTCTGATAAACGCCGGAAAAATGACTAAGTCCAAAAAAAATTTTTTTTCAACTTTTTTCAATTTTACCCCCGTGGGATATATATTCTACCCACACACATTTGGAACTCTCCTGGAGTACCCTCACACATATTATTCCCTCATTTAGTGGATATTTTCACAAAAAAGTGAAATTTTCAAAAATCCAAAATATTGGCTGAAAACGACTAAGTATCAAGGACTCATTGGGCGAATCGCTCTGGAACTGAAATCGGAACGCTCACTGGCATTTCCCCTATCTGAAAGTCTGATAAACGCCGGAAATATGACTAAGTCCCCCAAAAAATTTTTTTCAACTTTTTTCAATTTTACCCCCGTGGGATATATATTCTACCCACACACATTTGGAACTCTCCTGGAGTACCCTCACACATATTATTCCCTCATTTAGTGGATATTTTCACAAAAAAGTGAAATTTTCAAAAATCCAGAAAATTGGCTGAAAACGACTAAATATCAAGGACTCATTGGACGAATCACTCTGGAACTGAAATCGGAACGCTCACTGACATTTCCCCTATCTGAAAGTCTGATAAACGCCGGAACTATGACTAAGTCCAGCAAAAAAAATTTTTCAACTTTTTTCAATTTTACCCCCGTGGGATATATATTCTACCCACACACATTTGGAACTCTCCTGGAGTACCCTCACACATATTATTCCCTCATTTAATGGATATTTTCACAAAAAAGTGAAATATTCAAAAATCCAAAATATTGGCTGAAAACGACTAAGTATCAAGGACTCATTGGGCGAATCGCTCTGGAACTGAAATCGGAACGCTCATTGACATTTCCGCTATCTGAAAGTCTGATAAACGCCGGAAAAATGACTAAGTCCAAAAAAAAATTTTTTTCAACTTTTTCAATTTTACCCCCGTGGGATATATATTCTACCCACACACATTTGGAACTCTCCTGGAGTACCCTCACACATATTATTCTCTCATTTAGTGGATATTTTCACAAACAAGTGAAATTTTCAAAAATCCAAAATATTGGCTGAAAACGACTAAATATCAAGGACTCATTGGGCGAATCGCTCTGGAACTGAAATCGGAACGCTCACTGACATTTCCCCTATCTGAAAGTCTGATAAAAGCCGGAAAAATGACTAAGTCCAAAAAAAATTTTTTTTTCAACTTTTTTCAATTTTACCCCCGTGGGATATATATTTTACCTACACACATTTGGAACTCTCCTGGAGTACCCTCACACATATTATTCCCTCATTTAGTGGATATTTTTACAAACAAGTGAAATTTTCAAAAATCCAAAATATTGGCTGAAAACGACTAAATATCAAGGACTCATTGGGCGAATCGCTCTGGAACTGAAATCGGAACGCTCACTGACATTTCCCCTATCTGAAAGTCTGATAAAAGCCGGAAAAATGACTAAGTCCAAAAAAAATTTTTTTTCAACTTTTTTCAATTTTACCCCCGTGGGATATATATTTTACCTACACACATTTGGAACTCTCCTGGAGTACCCTCACACATATTATTCCCTCATTTAGTGGATATTTTCACAAACAAGTGAAATTTTCAAAAATCCAAAATATTGGCTGAAAACGACTAAGTATCAAGGACTCATTGGGCGAATCGCTCTAGAACTGAAATCGGAACGCTCACTGACATTTCCGCTTTCTGAAAGTCTGATAAACGCCGGAAACTGACTAAGTCCAAAAAAAATTTTTTTTCAACTTTTTCAATTTTACCCCCGTGGGATATAAATTCTACCTACACACATTTGGAACTCTCCTGGAGTACCCTCACACATATTATTCCCTCATTTAGTGGATATTTTCACAAAAAAGTGAAATTTTCAAAAATCCAAAATATTGGCTGAAAACGAATAAATATCAAGGACTCATTGGGCGAATCACTCTGGAACTGAAATCGGAACGCTCACTGACATTTCCCCTATCTGAAAGTCTGATAAACGCCGGAAAAATGACTAAGTCCAAAAAACATTTTTTTTCAACTTTTTTAAATTTTACCCCCGTGGGATATATATTCTACCCACACACATTTGGAACTCTCCTGGGGTACCCTCACGCATATTATTCACTCATTTAGTGGATATTTTCACAAAAAAGTGAAATTTTCAAAAATCCAGAAAATTGGCTGAAAACGACTAAATATCAAGGACTCATTGGACGAATCACTCTGGAACTGAAATCGGAACGCTCACTGACATTTCCCCTATCTGAAAGTCTGATAAATGCCGGAACTATGACTAAGTCCCCCAAAAAATTTTTTTCAACTTTTTTCAATTTTACCCCCGTGGGATATATATTCTACCTACACACATTTGGAACTCTCCTGCGGTAACCTCACACATATTATTCCCTCATTTAGTGGATATTTTCACAAAAAAGTGAAGTTTTGAAAAATCCAAAATATTGGCTGAAAACGAATAAATATCAAGGACTCATTGGGCGAATCGCTCTGGAACTGAAATCGGAACGCTCACTGACATTTCCGCTATCTGAAAGTCTGATAAACGCCGGAAAAATGACTAAGTCCAAAAAAAATTTTTTTTCAACTTTTTTCAATTTTACCCCCGTGGGATATATATTCTACCCACACACATTTGGAACTCTCCTGGAGTACCCTCACACATATTATTCCCTCATTTAGTGGATATTTTCACAAAAAAGTGAAATTTTCAAAAATCCAAAATATTGGCTGAAAACGACTAAGTATCAAGGACTCATTGGGTGAATCGCTCTGGAACTGAAATCGGAACGCTCATTGACATTTCCGCTATCTGAAAGTCTGATAAACGCCGGAAAAATGACTAAGTCCAAAAAAAAATTTTTTGCAACTTTTTCAATTTTACCCCCGTGGGATATATATTCTACCCACACACATTTGGAACTCTCCTGGAGTACCCTCACACATATTATTCCCTCATTTAGTGGATATTTTCACAAACAAGTGAAATTTTCAAAAATCCAAAATATTGGCTGAAAACGACTAACTATCAAGGACTCATTGGGCGAATCGCTCTGGAACTGAAATCGGAACGCTCACTGACATTTCCCCTAACTGAAAGTCTGATAAAAGCCGGAAAAATGACTAAGTCCAAAAAAAATTTTTTTTCAACTTTTTTCAATTTTACCCCCGTGGGATATATATTTTACCTACACACATTTGGAACTCTCCTTGAGTACCCTCACACATATTATTCCCTCATTTAGTGGATATTTTCACAAACAAGTGAAATTTTCAAAAATCCAAAATATTGGCTGAAAACGACTAAGTATCAAGGACTCATTGGGCGAATCGCTCTGGAACTGAAATCGGAAAGCTCACTGGCATTTCCCCTATCTGAAAGTCTGATAAACGCCGAAAAAATGACTAAGTCCAGCAAAAAAAATTTTTCAACTTTTTTCAATTTTACCCCCGTGGGATATAGATTCTACCCACACACATTTGGAACTCTCCTGGAGTACCCTCACACATATTATTCCCTCATTTAGTGGATATTTTCACAAAAAAGTGAAATTTTCAAAAATCCAAAATATTGGCTGAAAACGACTAAGTATCAAGGACTCATTGGGCGAATCGCTCTGGAACTGAAATCGGAACGCTCATTGACATTTCCGCTATCTGAAAGTCTGATAAACGCCGGAAAAATGACTAAGTCCAAAAAAAAATTTTTTTCAACTTTTTCAATTTTACCCCCGTGGGATATAAATTCTACCCACACACATTTGGAACTCTCCTGGAGTACCCTCACACATATTATTCCCTCATTTAGTGGATATTTTCACAAACAAGTGAAATTTTCAAAAATCCAAAATATTGGCTGAAAACTACTAAATATCAAGAACTCATTGGGCGAATCGCTCTGGAACTGAAATCGGAACGCTCACTGACATTTCCCCTATCTGAAAGTCTGATAAACGCCGGAAAAATGACTAAGTAAAAAAAAATTTTTTTTAAACTTTTTTAAATTTTACCCCCGTGGGATATATATTTTACCTACACACATTTGGAACTCTCCTGGGGTAACCTCACACATATTATTCCCTCATTTAGTGGATATTTTCACAAAAAAGTGAAATTTTCAAAAATCCAAAATATTGGCTGAAAACGAATAAATATCAAGGACTCATTGGGCGAATCGCTCTGGAACTGAAATCGGAAGGCTCACTGACATTTCCCCTATCTGAAAGTCTGATAAACGTCGGAAAAATGACTAAGTTAAAAAAAATTTTTTTTCAACTTTTTTTAATTTTACCCCCGTGGGATATATATTCTACCCACACACATTTGGAACTCTCCTGGGGTACCCTCACGCATATTATTCCCTCATTTAGTGGATATTTTCACAAAAAAGTGAAATTTTCAAAAATCCAAAATATTGCCTGAAAACGAATAAATATCAAGGACTCATTGGGCGAATCGCTCTGGAACTGAAATTGGAACGCTCACTGACATTTCCCCTATCTGAAAGTCTGATAAACGCCGGAAAAATGACTAAGTCAAAAAAAATTTTTTTTCAACTTTTTTTAATTTTACCCCCGTGGGATATATATTCTACCAACACACATTTGGAACTCTCCTGGGGTACCCTCACGCATATTATTCCCTCATTTAGTGGATATTTTCACAAAAAAGTGAAATTTTCAAAAATCCAAAAAATTGGCTGAAAACGATTAAATATCAAGGACTCATTGGACGAATCACTCTGGAACTGAAATCGGAACGCTCACTGACATTTCCCCTATCTGAAAGTCTGATAAACGCCGGAACTATGACTAAGTCCCCCAAAAATTTTTTTTCAACTTTTTTCAATTTTACCCCCGTGGGATATATATTTTACCTATACACATTTGGAACTCTCCTGGAGTACCCTCACACATATTATTCCCTCATTTAGTGGATATTTTCACAAAAAAGTGAAGTTTTGAAAAATCCAAAATATTGGCTGAAAACGACTAAGTATCAAGGACTCATTGGGCGAATCGCTCTAGAACTGAAATCGGAACATTTCCGCTATCTGAAAGTCTGATAAACGCCGGAAAAATGACTAAGTCCAAAAAAAAATTTTTTTCAACTTTTTCAATTTTACCCCCGTGGGATATATATTCTACCCACACACATTTGGAACTCTCCTGGAGTACCCTCACACATATTATTCCCTCATTTAGTGGATATTTTCACAAACAAGTGAAATTTTCAAAAATCCAAAATATTGGCTGAAAACGACTAACTATCAAGGACTCATTGGGCGAATCGCTCTGGAACTGAAATCGGAACGCTCACTGACATTTCCCCTATCTGAAAGTCTGATAAAAGCCGGAAAAATGACTAAGTCCAAAAAAAATTTTTTTTCAACTTTTTTCAATTTTACCCCCGTGGGATATATATTTTACCTACACACATTTGGAACTCTCCTGGAGTACCCTCACACATATTATTCCCTCATTTAGTGGATATTTTCACAAACAAGTGAAATTTTCAAAAATCCAAAATATTGGCTGAAAACGACTAAGTATCAAGGACTCATTGGGCGAATCGCTCTGGAACTGAAATCGGAACGATCACTGACATTTGCCGTTTCTGAAAGTCTGATAAACGCCGGAAAAATGACTAAGTCCGAAAAAAAAATTTTTTCAACTTTTTTCAATTTTACCCCCGTGGGATATATATTCTACCCACACACATTTGGAACTCTCCTGGGGTACCCTCACGCATATTATTCCCTCATTTAGTGGATATTTTCACAAAAAAGTGAAATTTTCAAAAATCCAAAATATTGGCTGAAAACGAATAAATATCAAGGACTCATTGGGCGAAGAGCTCTGGAACTGAAATCGGAACGCTCACTGACATTTCCCCTATCTGAAAGTCTGATAAACGCCGAAAAAATGACTAAGTCCAGCAAAAAAAATTTTTCAACTTTTTTCAATTTTACCCCCGTGGGATATATATTCTACCCACACACATTTGGAACTCTCCTGGAGTACCCTCACACATATTATTCCCTCATTTAGTGGATATTTTCACAAAAAAGTGAAATTTTCAAAAATCCAAAATATTGGCTGAAAACGACTAAGTATCAAGGACTCATTGGGCGAATCGCTCTGGAACTGAAATCGGAACGCTCATTGACATTTCCGCTATCTGAAAGTCTGATAAACGCCGGAAAAATGACTAAGTCCAAAAAAAAATTTTTTTCAACTTTTTCAATTTTACCCCCGTGGGATATATATTCTACCCACACACATTTGGAACTCTCCTGGAGTACCCTCACACATATTATTCCCTCATTTAGTGGATATTTTCACAAAAAAGTGAAATTTTCAAAAATCCAAAATATTGGCTGAAAACGACTAGGTATCAAGGACTCATTGGGCGAATCGCTCTGGAACTGAAATCGGAACGCTCATTGACATTTCCGCTATCTGAAAGTCTGATAAACGCCGGAAAAATGACAAAGTCCAAAAAAAAATTTTTTTCAACTTTTTCAATTTTACCCCCGTGGGATATATATTCTACCCACACACATTTGGAACTCTCCTGGAGTACCCTCACACATATTATTCCCTCATTTAGTGGATATTTTTACAAAAAAGTGAAATTTTCAAAAATCCAGAAAATTGGCTGAAAACTACTAAATATCAAGGACTCATTGGTCGAATCGCTCTGGAACTGAAATCGGAACGCTCACTGACATTTCCCCTATCTGAAAGTCTGATAAACGCCGGAAAAATGACTAAGTAAAAAAAAAATTTTTTTTAAACTTTTTTCAATTTTACCCCCGTGGGATATATATTTTACCTACACACATTTGGAACTCTCCTGGGGTAACCTCACACATATTATTCCCTCATTTAGTGGATATTTTCACAAAAAAGTGAAATTTTCAAAAATCCAAAATATTGGCTGAAAATGAATAAATATCAAGGACTCATTGGGCGAATCGCTCTGGAACTGATATCGGAACGCTCACTGACATTTCCCCTATCTGAAAGTCTGATAAACGTCGGAAAAATGACTAAGTCAAAAAAATTTTTTTTTCAACTTTTTTTAATTTTACCCCCGTGGGATATATATTCTACCCACACACATTTGGAACTCTCCTGGGGTACCCTCACACATATTATTCCCTCATTTAGTGGATATTTTCACAAAAAAGTGAAATTTTCAAAAATCCAGAAAATTGGCTGAAAACGACTAAATATCAAGGACTCATTGGGCGAATCGCTCTGGAACTGAAATCGGAACGCTCACTGACACTTCCCCTATCTGAAAGTCTGATAAACGCCGGAAAAATGACTAAGTCCCCAAAAAAATTTTTTTTCAACTTTTTTCAATTTTACCCCCGTGGGATTTATATTATACCTACACACATTTGGAACTCTCCTGGGGTACCCTCATACATATTATTCCCTCATTTAGTGGATATTTTCACAAAAAAGTGAAATTTTCAAAAATCCAGAAAATTGGCTGAAAACGACTAAATATCAAGGACTCATTGGGTGAATCGCTCTGGAACTGAAATCGGAATGCTCACGGACATTACCCCTATCTGAAAGTCTGATAAACGCCGGAAAAATGACTAAAGGCCCCGTCACACTAAGCGATATCGCTAGCGAGATCGCTGCTGTGTCACGGTTTTGGTGACTCACCAGCGACCTCACCAGCGATATCGCTATGTGTGACACTTTGCAACGATCAGGCCCCTGCTCTGAGGTCGCTGATCGTTGCAAAGTGTCCTGGACCATTTTTTGGTCGTTGGCCTCCCGCTGGCCAACGCACATCGCTGTGTGTGACCAGCGGGACCAACGATCTGGCTGGTATCCATGGTAAATATCGGGTTACTAGGGGCACGCGCGCACTTAGTAACCCGCTGTTTACCATAGATACCACTCTGCTACAGTGAGCGGAGGCTCCAGCGCACAGTAGCAGAGTGGTATCCATGGTAAACAGCGGGTTACTAGGGGCACACGCGCACTTAGTAACCCGATATTTACCATAGTTACCAGCCTGCTCCTGCTTAAGCAGCAGGCGGGGAACGGGAGCATGACATCGTGGAAAGATTCTTTCCACGATATCGCTGCTCCCCTCATCGCTGGTGAGCCTGCCTGTTTGACAGCTCACCAGCGATGTATTAGCGATGCAGCAACGATCCCTGACAGGTCGTATCGTTGTCGGGATCGCTGCTGCATCGCTTAGTGTGACGGGGCCTTAAGTCAAAAAAAAATTTTTTTTCAACTTTTTTCAATTTTACCCCCGTGGGATATATATTCTACCCACACACATTTGGAACTCTCCTGGGGTACCCTCACGCATATTATTCCCTCATTTAGTGGATAGTTTCACAAAAAAGTGAAGTTTTCAAAAATCCAGAAAATTGGCTGAAAACGACTAAATATCAAGGACTCATTGGGCGAATCGCTCTGGAACTGAAATCGGAACGCTCACTGACATTTCCCCTATCTGAAAGTCTGATAAACACCGGAACTATGACTAAGTCCCCCAAAAATTTTTTTTCAACTTTTTTCAATTTTACCCCCGTGGGATATATATTTTACCTACACACATTTGGAACTCTCCTGGAGTACCCTCACACATATTATTCCCTCATTTAGTGGATATTTTCACAAAAAAGTGAAGTTTTGAAAAATCCAAAATATTGGCTGAAAACGACTAAGTATCAAGGACTCATTGGGCGAATCGCTCTAGAACTGAAATCGGAACATTTCCGCTATCTGAAAGTCTGATAAACGCCGGAAACTGACTAAGTCCAAAAAAATTTTTTTTTCAACTTTTTCAATTTTACCCCCGTGGGATATATATTCTATCTACACACATTTGGAACTCTCCTGGGGTACCCTCACACATATTATTCCCTCATTTAGTGGATATTTTCACAAACAAGTGAAATTTTCAAAAATCCAAAATATTGGCTGAAAACGACTAAATATCAGGGACTCATTGGGCGAATCGCTCTGGAACTGAAATCGGAACGATCACTGACATTTCCCCCATCTGAAAGTCTGATAAACGCCGGAAAAATGACTAAGTCCAAAAAAATTTTTTTTAACTTTTTTCAATTTTACCTACGTGGGATATATATTCTATCGACACACATTTGGAACTCTCCTGGGGTACCCTCACACATATTATTCCCTCATTTAGTGGATATTTTCACAAAAAAGTGCAATTTTCAAAAATGCAGAAAATTGGCTGAAAACGACTAAATATCAAGGACTCATTGGGCGAATCGCTCTGGAACTGAAATCGGAACGATCACTGACATTTCCCCTATCTGAAAGTCTGATAAACGCCGGAAAAATGACTAAGTCCAAAAAAATTTTATTTTCAACTTTTTTCAATTTTACACCCGTGGGATATATATTCTACCCACACACATTTGGAACTCTCCTGGGTTACCCTCACACATATTATTCCCTCATTTAGTGGATATTTTTACAAAAGAGTGAAATTTTCAAAAATCCAGAAAATTGGCTGAAAACTACTAAATATCAAGGACTCATTGGGCGAATCGCTCTGGAACTGAAATCGGAACGCTCACTGACATTTCCCCTATCTGAAAGTCTGATAAACGCCGGAAAAATGACTAAGTAAAAAAAAAATTTTTTTTAAACTTTTTTCAATTTTACCCCCGTGGGATATATATTTTACCTACACACATTTGGAACTCTCCTGGGGTAACCTCACGCATATTATTCCCTCATTTAGTGGATATTTTCACAAAAAAGTGAAATTTTCAAAAATCCAAAATATTGGCTGAAAACGACTAAGTATCAAGGACTCATTGGGCGAATCGCTCTGGAACTGAAATTGGAATGCTCACGGATATTACCCCTATCTGAAAGTCTGATAAACGCCGGAAAAATGACTAAGTAAAAAAAAGAATTTTTTTCAAGTTTTTTCAATTTTACCCCCGTGGGATATATATTCTACCCACACACATTTGGAACTCTCCTGGGGTACCCTCACACATATTATTCCCTCATTTAGTGGATATTTTCACAAAAAAGTGAAATTTTCAAAAATCCAGAAAATTGGCTGAAAACGACTAAATATCAAGGACTCATTGGGCGAATCGCTCTGGAACTGAAATCGGAATGCTCACGGACATTACCCCTATCTGAAAGTCTGATAAACGCCGGAAAAATGACTAAAGGCCCCGTCACACTAAGCGATATCGCTAGCGAGATCGCTGCTGTGTCACGGTTTTGGTGACTCACCAGCGACCTCACCAGCGATGTCGCTATGTGTGACACGTTGCAACGATCAGGCCCCTGCTGTGAGGTCGCTGATCGTTGCAAAGTGTCCTGGACCATTTTTTGGTCGTTGGCCTCCCGCTGGCCAGCGCACATCGCTGTGTGTGACCAGCGGGACCAACGATCTGGCTGGTATCCATGGTAAATATCGGGTTACTAGGGGCACGCGCGCACTTAGTAACCCGCTGTTTACCATAGATACCACTCTGCTACAGTGAGCGGAGGCTCCAGCGCACAGTAGCAGAGTGGTATCCATGGTAAACAGCGGGTTACTAGGGGCACACGCGCACTTAGTAACCCGATATTTACCATAGTTACCAGCCTGCTCCTGCTTAAGCAGCAGGCTGGGAACGGGAGCATGACATCGTGGAACGATTCTTTCCACGATATCGCTGCTCCCCTCATCGCTGGTGAGCCTGCCTGTTTGACAGCTCACCAGCGATGTATTAGCGATGCAGCAACGATCCCTGACAGGTCGTATCGTTGTCGGGATCGCTGCTGCATCGCTTAGTGTGACGGGGCCTTAAGTCAAAAAAAAATTTTTTTTCAACTTTTTTCAATTTTACCCCCGTGGGATATATATTCTACCCACACACATTTGGAACTCTCCTGGGGTACCCTCACGCATATTATTCCCTCATTTAGTGGATAGTTTCACAAAAAAGTGAAGTTTTCAAAAATCCAGAAAATTGGCTGAAAACGACTAAATATCAAGGACTCATTGGGCGAATCGCTCTGGAACTGAAATCGGAACGCTCACTGACATTTCCCCTATCTAAAAGTCTGATAAACGCCGGAAAAATGACTAAGTCAAAAAAAATTTTTTTTCAACTTTTTTTAATTTTACCCCCGTGGGATATGTATTCTACCCACACACATTTGGAACTCTCCTGGGGTACCCTCACGCATATTATTCCCTCATTTAGTGGATATTTTCACAAAAAAGTGAAATTTTCAAAAATCCAAAATATTGGCTGAAAACGACTAAGTATCAAGGACTCATTGGGCGAATCGCTCTGGAACTGAAATTGGAATGCTCACGGATATTACCCCTATCTGAAAGTCTGATAAACGCCGGAAAAATGACTAAGTCAAAAAAAAAATTTTTTTCAAGTTTTTTCAATTTTACCCCCGTGGGATATATATTCTACCCACACACATTTGGAACTCTCCTGGGGTACCCTCACACATATTATTCCCTCATTTAGTGGATATTTTCACAAAAAAGTGAAATTTTCAAAAATCCAGAAAATTGGCTGAAAACGACTAAATATCAAGGACTCATTGGCGAATCGCTCTGGAACTGAAATCGGAACGCTCACTGACATTTCCCCTATCTGAAAGTCTGATAAACGCCGGAAAAATGACTAAGTCCCAAAAAAAATTTTTTTTCAACTTTTTTCAATTTTACCCCCGTGGGATTTATATTCTACCTACACACATTTGGAACTCTCCTGGGGTACCCTCATACATATTATTCCCTCATTTAGTGGATATTTTCACAAAAAAGTGAAATTTTCAAAAATCCAGAAAATTGGCTGAAAACGACTAAATATCAAGGACTCATTGGGCGAATCGCTCTGGAACTGAAATCGGAATGCTCACGGACATTACCCCTATCTGAAAGTCTGATAAACGCCGGAAAAATGACTAAAGGCCCCGTCACACTAAGCGATCTCGCTAGCGAGATCGCTGCTGTGTCACGGTTTTGGTGACTCACCAGCGACCTCACCAGCGATGTCGCTATGTGTGACACTTTGCAACGATCAGGCCCCTGCTGTGAGGTCGCTGATCGTTGCAAAGTGTCCTGGACCATTTTTTGGTCGTTGGCCTCCCGCTGGCCAGTGCACATCGCTGTGTGTGACCAGCGGGACCAACGATCTGGCTGGTATCCATGGTAAATATCGGGTTACTAGGGGCACGCGGGCACTTAGTAATCCGTTGTTTACCATAGATACCACTCTGCTACAGTGAGCGGAGGCTCCAGCGCACAGTAGCAGAGTGGTATCCATGGTAAACAGCGGGTTACTAGGGGCACACGCGCACTTAGTAACCCGATATTTACCATAGTTACCAGCCTGCTCCTGCTTAAGCAACAGGCTGGGAACGGGAGCAGGACATCGTGGAACGATTCATTCCACGATATCGCTGCTCCCCTCATCGCTGGTGAGCCTGCCTGTTTGACAGCTCGCCAGCGATGTATTAGCGATGCAGCAACGATCCCTGACAGGTCGTATCGTTGTCGGGATCGCTGCTGCATCGCTTAGTGTGACGGGGCCTTAAGTAAAAAAAAAATTTTTTTTCAACTTTTTTAAATTTTACCCCCGTGGGATATATATTCTACCTACACACATTTGGAACTCTCCTGGAGTAACTTCACACATATTATTCCCTCATTTAGTGGATATTTTCACAAAAAAGTGAAATTTTCAAAAATCCAAAATATTGGCTGAAAACGAATAAATATCAAGGACTCATGGGCGAATCGCTGTGGAACTGAAATCGGAATGCTCACTGACATTTCCCCTATATGAAAGTCTGATAAACGCCGGAAAAATGACTAAGTCAAAAAAAAAATTTTTTTCAACTTTTTCCAATTTTACTCCCGTGGGAAATATATTTTACCTGCACACATTTGGAACTCTCCTGGAGTAACCTCACACATATTATTCCCTCATTTAGTGGATATTTTCACAAAAAAGTGAAATTTTCAAAAATCCAAAATATTGGCTGAAAACGAATAAATATCAAGGACTCATTGGGCGAATCGCTCTGGAACTGAAATCGGAATGCTCACTGACATTTCCCCTATCTGAAAGTCTGATAAACGCTGGAAAAATGACTAAGTCCAAAAAAAATTTTTTTTCAACTTTTTCCAATTTTACTCCCGTGGGATATATATTTTACCTGCACACATTTGGAACTCTCCTGGGGTAACCTCACACATATTATTCCCTCATTTAGTGGATATTTTCACAAAAAAGTGAAATTTTCAAAAATTCAGAAAATTGGCTGAAAACTACTAAATATCAAGGACTCATTGGGCGAATCGCTCTGGAACTGAAATCGGAACGCTCAGAGACATTTCCCCTATCTGAAAGTCTGATAAATGCCGGAAAAATGACTAAGTCCAAAAAAAAATTTTTTTCAACTGTTTTAAATTTTACCCCCGTGGGATATATATTCTACCCACACACATTTGGAACTCTCCTGGGGTACCCTCACGCATATTATTCCCTCATTTAGTGGATATTTTCACAAAAAAAGTGAAATTTTCAAAAATCCAGAAAATTGGCTGAAAACGACTAAATATCAAGGACACAATGGGCGAATCGCTCTGGAACTGAAACCGGAACGCTCACTGACATTTCCCCTATCTGAAAGTCTGATAAACGCCGGAAAAATGACTAAGTCCAAAAAAATTTTTTTTCAACTTTCTTCAATTTTACCCACGTGGGATATATATTCTACCCACACACATTTGGAACTCTCCTGGGGTACCCTCACACATATTATTCCCTCATTTATTGGATATTTTCACAAAAAAGTGAAATTTTGAAAAATCCAGAAAATTGGCTGAAAACGACTAAATATCAACGACTCATTGGGCGAATCGCTCTGGAACTGAAACCGGAATGCTCACTGGCATTTCCCCTATCTGAAAGTCTGATAAACGCCAGAAAAATGACTAAGTCCAAAAAATTTTTTTTTCAACTTTCTTCAATTTTACCCACGTGGGATATATATTCTACCCACACACATTTGGAACTCTCCTGGGGTACCCTCACACATATTATTCCCTCATTTAGTGGATATTTTCACAAAAAAGTGAAATTTTCAAAAATCCAAAATATTGGCTGAAAACGACTAAATATCAAGGACTCATTGGGCGAATCGCTCTGGAACCGAAATCGGAACGCTCACTGGCATTTCCCCTATCTGAAAGTCTGATAAACGCCGGAAAAATGACTAAGTACAAAAAAAAAATTTTTCAACTTTTTTCAATTTTACCCACGTGAGATATATATTCTACCCACACACATTTGGAACTCTCCTGGGGTACCCTCACACATATTATTCCCTCATTTAATGGATATTTTCACAAAAAAGTGAAATTTTCAAAAAATCAGAAAATTGGCTGAAAACTACTAAATATCAAGGACTCATTGGGCGAATCGCTCTGGAACTGAAATCGGAAAGCTCAGAGACATTTCCCCTATCTGAAAGTCTGATAAACGCCGGAAAAATGACTAAGTCCAAAAAAAAAATTTTTTCAACTGTTTTAAATTTTACCCCCGTGGGATATATATTCTACCCACACACATTTGGAACTCTCCTGGGGTACCGTCATGCATATTATTCCCTCATTTAGTGGATATTTTCACAAAAAAGTGAAATTTTCAAAAATCCAGAAAATTGGCTGAAAACGACTAAATATCAAGGACACATTGGGCGAATCGCTCTGGAACTGAAACCGGAACGCTCACTGACATTTCCCCTATCTGAAAGTCTGATAAACGCCGGAAAAATGACTAAGTCCAAAAAAATTTTTTTCAACTTTTTTAAATTTTACCCCCGGGGGATATATATTCTACCCACACACAATTGGAACTCTCCTGGGGTAACCTCACACATATTATTCCCTCATTTAGTGGATATTTTCACAAAAAAGTGAAATTTTAAAAATCCAAAATATTGGCTGAAAACGACTAAATATCAAGGACTCATTGGGCGAATCGCTCTGGAACCGAAATCGGAACGCTCACTGGCATTTCCCCTATCTGAAAGTCTGATAAACGGCGAAAAAATTACAAAGTCCAAAAAAAAATTCTTTCAACTTTTTCAATTTTACCTCCTTGGGATATATATTATACCTAAACACATTTGGAACTCTCCTGGGGTACCCTCACACATATTATTCCCTCATTTAGTGGATATTTTCACAAAAAAGTGAAATTTTCAAAAATCCAGAAAATTGGCTGAAAACTACTAAATATCAAGGACTCATTGGGCGAATCGCTCTGGAACTGAAATCGGAACGCTCAGAGACATTTCCCCTATCTGAAAGTCTGATAAACGCCGGAAAAATGACTAAGTACAAAAAAAAAATGTTTCAACTTTTTTCAATTTTACCCACGTGGGATATATATTCTACCCACACACATTTGGAACTCTCCTGGGGTACCCTCACACATATTATTCCCTCATTTAATGGATATTTTCACAAAAAAGTGAAATTTTCAAAAAATCAGAAAATTGGCTGAAAACTACTAAATATCAAGGACTCATTGGGCGAATCGCTCTGAAACTGAAATCGGAACGCTCAGAGACATTTCCCCTATCTGAAAGTCTGATAAACGCCGGGAAAATGACTAAGTCCAAAAAAAAAATTTTTTCAACTGTTTTAAATTTTACCCCCGTGGGATATATATTCTACCCACACACATTTGGAACTCTCCTGGGGTACCCTCATGCATATTATTCCCTCATTTAGTGGATATTTTCACAAAAAAGTGAAATTTTCAAAAATCCAGAAAATTGGCTGAAAACGACTAAATATCAACGACTCATTGGGCGAATCGCTCTGGAACCGAAATCGGAACGCTCACTGGCATTTCCCCTATCTGAAAGTCTGATAAACGGCGAAAAAATTACAAAGTCCAAAAAAAAATTCTTTCAACTTTTTCAATTTTACCTCCTTGGGATATATATTATACCTAAACACATTTGGAACTCTCCTGGGGTACCCTCACACATATTATTCCCTCATTTAGTGGATATTTTCACAAAAAAGTGAAATTTTCAAAAATCCAGAAAATTGGCTGAAAACTACTAAATATCAAGGACTCATTGGGCGAATCGCTCTGGAACTGAAATCGGAACGCTCAGAGACATTTCCCCTATCTGAAAGTCTGATAAACACCGGAAAAATGACTAAGTCTAAAAAAATTTTTTTTCAACTTTCTTCAATTTTACCCCCGTGGGATATATATTCTACCCACACACATTTGGAACTCTGCTGGGGTACCCTCATGCCTATTATTCCCTCATTTAGTGGATATTTTCACAAAAAAGTGAAATTTTCAAAAATCCAGAAAATTGGCTGAAAACGACTAAATATCAAGGACTCATTGGGCGAATCGCTCTGGAACTGAAATCGGAACGCTCACTGACATTTCCCCTATCTGAAAGTCTGATAAACGCCGGAAAATTGACTAAGTCCCAAAAAAAATTTTTTTTCAACTTTTTTCAATTTTACCCCCGTGGGATTTATATTCTACCTACACACATTTGGAACTCTCCTGGGGTACCCTCATACATATTATTCCCTCATTTAGTGGATATTTTCACAAAAAAGTGAAATTTTCAAAAATCCAGAAAATTGGCTGAAAACGACTAAATATCAAGGACTCATTGGGCGAATCGCTCTGGAACTGAAATCGGAATGCTCACGGACATTACCCCTATCTGAAAGTCTGATAAACGCCGGAAAAATGACTAAAGGCCCCGTCACACTAAGCGATATCGCTAGCGAGATCGCTGCTGTGTCACGGTTTTGGTGACTCACCAGCGACCTCACCAGCGATGTCGCTATGTGTGACACTTTGCAACGATCAGGCCCCTGCTGTGAGGTCGCTGATCGTTGCAAAGTGTCCTGGTTCATTTTTTGGTCGTTGGCCTCCCGCTGGCCAGCGCACATCGCTGTGTGTGACCAGCGGGACCAATGATCTGGCTGGTATCCATGGTAAATATCGGGTTACTAGGGGCACGCGCGCACTTAGTAACCCGCTGTTTACCATAGATACCACTCTGCTACAGTGAGCGGAGGCTCCAGCGCACAGTAGCAGAGTGGTATCCATGGTAAACAGCGGGTTACTAGGGGCACACGCGCACCTAGTAACCCGATATTTACCATAGTTACCAGCCTGCTCCTGCTTAAGCAACAGGCTGGGAACGGGAGCAGGACATCGTGGAACGATTCTTTCCACGATATCGCTGCTCCCCTCATCGCTGGTGAGCCTGCCTGTTTGACAGCTCACCAGCGATGTATTAGCGATGCAGCAACGATCCCTGACAGGTCGTATCGTTGTCGGGATCGCTGCTGCATCGCTTAGTGTGACGGGGCCTTAAGTCAAAAAAAATTTTTTTTTCAACTTTTTTCAATTTTACCCCCGTGTGATATATATTCTACCCACACACATTTGGAACTCTCCTGGGGTACCCTCACGCATATTATTCCCTCATTTAGTGGATATTTTCACAAAAAAGTGAAATTTTCAAAAATCCAGAAAATTGGCTGAAAACGACTAGATATCAAGGACTCATTGGGCGAATCGCTCTGGAACTGAAATCGGAACGCTCACTCTCATTTCCCCTATCTGAAAGTCTGATAAACACTGAAAAAATGAGTAAGTCCAAAAAAAAAATTTTTTCAACTTTTTTTAATTTTACCCCCTTGGTATATATATTCTACCTACACACATTTGGAACTCTCCTGGTGTACCCTCACACATATTATTCCCTCATTTAGTGGATATTTTCACAAAAAAGTGAAATTTTCAAAAATCCAGAAAATTGGCTGAAAACTACTAAATATCAAGGACTCATTGGGCGAATCGCTCTGGAACTGAAATTGGAATGCTCAGAGACATTTCCCCTATCTGAAAGTCTGATAAACGCCAGAAAAATGACTAAGTCCAAAAAAAATTTTTTTTCAACTTTTTTAAATTTTACCCCCGTG
Organism: Phyllobates terribilis; assembly: GCF_046119375.1. Taxonomy (NCBI): domain Eukaryota; kingdom Metazoa; phylum Chordata; class Amphibia; order Anura; family Dendrobatidae; genus Phyllobates; species Phyllobates terribilis. Next base: position 23,874,943 of record NW_027362776.1, read on the forward strand.
GGATATATATTCTACCCACACACATTTGGAACTCTCCTGGGGTAACCTCACACATATTATTCCCTCATTTCGTGGATATTTTCACAAAAAAGTGAAATTTTCAAAAATCCAGAAAATTGGCTGAAAATGACTAAATATCAAGGACTCATTGGGCGAATCGCTCTGGAACTGAAACCGGAACGCTCACTGGCATTTGCCCTATCTGAAAGTGTGATAAACGCCGGAAAAATGACTAAGTCCAAAAAAAATTTTTTTCAACTTTTTTCAATTTTACCCACGTGGGATATATATTCTACCCACACACATTTGGAACTCTCCTGGGGTACCCTCACGCATATTATTCCCTCATTTAGTGGATATTTTCCCAAAAAAGTGAAATTTTCAAAAATCCAAAATATTGGCTGAAAACGAATAAATATCAAGGACTCATTGGGCGAATCGCTCTGGAACTGAAATCGGAATGCTCACTGACATTTCACCTATCTGAAAGTCTGATAAATGCCGGAAAAATGACTAAATCCCCCAAAAAAATTTTTTCAACTTTTTTCAATTTTACACCCCGTGGGATATATATTTTACCTACACACATTTGGAACTCTCCTGGGGTAACCTCACACATATTATTCCCTCATTTAGTGGATATTTTCACAAAAAAGTGAAATTTTCAAAAATCCAAAATATTGGCTGAAAACAAATTAATATCAAGGACTCATTGGACGAATCGCTCTGGAACTGAAATCGGAATGCTCACTGACATTTCACCTCTCTGAAAGTCTGATAAACGCCGGAAAAATGACTAAATCCCCCCCAAAAATTTTTTTTAAACTTTTTTCAATTTTACCCCCGTGGGATATATATTCTACCCACACACATTTGGAACTCTCCTGGGGTACAATCACACATATTATTCCCTCATTTAGTGGATATTTTCACAAAAAAGTGAAATTTTCAAAAATCCAGAAAATTGGCTGAAAACGACTAAATATCAAGAACTCATTGGGCGAATCGCTCTGGAACTGAAATCGGAACGCTCACTGACATTTCCCCTATCTGAAAGTCTGATAAACGCCGGAAAAATGACTAAGTCCAAAAAAATTTTTTTTCAACTTTCTTCAATTTTACCCACGTGGGATATATATTCTACCCACACACATTTGGAACTCTCCTGGGGTACCCTCACACATATTATTCCCTCATTTAGTGGATATTTTCACAAAAAAGTGAAATTTTCAAAAATCCAGAAAATTGGCTGAAAACTACTAAATATCAAGGACTCATTGGGCGAATCGCTCTGGAACTGAAATTGGAACGCTCCGAGACATTTCCCCTATCTAAAAGTCTGATAAACGCCGGAAAAATGACTAAGTCCAAAAAAAAATTTTTTTCAACTTTTTTAAATTTTACCCCCGTGGGATATATATTCTACCCACACACATTTGGAACTCTCCTGGGGTAACCTCACACATATTATTCCCTTATTTAGTGGATATTTTCACAAAAAAGTGAAATTTTCAAAAATCAAAAATATTGGCTGAAAACGAATAAATATCAAGGACTCATTGGGCGAATCGCTCTGGAACTGAAATCGGAATGCTCACTGACATTTCCCCTATCTGAAAGTCTGATAAACGCTGGAAAAATGACTAAGTCCAAAAAAAAATTTTTTTCAACTTTTTCCAATTTTACTCCCGTGGGAAATATATTTTACCTGCACACATTTGGAACTCTCCTGGGGTAACCTCACACATATTATTCCCTTATTTAGTGGATATTTTCACAAAAAAGTGAAATTTTCAAAAATCCAAAATATTGGCTGAAAACGAATAAATATCAAGGACTCATTGGGCGAATCGCTCTGGAACTGAAATCGGAACGCTCAGAGACATTTCCCCTATCTGAAAGTCTGATAAATGCCGGAAAAATGACTAAGTCCAAAAAAAAATGTTTTTCAACTGTTTTAAATTTTACCCCCGTGGGATATATATTCTACCCACACACATTTGGAACTCTCCTGGGGTACCCTCACACATATTATTCCCTCATTTAGTGAATATTTTCACAAAAAAGTGAAATTTTCAAAAATCCAGAAAATTGGCTGAAAACGACTAAATATCAAGGACTCATTGGGCGAATCGCTCTGGAACTGAAATCGGAATGCTCACTTACATTTCCCCTATCTGAAAGTCTGATAAACGCCAGAAAAATGACTAAGTCCAAAAAATTTTTTTTTCAACTTTCTTCAATTTTACCCACGTGGGATATATATTCTACCCACACACATTTGGAACTCTCCTGGGGTACCCTCACACATATTATTCCCTCATTTAGTGGATATTTTCACAAAAAAGTGAAATTTTCAAAAATCCAAAATATTGGCTGAAAACGACTAAATATCAAGGACTCATTGGGCGAATCGCTCTGGAACCGAAATCGGAACGCTCACTGGCATTTCCCCTATCTGAAAGTCTGATAAACGCCGAAAAAATTACAAAGTCCAAAAAAAAATTTTTTCAACTTTTTTCAATTTTACCTCCTTGGGATATATATTCTACCTAAACACATTTGGAACTCTCCTGGGGTACCCTCACACATATTATTCCCTCATTTAGTGGATATTTTCCCAAAAAAGTGAAATTTTCAAAAATCCAGAAAATTGGCTGAAAACGACTAAATATCAAGGACTCATTGGGCGAATCGCTCTGGAACTGAAATCGGAATGCTCACTTACATTTCCCCTATCTGAAGGTCTGATAAACGCCGGAAAAATGACTAAGTACAAAAAAAAAATTTTTCAACTGTTTTAAATTTTACCCCCGTGGGATATATATTCTACCCACACACATTTGGAACTCTCCTGGGGTACCCTAATGCATATTATTCCCTCATTTAGTGGATATTTTCACAAAAAAGTGAAATTTTCAAAAATCCAGAAAATTGGCTGAAAACGACTAAATATCAATGACTCATTGGGTGAATCGCTCTGGAACTGAAATCGGAACGCTCTGAGACATTTCCCCTATCTGAAAGTCTGATAAACGCCGGAAAAATGACTAAGTCCAAGAAAAAAATTTTTTCAACTTTTTTCAATTTTACCCACGTGGGATATATATTCTACCCACACACATTTGGAACTCTCCTAGGGTACCCTCACACATATTATTCCCTCATTTAGTGGATATTTTCACAAAAAAGTGAAATTTTCAAAAATCCAGAAAATTGGCTGAAAACTACTAAATATCAAGGACTCATTGGGCGAATCACTCTGGAACTGAAATCGGAACGCTCAGAGACATTTCCCCATCTGAAAGTCTGATAAACGCCGGTAAAATGACTAAGTACAAAAAAAAAAATTTTCAACTTTTTTCAATTTTACCCACGTGAGATATATATTCTACCCACACACATTTGGAACTCTCCTGGGGTACCCTCTCACATATTATTCCCTCATTTAATGGATATTTTCACAAAAAAGTGAAATTTTCAAAAAATCTGAAAATTGGCTGAAAACTACTAAATATCAAGGACTCATTGGGCGAATCGCTCTGGAACTGAAATCGGAACGCTCAGAGACATTTCCCCTATCTGAAAGTCTGATAAACGCCGGAAAAATGACTAAGTCCAAAAAAAAAATTTTTTCAACTGTTTTAAATTTTACCCCCGTGGGATATATATTCTACCCACACACATTTGGAACTCTCCTGGGGTACCCTCATGCATATTATTCCCTCATTTAGTGGATATTTTCACAAAAAAGTGAAATTTTCAAACATCCAGAAAATTGGCTGAAAACGACTAAATATCAAGGACACATTGGGCGAATCGCTCTGGAACTGAAACCGGAACGCTCACTGACATTTCCCCTATCTGAAAGTCTGATAAACGCCGGAAAAATGACTAAGTCCAAAAAAATTTTTTTCAACTTTTTTAAATTTTACCCCCGGGGGATATATATTCTACCCACACACAATTGGAACTCTCCTGGGGTAACCTCACACATATTATTCCCTCATTTAGTGGATATTTTCACAAAAAAGTGAAATTTTAAAAATCCAAAATATTGGCTGAAAACGACTAAATATCAAGGACTCATTGGGCGATTCGCTCTGGAACTGAAACCGGAACGCTCACTGACATTTCCCCTATCTGAAAGTCTGATAAACGCCGGAAAAATGACTAAGTCCAAAAAAATTTTTTTCCAACTTTCTTCAATTTTACCCACGTGGGATATATATTCTAAGGACACACATTTGGAACTCTCCTGGGGTACCCTCACACATATTATTCCCTCATTTAGTGGATATTTTCACAAAAAAGTGAATTTTCAAAAATCCAGAAAATTGGCTGAAAACTACTAAATATCAAGGACTCATTGGGCGAATCGCTCTGGAACTGAAATTGGAAAGCTTAGAGACATTTCCCCTATCTGAAAGTCTGATAAACGGCGAAAAAATTACAAAGTCCAAAAAAAAATTCTTTCAACTTTTTCAATTTTACCTCCTTGGGATATATATTATACCTAAACACATTTGGAACTCTCCTGGGGTACCCTCACACATATTATTCCCTCATTTAGTGGATATTTTCACAAAAAAGTGAAATTTTCAAAAATCCAGAAAATTGGCTGAAAACGACTAAATATCAAGGACTCATTGGGCGAATCGCTCTGGAACTGAAATCGGAACGCTCAGAGACATTTCCCCTATCTGAAAGTCTGATAAACGCCGGAAAAATGACTAAGTACAAAAAAAAAATTTTTCAACTTTTTTCAATTTTACCCACGTGGGATATATATTCTACCCACACACATTTGGAACTCTCCTGGGGTACCCTCACACATATTATTCCCTCATTTAATGGATATTTTCACAAAAAAGTGAAATTTTCAAAAATCCAGAAAATTGGCTGAAAACGACTAAATATCAAGGACACATTGGGCAAATCGCTCTGGAACTGAAACCGGAACGCTCACTGACATTTCCCCTATCTGAAAGTCTGATAAACGCCGGAAAAATGACTAAGTCTAAAAAAATTTTTTTTCAACTTTCTTCAATTTTACCCCCGTGGGATATATATTTTACCTATACACATTTGGAACTCTCCTGGGGTAACCTCACACATATTATTCCCTCATTTAGTGGATATTTTCATAAAAAAGTGAAATTTTCAAAAATCCAGAAAATTGGCTGAAAACGACTAAATATCAAGGACTTATTGGGCGAATCGCTCTGGAGCTGAAATCGGAACGCTCTCTCACATTTCCCCTATCTGAAAGTCTGATAAACGCCGAAAAAATTACTAAGTCCAAAAAAAATTTTTTTTCAACTTTTTTCAATTTTACCCCCGTGGGATATATAATCTACCCACACACATTTGGAACTCTCCTGGGGTACCCTCACACATATTATTCCCTCATTTAATGGATATTTTCACCAAAAAGTGAAATTTTCAAAAATCCAGAAAATTGGCTGAAAACGCCTAAATATCAAGGACACATTGGGCGAATCGCTCTGGAACTGAAACCGGAACGCTCACTGGGATTTCCACTATCTGAAAGTCTGATAAACGCCGGAAAAATGACTAAGTCCAAAAAAAATTTTTTTCAACTTTCTTCAATTTTACCCACGTGGGATATATATTCTACCTACACACATTTAGAACTCTCCTGGTGTACCCTCACACATATTATTCCCTCATTTAGTGGATATTTTCACAAAAAAGTGAAATTTTCAAAAATCCAGAAAATTGACTGAAAACTACTAAATATCAAGGACTCATTGGGCGAATCGCTCTGGAACTGAAATCGGAACGCTCAGAGACATTTCCCCAATCTGAAAGTCTGATAAACGCCGGAAAAATGACTAAGTCCAAAAAAAAAAATTTTTCAACTTTTTTAAATTTTACCCCCGTGGGATATATATTCTACCCACACACATTTGGAACTCTCCTGGGGTACCCTCATGCATATTATTCTCTCATTTAGTGGATATTTTCACAAACAAGTGAAATTTTCAAAAATCCAAAATATTGGCTGAAAACGACTAAATATCAAGGACTCATTGGGCGAATCGCTCTGGAACTGAAATCGGAACGCTCACTGACATTTCCCCTATCTGAAATTCTGATAAACGCTGGAAAAATGACTAAGTCCAAAAAAAATTTTTTTTCAACTTTTTCCAATTTTACCCCCGTGGGATATATACTCTACCTACACACATTTGGAACTCTCCTGGGGTAACCTCACACATATTATTCCCTCATTTAGTGGATATTTTCACAAAAAAGTGAAATTTTCAAAAATCCAGAAAATTGGCTGAAAACTGCTAAATATCAATGACTCATTGGGCGAATCGCTCTGGAACTGAAATCGGAACGCTCAGAGACATTTCCCCTATCTGAAAGTCTGATAAACGCCGGAAAAATTACTGAGTCCAAAAAAAATTTTTTTCAACTTTTTTCAATTTTACCCCCGTGAGATATATATTCTACCCACATACATTTGGAACTCTCCTGGGGTACCCTCACACATATTATTCCCTCATTTAGTGGATATTTTCACAAAAAAGTGAAATTTTCAAAAATCCAGAAAATTGGCTGAAAACTACTAAATATCAAGGACTCATTGGGCGAATCGCTCTGGAACTGAAATTGGAACGCTCAGAGACATTTCCCCTATCTGAAAGTCTGATAAACACCGGAAAAATGACTAAGTCCAAAGAAAAATTTTTTACAACTTTTTTAAATTTTACCCCCGTGGGATATATATTCTACCCACACACATTTGGAACTCTCCTGGGGTACCCTCACACATATTATTCCCTCATTTAGTGGATATTTTCACAAAAAAAGTGAAATTTTCAAAAATCCAGAAAATTAGCTGAAAACGACAAAATATCAAGGAGTCATTGGGCGAATCGCTCTGGAACTGAAATCGGAAGGCTCACTGGCATTTCCCCTATCTGAAAGTCTGATAAACGCCCGAAAAATTACTGAGTCCAAAAAAAATTTTTTTCAACTTTTTTCAATTTTACCCCCGTGAGATATATATTCTACCTACATACATTTGGAACTCTCCTGGGGTACCCTCACACATATTATTCCCTCATTTAGTGGATATTTTCACAAAAAAGTGAAATTTTCAAAAATCCAGAAAATTGACTGAAAACTACTAAATATCAAGGACTCATTGGGCGAATCGCTCTGGAACTGAAATCGGAACGCTCAGAGACATTTCCCCAATCTGAAAGTCTGATAAACGCCGGAAAAATGACTAAGTCCAAAAAAAAAAATTTTTCAACTTTTTTAAATTTTACCCCCGTGGGATATATATTCTACCCACACACATTTGGAACTCTCCTGGGGTACCCTCATGCATATTATTCTCTCATTTAGTGGATATTTTCACAAACAAGTGAAATTTTCAAAAATCCAAAATATTGGCTGAAAACGACTAAATATCAAGGACTCATTGGGCGAATCGCTCTGGAACTGAAATCGGAACGCTCACTGACATTTCCCCTATCTGAAATTCTGATAAACGCTGGAAAAATGACTAAGTCCAAAGAAAAATTTTTTACAACTTTTTTAAATTTTACCCCCGTGGGATATATATTCTACCCACACACATTTGGAACTCTCCTGGGGTACCCTCACACATATTATTCCCTCATTTAGTGGATATTTTCACAAAAAAAGTGAAATTTTCAAAAATCCAGAAAATTAGCTGAAAACGACAAAATATCAAGGAGTCATTGGGCGAATCGCTCTGGAACTGAAATCGGAAGGCTCACTGGCATTTCCCCTATCTGAAAGTCTGATAAACGCCCGAAAAATTACTGAGTCCAAAAAAAATTTTTTTCAACTTTTTTCAATTTTACCCCCGTGAGATATATATTCTACCTACATACATTTGGAACTCTCCTGGGGTACCCTCACACATATTATTCCCTCATTTAGTGGATATTTTCACAAAAAAGTGAAATTTTAAAAATCCAAAATATTGGTTGAAAACGACTAAATATCAAGGACTCATTTGGCGAATCGCTCTGGAACCGAAATCGGAACGCTCACTGACATTTCCCCTATCTGAAAGTCTGATAAACGGCGAAAAAATTACAAAGTCCAAAAAAAAATTCTTTCAACTTTTTCAATTTTACCTCCTTGGGATATATATTATACCTAAACACATTTGGAACTCTCCTGGGGTACCCTCACACATATTATTCCCTCATTTAATGGATATTTTCACAAAAAAGTGAAATTTTCAAAAAATCAGAAAATTGGCTGAAAACTACTAAATATCAAGGACTCATTGGGCGAATCGCTCTGGAACTGAAATCGGAACGCTCAGAGACATTTCCCCTATCTGAAAGTCTGATAAACGCCGGGAAAATGACTAAGTCCAAAAAAAAAATTTTTTCAACTGTTTTAAATTTTACCCCCGTGGGATATATATTCTACCCACACACATTTGGAACTCTCCTGGGGTACCCTCATGCATATTATTCCCTCATTTAGTGGATATTTTCACAAAAAAGTGAAATTTTCAAAAATCCAGAAAATTGGCTGAAAACGACTAAATATCAAGGACACATTGGGCGAATCGCTCTGGAACTGAAACCGGAACGCTCACTGACATTTCCCCTATCTGAAAGTCTGATAAACGCCGGAAAAATGAGTAAGTCTAAAAAAATTTTTTTTCAACTTTCTTCAATTTTACCCCCGTGGGATATATATTCTACCCACACACATTTGGAACTCTCCTGGGGTACGCTCATGCATATTATTCCCTCATTTAGTGGATATTTTCACAAACAAGTGAAATTTTCAAAAATCCAAAATATTGGCTGAAAACGACTAAATATCAAGGACTCATTGGGCGAATCGCTCTGGAACTGAAATCGGAACGCTCAGAGACATTTCCCCTATCTGAAAGTCTGATAAACGCCGGAAAAATGACTAAGTACAAAAAAAAAATATTTCAACTTTTTTCAATTTTACCCACGTGGGATATATAATCTACCCACACACATTTGGAACTCTCCTGGGGTACCCTCACACATATTATTCCCTCATTTAATGGATATTTTCACCAAAAAGTGAAATTTTCAAAAATCCAGAAAATTGGCTGAAAATGCCTAAATATCAAGGACACATTGGGCGAATCGCTCTGGAACTGAAACCGGAACGCTCACTGGGATTTCCACTATCTGAAAGTCTGATAAACGCCGGAAAAATGACTAAGTCCCAAAAAAAAAAATTTTTCAACTTTTTTAAATTTTACCCCCGTGGATATATATTCTACCCACACACATTTGGAACTCTCCTGGGGTACCCTCACACATATTATTCCCTCATTTAGTGGATATTTTCACAAAAAAGTGAAATTTTCAAAAATCCAGAAAATTGACTGAAAACTACTAAATATCAAGGACTCATTGGGCGAATCGCTCTGGAACTGAAATCGGAACGCTCAGTGACATTTCCCCTATCTGAAAGTCTGATAAACGTCGGAAAAATGACTAAGTCCAAAAAAAAATTTTTTTCAACTTTTTTACATTTTACCCCCGTGGGATATATATTCTACCCACATACATTTGGAACTCTCCTGGGGTACCCTCACGCATATTATTCCCTCATTTAGTGGATATTTTCACAAAAAAGTGAAATTTTCAAAAATCCAGAAAATTAGCTGAAAACGAGAAAATATCAAGGACTCAATGGGCGAATCGCTCTGAAACTGAAATCGGAAGGCTTACTGGCATTTCCCCTATCTGAAAGTCTGATAAACGCCGGAAAAATGACTAAGTCCAAAATAATTTTTTTTCAACTTTCTTCAATTTTACCCACGTGGGATATATATTCAACCCACACACATTTGGAACTGTCTTAGGGTACCCTCACACATATTATTCCCTCATTTAGTGGATATTTTCACAAAAAAGTGAAATTTTCAAAAATCCAGAAAATTGGCTGAAAACTACTAAATATCAAGGACTCATTGGGCGAATCGCTCTGGAACTGAAATCGTAACGCTCACTGACATTTCCCCTATCTGAAAGTCTGATAAAAGCTGGAAAAATGACTAAGTCCAAAAAAAATTTTTTTTCAACTTTTTTCAATTTTACCCGCGTGGGATATATATTTTACCTACACACATTTGGAACTCTCCTGGGGTAACCTCACATATATTATTCCCTCATTTAGTGGATATTTTCACAAACAAGTAAAATTTTCAAAAATCCTAAATATTGGCTGAAAACGACTAAATATCAAGGACTCATTGGGCGAAGAGCTCTGGAACTGAAATCGGAACGCTCACTGACATTTCCCCTATCTGAAAGTCTGATAAACGCCGGAAAAATGACTAAGTCCAAAAAAAATGTTTATCAACTTTTTTCAATTTTACCCACGTGGGTATATATTCTACCCACACACATTTGGAACTCTCCCGGGGTACCCTCACACATATTATTCCCTCATTTAGTGGATATTTTCGCAAAAAAGTGAAATTTTCAAAAATCCAGAAAATTGACTGAAAACTACTAAATATCAAGGACTCATTGGGCGAATCGCTCTGGAACTGAAATCTGAACGCTCACTGGCATTTCCCTTATCTGAAAGTCTGATAAACGCCGGAAAAATGACTAAGTCCAAAAAAAATTTTTTTAAACTTTTTTCAATTTTACCCCTGTGGGATATATATTCTACCTACACACATTTGGAACTCTCCTGGGGTAACCTCACACATATTATTCCCCCACTTAGTGGATATTTTCACAAAAAAGTGAAATTTTCAAAAATCCAGAAAATTGGCTGAAAACTACTAAATATCAAGGACTCATTGGGCGAATCGCTCTGGAACTGAAATCGGAACGCTCACTGACATTTCCCCTATCTGAAAGTCTGATAAAAGCTGGAAAAATGACTAAGTCCAAAAAAAATTTTTTTTCAACTTTTTTCAATTTTACCCCCGTGGGATATATATTTTACCTACACACATTTGGAACTCTCCTGGGGTAACCTCACATATATTATTCCCTCATTTAGTGGATATTTTCACAAACAAGTGAAATTTTCAAAAATCCTAAATATTGGCTGAAAACGACTAAATATCAAGGACTCATTTGGCGAATCGCTCTGGAACTGAAATCGGAACGCTCACTGACATTTCCCCTATCTGAAAGTCTGATAAACGCCGGAAAAATGACTAAGTCCAAAAAAAATTTTTTTTTCAACTTTTTTCAATTTTACCCCAGTGGGATATATATTCTACCCACACACATTTGGAACTCTCCTGGGGTACCCTCACACATATTATTCCCTCATTTAGTGGATATTTTCACAAAAAAGTGAAATTTTCAAAAATCCAGAAAATTGACTGAAAACTACTAAATATCAAGGACTCATTGGGCGAATCGCTCTGGAACTGAAATCGGAACGCTCAGTGACATTTCCCCTATCTGAAAGTCTGATAAACGTCGGAAAAATGACTAAGTCCAAAAAAAAATTTTTTTCAACTTTTTTACATTTTACCCCCGTGGGATATATATTCTACCCACATACATTTGGAACTCTCCTGGGGTACCCTCACGCATATTATTCCCTCATTTAGTGGATATTTTCACAAAAAAGTGAAATTTTCAAAAATCCAGAAAATTAGCTGAAAACGAGAAAATATCAAGGACTCAATGGGCGAATCGCTCTGAAACTGAAATCGGAAGGCTTACTGGCATTTCCCCTATCTGAAAGTCTGATAAACGCCGAAAAAATGACTAAGTCCAAAAAAAAAATTTTTTCAACTTTTTTCAATTTTACCCCCGTGGGATATATATTCTACCTACACACATTTGGAACTCTCCTGGGGTAACCTCACACATATTATTCCCTCATTTAGTGGATATTTTCACAAAAAAGTGAAATTTTCAAAAATCCAGAAAATTGGCTGAAAACTGCTAAATATCAATGACTCATTGGGCGAATCGCTCTGGAACTGAAATCGGAACGCTCAGAGACATTTCCCCTATCTGAAAGTCTGATAAACGCCGGAAAAATTACTGAGTCCAAAAAAAATTTTTTTCAACTTTTTTCAATTTTACCCCCGTGAGATATATATTCTACCCACATACATTTGGAACTCTCCTGGGGTACCCTCACACATATTATTCCCTCATTTAGTGGATATTTTCACAAAAAAGTGAAATTTTCAAAAATCCAGAAAATTGGCTGAAAACTACTAAATATCAAGGACTCATTGGGCGAATCGCTCTGGAACTGAAATTGGAACGCTCAGAGACATTTCCCCTATCTGAAAGTCTGATAAACACCGGAAAAATGACTAAGTCCAAAGAAAAATTTTTTACAACTTTTTTAAATTTTACCCCCGTGGGATATATATTCTACCCACACACATTTGGAACTCTCCTGGGGTACCCTCACACATATTATTCCCTCATTTAGTGGATATTTTCACAAAAAAAGTGAAATTTTCAAAAATCCAGAAAATTAGCTGAAAACGACAAAATATCAAGGAGTCATTGGGCGAATCGCTCTGGAACTGAAATCGGAAGGCTCACTGGCATTTCCCCTATCTGAAAGTCTGATAAACGCCCGAAAAATTACTGAGTCCAAAAAAAATTTTTTTCAACTTTTTTCAATTTTACCCCCGTGAGATATATATTCTACCTACATACATTTGGAACTCTCCTGGGGTACCCTCACACATATTATTCCCTCATTTAGTGGATATTTTCACAAAAAAGTGAAATTTTCAAAAATCCAGAAAATTGACTGAAAACTACTAAATATCAAGGACTCATTGGGCGAATCGCTCTGGAACTGAAATCGGAACGCTCAGAGACATTTCCCCAATCTGAAAGTCTGATAAACGCCGGAAAAATGACTAAGTCCAAAAAAAAAAATTTTTCAACTTTTTTAAATTTTACCCCCGTGGGATATATATTCTACCCACACACATTTGGAACTCTCCTGGGGTACCCTCATGCATATTATTCTCTCATTTAGTGGATATTTTCACAAACAAGTGAAATTTTCAAAAATCCAAAATATTGGCTGAAAACGACTAAATATCAAGGACTCATTGGGCGAATCGCTCTGGAACTGAAATCGGAACGCTCACTGACATTTCCCCTATCTGAAATTCTGATAAACGCTGGAAAAATGACTAAGTCCAAAGAAAAATTTTTTACAACTTTTTTAAATTTTACCCCCGTGGGATATATATTCTACCCACACACATTTGGAACTCTCCTGGGGTACCCTCACACATATTATTCCCTCATTTAGTGGATATTTTCACAAAAAAAGTGAAATTTTCAAAAATCCAGAAAATTAGCTGAAAACGACAAAATATCAAGGAGTCATTGGGCGAATCGCTCTGGAACTGAAATCGGAAGGCTCACTGGCATTTCCCCTATCTGAAAGTCTGATAAACGCCCGAAAAATTACTGAGTCCAAAAAAAATTTTTTTCAACTTTTTTCAATTTTACCCCCGTGAGATATATATTCTACCTACATACATTTGGAACTCTCCTGGGGTACCCTCACACATATTATTCCCTCATTTAGTGGATATTTTCACAAAAAAGTGAAATTTTCAAAAATCCAGAAAATTGGCTGAAAACTACTAAATATCAAGGACTCATTGGGCGAATCGCTCTGGAACTGAAATTGGAACGCTCAGAGACATTTCCCCTATCTGAAAGTCTGATAAACGCCGGAAAAATGACTAAGTCCAAAAAAAATTTTTTTTTCAACTTTTTTCAATTTTACCCCAGTGGGATATATATTCTACCCACACACATTTGGAACTCTCCTGGGGTACCCTCACACATATTATTCCCTCATTTAGTGGATATTTTCACAAAAAAGTGAAATTTTAAAAATCCAAAATATTGGTTGAAAACGACTAAATATCAAGGACTCATTTGGCGAATCGCTCTGGAACCGAAATCGGAACGCTCACTGACATTTCCCCTATCTGAAAGTCTGATAAACGGCGAAAAAATTACAAAGTCCAAAAAAAAATTCTTTCAACTTTTTCAATTTTACCTCCTTGGGATATATATTATACCTAAACACATTTGGAACTCTCCTGGGGTACCCTCACACATATTATTCCCTCATTTAATGGATATTTTCACAAAAAAGTGAAATTTTCAAAAAATCAGAAAATTGGCTGAAAACTACTAAATATCAAGGACTCATTGGGCGAATCGCTCTGGAACTGAAATCGGAACGCTCAGAGACATTTCCCCTATCTGAAAGTCTGATAAACGCCGGGAAAATGACTAAGTCCAAAAAAAAAATTTTTTCAACTGTTTTAAATTTTACCCCCGTGGGATATATATTCTACCCACACACATTTGGAACTCTCCTGGGGTACCCTCATGCATATTATTCCCTCATTTAGTGGATATTTTCACAAAAAAGTGAAATTTTCAAAAATCCAGAAAATTGGCTGAAAACGACTAAATATCAAGGACACATTGGGCGAATCGCTCTGGAACTGAAACCGGAACGCTCACTGACATTTCCCCTATCTGAAAGTCTGATAAACGCCGGAAAAATGACTAAGTCTAAAAAAATTTTTTTTCAACTTTCTTCAATTTTACCCCCGTGGGATATATATTCTACCCACACACATTTGGAACTCTCCTGGGGTACGCTCATGCATATTATTCCCTCATTTAGTGGATATTTTCACAAACAAGTGAAATTTTCAAAAATCCAAAATATTGGCTGAAAACGACTAAATATCAAGGACTCATTGGGCGAATCGCTCTGGAACTGAAATCGGAACGCTCAGAGACATTTCCCCTATCTGAAAGTCTGATAAACGCCGGAAAAATGACTAAGTACAAAAAAAAAATATTTCAACTTTTTTCAATTTTACCCACGTGGGATATATAATCTACCCACACACATTTGGAACTCTCCTGGGGTACCCTCACACATATTATTCCCTCATTTAATGGATATTTTCACCAAAAAGTGAAATTTTCAAAAATCCAGAAAATTGGCTGAAAATGCCTAAATATCAAGGACACATTGGGCGAATCGCTCTGGAACTGAAACCGGAACGCTCACTGGGATTTCCACTATCTGAAAGTCTGATAAACGCCGGAAAAATGACTAAGTCCCAAAAAAAAAAATTTTTCAACTTTTTTAAATTTTACCCCCGTGGATATATATTCTACCCACACACATTTGGAACTCTCCTGGGGTACCCTCACACATATTATTCCCTCATTTAGTGGATATTTTCACAAAAAAGTGAAATTTTCAAAAATCCAGAAAATTGACTGAAAACTACTAAATATCAAGGACTCATTGGGCGAATCGCTCTGGAACTGAAATCGGAACGCTCAGTGACATTTCCCCTATCTGAAAGTCTGATAAACGTCGGAAAAATGACTAAGTCCAAAAAAAAATTTTTTTCAACTTTTTTACATTTTACCCCCGTGGGATATATATTCTACCCACATACATTTGGAACTCTCCTGGGGTACCCTCACGCATATTATTCCCTCATTTAGTGGATATTTTCACAAAAAAAGTGAAATTTTCAAAAATCCAGAAAATTAGCTGAAAACGAGAAAATATCAAGGACTCAATGGGCGAATCGCTCTGAAACTGAAATCGGAAGGCTTACTGGCATTTCCCCTATCTGAAAGTCTGATAAACGCCGGAAAAATGACTAAGTCCAAAATAATTTTTTTTCAACTTTCTTCAATTTTACCCACGTGGGATATATATTCAACCCACACACATTTGGAACTGTCTTAGGGTACCCTCACACATATTATTCCCTCATTTAGTGGATATTTTCACAAAAAAGTGAAATTTTCAAAAATCCAGAAAATTGGCTGAAAACTACTAAATATCAAGGACTCATTGGGCGAATCGCTCTGGAACTGAAATCGTAACGCTCACTGACATTTCCCCTATCTGAAAGTCTGATAAAAGCTGGAAAAATGACTAAGTCCAAAAAAAATTTTTTTTCAACTTTTTTCAATTTTACCCGCGTGGGATATATATTTTACCTACACACATTTGGAACTCTCCTGGGGTAACCTCACATATATTATTCCCTCATTTAGTGGATATTTTCACAAACAAGTAAAATTTTCAAAAATCCTAAATATTGGCTGAAAACGACTAAATATCAAGGACTCATTGGGCGAAGAGCTCTGGAACTGAAATCGGAACGCTCACTGACATTTCCCCTATCTGAAAGTCTGATAAACGCCGGAAAAATGACTAAGTCCAAAAAAAATGTTTATCAACTTTTTTCAATTTTACCCACGTGGGTATATATTCTACCCACACACATTTGGAACTCTCCCGGGGAACCCTCACACATATTATTCCCTCATTTAGTGGATATTTTCGCAAAAAAGTGAAATTTTCAAAAATCCAGAAAATTGACTGAAAACTACTAAATATCAAGGACTCATTGGGCGAATCGCTCTGGAACTGAAATCTGAACGCTCACTGGCATTTCCCTTATCTGAAAGTCTGATAAACGCCGGAAAAATGACTAAGTCCAAAAAAAATTTTTTTAAACTTTTTTCAATTTTACCCCTGTGGGATATATATTCTACCTACACACATTTGGAACTCTCCTGGGGTAACCTCACACATATTATTCCCCCACTTAGTGGATATTTTCACAAAAAAGTGAAATTTTCAAAAATCCAGAAAATTGGCTGAAAACTACTAAATATCAAGGACTCATTGGGCGAATCGCTCTGGAACTGAAATCGGAACGCTCACTGACATTTCCCCTATCTGAAAGTCTGATAAAAGCTGGAAAAATGACTAAGTCCAAAAAAAATTTTTTTTCAACTTTTTTCAATTTTACCCCCGTGGGATATATATTTTACCTACACACATTTGGAACTCTCCTGGGGTAACCTCACATATATTATTCCCTCATTTAGTGGATATTTTCACAAACAAGTGAAATTTTCAAAAATCCTAAATATTGGCTGAAAACGACTAAATATCAAGGACTCATTTGGCGAATCGCTCTGGAACTGAAATCGGAACGCTCACTGACATTTCCCCTATCTGAAAGTCTGATAAACGCCGGAAAAATGACTAAGTCCAAAAAAAATTTTTTTTTCAACTTTTTTCAATTTTACCCCAGTGGGATATATATTCTACCCACACACATTTGGAACTCTCCTGGGGTACCCTCACACATATTATTCCCTCATTTAGTGGATATTTTCACAAAAAAGTGAAATTTTCAAAAATCCAGAAAATTGACTGAAAACTACTAAATATCAAGGACTCATTGGGCGAATCGCTCTGGAACTGAAATCGGAACGCTCAGTGACATTTCCCCTATCTGAAAGTCTGATAAACGTCGGAAAAATGACTAAGTCCAAAAAAAAATTTTTTTCAACTTTTTTACATTTTACCCCCGTGGGATATATATTCTACCCACATACATTTGGAACTCTCCTGGGGTACCCTCACGCATATTATTCCCTCATTTAGTGGATATTTTCACAAAAAAGTGAAATTTTCAAAAATCCAGAAAATTAGCTGAAAACGAGAAAATATCAAGGACTCAATGGGCGAATCGCTCTGAAACTGAAATCGGAAGGCTTACTGGCATTTCCCCTATCTGAAAGTCTGATAAACGCCGAAAAAATGACTAAGTCCAAAAAAAAAATTTTTTCAACTTTTTTCAATTTTACCCCCGTGGGATATATATTCTACCTACACACATTTGGAACTCTCCTGAGGTACCCTCAGACATATTATTCCCTCATTTAGTGGATATTTTCACAAACAAGTGAAATTTTCAAAAATCCAAAATATTGGTTGAAAACGCCTAAATATCAAGGACTCATTGGGCGAATCTCTCTGGAACTGAAATCGGAATGCTCACTGACATTTCCCCTATCTGTAAGTCTGATAAACGCCGGAAAAATGACTTAGTCCCAAAAAAATTTTTTTAAACTTTTTTCAATTTTACCCCCGTGGGATATATATTCTACCCACACACATTTGGAACTCTCCTGGGGTACCCTCACATATATTATTCCCTCATTTAGTGGATATTTTCACAAAAAAGTGAAATTTTCAAAAATCCAGAAAATTGACTGAAAACTACTAAATATCAAGGACTCATTGGGCGAATCGCTCTGGAACTGAAATCGGAGCGCTCAGTGACATTTCCCCTATCTGAAAGTCTGATAAACGCCGGAAAAATGACTAAGTCCAAAAAAAAATTTTTTTCAACTATTTTAAATTTTACCCCCGTGGGATATATGTTCTACCCACACACATTTGGAACTCTCCTGGGGTACCCTCACGCATATTATTCCCTCATTTAGTGGATATTTTCACAAAAAAGTAACATTTTCAAAAATCCATAAAAATTGGCTGAAAACGACTAAATATCAAGGACTCATTGGGCGAATCGCTCTGGAACTGAAATCCGAACGCTCACTGACATTTCCCCTATCTGAAAGTCTGATAAATGCCGGAAAGATGACTAAGTCCAAAAAAATTTTTTTTCAACTTTTATCAATTTTACCTACGTGGGATATATATTCTACCCACACACATTTGGAACTCTCCTGGGGTACCCTCACACATATTATTCCCTCATTTAGTGGATATTTTCACAAAAAAGTGAAATGTTCAAAAATCAAAAATATTGGCTGAAAACGACTAAATATCAAGGACTCATTGGGCAAATCGCTCTGGAACTGAAATCGGAACGCTCACTGACATTTCCCCTATCTGAAAGTCTGATAAATGCTAGAAAAATGACGAAGTCCAAAAAAATTTTTTTTCAACTTTTATCAATTTTACCTACGTGGGATATATATTCTACCCACACACATTTGGAACTCTCCTGGGGTACCCTCACACATATTATTCCCTCATTTAGTGGATATTTTCACAAAAAAGTGAAATTTTCAAAAATCCAAAATATTGGCTGAAAACGACTAAATATCAAGGACTCATTGGGTGAATCTCCCTGGAACTGAAATCGGAACGCTCACTGACATTTCCCCTATCTGAAAGTCTGATAAACGCCGGAAAAATGACTGTCCAAAAAAAAAACTTTTTTCAACTTTTTTCAATTTTACCCCCATGGGATATATATTCTACCCACACACATTTGGAACTCTCCTGTGGTACCCTCACACATATTATTCCCTCATTTAGTGGATATTTTCACAAAAAAGTGAAATTTTCAAAAATCCAGTAAATTGGCTGAAAACGACTAAATATCAAGGACTTATTGGGCGAATCGCTCTGGAACTGAAATCGGAACGCTCACTGACATTTCCCTTACCTGAAAGTCTGATAAACGCCGTAAAGATGACTAAGTCCAGAAAAAAAAATTTTTCAACTTTTTTCAATTTTACCCCCGTGGGATATATATTCTACCCACACACATTTGGAACTCTCCTGGGGTACCCTCAAACATATTATTCCCTCATTTAGTGGATATTTTCATAAAAAAGTGAAATTTTCAAAAATCCAGAAAATTGGCTGAAAACGACTTAATATCAAGGACTCATTGGGCGAATCGCTCTGGAACTGAAATCGGAATGCTCACTGACATTTGCCCTATCTAAAAGACTGATAAACGCCGAAAAAATGACTAAGTCCAAAAAAAAAAATTTTTCAACTTTTTTCTATTTTACCCCCATGGGATATATATTCTACCCACACACATTTGGAACTCTCCTGTGGTACCCTCACTCATATTATTCCCTCATTTAGTGGATATTTTCAAAAAAAAGTGAAATTTTCAAAAATCCAGAAAATTGGCTGAAAACGACTAAATATCAAGGACTCATTGGGCGAACCGCTCTGGAACTGAAATCGGAATACTCACTGACATTTGCCCTATCTGAAAGTCTAATAAATGCCGGAAAAATGACTAAGTCCAAAAAAAAAATTTTTTTCAACTTTTTTCAATTTTACCCCCATGGGATATATATTCTACCCACACACATTTGGAACTCTCCTGTGGTACCCTCACACATATTATTCCCTCATTTAGTGGATATTTTCATAAAAAAGTGAAATTTTCAAAAATCCAGAAAATTGGCTGAAAACGACTTAATATCAAGGACTCATTGGGCGAATTGCTCTGGAATTGAAATTGGAACGCTCACTGACATTTCCCATATCTGAAAGTCTGATAAACGCCGGAAAATTGACTAAGTTCAAAAAAAATTTTTTTCAACTTTTTTCAATTTTACCCCCGTGGGATATATATTCTACCCACACACATTTGGAACTCTCATGGGGTACCCTCACACATATTATTCCCTCATTTAGTGGATATTTTCACAAAAAAGTGAAATTTTCAAAAATCCAGAAAATTGACTGAAAACTACTAAATATCAAGGACTCATTGGGCGAATCGCTCTGGAACTGAAATTGGAGCGCTCAGTGACATTTCCCCTATCTGAAAGTCTGATAAACGCCGGAAAAATGACTAAGTCCAAAAAAAAATTTTTTTCAACTATTTTAAATTTTACCCCCGTGGGATATATGTTCTACCCACACACATTTGGAACTCTCCTGGGGTACCCTCACGCATATTATTCCCTCATTTAGTGGATATTTTCACAAAAAAGTGACATTTTCAAAAATCCATAAAAATTGGCTGAAAACGACTAAATATCAAGGACTCATTGGGCGAATCGCTCTGGAACTGAAATCGGAACGCTCACTGACATTTCCCCTATCTGAAAGTCTGATAAATGCTAGAAAAATGACGAAGTCCAAAAAAATTTTTTTTCAACTTTTATCAATTTTACCTACGTGGGATATATATTCTACCCACACACATTTGGAACTCTCCTGGGGTACCCTCACACATATTATTCCCTCATTTAGTGGATATTTTCACAAAAAAGTGAAATTTTCAAAAATCCAAAATATATGCTGAAAACGACTAAATATCAAGGACTCATTGGGTGAATCTCCCTGGAACTGAAATCAGAACGCTCACTGACATTTCCCCTATCTGAAAGTCTGATAAACGCCGGAAAAATGACTAAGTCCAAAAAAAAAACTTTTTTCAACTTTTTTCAATTTTACCCCCATGGGATATATATTCTACCCACACACATTTGGAACTCTCCTGTGGTACCCTCACACATATTATTCCCTCATTTAGTGGATATTTTCACAAAAAAGTGAAATTTTCAAAAATCCAGTAAATTGGCTGAAAACGACTAAATATCAAGGACTCATTGGGCGAATCGCTCTGGAACTGAAATCGGAACGCTCACTGACATTTCCCTTACCTGAAAGTCTGATAAACGCCGTAAAGATGACTAAGTCCAGAAAAAAAAAATTTTCAACTTTTTTCAATTTTACCCCCGTGGGATATATATTCTACCCACACACATTTAGAACTCTCCTGGGGTACCCTCAAACATATTATTCCCTCATTTAGTGGATATTTTCATAAAAAAGTGAAATTTTCAAAAATCCAGAAAATTGGCTGAAAACGACTTAATATCAAGGACTCATTGGGCGAATCGCTCTGGAACTGAAATCGGAATGCTCACTGACATTTGCCCTATCTGAAAGACTGATAAACGCCGAAAAAATGACTAAGTCCAAAAAAAAAAATTTTTCAACTTTTTTCTATTTTACCCCCATGGGATATATATTCTACCCACACACATTTGGAACTCTCCTGTGGTACCCTCACTCATATTATTCCCTCATTTAGTGGATATTTTCAAAAAAAAGTGAAATTTTCAAAAATCCAGAAAATTGGCTGAAAACGACTAAATATCAAGGACTCATTGGGCGAACCGCTCTGGAACTGAAATCGGAATACTCACTGACATTTGCCCTATCTGAAAGTCTAATAAACGCCGGAAAAATGACTAAGTCCAAAAAAAAAATTTTTTTCAACTTTTTTCAATTTTACCCCCATGGGATATATATTCTACCCACACACATTTGGAACTCTCCTGTGGTACCCTCACACATATTATTCCCTCATTTAGTGGATATTTTCATAAAAAAGTGAAATTTTCAAAAATCCAGAAAATTGGCTGAAAACGACTTAATATCAAGGACTCATTGGGCGAATTGCTCTGGAATTGAAATTGGAACGCTCACTGACATTTCCCATATCTGAAAGTCTGATAAACGCCGGAAAATTGACTAAGTTCAAAAAAAATTTTTTTCAACTTTTTTCAATTTTACCCCCGTGGGATATATATTCTACCCACACACATTTGGAACTCTCATGGGGTACCCTCACACATATTATTCCCTCATTTAGTGGATATTTTCACAAAAAAGTGAAATTTTCAAAAATCCAGAAAATTGACTGAAAACTACTAAATATCAAGGACTCATTGGGCGAATCGCTCTGGAACTGAAATTGGAGCGCTCAGTGACATTTCCCCTATCTGAAAGTCTGATAAACGCCGGAAAAATGACTAAGTCCAAAAAAAAATTTTTTTCAACTATTTTAAATTTTACCCCCGTGGGATATATGTTCTACCCACACACATTTGGAACTCTCCTGGGGTACCCTCACGCATATTATTCCCTCATTTAGTGGATATTTTCACAAAAAAGTGACATTTTCAAAAATCCATAAAAATTGGCTGAAAACGACTAAATATCAAGGACTCATTGGGCGAATCGCTCTGGAACTGAAATCGGAACGCTCACTGACATTTCCCCTATCTGAAAGTCTGATAAATGCTAGAAAAATGACGAAGTCCAAAAAAATTTTTTTTCAACTTTTATCAATTTTACCTACGTGGGATATATATTCTACCCACACACATTTGGAACTCTCCTGGGGTACCCTCACACATATTATTCCCTCATTTAGTGGATATTTTCACAAAAAAGTGAAATTTTCAAAAATCCAAAATATATGCTGAAAACGACTAAATATCAAGGACTCATTGGGTGAATCTCCCTGGAACTGAAATCAGAACGCTCACTGACATTTCCCCTATCTGAAAGTCTGATAAACGCCGGAAAAATGACTAAGTCCAAAAAAAAAACTTTTTTCAACTTTTTTCAATTTTACCCCCATGGGATATATATTCTACCCACACACATTTGGAACTCTCCTGTGGTACCCTCACACATATTATTCCCTCATTTAGTGGATATTTTCACAAAAAAGTGAAATTTTCAAAAATCCAGTAAATTGGCTGAAAACGACTAAATATCAAGGACTCATTGGGCGAATCGCTCTGGAACTGAAATCGGAACGCTCACTGACATTTCCCTTACCTGAAAGTCTGATAAACGCCGTAAAGATGACTAAGTCCAGAAAAAAAAAATTTTCAACTTTTTTCAATTTTACCCCCGTGGGATATATATTCTACCCACACACATTTAGAACTCTCCTGGGGTACCCTCAAACATATTATTCCCTCATTTAGTGGATATTTTCATAAAAAAGTGAAATTTTCAAAAATCCAGAAAATTGGCTGAAAACGACTTAATATCAAGGACTCATTGGGCGAATCGCTCTGGAACTGAAATCGGAATGCTCACTGACATTTGCCCTATCTGAAAGACTGATAAACGCCGAAAAAATGACTAAGTCCAAAAAAAAAAATTTTTCAACTTTTTTCTATTTTACCCCCATGGGATATATATTCTACCCACACACATTTGGAACTCTCCTGTGGTACCCTCACTCATATTATTCCCTCATTTAGTGGATATTTTCAAAAAAAAGTGAAATTTTCAAAAATCCAGAAAATTGGCTGAAAACGACTAAATATCAAGGACTCATTGGGCGAACCGCTCTGGAACTGAAATCGGAATACTCACTGACATTTGCCCTATCTGAAAGTCTAATAAACGCCGGAAAAATGACTAAGTCCAAAAAAAAAATTTTTTTCAACTTTTTTCAATTTTACCCCCATGGGATATATATTCTACCCACACACATTTGGAACTCTCCTGTGGTACCCTCACACATATTATTCCCTCATTTAGTGGATATTTTCATAAAAAAGTGAAATTTTCAAAAATCCAGAAAATTGGCTGAAAACGACTTAATATCAAGGACTCATTGGGCGAATTGCTCTGGAATTGAAATTGGAACGCTCACTGACATTTCCCCTATCTGAAAGTCTGATAAACGCCGGAAAATTGACTAAGTTCAAAAAAAATTTTTTTCAACTTTTTTCAATTTTACCCCCGTGGGATATATATTCTACCCACACACATTTGGAACTCTCCTGGGGTACCCTCACACATATTATTCCCTCATTTAGTGGATATTTTCACAAAAAAGTGAAATTTTCAAAAATCCAGAAAATTGACTGAAAACTACTAAATATCAAGGACTCATTGGGCGAATCGCTCTGGAACTGAAATCGGAGCGCTCAGTGACATTTCCCCTATCTGAAAGTCTGATAAACGCCGGAAAAATGACTAAGTACAAAAAAAAATTTTTTTCAACTATTTTAAATTTTACCCCCGTGGGATATATGTTCTACCCACACACATTTGGAACTCTCCTGGGGTACCCTCACGCATATTATTCCCTCATTTAGTGGATATTTTCACAAAAAAGTGACATTTTCAAAAATCCATAAAAATTGGCTGAAAACGACTAAATATCAAGGACTCATTGGGCGAATCGCTCTGGAACTGAAATCCGAACGCTCACTGACATTTCCCCTATCTGAAAGTCTGATAAATGCCGGAAAAATGACTAAGTCCAAAAAAATTTTTTTTCAACTTTTATCAATTTTACCTACGTGGGATATATATTCTACCCACACACATTTGGAACTCTCCTGGGGTACCCTCACACATATTATTCCCTCATTTAGTGGATATTTTCACAAAAAAGTGAAATGTTCAAAAATCAAAAATATTGGCTGAAAACGACTAAATATCAAGGACTCATTGGGCGAATCGCTCTGGAACTGAAATCGGAACGCTCACTGACATTTCCCCTATCTGAAAGTCTGATAAATGCTAGAAAAATGACGAAGTCCAAAAAAATTTTTTTTCAACTTTTATCAATTTTACCTACGTGGGATATATATTCTACCTACACACATTTGGAACTCTCCTGGGGTACCCTCACACATATTATTCCCTCATTTAGTGGATATTTTCACAAAAAAGTGAAATTTTCAAAAATCCAAAATATTGGCTGAAAACGACTAAATATCAAGGACTCATTGGGTGAATCTCCCTGGAACTGAAATCGGAACGCTCACTGACATTTCCCCTATCTGAAAGTCTGATAAACGCCGGAAAAATGACTAAGTCCAAAAAAAAAACTTTTTTCAACTTTTTTCAATTTTACCCCCATGGGATATATATTCTACCCACACACATTTGGAACTCTCCTGTGGTACCCTCACACATATTATTCCCTCATTTAGTGGATATTTTCATAAAAAAGTGAAATTTTCAAAAATCCAGAAAATTGGCTGAAAACGACTTAATATGAAGGACTCATTGGGCGAATTGCTCTGGAATTGAAATCGGAACGCTCACTGATATTTCCTCTATCTGAAAGTCTGATAAACGCCGGAAAAATGACTAAGTCCAAAAAAAAATGTTTTTAAACTTTTTTCAATTTTACCCCCGTGGGATATGTATTCTACCTACACACATTTGGAAGTCTCCTGGGGTACCCTCACACATATTATTCCCTCATTTAGTGGATATTTTCACAAACAAGTGAAATTTTCAAAAATCCAGAAAATTGGCTGAAAACGACTAAATATCAAGGACTCATTGGGCGAATCGCTCTGGAACTGAAATCACAATGCTCACTGACATTTGCCCTATCTGAAAGTCTGATAAACGCCGGAAAAATGTCTAAGTCCAAAAAAAAATGCTTTTCAACTTCTTTCAATTTTACCCCCGTGGGATATATATACTACCTACACACATTTGGAACTCTTCTGTGGTACCCTCACACATATTATTCCCTCATTTAGTAGATATTTTCACAAAAAAGTGAAATTTTCAAAAATTCTAAATAGTGGCTGAAAACGACTAAATATCAAGGACTCATTGGGCGAATCGCTCTGGAACTGAAATCGGAATGCTCACTTACATTTGCCCTATCTGAAAGTCTGATAAACGCCGAAAAAATGACTAAGTCCAAAAAAAAAATTTTTTCAACTTTTTTCAATTTTACCCCCGTGGGATATATATTCTACCCACACACATTTGGAACTCTCCTGTGGTACCCTCACACATATTATTCCCTCATTTAGTGGATATTTTCATAAAAAAGTGAAATTTTCAAAAATCCAGAAAATTGGCTGAAAACGACTTAATATGAAGGACTCATTGGGCGAATTGCTCTGGAATTGAAATCGGAACGCTCACTGATATTTCCTCTATCTGAAAGTCTGATAAACGCCGGAAAAATGACTAAGTCCAAAAAAAAATGTTTTTAAACTTTTTTCAATTTTACCCCCGTGGGATATATATTCTACCTACACACATTTGGAACTCTTCTGGGGTACCCTCACACATATTATTCCCTCATTTAGTGGATATTTTCACAAAAAAGTAAAATTTTCAAAAATTCAAAATATTGGCTGAAACGACTAAATATCAAGGACTCATTGGGTGAATCGCTCTGGAACTGAAATCGGAATGCTCACTGACATTTGCCCTATCTGAAAGCATGATAAACACCGGAAAAATTACTAAGTCCCAAAAAAAATTTTTTTAAACTTTTTTCAATTTTACCCCCGTGGGATATATATTCTACCCACACACATTTGGAACTCTCCTGGGGTACCCTCAAACATATTATTCCCTCATTTAGTGGATATTTTCATAAAAAAGTGAAATTTTCAAAAATCCAGAAAATTGGCTGAAAACGACTTAATATCAAGGACTCATTGGGCGAATCGCTCTGGAACTGAAATCGGAATGCTCACTGACATTTGCCCTATCTGAAAGACTGATAAACGCCGAAAAAATGACTAAGTTCAAAAAAAAATTTTTTTCAACTTTTTTCTATTTTACCCCCTTGGGATATGTATTCTACCTACACACATTTGGAACTCTCCTGTGGTACCCTCACACATATTATTCCCTCATTTAGTGGATATTTTCATAAAAAAGTGAAATTTTCAAAAATCCAGAAAATTGGCTGAAAACGACTTAATATCAAGGACTCATTGGGCGAATTGCTCTGGAATTGAAATTGGAATGCTCACTGACATTTCCCCTATCTGAAAGTCTGATAAACGCCGGAAAAATGATTAAGTCCAAAAAAAAATGTTTTTCAACTTTTTTCAATTTTACCCCCGTGGGATATATATTCTACCCACACACATTTGGAACTCTCCTGGGGTACCCTCACACATATTATTCCCTCATTTAGTGGATATTTTCACAGAAAAGTGAAATTTTCAAAAATCCAGAAAATTGGCTGAAAACGACTAAATATCAAGGACTCATAGGGCGAATCGCGCTGGAACTGAAATCAGAACACTCACTGACATTTCCCTTATCTGAAAGTCTGATAAACGCCGGAAAAATGACTAAGTCCAAAAAAAAATTTTTTTTCAACTTTTTTCAATTTTACCCCCGTGGGATATATATTCTACCCACACACATTTGGAACTCTCCTGGGGTACCCTCACACATATTATTCCCTCATTTAGTGGATATTTTCACAAAAAAGTTAAATTTTCAAAAATCCAGAAAATT
The DNA here is from genome assembly GCF_046119375.1 of Phyllobates terribilis. NCBI lineage: Eukaryota > Metazoa > Chordata > Amphibia > Anura > Dendrobatidae > Phyllobates > Phyllobates terribilis. Next base: position 23,902,666 of record NW_027362776.1, read on the forward strand.
GGCTGAAAACGACTAAATATCAAGGACTCATAGGGCGAATCGCTCTGGAACTGAAATCGGAACACTCACTGACATTTCACTTATCTGAAAGTCTGATAAACGCCGGAAAAATGACTAAGTCCAAAAAAAATATTTTTTTTCAACTTTTTTCAATTTTACCCCTGTGGGATATATATTCTACCCACACACATTTGGAACTCTCCTGGGGTACCCTCAAACATATTATTCCCTCATTTAGTGGATATTTTCATAAAAAAGTGAAATTTTCAAAAATCCAGAAAATTGGCTGAAAACGACTTAATATCAAGGACTCATTGGGCGAATTGCTCTGAAATTGAAATCGGAACGCTCACTGACATTTCCCCTATCTGATAATCTGATGAACGTGGGAAAAATGACTAAGTCCAAAAAAAAATTTTTTTCAACTTTTTTCAATTTTACCCCCGTGGGATATATATTCTACCCACACACATTTGGAACTCTCCTGTGGTACCCTCACACATATTATTCCCTCATTTAGTGGATATTTTCATAAAAAAGTGAAATTTTCAAAAATCCAGAAAATTGGCTGAAAACGACTTAATATGAAGGACTCATTGGGCGAATTGCTCTGAAATTGATATCGGAACGCTCACTGATATTTCCTCTATCTGAAAGTCTGATAAACGCCGGAAAAATGACTAAGTCCAAAAAAATTTTTTTTTCAACTTTTTTAAATTTTACCCCCATGGGATATATATTCTACCCACACACATTTGCAGCTCTCCTGGGGTACCCTCACACATATTATTCCCTTATTTAGTGGATATTTTCATTAAAAAGTGAAATTTTCAAAAATCCAGAAAATTGGCTGAAAACGACTAAATATCAAGGACTCATTGGGCCAATGGCTCTGGAACTAAAATCGGAACGCTGACTGACATTTACCCTATCTGAAAGTCTGATAAACGCCGGAAAAATGACTAAGTCCAAAAAAAAATGTTTTTCAACTTTTTTCAATTTTACCCCCGTGGGATATATATTCTACCTACACACATTTGGAACTCTTCTGGGGTACCCTCACACATATTATTCCCTCATTTAGTGGATATTTTCACAAAAAAGTAAAATTTTCAAAAATTCAGAAAATTGGCTGAAAACGACTTAATATCAAGGACTCATTGGGCGAATCGCTCTGGAACTGAAATCGGAATGCTCACTGACATTTGCCCTATCTGAAAGACTGATAAACGCCGAAAAAATGACTAAGTTCAAAAAAAAATTTTTTTCAACTTTTTTCTATTTTACCCCCTTGGGATATGTATTCTACCTACACACATTTGGAACTCTCCTGTGGTACCCTCACACATATTATTCCCTCATTTAGTGGATATTTTCATAAAAAAGTGAAATTTTCAAAAATCCAGAAAATTGGCTGAAAACGACTTAATATCAAGGACTCATTGGGCGAATTGCTCTGGAATTGAAATTGGAATGCTCACTGACATTTCCCCTATCTGAAAGTCTGATAAACGCCGGAAAAATGACTAAGTCCAAAAAAAATATTTTTTTTCAACTTTTTTCAATTTTACCCCTGTGGGATATATATTCTACCCACACACATTTGAAACTCTCCTGGGGTACCCTCACACATATTATTCCCTCATTTAGTGGATATTTTCACAAAAAAGCGAAATTTTCAAAAATCCAGAAAATTGGCTGAAAACGACTAAATATCAAGGACTCATTGGGCAAATCGCTCTGGAACTGAAATCGGAATGCTCACTGACATTTGCCCTATCTGAAAGTCTGATAAACGCCGGAAAAATGACTAAGTCCAAAAAAAAAATTTTTTTCAACTTTTTTCAATTTTACCCCCGTGAGATATATATTCTACCCACACACATTTGGAACTCTCCTGTGGTTCCCTCACACATATTATTCCCTCATTTAGTGGATATTTTCATAAAAAAGTGAAATTTTCAAAAATCCAGAAAATTGGCTGAAAACGACTTAATATCAAGGACTCATTGGGCGAATTGCTCTGGAATTGAAATCGGAACGCTCACTGATATTTCACCTATCTGAAAGTCTGATAAACGCCGGAAAAATGACTAAATCCAAAAAAAAAAATTTTTCAACTTTTTTCAATTTTACCCCTGTGGGATATATATTCTACCCACACACATTTGGAACTCTCCTGGGGTACCCTCACACATATTATTCCCTCATTTAGTGGATATTTTCACAAAAAAGTGAAATTTTCAAAAATCCAGAAAATTGGCTGAAAACGACTAAATATCAAGGACTCATTGGGCGAATCGCTCTGGAACTGAAATCGGAATGCTCACTGACATTTGCCCTATCTGAAAGTCTGATAAACGCCGGAAAAATGACTAAGTCCAAAAAAAAATGTTTTTCAACTTTTTTCAATTTTACCCTCGTGGGATATATATTCTACCCACACACATTTGGAACTCTCCTGGGGTACCCTCACACATATTATTCCCTCATTTAGTGGATATTTTCACAAAAAAGTGACATTTTCAAAAATCCAGAAAATTGGCTGAAAACGACTAAATATCAAGGACTCATTGGGCGAATTGCTCTGGAACTGAAATCGGAATGCTCACTGACACTTGCCCTATCTGAAAGTCTGATAAACGCCGGAAAAATGACTAAGTCCAAAAAAAAATTTTTTTTCAACTTTTTTCAATTTTACCCCCGTGGGATATATATTCTACCCACACACATTTGGAACTCTCCTGTGGTACCCTCACACATATTATTCCCTCATTTAGTGGATATTTTCATAAAAAAGTGAAATTTTCAAAAATCCAGAAAATTGGCTGAAAACGACTTAATATCAAGGACTCATTGGGCAAATCGCTCTGGAATTGAAATCGGAACGCTCACTGATATTTCCCCTATCTGAAAGTCTGATAAACGCCGGAAAAATGACTAAGTCCAAAAAAAAAATAATTTTCAACTTTTTTCAATTTTACCCCCGTGGGATATATATTCTACCCACACACATTTGGAACTCTCCTGGGGTACCCTCACACATATTATTCCCTCATTTAGTGGATATTTTCACAAAAAAGTGAAATTTTCAAAAATCCAGAAAATTGGCTGAAAACGACTAAATATCAAGGACTCATTGGGCGAATCGCTCTGGAACTGAAATCGGAATGCTCACTGATATTTGCCCTATCTGAAAGTCTGATAAACGTCGGAAAAATGACTAAGTCCAAAAAAAAAATTTTTTTCAACTTTTTTTAATTTTACCCCCGTGGGATATATATTCTACCTACACACATTTGAAACTCTTCTGGGGTACCCTCACACATATTATTCCCTCATTTAGTGGATATTTACACAAAAAAGAGAAATTTTCAAAAATCCAGAAAATTGGCTGAAAACGACTAAATATCAAGGACTCATTGGGCGAATCGCTCTGGAACTGAAATCAAAACGCTCACCGACATTTCCCCTATCTGAAAGTCTGATAAACGGCGGAAAAACGACTAAGTCCAAAAAAAAAATTTTTTTCAACTTTTTTCAATTTTACCCCCGTGGGATATATATTCTACCCACACACATTTGGAACTCTCCTGGGGTACCCTCACACATATTATTCCCTCATTTAGTGGATATTTTCACAAAAAAGTTAAATTTTCAAAAATGCAGAAAATTGGCTGAAAACGACTTAATATCAAGGACTCATTGGGCGAATTGCTCTGGAATTGAAATTGGAACGCTCACTGACATTTCCCCTATCTGAAAGTCTGATAAACGCCGGAAAAATGACTAAGTCCAAAAAAAAATGTTTTTCAACTTTTTTCAATTTTACCCCCGTGGGATATATATTCTACCCACACACATTTGGAACTCTCCTGGGGTACCCTCACACATATTATTCCCTCATTTAGTGGATATTTTCACAAAAAAGTGAAATTTTCAAAAATCCAGAAAATTGGCTGAAAACGACTAAATATCAAGGACTCATTGGGCGAATCGCTCTGGAACTGAAATCGGAATGCTCACTGACATTTGCCCTATCTGAAAGTCTGATAAACGCCGGAAAAATGACTAAGTCCAAAATAAAATGTTTTTCAACTTTTTTCAATTTTACCCCCGTGGGATATATATTCTACCCACACACATTTGGAACTCTCCTGTGGTGCCCTCACACATTTTATTCCCTCATTTAGTGGATATTTTCATAAAAAAGTTAAATTTTCAAAAATCCAGAAAATTGGCTGAAAACGACTTAATATCAAGGACTCATTGGGCGAATTGCTCTGGAATTGAAATCGGAACGCTCACTGACATTTCCCCTATCTGAAAGTCTGATAAACGCCGGAAAAATGACTAAGTCCAAAAAAAAATGTTTTTCAGCTTTTTTCAAATTTACTCCCGTGGGATATATATTCTACCCACACACATTTGGAACTCTCCTGGGGTACCCTCACACATATTATTCCCTCATTTAGTGGCTATTTTCACAAAAAAGTGAAATTTTCAAAAATCCAGAAAATTGGCTGAAAACGACTAAATATCAAGGACTCATTGGAAGAATCGCTCTGGAACTGAAATCAGATTGCTCACCGACATTTCCCCTATCTGAAAGTCTGATAAACACCGGAAAAATGACTAAGTCGAAAAAAAAATGTTTTTCAACTTTTTTCAATTTTACCCACGTTGGATATATATTCTACCCACACACATTTGGAACTCTCCTGTGGTACCCTCACACATATTATTCCCTCATTTAGTGGATATTTTCATAAAAAAGTGACATTTTCAAAAATCCAGAAAATTGGCTGAAAACGACTTAATATCAAGGACTCATTGGGCGAATTGCTCTGGAATTGAAATCGGAACGCTCACTGACATTTCCCCTATCTGAAAGTCTGATAAACGAAGGAAAAATGACTAAGTCCAAAAAAAAAATAATTTTCAACTTTTTTCAATTTTACCCCCGTGGGATATATATTCTACCCACACACATTTGGAACTCTCCTGGGGTACCCTCACACATATTATTCCCTCATTTAGTGGATATTTTCACAAAAAAGTGAAATTTTCAAAAATCCAGAAAATTGGCTGAAAACGACTAAATATCAAGGACTCATTGGGCGAATCGCTCTGGAACTGAAATCGGAATGCTCACTGATATTTGCCCTATCTGAAAGTCTGATAAACGTCGGAAAAATGACTAAGTCCAAAAAAAAAATTTTTTTCAACTTTTTTTAAATTTACCCCCGTGGGATATATATTCTACCTACACACATTTGAAACTCTTCTGGGGTACCCTCACACATATTATTCCCTCATTTAGTGGATATTTACACAAAAAAGAGAAATTTTCAAAAATCCAGAAAATTGGCTGAAAACGACTAAATATCAAGGACTCATTGGGCGAATCGCTCTGGAACTGAAATCAAAACGCTCACCGACATTTCCCCTATCTGAAAGTCTGATAAACGGCGGAAAAACGACTAAGTCCAAAAAAAAAATTTTTTTCAACTTTTTTCAATTTTACCCCCGTGGGATATATATTCTACCCACACACATTTGGAACTCTCCTGGGGTACCCTCACACATATTATTCCCTCATTTAGTGGATATTTTCACAAAAAAGTTAAATTTTCAAAAATGCAGAAAATTGGCTGAAAACGACTTAATATCAAGGACTCATTGGGCGAATTGCTCTGGAATTGAAATTGGAACGCTCACTGACATTTCCCCTATCTGAAAGTCTGATAAACGCCGGAAAAATGACTAAGTCCAAAAAAAAATGTTTTTCAACTTTTTTCAATTTTACCCCCGTGGGATATATATTCTACCCACACACATTTGGAACTCTCCTGGGGTACCCTCACACATATTATTCCCTCATTTAGTGGATATTTTCACAAAAAAGTGAAATTTTCAAAAATCCAGAAAATTGGCTGAAAACGACTAAATATCAAGGACTCATAGGGCGAATCGCTCTGGAACTGAAATCAGAACACTCACTGACATTTCCCTTATCTGAAAGTCTGATAAACGCCGGAAAAATGACTAAGTCCAAAAAAAAAATTTTTTTCAACTTTTTTCAATTTTACCCCCGTGGGATATGTATTCTACCCACACACATTTGGAACTCTCCTGTGGTTCCCTCACACATATTATTCCCTCATTTAGTGGATATTTTCATAAAAAAGTGAAATTTTCAAAAATCCAGAAAATTGGCTGAAAACGACTTAATATCAAGGACTCATTGGGTGAATTGCTCTGGAATTGAAATCGGAACGCTCACTGATATTTCCCCTATCTGAAAGTCTGATAAACGCCGGAAAAATGACTAAGTCCAAAAAAAAATGTTTTTCAACTTTTTTTCAATTTTACCCCCGTGGGATATATATTCTACCCACACACATTTGGAACTCTCCTGGGGTACCCTCACACATATTATTCCCTCATTTAGTGGATATTTTCACAAAAAAGTGAAATTTTCAAAAATCCAGAAAATTGGCTGAAAACGACTAAATATCAAGGACTCATTGGGCGAATCGCTCTGGAACTGAAATCGGAATGCTCACTGACATTTGCCCTATCTGAAAGTCTGATAAACGCCGGAAAAATGACTAAGTCCAAAAAAAAAATTTTTTTCAACTTTTTTCAATTTTACCCCCGTGGGATATATATTCTACCCACACACATTTGGAACTCTCCTGTGGTACCCTCACACATATTATTCCCTCATTTAGTGGATATTTACACAAAAAAGAGAAATTTTCAAAAATCCAGAAAATTGGCTGAAAACGACTAAATATCAAGGACTCATTGGGCGAATCGCTCTGGAACTGAAATCAAAACGCTCACCGACATTTCCCCTATCTGAAAGTCTGATAAACGGCGGAAAAATGACTAAGTCCAAAATAAAATGTTTTTCAACTTTTTTCAATTTTACCCCCGTGGGATATATATTCTACCCACACACATTTGGAACTCTCCTGTGGTACCCTCACACATTTTATTCCCTCATTTAGTGGATATTTTCATAAAAAAGTTAAATTTTCAAAAATCCAGAAAATTGGCTGAAAACGACTTAATATCAAGGACTCATTGGGCGAATTGCTCTGGAATTGAAATCGGAACGCTCACTGACATTTCCCCTATCTGAACGTCTGATAAACTCCGGAAAAATGACTAAGTCCAAAAAAAAATGTTTTTCAACTTTTTTCAATTTTACCCCCGTTGGATATATATTTTACCCACACACATTTGGAACTCTCCTGTGGTACCCTCACACATATTATTCCCTCATTTAGTGGATATTTTCATAAAAAAGTGACATTTTCAAAAATCCAGAAAATTGGCTGAAAACGACTTAACATCAAGGACTCATTGGGTGAATTGCTCTGGAATTGAAATCGGAACGCTCACTGATATTTCCCCTATCTGAAAGTCTGATAAACGCCGGAAAAATGACTAAGTCCAAAAAAAAATGTTTTTCAACTTTTTTTCAATTTTACCCCCGTGGGATATATATTCTACCCACACACATTTGGAACTCTCCTGGGGTACCCTCACACATATTATTCCCTCATTTAGTGGATATTTTCACAAAAAAGTAAAATTTTCAAAAATCCAGAAAATTGGCTGAAAACGACTAAATATCAAGGACTCATTGGGCGAATCGCTCTGGAACTGAAATCGGAATGCTCACTGACATTTGCCCTATCTGAAAGTCTGATAAACGCCGGAAAAATGACTAAGTCCAAAAAAAAATTTTTTTTCAACTTTTTTCAATTTTACCCCCGTGGGATATATATTCTACCCACACACATTTGGAACTCTCCTGTGGTACCCTCACACATATTATTCCCTCATTTAGTGGATATTTACACAAAAAAGAGAAATTTTCAAAAATCCAGAAAATTGGCTGAAAACGACTAAATATCAAGGACTCATTGGGCGAATCGCTCTGGAACTGAAATCAAAACGCTCACCGACATTTCCCCTATCTGAAAGTCTGATAAACGGCGGAAAAATGACTAAGTCCAAAATAAAATGTTTTTCAACTTTTTTCAATTTTACCCCCGTGGGATATATATTCTACCCACACACATTTGGAACTCTCCTGTGGTACCCTCACACATTTTATTCCCTCATTTAGTGGATATTTTCATAAAAAAGTTAAATTTTCAAAAATCCAGAAAATTGGCTGAAAACGACTTAATATCAAGGACTCATTGGGCGAATTGCTCTGGAATTGAAATCGGAACGCTCACTGACATTTCCCCTATCTGAAAGTCTGATAAACTCCGGAAAAATGACTAAGTCCAAAAAAAAATGTTTTTCAACTTTTTTCAATTTTACCCCCGTTGGATATATATTTTACCCACACACATTTGGAACTCTCCTGTGGTACCCTCACACATATTATTCCCTCATTTAGTGGATATTTTCATAAAAAAGTGACATTTTCAAAAATCCAGAAAATTGGCTGAAAACGACTTAACATCAAGGACTCATTGGGCGAATTGCTCTGGAATTGAAATCGGAACGCTCACTGACATTTCCCCTGTCTGAAAGTCTGATAAACGCCGGAAAAATGACTAAGTCCAAAAAAAAATGTTTTTCAGCTTTTTTCAATTTTACTCCCGTGGGATATATATTCTACCCACACACATTTGGAACTCTCCTGGGGTACCCTCACACATATTATTCCCTCATTTAGTGGCTATTTTCACAAAAAAGTGAAATTTTCAAAAATCCAGAAAATTGGCTGAAAACGACTAAATATCAAGGACTCATTGGAAGAATCGCTCTGGAACTGAAATCAGATTGCTCACCGACATTTCCCCTATCTGAAAGTCTGATAAACGCCGGAAAAATGACTAAGTCCAAAAAAAAATGTTTTTCAACTTTTTTTCAATTTTACCCCCGTGGGATATATATTCTACCCACACACATTTGGAACTCTCCTGGGGTACCCTCACACATATTATTCCCTCATTTAGTGGATATTTTCACAAAAAAGTAAAATTTTCAAAAATCCAGAAAATTGGCTGAAAACGACTAAATATCAAGGACTCATTGGGCGAATCGCTCTGGAACTGAAATCGGAATGCTCACTGACATTTGCCCTATCTGAAAGTCTGATAAACGCCGGAAAAATGACTAAGTCCAAAAAAAAATTTTTTTTCAACTTTTTTCAATTTTACCCCCGTGGGATATATATTCTACCCACACACATTTGGAACTCTCCTGTGGTACCCTCACACATATTATTCCCTCATTTAGTGGATATTTACACAAAAAAGAGAAATTTTCAAAAATCCAGAAAATTGGCTGAAAACGACTAAATATCAAGGACTCATTGGGCGAATCGCTCTGGAACTGAAATCAAAACGCTCACCGACATTTCCCCTATCTGAAAGTCTGATAAACGGCGGAAAAATGACTAAGTCCAAAATAAAATGTTTTTCAACTTTTTTCAATTTTACCCCCGTGGGATATATATTCTACCCACACACATTTGGAACTCTCCTGTGGTACCCTCACACATTTTATTCCCTCATTTAGTGGATATTTTCATAAAAAAGTTAAATTTTCAAAAATCCAGAAAATTGGCTGAAAACGACTTAATATCAAGGACTCATTGGGCGAATTGCTCTGGAATTGAAATCGGAACGCTCACTGACATTTCCCCTATCTGAAAGTCTGATAAACTCCGGAAAAATGACTAAGTCCAAAAAAAAATGTTTTTCAACTTTTTTCAATTTTACCCCCGTTGGATATATATTTTACCCACACACATTTGGAACTCTCCTGTGGTACCCTCACACATATTATTCCCTCATTTAGTGGATATTTTCATAAAAAAGTGACATTTTCAAAAATCCAGAAAATTGGCTGAAAACGACTTAACATCAAGGACTCATTGGGCGAATTGCTCTGGAATTGAAATCGGAACGCTCACTGACATTTCCCCTGTCTGAAAGTCTGATAAACGCCGGAAAAATGACTAAGTCCAAAAAAAAATGTTTTTCAGCTTTTTTCAATTTTACTCCCGTGGGATATATATTCTACCCACACACATTTGGAACTCTCCTGGGGTACCCTCACACATATTATTCCCTCATTTAGTGGCTATTTTCACAAAAAAGTGAAATTTTCAAAAATCCAGAAAATTGGCTGAAAACGACTAAATATCAAGGACTCATTGGAAGAATCGCTCTGGAACTGAAATCAGATTGCTCACCGACATTTCCCCTATCTGAAAGTCTGATAAACACCGGAAAAATGACTAAGTCGAAAAAAAAATGTTTTTCAACTTTTTTCAATTTTACCCACGTTGGATATATATTCTACCCACACACATTTGGAACTCTCCTGTGGTACCCTCACACATATTATTCCCTCATTTAGTGGATATTTTCATAAAAAAGTGACATTTTCAAAAATCCAGAAAATTGGCTGAAAACGACTTAATATCAAGGACTCATTGGGCGAATTGCTCTGGAATTGAAATCGGAACGCTCACTGACATTTCCCCTATCTGAAAGTCTGATAAACGAAGGAAAAATGACTAAGTCCAAAAAAAAATGTTTTTCAACTTTTTTCAATTTTACTCCCGTGGGATATATATTCTACCCACACACATTTGGAACTCTCCTGGGGTACCCTCACACATATTATTCCCTCATTTAGTGGATATTTTCACAAAAAAGTGAAATTTTCAAAAATCCAGAAAATTGGCTGAAAACGACTAAATATCAAGGACTCATTGGAAGAATCGCTCTGGAACTGAAATCAGATTGCTCACCGACATTTCCCCTATCTGAAAGTCTGATAAACGCCGGAAAAATGACTAAGTCCAAAAAAAAAATTTTTTTCAACTTTTTTCAATTTTACCCCCGTGGGATATGTATTCTACCCACACACATTTGGAACTCTCCTGTGGTTCCCTCACACATATTATTCCCTCATTTAGTGGATATTTTCATAAAAAAGTGAAATTTTCAAAAATCCAGAAAATTGGCTGAAAACGACTTAATATCAAGGACTCATTGGGCGAATTGCTCTGGAATTGAAATCGGAATGCTCACTGATATTTCCCCTATCTGAAAGTCTGATAAACGCCGGAAAAATGACTAAGTCCAAAAAAAAATTTTTTTTAGACTTTTTTCAATTTTACCCCCGTGGGATATATATTCTACCCACACAAATTTGGAACTCTCCTGGGGTACCCTCACACATATTATTCCCTCATTTAGTGGATATTTTCACAAAATAGTGAAATTTTCAAAAATCCAGAAAATTGGCTGAAAACGACTAAATATCAAGGACTCATAGGGCGAATCGCTCTGGAACTGAAATCAGAACACTCACTGACATTTCCCTTATCTGAAAGTCTGATAAACGCAGGAAAAATGACTAAGTCCAAAAAAAAAAAATTTTTCAACTTTTTTCAATTTTACCCCCGTGGGATATATATTCTACCCACACACATTTGGAACTCTCCTGGGGTACCCTCACACATATTATTCCCTCATTTAGTGAATATTTTCACAAAAAAGCGAAATTTTCAAAAATCCAGAAAATTGGCTGAAAACGACTAAATATCAAGGACTCATTGGGCAAATCGCTCTGGAACTGAAATCGGAATGCTCACTGACATTTGCCCTATCTGAAAGTCTGATAAACGCCGGAAAAATGACTAAGTCCAAAAAAAAAATTTTTTTCAACTTTTTTCAATTTTACCCCCGTGGGATATATATTCTACCCACACACATTTGGAACTCTCCTGTGGTACCCTCACACATATTATTCCCTCATTTAGTGGATATTTTCATAAAAAAGTGAAATTTTCAAAAATCGAGAAAATTGGCTGAAAACGACTTAATATGAAGGACTCATTGGGCGAATTGCTCTGGAATTGAAATTGGAACGCTCACTGACATTTCCCCTATCTGAAAGTCTGATAAACGCCGGAAAAATGACTAAGTCCAAAAAAAAATGTTTTTCAACTTTTTTCAATTTTACCCCCGTGGGATATATATTCTACCCACATACATTTGGAACTCTCCTGGGGTACCCTCACACATATTATTCCCTCCTTTAGTGGATATTTTCACAAAAAAGCGAAATTTTCAAAAATCCAGAAAATTGGCTGAAAACGACTTAATATGAAGGACTCATTGGGAGAATTGCTCTGGAATTGAAATTGGAACGCTCACCGACATTTCCCCTATCTGAAAGTCTGATAAACGGCGGAAAAATGACTAAGTCCAAAATAAAATGTTTTTCAACTTTTTTCAATTTTACCCCCGTGGGATATATATTCTACCCACACACATTTGGAACTCTCCTGTGGTACCCTCACACATTTTATTCCCTCATTTAGTGGATATTTTCATAAAAAAGTTAAATTTTCAAAAATCCAGAAAATTGGCTGAAAACGACTTAATATCAAGGACTCATTGGGCGAATTGCTCTGGAATTGAAATCGGAACGCTCACTGACATTTCCCCTATCTGAAAGTCTGATAAACTCCGGAAAAATGACTAAGTCCAAAAAAAAATGTTTTTCAACTTTTTTCAATTTTACCCCCGTTGGATATATATTTTACCCACACACATTTGGAACTCTCCTGTGGTACCCTCACACATATTATTCCCTCATTTAGTGGATATTTTAATAAAAAAGTGACATTTTCAAAAATCCAGAAAATTGGCTGAAAACGACTTAACATCAAGGACTCATTGGGCGAATTGCTCTGGAATTGAAATCGGAACGCTCACTGACATTTCCCCTATCTGAAAGTCTGATAAACGCCGGAAAAATGACTAAGTCCAAAAAAAAATGTTTTTCAGCTTTTTTCAATTTTACTCCCGTGGGATATATATTCTACCCACACACATTTGGAACTCTCCTGGGGTACCCTCACACATATTATTCCCTCATTTAGTGGATATTTTCACAAAAAAGTGAAATTTTCAAAAATCCAGAAAATTGGCTGAAAACGACTAAATATCAAGGACTCATTGGAAGAATCGCTCTGGAACTGTAATCAGATTGCTCACCGACATTTCCCCTATCTGAAAGTCTGATAAACGCCGGAAAAATGACTAAGTCCAAAAAAAAAATTTTTTTCAACTTTTTTCAATTTTACCCCCGTGGGATATGTATTCTACCCACACACATTTGGAACTCTCCTGTGGTTCCCTCACACATATTATTCCCTCATTTAGTGGATATTTTCATAAAAAAGTGAAATTTTCAAAAATCCAGAAAATTGGCTGAAAACGACTTAATATCAAGGACTCATTGGGCGAATTGCTCTGGAATTGAAATCGGAATGCTCACTGATATTTCCCCTATCTGAAAGTCTGATAAACGCCGGAAAAATGACTAAGTCCAAAAAAAAATTTTTTTTAGACTTTTTTCAATTTTACCCCCGTGGGATATATATTCTACCCACACAAATTTGGAACTCTCCTGGGGTACCCTCACACATATTATTCCCTCATTTAGTGGATATTTTCACAAAATAGTGAAATTTTCAAAAATCCAGAAAATTGGCTGAAAACGACTAAATATCAAGGACTCATAGGGCGAATCGCTCTGGAACTGAAATCAGAACACTCACTGACATTTCCCTTATCTGAAAGTCTGATAAACGCAGGAAAAATGACTAAGTCCAAAAAAAAAAAATTTTTCAACTTTTTTCAATTTTACCCCCGTGGGATATATATTCTACCCACACACATTTGGAACTCTCCTGGGGTACCCTCACACATATTATTCCCTCATTTAGTGAATATTTTCACAAAAAAGCGAAATTTTCAAAAATCCAGAAAATTGGCTGAAAACGACTAAATATCAAGGACTCATTGGGCAAATCGCTCTGGAACTGAAATCGGAATGCTCACTGACATTTGCCCTATCTGAAAGTCTGATAAACGCCGGAAAAATGACTAAGTCCAAAAAAAAAATTTTTTTCAACTTTTTTCAATTTTACCCCCGTGGGATATATATTCTACCCACACACATTTGGAACTCTCCTGTGGTACCCTCACACATATTATTCCCTCATTTAGTGGATATTTTCATAAAAAAGTGAAATTTTCAAAAATCGAGAAAATTGGCTGAAAACGACTTAATATGAAGGACTCATTGGGCGAATTGCTCTGGAATTGAAATTGGAACGCTCACTGACATTTCCCCTATCTGAAAGTCTGATAAACGCCGGAAAAATGACTAAGTCCAAAAAAAAATGTTTTTCAACTTTTTTCAATTTTACCCCCGTGGGATATATATTCTACCCACATACATTTGGAACTCTCCTGGGGTACCCTCACACATATTATTCCCTCCTTTAGTGGATATTTTCACAAAAAAGCGAAATTTTCAAAAATCCAGAAAATTGGCTGAAAACGACTAAATATCAAGGACTCATAGGGCGAATCGCTCTGGAACTGAAATCAGAACACTCTCTGACATTTCCCTTATCTGAAAGTCTGATAAACGCCGGAAAAATGACTAAGTCCAAAAAAAAAATTTTTTTCAACTTTTTTCAATTTTACCCCCGTGGGATATGTATTCTACCCACACACATTTGGAACTCTCCTGTGGTTCCCTCACACATATTATTCCCTCATTTAGTGGATATTTTCATAAAAAAGTGAAATTTTCAAAAATCCAGAAAATTGTCTGAAAACGACTTAATATCAAGGACTCATTGGGTGAATTGCTCTGGAATTGAAATCGGAACGCTCACTGATATTTCCCCTATCTGAAAGCCTGATAAACGCCGGAAAAATGACTAAGTCCAAAAAAAAATTTTTTTTCAACTTTTTTCAATTTTACCCCTGTGGGATATATATTCTACCCACACACATTTGGAACTCTCCTGTGGTACCCTCACACATATTATTCCCTCATTTAGTGGATATTTTCATAAAAAAGTGAAATTTTCAAAAATCGAGAAAATTGGCTGAAAACGACTTAATATGAAGGACTCATTGGGCGAATTGCTCTGGAATTGAAATTGGAACGCTCACTGACATTTCCCCTATCTGAAAGTCTGATAAACGCCGGAAAAATGACTAAGTCCAAAAAAAAATGTTTTTCAACTTTTTTCAATTTTACCCCCGTGGGATATATATTCTACCCACATACATTTGGAACTCTCCTGGGGTACCCTCACACATATTATTCCCTCCTTTAGTGGATATTTTCACAAAAAAGCGAAATTTTCAAAAATCCAGAAAATTGGCTGAAAACGACTAAATATCAAGGACTCATAGGGCGAATCGCTCTGGAACTGAAATCAGAACACTCTCTGACATTTCCCTTATCTGAAAGTCTGATAAACGCCGGAAAAATGACTAAGTCCAAAAAAAAAATTTTTTTCAACTTTTTTCAATTTTACCCCCGTGGGATATGTATTCTACCCACACACATTTGGAACTCTCCTGTGGTTCCCTCACACATATTATTCCCTCATTTAGTGGATATTTTCATAAAAAAGTGAAATTTTCAAAAATCCAGAAAATTGTCTGAAAACGACTTAATATCAAGGACTCATTGGGTGAATTGCTCTGGAATTGAAATCGGAACGCTCACTGATATTTCCCCTATCTGAAAGCCTCATAAACGCCGGAAAAATGACTAAGTCCAAAAAAAAATTTTTTTTCAACTTTTTTCAATTTTACCCCCGTGGGATATATATTCTACCCACACACATTTGGAACTCTCCTGGGGTACCCTCACACATATTATTCCCTCATTTAGTGGATATTTTCACAAAAAAGTGAAATTTTCAAAAATTCAGAAAATTGGCTGAAAACGACTTAATATGAAGGACTCATTGGGTGAATTGCTCTGGAATTGAAATTGGAACGCTCACTGACATTTGCCCTATCTGAAAGTCTGATAAACGCCGGAAAAATGACTAAGTCCAAAAAAAAAAATTTTTTCAACTTTTTTCAATTTTACCCCCGTGGGATATATATTCTACCCACACACATTTGGAACTCTCCTGTGGTACCCTCACACATATTATTCCCTCATTTAGTGGATATTTTCATAAAAAAGTGAAATTTTCAAAAATCCAGAAAATTGGCTGAAAACGACTAAATATCAAGGACTCATTGGGCGAATCGCTCTGGAACTGAAATCGGAATGCTGACTGATATTTGCCCTATCTGAAAGTCTGATAAACGTCGGAAAAATGACTAAGTCCAAAAAAAAATTTTTTTTCAACTTTTTTTAATTTTACCCCCGTGGGATATATATTCTACCTACACACATTTGGAACTCTTCTGGGGTACCCTCACACATATTATTCCCTCATTTAGTGGATATTTTCACAAAAAAGTGAAATTTTCAAAAATCCAGAAAATTGGCTGAAAACGACTAAATATCAAGGACTCATTGGAAGAATCGCTCTGGAACTGAAATCAGATTGCTCACCGACATTTCCCCTATCTGAAAGTCTGATAAACGCCGGAAAAATGACTAAGTCCAAAAAAAAAATTTTTTTCAACTTTTTTCAATTTTACCCCCGTGGGATATGTATTCTACCCGCACACATTTGGAACTCTCCTGTGGTTCCCTCACACATATTATTCCCTCATTTAGTGGATATTTTCATAAAAAAGTGAAATTTTCAAAAATCCAGAAAATTGGCTGAAAACGACTTAATATCAAGGACTCATTGGGCGAATTGCTCTGGAATTGAAATCGGAACGCTCACTGATATTTCCCCTATCTGAAAGTCTGATAAACGCCGGAAAAATGACTAAGTCCAAAAAAAAATTTTTTTTAGACTTTTTTCAATTTTACCCCCGTGGGATATATATTCTACCCACACAAATTTGGAACTCTCCTGGGGTACCCTCACACATATTATTCCCTCATTTAGTGGATATTTTCACAAAATAGTGAAATTTTCAAAAATCCAGAAAATTGGCTGAAAACGACTAAATATCAAGGACTCATTGGGCGAATTGCTCTGGAACTGAAATCGGAATGCTCACTGACACTTCCCTATCTGAAAGTCTGATAAACGACGGAAAAATGACTAAGTCCAAAAAAAAAATTTTTTTCAACTTTTTTCAATTTTACCCCCGTGGGATATATATTCTACCCACACACATTTGGAACTCTCCTGGGGTACTCTCACACATATTATTCCCTCATTTAGTGGAAATTTTTTCACTAAAAAGCGAAATTTTCAAAAATCCAGAAAATTGGCTGAAAACGACTAAATATCAAGGACTCATTGGGCAAATCGCTCTGGAACTGAAATCGGAATGCTCACTGACATTTGCCCTATCTGAAAGTCTGATAAACGCCGGAAAAATGACTAAGTCCAAAAAAAAAATTTTTTTCAACTTTTTTCAATTTTACCCCCGTGGGATATATATTCTACCCACACACATTTGGAACTCTCCTGTGGTACCCTCACACATATTATTCCCTCATTTAGTGGATATTTTCATAAAAAGTGAAATTTTCAAAAATCCAGAAAATTGGCTGAAAACAACTTAATATCAAGGACTCATTGGGCGAATTGCTCTGGAATTGAAATCGGAACGCTCACTGACATTTCCCCTATCTGAAAGTCTGATAAAAGCCGGAAAAATTACTAAGTTCAAAAAAAAATATTTTTCAACTTTTTTCAATTTTACCCCCGTGGGATATATATTCTACCCACACACATTTGGAACTCTCCTGGGGTACCCTCACACATATTATTCCCTCATTTAGTGGATATTTTCACAAAAAAGTGAAATTTTCAAAAATCCAGAAAATTGGATGAAAACGACTAAATATCAAGGACTCATTGGGCGAATCGCTCTGGAACTGAAATCAGAACGCTCACCGACATTTCCCCTATCTGAAAGTCTGATAAACGCCGGAAAAATGACTAAGTCCAAAATAAAATGTTTTTCAACTTTTTTCAATTTTACCCCCGTGGGATATATATTCTACCCACACACATTTGGAACTCTCCTGTGGTACCCTCACACATATTATTCCCTCATTTAGTGGATATTTTCATAAAAAAGTGACATTTTCAAAAATCCAGAAAATTGGCTGAAAACGACTTAATATCAAGGACTCATTGGGCGAATTGCTCTGGAATTGAAATCGGAACGCTCACTGACATTTCCCCTATCTGAAAGTCTGATAAACGCCGGAAAAATGACTAAGTCCAAAAAAATGTTTTTCAACTTTTTTCAATTTTACCCCCGTGGGATATATATTCTACCCACACACATTTGGAACTCTCCTGGGGTACCCTCACACATATTATTCCCTCATTTAGTGGATATTTTCACAAAAAAGTGAAATTTTCAAAAATCCAGAAAATTGGCTGAAAACGACTAAATATCAAGGACTCATTGGGCGAATCGCTCTGGAACTGAAATCAGAACGCTCACCGACATTTCCCCTATCTGAAAGTCTGATAAACGCCGGAAAAATGACTAAGTCCAAAATAAAATGTTTTTCAACTTTTTTCAATTTTACCCCCGTGGGATATATATTCTACCCACACACATTTGGAACTCTCCTGTGGTACCCTCACACATATTAATCCCTCATTTAGTGGATATTTTCATAAAAAAGTTAAATTTTCAAAAATCCAGAAAATTGGCTGAAAACGACTTAATATCAAGGACTCATTGGGCGAATTGCTCTGGAATTGAAATCGGAACGCTCACTGACATTTCCCCTATCTGAAAGTCTGATAAACGCCGGAAAAATGACTAAGTCCAAAAAAAATGTTTTTCAACTTTTTTCAATTTTACCCCCGTGGGATATATATTCTACCCACACACATTTGGAACTCTCCTGTGGTACCCTCACACATATTATTCCCTCATTTAGTGGATATTTTCATAAAAAAGTTAAATTTTCAAAAATCCAGAAAATTGGCTGAAAACGACTAAATATCAAGGACTCATTGGGCGAATTGCTCTGGAATTGAAATCGGAATGCTCACTGACATTTCCCCTATCTGAAAGCCTGATAAACGCCGGAAAAATGACTAAGTCCAAAAAAAATGTTTTTCAACTTTTTTCAATTTTACCCCCGTTGGATATATATTCTACCCACACACATTTGGAACTCTCCTGGGGTACCCTCACACATATTATTCCCTCATTTAGTGGATATTTTCATAAAAAAGTGAAATTTTCAAAAATCCAGTAAATTGGCTGAAAACTACTTAATATCAAGGACTCATTGGGTCGAATTGCTCTGGAATTGAAATCGGAACGCTCACTGACATTTCCCCTATCTGAAAGTCTGATAAACGCCGGAAAAATGACTAAGTTCAAAAAAAAATATTTTTCAACTTTTTTCAATTTTACCCCCGTGGGATATATATTCTACCCACACACATTTGGAACTCTCCTGGGGTACCCTCACACATATTATTCCCTCATTTAGTGGATATTTTCACAAAAAAGTGAAATTTTCAAAAATCCAGAAAATTGGCTGAAAACAACTTAATATCAAGGACTCATTGGGCGAATTGCTCTGGAATTGAAATCGGAACGCTCACTGACATTTCCCCTATCTGAAAGTCTGATAAACGCCGGAAAAATGACTAAGTCCAAAAAAAATGTTTTTCAACTTTTTTCAATTTTACCCCCGTGGGATATATATTCTACCCACACACATTTGGAACTCTCCTGGGGTACCCTCACACATATTATTCCCTCATTTAGTGGATATTTTCACAAAAAAGTGAAACTTTCAAAAATCCAGAAAATTGGCTGAAAACGACTAAATATCAAGGACTCATTGGGCGAATCGCTCTGGAACTGAAATCAGAACGCTCACTGACATTTCCCCTGTCTGAAAGTCTGATAAACGCCGGAAAAATGACTAAGTTAAAAAAAAAATATTTTTCAACTTTTTTCAATTTTACCCCCGTGGGATATATATTCTACCCACACACATTTGGAACTCTCCTGGGGTACCCTCACACATATTATTCCCTCATTTAGTGGATATTTTCACAAAAAAGTGAAATTTTCAAAAATCCAGAAAATTGGCTGAAAACGACTAAATATCAAGGACTCATTGGGCGAATCGCTCTGGAACTGAAATCAGAACGCTCTCCGACATTTCCCCTATCTGAAAGTCTGATAAACGCCGGAAAAATGACTAAGTCCAAAATAAAATGTTTTTCAACTTTTTTCAATTTTACCCCCGTGGGATATATATTCTACCCACACACATTTGGAACTCTCCTGTGGTACCCTCACACATATTAATCCCTCATTTAGTGGATATTTTCATAAAAAAGTTAAATTTTCAAAAATCCAGAAAATTGGCTGAAAACGACTTAATATCAAGGACTCATTGGGCGAATTGCTCTGGAATTGAAATCGGAACGCTCACTGACATTTCCCCTATCTGAAAGTCTGATAAACGCCGGAAAAATGACTAAGTCCAAAAAAAATGTTTTTCAACTTTTTTCAATTTTACCCCCGTGGGATATATATTCTACCCACACACATTTGGAACTCTCCTGTGGTACCCTCACACATATTATTCCCTCATTTAGTGGATATTTTCATAAAAAAGTGAAATTTTCAAAAATACAGAAAATTGGCTGAAAACGACTTATTATCAAGGACTCATTGGGCGAATCGCTCTGGAATTGAAATCGGAACGCTCACTGACATTTCCCCTATCTGAAAGTCTGATAAACGCCGGAAAAATGACTAAGTCCAAAAAAAAATGTTTTTCAACTTTTTTCAATTTTACCCCCGTTGGATATATATTCTACCCACACACATTTGGAACTCTCCTGGGGTACCCTCACACATATTATTCCCTCATTTAGTGGATATTTTCATAAAAAAGTTAAATTTTCAAAAATCCAGAAAATTGGCTGAAAACGACTAAATATCAAGGACTCATTGGGCGAATTGCTCTGGAATTGAAATCGGAATGCTCACTGACATTTCCCCTATCTGAAAGCCTGATAAACGCCGGAAAAATGACTAAGTCCAAAAAAAATGTTTTTCAACTTTTTTCAATTTTACCCCCGTTGGATATATATTCTACCCACACACATTTGGAACTCTCCTGGGGTACCCTCACACATATTATTCCCTCATTTAGTGGATATTTTCATAAAAAAGTGAAATTTTCAAAAATCCAGTAAATTGGCTGAAAACTACTTAATATCAAGGACTCATTGGGTCGAATTGCTCTGGAATTGAAATCGGAACGCTCACTGACATTTCCCCTATCTGAAAGTCTGATAAACGCCGGAAAAATGACTAAGTTCAAAAAAAAATATTTTTCAACTTTTTTCAATTTTACCCCCGTGGGATATATATTCTACCCACACACATTTGGAACTCTCCTGTGGTACCCTCACACATATTATTCCCTCATTTAGTGGATATTTTCATAAAAAAGTGAAATTTTCAAAAATCCAGAAAATTGGCTGAAAACAACTTAATATCAAGGACTCATTGGGCGAATTGCTCTGGAATTGAAATCGGAACGCTCACTGACATTTCCCCTATCCGAAAGTCTGATAAACGCCGGAAAAATGACTAAGTTAAAAAAAAAATATTTTTCAACTTTTTTCAATTTTACCCCCGTGGGATATATATTCTACCCACACACATTTGGAACTCTCCTGGGGTACCCTCACACATATTATTCCCTCATTTAGTGGATATTTTCACAAAAAAGTGAAATTTTCAAAAATCCAGAAAATTGGCTGAAAACAACTTAATATCATGGACTCATTGGGCGAATTGCTCTGGAATTGAAATCGGAACGCTCACTGACATTTCCCCTATCTGAAAGTCTGATAAACGCCGGAAAAATGACTAAGTCCAAAAAAAAATGTTTTTCAACTTTTTTCAATTTTACCCCCGTTGGATATATATTCTACCCACACACATTTGGAACTCTCCTGGGGTACCCTCACACATATTATTCCCTCATTTAGTGGATATTTTCATAAAAAAGTGAAATTTTCAAAAATCCAGTAAATTGGCTGAAAACTACTTAATATCAAGGATTCATTGGGTCGAATTGCTCTGGAATTGAAATCGGAACGCTCACTGACATTTCCCCTATCTGAAAGTCTGATAAACGCCGGAAAAATGACTAACTTCAAAAAAAAATATTTTTCAACTTTTTTCAATTTTACCCCCGTGGGATATATATTCTACCCACACACATTTGGAACTCTCCTGGGGTACCCTCACACATATTATTCCCTCATTTAGTGGATATTTTCACAAAAAAGTGAAATTTTCAAAAATCCAGAAAATTGGCTGAAAACAACTTAATATCAAGGACTCATTGGGCGAATTGCTCTGGAATTGAAATCGGAACGCTCACTGACATTTCCCCTATCTGAAAGTCTGATAAACGCCGGAAAAATGACTAAGTCCAAAAAAAATGTTTTTCAACTTTTTTCAATTTTACCCCCGTGGGATATATATTCTACCCACACACATTTGGAACTCTCCTGGGGTACCCTCACACATATTATTCCCTCATTTAGTGGATATTTTCACAAAAAAGTGAAATTTTCAAAAATCCAGAAAATTGGCTGAAAACAACTTAATATCAAGGACTCATTGGGCGAATTGCTCTGGAATTGAAATCGGAACGCTCACTGACATTTCCCCTATCTGAAAGTCTGATAAACGCCGGAAAAATGACTAAGTCCAAAAAAAAATATTTTTCAACTTTTTTCAATTTTACCCCCGTGGGATATATATTCTACCCACACACATTTGGAACTCTCCTGTGGTACCTTCACACATATTATTCCCTCATTTAGTGGATATTTTCACAAAAAAGTGAAATTTTTAAAAATCCAGAAAATTGGCTGAAAACGACTAAATATCAAGGAATCATTGGGCGAATCGCTCTGGAACTGAAATCAGAACGCTCAATGACATTTCCCCTATCTGAAAGTCTGTTAAACGCCAGAAAAATGACTAAGTCCAAAAAAAAATTTTTTCAACTTTTTTCAATTTTACCCCATTGGGATATATATTCTACCCACACACATTTGGAACTCTCCTGTGGTACCCTCACACATATTATTCCCTCATTTAGTGGATATTTTCATAAAAAAGTGAAATTTTCAAAAATCCAGAAAATTGGCTGAAAACAACTTAATATCAAGGACTCATTGGGCGAATTGCTCTGGAATTGAAATCGGAACGCTCACTGACATTTCCCATATCTGAAAGTCTGATAAACGCCGGAAAAATGACTAAGTCCAAAAAAAAATATTTTTCAACTTTTTTCAATTTTACCCCCGTGGGATATATATTCTACCCACACACATTTGGAACTCTCCTGTGGTACCCTCACACATATTATTCCCTCATTTAGTGGATATTTTCACAAAAAAGTGAAATTTTCAAAAATCCAGAAAATTGGCTGAAAACGACTAAATATCAAGGAATCATTGGGCGAATCGCTCTGGAACTGAAATCAGAACGCTCAATGACATTTCCCCTATCTGAAAGTCTTTTAAACGCCGGAAAAATGACTAAGTCCAAAAAAAAATTTTTTCAACTTTTTTCAATTTTACCCCCGTGGGATATATATTCTACCCAAACACATTTGGAACTCTCCTGTGGTACCCTCACACATATTATTCCCTCATTTAGTGGATATTTTCACAAAAAAGTGAAATTTTCAAAAATCCAGAAAATTGGCTGAAAACGACTAAATATCAAGGAATCATTGGGCGAATCGCTCTGGAACTGAAATCAGAACGCTCAATGACATTTCCCCTATCTGAAAGTCTGTTAAACGCCGGAAAAATGACTAAGTCCAAAAAAAAATATTTTTCAACTTTTTTCAATTTTACCCCCGTGGGATATATATTCTACCCACACACATTTGGAACTCTCCTGGGGTACCCTCACACATATTATTCCCTCATTTAGTGGATATTTTCACAAAAAAGTGAAATTTTCAAAAATCCAGAAAATTGGCTGAAAACAACTTAATATCAAGGACTCATTGGGCGAATTGCTCTGGAATTGAAATCGGAACGCTCACTGACATTTCCCCTATCTGAAAGTCTGATAAACGCCGGAAAAATGACTAAGTCCAAAAAAAATGTTTTTCAACTTTTTTCAATTTTACCCCCGTGGGATATATATTCTACCCACACACATTTGGAACTCTCCTGGGGTACCCTCACACATATTATTCCCTCATTTAGTGGATATTTTCACAAAAAAGTGAAATTTTCAAAAATCCAGAAAATTGGCTGAAAACAACTTAATATCAAGGACTCATTGGGCGAATTGCTCTGGAATTGAAATCGGAACACTCACTGACATTTCCCATATCTGAAAGTCTGATAAACGCCGGAAAAATGACTAAGTCCAAAAAAAAATATTTTTCAACTTTTTTCAATTTTACCCCCGTGGGATATATATTCTACCCACACACATTTGGAACTCTCCTGTGGTACCCTCACACATATTATTCCCTCATTTAGTGGATATTTTCACAAAAAAGTGAAATTTTCAAAAATCCAGAAAATTGGCTGAAAACGACTAAATATCAAGGAATCATTGGGCGAATCGCTCTGGAACTGAAATCAGAACGCTCAATGACATTTCCCCTATCTGAAAGTCTGTTAAACGCCGGAAAAATGACTAAGTCCAAAAAAATTTTTTTTCAACTTTTTTCAATTTTACCCCCGTGGGATATATATTCTACCCACACACATTTGGAACTCTCCTGTGGTACCCTCACACATATTATTCCCTCATTTAGTGGATATTTTCATAAAAAAGTGAAATTTTCAAAAATCCAGAAAATTGGCTGAAAACAACTTAATATCAAGGACTCATTGGGCGAATTGCTCTGGAATTGAATCGGAACGCTCACTGACATTTCCCCTATCCGAAAGTCTGATAAACGCCGGAAAAATGACTAAGTTCAAAAAAATATATTTTTCAACTTTTTTCAATTTTACCCCCGTGGGATATATATTCTACCCACACACATTTGGAACTCTCCTGGGGTACCCTCACACATATTATTCCCTCATTTAGTGGATATTTTCACAAAAAAGTGAAATTTTCAAAAATCCAGAAAATTGGCTGAAAACGACTAAATATCAAGGACTCATTGGGCGAATTGCTCTGGAATTGAAATCGGAACGCTCACTGACATTTCCCCTATCTGAAAGTCTGATAAACGCCGGAAAAATGACTAAGTCCAAAAAAAATGTTTTTCAACTTTTTTCAATTTTACCCCCGTGGGATATATATTCTACCCACACACATTTGGAACTCTCCTGGGGTACCCTCACACATATTATTCCCTCATTTAGTGGATATTTTCATAAAAAAGTGAAATTTTCAAAAATCCAGAAAATTGGCTGAAAACAACTTAATATCAAGGACTCATTGGGCGAATTGCTCTGGAATTGAAATCGGAACGCTCACTGACATTTCCCCTATCTGAAAGTCTGATAAACGCCGGAAAAATGACTAAGTTCAAAAAAAAATATTTTTCAACTTTTTTCAATTTTACCCCCGTGGGATATATATTCTACCCACACACATTTGGAACTCTCCTGGGGTACCCTCACACATATTATTCCCTCATTTAGTGGATATTTTCACAAAAAAGTGAAATTTTCAAAAATCCAGAAAATTGGCTGAAAACGACTAAATATCAAGGACTCATTGGGCGAATCGCTCTGGAACTGAAATCAGTACGCTCACCGACATTTCCCCTATCTGAAAGTCTGATAAACGCCGGAAAAATGACTAAGTCCAAAATAAAATGTTTTTCAACTTTTTTAAATTTTACCCCCGTGGGATATATATTCTACCCACACACATTTGGAACTCTCCTGTGGTACCCTCACACATATTAATCCCTCATTTAGTGGATATTTTCATAAAAAAGTTAAATTTTCAAAAATCCAGAAAATTGGCTGAAAACGACTTAATATCAAGGACTCATTGGGCGAATTGCTCTGGAATTGAAATCGGAACGCTCACTGACATTTCCCCTATCTGAAAGTCTGATAAACGCCGGAAAAATGACTAAGTCCAAAAAAAATGTTTTTCAACTTTTTTCAATTTTACCCCCGTGGGATATATATTCTACCCACACACATTTGGAACTCTCCTGGGGTACCCTCACACATATTATTCCCTCATTTAGTGGATATTTTCATAAAAAAGTGAAATGTTCAAAAATCCAGAAAATTGGCTGAAAACAACTTAATATCAAGGACTCATTGGGCGAATTGCTCTGGAATTGAAATCGGAACGCTCACTGACATTTCCCCTATCTGAAAGTCTGATAAACGCCGGAAAAATGACTAAGTTCAAAAAAAAATATTTTTCAACTTTTTTCAATTTTACCCCCGTGGGATATATATTCTACCCACACACATTTGGAACTCTCCTGGGGTACCCTCACACATATTATTCCCTCATTTAGTGGATATTTTCACAAAAAAGTGAAATTTTCAAAAATCCAGAAAATTGGCTGAAAACGACTAAATATCAAGGACTCATTGGGCGAATCGCTCTGGAACTGAAATCAGAACGCTCACCGACATTTCCCCTATCTGAAAGTCTGATAAACGCCGGAAAAATGACTAAGTCCAAAATAAAATGTTTTTCAACTTTTTTCAATTTTACCCCCGTGGGATATATATTCTACCCACACACATTTGGAACTCTCCTGGGGTACCCTCACACATATTATTCCCTCATTTAGTGGATATTTTCACAAAAAAGTGAAATTTTCAAAAATCCAGAAAATTGGCTGAAAACGACTTAATATCAAGGACTCATTGGGCGAATTGCTCTGGAATTGAAATCGGAACGCTCACTGACATTTACCCTATCTGAAAGTCTGATAAACGCCGGAAAAATGACTAAGTCCAAAAAAAATGTTTTTCAACTTTTTTCAATTTTACCCCCGTGGGATATATATTCTACCCACACACATTTGGAACTCTCCTGGGGTACCCTCACACATATTATTCCCTCATTTAGTGGATATTTTCATAAAAAAGTGAAATTTTCAAAAATCCAGAAAATTGGTTGAAAACAACTTAATATCAAGGACTCATTGGGCGAATTGCTCTGGAATTGAAATCGGAACGCTCACTGACATTTCCCCTATCTGAAAGTCTGATAAACGCCGGAAAAATGACTAAGTTCAAAAAAAAATATTTTTCAACTTTTTTCAATTTTACCCCCGTGGGATATATATTCTACCCACACACATTTGGAACTCTCCTGGGGTACCCTCACACATATTTTTCCCTCATTTAGTGGATATTTTCACAAAAAAGTGAAATTTTCAAAAATCCAGAAAATTGGCTGAAAACGACTAAATATCAAGGACTCATTGGGCGAATCGCTCTGGAACTGAAATCAGAACGCTCACCGACATTTCCCCTATCTGAAAGTCTGATAAACGCCGGAAAAATGACTAAGTCCAAAATAAAATGTTTTTCAACTTTTTTCAATTTTACCCCCGTGGGATATATATTCTACCCACACACATTTGGAACTCTCCTGTGGTACCCTCACACATATTAATCCCTCATTTAGTGGATATTTTCATAAAAAAGTTAAATTTTCAAAAATCCAGAAAATTGGCTGAAAACTACTTAATATCAAGGACTCATTGGGCGAATTGCTCTGGAATTGAAATCGGAACGCTCACTGACATTTCCCCTATCTGAAAGTCTGATAAATGCCGGAAAAATGACTAAGTCCAAAAAAAATGTTTTTCAACTTTTTTCAATTTTACCCCCGTGGGATATATATTCTACCCACACACATTTGGAACTCTCCTGTGGTACCCTCACACATATTATTCCCTCATTTAGTGGATATTATCATAAAAAAGTGAAATTTTCAAAAATACAGAAAATTGGCTGAAAACGACTTAATATCAAGAACTCATTGGGCGAATTGCTCTGGAATTGAAATCGGAACGCTCACTGACATTTCCCCTATCTGAAAGTCTGATAAACGCCGGAAAAATGACTAAGTCCAAAAAAAATGTTTTTCAACTTTTTTCAATTTTACCCCCGTGGGATATATATTCTACCCACACACATTTGGAACTCTCCTGGGGTACCCTCACACATATTATTCCCTCATTTAGTGGATATTTTCATAAAAAAGTGAAATGTTCAAAAATCCAGAAAATTGGCTGAAAACAACTTAATATCAAGGACTCATTGGGCGAATTGCTCTGGAATTGAAATCGGAACGCTCAATGACATTTCCCCTATCTGAAAGTCTGATAAACGCCGGAAAAATGACTAAGTTCAAAAAAAAATATTTTTCAACTTTTTTCAATTTTACCCCCGTGGGATATATATTCTACCCACACACATTTGGAACTCTCCTGGGGTACCCTCACACATATTATTCCCTCATTTAGTGGATATTTTCACAAAAAAGTGAAATTTTCAAAAATCCAGAAAATTGGCTGAAAACGACTAAATATCAAGGACTCATTGGGCGAATCGCTCTGGAACTGAAATCAGAACGCTCACCGACATTTCCCCTATCTGAAAGTCTGATAAACGCCGGAAAAATGACTAAGTCCAAAATAAAATGTTTTTCAACTTTTTTCAATTTTACCCCCGTGGGATATATATTCTACCCACACACATTTGGAACTCTCCTGTGGTACCCTCACACATATTATTCCCTCATTTAGTGGATATTTTCATAAAAAAGTTAAATTTTCAAAAATCCAGAAAATTGGCTGAAAACTACTTAATATCAACGACTCATTGGGCGAATTGCTCTGGAATTGAAATCGGAACGCTCACTGACATTTCCCCTATCTGAAAGTCTGATAAACGCCGGAAAAATGACTAAGTCCAAAAAAAATGTTTTTCAACTTTTTTCAATTTTACCCCCGTGGGATATATATTCTACCCACACACATTTGGAACTCTCCTGGGGTACCCTCACACATATTATTCCCTCATTTAGTGGATATTTTCACAAAAAAGTGAAATTTTCAAAAATCCAGAAAATTGGCTGAAAACGACTAAATATCAAGGACTCATTGGGCGAATCGCTCTGGAACTGAAATCAGAACGCTCACCGACATTTCCCCTATCTGAAAGTCTGATAAACGCCGGAAAAATGACTAAGTCCAAAATAAAATGTTTTTCAACTTTTTTCAATTTTACCCCCATGGGATATATATTCTACCCACACACATTTGGAACTCTCCTGTGGTACCCTCACACATATTAATCCCTCATTTAGTGGATATTTTCATAAAAAAGTTAAATTTTCAAAAATCCAGAAAAATGGCTGAAAACGACTTAATATCAAGGACTCATTGGGCGAATTGCTCTGGAATTGAAATCGGAACGCTCACTGACATTTCCCCTATCTGAAAGTCTGATAAACGCCGGAAAAATGACTAAGTCCAAAAAAAATGTTTTTCAACTTTTTTCAATTTTACCCCCGTGGGATATATATTCTACCCACACACATTTGGAACTCTCCTGGGGTACCCTCACACATATTATTCCCTCATTTAGTGGATATTTTCACAAAAAAGTGAAATTTTCAAAAATCCAGAAAATTGGCTGAAAACGACTAAATATCAAGGACTCATTGGGCGAATCGCTCTGGAACTGAAATCAGAACGCTCACCGACATTTCCCCTATCTGAAAGTCTGATAAACGCCGGAAAAATGACTAAGTCCAAAATAAAATGTTTTTCAACTTTTTTCAATTTTACCCCCGTGGGATATATATTCTACCCACACACATTTGGAACTCTCCTGGGGTACCCTCACACATATTATTCCCTCATTTAGTGGATATTTTCACAAAAAAGTGAAATTTTCAAAAATCCAGAAAATTGGCTGAAAACGACTTAATATCAAGGACTCATTGGGCGAATTGCTCTGGAATTGAAATCGGAACGCTCACTGACATTTACCCTATCTGAAAGTCTGATAAACGCCGGAAAAATGACTAAGTCCAAAAAAAATGTTTTTCAACTTTTTTCAATTTTACCCCCGTGGGATATATATTCTACCCACACACATTTGGAACTCTCCTGGGGTACCCTCACACATATTATTCCCTCATTTAGTGGATATTTTCACAAAAAGTGAAATTTTCAAAAATCCAGAAAATTGGCTGAAAACGACTAAATATCAAGGACTCATTGGGCGAATCGCTCTGGAACTGAAATCAGAACGCTCACCGACATTTCCCCTATCTGAAAGTCTGATAAACGCCGGAAAAATGACTAAGTCCAAAATAAAATGTTTTTCAACTTTTTTCAATTTTACCCCCGTGGGATATATATTCTACCCACACACATTTGGAACTCTCCTGGGGTACCCTCACACATATTATTCCCTCATTTAGTGGATATTTTCACAAAAAAGTGAAATTTTCAAAAATCCAGAAAATTGGCTGAAAACGACTTAATATCAAGGACTCATTGGGCGAATTGCTCTGGAATTGAAATCGGAACGCTCACTGACATTTACCCTATCTGAAAGTCTGATAAACGCCGGAAAAATGACTAAGTCCAAAAAAAATGTTTTTCAACTTTTTTCAATTTTACCCCCGTGGGATATATATTCTACCCACACACATTTGGAACTCTCCTGGGGTACCCTCACACATATTATTCCCTCATTTAGTGGATATTTTCATAAAAAAGTGAAATTTTCAAAAATCCAGAAAATTGGTTGAAAACAACTTAATATCAAGGACTCATTGGGCGAATTGCTCTGGAATTGAAATCGGAACGCTCACTGACATTTCCCCTATCTGAAAGTCTGATAAACGCCGGAAAAATGACTAAGTTCAAAAAAAAATATTTTTCAACTTTTTTCAATTTTACCCCCGTGGGATATATATTCTACCCACACACATTTGGAACTCTCCTGGGGTACCCTCACACATATTTTTCCCTCATTTAGTGGATATTTTCACAAAAAAGTGAAATTTTCAAAAATCCAGAAAATTGGCTGAAAACGACTAAATATCAAGGACTCATTGGGCGAATCGCTCTGGAACTGAAATCAGAACGCTCACCGACATTTCCCCTATCTGAAAGTCTGATAAACGCCGGAAAAATGACTAAGTCCAAAATAAAATGTTTTTCAACTTTTTTCAATTTTACCCCCGTGGGATATATATTCTACCCACACACATTTGGAACTCTCCTGTGGTACCCTCACACATATTAATCCCTCATTTAGTGGATATTTTCATAAAAAAGTTAAATTTTCAAAAATCCAGAAAATTGGCTGAAAACTACTTAATATCAAGGACTCATTGGGCGAATTGCTCTGGAATTGAAATCGGAACGCTCACTGACATTTCCCCTATCTGAAAGTCTGATAAATGCCGGAAAAATGACTAAGTCCAAAAAAAATGTTTTTCAACTTTTTTCAATTTTACCCCCGTGGGATATATATTCTACCCACACACATTTGGAACTCTCCTGTGGTACCCTCACACATATTATTCCCTCATTTAGTGGATATTATCATAAAAAAGTGAAATTTTCAAAAATACAGAAAATTGGCTGAAAACGACTTAATATCAAGAACTCATTGGGCGAATTGCTCTGGAATTGAAATCGGAACGCTCACTGACATTTCCCCTATCTGAAAGTCTGATAAACGCCGGAAAAATGACTAAGTCCAAAAAAAATGTTTTTCAACTTTTTTCAATTTTACCCCCGTGGGATATATATTCTACCCACACACATTTGGAACTCTCCTGGGGTACCCTCACACATATTATTCCCTCATTTAGTGGATATTTTCATAAAAAAGTGAAATGTTCAAAAATCCAGAAAATTGGCTGAAAACAACTTAATATCAAGGACTCATTGGGCGAATTGCTCTGGAATTGAAATCGGAACGCTCAATGACATTTCCCCTATCTGAAAGTCTGATAAACGCCGGAAAAATGACTAAGTTCAAAAAAAAATATTTTTCAACTTTTTTCAATTTTACCCCCGTGGGATATATATTCTACCCACACACATTTGGAACTCTCCTGGGGTACCCTCACACATATTATTCCCTCATTTAGTGGATATTTTCACAAAAAAGTGAAATTTTCAAAAATCCAGAAAATTGGCTGAAAACGACTAAATATCAAGGACTCATTGGGCGAATCGCTCTGGAACTGAAATCAGAACGCTCACCGACATTTCCCCTATCTGAAAGTCTGATAAACGCCGGAAAAATGACTAAGTCCAAAATAAAATGTTTTTCAACTTTTTTCAATTTTACCCCCATGGGATATATATTCTACCCACACACATTTGGAACTCTCCTGTGGTACCCTCACACATATTAATCCCTCATTTAGTGGATATTTTCATAAAAAAGTTAAATTTTCAAAAATCCAGAAAAATGGCTGAAAACGACTTAATATCAAGGACTCATTGGGCGAATTGCTCTGGAATTGAAATCGGAACGCTCACTGACATTTCCCCTATCTGAAAGTCTGATAAACGCCGGAAAAATGACTAAGTCCAAAAAAAATGTTTTTCAACTTTTTTCAATTTTACCCCCGTGGGATATATATTCTACCCACACACATTTGGAACTCTCCTGGGGTACCCTCACACATATTATTCCCTCATTTAGTGGATATTTTCACAAAAAAGTGAAATTTTCAAAAATCCAGAAAATTGGCTGAAAACGACTAAATATCAAGGACTCATTGGGCGAATCGCTCTGGAACTGAAATCAGAACGCTCACCGACATTTCCCCTATCTGAAAGTCTGATAAACGCCGGAAAAATGACTAAGTCCAAAATAAAATGTTTTTCAACTTTTTTCAATTTTACCCCCGTGGGATATATATTCTACCCACACACATTTGGAACTCTCCTGTGGTGCCCTCACACATATTAATCCCTCATTTAGTGGATATTTTCATAAAAAAGTAAAATTTTCAAAAATCCAGAAAATTGGCTGAAAACGACTTAATATCAAGGACTCATTGGGCGAATTGCTCTGGAATAGAAATCGGAACGCTCACTGACATTTCCCCTATCTGAAAGTCTGATAAACGCCGGAAAAATGACTAAGTCCAAAAAAAAATGTTTTTCAACTTTTTTCAATTTTACCCCCGTTGGATATATATTCTACCCACACACATTTGGAACTCTCCTGTGGTACCCTCACACATATTATTCCCTCATTTAGTGGATATTTTCATAAAAAAGTGAAATTTTCAAAAATCCAGAAAATTGGCTGAAAACGACTAAATATCAAGGACTCATTGGGCGAATCGCTCTGGAACTGAAATCAGAACGCTCACCGACATTTCCCCTATCTGAAAGTCTGATAAACGCCGGAAAAATGACTAAGTCCAAAATAAAATGTTTTTCAACTTTTTTCAATTTTACCCCCGTGGGATATATATTCTACCCACACACATTTGGAACTCTCCTGTGGTACCCTCACACATATTATTCCCTCATTTAGTGGATATTTTCATAAAAAAGTTAAATTTTCAAAAATCCAGAAAATTGGCTGAAAACGACTTAATATCAAGGACTCATTGGGCGAATTGCTCTGGAATTGAAATCGGAACGCTCACTGACATTTACCCTATCTGAAAGTCTGATAAACGCCGGAAAAATGACTAAGTCCAAAAAAAATGTTTTTCAACTTTTTTCAATTTTACCCCCGTGGGATATATATTCTACCCACACACATTTGGAACTCTCCTGGGGTACCCTCACACATATTATTCCCTCATTTAGTGGATATTTTCATAAAAAAGTGAAATTTTCAAAAATCCAGAAAATTGGTTGAAAACAACTTAATATCAAGGACTCATTGGGCGAATTGCTCTGGAATTGAAATCGGAACGCTCACTGACATTTCCCCTATCTGAAAGTCTGATAAACGCCGGAAAAATGACTAAGTTCAAAAAAAAATATTTTTCAACTTTTTTCAATTTTACCCCCGTGGGATATATATTCTACCCACACACATTTGGAACTCTCCTGTGGTACCCTCACACATATTTTTCCCTCATTTAGTGGATATTTTCACAAAAAAGTGAAATTTTCAAAAATCCAGAAAATTGGCTGAAAACGACTAAATATCAAGGACTCATTGGGCGAATCGCTCTGGAACTGAAATCAGAACGCTCACCGACATTTCCCCTATCTGAAAGTCTGATAAACGCCGGAAAAATGACTAAGTCCAAAATAAAATGTTTTTCAACTTTTTTCAATTTTACCCCCGTGGGATATATATTCTACCCACACACATTTGGAACTCTCCTGTGGTACCCTCACACATATTAATCCCTCATTTAGTGGATATTTTCATAAAAAAGTTAAATTTTCAAAAATCCAGAAAATTGGCTGAAAACTACTTAATATCAAGGACTCATTGGGCGAATTGCTCTGGAATTGAAATCGGAACGCTCACTGACATTTCCCCTATCTGAAAGTCTGATAAATGCCGGAAAAATGACTAAGTCCAAAAAAAATGTTTTTCAACTTTTTTCAATTTTACCCCCGTGGGATATATATTCTACCCACACACATTTGGAACTCTCCTGTGGTACCCTCACACATATTATTCCCTCATTTAGTGGATATTATCATAAAAAAGTGAAATTTTCAAAAATACAGAAAATTGGCTGAAAACGACTTAATATCAAGAACTCATTGGGCGAATTGCTCTGGAATTGAAATCGGAACGCTCACTGACATTTCCCCTATCTGAAAGTCTGATAAACGCCGGAAAAATGACTAAGTCCAAAAAAAATGTTTTTCAACTTTTTTCAATTTTACCCCCGTGGGATATATATTCTACCCACACACATTTGGAACTCTCCTGGGGTACCCTCACACATATTATTCCCTCATTTAGTGGATATTTTCATAAAAAAGTGAAATGTTCAAAAATCCAGAAAATTGGCTGAAAACGACTAAATATCAAGGACTCATTGGGCGAATCGCTCTGGAACTGAAATCAGAACGCTCACCGACATTTCCCCTATCTGAAAGTCTGATAAACGCCGGAAAAATGACTAAGTCCAAAATAAAATGTTTTTCAACTTTTTTCAATTTTACCCCCGTGGGATATATATTCTACCCACACACATTTGGAACTCTCCTGTGGTACCCTCACACATATTATTCCCTCATTTAGTGGATATTTTCATAAAAAAGTTAAATTTTCAAAAATCCAGAAAATTGGCTGAAAACTACTTAATATCAAGGACTCATTGGGCGAATTGCTCTGGAATTGAAATCGGAACGCTCACTGACATTTCCCCTATCTGAAAGTCTGATAAACGCCGGAAAAATGACTAAGTCCAAAAAAAATGTTTTTCAACTTTTTTCAATTTTACCCCCGTGGGATATATATTCTACCCACACACATTTGGAACTCTCCTGGGGTACCCTCACACATATTATTCCCTCATTTAGTGGATATTTTCACAAAAAAGTGAAATTTTCAAAAATCCAGAAAATTGGCTGAAAACGACTAAATATCAAGGACTCATTGGGCGAATCGCTCTGGAACTGAAATCAGAACGCTCACCGACATTTCCCCTATCTGAAAGTCTGATAAACGCCGGAAAAATGACTAAGTCCAAAATAAAATGTTTTTCAACTTTTTTCAATTTTACCCCCGTGGGATATATATTCTACCCACACACATTTGGAACTCTCCTGTGGTGCCCTCACACATATTAATCCCTCATTTAGTGGATATTTTCATAAAAAAGTAAAATTTTCAAAAATCCAGAAAATTGGCTGAAAACGACTTAATATCAAGGACTCATTGGGCGAATTGCTCTGGAATAGAAATCGGAACGCTCACTGACATTTCCCCTATCTGAAAGTCTGATAAACGCCGGAAAAATGACTAAGTCCAAAAAAAAATGTTTTTCAACTTTTTTCAATTTTACCCCCGTTGGATATATATTCTACCCACACACATTTGGAACTCTCCTGTGGTACCCTCACACATATTATTCCCTCATTTAGTGGATATTTTCATAAAAAAGTGAAATTTTCAAAAATCCAGAAAATTGGCTGAAAACGACTAAATATCAAGGACTCATTGGGCGAATCGCTCTGGAACTGAAATCAGAACGCTCACCGACATTTCCCCTATCTGAAAGTCTGATAAACGCCGGAAAAATGACTAAGTCCAAAATAAAATGTTTTTCAACTTTTTTCAATTTTACCCCCGTGGGATATATATTCTACCCACACACATTTGGAACTCTCCTGTGGTACCCTCACACATATTATTCCCTCATTTAGTGGATATTTTCATAAAAAAGTTAAATTTTCAAAAATCCAGAAAATTGGCTGAAAACGACTTAATATCAAGGACTCATTGGGCGAATTGCTCTGGAATTGAAATCGGAACGCTCACTGACATTTACCCTATCTGAAAGTCTGATAAACGCCGGAAAAATGACTAAGTCCAAAAAAAATGTTTTTCAACTTTTTTCAATTTTACCCCCGTGGGATATATATTCTACCCACACACATTTGGAACTCTCCTGGGGTACCCTCACACATATTATTCCCTCATTTAGTGGATATTTTCATAAAAAAGTGAAATTTTCAAAAATCCAGAAAATTGGTTGAAAACAACTTAATATCAAGGACTCATTGGGCGAATTGCTCTGGAATTGAAATCGGAACGCTCACTGACATTTCCCCTATCTGAAAGTCTGATAAACGCCGGAAAAATGACTAAGTTCAAAAAAAAATATTTTTCAACTTTTTTCAATTTTACCCCCGTGGGATATATATTCTACCCACACACATTTGGAACTCTCCTGTGGTACCCTCACACATATTTTTCCCTCATTTAGTGGATATTTTCACAAAAAAGTGAAATTTTCAAAAATCCAGAAAATTGGCTGAAAACGACTAAATATCAAGGACTCATTGGGCGAATCGCTCTGGAACTGAAATCAGAACGCTCACCGACATTTCCCCTATCTGAAAGTCTGATAAACGCCGGAAAAATGACTAAGTCCAAAATAAAATGTTTTTCAACTTTTTTCAATTTTACCCCCGTGGGATATATATTCTACCCACACACATTTGGAACTCTCCTGTGGTAACCTCACACATATTAATCCCTCATTTAGTGGATATTTTCATAAAAAAGTTAAATTTTCAAAAATCCAGAAAATTGGCTGAAAACTACTTAATATCAAGGACTCATTGGGCGAATTGCTCTGGAATTGAAATCGGAACGCTCACTGACATTTCCCCTATCTGAAAGTCTGATAAATGCCGGAAAAATGACTAAGTCCAAAAAAAATGTTTTTCAACTTTTTTCAATTTTACCCCCGTGGGATATATATTCTACCCACACACATTTGGAACTCTCCTGTGGTACCCTCACACATATTATTCCCTCATTTAGTGGATATTATCATAAAAAAGTGAAATTTTCAAAAATACAGAAAATTGGCTGAAAACGACTTAATATCAAGAACTCATTGGGCGAATTGCTCTGGAATTGAAATCGGAACGCTCACTGACATTTCCCCTATCTGAAAGTCTGATAAACGCCGGAAAAATGACTAAGTCCAAAAAAAATGTTTTTCAACTTTTTTCAATTTTACCCCCGTGGGATATATATTCTACCCACACACATTTGGAACTCTCCTGGGGTACCCTCACACATATTATTCCCTCATTTAGTGGATATTTTCATAAAAAAGTGAAATGTTCAAAAATCCAGAAAATTGGCTGAAAACGACTAAATATCAAGGACTCATTGGGCGAATCGCTCTGGAACTGAAATCAGAACGCTCACCGACATTTCCCCTATCTGAAAGTCTGATAAACGCCGGAAAAATGACTAAGTCCAAAATAAAATGTTTTTCAACTTTTTTCAATTTTACCCCCGTGGGATATATATTCTACCCACACACATTTGGAACTCTCCTGTGGTACCCTCACACATATTATTCCCTCATTTAGTGGATATTTTCATAAAAAAGTTAAATTTTCAAAAATCCAGAAAATTGGCTGAAAACTACTTAATATCAAGGACTCATTGGGCGAATTGCTCTGGAATTGAAATCGGAACGCTCACTGACATTTCCCCTATCTGAAAGTCTGATAAACGCCGGAAAAATGACTAAGTCCAAAAAAAATGTTTTTCAACTTTTTTCAATTTTACCCCCGTGGGATATATATTCTACCCACACACATTTGGAACTCTCCTGGGGTACCCTCACACATATTATTCCCTCATTTAGTGGATATTTTCACAAAAAAGTGAAATTTTCAAAAATCCAGAAAATTGGCTGAAAACGACTAAATATCAAGGACTCATTGGGCGAATCGCTCTGGAACTGAAATCAGAACGCTCACCGACATTTCCCCTATCTGAAAGTCTGATAAACGCCGGAAAAATGACTAAGTCCAAAATAAAATGTTTTTCAACTTTTTTCAATTTTACCCCCGTGGGATATATATTCTACCCACACACATTTGGAACTCTCCTGTGGTACCCTCACACATATTAATCCCTCATTTAGTGGATATTTTCATAAAAAAGTTAAATTTTCAAAAATCCAGAAAAATGGCTGAAAACGACTTAATATCAAGGACTCATTGGGCGAATTGCTCTGGAATTGAAATCGGAACGCTCACTGACATTTCCCCTATCTGAAAGTCTGATAAACGCCGGAAAAATGACTAAGTCCAAAAAAAATGTTTTTCAACTTTTTTCAATTTTACCCCCGTGGGATATATATTCTACCCACACACATTTGGAACTCTCCTGGGGTACCCTCACACATATTATTCCCTCATTTAGTGGATATTTTCACAAAAAAGTGAAATTTTCAAAAATCCAGAAAATTGGCTGAAAACGACTAAATATCAAGGACTCATTGGGCGAATCGCTCTGGAACTGAAATCAGAACGCTCACCGACATTTCCCCTATCTGAAAGTCTGATAAACGCCGGAAAAATGACTAAGTCCAAAATAAAATGTTTTTCAACTTTTTTCAATTTTACCCCCGTGGGATATATATTCTACCCACACACATTTGGAACTCTCCTGTGGTGCCCTCACACATATTAATCCCTCATTTAGTGGATATTTTCATAAAAAAGTTAAATTTTCAAAAATCCAGAAAATTGGCTGAAAACGACTTAATATCAAGGACTCATTGGGCGAATTGCTCTGGAATTGAAATTGGAACGCTCACTGACATTTCCCCTATCTGAAAGTCTGATAAACGCCGGAAAAATGACTAAGTCCAAAAAAAAATGTTTTTCAAATTTTTTCAATTTTACCCCCGTTGGATATATATTCTACCCACACACATTTGGAACTCTCCTGTGGTATCCTCACACATATTATTCCCTCATTTAGTGGATATTTTCATAAAAAAGTAAAATTTTCAAAAATCCAGAAAATTGGCTGAAAACGACTTAATATCAAGGACTCATTGGGCGAATTGCTCTGGAATAGAAATCGGAACGCTCACTGACATTTCCCCTATCTGAAAGTCTGATAAACGCCGGAAAAATGACTAAGTCCAAAAAAAAATGTTTTTCAACTTTTTTCAATTTTACCCCCGTTGGATATATATTCTACCCACACACATTTGGAACTCTCCTGTGGTACCCTCACACATATTATTCCCTCATTTAGTGGATATTTTCATAAAAAAGTTAAATTTTCAAAAATCCAGAAAATTGGCTGAAAACGACTTAATATCAAGGACTCATTGGGTCGAATTGCTCTGGAATTGAAATCGGAACGTTCACTGACATTTCCCCTATCTGAAAGTCTAATAAACGCCGGAAAAATGACTAAGTCCAAAAAAAAATTTTTTTCAACTTTTTTCAATTTTACCCCCGTGGGATATATATTCTACCCACACACATTTGGAACTCTCCTGGGGTACCCTCACACATATTATTCCCTCATTTAGTGGATATTTTCACAAAAAAGTGAAATTTTCAAAAATCCAGAAAATTGGCTGAAAACGACTTAATATCAAGGACTCATTGGGCGAATTGCTCTGGAATTGAAATCGGAACGCTCACTGACATTTCCCCTATCTGAAAGTCTGATAAATGCCGGAAAAATGACTAAGTCCAAAAAAAAATGTTTTTCAACTTTTTTCAATTTTACCCCCGTGGGATATATATTCTACCCACACACATTTGGAACTCTCCTGTGGTACCCTCACACATATTAATCCCTCATTTAGTGGATATTTTCATAAAAAAGTGAAATTTTCAAAAATCCAGAAAATTGGTTGAAAACAACTTAATATCAAGGACTCATTGGGCGAATTGCTCTGGAATTGAAATCGGAACGCTCACT
This sequence comes from Phyllobates terribilis, assembly GCF_046119375.1. Lineage (NCBI taxonomy): Eukaryota > Metazoa > Chordata > Amphibia > Anura > Dendrobatidae > Phyllobates > Phyllobates terribilis. The sequence continues at coordinate 23,943,068 of NW_027362776.1, forward strand.
GACATTTCCCCTATCTGAAAGTCTGATAAACGCCGGAAAAATTACTAAGTTCAAAAAAAAATATTTTTCAACTTTTTTCAATTTTACCCCCGTGGGATATATATTCTACCCACACACATTTGGAACTCTCCTGGGGTACCCTCACACATATTTTTCCCTCATTTAGTGGATATTTTCACAAAAAAGTGAAATTTTCAAAAATCCAGAAAATTGGCTGAAAACGACTAAATATCAAGGACTCATTGGGCGAATCGCTCTGGAACTGAAATCAGAACGCTCACCGACATTTCCCCTATCTGAAAGTCTGATAAACGCCGGAAAAATGACTAAGTCCAAAATAAAATGTTTTTCAACTTTTTTCAATTTTACCCCCGTGGGATATATATTCTACCCACACACATTTGGAACTCTCCTGTGGTACCCTCACACATATTAATCCCTCATTTAGTGGATATTTTCATAAAAAAGTTAAATTTTCAAAAATCCAGAAAATTGGCTGAAAACTACTTAATATCAAGGACTCATTGGGCGAATTGCTCTGGAATTGAAATCGGAACGCTCACTGACATTTCCCCTATCTGAAAGTCTGATAAATGCCGGAAAAATGACTAAGTCCAAAAAAAATGTTTTTCAACTTTTTTCAATTTTACCCCCGTGGGATATATATTCTACCCACACACATTTGGAACTCTCCTGTGGTACTCTCACACATATTATTCCCTCATTTAGTGGATATTATCATAAAAAAGTGAAATTTTCAAAAATACAGAAAATTGGCTGAAAACGACTTAATATCAAGAACTCATTGGGCGAATTGCTCTGGAATTGAAATCGGAACGCTCACTGACATTTCCCCTATCTGAAAGTCTGATAAACGCCGGAAAAATGACTAAGTCCAAAAAAAATGTTTTTCAACTTTTTTCAATTTTACCCCCGTGGGATATATATTCTACCCACACACATTTGGAACTCTCCTGGGGTACCCTCACACATATTATTCCCTCATTTAGTGGATATTTTCATAAAAAAGTGAAATGTTCAAAAATCCAGAAAATTGGCTGAAAACAACTTAATATCAAGGACTCATTGGGCGAATTGCTCTGGAATTGAAATCGGAACGCTCAATGACATTTCCCCTATCTGAAAGTCTGATAAACGCCGGAAAAATGACTAAGTTCAAAAAAAAATATTTTTCAACTTTTTTCAATTTTACCCCCGTGGGATATATATTCTACCCACACACATTTGGAACTCTCCTGGGGTACCCTCACACATATTATTCCCTCATTTAGTGGATATTTTCACAAAAAAGTGAAATTTTCAAAAATCCAGAAAATTGGCTGAAAACGACTAAATATCAAGGACTCATTGGGCGAATCGCTCTGGAACTGAAATCAGAACGCTCACCGACATTTCCCCTATCTGAAAGTCTGATAAACGCCGGAAAAATGACTAAGTCCAAAATAAAATGTTTTTCAACTTTTTTCAATTTTACCCCCGTGGGATATATATTCTACCCACACACATTTGGAACTCTCCTGTGGTACCCTCACACATATTATTCCCTCATTTAGTGGATATTATCATAAAAAAGTGAAATTTTCAAAAATACAGAAAATTGGCTGAAAACGACTTAATATCAAGAACTCATTGGGCGAATTGCTCTGGAATTGAAATCGGAACGCTCACTGACATTTCCCCTATCTGAAAGTCTGATAAACGCCGGAAAAATGACTAAGTCCAAAAAAAATGTTTTTCAACTTTTTTCAATTTTACCCCCGTGGGATATATATTCTACCCACACACATTTGGAACTCTCCTGGGGTACCCTCACACATATTATTCCCTCATTTAGTGGATATTTTCATAAAAAAGTGAAATGTTCAAAAATCCAGAAAATTGGCTGAAAACAACTTAATATCAAGGACTCATTGGGCGAATTGCTCTGGAATTGAAATCGGAACGCTCAATGACATTTCCCCTATCTGAAAGTCTGATAAACGCCGGAAAAATGACTAAGTTCAAAAAAAATATTTTTCAACTTTTTTCAATTTTACCCCCGTGGGATATATATTCTACCCACACACATTTGGAATTCTCCTGGGGTACCCTCACACATATTATTCCCTCATTTAGTGGATATTTTCACAAAAAAGTGAAATTTTCAAAAATCCAGAAAATTGGCTGAAAACGACTAAATATCAAGGACTCATTGGGCGAATCGCTCTGGAACTGAAATCAGAACGCTCACCGACATTTCCCCTATCTGAAAGTCTGATAAACGCCGGAAAAATGACTAAGTCCAAAATAAAATGTTTTTCAACTTTTTTCAATTTTACCCCCGTGGGATATATATTCTACCCACACACATTTGGAACTCTCCTGTGGTACCCTCACACATATTATTCCCTCATTTAGTGGATATTTTCATAAAAAAGTAAAATTTTCAAAAATCCAGAAAATTGGCTGAAAACTACTTAATATCAAGGACTCATTGGGCGAATTGCTCTGGAATTGAAATCGGAACGCTCACTGACATTTCCCCTATCTGAAAGTCTGATAAACGCCGGAAAAATGACTAAGTCCAAAAAAAATGTTTTTCAACTTTTTTCAATTTTACCCCCGTGGGATATATATTCTACCCACACACATTTGGAACTCTCCTGGGGTACCCTCACACATATTATTCCCTCATTTAGTGGATATTTTCATAAAAAAGTGAAATGTTCAAAAATCCAGAAAATTGGCTGAAAACAACTTAATATCAAGGACTCATTGGGCGAATTGCTCTGGAATTGAAATCGGAACGCTCAATGACATTTCCCCTATCTGAAAGTCTGATAAACGCCGGAAAAATGACTAAGTTCAAAAAAAAATATTTTTCAACTTTTTTCAATTTTACCCCCGTGGGATATATATTCTACCCACACACATTTGGAACTCTCCTGGGGTACCCTCACACATATTATTCCCTCATTTAGTGGATATTTTCACAAAAAAGTGAAATTTTCAAAAATCCAGAAAATTGGCTGAAAACGACTAAATATCAAGGACTCATTGGGCGAATCGCTCTGGAACTGAAATCAGAACGCTCACCGACATTTCCCCTATCTGAAAGTCTGATAAACGCCGGAAAAATGACTAAGTCCAAAATAAAATGTTTTTCAACTTTTTTCAATTTTACCCCCGTGGGATATATATTCTACCCACACACATTTGGAACTCTCCTGTGGTACCCTCACACATATTATTCCCTCATTTAGTGGATATTATCATAAAAAAGTTAAATTTTCAAAAATACAGAAAATTGGCTGAAAACGACTTAATATCAAGAACTCATTGGGCGAATTGCTCTGGAATTGAAATCGGAACGCTCACTGACATTTCCCCTATCTGAAAGTCTGATAAACGCCGGAAAAATGACTAAGTCCAAAAAAAATGTTTTTCAACTTTTTTCAATTTTACCCCCGTGGGATATATATTCTACCCACACACATTTGGAACTCTCCTGGGGTACCCTCACACATATTATTCCCTCATTTAGTGGATATTTTCATAAAAAAGTGAAATGTTCAAAAATCCAGAAAATTGGCTGAAAACAACTTAATATCAAGGACTCATTGGGCGAATTGCTCTGGAATTGAAATCGGAACGCTCAATGACATTTCCCCTATCTGAAAGTCTGATAAACGCCGGAAAAATGACTAAGTTCAAAAAAAATATTTTTCAACTTTTTTCAATTTTACCCCCGTGGGATATATATTCTACCCACACACATTTGGAATTCTCCTGGGGTACCCTCACACATATTATTCCCTCATTTAGTGGATATTTTCACAAAAAAGTGAAATTTTCAAAAATCCAGAAAATTGGCTGAAAACGACTAAATATCAAGGACTCATTGGGCGAATCGCTCTGGAACTGAAATCAGAACGCTCACCGACATTTCCCCTATCTGAAAGTCTGATAAACGCCGGAAAAATGACTAAGTCCAAAATAAAATGTTTTTCAACTTTTTTCAATTTTACCCCCGTGGGATATATATTCTACCCACACACATTTGGAACTCTCCTGTGGTACCCTCACACATATTATTCCCTCATTTAGTGGATATTTTCATAAAAAAGTAAAATTTTCAAAAATCCAGAAAATTGGCTGAAAACTACTTAATATCAAGGACTCATTGGGCGAATTGCTCTGGAATTGAAATCGGAACGCTCACTGACATTTCCCCTATCTGAAAGTCTGATAAACGCCGGAAAAATGACTAAGTCCAAAAAAAATGTTTTTCAACTTTTTTCAATTTTACCCCCGTGGGATATATATTCTACCCACACACATTTGGAACTCTCCTGGGGTACCCTCACACATATTATTCCCTCATTTAGTGGATATTTTCATAAAAAAGTGAAATGTTCAAAAATCCAGAAAATTGGCTGAAAACAACTTAATATCAAGGACTCATTGGGCGAATTGCTCTGGAATTGAAATCGGAACGCTCAATGACATTTCCCCTATCTGAAAGTCTGATAAACGCCGGAAAAATGACTAAGTTCAAAAAAAAATATTTTTCAACTTTTTTCAATTTTACCCCCGTGGGATATATATTCTACCCACACACATTTGGAACTCTCCTGGGGTACCCTCACACATATTATTCCCTCATTTAGTGGATATTTTCACAAAAAAGTGAAATTTTCAAAAATCCAGAAAATTGGCTGAAAACGACTAAATATCAAGGACTCATTGGGCGAATCGCTCTGGAACTGAAATCAGAACGCTCACCGACATTTCCCCTATCTGAAAGTCTGATAAACGCCGGAAAAATGACTAAGTCCAAAATAAAATGTTTTTCAACTTTTTTCAATTTTACCCCCGTGGGATATATATTCTACCCACACACATTTGGAACTCTCCTGTGTTACCCTCACACATATTATTCCCTCATTTAGTGGATATTTTCATAAAAAAGTTAAATTTTCAAAAATCCAGAAAATTGGCTGAAAACTACTTAATATCAAGGACTCATTGGGCGAATTGCTCTGGAATTGAAATCGGAACGCTCACTGACATTTCCCCTATCTGAAAGTCTGATAAACGCCGGAAAAATGACTAAGTCCAAAAAAAATGTTTTTCAACTTTTTTCAATTTTACCCCCGTGGGATATATATTCTACCCACACACATTTGGAACTCTCCTGGGGTACCCTCACACATATTATTCCCTCATTTAGTGGATATTTTCACAAAAAAGTGAAATTTTCAAAAATCCAGAAAATTGGCTGAAAACGACTAAATATCAAGGACTCATTGGGCGAATCGCTCTGGAACTGAAATCAGAACGCTCACCGACATTTCCCCTATCTGAAAGTCTGATAAACGCCGGAAAAATGACTAAGTCCAAAATAAAATGTTTTTCAACTTTTTTCAATTTTACCCCCGTGGGATATATATTCTACCCACACACATTTGGAACTCTCCTGTGGTACCCTCACACATATTAATCCCTCATTTAGTGGATATTTTCATAAAAAAGTTAAATTTTCAAAAATCCAGAAAAATGGCTGAAAACGACTTAATATCAAGGACTCATTGGGCGAATTGCTCTGGAATTGAAATCGGAACGCTCACTGACATTTCCCCTATCTGAAAGTCTGATAAACGCCGGAAAAATGACTAAGTCCAAAAAAAATGTTTTTCAACTTTTTTCAATTTTACCCCCGTGGGATATATATTCTACCCACACACATTTGGAACTCTCCTGGGGTACCCTCACACATATTATTCCCTCATTTAGTGGATATTTTCATAAAAAAGTGAAAGTTTCAAAAATCCAGAAAATTGGCTGAAAACGACTAAATATCAAGGACTCATTGGGCGAATCGCTCTGGAACTGAAATCAGAACGCTCACCGACATTTCCCCTATCTGAAAGTCTGATAAACGCCGGAAAAATGACTAAGTCCAAAATAAAATGTTTTTCAACTTTTTTCAATTTTACCCCCGTGGGATATATATTCTACCCACACACATTTGGAACTCTCCTGTGGTGCCCTCACACATATTAATCCCTCATTTAGTGGATATTTTCATAAAAAAGTTAAATTTTCAAAAATCCAGAAAATTGGCTGAAAACGACTTAATATCAAGGACTCATTGGGCGAATTGCTCTGGAATTGAAATTGGAACGCTCACTGACATTTCCCCTATCTGAAAGTCTGATAAACGCCGGAAAAATGACTAAGTCCAAAAAAAAATGTTTTTCAAATTTTTTCAATTTTACCCCCGTTGGATATATATTCTACCCACACACATTTGGAACTCTCCTGTGGTATCCTCACACATATTATTCCCTCATTTAGTGGATATTTTCATAAAAAAGTAAAATTTTCAAAAATCCAGAAAATTGGCTGAAAACGACTTAATATCAAGGACTCATTGGGCGAATTGCTCTGGAATAGAAATCGGAACGCTCACTGACATTTCCCCTATCTGAAAGTCTGATAAACGCCGGAAAAATGACTAAGTCCAAAAAAAAATGTTTTTCAACTTTTTTCAATTTTACCCCCGTTGGATATATATTCTACCCACACACATTTGGAACTCTCCTGTGGTACCCTCACACATATTATTCCCTCATTTAGTGGATATTTTCATAAAAAAGTTAAATTTTCAAAAATCCAGAAAATTGGCTGAAAACGACTTAATATCAAGGACTCATTGGGTCGAATTGCTCTGGAATTGAAATCGGAACGTTCACTGACATTTCCCCTATCTGAAAGTCTAATAAACGCCGGAAAAATGACTAAGTCCAAAAAAAAATTTTTTTCAACTTTTTTCAATTTTACCCCCGTGGGATATATATTCTACCCACACACATTTGGAACTCTCCTGGGGTACCCTCACACATATTATTCCCTCATTTAGTGGATATTTTCACAAAAAAGTGAAATTTTCAAAAATCCAGAAAATTGGCTGAAAACGACTTAATATCAAGGACTCATTGGGCGAATTGCTCTGGAATTGAAATCGGAACGCTCACTGACATTTCCCCTATCTGAAAGTCTGATAAATGCCGGAAAAATGACTAAGTCCAAAAAAAAATGTTTTTCAACTTTTTTCAATTTTACCCCCGTGGGATATATATTCTACCCACACACATTTGGAACTCTCCTGTGGTACCCTCACACATATTAATCCCTCATTTAGTGGATATTTTCATAAAAAAGTAAAATTTTCAAAAATCCAGAAAATTGGCTGAAAACGACTTAATATCAAGGACTCATTGGGCGAATTGCTCTGGAATTGAAATCGGAACGCTCACTGACATTTCCCCTATCTGAAAGTCTGATAAACGCCGGAAAAATGACTAAGTTCAAAAAAAAATATTTTTCAACTTTTTTCAATTTTACCCCCGTGGGATATATATTCTACCCACACACATTTGGAACTCTCCTGGGGTACCCTCACACATATTATTCCCTCATTTAGTGGATATTTTCACAAAAAAGTGAAATTTTCAAAAATCCAGAAAATTGGCTGAAAACGACTAAATATCAAGGACTCATTGGGCGAATCGCTCTGGAACTGAAATCAGAACGCTCACCGACATTTCCCCTATCTGAAAGTCTGATAAACGCTGGAAAAATGACTAAGTCCAAAATAAAATGTTTTTCAACTTTTTTCAATTTTACCCCCGTGGGATATATATTCTACCCACACACATTTGGAACTCTCCTGTGGTACCCTCACACATATTAATCCCTCATTTAGTGGATATTTTCATAAAAAAGTTAAATTTTCAAAAATCCAGAAAATTGGCTGAAAACGACTTAATATCAAGGACTCATTGGGCGAATTGCTCTGGAATTGAAATCGGAACGCTCACTGACATTTCCCCTATCTGAAAGTCTGATAAATGCCGGAAAAATGACTAAGTCCAAAAAAAATGTTTTTCAACTTTTTTCAATTTTACCCCCGTGGGATATATATTCTACCCACACACATTTGAAACTCTCCTGGGGTACCCTCACACATATTATTCCCTCATTTAGTGGATATTTTCATAAAAAAGTGAAATTTTCAAAAATCCAGAAAATTGGCTGAAAACAACTTAATATCAAGGACTCATTGGGCGAATTGCTCTGGAATTGAAATCGGAACGCTCACTGACATTTCCCCTATCTGAAAGACTGATAAACGCCGGAAAAATGACTAAGTTCAAAAAAAAATATTTTTCAACTTTTTTCAATTTTACCCCCGTGGGATATATATTCTACCCACACACATTTGGAACTCTCCTGGGGTACCCTCACACATATTATTCCCTCATTTAGTGGATATTTTCACAAAAAAGTGAAATTTTCAAAAATCCAGAAAATTGGCTGAAAACGACTAAATATCATGGACTCATTGGGCGAATCGCTCTGGAACTGAAATCAGAACGCTCACCGACATTTCCCCTATCTGAAAGTCTGATAAACGCCGGAAAAATGACTAAGTCCAAAATAAAATGTTTTTCAACTTTTTTCAATTTTACCCCCGTGGGATATATATTCTACCCACACACATTTGGAACTCTCCTGTGGTACCCTCACACATATTATTCCCTCATTTAGTGGATATTTTCATAAAAAAGTTAAATTTTCAAAAATCCAGAAAATTGGCTGAAAACGACTTAATATCAAGGACTCATTGGGCGAATTGCTCTGGAATTGAAATCGGAACGCTCACTGACATTTCCCCTATCTGAAAGTCTGATAAACGCCGGAAAAATGACTAAGTCCAAAAAAAATGTTTTTCAACTTTTTTCAATTTTACCCCCGTGGGATATATATTCTACCCACACACATTTGGAACTCTCCTGTGGTACCCTCACACATATTATTCCCTCATTTAGTGGATATTATCATAAAAAAGTGAAATTTTCAAAAATACAGAAAATTGGCTGAAAACGACTTAATATCAAGAACTCATTGGGCGAATTGCTCTGGAATTGAAATCGGAACGCTCACTGACATTTCCCCTATCTGAAAGTCTGATAAACGCTGGAAAAATGACTAAGTCCAAAATAAAATGTTTTTCAACTTTTTTCAATTTTACCCCCGTGGGATATATATTCTACCCACACACATTTGGAACTCTCCTGTGGTACCCTCACACATATTAATCCCTCATTTAGTGGATATTTTCATAAAAAAGTTAAATTTTCAAAAATCCAGAAAATTGGCTGAAAACGACTTAATATCAAGGACTCATTGGGCGAATTGCTCTGGAATTGAAATCGGAACGCTCACTGACATTTCCCCTATCTGAAAGTCTGATAAATGCCGGAAAAATGACTAAGTCCAAAAAAAATGTTTTTCAACTTTTTTCAATTTTACCCCCGTGGGATATATATTCTACCCACACACATTTGAAACTCTCCTGGGGTACCCTCACACATATTATTCCCTCATTTAGTGGATATTTTCATAAAAAAGTGAAATTTTCAAAAATCCAGAAAATTGGCTGAAAACAACTTAATATCAAGGACTCATTGGGCGAATTGCTCTGGAATTGAAATCGGAACGCTCACTGACATTTCCCCTATCTGAAAGACTGATAAACGCCGGAAAAATGACTAAGTTCAAAAAAAAATATTTTTCAACTTTTTTCAATTTTACCCCCGTGGGATATATATTCTACCCACACACATTTGGAACTCTCCTGGGGTACCCTCACACATATTATTCCCTCATTTAGTGGATATTTTCACAAAAAAGTGAAATTTTCAAAAATCCAGAAAATTGGCTGAAAACGACTAAATATCATGGACTCATTGGGCGAATCGCTCTGGAACTGAAATCAGAACGCTCACCGACATTTCCCCTATCTGAAAGTCTGATAAACGCCGGAAAAATGACTAAGTCCAAAATAAAATGTTTTTCAACTTTTTTCAATTTTACCCCCGTGGGATATATATTCTACCCACACACATTTGGAACTCTCCTGTGGTACCCTCACACATATTATTCCCTCATTTAGTGGATATTTTCATAAAAAAGTTAAATTTTCAAAAATCCAGAAAATTGGCTGAAAACGACTTAATATCAAGGACTCATTGGGCGAATTGCTCTGGAATTGAAATCGGAACGCTCACTGACATTTCCCCTATCTGAAAGTCTGATAAACGCCGGAAAAATGACTAAGTCCAAAAAAAATGTTTTTCAACTTTTTTCAATTTTACCCCCGTGGGATATATATTCTACCCACACACATTTGGAACTCTCCTGTGGTACCCTCACACATATTATTCCCTCATTTAGTGGATATTATCATAAAAAAGTGAAATTTTCAAAAATACAGAAAATTGGCTGAAAACGACTTAATATCAAGAACTCATTGGGCGAATTGCTCTGGAATTGAAATCGGAACGCTCACTGACATTTCCCCTATCTGAAAGTCTGATAAACGCCGGAAAAATGACTAAGTCCAAAAAAAATGTTTTTCAACCTTTTTCAATTTTACCCCCGTGGGATATATATTCTACCCACACACATTTGGAACTCTCCTGGGGTACCCTCACACATATTATTCCCTCATTTAGTGGATATTTTCATAAAAAAGTGAAATGTTCAAAAATCCAGAAAATTGGCTGAAAACAACTTAATATCAAGGACTCATTGGGCGAATTGCTCTGGAATTGAAATCGGAACGCTCACTGACATTTCCCCTATCTGAAAGTCTGATAAACGCCGGAAAAATGACTAAGTTCAAAAAAAAATATTTTTCAACTTTTTTCAATTTTACCCCCGTGGGATATATATTCTACCCACACACATTTGGAACTCTCCTGTGGTACCCTCACACATATTATTCCCTCATTTAGTGGATATTTTCATAAAAAAGTTAAATTTTCAAAAATCCAGAAAATTGGCTGAAAACTACTTAATATCAAGGACTCATTGGGCGAATTGCTCTGGAATTGAAATCGGAACGCTCACTGACATTTCCCCTATCTGAAAGTCTGATAAACGCCGGAAAAATGACTAAGTCCAAAAAAAATGTTTTTCAACCTTTTTCAATTTTACCCCCGTGGGATATATATTCTACCCACACACATTTGGAACTCTCCTGGGGTACCCTCACACATATTATTCCCTCATTTAGTGGATATTTTCATAAAAAAGTGAAATGTTCAAAAATCCAGAAAATTGGCTGAAAACAACTTAATATCAAGGACTCATTGGGCGAATTGCTCTGGAATTGAAATCGGAACGCTCACTGACATTTCCCCTTTCTGAAAGTCTGATAAACGCCGGAAAAATGACTAAGTTCAAAAAAAAATATTTTTCAACTTTTTTCAATTTTACCCCCGTGGGATATATATTCTACCCACACACATTTGGAACTCTCCTGGGGTACCCTCACACATATTATTCCCTCATTTAGTGGATATTTTCACAAAAAAGTGAAATTTTCAAAAATCCAGAAAATTGGCTGAAAACGACTAAATATCATGGACTCATTGGGCGAATCGCTCTGGAACTGAAATCAGAACGCTCACCGACATTTCCCCTATCTGAAAGTCTGATAAACGCCGGAAAAATGACTAAGTCCAAAATAAAATGTTTTTCAACTTTTTTCAATTTTACCCCCGTGGGATATATATTCTACCCACACACATTTGGAACTCTCCTGTGGTACCCTCACACATATTATTCCCTCATTTAGTGGATATTTTCATAAAAAAGTTAAATTTTCAAAAATCCAGAAAATTGGCTGAAAACGACTTAATATCAAGGACTCATTGGGCGAATTGCTCTGGAATTGAAATCGGAACGCTCACTGGCATTTCCCCTATCTGAAAGTCTGATAAACGCCGGAAAAATGACTAAGTCCAAAAAAAATGTTTTTCAACTTTTTTCAATTTTACCCCCGTGGGATATATATTCTACCCACACACATTTGGAACTCTCCTGGGGTACCCTCACACATATTATTCCCTCATTTAGTGGATATTTTCATAAAAAAGTGAAATTTTCAAAAATCCAGAAAATTGGTTGAAAACAACTTAATATCAAGGACTCATTGGGCGAATTGCTCTGGAATTGAAATCGGAACGCTCACTGACATTTCCCCTATCTGAAAGTCTGATAAACGCCGGAAAAATGACTAAGTTCAAAAAAAAATATTTTTCAACTTTTTTCAATTTTACCCCCGTGGGATATATATTCTACCCACACACATTTGGAACTCTCCTGTGGTACCCTCACACATATTATTCCCTCATTTAGTGGATATTTTCATAAAAAAGTTAAATTTTCAAAAATCCAGAAAATTGGCTGAAAACTACTTAATATCAAGGACTCATTGGGCGAATTGCTCTGGAATTGAAATCGGAACGCTCACTGACATTTCCCCTATCTGAAAGTCTGATAAACGCCGGAAAAATGACTAAGTCCAAAAAAAATGTTTTTCAACTTTTTTCAATTTTACCCCCGTGGGATATATATTCTACCCACACACATTTGGAACTCTCCTGGGGTACCCTCACACATATTATTCCCTCATTTAGTGGATATTTTCACAAAAAAGTGAAATTTTCAAAAATCCAGAAAATTGGCTGAAAACGACTAAATATCAAGGACTCATTGGGCGAATCGCTCTGGAACTGAAATCAGAACGCTCACCGACATTTCCCCTATCTGAAAGTCTGATAAACGCCGGAAAAATGACTAAGTCCAAAATAAAATGTTTTTCAACTTTTTTCAATTTTACCCCCGTGGGATATATATTCTACCCACACACATTTGGAACTCTCCTGTGGTGCCCTCACACATATTAATCCCTCATTTAGTGGATATTTTCATAAAAAAGTTAAATTTTCAAAAATCCAGAAAATTGGCTGAAAACGACTTAATATCAAGGACTCATTGGGCGAATTGCTCTGGAATTGAAATCGGAACGCTCACTGACATTTCCCCTATCTGAAAGTCTGATAAACGCCGGAAAAATGACTAAGTCCAAAAAAAAATGTTTTTCAAATTTTTTCAATTTTACCCCCGTTGGATATATATTCTACCCACACACATTTGGAACTCTCCTGTGGTATCCTCACACATATTATTCCCTCATTTAGTGGATATTTTCATAAAAAAGTAAAATTTTCAAAAATCCAGAAAATTGGCTGAAAACGACTTAATATCAAGGACTCATTGGGCGAATTGCTCTGGAATAGAAATCGGAACGCTCACTGACATTTCCCCTATCTGAAAGTCTGATAAACGCCGGAAAAATGACTAAGTCCAAAAAAAAATGTTTTTCAACTTTTTTCAATTTTACCCCCGTTGGATATATATTCTACCCACACACATTTGGAACTCTCCTGTGGTACCCTCACACATATTATTCCCTCATTTAGTGGATATTTTCATAAAAAAGTTAAATTTTCAAAAATCCAGAAAATTGGCTGAAAACGACTTAATATCAAGGACTCATTGGGTCGAATTGCTCTGGAATTGAAATCGGAACGTTCACTGACATTTCCCCTATCTGAAAGTCTAATAAACGCCGGAAAAATGACTAAGTCCAAAAAGAAATTTTTTTCAACTTTTTTCAATTTTACCCCCGTGGGATATATATTCTACCCACACACATTTGGAACTCTCCTGGGGTACCCTCACACATATTATTCCCTCATTTAGTGGATATTTTCACAAAAAAGTGAAATTTTCAAAAATCCAGAAAATTGGCTGAAAACGACTAAATATCAAGGACTCATTGGGCGAATCGCTCTGGAACTGAAATCAGAACGCTCACCGACATTTCCCCTATCTGAAAGTCTGATAAATGCCGGAAAAATGACTAAGTCCAAAAAAAATGTTTTTCAACTTTTTTCAATTTTACCCCCGTGGGATATATATTCTACCCACACACATTTGAAACTCTCCTGGGGTACCCTCACACATATTATTCCCTCATTTAGTGGATATTTTCATAAAAAAGTAAAATTTTCAAAAATCCAGAAAATTGGCTGAAAACAACTTAATATCAAGGACTCATTGGGCGAATTGCTCTGGAATTGAAATCGGAACGCTCACTGACATTTCCCCTATCTGAAAGTCTGATAAACGCCGGAAAAATGACTAAGTTCAAAAAAAAATATTTTTCAACTTTTTTCAATTTTACCCCCGTGGGATATATATTCTACCCACACACATTTGGAACTCTCCTGGGGTACCCTCACACATATTATTCCCTCATTTAGTGGATATTTTCACAAAAAAGTGAAATTTTCAAAAATCCAGAAAATTGGCTGAAAACGACTAAATATCAAGGACTCATTGGGCGAATCGCTCTGGAACTGAAATCAGAACGCTCACCGACATTTCCCCTATCTGAAAGTCTGATAAACGCCGGAAAAATGACTAAGTCCAAAATAAAATGTTTTTCAACTTTTTTCAATTTTACCCCCGTGGGATATATATTCTACCCACACACATTTGGAACTCTCCTGTGGTACCCTCACACATATTAATCCCTCATTTAGTGGATATTTTCATAAAAAAGTTAAATTTTCAAAAATCCAGAAAATTGGCTGAAAACGACTTAATATCAAGGACTCATTGGGCGAATTGCTCTGGAATTGAAATCGGAACGCTCACTGACATTTCCCCTATCTGAAAGTCTGATAAATGCCGGAAAAATGACTAAGTCCAAAAAAAATGTTTTTCAACTTTTTTCAATTTTACCCCCGTGGGATATATATTCTACCCACACACATTTGAAACTCTCCTGGGGTACCCTCACACATATTATTCCCTCATTTAGTGGATATTTTCATAAAAAAGTGAAATTTTCAAAAATCCAGAAAATTGGCTGAAAACAACTTAATATCAAAGACTCATTGGGCGAATTGCTCTGGAATTGAAATCGGAACGCTCACTGACATTTCCCCTATCTGAAAGTCTGATAAACGCCGGAAAAATGACTAAGTTCAAAAAAAAATATTTTTCAACTTTTTTCAATTTTACCCCCGTGGGATATATATTCTACCCACACACATTTGGAACTCTCCTGGGGTACCCTCACACATATTATTCCCTCATTTAGTGGATATTTTCACAAAAAAGTGAAATTTTCAAAAATCCAGAAAATTGGCTGAAAACGACTAAATATCAAGGACTCATTGGGCGAATCGCTCTGGAACTGAAATCAGAACGCTCACCGACATTTCCCCTATCTGAAAGTCTGATAAACGCCGGAAAAATGACTAAGTCCAAAATAAAATGTTTTTCAACTTTTTTCAATTTTACCCCCGTGGGATATATATTCTACCCACACACATTTGGAACTCTCCTGTGGTACCCTCACACATATTAATCCCTCATTTAGTGGATATTTTCATAAAAAAGTTAAATTTTCAAAAATCCAGAAAATTGGCTGAAAACGACTTAATATCAAGGACTCATTGGGCGAATTGCTCTGGAATTGAAATCGGAACGCTCACTGACATTTCCCCTATCTGAAAGTCTGATAAACGCCGGAAAAATGACTAAGTCCAAAAAAAATGTTTTTCAACTTTTTTCAATTTTACCCCCGTGGGATATATATTCTACCCACACACATTTGGAACTCTCCTGTGGTACCCTCACACATATTATTCCCTCATTTAGTGGATATTATCATAAAAAAGTGAAATTTTCAAAAATACAGAAAATTGGCTGAAAACGACTTAATATCAAGAACTCATTGGGCGAATTGCTCTGGAATTGAAATCGGAACGCTCACTGACATTTCCCCTATCTGAAAGTCTGATAAACGCCGGAAAAATGACTAAGTCCAAAAAAAATGTTTTTCAACTTTTTTCAATTTTACCCCCGTGGGATATATATTCTACCCACATACATTTGGAACTCTCCTGGGGTACCCTCACACATATTATTCCCTCATTTAGTGGATATTTTCATAAAAAAGTGAAATGTTCAAAAATCCAGAAAATTGGCTGAAAACAACTTAATATCAAGGACTCATTGGGCGAATTGCTCTGGAATTGAAATCGGAACGCTCACTGACATTTCCCCTTTCTGAAAGTCTGATAAACGCCGGAAAAATGACTAAGTTCAAAAAAAAATATTTTTCAACTTTTTTCAATTTTACCCCCGTGGGATATATATTCTACCCACACACATTTGGAACTCTCCTGGGGTACCCTCACACATATTATTCCCTCATTTAGTGGATATTTTCACAAAAAAGTGAAATTTTCAAAAATCCAGAAAATTGGCTGAAAACGACTAAATATCATGGACTCATTGGGCGAATCGCTCTGGAACTGAAATCAGAACGCTCACCGACATTTCCCATATCTGAAAGTCTGATAAACGCCGGAAAAATGACTAAGTCCAAAATAAAATGTTTTTCAACTTTTTTCAATTTTACCCCCGTGGGATATATATTCTACCCACACACATTTGGAACTCTCCTGTGGTACCCTCACACATATTATTCCCTCATTTAGTGGATATTTTCATAAAAAAGTTAAATTTTCAAAAATCCAGAAAATTGGCTGAAAACGACTTAATATCAAGGACTCATTGGGCGAATTGCTCTGGAATTGAAATCGGAACGCTCACTGACATTTCCCCTATCTGAAAGTCTGATAAACGCCGGAAAAATGACTAAGTCCAAAAAAAATGTTTTTCAACTTTTTTCAATTTTACCCCCGTGGGATATATATTCTACCCACACACATTTGGAACTCTCCTGGGGTACCCTCACACATATTATTCCCTCATTTAGTGGATATTTTCATAAAAAAGTGAAATTTTCAAAAATCCAGAAAATTGGTTGAAAACAACTTAATATCAAGGACTCATTGGGCGAATTGCTCTGGAATTGAAATCGGAACGCTCACTGACATTTCCCCTATCTGAAAGTCTGATAAACGCCGGAAAAATGACTAAGTTCAAAAAAAAATATTTTTCAACTTTTTTCAATTTTACCCCCGTGGGATATATATTCTACCCACACACATTTGGAACTCTCCTGGGGTACCCTCACACATATTATTTCCTCATTTAGTGGATATTTTCACAAAAAAGTGAAATTTTCAAAAATCCAGAAAATTGGCTGAAAACGACTAAATATCAAGGACTCATTGGGCGAATCGCTCTGGAACTGAAATCAGAACGCTCACCGACATTTCCCCTATCTGAAAGTCTGATAAACGCCGGAAAAATGACTAAGTCCAAAATAAAATGTTTTTCAACTTTTTTCAATTTTACCCCCGTGGGATATATATTCTACCCACACTCATTTGGAACTCTCCTGTGGTACCCTCACACATATTAATCCCTCATTTAGTGGATATTTTCATAAAAAAGTTAAATTTTCAAAAATCCACAAAATTGGCTGAAAACTACTTAATATCAAGGACTCATTGGGCGAATTGCTCTGGAATTGAAATCGGAACGCTCACTGACATTTCCCCTATCTGAAAGTCTGATAAACGCCGGAAAAATGACTAAGTCCAAAAAAAATGTTTTTCAACTTTTTTCAATTTTACCCCCGTGGGATATATATTCTACCCACACACATTTGGAACTCTCCTGGGGTACCCTCACACATATTATTCCCTCATTTAGTGGATATTTTCATAAAAAAGTGAAATGTTCAAAAATCCAGAAAATTGGCTGAAAACAACTTAATATCAAGGACTCATTGGGCGAATTGCTCTGGAATTGAAATCGGAACGCTCACTGACATTTCCCCTATCTGAAAGTCTGATAAACGCCGGAAAAATGACTAAGTTCAAAAAAAAATATTTTTCAACTTTTTTCAATTTTACCCCCGTGGGATATATATTCTACCCACACACATTTGGAACTCTCCTGGGGTACCCTCACACATATTATTCCCTCATTTAGTGGATATTTTCACAAAAAAATGAAATTTTCAAAAATCCAGAAAATTGGCTGAAAACGACTAAATATCAAGGACTCATTGGGCGAATTGCTCTGGAATTGAAATCGGAATGCTCACTGACATTTCCCCTATCTGAAAGTCTGATAAACGCCGGAAAAATGACTAAGTCCAAAAAAAATGTTTTTCAACTTTTTTCAATTTTACCCCCGTGGGATATATATTCTACCCACACACATTTGGAACTCTCCTGGGGTACCCTCACACATATTATTCCCTCATTTAGTGGATATTTTCACAAAAAAGTGAAATTTTCAAAAATCCAGAAAATTGGCTGAAAACGACTAAATATCAAGGACTCATTGGGCGAATCGCTCTGGAACTGAAATCAGAACGCTCACCGACATTTCCCCTATCTGAAAGTCTGATAAACGCCAGAAAAATGACTAAGTCCAAAATAAAATGTTTTTCAACTTTTTTCAATTTTACCCCCGTGGGATATATATTCTACCCACACACATTTGGAACTCTCCTGTGGTACCCTCACACATATTATTCCCTCATTTAGTGGATATTTTCATAAAAAAGTTAAATTTTCAAAAATCCAGAAAATTGGCTGAAAACGACTTAATATCAAGGACTCATTGGGCGAATTGCTCTGTAATTGAAATCGGAACGCTCACTGACATTTCCCCTATCTGAAAGTCTGATAAACGCCGGAAAAATGACTAAGTCCAAAAAAAATGTTTTTCAACTTTTTTCAATTTTACCCCCGTGGGATATATATTCTACCCACACACATTTGGAACTCTCCTGGGGTACCCTCACACATATTATTCCCTCATTTAGTGGATATTTTCATAAAAAAGTGAAATTTTCAAAAATCCAGAAAATTGGTTGAAAACAACTTAATATCAAGGACTCATTGGGCGAATTGCTCTGGAATTGAAATCGGAACGCTCACTGACATTTCCCCTATCTGAAAGTCTGATAAACGCCGGAAAAATGACTAAGTTCAAAAAAAAATATTTTTCAACTTTTTTCAATTTTACCCCCGTGGGATATATATTCTACCCACACACATTTGGAACTCTCCTGTGGTACCCTCACACATATTAATCCCTCATTTAGTGGATATTTTCATAAAAAAGTTAAATTTTCAAAAATCCAGAAAATTGGCTGAAAACTACTTAATATCAAGGACTCATTGGGCGAATTGCTCTGGAATTGAAATCAGAACGCTCACTGACATTTCCCCTATCTGAAAGTCTGATAAACGCCGGAAAAATGACTAAGTCCAAAAAAAATGTTTTTCAACTTTTTTCAATTTTACCCCCGTGGGATATATATTCTACCCACACACATTTGGAACTCTCCTGGGGTACCCTCACACATATTATTCCCTCATTTAGTGGATATTTTCATAAAAAAGTGAAATGTTCAAAAATCCAGAAAATTGGCTGAAAACAACTTAATATCAAGGACTCATTGGGCGAATTGCTCTGGAATTGAAATCGGAACGCTCACTGACATTTCCCCTATCTGAAAGTCTGATAAACGCCGGAAAAATGACTAAGTTCAAAAAAAAATATTTTTCAACTTTTTTCAATTTTACCCCCGTGGGATATATATTCTACCCACACACATTTGGAACTCTCCTGGGGTACCCTCACACATATTATTCCCTCATTTAGTGGATATTTTCACAAAAAAATGAAATTTTCAAAAATCCAGAAAATTGGCTGAAAACGACTAAATATCAAGGACTCATTGGGCGAATTGCTCTGGAATTGAAATCGGAATGCTCACTGACATTTCCCCTATCTGAAAGTCTGATAAACGCCGGAAAAATGACTAAGTCCAAAAAAAATGTTTTTCAACTTTTTTCAATTTTACCCCCGTGGGATATATATTCTACCCACACACATTTGGAACTCTCCTGGGGTACCCTCACACATATTATTCCCTCATTTAGTGGATATTTTCACAAAAAAGTGAAATTTTCAAAAATCCAGAAAATTGGCTGAAAATGACTAAATATCAAGGACTCATTGGGCGAATCGCTCTGGAACTGAAATCAGAACGCTCACCGACATTTCCCCTATCTGAAAGTCTGATAAACGCCGGAAAAATGACTAAGTCCAAAATAAAATGTTTTTCAACTTTTTTCAATTTTACCCCCGTGGGATATATATTCTACCCACACACATTTGGAACTCTCCTGTGGTACCCTCACACATATTATTCCCTCATTTAGTGGATATTTTCATAAAAAAGTTAAATTTTCAAAAATCCAGAAAATTGGCTGAAAACGACTTAATATCAAGGACTCATTGGGCGAATTGCTCTGGAATTGAAATCGGAACGCTCACTGACATTTCCCCTATCTGAAAGTCTGATAAACGCCGGAAAAATGACTAAGTCCAAAAAAAATGTTTTTCAACTTTTTTCAATTTTACCCCCGTGGGATATATATTCTACCCACACACATTTGGAACTCTCCTGGGGTACCCTCACACATATTATTCCCTCATTTAGTGGATATTTTCATAAAAAAGTGAAATTTTCAAAAATCCAGAAAATTGGTTGAAAACAACTTAATATCAAGGACTCATTGGGCGAATTGCTCTGGAATTGAAATCGGAACGCTCACTGACATTTCCCCTATCTGAAAGTCTGATAAACGCCGGAAAAATGACTAAGTTCAAAAAAAGATATTTTTCAACTTTTTTCAATTTTACCCCCGTGGGATATATATTCTACCCACACACATTTGGAACTCTCCTGGGGTACCCTCACACATATTATTCCCTCATTTAGTGGATATTTTCACAAAAAAGTGAAATTTTCAAAAATCCAGAAAATTGGCTGAAAACGACTAAATATCAAGGACTCATTGGGCGAATCGCTCTGGAACTGAAATCAGAACGCTCACCGACATTTCCCCTATCTGAAAGTCTGATAAACGCCGGAAAAATGACTAAGTCCAAAATAAAATGTTTTTCAACTTTTTTCAATTTTACCCCCGTGGGATATATATTCTACCCACACACATTTGGAACTCTCCTGTGGTACCCTCACACATATTAATCCCTCATTTAGTGGATATTTTCATAAAAAAGTTAAATTTTCAAAAATCCAGAAAATTGGCTGAAAACTACTTAATATCAAGGACTCATTGGGCGAATTGCTCTGGAATTGAAATCGGAACGCTCACTGACATTTCCCCTATCTGAAAGTCTGATAAACGCCGGAAAAATGACTAAGTCCAAAAAAAATGTTTTTCAACTTTTTTCAATTTTACCCCCGTGGGATATATATTCTACCCACACACATTTGGAACTCTCCTGTGGTACCCTCACACATATTATTCCCTCATTTAGTGGATATTATCATAAAAAAGTGAAATTTTCAAAAATACAGAAAATTGGCTGAAA
Source organism: Phyllobates terribilis (assembly GCF_046119375.1). NCBI lineage: Eukaryota > Metazoa > Chordata > Amphibia > Anura > Dendrobatidae > Phyllobates > Phyllobates terribilis. Next base: position 23,964,410 of record NW_027362776.1, read on the forward strand.
ACGACTTAATATCAAGAACTCATTGGGCGAATTGCTCTGGAATTGAAATCGGAACGCTCACTGACATTTCCCCTATCTGAAAGTCTGATAAACGCCGGAAAAATGACTAAGTCCAAAAAAAATGTTTTTCAACTTTTTTCAATTTTACCCCCGTGGGATATATATTCTACCCACACACATTTGGAACTCTCCTGGGGTACCCTCACACATATTATTCCCTCATTTAGTGGATATTTTCATAAAAAAGTGAAATGTTCAAAAATCCAGAAAATTGGCTGAAAACAACTTAATATCAAGGACTCATTGGGCGAATTGCTCTGGAATTGAAATCGGAACGCTCACTGACATTTCCCCTATCTGAAAGTCTGATAAACGCCGGAAAAATGACTAAGTTCAAAAAAAAATATTTTTCAACTTTTTTCAATTTTACCCCCGTGGGATATATATTCTACCCACACACATTTGGAACTCTCCTGGGGTACCCTCACACATATTATTCCCTCATTTAGTGGATATTTTCACAAAAAAGTGAAATTTTCAAAAATCCAGAAAATTGGCTGAAAACGACTAAATATCAAGGACTCATTGGGCGAATTGCTCTGGAATTGAAATCGGAACGCTCACTGACATTTCCCCTATCTGAAAGTCTGATAAACGCCGGAAAAATGACTAAGTCCAAAAAAAATGTTTTTCAACTTTTTTCAATTTTACCCCCGTGGGATATATATTCTACCCACACACATTTGGAACTCTCCTGGGGTACCCTCACACATATTATTCCCTCATTTAGTGGATATTTTCACAAAAAAGTGAAATTTTCAAAAATCCAGAAAATTGGCTGAAAACGACTAAATATCAAGGACTCATTGGGCGAATCGCTCTGGAACTGAAATCAGAACGCTCACCGACATTTCCCCTATCTGAAAGTCTGATAAACGCCGGAAAAATGACTAAGTCCAAAATAAAATGTTTTTCAACTTTTTTCAATTTTACCCCCGTGGGATATATATTCTACCCACACACATTTGGAACTCTCCTGTGGTACCCTCACACATATTAATCCCTCATTTAGTGGATATTTTCATAAAAAAGTTAAATTTTCAAAAATCCAGAAAATTGGCTGAAAACGACTTAATATCAAGGACTCATTGGGCGAATTGCTCTGGAATTGAAATCGGAACGCTCACTGACATTTCCCCTATCTGAAAGTCTGATAAACGCCGGAAAAATGACTAAGTCCAAAAAAAAATGTTTTTCAACTTTTTTCAATTTTACCCCCGTTGGATATATATTCTACCCACACACATTTGGAACTCTCCTGTGGTACCCTCACACATATTATTCCCTCATTTAGTGGATATTTTCATAAAAAAGTTAAATTTTCAAAAATCCAGAAAATTGGCTGAAAACGACTTAATATCAAGGACTCATTGGGTCGAATTGCTCTGGAATTGAAATCGGAACGTTCACTGACATTTCCCCTATCTGAAAGTCTAATAAACGCCGGAAAAATGACTAAGTCCAAAAAAAAATTTTTTTCAACTTTTTTCAATTTTACCCCCGTGGGATATATATTCTACCCACACACATTTGGAACTCTCCTGGGGTACCCTCACACATATTATTCCCTCATTTAGTGGATATTTTCACAAAAAAAGTGAAATTTTCAAAAATCCAGAAAATTGGCTGAAAACGACTAAATATCAAGGACTCATTGGGCGAATCGCTCTGGAACTGAAATCAGAACGCTCACCGACATTTCCCCTATCTGAAAGTCTGATAAACGCCGGAAAAATGACTAAGTCCAAAATAAAATGTTTTTCAACTTTTTTCAATTTTACCCCCGTGGGATATATATTCTACCCACACACATTTGGAACTCTCCTGTGGTACCCTCACACATATTATTCCCTCATTTAGTGGATATTTTCATAAAAAAGTTAAATTTTCAAAAATCCAGAAAATTGGCTGAAAACGACTTAACCCCTTAATAACATCTGACATACTAATACGCGTCTGTGCCCTGGGACTTAAGAGCCAGACCCGTATTAGTACGTCATCGCGATCGCGCCCGCACACAGGCTGTGCGGGCGCGATCGCCGCCGGGTGTCAGCTGATTGTCACAGCTGACACCCGGTACTATGTGCAGGGAGCGGTCACGCACCGCTCCCAGCACATTAACCCCCGCGATGCTGCGATCGAAGTCGATCGCGGCATTGCGGGGGCAAGGGGAGGTGATCGGCGATACTCACCTCCTCTTCCGGCTTCCAGCGCAGTCTGCAAAGGCTTCCCGGGTGTTGCCATGACGACCCGATGTCGTCATGACAACATCCGGGTCACCAGAGAGCAGGAAGATTGCTTGGACATGCGCAGTGCATCTCCAAGCAATCTTCACACTGTGCACTTCTGACAGCCTTCATGGCATAGGGATGGTGCTCCATTCCTGTGCCATGCAGGCGATCAGAAAAAAAAAAGTGAAAGTCCCAGAGTGGGACAAAGTAATAAAGTGTATAAACTGTGTGAAAGTGGGAAAAAAATAAAAAATAAATGTGCAAAAATATTATAAAAAAATAAAAAAAATAATACACCAAAAATAAAAATATAATGTACCCATCAATAAATATTATTATAAAAAAAATAAAAAAAAAACAATAAAAGTACACATATTTGGTATCGCCGCGTCCGGAACAACCTGACCTATAAAACTGTCCCACTAGTTAACCCCTTCAGTGAACACGGTAAAAAAAAAAAAAAAAAAAACAAGCAAAAAACAATGCTTTATCACCATACCGCCAAACAAAAAGTGGAATAACACGCGATTAAAAAGACGCATATAAATAAAAATGATACCGCTGAAAACGTCATCTCGTCCCGCAAAAAACAAGCTGCCATATAGCTCCATCAGCCGAAAAATAAAAAAGTTATAGCTCTCAGAATAAAGCGATACTAAAAAATATTTTTTTCTATAAAATAGCTTTTATTGTGTATAAGCGCCAAAACATAGAAAAATGATACAAATGTGGTACCGCTGTAAACGTACTGACCCGAAGAGTAAAGCTGCCTCATCAATTTTACCACACGCGGAACAGAATAAAAAAAAAAAAAAAAAACAATTCCTGAATTGTTGGTTTTTGTTTATTCTGCCTCCCAAAAATCGGAATAGAAAGCGATCAAAAAATGTCACGTGCCTGAAAATGGCACCAATAACAACGTCAAGTCATCCCGCAAAAAACGAGCCGTCACATGACTGTCTGCCAAAATCTGGAAAAATTATAGCTCTCAAAATATGGCGATGCAAAAACTAGATTTTACAAAAAATGCGTCTTTTAGTGTGTGACAGCTGTCAGTCATAAAAACCCCATATGATTCTGGCATTGCTGTAATCACACCGACCCAAAGAATAAAGTCGTCTAATCACTTATACCGCACAAGGAACGGCGTCAAAAATAAACTCTTGAGTTAGGATTGGGCTAGGGTTAGGGCTGGGTTTGGGGCTAGGGTTGTGCTGGGGCTAGGGTTGTGCTGGGGCTAGGGTTGTGCTGGGGCTAGGGTTGTGCTGGGGCTAGGGTTGTGCTAGGGTTAGGGCTGGGGTTGGGATTTTTTTCAAAAGTAAGAAAAAAAGATGACGATATGGCGACTAGTGTTGAGAGCAAGTGCTCGCTACTTGAGTTTGCATCGGGTGCTCTGGTATGCATTTAGTATCGTGGGTATTTGAGTGACATGCTCGAGTCTCTGCCCCATATGCTTCGCGGCCAAAAAACTTTACGGGGATTGCCTGCCATGCACGAGCGTTCCCCGCATGTTTTTTTTTGGGTGTCTAATAACCGTGAAACATGCGGAGCAGGGACTCGAGCATGTCACTCGAGCACACGCTGTACATGGTGCATACCTGAGTACCCGATGCAAACTCAAGTAGCGAGCACTTGCGCTCAAGAATAATGAAAACTTATTCAATATGATGACCTAATGTAAACAAATAATGTGCCGTACCTCTGGGTTCAAAATGTTCACTATACACCTTAATAAAATCTTTGAGGGGTATAGTTTCCAAAATGGGGACACTTGTGGGGGAGCTCCACTGTTTAGGCACATCACGGCCTCTCTAAATGCAACATGGTATCCTCTAACAAATTGAATGGAAAATCGGCTCAAATTGTTAGCGGACACCACATTGCGTTTGGAGAGCCCCTCTGTGCCCAAACTTTGGAGCTCCCCCACAAGTGACCCCATTTTGGAAACTAGACCCCCCAAGGCACCTTTCTAGATGCATAGTGAGCACTTGGAACCCCCAGGTGCTTCACAAATTGATTCGTAAAAATGAAAAAGTGAAAAAAAAAACACTTTTTCATTTTTATGAATCAATTTGTGAAGCACCTGGGGTTCCAAGTGCTCACTATGAATCTAGATAGGTGCCTTGGGGGGTCTAGTTTCCAAAATGGGGTCACTTGTGGGGGAGCTCCAATGTTTGGGCACACAGGGACTCTCTAAATGCAACATGGTATCCGCTAACAAATTGAATGGAAAATCGGCTCAAATTGTTAGCGGACACCACATTGCGTTTGGAGAGCCCCTCTGTGCCCAAACTTTGGAGCTCCCCCACAAGTGACCCCATTTTGGAAACTAGACCCCCCAAGGCACCTTTCTAGATGCATAGTGAGCACTTGGAACCCCCAGGTGCTTCACAAATTGATTCGTAAAAATGAAAAAGTGAAAAAAAAAACACTTTTTCATTTTTATGAATCAATTTGTGAAGAACCTGGGGTTCCAAGTGCTCACTATGAATCTAGATAGGTGCCTTGGGGGGTCTAGTTTCCAAAATGGGGTCACTTGTGGGGGAGCTCCAATGTTTGGGCACACAGGGACTCTCCAAATGCAACATGATATCCGCTAACAAATTGTCGGCTCAAATTGTTAGCGGATATCATGTTGCATTTGGAGAGTCCCTGTGTGCCCAAACATTGGAGCTCCTCCACAAGTGACCCCATTTTGGAAACTAGACCCCCCAAGGCACCTATCTAGATGCATAGTGAGCACTTGGAACCCCTAGGTGCTTCACAAATTAATTCGGAAAAATGAAAAAGTGTTTTTTTTTTCACTTTTTCATTATTACGAATCAATTTGTGAAGCACCTGGGGGTTCCAAGTGCTCACTATGCATCTAGAAAGGTGCCTTGGGGGGTCTAGTTTCCAAAATGGGGTCACTTGTGGGGGAGCTCCAAAGTTTGGGCACAGAGGGGCTCTCCAAACGCAATGTGGCGTCCGCTAACAATTTGAGCCGATTTTCCATTCAATTTGTTAGCGGATACCATGTTGCATTTAGAGAGTCCCTGTGTGCCCAAACATTGGAGCTCCCCCACAAGTGACCCCATTTTGGAAACTAGACCCCCCAAGGCACCTATCTAGATGCATAGTGAGCACTTGGAACCACTAGGTGCTTCACAAATTGATTCGTAAAAATGAAAAAGTGTTTTTTTTTTCACTTTTTCATTATTACGAATCAATTTGTGAAGCACCTGGGGGTTCCAAGTGCTCACTATGCATCTAGATAGGTGCCTTGGGGGGTCTAGTTTCCAAAATGGGGTCACTTGTGGGGGAGCTCCAATGTTTGGGCACACAGCAGCTCTCCAAACGCAACATGGTGTCGCTAACAATTTGAGCCAATTTTGCGTTAAATTTGTTAGCGGACACCATGTTGCATTTAGAGAGCCGCTGTGTGCCCAAATATTGGAGCTCCCCCACAAGTGACCCCATTTTGGAAACTAGACCACCCAAGGCACCTATCTAGATGCATAGTGAGCACTTGGAACCCTCAGGTGCTTCACAAATTGATTCATACAAATGAAAAAGTGTTTTTTTTATCACTTTTTCATTGTTACGAATCAATTTGTGAAGCACCTAGGGGTTCCAAGTGCTCACTATGCATCTAGATAGGTGCCTTGGGGGGTCTAGTTTCCAAAATGGGGTCACTTGTGGGGGAGCTCCAATGTTTGGGCACACAGGGACTCTCTAAATGCAACATGGTGTCCTCTAACAAATTTAACGGAAAATCGGCTCAAATTGTTAGCGACACCATGTTGCGTTTGGAGAGCCGCTGTGTGCCCAAACATTGGAGCTCCCCCACAAGTGACCCCATTTTGGAAACTAGACCCCCCAAGGCATCTATCTAGATGCATTGTGAGCACTTGGAACACTCAGGTGCTTCACAAATTGATTCATAAAAATGAAAAAGTGCTTTTTTTTTCACTTTTTCATTGTTACGAATCAATTTGTGAAGCACCTGGGGGTTCCAAGTGCTCACTATGCATCTAGAAAGGTGCCTTGGGGGGTCTAGTTTCCAAAATGGGGTCACTTGTGGGGGAGCTCCAAAGTTTGGGCACACATGGGCTCTCCAAACACAACATGGCGTCCGCTAATTATTCAAGCAAATTTTACAATCAAAAAGTCAAATAGCGCTACTTCCCTTCCGAGCCCTGCCGTGCGCCCAAACAGTATTTTTTCTCCAAATATTGGGTATCTGCGTGCCCAGGGGAAATTGCACAACAAATTTTGGGGTCCATTTTTTCTTGTTACCCCTGTGAAAATAAAAAAAATTGGGTCTAAATTAACATTTTTGTGAAAAAAGTTAAATGTTCATTTTTTTCTTCCACATTCAAAAAATTCCTATGAAGCACCTGAAGGGTTAATAAAGTTCTTGAATGTGGTTTTGAGCACCTTGAGGGGTGCAGTTTTTAGAATGGTGTCACTTTTGGGTATTTTCTGTCATAAAGACCTCTCAAAGTGACTTCAAATGTGATGTGGTCCCTAAAAAAATGGTTTTGTAAATTTTGTTGGAAAAATGAGAAATCGCTGGTCAATTTTAACCCTTATAGCTCCCTAACAAAAAAAAATTTTGGTTCCAAAATTGTGCTGATGTAAAGTAGACATGTGGGAAATGTTATTTATTAACTCTTTTGTGTGACATATCGCTCTGATTTCAGGGCTTAAAAATTCAAATTTTGAAAATTGCAAAATTTTCAAAATTTTCGCCAAATTTCCGTTTTTTTCACAAATAAACGCAAGTGATATCGAAGAAATTTTTCCACAATCATGAAGTACAATATGTCACGAAAAAACAATCTCAGAATCAGGGGGATCCGTTGAAGCGTTCGAGAGTAATTACCTCATAAAGTGACAGAGGTCAGAATTGTAAAAATTGGCCCGGTCATTAACGTGCAAACCACCCGCGGGGCTTAAGGGGTTAATATCAAGGACTCATTGGGCGAATTGCTCTGGAATTGAAATCGGAACGCTCACTGACATTTCCCCTATCTGAAAGTCTGATAAACGCCGGAAAAATGACTAAGTCTAAAAAAAATGTTTTTCAACTTTTTTCAATTTTACCCCCGTGGGATATATATTCTACCCACACACATTTGGAACTCTCCTGGGGTACCCTCACACATATTATTCCCTCATTTAGTGGATATTTTCACAAAAAAGTGAAATTTTCAAAAATCCAGAAAATTGGCTGAAAACGACTAAATATCAAGGACTCATTGGGCGAATCGCTCTGGAACTGAAATCAGAACGCTCACCGACATTTCCCCTATCTGAAAGTCTGATAAACGCCGGAAAAATGACTAAGTCCAAAATAAAATGTTTTTCAACTTTTTTCAATTTTACCCCCGTGGGATATATATTCTACCCACACACATTTGGAACTCTCCTGTGGTACCCTCACACATATTAATCCCTCATTTAGTGGATATTTTCATAAAAAAGTTAAATTTTCAAAAATCCAGAAAATTGGCTGAAAACGACTTAATATCAAGGACTCATTGGGCGAATTGCTCTGGAATTGAAATCGGAATGCTCACTGACATTTCCCCTATCTGAAAGTCTGATAAACGCCGGAAAAATGACTAAGTCCAAAAAAAAATGTTTTTCAACTTTTTTCAATTTTACCCCCGTTGGATATATATTCTACCCACACACATTTGGAACTCTCCTGGGGTACCCTCACACATATTATTCCCTCATTTAGTGGATATTTTCATAAAAAAGTGAAATTTTCAAAAATCCAGAAAATTGGCTGAAAACAACTTAATATCAAGGACTCATTGGGCGAATTGCTCTGGAATTGAAATCGGAACGCTCACTGACATTTCCCCTATCTGAAAGTCTGATAAACGCCGGAAAAATGACTAAGTTAAAAAAAAATTATTTTTCAACTTTTTTCAATTTTACCCCCGTGGGATATATATTCTACCCACACACATTTGGAACTCTCCTGGGGTACCCTCACACATATTATTCCCTCATTTAGTGGATATTTTCACAAAAAAGTGAAATTTTCAAAAATCCAGAAAATTGGCTGAAAACGACTAAATATCAAGGACTCATTGGGCGAATCGCTCTGGAACTGAAATCAGAACGCTCACCGACATTTCCCCTATCTGAAAGTCTGATAAACGCCGGAAAAATGACTAAGTCCAAAATAAAATGTTTTTCAACTTTTTTCAATTTTACCCCCGTGGGATATATATTCTACCCACACACATTTGGAACTCTCCTGTGGTACCCTCACACATATTAATCCCTCATTTAGTGGATATTTTCATAAAAAAGTTAAATTTTCAAAAATCCAGAAAATTGGCTGAAAACGACTTAATATCAAGGACTCATTGGGCGAATTGCTCTGGAATTGAAATCGGAACGCTCACTGACATTTCCCCTATCTGAAAGTCTGATAAACGCCGGAAAAATGACTAAGTCCAAAAAAAATGTTTTTCAACTTTTTTCAATTTTACCCCCGTGGGATATATATTCTACCCACACACATATGGAACTCTCCTGTGGTACCCTCACACATATTATTCCCTCATTTAGTGGATATTATCATAAAAAAGTGAAATTTTCAAAAATACAGAAAATTGGCTGAAAACGACTTAATATCAAGAACTCATTGGGCGAATTGCTCTGTAATTGAAATCGGAACGCTCACTGACATTTCCCCTATCTGAAAGACTGATAAACGCCGGAAAAATGACTAAGTCCAAAAAAAATGTTTTTCAACTTTTTTCAATTTTACCCCCGTGGGATATATATTCTACCCACACACATTTGGAACTCTCCTGGGGTACCCTCACACATATTATTCCCTCATTTAGTGGATATTTTCATAAAAAAGTGAAATTTTCAAAAATCCAGAAAATTGGCTGAAAACAACTTAATATCAAGGACTCATTGGGCGAATTGCTCTGGAATTGAAATCGGAACGCTCACTGACATTTCCCCTATCCGAAAGTCTGATAAACGCCGGAAAAATGACTAAGTTCAAAAAAAAATATTTTTCAACTTTTTTCAATTTTACCCCTGTGGGATATATATTCTACCCACACACATTTGGAACTCTCCTGGGGTACCCTCACACATATTATTCCCTCATTTAGTGAATATTTTCACAAAAAAGTGAAATTTTCAAAAATCCAGAAAATTGGCTGAAAACGACTAAATATCAAGGACTCATTGGGCGAATCGCTCTGGAACTGAAATCAGAACGCTCACCGACATTTCCCGTATCTGAAAGTCTGATAAACGCCGGAAAAATGACTAAGTCCAAAAAAAATGTTTTTCAACTTTTTTCAATTTTACCCCCGTGGGATATATATTCTACCCACACACATTTGGAACTCTCCTGGGGTACCCTCACACATATTATTCCCTCATTTAGTGGATATTTTCATAAAAAAGTTAAATTTTCAAAAATCCAGAAAATTGGCTGAAAACGACTTAATATCAAGGACTCATTGGGCGAATTGCTCTGGAATTGAAATCGGAACGCTCACTGACATTTCCCCTATCTGAAAGTCTGATAAACGCCGGAAAAATGACTAAGTCCAAAAAAAATGTTTTTCAACTTTTTTCAATTTTACCCCCGTGGGATATATATTCTACCCACACACATTTGGAACTCTCCTGTGGTACCCTCACACATATTATTCCCTCATTTAGTGGATATTATCATAAAAAAGTGAAATTTTCAAAAATACAGAAAATTGGCTGAAAACGACTTAATATCAAGAACTCATTGGGCGAATTGCTCTGGAATTGAAATCGGAATGCTCACTGACATTTCCCCTATCTGAAAGTCTGATAAACGCCGGAAAAATGACTAAGTCCAAAAAAAAATGTTTTTCAACTTTTTTCAATTTTACCCCCGTGGGATATATATTCTACCCACACACATTTGGAACTCTCCTGTGGTATCCTCACACATATTATTCCCTCATTTAGTAGATATTTTTATAAAAAAGTAAAATTTTCAAAAATCCAGAAAATTGGCTGAAAACAACTTAATATCAAGGACTCATTGGGCGAATTGCTCTGGAGTTGAAATCGGAACGCTCACTGACATTTCCCCTATCTGAAAGTCTGATAAACGCCGGAAAAATGACTAAGTTAAAAAAAAAATATTTTTCAACTTTTTTCAATTTTACCCCCGTGGGATATATATTCTACCCACACACATTTGGAACTCTCCTGGGGTACCCTCACACATATTATTCCCTCATTTAGTGGATATTTTCACAAAAAAGTGAAATTTTCAAAAATCCAGAAAATTGGCTGAAAACGACTAAATATCAAGGACTCATTGGGCGAATCGCTCTGGAACTGAAATCAGAACGCTCACCGACATTTCCCCTATCTGAAAGTCTGATAAACGCCGGAAAAATGACTAAGTCCAAAATAAAATGTTTTTCAACTTTTTTCAATTTTACCCCCGTGGGATATATATTCTACCCACACACATTTGGAACTCTCCTGTGGTACCCTCACACATATTAATCCCTCATTTAGTGGATATTTTCATAAAAAAGTTAAATTTTCAAAAATCCAGAAAATTGGCTGAAAACGACTTAATATCAAGGACTCATTGGGCGAATTGCTCTGGAATTGAAATCGGAACGCTCACTGACATTTCCCCTATCTGAAAGTCTGATAAACGCCGGAAAAATGACTAAGTCCAAAAAAAATGTTTTTCAACTTTTTTCAATTTTACCCCCGTGGGATATATATTCTACCCACACACATATGGAACTCTCCTGTGGTACCCTCACACATATTATTCCCTCATTTAGTGGATATTATCATAAAAAAGTGAAATTTTCAAAAATCCAGAAAATTGGCTGAAAACGACTAAATATCAAGGACTCATTGGGCGAATCGCTCTGGAACTGAAATCAGAACGCTCACCGACATTTCCCCTATCTGAAAGTCTGATAAACGCCGGAAAAATGACTAAGTCCAAAATAAAATGTTTTTCAACTTTTTTCAATTTTACCCCCGTGGGATATATATTCTACCCACACACATTTGGAACTCTCCTGTGGTACCCTCACACATATTAATCCCTCATTTAGTGGATATTTTCATAAAAAAGTTAAATTTTCAAAAATCCAGAAAATTGGCTGAAAACGACTTAATATCAAGGACTCATTGGGCGAATTGCTCTGGAATTGAAATCGCAACGCTCACTGACATTTCCCCTATCTGAAAGTCTGATAAACGCCGGAAAAATGACTAAGTCCAAAAAAAATGTTTTTCAACTTTTTTCAATTTTACCCCCGTGGGATATATATTCTACCCACACACATATGGAACTCTCCTGTGGTACCCTCACACATATTATTCCCTCATTTAGTGGATATTATCATAAAAAAGTGAAATTTTCAAAAATACAGAAAATTGGCTGAAAACGACTTAATATCAAGAACTCATTGGGCGAATTGCTCTGGAATTGAAATCGGAACGCTCACTGACATTTCCCCTATCTGAAAGTCTGATAAACGCCGGAAAAATGACTAAGTCCAAAAAAAATGTTTTTCAACTTTTTTCAATTTTACCCCCGTGGGATATATATTCTACCCACACACATTTGGAACTCTCCTGGGGTACCCTCACACATATTATTCCCTCATTTAGTGGATATTTTCATAAAAAAGTTAAATTTTCAAAAATCCAGAAAATTGGCTGAAAACGACTAAATATCAAGGAATCATTGTGCGAATCGCTCTGGAACTGAAATCAGAACGCTCAATGACATTTCCCCTATCTGAAAGTCTGTTAAACGCCGGAAAAATGACTAAGTCCAAAAAAAATTTTTTTCAACTTTTTTCAATTTTACCCCCGTGGGATATATATTCTACCCACACACATTTGCAACTCTCCTGTGGTACCCTCACACATATTATTCCCTCATTTAGTGGATATTTTCATAAAAAAGTGAAATTTTCAAAAATCCAGAAAATTGGCTGAAAACAACTTAATATCAAGGACTCATTGGGCGAATTGCTCTGGAATTGAAATCGGAACGCTCACTGACATTTCCCCTATCCGAAAGTCTGATAAACGCCGGAAAAATGACTAAGTTCAAAAAAAAATATTTTTCAACTTTTTTCAATTTTACCCCTGTGGGATATATATTCTTCCCACAAACATTTGGAACTCTCCTGGGGTACCCTCACACATATTATTCCCTCATTTAGTGGATATTTTCACAAAAAAGTGAAATTTTCAAAAATCCAGAAAATTGGCTGAAAACGACTAAATATCAAGGACTCATTGGGCGAATCGCTCTGGAACTGAAATCAGAACGCTCACCGACATTTCCCGTATCTGAAAGTCTGATAAACGCCGGAAAAATGACTAAGTCCAAAAAAAATGTTTTTCAACTTTTTTCAATTTTACCCCCGTGGGATATATATTCTACCCACACACATTTGGAACTCTCCTGGGGTACCCTCACACATATTATTCCCTCATTTAGTGGATATTTTCATAAAAAAGTTAAATTTTCAAAAATCCAGAAAATTGGCTGAAAACGACTTAATATCAAGGACTCATTGGGCGAATTGCTCTGGAATTGAAATCGGAACGCTCACTGACATTTCCCCTATCTGAAAGTCTGATAAACGCCGGAAAAATGACTAAGTCCAAAAAAAATGTTTTTCAACTTTTTTCAATTTTACCCCCGTGGGATATATATTCTACCCACACACATTTGGAACTCTCCTGTGGTACCCTCACACATATTATTCCCTCATTTAGTGGATATTATCATAAAAAAGTGAAATTTTCAAAAATACAGAAAATTGGCTGAAAACGACTTAATATCAAGAACTCATTGGGCGAATTGCTCTGGAATTGAAATCGGAACGCTCACTGACATTTCCCCTATCTGAAAGTCTGATAAACGCCGGAAAAATGACTAAGTCCAAAAAAAAATGTTTTTCAACTTTTTTCAATTTTACCCCCGTGGGATATATATTCTACCCACACACATTTGGAACTCTCCTGTGGTATCCTCACACATATTATTCCCTCATTTAGTGGATATTTTCATAAAAAAGTAAAATTTTCAAAAATCCAGAAAATTGGCTGAAAACGACTTAATATCAAGGACTCATTGGGCGAATTGCTCTGGAGTTGAAATCGGAACGCTCACTGACATTTCCCCTATCTGAAAGTCTGATAAACGCCGGAAAAATGACTAAGTCCAAAAAAAAATGTTTTTCAACTTTTTTCAATTTTACCCCCGTTGGATATATATTCTACCCACACACATTTGGAACTCTCCTGTGGTACCCTCACACATATTATTCCCTCATTTAGTGGATATTTTCACAAAAAAGTGAAATTTTCAAAAATCCAGAAAATTGGCTGAAAATGACTAAATATCAAGGAATCATTGGGCGAATCGCTCTGGTACTGAAATCAGAATGCTCAATGACATTTCCCCTATCTGAAAGTCTGATAAACGCCGGAAAAATGACTAAGTCCAAAAAAAAATGTTTTTCAACTTTTTTCAATTTTACCCCCGTGGGATATATATTCTACCCACACACATTTGGAACTCTCCTGTGGTACCCTCACACATATTATTCCCTCATTTAGTGGATATTTTCATAAAAAAGTGAAATTTTCAAAAATCCAGAAAATTGGCTGAAAACAACTTAATATCAAGGACTCATTAGGCGAATTGCTCTGGAATTGAAATCGGAACGCTCACTGACATTTCCCCTATCTGAAAGTCTGATAAACGCCGGAAAAATGACTAAGTCCAAAAAAAAATTTTTTTCAACTTTTTTCAATTTTACCCCCGTGGGATATATATTCTACCCACACACATTTTAAACTCTCCTGTGGTACCCTCACACATATTATTCCCTCATTTAGTGGATATTTATATAAAAAAGTGAAATTTTCAAAAATACAGAAAATTGGCTGAAAACGACTTAATATCAAGGACTCATTGGGCGAATTGCTCTGGAATTGAAATCGGAACGCTCACTGACATTTCCCCTATCTGAAAGTCTGATAAATGCCGGAAAAATGACTAAGTCCAAAAAAAAATGTTTTTCAACTTTTTTCAATTTTACCCCCGTTGGATATATATTCTACCCACACACATTTGGAACTCTCCTGTGGTACCCTCACACATATTATTCCCTCATTTAGTGGATATTTTCACAAAAAAGTGAAATTTTCAAAAATCCAGAAAATTGGCTGAAAACGACTAAATATCAAGGACTCATTGGGCGAATCGCTCTGGAACTGAAATCAGAACGCTCACCGACATTTCCCCTATCTGAAAGTCTGATAAATGCCGGAAAAATGACTAAGTCCAAAATAAAATGTTTTTCAACTTTTTTCAATTTTACCCCCGTGGGATATATATTCTACCCACACACATTTGGAACTCTCCTGTGGTACCCTCACACATATTATTCCCTCATTTAGTGGATATTTTCATAAAAAAGTTAAATTTTCAAAAATCCAGAAAATTGGCTGAAAACGACTTAATATCAAGGACTCATTGGGCGAATTGCACAGGAATTGAAATCGGAAAGCTCTCTGACATTTCCCCTATCTGAAAGTCTGATAAACGCCGGAAAAATGACTAAGTCCAAAAAAAATGTTTTTCAACTTTTTTCAATTTTACCCCCGTGGGATATATATTCTACCCACACACATTTGGAACTCTCCTGGGGTACCCTCACACATATTATTCCCTCATTTAGTGGATATTTTCACAAAAAAGTGAAATTTTCAAAAATCCAGAAAATTGGCTGAAAACGACTAAATATCAAGGACTCATTGGGCGAATCGCTCTGGAACTGAAATCAGAATGCTCACCGACATTTCCCCTATCTGAAAGTCTGATAAACGCCGGAAAAATGACTAAGTCCAAAAAAAAAAGTTTTTCAACTTTTTTCAATTTTACCCCCGTTGGATATATATTCTACCCACACACATTTGGAACTCTCCTGTGGTACCCTCACACATATTATTCCCTCATTTAGTGGATATTTTCATAAAAAAGTGACATTTTCAAAAATCTAGAAAATTGGCTGAAAACGACTAAATATCAAGGAATCATTGGGTCGAATTGCTCTGGAATTGAAATCGGAACGTTCACTGACATTTCCCCTATCTGAAAGTCTAATAAACGCCGGAAAAATGACTAAGTCCAAAAAAAAATGTTTTTCAACTTTTTTCAATTTTACCCCCGTGGGATATATATTCTACCCACACACATTTGGAACTCTCCTGTGGTACCCTCACACATATTATTCCCTCATTTAGTGGATATTTTCATAAAAAAGTGAAATTTTCAAAAATCCAGAAAATTGGCTGAAAACAACTTAATATCAAGGACTCATTAGGCGAATTGCTCTGGAATTGAAATCGGAACGCTCACTGACATTTCACCTATCTGAAAGTCTGATAAACGCCGGAAAAATGACTAAGTCCAAAAAAAAATTTTTTTCAACTTTTTTCAATTTTACCCCCGTGGGATATATATTCTACCCACACACATTTTAAACTCTCCTGTGGTACCCTCACACATATTATTCCCTCATTTAGTGGATATTTATATAAAAAAGTGAAATTTTCAAAAATACAGAAAATTGGCTGAAAACGACTTAATATCAAGGACTCATTGGGCGAATTGCTCTGGAATTGAAATCGGAACGCTCACTGACATTTCCCCTATCTGAAAGTCTGATAAACGCCGGAAAAATGACTAAGTCCAAAAAAAAATGTTTTTCAACTTTTTTCAATTTTACCCCCGTTGGATATATATTCTACCCACACACATTTGGAACTCTCCTGTGGTACCCTCACACATATTATTCCCTCATTTAGTGGATATTTTCATAAAAAAGTTAAATTTTCAAAAATCCAGAAAATTGGCTGAAAACGACTAAATATCAAGGAATCATTGGGCGAATCGCTCTGGAACTGAAATCAGAACGCTCAATGACATTTCCCCTATCTGAAAGTCTGATAAACGGCGGAAAAATGACTAAGTCCAAAAAAAAATTTTTTTCAATTTTACCCCCGTGGGATATATATTCTACCCACACACATTTGGAACTCTCCTGTGGTACCCTCACACATATTATTCCCTCATTTAGTGGATATTTTCATAAAAAAGTGACATTTTCAAAAATCCAGAAAATTGGCTGAAAACGACTTAATATCAAGGACTCATTGGGTCGAATTGCTCTGGAATTGAAATCGGAACGTTCACTGACATTTCCCCTATCTGAAAGTCTAATAAACGCCGGAAAAATGACTAAGTCCAAAAAAAAATGTTTTTCAACTTTTTTCAATTTTACCCCCGTGGGATATATATTCTACCCACACACATTTGGAACTCTCCTGTGGTACCCTCACACATATTATTCCCTCATTTAGTGGATATTTTCATAAAAAAGTGACATTTTCAAAAATCCAGAAAATTGGCTGAAAACGACTTAATATCAAGGACTCATTGGGCGAATTGCTCTGGAATTGAAATCGGAACGCTCACTGACATTTCCCCTATCTGAAAGTCTGATAAACGCCGGAAAAATGAATAAGTCCAAAAAAAAAATTTTTTTCAACTTTTTTCAATTTTACCCCCGTGGGATATATATTCTACCCACACACATTTGGAACTCTCCTGTGGTACCCTCACACATATTATTCCCTCATTTAGTGGATATTTTCATAAAAAAGTGAAATTTTCAAAAATCCAGATAATTGGCTGAAAACGACTTAATATCAAGGACTCATTGGGCGAATTGCTCTGGAATTGAAATCGGAACGCTCACTGACATTTCCCCTATCTGAAAGTCTGATAAACGCCGGAAAAATGACTAAGTCCAAAAAAAAATGTTTTTCAACTTTTTTCAATTTTACCCCCGTTGGATATATATTCTACCCACACACATTTGGAACTCTCCTGTGGTACCCTCACACATATTATTCCCTCATTTAGTGGATATTTTCATAAAAAAGTGACATTTTCAAAAATCCAGAAAATTGGCTGAAAACGACTTAATATCAAGGACTCATTGGGCGAATTGCTCTGGAATTGAAATCGGAACGCTCACTGACATTTCCCCTATCTGAAAGTCTGATAAACGCAGGAAAAATGACTAAGTCCAAAAAAAAATTTTTTTCAACTTTTTTCAATTTTACCCCCGTGGGATATATATTCTACCCACACACATTTGGAACTCTCCTGTGGTACCCTCACACATATTATTCCCTCATTTAGTGGATATTTTCATAAAAAAGTGAAATTTTCAAAAATCCAGATAATTGGCTGAAAACGACTTAATATCAAGGACTCATTGGGCGAATTGCTCTGGAATTGAAATTGGAACGCTCACTAACATTTCCCCTATCTGAAAGTCTGATAAACGCCGGAAAAATGACTAAGTCCAAAAAAAAATGTTTTTCAACTTTTTTCAATTTTACCCCCCTTGGATATATATTCTACCCACACACATTTGGAACTCTCCTGTGGTACCCTCACACATATTATTCCCTCATTTAGTGGATATTTTCATAAAAAAGCGAAATTTTCAAAAATCCAGAAAATTGGCTGAAAACGACTTAATATCAAGGACTCATTGGGTCGAATTGCTCTGGAATTGAAATCGGAACGTTCACTGACATTTCCCCTCTCTGAAAGTCTAATAAACGCCGGAAAAATGACTAAGTCCAAAAAAAAATGTTTTTCAACTTTTTTCAATTTTACCCCCGTGGGATATATATTCTACCCACACACATTTGGAACTCTCCTGTGGTACCCTCACACATATTATTCCCTCATTTAGTGGATATTTTCATAAAAAAGTGAAATTTTCAAAAATACAGAAAATTGGCTGAAAACGACTTAATATCAAGGACTCATTGGGTCTAATTGCTCTGGAATTGAAATCGGAACGTTCACTGACATTTCCCCTATCTGAAAGTCTAATAAACGCCGGAAAAATGACTAAGTCCAAAAAAAAATGTTTTTCAACTTTTTTCAATTTTACCCCCGTGGGATATATATTCTACCCACACACATTTGGAACTCTCCTGTGGTACCCTCACACATATTATTCCCTCATTTAGTGGATATTTTCATAAAAAAGTGAAATTTTCAAAAATCCAGATAATTGGCTGAAAATGACTTAATATCAAGGACTCATTGGGCGAATTGCTCTGGAATTGAAATCGGAACGCTCACTGACATTTCCCCTATCTGAAAGTCTGATAAACGCCGGAAAAATGACTAAGTCCAAAAAAAAATGTTTTTCAACTTTTTTCAATTTTACCCCCGTTGGATATATATTCTACCCACACACATTTGGAACTCTCCTGTGGTACCCTCACACATATTATTCCCTCATTTAGTGGATATTTTCATAAAAAAGTGACATTTTCAAAAATCCAGAAAATTGGCTGAAAACGACTTAATATCAAGGACTCATTGGGCGAATTGCTCTGGAATTGAAATCGGAACGCTCACTGACATTTCCCCTATCTGAAAGTCTGATAAACGCCGGAAAAATGACTAAGTCCAAAAAAAAATTTTTTTCAACTTTTTTCAATTTTACCCCCGTGGGATATATATTCTACCCACACACATTTGGAACTCTCCTGTGGTACCCTCACACATATTATTCCCTCATTTAGTGGATATTTTCATAAAAAAGTGAAATTTTCAAAAATCCAGATAATTGGCTGAAAACGACTTAATATCAAGGACTCATTGGGCGAATTGCTCTGGAATTGAAATTGGAACGCTCACTAACATTTCCCCTATCTGAAAGTCTGATAAACGCCGGAAAAATGACTAAGTCCAAAAAAAAATGTTTTTCAACTTTTTTCAATTTTACCCCCCTTGGATATATATTCTACCCACACACATTTGGAACTCTCCTGTGGTACCCTCACACATATTATTCCCTCATTTAGTGGATATTTTCATAAAAAAGTGAAATTTTCAAAAATCCAGAAAATTGGCTGAAAACGACTTAATATCAAGGACTCATTGGGTCGAATTGCTCTGGAATTGAAATCGGAACGTTCACTGACATTTCCCCTCTCTGAAAGTCTAATAAACGCCGGAAAAATGACTAAGTCCAAAAAAAAATGTTTTTCAACTTTTTTCAATTTTACCCCCGTGGGATATATATTCTACCCACACACATTTGGAACTCTCCTGTGGTACCCTCACACATATTATTCCCTCATTTAGTGGATATTTTCATAAAAAAGTGAAATTTTCAAAAATACAGAAAATTGGCTGAAAACGACTTAATATCAAGGACTCATTGGGTCTAATTGCTCTGGAATTGAAATCGGAACGTTCACTGACATTTCCCCTATCTGAAAGTCTAATAAACGCCGGAAAAATGACTAAGTCCAAAAAAAAATGTTTTTCAACTTTTTTCAATTTTACCCCCGTGGGATATATATTCTACCCACACACATTTGGAACTCTCCTGTGGTACCCTCACACATATTATTCCCTCATTTAGTGGATATTTTCATAAAAAAGTGAAATTTTCAAAAATCCAGATAATTGGCTGAAAATGACTTAATATCAAGGACTCATTGGGCGAATTGCTCTGGAATTGAAATCGGAACGCTCACTGACATTTCCCCTATCTGAAAGTCTGATAAACGCCGGAAAAATGACTAAGTCCAAAAAAAAATGTTTTTCAACTTTTTTCAATTTTACCCCCGTTGGATATATATTCTACCCACACACATTTGGATCTCTCCTGTGGTACCCTCACACATATTATTCCCTCATTTAGTGGATATTTTCATAAAAAAGTTAAATTTTCAAAAATCCAGAAAATTGGCTGAAAACGACTTAATATCAAGGACTCATTGGGTCGAATTGCTCTGGAATTGAAATCGGAACGTTCACTGACATTTCCCCTATCTGAAAGTCTAATAAACGCCGGAAAAATGACTAAGTCCAAAAAAAAATGTTTTTCAACTTTTTTCAATTTTACCCCCGTGGGATATATATTCTACCCACACACATTTGGAACTCTCCTGTGGTACCCTCACACATATTATTCCCTCATTTAGTGGATATTTTCATAAAAAAGTTAAATTTTCAAAAATCCAGAAAATTGGCTGAAAACGACTAAATATCAAGGAATCATTGGGCGAATCGCTCTGGAACTGAAATCAGAACGCTCAATGACATTTCCCCTATCTGAAAGTCTGATAAACGGCGGAAAAATGACTAAGTCCAAAAAAAAATTTTTTTCAATTTTACCCCCGTGGGATATATATTCTACCCACACACATTTGGAACTCTCCTGTGGTACCCTCACACATATTATTCCCTCATTTAGTGGATATTTTCATAAAAAAGTGACATTTTCAAAAATCCAGAAAATTGGCTGAAAACGACTTAATATCAAGGACTCATTGGGTCGAATTGCTCTGGAATTGAAATCGGAACGTTCACTGACATTTCCCCTATCTGAAAGTCTAATAAACGCCGGAAAAATGACTAAGTCCAAAAAAAAATGTTTTTCAACTTTTTTCAATTTTACCCCCGTGGGATATATATTCTACCCACACACATTTGGAACTCTCCTGTGGTACCCTCACACATATTATTCCCTCATTTAGTGGATATTTTCATAAAAAAGTGACATTTTCAAAAATCCAGAAAATTGGCTGAAAACGACTTAATATCAAGGACTCATTGGGCGAATTGCTCTGGAATTGAAATCGGAACGCTCATTGACATTTCCCCTATCTGAAAGTCTGATAAACGCCGGAAAAATGACTAAGTCCAAAAAAAAATTTTTTTCAACTTTTTTCAATTTTACCCCCGTGGGATATATATTCTACCCACACACATTTGGAACTCTCCTGTGGTACCCTCACACATATTATTCCCTCATTTAGTGGATATTTTCATAAAAAAGTGAAATTTTCAAAAATCCAGATAATTGGCTGAAAACGACTTAATATCAAGGACTCATTGGGCGAATTGCTCTGGAATTGAAATCGGAACGCTCACTGACATTTCCCCTATCTGAAAGTCTGATAAACGCCGGAAAAATGACTAAGTCCAAAAAAAAAATGTTTTTCAACTTTTTTCAATTTTACTCCCGTTGGATATATATTCTACCCACACACATTTGGAACTCTCCTGTGGTACCCTCACACATATTATTCCCTCATTTAGTGGATATTTTCATAAAAAAGTGACATTTTCAAAAATCCAGAAAATTGGCTGAAAACGACTTAATATCAAGGACTCATTGGGCGAATTGCTCTGGAATTGAAATCGGAACGCTCACTGACATTTCCCCTATCTGAAAGTCTGATAAACGCCGGAAAAATGACTAAGTCCAAAAAAAAATTTTTTTCAACTTTTTTCAATTTTACCCCCGTGGGATATATATTCTACCCACACACATTTGGAACTCTCCTGTGGTACCCTCACACATATTATTCCCTCATTTAGTGGATATTTTCATAAAAAAGTGAAATTTTCAAAAATCCAGATAATTGGCTGAAAACGACTTAATATCAAGGACTCATTGGGCGAATTGCTCTGGAATTGAAATTGGAACGCTCACTAACATTTCCCCTATCTGAAAGTCTGATAAACGCCGGAAAAATGACTAAGTCCAAAAAAAAATGTTTTTCAACTTTTTTCAATTTTACCCCCCTTGGATATATATTCTACCCACACACATTTGGAACTCTCCTGTGGTACCCTCACACATATTATTCCCTCATTTAGTGGATATTTTCATAAAAAAGTGAAATTTTCAAAAATCCAGAAAATTGGCTGAAAACGACTTAATATCAAGGACTCATTGGGTCGAATTGCTCTGGAATTGAAATCGGAACGTTCACTGACATTTCCCCTCTCTGAAAGTCTAATAAACGCCGGAAAAATGACTAAGTCCAAAAAAAAATGTTTTTCAACTTTTTTCAATTTTACCCCCGTGGGATATATATTCTACCCACACACATTTGGAACTCTCCTGTGGTACCCTCACACATATTATTCCCTCATTTAGTGGATATTTTCATAAAAAAGTGAAATTTTCAAAAATACAGAAAATTGGCTGAAAACGACTTAATATCAAGGACTCATTGGGTCTAATTGCTCTGGAATTGAAATCGGAACGTTCACTGACATTTCCCCTATCTGAAAGTCTAATAAACGCCGGAAAAATGACTAAGTCCAAAAAAAAATGTTTTTCAACTTTTTTCAATTTTACCCCCGTGGGATATATATTCTACCCACACACATTTGGAACTCTCCTGTGGTACCCTCACACATATTATTCCCTCATTTAGTGGATATTTTCATAAAAAAGTGAAATTTTCAAAAATCCAGATAATTGGCTGAAAATGACTTAATATCAAGGACTCATTGGGCGAATTGCTCTGGAATTGAAATCGGAACGCTCACTGACATTTCCCCTATCTGAAAGTCTGATAAACGCCGGAAAAATGACTAAGTCCAAAAAAAAATGTTTTTCAACTTTTTTCAATTTTACCCCCGTTGGATATATATTCTACCCACACACATTTGGAACTCTCCTGTGGTACCCTCACACATATTATTCCCTCATTTAGTGGATATTTTCATAAAAAAGTGAAATTTTCAAAAATCCAGAAAATTGGCTGAAAACGACTTAATATCAAGGACTCATTGGGTCGAATTGCTCTGGAATTGAAATCGGAACGTTCACTGACATTTCCCCTATCTGAAAGTCTAATAAACGCCGGAAAAATGACTAAGTCCAAAAAAAAATGTTTTTCAACTTTTTTCAATTTTACCCCCGTGGGATATATATTCTACCCACACACATTTGGAACTCTCCTGTGGTACCCTCACACATATTATTCCCTCATTTAGTGGATATTTTCATAAAAAAGTGAAATTTTCAAAAATACAGAAAATTGGCTGAAAACGACTTAATATCAAGGACTCATTGGGCGAACTGCTCTGGAATTGAAATCGGAACGCTCACTGACATTTCCCCTATCTGAAAGTCTGATAAACGCCGGAAAAATGAATAAGTCCAAAAAAAAATGTTTTTCAACTTTTTTCAATTTTACCCCCGTTGGATATATATTCTACCCACACACATTTGGAACTCTCCTGTGGTACCCTCACACATATTATTCCCTCATTTAGTGGATATTTTCATAAAAAAGTGACATTTTCAAAAATCCAGAAAATTGGCTGAAAACGACTTAATATCAAGGACTCATTGGGCGAATTGCTCTGGAATTGAAATCGGAACGCTCACTGACATTTCCCCTATCTGAAAGTCTGATAAACGCCGGAAAAATGACTAAGTCCAAAAAAAAATTTTTTTCAACTTTTTTCAATTTTACCCCCGTGGGATATATATTCTACCCACACACATTTGGAACTCTCCTGTGGTACCCTCACACATATTATTCCCTCATTTAGTGGATATTTTCATAAAAAAGTGAAATTTTCAAAAATCCAGATAATTGGCTGAAAACGACTTAATATCAAGGACTCATTGGGCGAATTGCTCTGGAATTGAAATCGGAACGCTCACTGACATTTCCCCTATCTGAAAGTCTGATAAACGCCGGAAAAATGACTAAGTCCAAAAAAAAATGTTTTTCAACTTTTTTCAATTTTACCCCCCTTGGATATATATTCTACCCACACACATTTGGAACTCTCCTGTGGTACCCTCACACATATTATTCCCTCATTTAGTGGATATTTTCATAAAAAAGTGAAATTTTCAAAAATCCAGATAATTGGCTGAAAATGACTTAATATCAAGGACTCATTGGGCGAATTGCTCTGGAATTGAAATCGGAACGCTCACTGACATTTCCCCTATCTGAAAGTCTGATAAACGCCGGAAAAATGACTAAGTCCAAAAAAAAATGTTTTTCAACTTTTTTCAATTTTACCCCCGTTGGATATATATTCTACCCACACACATTTGGAACTCTCCTGTGGTACCCTCACACATATTATTCCCTCATTTAGTGGATATTTTCATAAAAAAGTGAAATTTTCAAAAATCCAGAAAATTGGCTGAAAACGACTTAATATCAAGGACTCATTGGGTCGAATTGCTCTGGAATTGAAATCGGAACGTTCACTGACATTTCCCCTATCTGAAAGTCTAATAAACGCCGGAAAAATGACTAAGTCCAAAAAAAAATGTTTTTCAACTTTTTTCAATTTTACCCCCGTGGGATATATATTCTACCCACACACATTTGGAACTCTCCTGTGGTACCCTCACACATATTATTCCCTCATTTAGTGGATATTTTCATAAAAAAGTGAAATTTTCAAAAATACAGAAAATTGGCTGAAAACGACTTAATATCAAGGACTCATTGGGCGAACTGCTCTGGAATTGAAATCGGAACGCTCACTGACATTTCCCCTATCTGAAAGTCTGATAAACGCCGGAAAAATGACTAAGTCCAAAAAAAAATGTTTTTCAACTTTTTTCAATTTTACCCCCGTTGGATATATATTCTACCCACACACATTTGGAACTCTCCTGTGGTACCCTCACACATATTATTCCCTCATTTAGTGGATATTTTCATAAAAAAGTGACATTTTCAAAAATCCAGAAAATTGGCTGAAAACGACTTAATATCAAGGACTCATTGGGCGAATTGCTCTGGAATTGAAATCGGAACGCTCACTGACATTTCCCCTATCTGAAAGTCTGATAAACGCCGGAAAAATGACTAAGTCCAAAAAAAAATGTTTTTCAACTTTTTTCAATTTTACCCCCGTTGGATATATATTCTACCCACACACATTTGGAACTCTCCTGTGGTACCCTCACACATATTATTCCCTCATTTAGTGGATATTTTCATAAAAAAGTTAAATTTTCAAAAATCCAGAAAATTGGCTGAAAACGACTTAATATCAAGGACTCATTGGGCGAATTGCTCTGGAATTGAAATCGGAACGCTCACTGACATTTCCCCTATCTGAAAGTCTGATAAACGCCGGAAAAATGACTAAGTCCAAAAAAAAATTTTTTTCAACTTTTTTCAATTTTACCCCCGTGGGATATATATTCTACCCACACACATTTGGAACTCTCCTGTGGTACCCTCACACATATTATTCCCTCATTTAGTGGATATTTTCATAAAAAAGTGAAATTTTCAAAAATCCAGATAATTGGCTGAAAACGACTTAATATCAAGGACTCATTGGGCGAATTGCTCTGGAATTGAAATCGGAACGCTCACTGACATTTCCCCTATCTGAAAGTCTGATAAACGCCGGAAAAATGACTAAGTCCAAAAAAAAATGTTTTTCAACTTTTTTCAATTTTACCCCCCTTGGATATATATTCTACCCACACACATTTGGAACTCTCCTGTGGTACCCTCACACATATTATTCCCTCATTTAGTGGATATTTTCATAAAAAAGTGAAATTTTCAAAAATCCAGAAAATTGGCTGAAAACGACTTAATATCAAGGACTCATTGGGTCGAATTGCTCTGGAATTGAAATCGGAACGTTCACTGACATTTCCCCTATCTGAAAGTCTAATAAACGCCGGAAAAATGACTAAGTCCAAAAAAAAATGTTTTTCAACTTTTTTCAATTTTACCCCCGTGGGATATATATTCTACCCACACACATTTGGAACTCTCCTGTGGTACCCTCACACATATTATTCCCTCATTTAGTGGATATTTTCATAAAAAAGTGAAATTTTCAAAAATACAGAAAATTGGCTGAAAACGACTTAATATCAAGGACTCATTGGGTCTAATTGCTCTGGAATTGAAATCGGAACGTTCACTGACATTTCCCCTATCTGAAAGTCTAATAAACGCCGGAAAAATGACTAAGTCCAAAAAAAAATGTTTTTCAACTTTTTTCAATTTTACCCCCGTGGGATATATATTCTACCCACACACATTTGGAACTCTCCTGTGGTACCCTCACACATATTATTCCCTCATTTAGTGGATATTTTCATAAAAAAGTGAAATTTTCAAAAATACAGAAAATTGGCTGAAAACGACTTAATATCAAGGACTCATTGGGCAAATTGCTCTGGAATTGAAATCGGAACGCTCACTGACATTTCCCCTATCTGAAAGTCTGATAAACGCCGGAAAAATGACTAAGTCCAAAAAAAAATGTTTTTCAACTTTTTTCAATTGTACCCCCGTTGGATATATATTCTACCCACACACATTTGGAACTCTCCTGTGGTACCCTCACACATATTATTCCCTCATTTAGTGGATATTTTCATAAAAAAGTTAAATTTTCAAAAATCCAGAAAATTGGCTGAAAACGACTTAATATCAAGGACTCATTGGGTCGAATTGCTCTGGAATTGAAATCGGAACGTTCACTGACATTTCCCCTATCTGAAAGTCTAATAAACGCCGGAAAAATGACTAAGTCCAAAAAAAAATGTTTTTCAACTTTTTTCAATTTTACCCCCGTGGGATATATATTCTACCCACACACATTTGGAACTCTCCTGTGGTACCCTCACACATATTATTCCCTCATTTAGTGGATATTTTCATAAAAAAGTGAAATTTTCAAAAATACAGAAAATTGGCTGAAAACGACTTAATATCAAGGACTCATTGGGCGAATTGCTCTGGAATTGAAATCGGAACGCTCACTGACATTTCCCCTATCTGAAAGTCTGATAAACGCCGGAAAAATGACTAAGTCCAAAAAAAAATGTTTTTCAACTTTTTTCAATTTTACCCCCGTTGGATATATATTCTACCCACACACATTTGGAACTCTCCTGTGGTACCCTCACACATATTATTCCCTCATTTAGTGGATATTTTCATAAAAAAGTGACATTTTCAAAAATCCAGAAAATTGGCTGAAAACGACTTAATATCAAGGACTCATTGGGCGAATTGCTCTGGAATTGAAATCGGAACGCTCACTGACATTTCCCCTATCTGAAAGTCTGATAAACGCCGGAAAAATGACTAAGTCCAAAAAAAAATGTTTTTCAACTTTTTTCAATTTTACCCCCGTTGGATATATATTCTACCCACACACATTTGGAACTCTCCTGTGGTACCCTCACACATATTATTCCCTCATTTAGTGGATATTTTCATAAAAAAGTTAAATTTTCAAAAATCCAGAAAATTGGCTGAAAACGACTTAATATCAAGGACTCATTGGGTCGAATTGCTCTGGAATTGAAATCGGAACGTTCACTGACATTTCCCCTATCTGAAAGTCTAATAAACGCCGGAAAAATGACTAAGTCCAAAAAAAAATGTTTTTCAACTTTTTTCAATTTTACCCCCTTGGGATATATATTCTACCCACACACATTTGGAACTCTCCTGGGGTACCCTCACACATATTATTCCCTCATTTAGTGGATATTTTCATAAAAAAGTGAAATTTTCAAAAATACAGAAAATTGGCTGAAAACGACTTAATATCAAGGACTCATTGGGCGAATTGCTCTGGAATTGAAATCGGAACGCTCACTGACATTTCCCCTATCTGAAAGTCTGATAAACGCCGGAAAAATGACTAAGTCCAAAAAAAAATGTTTTTCAACTTTTTTCAATTTTACCCCCGTTGGATATATATTCTACCCACACACATTTGGAACTCTCCTGTGGTACCCTCACACATATTATTCCCTCATTTAGTGGATATTTTCATAAAAAAGTTAAATTTTCAAAAATCCAGAAAATTGGCTGAAAACGACTTAATATCAAGGACTCATTGGGTCGAATTGCTCTGGAATTGAAATCGGAACGTTCACTGACATTTCCCCTATCTGAAAGTCTAATAAACGCCGGAAAAATGACTAAGTCCAAAAAAAAATGTTTTTCAACTTTTTTCAATTTTACCCCCTTGGGATATATATTCTACCCACACACATTTGGAACTCTCCTGGGGTACCCTCACACATATTATTCCCTCATTTAGTGGATATTTTCATAAAAAAGTTAAATTTTCAAAAATCCAGAAAATTGGCTGAAAACGACTTAATATCAAGGACTCATTGGGTCGAATTGCTCTGGAATTGAAATCGGAACGTTCACTGACATTTCCCCTATCTGATAGTCTAATAAACGCCGGAAAAATGACTAAGTCCAAAAAAAAATGTTTTTCAACTTTTTTCAATTTTACCCCCGTGGGATATATATTCTACCCACACACATTTGGAACTCTCCTGTGGTACCCTCACACATATTATTCCCTCATTTAGTGGATATTTTCATAAAAAAGTGAAATTTTCAAAAATACAGAAAATTGGCTGAAAACGACTTAATATCAAGGACTCATTGGGCGAATTGCTCTGGAATTGAAATCGGAACGCTCACTGACATTTCCCCTATCTGAAAGTCTGATAAACGCCGGAAAAATGTCTAAGTCCAAAAAAAAATGTTTTTCAACTTTTTTCAATTTTACCCCCGTTGGATATATATTCTACCCACACACATTTGGAACTCTCCTGTGGTACCCTCACACATATTATTCCCTCATTTAGTGGATATTTTCATAAAAAAGTGACATTTTCAAAAATCCAGAAAATTGGCTGAAAACGACTTAATATCAAGGACTCATTGGGCGAATTGCTCTGGAATTGAAATCGGAACGCTCACTGACATTTCCCCTATCTGAAAGTCTGATAAACGCCGGAAAAATGACTAAGTCCAAAAAAAAATGTTTTTCAACTTTTTTCAATTTTACCCCCGTTGGATATATATTCTACCCACACACATTTGGAACTCTCCTGTGGTACCCTCACACATATTATTCCCTCATTTAGTGGATATTTTCATAAAAAAGTTAAATTTTCAAAAATCCAGAAAATTGGCTGAAAACGACTTAATATCAAGGACTCATTGGGTCGAATTGCTCTGGAATTGAAATCGGAACGTTCACTGACATTTCCCCTATCTGAAAGTCTAATAAACGCCGGAAAAATGACTAAGTCCAAAAAAAAATGTTTTTCAACTTTTTTCAATTTTACCCCCTTGGGATATATATTCTACCCACACACATTTGGAACTCTCCTGGGGTACCCTCACACATATTATTCCCTCATTTAGTGGATATTTTCATAAAAAAGTTAAATTTTCAAAAATCCAGAAAATTGGCTGAAAACGACTTAATATCAAGGACTCATTGGGTCGAATTGCTCTGGAATTGAAATCGGAACGTTCACTGACATTTCCCCTATCTGATAGTCTAATAAACGCCGGAAAAATGACTAAGTCCAAAAAAAAATGTTTTTCAACTTTTTTCAATTTTACCCCCGTGGGATATATATTCTACCCACACACATTTGGAACTCTCCTGTGGTACCCTCACACATATTATTCCCTCATTTAGTGGATATTTTCATAAAAAAGTGAAATTTTCAAAAATACAGAAAATTGGCTGAAAACGACTTAATATCAAGGACTCATTGGGCGAATTGCTCTGGAATTGAAATCGGAACGCTCACTGACATTTCCCCTATCTGAAAGTCTGATAAACGCCGGAAAAATGTCTAAGTCCAAAAAAAAATGTTTTTCAACTTTTTTCAATTTTACCCCCGTTGGATATATATTCTACCCACACACATTTGGAACTCTCCTGTGGTACCCTCACACATATTATTCCCTCATTTAGTGGATATTTTCATAAAAAAGTGACATTTTCAAAAATCCAGAAAATTGGCTGAAAACGACTTAATATCAAGGACTCATTGGGCGAATTGCTCTGGAATTGAAATCGGAACGCTCACTGACATTTCCCCTATCTGAAAGTCTGATAAACGCCGGAAAAATGACTAAGTCCAAAAAAAAATGTTTTTCAACTTTTTTCAATTTTACCCCCGTTGGATATATATTCTACCCACACACATTTGGAACTCTCCTGTGGTACCCTCACACATATTATTCCCTCATTTAGTGGATATTTTCATAAAAAAGTTAAATTTTCAAAAATCCAGAAAATTGGCTGAAAACGACTTAATATCAAGGACTCATTGGGTCGAATTGCTCTGGAATTGAAATCGGAACGTTCACTGACATTTCCCCTATCTGAAAGTCTAATAAACGCCGGAAAAATGACTAAGTCCAAAAAAAAATGTTTTTCAACTTTTTTCAATTTTACCCCCTTGGGATATATATTCTACCCACACACATTTGGAACTCTCCTGGGGTACCCTCACACATATTATTCCCTCATTTAGTGGATATTTTCATAAAAAAGTGAAATTTTCAAAAATACAGAAAATTGGCTGAAAACGACTTAATATCAAGGACTCATTGGGCGAATTGCTCTGGAATTGAAATCGGAACGCTCACTGACATTTCCCCTATCTGAAAGTCTGATAAACGCCGGAAAAATGACTAAGTCCAAAAAAAAATGTTTTTCAACTTTTTTCAATTTTACCCCCGTTGGATATATATTCTACCCACACACATTTGGAACTCTCCTGTGGTACCCTCACACATATTATTCCCTCATTTAGTGGATATTTTCATAAAAAAGTTAAATTTTCAAAAATCCAGAAAATTGGCTGAAAACGACTTAATATCAAGGACTCATTGGGACGAATTGCTCTGGAATTGAAATCGGAACGTTCACTGACATTTCCCCTATCTGAAAGTCTAATAAACGCCGGAAAAATGACTAAGTCCAAAAAAAAATGTTTTTCAACTTTTTTCAATTTTACCCCCGTGGGATATATATTCTACCCACACACATTTGGAACTCTCCTGTGGTACCCTCACACATATTATTCCCTCATTTAGTGGATATTTTCATAAAAAAGTGAAATTTTCAAAAATCCAGATAATTGTCTGAAAATGACTTAATATCAAGGACTCATTGGGCGAATTGCTCTGGAATTGAAATCGGAACGCTCACTGACATTTCCCCTATCTGAAAGTCTGATAAACGCCGGAAAAATGACTAAGTCCAAAAAAAAATGTTTTTCAACTTTTTTCAATTGTACCCCCGTTGGATATATATTCTACCCACACACATTTGGAACTCTCCTGTGGTACCCTCACACATATTATTCCCTCATTTAGTGGATATTTTCATAAAAAAGTTAAATTTTCAAAAATCCAGAAAATTGGCTGAAAACGACTTAATATCAAGGACTCATTGGGTCGAATTGCTCTGGAATTGAAATCGGAACGTTCACTGACATTTCCCCTATCTGAAAGTCTAATAAACGCCGGAAAAATGACTAAGTCCAAAAAAAAATGTTTTTCAACTTTTTTCAATTTTACCCCCGTGGGATATATATTCTACCCACACACATTTGGAACTCTCCTGTGGTACCCTCACACATATTATTCCCTCATTTAGTGGATATTTTCATAAAAAAGTGAAATTTTCAAAAATACAGAAAATTGGCTGAAAACGACTTAATATCAAGGACTCATTGGGCGAATTGCTCTGGAATTGAAATCGGAACGCTCACTGACATTTCCCCTATCTGAAAGTCTGATAAACGCCGGAAAAATGACTAAGTCCAAAAAAAAATGTTTTTCAACTTTTTTCAATTTTACCCCCGTTGGATATATATTCTACCCACACACATTTGGAACTCTCCTGTGGTACCCTCACACATATTATTCCCTCATTTAGTGGATATTTTCATAAAAAAGTGACATTTTCAAAAATCCAGAAAATTGGCTGAAAACGACTTAATATCAAGGACTCATTGGGCGAATTGCTCTGGAATTGAAATCGGAACGCTCACTGACATTTCCCCTATCTGAAAGTCTGATAAACGCCGGAAAAATGACTAAGTCCAAAAAAAAATGTTTTTCAACTTTTTTCAATTTTACCCCCGTTGGATATATATTCTACCCACACACATTTGGAACTCTCCTGTGGTACCCTCACACATATTATTCCCTCATTTAGTGGATATTTTCATAAAAAAGTTAAATTTTCAAAAATCCAGAAAATTGGCTGAAAACGACTTAATATCAAGGACTCATTGGGTCGAATTGCTCTGGAATTGAAATCGGAACGTTCACTGACATTTCCCCTATCTGAAAGTCTAATAAACGCCGGAAAAATGACTAAGTCCAAAAAAAAATGTTTTTCAACTTTTTTCAATTTTACCCCCTTGGGATATATATTCTACCCACACACATTTGGAACTCTCCTGGGGTACCCTCACACATATTATTCCCTCATTTAGTGGATATTTTCATAAAAAAGTGAAATTTTCAAAAATACAGAAAATTGGCTGAAAACGACTTAATATCAAGGACTCATTGGGCGAATTGCTCTGGAATTGAAATCGGAACGCTCACTGACATTTCCCCTATCTGAAAGTCTGATAAACGCCGGAAAAATGACTAAGTCCAAAAAAAAATGTTTTTCAACTTTTTTCAATTTTACCCCCGTTGGATATATATTCTACCCACACACATTTGGAACTCTCCTGTGGTACCCTCACACATATTATTCCCTCATTTAGTGGATATTTTCATAAAAAAGTTAAATTTTCAAAAATCCAGAAAATTGGCTGAAAACGACTTAATATCAAGGACTCATTGGGTCGAATTGCTCTGGAATTGAAATCGGAACGTTCACTGACATTTCCCCTATCTGAAAGTCTAATAAACGCCGGAAAAATGACTAAGTCCAAAAAAAAATGTTTTTCAACTTTTTTCAATTTTACCCCCTTGGGATATATATTCTACCCACACACATTTGGAACTCTCCTGGGGTACCCTCACACATATTATTCCCTCATTTAGTGGATATTTTCATAAAAAAGTTAAATTTTCAAAAATCCAGAAAATTGGCTGAAAACGACTTAATATCAAGGACTCATTGGGTCGAATTGCTCTGGAATTGAAATCGGAACGTTCACTGACATTTCCCCTATCTGAAAGTCTAATAAACGCCGGAAAAATGACTAAGTCCAAAAAAAAATGTTTTTCAACTTTTTTCAATTTTACCCCCTTGGGATATATATTCTACCCACACACATTTGGAACTCTCCTGGGGTACCCTCACACATATTATTCCCTCATTTAGTGGATATTTTCATAAAAAAGTTAAATTTTCAAAAATCCAGAAAATTGGCTGAAAACGACTTAATATCAAGGACTCATTGGGTCGAATTGCTCTGGAATTGAAATCGGAACGTTCACTGACATTTCCCCTATCTGATAGTCTAATAAACGCCGGAAAAATGACTAAGTCCAAAAAAAAATGTTTTTCAACTTTTTTCAATTTTACCCCCGTGGGATATATATTCTACCCACACACATTTGGAACTCTCCTGTGGTACCCTCACACATATTATTCCCTCATTTAGTGGATATTTTCATAAAAAAGTGAAATTTTCAAAAATACAGAAAATTGGCTGAAAACGACTTAATATCAAG
Source organism: Phyllobates terribilis (assembly GCF_046119375.1). NCBI lineage: Eukaryota > Metazoa > Chordata > Amphibia > Anura > Dendrobatidae > Phyllobates > Phyllobates terribilis. Next base: position 23,998,162 of record NW_027362776.1, read on the forward strand.
GACTCATTGGGCGAATTGCTCTGGAATTGAAATCGGAACGCTCACTGACATTTCCCCTATCTGAAAGTCTGATAAACGCCGGAAAAATGTCTAAGTCCAAAAAAAAATGTTTTTCAACTTTTTTCAATTTTACCCCCGTTGGATATATATTCTACCCACACACATTTGGAACTCTCCTGTGGTACCCTCACACATATTATTCCCTCATTTAGTGGATATTTTCATAAAAAAGTGACATTTTCAAAAATCCAGAAAATTGGCTGAAAACGACTTAATATCAAGGACTCATTGGGCGAATTGCTCTGGAATTGAAATCGGAACGCTCACTGACATTTCCCCTATCTGAAAGTCTGATAAACGCCGGAAAAATGACTAAGTCCAAAAAAAAATGTTTTTCAACTTTTTTCAATTTTACCCCCGTTGGATATATATTCTACCCACACACATTTGGAACTCTCCTGTGGTACCCTCACACATATTATTCCCTCATTTAGTGGATATTTTCATAAAAAAGTGAAATTTTCAAAAATACAGAAAATTGGCTGAAAACGACTTAATATCAAGGACTCATTGGGCGAATTGCTCTGGAATTGAAATCGGAACGCTCACTGACATTTCCCCTATCTGAAAGTCTGATAAACGCCGGAAAAATGACTAAGTCCAAAAAAAAATGTTTTTCAACTTTTTTCAATTTTACCCCCGTTGGATATATATTCTACCCACACACATTTGGAACTCTCCTGTGGTACCCTCACACATATTATTCCCTCATTTAGTGGATATTTTCATAAAAAAGTGACATTTTCAAAAATCCAGAAAATTGGCTGAAAACGACTTAATATCAAGGACTCATTGGGTCGAATTGCTCTGGAATTGAAATCGGAACGTTCACTGACATTTCCCCTATCTGAAAGTCTAATAAACGCCGGAAAAATGACTAAGTCCAAAAAAAAATGTTTTTCAACTTTTTTCAATTTTACCCCCGTGGGATATATATTCTACCCACACACATTTGGAACTCTCCTGTGGTACCCTCACACATATTATTCCCTCATTTAGTGGATATTTTCATAAAAAAGTGAAATTTTCAAAAATACAGAAAATTGGCTGAAAACGACTTAATATCAAGGACTCATTGGGCGAATTGCTCTGGAATTGAAATCGGAACGCTCACTGACATTTCCCCTATCTGAAAGTCTGATAAACGCCGGAAAAATGACTAAGTCCAAAAAAAAATGTTTTTCAACTTTTTTCAATTTTACCCCCGTTGGATATATATTCTACCCACACACATTTGGAACTCTCCTGTGGTACCCTCACACATATTATTCCCTCATTTAGTGGATATTTTCATAAAAAAGTGACATTTTCAAAAATCCAGAAAATTGGCTGAAAACGACTTAATATCAAGGACTCATTGGGCGAATTGCTCTGGAATTGAAATCGGAACGCTCACTGACATTTCCCCTATCTGAAAGTCTGATAAACGCCGGAAAAATGACTAAGTCCAAAAAAAAATGTTTTTCAACTTTTTTCAATTTTACCCCCGTTGGATATATATTCTACCCACACACATTTGGAACTCTCCTGTGGTACCCTCACACATATTATTCCCTCATTTAGTGGATATTTTCATAAAAAAGTTAAATTTTCAAAAATCCAGAAAATTGGCTGAAAACGACTTAATATCAAGGACTCATTGTGTCGAATTGCTCTGGAATTGAAATCGGAACGTTCACTGACATTTCCCCTATCTGAAAGTCTAATAAACGCCGGAAAAATGACTAAGTCCAAAAAAAAATGTTTTTCAACTTTTTTCAATTTTACCCCCGTGGGATATATATTCTACCCACACACATTTGGAACTCTCCTGTGGTACCCTCACACATATTATTCCCTCATTTAGTGGATATTTTCATAAAAAAGTGAAATTTTCAAAAATACAGAAAATTGGCTGAAAACGACTTAATATCAAGGACTCATTGGGCGAATTGCTCTGGAATTGAAATCGGAACGCTCACTGACACTTCCCCTATCTGAAAGTCTGATAAACGCCGGAAAAATGACTAAGTCCAAAAAAAAATGTTTTTCAACTTTTTTCAATTTTACCCCCGTTGGATATATATTCTACCCACACACATTTGGAACTCTCCTGTGGTACCCTCACACATATTATTCCCTCATTTAGTGGATATTTTCATAAAAAAGTGAAATTTTCAAAAATCCAGTAAATTGGCTGAAAACTACTTAATATCAAGGACTCATTGGGTCGAATTGCTCTGGAATTGAAATCGGAACGCTCACTGACATTTCCCCTATCTGAAAGTCTGATAAACGCCGGAAAAATGACTAAGTCCAAAAAAAAATGTTTTTCAACTTTTTTCAATTTTACCCCCGTGGGATATATATTCTACCCACACATATTTGGAACTCTCCTGTGGTACCCTCACACATATTATTCCCTCATTTAGTGGATATTTTCATAAAAAAGTTAAATTTTCCAAAATTCAGAAAATTGGCTGAAAACGACTTAATATCAAGTACTCATTGGGCGAATTGCTCTGGAATTGAAATCGGAACGCTCACTGACTTTTCCCCTATCTGAAAGTCTGATAAACGCCGGAAAAATGACTAAGTCCAAAAAAAAATGTTTTTCAACTTTTTTCAATTTTACCCCCGTTGGATATATATTCTACCCACACACATTTGGAACTCTCCTGTGGTACCCTCACACATATTATTCCCTCATTTAGTGGATATTTTCATAAAAAAGTGACATTTTCAAAAATCCAGAAAATTGGCTGAAAACGACTTAATATCAAGGACTCATTGGGCGAATTGCTCTGGAATTGAAATCGGAACGCTCACTGACATTTCCCCTATCTGAAAGTCTGATAAACGCCGGAAAAATGACTAAGTCCAAAAAAAAATGTTTTTCAACTTTTTTCAATTTTACCCCCGTTGGATATATATTCTACCCACACACATTTGGAACTCTCCTGTGGTACCCTCACACATATTATTCCCTCATTTAGTGGATATTTTCATAAAAAAGTTAAATTTTCAAAAATCCAGAAAATTGGCTGAAAACGACTTAATATCAAGGACTCATTGGGTCGAATTGCTCTGGAATTGAAATCGGAACGTTCACTGACATTTCCCCTATCTGAAAGTCTAATAAACGCCGGAAAAATGACTAAGTCCAAAAAAAAATGTTTTTCAACTTTTTTCAATTTTACCCCCGTGGGATATATATTCTACCCACACACATTTGGAACTCTCCTGTGGTACCCTCAAACATATTATTCCCTCATTTAGTGGATATTTTCATAAAAAAGTGAAATTTTCAAAAATACAGAAAATTGGCTGAAAACGACTTAATATCAAGGACTCATTGGGCGAATTGCTCTGGAATTGAAATCGGAACGCTCACTGACATTTCCCCTATCTGAAAGTCTGATAAACGCCGGAAAAATGACTAAGTCCAAAAAAAAATGTTTTTCAACTTTTTTCAATTTTACCCCCGTTGGATATATATTCTACCCACACACATTTGGAACTCTCCTGTGGTACCCTCTCACATATTATTCCCTCATTTAGTGGATATTTTCATAAAAAAGTTAAATTTTCAAAAATCCAGAAAATTGGCTGAAAACGACTTAATATCAAGGACTCATTGGGTCGAATTGCTCTGGAATTGAAATCGGAACGTTCACTGACATTTCCCCTATCTGAAAGTCTAATAAACGCCGGAAAAATGACTAAGTCCAAAAAAAAATGTTTTTCAACTTTTTTCAATTTTACCCCCGTGGGATATATATTCTACCCACACACATTTGGAACTCTCCTGTGGTACCCTCACACATATTATTCCCTCATTTAGTGGATATTTTCATAAAAAAGTGAAATTTTCAAAAATACAGAAAATTGGCTGAAAACGACTTAATATCAAGGACTCATTGGGCGAATTGCTCTGGAATTGAAATCGGAACGCTCACTGACACTTCCCCTATCTGAAAGTCTGATAAACGCCGGAAAAATGACTAAGTCCAAAAAAAAATGTTTTTCAACTTTTTTCAATTTTACCCCCGTTGGATATATATTCTACCCACACACATTTGGAACTCTCCTGTGGTACCCTCACACATATTATTCCCTCATTTAGTGGATATTTTCATAAAAAAGTGAAATTTTCAAAAATCCAGTAAATTGGCTGAAAACTACTTAATATCAAGGACTCATTGGGTCGAATTGCTCTGGAATTGAAATCGGAACGCTCACTGACATTTCCCCTATCTGAAAGTCTGATAAACGCCGGAAAAATGACTAAGTCCAAAAAAAAATGTTTTTCAACTTTTTTCAATTTTACCCCCGTGGGATATATATTCTACCCACACATATTTGGAACTCTCCTGTGGTACCCTCACACATATTATTCCCTCATTTAGTGGATATTTTCATAAAAAAGTTAAATTTTCCAAAATTCAGAAAATTGGCTGAAAACGACTTAATATCAAGTACTCATTGGGCGAATTGCTCTGGAATTGAAATCGGAACGCTCACTGACTTTTCCCCTATCTGAAAGTCTGATAAACGCCGGAAAAATGACTAAGTGCAAAAAAAATGTTTTTCAACTTTTTTCAATTTTACCCCCGTGGGATATATATTCTACCCACACACATTTGGAACTCTCCTGGGGTACCCTCACACATATTATTCCCTCATTTAGTGGATATTTTCACAAAAAAGTGAAATTTTCAAAAATCCAGAAAATTGGCTGAAAACGACTAAATATCAAGGACTCATTGGGCGAATCGCTCTGGAACTGAAATCAGAACGCTCAATGACATTTCCCCTATCTGAAAGTCTGATAAACGCCGGAAAAATGACTAAGTCCAAAAAAAAATGTTTTTCAACTTTTTTCAATTTTACTCCCGTTGGCTATATATTCTACCCACACACATTTGGAACTCTCCTGTGGTACCCTCACACATATTATTCTCTCATTTAGTGGATATTTTCATAAAAAAGTGAAATTTTCAAAAATCCAGTAAATTGGCTGAAAACTACTTAATATCAAGGACTCATTGGGTCGAATTGCTCTGGAATTGAAATCGGAATGCTCACTGACATTTCCCCTATCTGAAAGTCTGATAAACGCCGGAAAAATGACTAAGTCCAAAAAAAAATGTTTTTCAACTTTTTTCAATTTTACCCCCGTGGGATATATATTCTACCCACACACATTTGGAACTCTCCTGGGGTACCCTCACACATATTATTCCCTCATTTAGTGGATATTTTCACAAAAAAGTGAAATTTTCAAAAATCCAGAAAATTGGCTGAAAACAACTTAATATCAAGGACTCATTGGGCGAATCGCTCTGGAATTGAAATCGGAACGCTCACTGACATTTCCCCTATCTGAAAGTCTGATAAACGCCGGAAAAATGACTAAGTCCAAAAAAAAATATTTTTCAACTTTTTTCAATTTTACCCCCGTGGGATATATATTCTACCCACACACATTTGGAGCTCTCCTGTGGTACCCTCACACATATTATTCCCTCATTTAGTGGATATTTTCATAAAAAAGTGAAATTTTCAAAAATCCAGAAAATTGGCTGTAAACGACTTAATATCAAGGACTCATTGGGCGAATTGCTCTGGAATTGAAATTGGAACGCTCACTGACATTTCCCCTTTCTGAAAGTCTGATAAACGCCGGAAAAATGACTAAGTCCAAAATAAAATGTTTTTCAACTTTTTTCAATTTTACCCCCGTGGGATATATATTCTATCCACACACATTTGGAACTCTCCTGTGGTACCCTCACACATATTATTCACTCATTTAGTGGATATTGTCATAAAAAAGTTAAATTTTCAAAAATCCAGAAAATTGGCTGAAAACGACTTAATATCAAGGACTCATTGGGCGAATTGCTCTGGAATTGAAATCGGAACGCTCACTGACATTTCCCCTATCTGAAAGTCTGATAAACGCCGGAAAAATGACTAAGTGCAAAAAAAATGTTTTTCAACTTTTTTCAATTTTACCCCCGTGGGATATATATTCTACCCACACACATTTGGAACTCTCCTGGGGTACCCTCACACATATTATTCCCTCATTTAGTGGATATTTTCATAAAAAAGTTAAATTTTCAAAAATCCAGAAAATTGGCTGAAAACGACTTAATATCAAGGACTCATTGGGCGAATTGCTCTGGAATTGAAATCGGAACGCTCACTGACATTTCCCCTATCTGAAAGTCTGATAAACGCCGGAAAAATGACTAAATGCAAAAAAAATGTTTTTCAACTTTTTTCAATTTTACCCCCGTGGGATATATATTCTACCCACACACATTTGGAACTCTCCTGGGGTACCCTCACACATATTATTCCCTCATTTAGTGGATATTTTCATAAAAAAGTGAAATTTTCAAAAATCCAGAAAATTGGCTGAAAACGACTAAATATCAAGGACTCATTGGGCGAATCGCTCTGGAACTGACATCAGAATGCTCACCGACATTTCCCCTATCTGAAAGTCTGATAAACGCCGGAAAAATGACTAAGTCCAAAATAAAATGTTTTTCAACTTTTTTCAATTTTACCCCCGTGGGATATATATTCTACCCACACACATTTGGAACTCTCCTGTGGTACCCTCACACATATTATTCCCTCATTTAGAGGATATTTTCATAAAAAAGTTAAATTTTCAAAAATCCAGAAAATTGGCTGAAAACGACTTAATATCAAGGACTCATTGGGCGAATTGCTCTGGAATTGAAATCGGAACGCTCACTGACATTTCCCCTATCTGAAAGTCTGATAAACGCCGGAAAAATGACTAAGTCCAAAAAAAATGTTTTTCAACTTTTTTCACTTTTACCCCCGTGGGATATATATTCTACCCACACACATTTGGAACTCTCCTGGGGTACCCTCACACATATTATTCCCTCATTTAGTGGATATTTTCATAAAAAAGTTAAATTTTCAAAAATCCAGAAAATTGGCTGTAAACGACTTAATATCAAGGACTCATTGGGCGAATTGCTCTGGAATTGAAATTGGAACGCTCACTGACATTTCCCCTTTCTGAAAGTCTGATAAACGCCGGAAAAATGACTAAGTCCAAAATAAAATGTTTTTCAACTTTTTTCAATTTTACCCCCGTGGGATATATATTCTATCCACACACATTTGGAACTCTCCTGTGGTACCCTCACACATATTATTCACTCATTTAGTGGATATTGTCATAAAAAAGTTAAATTTTCAAAAATCCAGAAAATTGGCTGAAAACGACTTAATATCAAGGACTCATTGGGCGAATTGCTCTGGAATTGAAATCGGAACGCTCACTGACATTTCCCCTATCTGAAAGTCTGATAAACGCCGGAAAAATGACTAAGTGCAAAAAAAATGTTTTTCAACTTTTTTCAATTTTACCCCCGTGGGATATATATTCTACCCACACACATTTGGAACTCTCCTGGGGTACCCTCACACATATTATTCCCTCATTTAGTGGATATTTTCATAAAAAAGTTAAATTTTCAAAAATCCAGAAAATTGGCTGAAAACGACTTAATATCAAGGACTCATTGGGCGAATTGCTCTGGAATTGAAATCGGAACGCTCACTGACATTTCCCCTATCTGAAAGTCTGATAAACGCCGGAAAAATGACTAAATGCAAAAAAAATGTTTTTCAACTTTTTTCAATTTTACCCCCGTGGGATATATATTCTACCCACACACATTTGGAACTCTCCTGGGGTACCCTCACACATATTATTCCCTCATTTAGTGGATATTTTCATAAAAAAGTGAAATTTTCAAAAATCCAGAAAATTGGCTGAAAACGACTAAATATCAAGGACTCATTGGGCGAATCGCTCTGGAACTGACATCAGAATGCTCACCGACATTTCCCCTATCTGAAAGTCTGATAAACGCCGGAAAAATGACTAAGTCCAAAATAAAATGTTTTTCAACTTTTTTCAATTTTACCCCCGTGGGATATATATTCTACCCACACACATTTGGAACTCTCCTGTGGTACCCTCACACATATTATTCCCTCATTTAGAGGATATTTTCATAAAAAAGTTAAATTTTCAAAAATCCAGAAAATTGGCTGAAAACGACTTAATATCAAGGACTCATTGGGCGAATTGCTCTGGAATTGAAATCGGAACGCTCACTGACATTTCCCCTATCTGAAAGTCTGATAAACGCCGGAAAAATGACTAAGTCCAAAAAAAATGTTTTTCAACTTTTTTCACTTTTACCCCCGTGGGATATATATTCTACCCACACACATTTGGAACTCTCCTGGGGTACCCTCACACATATTATTCCCTCATTTAGTGGATATTTTCATAAAAAAGTTAAATTTTCAAAAATCCAGAAAATTGGCTGAAAACGACTTAATATCAAGGACTCATTGGGCGAATTGCTCTGGAATTGAAATCGGAACGCTCACTGACATTTCCCCTATCTGAAAGTCTGATAAACGCCGGAAAAATGACTAAGTTCAAAAAAAAATATTTTTCAACTTTTTTCAATTTTACCCCCGTGGGATATATATTCTACCCACACACATTTGGAACTCTCCTGGGGTACCCTCACACATATTATTCCCTCATTTAGTGGATATTTTCACAAAAAAGTGAAATTTTCAAAAATTCAGAAAATTTGCTGAAAACGACTAAATATCAAGGACTCATTGGGCGAATCGCTCTGGAACTGAAATCAGAACGCTCACCGACATTTCCCCTATCTGAAAGTCTGATAAACGCCGGAAAAATGACTAAGTCCAAAATAAAATGTTTTTCAACTTTTTTCAATTTTACCCCCGTGGGATATATATTCTACCCACACACATTTGGAACTCTCCTGTGGTACCCTCACACATATTATTCCCTCATTTAGAGGATATTTTCATAAAAAAGTTAAATTTTCAAAAATCCAGAAAATTGGCTGAAAACGACTTAATATCAAGGACTCATTGGGCGAATTGCTCTGGAATTGAAATCGGAACGCTCACTGACATTTCCCCTATCTGAAAGTCTGATAAACGCCGGAAAAATGACTAAGTCCAAAAAAAATGTTTTTCAACTTTTTTCAATTTTTACCCCCGTGGGATATATATTCTACCCAGACACATTTGGAACTCTCCTGGGGTACCCTCACACATATTATTCCCTCATTTAGTGGATATTTTCACAAAAAAGTGAAATTTTCAAAAATCCAGAAAATTGGCTGAAAACGACTAAATATCAAGGACTCATTGGGCGAATCGCTCTGGAACTGAAATCAGAACGCTCACCGACATTTCCCCTATCTGAAAGTCTGATAAACGCCGGAAAAATGACTAAGTCCAAAATAAAATGTTTTTCAACTTTTTTCAATTTTACCCCCGTGGGAAATATATTCTACCCACACGCATTTGGAACTCTCCTGTGGTACCCTCACACATATTATTCCCTCATTTAGTGGATATTTTCATAAAAAAGTTAAATTTTCAAAAATCCAGAAAATTGGCTGAAAACGACTTAATATCAAGGACTCATTGGCCGAATTGCTCTGGAATTGAAATCGGAACGCTCACTGACATTTCCCCTATCTGAAAGTCTGATAAACGCCGGAAAAATGACTAAGTTCAAAAAAAAATATTTTTCAACTTTTTTCAATTTTACCCCCGTGGGATATATATTCTACCCACACACATTTGGAACTCTCCTGGGGTGCCCTCACACATATTATTCCCTCATTTAGTGGATATTTTCACAAAAAAGTGAAATTTTCAAAAATCCAGAAAATTGGCTGAAAACGACTAAATATCAAGGACTCATTGGGCGAATCGCTCTGGAACTGAAATCAGAACGCTCACCGACATTTCCCCTATCTGAAAGTCTGATAAACGCCGGAAAAATGACTAAGTCCAAAATAAAATGTTTTTCAACTTTTTTCAATTTTACCCCCGTGGGATATATATTCTACCCACACACATTTGGAACTCTCCTGTGGTACCCTCACACATATTATTCCCTCATTTAGAGGATATTTTCATAAAAAAGTTAAATTTTCAAAAATCCAGAAAATTGGCTGAAAACGACTTAATATCAAGGACTCATTGGGCGAATTGCTCTGGAATTGAAATCGGAACGCTCACTGACATTTCCCCTATCTGAAAGTCTGATAAACGCCGGAAAAATGACTAAGTCCAAAAAAAATGTTTTTCAACTTTTTTCACTTTTACCCCCGTGGGATATATATTCTACCCACACACATTTGGAACTCTCCTGGGGTACCCTCACACATATTATTCCCTCATTTAGTGGATATTTTCATAAAAAAGTTAAATTTTCAAAAATCCAGAAAATTGGCTGAAAACGACTTAATATCAAGGACTCATTGGGCGAATTGCTCTGGAATTGAAATCGGAACGCTCACTGACATTTCCCCTATCTGAAAGTCTGATAAACGCCGGAAAAATGACTAAGTTCAAAAAAAAATATTTTTCAACTTTTTTCAATTTTACCCCCGTGGGATATATATTCTACCCACACACATTTGGAACTCTCCTGGGGTACCCTCACACATATTATTCCCTCATTTAGTGGATATTTTCACAAAAAAGTGAAATTTTCAAAAATTCAGAAAATTGGCTGAAAACGACTAAATATCAAGGACTCATTGGGCGAATCGCTCTGGAACTGAAATCAGAACGCTCACCGACATTTCCCCTATCTGAAAGTCTGATAAACGCCGGAAAAATGACTAAGTCCAAAATAAAATGTTTTTCAACTTTTTTCAATTTTACCCCCGTGGGATATATATTCTACCCACACACATTTGGAACTCTCCTGTGGTACCCTCACACATATTATTCCCTCATTTAGAGGATATTTTCATAAAAAAGTTAAATTTTCAAAAATCCAGAAAATTGGCTGAAAACGACTTAATATCAAGGACTCATTGGGCGAATTGCTCTGGAATTGAAATCGGAACGCTCACTGACATTTCCCCTATCTGAAAGTCTGATAAACGCCGGAAAAATGACTAAGTCCAAAAAAAATGTTTTTCAACTTTTTTCAATTTTTACCCCCGTGGGATATATATTCTACCCAGACACATTTGGAACTCTCCTGGGGTACCCTCACACATATTATTCCCTCATTTAGTGGATATTTTCACAAAAAAGTGAAATTTTCAAAAATCCAGAAAATTGGCTGAAAACGACTAAATATCAAGGACTCATTGGGCGAATCGCTCTGGAACTGAAATCAGAACGCTCACCGACATTTCCCCTATCTGAAAGTCTGATAAACGCCGGAAAAATGACTAAGTCCAAAATAAAATGTTTTTCAACTTTTTTCAATTTTACCCCCGTGGGAAATATATTCTACCCACACGCATTTGGAACTCTCCTGTGGTACCCTCACACATATTATTCCCTCATTTAGTGGATATTTTCATAAAAAAGTTAAATTTTCAAAAATCCAGAAAATTGGCTGAAAACGACTTAATATCAAGGACTCATTGGCCGAATTGCTCTGGAATTGAAATCGGAACGCTCACTGACATTTCCCCTATCTGAAATTCTGATAAACGCCGGAAAAATGACTAAGTTCAAAAAAAAATATTTTTCAACTTTTTTCAATTTTACCCCCGTGGGATATATATTCTACCCACACACATTTGGAACTCTCCTGGGGTGCCCTCACACATATTATTCCCTCATTTAGTGGATATTTTCACAAAAAAGTGAAATTTTCAAAAATCCAGAAAATTGGCTGAAAACGACTAAATATCAAGGACTCATTGGGCGAATCGCTCTGGAACTGAAATCAGAACGCTCACCGACATTTCCCCTATCTGAAAGTCTGATAAACGCCGGAAAAATGACTAAGTCCAAAATAAAATGTTTTTCAACTTTTTTCAATTTTACCCCCGTGGGATATATATTCTACCCACACACATTTGGAACTCTCCTGTGGTACCCTCACACATATTATTCCCTCATTTAGAGGATATTTTCATAAAAAAGTTAAATTTTCAAAAATCCAGAAAATTGGCTGAAAACGACTTAATATCAAGGACTCATTGGGCGAATTGCTCTGGAATTGAAATCGGAACGCTCACTGACATTTCCCCTATCTGAAAGTCTGATAAACGCCGGAAAAATGACTAAGTCCAAAAAAAATGTTTTTCAACTTTTTTCACTTTTACCCCCGTGGGATATATATTCTACCCACACACATTTGGAACTCTCCTGGGGTACCCTCACACATATTATTCCCTCATTTAGTGGATATTTTCATAAAAAAGTTAAATTTTCAAAAATCCAGAAAATTGGCTGAAAACGACTTAATATCAAGGACTCATTGGGCGAATTGCTCTGGAATTGAAATCGGAACGCTCACTGACATTTCCCCTATCTGAAAGTCTGATAAACGCCGGAAAAATGACTAAGTTCAAAAAAAAATATTTTTCAACTTTTTTCAATTTTACCCCCGTGGGATATATATTCTACCCACACACATTTGGAACTCTCCTGGGGTACCCTCACACATATTATTCCCTCATTTAGTGGATATTTTCACAAAAAAGTGAAATTTTCAAAAATTCAGAAAATTGGCTGAAAACGACTAAATATCAAGGACTCATTGGGCGAATCGCTCTGGAACTGAAATCAGAACGCTCACCGACATTTCCCCTATCTGAAAGTCTGATAAACGCCGGAAAAATGACTAAGTCCAAAATAAAATGTTTTTCAACTTTTTTCAATTTTACCCCCGTGGGATATATATTCTACCCACACACATTTGGAACTCTCCTGTGGTACCCTCACACATATTATTCCCTCATTTAGAGGATATTTTCATAAAAAAGTTAAATTTTCAAAAATCCAGAAAATTGGCTGAAAACGACTTAATATCAAGGACTCATTGGGCGAATTGCTCTGGAATTGAAATCGGAACGCTCACTGACATTTCCCCTATCTGAAAGTCTGATAAACGCCGGAAAAATGACTAAGTCCAAAAAAAATGTTTTTCAACTTTTTTCAATTTTACCCCCGTGGGATATATATTCTACCCAGACACATTTGGAACTCTCCTGGGGTACCCTCACACATATTATTCCCTCATTTAGTGGATATTTTCACAAAAAAGTGAAATTTTCAAAAATCCAGAAAATTGGCTGAAAACGACTAAATATCAAGGACTCATTGGGCGAATCGCTCTGGAACTGAAATCAGAACGCTCACCGACATTTCCCCTATCTGAAAGTCTGATAAACGCCGGAAAAATGACTAAGTCCAAAATAAAATGTTTTTCAACTTTTTTCAATTTTACCCCCGTGGGAAATATATTCTACCCACACACATTTGGAACTCTCCTGTGGTACCCTCACACATATTATTCCCTCATTTAGTGGATATTTTCATAAAAAAGTTAAATTTTCAAAAATCCAGAAAATTGGCTGAAAACGACTTAATATCAAGGACTCATTGGCCGAATTGCTCTGGAATTGAAATCGGAACGCTCACTGACATTTCCCCTATCTGAAAGTCTGATAAACGCCGGAAAAATGACTAAGTCCAAAACAAAATATTTTTCAACTTTTTTCAATTTTACCCCCGTTGGATATATATTCTACTCACACACATTTGGAACTCTCCTGTGGTACCCTCACACATATTATTCCCTCATTTAGTGGATATTTTCATAAAAAAGTAAAATTTTCAAAAATCCAGAAAATTGGCTGAAAACGACTTAATATCAAGGACTCATTGGCCGAATTGCTCTGGAATTGAAATCGGAACGCTCACTGACATTTCCCCTATCTGAAAGTCTGATAAACGCCGGAAAAATGACTAAGTTCAAAAAAAAATATTTTTCAACTTTTTTCAATTTTACCCCCGTGGGATATATATTCTACCCACACACATTTGGAACTCTCCTGGGGTACCCTCACACATATTATTCCCTCATTTAGTGGATATTTTCACAAAAAAGTGAAATTTTCAAAAATTCAGAAAATTGGCTGAAAACGACTAAATATCAAGGACTCATTGGGCGAATCGCTCTGGAACTGAAATCAGAACGCTCACCGACATTTCCCCTATCTGAAAGTCTGATAAACGCCGGAAAAATGACTAAGTCCAAAATAAAATGTTTTTCAACTTTTTTCAATTTTACCCCCGTGGGATATATATTCTACCCACACACATTTGGAACTCTCCTGTGGTACCCTCACACATATTATTCCCTCATTTAGAGGATATTTTCATAAAAAAGTTAAATTTTCAAAAATCCAGAAAATTGGCTGAAAACGACTTAATATCAAGGACTCATTGGGCGAATTGCTCTGGAATTGAAATCGGAACGCTCACTGACATTTCCCCTATCTGAAAGTCTGATAAACGCCGGAAAAATGACTAAGTCCAAAAAAAATGTTTTTCAACTTTTTTCAATTTTACCCCCGTGGGATATATATTCTACCCAGACACATTTGGAACTCTCCTGGGGTACCCTCACACATATTATTCCCTCATTTAGTGGATATTTTCACAAAAAAGTGAAATTTTCAAAAATCCAGAAAATTGGCTGAAAACGACTAAATATCAAGGACTCATTGGGCGAATCGCTCTGGAACTGAAATCAGAACGCTCACCGACATTTCCCCTATCTGAAAGTCTGATAAACGCCGGAAAAATGACTAAGTCCAAAATAAAATGTTTTTCAACTTTTTTCAATTTTACCCCCGTGGGAAATATATTCTACTCACACACATTTGGAACTCTCCTGTGGTACCCTCACACATATTATTCCCTCATTTAGTGGATATTTTCATAAAAAAGTAAAATTTTCAAAAATCCAGAAAATTGGCTGAAAACGACTTAATATCAAGGACTCATTGGCCGAATTGCTCTGGAATTGAAATCGGAACGCTCACTGACATTTCCCCTATCTGAAAGTCTGATAAACGCCGGAAAAATGACTAAGTCCAAAATAAAATGTTTTTCAACTTTTTTCAATTTTACCCCCGTTGGATATATATTCTACCCACACACATTTGGAACTCTCCTGTGGTACCCTCACACATATTATTCCCTCATTTAGTGGATATTTTCATAAAAAAGTTAAATTTTCAAAAATCCAGAAAATTGGCTGAAAACGACTTAATATCAAGGACTCATTGGCCGAATTGCTCTGGAATTGAAATCGGAACGCTCACTGACATTTCCCCTATCTGAAAGTCTGATAAACGCCGGAAAAATGACTAAGTTCAAAAAAAAATATTTTTCAACTTTTTTCAATTTTACCCCCGTGGGATATATATTCTACCCACACACATTTGGAACTCTCCTGGGGTGCCCTCACACATATTATTCCCTCATTTAGTGGATATTTTCACAAAAAAGTGAAATTTTCAAAAATCCAGAAAATTGGCTGAAAACGACTAAATATCAAGGACTCATTGGGCGAATCGCTCTGGAACTGAAATCAGAACGCTCACCGACATTTCCCCTATCTGAAAGTCTGATAAACGCCGGAAAAATGACTAAGTCCAAAATAAAATGTTTTTCAACTTTTTTCAATTTTACCCCCGTGGGATATATATTCTACCCACACACATTTGGAACTCTCCTGTGGTACCCTCACACATATTATTCCCTCATTTAGAGGATATTTTCATAAAAAAGTTAAATTTTCAAAAATCCAGAAAATCGGCTGAAAACGACTTAATATCAAGGACTCATTGGGCGAATTGCTCTGGAATTGAAATCGGAACGCTCACTGACATTTCCCCTATCTGAAAGTCTGATAAACGCCGGAAAAATGACTAAGTCCAAAAAAAATGTTTTTCAACTTTTTTCACTTTTACCCCCGTGGGATATATATTCTACCCACACACATTTGGAACTCTCCTGGGGTACCCTCACACATATTATTCCCTCATTTAGTGGATATTTTCATAAAAAAGTTAAATTTTCAAAAATCCAGAAAATTGGCTGAAAACGACTTAATATCAAGGACTCATTGGGCGAATTGCTCTGGAATTGAAATCGGAACGCTCACTGACATTTCCCCTATCTGAAAGTCTGATAAACGCCGGAAAAATGACTAAGTTCAAAAAAAAATATTTTTCAAGTTTTTTCAATTTTACCCCCGTGGGATATATATTCTACCCACACACATTTGGAACTCTCCTGGGGTACCCTCACACATATTATTCCCTCATTTAGTGGATATTTTCACAAAAAAGTGAAATTTTCAAAAATTCAGAAAATTGGCTGAAAACGACTAAATATCAAGGACTCATTGGGCGAATCGCTCTGGAACTGAAATCAGAACGCTCACCGACATTTCCCCTATCTGAAAGTCTGATAAACGCCGGAAAAATGACTAAGTCCAAAATAAAATGTTTTTCAACTTTTTTCAATTTTACCCCCGTGGGAAATATATTCTACCCACACGCATTTGGAACTCTCCTGTGGTACCCTCACACATATTATTCCCTCATTTAGTGGATATTTTCATAAAAAAGTTAAATTTTCAAAAATCCAGAAAATTGGCTGAAAACGACTTAATATCAAGGACTCATTGGCCGAATTGCTCTGGAATTGAAATCGGAACGCTCACTGACATTTCCCCTATCTGAAATTCTGATAAACGCCGGAAAAATGACTAAGTTCAAAAAAAAATATTTTTCAACTTTTTTCAATTTTACCCCCGTGGGATATATATTCTACCCACACACATTTGGAACTCTCCTGGGGTGCCCTCACACATATTATTCCCTCATTTAGTGGATATTTTCACAAAAAAGTGAAATTTTCAAAAATCCAGAAAATTGGCTGAAAACGACTAAATATCAAGGACTCATTGGGCGAATCGCTCTGGAACTGAAATCAGAACGCTCACCGACATTTCCCCTATCTGAAAGTCTGATAAACGCCGGAAAAATGACTAAGTCCAAAATAAAATGTTTTTCAACTTTTTTCAATTTTACCCCCGTGGGATATATATTCTACCCACACACATTTGGAACTCTCCTGTGGTACCCTCACACATATTATTCCCTCATTTAGAGGATATTTTCATAAAAAAGTTAAATTTTCAAAAATCCAGAAAATTGGCTGAAAACGACTTAATATCAAGGACTCATTGGGCGAATTGCTCTGGAATTGAAATCGGAACGCTCACTGACATTTCCCCTATCTGAAAGTCTGATAAACGCCGGAAAAATGACTAAGTCCAAAAAAAATGTTTTTCAACTTTTTTCACTTTTACCCCCGTGGGATATATATTCTACCCACACACATTTGGAACTCTCCTGGGGTACCCTCACACATATTATTCCCTCATTTAGTGGATATTTTCATAAAAAAGTTAAATTTTCAAAAATCCAGAAAATTGGCTGAAAACGACTTAATATCAAGGACTCATTGGGCGAATTGCTCTGGAATTGAAATCGGAACGCTCACTGACATTTCCCCTATCTGAAAGTCTGATAAACGCCGGAAAAATGACTAAGTTCAAAAAAAAATATTTTTCAACTTTTTTCAATTTTACCCCCGTGGGATATATATTCTACCCACACACATTTGGAACTCTCCTGGGGTACCCTCACACATATTATTCCCTCATTTAGTGGATATTTTCACAAAAAAGTGAAATTTTCAAAAATTCAGAAAATTGGCTGAAAACGACTAAATATCAAGGACTCATTGGGCGAATCGCTCTGGAACTGAAATCAGAACGCTCACCGACATTTCCCCTATCTGAAAGTCTGATAAAAGCCGGAAAAATGACTAAGTCCAAAATAAAATGTTTTTCAACTTTTTTCAATTTTACCCCCGTGGGATATATATTCTACCCACACACATTTGGAACTCTCCTGTGGTACCCTCACACATATTATTCCCTCATTTAGAGGATATTTTCATAAAAAAGTTAAATTTTCAAAAATCCAGAAAATTGGCTGAAAACGACTTAATATCAAGGACTCATTGGGCGAATTGCTCTGGAATTGAAATCGGAACGCTCACTGACATTTCCCCTATCTGAAAGTCTGATAAACGCCGGAAAAATGACTAAGTCCAAAAAAAATGTTTTTCAACTTTTTTCAATTTTACCCCCGTGGGATATATATTCTACCCAGACACATTTGGAACTCTCCTGGGGTACCCTCACACATATTATTCCCTCATTTAGTGGATATTTTCACAAAAAAGTGAAATTTTCAAAAATCCAGAAAATTGGCTGAAAACGACTAAATATCAAGGACTCATTGGGCGAATCGCTCTGGAACTGAAATCAGAACGCTCACCGACATTTCCCCTATCTGAAAGTCTGATAAACGCCGGAAAAATGACTAAGTCCAAAATAAAATGTTTTTCAACTTTTTTCAATTTTACCCCCGTGGGAAATATATTCTACCCACACACATTTGGAACTCTCCTGTGGTACCCTCACACATATTATTCCCTCATTTAGTGGATATTTTCATAAAAAAGTTAAATTTTCAAAAATCCAGAAAATTGGCTGAAAACGACTTAATATCAAGGACTCATTGGCCGAATTGCTCTGGAATTGAAATCGGAACGCTCACTGACATTTCCCCTATCTGAAAGTCTGATAAACGCCGGAAAAATGACTAAGTCCAAAACAAAATATTTTTCAACTTTTTTCAATTTTACCCCCGTTGGATATATATTCTACTCACACACATTTGGAACTCTCCTGTGGTACCCTCACACATATTATTCCCTCATTTAGTGGATATTTTCATAAAAAAGTAAAATTTTCAAAAATCCAGAAAATTGGCTGAAAACGACTTAATATCAAGGACTCATTGGCCGAATTGCTCTGGAATTGAAATCGGAACGCTCACTGACATTTCCCCTATCTGAAAGTCTGATAAACGCCGGAAAAATGACTAAGTCCAAAATAAAATGTTTTTCAACTTTTTTCAATTTTACCCCCGTTGGATATATATTCTACCCACACACATTTGGAACTCTCCTGTGGTACCCTCACACATATTATTCCCTCATTTAGTGGATATTTTCATAAAAAAGTTAAATTTTCAAAAATCCAGAAAATTGGCTGAAAACGACTTAATATCAAGGACTCATTGGCCGAATTGCTCTGGAATTGAAATCGGAACGCTCACTGACATTTCCCCTATCTGAAAGTCTGATAAACGCCGGAAAAATGACTAAGTTCAAAAAAAAATATTTTTCAACTTTTTTCAATTTTACCCCCGTGGGATATATATTCTACCCACACACATTTGGAACTCTCCTGGGGTGCCCTCACACATATTATTCCCTCATTTAGTGGATATTTTCACAAAAAAGTGAAATTTTCAAAAATCCAGAAAATTGGCTGAAAACGACTTAATATCAAGGACTCATTGGGGAAATTGCTCTGGAACTGAAATCAGAACGCTCACCGACATTTCCCCTATCTGAAAGTCTGATAAACGCCGGAAAAATGACTAAGTCCAAAATAAAATGTTTTTCAACTTTTTTCAATTTTACCCCCGTGGGATATATATTCTACCCACACACATTTGGAACTCTCCTGTGGTACCCTCACACATATTATTCCCTCATTTAGAGGATATTTTCATAAAAAAGTTAAATTTTCAAAAATCCAGAAAATTGGCTGAAAACGACTTAATATCAAGGACTCATTGGGGAAATTGCTCTGGAATTGAAATCGGAACGCTCACTGACATTTCCCCTATCTGAAAGTCTGATAAACGCCGGAAAAATGACTAAGTCCAAAAAAAATGTTTTTCAACTTTTTTCACTTTTACCCCCGTGGGATATATATTCTACCCACACACATTTGGAACTCTCCTGGGGTACCCTCACACATATTATTCCCTCATTTAGTGGATATTTTCATAAAAAAGTTAAATTTTCAAAAATCCAGAAAATTGGCTGAAAACGACTTAATATCAAGGACTCATTGGGCGAATTGCTCTGGAATTGAAATCGGAACGCTCACTGACATTTCCCCTATCTGAAAGTCTGATAAACGCCGGAAAAATGACTAAGTTCAAAAAAAAATATTTTTCAAGTTTTTTCAATTTTACCCCCGTGGGATATATATTCTACCCACACACATTTGGAACTCTCCTGGGGTACCCTCACACATATTATTCCCTCATTTAGTGGATATTTTCACAAAAAAGTGAAATTTTCAAAAATTCAGAAAATTGGCTGAAAACGACTAAATATCAAGGACTCATTGGGCGAATCACTCTGGAACTGAAATCAGAACGCTCACCGACATTTCCCCTATCTGAAAGTCTGATAAACGCCGGAAAAATGACTAAGTCCAAAATAAAATGTTTTTCAACTTTTTTCAATTTTACCCCCGTGGGATATATATTCTACCCACACACATTTGGAACTCTCCTGTGGTACCCTCACACATATTATTCCCTCATTTAGAGGATATTTTCATAAAAAAGTTAAATTTTCAAAAATCCAGAAAATTGGCTGAAAACGACTTAATATCAAGGACTCATTGGGCGAATTGCTCTGGAATTGAAATCGGAACGCTCACTGACATTTCCCCTATCTGAAAGTCTGATAAACGCCGGAAAAATGACTAAGTCCAAAAAAAATGTTTTTCAACTTTTTTCAATTTTACCCCCGTGGGATATATATTCTACCCAGACACATTTGGAACTCTCCTGGGGTACCCTCACACATATTATTCCCTCATTTAGTGGATATTTTCACAAAAAAGTGAAATTTTCAAAAATCCAGAAAATTGGCTGAAAACGACTAAATATCAAGGACTCATTGGGCGAATCGCTCTGGAACTGAAATCAGAACGCTCACCGACATTTCCCCTATCTGAAAGTCTGATAAACGCCGGAAAAATGACTAAGTCCAAAATAAAATGTTTTTTAACTTTTTTCAATTTTACCCCCGTGGGAAATATATTCTACCCACACACATTTGGAACTCTCCTGTGGTACCCTCACACATATTATTCCCTCATTTAGTGGATATTTTCATAAAAAAGTTAAATTTTCAAAAATCCAGAAAATTGGCTGAAAACGACTTAATATCAAGGACTCATTGGCCGAATTGCTCTGGAATTGAAATCGGAACGCTCACTGACATTTCCCCTATCTGAAAGTCTGATAAACGCCGGAAAAATGACTAAGTCCAAAAAAAAATGTTTTTCAACTTTTTTCAATTTTACCCCCGTGGGATATATATTCTGCCCACACACATTTGGAACTCTCCTGTGGTACCCTCACACATATTATTCCCTCATTTAGAGGATATTTTCATAAAAAAGTGACATTTTCAAAAATCCAGAAAATTGGCTGAAAACGACTTAATATCAAGGACTCATTGGGCAAATTGCTCTGGAATTGAAATCGGAACGCTCACTGACATTTCCCCTATCTGAAAGTCTGATAAACGCCGGAAAAATGACTAAGTCCAAAAAAAAATGTTTTTCAACTTTTTTCAATTTTACCCCCGTGGGATATATATTCTACCCACACACATTTGGAACTCTCCTGGGGTACCCTCACACATATTATTCCCTCATTTAGTGGATATTTTCACAAAAAAGTGAAATTTTCAAAAATCCAGAAAATTGGCTGAAAACAACTTAATATCAAGGACTCATTGGGCGAATCGCTCTGGAATTGAAATCGGAACGCTCACTGACATTTCCCCTATCTGAAAGTCTGATAAACGCCGGAAAAATGACTAAGTCCAAAAAAAAATATTTTTCAACTTTTTTCAATTTTACCCCCATGGGATATATATTCTACCCACACACATTTGGAGCTCTCCTGTGGTACCCTCACACATATTATTCCCTCATTTAGTGGATATTTTCATAAAAAAGTGAAATTTTCAAAAATCCAGAAAATTGGCTGTAAACGACTTAATATCAAGGACTCATTGGGCGAATTGCTCTGGAATTGAAATTGGAACGCTCACTGACATTTCCCCTTTCTGAAAGTCTGATAAACGCCGGAAAAATGACTAAGTCCAAAATAAAATGTTTTTCAACTTTTTTCAATTTTACCCCCGTGGGATATATATTCTACCCACACACATTTGGAACTCTCCTGGGGTACCCTCACACATATTATTCCCTCATTTAGTGGATATTTTCATAAAAAAGTTAAATTTTCAAAAATCCAGAAAATTGGCTGAAAACGACTTAATATCAAGGACTCATTGGGCGAATTGCTCTGGAATTGAAATCGGAACGCTCACTGACATTTCCCCTATCTGAAAGTTTGATAAACGCCGGAAAAATGACTAAGTGCAAAAAAAATGTTTTTCAACTTTTTTCAATTTTACCCCCGTGGGATATATATTCTACCCACACACATTTGGAACTCTCCTGGGGTACCCTCACACATATTATTCCCTCATTTAGTGGATATTTTCACAAAAAAGTGAAATTTTCAAAAATCCAGAAAATTGGCTGAAAACGACTAAATATCAAGGACTCATTGGGCAAATCGCTCTGGAACTGAAATCGGAATGCTCACTGACATTTCCCCTATCTGAAAGTCTGATAAACGCCGGAAAAATGACTAAGTCCAAAAAAAATATTTTTTCAACTATTTTCAATTTTACCCCCGTGGGATATATATTCTACCTACACATATTTGGAACTCTCCTGGGGTAACCTCACACATATTATTCCCTCATTTAGTGGATATTTTCACAAAAAAGTGAAATTTTCAAATATCCAAAATATTGGCTGAAAACGACGAAATATCAAGGACTCATTGGGCGAATCGCTCTGGAACTGAAATCGGAATGCTCACTGACATTTGCCCTATCTGAAAGTCTGATAAACGACGGAAAAATGACTAAGTCCAAAAAAAATTTTTTTTCAACTTTTTTCAATTTTAGCCACGTGGGATATATATTCTACCCACACACATTTGGAACTCTCCTGGGGTATCCTCACACATATTATTCCCTCATTTAGTGGATATTTTCACAAAAAAGTGAAATTTTCAAAAATCCAGAAAATTGGCTGAAAACGACTAAATATCAAGGAATCATTGGACGAATCGCTCTGGAACTGAAATCAGAACGCTCAATGACATTTCCCCTATCTGAAAGTCTGTTAAACGCCGGAAAAATGACTAAGTCCAAAAAAAATTTTTTTCAACTTTTTTCAATTTTACCCCCGTGGGATATATATTCTAGCCACACACATTTGGAACTCTCCTGTGGTACCCTCACACATATTATTCCCTCATTTAGTGGATATTTTCATAAAAAAGTGAAATTTTCAAAAATCCAGAAAATTGGCTGAAAACAACTTAATATCAAGGACTCATTGGGCGAATTGCTCTGGAATTGAAATCGGAATGCTCACTGACATTTCCCCTATCTGAAAGTCTGATAAACGCCGGAAAAATGACTAAGTTCAAAAAAAAATATTTTTCAACTTTTTTCAATTTTACCCCCGTGGGATATATATTCTACCCACACACATTTGGAACTCTCCTGGGGTGCCCTCACACATATTATTCCCTCATTTAGTGGATATTTTCACAAAAAAGTGAAATTTTCAAAAATCCAGAAAATTGGCTGAAAACGACTAAATATCAAGGACTCATTGGGCGAATCGCTCTGGAACTGAAATCAGAATGCTCACCGACATTTCCGCTATCTGAAAGTCTGATAAACGCCGGAAAAATGACTAAGTCCAAAATAAAATGTTTTTCAACTTTTTTCAATTTTACCCCCGTGGGATATATATTCTACCCACACACATTTGGAACTCTCCTGTGGTACCCTCACACATATTATTCCCTCATTTAGTGGATATTTTCATAAAAAAGTAAAATTTTCAAAAATCCAGAAAATTGGCTGAAAACGACTTAATATCAAGGACTCATTGGGTCGAATTGCTCTGGAATTGAAATCGGAACGTTCACTGACATTTCCCCTATCTGAAAGTCTAATAAACGCCGGAAAAATGACTAAGTCCAAAAAAAAATATTTTTCAACTTTTTTCAATTTTACCCCCGTGGGATATATATTCTACCCACACACATTTGGAGCTCTCCTGTGGTACCCTCACACATATTATTCCCTCATTTAGTGGATATTTTCATAAAAAAGTGAAATTTTCAAAAATCCAGAAAATTGGCTGTAAACGACTTAATATCAAGGACTCATTGGGCGAATTGCTCTGGAATTGAAATTGGAACGCTCACTGACATTTCCCCTTTCTGAAAGTCTGATAAACGCCGGAAAAATGACTAAGTCCAAAATAAAATGTTTTTCAACTTTTTTCAATTTTACCCCCGTGGGATATATATTCTATCCACACACATTTGGAACTCTCCTGTGGTACCCTCACACATATTATTCACTCATTTAGTGGATATTTTCATAAAAAAGTTAAATTTTCAAAAATCCAGAAAATTGGCTGAAAACGACTTAATATCAAGGACTCATTGGGCGAATTGCTCTGGAATTGAAATCGGAACGCTCACTGACATTTCCCCTATCTGAAAGTCTGATAAACGCCGGAAAAATGACTAAGTGCAAAAAAAATGTTTTTCAACTTTTTTCAATTTTACCCCCGTGGGATATATATTCTACCCACACACATTTGGAACTCTCCTGGGGTACCCTCACACATATTATTCCCTCATTTAGTGGATATTTTCATAAAAAAGTTAAATTTTCAAAAATCCAGAAAATTGGCTGAAAACGACTTAATATCAAGGACTCATTGGGCGAATTGCTCTGGAATTGAAATCGGAACGCTCACTGACATTTCCCCTATCTGAAAGTCTGATAAACGCCGGAAAAATGACTAAGTGCAAAAAAAATGTTTTTCAACTTTTTTCAATTTTACCCCCGTGGGATATATATTCTACCCACACACATTTGGAACTCTCCTGGGGTACCCTCACACATATTATTCCCTCATTTAGTGGATATTTTCACAAAAAAGTGAAATTTTCAAAAATCCAGAAAATTGGCTGAAAACAACTAAATATCAAGGACTCATTGGGCAAATCGCTCTGGAACTGAAATCGGAATGCTCACTGACATTTCCCCTATCTGAAAGTCTGATAAACGCCGGAAAAATGATTAAGTCCAAAAAAAATATTTTTTCAACTATTTTCAATTTTACCCCCGTGGGATATATATTCTACCTACACATATTTGGAACTCTCCTGGGGTAACCTCACACATATTATTCCCTCATTTAGTGGATATTTTCACAAAAAAGTGAAATTTTCAAATATCCAAAATATTGGCTGAAAACGACGAAATATCAAGGACTCATTGGGCGAATCGCTCTGGAACTGAAATCGGAATGCTCACTGACATTTGCCCTATCTGAAAGTCTGATAAACGACGGAAAAATGACTAAGTCCAAAAAAAATTTTTTTTCAACTTTTTTCAATTTTAGCCACGTGGGATATATATTCTACCCAAACACATTTGGAACTCTCCTGGGGTACCCTCACACATATTATTCCCTCATTTAGTGGATATTTTCACAAAAAAGTGAAATTTTCAAAAATCCAGAAAATTGGCTGAAAACGACTAAATATCAAGGAATCATTGGACGAATCGCTCTGGAACTGAAATCAGAACGCTCAATGACATTTCCCCTATCTGAAAGTCTGTTAAACGCCGGAAAAATGACTAAGTCCCAAAAAAATTTTTTTCAACTTTTTTCAATTTTACCCCCGTGGGATATATATTCTAGCCACACACATTTGGAACTCTCCTGTGGTACCCTCACACATATTATTCCCTCATTTAGTGGATATTTTCATAAAAAAGTGAAATTTTCAAAAATCCAGAAAATTGGCTGAAAACAACTTAATATCAAGGACTCATTGGGCGAATTGCTCTGGAATTGAAATCGGAATGCTCACTGACATTTCCCCTATCTGAAAGTCTGATAAACGCCGGAAAAATGACTAAGTTCAAAAAAAAATATTTTTCAACTTTTTTCAATTTTACCCCCGTGGGATATATATTCTACCCACACACATTTGGAACTCTCCTGGGGTGCCCTCACACATATTATTCCCTCATTTAGTGGATATTTTCACAAAAAAGTGAAATTTTCAAAAATCCAGAAAATTGGCTGAAAACGACTAAATATCAAGGACTCATTGGGAGAATCGATCTGGAACTGAAATCAGAACGCTCACCGACATTTCCCCTATCTGAAAGTCTGATAAACGCCGGAAAAATGACTAAGTCCAAAATAAAATGTTTTTCAACTTTTTTCAATTTTACCCCCGTGGGATATATATTCTACCCACACACATTTGGAACTCTCCTGTGGTACCCTCACACATATTATTCCCTCATTTAGAGGATATTTTCATAAAAAAGTTAAATTTTCAAAAATCCAGAAAATTGGCTGAAAACGACTTAATATCAAGGACTCATTGGGCGAATTGCTCTGGAATTGAAATCGGAACGCTCACTGACATTTCCCCTATCTGAAAGTCTGATAAACGCCGGAAAAATGACTAAGTCCAAAAAAAATGTTTTTCAACTTTTTTCACTTTTACCCCCGTGGGATATATATTCTACCCACACACATTTGGAACTCTCCTGGGGTACCCTCACACATATTATTCCCTCATTTAGTGGACATTTTCACAAAAAAGTGAAATTTTCAAAAATCCAGAAAATTGGCTGAAAACGACGAAATATCAAGGACTCATTGGGCGAATCGCTCTGGAACTGAAATCAGAATGCTCACCGACATTTCCCCTATCTAAAAGTCTGATAAACGCCGGAAAAATGACTAAGTCCAAAATAAAATGTTTTTCAACTTTTTTCAATTTTACCCCCGTGGGATATATCTTCTACCCTCACACATTTGGAACTCTCCTGTGGTACCCTCACACATATTATTCCCTCATTTAGTGGATATTTTCATAAAAAAGTTAAATTTTCAAAAATCCAGAAAATTGGCTGAAAACGACTTAATATCAAGGACTCATTGGGCGAATTGCTCTGGAATTGAAATCGGAACGCTCACTGACATTTCCCCTATCTGAAAGTCTGATAAACGCCGGAAAAATGACTAAGTTCAAAAAAAAATATTTTTCAAGTTTTTTCAATTTTACCCCCGTGGGATATATATTCTACCCACACACATTTGGAACTCTCCTGGGGTGCCCTCACACATATTATTCCCTCATTTAGTGGATATTTTCACAAAAAAGTGAAATTTTCAAAAATCCAGAAAATTGGCTGAAAACGACTAAATATCAAGGACTCATTGGGCGAATCGCTCTGGAACTGAAATCAGAATGCTCACCGACATTTCCCCTATCTGAAAGTCTGATAAACGCCGGAAAAATGACTAAGTCCAAAATAAAATGTTTTTCAACTTTTTTCAATTTTACCCCCGTGGGATATATATTCTATCCACACACATTTGGAACTCTCCTGTGGTACCCTCACACATATTATTCCCTCATTTAGAGGATATTTTCATAAAAAAGTTAAATTTTCAAAAATCCAGAAAATTGGCTGAAAACGACTTAATATCAAGGACTCATTGGGCGAATTGCTCTGGAATTGAAATCGGAACGCTCACTGACATTTCCCCTATCTGAAAGTCTGATAAACGCCGGAAAAATGACTAAGTCCAAAAAAAATGTTTTTCAACTTTTTTCACTTTTACCCCCGTGGGATATATATTCTACCCACACACATTTGGAACTCTCCTGGGGTACCCTCACACATATTATTCCCTCATTTAGTGGATATTTTCATAAAAAAGTTAAATTTTCAAAAATCCAGAAAATTGGCTGAAAACGACTTAATATCAAGGACTCATTGGGCGAATTGCTCTGGAATTGAAATCGGAACGCTCACTGACATTTCCCCTATCTGAAAGTCTGATAAACGCCGGAAAAATGACTAAGTTCAAAAAAAAATATTTTTCAACTTTTTTCAATTTTACCCCCGTGGGATATATATTCTACCCACACACATTTGGAACTCTCCTGGGGTACCCTCACACATATTATTCCCTCATTTAGTGGATATTTTCACAAAAAAGTGAAATTTTCAAAAATTCAGAAAATTGGCTGAAAACGACTAAATATCAAGGACTCATTGGGCGAATCGCTCTGGAACTGAAATCAGAACGCTCACCGACATTTCCCCTATCTGAAAGTCTGATAAACACCGGAAAAATGACTAAGTCCAAAATAAAATGTTTTTCAACTTTTTTCAATTTTACCCCCGTGGGATATATATTCTACCCACACACATTTGGAACTCTCCTGTGGTACCCTCACACATATTATTCCCTCATTTAGAGGATATTTTCATAAAAAAGTTAAATTTTCAAAAATCCAGAAAATTGGCTGAAAACGACTTAATATCAAGGACTCATTGGGCGAATTGCTCTGGAATTGAAATCGGAACGCTCACTGACATTTCCCCTATCTGAAAGTCTGATAAACGCCGGAAAAATGACTAAGTCCAAAAAAAATGTTTTTCAACTTTTTTCAATTTTTACCCCCGTGGGATATATATTCTACCCAGACACATTTGGAACTCTCCTGGGGTACCCTCACACATATTATTCCCTCATTTAGTGGATATTTTCACAAAAAAGTGAAATTTTCAAAAATCCAGAAAATTGGCTGAAAACGACTAAATATCAAGGACTCATTGGGCGAATCGCTCTGGAACTGAAATCAGAACGCTCACCGACATTTCCCCTATCTGAAAGTCTGATAAACGCCGGAAAAATGACTAAGTCCAAAATAAAATGTTTTTCAACTTTTTTCAATTTTACCCCCGTGGGAAATATATTCTACCCACACACATTTGGAACTCTCCTGTGGTACCCTCACACATATTATTCCCTCATTTAGTGGATATTTTCATAAAAAAGTTAAATTTTCAAAAATCCAGAAAATTGGCTGAAAACGACTTAATATCAAGGACTCATTGGCCGAATTGCTCTGGAATTGAAATCGGAACGCTCACTGACATTTCCCCTATCTGAAAGTCTGATAAACGCCGGAAAAATGACTAAGTTCAAAAAAAAATATTTTTCAACTTTTTTCAATTTTACCCCCGTGGGATATATATTCTACCCACACACATTTGGAACTCTCCTGGGGTGCCCTCACACATATTATTCCCTCATTTAGTGGATATTTTCACAAAAAAGTGAAATTTTCAAAAATCCAGAAAATTGGCTTAAAACGACTAAATATCAAGGACTCATTGGGCGAATCGCTCTGGAACTGAAATCAGAATGCTCACCGACATTTCCCCTATCTGAAAGTCTGATAAACGCCGGAAAAATGACTAAGTCCAAAATAAAATGTTTTTCAACTTTTTTCAATTTTACCCCCGTGGGATATATATTCTATCCACACACATTTGGAACTCTCCTGTGGTACCCTCACACATATTATTCCCTCATTTAGAGGATATTTTCATAAAAAAGTTAAATTTTCAAAAATCCAGAAAATTGGCTGAAAACGACTTAATATCAAGGACTCATTGGGCGAATTGCTCTGGAATTGAAATCGGAACGCTCACTGACATTTCCCCTATCTGAAAGTCTGATAAACGCCGGAAAAATGACTAAGTCCAAAAAAAATGTTTTTCAACTTTTTTCACTTTTACCCCCGTGGGATATATATTCTACCCACACACATTTGGAACTCTCCTGGGGTACCCTCACACATATTATTCCCTCATTTAGTGGATATTTTCATAAAAAAGTTAAATTTTCAAAAATCCAGAAAATTGGCTGAAAACGACTTAATATCAAGGACTCATTGGGCGAATTGCTCTGGAATTGAAATCGGAACGCTCACTGACATTTCCCCTATCTGAAAGTCTGATAAACGCCGGAAAAATGACTAAGTTCAAAAAAAAATATTTTTCAACTTTTTTCAATTTTACCCCCGTGGGATATATATTCTACCCACACACATTTGGAACTCTCCTGGGGTACCCTCACACATATTATTCCCTCATTTAGTGGATATTTTCACAAAAAAGTGAAATTTTCAAAAATTCAGAAAATTGGCTGAAAACGACTAAATATCAAGGACTCATTGGGCGAATCGCTCTGGAACTGAAATCAGAACGCTCACCGACATTTCCCCTATCTGAAAGTCTGATAAACACCGGAAAAATGACTAAGTCCAAAATAAAATGTTTTTCAACTTTTTTCAATTTTACCCCCGTGGGATATATATTCTACCCACACACATTTGGAACTCTCCTGTGGTACCCTCACACATATTATTCCCTCATTTAGAGGATATTTTCATAAAAAAGTTAAATTTTCAAAAATCCAGAAAATTGGCTGAAAACGACTTAATATCAAGGACTCATTGGGCGAATTGCTCTGGAATTGAAATCGGAACGCTCACTGACATTTCCCCTATCTGAAAGTCTGATAAACGCCGGAAAAATGACTAAGTCCAAAAAAAATGTTTTTCAACTTTTTTCAATTTTTACCCCCGTGGGATATATATTCTACCCAGACACATTTGGAACTCTCCTGTTGTACCCTCACACATATTATTCCCTCATTTAGTGGATATTTTCACAAAAAAGTGAAATTTTCAAAAATCCAGAAAATTGGCTGAAAACGACTAAATATCAAGGACTCATTGGGAGAATCGCTCTGGAACTGAAATCAGAACGCTCACCGACATTTCCCCTATCTGAAAGTCTGATAAACGCCGGAAAAATGACTAAGTCCAAAATAAAATGTTTTTCAACTTTTTTCAATTTTACCCCCGTGGGAAATATATTCTACCCACACACATTTGGAACTCTCCTGTGGTACCCTCACACATATTATTCCCTCATTTAGTGGATATTTTCATAAAAAAGTTAAATTTTCAAAAATCCAGAAAATTGGCTGAAAACGACTTAATATCAAGGACTCATTGGCCGAATTGCTCTGGAATTGAAATCGGAACGCTCACTGACATTTCCCCTATCTGAAAGTCTGATAAACGCCGGAAAAATGACTAAGTTCAAAAAAAAATATTTTTCAACTTTTTTCAATTTTACCCCCGTGGGATATATATTCTACCCACACACATTTGGAACTCTCCTGGGGTGCCCTCACACATATTATTCCCTCATTTAGTGGATATTTTCACAAAAAAGTGAAATTTTCAAAAATCCAGAAAATTGGCTGAAAACGACTAAATATCAAGGACTCATTGGGCGAATCGCTCTGGAACTGAAATCAGAACGCTCACCGACATTTCCCCTATCTGAAAGTCTGATAAACGCCGGAAAAATGACTAAGTCCAAAATAAAATGTTTTTCAACTTTTTTCAATTTTACCCCCGTGGGATATATATTCTACCCACACACATTTGGAACTCTCCTGTGGTACCCTCACACATATTATTCCCTCATTTAGAGGATATTTTCATAAAAAAGTTAAATTTTCAAAAATCCAGAAAATTGGCTGAAAACGACTTAATATCAAGGACTCATTGGGCGAATTGCTCTGGAATTGAAATCGGAACGCTCACTGACATTTCCCCTATCTGAATGTCTGATAAACGCCGGAAAAATGACTAAGTCCAAAAAAAATGTTTTTCAACTTTTTTCACTTTTACCCCCGTGGGATATATATTCTACCCACACACATTTGGAACTCTCCTGGGGTACCCTCACACATATTATTCCCTCATTTAGTGGATATTTTCATAAAAAAGTTAAATTTTCAAAAATCCAGAAAATTGGCTGAAAACGACTTAATATCAAGGACTCATTGGGCGAATTGCTCTGGAATTGAAATCGGAACGCTCACTGACATTTCCCCTATCTGAAAGTCTGATAAACGCCGGAAAAATGACTAAGTTCAAAAAAAAATATTTTTCAACTTTTTTCAATTTTACCCCCGTGGGATATATATTCTACCCACACACATTTGGAACTCTCCTGGGGTACCCTCACACATATTATTCCCTCATTTAGTGGATATTTTCACAAAAAAGTGAAATTTTCAAAAATTCAGAAAATTGGCTGAAAACGACTAAATATCAAGGACTCATTGGGCGAATCGCTCTGGAACTGAAATCAGAACGCTCACCGACATTTCCCCTATCTGAAAGTCTGATAAACGCCGGAAAAATGACTAAGTCCAAAATAAAATGTTTTTCAACTTTTTTCAATTTTACCCCCGTGGGATATATATTCTACCCACACACATTTGGAACTCTCCTGTGGTACCCTCACACATATTATTCCCTCATTTAGAGGATATTTTCATAAAAAAGTTAAATTTTCAAAAATCCAGAAAATTGGCTGAAAACGACTTAATATCAAGGACTCATTGGGCGAATTGCTCTGGAATTGAAATCGGAACGCTCACTGACATTTCCCCTATCTGAAAGTCTGATAAACGCCGG
This sequence comes from Phyllobates terribilis, assembly GCF_046119375.1. NCBI lineage: Eukaryota > Metazoa > Chordata > Amphibia > Anura > Dendrobatidae > Phyllobates > Phyllobates terribilis. The sequence continues at coordinate 24,030,657 of NW_027362776.1, forward strand.
AAAAATGACTAAGTCCAAAAAAAATGTTTTTCAACTTTTTTCAATTTTACCCCCGTGGGATATATATTCTACCCAGACACATTTGGAACTCTCCTGGGGTACCCTCACACATATTATTCCCTCATTTAGTGGATATTTTCACAAAAAAGTGAAATTTTCAAAAATCCAGAAAATTGGCTGAAAACGACTAAATATCAAGGACTCATTGGGCGAATCGCTCTGGAACTGAAATCAGAACGCTCACCGACATTTCCCCTATCTGAAAGTCTGATAAACGCCGGAAAAATGACTAAGTCCAAAATAAAATGTTTTTCAACTTTTTTCAATTTTACCCCTGTGGGAAATATATTCTACCCACACACATTTGGAACTCTCCTGTGGTACCCTCACACATATTATTCCCTCATTTAGTGGATATTTTCATAAAAAAGTTAAATTTTCAAAAATCCAGAAAATTGGCTGAAAACGACTTAATATCAAGGACTCATTGGCCGAATTGCTCTGGAATTGAAATCGGAACGCTCACTGACATTTCCCCTATCTGAAAGTCTGATAAACGCCGGAAAAATGACTAAGTTCAAAAAAAAATATTTTTCAACTTTTTTCAATTTTACCCCCGTGGGATATATATTCTACCCACACACATTTGGAACTCTCCTGGGGTGCCCTCACACATATTATTCCCTCATTTAGTGGATATTTTCACAAAAAAGTGAAATTTTCAAAAATCCAGAAAATTGGCTGAAAACGACTAAATATCAAGGACTCATTGGGCGAATCGCTCTGGAACTGAAATCAGAACGCTCACCGACATTTCCCCTATCTGAAAGTCTGATAAACGCCGGAAAAATGACTAAGTCCAAAATAAAATGTTTTTCAACTTTTTTCAATTTTACCCCCGTGGGATATATATTCTACCCACACACATTTGGAACTCTCCTGTGGTACCCTCACACATATTATTCCCTCATTTAGAGGATATTTTCATAAAAAAGTTAAATTTTCAAAAATCCAGAAAATTGGCTGAAAACGACTTAATATCAAGGACTCATTGGGCGAATTGCTCTGGAATTGAAATCGGAACGCTCACTGACATTTCCCCTATCTGAAAGTCTGATAAACGCCGGAAAAATGACTAAGTCCAAAAAAAATGTTTTTCAACTTTTTTCACTTTTACCCCCGTGGGATATATATTCTACCCACACACATTTGGAACTCTCCTGGGGTACCCTCACACATATTATTCCCTCATTTAGTGGATATTTTCATAAAAAAGTTAAATTTTCAAAAATCCAGAAAATTGGCTGAAAACGACTTAATATCAAGGACTCATTGGGCGAATTGCTCTGGAATTGAAATCGGAACGCTCACTGACATTTCCCCTATCTGAAAGTCTGATAAACGCCGGAAAAATGACTAAGTTCAAAAAAAAATATTTTTCAACTTTTTTCAATTTTACCCCCGTGGGATATATATTCTACCCACACACATTTGGAACTCTCCTGGGGTACCCTCACACATATTATTCCCTCATTTAGTGGATATTTTCACAAAAAAGTGAAATTTTCAAAAATTCAGAAAATTGGCTGAAAACGACTAAATATCAAGGACTCATTGGGCGAATCGCTCTGGAACTGAAATCAGAACGCTCACCGACATTTCCCCTATCTGAAAGTCTGATAAACGCCGGAAAAATGACTAAGTCCAAAATAAAATGTTTTTCAACTTTTTTCAATTTTACCCCCGTGGGATATATATTCTACCCACACACATTTGGAACTCTCCTGTGGTACCCTCACACATATTATTCCCTCATTTAGAGGATATTTTCATAAAAAAGTTAAATTTTCAAAAATCCAGAAAATTGGCTGAAAACGACTTAATATCAAGGACTCATTGGGCGAATTGCTCTGGAATTGAAATCGGAACGCTCACTGACATTTCCCCTATCTGAAAGTCTGATAAACGCCGGAAAAATGACTAAGTCCAAAAAAAATGTTTTTCAACTTTTTTCAATTTTACCCCCGTGGGATATATATTCTACCCAGACACATTTGGAACTCTCCTGGGGTACCCTCACACATATTATTCCCTCATTTAGTGGATATTTTCACAAAAAAGTGAAATTTTCAAAAATCCAGAAAATTGGCTGAAAACGACTAAATATCAAGGACTCATTGGGCAAATCGCTCTGGAACTGAAATCAGAACGCTCACCGACATTTCCCCTATCTGAAAGTCTGATAAACGCCGGAAAAATGACTAAGTCCAAAATAAAATGTTTTTCAACTTTTTTCAATTTTACCCCCGTGGGAAATATATTCTACCCACACACATTTGGAACTCTCCTGTGGTACCCTCACACATATTATTCCCTCATTTAGTGGATATTTTCATAAAAAAGTTAAATTTTCAAAAATCCAGAAAATTGGCTGAAAACGACTTAATATCAAGGACTCATTGGCCGAATTGCTCTGGAATTGAAATCGGAACGCTCACTGACATTTCCCCTATCTGAAAGTCTGATAAACGCCGGAAAAATGACTAAGTCCAAAACAAAATGTTTTTCAACTTTTTTCAATTTTACCCCCGTTGGATATATATTCTACCCACACACATTTGGAACTCTCCTGTGGTACCCTCACACATATTATTCCCTCATTTAGTGGATATTTTCATAAAAAAGTAAAATTTTCAAAAATCCAGAAAATTGGCTGAAAACGACTTAATATCAAGGACTCATTGGCCGAATTGCTCTGGAATTGAAATCGGAACGCTCACTGACATTTCCCCTATCTGAAAGTCTGATAAACGCCGGAAAAATGACTAAGTCCAAAATAAAATGTTTTTCAACTTTTTTCAATTTTACCCCCGTTGGATATATATTCTACCCACACACATTTGGAACTCTCCTGTGGTACCCTCACACATATTATTCCCTCATTTAGTGGATATTTTCATAAAAAAGTTAAATTTTCAAAAATCCAGAAAATTGGCTGAAAACGACTTAATATCAAGGACTCATTGGCCGAATTGCTCTGGAATTGAAATCGGAACGCTCACTGACATTTCCCCTATCTGAAAGTCTGATAAACGCCGGAAAAATGACTAAGTTCAAAAAAAAATATTTTTCAACTTTTTTCAATTTTACCCCCGTGGGATATATATTCTACCCACACACATTTGGAACTCTCCTGGGGTGCCCTCACACATATTATTCCCTCATTTAGTGGATATTTTCACAAAAAAGTGAAATTTTCAAAAATCCAGAAAATTGGCTGAAAACGACTAAATATCAAGGACTCATTGGGCGAATCGCTCTGGAACTGAAATCAGAACGCTCACCGACATTTCCCCTATCTGAAAGTCTGATAAACGCCGGAAAAATGACTAAGTCCAAAATAAAATGTTTTTCAACTCTTTTCAATTTTACCCCCGTGGGATATATATTCTACCCACACACATTTGGAACTCTCCTGTGGTACCCTCACACATATTATTCCCTCATTTAGAGGATATTTTCATAAAAAAGTTAAATTTTCAAAAATCCAGAAAATTGGCTGAAAACGACTTAATATCAAGGACTCATTGGCCGAATTGCTCTGGAATTGAAATCGGAACGCTCACTGACATTTCCCCTATCTGAAAGTCTGATAAACGCCGGAAAAATGACTAAGTCCAAAACAAAATGTTTTTCAACTTTTTTCAATTTTACCCCCGTTGGATATATATTCTACCCACACACATTTGGAACTCTCCTGTGGTACCCTCACACATATTATTCCCTCATTTAGTGGATATTTTCATAAAAAAGTAAAATTTTCAAAAATCCAGAAAATTGGCTGAAAACGACTTAATATCAAGGACTCATTGGGTCGAATTGCTCTGGAATTGAAATCGGAACGTTCACTGACATTTCCCCTATCTGAAAGTCTAATAAACGCCGGAAAAATGACTAAGTCCAAAAAAAAATGTTTTTCAACTTTTTTCAATTTTACCCCCGTGGGATATATATTCTGCCCACACACATTTGGAACTCTCCTGTGGTACCCTCACACATATTATTCCCTCATTTAGAGGATATTTTCATAAAAAAGTGACATTTTCAAAAATCCAGAAAATTGGCTGAAAACGACTTAATATCAAGGACTCATTGGGCAAATTGCTCTGGAATTGAAATCGGAACGCTCACTGACATTTCCCCTATCTGAAAGTCTGATAAACGCCGGAAAAATGACTAAGTTCAAAAAAAAATATTTTTCAACTTTTTTCAATTTTACCCCCGTGGGATATATATTCTACCCACACACATTTGGAACTCTCCTGGGGTGCCCTCACACATATTATTCCCTCATTTAGTGGATATTTTCACAAAAAAGTGAAATTTTCAAAAATCCAGAAAATTGGCTGAAAACGACTAAATATCAAGGACTCATTGGGAGAATCGATCTGGAACTGAAATCAGAACGCTCACCGACATTTCCCCTATCTGAAAGTCTGATAAACGCCGGAAAAATGACTAAGTCCAAAATAAAATGTTTTTCAACTTTTTTCAATTTTACCCCCGTGGGATATATATTCTACCCACACACATTTGGAACTCTCCTGTGGTACCCTCACACATATTATTCCCTCATTTAGAGGATATTTTCATAAAAAAGTTAAATTTTCAAAAATCCAGAAAATTGGCTGAAAACGACTTAATATCAAGGACTCATTGGGCAAATTGCTCTGGAATTGAAATCGGAACGCTCACTGACATTTCCCCTATCTGAAAGTCTGATAAACGCCGGAAAAATGACTAAGTTCAAAAAAAATATTTTTCAACTTTTTTCAATTTTACCCCCGTGGGATATATATTCTACCCACACACATTTGGAACTCTCCTGGGGTACCCTCACACATATTATTCCCTCATTTAGTGGATATTTTCACAAAAAAGTGAAATTTTCAAAAATCCAGAAAATTGGCTGAAAACGACGAAATATCAAGGACTCATTGGGCGAATCGCTCTGGAACTGAAATCAGAATGCTCACCGACATTTCCCCTATCTAAAAGTCTGATAAACGCCGGAAAAATGACTAAGTCCAAAATAAAATGTTTTTCAACTTTTTTCAATTTTACCCCCGTGGGAAATATATTCTACCGACACACATTTGGAACTCTCCTGGGGTACCCTCACACATATTATTCCCTCATTTAGTGGATATTTTCACAAAAAAGTGAAATTTTCAAAAATCCAGAAAATTGGCTGAAAACGACTAAATATCAAGGAATCATTGGACGAATCGCTCTGGAACTGAAATCAGAACGCTCAATGACATTTCCCCTATCTGAAAGTCTGTTAAACGCCGGAAAAATGACTAAGTCCAAAAAAATTTTTTTTAAACTTTTTTCAATTTTACCCCCGTGGGATATATATTCTAGCCACACACATTTGGAACTCTCCTGTGGTACCCTCACACATATTATTCCCTCATTTAGTGGATATTTTCATAAAAAAGTGAAATTTTCAAAAATCCAGAAAATTGGCTGAAAACAACTTAATATCAAGGACTCATTGGGCGAATTGCTCTGGAATTGAAATCGGAATGCTCACTGACATTTCCCCTATCTGAAAGTCTGATAAACGCCGAAAAAATGACTAAGTCCAAAAAAAATGTTTTTCAACTTTTTTCACTTTTACCCCCGTGGGATATATATTCTACCCACACACATTTGGAACTCTCCTGGGGTACCCTCACACATATTATTCCCTCATTTAGTGGATATTTTCACAAAAAAGTGAAATTTTCAAAAATCCAGAAAATTGGCTGAAAACGACGAAATATCAAGGACTCATTGGGCGAATCGCTCTGGAACTGAAATCAGAATGCTCACCAACATTTCCCCTATCTAAAAGTCTGATAAACGCCGGAAAAATGACTAAGTCCAAAAAAAAATGTTTTTCAACTTTTTTCAATTTTACCCCCGTTGGATATATATTCTACCCACACACATTTGGAACTCTCCTGTGGTACCCTCACACATATTATTCCCTCATTTAGAGGATATTTTCATAAAATAGTTAAATTTTCAAAAATCCAGAAAATTGGCTGAAAACGACTTAATATCAAGGACTCATTGGGCGAATTGCTCTGGAATTGAAATCGGAACGCTCACTGACATTTCCCCTATCTGAAAGTCTGATAAACGCCGGAAAAATGACTAAGTCCAAAAAAAATGTTTTTCAACTTTTTTCACTTTTACCCCCGTGGGATATATATTCTACCCACACACATTTGGAACTCTCCTGGGGTACCCTCACACATATTATTCCCTCATTTAGTGGATATTTTCACAAAAAAGTGAAATTTTCAAAAATCCAGAAAATTGGCTGAAAACGACGAAATATCAAGGACTCATTGGGCGAATCGCTCTGGAACTGAAATCAGAATGCTCACCGACATTTCCCCTATCTAAAAGTCTGATAAACGCCTGAAAAATGACTAAGTCCAAAATAAAATGTTTTTCAACTTTTTTCAATTTTACCCCCGTGGGAAATATATTCTACCGACACACATTTGGAACTCTCCTGGGGTACCCTCACACATATTATTCCCTCATTTAGTGGATATTTTCACAAAAAAGTGAAATTTTCAAAAATCCAGAAAATTGGCTGAAAACGACTAAATATCAAGGAATCATTGGACGAATCGCTCTGGAACTGAAATCAGAACGCTCAATGACATTTCCCCTATCTGAAAGTCTGTTAAACGCCGGAAAAATGACTAAGTCCAAAAAAATTTTTTTTAAACTTTTTTCAATTTTACCCCCGTGGGATATATATTCTAGCCACACACATTTGGAACTCTCCTGTGGTACCCTCACACATATTATTCCCTCATTTAGTGGATATTTTCATAAAAAAGTGAAATTTTCAAAAATCCAGAAAATTGGCTGAAAACAACTTAATATCAAGGACTCATTGGGCGAATTGCTCTGGAATTGAAATCGGAACGCTCACTGACATTTCCCCTATCTGAAAGTCTGATAAACGCCGAAAAAATGACTAAGTCCAAAAAAAATGTTTTTCAACTTTTTTCACTTTTACCCCCGTGGGATATATATTCTACCCACACACATTTGGAACTCTCCTGGGGTACCCTCACACATATTATTCCCTCATTTAGTGGATATTTTCATAAAAAAGTAAAATTTTCAAAAATCCAGAAAATTGGCTGAAAACGACTTAATATCAAGGACTCATTGGGCGAATTGCTCTGGAATTGAAATCGGAACGCTCACTGACATTTCCCCTATCTGAAAGTCTGATAAACGCCGGAAAAATGACTAAGTCCAAAAAAAAATGTTTTTCAACTTTTTTCAATTTTACCCCCGTTGGATATATATTCTACCCACACACATTTGGAACTCTCCTGTGGTACCCTCACACATATTATTCCCTCATTTAGTGGATATTTTCATAAAAAAGTAAAATTTTCAAAAATCCAGAAAATTGGCTGAAAACGACTTAATATCAAGGACTCATTGGGCGAATTGCTCTGGAATTGAAATCGGAACGCTCACTGACATTTCCCCTATCTGAAAGTCTGATAAACGCCGGAAAAATGACTAAGTCCAAAAAAAAATGTTTTTCAACTTTTTTCAATTTTACCCCCGTTGGATATATATTCTACCCACACACATTTGGAACTCTCCTGTGGTACCCTCACACATATTATTCCCTCATTTAGTGGATATTTTCATAAAAAAGTAAAATTTTCAAAAATCCAGAAAATTGGCTGAAAACGACTTAATATCAAGGACTCATTGGGTCGAATTGCTCTGGAATTGAAATCGGAACGTTCACTGACATTTCCCCTATCTGAAAGTCTAATAAACGCCGGAAAAATGACTAAGTCCAAAAAAAAATGTTTTTCAACTTTTTTCAATTTTACCCCCGTGGGATATATATTCTACCCACACACATTTGGAACTCTCCTGTGGTACCCTCACACATATTATTCCCTCATTTAGAGGATATTTTCATAAAAAAGTGACATTTTCAAAAATCCAGAATATTGGCTGAAAACGACTTAATATCAAGGACTCATTGGGCGAATTGCTCTGGAATTGAAATCGGAATGCTCACTGACATTTCCCCTATCTGAAAGTCTGATAAACGCCGGAAAAATGACTAAGTCCAAAAAAAAATGTTTTTCAACTTTTTTCAATTTTACCCCCGTGGGATATATATTCTACCCACACACATTTGGAACTCTCCTGGGGTACCCTCACACATATTATTCCCTCATTTAGTGGATATTTTCACAAAAAAGTGAAATTTTCAAAAATCCAGAAAATTGGCTGAAAACGACTAAATATCAAGGAATCATTGGGCGAATCGCTCTGGAACTGAAATCAGAACGCTCAATGACATTTCCCCTATCTGAAAGTCTGATAAACGCCGGAAAAATGACTAAGTCCAAAAAAAAATTTTTTTCAACTTTTTTCAATTTTACCCCCGTGGGATATATATTCTACCCACACACAATTGGAACTCTCCTGTGGTACCCTCACACATATTATTCCCTCATTTAGTGGATATTTTCATAAAAAAGTGAAATTTTCAAAAATCCAGAAAATTGGCTGAAAACGACTTAATATCAAGGACTCATTGGGCGAATTGCTCTGGAATTGAAATCGGAACGCTCACTGACATTTCCCCTATCTGAAAGTCTGATAAACGCCGGAAAAATGACTAAGTCCAATAAAAAATATTTTTCAACTTTTTTCAATTTTACCCACGTGGGATATATATTCTACCCACACACATTTGGAACTCTCCTGTGGTACCCTCACACATATTATTCCCTCATTTAGTGGATATTTTCATAAAAAAGTGAAATTTTCAAAAATCCAGAAAATTGGCTGAAAACGACTTAATATCAAGGACTCATTGGGCGAATTGCTCTGGAATTGAAATCGGAACGCTCACTGACATTTCCCCTATCTGAAAGTCTGATAAACGCCGGAAAAATGACTAAGTCCAAAAAAAATGTTTTTCAACTTTTTTCACTTTTACCCCCGTGGGATATATATTCTACCCACACACATTTGGAACTCTCCTGGGGTACCCTCACACATATTATTCCCTTATTTAGTGGATATTTTCACAAAAAAGTGAAATTTTCAAAAATCCAGAAAATTGGCTGAAAACGACGAAATATCAAGGACTCATTGGGCGAATCGCTCTGGAACTGAAATCAGAATGCTCACCGACATTTCCCCTATCTAAAAGTCTGATAAACGCCTGAAAAATGACTAAGTCCAAAATAAAATGTTTTTCAACTTTTTTCAATTTTACCCCCGTGGGAAATATATTCTACCGACACACATTTGGAACTCTCCTGGGGTACCCTCACACATATTATTCCCTCATTTAGTGGATATTTTCACAAAAAAGTGAAATTTTCAAAAATCCAGAAAATTGGCTGAAAACGACTAAATATCAAGGAATCATTGGACGAATCGCTCTGGAACTGAAATCAGAACGCTCAATGACATTTCCCCTATCTGAAAGTCTGTTAAACGCCGGAAAAATGACTAAGTCCAAAAAAATTTTTTTTAAACTTTTTTCAATTTTACCCCCGTGGGATATATATTCTAGCCACACACATTTGGAACTCTCCTGTGGTACCCTCACACATATTATTCCCTCATTTAGTGGATATTTTCATAAAAAAGTGAAATTTTCAAAAATCCAGAAAATTGGCTGAAAACAACTTAATATCAAGGACTCATTGGGCGAATTGCTCTGGAATTGAAATCGGAACGCTCACTGACATTTCCCCTATCTGAAAGTCTGATAAACGCCGAAAAAATGACTAAGTCCAAAAAAAATGTTTTTCAACTTTTTTCACTTTTACCCCCGTGGGATATATATTCTACCCACACACATTTGGAACTCTCCTGGGGTACCCTCACACATATTATTCCCTCATTTAGTGGATATTTTCACAAAAAAGTGAAATTTTCAAAAATCCAGAAAATTGGCTGAAAACGACGAAATATCAAGGACTCATTGGGCGAATCGCTCTGGAACTGAAATCAGAATGCTCACCAACATTTCCCCTATCTAAAAGTCTGATAAACGCCGGAAAAATGACTAAGTCCAAAATAAAATGTTTTTCAACTTTTTTCAATTTTACCCCCGTGGGATATATATTCTACCCTCACACATTTGGAACTCTCCTGTGGTACCCTCACACATATTATTCCCTCATTTAGTGGATATTTTCATAAAAAAGTTAAATTTTCAAAAATCCAGAAAATTGGCTGAAAACGACTTAATATCAAGGACTCATTGGGCGAATTGCTCTGGAATTGAAATCGGAACGCTCACTGACATTTCCCCTATCTGAAAGTCTGATAAACGCCGGAAAAATGACTAAGTCCAAAATAAGATGTTTTTCAACTTTTTTCAATTTTACCCCCGTGGGAAATATATTCTACCCACACACATTTGGAACTCTCCTGTGGTACCCTCACACATATTATTCCCTCATTTAGTGGATATTTTCATAAAAAAGTGAAATTTTCAAAAATCCAGAAAATTGGCTGAAAACGACTTAACATCAAGGACTCATTTGGCGAATTGCTCTGGAATTGAAATCGGAACGCTCACTGACATTTCCCCTATCTGAAAGTCTGATAAACGCCGGAAAAATGACTAAGTCCAAAACAAAATGTTTTTCAACTTTTTTCAATTTTACCCCCGTTGGATATATATTCTACCCACACACATTTGGAACTCTCCTGTGGTACCCTCACACATATTATTCCCTCATTTAGTGGATATTTTCATAAAAAAGTAAAATTTTCAAAAATCCAGAAAATTGGCTGAAAACGACTTAATATCAAGGACTCATTGGGCGAATTGCTCTGGAATTGAAATCGGAACGCTCACTGACATTTCCCCTATCTGAAAGTCTGATAAACGCCGGAAAAATGACTAAGTCCAAAAAAAAATGTTTTTCAACTTTTTTCAATTTTACCCCCGTTGGATATATATTCTACCCACACACATTTGGAACTCTCCTGTGGTACCCTCACACATATTATTCCCTCATTTAGTGGATATTTTCATAAAAAAGTAAAATTTTCAAAAATCCAGAAAATTGGCTGAAAACGACTTAATATCAAGGACTCATTGGGCGAATTGCTCTGGAATTGAAATCGGAACGCTCACTGACATTTCCCCTATCTGAAAGTCTGATAAACGCCGGAAAAATGACTAAGTCCAAAAAAAAATGTTTTTCAACTTTTTTCAATTTTACCCCCGTTGGATATATATTCTACCCACACACATTTGGAACTCTCCTGTGGTACCCTCACACATATTATTCCCTCATTTAGTGGATATTTTCATAAAAAAGTAAAATTTTCAAAAATCCAGAAAATTGGCTGAAAACGACTTAATATCAAGGACTCATTGGGTCGAATTGCTCTGGAATTGAAATCGGAACGTTCACTGACATTTCCCCTATCTGAAAGTCTAATAAACGCCGGAAAAATGACTAAGTCCAAAAAAAAATGTTTTTCAACTTTTTTCAATTTTACCCCCGTGGGATATATATTCTACCCACACACATTTGGAACTCTCCTGTGGTACCCTCACACATATTATTCCCTCATTTAGAGGATATTTTCATAAAAAAGTGACATTTTCAAAAATCCAGAATATTGGCTGAAAACGACTTAATATCAAGGACTCATTGGGCGAATTGCTCTGGAATTGAAATCGGAATGCTCACTGACATTTCCCCTATCTGAAAGTCTGATAAACGCCGGAAAAATGACTAAGTCCAAAAAAAAATGTTTTTCAACTTTTTTCAATTTTACCCCCGTGGGATATATATTCTACCCACACACATTTGGAACTCTCCTGGGGTACCCTCACACATATTATTCCCTCATTTAGTGGATATTTTCACAAAAAAGTGAAATTTTCAAAAATCCAGAAAATTGGCTGAAAACGACTAAATATCAAGGAATCATTGGGCGAATCGCTCTGGAACTGAAATCAGAACGCTCAATGACATTTCCCCTATCTGAAAGTCTGATAAACGCCGGAAAAATGACTAAGTCCAAAAAAAAATTTTTTTCAACTTTTTTCAATTTTACCCCCGTGGGATATATATTCTACCCACACACAATTGGAACTCTCCTGTGGTACCCTCACACATATTATTCCCTCATTTAGTGGATATTTTCATAAAAAAGTGAAATTTTCAAAAATCCAGAAAATTGGCTGAAAACGACTTAATATCAAGGACTCATTGGGCGAATTGCTCTGGAATTGAAATCGGAACGCTCACTGACATTTCCCCTATCTGAAAGTCTGATAAACGCCGGAAAAATGACTAAGTCCAATAAAAAATATTTTTCAACTTTTTTCAATTTTACCCACGTGGGATATATATTCTACCCACACACATTTGGAACTCTCCTGTGGTACCCTCACACATATTATTCCCTCATTTAGTGGATATTTTCATAAAAAAGTGAAATTTTCAAAAATCCAGAAAATTGGCTGAAAACGACTTAATATCAAGGACTCATTGGGCGAATTGCTCTGGAATTGAAATCGGAATGCTCACTGACATTTCCCCTATCTGAAAGTCTGATAAACGCCGGAAAAATGACTAAGTCCAAAAAAAAATGTTTTTCAACTTTTTTCAATTTTACCCCCGTTGGATATATATTCTACCCACACACATTTGGAACTCTCCTGTGGTACCCTCACACATATTATTCCCTCATTTAGTGGATATTTTCATAAAAAAGTGAAATTTTCAAAAATCCAGAAAATTGGCTGAAAACGACTTAATATCAAGGACTCATTGGGCGAATTGCTCTGGAATTGAAATCGGAATGCTCACTGACATTTCCCCTATCTGAAAGTCTGATAAACGCCGGAAAAATGACTAAGTCCAAAAAAAAATGTTTTTCAACTTTTTTCAATTTTACCCCCGTTGGATATATATTCTACCCACACACATTTGGAACTCTTCTGTGGTACCCTCACACATATTATTCCCTCATTTAGTGGATATTTTCATAAAAAAGTTAAATTTTCAAAAATCCAGAAAATTGGCTGAAAACTACTTAATATCAAGGACTCATTGGGTCGAATTGCTCTGGAATTGAAATCGGAACGTTCACTGACATTTCCCCTATCTGAAAGTATGATAAACGCCGGAAAAATGACTAAGTCCAAAAAAAAATGTTTTTCAACTTTTTTCAATTTTACCCCCGTGGGATATATATTCTACCCACACACATTTGGAACTCTCCTGTGGTACCCTCACACATATTATTCCCTCATTTAGTGGATATTTTCATAAAAAAGTGACATTTTCAAAAATCCAGAAAATTGGCTGAAAACGACTTAATATCAAGGACTCATTGGGCGAATTGCTCTGGAATTGAAATCGGAACGCTCACTGACATTTCCCCTATCTGAAAGTCTGATAAACGCCGGAAAAATGACTAAGTCCAAAATAAGATGTTTTTCAACTTTTTTCAATTTTACCCCCGTGGGAAATATATTCTACCCACACACATTTGGAACTCTCCTGTGGTACCCTCACACATATTATTCCCTCATTTAGTGGATATTTTCATAAAAAAGTTAAATTTTCAAAAATCCAGAAAATTGGCTGAAAACGACTTAACATCAAGGACTCATTTGGCGAATTGCTCTGGAATTGAAATCGGAACGCTCACTGACATTTCCCCTATCTGAAAGTCTGATAAACGCCGGAAAAATGACTAAGTCCAAAACAAAATGTTTTTCAACTTTTTTCAATTTTACCCCCGTTGGATATATATTCTACCCACACACATTTGGAACTCTCCTGTGGTACCCTCACACATATTATTCCCTCATTTAGTGGATATTTTCATAAAAAAGTAAAATTTTCAAAAATCCAGAAAATTGGCTGAAAACGACTTAATATCAAGGACTCATTGGGCGAATTGCTCTGGAATTGAAATCGGAACGCTCACTGACATTTCCCCTATCTGAAAGTCTGATAAACGCCGGAAAAATGACTAAGTCCAAAAAAAAATGTTTTTCAACTTTTTTCAATTTTACCCCCGTTGGATATATATTCTACCCACACACATTTGGAACTCTCCTGTGGTACCCTCACACATATTATTCCCTCATTTAGTGGATATTTTCATAAAAAAGTAAAATTTTCAAAAATCCAGAAAATTGGCTGAAAACGACTTAATATCAAGGACTCATTGGGCGAATTGCTCTGGAATTGAAATCGGAACGCTCACTGACATTTCCCCTATCTGAAAGTCTGATAAACGCCAGAAAAATGACTAAGTCCAAAAAAAAATGTTTTTCAACTTTTTTCAATTTTACCCCCGTTGGATATATATTCTACCCACACACATTTGGAACTCTCCTGTGGTACCCTCACACATATTATTCCCTCATTTAGTGGATATTTTCATAAAAAAGTAAAATTTTCAAAAATCCAGAAAATTGGCTGAAAACGACTTAATATCAAGGACTCATTGGGTCGAATTGCTCTGGAATTGAAATCGGAACGTTCACTGACATTTCCCCTATCTGAAAGTCTAATAAACGCCGGAAAAATGACTAAGTCCAAAAAAAAATGTTTTTCAACTTTTTTCAATTTTACCCCCGTGGGATATATATTCTACCCACACACATTTGGAACTCTCCTGTGGTACCCTCACACATATTATTCCCTCATTTAGAGGATATTTTCATAAAAAAGTGACATTTTCAAAAATCCAGAATATTGGCTGAAAACGACTTAATATCAAGGACTCATTGGGCGAATTGCTCTGGAATTGAAATCGGAATGCTCACTGACATTTCCCCTATCTGAAAGTCTGATAAACGCCGGAAAAATGACTAAGTCCAAAAAAAAATGTTTTTCAACTTTTTTCAATTTTACCCCCGTGGGATATATATTCTACCCACACACATTTGGAACTCTCCTGGGGTACCCTCACACATATTATTCCCTCATTTAGTGGATATTTTCACAAAAAAGTGAAATTTTCAAAAATCCAGAAAATTGGCTGAAAACGACTAAATATCAAGGAATCATTGGGCGAATCGCTCTGGAACTGAAATCAGAACGCTCAATGACATTTCCCCTATCTGAAAGTCTGATAAACGCCGGAAAAATGACTAAGTCCAAAAAAAAATTTTTTTCAACTTTTTTCAATTTTACCCCCGTGGGATATATATTCTACCCACACACAATTGGAACTCTCCTGTGGTACCCTCACACATATTATTCCCTCATTTAGTGGATATTTTCATAAAAAAGTGAAATTTTCAAAAATCCAGAAAATTGGCTGAAAACGACTTAATATCAAGGACTCATTGGGCGAATTGCTCTGGAATTGAAATCGGAACGCTCACTGACATTTCCCCTATCTGAAAGTCTGATAAACGCCGGAAAAATGACTAAGTCCAATAAAAAATATTTTTCAACTTTTTTCAATTTTACCCACGTGGGATATATATTCTACCCACACACATTTGGAACTCTCCTGTGGTACCCTCACACATATTATTCCCTCATTTAGTGGATATTTTCATAAAAAAGTGAAATTTTCAAAAATCCAGAAAATTGGCTGAAAACGACTTAATATCAAGGACTCATTGGGCGAATTGCTCTGGAATTGAAATCGGAATGCTCACTGACATTTCCCCTATCTGAAAGTCTGATAAACGCCGGAAAAATGACTAAGTCCAAAAAAAAATGTTTTTCAACTTTTTTCAATTTTACCCCCGTTGGATATATATTCTACCCACACACATTTGGAACTCTCCTGTGGTACCCTCACACATATTATTCCCTCATTTAGTGGATATTTTCATAAAAAAGTGAAATTTTCAAAAATCCAGAAAATTGGCTGAAAACGACTTAATATCAAGGACTCATTGGGCGAATTGCTCTGGAATTGAAATCGGAACGCTCACTGACATTTCCCCTATCTGAAAGTCTGATAAACGCCGGAAAAATGACTAAGTCCAAAAAAAAATGTTTTTCAACTTTTTTCAATTTTACCCCCGTTGGATATATATTCTACCCACACACATTTGGAACTCTTCTGTGGTACCCTCACACAGATTATTCCCTCATTTAGTGGATATTTTCATAAAAAAGTTAAATTTTCAAAAATCCAGAAAATTGGCTGAAAACTACTTAATATCAAGGACTCATTGGGTCGAATTGCTCTGGAATTGAAATCGGAACGTTCACTGACATTTCCCCTATCTGAAAGTCTGATAAACGCCGGAAAAATGACTAAGTCCAAAAAAAAATGTTTTTCAACTTTTTTCAATTTTACCCCCGTTGGATATATATTCTACCCACACACATTTGGAACTCTCCTGTGGTACCCTCACACATATTATTCCCTCATTTAGTGGATATTTTCATAAAAAAGTAAAATTTTCAAAAATCCAGAAAATTGGCTGAAAACGACTTAATATCAAGGACTCATTGGGTCGAATTGCTCTGGAATTGAAATCGGAACGTTCACTGACATTTCCCCTATCTGAAAGTCTAATAAACGCCGGAAAAATGACTAAGTCCAAAAAAAAATGTTTTTCAACTTTTTTCAATTTTACCCCCGTGGGATATATATTCTACCCACACACATTTGGAACTCTCCTGTGGTACCCTCACACATATTATTCCCTCATTTAGAGGATATTTTCATAAAAAAGTGACATTTTCAAAAATCCAGAATATTGGCTGAAAACGACTTAATATCAAGGACTCATTGGGCGAATTGCTCTGGAATTGAAATCGGAATGCTCACTGACATTTCCCCTATCTGAAAGTCTGATAAACGCCG
This sequence comes from Phyllobates terribilis, assembly GCF_046119375.1. Taxonomy (NCBI): domain Eukaryota; kingdom Metazoa; phylum Chordata; class Amphibia; order Anura; family Dendrobatidae; genus Phyllobates; species Phyllobates terribilis. Next base: position 24,047,571 of record NW_027362776.1, read on the forward strand.
GAAAAATGACTAAGTCCAAAAAAAAATGTTTTTCAACTTTTTTCAATTTTACCCCCGTGGGATATATATTCTACCCACACACATTTGGAACTCTCCTGGGGTACCCTCACACATATTATTCCCTCATTTAGTGGATATTTTCACAAAAAAGTGAAATTTTCAAAAATCCAGAAAATTGGCTGAAAACGACTAAATATCAAGGAATCATTGGGCGAATCGCTCTGGAACTGAAATCAGAACGCTCAATGACATTTCCCCTATCTGAAAGTCTGATAAACGCCGGAAAAATGACTAAGTCCAAAAAAAAATTTTTTTCAACTTTTTTCAATTTTACCCCCGTGGGATATATATTCTACCCACACACAATTGGAACTCTCCTGTGGTACCCTCACACATATTATTCCCTCATTTAGTGGATATTTTCATAAAAAAGTGAAATTTTCAAAAATCCAGAAAATTGGCTGAAAACGACTTAATATCAAGGACTCATTGGGCGAATTGCTCTGGAATTGAAATCGGAACGCTCACTGACATTTCCCCTATCTGAAAGTCTGATAAACGCCGGAAAAATGACTAAGTCCAATAAAAAATATTTTTCAACTTTTTTCAATTTTACCCACGTGGGATATATATTCTACCCACACACATTTGGAACTCTCCTGTGGTACCCTCACACATATTATTCCCTCATTTAGTGGATATTTTCATAAAAAAGTGAAATTTTCAAAAATCCAGAAAATTGGCTGAAAACGACTTAATATCAAGGACTCATTGGGCGAATTGCTCTGGAATTGAAATCGGAATGCTCACTGACATTTCCCCTATCTGAAAGTCTGATAAACGCCGGAAAAATGACTAAGTCCAAAAAAAAATGTTTTTCAACTTTTTTCAATTTTACCCCCGTTGGATATATATTCTACCCACACACATTTGGAACTCTCCTGTGGTACCCTCACACATATTATTCCCTCATTTAGTGGATATTTTCATAAAAAAGTGAAATTTTCAAAAATCCAGAAAATTGGCTGAAAACGACTTAATATCAAGGACTCATTGGGCGAATTGCTCTGGAATTGAAATCGGAACGCTCACTGACATTTCCCCTATCTGAAAGTCTGATAAACGCCGGAAAAATGACTAAGTCCAAAAAAAAATGTTTTTCAACTTTTTTCAATTTTACCCCCGTTGGATATATATTCTACCCACACACATTTGGAACTCTTCTGTGGTACCCTCACACAGATTATTCCCTCATTTAGTGGATATTTTCATAAAAAAGTTAAATTTTCAAAAATCCAGAAAATTGGCTGAAAACTACTTAATATCAAGGACTCATTGGGTCGAATTGCTCTGGAATTGAAATCGGAACGTTCACTGACATTTCCCCTATCTGAAAGTCTGATAAACGCCGGAAAAATGACTAAGTCCAAAAAAAAATGTTTTTCAACTTTTTTCAATTTTACCCCCGTGGGATATATATTCTACCCACACACATTTGGAACTCTCCTGTGGTACCCTCACACATATTATTCCCTCATTTAGTGGATATTTTCATAAAAAAGTGAAATTTTCAAAAATCCAGAAAATTGGCTGAAAACGACTAAATATCAAGGAATCATTGGGCGAATCGCTCTGGAACTGAAATCAGAAAGCTCAATGACATTTCCCCTATCTGAAAGTCTGATAAACGCCGGAAAAATGACTAAATCCAAAAAAAAATTTTTTTCAACTTTTTTCAATTTTACCCCCGTGGGATATATATTCTACCCACACACAATTGGAACTCTCCTGTGGTACCCTCACACATATTATTCCCTCATTTAGTGGATATTTTCACAAAAAAGTGAAATTTTCAAAAATCCAGAAAATTGGCTGAAAACTACTTAATATCAAGGACTCATTGGGTCGAATTGCTCTGGAATTGAAATCGGAACGTTCACTGACATTTCCCCTATCTGAAAGTCTGATAAACGCCGGAAAAATGACTAAGTCCAAAAAAAAATGTTTTTCAACTTTTTTCAATTTTACCCCCGTGGGATATATATTCTACCCACACACATTTGGAACTCTCCTGTGGTACCCTCACACATATTATTCCCTCATTTAGTGGATATTTTCATAAAAAAGTGACATTTTCAAAAATCCAGAAAATTGGCTGAAAACGACTTAATATCAAGGACTCATTGGGCGAATTGCTCTGGAGTTGAAATCGGAACGCTCGCTGACATTTCCCCTATCTGAAAGTCTGATAAACGCCGGAAAAATGACTAAGTCCAAAATAAAATGTTTTTCAACTTTTTTCAATTTTACCCCCGTGGGATATATATTCTATCCACACACATTTGGAGCTCTCCTGTGGTACCCTCACACATATTATTCCCTCATTTAGTGGATATTTTCATAAAAAAGTTAAATTTTCAAAAATCCAGAAAATTGGCTGAAAACGACTTAATATCAAGGACTCATTGGGCGAATTGCTCTGGAATTGAAATCGGAATGCTCACTGACATTTCCCCTATCTGAAAGTCTGATAAACGCCGGAAAAATGACTAAGTCCAAAAAAAAATGTTTTTCAACTTTTTTCAATTTTACCCCCGTTGGATATATATTCTACCCACACACATTTGGAACTCTCCTGTGGTACCCTCACACATATTATTCCCTCATTTAGTGGATATTTTCATAAAAAAGTTAAATTTTCAAAAATCCAGAAAATTGGCTGAAAACGACTTAATATCAAGGACTCATTGTGTCGAATTGCTCTGGAATTGAAATCGGAACGTTCACTGACATTTCCCCTATCTGAAAGTCTAATAAACGCCGGAAAAATGACTAAGTCCAAAAAAAAATGTTTTTCAACTTTTTTCAATTTTACCCCCGTGGGATATATATTCTACCCACACACATTTGGAACTCTCCTGTGGTACCCTCACACATATTATTCCCTCATTTAGAGGATATTTTCATAAAAAAGTGACATTTTCAAAAATCCAGAAAATTGGCTGAAAACGACTTAATATCAAGGACTCATTGGGCGAATTGCTCTGGAATTGAAATCGGAACGCTCACTGACATTTCCCCTATCTGAAAGTCTGATAAACGCCGGAAAAATGACTAAGTCCAAAAAAAAATGTTTTTCAACTTTTTTCAATTTTACCCCCGTGGGATATATATTCTACCCACACACATTTGGAACTCTCCTGGGGTACCCTCACACATATTATTCCCTCATTTAGTGGATATTTTCACAAAAAAGTGAAATTTTCAAAAATCCAGAAAATTGGCTGAAAACGACTAAATATCAAGGAATCATTGGGCGAATCGCTCTGGAACTGAAATCAGAATGCTCAATGACATTTCCCCTATCTGAAAGTCTGATAAACGCCGGAAAAATGACTAAGTCCAAAAAAAAATATTTTTCAACTTTTTTCAATTTTACCCACGTGGGATATATATTCTACCCACACACATTTGGAACTCTCCTGTGGTACCCTCACACATATTATTCCCTCATTTAGTGGATATTTTCATAAAAAAGTGAAATTTTCAAAAATCCAGAAAATTGGCTGAAAACGACTTAATATCAAGGACTCATTGGGCGAATTGCTCTGGAATTGAAATCGGAATGCTCACTGACATTTCCCCTATCTGAAAGTCTGATAAACGCCGGAAAAATGACTAAGTCCAAAAAAAAATGTTTTTCAACTTTTTTCAATTTTACCCCCGTTGGATATATATTCTACCCACACACATTTGGAACTCTCCTGTGGTACCCTCACACATATTATTCCCTCATTTAGTGGATATTTTCATAAAAAAGTTAAATTTTTAAAAATCCAGAAAATTGGCTGAAAACTACTTAATATCAAGGACTCATTGGGTCGAATTGCTCTGGAATTGAAATCGGAACGTTCACTGACATTTCCCCAATCTGAAAGTCTGATAAACGCCGGAAAAATGACTAAGTCCAAAAAAAAATGTTTTTCAACTTTTCTCAATTTTACCCTCGTGGGATATATATTCTATCCACACACATTTGGAACTCTCCTGTGGTACCCTCACACATATTATTCCCTCATTTAGTGGATATTTTCATAAAAAAGTGAAATTTTCAAAAATCCAGAAAAGTGGCTGAAAAAGACTAAATATCAAGGACTCATTGGGCGAATCGCTCTGGAACTGAAATCGCAATGCTCACTGACATTTCCCTATTCTGAAAGTCTGATAAACGCCGGAAAAATGACTAAGTCCAAAAAAAATATTTTTTCAACTTTTTTCAATTTTAGCCACGTGGGATATATATTCTACCCAGACACATTTGGAACTCTCCTGGGGTACCCTCACACATATTATTCCCTCATTTAGTGGATATTTTCACAAAAAAGTGAAATTTTCAAAAATCCAGAAAATTGGCTGAAAATGACTAAATATCATGGACTCATTGGGCGAATCGCTCTGGAACTAAAATCAGAACGCTCAATGACATTTCCCCTATCTGAAAGTCTGATAAACGCCGGAAAAATGACTAAGTCCAAAAAAAAATATTTTTCAACTTTTTTAAATTTTACCCCCGTGGGATATATATTCTACCCACACACATTTGGAACTCTCCTGTGGTACCCTCACACATATTATTCCCTCATTTAGTGGATATTTTCATAAAAAAGTGAAATTTTCAAAAATACAGAAAATTGGCTGAAAACGACTTAATATCAAGGACTCATTGGGCGAATAGCTCTGGAATTGAAATCGGAACGCTCACTGACATTTCCCCTATCTGAAAGTCTGATAAACGCCGGAAAAATGACTAAGTCCAAAACAAAATGTTTTTCAACTTTTTTCAATTTTACCCCCGTTGGATATATATTCTACCCACACACATTTGGAACTCTCCTGTGGTACCCTCACACATATTATTCCCTCATTTAGTGGATATTTTCATAAAAAAGTTAAATTTTCAAAAATCCAGAAAATTGGCTGAAAACGACTTAATATCAAGGACTCATTGGGCGAATTGCTCTGGAATTGAAATCGGAACGCTCACTGACATTTCCCCTATCTGAAAGTCTGATAAACGCCGGAAAAATGACTAAGTCCAAAAAAAAATGTTTTTCAACTTTTTTCAATTTTACCCCCGTTGGATATATATTCTACCCACACACATTTGGAACTCTCCTGTGGTACCCTCACACATATTATTCCCTCATTTAGTGGATATTTTCATAAAAAAGTAAAATTTTCAAAAATCCAGAAAATTGGCTGAAAACGACTTAATATCAAGGACTCATTGGGTCGAATTGCTCTGGAATTGAAATCGGAACGTTCACTGACATTTCCCCTATCTGAAAGTCTAATAAACGCCGGAAAAATGACTAAGTCCAAAAAAAAATGTTTTTCAACTTTTTTCAATTTTACCCCCGTGGGATATATATTCTACCCACACACATTTGGAACTCTCCTGTGGTACCCTCACACATATTATTCCCTCATTTATTGGATATTTTCACAAAAAAGTGAAATTTTCAAAAATCCAGAAAATTGGCTGAAAACGATTAAATATCAAGGAATCATTGGGCGAATCGCTGTGGAACTGAAATCAGAACGCTCAATGACATTTCCCCTATCTGAAAGTCTGATAAACGCCGGAAAAATGACTAAGTCCAAAAAAAAATATTTTTCAACTTTTTTCAATTTTACCCCCGTGGGATATATATTCTACCCACACACATTTGGAACTCTCCTGTGGTACCCTCACACATATTATTCCCTCATTTAGTGGATATTTTCATAAAAAAGTGAAATTTTCAAAAATCCAGAAAATTGGCTGAAAACGACTTAATATCAAGGACTCATTGGGCGAATTGCTCTGGAATTGAAATCGGAACGTTCACTGACATTTCCCCTATCTGAAAGTCTGATAAACGCTGGAAAAATGACTAAGTCCAAAAAAAAATGTTTTTCAACTTTTTTCAATTTTACCCCCGTGGGATATATATTCTATCCACACACATTTGGAACTCTCCTGTGGTACCCTCACACATATTATTCCCTCATTTAGTGGATATTTTCATAAAAAAAGTTAAATTTTCAAAAATCCAGAAAATTGGCTGAAAACGACTTAATATCAAGGACTCATTGGGCGAATTGCTCTGGAATTGAAATCGGAACGCTCACTGACATTTCCCCTATCTGAAAGTCTGATAAACGCCGGAAAAATGACTAAGTGCAAAAAAAATGTTTTTCAACTTTTTTCAATTTTACCACCGTGGGATATATATTCTACCCACACACATTTGGAACTCTTCTGTGGTACCCTCACACATATTATTCCCTCATTTAGTGGATATTTTCATAAAAAAGTGAAATTTTCAAAAATCCAGAAAATTGGCTGAAAACGACTTAATATCAAGGACTCATTGGGCGAATTGCTCTGGAATTGAAATCGGAACGCTCACTGACATTTCCCCTATCTGAAAGTCTGATAAACGCCGGAAAAATGACTAAGTCCAAAAAAAAATGTTTTTCAACTTTTTTCAATTTTACCCCCGTTGGATATATATTCTACCCACACACATTTGGAACTCTCCTGTGGTACCCTCACACATATTATTCCCTCATTTAGTGGATATTTTCATAAAAAAGTGAAATTTTCAAAAATCCAGAAAATTGGCTGAAAACGACTTAATATCAAGGACTCATTGGGTCGAATTGCTCTGGAATTGAAATCGGAACGTTCACTGACATTTCCCCTATCTGAAAGTCTGATAAACGCCGGAAAAATGACTAAGTCCAAAAAAAAATGTTTTTCAACTTTTTTCAATTTTACCCCTGTGGGATATATATTCTACCCACACACATTTGGAACTCTCCTGTGGTACCCTCACACATATTATTCCCTCATTTAGTGGATATTTTCATAAAAAAGTGACATTTTCAAAAATCCAGAAAATTGGCTGAAAACGACTTAATATCAAGGACTCATTGGGCGAATTGCTCTGGAGTTGAAATCGGAACGCTCACTGACATTTCCCCTATCTGAAAGTCTGATAAACGCCGGAAAAATGACTAAGTCCAAAATAAAATGTTTTTCAACTTTTTTCAATTTTACCCCTGTGGGATATATATTCTATCCAAACACATTTGGAGCTCTCCTGTGGTACCCTCACACATATTATTCCCTCATTTAGTGGATATTTTCATAAAAAAGTTAAATTTTCAAAAATCCAGAAAATTGGCTGAAAACAACTTAATATCAAGGACTCATTGGGCGAATTGCTCTGGAATTGAAATCGGAACGCTCACTGACATTTCCCCTATCTGAAAGTCTGATAAACGCCGGAAAAATGACTAAGTCCAAAAAAAAATTTTTTTCAACTTTTTTCAATTTTACCCCCGTGGGATATATATTCTATCCACACACATTTGGAACTCTCCTGTGGTACCCTCACACATATTATTCCCTCATTTGGTGGATATTTTCATAAAAAAGTTAAATTTTCAAAAATCCAGAAAATTGGCTGAAAACGACTTAATATCAAGGACTCATTGGGCGAATTGCTCTGGAATTGAAATCGGAACGCTCACTGACATTTCCCCTATCTGAAAGTCTGATAAACGGCGGAACAATGACTAAGTCCCAAAAAAAAATTTTTAAAAACTTTTTTTCATTTTACCCTCGTGGGATATATATTCTACCCACACACATTTGGAACTCTCCTGGGGTAACCTCACACATATTATTCCCTCATTTAGTGGATATTTTCACAAAAAAGTGAAATTTTCAAAAATCCAGAAAATTGGCTGAAAACGACTAAATATCAAGGACTCATTGGGCGAATCGCTCTGGAACTGAAATCAGAACGCTCACTGACATTTCCCCTATCTGAAAGTCTGATAAACGTCGGAAAAATGACTAAGTCCAAAAAAAAATATTTTTCAACTTTTTTCAATTTTACCCCCGTGGGATATATATTCTACCGACACACATTTGGAACTCTCCTGTGGTACCCTCACACATATTATTCCCTAATTTAGTGGATATTTTCATAAAAAAGTGAAATTTTCAAAAATCCAGAAAATTGTATGAAAACGACTTAATATCAAGGACTCATAGGGCGAATTGCTCTGGAATTGAAATCGGAACGCTCACTGACATTTCCCCTATCTGAAAGTCTGATAAACGCCGGAAAAATGACTAAGTCCAAAAAAAAATATTTTTCAACTTTTTTCAATTTTACCCCCGTTGGAAATATATTCTACCCACACACATTTGGAACTCTCCTGGGATACCCTCACACATATTATTCCCTCATTTAGTGGATATTTTCACAAAAAAGTGAAATTTTCAAAAATCCAGAAAATTGGCTGAAAACGACTAAATATCAAGGACTCATTGGGCGAATCGCTCTGGAACTGAAATCAGAACGCTCACTGACATTTCCCCTATCTGAAAGTCTGATAAACGCCGGAAAAATGACTAAGTCCAAAAAAAAATTTTTTTCAACTTTTTTCAATTTTACCCCCGTGGGATATATATTCTACCCACACATATTTGGAACGCTCCTGGGGTACCCTCACACATATTATTCTTTCATTTAGTGGATATTTTCACAAAAAAGTGAAATTTTCAAAAATTAAAAATATTGGCTGAAAACGACTAAGTATCAAGGACTCATTAGGTGAATCGCTCTGGAACTGAAATTGGAATGATCACTGACATTTCCCCTATCTGAAAGTCTGATAAACGCCGGAACAATGACTAAGTCCCAAAAAAAATTTTTTAAAAACTTTTTTTCATTTTACCCCCGTGGGATATATATTCTACCCACACACATTTGGAACTCTCCTGGGGTAACCTCACACATATTATTCCCTCATTTAGTGGATATTTTCACAAAAAAGTGAAATTTTCAAAAATCCAGAAAATTGGCTGAAAACGACTAAATGTCAAGGACTCATTCGGCGAATCGCTCTGGAACTGAAATCAGAACGCTCACTGACATTTCCCCTATCTGAAAGTCTGATAAACGTCGGAAAAATGACTAAGTCCAAAAAAAAAAGTTCAAATTTTTTCAATTTTACCCCCGTGGGATATATATTTTACCCACACACATTTGGAACTCTCCTGGGGTACCCTCACACATATTATTCCCTCATTTAGTGGATATTTTCACAAAAAAGTGAAATTTTCAAAAATCCAGAAAATTGGCTGAAAACGACTAAATATCAAGGACTCATTGGGCAAATCGCTCTGGAACTGAAATCGGAATGCTCACTGACATTTCCCCTATCTGAAAGTCTGATAAACGCCGGAAAAATGACTAAGTCCAAAAAAAATATTTTTTCAACTATTTTCAATTTTACCCCCGTGGGATATATATTCTACCTACACATATTTGGAACTCTCCTGGGGTAACCTCACACATATTATTCCCTCATTTAGTGGATATTTTCACAAAAAAGTGAAATTTTCAAAAATCCAGAAAATTGGCTGAAAACGACTAAATATCAAGGACTCATTGGGCGAATCGCTCTGGAACTGAAATCAGAATGCTCACCGACATTTCCCCTATCTAAAAGTCTGATAAACGCCGGAAAAATGACTAAGTCCAAAATAAAATGTTTTTCAACTTTTTTCAATTTTACCCCCGTGGGATATATATTCTACCCACACACATTTGGAACTCTCCTGGGGTACCCTCACACATATTATTCCCTCATTTAGTGGATATTTTCACAAAAAAGTGAAATTTTCAAAAATCCAGAAAATTGGCTGAAAACGACTAAATATCAAGGACTCATTGGGCGAATCGCTCTGGAACTGAATCAGAACGCTCACTGACATTTCCCCTATCTGAAAGTCTGATAAACGCCGGAAAAATGACTAAGTCCAAAAAAAAATTTTTTTCAACTTTTTTCAATTTTACCCCCGTGGGATATATATTCTACCCACACATATTTGGAACGCTCCTGGGGTACCCTCACACATATTATTCTTTCATTTAGTGGATATTTTCACAAAAAAGTGAAATTTTCAAAAATCCAAAATATTGGCTGAAAACGACTAAGTATCAAGGACTCATTGGGTGAATCGCTCTGGAACTGAAATCGGAATGATCACTGACATTTCCCCTATCTGAAAGTCTGATAAACGTCGGAAAAATGACTAAGTCCAAAAAAAAAAAGTTCAACTTTTTTCAATTTTACCCCCGTGGGATATATATTCTACCCACACACATTTGGAACTCTCCTGGGGTACCCTCACACATATTATTCCCTCATTTAGTGGATATTTTCACAAAAAAGTGAAATTTTCAAAAATCCAGAAAATTGGCTGAAAACGACTAAATATCAAGGACTCATTGGGCGAATCGCTCTGGAACTGAAATCGGAATGCTCACTGACATTTCCCCTATCTGAAAGTCTGATAAACGCCGGAAAAATGACTAAGTCCAAAAAAAATATTTTTTCAACTATTTTCAATTTTACCCCCGTGGGATATATATTCTACCTACACATATTTGGAACTCTCCTGGGGTAACCTCATACATATTATTCCCTCATTTAGTGGATATTTTCACAAAAAAGTGAAATTTTCAAATATCCAAAATATTGGCTGAAAACGACTAAATATCAAGGACTCATTGGGCGAATCGCTCTGGAACTGAAATCGGAATGCTCACTGACATTTGCCCTATCTGAAAGTCTGATAAACGACGGAAAAATGACTAAGTCCAAAAAAAATTTTTTTTCAACTTTTTTCAATTTTAGCCACGTGGGATATATATTCTACCCACACACATTTGGAACTCTCCTGGGGTACCATCACACATATTATTCCCTCATTTAGTGGATATTTTCACAAAAAAGTGAAATTTTCAAAAATCCAGAAAATTGGCTGAAAACGACTAAATATCAAGGACTCATTGGGCGAATCGCTCTGGAACTGAAATCAGAATGCTCACCGACATTTCCCCTATCTAAAAGTCTGATAAACGCCGGAAAAATGACTAAGTCCAAAATAAAATGTTTTTCAACTTTTTTCAATTTTACCCCCGTGGGATATATATTCTACCCACACACATTTGGAACTCTCCTGGGGTACCCTCTCACATATTATTCCCTCATTTAGTGGATATTTTCACAAAAAAGTGAAATTTTCAAAAATCCAAAATATTGGCTGAAAACGACTAAGTATCAAGGACTCATTGGGTGAATCGCTCTGGAACTGAAATCGGAATGATCACTGACATTTCCCCTATCTGAAAGTCTGATAAACGCCGGAACAATGACTAAGTCCCAAAAAAAATTTTTTAAAAACTTTTTTTCATTTTACCCCCGTGGGATATATATTCTACCCATACACATTTGGAACTCTCCTGGGGTAACCTCACACATATTATTCCCTCATTTAGTGGATATTTTCACAAAAAAGTGAAATTTTCAAAAATCCAGAAAATTGGCTGAAAACGACTAAATGTCAAGGACTCATTGGGCGAATCGCTCTGGAACTGAAATCAGAACGCTCACTGACATTTCCCCTATCTGAAAGTCTGATAAACGTCGGAAAAATGACTAAGTCCAAAAAAAAAAAGTTCAACTTTTTTCAATTTTACCCCCGTGGGATATATATTCTACCCACACACATTTGGAACTCTCCTGGGGTACCCTCACACATATTATTCCCTCATTTAGTGGATATTTTCACAAAAAAGTGAAATTTTCAAAAATCCAGAAAATTGGCTGAAAACGACTAAATATCAAGGACTCATTGGGCGAATCGCTCTGGAACTGAAATCGGAATGCTCACTGACATTTCCCCTATCTGAAAGTCTGATAAACGCCGGAAAAATGACTAAGTCCAAAAAAAATATTTTTTCAACTATTTTCAATTTTACCCCCGTGGGATATATATTCTACCTACACATATTTGGAACTCTCCTGGGGTAACCTCACACATATTATTCCCTCATTTAGTGGATATTTTCACAAAAAAGTGAAATTTTCAAAAATCCAGAAAATTGGCTGAAAACGACTAAATATCAAGGACTCATTGGGCGAATCGCTCTGGAACTGAAATCAGAATGCTCACCGACATTTCCCCTATCTAAAAGTCTGATAAACGCCGGAAAAATGACAGTCCAAAATAAAATGTTTTTCAACTTTTTTCAATTTTACCCCCGTGGGATATATATTCTACCCACACACATTTGGAACTCTCCTGGGGTACCCTCACACATATTATTCCCTCATTTAGTGGATATTTTCACAAAAAAGTGAAATTTTCAAAAATCCAGAAAATTGGCTGAAAACGACTAAATATCAAGGACTCATTGGGCGAATCGCTCTGGTACTGAAATCAGAGCGCTCAATGACATTTCCCCTATCTGAAAGTCTGATAAACGCCGGAAAAATGACTAAGTCCAAAAAAAAATTTTTTTCAACTTTTTTCAATTTTACCCCCGTGGGATATATATTCTACCCACACATATTTGGAACGCTCCTAGGTACCCTCACACATATTATTCTTTCATTTAGTGGATATTTTAAAAAAAAAGTGAAATTTTCAAAAATCCAAAATATTGGCTGAAAACGACTAAGTATCAAGGACTCATTGGATGAATCGCTCTGGAACTGAAATCGGAATGATCACTGACATTTCCCCTATCTGAAAGTCTGTTAAACGCCGGAACAATGACTAAGTCCCAAAAAAAATTTTTTAAAAACTTTTTTTCATTTTACCCCCGTGGGATATATATTCTACCCACACACATTTGGAACTCTCCTGGGGTAACCTCACACATATTATTCCCTCATTTAGTGGATATTTTCACAAAAAAGTGAAATTTTCAAAAATCCAGAAAATTGGCTGAAAACGACTAAATATCAAGGACTCATTGGGCGAATCGCTCTGGAACTGAAATCAGAACGCTCACTGATATTTCCCCTATCTGAAAGTCTGATAAACGTCGGAAAAATGACTAAGTCCAAAAAAAAAAATGTTCAACTTATTTCAATTTTACCCCCGTGGGATATATATTCTACCCACACACATTTGGAACTCTCCTGGCGTACCCTCACACATATTATTTCCTCATTTAGTGGATATTTTCACAAAAAAGTGAAATTTTCAAAAATCCAGAAAATTGGCTGAAAACGACTAAATATCAAGGACTCATTGGGCGAATCGCTCTGGAACTGAAAACAGAATGCTCAATGACATTTCCCCTATCTGAAAGTCTGATAAACGCCGGAAAAATGACTAAGTCCAAAAAAAAATGTTTTTCAACTTTTTTCAATTTTTCCCCCGTGGGATATATATTCTACCCACACACATTTGGAACTCTCCTGTGGTACCCTCACACATATTATTCCCTCATTTAGTGGATATTTTCATAAAAAAGTGAAATTTTCAAAAATCCAGAAAATTGGCTGAAAACAACTTAATATCAAGGACTCATTGTGCGGATTGCTCTGGAATTGAAATCGGAACGCTCACTGACATTTCCCCTATCTGAAAGTCTGATAAACGCCGGAAAAATGACTAAGTCCAAAAAAAAATATTTTTCAACTTTTTTCAATTTTACCCCCGTGGGATATATATTCTACGCACACATATTTGGAACGCTCCTGGTGTACCCTCACACATATTATTCTTTCATTTAGTGGATATTTTCACAAAAAAGTGAAATTTTCAAAAATCCAAAATATTGGCTGAAAACGACTAAGTATCAAGGACTCATTGGGTGAATCGCTCTGGAACTGAAATCGGAATGATCACTGACATTTCCCCTATCTGAAAGTCTGATAAACGCCGGAACAATGACTAAGTCCCAAAAAAAATTTTTAAAAAACTTTTTTTCATCTTACCCCCGTGGGATATATATTCTACCCACACACATTTGGAACTCTCCTGGGGTACCCTCACACATATTATTCCCTCATTTAGTGGATATTTTCACAAAAAAGTGAAATTTTCAAAAATCCAGAAAATTGGCTGAAAACGACTAAATATCAAGGACTCATTGGGCGAATCGCTCTGGAACTGAAATCGGAATGCTCACTGACATTTCCCCTATCTGAAAGTCTGATAAACGCCGGAAAAATGACTAAGTCCAAAATAAAATGTTTTTCAACGTTTTTCTATTTTACCCCCGTGGGATATATATTCTACCCACACACATTTGGAACTCTCCTGTGGTACCCTCACACATATTATTCCCTCATTTAGTGGATATTTTCACAAAAAAGTGAAATTTTCAAAAATCCAGAAAATTGGCTGAAAACGACTAAATATCAAGGACTCATTGGGCGAATCGCTCTGGAACTGAAATCAGAACGCTCACTGACATTTCCCCTATCTGAAAGTCTGATAAACGTCGGAAAAATGACTAAGTCCAAAAAAAAATGTTTTTCAACTTTTTTCAATTTTACCCCCGTGGGATATATATTCTACCCACACACATTTGGAACTCTCCTGGGGTACCCTCACACATATTATTCCCTCATTTAGTGGATATTTTCACAAAAAAGTGAAATTTTCAAAAATCCAGAAAATTGGCTGAAAACGACTTAATATCAAGGACTCATTGGGCGAATTGCTCTGGAATTGAAATCGGAATGCTCACTGACATTTCCCCTATCTGAAAGTCTGATAAACGCCGGAAAAATGACTAAGTGCAAAAAAAATGTTTTTCAACTTTTTTCAATTTTACCCCCGTGGGATATATATTCTAGCCACACACATTTGGAACTCTCCTGTGGTACCCTCACCCTCATTTAGTGGATATTTTCATAAAAAAGTGAAATTTTCAAAAATCCAGAAAATTGGCTGAAAACAACTTAATATCAAGGACTCATTGGGCGAATTGCTCTGGAATTGAAATCGGAACGCTCACTGACATTTCCCCTATCTGAAAGTCTGATAAACGCCGGAAAAATGACTAAGTCCAAAAAAAAATATTTTTCATCTTTTTTCAATTTTACCCCCGTGGGATATATATTCTACCCACACACATTTGGAACTCTCCTGTGGTACCCTCACACATATTATTCCCTCATTTAGTGGATATTTTCATAAAAAAGTGAAATTTTCAAAAATCCAGAAAATTGGCTGAAAACGACTTAATATCAAGGACTCATTGGGCGAATTCCTCTGGAATTGAAATCGGAACGCTCACTGACATTTCCCCTATCTGAAAGTCTGATAAACGCCGGAAAAATGACTAAGTCCAAAAAAAAATGTTTTTCAACTTTTTTCAATTTTACCCCCGTGGGATATATATTCTACCCACACACATTTGGAAATCTCCTGGGGTACCCTCACACATATTATTCCCTCATTTAGTGGATATTTTCACAAAAAAGTGAAATTTTCAAAAATCCAGAAAATTGGCTGAAAACAACTTAATATCAAGGACTCATTGGGCGAATTGCTCTGGAATTGAAATCGGAACGCTCACTGACATTTCCCCTATCTGAAAGTCTGATAAACGCCGGAAAAATGACTAAGTCCAAAAAAAAATATTTTTCAACTTTTTTCAATTTTACCCCCGTTGGAAATATATTCTACCCACACACATTTGGAACTCTCCTGGGGTACCCTCACACATATTATTCCCTCATTTAGTGGATATTTTCATAAAAAAGTTAAATTTTCAAAAATCCAGAAAATTGGCTGAAAACGACTTAATATCAAGGACTCATTGGGCGAATTGCTCTGGAATTGAAATCGGAACGCTCACTGACATTTCCCCTATCTGAAAGTCTGATAAACGTCGGAAAAATGACTAAGTGCAAAAAAAATGTTTTTCAACTTTTTTCAATTTTACCCCCGTGGGATATATATTCTACCCACACACATTTGGAACTCTCCCGTGGTACCCTCACCCTCATTTAGTGGATATTTTCATAAAAAAGTGAAATTTTCAAAAATCCAGAAAATTGGCTGAAAACAACTTAATATCAAGGACTCATTGGGCGAATTTCTCTGGAATTGAAATCGGAACGCTCACTGACATTTCCCCTATCTGAAAGTCTGATAAACGCCGGAAAAATGACTAAGTCCAAAAAAAAATATTTTTCAACTTTTTTCAATTTTACCCCCGTGGGATATATATTCTACCCACACACATTTGGAACTCTCCTGTGGTACCCTCACACATATTATTCCCTCATTTAGTGGATATTTTCATAAAAAAGTGAAATTTTCAAAAATCCAGAAAATTGGCTGAAAACGACTTAATATCAAGGACTCATTGGGCGAATTGCTCTGGAATTGAAAGCGGAACGCTCACTGACATTTCCCCTATCTGAAAGTCTGATAAATGCCGGAAAAATGACTAAGTCCAAAAAAAAATGTTTTTCAACTTTTTTCAATTTTACCCCCGTGGGATATATATTCTACCCACACACATTTGGAACTCTCCTGTGGTACCCTCACACATATTATTCCCTCATTTAGTGGATATTTTCATAAAAAAGTGACATTTTCAAAAATCCAGAAAATTGGCTGAAAACGACTTAATATCAAGGACTCATTGGGCGAATTGCTCTGGAGTTGAAATGGGAACGCTCACTGACATTTCCCCTATCTGAAAGTCTGATAAACGTCGGAAAAATGACTAAGTCCAAAATAAAATGTTTTTCAACTTTTTTCAATTTTACCCCAGTGGGATATATATTCTATCCACACACATTTGGAACTCTCCTGTGGTACCCTCACACATATTATTCCCTCATTTAGTGGATATTTTCATAAAAAAGTGACATTTTCAAAAATCCAGAAAATTGGCTGAAAACGACTTAATATCAAGGACTCATTGGGCGAATTGCTCTGGAGTTGAAATGGGAACGCTCACTGACATTTCCCCTATCTGAAAGTCTGATAAACGCCGGAAAAATGACTAAGTCCAAAATAAAATGTTTTTCAACTTTTTTCAATTTTACCCCAGTGGGATATATATTCTATCCACACACATTTGGAACTCTCCTGTGGTACCCTCACACATATTATTCCCTCATTTAGTGGATATTTTCATAAAAAAGTTAAATTTTCAAAAATCCAGAAAATTGGCTGAAAACGACTTAATATCAAGGACTCATTGGGTGAATCGCTCTGGAACTGAAATCGGAATGATCACTGACATTTCCCCTATCTGAAAGTCTGATAAACGCCGGAACAATGACTAAGTCCCCAAAAAAATTTTTTAAAAACTTTTTTTCATTTTACCCCCGTGGGATATATATTCTACCCATACACATTTGGAACTCTCCAGGGGTAACCTCACACATATTATTCCCTCATTTAGTGGATATTTTCACAAAAAAGTGAAATTTTCAAAAATCCAGAAAATTGGCTGAAAACGACTAAATGTCAAGGACTCATTGGGCGAATCGCTCTGGAACTGAAATCAGAACGCTCACTGACATTTCCCCTATCTGAAAGTCTGATAAACGTCGGAAAAATGACTAAGTCCAAAAAAAAAAAGTTCAACTTTTTTCAATTTTACCCCCGTGGGATATATATTTTACCCACACACATTTGGAACTCTCCTGGGGTACCCTCACACATATTATTCCCTCATTTAGTGGATATTTTCACAAAAAAGTGAAATTTTCAAAAATCCAGAAAATTGGCTGAAAACGACTAAATATCAAGGACTCATTGGGCGAATCGCTCTGGAACTGAAATCGGAATGCTCACTGACATTTCCCCTATCTGAAAGTCTGATAAACGCCGGAAAAATGACTAAGTCCAAAAAAAATATTTTTTCAACTATTTTCAATTTTACCCCCGTGGGATATATATTCTACCTACACATATTTCGAACTCTCCTGGGGTAACCTCACACATATTATTCCCTCATTTAGTGGATATTTTCACAAAAAAGTGAAATTTTCAAATATCCAAAATATTGGCTGAAAACGACTAAATATCAAGGACTCATTGGGCGAATCGCTCTGGAACTTAAATCGGAATGCTCACTGACATTTGCCCTATCTGAAAGTCTGATAAACGACGGAATAATGACTAAGTCCAAAAAAAATTTTTTTTCAACTTTTTTCAATTTTAGCCACGTGGGATATATATTCTACCCACACACATTTGGAACTCTCCTGGGGTACCCTCACACATATTATTCCCTCATTTAGTGGATATTTTCACAAAAAAGTGAAATTTTCAAAAATCCAGAAAATTGGCTGAAAACGACTAAATATCAAGGACTCATTGGGCGAATCGCTCTGGTACTGAAATCAGAACGCTCAATGACATTTCCCCTATCTGAAAGTCTGATAAACGCCGGAAAAATGACTAAGTCCAAAAAAAAATATTTTTCAACTTTTTTCAATTTTACCCCCGTGGGATATATATTCTACCCACACACATTTGGAGCTCTCCTGTGGTACCCTCACACATATTATTCCCTCATTTAGTGGATATTTTCATAAAAAAGTTAAATTTTCAAAAATCCAGAAAATTGGCTGAAAACAACTTAATATCAAGGACTCATTGGGCGAATAGCTCTGGAATTGAAATCGGAACGCTCACTGACATTTCCCCTATCTGAAAGTCTGATAAACGCCGGAAAAATGACTAAGTAAAAAAAAAATTTTTTTTCAACTTTTTTCAATTTTACCCCCGTGGGATATATATTCTACCCACACATATTTGGTACGCTCCTAGGTACCCTCACACATATTATTCTTTCATTTAGTGGATATTTTCAAAAAAAAGTGAAATTTTCAAAAATCCAAAATATTGGCTGAAAACGACTAAGTATCAAGGACTCATTGGGTGAATCGCTCTGGAACTGAAATCGGAATGATCACTGACATTTCCCCTATCTGAAAGTCTGATAAACGCCGGAACAATGACTAAGTCCCCAAAAAAATTTTTTAAAAACTTTTTTTCATTTTACCCCCGTGGGATATATATTCTACCCACACACATTTGGAACTCTCCTGGGGTAACCTCACACATATTATTCCCTCATTTAGTGGATATTTTCACAAAAAAGTGAAATTTTCAAAAATCCAGAAAATTGGCTGAAAACGACTAAATATCAAGGACTCATTGGGCGAATCGCTCTGGAACTGAAATCAGAACGCTCACTGATATTTCCCCTATCTGAAAGTCTGATAAACGTCGGAAAAATGACTAAGTCCAAAAAAAAATATTTTTCAACTTTTTTCAATTTTACCCCCGTGGGATATATATTCTACCCACACACATTTGGAACTCTCCTGTGGTACCCTCACACATATTATTCCCTCATTTAGTGGATATTTTCATAAAAAAGTGAAATTTTCAAAAATCCAGAAAATTGGCTGAAAACGACTTAATATCAAGGACTCATTGGGCGAATTGCTCTGGAATTGAAAGCGGAACGCTCACTGACATTTCCCCTATCTGAAAGTCTGATAAATGCCGGAAAAATGACTAAGTCCAAAAAAAAATGTTTTTCAACTTTTTTCAATTTTACCCCCGTGGGATATATATTCTATCCACACACATTTGGAACTCTCCTGTGGTACCCTCACACATATTATTCCCTCATTTAGTGGATATTTTCATAAAAAAGTTAAATTTTCAAAAATCCAGAAAATTGGCTGAAAACGACTTAATATCAAGGACTCATTGGGTGAATCGCTCTGGAAATGAAATCGGAATGATCACTGACATTTCCCCTATCTGAAAGTCTGATAAACGCCGGAACAATGACTAAGTCCCAAAAAAAATTTTTTAAAAACTTTTTTTCATTTTACCCCCGTGGGATATATATTCTACCCATACACATTTGGAACTCTCCTGGGGTAACCTCACACATATTATTCCCTCATTTAGTGGATATTTTCACAAAAAAGTGAAATTTTCAAAAATCCAGAAAATTGGCTGAAAACGACTAAATGTCAAGGACTCATTGGGCGAATCGCTCTGGAACTGAAATCAGAACGCTCACTGACATTTCCCCTATCTGAAAGTCTGATAAACGTCGGAAAAATGACTAAGTCCAAAAAAAAAAAGTTCAACTTTTTTCAATTTTACCCCCGTGGGATATATATTCTACCCACACACATTTGGAACTCTCCTGGGGTACCCTCACACATATTATTCCCTCATTTAGTGGATATTTTCACAAAAAAGTGAAATTTTCAAAAATCCAGAAAATTGGCTGAAAACGACTAAATATCAAGGACTCATTGGGCGAATCGCTCTGGAACTGAAATCGGAATGCTCACTGACATTTCCCCTATCTGAAAGTCTGATAAACGCCGGAAAAATGACTAAGTCCAAAAAAAATATTTTTTCAACTATTTTCAATTTTACCCCCGTGGGATATATATTCTACCTACACATATTTGGAACTCTCCTGGGGTAACCTCACACATATTATTCCCTCATTTAGTGGATATTTTCACAAAAAAGTGAAATTTTCAAAAATCCAGAAAATTGGCTGAAAACGACTAAATATCAAGGACTCATTGGGCGAATCGCTCTGGAACTGAAATCGGAATGCTCACTGACATTTGCCCTATCTGAAAGTCTGATAAACGACGGAATAATGACTAAGTCCAAAAAAAATTTTTTTTCAACTTTTTTCAATTTTAGCCACGTGGGATATATATTCTACCCACACACATTTGGAACTCTCCTGGGGTACCCTCACACATATTATTCCCTCATTTAGTGGATATTTTCACAAAAAAGTGAAATTTTCAAAAATCCAGAAAATTGGCTGAAAACGACTAAATATCAAGGACTCATTGGGCGAATCGCTCTGGTACTGAAATCAGAACGCTCAATGACATTTCCCCTATCTGAAAGTCTGATAAACGCCGGAAAAATGACTAAGTCCAAAAAAAAATATTTTTCAACTTTTTTCAATTTTACCCCCGTGGGATATATATTCTACCCACACACATTTGGAGCTCTCCTGTGGTACCCTCACACATATTATTCCCTCATTTAGTGGATATTTTCATAAAAAAGTTAAATTTTCAAAAATCCAGAAAATTGGCTGAAAACAACTTAATATCAAGGACTCATTGGGCGAATAGCTCTGGAATTGAAATCGGAACGCTCACTGACATTTCCCCTATCTGAAAGTCTGATAAACGCCGGAAAAAGGACTAAGTCCAAAAAAAAATTTTTTTCAACTTTTTTCAATTTTACCCCCGTGGGATATATATTCTACCCACACATATTTGGAACGCTCCTAGGTACCCTCACACATATTATTCTTTCATTTAGTGGATATTTTCAAAAAAAAGTGAAATTTTCAAAAATCCAAAATATTGGCTGAAAACGACTAAGTATCAAGGACTCATTGGGTGAATCGCTCTGGAACTGAAATCAGAATGATCACTGACATTTCCCCTATCTGAAAGTCTGATAAACGCCGGAACAATGACTAAGTCCCAAAAAAAATTTTTTAAAAACTTTTTTTCATTTTACCCCCGTGGGATATATATTCTACCCACACACATTTGGAACTCTCCTGGGGTAACCTCACACATATTATTCCCTCATTTAGTGGATATTTTCACAAAAAAGTGAAATTTTCAAAAATCCAGAAAATTGGCTGAAAACGACTAAATATCAAGGACTCATTGGGCGAATCGCTCTGGAACTGAAATCAGAACGCTCACTGATATTTCCCCTATCTGAAAGTCTGATAAACGTCGGAAAAATGACTAAGTCCAAAAAAAAATATTTTTCAACTTTTTTCAATTTTACCCCCGTGGGATATATATTCTACGCACACATATTTGGAACGCTCCTGGTGTACCCTCACACATATTATTCTTTCATTTAGTGGATATTTTCACAAAAAAGTGAAATTTTCAAAAATCCAAAATATTGGCTGAAAACGACTAAGTATCAAGGACTCATTGGGTGAATCGCTCTGGAACTGAAATCGGAATGATCACTGACATTTCCCCTATCTGAAAGTCTGATAAACGCCGGAACAATGACTAAGTCCCAAAAAAAATTTTTAAAAAACTTTTTTTCATCTTACCCCCGTGGGATATATATTCTACCCACACACATTTGGAACTCTCCTGGGGTAACCTCACACATATTATTCCCACATTTAGTGGATATTTTCACAAAAAAGTGAAATTTTCAAATATCCAAAATATTGGCTGAAAACGACGAAATATCAAGGACTCATTGGGCGAATCGCTCTGGAACTGAAATCGGAATGCTCACTGACATTTGCCCTATCTGAAAGTCTGATAAACGACGGAAAAATGACTAAGTCCAAAAAAAATTTTTTTTCAACTTTTTTCAATTTTAGCCACGTGGGATATATATTCTACCCACACACATTTGGAACTCTCCTGGGGTACCCTCACACATATTATTCCCTCATTTAGTGGATATTTTCACAAAAAAGTGAAATTTTCAAAAATCCAGAAAATTGGCTGAAAACGACTAAATATCAAGGACTCATTGGGCGAATCGCTCTGGAGCTGAAATCAGAATGCTCACCGACATTTCCCCTATCTAAAAGTCTGATAAACGCCGGAAAAATGACTAAGTCCAAAATAAAATGTTTTTCAACTTTTTTCAATTTTACCCCCGTGGGATATATATTCTACCCACACACATTTGGAACTCTCCTGTGGTACCCTCACACATATTATTCCCTCATTTAGTGGATATTTTCATAAAAAAGTTAAATTTTCAAAAATCCAGAAAATTGGCTGAAAACTACTTAATATCAAGGACTCATTGGGTCGAATTGCTCTGGAATTGAAATCGAAACGTTCACTGACATTTCCCCTATCTGAAAGTCTGATAAACGCCGGAAAAAAGACTAAGTCCAAAAAAAAATGTTTTTCAACTTTTTTCAATTTAACCCCCGTGGGATATATATTCTACCCACACACATTTGGAACTCTCCTGTGGTACCCTCACACATATTATTCCCTCATTTAGTGGATATTTTCATAAAAAAGTGACATTTTCAAAAATCCAGAAAATTGGCTGAAAACGACTTAATATCAAGGACTCATTGGGCGAATTGCTCTGGAATTGAAATCGGAACGCTCACTGACATTTCCCCTATCTAAAAGTCTGATAAACGCCGGAAAAATGACTAAGTGCAAAAAAAATGTTTTTCAACTTTTTTCAATTTTACCCCCGTGGGATATATATTCTACCCACACACATTTGGAACTCTCCTGTGGTACCCTCACCCTCATTTAGTGGATATTTTCATAAAAAAGTGAAATTTTCAAAAATCCAGAAAATTGGCTGAAAACAACTTAATATCAAGGACTCATTGGGCGAATTGCTCTGGAATTGAAATCGGAACGCTCACTGACATTTCCCCTATCTGAAAGTCTGATAAACGCCGGAAAAATTACTAAGTCCAAAAAAAAATGTTTTTCAACTTTTTTCAATTTTACCCCCGTGGGATATATATTCTACCCACACACATTTGGAAATCTCCTGGGGTACCCTCACACATATTATTCCCTCATTTAGTGGATATTTTCACAAAAAAGTGAAATTTTCAAAAATCCAGAAAATTGGCTGAAAACAACTTAATATCAAGGACTCATTGGGCGAATTGCTCTGGAATTGAAATCGGAACGCTCACTGACATTTCCCCTATCTGAAAGTCTGATAAACGCCGGAAAAATGACTAAGTCCAAAAAAAAATATTTTTCAACTTTTTTCAATTTTACCCCCGTTGGATATATATTCTACCCACACACATTTGGAACTCTCCTGTGGTACCCTCACACATATTATTCCCTCATTTAGTGGATATTTTCATAAAAAAGTTAAATTTTCAAAAATCCAGAAAATTGGCTGAAAACTACTTAATATCAAGGACTCATTGGGTCGAATTGCTCTGGAATTGAAATCGGAACGTTCACTGACATTTCCCCTATCTGAAAGTCTGATAAACGCCGGAAAAATGACTAAGTCCAAAAAAAAATGTTTTTCAACTTTTTTCAATTTTACCCCCGTGGGATATATATTCTACCCACACACATTTGGAACTCTCCTGTGGTACCCTCACACATATTATTCCCTCATTTAGTGGATATTTTCATAAAAAAGTGACATTTTCAAAAATCCAGAAAATTGGCTGAAAACGACTTAATATCAATGACTCATTGGGCGAATTGCTCTGGAGTTGAAATCGGAACGCTCACTGACATTTCCCCTATCTGAAAGTCTGATAAACGCCGGAAAAATGACTAAGTCCAAAATAAAATGTTTTTCAACTTTTTTCAATTTTACCCCCGTGGGATATATATTCTATCCACACACATTTGGAACTCTCCTGTGGTACCCTCACACATATTATTCCCTCATTTAGTGGATATTTTCATAAAAAAGTTAAATTTTCAAAAATCCAGAAAATTGGCTGAAAACTACTTAATATCAAGGACTCATTGGGTCGAATTGCTCTGGAATTGAAATCGGAACGTTCACTGACATTTCCCCTATCTGAAAGTCTGATAAACGCCGGAAAAATGACTAAGTCCAAAAAAAAATGTTTTTCAACTTTTTTCAATTTTACCCCCGTGGGATATATATTCTACCCACACACATTTGGAACTCTCCTGTGGTACCCTCACACATATTATTCCCTCATTTAGTGGATATTTTCATAAAAGAGTGACATTTTCAAAAATCCAGAAAATTGGCTGAAAACGACTTAATATCAAGGACTCATTGGGCGAATTGCTCTGGAGTTGAAATCGGAACGCTCACTGACATTTCCCCTATCTGAAAGTCTGATAAACGCCGGAAAAATGACTAAGTCCAAAATAAAATGTTTTTCAACTTTTTTCAATTTTACCCCCGTGGGATATATATTCTATCCACACACATTTGGAACTCTCCTGTGGTACCCTCACACATATTATTCCCTCATTTAGTGGATATTTTCATAAAAAAGTGACATTTTCAAAAATCCAGAAAATTGGCTGAAAACGACTTAATATCAAGGACTCATTGGGCGAATTGCTCTGGAATTGAAATCGGAACGCTCACTGACATTTCCCCTATCTGAAAGTCTGATAAACGCCGGAAAAATGACTAAGTGCAAAAAAAATGTTTTTCAACTTTTTTCAATTTTACCCCCGTCGGATATATATTCTACCCACACACATTTGGAACTCTCCTGTGGTACCCTCACACATATTATTCCCTCATTTAGTGGATATTTTCATAAAAAAGTTAAATTTTTAAAAATCCAGAAAATTGGCTGAAAACTACTTAATATCAAGGACTCATTGGGTCGAATTGCTCTGGAATTGAAATCGGAACGTTCACTGACATTTCCCCTATCTGAAAGTCTGATAAACGCCGGAAAAATGACTAAGTCCAAAAAAAAATGTTTTTCAACTTTTTTCAATTTTACCCCCGTGGGATATATATTCTACCCACACACATTTGGAACTCTCCTGGGGTACCCTCACACATATTATTCCCTCATTTAGTGGATATTTTCATAAAAGAGTGACATTTTCAAAAATCCAGAAAATTGGCTGAAAACGACTTAATATCAAGGACTCATTGGGCGAATTGCTCTGGATTTGAAATCGGAACGCTCACTGACATTTCCCCTATCTGAAAGTCTGATAAACGCCGGAAAAATGACTAAGTCCAAAATAAAATGTTTTTCAACTTTTTTCAATTTTACCCCCGTGGGATATATATTCTATCCACACACATTTGGAACTCTCCTGTGGTACCCTCACACATATTATTCCCTCATTTAGTGGATATTTTCATAAAAAAGTGACATTTTCAAAAATCCAGAAAATTGGCTGAAAACGACTTAATATCAAGGACTCATTGGGCGAATTGCTCTGGAATTGAAATCGGAACGCTCACTGACATTTCCCCTATCTGAAAGTCTGATAAACGCCGGAAAAATGACTAAGTGCAAAAAAAATGTTTTTCAACTTTTTTCAATTTTACCCCCGTGGGATATATATTCTACCCACACACATTTGGAACTCTCCTGTGGTACCCTCACACATATTATTCCCTTATTTAGTGGATATTTTCATAAAAAAGTGAAATTTTCAAAAATCCAGTAAATTGGCTGAAAACTACTTAATATCAAGCACTCATTGGGTCGAATTGCTCTGGAATTGAAATCGGAACGCTCACTGACATTTCCCCTATCTGAAAGTCTGATAAACGCCGGAAAAATGACTAAGTCCAAAAAAAAATGTTTTTCAACTTTTTTCAATTTTACCCCCGTGGGATATATATTCTACCCACACACATTTGGAACTCTCCTGGGGTACCCTCACACATATTATTCCCTCATTTAGTGGATATTTTCACAAAAAAGTGAAATTTTCAAAAATCCAGAAAATTGGCTGAAAACGACTTAATATCAAGGACTCATTGGGCGAATTGCTCTGGAATTGAAATCGGAACGCTCACTGACATTTCCCCTATCTGAAAGTCTGATAAACGCCGGAAAAATGACTAAGTCCAAAAAAAAATGTTTTTCAACTTTTTTCAATTTTACCCCCGTTGGATATATATTCTACCCACACACATTTGGAACTCTCCTGTGGTACCCTCACACATATTATTCCCTCATTTAGTGGATATTTTCATAAAAAAGTTAAATTTTTAAAAATCCAGAAAATTGGCTGAAAACTACTTAATATCAAGGACTCATTGGGTCGAATTGCTCTGGAATTGAAATCGGAACGTTCACTGACATTTCCCCTATCTGAAAGTCTGATAAACGCCGGAAAAATGACTAAGTCCAAAAAAAAATGTTTTTCAACTTTTTTCAATTTTACCCCCGTGGGATATATATTCTACCCACACACATTTGGAACTCTCCTGTGGTACCCTCACACATATTATTCCCTCATTTAGTGGATATTTTCATAAAAAAGTGACATTTTCAAAAATCCAGAAAATTGGCTGAAAACGACTTAATATCAAGGACTCATTGGGCGAATTGCTCTGGAGTTGAAATCGGAACGCTCACTGCCATTTCCCCTATCTGAAAGTCTGATAAACGCCGGAAAAATGACTAAGTCCAAAATAAAATGTTTTTCAACTTTTTTCAATTTTACCCCCGTGGGATATATATTCTACCCACACACATTTGGAACTCTCCTGGGGTACCCTCACACATATTATTCCCTCATTTAGTGGATATTTTCACAAAAAAGTGAAATTTTCAAAAATCCAGAAAATTGGCTGAAAACTACTTAATATCAAGGACTCATTGGGTCGAATTGCTCTGGAATTGAAATCGGAACGTTCACTGACATTTCCCCTATCTGAAAGTCTGATAAACGCCGGAAAAATGACTAAGTCCAAAAAAAAATGTTTTTCAACTTTTTTCAATCTTACCCCCGTGGGATATATATTCTACCCACACACATTTGGAACTCTCCTGTGGTACCCTCACACATATTATTCCCTCATTTAGTGGATATTTTCATAAAAGAGTGACATTTTCAAAAATCCAGAAAATTGGCTGAAAACGACTTAATATCAAGGACTCATTGGGCGAATTGCTCTGGAGTTGAAATCGGAACGCTCACTGACATTTCCCCTATCTGAAAGTCTGATAAACGCTGGAAAAATGACTAAGTCCAAAATAAAATGTTTTTCAACTTTTTTCAATTTTACCCCCGTGGGATATATATTCTATCCACACACATTTGGAACTCTCCTGTGGTACCCTCACACATATTATTCCCTCATTTAGTGGATATTTTCATAAAAAAGTGACATTTTCAAAAATCCAGAAAATTGGCTGAAAACGACTTAATATCAAGGACTCATTGGGCGAATTGCTCTGGAATTGAAATCGGAACGCTCACTGACATTTCCCCTATCTGAAAGTCTGATAAACGCCGGAAAAATGACTAAGTGCAAAAAAAATGTTTTTCAACTTTTTTCAATTTTACCCCCGTGGGATATATATTCTACCCACACACATTTGGAACTCTCCTGTGGTACCCTCACACATATTATTCCCTCATTTAGTGGATATTTTCATAAAAAAGTTAAATTTTCAAAAATCCAGAAAATTGGCTGAAAACGAATTAATATCAAGGACTCATTGGGCGAATTGCTCTGGAATTGAAATCGGAACGCTCACTGACATTTCCCCTATCTGAAAGTCTGATAAACGCCGGAAAAATGACTAAGTCCAAAAAAAAATGTTTTTCAACTTTTTTCAATTTTACCCCCGTTGGATATATATTCTACCCACACACATTTGGAACTCTCCTGTGGTACCCTCACACATATTATTCCCTCATTTAGTGGATATTTTCATAAAAAAGTTAAATTTTTAAAAATCCAGAAAATTGGCTGAAAACTACTTAATATCAAGGACTCATTGGGTCGAATTGCTCTGGAATTGAAATCGGAACGTTCACTGACATTTCCCCTATCTGAAAGTCTGATAAACGCCGGAAAAATGACTAAGTCCAAAAAAAAATGTTTTTCAACTTTTTTCAATTTTACCCCCGTTGGATATATATTCTACCCACACACATTTGGAACTCTCCTGTGGTACCCTCACACATATTATTCCCTCATTTAGTGGATATTTTCACAAAAAAGTGAAATTTTCAAAAATCCAGAAAATTGGCTGAAAACTACTTAATATCAAGGACTCATTGGGTCGAATTGCTCTGGAATTGAAATCGGAACGTTCACTGACATTTCCCCTATCTGAAAGTCTGATAAACGCCGGAAAAATGACTAAGTCCAAAAAAAAATGTTTTTCAACTTTTTTCAATTTTACCCCCGTGGGATATATATTCTACCCACACACATTTGGAACTCTCCTGTGGTACCCTCACACATATTATTCCCTCATTTAGTGGATATTTTCATAAAAGAGTGACATTTTCAAAAATCCAGAAAATTGGCTGAAAACGACTTAATATCAAGGACTCATTGGGCGAATTGCTCTGGAGTTGAAATCGGAACGCTCACTGACATTTCCCCTATCTGAAAGTCTGATAAACGCCGGAAAAATGACTAAGTCCAAAATAAAATGTTTTCCAACTTTTTTCAATTTTACCCCCGTGGGATATATATTCTATCCACACACATTTGGAACTCTCCTGTGGTACCCTCACACATATTATTCCCTCATTTAGTGGATATTTTCATAAAAAAGTGACATTTTCAAAAATCCAGAAAATTGGCTGAAAACGACTTAATATCAAGGACTCATTGGGCGAATTGCTCTGGAATTGAAATCGGAACGCTCACTGACATTTCCCCTATCTGAAAGTCTGATAAACGCCGGAAAAATGACTAAGTGCAAAAAAAATGTTTTTCAACTTTTTTCAATTTTACCCCCGTGGGATATATATTCTACCCACACACATTTGGAACTCTCCTGTGGTACCCTCACACATATTATTCCCTCATTTAGTGGATATTTTCATAAAAAAGTGAAATTTTCAAAAATCCAGTAAATTGGCTGAAAACTACTTAATATCAAGCACTCATTGGGTCGAATTGCTCTGGAATTGAAATCGGAACGCTCACTGACATTTCCCCTATCTGAAAGTCTGATAAACGCCGGAAAAATGACTAAGTCCAAAAAAAAATGTTTTTCAACTTTTTTCAATTTTACCCCCGTGGGATATATATTCTACCCACACACATTTGGAACTCTCCTGGGGTACCCTCACACATATTATTCCCTCATTTAGTGGATATTTTCACAAAAAAGTGAAATTTTCAAAAATCCAGAAAATTGGCTGAAAACGACTTAATATCAAGGACTCATTGGGCGAATTGCTCTGGAATTGAAATCGGAACGCTCACTGACATTTCCCCTATCTGAAAGTCTGATAAACGCCGGAAAAATGACTAAGTCCAAAAAAAAATGTTTTTCAACTTTTTTCAATTTTACCCCCGTTGGATATATATTCTACCCACACACATTTGGAACTCTCCTGTGGTACCCTCACACATATTATTCCCTCATTTAGTGGATATTTTCATAAAAAAGTTAAATTTTTAAAAATCCAGAAAATTGGCTGAAAACTACTTAATATCAAGGACTCATTGGGTCGAATTGCTCTGGAATTGAAATCGGAACGTTCACTGACATTTCCCCTATCTGAAAGTCTGATAAACGCCGGAAAAATGACTAAGTCCAAAAAAAAATGTTTTTCAACTTTTTTCAATTTTACCCCCGTGGGATATATATTCTACCCACACACATTTGGAACTCTCCTGTGGTACCCTCACACATATTATTCCCTCATTTAGTGGATATTTTCATAAAAAAGTGACATTTTCAAAAATCCAGAAAATTGGCTGAAAACGACTTAATATCAAGGACTCATTGGGCGAATTGCTCTGGAGTTGAAATCGGAACGCTCACTGACATTTCCCCTATCTGAAAGTCTGATAAACGCCGGAAAAATGACTAAGTCCAAAATAAAATGTTTTTCAACTTTTTTCAATTTTACCCCCGTGGGATATATATTCTACCCACACACATTTGGAACTCTCCTGGGGTACCCTCACACATATTATTCCCTCATTTAGTGGATATTTTCACAAAAAAGTGAAATTTTCAAAAATCCAGAAAATTGGCTGAAAACGACTTAATATCAAGGACTCATTGGGCGAATTGCTCTGGAATTGAAATCGGAATGCTCACTGACATTTCCCCTATCTGAAAGTCTGATAAACGCCGGAAAAATGACTAAGTCCAAAAAAAAATGTTTTTCAACTTTTTTCAATTTTACCCCCGTTGGATATATATTCTACCCACACACATTTGGAACTCTCCTGTGGTACCCTCACACATATTATTCCCTCATTTAGTGGATATTTTCATAAAAAAGTGAAATTTTCAAAAATCCAGTAAATTGGCTGAAAACTACTTAATATCAAGCACTCATTGGGTCGAATTGCTCTGGAATTGAAATCGGAACGCTCACTGACATTTCCCCTATCTGAAAGTCTGATAAACGCCGGAAAAATGACTAAGTCCAAAAAAAAAATGTTTTTCAACTTTTTTCAATTTTTCCCCCGTGGGATATATATTCTACCCACACACATTTGGAACTCTCCTGGGGTACCCTCACACATATTATTCCCTCATTTAGTGGATATTTTCACAAAAAAGTGAAATTTTCAAAAATCCAGAAAATTGGCTGAAAACGACTTAATATCAAGGACTCATTGGGCGAATTGCTCTGGAATTGAAATCGGAACGCTCACTGACATTTCCCCTATCTGAAAGTCTGATAAACGCCGGAAAAATGACTAAGTCCAAAAAAAAATGTTTTTCAACTTTTTTCAATTTTACCCCCGTTGGATATATATTCTACCCACACACATTTGGAACTCTCCTGTGGTACCCTCACACATATTATTCCCTCATTTAGTGGATATTTTCATAAAAAAGTTAAATTTTTAAAAATCCAGAAAATTGGCTGAAAACTACTTAATATCAAGGACTCATTGGGTCGAATTGCTCTGGAATTGAAATCGGAACGTTCACTGACATTTCCCCTATCTGAAAGTCTGATAAACGCCGGAAAAATGACTAAGTCCAAAAAAAAATGTTTTTCAACTTTTTTCAATTTTACCCCCGTGGGATACATATTCTACCCACACACATTTGGAACTCTCCTGTGGTACCCTCACACATATTATTCCCTCATTTAGTGGATATTTTCATAAAAAAGTGACATTTTCAAAAATCCAGAAAATTGGCTGAAAACGACTTAATATCAAGGACTCATTGGGCGAATTGCTCTGGAGTTGAAATCGGAACGTTCACTGACATTTCCCCTATCTGAAAGTCTGATAAACGCCGGAAAAATGACTAAGTCCAAAATAAAATGTTTTTCAACTTTTTTCAATTTTACCCCCGTGGGATATATATTCTACCCACACACATTTGGAACTCTCCTGGGGTACCCTCACACATATTATTCCCTCATTTAGTGGATATTTTCACAAAAAAGTGAAATTTTCAAATATCCAAAATATTGGCTGAAAACAACTAAATATCAAGGACTCATTGGGCGAATCGCTCTGGAACTGAAATCGGAATGCTCACTGACATTTGCCCTATCTGAAAGTCTGATAAACGACGGAAAAATGACTAAGTTCAAAAAAAATTTTTTTTCAACTTTTTTCAATTTTAGCCACGTGGGATATATATTCTACCCACACACATTTGGAACTCTCCTGGGGTACCCTCACACATATTATTCCCTCATTTAGTGGATATTTTCACAAAAAAGTGAAATTTTCAAAAATCCAGAAAATTGGCTGAAAACGACTAAATATCAAGGACTCATTGGGCGAATCGCTCTGGAACTGAAATCAGAACGCTCACTGACATTTCCCCTATCTGAAAGTCTGATAAACGTCGGAAAAATGACTAAGTCCCAAAAAAAAAATGTTCAACTTTTTTCAATTTTACCCCCGTGGGATATATATTCTACCCACACACATTTGGAACTCTGCTGGGGTACCCTCACACATATTATTCCCTCTTTAGTGGATATTTTCACAAAAAAGTGAAATTTTCAAAAATCCAGAAAATTGGCTGAAAACGACTAAATATCAAGGACTCATTGGGCGAATCGCTCTGGAACTGAAATCGGAATGCTCACTGACATTTCCCCTATCTAAAAGTCTGATAAACGCCGGAAAAATGACAAAGTCCAAAATAAAATGTTTTTCAACTTTTTTCAATTTTACCCCCGTGGGATATATATTCTACCCACACACATTTGGAACTCTCCTGTGGTACCCTCACACATATTATTCCCTCATTTAGTGGATATTTTCACAAAAAAGTGAAATTTTCAAAAATCCAGAAAATTGGCTGAAAACGACTAAATATCAAGGACTCATAGGGCGAATCGCTCTGGAACTGAAATCAGAACACTCACTGACATTTCCCTTATTTGAAAGTCTGATAAACGCCCGAAAAATGACTAAGTCCAAAAAAAAAATTTTTTAAACTTTTTTCAATTTCAGCCCCGTGGGATATATATTCTACCCACACACATTTGGAACTCTCCTGGGGTACCCTCACACATATTTTTACCTCATTTAGTGGATATTTTCACAAAAAACTGAAATTTTCAAAAATCCAGAAAATTGGCTGAAAACGACTAAATATCAAGGACTCATAGGGCGAATCGCTCTGGAACTGAAATCAGAACATTCACTGACATTTCCCTTTTCTGAAAGTTTGATAAACGCCGGAAAAATGACTAAGTCCAAAAAAAAAATTTTTAAAACTTTTTTCTATTTTACCCCCGTGGGATATGTATTCTACCTACACACATTTGGAACTCTCCTGGGGTACCCTCACACATATTATTCCCTCATTTAGTGGATATTTTCACAAAAAAGTGAAATTTTCAAAAATCCAGAAAATTGGCTGAAAACGACTAAATATCAAGGACTCATAGGGCGAATCGCTCTGGAACTGAAATCAGAACACTCACTGACATTTCCCTTATCTGAAAGTCTGATAAACGCCGGAAAAATGACTAAGTCCAAAAAAAAATTTTTTAAAACTTTTTTCTATTTTTACCCCCGTGGGATATGTATTCTACCTACACACATTTGGAACTCTCCTGGGGTACCCTCACACATATTATTCCCTCATTTAGTGGATATTTTCACAAAAAAGTGAAATTTTCAAAAATCCAGAAAATTGGCTGAAAACGACTAAATATCAAGGACTCATTGGGCGAATCACTCTGGAACTGAAATCAGAACACTCACTGACATTTCCCCTATCTGAAAGTCTAATAAACGCCGGAAAAATGACTAAGTCCAAAAAAAATTTTTTTTAAACTTTTTTCAATTTTACCCCCATGGGACATATATTCTACCCACACACATTTGGAACTCTCCTGGGGTACCCTCACACATATTATTCCCTCATTTAGTGGATATTTTCACAAAAAAAGTGAAATTTTCAAAAATCCAGAAAATTGGCTGAAAACGATTAAATATCAAGGACTCATTGGGCGAATCGCTCTGGAAATGAAATTTTTTACTCTCACTGACATTTCCCCTATCTGAAAGTCTGATAAACGCCGGAAAAATGACTAAGTCCCAAAAAAATTTTTTTTCAACTTTTTTCAATTTCAGCCCCGTGGGATATATATTCTACTCACACACATTTGGAACTCTCCTGGGGTTCCCTCACACATATTTTTACCTCATTTAGTGGATATTTTCACAAAAAAGTGAAATTTTCAAAAATCCAGAAAATTGGCTGAAAACGACTAAATATCATGGACTCATAGGGCGAATCGCTCTGGAACTGAAATCAGAACACTCACTGACATTTCCCTTATCTGAAAGAATGATAAACGCCGGAAAAATGACTAAGTCCAAAAAAAAATTTTTTAAAACTTTTTTCTATTTTACCCCCGTGGGATATGTATTCTACCTACACACATTTGGAACTCTCCTGGGGTACCCTCACACATATTATTCCCTCATTTAGTGGATGTTTTCACAAAAAAGTGAAATTTTCAAAAATCCAGAAAATTGGCTGAAAACGACTAAACATCAAGGACTCATTGGGCGAATCACTCTGGAACTGAAATCGGAATGCTCACTGACATTTCCCCTATCTGAAAGTCTGATAAACGCCGGAAAAATGACTAAGTCCAAAAAAAAATGTTTTTCAACTTTTTTCAATTTTACCCCCGTTGGATATATATTCTACCCACACACATTTGGAACTCTCCTGTGGTACCCTCACACATATTATTCCCTCATTTAGTGGATATTTTCATAAAAAAGTTAAATTTTTAAAAATCCAGAAAATTGGCTGAAAACTACTTAATATCAAGGACTCATTGGGTCGAATTGCTCTGGAATTGAAATCGGAACGTTCACTGACATTTCCCCTATCTGAAAGTCTGATAAACGCCGGAAAAATGACTAAGTCCAAAAAAAAATGTTTTTCAACTTTTTTCAATTTTACCCCCGTGGGATACATATTCTACCCACACACATTTGGAACTCTCCTGTGGTACCCTCACACATATTATTCCCTCATTTAGTGGATATTTTCATAAAAAAGTGACATTTTCAAAAATCCAGAAAATTGGCTGAAAACGACTTAATATCAAGGACTCATTGGGCGAATTGCTCTGGAGTTGAAATCGGAACGCTCACTGACATTTCCCCTATCTGAAAGTCTGATAAACGCCGGAAAAATGACTAAGTCCAAAATAAAATGTTTTTCAACTTTTTTCAATTTTACCCCCGTGGGATATATATTCTACCCACACACATTTGGAACTCTCCTGGGGTACCCTCACACATATTATTCCCTCATTTAGTGGATATTTTCACAAAAAAGTGAAATTTTCAAATATCCAAAATATTGGCTGAAAACGACTAAATATCAAGGACTCATTGGGCGAATCGCTCTGGAACTGAAATCGGAATGCTCACTGACATTTGCCCTATCTGAAAGTCTGATAAACGACGGAAAAATGACTAAGTTCAAAAAAAATTTTTTTTCAACTTTTTTCAATTTTAGCCACGTGGGATATATATTCTACCCACACACATTTGGAACTCTCCTGGGGTACCCTCACACATATTATTCCCTCATTTAGTGGATATTTTCACAAAAAAGTGAAATTTTCAAAAATCCAGAAAATTGGCTGAAAACGACTAAATATCAAGGACTCATTGGGCGAATCGCTCTGGAACTGAAATCAGAACGCTCACTGACATTTCCCCTATCTGAAAGTCTGATAAACGTCGGAAAAATGACTAAGTCCCAAAAAAAAAATGTTCAACTTTTTTCAATTTTACCCCCGTGGGATATATATTCTACCCACACACATTTGGAACTCTGCTGGGGTACCCTCACACATATTATTCCCTCTTTAGTGGATATTTTCACAAAAAAGTGAAATTTTCAAAAATCCAGAAAATTGGCTGAAAACGACTAAATATCAAGGACTCATTGGGCGAATCGCTCTGGAACTGAAATCGGAATGCTCACTGACATTTCCCCTATCTAAAAGTCTGATAAACGCCGGAAAAATGACAAAGTCCAAAATAAAATGTTTTTCAACTTTTTTCAATTTTACCCCCGTGGGATATATATTCTACCCACACACATTTGGAACTCTCCTGTGGTACCCTCACACATATTATTCCCTCATTTAGTGGATATTTTCACAAAAAAGTGAAATTTTCAAAAATCCAGAAAATTGGCTGAAAACGACTAAATATCAAGGACTCATAGGGCGAATCGCTCTGGAACTGAAATCAGAACACTCACTGACATTTCCCTTCTTTGAAAGTCTGATAAACGCCCGAAAAATGACTAAGTCCAAAAAAAAAATTTTTTAAACTTTTTTCAATTTCAGCCCCGTGGGATATATATTCTACCCACACACATTTGGAACTCTCCTGGGGTACCCTCACACATATTTTTACCTCATTTAGTGGATATTTTCACAAAAAACTGAAATTTTCAAAAATCCAGAAAATTGGCTGAAAACGACTAAATATCAAGGACTCATAGGGCGAATCGCTCTGGAACTGAAATCAGAACATTCACTGACATTTCCCTTTTCTGAAAGTTTGATAAACGCCGGAAAAATGACTAAGTCCAAAAAAAAAATTTTTAAAACTTTTTTCTATTTTACCCCCGTGGGATATGTATTCTACCTACACACATTTGGAACTCTCCTGGGGTACCCTCACACATATTATTCCCTCATTTAGTGGATATTTTCACAAAAAAGTGAAATTTTCAAAAATCCAGAAAATTGGCTGAAAACGACTAAATATCAAGGACTCATTGGGCGAATCACTCTGGAACTGAAATCAGAACACTCACTGACATTTCCCCTATCTGAAAGTCTAATAAACGCCGGAAAAATGACTAAGTCCAAAAAAAATTTTTTTTAAACTTTTTTCAATTTTACCCCCATGGGACATATATTCTACCCACACACATTTGGAACTCTCCTGGGGTACCCTCACACATATTATTCCCTCATTTAGTGGATATTTTCACAAAAAAAGTGAAATTTTCAAAAATCCAGAAAATTGGCTGAAAACGATTAAATATCAAGGACTCATTGGGCGAATCGCTCTGGAAATGAAATTTTTTACTCTCACTGACATTTCCCCTATCTGAAAGTCTGATAAACGCCGGAAAAATGACTAAGTCCCAAAAAAATTTTTTTTCAACTTTTTTCAATTTCAGCCCCGTGGGATATATATTCTACTCACACACATTTGGAACTCTCCTGGGGTTCCCTCACACATATTTTTACCTCATTTAGTGGATATTTTCACAAAAAAGTGAAATTTTCAAAAATCCAGAAAATTGGCTGAAAACGACTAAATATCATGGACTCATAGGGCGAATCGCTCTGGAACTGAAATCAGAACACTCACTGACATTTCCCTTATCTGAAAGAATGATAAACGCCGGAAAAATGACTAAGTCCAAAAAAAAATTTTTTAAAACTTTTTTCTATTTTACCCCCGTGGGATATGTATTCTACCTACACACATTTGGAACTCTCCTGGGGTACCCTCACACATATTATTCCCTCATTTAGTGGATGTTTTCACAAAAAAGTGAAATTTTCAAAAATCCAGAAAATTGGCTGAAAACGACTAAACATCAAGGACTCATTGGGCGAATCACTCTGGAACTGAAATCGGAATGCTCACTGACATTTCCCCTATCTGAAAGTCTGATAAACGGCGGAAAAATGACTAAGTCCAAAAAAAATTTTTTTTCAACTTTTTTCAATTTCAGCCCCGTGGGATATATATTCTACCCACACACATTTGGAACTCTCCTGGGGTACACTCACACATATTATTCCCTCATTTAGTGGATATTTTCACAAAAAAGTGAAATTTTCAAAAATCCAGAAAATTGGCTGAAAACGACTAAATATCAAGGACTCATTGGGCGAATCACTCTGGAACTGAAATCAGAACACTCACTGACATTTCCCCTATCTTAAAGTCTAATAAACGCCGGAAAAATGACTAAGTCCCAAAAAAAAATTTTTTAAAGTTTTTTCAATTTTACCCCCATGGGACATATATTCAACCCACACACATTTGGAACTCTCCTGGGGTACCCTCACACATATTATTCCCTCATTTAGTGGATATTTTCACAAAAAAGTGAAATTTTCAAAAATCCAGAAAATTGGCTGAAAACGATTAAATATCAAGGACTCATTGGGCGAATCGCTCTGGAAATGAAATTTTTAACTCTCACTGATATTTCCCCTATCTGATAGTCTGACAAACGCCGGAAAAATGACTAAGTCCAAAAAAAATTTTTTTTCAACTTTTTTCAATTTCAGCCCCGTGGGATATATATTCTACCCACACACATTTGGAACTCTCCTGGGGTTCCCTCACACATATTTTTACCTCATTTAGTGGATATTTTCACAAAAAAGTGAAATTTTCAAAAATCCAGAAAATTGGCTGAAAACGACTAAATATCAAGGACTCATAGGGCGAATCGCTCTGGAACTGAAATCAGAACACTCACTGACATTTCCCTTATCTGAAAGAATTATAAACGCCGGAAAAATGACTAAGTCCAAAAAAAAATTTTTTTTCAACTTTTTTCAATTTCAGCCCCGTGGGATATATATTCTACCCACACACATTTGGAACTCTCCTGGGGTACCCTCACACATATTATTCACTCATTTAGTGGATATTTTCACAAAAAAGTGAAATTTTCAAAAATCCAGAAAATTGGCTGAAAACGATCAAGTACTCATTGGGCGAATCGCTCTGGAACTGAAATCGGAATGCTCACTGACATTTCCCCTATCTGAAAGTCTGACAAACGCCGGAAAAATGACTAAGTCCAAAAAAAAAATGTTTTCAACTTTTTTCAATTTTACCCCCGTGGGATATATATTCTACCAACACACATTTGGAACTCTCCTTTGGTACCCTCACACATATTATTCCCTCATTTAGTGGATATTTTCACAAAAAAGTGAAATTTTCAAAAATCCAGAAAATTGGCTGAAAACGACTAAATATCAAGGACTCATTGGGTGAATCGCTCTGGAACTGAAATCAGAATGCTCACTGACATTTCCCTATCTGAAAGTCTGATCAACGCCGGAAAAATGACTAAGTCCCAAAAAAAATTTTTTTAAACTTTTTTCAATTTTACCCCCATGGGACATATATTCTACCCAAACACATTTGGAACTCTCCTGGGGTACCCTCACACATATTATTCACTCATTTAGTGGATATTTTCACAAAAAAGTGAAATTTTCAAAAATCCAGAAAATTGGCTGAAAACGATTAAATATCAAGGACTCATTGGGCGAATCGCTCTGGAAATGAAATTTTTAACTCTCACTGACATTTCCCCTATCTGAAAGTCTGATAAACGCCGGAAAAATGAGTAAGTCCAAAAAAAAATTTTTTTAAACTTTTTTCTATTTTACCCCCGTGGGATATGCATTCTACCTACACACATTTGGAACTCTCCTGGGGTACCCTCACACATATTATTCCCTCATTTAGTGGATATTTTCACAAAAAAGTGAAATTTTCAAAAATCCAGAAAATTTGCTGAAAACGACTAAATATCAAGGACTCATTGGCGAATCACTCTGGAACTGAAATCAGAACACTCACTGACGATTCCCCTATCTGAAAGTCTAATAAACGCCGGAAAAATGACTAAGTCCAAAAAAAATTTTTTTTCAACTTTTTTCAATGTTACCCCCATGGGACATATATTCTACCCACACACATTTGGAACTCTCCTGGGGTACCGTCACACATATTATTCCCTCATTTAGTGGATATTTTCATAAAAAAGTGAAATTTTCAAAAATCCAGAAAATTGGCTGAAAACGATTAAATATCAAGGACTCATTGGGCGAATCGCTCTGGAAATGAAATTTTTAACTCTCACTGACATTTCCCCTATCTGAAAGTCTGACAAATGCCGGAAAAATGACTAAGTCCAAAAAAAAATTTTTTTAAACTTTTTTCTATTTTACCCCCGTGGGATATGTATTCTACCTACACACATTTGGAACTCTCCTGGGGTACCCTCACACATATTATTCCCTCATTTAGTGGATATTTTCACAATAAAGTGAAATTTTCAAAAATCCAGATAATTGGCTGAAAACGCCTAAATATCAAGGACTCATTGGGCGAATCGCTCTGGAACTGAAATCGGAATGCTCACTGACATTTGCCCTATCTGAAAGTCTGATAAACGCCGGAAAAATGACTAAGTCCAAAATAAAAATTTTTTAAACTTTTTTCTATTTTACCCCCGTGGGATATGTATTCTACCTACACACATTTGGAACTCTCCTGGGGTACCCTCACACATATTATTCCTTCATTTAGTGGATATTTTCACAAAAAAGTGAAATTTTCAAAAATCCAGAAAATTGGCTGAAAACGACTAAATATCAAGGACTCATAGGGCGAATCACTCTGAAACTGAAATCAGAACACTCACTGACATTTCCCCTATCTGAAAGTCTAATAAACGCCAGAAAAATGACTAAGTCCAAAAAAAATTTTTTTTCAACTTTTTTCAATATATTTTCAATATATGTCCCATGTCCCATGGGACATATATTCTACCCACACACATTTGGAAATCTCCTGGGGTACCCTCACACATATTATTCCCTCATTTAGTGGATATTTTCACAAAAAAGGAAAATTTTCAAAAATCCAGAAAATTGGCTGAAAACGACTAAATATCAAGGACTCATTGGGCGAATCGCTCTGGAACTGAAATCGGAATGCTCACTGACATTTGCCCTATCTGAAAGTCTGATAAACGCCGGAAAAATGACTAAGTCCAAAAAAAAATTTTTTTTAACTTTTTTCTATTTTACCCCCATGGGACATATATTCTACCCACACACATTTGGAACTCTCCTGGGGTACCCTCACACATATTATTCACTCATTTAGTGGATATTTTCACAAAAAAGTGAAATTTTCAAAAATCCAGAAAATTGGCTGAAAACGATTAAATATCAAGGACTCATTGGGCGAATCGCTCTGGAAATGAAATTTTGAACTCTCACTGACATTTCCCCTATCTGAAAGTCTGATAAACGCCGGAAAAATGAGTAAGTCCAAAAAAAAATTTTTTTAAACTTTTTTCTATTTTACCCCCGTGGGATATGTATTCTACCTACACACATTTGGAACTCTCCTGGGGTACCCTCACACATATTATTCACTCATTTAGTGGATATTTTCATAAAAAAGTGAAATTTTCAAAAATCCAGAAAATTGGCTGAAAACGATTAAATATCAAGGACTCATTGGGCGAATCGCTCTGGAAATGAAATTTTTAACTCTCACTGACATTTCCCCTATCTGAAAGTCTGACAAAAGCCGGAAAAATGACTAAGTCCAAAAAAAAATTTTTTAAAACTTTTTTCTATTTTACCCCCGTGGGATATGTATTCTACCTACACACATTTGGAACTCTCCTGGGGTACCCTCACACATATTATTCCCTCATTTAGTGGATATTTTCACAATAAAGTGAAATTTTCAAAAATCCAGATAATTGGCTGAAAACGCCTAAATATCAAGGACTCATTGGGCGAATCGCTCTGGAACTGAAATCGGAATGCTCACTGACATTTGCCCTATCTGAAAGTCTGATAAACGCCGGAAAAATGACTAAGTCCAAAATAAAATTTTTTTAAACTTTTTTCTATTTTACCCCCGTGGAATATGTATTCTACATACACACATTTGGAACTCTCCTGGGGTACCCTCACACATATTATTCCTTCATTTAGTGGATATTTTCACAAAAAAGTGAAATTTTCAAAAATCCAGAAAATTGGCTGAAAACGACTAAATATCAAGGACTCATAGGGCGAATCACTCTGAAACTGAAATCAGAACACTCATTGACATTTCCCCTATCTGAAAGTCTAATAAACGCCGGAAAAATGACTAAGTCCAAAATAATTTTTTTTTAAACTTTTTTCTATTTTACCCCCGTGGGATATGTATTCTACCTACACACATTTGGAACTCTCCTGGGGTACCCTCACACATATTATTCCCTCATTTAGTGGATATTTTCACAAAAAAAGTGAAATTTTCAAAAATCCAGAAAAATGGCTGAAAACGACTAAATATCAAGGAATCATTGGGCGAATCGCTCTGGAACTGAAATCAGAATGCTCACTGACATTTCCCCTATCTGAAAGTCTGATAAACGCCGAAAAATGACTAAGCCCAAAAAAAAATTTTTTTAAACTTTTTTCTATTTTACCCTCGTGGGATATGTATTCTACCTACACACATTTGGAACTCTCCTGGGGTACCCTCACACATATTTTTCCCTCATTTAGTGGATATTTTCACAAAAAAGTGAAATTTTCAAAAATCCAAAATATTGGCTGAAAACGACTAAATATCAAGGACTCATTGAGCGAATCGCTCTGGAACTGAAATCGGAACTCTCACTGACATTTCCCCTATCTGAAAGTCTGACAAACGCCGGAAAAAGGACTAAGTCCAAAAAAAATGTTTTTTCAACTTTTTTCAATTTTAGCCCCGTGGGATATATATTCTACCCACACACATTTGGAACTCTCCTGGGGTACCCTCACACATATTATTCCCTCATTTAGTGGATATTTTCACAAAAAAGTGAAATTTTCAAAAATCCAGAAAATTGGCTGAAAATGACTAAATATCAAGGACAGATTGGGCGAATTGCTCTGGAACTGAAATCAGAATGCTCACTGACATTTCCCCTATCTGAAAGTCTGATAAACGCCCGAAAAATGACTAAGTCCAAAAAAAAATTTTTTTTACTTTTTTCAATTTTAGCCCCGTGGGATATATATTCTACCCACACACATTGGGAACTCTCCTGGGGTACCCTCACACATATTATTCCCTCATTTAGTGGATATTTTCACAAAAAAGTGAAATTTTCAAAAATCCAGAAAATTGGCTGAAAACGATTAAATAACAAGGACTCATTGGGCGAATCGCTCTGGAACTGAAATCGGAACGCTCACTTACATTTCCCCTATCTGAAAGTCTGATAAACGCCGGAAAAATGACTAAGTCCAAAAAAAAATGTTTTTCGACTTTTTTCAATTTTACCCCCGTGGGACATATATTCTACCCACACACATTTGGAACTCTCCTGAGGTACCCTCAAACATTTTATTCCCTCATTTAATGGATATTTTCATAAAAAAGTGAAATTTTAAAAAATCCAGAAAATTGGCTGAAAACGACTAAATATCAAGGACTCATTGGGCGAATCGCTCTGGAACTGAAATCGGAATGCTCACTGACATTTGCCCTATCTGATAGTCTGATAAACGCAGGAAAAAAGACTAAGTCTAAAAAAAAATGTTTTTCAACTTTTTTCAATTTTACCCCCGTGGGATATATATTCTACCCACACACATTTGGAACTCACCTGGGGTATACTCAAACATATTTTTCCCTCATTTAGTGGATATTTTCATAAAAAAGTGAAATTTTCAAAAATCCAGAAAATTGGCTGAAAACGACTCAATATCAAGGACTCATTGGGCGAATTGCTCTGGAACTGAAATTGGAATGCTCACTGACATTTCCCCTATCTGAAAGTCTGATAAACGCCGGAAAAATGACTAAGTCCAAAAAAAAAATTTTTTCAACTTTTTTCAATTTTACCCCCGTGGGATATATAGTCTACCTACACACATTTGGATCTCTCCTGGGGTAACCTCACACATATTATTCCCTCATTTAGTGGATATTTTCACAAAAAAGTGAAATTTTCAAAAATCCAGAAAATTGGCTGAAAACGATTAAATATCAAGGACTCATTGGGCGAATTGCTCTGGAACTGAAATCAGAACGCTCACTGACATTTCCCCTATCTGAAAGTCTGATAAACGCCGGAAAAATGACTAAGTCCAAAAAAAATTTTTTTTCAACTTTTTTCAAATTTACCCCCGTGGGACATATATTCTACCCACACACATTTGGAACTCTCCTGGGATACCCTCACACATATTATTCCCTCATTTAGTGGATATTTTCCCAAAAAAGTGAAATTTTCAAAAATCCAGAAAATTGGCTGAAAAAGACTAAATATCACGGACTCATTGGGCGAATTGCTCTGGAACTGAAATCAGAACGCTCACTGACATTTCCCCTATCTGAAAGTCCGATAAACGCCAGAAAAATGACTAAGTCCAAAAAAAATTTTTTTT
This sequence comes from Phyllobates terribilis, assembly GCF_046119375.1. Taxonomy (NCBI): domain Eukaryota; kingdom Metazoa; phylum Chordata; class Amphibia; order Anura; family Dendrobatidae; genus Phyllobates; species Phyllobates terribilis. Next base: position 24,091,866 of record NW_027362776.1, read on the forward strand.
TAACTTTTTTCTATTTTACGTCCCTGGGATATGTATTCTACCCACACACATTTGGAACTCTCCTGGGGTACCCTCACACATATTATTCCCTCATTTAGTGGATATTTTCACAAAAAAGTGAAATTTTCAAAAATCCAAAATATTGGCTGAAAACGACTAAATATCAAGGACTCATTGGGCGAATCGCTCTGGAACTGAAATCGGAATGCTCACTGACATTTCCCCTATCTGAAAGTCTGATAAACGCCGGAAAAATGACTAAGTCCAAAATAATTTTTTTTTAAACTTTTTTCTATTTTACCCCCGTGGGATATGTATTCTACCTACACACATTTGGAACTCTCCTGGGGTACCCTCACACATATTATTCCCTCATTTAGTGGATATTTTCACAAAAAAAGTGAAATTTTCAAAAATCCAGAAAAATGGCTGAAAACGACTAAATATCAAGGAATCATTGGGCGAATCGCTCTGGAACTGAAATCAGAATGCTCACTGACATTTCCCCTATCTGAAAGTCTGATAAACGCCGAAAAATGACTAAGCCCAAAAAAAAATTTTTTTAAACTTTTTTCTATTCTACCCTCGTGGGATATGTATTCTACCTACACACATTTGGAACTCTCCTGGGGTACCCTCACACATATTTTTCCCTCATTTAGTGGATATTTTCACAAAAAAGTGAAATTTTCAAAAATCCAAAATATTGGCTGAAAACGACTAAATATCAAGGACTCATTGAGCGAATCGCTCTGGAACTGAAATCGGAACTCTCACTGACATTTCCCCTATCTGAAAGTCTGACAAACGCCGGAAAAATGACTAAGTCCAAAAAAAATGTTTTTTCAACTTTTTTCAATTTTAGCCCCGTGGGATATATATTCTACCCACACACATTTGGAACTCTCCTGGGGTACCCTCACACATATTATTCCCTCATTTAGTGGATATTTTCACAAAAAAGTGAAATTTTCAAAAATCCAAAATATTGGCTGAAAACGACTAAATATCAAGGACTCATTGGGCGAATCGCTCTGGAACTGAAATCGGAATGCTCACTGACATTTTCCCTATCTGAAAGTGTGATAAACGCCGAAAAAATGACTAAGTCCAAAAAAAAAATTTTTTTAACTTTTTTCAATTTTACCCCCGTGGGATATATATTCTACCCACACACATTTGGAACTCTCCTGTGGTACCCTCACACATATTATTCCCTCATTTAGTGGATATTTTCACAAAAAAGTGAAATTTTCAAAAATCCAGAAAATTGGCTGAAAATGACTAAATATCAAGGACAGATTGGGCGAATCGCTCTGGAACTGAAATCAGAATGCTCACTGACATTTCCCCTATCTGAAAGTCTGATAAACGCCGAAAAATGACTAAGTCCAAAAAAATTTTTTTTCAACTTTTTTCAATTTTAGCCCCGTGGGATATATATTCTACCCACACACATTTGGAACTCTCCTGGGGTACCCTCACACATATTATTCCCTCATTTAGTGGATATTTTCACAAAAAAGTGAAGTTTTCAAAAATCCAAAATATTGGCTGAAAATGACTAAATATCAAGGACTCATTGGGCGAATCGCTCTGTAACTGAAATCAGAACGCTCACTGACATTTCCCCTATCGGAAAGTCTGATAAACGCCGGAAAAATGACTAAGTCCAAAAAAAAATAATTTTTCAACTTTTTTCAATTTTACCCCCGTGGGATACATATTCTACCCACACACATTTGGAACTCTCCTGGGGTACCCTCACACATATTATTCCCTCATTTAGTGGATATTTTCACAAAAAAGTGAAATTTTCAAAAATCCAGAAAATTGGCTGAAAACGATTAAATAACAAGGACTCATTGGGCGAATCGCTCTGGAACTGAAATCGGAACGCTCACTTACATTTCCCCTATCTGAAAGTCTGATAAACGCCGGAAAAATGACTAAGTCCAAAAAAAAATGTTTTTCGACTTTTTTCAATTTTACCCCCGTGGGATATATATTCTACCCACACACATTTGGAACTCACCTGGGGTATCCTCAAACATATTTTTCCCTCATTTAGTGGATATTTTCATAAAAAAGTGAAATTTTCAAAAATCCAGAAAATTGGCTGAAAACGATTAAATATCAAGGACTCATTGGGCGAATTGCTCTGGAACTGAAATTGGAACGCTCACTGAATTTTCCCCTATTTGAAAGTCTGATAAACGCCGGAAAAATGACTAAGTCCAAAAAAAAATTTTTTTCAACTTTTTTTAATTTTACCCCCGTGGGATATATATTCTACCTACACACATTTGGAACTCTCCTGGGGTAACCTCACACATATTATTCCCTCATTTAGTGGATATTTTCACAAAAAAGTGAAATTTTCAAAAATCCAAAATATTGGCTGAAAATGACTAAATATCAAGGACTCATTGGGCGAATCGCTCTGGAACTGAAATCGGAATGCTCACTGACATTTGCCCTATCTGAAAGTCTGATAAACGCCGGAAAAATGACTAAGTCCAAAAAAAAATGTTTTTCAACTTTTTTCAATTTTACCCCCGTGGGATATATAATCTACCCACACACATTTGGAACTCTCCTGGGGTACCCTCACACATATTATTCCCTCATTTAGTGGATATTTTCACAAAAAAGTGAAATTTTCAAAAATCCAGAAAATTGGCTGAAAACGACTAAATATCAAGGACTCATTGGGAGAATCGCTCTGGAACTGAAATCGTAATGCTCACTGACATTTGCCCTATCTGAAAGTCTGATAAACGCCGGAAAGATGACTAAGTCCAAAAAAAATTTTTTTTCAACTTTTTTAAATTTTACCCCCGTGGGATATATATTCTACCTACACACATTTGGAACTCTCCTGGGGTAACTTCACACATATTATTCCCTCATTTAGTGGATATTTTCACAAAAAAGTGAAATTTTCAAAAATCCAGAATATTGGCTGAAAACGACTAAATATCAAGGACTCATTGGGCAAATCGCTCTGGAACTGAAATCGGAATGCTCACCTACATTTGCCCTATCTGAAAGTCTGATAAACGCCAGAAAAATGACTAAGTCCAAAAAAAAATGTTTTTCAACTTTTTTCAATTTTACCCCCGTGGGATATATATTCTACCCACACACATTTGGAACTCTCCTGGGGTACCCTCACACATATTATTCCCTCATTTAGTGGATATTTTCACAAAAAAGTGAAATTTTCAAAAATCCAGAAAATTGGCTGAAAACGACTAAATATCAAGGAATCATTGAGCGAATTGCTCTGGAACTGAAATTGGAATGCTCACTGACATTTCCCTTATCTGAAAGTCTGATAAACGCCGGAAAAATGACTAAGTCCAAAAAGAAATTTTTTTCAACTTTTTTCAATTTTACCCCCGTGGGATATATATTCTACCTACACACATTTGGAACTCTCCTGGGGTAACCTCACACATATTATTCCCTCATTTAGTGGATATTTTCACAAAAAAGTGAAATTTTCAAAAATCCAGAAAATTGGCTGAAAAAGACTAAATATCACGGACTCATTGGGCGAATTGCTCTGGAACTGAAATCAGAACGCTCACTGACATTTCCCCTCTCTGAAAGTCTGATAAACGCCAGAAAAATGACTAAGTCCAAAAAAAAAATTTTTTCAACTTTTTTCAATTTTACCCCCGTGGGATATATAGTCTACCTAAACACATTTGGAACTCTCCTGGGGTAACCTCGCACATATTATTCCCTCATTTAGTGGATATTTTCACAAAAAAGTGAAATTTTCAAAAATCCAGAAAATTGGCTGAAAAAGACTAAATATCACGGACTCATTGGGCGAATTGCTCTGGAACTGAAATTGGAACGCTCACTGACATTTCCCCTTTCTGAAAGTCTGATAAACGCCGGAAAAATCACTAAGTCCAAAAAAAATGTTTTTCAACTTTTTTCAATTTTACGCCCTTGGGATATATATTCTACCTACACACATTTGGAACTCTCCTGGGGTAACCTCACACATATTATTCCCTCATTTAGTGGATATTTTCACAAAAAAGTGAAATTTTCAAAAATCCAGAAAATTGGCTGAAAACGACTAAATATCAAGGACTCATTGGGCGAATCGCTCTGGAACTGAAATCGGAACGCTCACTGACATTTCCCCTATCTGAAAATCTGATGAACGCCGGAAAAATGACTAAGTCTAAAAAAATTTTTTTTCAACTTTTTTAAATTTTACCCCCGTGGGATATATATTCTACCCAAACACATTTGGAACTCTCCTGGGGTACCCTCACACAAATTATTCCCTCATTTAGTGGATATTTTCACAAAAAAGTGAAATTTTCAAAAATCCAGAAAATTGGCTGAAAACGACTAAATATCAAGAACTCATTGGGCGAATCGCTCTGGAACTGAAATCGGAACGCTCACTGACATTTCCCCTATCTGAAAGTCTGATAAACGCCGGAAAAATGACTAAGTCCAAAAAAAAATGTTTTTCAACTTTTTTCAATTTTACCCCCGTGGGATATATAATCTACCCACACACATTTGGAACTCTCCTGGGGTACCCTCACACATATTATTCCCTCATTTAGTGGATATTTTCACAAAAAAGTGAAATTTTCAAAAATCCAGAAAATTGGCTGAAAACGACTAAATATCAAGGACTCATTGGGCGAATCGCTCTGGAACTGAAATCGGAATGCTCACCTACATTTGCCCTATCTGAAAGTCTGATAAACGCCGGAAAAATGACTAAGTCCCCCAAAAAATTTTTTTCAACTGTTTTCAATTTTACTCCCGTGGGATATATATTCTACCCACACACATTTGGAACTCTCCTGGGGTACCCTCACACATATTATTCCCTCATTTTGTGGATATTTTCACAAAAAAGTGACATTTTCAAAAATCCAGAAAATTGGCTGAAAACGACTCAATATCAAGGAATCATTGGGCGAATTGCTCTGGAACTGAAATTGGAATGCTCACTGACATTTCCCTTATCTGAAAGTCTGATAAACGCCGGAAAAATGACTAAGTCCAAAAAGAAATTTTTTTCAACTATTTTAAATTTTACCCCCGTGGGATATATATTCTACCCAGACACATTTGGAACTCTCCTGGGGTACCCTCACACATATTATTCCCTCATTTAGTGGATATTTTCACAAAAAAGTGAAATTTTCAAAAATCCAAAATATTGGCTGAAAACGACTAAATATCAAGGACTCATTGGGCGAATCGCTCTGGAACTGAAATCGGAACGCTCACTGACATTTCCCCTATCTGAAAATCTGATGAACGCCGGAAAAATGACTAAGTCTAAAAAAAATTTTTTTCAACTTTTTTAAATTTTACCCCCGTGGGATATATATTCTACCCAAACACATTTGGAACTCTCCTGGGGTACCCTCACACAAATTATTCCCTCATTTAGTGGATATTTTCACAAAAAAGTGAAATTTTCAAAAATCCAGAAAATTGGCTGAAAACGACTAAATATCAAGGACTCATTGGGCGAATCGCTCTGGAACTGAAATCGGAACGCTCACTGACATTTCCCCTATCTGAAAGTCTGATAAACGCCGGAAAAATGACTAAGTCCAAAAAAAAATGTTTTTCAACTTTTTTCAATTTTACCCCCGTGGGATATATATTCTACCCACACACATTTGGAACTCTCCTGGGGTACCCTCACACATATTATTCCCTCATTTAGTGGATATTTTCACAAAAAAGTGAAATTTTCAAAAATCCAGAAAATTGGCTGAAAACGACTAAATATCAAGGACTCATTGGGCGAATTGCTCTGGAACTGAAATTGGAACGCTCACTGACATTTCCCCTATCTGAAAGTCTGATAAACGCCGGAAAAATGACTAAGTCCAAAAAAAATTGTTTTTCAACTTTTTTCAATTTTACCACCGTGGGATATATATTCTACCCACACACATTTGGAACTCTCGTGGGGTACCCTCACACATATTATTCCCTCATTTAGTGGATATTTTCACAAAAAAGTGACATTTTCAAAAATCCAGAAAATTGGCTGAAAACGACTAAATATCAAGGACTCATTGGGCGAATCGCTCTGGAACTGAAATCGGAATGCTCACCTACATTTGCCCCATCTGAAAGTCTGATAAACGCCGGAAAAATGACTAAGTCCCCCAAAAATTTTTTTTCAACTGTTTTCAATTTTACTCCCGTGGGATATATATTCTACACACACACATTTGGAACACTCCTGGGGTACCCTCACACATATTATTCCCTCATTTAATGGATATTTTCATAAAAAAGTGAAATTTTCAAAAATCCAGAAAATTGGCTGAAAAAGACTAAATATCAAGGACTCATTGGGCGAATTGCTCTGGAACTGAAATTGGAACGCTCACTGACATTTCCCCTATCTGAAAGTCTGATAAACGCCGGAAAAATGACTAAGTCCAAAAAAAAATGTTTTTCAACTTTTTTCAATTTTACCCCCGTGGGATATATATTCTACCTACACACATTTGGAACTCTCCTGGGGTAACCTCACACATATTATTCCCTCATTTAGTGGATATTTTCACAAAAAAGTGAAATTTTCAAAAATCCAAAATATTGGCTGAAAACGCCTAAATATCAAGGACTCATTGGGCGAATCGCTCTGGAACTGAAATCGGAATGCTCACTGACATTTGCCCTACCTGAAAGTCTGATAAACGCCGGAAAAATGACTAAGTCCAAAAAAAAATGTTTTTCAACTTTTTTCAATTTTACCCCCGTGGGATATATAATCTACCCACACACATTTGGAACTCTCCTGGGGTACCCTCACACATATTATTCCCTCATTTAGTGGATATTTTCACAAAAAAGTGAAATTTTCAAAAATCCAAAATATTGGCTGAAAACGACTAAATATCAAGGACTCATTGGGCAAATCGCTCTGGAACTGAAATCGGAATGCTCACTGACATTTGCCCTATCTGAAAGTCTGATAAACGCCGGAAAAATGACTAAGTCCAAAAAAAAATGTTTTTCAACTTTTTTCAATTTTACCCCCGTGGGATATATATTCTACCCACACACATTTGGAACTCTCCTGGGGTACCCTCACACATATTATTCCCTCATTTAGTGGATATTTTCACAAAAAAGTGACATTTTCAAAAATCCAGAAAATTGGCTGAAAACGACTAAATATCAAGGACTCATTGGGCGAATTGCTCTGGAACTGAAATTGGAATGCTCACTGACATTTCCCCTATCTGAAAGTCTGATAAACGCCGGAAAAATGACTAAGTCCAAAAAGAAATTTTTTTCAACTTTTTTCAATTTTACCCCCGTGGGATATATATTCTACCTACACACATTTGGAACTCTCCTGGGGTAACCTCACACATATTATTCCCTCATTTAGTGGATATTTTCACAAAAAAGTGAAATTTTCAAAAATCCAGAAAATTGACTGAAAACGACTAAATATCAAGGACTCATTGCTCGAATCGCTCTGGAACTGAAATCGGAACACTCACTGACATTTCCCCTATCTGAAAGTCTGATAAACGCCGGAAAAATGACTAAGTCCCCAAAAAATTTTTTTTCAACTGTTTTCAATTTTACTCCCGTGGGATATATATTCTACCCAAACACATTTGGAACTCTCCTGGGGTACCCTCACACATATTATTCCCTCATGTAGTGGATATTTTCACAAAAAAGTGAAATTTTCAAAAATCCAGAAAATTGGCTGAAAACGACTAAATATCAAGGACTCATTGGGCGAATCGCTCTGGAACTGAAATCGGAACGCTCACTCACATTTCCCCTATCTGAAAGTCTGATAAACGCCGGAAAAATGACTAAGTCCAAAAAAAAATGTTTTTCAACTTTTTTCAATTTTACCCCCGTGGGATATATAATCTACCCACACACATTTGGAACTCTCCTGGGGTACCCTCACACATATTATTCCCTCATTTAGTGGATATTTTCACAAAAAAGTGAAATTTTCAAAAATCCAGAAAATTGGCTGAAAAAGACTAAATATCAAGGACTCATTGGGCGAATCGCTCTGGAACTGAAATCGGAATGCTCACCTACATTTGCCCTATCTGAATGTCTGATAAACGCCGGAAAAATGACTAAGTCCCCAAAAAATTTTTTTTCAACTGTTTTCAATTTTACTCCCGTGGGATATATATTCTACCCACACACATTTGGAACTCTCCTGGGGTACCCTCACACATATTATTCCCTCATTTAGTGGATATTTTCACAAAAAAGTGAAATTTTCAAAAATCCAGAAAATTGGCTGAAAACGACTAAATATCAAGGACTCATTGGGCGAATTGCTCTGGAACTGAAATCGGAATGCTCACTGACATTTGCCCTACCTGAAAGTCTGATAAACGCCGGAAAAATGACTAAGTCCCCAAAAAATTTTTTTTCAACTGTTTTCAATTTTACTCCCGTGGGATATATATTCTACCCACACACATTTGGAACTCTCCTGGGGTACCCTCACACATATTATTCCCTCATTTAGTGGATATTTTCACAAAAAAGTGAAATTTTCAAAAATCCAAAATATTGGCTGAAAACGACTAAGTATCAAGGACTCATGGGGCGAATCGCTCTGGAACTGAAATCGGAACGCTCACTGACATTTCCCCTATCTGAAAATCTGATGAACGCCGGAAAAATGACTAAGTCTAAAAAAAATTTTTTTTCAACTTTTTTAAATTTTACCCCCGTGGGATAGATATTCTACCCAAACACATTTGGAACTCTCCTGGGGTACTCTCACACATATTATTCCCTCATTTAGTGGATATTTTCACAAAAAAGTGACATTTTCAAAAATCCAGAAAATTGGCTGAAAACGACTAAATATCAAGGACTCATTGGGCGAATTGCTCTGGAACTGAAATCGGAATGCTCACTGACATTTGCCCTATCTGAAAGTCTGATAAACGCCGTAAAAATGACTAAGTCCCCCAAAAAATTATTTTCAACTTTTTTCAATTTTACCCCCGTGGGATATATATTCTACCCCCACACATTTGGAACTCTCCTGGGGTACCCTCAAACATATTATTCCCTCATTTAATGGATATTTTCATAAAAAAGTGAAATTTTCAAAAATCCAGAAAATTGGCTGAAAACGACTAAATATCAAGGACTCATTGGGCGAATTGCTCTGGAACTGAAATTGGAATGCTCACTGACATTTCCCCTATCTGAAAGTCTGATAAACGCCGGAAAAATGACTAAGTCCCCCAAAAAATTTTTTACAACTTTTTTCAATTTTACCCCCGTGGGATATATAATCTACCCACACACATTTGGAACTCTCCTGGGGTACCCTCACACATATTATTCCCTCATTTAGTGGATATTTTCACAAAAAAGTGAAATTTTCAAAAATCCAAAATATTGGCTGAAAACGACTAAGTATCAAGGACTCATGGGGCGAATCGCTCTGGAACTGAAATCGGAACGCTCACTGACATTTCCCCTATCTGAAAATCTGATGAACGCCGGAAAAATGACTAAGTCTAAAAAAAATTTTTTTTCAACTTTTTTAAATTTTACCCCCGTGGGATAGATATTCTACCCAAACACATTTGGAACTCTCCTGGGGTACTCTCACACATATTATTCCCTCATTTAGTGGATATTTTCACAAAAAAGTGAAATTTTCAAAAATCCAGAAAATTGGCTGAAAACGACTAAATATCAAGGACTCATTGGGCGAATCGCTCTGGAACTGAAATCGGAACGCTCACTCACATTTCCCCTATCTGAAAGTCTGATAAACGCCGGAAAAATGACTAAGTCCCCCAAAAAATTTTTTACAACTTTTTTCAATTTTACCCCCGTGGGATATATATTCTACCCACACACATTTGGAACTCTCCTGGGGTACCCTCACACATATTATTCCCTCATTTAGTGGATATTTTCACAAAAAAGTGAAATTTTCAAAAATCCAGAAAATTGGCTGAAAACGACTAAATATCAAGGACTCATTGGGCGAATCGCTCTGGAACTGAAATCGGAACGCTCACTGACATTTCCCCTGTCTGAAAGTCTGATAAACGCCGGAAAAATGACTAAGTCCCCAAAAAATTTTTTTTCAACTGTTTTCAATTTTACTCCCGTGGGATATATATTCTACCCACACACATTTGGAACTCTCCTGGGGTACCCTCACACATATTATTCCCTCATTTAGTGGATATTTTCACAAAAAAGTGAAATTTTCAAAAATCCAAAATATTGGCTGAAAACGACTAAGTATCAAGGACTCATGGGGCGAATCGCTCTGGAACTGAAATCGGAACGCTCACTGACATTTCCCCTATCTGAAAATCTGATGAACGCCGGAAAAATGACTAAGTCTAAAAAAAATTTTTTTTCAACTTTTTTAAATTTTACCCCCGTGGGATAGATATTCTACCCAAACACATTTGGAACTCTCCTGGGGTACTCTCACACATATTATTCCCTCATTTAGTGGATATTTTCACAAAAAAGTGACATTTTCAAAAATCCAGAAAATTGGCTGAAAACGACTAAATATCAAGGACTCATTGGGCGAATTGCTCTGGAACTGAAATCGGAATGCTCACTGACATTTGCCCTATCTGAAAGTCTGATAAACGCCGTAAAAATGACTAAGTCCCCCAAAAAATTATTTTCAACTTTTTTCAATTTTACCCCCGTGGGATATATATTCTACCCCCACACATTTGGAACTCTCCTGGGGTACCCTCACACATATTATTCCCTCATTTAGTGGATATTTTCACAAAAAAGTGAAATTTTCAAAAATCCAAAATATTGGCTGAAAACGACTAAGTATCAAGGACTCATGGGGCGAATCGCTCTGGAACTGAAATCGGAACGCTCACTGACATTTCCCCTATCTGAAAATCTGATGAACGCCGGAAAAATGACTAAGTCTAAAAAAAATTTTTTTTCAACTTTTTTAAATTTTACCCCCGTGGGATAGATATTCTACCCAAACACATTTGGAACTCTCCTGGGGTACTCTCACACATATTATTCCCTCATTTAGTGGATATTTTCACAAAAAAGTGAAATTTTCAAAAATCCAGAAAATTGGCTGAAAACGACTAAATATCAAGGACTCATTGGGCGAATCGCTCTGGAACTGAAATCGGAACGCTCACTCACATTTCCCCTATCTGAAAGTCTGATAAACGCCGGAAAAATGACTAAGTCCCCCAAAAAATTTTTTACAACTTTTTTCAATTTTACCCCCGTGGGATATATATTCTACCCACACACATTTGGAACTCTCCTGGGGTACCCTCACACATATTATTCCCTCATTTAGTGGATATTTTCACAAAAAAGTGAAATTTTCAAAAATCCAGAAAATTGGCTGAAAACGACTAAATATCAAGGACTCATTGGGCGAATCGCTCTGGAACTGAAATCGGAACGCTCACTGACATTTCCCCTGTCTGAAAGTCTGATAAACGCCGGAAAAATGACTAAGTCCAAAAAAAAAATTTTTTCAACTTTTTTCTATTTTACCCCCGTGGGATATGTATTCTACGTACACACATTTGGAACTCTCCTGGGGTACCCTCACACATATTATTCCCTCATTTAGTGGATATTTTCACAAAAAAGTGAAATTTTCAAAAATCCAGAAAATTGGCTGAAAACGACTAAATATCAAGGACTCATTGGGCGAATCGCTCTGGAACTGAAATCGGAACGCTCACTCACATTTCCCCTATCTGAAAGTCTGATAAACGCCGGAAAAATGACTAAGTCCAAAAAAAAATGTTTTTCAACTTTTTTCAATTTTACCCCCGTGGGATATATAATCTACCCACACACATTTGGAACTCTCCTGGGGTACCCTCACACATATTATTCCCTCATTTAGTGGATATTTTCACAAAAAAGTGAAATTTTCAAAAATCCAGAAAATTGGCTGAAAAAGACTAAATATCAAGGACTCATTGGGCGAATCGCTCTGGAACTGAAATCGGAATGCTCACCTACATTTGCCCTATCTGAAAGTCTGATAAACGCCGGAAAAATGACTAAGTCCCCCAAAAAATTTTTTTCAACTGTTTTCAATTTTACTCCCGTGGGATATATATTCTACCCACACACATTTGGAACTCTCCTGGGGTACCCTCACACATATTATTCCCTCATTTAGTGGATATTTTCACAAAAAAGTGAAATTTTCAAAAATCCAAAATATTGGCTGAAAACGACTAAGTATCAAGGACTCATGGGGCGAATCGCTCTGGAACTGAAATCGGAACGCTCACTGACATTTCCCCTATCTGTAAATCTGATGAACGCCGGAAAAATGACTAAGTCTAAAAAAAAAATTTTTTCAACTTTTTTCAATTTTACCCCCGTGGGATATATATTCTACCTACACACATTTGGAACTCTCCTGGGGTAACCGCACACATATTATTCCCTCATTTAGTGGATATTTTCACAAAAAAGTGAAATTTTCAAAAATCCAAAATATTGGCTGAAAACGACTAAATATCAAGGACTTATTGGGCGAATTGCTCTGGAACTGAAATCGGAATGCTCACTGACATTTCCCCTATCTGAAAGTCTGATAAACGCCGGAAAAATGACTAAGTCCAAAAAAAAATGTTTTTCAACTTTTTTCAATTTTACCCCCGTGGGATATATAATCTACCCACACACATTTGGAACTCTCCTGGGGTACCCTCAAACATATTATTCCCTCATTTAATGGATATTTTCATAAAAAAGTGAAATTTTCAAAAATCCAGAAAATTGGCTGAAAACGACTAAATATCAAGGACTCATTGGGCGAATTGCTCTGGAACTGAAATTGGAATGCTCACTGACATTTCCCCTATCTGAAAGTCTGATAAACGCCGGAAAAATGACTAAGTCCCCCAAAAAATTTTTTACAACTTTTTTCAATTTTACCCCCGTGGGATATATATTCTACCCACACACATTTGGAACTCTCCTGGGGTACCCTCACACATATTATTCCCTCATTTAGTAGATATTTTCACAAAAAAGTGAAATTTTCAAAAATCCAGAAAATTGGCTGAAAACGACTAAATATCAAGGACTCATTGGGCGAATCGCTCTGGAACTGAAATCAGAACGCTCACTGACATTTCCCCTGTCTGAAAGTCTGATAAACGCCGGAAAAATGACTAAGTCCAAAAAAAAAATTTTTTCAACTTTTTTCTATTTTACCCCCGTGGGATATGTATTCTACGTACACACATTTGGAACTCTCCTGGGGTACCCTCACACATATTATTCCCTCATTTAGTGGATATTTTCACAAAAAAGTGAAATTTTCAAAAATCCAGAAAATTGGCTGAAAACGACTAAATATCAAGGACTCATTGGGCGAATCGCTCTGGAACTGAAATCGGAACGCTCACTCACATTTCCCCTATCTGAAAGTCTGATAAACGCCGGAAAAATGACTAAGTCCAAAAAAAAATGTTTTTCAACTTTTTTCAATTTTACCCCCGTGGGATATATAATCTACCCACACACATTTGGAACTCTCCTGGGGTACCCTCACACATATTATTCCCTCATTTAGTGGATATTTTCACAAAAAAGTGAAATTTTCAAAAATCCAGAAAATTGGCTGAAAAAGACTAAATATCAAGGACTCATTGGGCGAATCGCTCTGGAACTGAAATCGGAATGCTCACCTACATTTGCCCTATCTGAAAGTCTGATAAACGCCGGAAAAATGACTAAGTCCCCCAAAAATTTTTTTTCAACTGTTTTCAATTTTACTCCCGTGGGATATATATTCTACCCACACACATTTGGAACTCTCCTGTGGTACCCTCACACATGTTATTCCCTCATTTACTGGATATTTTCACAAAAAAGTGAAATTTTCAAAAATCCAGAAAATTGGCTGAAAACGACTAAATATCAAGGACTCATTGGGTGAATCGCTCTGGAACTGAAATCGGAACGCTCACTGACATTTCCCCTGTCTGAAAGTCTGATAAACGCCGGAAAAATGACTAAGTCCAAAAAAAAATTTTTTTCAACTTTTTTCAATTTTACCCCCGTGGGATATATATTCTACCTACACACATTTGAAACTCTCCTGGGGTACCCTCACACATATTATTCCCTCATTTAGTGGATATTTTCACAAAAAAGTGAAATTTTCAAAAATCCAAAATATTGGCTGAAAACGACTAAATATCAAGGACTTATTGGGCGAATTGCTCTGGAACTGAAATCGGAATGCTCACTGACATTTCCCCTATCTGAAAGTCTGATAAACGCCGGAAAAATGACTTAAGTCCAAAAAAAAATTTTTTAAAACTTTTTTCAATTTTACCCCCGTGGGATATATATTCTACCTACACACATTTGGAACTCTCCTGGGGTACCCTCACACATATTATTCCCTCATTTAGTGGATATTTTCACAAAAAAGTGAAATTTTCAAAAATCCAGAAAATTGTCTGAAAACGACTAAATATCAAGGACTCATTGGGCAAATCGCTCTGGAACTGAAATCGGAACGCTCACTGACATTTCCCCTGTCTGAAAGTCTGATAAACGCCGGAAAAATGACTAAGTCCAAAAAAAATTTTTTTTCAACTTTTTTCAATTTTAGCCCCGTGGTATATATATTCTACCCACACACATTTGGAACTCTCCTGTGGTATCCTCACACATATTATTCCCTCATTTAGTGGATATTTTCACAAAAAGTGAAATTTTCAAAAATCCAGAAAATTGGCTGAAAACGACTAAATATCAAGGACTCATAGGGTGAATCGCTCTGGAACTGAAAGCAGAACACTCACTGACATTTCCCTTATCTGAAGGTCTGATAAACGCTGAAAAAATGACTAAATCCAAAAAAAAAATTTTTTCAACTTTTTTCTATTTTAACCCCCTGGGATATGTATTCTACGTACACACATTTGGAACTCTCCTGGGGTACCCTCACACACATTATTCCCTCATTTAGTGGATATTTTCACAAAAAAGTGAAATTTTCAAAAATCCAGAAAATTGGCTGAAAACGACTAAATATCAAGGACTCATTGGGGGCGAATCGCTCTGGAACTGAAATCGGAATGCTCACTGACATTTCCCCTCTCTGAAAGTCTGATAAATGCCAGAAAAATGACTAAGTCCAAAAAAAATTTTTTTTCAACTTTTTTCAATTTACCCCCGTGGGATATATATTCTACCCACACACATTTGGAACTCTCCTGTGGTACCCTCACACATATTATTCCCTCATTTAGTGGAAATTTTCACAAAAAAGTGAAATTTTCAAAAATCCAGAAAATTGGCTGAAAACGACTAAATATCAAGGACTCATTGGGGGCGAATCTCTCTGGAACTGAAATCAGAACACTCACTGACATTTCCCTTATCTGAAAGTCTGATAAACGCCGAAAAAATGACTAAGTCCAAAAAAAAATTTTTTTCAACTTTTTTCTATTTTAACCCCCTGGGATATGTATTCTACGTACACACATTTGGAACTCTCCTGGGGTACCCTCACACACATTATTCCCTCATTTAGTGGATATTTTCACAAAAAAGTGAAATTTTCAAAAATCCAGAAAATTGGCTGAAAACGACTAAATATCAAGGACTCATTGGGGGCAAATCGCTCTGGAACTGAAATCGGAATGCTCACTGACATTTCCCCTCTCTGAAAGTCTGATAAACGCCGGAAAAATGACTAAGTCCAAAAAAAAATTTTTTAAAACTTTTTTCAATTTACCCCCGTGGGATATATATTCTACCCACACACATTTGGAACTCTCCTGTGGTACCCTCACACATATTATTCCCTCATTTAGTGGATATTTTCATAAAAAAGTGAAATTTTCAAAAATCCAGAAAATTGGCTGAAAACAACTAAATATCAAGGACTCATTGGGCGAATCGCTCTGGAACTGAAATTGGTATGCTCACTGACATTTCCCCTATCTGAAAGTCTGATAAACGCCGGAAAAATGACTAAGTCCAAAAAAAATTTTTTTTAAACTTTTTTCAATTTACCCCCGTGGGATATATATTCTACCCACACACATTTGGAACTCTCCTGTGGTACCCTCACACATATTATTCCCTCATTTAGTGGATATTTTCACAAAAAAGTGAAATTTTCAAAAACCAGAAAATTGGCTGAAAACGACTAAATATCAAGGACTCATTGGGCGAATCGCTCTGGAACTGAAATTGGTATGCTCACTGACATTTCCCCTATCTGAAAGTCTGATAAACGCCGGAAAAATGACTAAGTCCAAAAAAAATTTTTTTCAACTTTTTTCTATTTTAACCCCCTGGGATATGTATTCTACGTACACACATTTGGAACTCTCCTGGGGTACCCTCACACACATTATTCCCTCATTTAGTGGATATTTTCACAAAAAAGTGAAATTTTCAAAAATCCAGAAAATTGGCTGAAAACGACTAAATATCAAGGACTCATTGGGGGCAAATCGCTCTGGAACTGAAATCGGAATGCTCACTGACATTTCCCCTCTCTGAAAGTCTGATAAACGCCGGAAAAATGACTAAGTCCAAAAAAAAATTTTTTTAAACTTTTTTCAATTTACCCCCGTGGGATATATATTCTACCCACACACATTTGGAACTCTCCTGTGGTACCCTCACACATATTATTCCCTCATTTAGTGGATATTTTCATAAAAAAGTGAAATTTTCAAAAATCCAGAAAATTGGCTAAAAGCAACTAAATATCAAGGACTCATTGGGCGAATCGCTCTGGAACTGAAATTGGTATGCTCACTGACATTTCCCCTATCTGAAAGTCTGATAAACGCCGGAAAAATGACTAAGTCCAAAAAAAATTTTTTTTAAACTTTTTTCAATTTACCCCCGTGGGATATATATTCTACCCACACACATTTGGAACTCTCCTGTGGTACCCTCACACATATTATTCCCTCATTTAGTGGATATTTTCACAAAAAAGTGAAATTTTCAAAAATCCAGAAAATTGGCTGAAAACGACTAAATATCAAGGACTCATTGGGCGAATCGCTCTGGAACTGAAATTGGTATGCTCACTGACATTTCCCCTATCTGAAAGTCTGATAAACGCCGGAAAAATGACTAAGTCCAAAAAAAATTTTTTTTAAACTTTTTTCAATTTACCCCCCGTGGGATATATATTCTACCCACACACATTTGGAACTCTCCTGTGTTACCCTCACACATATTATTCCCTCATTTAGTGGATATTTTCACAAAAAGTGAAATTTTCAAAAATCCAGAAAATTGGCTGAAAACGACTAAATATCAAGGACTCATAGGGCGAATCGCTCTGGAACTGAAATCAGAACACTCACTGACATTTCCCTTATCTGAAAGTCTGATAAACGCCGAAAAAATGACTAAGTCCAAAAAAAAAATGATTTTCAACTTTTTTTTATTTTACCCCCGTGGGATATGTATTCTACGTACACACCTTTGGAGCTCTCCTGGGGTACCCTCACACATATTATTCCCTCATTTAGTGGATATTTTCACAAAAAAAGTGAAATTTTCAAAAATCCAAAATATTGGCTGAAAACGACTAAATATCAAGGACAAATTGGGCGAATTGCTCTGGAACTGAAATCCGAACCCTCACTGACATTTCCCCTATCTGAAAGTCTGATAAACGCCGGAAAAATGACTAAGTCCAAAAAAAAAAATTTTTAACCTTTTTTCAATTTTACCCCCGTGGGATATATATTCTACCTACACATATTTGGAACTCTTCTGGGGCAACCTCACACATATTATTCCCTCATTTAGTGGATATTTTCACAAAAAAGTGAAATTTTCAAAAATCCAGAAAATTGGCTGAAAACGACTAAATATCAAGGACTCATTGGGCGAATTGCTCTGGAACTGAAATCGGAACGCTCACTGACATTTCCCCTATCTGAAAGTCTGATAAACGCCGGAAAAATGACTAAGTCCAAAAAAAATTTTTTTTCAACTTTTTTCAATTTTAGCCCCGTGGGATATATATTCTACCCACACACATTTGGAACTCTCCTGTAGTACCCTCACACATATTATTCCCTCATTTAGTGGATATTTTCACAAAAAAGTGAAATTTTCAAAAATCCAGAAAATTGGCTGAAAACGACTAAATATCAAGGACTCATTGGGCGAATCGCTCTGGAACTGAAATCGGAACGCTCACTGACATTTCCCCTGTCTGAAAGTCTGATAAACGCCGGAAAAATGACTAAGTCCAAAAAAAATTTTTTTTCAACTTTTTTCAATTTTAGCCCCGTGGGATATATATTCTACCCACACACATTTAGAACTCTCCTGTGGTACCCTCACACATATTATTCCCTCATTTAGTGGATATTTTCATAAAAAAAGTGAAATTTTCAAAAATCCAGAAAATTGGCTGAAAACAACTAAATATCAAGGACTCATTGGGCGAATCGCTCTGGAACTGAAATTGGTATGCTCACTGACATTTCCCCTATCTGAAAGTATGATAAACGCCGGAAAAATGACTAAGTCCAAAAAAAAATTTTTTTAAACTTTTTTCAATTTACCCCCGTGGGATATATATTCTACCCACACACATTTGGAACTCTCCTGTGGTACCCTCACACATATTATTCCCTCATTTAGTGGATATTTTCACAAAAAAGTGAAATTTTCAAAAATCCAGAAAATTGGCTGAAAACGACTAAATATCAAGGACTCATAGGGTGAATCGCTCTGGAACTGAAATCAGAACACTCACTGACATTTCCCTTATCTGAAAGTCTGATAAACGCCGAAAAAATGACTAAGTCCAAAAAAAATTTTTTTTAAACTTTTTTCTATTTTAACCCCCTGGGATATGTATTCTACGTACACACATTTGGAACTCTCCTGGGGTACCCTCACACATATTATTCCCTCATTTAGTGGATATTTTCATAAAAAAGTGAAATTTTCAAAAATCCAGAAAATTGGCTGAAAACAACTAAATATCAAGGACTCATTGGGCGAATCGCTCTGGAACTGAAATTGGAATGCTCACTGACATTTCCCCTATCTGAAAGTCTGATAAACGCCGGAAAAATGACTAAGTCCAAAAAAAATTTTTTTAAAACTTTTTTCAATTTACCCCCCTGGGATATATATTCTACCCACACACATTTGGAACTCTCCTGTGGTACCCTCACACATATTATTCCCTCATTTAGTGGATATTTTCACAAAAAAGTGAAATTTTCAAAAATCCAGAAAATTGGCTGAAAACGACTAAATATCAAGGACTCATTGGGCGAATTGCTCTGGAATTGAAATCGGAACGCTCACTGACATTTCCCCTATCTGAAAGTCTGATAAACGCCGGAAAAATGACTAAGTCCAAAAAAAAATGTTTTTCAACTTTTTTCAATTTTACCCCCGTGGGATATATATTCTACCCACACACATTTGGAACTCTCCTGTGGTACACTCACACATATTATTCCCTCATTTACTGGATATTTTCACAAAAAAGTGAAATTTTCAAAAATCCAGAAAATTGGCTGAAAACGACTAAATATCAAGGACTCATTGGGTGAATCGCTCTGGAACTGAAATCGGAATGCTCACTGACATTTCCCCTCTCTGAAAGTCTGATAAACACCGGAAAAATGACTAAGTCCAAAAAAAAATGTTTTTCAACTTTTTTCAATTTTACCCCCGTGGGATATATATTCTACCTACACACATTTGGAACACTCCTGGGGTACCCTCACACATATCATTCCCTCATTTAGTGGATATTTTCACAAAAAAAGTGAACTTTTCAAAAATCCAAAATATTGGCTGAAAACGACTAAATATCAAGGACTTATTGGGCGAATTGCTCTGGAACTGAAATCGGAACGCTCACTGACATTTACCCTATCTGAAAGTCTGATAAACGCCGGAAAAATGACTAAGTCCAAAAAAAAATTTTTTTAAACTTTTTTCAGTTTTACCCCCGTGGGATATATATTCTACCTACACATATTTGGAACTCTCCGGGGGCAACCTCACACATATTATTCCCTCATTTAGTGGATATTTTCATAAAAAAGTGAAATTTTCAAAAATCCAGAAAATTGGCTGAAAACGACTAAATATCAAGGACTCATTGGGCGAATTGCTCTGCAATTGAAATCGGAACGCTCACTGACATTTCCCCTATCTGAAAGTCTGATAAACGCCGGAAAAATGACTAAGTCCAAAAAAAAATGTTTTTCAACTTTTTTCAATTTTACCCCCGTGGGATATATATTCTACCTACACACATTTGGAACTCTCCTGGGGTACCCTCACACATATTATTCCCTCATTTAGTGGATATTTTCACAAAAAAGTGAAATTTTCAAAAATCCAGAAAATTGGCTGAAAACGACTAAATATCAAGGACTCATTGGGTGAATCGCTCTGGAACTGAAATTGGTATGCTCACTGACATTTCCCCTATCTGAAAGTCTGATAAACGCCGGAAAAATGACTAAGTCCAAAAAAAATTTTTTTTAAACTTTTTTCAATTTACCCCCCTGGGATATATATTCTACCCACACACATTTGGAACTCTCCTGTGGTACCCTCACACATATTATTCCCTCATTTAGTGGATATTTTCACAAAAAAGTGAAATTTTCAAAAATCCAGAAAATTGGCTGAAAACGACTAAATATCAAGGACTCATTGGGCGAATTGCTCTGGAATTGAAATCGGAACGCTCACTGACATTTCCCCTATCTGAAAGTCTGATAAACGCCGGAAAAATGACTAAGTCCAAAAAAAAATGTTTTTCAACTTTTTTCAATTTTACCCCCGTGGGATATATATTCTACCCACACACATTTGGAACTCTCCTGTGGTACACTCACACATATTATTCCCTCATTTACTGGATATTTTCACAAAAAAGTGAAATTTTCAAAAATCCAGAAAATTGGCTGAAAACGACTAAATATCAAGGACTCATTGGGTGAATCGCTCTGGAACTGAAATCGGAATGCTCACTGACATTTCCCCTCTCTGAAAGTCTGATAAACACCGGAAAAATGACTAAGTCCAAAAAAAAATGTTTTTCAACTTTTTTCAATTTTACCCCCGTGGGATATATATTCTACCTACACACATTTGGAACACTCCTGGGGTACCCTCACACATATCATTCCCTCATTTAGTGGATATTTTCACAAAAAAAGTGAACTTTTCAAAAATCCAAAATATTGGCTGAAAACGACTAAATATCAAGGACTTATTGGGCGAATTGCTCTGGAACTGAAATCGGAACGCTCACTGACATTTACCCTATCTGAAAGTCTGATAAACGCCGGAAAAATGACTAAGTCCAAAAAAAAATTTTTTTAAACTTTTTTCAGTTTTACCCCCGTGGGATATATATTCTACCTACACATATTTGGAACTCTCCGGGGGCAACCTCACACATATTATTCCCTCATTTAGTGGATATTTTCATAAAAAAGTGAAATTTTCAAAAATCCAGAAAATTGGCTGAAAACGACTAAATATCAAGGACTCATTGGGCGAATTGCTCTGCAATTGAAATCGGAACGCTCACTGACATTTCCCCTATCTGAAAGTCTGATAAACGCCGGAAAAATGACTAAGTCCAAAAAAAAATGTTTTTCAACTTTTTTCAATTTTACCCCCGTGGGATATATATTCTACCTACACACATTTGGAACTCTCCTGGGGTACCCTCACACATATTATTCCCTCATTTAGTGGATATTTTCACAAAAAAGTGAAATTTTCAAAAATCCAGAAAATTGGCTGAAAACGACTAAATATCAAGGACTCATTGGGTGAATCGCTCTGGAACTGAAATTGGTATGCTCACTGACATTTCCCCTATCTGAAAGTCTGATAAACGCCGGAAAAATGACTAAGTCCAAAAAAAATTTTTTTTAAACTTTTTTCAATTTACCCCCCGTGGGATATATATTCTACCCACACACATTTGGAACTCTCCTGTGTTACCCTCACACATATTATTCCCTCATTTAGTGGATATTTTCACAAAAAGTGAAATTTTCAAAAATCCAGAAAATTGGCTGAAAACGACTAAATATCAAGGACTCATAGGGCGAATCGCTCTGGAACTGAAATCAGAACACTCACTGACATTTCCCTTATCTGAAAGTCTGATAAACGCCGAAAAAATGACTAATTCCAAAAAAAAAATGATTTTCAACTTTTTTTTATTTTACCCCCGTGGGATATGTATTCTACGTACACACCTTTGGAGCTCTCCTGGGGTACCCTCACACATATTATTCCCTCATTTAGTGGATATTTTCACAAAAAAAGTGAAATTTTCAAAAATCCAAAATATTGGCTGAAAACGACTAAATATCAAGGACACATTGGGCGAATTGCTCTGGAACTGAAATCCGAACCCTCACTGACATTTCCCCTATCTGAAAGTCTGATAAACGCCGGAAAAATGACTAAGTCCAAAAAAAAAAATTTTTAACCTTTTTTCAATTTTACCCCCGTGGGATATATATTCTACCTACACATATTTGGAACTCTTCTGGGGCAACCTCACACATATTATTCCCTCATTTAGTGGATATTTTCACAAAAAAGTGAAATTTTCAAAAATCCAGAAAATTGGCTGAAAACGACTAAATATCAAGGACTCATTGGGCGAATTGCTCTGGAACTGAAATCGGAACGCTCACTGACATTTCCCCTATCTGAAAGTCTGATAAACGCCGGAAAAATGACTAAGTCCAAAAAAAATTTTTTTTCAACTTTTTTCAATTTTAGCCCCGTGGGATATATATTCTACCCACACACATTTGGAACTCTCCTGTAGTACCCTCACACATATTATTCCCTCATTTAGTGGATATTTTCACAAAAAAGTGAAATTTTCAAAAATCCAGAAAATTGGCTGAAAACGACTAAATATCAAGGACTCATTGGGCGAATCGCTCTGGAACTGAAATCGGAACGCTCACTGACATTTCCCCTGTCTGAAAGTCTGATAAACGCCGGAAAAATGACTAAGTCCAAAAAAAATTTTTTTTCAACTTTTTTCAATTTTAGCCCCGTGGGATATATATTCTACCCACACACATTTAGAACTCTCCTGTGGTACCCTCACACATATTATTCCCTCATTTAGTGGATATTTTCATAAAAAAAGTGAAATTTTCAAAAATCCAGAAAATTGGCTGAAAACAACTAAATATCAAGGACTCATTGGGCGAATCGCTCTGGAACTGAAATTGGTATGCTCACTGACATTTCCCCTATCTGAAAGTATGATAAACGCCGGAAAAATGACTAAGTCCAAAAAAAAATTTTTTTAAACTTTTTTCAATTTACCCCCGTGGGATATATATTCTACCCACACACATTTGGAACTCTCCTGTGGTACCCTCACACATATTATTCCCTCATTTAGTGGATATTTTCACAAAAAAGTGAAATTTTCAAAAATCCAGAAAATTGGCTGAAAACGACTAAATATCAAGGACTCATAGGGTGAATCGCTCTGGAACTGAAATCAGAACACTCACTGACATTTCCCTTATCTGAAAGTCTGATAAACGCCGAAAAAATGACTAAGTCCAAAAAAAATTTTTTTTAAACTTTTTTCTATTTTAACCCCCTGGGATATGTATTCTACGTACACACATTTGGAACTCTCCTGGGGTACCCTCACACATATTATTCCCTCATTTAGTGGATATTTTCATAAAAAAGTGAAATTTTCAAAAATCCAGAAAATTGGCTGAAAACAACTAAATATCAAGGACTCATTGGGCGAATCGCTCTGGAACTGAAATTGGAATGCTCACTGACATTTCCCCTATCTGAAAGTCTGATAAACGCCGGAAAAATGACTAAGTCCAAAAAAAATTTTTTTAAAACTTTTTTCAATTTACCCCCCTGGGATATATATTCTACCCACACACATTTGGAACTCTCCTGTGGTACCCTCACACATATTATTCCCTCATTTAGTGGATATTTTCACAAAAAAGTGAAATTTTCAAAAATCCAGAAAATTGGCTGAAAACGACTAAATATCAAGGACTCATTGGGCGAATTGCTCTGGAATTGAAATCGGAACGCTCACTGACATTTCCCCTATCTGAAAGTCTGATAAACGCCGGAAAAATGACTAAGTCCAAAAAAAAATGTTTTTCAACTTTTTTCAATTTTACCCCCGTGGGATATATATTCTACCCACACACATTTGGAACTCTCCTGTGGTACACTCACACATATTATTCCCTCATTTACTGGATATTTTCACAAAAAAGTGAAATTTTCAAAAATCCAGAAAATTGGCTGAAAACGACTAAATATCAAGGACTCATTGGGTGAATCGCTCTGGAACTGAAATCGGAATGCTCACTGACATTTCCCCTCTCTGAAAGTCTGATAAACACCGGAAAAATGACTAAGTCCAAAAAAAAATGTTTTTCAACTTTTTTCAATTTTACCCCCGTGGGATATATATTCTACCTACACACATTTGGAACACTCCTGGGGTACCCTCACACATATCATTCCCTCATTTACTGGATATTTTCACAAAAAAAGTGAACTTTTCAAAAATCCAAAATATTGGCTGAAAACGACTAAATATCAAGGACTTATTGGGCGAATTGCTCTGGAACTGAAATCGGAACGCTCACTGACATTTACCCTATCTGAAAGTCTGATAAACGCCGGAAAAATGACTAAGTCCAAAAAAAAATTTTTTTAAACTTTTTTCAGTTTTACCCCCGTGGGATATATATTCTACCTACACATATTTGGAACTCTCCGGGGGCAACCTCACACATATTATTCCCTCATTTAGTGGATATTTTCATAAAAAAGTGAAATTTTCAAAAATCCAGAAAATTGGCTGAAAACGACTAAATATCAAGGACTCATTGGGCGAATTGCTCTGCAATTGAAATCGGAACGCTCACTGACATTTCCCCTATCTGAAAGTCTGATAAACGCCGGAAAAATGACTAAGTCCAAAAAAAAATGTTTTTCAACTTTTTTCAATTTTACCCCCGTGGGATATATATTCTACCTACACACATTTGGAACTCTCCTGGGGTACCCTCACACATATTATTCCCTCATTTAGTGGATATTTTCACAAAAAAGTGAAATTTTCAAAAATCCAGAAAATTGGCTGAAAACGACTAAATATCAAGGACTCATTGGGTGAATCGCTCTGGAACTGAAATTGGTATGCTCACTGACATTTCCCCTATCTGAAAGTCTGATAAACGCCGGAAAAATGACTAAGTCCAAAAAAAATTTTTTTTAAACTTTTTTCAATTTACCCCCCGTGGGATATATATTCTACCCACACACATTTGGAACTCTCCTGTGTTACCCTCACACATATTATTCCCTCATTTAGTGGATATTTTCACAAAAAGTGAAATTTTCAAAAATCCAGAAAATTGGCTGAAAACGACTAAATATCAAGGACTCAAAGGGCGAATCGCTCTGGAACTGAAATCAGAACACTCACTGACATTTCCCTTATCTGAAAGTCTGATAAACGCCGAAAAAATGACTAAGTCCAAAAAAAAAATGATTTTCAACTTTTTTTTATTTTACCCCCGTGGGATATGTATTCTACGTACACACCTTTGGAGCTCTCCTGGGGTACCCTGACACATATTATTCCCTCATTTAGTGGATATTTTCACAAAAAAGTGAAATTTTCAAAAATCCAAAATATTGGCTGAAAACGACTAAATATCAAGGACACATTGGGCGAATTGCTCTGGAACTGAAATCCGAACCCTCACTGACATTTCCCCTATCTGAAAGTCTGATAAACGCCGGAAAAATGACTAAGTCCAAAAAAAAAAATTTTTAACCTTTTTTCAATTTTACCCCCGTGGGATATATATTCTACCTACACATATTTGGAGCTCTTCTGGGGCAACCTCACACATATTATTCCCTCATTTAGTGGATATTTTCACAAAAAAGTGAAATTTTCAAAAATCCAGAAAATTGGCTGAAAACGACTAAATATCAAGAACTCATTGGGCGAATCGCTCTGGAACTGAAATCGGAACGCTCACTGACATTTCCCCTATCTGAAAGTCTGATAAACGCCGGAAAAATGACTAAGTCCAAAAAAAATTTTTTTTCAACTTTTTTCAATTTTAGCCCCGTGGGATATATATTCTACCCACACACATTTGGAACTCTCCTGTAGTACCCTCACACATATTATTCCCTCATTTAGTGGATATTTTCACAAAAAAGTGAAATTTTCAAAAATCCAGAAAATTGGCTGAAAACGACTAAATATCAAGGACTCATTGGGCGAATCGCTCTGGAACTGAAATCGGAACGCTCACTGACATTTCCCCTGTCTGAAAGTCTGATAAACGCCGGAAAAATGACTAAGTCCAAAAAAAAATTTTTTTCAACTTTTTTCAATTTTAGCCCCGTGGGATATATATTCTACCCACACACATTTAGAACTCTCCTGTGGTACACTCACACATATTATTCCCTCATTTACTGGATATTTTCACAAAAAAGTG
Source organism: Phyllobates terribilis (assembly GCF_046119375.1). Classification (NCBI taxonomy): domain Eukaryota; kingdom Metazoa; phylum Chordata; class Amphibia; order Anura; family Dendrobatidae; genus Phyllobates; species Phyllobates terribilis. Next base: position 24,118,493 of record NW_027362776.1, read on the forward strand.
AAATTTTCAAAAATCCAGAAAATTGGCTGAAAACGACTAAATATCAAGGACTCATTGGGTGAATCGCTCTGGAACTGAAATCGGAATGCTCACTGACATTTCCCCTATCTGAAAGTCTGATAAACTCCGGAAAAATGACTTAAGTCCAAAAAAAAAATTTTTTAAACTTTTTTCAATTTTACCCCCGTGGGATATATATTCTACCTACACATATTTGGAACTCTCCGGGGGCAACCTCACACATATTATTCCCTCATTTAGTGGATATTTTCACAAAAAAGTGAAATTTTCAAAAATCCAGAAAATTGGCTGAAAACGACTAAATATCAAGGACTCATTGGGCGAATCGCTATGGAACTGAAATTGGTATGCTCACTGACATTTCCCCTATCTGAAAGTCTGATAAACGCCGGAAAAATGACTAAGTCCAAAAAAAATTTTTTTTAAACTTTTTTCAATTTACCCCCGTGGGATATATATTCTACCCACACACATTTGGAACTCTCCTGTGTTACCCTCACACATATTATTCCCTCATTTAGTGGATATTTTCACAAAAAAGTGAAATTTTCAAAAATCCAGAAAATTGGCTGAAAACGACTAAATATCAAGGACTCATAGGGCAAATCGCTCTGGAACTGAAATCAGAACACTCACTGACATTTCCCTTATCTGAAAGGCTGATAAACGCCGAAAAAATGACCAAGTCCAAAAAAAAAATGATTTTCAACTTTTTTCTATTTTACCCCCGTGGGATATGTATTCTACGTACACACCTTTGGAGCTCTCCTGGGGTACCCTCACACATATTATTCCCTCATTTAGTGGATATTTTCACAAAAAAGTGAAATTTTCAAAAATCCAAAATATTGGCTGAAAACGACTAAATATCAAGGACACATTGGGCGAATTGCTCTGGAACTGAAATCCGAACCCTCACTGACATTTCCCCTATCCGAAAGTCTGATAAACGCCGGAAAAATGACTAAGTCCAAAAAAAAAAAATTTTTAAACTTTTTTCAATTTTACCCCCGTGGGATATATATTCTACCCACACACATTTGGAACTCTCCTGTGGTACCCTCACACATATTATTCCCTCATTTAGTGGATATTTTCACAAAAAAGTGAAATTTTCAAAAATCCAGAAAATTGGCTGAAAACGACTAAATATCAAGGACTCATTGGGCGAATCGCTCTGGAACTGAAATCGGAACGCTCACTGACATTTCCCCTATCTGAAAGTCTGATAAACGCCGGAAAAATGACAGTCCAAAAAAAATTTTTTTTCAACTTTTTTCAATTTTAGCCCCGTGGGATATATATTCTACCCACACACATTTGGAACTCTCCTGTAGTACCCTCACACATATTATTCCCTCATTTAGTGGATATTTTCACAAAAAAGTGAAATTTTCAAAAATCCAGAAAATTGGCTGAAAACGACTAAATATCAAGGACTCATTGGGCGAATCGCTCTGGAACTGAAATCGGAACGCTCACTGACATTTCCCCTGTCTGAAAGTCTGATAAACGCCGGAAAAATGACTAAGTCCAAAAAAAATTTTTTTTCAACTTTTTTCAATTTTAGCCCCGTGGGATATATATTCTACCCACACACATTTAGAACTCTCCTGTGGTACCCTCACACATATTATTCCCTCATTTAGTGGATATTTTCATAAAAAAGTGAAATTTTCAAAAATCCAGAAAATTGGCTGAAAACAACTAAATATCAAGGACTCATTGGGCGAATTGCTCTGGAACTGAAATTGGTATGCTCACTGACATTTCCCCTATCTGAAAGTCTGATAAACGCCGGAAAAATGACTAAGTCCAAAAAAAAATTTTTTTAAACTTTTTTCAATTTACCCCCGTGGGATATATATTCTACCCACACACATTTGGAACTCTCCTGTGGTACCCTCACACATATTATTCCCTCATTTAGTGGATATTTTCACAAAAAAGTGAAATTTTCAAAAATCCAGAAAATTGGCTGAAAACGACTAAATATCAAGGACTCATTGGGGGCAAATCGCTCTGGAACTGAAATTGGTATGCTCACTGACATTTCCCCTATCTGAAAGTCTGATAAACGCCGGAAAAATGACTAAGTCCAAAAAAATTTTTTTTTAAACTTTTTTCAATTTACCCCCCGTGGGATATATATTCTACCCACACACATTTGGAACTCTCCTGTGTTACCCTCACACATATTATTCCCTCATTTAGTGGATATTTTCACAAAAAAGTGAAATTTTCAAAAATCCAGAAAATTGGCTGAAAACGACTAAATATCAAGGACTCATAGGGCGAATCGCTCTGGAACTGAAATCAGAACACTCACAGACATTTCCCTTATCTGAAAGTCTGATAAACGCCGAAAAAATGACTAAGTCCAAAAAAAAAATGATTTTCAACTTTTTTCTATTTTACCCCCGTGGGATATGTATTCTACGTACACACCTTTGGAGCTCTCCTGGGGTACCCTCACACATATTATTCCCTCATTTAGTGGATATTTTCATAAAAAAGTGAAATTTTCAAAAATCCAGAAAATTGGCTGAAAACAACTAAATATCAAGGACTCATTGGGCGAATCGCTCTGGAACTGAAATTGGAATGCTCACTGACATTTCCCCTATCTGAAAGTCTGATAAACGCCGGAAAAATGACTAAGTCCAAAAAAAATTTTTTTTAAACTTTTTTCAATTTACCCCCCTGGGATATATATTCTACCCACACACATTTGGAACTCTCCTGTGGTACCCTCACACATATTATTCCCTCATTTAGTGGATATTTTCACAAAAAAGTGAAATTTTCAAAAATCCAGAAAATTGGCTGAAAACGACTAAATATCAAGGACTCATTGGGCGAATTGCTCTGGAATTGAAATCGGAACGCTCACTGACATTTCCCCTATCTGAAAGTCTGATAAACGCCGGAAAAATGACTAAGTCCAAAAAAAAATGTTTTTCAACTTTTTTCAATTTTACCCCCGTGGGATATATATTCTACCCACACACATTTGGAACTCTCCTGTGGTACACTCACACATATTATTCCCTCATTTACTGGATATTTTCACAAAAAAGTGAAATTTTCAAAAATCCAGAAAATTGGCTGAAAACGACTAAATATCAAGGACTCATTGGGTGAATCGCTCTGGAACTGAAATCGGAATGCTCACTGACATTTCCCCTCTCTGAAAGTCTGATAAACACCGGAAAAATGACTAAGTCCAAAAAAAAATGTTTTTCAACTTTTTTCAATTTTACCCCCGTGGGATATATATTCTACCTACACACATTTGGAACACTCCTGGGGTACCCTCACACATATCATTCCCTCATTTAGTGGATATTTTCACAAAAAAAGTGAACTTTTCAAAAATCCAAAATATTGGCTGAAAACGACTAAATATCAAGGACTTATTGGGCGAATTGCTCTGGAACTGAAATCGGAACGCTCACTGACATTTACCCTATCTGAAAGTCTGATAAACGCCGGAAAAATGACTAAGTCCAAAAAAAAATTTTTTTAAACTTTTTTCAGTTTTACCCCCGTGGGATATATATTCTACCTACACATATTTGGAACTCTCCGGGGGCAACCTCACACATATTATTCCCTCATTTAGTGGATATTTTCACAAAAAAAGTGAAATTTTCAAAAATCCAGAAAATTGGCTGAAAACGACTAAATATCAAGGACTCATTGGGCAAATCGCTCTGGAACTGAAATCGGAATGCTCACTGACATTTCCCCTCTCTGAAAGTCTGATAAACTCCGGAAAAATGACTAAGTCCAAAAAAATTTTTTTTAAAACTTTTTTCAATTTACCCCGTGGGATATATATTCTACCCACACACATTTGGAACTCTCCTGTGGTACCCTCACACATATTATTCCCTCATTTAGTGGATATTTTCATAAAAAAGTGAAATTTTCAAAAATCCAGAAAATTGGCTGAAAACGACTAAATATCAAGGACTCATTGGGCGAATTGCTCTGCAATTGAAATCGGAACGCTCACTGACATTTCCCCTATCTGAAAGTCTGATAAACGCCGGAAAAATGACTAAGTCCAAAAAAAAATGTTTTTCAACTTTTTTCAATTTTACCCCCGTGGGATATATATTCTACCTACACACATTTGGAACTCTCCTGGGGTACCCTCACACATATTATTCCCTCATTTAGTGGATATTTTCACAAAAAAGTGAAATTTTCAAAAATCCAGAAAATTGGCTGAAAACGACTAAATATCAAGGACTCATTGGGCAAATCGCTCTGGAACTGAAATCGGAATGCTCACTGACATTTCCCCTCTCTGAAAGTCTGATAAACTACGGAAAAATGACTAAGTCCAAAAAAATTTTTTTTAAAACTTTTTTCAATTTACCCCGTGGGATATATATTCTACCCACACACATTTGGAACTCTCCTGTGTTACCCTCACACATATTATTCCCTCATTTAGTGGATATTTTCACAAAAAAGTGAAATTTTCAAAAATCCAGAAGATTGGCTGAAAACGACTAAATATCAAGGACTCATAGGGTGATTCGCTCTGGAACTGAAATCAGAACACTCACTGACATTTCCCTTATCTGAAAGTCTGATAAACGCCGAAAAAATGACTAAGTCCAAAAAAAAAATGTTTTCAACTTTTTTCTATTTTACCCCCGTGGGATATGTATTCTACGTACACACCTTTGGAGCTATCCTGGGGTACCCTCACACATATTATTCCATCATTTAGTGGATATTTTCACAAAAAAGTGAAATTTTCAAAAATCCAAAATATTGGCTGAAAACGACTAAATATCAAGGACTCATTGGGCGAATCGCTCTGGAACTGAAATCGGAATGCTCACTGACATTTCCCCTCTCTGAAAGTCTGATAAACGCCGGAAAAATGACTAAGTCCAAAAAAAATTTTTTTAAAAGTTTTTTCAATTTACCCTCGTGGGATATGTATTCTACCCACACACATTTGGAACTCTCCTGTGTTACCCTCACACATATTATTCCCTCATTTAGTGGATATTTTCATAAAAAAGTAAAATTTTCAAAAATCAAGAAAATTGGCTGAAAACGACTAAATATCAAGGACTCATTGGGCGAATTGCTCTGGAATTGAAATCGGAACGCTCACTGACATTTCCCCTCTCTGAAAGTCTGATAAACTCCGGAAAAATGACTAAGTCCAAAAAAATTTTTTTTAAAACTTTTTTCAATTTACCCCGTGGGATATATATTCTACCCACACACATTTGGAACTCTCCTGTGGTACCCTCACACATATTATTCCCTCATTTAGTGGATATTTTCATAAAAAAGTGAAATTTTCAAAAATCCAGAAAATTGGCTGAAAACGACTAAATATCAAGGACTCATTGGGCGAATTGCTCTGCAATTGAAATCGGAACGCTCACTGACATTTCCCCTATCTGAAAGTCTGATAAACGCCGGAAAAATGACTAAGTCCAAAAAAAAATGTTTTTCAACTTTTTTCAATTTTACCCCCGTGGGATATATATTCTACCTACACACATTTGGAACTCTCCTGGGGTACCCTCACACATATTATTCCCTCATTTAGTGGATATTTTCACAAAAAAGTGAAATTTTCAAAAATCCAGAAAATTGGCTGAAAACGACTAAATATCAAGGACTCATTGGGCAAATCGCTCTGGAACTGAAATCGGAATGCTCACTGACATTTCCCCTCTCTGAAAGTCTGATAAACTACGGAAAAATGACTGAGTCCAAAAAAATTTTTTTTAAAACTTTTTTCAATTTACCCCGTGGGATATATATTCTACCCACACACATTTGGAACTCTCCTGTGTTACCCTCACACATATTATTCCCTCATTTAGTGGATATTTTCATAAAAAAGTAAAATTTTCAAAAATCAAGAAAATTGGCTGAAAACGACTAAATATCAAGGACTCATTGGGCGAATTGCTCTGGAATTGAAATCGGAACGCTCACTGACATTTCCCCTCTCTGAAAGTCTGATAAACTCCGGAAAAATGACTAAGTCCAAAAAAATTTTTTTTTAAACTTTTTTCAATTTACCCCGTGGGATATATATTCTACCCACACACATTTGGAACTCTCCTGTGGTACCCTCACACATATTATTCCCTCATTTAGTGGATATTTTCATAAAAAAGTGAAATTTTCAAAAATCCAGAAAATTGGCTGAAAACGACTAAATATCAAGGACTCATTGGGCGAATTGCTCTGGAATTGAAATCGGAACGCTCACTGACATTTCCCCTATCTGAAAGTCTGATAAACGCCGGAAAAATGACTAAGTCCAAAAAAAAATGTTTTTCAACTTTTTTCAATTTTACCCCCGTGGGATATATATTCTACCTACACACATTTAGAACTCTCCTGGGGTACCCTCACACATATTATTCCCTCATTTAGTGGATATTTTCACAAAAAAGTGAAATTTTCAAAAATCCAAAATATTGGCTGAAAACGACTAAATATCAAGGACTTATTGGGCGAATTGCTCTGGAACTGAAATCAGAACACTCACTGACATTTCCCTTATCTGAAAGTCTGATAAACGCCGAAAAAATGACTAAGTCCAAAAAAAAAATTTTTTCAACTTTTTTCTATTTTACCCCCGTGGGATATGTATTCTACGTACACACATTTGGAACTCTCCTGGGGTACCCTCACACATATTATTCCCTCATTTAGTGGATATTTTCACAAAAAAGTGAAATTTTCAAAAATCCAGAAAATTGGCTGAAAACGACTAAATATCAAGGACTCATTGGGGGCGAATCGCTCTGGAACTGAAATCGGAATGCTCACTGACATTTCCCCTCTCTGAAAGTCTGATAAACGCCGGAAAAATGACTAAGTCCAAAAAAAATTTTTTTAAAACTTTTTTCAATTTACCCCCGTGGGAAATATATTCTACCCACACACATTTGGAACTCTCCTGTGGTACCCTCACACATATTATTCCCTCATTTAGTGGATATTTTCATAAAAAAGTAAAATTTTCAAAAATCCAGAAAATTGGCTGAAAACGACTAAATATCAAGGACTCATTGGGCGAATCGCTCTGGAACTGAAATCGGAATGCTCACTGACATTTCCCCTATCTGAAAGTCTGATAAACACCGGAAAAATGACTAAGTCCAAAAAAAAATGTTTTTCAACTTTTTTCAATTTTACCCCCGTGGGATATATATTCTACCTACACACATTTGGAACTCTCCTGTGGTACCCTCACACATATTATTCCCTCATTTAGTGGATATTTTCACAAAAAAGTGAAATTTTCAAAAATCCAAAATATTGGCTGAAAACGACTAAATATCAAGGACTTATTGGGCGAATTGCTCTGGAACTGAAATCGGAACGCTCACTGACATTTCCCCTGTCTGAAAGTCTGATAAACGCCGGAAAAATGACTAAGTCCAAAAAAAAATTTTAAAAAACTTTTTTCAATTTTACCCCCGTGGGATATGTATTCTACGTACACACCTTTGGAGCTCTCCTGGGGTACCCTCACACATATTATTCCCTCATTTAGTGGATATTTTCACAAAAAAGTGAAATTTTCAAAAATCCAAAATATTGGCTGAAAACAACTACATATCAAGGACACATTGGGCGAATTGCTCTGGAACTGAAATCCGAACCCTCACTGACATTTCCCCTATCTGAAAGTCTGATAAACGCCGGAAAAATGACTAAGTCCAAAAAAAAATTTTTTCAACTTTTTTTAATTTTACCCCCGTGGGATATATATTTTACCTACACATATTTGGAACTCTCCTGGGGCAACCTCACACATATTATTCCCTCATTTAGTGGATATTTTCACAAAAAAGTGAAATTTTCAAAAATCCAGAAAATTTCCTGAAAACGACTAAATATCAAGGACTCATTGGGCGAATCGCTCTGGAAATGAAATCGGAACGCTCACTGACATTTCCCCTCTCTGAAAGTCTGATATACGCCGGAAAAATGACTAAGTCCAAAAAAAAATTTTTTAAAACTTTTTTCAATTTACCCCCGTGGGATATATATTCTACCCACACACATTTGGAACTCTCCTGTGTTACCCTCACACATATTATTCCCTCATTTAGTGGATATTTTCACAAAAAAGTGAAATTTTCAAAAATCCAGAAAATTGGCTGAAAACGACAAAATATCAAGGACTCATAGGGCGAATCGCTCTGGAACTGAAATCAGAACACTCACTGACATTTCCCTTATCTGAAAGGCTGATAAACGCTGAAAAAATGACCAAGTCCAAAAAAAAAATGATTTTCAACTTTTTTCTATTTTACCCCCGTGGGATATGTATTCTACGTACACACATTTGGAACTCTCCTGTGGTACCCTCACACATATTATTCCCTCATTTAGTGGATATTTTCACAAAAAAGTGAAATTTTCAAAAATCCAAAATATTGGCTGAAAACGACTAAATATCAAGGACACATTGGGCGAATTGCTCTGGAACTGAAATCGGAACGCTCACTGACATTTCCCCTGTCTGAAAGTCTGATAAACGCCGGAAAAATGAATAAGTCCAAAAAAAATTTTTTTTCAACTTTTTTCAATTTTACCCCCGTGGGATATATATTCTACCTACACATATTTGGAACTCTTCTGGGGCAACCTCACACATATTATTCCCTCATTTAGTGGATATTTTCACAAAAAAGTGAAATTTTCAAAAATCCAGAAAATTGGCTGAAAACGACTAAATATCAAGGACTCATTGGGCGAATCGCTCTGGAACTGAAATCGGAATGCTCACTGACATTTCCCCTGTCTGAAAGTCTGATAAACGCCGAAAAAATGACTAAGTCCAAAAAAAAAATGTTTTTCAACTTTTTTATATTTTACCCCCGTGGGATATGTATTCTACGTACAAACCTTTGGAGCTCTCCTGGGGTACCCTCACACATATTATTCCCTCATTTAGTGGATATTTTCACAAAAAAGTGAAATTTTCAAAAATCCAAAATATTGGCTGAAAACAACTACATATCAAGGACACATTGGGCGAATTGCTCTGGAACTGAAATCCGAACCCTCACTGACATTTCCCCTATCTGAAAGTCTGATAAACGCCGGAAAAATGACTAAGTCCAAAAAAAAATTTTTTCAACTTTTTTCAATTTTACCCCCGTGGGATATATATTCTACCTACACATATTTGGAACTCTCCTGGGGCAACCTCACACATATTATTCCCTCATTTAGTGGATATTTTCATAAAAAAGTGAAATTTTCAAAAATCCAGAAAATTGGCTGAAAACGACTAAATATGAAGGACTCATTTGGCAAATCGCTCTGGAACTGAAATCGGAACGCTCACTGACATTTCCCCTATCTGAAAGTCTGATAAACGCCGGAAAAATGACTAAGTCCAAAAAAAAATTTTTTTAAACTTTTTTCAATTTTACCCCCGTGGGATATATATTCTACCTACACATATTTGGAACTCTCCTGGGGCAACCTCACACATATTATTCCCTCATTTAGTGGATATTTTCACAAAAAAGTGAAATTTTCAAAAATTCAGAAAATTTCCTGAAAACGACTAAATATCAAGGACTCATTGGGCGAATCGCTCTGGAACTGAAATCGGAATGCTCACTGACATTTCCCCTCTCTGAAAGTCTGATAAACGCCGGAAAAATGACTAAGTCCCAAAAAAAATTTTTTAAAACTTTTTTCAATTTACCCCCGTGGGATATATATTCTACCCACACACATTTGGAACTCGCCTGTGTTACCCTCACACATATTATTCCCTCATTTAGTGGATATTTTCACAAAAAAGTGAAATTTTCAAAAATCCAGAAAATTGGCTGAAAACGACAAAATATCAAGGACTCATAGGGCGAATCGCTCTGGAACTGAAATCAGAACACTCACTGACATTTCCCTTATCTGAAAGTCTGATAAACGCCGAAAAAATGACCAAGTCCAAAAAAAAAATGATTTTCAACTTTTTTCTATTTTACCCCCGTGGGATATGTATTCTACGTACACACCTTTGGAGCTCTCCTGGGGTACCCTCACACATATTATTCCCTCATTTAGTGGATATTTTCACAAAAAAGTGAAATTTTCAAAAATCCAAAATATTGGCTGAAAACGACTAAATATCAATGACACATTGGGCGAATTGCTCTGGAACTGAAATCGGAACGCTCACTGACATTTCCCCTATCTGAAAGTCTGATAAACGCCGGAAAAATGACTAAGTCCAAAAAAAATTTTTTTAAAACTTTTTTCAATTTACCCCATTGGGATATATATTCTACCCACACACATTTGGAACTCTCCTGTGGTACCCTCACACATATTATTCCCTCATTTAGTGGATATTTTCATAAAAAAGTGAAATTTTCAAAAATCCAGAAAATTGGCTGAAAACGACTAAATATGAAGGACTCATTGGGCGAATTGCTCTGGAACTGAAATCGGAACGCTCACTAACATTTCCGCTATCTGAAAGTCTGATAAACGCCGGAAAAATGACTAAGTCCAAAAAAACATTTTTTTAAACTTTTTTCAATTTTACCCCCGTGGGATATATATTCTACCTACACATATTTGGAACTCTCCTGGGGCAACCTCACACATATTATTCCCTCATTTAGTGGATATTTTCACAAAAAAGTGAAATTTTCAAAAATCCAGAAAATTGGCTGAAAACGACTAAATATCAAGGATTCATTGGGCAAATCGCTCTGGAACTGAAATCGGAACGCTCACTGACATTTCCCCTGTCTGAAAGTCTGATAAACGCCGGAAAAATGACTAAGTCCAAAAAAAATTTTTTTTCAACTTTTTTCAATTTTACCCCCGTGGGATATATATTCTACCTACACATATTTGGAACTCTCCTGGGGTACCCTCACACATATTATTCCCTCATTTAGTGGATATTTTCACAAAAAAGTGAAATTTTCAAAAATCCAAAATATTGGCTGAAAACGACTAAATATCAAGGACACATTGGGCGAATTGCTCTGGAACTGAAATCGGAACGCTCACTGACATTTCCCCTGTCTGAAAGTCTGATAAACGCCGGAAAAATGAATAAGTCCAAAAAAATTTTTTTTTCAACTTTTTTCAATTTTAGCCCCGTGGTACATATATTCTACCCACACACATTTGGAACTCTCCTGTGGTACCCTCACACATATTATTCCCTCATTTAGTGGATATTTTCACAAAAAAGTGAAATTTTCAAAAATCCAGAAAATTGGCTAAAAACGACTAAATATCAAGGACTCATGGGGTGAATCGCTCTGGAACTGAAATCCGAACCCTCACTGACATTTCCCCTATCTGAAAGCCTCATAAACGCCGGAAAAATGACTAAGTCCAAAAAAAAATTTTTTTGAACTTTTTTCAATTTTACCCCCGTGGGATATATATTCTACCTACACACATTTGGAACTCTCCTGGGGTACCCTCACACATATTATTCCCTCATTTAGTGGATATTTTCACAAAAAAGTGAAATTTTCAAAAATCCAGAAAATTGGCTGAAAACTACTAAATATCAAGGACTCATTGGGCGAATTGCTCTGGAACTGAAATCGGAACGCTCACTGACATTTCCCCTGTCTGAAAGTCTGATAAACGCCGGAAAAATGACTAAGTCAAAAAAAAAATTTTTTTCAACTTTTTTCAATTTTACCCCCGTGGGATATATATATTCTACCTACACATATTTGGAACTCTCTTGGGGCAACCTCACACATATTATTCCCTCATTTAGTGGACATTTTCACAAAAAAGTGAAATTTTCAAAAATCCAGAAAATTGGCTGAAAACGACTAAATATCAAGGACTCATTGGGCGAATCGCTCTGGAACTGAAATCGGAATGCTCACTGACATTTCCCCTATCTGAAAGTCTGATAAACGCCGGAAAAATGACTAAGTCCAAAAAAAATGTTTTTCAACTGTTTTCAACTTTACCCCCGTGGGATATATATTCTACCCACACACATTTGGAACTCTCTTGGGGTACCCTCACACATATTATTCCCTCCTTTAGTGGATATTTTCACAAAAAAGTGAAATTTTCAAAAATCCAGAAAATTGGCTGAAAATGACTAAATATCAAAGACTCATTGGGCAAATCGCTCTGGATCTGAAATCGGAACGCTCACTGACATGTCCCCTATCTGAAAGTCTGATAAACGCCGGAAAAATGACTTAAGTCCAAAGAAAAAATTTTTTCAACTTTTTTCAATTTTACCCCCGTGTGATATATATTCTACCCACACACATTTGGAACTCTCCTGTGGTACACTCACACATATTATTCCCTCATTTACTGGATATTTTCACAAAAAAGTGAAATTTTCAAATATCCAGAAAATTGGCTGAAAACGACTAAATATCAAGGACTCATGGGGTGAATCGCTCTGGAACTGAAATCAGAACACTCACTGACATTTTCCTTATCTGAAAGTCTGATAAACGCCGGAAAAAATGACTAAGTCGAAAAAAAAATTTTTTCAACTATTTCCAATTTTATCCCCGTGGGATATGTATTCTACCCACACACATTTGTATCTCTCCTGTGGTACCTTCACACATATTATTCCCTCATTTAGTGGATATTTTCATAAAAAAGTGACATTTTTGAAAAATCCAGAAAACTGACTGAATACAACTAAATTGTCAAGGACTCATCCGGCGAATCGCTCTGGAACTGAAATCGGAATGCTCACCGACATTTCAACTATCTGAAAGTCTGATAAACGCCGTAAAGATGACTAAGTCCAGAAAAAAAATAATTTCAACTTTTTTCAATTTTACCCCCGTGGGATATATATTCTACCCACACACATTTGGAACCCTCCTGGGGTACCCACACACATATTATTCTCTCATTTAGTGGATATTTTCACAAAAAAGTGAAATTTTCAAAAATCCAGAAAATTGGCTGAAAATGGCTAAATATCAAGGACTCATTGGGCGAATCGCTCTGGAACTGAAATCGGAACGCTCACTGACATTTTCCCTATCTGAAAGTCTGATAAACGTCGGAAAAATGACTAAGTCCATAAAAAATGTTTTTCAACTTTTTTCAATTTTACCCCCGTGGGATATATATTCTTCCCACACACATTTGGAACTCTCCTGGGGTACCCTCACACATATTATTCCCTCATTTAGTGGATATTTTCACAAAAAAGTGAAATTTTCAAAAATCCTAAATATTGGCTGAAAACTACTAAATATCAAGGACACATTGGGCGAATTGCTCTGGAACTGAAATCCGAACCCTCACTGACATTTCCCCTCTCTGAAAGTCTGATAAACGCCGGAAAAATTACTAAGTCCAAAAAAAATTTTTTTAAAACTTTTTTCAATTTACCCCCGTGGGATATATATTCTACCCACACACATTTGGAACTCTCCTGTGTTACCCTCACACATATTATTCCCTTATTTAGTGGATATTTTCACAAAAAAGTGAAATTTTCAAAAATCCAGAAAATTGGCTGAAAACGACAAAATATCAAGGACTCATAGGCCGAATCGCTCTGGAACTGAAATCAGAACACTCACTGACATGTCCCCTATCTGAAAGTCTGATAAACGCCGGAAAAATGACTTAAGTCCAAAGAAAAAATTTTTTCAACTTTTTTCAATTTTACCCCCGTGTGATATATATTCTACCCACACACATTTCGAACTCTCCTGGGGTACCCTCACACATATTCCCTCATTTAGTGGATATTTTCACAAAAAAGTGAAATTTTCAAAAATCCAGAAAATTGGCTGAAAACGACTAAATATCAAGGACTCATTTGGCGAATCGCTCTGGAACTGAAATCGGAATGCTCACTGACGTTTCCCCTATATGAAAGTCTGATAAACGCCGGAAAAATGACTAAGTCCAAAAAAAATTTTTTTCAACTATTTCCAATTTTCTCCCCGTGGGATATATATTCTAGCCACACACATTTGGAACTCTCCTGGGGTACCCTCACACATATTATTCCCTCATTTAGCGGATATTTTCACAAAAAAGTGACATTTTCAAAAATCCAAAATATTGGCTGAAAACAACTAAATATCAAGGATTCAAGGGGCGAATCGCCCTGGAACTGAAATCGGAACACTCACTGACATTTCCTCTATCTGAAAGCCTGATAAACGCCGGAAAAATGACTAAGTCCAAAAAAAATGTTTTTCAACTTTTTTCAATTTTACCCCCGTGGGATATATATTCTTCCCACACACATTTGGAACTCTCCTGGGGTACCCTCACACATATTATTCCCTCATTTAGTGGATATTTTCACAAAAAAGTGAAATTTTCAAAAATCCAGAAAATTGGCTGAAAATGACTAAATATCAAGGACTCATTGGGCGAATCGCTCTGGAACTGAAATCGGAACGCTCACTGACATTTCCCCTATCTGAAAGTCTGATAAACGCCGGAAAAATGACTAAGTCCAAAAAAAATGTTTTTCAACTTTTTTCAATTTTATCCCCGTGGGATATATATTCTACCCACACACATTTGGAACTCTCCAGGGGTACCCTCACACATATTATTCCCTCATTTAGTGGATATTTTCACAAAATAGTGAAATTTTTGAAAAATCCAGAAAATTTTTGTATACGAGTAAATATCAAGGACTCATCCGGCGAATCGCTCTGGAACTGAAATCGGAACGCTCACTGACATTTCTCCTCTCGGAAAGTCTGATAAACTCCGGAAAAATGACCAAGTCCAAAACAAAAATTTTTTCAACTATTTCTAATTTTACCCCCGTGGGATATATACAGTTATATGTAAAAGTTTGGGCACCCCTATTAATCTTAAGCTTAATGTTTTATAAAAATTGGTGTTTTTGCAACAGCTATTTCAGTTTGATATATGTAATAACTGTTGGACACAGTAATGTTTCTGCCTTGAAATGAGGTTTATTGTACTAACAGAAAATGTGCAATCGGCATTCAAACTAAATTTGACAGGTGCATAAGTATGGGCACTTCACCAGAAAAGTGACATTAATATTTAGTAGATCCTCCTTTTGCTATAATATCAGCCTCTAGTCGCTTCCTGTATCTTTTAATTAGTTCCTGGATCCTGGATGAAGGTATTTTTGACCATTCCTCTTTACAAAACAATTCCAGTTCCTGTAAGTTTGATGGTCGCCGAGCATGGACAGCCCTCTTCAAATGGTCCCATAGATGTTCAATGATATTCAGGTCTGGGGACTGGGATGGCCATTCCAGAACATTGTAATTGTTCCTCTGCATGAATGCCTGAGTAGATTTGGAGTGGTGTTTTGGATCATTGTCTTGCTGAAAGATCCATCCCCTGCATAACTTCAACTTTATCACTGATTCTTGAACAATATTGTCAAGAATCTGCTGATACTGAGTGGAATCCATGCGTCCCTCAACTTTAACAAGATTCCCGGTGCCGGCATTGGCCACACAGCCCCAAAGCATGGTGGAACCTCCACCAAATTTTACTGTGGGTAGCAAGTGTTTTTCTTGGAATGCTGTGTTTTTTTGCCGCCATGCATAACGCCGTTTTGTATGACCAAACAACTCAATCTTGGTTTCATCAGTCCACAGGACCTTTTCCAAAAAGAAATTGGCTTCTCCAAATGTGCTTTTGCATAGCTCAGCCGACTCTGTTTCTGGCGTGCTTGCAGAAACGGCTTCTTTCACATCACTCTCCCATACAGCTTCTCTTTGTGCAAAGTGCGTTGTATAGTTGACCGATGCACAGTGACACCATCTGCAGCAAGTTGATGCTGCAGCTCTCTGGAGGTGGTCTAAAGATTGTCCTTGACTGATCTCACCATTCTTCTTCTCTGCCTTTCTAATGTTTTTCTTGGTCTGCCACTTCTGGCCTTAACAAGAACTGTCCCTGTGTTCTTCCATTTCCTTACTATGTTCCTCACAGTGGAAACTGACAGGTTAAATCTCTGAGACAGCTTTTTGTATCCTTCCCCTGAACAACTATGTTGAATAATCTTTGTTTTCAGATCATTTGACAGTTGTTTTGAGGAGCCCACGATGCCACTCTTCAGAGGAGATTCAAACAGGAGAACAACTTGCAAGTGGCCACTTTAAGTAGCTTTTCTCATGATTGCATATACCTGGCTATGAAGTTCAAAGCTCAATGAGGTTACAAAACAAAAAAAAGGGCTTTAGTAAGTCAGTAAAAAGTAGGTAGGAGTATTTAAAACAAGAAAATGATAAGGGTGCCCATACTTATGCACCGGTCAAATTTTGTTTGAATGCAGATTGCACATTTTCTGTTAGTACAATAAACCTCATTTCAAGGCAGAAACATTACTGTGTCCAACAGTTATTACATATATCAAACTGAAAAAGCTTTTTCAAAAACACCAATTTTTATAAAACATTAAGCTTAAGATTAATAGGGGTGCCCAAACTTTTTCATATAACTGTATTCTACCCACACACATTTGAAACTCTCCTCGGGTACCCTCACACATATTATTCCCTCATTTAGTGGATATTTTCACAAAAAAGTGACATTTTCAAAAATCCAAAATATTGGCTGAAAACGACTAAATATCAAGGACTCAAGGGGCGAATCGCCCTGGAACTGAAATTGGAATGCTCACTGACATTTCCCCTTTCTGAAAGACTGATAAACGGCGGAAAAATGACTATGTCCAAAAAAAATTTTTTTTCATCTTTTTTCAATATTACCCCCGTGGGATATATATTCTACCCACACACATGTGGAACTCTCCTGTGGTACCCTCACACATATTATTCCCTCATTTAGTGGATATTTTCACAAAATAGTGAAATTTTTGAAAAATACAGAAAATTGGATGAATACGACTAAATATCAAGGACTCATCCGGCGAATCGCTGTGGAACTGAAATCGGAACGCTCACTGATATTTCCCCTCTCTGAAAGTCTGATAAACGCCGGAAAAATGACTTAGTACAAAAAAAATTTTTTTTAAAACTTTTTTCAATTTTAAACCTGTGGGATATATATTCTACCCACACACATTTGGAACTCTCCTGGGGTACCCTCACACATATTATTCTCTCATTTAGTGGATATTTTCACAAAAAAGTGAAATTTTCAAAAATCCAGAAAATTGGCTGAAAATGACTAAATATCAAGGACTCATTGGGTGAATCGCTCTGGAACTGAAATCGGAATGCTCACTGACATTTTCCCTATCTGAAAGTCTGTTAATAGCCGGAAAAATTACTAAGTCCAAAAAAAAATTGTTTTCAACTTTTTTCAATTTTACCCCCGTGGGATATATATTCTACCCACACACATTTGGAACTCTCCTGGGGTACCCTCACACATATCATACCCTCATTTAGTGGATATTTTCACAAAAAAGTGAAATTTTCAAAAATCCAGAAAATTGTCTGAAAGCGACTAAATATCAAGGACTCATTGGGTGAATCGCTCTGGAACTGAAATCGGAATGCTCACTGACATTTGCCCTATCTGAAAGTCTGATAAAATGACTACGTCCAAAAAAAAAAATTTTTCAACTTTTTTCAATTTTACCCCCGTGGGATATATATTCTACCCACACACATTTGGAACTCTCCTGGGGTACCCTCACACATATTATTCCCTAATTTAGTGGATATTTTCACAAAAAAGTGAAATTTTCAAAAATCCAAAATATTGGCTGAAATCGACTAAATATCAAGGACTCATTGGGAGAATGGCTCTGGAACTAAAATCGGAACGCTCACTGACATTTCCCCAATCTGAAAGTCTGATAAACGGCAGAAAAATGACTAAGTCCAAAAAAAAATTTTTTCAACTATTTCCAATTTTATCCCCGTGGGATATATATTCTACCCACACACATTTGTAACTCTCCTGTGGTACCCTCACACATATTATTCCCTCATTTAGTGGATATTTTCACAAAAAAGTGAAATTTTTGAAATATCCAGAAAATTGGCTGTGTACAATTAAATTGTCAAGGACTCATCAGGCGAATCGCTCTGGAACTGAAATCGGAATGCTCACTGACATTTCCCCTATCTGAAAGTCCGATAAACGTCGGAAAAATGACTAAGTCCCCAAAAATTTTTTTTAAACTTTTTTCAATTTTACCCACGTGGAATATATATTCTACCCACACACATTTGGAACTCTCCTGGGGTACCCTCACACATATTATTCCCTCATTTAGTGGATATTTTCACAAAAAAGTGAAATTTTTGAAAAATCAATAAAATTGGCTGAATACGACTAAATATCAACGACTCATCCGGCGAATCGCTGTGGAACTGAAATCGGAACGCTCACTGACACTTCCCCTATCTGAAAGTCTGATAAACGCCGGAAAAATTACGAAGTCCAAAAAAAAAATTTTTTTTCAACTTTTTTCAATTTTAACCCTGTGGGATGTAAATTCTACCCACACACATGTGGAACTCTCCTGTGGTACCCTCACACATATTATTCCCTCATTTAGTGGATATTTTCACAAAAAAGTGAAATTTTCAAAAATCCAGAAAATTGGCTGAAAATGATGAAATATCAAGGACTCATTGGGCGAATCGCTCTGGAACTGAAATCAGAACGCTCACTGACACTTCCCCTATCTGAAAGTCTGATAAACGCCGGAAAAATTACGAAGTCCAAAAAAAAAATTTTTTTTCAACTTTTTTCAATTTTACCCCCGTGGGATATAAATTCTACCCACACACATTTGGAACTCTCCTGGGGTACTCTCACACATATTATTCCCTCATTTAGTGGATATTTTCACAAAAAAGTGACATTTTCAAAAATGCAGAAAATTGGCTGAAAACGACTAAATATCAAGGACTCATTGGGTGAATCTCTCTGGAACTGAAATCGGAATGCTCACTGACATTTTCCCTATCTGAAAGTCTGTTAATAGGCGGAAAAATTACTAAGTCCAAAAAAAATTTTTTTTCAACTTTTTTCAATTTTACCCCTGTGGGATATATATTCTACCCACACACAGTTGGAACTCTCCTGGGGTACCCTCACACATATTATTCCCTCATTTAGTGGATATTTTCACAAAAAAGTGAAATTTTCAAAAATCCAGAAAATTGTCTGAAAACGATTAAATATCAAGGACTCATTGGGTGAATCGCTCTGGAACTGAAATCGGAACGCTCACTGACATTTGACCTATCTGAAAGTCTCATAAAATGACTAAGTCCAAAATAAAAAATTTTTCAACTTTTTTCAATTTTACCCCCGTTGGATATATATTCTACCCACACACATTTGGAACTCTCCTGGGGTACCCTCACACATATTATTCCCTCATTTAGCGGATATTTTCACAAAAAAGTGACATTTTCAAAAATCCAAAATATTGGCTGAAAACGACTAAATATCAAGGACTCAAGGGGCGAATCGCCCTTGAACTGAAATTGGAATGCTCACTGACATTTCCCCTATTTGAAAGTCTGATAAACACCGGAAAAATGACTAAGTCCAAAAAATTTTTTCTACTTTTTTCAATTTATCCCTGTGGGATATGTATTCTACCCACACACATTTGTAACTCTCCTGTGGTACCCTCACACATATTATTCCCTCATTTAGTGGATATTTTCACAAAAAAGTGAAATTTTTGAAAAATCCAGAAAATTGGCTGTATACAATTAAATTGTCAAGGACTCATCAGGCGAATCGCTCTGGAACTGAAATCGGAATGCTCACTGACATTTCCCCTATCTGAAAGTCCGATAAACGTCGGAAAAATGACTAAGTCCCCAAAAAATTTTTTAAAACTTTTTTCAATTTTACCCACGTGGAATATATATTCTACCCACACACATTTGGAACTCTCCTGGGGTACCCTCACACATATTATTCCCTCATTTAGTGGATATTTTCACAAAAAATGAAATTTTTGAAAAATCCAAAAAATTGGCTGAATACGACTAAATATCAAGGACTCATCCGGCGAATCGCTCTGGAACTGAAATCGGAATGCTCACTGACATTTCTCCTATCTGAAAGTCTGATAATCGCCGGAAAAATGACTAAGTCCAAAAAAAGAATTTTTCAACTATTTCCAATTTTACCCCCGTGGGATATATATTCTAACCACACACATTTGGAACTCTCCTGGGGTACCCTCACACATATTATTCCCTCATTTAGTGGATATTTTCACAAAATAGTGAAATTTTTGAAAAATCAAGAAAATTGGCTGTATACGAGTAAATATCAAGGACTCATCCAGCGAATCGCTCTGGAACTGAAATCGGAACGCTCACTGACATTTCCCCTCTTGGAAAGTCTGATAAACTCCGGAAAAATGACTAGTGTTGAGCCACCCCCGTAGTGTTCGAGTTCGGTTCGGTTCGTCGAACACCCGTGTGTTCGCCGAACTGTTCGTCGAACTGTTCGTCGAACACCTTCGAACACTGTTAAAACCAATGGCAGGCAAACAAAAACACATAGAAAGACATAGAAAACACCTTCAAAGTTGTCCAAAAGCTGACAAACTGCTCAGAAGACATAACTAACACATGGAAAAGTGACAAGTACATATAGTCATGCGAAAATAAAAGAGGTGGAGGAGTAAAAGGAGGGGGAGACACAGATATAGGCATGTCATGCCCTTCTAAAATCCAAAAAGTGAGAAGCCGACACGGCCAGTCCGTTCCTGCCCGTGCCACCTCCGTGTCGCCGGGTTTGTGCCAGAGCCGCGGTGGACCCTGACGGCCACCCCCCCTCTCCTAATACTGGTGCCTGTCCGCTGGTGGGTCGAGCCCCCCGCGGTGGGGGGGGAGTAACATCTGCAGAAGAAAGACCATCTTCCAGCCAAACTAACATGTCGACTTCTTTTCGTGGACAATGTGATACTATCCCTTTGTTACGGACACGCCCATCGCTACAAATTCCAGATGAGGCACAAAAACAGCAGGTGCTTCAGCGGATATCAAGTGCTCCTTCAAGTGGGCTCTCCTCCACCTCAATTTCAACATCACAAATACTCCAGTCCTCAGAGGTGTCACCCCAATCGCACTTGCTTCCTCACAGCTCCCAAGTCTCCAGCTGCCCGTCTGAGTATGAGGTAACACAGATGGTTGAGTCTGCACAGCTGTTTACTCATACTATAGCCTGGGAAACGGAGGTCTGCTCCAGAGCTTCTGTTAATCCAGATGAGGAAATGATCTGCACTGATGCCCAGAATCTTTATAAGTCGGATCCAGGACCAGATGAAGAAGGTTCTGAGCATAATGTAGACCCTCGTTCCCAAACTGTAACTCCTGTTGGTGGAGACAATGATGAAGACGATGATGAGACTCAAATACCTGATTGGAGCAACAACTTGACTTTTCGGTCAGGGCAGGAAGAGGTTGGCTTTGAGGACGACGGGTGTGATAACACACAGGGTGATGATGACAAGGTTGGAGATCCCACTTACTGTCAACCCACAGTCAGCCAGTCGATGAGGTCACCCGGTCCTTTGCCTGGCCTTTGGGATGTCGCGGTGGTCGGCTCCCTGGCCCGTACCCTGGGGTCACTCTTTAAAAGGGTGGATAATTGTTAATTTTATAAGAGTTTGTGACACCACCTGTGGTATCTGGTGAGAAGCAGCAGCGCTGCAGCAGTCCACTGAGGCCCGTGATAAGGCAGCTCGATGGTATAGCTCCCCACAGGTGGAGCTAGGTCTCAGGGCAGCGTATGCAGGGGGAATGCAGGACAGGCGAGACCCAGCTGGGTCAGAGCAAGAACGGAAACGGACATGGTAGTCACTTCAGTACCTTTTACTGGAGGAAATTCAGGCACATCCTGGAGCACTGTAGGGTGAAGGGTGCATATCAGGATCCTCCCCAATGAGCGGGTGTAGGGCCTCCTGTTTCTTGCCTCTGCGCAGTAAGTTTCTGACCTGCCTGGAGCTAGGCCTAACTTTGTCTCTGTCCTGCGCTGGCTGACCTTGTGGTAGGGCCTTCTCTTGAAGTTCACGCTCCCAGTATGCGGGGCCTAAGCATCTCCTGGCTCTGTTACGTATCAGCACCTTAGCGATCCTGGGACTTGTAGTTCTCCAGGGATTCCGGTTATGCCTTACTGGGTCATAGAGATCCCGGTAAGCTCGGATCCGGTGTCTGGTAAATGCTTCGGGGTGAGCTGGTTAAGCTCCTCTGCCCCTTATGTACTAACTCGCCACTCGCCTTCGGCCTACTCGGGCCCTCAATAGGCTATACACACTAACGGCAGCTTGCCGCGCTTCACCGATCTTATGACGCTGGCACACCTTAAGCTCTATCTGGGCTCCCTGAATCTAGCTAGCAGGAGCCTCGTGCTCCACTGCTGAACTATTAACTGAGTTCTCTAGACTAGACTGAGCTCCACTGCAGACTGACCTCTCTTAGGCTTCTCTACTGCAGGAACTCTTCAGAGGAACTGAACTGCCTAGCTCCACCTTCCCTATTTATATCCCTAACGGGCTCCCTCTGCTGGTCTGAGGTAGAAGGTGGAGATGTGTGAATGTTTATGGGGGCCTCTTGTGGAGGATTCCATCAATACACTCTTCTAGGATCTGTGATACCAAGCGCAGCGGGGCGTCACAGATGCTATTGACGACGAGGTTAGGTTGCGCCTTCCTGGACAGAGACGGAGTACTGGAAGCACGTCAACAACTGCATCCTCAACCACAACTCCGCCTCTGACCACAAGTCGTAGTGGCTCTTCAGGTCGCATGGGCTCTAAGCCTTGCATAGCCTGGTCATTTATTCAGATCGATAAGGATGACCCAACTCGTGTTATCTGTAATATTTGTCACCAAAAGCTAAGTAGAGGCCAAAAAATCCATAGTTTGAGTACTTCATGCATGTACCATCACATGGATATGAAGCATAAGTTGCAGTGGGAAGCTCACTGTGCTACAATGCGGCCTAGCAGGCTGGGCCAACCACCGTCTGCCCCATCTTGTGCATCCGCGGCCTCTTCATCCTCTGTGACTGGGGGGACAGCAGTCACACATGTTTTTGGACGCAGACCTGCCATCTCTTTACCTGCAACAGCCAGTGTGATTGGCAGGTCGTCAGTTCATTGGGAAGTGGAAACACCTGCTGGTGTTGAGAGCTCTCTGACATCGAGAGCACCACCTTTGGATCAAGGCAACCTAACATGTCCGCCTGCATCTTCCTCACAGACCGGCAGTTTGCCAGGGACACCCTACTCAACCCCGTCAAAGCACAACAGCCAGCCCTCGGTCCCTCAGATGTGGACAAGTAAAAGACCATTTCCTCCTAGCCATGAGAAAGCTAAGAGGTTGAATTTCACCATCTGCAAGCTGTTAGCTACAGAAATGCTGCCTTTCCGCCTGGAGGACACAGTGGATTTTTGAGACCTTATGTCCGTCGCAGTGCCCCAGTACCAGATGCCCAGTCGGCACTACTTCTCAAAGAAAGGTGTGCCTGCGCTCCACCAGCATGTCCCACACAACATCACCGCTTCTTTGAGAAACTCTGTGTGTGACAGGGTGCATTTCACCACAGACACTTGGACGAGTAGGCATGGACAGGGGCGTTACATGTCGCTGACAGGGCACTGGGTAACTATGGTGACAGCAGGACAAGGGGCTGCTGTCCAAGTCTTGCCGTCCCCGCGAGTTGTACGTCAATCCTCTTTATCTAGAAGTTCCTCCACTGCTTCTGCCTCCTCAACCTCCTCTCGGTCCTCCACCTGCACCCAAAGCCTGTCTGGTAATGCCACCTGCTTTCTAACTGCGCACCTCCTTACTATGCTGGCAGCAGGGCTCAACGGCATCAGTGTTTACTTTGAAATGTCTGGGAAATGTGAGTCACACAGCTGAGGACTTGTGGTCAGCTCTGGAGACCCAGTTTCATGAATGGTTGTCTCCACTGGACCTGCAACCAGGGAAGGCCGTGTGCGACAATGCTGCAAACCTGGGTGCGGCCCTTCGCCGGGGCAATGTTACACACGTGCCTTGTATGGCTCACGTGTTGATCCTGGTTGTCCATAAATTTTTCGCCCACTATCCCGGACTAGATGGCCTTCTGCAGAGGGCACGGTCGCTGTGTGCTCACTTCCGCCGTTCGCATCCCGCAGCTCAACGACTTACATCTCTACAGAAGTCGTTGGGCCTGCCAGTTCACCGGCTGAAATGCGATGTGCCGACACGGTGGAATTCAACTCTGCACATGTTGCAGCGACTGTGGCAGCACCGACAAGCCCTGGTGCAATACTTTCTGACGTATAGCCTGGGCCAACGAAATCCAGAGGTGGGGCAAATCACACAGCAGGAGTGGTCTCAGATCAGGGACCTATGAAGTTGACGCGCCCCCTGGGCCGTGGGGTACCCGGAGCCAGGCAGGTAGACGCTGGGGGTTGTAGTCACTGTGGCGGTGACCAGGTCCGTGACCCAGGGCGGTCAATCCAATGGTAATTTGTATATATGGATTTTATAATGTCCGACTACGCCACCTGTGGAGTGCGGCCAAAGGGGCCGCCACTGCGGAACAGTCCTCTGAAGCTGGTGGTTTTGCTGCAATGGTATTATTACTCACCACAGGAAGAGTGTAGCTTCAGGGCAGTGTGGGTGGATGATGGTGGTTGTAGTGCAGGGAGTCAGTAATGAACACAGAGTCCGTGTGATGCAGTCCCAAGATCTTTACTCACAGTTGTTGCAGTCCAGATTACAGGTACCAGATCTATCTCACCCGTCGTGCTGTGCGTACTCAGTGAGGGGCTCAGTCCACCCCCAGATAGCTTAGCAGGACCCCCTTCTGTGTGTCCTTTCTCTGGCCTTCTCCCTGCACCTCACACCCAGTGACACTTCTATCCGGTATCCTCGGGCCTTGGCGGGCGTCTTGTGTTCCGTCCCCTGGGTCCTATGTGGCTACCTTCTTAGTGAGACTGGTGTGGACTTTTGCCTGCAGTACATGAAATGCTGCAGCCTCCGGTTTCTAGTTGAGCCTTGCTGTTTCTCCTCTAGTTGAGGGACCGGTTCCCCTTATCTGGCCTGACCCCTCTACCTCCTGGTAGCAGCGGGAGTACAGGTGGCCTTCTGCACGGCCCGTAGCCCTAGGATCCCTTCGGTTCCTGGAGCCTTCCTGCTCCCACTCCTCTCTTTTCTCCTTCAGTCCTGGGCCTCCCAGGCTAGGCCCGCCTCCGGAGCAGAGCTCATGCAGAGCCTCTGCTCCTGTCACTTTTCCTCCTCTGACTGGCTTGCTCTTTCTAAGATGGCTTCCTATTTATACTCTCCCTGTCATGTGCTCCCCTAAGCTGCTCCCCTAAGCACCCACTACATAGGATCCTCCCACCAGCTAGGGACCTGGGACTGTGCTCTCCCTTAGGAGCAATCTCGCCCTAACCCCACTGCGGGTATGTGTTGGATGCAGGTGTTAGGGTCCCGAGCCATACGCCTTTCTTACCTGAGGGTGAGATACCACACCTCTGGGTGAGATGCAGTAACTCTGTGGTGACTGCACCCTCAGGGGCGCCACACACCTTTCTGCACAGTTTTGAAATGGCGACGAAGATGTTTAGTGCTGACGACGATGCCATTATCAGCATAACTATTCCGGTGATTTACATGCTGGAGCACACATTAAACAGAATTCAGAGTCAGGTGGTCGGACAAGAGGAGGTGGAGGAAGTAGAGGAGGAGTCGTATGCGGAAGGGATAACATCTCCAAGGTCCAGACGGTTGGCAGCACCAAGGAGGCAGGCATGGGAGGGTGGGGGAGAGGGATTAAACAGGGCGCATGGTAGCAGCCAAACTGTTGAGGAAGGTGCAGGAGCCGAGGAAGAAGTGGAGGATGAACTGGCGATGGGCATGGAAGACTCATCAGATGAGGGAGACCTTGATCACATTTCTGTTGTGCGAGGTTGGGGGGAGAGGGCAGAGGAAAGAAGCATGATTCTTACCTCGCTACCAACACAAAAAGGACTTGGTCCTCCTGGATGCGCAAGACACATGAGTGCCTTCTTGCTGCACTACCTGCAACATGACCCTCAGATTGCAGAATTCGAAGTAATCTCGACTACTGGGTTGCCACACTCTTAGATCCCCGGTACAAAAGTAAATTTGCCGAAATAATTCCTGCCATAAAAAGGGATTGACGCATGCAGGAGTATCTGCAGACGCTGTTGCAGAATCTTACATGTGCTTTTCCACAAAACACCAGTGGTGCACGAAGTGAATCTCACAGTTCTAACTTGCCAACCGCGGGACTGTCGAGTCTTCATCACTCAAACCGTAACAGTAACACAGTATCTGCTGGTAACAGCAATTTTGTGAAATCGTTTCACCACTTTTTTAGACCATCCTTTGCAAGGCCACAGGAGACAAGAAGTCTGACACATAGTCAATGCCTAGAGAGGATGGTGCAGGAGTATCTCCAAGTGAACATCGAAGCCATGACTGTGTCACTGGACCCTTGCTCATTTTGGTATTCCAATCTGGAAAAATGGCCGGAGCTCGCCACTCACGCCTTAAAGATCTTGTCATGCCCTGCAGCCAGTGTTCTCTCTGAACGTGTGTTCAGCGCTGCTGATGGTGTGCTGACAGATAAGCGCACGCGGCTGTCCACTGAGAATGTAGACAGACTCACGTTCATAAAGATGAACAAATCATGGATACGCAAGGACTTTTCTAATCCTGTGTTATCCTTGGGAGGCTAAAAGCTTGAGGATTTGGTAATATCACCTCACCAACCGTTTTAAGCAACTGTGGGGCAATTGATGCCACTTAACCCTAGAACGCATGACCATAAAAATCTACACTTTCATATACCTGGGGCCTTTTAGGCCTGTGTGCAAATAACATTGAATAACTCAAACTCAAATGACAAACAACTATATACATGAAGAATGCCTAGAGTTTCAAAATTCTAACTAAAGTAATCTTGCAGAAAATAGAAAACAATTAACAGGGTGGGACTGCGAGGCCCCAGGTATGCGTTCTAGGGTTAAGTGGTGTCTGTGCCACAATTTTGGGAAAAAATGGAAACTCTTTTTGGAGTCCCCTTGCTGTGTCTTACGTGACGTTGGCATCGTCAATTCCAGGTGGGTTGGGTCGCTCCCCCCCCCCCTTTTAACTGTAAGAAACTACATACACTATGGCTTGGGGTAACACAGATGATTGAGTCTGAAGAGCTGTTTACTCAGAGGTCTGCTCCAAATCTTCAGTGTCTGCTAGTCAGCGTAGAATTTTTAACTGCATCTAGCCTAGGCAATACTTTGGGCGTAGTAGCCCAGCTGCGAAGCAAGCTGCACCGCCTGTGTATCTAATAAGAATTTTTAAATGCATCTAGCCTAGGCAGACTGTGGGGACCCCCAACCAAACCCAGACGCTCAGCCCCCCTACCGCCCCCCTTTCCTTGACAATACAATAATGTAACTCTTACAACTGGATGGGTGAGGATCGGTCACAGCTTTATTAACTCTTCATACTCATTCCATTAGAAAGACATTTTATTTCTAAAATAATTCAGCTTGTTGCAGCATGCCCTGGGTCTCCACTCCGGCAACTTGGCCAACAAGTGTAACTCTTCAACATGTCCTTTCTATTTCCAGGCCACGGAGGATCCTGCGTACTCGTATGCAGGACTCTGAACCCCCACCCATCACTCTTAACGCTTGTTCCACTCCGTCCTGGAGTCCTGACAGGAATATGTCCAGTCCAATATCCATTAAGTGAACACCGTCGGGCCGTATGAGGCCTGCTTTATCTCCTTCCAGTTGTCGGTGTCGTACCACTACACCGCCTCTGTCTCTTCTAAATTTTGCCATCCGAATATTTATTACCCGCCTTGTCCGTTCGATGGCCGTGATGTCTCGCGCACCTTGCCATACCGCTATCGGCACAATCTCTGACCATACTATAGCTAGTTTTGTGAAAAATTCTCTGAAGCGCTCAGTGTCTAGTTTCATTATTGCCATTAGTTATGCGCTCTTGTGATGACCTAGGTTGTTTCCCCCGGCCTGTATAACTAAGATGACCAGACATCTTGCCTCTCTCCCTACCTTGATTACCTCCATTAGTACCTGTGGCCATAGCAGGCCTCTAATACCTCTCCAGTTGAAATATGTGTTATGAAACTCTAATTTCCTCCCGCCTGGGTGGACTTTCGCCCTATAATCTGCCCAATATATATACGAGTGGCCTATCACCCACACTGTTGGCTTAGCGTCACCTGTAAAAGAAACAAACCACGTTAGGATAACAAGTCCGGTCTTATGTATCTTGCCAAACACGTGGATCACCATCTCTCTATCCTCTGAACTTCCGTTTCTGACAGTCCTGCTCTTGCTGCTTCTGTGGCCGCGCCTATGCGGAATGAGTGTGTCCCGTAATCTTTGGGGTGGTTCCCTGCCGATGTTATGCATTTATTAAATATAGCTTGGAACTGGTATCTTGCTAATGGCGTCCCATCAATGTGTGATAGGAACAAATTACTTTGTGATCTGATGGTTAGATATGGTTTTACTATTGTTACCCGACTCAGTGTACCGTTTGTGGGTTGTAGAAGTACCCAAGTGCCCCTGCCCGTTGGAACCATTTTCGATTTGTGTATGCGTAGACGTATGGCATTATTGGCTATGACTACGTCCTGGTGTAATAAGCCTCCACTGGTGCTAATTTTGGATTGAGGGACTAATTCGCTTATGCATAGCGCCCCGAAGAAGGCGATCACAAATGTAGTAGACAGTAGTGTTGCTTCAAATTGTGAGTGTCATGTTAATGGTGTTAGGGATATGATGTGAGAAATCAGTTTTAGTGACACGGGACGGGACGTCTACACTCCTGACTTGGCTGACCCCTTTTCCACCCTTTTATGGATTGTCTGATGATGAATCTTTGTCACATCTCCCCAATTCAGTAGTTGGAAGTGAAATGCTACTCCGGTCAGACACCGCTGCGCTGACGCCCCTGATATGCCCCTCATCATTAGCTGGTGGAGAAATTCTATGGTGACTTGTGATCTGGCTTGTTCACATTGGTCAACCCGTCTGCCTGCTACTAGTCGTGTCCACTCTTCCCATGCCTTACCGTATGCTTGCCACGTCAACGGGGCAACTGACGCTCTGATTAATGGCATCAACTATTCGCCACTAGATCCCATAGGGAAGGTGGGCAACTGTTGTCCCGATGGGTGGGCATTGTGGAAGAGCTCTGTGAAAATCTGCCAATTGAATTGTTATAAAGCGTTAGCAGCAGCTTTAGACCCCTCAGCATAGTGGCTAGCGCGGACCCATACATTGTGTTTTAGGCACAGGAATGCTAGCCTTTGTAGTAGGCCTAGCACTGGGAGAGACGATGATGCCATCTTATTAATGCAGTGCGCTAAGCTGGTGTTTTTTGTTATGAAGCGTATATTTTTGTAAGCCAGGAGCGCGCCCCATATTTCTATTGCTACCACTATTGGTAAGAAAAATTATTTTCTGGGCTAGATGCAGCGAAAAATTATTATTAATTGAAAAGCTGGTGGAGCTTGGTATAGATGGCCTAATACAATGAGACCCACACACTGCTAGAAGGCCAAATATTTTTTCAGAGGTAGATGCAGAAAAAAATTATATTCAGTTTGCAACCTTATGGAGGTCAGTATAGATGGACTAATAGAACAAGTCCCACAAACAGCTAGAAGGCCAAATATTTTTTCAGAGGTAGATGCAGAAAAAAATTATATTCAGTTTGCAACCTTATGGAGGTCAGTATAGATGGACAAATAGAACAAGTCCCACACACAGCTAAAAGGCCAAATATTTTTTCAGAGGTAGATGCAGACAAAAAATTATTTTGAATTTGCAACCTTATGGAGGTCAGTATAGATGGACTAATAGAACAAGTCCCACACACAGCTAGAAGCCCAAATATTTTTTCAGAGGTAGATGCAGAAAAAAATTATATTCAGTTTGCAACCTTATGGAGGTCAGTATAGATGGACTAATAGAACAAGTCCCACACACAGCAAGAAGGCCAAATATTTTTTCAGAGGTAGATGCAGACAAAAAATTATTTTGAATTTGCAACCTTATGGAGGTCAGTATAGATGGACTAATAGAACAAGTCCCACACACAGCTAGAAGCCCAAATATTTTTTCAGAGGTAGATGCAGAAAAAAATTATATTCAGTTTGCAACCTTATGGAGGTCAGTATAGATGGACTAATAAAACAAGTCCCACACACAGCTAGAAGGCCAAATATTTTTTCAGAGGTAGATGCAGAAAAAAATTATATTCAGTTTGCAACCTTATGGAGGTCAGTATAGATGGACTAATAGAACAAGTCCCACACACAGCTAGAAGGCCAAATATTTTTTCAGAGGTAGATGCAGACAAAAAATTATTTTGAATTTGCAACCTTATGGAGGTCAGTATAGATGGACTAATAAAACAAGTCCCACACACAGCTAGAAGCCCAAATATTTTTTCAGAGGTAGATGCAGAAAAAAATTATATTCAGTTTGCAACCTTATGGAGGTCAGTATAGATGGACTAATAGAACAAGTCCCACACACAGCTAGAAGGCCAAATATTTTTTCAGAGGTAGATGCAGAAAAAAATTATATTCAGTTTGCAACCTTATGGAGGTCAGTATAGATGGACTAATAGAACAAGTCCCACACACAGCTAGAAGGCCAAATATTTTTTCAGAGGTAGATGCAGACAAAAATTATTTTGAATTTGCAACCTGATGGAGGTCAGTATAGATGACTAATAGAACAAGTCCCACACAGAGCTAGAAGGCCAAATATTTTTTCAGAGGTAGATGCAGAAAAAAATTATATTCAGTTTGCAACCTTATGGAGGTCAGTATAGATGGACTAATAGAATGATGCTATGCCCAAAAGATTTTACTTCACTAGGTGCAGTAAAAAAATTGGTATTCTATACACAGGTGGTATATCTTGCAACACAGATAGGTTACTCCACTGACTAACACACTCTGCAATAGGCCATAAAGGATTAGCTTTGCTAGATTCAGCCAAATGCTGTGAAAAAAACTTGCACAGCACTGGCACAGACCTGACTGGCAAAAATTGATAGGAACTGATGTAACCTAGACCTGAAAAGGACTCCAATTACAATTAGTCTTTACTCCCACAATCTATCTATTTAAGAGCACAGACCTGCCTGATAAAAGTCATAGGAAATGCTGTAAACTAGTCCTTAAAAGGACTGCAATCACAACTATTCCCTACTCCCAAGCTATCTGTAGATTTGTGCGAAAATTGGCTTGAAATTAACAAGGTATAGCGCACACAGCAACAGCGGTGCCGTCTAACACGCAGCTGCAGCAGTGAGAAAATGGTGGCGACGGGGAAAATGGCTTGGTCTTATAGGGCAAGGACATGTGACATACACTGCCAATGACACATGCCCTTGCTTGTGTGAAAAAAAGCACTTCGCTCCGTGTGTGCGCTGCTGATAGGCTGACAGATTGCACCTCCCCACTGCAAATGCGGGAAAGAGAAAAAAAAATGGAGATCTTCATTGTTCCTGCAGAGATCCATCCCCTGCCCCTCCCCCCACCCCGCTGTACACTCAAACTGCGTATTAACATTAATTTTCATCATTACTGAGAAAAAATCCAGTTATGATTTTGGTGCACGAACAGTTATCGAACATAACCTCGAACAGCCGAATTTTTCTCAAATTGTTCGTGTTCGCCGAACGGCTCGAACACCGCCCAAAACAGCTCGAATTTGAGATTGGCGAACAGTTCGAGTAGAACAACGCTCATCTATAAAAATGACCAAGTCCAAAACCAAAATTTTTTCAACTATTTCTAATTTTACCCCCGTGGGATATATACAGTTATATGTAAAAGTTTGGGCACCCCTATTAATCTTAAGCTTAATGTTTTATAAAAATTGATGTTTTTGCAACAGCTATTTCAGTTTGATATATGTAATAACTGTTGGACACAGTAATGTTTCTGCCTTGAAATGAGGTTTATTGTACTAAGAGAAAATGTGCAATCGGCATTCAAACTAAATTTGACAGGTGCATAAGTATGGGCACCTCACCAGAAAAGTGACATTAATATTTAGTAGATCCTCCTTTTGCGATAATATCAGCCTCTAGTCGCTTCCTGTAGCTTTTAATGAGTTCCTGGATCCTGGATGAAGGTATTTTTGACCATTCCTCTTTACAAAACAATTCCAGTTCCTGAAAGTTTGATGGTCGCCGAGCATGGACAGCCCTCTTCAAATGGTCCCATAGATGTTCAATGATATTCAGGTCTGGGGACTGGGATGGCCATTCCAGAACATTGTAATTGTTCCTCTGCATGAATGCCTGAGTAGATTTGGAGTGTTGTTTTGGATCATTGTCTTGCTGAAAGATCCATCCCCTGCATAACTTCAACTTTATCACTGATTCTTGAACAATATTGTCAAGAATCTGCTGATACTGAGTGGAATCCATGCGTCCCTCAACTTTAACAAGATTCCCGGTGCCGGCATTGGCCACACAGCCCCAAAGCATGGTGGAACCTCCACCAAATTTTACTGTGGGTAGCAAGTGTTTTTCTTGGAATGCTGTGTTTTTTTGCCGCCATGCATAACGCCTTTTTGTATGACCAAACAACTCAATCTTGGTTTCATCAGTCCACAGGACTTTTTCCAAACAGAAATTGGCTTCTCCAAATGTGCTTTTGCATAGCTCAGCCGACTCTGTTTCTGGCGTGCTTGCAGAAACGGCTTCTTTCACATCACTCTCCCATACAGCTTCTCCTTGTGCAAAGTGCGTTGTATAGTTGACCGATGCACACTGACACCATCTGCAGCAAGTTGATGCTGCAGCAATCTGGAGGTGGTCTAAAGATTGTCCTTGACTGATCTCACCATTTTTCTTCTCTGCCTTTCTAATGTTTTTCTTGGTCTGCCACTTCTGGCCTTAACAAGAACTGTCCCTGTGTTCTTCCATTTCCTTACTATGTCCCTCACAGTGGAAACTGACAGGTTAAATGTCTGAGACAGCTTTTTGTATCCTTCCCCTGAACAACTATGTTGAATAATCTTTGTTTTAAGATCATTTGACAGTTGTTTTGAGGAGCCCATGATGCCACTCTTCAGAGGAGATTCAAACAGGAGAACAACTTGCAAATGTCCACTTTAAGTAGCTTTTCTCATAATTGCATACACCTGGCTATGAAGTTCAAAGCTCAATGAGGTTACAAAACAAAAAAAAGGGGTTTAGTAAGTCAGTAAAAAGTAGGTAGGAGTATTTAAAACAAGAAAATGATAAGGGTGCCCATACTTATGCACCGGTCAAATTTTGTTTGAATGAAGATTGCACATTTTCTGCTAGTACAATAAACCTTATTTCAAGGCAGAAACATTACTGTGTCCAACAGTTATTACATATATCAAACTGAAATAGCTGTTGCAAAAACACCAATTTTTATAAAACATTAATCTTAAGATTAATAGGGGTGCCCAAACTTTTTCATATAACTGTATTCTACCCACACACATGTGCAACTCTCCTGTGGTACCCTCACACATATTATTCCCTCATTTAGTGGATATTTTCACAAAATAGTGAAATTTTAGAAAAATCCAGAATATTGGATGAATACGACTAAATATCAAGGACTCATCCGGCGAATCGCTGTGGAACTGAAATCGGAACGCTCACTGACTTTTCCCCTATCTGAAAGTCTGATAAACGCCGGAAAAATGACTAAGTACAAAAAAAAAAATTTTTTCAACTTTTTTCAATTTTAACCCTGTGGGATATATATTCTACCCACACACAGTTGGAACTCTCCTGGGGTACCCTCACACATATTATTCCCTCATTTAGTGGATATTTTCTCAAAAAAGTGAAATTTTCAAAAATCCAGAAAATTGTCTGAAAACGACTAAATATCAAGGACTCATTGGGTGAATCGCTCTGGAACTGAAATCGGAACGCTCACTGACATTTGCCCTATCTGCAAGTCTGATAAACGCCTGAAAAATGAATAAGTCGAAAAAAAAAATTTTTTCAACTTTTTTCAATTTTACCCCCCGTGGAATATATATTCTACCCCCACACATTTGGAACTCTCCTGGGGTACCCTCACACATATTATTCCCTCATTTAGTGGATATTTTCACAAAAAAGTGAAATTTTCAAAAATTCAGAAAATTGCCTGAAAATGACTAAATATCAAGGACTCATTGGGCGAATCGCTCTGGAACTGAAATCGGAACGCTCACTGACATTTGACCTATCTGAAAGTCTCATAAAATGACTAAGTCCAAAAAAAAAATTTTTTCAACTTTTTTCAATTTTACCCCCGTGGGATATATATTCTACTCACACACATTTGGAACTCTCCTGTGGTACCCTCACACATATTATTCCCTCATTTAGTGGATATTTTCACAAAAAAGTGAAATTTTCAAAAATCCAGAAAATTGTCTGAAAGGGACAAAATATCAAGGATTCATTGGGCGAATCGCTCTGGAACTGAAATCGGAATGCTCACTGACATTTGCCCTATCTGAAAGTCTGATAAAATGACTACGTCCAAAAAAAATTTTTTTTCAACTTTTTTCAATTTTATTCCAGTGGGATATATATTCTACCCACACACATTTGGAACTCTCCTGGGGTACCCTCACACATATTATTCCCTCATTTAGTGGATATTTTCACAAAAAAAGTGAAATTTTCAAAAATCCAGAAAATTGGCTGAAAACGACTAAATATCAAGGACTCATTGGGCGAATCGCTCTGGAACTGGAATCGGAATGCTCACTGACATTTCCCCTATCTGAAAGTCTGATAAACGCCGGAAAAATAACTAAGTCCAAAAAAAAAAATTTTTTTTTAACTTTTTTCAATTTTACCCCCGTGGGATACAGTTATATGAAAAAGTTTGGGCACCCCTATTAATCTTAAGCTTAATGTTTTATAAAAATTGGTGTTTTTGTAACAGCTATTTCAGTTTGATATATGTAATAACTGTTGGACACAGTAATGTTTCTGCCTTGAAATGAGGTTTATTGTGCTAACAGAAAATGTGCAATCTGCATTCAAACAAAATTTGACAGGTGCATAAGTATGGGCACCCTTATCATTTTCTTGTTTTAAATACTCCTACCTATTTTTTACTGACTTACTAAAGCACTTTTTTTGGTTTTGTAACCTCATTGAGCTTTGAACTTCAGAGCCAGGTATGCAATCATGAGAAAAGCTACTTAAAGTGGCCACTTGCAAGTTGTTTTCCTGTTTGAATCTCCTCTGAAGAGTGGCATCATGGGCTCCTCAAAACAATTGTCAAATGAGCTGAAAACAAAGATTATTCAACATAGTTGCTTAGGGGAAGGATACAAAAAGCTGTCTCAGAGATTTAACCTGTCAGTTTCCACTGTGAGGAACATAGTAAGGAAATGGAAGAACACAGGGACAGTTCTTGTTAAGGCCAGAAGTGGCAGGCCAAGAAAAACATCAGAAAGGCAGAGAAGAAGAATGGTGAGATCAGTCAAGGACAATCCTCAGACCTCCTCCAGAGAGCTGCAGCATCAACTTGCTGCAGATGGTGTCACTGTGCATCCGTCAACTATACAACTCACTTTGCACAAGGAGAAGCTGTATGGGAAAGTGATTCGAAAGAAGCCGTTTCTGCAAGCATGCCACAAACAGAGTCGACTGAGGTATGCAAAAGCACATTTGGAGAAGCCAATTTCTTTTTGGAAGAAGGTCCTGTGGACTGATGAAACCAAGATTGAGTTGTTTGGTGATACAAAAAGGCGTTATGCATGGCGTCAAAAAAACACAGCATTCCAAGAAAAACACGTGCTACCCACAGTAAAATTTGGTGGAGGTTCCATCATGCTTTGGGGCTGTGTGGCCAATGCCGGCACCGGGAATCTTGTTAAAGTTGAGGGATGCATGGATTCCACTCAGTATCAGCAGATTCTTGACAATAATGTTCAAGAATCAGTGATAAAGTTGAAGTTACGCAGGTAATGGATCTTTCAGCAAGACAATGATCCAAAACACCGCTCCAAATCTACTCAGGCATTCATGCAGAGGAACAATTACAATGTTCTGGAATGGCCATCCCAGTCCCCAGACCTGAATATCATTGAACATCTGTGGGATCATTTGAAGAGGGCTGTCTATGCTCGGCGACCATCAAACTTAACTGAACTGGAATTGTTTTGTAAAGAGGAATGGTCAAAAATACCTTCATTCATGATCCAGGAACTCATTAAAAGCTACAGGAAGCGACTAGAGGCAGTTATTTTTGCAAAAGGAGGATCTACTAAATATTAATGTCACTTTTCTGGTGAGGTGCCCATACTTATGCACCTGTCAAATTTTGTTTGAATGCAGATTGCACATTTTCTGTTAGTACAATAAACCTCATTTCAAGGCAGAAACATTACTGTGTCCAACAGTTATTACATATATCAAACTGAAATAGCTGTTGCAAAAACACCAATTTTTATAAAACAATAAGCTTAAGATTAATAGGGGTGCCCAAACTTTTTCATATAACTGTATATATTCTACCCACACACATTTGGAACTCTCCTGCGGTACCCTCACACATATTATTCCCTCATTTAGTGGATATTTTCACAAAAAAGTGAAATTTTCAAAAATTCAGAAAATTGCCTGAAAAATACGAAATATCAAGAACTCATTGGGCGAATCGCTCTGGAACTGAAATCGGAACTATCACTGACATTTGACCTATCTGAAAGTCTGATAAAATGAATAAGTCCAAAAAAAATTTTTTTTCAACTTTTTTCAATTTTACCCCGTGGGATAAATATTCTACCCACACACATTTGGAACTCTCCTGGGGTACCCTCACACATATTATTCCCTCATTTAGTGGATATTTTCACAAAAAAGTGAAATTTTCAAAAATCCAGAAAATTGGCTGAAAACGACTAAATATCAAGGACTCGTTGGGCGAATCACTCTGGAACTGAAATCGGAGCGCTCACTGACATTTCCCCTATCTGAAAGTCTGATAAACGCCAAAAAAATGACTAAGTCCAAAAAAAAATGTTTTCAACTTTTTTCAATTTCCCCCCTTGGGAAATATATTCTACCCACACACATTTGGAACTCTCCTGGGGTACCCTCACACATATTATTCTCTCATTTAGTGGATATTTTCACAAAAAAGTAAAATTTTCAAAAATCCTAAATATTGGCTGAAAACAACTAAATATCAAGGACTCAATGGGTGAATCGCTCTGGAACTGAAATCGGAATGCTCACTGACATTTTCCCTATCTGAAAGTCTGTTAATAGCCGGAAAAATTAATAAGTCCAAAAAAAAATTTTTTTAAACTTTTTTCAATTTTACCCCCGTGGAATATGTATTCTACCCACACACAGTTGGAACTCTCCTGGGGTACCCTCACACATATTATTCCCTCATTTAGTGGATATTTTCACAAAAAAGTGACATTTTCAAAAATCCAGAAAATTGTCTGAAAAACGACTAAATATCAAGGACTCATTGGGTGAATCGCTCTGGAACTGAAATCAGAACGCTCACTGACATTTGCCCTATCTGCAAGTCTGATAAACGCCTGAAAAATGAATAAGTCTGAAAAAAAAATTTTTTTTCAACTTTTTTCAATTTTACCCCCGTGGGATATATATTCTACCCACACACATTTGGAACTCTCCTGGGGTACCCTCACACATATTATTCCCTCATTTAGTGGATATTTTCACAAAAAAGTGAAATTTTCAAAAATCCAGAAAATTGGCTGAAAACGAATAAATATCAAGGACTCATTGGGCGAATCTCTCTGGAACTGAAATCGGAACACTCACTGACATTTCCCCTATCTGAAAGTATGATTAACGCCGGAAAAATGACTAAGTCCAAAAAAAAAATTTTTTCAACTTTTTTCAATTTTACCCCTGTGGGATATATATTCTACCCACACACATTTGGAGCTCTCCTGGGGTACCCTCACACATATTATTCCCTCATTTAGTGGATATTTTCACAAAAAAGTGAAATTTTCAAAAATCCAAAATATTGGCTGAAAACGACTAAATATCAAGGACTCATTGGACTAATTGCTCTGGAACTGAAATCGGAACGCTTACTGACATTTGTCCTATCTGAAAGTCTGATAAAATGACTAAGTCCAAAAAAAAAATTTTTTTCAACTTTTTTCAATTTTACCCCCGTGGGATATATATTCTACCCACACACATTTGGAACTCTCCTGGGGTACCCTCACACATATTATTACCTCATTTAGTGGATATTTTCACAAAAAAGTGAAATTTTCAAAAATCCAGAAAATTGGCTGAAAAGGACTAAATATCAAGGACTCATTGGGCGAATCGCTCTGGAACTGAAATCGGAATGCTCACTGACATTTCCCCTATCTGAAAGTCTGATAAACGCCAAAAAAATGACTAAGTCCAAAAAAAAATTTTTTTAAACTTTTTTTCAATTTCCCCGCGTGGGAAATATACTCTACCCACACACATTTGGAACTCTTCTGGGGTACCCTTACACATATTATTCCCTCAGTTAGTGGATATTTTCACAAAAAAGTAAAATTTTCAAAAATCCTAAATATTGGCTGAAAACGACTAAATATCAAGGACTCATTGGGCGAATCACTCTGGAACTGAAGTCGGAATGCTCACTGACATTTTCCCTATCTGAAAGTCTGTTAATAGCCGGAAAAATTACTAAGTCCAAAATAAATTTTTTTTCAACTTTTTTCAATTTTACCCCCGTGGGATATATATTCTACCCACACACATTTGGAGCTCTCCTGGGGTACCCTCACACATATTATTCCCTCATTTAGTGGATATTTTCACAAAAAAGTGAAATTTTCAAAAATCCAAAATAATGGCTGAAAACGACTAAATATCAAGAACTCATTGGACTAATCGCTCTGGAACTGAAATCGGAACGCTTACTGACATTTGTCCTATCTGAAAGTGTGATAAAATGACTAAGTCCAAAAAAAAAAATTTTTTCAACTTTTTTCAATTTTACCCCCGTGGGATATATATTCTACCCACACATAGTTGGAACTCTCCTGGGGTACCCTCACACATATTATTCCCTCATTTAGTAGATATTTTCACAAAAAAGTGAAATTTTCAAAAGTCCAGAAAATTGGCTGAAAACGACTAAATATCAAGGACTCATTGGGCGAATCACTCTGGAACTGAAATCGGAATGCTCACTGACATTTCCGCCATCTGAAAGTCTGATAAAATGACTAAGTCCAAAAAAAAAAATGTTTTCAACTTTTTTCAATTTTACCCCCGTTGGATATATATTCTACCCACACACAGTTGGAACTCTCCTGGGGTACCCTCACACATATTATTCCCTCATTTAGTGGATATTTTAACAAAAAAGTGAAATTTTCAAAAATCCAGAAAATTGTCTGAAAAACGTCTAAATATCAAGGACTCATTGGGTGAATCGCTCTGGAACTGAAATCGGAACGCTCACTGACATTTGTCCTATCTGAAAGTCTGATAAACGGCGG
This sequence comes from Phyllobates terribilis, assembly GCF_046119375.1. Classification (NCBI taxonomy): domain Eukaryota; kingdom Metazoa; phylum Chordata; class Amphibia; order Anura; family Dendrobatidae; genus Phyllobates; species Phyllobates terribilis. The sequence goes on from NW_027362776.1 coordinate 24,158,042, forward strand.
AAAAATGACTAAGTCCAAAAAAAAAATGTTTAAACTTTTTTCAATTTTACCCCCGTGGCATATATATTCTACCCACACATTTGGAACTCTCCTGGGGTACCCTCACACATATTATTACCTCATTTAGTGGATATTTTGCCAAAAAAGTGAAATTTTCAAAAATCCAGAAAATTGGCTGAAAAAGACTAAATATCAAGAACTCATTCGGCAAATCGCTCTGGAACTGAAATCGGAATGCTCACTGACATTTTCCCTATCTGAAAGTCTGTTAATAGCCGGAAAAATTACTAAGTACAAAAAAAAATTTTTTTCAACTTTTTTCAATTTTACCCCCGTGGGATATATATTCTACCCACACACAGTTGGAACTCTCCTGGCGTACCCTCACACATATTATTCCCTCATTTAGTGGATATCTTAACAAAAAAGTGAAATTTTCAAAAATCCAGAAAATTGTCTGAAAAACTACTAAATATCAAGGACTCATTGGGTGAATCGCTCTGGAACTGAAATCGGAAAGCTCACTGACATTTGCCCTATCTGCAAGTCTGATAAACGCCTGAAAAACGAATAAGTCTAAAAAAAAAATTTTTTCAACTTTTTTCAATTTTACCCCGTGGGATATATATTCTACCCACACACATTTGGAACTCTCCTAGGGTATAACACATATTATTCCCTCATTTAGTGGATATTTTCACAAAAAAGTGAAATTTTCAAAAATCCAAAATATTGTCTGAAAACTACTAAATATCAAGGACTCATTGGGCGAATCGCTCTGGAACTGAAATCGGAACGCTCACTGACATTTGACCTATCTGAAAGTCTCATAAAATGACTAAGTCCAAAAAAAAATTTTTTTCAACTTTTTTCAATTTTACTCCCGTGGGATATATATTCTACCCATACACATTTGGTACTCTCCTGGGGTACACTCACACATATTATTCCCTCATTTAGTGGATATTTTCACAAAAAAGTGAAATTTTCAAAAATCCAGAAAATTGTCTGAAAGGGACAAAATATCAAGGATTCATTGGGCGAATCGCTCTGGAACTGAAATCGGAATGCTCACTGACATTTGCCCTATCTGAAAGTCTGATAAAATGACTACGTCCAAAAAAAATTTTTTTTCAACTTTTTTCAATTTTATTCCAGTGGGATATATATTCTACCCACACACATTTGGAACTCTCCTGGGGTACCCTCACACATATTATTCCCTCATTTAGTGGATATTTTCACAAAAAAAGTGAAATTTTCAAAAATCCAGAAAATTGGCTGAAAACGACTAAATATCAAGGACTCATTGGGCGAATCGCTCTGGAACTGGAATCGGAATGCTCACTGACATTTCCCCTATCTGAAAGTCTGATAAACGCCGGAAAAATAACTAAGTCCAAAAAAAAAAATTTTTTTTTAACTTTTTTCAATTTTACCCCCGTGGGATACAGTTATATGAAAAAGTTTGGGCACCCCTATTAATCTTATGCTTAATGTTTTATAAAAATTGGTGTTTTTGTAACAGCTATTTCAGTTTGATATATGTAATAACTGTTGGACACAGTAATGTTTCTGCCTTGAAATGAGGTTTATTGTGCTAACAGAAAATGTGCAATCTGCATTCAAACAAAATTTGACAGGTGCATAAGTATGGGCACCCTTATCATTTTCTTGTTTTAAATACTCCTACCTATTTTTTACTGACTTACTAAAGCACTTTTTTTGGTTTTGTAACCTCATTGAGCTTTGAACTTCAGAGCCAGGTATGCAATCATGAGAAAAGCTACTTAAAGTGGCCACTTGCAAGTTGTTTTCCTGTTTGAATCTCCTCTGAAGAGTGGCATCATGGGCTCCTCAAAACAATTGTCAAATGAGCTGAAAACAAAGATTATTCAACATAGTTGCTTAGGGGAAGGATACAAAAAGCTGTCTCAGAGATTTAACCTGTCAGTTTGCACTGTGAGGAACATAGTAAGGAAATGGAAGAACACAGGGACAGTTCTTGTTAAGGCCAGAAGTGGCAGGCCAAGAAAAACATCAGAAAGGCAGAGAAGAAGAATGGTGAGATCAGTCAAGGACAATCCTCAGACCTCCTCCAGAGAGCTGCAGCATCAACTTGCTGCAGATGGTGTCACTGTGCATCCGTCAACTATACAACTCACTTTGCACAAGGAGAAGCTGTATGGGAAAGTGATTCGAAAGAAGCCGTTTCTGCAAGCATGCCACAAACAGAGTCGACTGAGGTATGCAAAAGCACATTTGGAGAAGCCAATTTCTTTTTGGAAGAAGGTCCTGTGGACTGATGAAACCAAGATTGAGTTGTTTGGTGATACAAAAAGGCGTTATGCATGGCGTCAAAAAAACACAGCATTCCAAGAAAAACACGTGCTACCCACAGTAAAATTTGGTGGAGGTTCCATCATGCTTTGGGGCTGTGTGGCCAATGCCGGCACCGGGAATCTTGTTAAAGTTGAGGGATGCATGGATTCCACTCAGTATCAGCAGATTCTTGACAATAATGTTCAAGAATCAGTGATAAAGTTGAAGTTACGCAGGTAATGGATCTTTCAGCAAGACAATGATCCAAAACACCGCTCCAAATCTACTCAGGCATTCATGCAGAGGAACAATTACAATGTTCTGGAATGGCCATCCCAGTCCCCAGACCTGAATATCATTGAACATCTGTGGGATCATTTGAAGAGGGCTGTCTATGCTCGGCGACCATCAAACTTAACTGAACTGGAATTGTTTTGTAAAGAGGAATGGTCAAAAATACCTTCATTCATGATCCAGGAACTCATTAAAAGCTACAGGAAGCGACTAGAGGCAGTTATTTTTGCAAAAGGAGGATCTACTAAATATTAATGTCACTTTTCTGGTGAGGTGCCCATACTTATGCACCTGTCAAATTTTGTTTGAATGCAGATTGCACATTTTCTGTTAGTACAATAAACCTCATTTCAAGGCAGAAACATTACTGTGTCCAACAGTTATTACATATATCAAACTGAAATAGCTGTTGCAAAAACCCCAATTTTTATAAAACAATAAGCTTAAGATTAATAGGGGTGCCCAAACTTTTTCATATAACTGTATATATTCTACCCACACACATTTGGAACTCTCCTGCGGTACCCTCACACATATTATTCCCTCATTTAGTGGATATTTTCACAAAAAAGTGAAATTTTCAAAAATTCAGAAAATTGCCTGAAAAATACGAAATATCAAGAACTCATTGGGCGAATCGCTCTGGAACTGAAATCGGAACTATCACTGACATTTGACCTATCTGAAAGTCTGATAAAATGAATAAGTCCAAAAAAAATTTTTTTTCAACTTTTTTCAATTTTACCCCGTGGGATAAATATTCTACCCACACACATTTGGAACTCTCCTGGGGTACCCTCACACATATTATTCCCTCATTTAGTGGATATTTTCACAAAAAAGTGAAATTTTCAAAAATCCAGAAAATTGGCTGAAAACGACTAAATATCAAGGACTCGTTGGGCGAATCACTCTGGAACTGAAATCGGAGCGCTCACTGACATTTCCCCTATCTGAAAGTCTGATAAACGCCAAAAAAATGACTAAGTCCAAAAAAAAATGTTTTCAACTTTTTTCAATTTCCCCCCTTGGGAAATATATTCTACCCACACACATTTGGAACTCTCCTGGGGTACCCTCACACATATTATTCTCTCATTTAGTGGATATTTTCACAAAAAAGTAAAATTTTCAAAAATCCTAAATATTGGCTGAAAACAACTAAATATCAAGGACTCAATGGGCGAATCGCTCTGGAACTGAAATCGGAATGCTCACTGACATTTTCCCTATCTGAAAGTCTGTTAATAGCCGGAAAAATTAATAAGTCCAAAAAAAAATTTTTTTAAACTTTTTTCAATTTTACCCCCGTGGAATATATATTCTACCCACACACAGTTGGAACTCTCCTGGGGTACCCTCACACATATTATTCCCTCATTTAGTGGATATTTTCACAAAAAAGTGACATTTTCAAAAATCCAGAAAATTGTCTGAAAAACGACTAAATATCAAGGACTCATTGGGTGAATCGCTCTGGAACTGAAATCAGAACGCTCACTGACATTTGCCCTATCTGCAAGTCTGATAAACGCCTGAAAAATGAATAAGTCTGAAAAAAAAATTTTTTTTCAACTTTTTTCAATTTTACCCCCGTGGGATATATATTCTACCCACACACATTTGGAACTCTCCTGGGGTACCCTCACACATATTATTCCCTCATTTAGTGGATATTTTCACAAAAAAGTGAAATTTTCAAAAATCCAGAAAATTGGCTGAAAACGAATAAATATCAAGGACTCATTGGGCGAATCTCTCTGGAACTGAAATCGGAACACTCACTGACATTTCCCCTATCTGAAAGTATGATTAACGCCGGAAAAATGACTAAGTCCAAAAAAAAAATTTTTTCAACTTTTTTCAATTTTACCCCTGTGGGATATATATTCTACCCACACACATTTGGAGCTCTCCTGGGGTACCCTCACACATATTATTCCCTCATTTAGTGGATATTTTCACAAAAAAGTGAAATTTTCAAAAATCCAAAATATTGGCTGAAAACGACTAAATATCAAGGACTCATTGGACTAATTGCTCTGGAACTGAAATCGGAACGCTTACTGACATTTGTCCTATCTGAAAGTCTGATAAAATGACTAAGTCCAAAAAAAAAATTTTTTTCAACTTTTTTCAATTTTACCCCCGTAGGATATATATTCTACCCACACACATTTGGAACTCTCCTGGGGTACCCTCACACATATTATTACCTCATTTAGTGGATATTTTCACAAAAAAGTGAAATTTTCAAAAATCCAGAAAATTGGCTGAAAAGGACTAAATATCAAGGACTCATTGGGCGAATCGCTCTGGAACTGAAATCGGAATGCTCACTGACATTTCCCCTATCTGAAAGTCTGATAAACGCCAAAAAAATGACAAAGTCCAAAAAAAAATTTTTTTAAACTTTTTTTCAATTTCCCCGCGTGGGAAATATACTCTACCCACACACATTTGGAACTCTTCTGGGGTACCCTTACACATATTATTCCCTCAGTTAGTGGATATTTTCACAAAAAAGTAAAATTTTCAAAAATCCTAAATATTGGCTGAAAACGACTAAATATCAAGGACTCATTGGGCGAATCACTCTGGAACTGAAGTCGGAATGCTCACTGACATTTTCCCTATCTGAAAGTCTGTTAATAGCCGGAAAAATTACTAAGTCCAAAATAAATTTTTTTTCAACTTTTTTCAATTTTACCCCCGTGGGATATATATTCTACCCACACACATTTGGAGCTCTCCTGGGGTACCCTCACACATATTATTCCCTCATTTAGTGGATATTTTCACAAAAAAGTGAAATTTTCAAAAATCCAAAATAATGGCTGAAAACGACTAAATATCAAGAACTCATTGGACTAATCGCTCTGGAACTGAAATCGGAACGCTCACTGACATTTGTCCTATCTGCAAGTCTGATAAACGCCTGAAAAACGAATAAGTCTAAAAAAAAAAATTTTTCAACTTTTTTCAATTTTACCCCGTGGGATATATATTCTACCCACACACATTTGGAACTCTCCTGGGGTACCCTCACACATATTATTCCCTCATTTAGTGGATATTTTCACAAAAAAGTGAAATTTTCAAAAATCCAGAAAATTGTCTGAAAAAAGACTAAATATCAAGGACTCATTGGGTGAAGCGCTCTAGAACTGAAATCGGAACGCTCACTGACATTTGCCCTATCTGCAAGTCTGATAAACGCCTGAAAAATGAATAAGTCCAAAATAAATTTTTTTTCAACTTTTTTCAATTCTACCCCCGTGGGATATATATTCTACCCACACACATTTGGAACTCTCCTGGGGTACCCTCACACATATTATTCCCTCATTTAGTGGATATTTTCACAAAAAAGTGAAATTTTCAAAAATCCAGAAAATTGGCTGAAAACGACTAAATATCAAGGACTCATTGGGCGAATCGCTCTGGAATTGAAATCGGAACACTCACTGACATTTCCCCTATCTGAAAGTATGATTAAGGCCGGAAAAATGACTAAGTCCAAAAAAAATTTTTTTTCAACTTTTTTCAATTTTACCCCCGTGGGATATATATTCTACCCACACACATTTGGAGCTCTCCTGGGGTACCCTCACACATATTATTCCCTCATTTAGTGGATATTTTCACAAAAAAGTGAAATTTTCAAAAATCCAAAATAATGGCTGAAAACGACTAAATATCAAGGACTCATTGGACTAATCGCTCTGGAACTGAAATCGGAACGCTTACTGACATTTGTCCTATCTGAAAGTGTGATAAAATGACTAAGTCCAAAAAAAATAATTTTATCAACTTTTTTCAATTTTACCCCCGTGGGATATATATTCTACCCACACATAGTTGGAACACTCCTGGGGTACCCTCACACATATTATTCCCTCATTTAGTAGATATTTTCACAAAAAAGTGAAATTTTCAAAAGTCCAGAAAATTGGCTGTAAACGACTAAATATCAAGGACTCATTGGGCGAATCACTCTGGAACTGAAATCGGAATGCTCACTGACATTTCCGCCATCTGAAAGTCTGATAAAATGACTAAGTCCAAAAAAAAAAATGTTTTCAACTTTTTTCAATTTTACCCCCGTTGGATATATATTCTACCCACACACAGTTGGAACTCTCCTGGGGTACCCTCACACATATTATTCCCTCATTTAGTGGATATTTTAACAAAAAAGTGAAATTTTCAAAAATCCAGAAAATTGTCTGAAAAACGTCTAAATATCAAGGACTCATTGGGTGAATCGCTCTGGAACTGAAATCGGAACGCTCACTGACATTTGTCCTATCTGAAAGTCTGATAAACGGCGGAAAAATGACTAAGTCCAAAAAAAAAATGTTTCAACTTTTTTCAATTTTACCCCCGTGGCATATATATTCTACCCACACATTTGGAACTCTCCTGGGGTACCCTCACACATATTATTACCTCATTTAGTGGATATTTTCCCAAAAAAGTGAAATTTTCAAAAATCCAGAAAATTGGCTGAAAAAGACTAAATATCAAGAACTCATTGGGCAAATCGCTCTGGAACTGAAATCGGAATGCTCACTGACATTTTCCCTATCTGAAAGTCTGTTAATAGCCGGAAAAATTACTAAGTACAAAAAAAAATTTTTTTCAACTTTTTTCAATTTTACCCCCGTGGGATATATATTCTACCCACACACAGTTGGAACTCTCCTGGCGTACCCTCACACATATTATTCCCTCATTTAGTGGATATCTTAACAAAAAAGTGAAATTTTCAAAAATCCAGAAAATTGTCTGAAAAACTACTAAATATCAAGGACTCATTGGGTGAATCGCTCTGGAACTGAAATCGGAAAGCTCACTGACATTTGCCCTATCTGCAAGTCTGATAAACGCCTGAAAAACGAATAAGTCTAAAAAAAAAATTTTTTCAACTTTTTTCAATTTTACCCCGTGGGATGTATATTCTACCCACACACATTTGGAACTCTCCTGGGGTATAACACATATTATTCCCTCATTTAGTGGATATTTTCACAAAAAAGTGAAATTTTCAAAAATCCAAAATATTGTCTGAAAACTACTAAATATCAAGGACTCATTGGGCGAATCGCTCTGGAACTGAAATCGGAACGCTCACTGACATTTGACCTATCTGAAAGTCTCATAAAATGACTAAGTCCAAAAAAAAATTTTTTTCAACTTTTTTCAATTTTACTCCCGTGGGATATATATTCTACCCACACACATTTGGTACTCTCCTGGGGTACACTCACACATATTATTCCCTCATTTAGTGGATATTTCCACAAAAAAGTAAAATTTTCAAAAATCCTAAATATTGGCTGAAAACGACTAAATATCAAGGACTCATTGGGGAAATCGCTCTGGAACTGAAATCGGAAAGGTCACTGACATTTTCCCTATCTGAAAGTCTGTTAATAGCCAGAAAAATTACTAATCGCAAAAAAAATTTTTTTCAACTTTTTTCAATTTTACCCCCGTGGGATATATATTCTACCCACACACATTTGGAACTCTCCTGGGGTACCCTCACACATATTATTCCCATATTTAGTAGATATTTTCACAAAAAAGTGAAATTTTCAAAAGTCCAGAAAATTGGCTGAAAACGACTAAATATCAAGGACTCATTGGGCGAATCGGTCTGGAACTGAAATCGTAACGTTCACTGACATTTCCCCTATCTGAAAGTCTGATAAACGGCGGAAAAATTACTAAGTCCAAAAAAAAAAATTTTTCAACTTCATTCAATTTTACCCCCGTGGGATATATATTCCACCCACACACATTTGGAACTCTCCTTGGGTACCCTCAAACATATTATTCCCTCATTTAGTGTATATTTTCACAAAAAAGTGAAATTTTCAAAAATCCAGAAAATTGGCTGAAAATGACTAAATACCAAGGACTCATTGGGCGAATCGGTCTGGAACTGAAATCGGAACGTTCACTGACATTTCCTCTATCTGAAAGTCTGATAAACGGCGGAAAAATTACTAAGTCCAAAAAAAAAAATTTTTCAACTTCATTCAATTTTACCCCCGTGGGATATATATTCCACCCACAAACATTTGGAACTCTCCTGGGGTACACTCACACATATTATTCCCTCATTTAGTGGATATTTTCACAAAAAAGTGAAATTTTCAAAAATCCAGAAAATTGGCTGAAAATGACTAAATATCAAGGACTCATTGGGCGAATCGGTCTGGAACTGAAATCGGAGCGATCAATGACATTTCCCCTATCTGATAGTCTGATAAACGCCGGAAAAAAGTCCCCCAAAAATTTTTTTTTACACTTTTTTCAATTTTACCCCCGTGGGATATATATTCTACCCACACACATTTGGATCTCTCCTGGGGTACACTCACACATATTCTCTCATTTAGTGGATATTTTCACAAAAAAGTGAAATTTTCAAAAATCCAGAAAATTGGATGAAAATGACTAAATATCAAGGACTCATTGGGCGAATCGGTCTGGAACTGAAATCGGAGCGCTCACTGACATTTGCCCTATCTGAAAGTCTGATAAACGCCGGAAAAATGACTAAGTCCAAAAAAAAAATTTTTTAAACTTTATTCAATTTTACCCCCGTGGGATATATATTCTACCCACACACATTTGGAACTCTCCTGTGGTACCCTCACACATATTATTCCCTCATTTAGTGGATATTTTCACAAAAAAGTGAAATTTTCAAAAATCCAGGAAATTGGCTGAAAACGACTAAATATCAAGGACTCATTAGGCGAATCGGTCTGGAACTGAAATCGGAGCACTCACTGACATTTGCCCTATCTGAAAGTCTGATAAACGCCGGAAAAATGAGTAAATCCCAAAAAATTTTTTTTTTAGACTTTTTTCAATTTTACCCCCGTGGGATATATATTCTACCCACACACATTTGGAACTCTCCTGGGGTACCCTGACACATATTATTTCCTCATTTAGTGGATATTTTCACAAAAAAGTGAAATTTTCAAAATTCCAGGAAATTGGCTGAAAACGACTAAATATCAAGGACTCATTGGGCTAATCGCTCTGGAACTGAAATCGGAACGCTCACTGACATTTCCCCTATCTGAAAGTCTGATAAACGGCGGAAAAATTACTAAGTCCAAAAAAAAAAATTTTTCAACTTCATTCAATTTTACCCCCGTGGGATGTATATTCCACCCACACACATTTGGAACTCTCCTTGGGTACCCTCAAACATATTATTCCCTCATTTAGTGTATATTTTCACAAAAAAGTGAAATTTTCAAAAATCCAGAAAATTGGCTGAAAATGACTAAATACCAAGGACTCATTGGGCGAATCGGTCTGGAACTGAAATCGGAACGTTCACTGACATTTCCCCTATCTGAAAGTCTGATAAACGGCGGAAAAATTACTAAGTCCAAAAAAAAAAATTTTTCAACTTTATTCAATTTTACCTCCGTGGGATATATATTCTACCCACACACATTTGGATCTCTCCTGGGGTACACTCACACATATTCTCTCATTTAGTGGATATTTTCACAAAAAAGTGAAATTTTCAAAAATCCAGAAAATTGGATGAAAATGACTAAATATCAAGGACTCATTGGGCGAATCAGTCTGGAACTGAAATCGGAACGCTCAATGACATTTCCCCTATCTGAAAGTCTGATAAACGGCGGAAAAATTACTAAGTCCAAAAAAAAAATTTTTTAAACTTTATTCAATTTTACCCCCGTGGGATATATATTCTACCCACACACATTTGGAACTCTCCTGTGGTACCCTCAAACCTATTATTCCCTCATTTAGTGGATATTTTCACAAAAAAAGTGAAATTTTTGAAAATCCAGAAAATTGCCTGAAAATGACTAAATATCAAGGACTCATTGGGCGAATCGGTCTGGAACTGAAATTGGAACGCTCAATGACATTTTCCCTACCTGAAAGTCTGATAAACGCTGGAAAAATGACAAAGTCCCAAAAAAAATTTTTTTTAGACTTTTTTCAACTTTACCCCCGTGGGATATATATTCTACCCACACACATTTGGAACTCTCCTGGTTTACACTCACACATATTATTCTCTCATTTAGTGGATATTTTCACAAAAAAGTGAAATTTTCAAAAATCCAGGAAATTGGCTGAAAACGACTAAATATTAAGGACTCATTGGGCTAATCGGTCTGGAACTGAAATCGGAGCGCTCACTGACATTTCCCCTATCTGAAAGTTTGATAAACGGCGGAAAAATGAGTAAGTCCCAAAAAATGTTTTTTTTCGACTTTTTTCAATTTTACCCCCGTGGGATATATATTCTACCCACACACATTTGGAACTCTCCTGGGGTACACTCACACATACTATTCCTTCATTTAGTGTATATTTTCACAAAAAAGTGAAATTTTCAAAAATCCAGAAAACTGGATGAAAACGACTAAATATCAAGGACTCATTGGGCGAATCGCTCTTGAACTGAAATCGGAATGCTCACTGACATTTCCCTCTTCTGAAAGTCTGATAATCGCCGGAAAAATGACTAAGTCCAAAAAAAAATGTTCTCAACTTTTTTCAATTTTACCCCAGTGGGATATATATTCTACCCACACACATTTGGAACTCTCCTGGGGTACCCTCACACATATTATTCCCTCATTTAGTGGATATTTTCACAAAAAAGTGAAATTTTCACAAATCCAGGAAATTGGCTGAAAACGACTAAATATCAAGGACTCATTGGGCGAATCTGTCTGGAACTGAAATCGGAACGCTCACTGACATTTCCCCTATCCGAAAGTCCGATAAACGCCGGAAAAATGACTAAGTCCCAAAAAAAAATTTTAAACTTTTTTCAATTTTACCCCAGTGGGATATATATTCTACCCACACACATTTGGAACTCTCCTTGGGTACTCTCAAACATACTATTCCCTCATTTAGTGTATATTTTCACAAAAAAGTGAAATTTTCAAAAATCCAGAAAATTGGCTGAAAATGACTAAATACCAAGGACTCATTGGGCGAATCGGTCTGGAACTGAAATCGAAATGATCAATAACATTTCCCCTATCTGAAAGTCTGATAAACGGCGGAAAAATTACTAAGTCCCCCAAAAAAATTTTTTAAGTCTTTTTTCAATTTTACCCCCGTGGGATATATATTCCACCCACAAACATTTGGAACTCTCCTGGGGTACACTCACACATATTATTCCCTCATTTAGTGTATATTTTCACAAAAAAGTGAAATTTTCAAAAATCCAGAAAATTGGCTGAAAACGACTAAATATCAAGGACTCATTGGGCGAATCCGTCTGGAACTGAAATCGGAATGCTCACTGACATTTCCCCAATCTGAAAGTCTGATAAACGGCGGAAAAATTACTAAGTCCAAAAAAAAAAATTTTTCAACTTTATTCAATTTTACCCCCGTGGGATATATATTCTTCCCACACACATTTGGAACTCTCCTGGGGTACACTCACACATATTATTCCCTCACTTAGTGTATATTTTCACAAAAAAGTGAAATTTTCAAAAATCCAGAAAATTGGCTGAAAACGACTAAATATCAAGGATTCATTGGGCGCATCGCTCTGGAACTGAAATCGGAATGCTCACTGACATTTTCCCTATCAGAAAGTCTGATAAACGCCGGAAAAATTACTAAGTCCAAAAAAAATTTTTTTTTCAACTTTTTTCAATTTTACCCCCGTGGGATGTATATTCTACCCACACACATTTGGAACTCTCCTGCTGTACCCTCACACATATTATTCCCTCATTTAGTGGATATTTTCACAAAAAAGTGAAATTTTCAAAAATCCAGAAAATTGGCTGAAAACGACTAAATATCAAGGATTCATTGGGCGCATCGCTCTGGAACTGAAATCGGAATGCTCACTGACATTTTCCCTATCTGAAAGTCTGATAAACGCCGGAAAAATGACTAAGTCCAAAAAAAAATTTTTTGAAACTTTTTTCAATTTTACCCCCGTGGGATATATATTCCACCCACAAACATTTGGAACTCTCCTGGGGTACACTCACACATATTATTCCCTCATTTAGTGGATATTTTCACAAAAAAGTGAAATTTTCAAAAATCCAGAAAATTGGCTGAAAATGACTAAATATCAAGGACTCATTGGGCGAATCGGTCTGGAACTGAAATCGGAGCGATCAATGACATTTCCCCTATCTGAAAGTCTGATAAACGGCGGAAAAATTACTAAGTCCAAAAAAATTTTTTTTTCAACTTTATTCAATTTTACCCCCGTGGGATATATATTCTACCCACACACATTTGTAACTCTCCTGGGGTACCCTCACACATATTATTCCGTCATTTAGTGGATATTTTCACAAAAAAATGAAATTTTCAAAAATCCAGGAAATTGGCTGAAAACGACTAAATATCAAGGACTCATTGGGCGAATCGTCTGGAATTGAAGTCGGAATGCTCACTGACATTTCCCCTATCTGAAAGTCTGATAAACGCCGGAAAAATTACTAAGTCGCAAAAAAAAATGTTTTCAACTTTTTTCAATTTTACCCCCGTGGGATATATATTCTGCCCACACACATTTGGAACTCTCCTGTGGTACCCTCAAACATATTATTCCCTCATTTAGTGGATATTTTCACAAAAAGGTGAAATTTTCAAAAATCCAGGAAATTGGCTGAAAACGACTTAATATCAAGTACTCATTGGGCGAATCGGTCTGGAACTGAAATCGGAACGCTCAATGCCATTTCCCCTATCTGAAAGTCTGATAAACAGCGGAAAAATTACTAAGTCCAAAAAAAATTTTCTTTCAACTTTATTCAATTTTACCCCTGTGGGATATATATTCTACCCACACACATTTGGAACTCTCCTGGGGTACCCTCAAACATATTATTTCCTCATTTAGTGGATATTTTCACAAAAAAGTGAAATTTTCAAAATTCCAGGAAATTGGCTGAAAACGACTAAATATCAAGGACTCATTGGGCTAATCGCTCTGGAACTGAAATCGGAACGCTCTCTGACATTTGCACTATCTGAAAGTCTGATAAACGCCGGAAAAATGACTAAGTCCAAAAAAAAAAAAATTTTCTACTTTTTTCAATTTTACCCCGTGGGATATATATTCTACCCACACACATTTGGAACTCTCCTGGGGTACCCTCACACATATTATTCCCTCATTTAGTGGATATTTTCACAAAAAAGTGAAATTTTCAAAAATCCAGAAAATTGGCTGAAAATGACTAAATACCAAGGACTCATTGGGCGAATCGGTCTGGAACTGAAATCGGAATGATCAATGACATTTCCCCTATCTGAAAGTCTGATAAACGCCGGAAAAATGAGTAAGTCCCAAAAAATTTTTTTTTTTGACTTTTTTCAATTTTACCCCCGTGGGATATATATTCTACCCACACACATTTGGATTCTCCTGGGGTACACTCACACATATTATTCCCTCATTTAGTGTATATTTTCACAAAAAAGTGAAATTTTCAAAAATCCAGAAAATTGGCTGAAAACGACTAAATATCAAGGACTCATTGGGCTAATCGGTCTGGAACTGAAATCGGAGCACTCACTGACATTTCCCCTATCTGAAAGTTTGATAAACGGCGGAAAAATGAGTAAGTCCCAAAAAATGTTTTTTTTCGACTTTTTTCAATTTTACCCCCGTGGGATATATATTCTACCCACACACATTTTGAACTCTTCTGGGGTACACTCACACATACTATTCCTTCATTTAGTGTATATTTTCACAAAAAAGTGAAATTTTCAAAAATCCAGAAAACTGGATGAAAACGACTAAATATCAAGGACTCAGTGGGCGAATCGCTCTTGAACTGAAATCGGAATGCTCACTGACATTTCCCTCTTCTGAAAGTCTGATAATTGCCGGAAAAATGACTAAGTCCAAAAAAAAATGTTCTCAACTTTTTTCAATTTTACCCCAGTGGGATATATATTCTACCCACACACATTTGGAACTCTCCTGGCGTACCCTCACACATATTATTCCCTCATTTAGTGGATATTTTCACAAAAAAGTGAAATTTTCAAAAATCCAGGAAATTGGCTGAAAACGACTAAATATCAAGGACTCATTGGGCGAATCTGTCTGGAACTGAAATCGGAACGCTCACTGACATTTCCCCTATCCGAAAGTCTGATAAACGCCGGAAAAATGACTAAGTCCAAAAAAAAATTTTTTTAAACTTTTTTCAATTTTACCCCAGTGGGATATATATTCTACCCACACACATTTGGAACTCTCCTTGGGTACTCTCAAACATATTATTCCCTCATTTAGTGTATATTTTCACAAAAAAGTGAAATTTTCAAAAATCCTGAAAATTGGCTGAAAATGACTAAATACCAAGGACTCATTGGGCGAATCGGTCTGGAACTGAAATCGAAATGATCAATGACATTTCCCCTATCTGAAAGTCTGATAAACGGCGGAAAAATTACTAAGTCCCCCAAAAAAATTTTTTAAGACTTTTTTCAATTTTACCCCCATGGGATATATATTCTACCCACACACATTTGGAACTCTCCTGTGGTACCCTCACACATATTATTCCCTCATTTAGTGGATATTTTCACAAAAAAGTGAAATTTTCAAAAATCCAGGAAATTGGCTGAAAACGACTAAATATCAAGGACTCATTGGGCGAATCGGTCTGGAACTGAAATCGGAGCGCTCACTGACATTTCCCCTATCTGAAAGTCTGATAAACGCCGGAAAAATGAGTAAGTCCCAAAAAATTTTTTTTTTCGACTTTTTTCAATTTTACCCCCGTGGGATATATATTCTACCCACACACATTTGGAACTCTCCTGGGGTACACTCACACATATTATTCCCTCATTTAGTGTATATTTTCACAAAAAAGTGAAATTTTCAAAAATCCAGAAAATTGGCTGAAAACGACTAAATATCAAGGACTCATTGCTCGAATCGCTCTTGAACTGAAATCGGAATGCTCACTGACATTTCCCTCTTCTGAAAGTCTGATAATCGCCGGAAAAATGACTAAGTCCAAAAAAAAATGTTCTCAACTTTTTTCAATTTTACCCCAGTGGGATATATATTCTACCCACACACATTTGGAACTCTCCTGGGGTACCCTCACACATATTATTCCCTCATTTAGTGGATATTTTCACAAAAAAGTGAAATTTTCAAAAATCCAGGAAATTGGCTGAAAACGACTAAATATCAAGGACTCATTGGGCGAATGTGTCTGGAACTGAAAAGGGAACGCTCACTGACATTTCCCCTATCCGAAAGTCTGATAAACGCCCGAAAAATGACTAAGTCCAAAAAAAATTTTTTTTAAACTTTTTTCAATTTTACCCCAGTGGGATATATATTCTACCCACACACATTTGGAACTCTCCTTGGGTACCCTCAAAGATATTATTCCCTCATTTAGTGTATATTTTCACAAAAAAAGTGAAATTTTCGAGAATCCAGAAAATTGGCTGAAAATGACTAAATATCAAGGACTGATTGGGCGAATCGGTCTGGAACTGAAATCGGAACGCTCAATGACATTTCCCCTATCTGAAAGTCTGATAAACGGCGGAAAAATTACTAAGTCCAAAAAAAAAATTTTTCACCTTTATTCAATTTTACCCCCGTGGGATATATATTGTACCCACACACATTTGGAACTCTCCTGGGGTACCCTCACACATATTATTCCCTCATTTAGTGGATATTTTCACAAAAAAGTGAAATTTTCATAAATCCAGGAAATTGGCTGAAAACGACTAAACATTAAGGACTCATTGCGTGAATCGGTCTGGAACTGAAATCGGAATGCTCACTGACATTTTCCCTATCTGAAAGTCTGATAAACGCCGGAAAAATGACTAAGTCCAAAAAAAAATTTTTTGAAACTTTTTTCAATTTTACCCCCGTGGGATATATATTCTACCCACACACATTTGGAACTCTCCTGGGGTACACTCACACATATTATTCTCTCATTTAGTGGATATTTTCACAAAAAAGTGAAATTTTCAAAAATACAGAAAATTGGATGAAAATGACTAAATATCAAGGACTCATTGGGCGAATCGGTCTGGAACTGAAATCGGAACGCTCAATGACATTTCCCCTATCTGAAAGTCTGATAAACGGCGGAAAAATTACTAAGTCTAAAAAAAAAAAATTTTTCAACTTTATTCAATTTTACCCCCGTGGGATACATATTCTACCCACACACATTTGGAACTCTCCTGTGGTACCCTCACACATATTATTCCCTCATTTAGTGGATATTTTCACAAAAAAGTGAAATTTTCAAAAATCCAGGAAATTGGCTGAAAACGACTAAAAATCAAGGACTCATTGGGCGAATCGGTCTGGAACTGAAATCGGAGCGCTCACTGACATTTCCCTCTTCTGAAAGTAGGATAAACGGCGGAAAAATGAGTAAGTCCCAAAAATTTTTTTTTTTCGACTTTTTTCAATTTTACCCCCGTGGGATATATATTCTACCCACACACATTTGGAACTCTCCTGGGGTACACTCACACATACTATTACCTCATTTAGTGTATATTTTCACAAAAAAGTGAAATTTTCAAAAATCCAGAAAATAGGCTGAAAACGACTAAATATCAAGGACTCATTGGGCGAATCGCTCTTGATCTGAAATCGGAATGCTCACTGACATTTCCCTCTTCTGAAAGTCTGATAAACGCCGGAAAAATGTCTAAGTCTAAAAAAAAATTTTTTTTTGACTTTTTTCAATTTTACCCCCGTGGGATATATATTCTACCCACACACATTTGGAACTCTCCTGGGGTACCCTCACACATATTATTCCCTCATTTAGTGGATATTTTCACAAAAAAGTGAAATTTTCAAAAATCCAGAAAATTGGCTGAAAACGACTAAATATCAAGGACTCATTGGGCGAATCGGTCTGGAACTGAAATTGGAACATTCACTGACATTTCCCCTATCTGAAAGTCTGATAAACGCCGGAAAAATGACTAAGTCCAAAAAAAAAAATTTTTCAACTTTTTTCAATTTTACCCCCGTGGGATATATATTCTACCCACACACATTTGGAACTCTCCTGGGGTACACTCACACATATTATTCTCTCATTTAGTGGATATTTTCACAAAAAAGTGAAATTTTCAAAAATCCAGAAAATTGGCTGAAAACGACTAAATATCAAGGATTCATTTGGCGCATCGCTCTGGAACTGAAATCGGAATGCTCACTGACATTTCCCCTATCTGAAAGTCTGATAAACGGCCGAAAAATAACTAAGTCCAAAAAAAAATTTTTTTCAACCTCAATTTTACCCCCGTGGGATATATATTCTACCCACACACATTTGGAACTCTCCTGGGGTACCCTCACACATATTATTCCCTCATTTAGTGGATATTTTCACAAAAAAGTG
Organism: Phyllobates terribilis; assembly: GCF_046119375.1. Lineage (NCBI taxonomy): Eukaryota > Metazoa > Chordata > Amphibia > Anura > Dendrobatidae > Phyllobates > Phyllobates terribilis. The sequence goes on from NW_027362776.1 coordinate 24,176,116, forward strand.
AAATTTTCATAAATCCAGAAAATTGGCTGAAAATGACTAAATACCAAGGACTCATTGGGCGAATCGGTCTTTAACTGAAATCGGAATGATCAATGACTAGTGTTGAGCGATACCTTCCGATATCGGGAAATATCGATCGGATTGGATCGGACCGATACCGAAAAAGTATCGGATATCGCCGATTCTGATACCGGAAACCAATGCAAGTCAATGGGACATAAATATCGGAATTAAAATAAACCCTTTCTTTCCTTGTAGGTTAATTCTACATGAAGGAAAACAACTAAGAATAATGTAGAATGTATTGGGGGAGGTGGGGGAGACAATAAAGGCATAGAGGTTTAGCCCAATCAAATGGAATAGCAGGAATTACTATTTTTTTAAGATGTTCTGAGTTACGGAAATATTAACTATGTTAAGTATTTTTATATTTTGTCAGATATTTATGTTTCACTACTTCCATGCTCTTCACCTTCTTTTTTACTTCTCCCACACTTTCTCCTTCATCATCCTCAGCATCTTTTTCATCCACTTCTTCTTCACCTTCTTCTTCTTCACCTTCTTCGTATTATTCTTTTTTTTACATTCTTCATATTCTACTTCTTCATCTTCTTCATCATATTCTTATTTGTGACAGGCATTCCTGTAGTTGTTATCTATAAAAGGTTGAACATTACACCTTTCGTTCTGCCCGTCACAAAAGATTCACAACAGGATTTGTCCGTGTTCAGTTTGGCCTGCAGCAGGTCTTTTCCAGGGGCACCACGAGGAGGAACGGACTCACCCCCATACACTGCTTAGTCATATTCTGCTTATAATTTAGATATTATCTTTTGCTCTGAATTTTAATCTTATGCTTAATGTTCTTCCGCTTTTTGTTCTGCAGCTTCTTGTATTTCTGCTTCTTGGTTTTCTGTCTCTTGTTCTTCTGTATCTTGGTACTTGTCTTCTCTTCTTTGTCCTCTTGGTCAACTTCTTCAGGGTCATCTTCTTGGTCTTCTTCAGGGTGGTCTTCAGGGTGGTCGTCTTCCGGGTCCTCGTCTTCGGGGTCCTCGTCTTCTTCGGGTTGGTCTTCTGGGTCCTCGTCTTCGGGGTCCTCGTCTTCTTCGGGGTGGTCTTCAGGGTCCTCGACTTCTTCGGGGTGGTCTTCAGGGTCCTCGTCTTCTTCGGGGTGGTCTTCAGGGTCCTCGTCTTCAGGGTCCTCGTCTTCTTCGGGGTGGTCTTCAGGGTCCTCGTCTTCAGGGTCGTCGTCTTCGGGTTCCTCGTCTTCTTTGGGTTGGTCTTCAGGGTCCTCGTCTTCAGGGTCCTCGTCAGGGAGATCCAGAGTGATTACCAAGAACCATTTCAAAAAGCTTGAACTTGGAAATGTAGCAGAAAGTACAAGAAGGCTGAGGAACTACCGAGGACCAGCTGACGGTACTGGAACCCGGATGGGTAGCAGAAGATACAAGAGCCAATGGAACTACCGAGGACCAGCTGATGTTACTGGAACTCGGTTACTAAGCAGGAGGTACCTGTGCCAGAAAGCACTACCAAGGACCAGCAGATGTTGGTGGAACTTGGATACCGAGAAGGAGGCACCTAATCCAAAGGCACTGCCGAGAACCAGCTGACGGTACTGGAACCCGGATGGGTAGTAGAAGGTACAAGAGCAAATGGAACTACCGAGGACCAGCTGATGTTACTGGAACTTGGTTACTAAGCAGGAGGTACCTGTGCCAGAAAGCACTACCAAGGACCAGCAGACGTTGGTGGAACTTGGATACCGAGAAGGAGGCACCTAATCCAAAGGCACTGCCGAGAACCAGCTGACGGTACTGGAACCCGGATGGGTAGCAAAAGGTACCCATGTAAAAAAAAGTTCAAGTCCGCGAGCCGGCCGCAGTTACCAAAACCCACAGTCCTACAGGGGGTGCTTGTCCTATTGGCACTATGGAACCAGCCTTCATTGCCAGATCCCGCAGCCCACATAGGAGTCACCTAAACTGCAGGCACCATAGAGTCGGCTAACCCGACCGCAACACGACAGGACAACGCATTGGAGGCAAAGTGACGTTGACACTACCCGGAAACAGCTGGCGTGCTGGAACCAGGCTGGGCAGGAGGGAGTACCCGTGCCAAAGACACTGCCAAGAACCAGCTGACGGTACTGGAACCCGGATGGGTAGCAGAAGATACAAGAGCAAATGGAACTACCGAGGACCAGCTGACGGTACTGGAACCCGGATGGGTAGCAGAAGGTACAAGAGCCAATGGAACTACCGAGAACCAGCTGATGTTACTGGAACTCGGTTACTAAGCAGGAGGTACCTGTGCCAGAAAGCACTACCAAGGACCAGCAGACGTTGGTGGAACTTGGATACCGAGAAGGAGGCACCTAATCCAAAGGCACTGCCGAGAACCAGCTGACGGTACTGGAACCCGGATGGGTAGCAGAAGCTACCCATGTAAAAAAAAGTTCAAGTCCGCGAGCCGGCCGCAGTTACCAAAACCCACAGTCCTACAGGGGGTGCTTGTCCTATTGGCACTATGGAACCAGCCTTCATTGCCAGATCCCGCAGCCCACATAGGAGTCACCTAAACTGCAGGCACCATAGAGTCGGCTAACCCGACCGCAACAAGACAGGACAACGCATTGGAGGCAAAGTGACGTTGACACTACCCGGAAACAGCTGGCATGCTGGAACCAGGCTGGGCAGGAGGGAGTACCCGTGCCAAAGACACTGCCGAGAACCAGCTGGCTGTGCTGGAACCCAGGGTAAATAATAAAAACAGAGTGGCGTCAGAGGCCTAATTGGAGCAAGTTTTAAATAAGTAGCACAGTGAATGTGGACAGAGCAGGAGAAATTGCCGTGAACACAGCAGGGGAACAGCTGACGTTACTGAACCCCAATAACACCGCAGCAAGTGTTGACTGTGCAGACTGCACTTCTGAGCGCCAACTGGCGGTGCTGGAGCCCAGGGATAAGAATAAAAACAGAGGAGCCAGAGGTGTAATTGGAGCAACTTTAAAATGTGTAGTACAGTGGATGTGGACAAAGCAGGAGAAATTGCCGTGAACACAGCAGGGGAACAGCTGACGTTACTGAACCCCAATAACACCGCAGCAAGTGTTGACTGTGCAGACGGCACTTCTGAGCGCCAACTGGCGGTGCTGGAGCCCAGGGATAAGAATAAAAACAGAGGAGCCAGAGGTGTAATTGGAGCAACTTTAAAATGTGTAGTACAGTGGATGTGGACAAAGCAGGAGAAATTGCCGTGAACACAGCAGGGGAACAGCTGACGTTACTGAACCCCAATAACACCGCAGCAAGTGTTGACTGTGCAGACGGCACTTCTGAGCGCCAACTGGCGGTGCTGGAGCCCAGGGATAAGAATAAAAACAGAGGAGCCAGAGGTGTAATTGGAGCAACTTTAAAATGTGTAGTACAGTGGATGTGGACAAAGCCGGAGAAATTGCCGTGAACACAGCAGGGGAACAGCTGACGTTACTGAACCCCAATAACACCGCAGCAAGTGTTGACTGTGCAGACGGCACTTCTGAGCGCCAACTGGTGGTGCTGGAGCCCAGGGATAAGAATAAAAACAGAGGAGCCAGAGGTGTAATTGGAGCAACTTTAAAATGTGTAGTACAGTGGATATGGACAAAGCAGGAGAAATTGCCGTGAACACAGCAGGGGAACAGCTGACGTTACTGAACCCCAATAACACCGCAGCAAGTGTTGACTGTGCAGACGGCACTTCTGAGCGCCAACTGGCGGTGCTGGAGCCCAGGGATAAGAATAAAAACAGAGGAGCCAGAGGTGTAATTGGAGCAACTTTAAAATGTGTAGTACAGTGGATGTGGACAAAGCAGGAGAAATTGCCGTGAACACAGCAGGGGAACAGCTGATGTTACTGAACCCCATTAACACGGCAGCAAGTGTTGACTGTGCAGATGGCACTTCCGAGCGCCAACTGGCGGTGTTGTAGCTCAGGGATAATACTGAACACAGAGGAGCCAGAGGTGTAATTGGAGAAACTTTCAAATCTGTAGTAGTGAGAATGTGGACAGAGCAGGAGAAATTGCCGTCCGCACAGCAGGGGAACAGCTGACGTTACTGAACCCCAATAACATGGCAGCAAGTGTTGACTGTGCAGACGGCACTTCCGAGCGCCAACTGGCGGTGTTGTAGCTCAGGGATATTACTGAAAACAGAGGAGCCAGAGGTGCAATTGGAGAAACTTTCAAATCTGTAGTAGTGAGAATGTGGACAGAGCAGGAGAAATTGCCGTCCGCACAGCAGGGGAACAGCTGACGTTACTGAACCCCAATAACACGGCAGCAAGTGTTGACTGTGCAGACGGCACTTCCAAGCGCCAACTGGCGGTGTTGTAGCTCAGGGATAATACTGAAAACAAAGGAGCCAGAGGTGTAATTGGAGAAACTTTCAAATCTGTAGTAGTGAGAATGTGGACAGAGCAGGAGAAATTGCCGTCCGCACAGCAGGGGAACAGCTGACGTTACTGAACCCCAATAACACGGCAGCAAGTGTTGACTGTGCAGACGGCACTTCCAAGCGCCAACTGGCGGTGTTGTAGCTCAGGGATAATACTGAAAACAAAGGAGCCAGAGGTGTAATTGGAGAAACTTTCAAATCTGTAGTAGTGAGAATGTGGACAGAGCAGGAGAAATTGCCGTCCGCACAGCAGGGGAACAGCTGACGTTACTGAACCCCAATAACACGGCAACAAGTGTTGACTGTGCAGACGGCACTTCCGAGCGCCAACTGGCGGTGTTGTAGCTCAGGGATAATACTGAAAACAGAGGAGCCAGAGGTGTCATTGGAGAAACTTTCAAATCTGTAGTAGTGAGAATGTGGACAGAGCAGGAGAAATTGCCGTCCGCAAAGCAGGGGAACAGCTGACGCTACTGAACCCCAATAACACGGCAGCAAGTGTTGACTGTGCAGGCGGCACTTCCGAGCGCCAACTGGCGGTGTTGGAGCTCAGGGATTACAGTTCAGATGGTAGAAACATGAACAGAACAGGAGACCTGGATACTGTTGCCAACCAATTATTTATTCTGGAAGAGGACTGGCAAATTCATGAGAGATCCAGGCCTTGTTCATTTTGAGAAAAGTAAGCCGGTCAACGTTATCGGAGGATAGTCGCATGCGACGGTCTGTTAGTACACCACCTGCGGCACTAAAGACGCGTTCCGATAATACACTAGCAGCAGGGCAAGCTAGCACCTCCAATGCATACTGACTAAGCTCTGGCCATGTATCCAGCTTACAGACCCAAAACTTGAAGGGAGAAGAGCCGTCTGGGAGTACACTAAGAGGGCAAGACATGTAGTCTGTCACCATCTGACGGAAACGTTGCCTCCTGCTGACTGGAGCCGTCTGTGATGGTGTAGACATTTGTGGCGGCGGGGACACAAAACTTTGCCACATTTCGGCCATACTGGTCTTGCCTTGTGCTGAGGCACTGCTTCTGCTCCCTCTTTGTGCAGAGCTTCCTCCACTGCCTCGACGCACTGAGCTGCTTTGTAAAGCACTAGCAGCACTGCTCTCGGTTGGAATGGAGAACACGATGGAATGCACCAGTGCGTCTTGGTACTCCCGCATTTTACGCTCCCGGTTCAACGGTGTTATGAGGCTTTGTAAGTTGTCCCGGTAGCGAGGATCTAGGAGGGTGGACACCCAATAATCAGCCGTGTTGAGAATGTGGGCGATGCGGCGGTCGTTTCTCAGGCACTGCAGCATGAAATCAACCATGTGCTGCAGACTGCCAACTGGCCAAGAAACGCTGTCCCCTGCTTGAGGCGTGATCTCTGCCTGCTCTGCATCACCCCACCCTCGCTCTAGATACTGACTACTAGAGCATTGTGTACCTCCCTCCTCTGGACAGATGTCTTCCTCATCCATTGACTCCTCCTCATCCTCCTCACAAAGTGTCCCCTGCCTAGGCCTTTGTGAGGAACCACGTTGCGCAGACTGTAGAGAAGCAGATGGCATTTGTGACTCCTCATCCTCCACCTCTTCCAAAACCTCGTCCCTTAGTGCTTGCAGTGTTTTTTCAAGCAGGCAGATAAGGGGGATAGTCATGCTGACTAGTGCATCATCTGCACTCGCCATCCGCGTGGAATAATTGAAGGCACGCAAAACGTGGCAAATGTCCTTCATAGAGGCCCACTCAGTGGTGGTGAAGTGTTAACGGCGCGCACTGCGACTTGTTTGCGCCTGCTGCAGCTGGTACTCCATTACTGCTGCCTGCTGCTCACACAACCTCTCCAACATATGTAACGTTGAATTCCACCTGGTGGGTAGGTCACATATGATGCGATGTTCCGGAAAACGTAATCGGCGCTGCAGAGCTGCAATGCGTGATCTTGCATTGCTGGAACGCCGCAAGTGAGCGCACTCTATGCGGACCTTGTGAAGCAGTGCATCAAGATCCGGATAGTCCCTCAAAAAACTCTGCACGACCAAGTTGAGCACATGTGCCAGACATGGGATGTGAGTGAGGTTGCCTAGGCCCAGAGCTGCAACCAGATTTCGGCCATTGTCACACACTACCATGCCTGGCTGGAGATTCTCTGGCACAAACCACACGTCGCTCTGCTGCTTGATGGCATTCCAGAGCTCCTGCGCTGTGTGGCTTCGATTCCCCAAAGAAATTAATTTTAATACGGCCTGTTGACGTTTGGCCACGGCTGTGCTCATATCGGTCATCATAACAGGTAACCGTTCACGGGTCGATGTGGAGGTAGACCGTGACGGCTCCTGCAGCGCTGATTCAGAGGAACTAGAGCATAAGGAGGAGTCAATGTGTACAGACTGGATTCCTGCAATCCTTGGAGTTGGCAAAACACGTACAGCGCCACTCTCAAGATTTGTACCCGGCTCCACAACATTTACCCAATGGGCAGTGAGGGAAAGGTATCGTCCCTGTCCATGCTTACTGGTCCACGCATCGGTGGTCAGGTGGACCTTGCTACTGACGGCGTTTTGTAGCGCATGTTTAATTTTTCCCTCCACATGATGTTGCAGGGCAGGGACGGCTTGCCTGCTGAAATAAAAGTGGCTGGGCACATTGTATTGTGGGACTGCCAATGCCATAAAGTTACGGAATGTGTCAGTCTCCACCAGCCTGAATGATAGCATTTCAAGGGCCAGTAGTTTAGCAATGCCAGCATTCAGAGCCTGTGCTCGGGGGTGGTTTGCCGAGTATGGGCGTCTTTTCTCCCATGCCTGTGCTAACGATGGCTGTAGACTGGCCTGGGAGTGTGAGGATGACTGGGAAAGTGGTGCTGTGGGTGGAATTACACTGTGTCTCTGTACAACAGTGCCAGAGATCCTTCCATGACGATCCTGTCAGGAAGCCGAACCAGCTGTGTGTGAGCTGGAGGAAGAGGCTACAACACGAGCTGAAGAGGTGGTAGGTGGCACTGTAGGTTGGCCTAGGTCTTCAGTGTGTTTTTGTAACTCCACCACGTGCTTGGTCCGCACATGTTTCCACATATTTGTGGTATTGAGGTTGCTGACACTTTTCCCTCTTTTCACCTTCTGATTACACAGCTTGCATTTGACAAAGCAAATGTCATCTGCAACTGTGTCAAAAAAGGACCAGGCACTGCAAGTCTTGGGAGCGCCCGCTTTGGATTTTGGAAGAGCCATGCTCCTAATGGGTGCCGAAGTGGAGGCTACAGGCAACCAAGTCTGCCCCCTCCCTCTCCCTCCTTTTTGGGCCGTTCGGGGAATCTCTTCCTCAGAGCTGCTCCCACCACCTTCCTGTCCCTCACGCCATGATGGGTCAAGGACCTCATCATCTACACCACCCTCTTCAAACAACTGCTTCTCCTGGGTAGTCTCGACAGCACAGTATGCACCAGAAAGTGGCACCTGAGTCTCATCAACAGATGCGTACTGAGGTGTGCTGCTGACCATAGGCACTGGCCCACCCGCCTCTTCAGATTCAGAGAGACAAAACGGTTGCGCATCACTGCATACTACCTCTTCTTCAAATTCTAGAATTCTGCTTGGCTGGCCCCCTCTTTCCAAGCCAAGAGATTCAGAGAACAGAAGTAGAGATGGCTCCTGTCCAGGGCTCTCTGACTGCCTGAGCAATTTGGCAGGTGGTGAAGAGACAGATGTGTGCTCTTCAGTGCTCAGGACCTGAGAGGATCTGGAACAAATGGAAGTCGATGCGTTAGCTGCCATCCATCCGACAACGGCTTCAATTTGGTCCTCGCGCAGCAGTGGGGTACGGCTAGCTCCTACAAAGCTGCGCATAAAGGACTGTTCTCTGGTAAAACTGGGGGATGCTGAGTCACTGGTGCCCGCAGCAGGCACAGAATCCCCACGTCCTCTCCCTGCAGGCACAGAATCCTCACGTCCTCTCCCTGCAGAAACTCCACGCCCACGCCCATGACCACATGCCTTACTCCCTGCCTTCTTCATCTTGGTAGACTGATAAAGATAGGCAGAAAAGTACTAAGGGCTTAGTGCGCTTATTCCTGAACAGCTGCTAACAGGTATAAGAAACACTAATTTTATAAAGTGTGGACTAGAATTTAATATGAGCTAATGTGGCCTACACAACTGTTAAGTGGAGTGTTTGGTGAACTTTATTTAGGTTTTTTTTTGTCACAAAAAGACACTGGATGTGCCTAAAGATGTAATAACGATAGTATCACAAACTTTTTGTAGCTATTACAATGTAGGAAGGTAACCTACAATGCAATAGATGAGGCTGCAAAAAATAGGCTAATACTAATCTGGCTGGGGCTGCAGGGCCCAATGCTGCAGAAAGGCTCCTCTATCTACTCCTATATAGTGTGTTTGGAACCAATTTAGCTGAATACGGATGGAACCACCACACTAATAGGAGATATCAGGAAAAATTATGAATTGGCAATAAAGGACAATGTATGAGGCAGTGACACACACTGAGTGCACTACAACCAGACGGGGTTGAAGCACACACTACAGGGTGAGCTGCACTCACACACCAGACCTTGCAGACAGCGGTAAACAGTACAGATGCAGAGCACTGTGCACTAGCGCTGTAAGACCAAAAAAATTTCTCTATCTACTCCTATATAGTGTGTTTGGAACCAATTTAGCTGAATACGGATGGAACCACCACACTAATAGGAGATATCAGGAAAAATTATGAATTGGCAAAAAAGGACAATGTATGAGGCAGTGACACACACTGAGTGCACTACAACCAGACGTGGTTGAAGCACACACTACAGGGTGAGCTGCACTCACACACCAGACCTTGCAGACAGCGGTGAACAGTACAGATGCAGAGCACTGTGCACTAGTGCTGCAAGACGGAAAAAAAATTCTCTATCTACTCCTATATAGTGTGTTTGGAACCAATTTAGCTGAATACAGATAGAACCACCACACTAATAGGAGATATCAGGAAAAATTATGAATTGGCAAAAAAGGACAATGTATGAGGCAGTGACACACACTGAGTGCACTACAACCAGACTTGGCTGAAGCACACACTACAGGGTGAGCTGCACTCACACACACAGACCTTGCAGACAGCGGTGAACAGCACAGGGAACTGTGCACTAGCGCTGCAAGGCACAGTGATTTAGAAAGTAGCTTGGGTAAAGCAGTATAGAGCAAATAGGTAGCTAAAACTGTCCCTCAGAACAACAGCGTCCTATCCCTAACTGAATTCACAGCAGAGTGAGCTCAAAATGGCGGCGGCGGCTTTTATAGTGCATCATGACATCATTTCAGCAGCCAATCACAGCCATGCCATTAGTTAAGATGCCTACATGCCTAACAGGATGTGCCCACACTTCTTAGGATCCTCATTGGCTGAATAAAATTAAAATGGCTCATTGCATTATGGGAACTTCCGATTCCGGTATGCGATATTGCAAAAGTATCGGAATTAAGTATCGGAATTCCGATACCGCGAATATCGGCCGATACCCAATATTTCAGTATCGGAATGCTCAACACTATCAATGACATTTCCCCTATCTGAAAGTCTGATAAACGGCGGAAAAATTACTAAGTACCCCAAAAATTTTATTTTAGACTTTTTTCAATTTTACCCCCGTGGGATATATATTCCACCCACAAACATTTGGAACTCTCCTGGGGTACACTCACACATATTATTCCCTCATTTAGTGGATATTTTCACAAAAAAGTGAAATTTTCAAAAATCCAGGAAATTGGCTGAAAACGACTAAATATCAAGGACTCATTGGGCGAATCGGTCTGGAACTGAAATCGGAACGCTCACTGACATTTCCCCTATCTGAAAGTCTGATAAACGTCGGAAAAATGACTAAGTCCCAAAAAAAATTTTTTATTTGACTTTTTTCAATTTTACTCCCGTGGGATATATATTCTACCCACACACATTTGGAACTGTCCTGGGGTACACTCACACATATTATTCTCTCATTTAGTGGATATTTTCACAAAAAAGTGAAATTTTCAAAAATCCAGAAAATTGGCTGAAAACAGCTAAATATCAAGGATTCATTGGGCGCATCGCTCTGGAACTGAAATCGGAATGCTCACTGACATTTCCCCTATCTGAAAGTCTGATAAACGGCGGAAAAATGACTAAGTCCAAAAAAATTTTTTTTTCAACTTTTTTCAATTTTCACCCCGTGGGAAATATCTTCTACCCACGCACGTTTGGAACTCTCCTTGGGTACCTTCAAGCATATTATTCCCTCATTTAGTGCATATTTTCACAAAAAAGAGAAATTTTCAAAAATCCAGGAAATTGGCTAAAAACGACTAAATATCAAGGACTCATTGGGCGAATCGGTCTGGAACTGAAATCGGAGCGCTCACTGACATTTCCCCTATCTGAAAGTCTGATAAACGCCGGAAAAATTATTAAGTCCAAAAAAAAAAATTTTTCAACTTTATTCAATTTTACCCCCATGGGATATATAATCTACCAACACACATTTGGAACTCTCCTTGGGTACACTCACACATATTATTCTCTCATTTAGTGGATATTTTCACAAAAAAGTGAAATTTTCAAAAATCCAGAAAATTGGCTGAAAATTAGTAAATATCAAGGACTCATAGGGCGAATCGGTCTGGAACTGAAATCGGAACGCTCACTGACATTTCCCCTATCTGAAAGTCTGATAAACGCCGGAAAAATTACTAAGTCCAAAAAAAAATTGTTTTCAACTTTTTTCAATTTTACCCCCATGGGATATATATTCTACCAACACACATTTGGAACTCTCCTGGGGTACCCTCACACATATTATTCTCTCATTTAGTGGATATTTTCACAAAAAAGTGAAATTTTCAAAAATCCAGAAAATTGGCAGAAAATGACTGAATATCAAGGACTCATTGGGCGAATCGCTCTGGAACTGAAATCGGAATGCTGACTGACATTTCCCCTAGCTGAAAGTCTGATAAACGCCGGAAAAATAACTAAGTCCAAAAAAAATTTTTTTTCAACTTCTTTCAATTTTACCCCCGTGGGATATATATTCTCAAAAAAAAAAACTTTTTTCAACTTTTTTCAGTTTTACCCCCGTGGGGTATATATTCTACCCACACACATTTGGAACTCTCCTGTGGTACCCTCACACATATTATTCCCTCATTTAGTGGATATTGTCACAAAAAAGGGAAATTTTCAAAAATCCAGAAAATTGGCTGAAAACGACTAAATATCAAGGACTCATTGTGCGAGTCGCTCTGGAACTGAAATCGGAACGCTCACTGACATTTCCCCTATCTGAAAGTCTGATAAATGCCGGAAAAATTACTAAGTCCAAAAAAAAATTTTTTTCAACTTTTTTCAATTTTACCCCCGTGGGATATATATTCTACCCACACACATTTGGAATTCTTCTGGGGTACCCTCACACATATTATTCCCTCATTCAGTGGATATTTTCACAAAAAAGTGAAATTTTCAAAAATCCAAAATATTGGCTGAAAACGACTAAATATCAAGGACTCATTGGGCGAATCGCTCTGGAACTGAAATAGTAATGCTCACAGACATTTGCCCTATCTGAAAGTCTGATAAACGCCGGAAAAATGATTAAGTCCCCCCAAAAAAATTTCTCAACTTTTTTTAATTTTACCCCAGTGGGATATATATTCTACCCACACACATTTGGAACTTTCCTGGGGTACCCTCACACATATTATTCCCTCATTTAGTGGATATTTTCACAAAAAAGTGAAACTTTCAAAAATCCTGAAAATTGGCTGAAAACGACTAAATATCACGGACTCATTGGGCGAATCACTCTGGAACTGAAATCGGAATGCTCACTGACATTTGCCCTATCTGAAAGTCTGATAAACGCCGGAAAAATGACTAAGTTCAAAAAAAAAATTTTTTCAATTTTTTTCAATTTTACCCCCGTGGGATATATATTCTACCCACACACATTTAGAACTCTCCTGGGGTACCCTCACACATATTATTCCCTCATTTAGCGGATATTTTCACAAAAAAGTGAAATTTTCAAAAATCCAAAATATTGGCTGAAAACGACTAAATATCAAGGACTCATTGGGCGAATCACTCTGGAACTGAAATCGGAACGCTCACTGACATTTCCCCTCTCTGAAAGTCTGATAAACGCCGGATAGATGACTAAGTCCCAAAAAAAATTTTCTCAACTTTTTTCAATTTTACCCCCGTGGGATATTATTCTACCCACACACATTTGGAACTCTCCTGGGGTACCCTCACACATATTATTCCCTCATTTAGTGGATATTTTCACAAAAAAGTGAAATTTTCAAAAATCCAAAATATTGGCTGAAAACGACTAAATATCAAGGACTCATTGGGCGAATCACTCTGGAACTGAAATCGGAACGCTCACTGACATTTCCCCTATCTGAAAGTCTGATAAACGCCGGAAAAATGACTAAGTCCAAAAATAAATGTTCTCAACTCATTTCAATTTTACCCCAGTGGGATATATATTCTACGCACACACATTTGGAACTCTCCTGGGGTACCCTCACACATATTATTCCCTCATTTAGTGGATATTTTCACAAAAAAGTGACATTTTCAAAAATCCAAAATATTGGCTGAAAGCGACTAAATATCAAAGACTCATTGGGCGAATCGCTCTGGAACTGAAATCGGAACGCTCACTGACATTTCCTCTATCTGAAAGTCTGATAAACGCCGGAAAAATTACTAAGTCCAAAAAAAAAATTTTTTCAACTTTTTTCAATTTTACCCCAGTGGGATATATATTCTACCCACACACATTTGGAACTCTCCTGGGGTACCATCACACATATTATTCCCTCATTTAGTGGATATTTTCACAAAAAGTGAAATTTTCAAAAATCCAAAATATTAGCTGAAAACGACTAAATATCAAGGACTCATTGGGCGAATCACTCTGGAACTGAAATCAGAACGCTCACTGACATTTCCCCTATCTGAAAGTCTGATAAACGCCGTAAAGATGACTAAGTCCAGAAAAAAAAATTTTTCAACTTTTTTCAATTTTACCCCCGTGGGATATATATTCTACCCACACACATTTGGAACTCTCCTGTGGTACCCTCACACATATTATTCCCTCATTTAGTGGATATTTTCACAAAAAAGTGACATTTTCAAAAATCCAAAATATTGGCTGAAAACGACGAAATATCAAATACTCATTGGGCGAATTGCTCTGGAACTGAAATCAGATGCTCACTGACATTTCCCCTATCTGAAAGTCAGATAAACGCCAGAAAAATGACTAAGTCCAAAAAAAAACTTTTTTTCAACTTTTTTCAGTTTTACCCCAGTGGGATATATATTCTACCCACACACATTTGGAACTCTCCTGTGGTATCCTCACACATATTATTCCCTCATTTAGTGGATATTTTCACAAAAAAGTGAAATTTTCAAAAATCCAGAAAATTGGATGAAAACGACTAAATATCAAGTACTCATTGGGCGAATCGCTCTGGAACTGAAATCGGAACGCTCACTGACATTTCCCCTATCTGAAAGTCTGATAAACGCCGGAGAAATGACTAAGTCCAAAAAAAAATGTTCTCAACTTTTTTCAATTTTACCCCAGTGGGACATATATTCTACCCACACACATTTGGAACTCTCCTGGGGTACCCTCACACATATTATTCTCTCATTTAGTGGATATTTTCACAAAAAAGTGAAATTGTCAAAAATCCAAAATATTGGCTGAAAACGACTAAATATCAAGGACTCATCGGGCGAATCGCTCTGGAACTGAAATCAGATGCTCACTGACATTTCCCCTATCTGAAAGTCAGATAAACGCCAGAAAAATGACTAAGTCCAAAAAAAAATTTTTTTAAACTTGTTTCAATTTTACCCCCGTGGGATATATATTCTACCCACACACATTTGGAACTCTCCTGGGGTGCCCTCACACTTATTATTCCCTCATTTAGTGGATATTTTCACAAAAAAGTGAAATTTTCTAAAATCCATAAAATTGGCTGAAAACGACTAAATATCAAGGACTCAATGGGCGCATTGCTCTGGAACTGAAATCGGAACGCTCACTGACATTTCCCCTATCTGAAAGTCTGATAAACGGTGAAAAAATGACAGTCTAAAAAAAATTTTTTTTCAACTTTTTTCAATTTTACCCCCGTGGGATATATATTCTACCCACACACATTTGGAACTCTCCTGGGGTACCCTCACACATATTATTCCCTCATTTAGTGGATATTTTCACAAAAAAGTGAAATTTTCAAAAATCCAAAATATTAGCTGAAAACGACTAAATATCAAGGACTCATTGGGCAAATCACTCTGGAACTGAAATCAGAACGCTCACTGACATTTCCCCTATCTGAAAGTCTGATAAACGCCGTAAAGATGACTAAGTCCAGAAAAAAATTTTTTTCAACCTTTTTCAATTTTACCCCCGTGGGATATATATTCTACCCACACACATTTGGAACTCTCCTGTGGTACCCTCACACATATTATTCCCTCATTTAGTGGATATTTTCACAAAAAAGTGAAATTTTCAAAAATCCAGAAAATTGGCTGAAAACGACTAAATATCAAGGACTCATTCTGCGAATCGCTCTGGAACTGAAATCGGAACGCTCACTGACATTTCCCCTATCTGAAAGTCTGATAAACGTCAGAAAAATGACTAAGTCCAAAAAAAAATTTTTTTCAACTTTTTTCAATTTTACCACCGTGGGATATATATTCTACCCACACACATTTGGAACTCTCCTGGGGTACCCTCACACATATTATTCCCTCATTTAGTGGATATTTTCACAAAAAAGTGAAATTTTCAAAAATCCAAAATATTGGCTGAAAACAACTAAATATCAAGGACTCATTGGGCGAATCGCTCTGGAACTGAAATCGGAACGCTCACTGACATTTCCCCTATCAGAAAGTCTGATAAAGGACGGAAAAATTACTAAGTCCAAAAAAAAATTTTTTTCAACTTTTTTCAGTTTTACCCCCGTGGGATATATATTCTACCCACACACATTTGGAACTCTCCTGGGGTACCCTCACACATATTATTCCCTCATTTAGTGGATATTTTCACAAAAAAGTGAAATTTTCAAAAATCCAAAATATTGGCTGAAAACGACTAAATATCAAGGACTCATTGGGCGAATCGCTCTGGAACTGAAATCAGATGCTCACTGACATTTCCCCTATCTGAAAGTCAGATAAACGCCAGACAAATGAGTAAGTCCAAAAAAAATTTTTTTTAAACTTTTTTCAATTTTACCCCGGTGGGATATATATTCTACCCACACACATTTGGAACTCTCCTGGGGTACCCTCACACATATTATTCCCTCATTTAGTGGATATTTTCACAAAAAAGTGAAATTTTCAAAAATCCAAAATATTGGCTGAAAACGAGTAAATATCAAGGACTCGTTGGGCGAATCGCTCTGAAACTGAAATCAGATGCTCACTGACATTTCCCCTATCTGAAAGTCTGATAAACGCCGGAAAAATGAGTAAGTCCAAAAAAAAATTTTTTTCAACTTTTTTCAATTTTCCCCCGTGGGATATATATTCTACCCACACACATTTGGAACTCTCCTGGGGTACCCTCACACATATTATTCCCTCATTTAGTGGATATTTTCACAAAAAAGTGAAATTTTCAAAAATCCAAAATATTGGCTGAAAACTACTAAATATCAAGGACTCATTGGGCGAATCACTCTGGAACTGAAATCGGAACGCTCACTGACATTTCCCCTATCTGAAAGTCTGATAAACGCCGTAAAGATGACTAAGTCCAGAAAAAAAATTTTTTCAACTTTTTTCAATTTTACCCCCGTGGGATATATATGCTACCCACACACATTTGGAACTCTCCTGGGGTACCCTCACACATGTTATTCCCTCATTTAGTGGATATTTTCACAAAAAAGTGAAATTTTCAAAAATCCAAAATATTGGCTGAAAACAACTAAATATCAAGGACTCATTGGGCGAATCGCTCTGGAACTGAAATCGGAACGCTCACTGACATTTCCCCTATTTGAAAGTCTGAAAAACGCCGGAAAAATTGATAAGTCCAAAAAAAAATTTTCTCAACTTTTTTCAATTTTACCCCAGTGGGATATATATTCTACCCACACACATTTGGAACTCTCCTGGGGTACCCTCACACATATTATTCCCTCATTTAGTGGATATTTTCACAAAAAAGTGAAATTTTCAAAAATCCAAAATATTGGCTGAAAACGACTAAATATCCAGGACTCATTGGGAGAATCGCTCTGGAACTGAAATCGGAACGCTCACTGACATTTCCCCTATCTGAAAGTCTGATAAACGCCGGAAAAATTGCTAAGTCCAAAAAAAAATGTTTTTCAACTTTTTTCAATTTTACCCCCGTGGGATATATATTCTACCCACACACATTTGGAACTCTCCTGGGGTACCCTCACACATATTATTCCCTCATTTAGTGGATATTTTCACAAAAAAGTGAAATTTTCAAAAATCCAAAATATTGGCTGAAAACGACTAAATATCAAGGACTCATTGGGCGAATCGCTCTGGAACTGAAATCAGATGCTCACTGACATTTGCCCTATCTGAAAGTCTGATAAACCCCGGAAAAATGAATAAGTCCAAAAAAAAGTTTTCTCAACTTTTTTCAATTTTACCCACGTGGGATATATATTCCACCCACACACATTTGGAACTCTCCTGGGGTACCCTCACACATATTATTCCCCCATTTAGTGGATATTTTCACAAAAAAGTGAAATTTTCAAAAATCGAAAATATTGGCTGAAACCGACTAAATATCAAGGACTCATTGGGCGAATCGCTCTGGAACTGAAATCGGAATGCTCACTGACATTTGCCCTATCTGAAAGTCTGATAAACGACGGAAAAATGACTAAGTCCAAAAAAAAATTTTCTCAACTTTTTTCAATTTTACCCCAGTGGGATATATATTCTACCCACACACATTTGGAACTCTCCTGTGGTACCCTCACACATATTATTCCCTCATTTAGTGGATATTTTCACAAAAAAGTGAAATTTTCAAAAATCCAAAATATTGGCTGAAAACGACTAAATATCAAGGACTCATTGGGCGAATCGCTCTGGAACTGAAATCGGAATGCTCACTGACATTTCCCCTATCTGAAAGTCTGATAAACGCCGGAAAAATTGCTAAGTCCAAAAAAAAATTTTCTCAACTTTTTTCAATTTTACCCCAGTGGGATATATATTCTACCCACACACATTTGGAACTCTCCTGGGGTACCCTCACACATATTATTCCCTCATTTAGTGGATATTTTCACAAAAAAGTGAAATTTTCAAAAATCCAAAATATTGGTTGAAAACGACTAAATATCAAGGACTCATTGGGAGAATCGCTCTGGAACTGAAATCGGAACGCTCACTGACATTTCCCCTATCTGAAAGTCTGATAAACGCCGGAAAAATTGCTAAGTCCAAAAAAAAATGTTTTTCAACTTTTTTCAATTTTACCCCCGTGGGATATATATTCTACCCACACACATTTGGAACTCTCCTGGGGTACCCTCACACATATTATTCCCTCATTTAGTGGATATTTTCACAAAAAAGTGAAATTTTCAAAAATCCAAAATATTGGCTGAAAACGACTAAATATCAAGGACTCATTGGGCGAATCGCTCTGGAACTGAAATCAGATGCTCACTGACATTTGCCCTATCTGAAAGTCTGATAAACGCCGGAAAAATGAATAAGTCCAAAAAAAAGTTTTCTCAACTTTTTTCAATTTTACCCACGTGGGATATATATTCCACCCACACACATTTGGAACTCTCCTGGGGTACCCTCACACATATTATTCCCCCATTTAGTGGATATTTTCACAAAAAAGTGAAATTTTCAAAAATCGAAAATATTGGCTGAAAACGACTAAATATCAAGGACTCATTGGGCGAATCGCTCTGGAACTGAAATCGGAATGCTCACTGACATTTGCCCTATCTGAAAGTCTGATAAACGACGGAAAAATGACTAAGTCCAAAAAAAAATTTTCTCAACTTTTTTCAATTTTACCCCAGTGGGATATATATTCTACCCACACACATTTGGAACTCTCCTGTGGTACCCTCACACATATTATTCCCTCATTTAGTGGATATTTTCACAAAAAAGTGAAATTTTCAAAAATCCAAAATATTGGCTGAAAACGACTAAATATCAAGGACTCATTGGGCGAATCGCTCTGGAACTGAAATCGGAACGCTCACTGACATTTCCCCTATCTGAAAGTCTGATAAACGCCAGAAAAATGACTAAGTCCAAAAAAAAATGTTTTTCAACTTTTTTCAATTTTACCCCCGTGGGATATATATTCTACCCACACACATTTGGAACTCTCCTGGGGTACCCTCATACATATTATTCCCTGATTAAGTGGATATTTTCACAAAAAAGTGAAATTTTCAAAAATCCAAAATATTGGCTGAAAACAACTAAATATCAAGGACTCATTGGGCGAATCGCTCTGGAACTGAAATCAGATGCTCACTGACATTTGCCCTATCTGAAAGTCTGATAAACGCCGGAAAAATGAATAAGTCCAAAAAAAAGTTTTCTCAACTTTTTTCAATTTTACCCACGTGGGATATATATTCCACCCACACACATTTGGAACTCTCCTGGGGTACCCTCACACATATTATTCCCTCATTTAGTGGATATTTTCACAAAAAAAGTGAAATTTTCAAAAATCGAAAATATTGGCTGAAAACGACTAAATATCAAGGACTCATTGGGCGAATCGCTCTGGAACTGAAATCGGAATGCTCACTGACATTTGCCCTATCTGAAAGTCTGATAAACGACGGAAAAATGACTAAGTCCAAAAAAAAATTTTCTCAACTTTTTTCAATTTTACCCCAGTGGGATATATATTCTACCCACACACATTTGGAACTCTCCTGTGGTACCCTCACACATATTATTCCCTCATTTAGTGGATATTTTCACAAAAAAGTGAAATTTTCAAAAATCCAAAATATTGGCTGAAAACGACTAAATATCAAGGACTCATTGGGCGAATCGCTCTGGAACTGAAGTCGGAACGCTCACTGACATTTCCCATATCTGATAAACGCCGGAAAAATTGCTATGTCCAAAAAAAAATTTTCTCAACTTTTTTCAATTTTACCCCAGTGGGATATATATTCTACCCACACACATTTGGAACTCTCCTGGGGTACCCTCACACATATTATTCCCTCATTTAGTGGATATTTTCACAAAAAAGTGAAATTTTCAAAAATCCAAAATATTGGCTGAAAACGACTAAATATCAAGGACTCATTGGGCGAATCGCTCTGGAACTGAAATTAGATGCTCACTGACATTTCCCCTATCTGAAAGTCTGATAAACGCCGTAAAGATGACTAAGTCCAGAAAAAAAAAATTTTCAACTTTTTTCAATTTTACCCCCGTGGGATATATATTCTACCCACACACATTTGGAACTCTCCTGGGGTACCCTCACACATATTATTCCCTCATTTAGTGGATATTTTCACAAAAAAGTGAAATTTTCAAAAATCCAAAATATTGACCGAAAACGACTAAATATCAAGGACTCATTGGGCGAATCGCTCTGGAACTGAAATCAGAACGCTCACTGAAATTTGACCTATCTGAAATTCTGATAAACGCCGGAAAAATGACTAAGTCCAAAAAAAAATTTTCTCAACTTTTTTCAATTTTACCCCAGTGGGATATATATTCTACCCACACACATTTGGAACTCTCCTGTGGTACCCTCACACATATTATTCCCTCATTTAGTGGATATTTTCACAAAAAAGTGAAATTTTCAAAAATCCAAAATATTGGCTGAAAACGACTAAATATCAAGGACACATTGGGCGAATCGCTCTGGAACTGAAATCAGAACGCTCACTGACATTTCCCCTATCTGAAAGTCTGATAAACGCCGGAAAAATGACTAAGTAAAAAAAAATTTTTTTTCAATTTTACCCCAGTAGGATATATATTCTATCCACACACATTTGGAACTCTCCTGGGGTACCCTCATACATATTATTCCCTCATTTAGTGGATATTTTCACAAAAAAAGTGAAATTTTCAAAAATACAAAATATTGGCTGAAAACGACTAAATATCAAGGACTCATTGGGCGAATCGCTCTGGAACTGAAATCAGATGCTCACTGACATTTCCGCTATCTGAAAGTCTGATAAACGCCAGAAAAATGACTAAGTCCAAAAAAAAATGTTTTTCAACTTTTTTCAATTTTACCCCCGTGGGATATATATTCTACCCACACACATTTGGAACTCTCCTGGGGTACCCTCATACATATTATTCCCTGATTAAGTGGATATTTTCACAAAAAAGTGAAATTTTCAAAAATCCAAAATATTGGCTGAAAACGACTAAATATCAAGGACTCATTGGGCGAATCGCTCTGGAACTGAAATCAGATGCTCACTGACATTTGCCCTATCTGAAAGTCTGATAAACGCCGGAAAAATGAATAAGTCCAAAAAAAAGTTTTCTCAACTTTTTTCAATTTTACCCACGTGGGATATATATTCCACCCACACACATTTGGAACTCTCCTGGGGTACCCTCACACATATTATTCCCCCATTTAGTGGATATTTTCACAAAAAAGTGAAATTTTCAAAAATCGAAAATATTGGCTGAAAACGACTAAATATCAAGGACTCATTGGGCGAATCGCTCTGGAACTGAAATCGGAATGCTCACTGACATTTGCCCTATCTGAAAGTCTGATAAACGACGGAAAAATGACTAAGTCCAAAAAAAAATGTTCTCAACTTTTTTCAATTTTACCCCAGTGGGATATATATTCTACCCACACACATTTGGAACTCTCCTGTGGTACCCTCACACATATTATTCCCTCATTTAGTGGATATTTTCACAAAAAAGTGAAATTTTCAAAAATCCAAAATATTGGCTGAAAACGACTAAATATCAAGGACTCATTGGGCGAATCGCTCTGGAACTGAAATCGGAACGCTCACTGACATTTCCCCTATCTGAAAGTCTGATAAACGCCAGAAAAATGACTAAGTCCAAAAAAAAATGTTTTTCAACTTTTTTCAATTTTACCCCCGTGGGATATATATTCTACCCACACACATTTGGAACTCTCCTGGGGTACCCTCATACATATTATTCCCTGATTAAGTGGATATTTTCACAAAAAAGTGAAATTTTCAAAAATCCAAAATATTGGCTGAAAACAACTAAATATCAAGGACTCATTGGGCGAATCGCTCTGGAACTGAAATCAGATGCTCACTGACATTTGCCCTATCTGAAAGTCTGATAAACGCCGGAAAAATGAATAAGTCCAAAAAAAAGTTTTCTCAACTTTTTTCAATTTTACCCACGTGGGATATATATTCCACCCACACACATTTGGAACTCTCCTGGGGTACCCTCACACATATTATTCCCTCATTTAGTGGATATTTTCACAAAAAAAGTGAAATTTTCAAAAATCGAAAATATTGGCTGAAAACGACTAAATATCAAGGACTCATTGGGCGAATCGCTCTGGAACTGAAATCGGAATGCTCACTGACATTTGCCCTATCTGAAAGTCTGATAAACGACGGAAAAATGACTAAGTCCAAAAAAAAATTTTCTCAACTTTTTTCAATTTTACCCCAGTGGGATATATATTCTACCCACACACATTTGGAACTCTCCTGTGGTACCCTCACACATATTATTCCCTCATTTAGTGGATATTTTCACAAAAAAGTGAAATTTTCAAAAATCCAAAATATTGGCTGAAAACGACTAAATATCAAGGACTCATTGGGCGAATCGCTCTGGAACTGAAATCAGAACGCTCACTGACATTTGCCCTATCTGAAAGTCTGATAAACGCCAGAAAAATTACTAAGTCAAAAAAAAAATGTTTTCAATTTTTTTCAATTTTACCCCTGTGGGATATACATTGATTATAAGTAGTATTCAACCCCCTGCAGATTTAGCTGGTTGACACATGCGGAATTAACTTGGCATTGTGACATTTGAACTGTATATCAGCCTGGAAGTGGGAAATGCACTGCAGCAACTTTTTTTTTTTTTTTTTTTTTAAACGTTAAAAGTTATTTCAGAGTGTCATTTATTATTCAACCCCTCAAACCACAAGAATTCTGTTTGGTCCCCCTAAAGTATTAAGAAGTAGTTCAGGCACCAAGAATAATGAGCTTCACATGTGTGGATTAAAGATCTCTTTTGCCAGCCTTTTCTGACTATTTAAGACCCTCCCCAAACTTGTGAACAGCACTCAGACATGGTCAACATGGGAAAGACAAAGGAGCATTCCAAGGCCATCAGAGACAAGATCGTGGAGGGTCACAAGGCTGGCAAGGGGTACAAAACCCTTTCCAAGGAGTTGGGCCTACTTGTCTCCACTGTTGGGAGCATCATCCATAAGTGGAAGGCTTATGTAACTACTGTTAGCCTTCAACGGCCTGGACAGCCTTTGAAAGTGTCCTCCCGTGCCGAGGCCAGGCTTGTCCGAAGAGTCAAGGCTAACCCAAGGACAACAAGGAAGGAGCTCCGGGAAGATCTCATGGCAGTGGGGACATTGGTTTCAGTCAATACCATAAGTAACATACTCCACCGCAATGGTCTCTGTTCCAGACGAGCCCGTAAGGTACCTTTACTTTCAAAGCGTCATGTCAAGGCTCGTCTACAGTTTGCTCATGATCACTTGGAGGACTCTGAGACAGACTGGTTCAAGGTTCTATGGTCTGATGAGACCAAGATCGAGATCTTTGGTGCCAACCACACACGTGACGTTTGGAGACTGGATGGCACTGCATACGACCCCAAGAATACCATCCCTACAGTCAAGCATGGTGGTGGCAGCATCATGCTTTGGGGCTGTTTCTCTGCCAAGGGGCCTGGCCATCTGGTCCGCATCCATGGGAAGATGGATAGCATGGCCTACCTGGAGATTTTGGCCAAGAACCTCCGCTCCTCCATCAAGGATCTTAAGATGGGTCGTAATTTCATCTTCCAACAAGACAACGACCCAAAGCACACAGCCAAGAAAACCAAGGCCTGGTTCAAGAGGGAAAAAGTCAAGGTGTTGGAGTGGCCTAGTCAGTCTCCTGCACTTATCCGCATTGGAAACTTGTGGAAGGAGCTCAAAAATAAAGTCCACATGAGACACCCAAAGAACCTAGATAACTTGGAGAAGATCTGCATGGAGGAGTGGGCCAAGATAACTCCACAGACCTGTGCCAGCCTGATCAGGTCTTATAAAAGACGATTATTAGCTGTAATTGCAAACAAGGGTTATTCCACAAAATATTAAACATAGGGGTTGTATAATAATTGACCCACACTTTTATGTTTAAAATTTAATAAAATTAAACTGAGCAACATAACTTTTTGGTTTGTAAGATTTATGCTTCTGTTCATAAAACCTACTCTCGTTTGCAGTTTGAAGGCTCTAACTTATTTGCATCTTATCAAACCAGCTAAATCTGCAGGGGGTTGAATACTACTTGTAGGCAATGTATATTCTACCCACACACATTTGGAACTCTCCTGGGGTACCCTCACACATATTATTCCCTCATTTAGTGGATATTTTCACAAAAAAGTGAAATTTTCAAAACTCCAAAATATTGGCTGAAAACGACTAAATATCAAGGACTCATTGGGCGAATCACTCTGGAACTGAAATCAGAACGCTCACTGACATTTTCCTTATCTGAAAGTTTGATAAACGCCGGAAAAATGACTAAGTCCAAAAAAAAATTTTCTCAACTTTTTTCACTTTTACCCCAGTGGGATATATATTCTACCCACACACATTTGGAACTCTCCTGGGGTACCCTCACACATATTATTCCCTCATTTAGTGGATATTTTCACAAAAAAGTGAAATTTTCAAAAATCCAAAATATTGACTGAAAACGACTAAATATCAAGGACTCATTGGGCGAATCGCTCTGGAACTGAAATCAGTACGCTCACTGACATTTGCCCTAACAGAAAGTTTGATAAACGCCGGAAAAATGACTAAGTCCAAAAAAAAATGTTTTACAACTTTTTTCAATTTTACCACCGTGGGATATATATTCTACCCACACACATTTGGAACTCTCCTGGGGTACCCTCACACATACTATTCCCTCATTTAGTGGATATTTTCACAAAAAAGTGAAATTTTCAAAAATCCAAAATATTGGCTGAAAACGACTAAATATCAAGGACTCATTGGGCGAATCGCTCTGGAACTGAAATTGGAATGCTCACTGACATTTGCCCTATCTGAAAGTCTGATAAACGCCGGAAAAATTACTAAGTCCAAAAAAATTTTTTATCATCTTTTTTCAATTTTACCCCAGTGGGATATTTATTCCACCCACACACATTTGGAACTCTCCTGGGGTACCCTCACACATATTATTCCCTCATTTAGTGGATATTTTCACAAAAAAGTGAAATTTTCAAAAATCCAAAATATTGGCTGAAAACGACTAAATATCAAGGACTCATTGGGCGAATCACTCTAGAACTGAAATCGGAACGCTCACTGACATTTGCCCTGTCTGAAAGTCTGATAAACGCCGGAAAAATGACAAAGTCCAAAAAAAAAATTTTTTCAACTTTTTTCAATTTTACCCCCTTGGGATATATATTCTACCCACACACATTTGGAACTCTCCTGGGGTACCCTCACACATATTATTCCCTCATTTAGTGGATATTTTCACAAAAAAGTGAAATTTTCAAAAATCCAAAATATTGGCTGAAAACGACTAAATATCAAGGACTCATTGGGCGAATCGCTCTGGAACTGAAATCGGAACGCTCACTGACACTTGCCCTATCTGAAAGTCTGATAAACGCCAGAAAAATGACTAAGTCCAAAAAAAATTTTCTCAACTTTTTTCAATTTTACCCCAGTGGGATATATATTCCACCCACACACATTTGGAACTCTCCTGGGGTACCCTCACACATATTATTCCCTCATTTAGTGGATATTTTCACAAAAAAGTGAAATTTTCAAAAATCCAAAATATTGGCTGAAAACGACTAAATATCAAGGACTCATTGGGCGAATCGCTCTGGAACTGAAATCGGAGCGCTCACTGACATTTGCCCTATCTGAAAGTCTGATAAACGCTGGAAAAATGACTAAGTCCATAAAAAAATTATCTCAACTTTTTTCAATTTTTCCCCAGTGGGATATATATTCTACCCACACACATTTGGAACTCTCCTGGGGTACCCTCACACATATTATTCCCTCATTTAGTGGATATTTTCACAAAAAAGTGAAATTTTCAAAAATCCAAAATATTGGCTATAAATGACTAAATATCAAGGACTCATTGGGCGAATCGCTCTGGAACTGAAATCAGATGCTCACTGACATTTCCCCTATCTGAAAGTCTGATAAACGCCAGAAAAATGACTAAGTCCAAAAAAAAATGTTTTTCAACTTTTTTCAATTTTACCCCCGTGGGATATATATTCTACCCACACACATTTTAACTCTCCTGGGGTACCCTCATACATATTATTCCCTGATTAAGTGGATATTTTCACAAAAAAGTGAAATTTTCAAAAATCCAAAATATTGTCTGAAAACGACTAAATATCAAGGACTCATTGGGCGAATCGCTCTGGAACTGAAATCAGATGCTCACTGACATTTCCCCTATCTGAAAGTCTGATAAACGCCAGAAAAATGACTAAGTCCAAAAAAAAATGTTTTTCAACTTTTTTCAATTTTACCCCCGTGGGATATATATTCTACCCACACACATTTTAACTCTCCTGGGGTACCCTCATACATATTATTCCCTGATTAAGTGGATATTTTCACAAAAAAGTGAAATTTTCAAAAATCCAAAATATTGGCTGAAAACGACTAAATATCAAGGACTCATTGGGCGAATTGCTCTGGATCTGAAATCAGATGCTCACTGACATTTCCCCTATCTGAAAGTCTGATAAACGCCAGAAAAATGACTAAGTCAAAAAAAAATTTTTTTCAATTTTTTTCAATTTTACCCCTGTGGGATATACAGTGACTACAAGTAGTATTCAACCCCCTGCAGATTTTGCTTTTTGACACATGTGGAATTAACTTGGCATTGTGACATTTGTACTGTATATCAGCCTGGAAGTGGGAAATGCACTGCAGCAACTTTTTTTTTTTTTTTTTAAACGTTAAAAGTTAATTCAGAGTGTCATTTATTATTCAACCCCTCAAACCACAAGAATTCTGTTTGATCCCCCTAAAGTATTAAGAAGTAGTTCAGGCACCAAGAATAATGAGCTTCACATGTGTGGATTAAAGATCTCTTTTGCCAGCCTTTTCTGACTATTTAAGACCCTCCCCAAACTTGTGAACAGCACTCAGACATGGTCAACATGGGAAAGACAAAGGAGCATTCCAAGGCCATCAGAGACAAGATCGTGGAGGGTCACAAGGCTGGCAAGGGGTACAAAACCCTTTCCAAGGAGTTGGGCCTACTTGTCTCCACTGTTGGGAGCATCATCCGTAAGTGGAAGGCTTATGTAACTACTGTTAGCCTTCAACGGCCTGGACAGCCTTTGAAAGTGTCCTCCCGTGCCGAGGCCAGGCTTGTCCGAAGAGTCAAGGCTAACCCAAGGACAACAAGGAAGGATCTCCGGGAAGATCTCATGGCAGTTGGGACATTGATTTCAGTCAATACCATAAGTAACATACTCCACCGCAATGGTCTCCGTTCCAGACGAGCCCGTAAGGTACCTTTACTTTCAAAGCGTCATGTCAAGGCTCGTCTACAGTTTGCTCATGATCACTTGGAGGACTCTGAGACAGACTGGTTCAAGGTTCTATGGTCTGATGAGACCAAGATCGAGATCTTTGGTGCCAACCACACACGTGACGTTTGGAGACTGGATGGCACTGCATACGACCCCAAGAATACCATCCCTACAGTCAAGCATGGTGGTGGCAGCATCATGCTTTGGGGCTGTTTCTCTGCCAAGGGGCCTGGCCATCTGGTCCGCATCCATGGGAAGATGGATAGCACGGCCTACCTGGAGATTTTGGCCAGGAACCTCCGCTCCTCCATCAAGGATCTTAAGATGGGTCGTAATTTCATCTTCCAACAAGACAACGACCCAAAGCACACAGCCAAGAAAACCAAGGCCTGGTTCAAGAGGGAAAAAGTCAAGGTGTTGGAGTGGCCTAGTCAGTCTCCTGCACTTATCCCCATTGGAAACTTGTGGAAGGAGCTCAAGAATAAAGTCCACATGAGACACCCAAAGAACCTAGATAACTTGGAGAAGATCTGCATGGAGGAGTGGGCCAAGATAACTCCACAGACCTGTGCCGGCCTGATCAGGTCTTATAAAAGACGATTATTAGCTGTAATTGCAAACAAGTGTTATTCCACAAAATATTAAACATAGGGGTGGTATAATAATTGACCCACACTTTTATGTTTAAAATTTAATAAAATTAAACTGAGCAACATAACTTTTTGGTTTGTAAGATTTATGCTTCTGTTCATAAAACCTACTCTCGTTTGCAGTTTGAAGGCTCTAACTTATTTGCATCTTATCAAACCAGCTAAATCTGCAGGGGGTTGAATACTACTTGTAGGCAATGTATATTCTACCCACACACATTTGGAACTCTCCTGGGGTACCCTCACACATATTATTCCCACATTTAGTGGATATTTTCACAAAAAAGTGAAATTTTCAAAAATCCAAAATATTGACTGAAAACGACTAAATATCAAGGACTCATTGGGCGAATCGCTCTGGAACTGAAATCAGAACGCTCACTGACATTTGCCCTATCTGAAAGTCTGATAAACGCCAGAAAAATTACTAAGTCAAAAAAAAAATGTTTTCAATTTTTTTCAATTTTACCCCTGTGGGATATACATTGATTATAAGTAGTATTCAACCCCCTGCAGATTTAGCTGGTTGACACATGCGGAATTAACTTGGCATTGTGACATTTGAACTGTATATCAGCCTGGAAGTGGGAAATGCACTGCAGCAACTTTTTTTTTTTTTTTTTTTTTTTAAACGTTAAAAGTTATTTCAGAGTGTCATTTATTATTCAACCCCTCAAACCACAAGAATTCTGTTTGGTCCCCCTAAAGTATTAAGAAGTAGTTCAGGCACCAAGAATAATGAGCTTCACATGTGTGGATTAAAGATCTCTTTTGCCAGCCTTTTCTGACTATTTAAGACCCTCCCCAAACTTGTGAACAGCACTCAGACATGGTCAACATGGGAAAGACAAAGGAGCATTCCAAGGCCATCAGAGACAAGATCGTGGAGGGTCACAAGGCTGGCAAGGGGTACAAAACCCTTTCCAAGGAGTTGGGCCTACTTGTCTCCACTGTTGGGAGCATCATCCATAAGTGGAAGGCTTATGTAACTACTGTTAGCCTTCAACGGCCTGGACAGCCTTTGAAAGTGTCCTCCCGTGCCGAGGCCAGGCTTGTCCGAAGAGTCAAGGCTAACCCAAGGACAACAAGGAAGGAGCTCCGGGAAGATCTCATGGCAGTGGGGACATTGGTTTCAGTCAATACCATAAGTAACATACTCCACCGCAATGGTCTCTGTTCCAGACGAGCCCGTAAGGTACCTTTACTTTCAAAGCGTCATGTCAAGGCTCGTCTACAGTTTGCTCATGATCACTTGGAGGACTCTGAGACAGACTGGTTCAAGGTTCTATGGTCTGATGAGACCAAGATCGAGATCTTTGGTGCCAACCACACACGTGACGTTTGGAGACTGGATGGCACTGCATACGACCCCAAGAATACCATCCCTACAGTCAAGCATGGTGGTGGCAGCATCATGCTTTGGGGCTGTTTCTCTGCCAAGGGGCCTGGCCATCTGGTCCGCATCCATGGGAAGATGGATAGCACGGCCTACCTGGAGATTTTGGCCAAGAACCTCCGCTCCTCCATCAAGGATCTTAAGATGGGTCGTAATTTCATCTTCCAACAAGACAACGACCCAAAGCACACAGCCAAGAAAACCAAGGCCTGGTTCAAGAGGGAAAAAGTCAAGGTGTTGGAGTGGCCTAGTCAGTCTCCTGCACTTATCCGCATTGGAAACTTGTGGAAGGAGCTCAAAAATAAAGTCCACATGAGACACCCAAAGAACCTAGATAACTTGGAGAAGATCTGCATGGAGGAGTGGGCCAAGATAACTCCACAGACCTGTGCCAGCCTGATCAGGTCTTATAAAAGACGATTATTAGCTGTAATTGCAAACAAGGGTTATTCCACAAAATATTAAACATAGGGGTTGTATAATAATTGACCCACACTTTTATGTTTAAAATTTAAGAAAATTAAACTGAGCAACATAACTTTTTGGTTTGTAAGATTTATGCTTCTGTTCATAAAACCTACTCTCGTTTGCAGTTTGAAGGCTCTAACTTATTTGCATCTTATCAAACCAGCTAAATCTGCAGGGGGTTGAATACTACTTGTAGGCAATGTATATTCTACCCACACACATTTGGAACTCTCCTGGGGTACCCTCACACATATTATTCCCTCATTTAGTGGATATTTTCACAAAAAAGTGAAATTTTCAAAACTCCAAAATATTGGCTGAAAACGACTAAATATCAAGGACTCATTGGGCGAATCACTCTGGAACTGAAATCAGAACGCTCACTGACATTTTCCTTATCTGAAAGTTTGATAAACGCCGGAAAAATGACTAAGTCCAAAAAAAAATTTTCTCAACTTTTTTCACTTTTACCCCAGTGGGATATATATTCTACCCACACACATTTGGAACTCTCCTGGGGTACCCTCACACATATTATTCCCTCATTTAGTGGATATTTTCACAAAAAAGTGAAATTTTCAAAAATCCAAAATATTGACTGAAAACGACTAAATATCAAGGACTCATTGGGCGAATCGCTCTGGAACTGAAATCAGTACGCTCACTGACATTTGCCCTAACAGAAAGTTTGATAAACGCCGGAAAAATGACTAAGTCCAAAAAAAAATGTTTTACAACTTTTTTCAATTTTACCACCGTGGGATATATATTCTACCCACACACATTTGGAACTCTCCTGGGGTACCCTCACACATACTATTCCCTCATTTAGTGGATATTTTCACAAAAAAGTGAAATTTTCAAAAATCCAAAATATTGGCTGAAAACGACTAAATATCAAGGACTCATTGGGCGAATCGCTCTGGAACTGAAATTGGAATGCTCACTGACATTTGCCCTATCTGAAAGTCTGATAAACGCCGGAAAAATTACTAAGTCCAAAAAAATTTTTTATCATCTTTTTTCAATTTTACCCCAGTGGGATATTTATTCCACCCACACACATTTGGAACTCTCCTGGGGTACCCTCACACATATTATTCCCTCATTTAGTGGATATTTTCACAAAAAAGTGAAATTTTCAAAAATCCAAAATATTGGCTGAAAACGACTAAATATCAAGGACTCATTGGGCGAATCACTCTAGAACTGAAATCGGAACGCTCACTGACATTTGCCCTGTCTGAAAGTCTGATAAACGCCGGAAAAATGACAAAGTCCAAAAAAAAAATTTTTTCAACTTTTTTCAATTTTACCCCCTTGGGATATATATTCTACCCACACACATTTGGAACTCTCCTGGGGTACCCTCACACATATTATTCCCTCATTTAGTGGATATTTTCACAAAAAAGTGAAATTTTCAAAAATCCAAAATATTGGCTGAAAACGACTAAATATCAAGGACTCATTGGGCGAATCGCTCTGGAACTGAAATCGGAACGCTCACTGACATTTGCCCTATCTGAAAGTCTGATAAACGCCAGAAAAATGACTAAGTCCAAAAAAAATTTTCTCAACTTTTTTCAATTTTACCCCAGTGGGATATATATTCCACCCACACACATTTGGAACTCTCCTGGGGTACCCTCACACATATTATTCCCTCATTTAGTGGATATTTTCACAAAAAAGTGAAATTTTCAAAAATCCAAAATATTGGCTGAAAACGACTAAATATCAAGGACTCATTGGGCGAATCGCTCTGGAACTGAAATCGGAACGCTCACTGACATTTGCCCTATCTGAAAGTCTGATAAACGCCAGAAAAATGACTAAGTCCAAAAAAAATTTTCTCAACTTTTTTCAATTTTACCCCAGTGGGATATATATTCCACCCACACACATTTGGAACTCTCCTGGGGTACCCTCACACATATTATTCCCTCATTTAGTGGATATTTTCACAAAAAAGTGAAATTTTCAAAAATCCAAAATATTGGCTGAAAACGACTAAATATCAAGGACTCATTGGGCGAATCGCTCTGGAACTGAAATCGGAGCGCTCACTGACATTTGCCCTATCTGAAAGTCTGATAAACGCTGGAAAAATGACTAAGTCCATAAAAAAATTATCTCAACTTTTTTCAATTTTTCCCCAGTGGGATATATATTCTACCCACACACATTTGGAACTCTCCTGGGGTACCCTCACACATATTATTCCCTCATTTAGTGGATATTTTCACAAAAAAGTGAAATTTTCAAAAATCCAAAATATTGGCTGAAAACGACTAAATATCAAGGACTCATTGGGCGAATCGCTCTGGAACTGAAATCGGAGCGCTCACTGACATTTGCCCTATCTGAAAGTCTGATAAACGCCAAAAAAATGACTAAGTCCAAAAAAAATTTTCTCAACTTTTTTCAATTTTACTCCAGTGGGATATATATTCCACCCACACACATTTGGAACTCTCCTGGGGTACCCTCACACATATTATTCCCTCATTTAGTGGATATTTTCACAAAAAAGTGAAATTTTCAAAAATCCAAAATATTGGCTGAAAACGACTAAATATCAAGGACTCATTGGGCGAATCGCTCTGGAACTGAAATCGGAGCGCTCACTGACATTTGCCCTATCTGAAAGTCTGGTAAACGCCAGAAAAATGACTAAGTCCAAAAAAAATTTTCTCAACTTTTTTCAATTTTACCCCAGTGGGATATATATTCCACCCACACACATTTGGAACTCTCCTGGGGTACCCTCACACATATTATTCCCTCATTTAGTGGATATTTTCACAAAAAAGTGAAATTTTCAAAAATCCAAAATATTGGCTGAAAACGACTAAATATCAAGGACTCATTGGGCGAATCGCTCTGGAACTGAAATTGGAATGCTCACTGACATTTGCCCTATCTGAAAGTCTGATAAACGCCGGAAAAATTACTAAGTCCAAAAAAATTTTTTATCATCTTTTTTCAATTTTACCCCAGTGGGATATTTATTCCACCCACACACATTTGGAACTCTCCTGGGGTACCCTCACACATATTATTCCCTCATTTAGTGGATATTTTCACAAAAAAGTGAAATTTTCAAAAATCCAAAATATTGGCTGAAAACGACTAAATATCAAGGACTCATTGGGCGAATCACTCTAGAACTGAAATCGGAACGCTCACTGACATTTGCCCTGTCTGAAAGTCTGATAAACGCCGGAAAAATGACAAAGTCCAAAAAAAAAATTTTTTCAACTTTTTTCAATTTTACCCCCTTGGGATATATATTCTACCCACACACATTTGGAACTCTCCTGGGGTACCCTCACACATATTATTCCCTCATTTAGTGGATATTTTCACAAAAAAGTGAAATTTTCAAAAATCCAAAATATTGGCTGAAAACGACTAAATATCAAGGACTCATTGGGCGAATCACTCTGGAACTGAAATCGGAATGCTCACTGACATTTGCCCTATCTGAAAGTCTGATAAACGCCGGAAAAATGACTAAGTCCAAAAAAAAAATTTTTTCAACTTTTTTCAATTTTACCCCCGTGGGATATATATTCTACCCACACACATTTGGAACTCTCCTGGGGTACCCTCACACATATTATTACCTCATTTAGTGGATATTTTCACAAAAAAGTGAAATTTTCAAAAATCCAAAATATTGGCTGAAAACGACTAAATATCAAGGACTCATTGGGCGAATCGCTCTGGAACTGAAATTGGAACGCTTACTGACATTTGCTGTATCTGAAAGTCTGATAAACGCCGGAAAAATGACTAAGTCCAAAAAAAAATTTTCTCAACTTTTTTCAATTTTACCCCCGTGGGATATATATTCTACCCACACACATTTGGAACTCTCCTGGGGTACCCTCACACATATTATTCCCTCATTTAGTGGATTTTTTCACAAAAAAGTAAAATTTTCAAAAATCCAAAATATTGGCTGAAAACGACTAAATATCAAGGACTCATTGGGCGAATCGCTCTGGAACTGAAATCGGAACGCTCACTGACATTTGCCCTATCTGAAAGTCTGATAAACGCCAGAAAAATGACTAAGTCCAAAAAAAATTTTCTCAACTTTTTTCAATTTTACCCCAGTGGGATATATATTCCACCCACACACATTTGGAACTCTCCTGGGGTACCCTCACACATATTATTCCCTCATTTAGTGGATATTTTCACAAAAAAGTGAAATTTTCAAAAATCCAAAATATTGGCTGAAAACGACTAAATATCAAGGACTCATTGGGCGAATCGCTCTGGAACTGAAATTGGAGCGCTCACTGACATTTGCCCTATCTGAAAGTCTGATAAACGCTGGAAAAATGACTAAGTCCATAAAAAATTTTTCTCAACTTTTTTCAATTTTTCCCCAGTGGGATATATATTCTACCCACACACATTTGGAACTCTCCTGGGGTACCCTCACACATATTATTCCCTCATTTAGTGGATATTTTCACAAAAAAGTGAAATTTTCAAAAATCCAAAATATTGGCTGAAAACGACTAAATATCAAGGACTCATTGGGCGAATCGCTCTGGAACTGAAATCGGAGCGCTCACTGACATTTGCCCTATCTGAAAGTCTGATAAACGCCAGAAAAATGACTAAGTCCAAAAAAAATTTTCTCAACTTTTTTCAATTTTACCCCAGTGGGATATATATTCCACCCACACACATTTGGAACTCTCCTGGGGTACCCTCACACATATTATTCCCTCATTTAGTGGATATTTTCACAAAAAAGTGAAATTTTCAAAAATCCAAAATATTGGCTGAAAACGACTAAATATCAAGGACTCATTGGGCGAATCGCTCTGGAACTGAAATCGGAGCGCTCACTGACATTTGCCCTATCTGAAATTCTGGTAAACGCCAGAAAAATGACTAAGTCCAAAAAAAATTTTCTCAACTTTTTTCAATTTTACCCCAGTGGGATATATATTCCACCCACACACATTTGGAACTCTCCTGGGGTACCCTCACACATATTATTCCCTCATTTAGTGGATATTTTCACAAAAAAGTGAAATTTTCAAAAATCCAAAATATTGGCTGAAAACGACTAAATATCAAGGACTCATTGGGCGAATCGCTCTGGAACTGAAATCGGAGCGCTCACTGACATTTGCCCTATCTGAAAGTCTGATAAACGCCAGAAAAATGACTAAGTCCAAAAAAAATTTTCTCAACTTTTTTCAATTTTACCCCAGTGGGATATATATTCCACCCACACACATTTGGAACTCTCCTGGGGTACCCTCACACATATTATTCCCTCATTTAGTGGATATTTTCACAAAAAAGTGAAATTTTCAAAAATCCAAAATATTGGCTGAAAACGACTAAATATCAAGGACTCATTGGGCGAATCGCTCTGGAACTGAAATCGGAGTGCTCACTGACATTTGCCCTATCTGAAAGTCTGATAAACGCCGGAAAAATGACTAAGTCCATAAAAAAATTTTCTCAACTTTTTTCAATTTTTCCCCAGTGGGATATATATTCTACCCACACACATTTGGAACTCTCCTGGGGTACCCTCACACATATTATTCCCTCATTTAGTGGATATTTTCACAAAAAAGTGAAATTTTCAAAAATCCAAAATATTGGCTGAAAACGACTAAATATCAAGGACTCATTGGGCGAATCGCTCTGGAACTGAAATCGGAGCGCTCACTGACATTTGCCCTATCTGAAAGTCTGATAAACGCCAGAAAAATGACTAAGTCCAAAAAAAATTTTCTCAACTTTTTTCAATTTTACCCCAGTGGGATATATATTCCACCCACACACATTTGGAACTCTCCTGGGGTACCCTCACACATATTATTCCCTCATTTAGTGGATATTTTCACAAAAAAGTGAAATTTTCAAAAATCCAAAATATTGGCTGAAAACGACTAAATATCAAGGACTCATTGGGCGAATCGCTCTGGAACTGAAATCGGAGCGCTCACTGACATTTGCCCTATCTGAAAGTCTGGTAAACGCCAGAAAAATGACTAAGTCCAAAAAAAATTTTCTCAACTTTTTTCAATTTTACCCCAGTGGGATATATATTCCACCCACACACATTTGGAACTCTCCTGGGGTACCCTCACACATATTATTCCCTCATTTAGTGGATATTTTCACAAAAAAGTGAAATTTTCAAAAATCCAAAATATTGGCTGAAAACGACTAAATATCAAGGACTCATTGGGCGAATCGCTCTGGAACTGAAATCGGAGTGCTCACTGACATTTGCCCTATCTGAAAGTCTGATAAACGCCGGAAAAATGACTAAGTCCATAAAAAAATTTTCTCAACTTTTTTCAATTTTTCCCCAGTGGGATATATATTCTACCCACACACATTTGGAACTCTCCTGGGGTACCCTCACACATATTATTCCCTCATTTAGTGGATATTTTCACAAAAAAGTGAAATTTTCAAAAATCCAAAATATTGGCTGAAAACGACTAAATATCAAGGACTCATTGGGCGAATCGCTCTGGAACTGAAATCGGAGCGCTCACTGACATTTGCCCTATCTGAAAGTCTGATAAACGCCAGAAAAATGACTAAGTCCAAAAAAAATTTTCTCAACTTTTTTCAATTTTACCCCAGTGGGATATATATTCCACCCACACACATTTGGAACTCTCCTGGGGTACCCTCACACATATTATTCCCTCATTTAGTGGATATTTTCACAAAAAAGTGAAATTTTCAAAAATCCAAAATATTGGCTGAAAACGACTAAATATCAAGGACTCATTGGGCGAATCGCTCTGGAACTGAAATCGGAGCGCTCACTGACATTTGCCCTATCTGAAAGTCTGGTAAACGCCAGAAAAATGACTAAGTCCAAAAAAAATTTTCTCAACTTTTTTCAATTTTACCCCAGTGGGATATATATTCCACCCACACACATTTGGAACTCTCCTGGGGTACCCTCACACATATTATTCCCTCATTTAGTGGATATTTTCACAAAAAAGTGAAATTTTCAAAAATCCAAAATATTGGCTGAAAACGACTAAATATCAAGGACTCATTGGGCGAATCGCTCTGGAACTGAAATCGGAGTGCTCACTGACATTTGCCCTATCTGAAAGTCTGATAAACGCCAGAAAAATGACTAAGTCCAAAAAAAATTTTCTCAACTTTTTTCAATTTTACCCCAGTGGGATATATATTCCACCCACACACATTTGGAACTCTCCTGGGGTACCCTCACACATATTATTCCCTCATTTAGTGGATATTTTCACAAAAAAGTGAAATTTTCAAAAATCCAAAATATTGGCTGAAAACGACTAAATATCAAGGACTCATTGGGCGAATCGCTCTGGAACTGAAATCGGAGCGCTCACTGACATTTGCCCTATCTGAAATTCTGGTAAACGCCAGAAAAATGACTAAGTCCAAAAAAAATTTTCTCAACTTTTTTCAATTTTACCCCAGTGGGATATATATTCCACCCACACACATTTGGAACTCTCCTGGGGTACCCTCACACATATTATTCCCTCATTTAGTGGATATTTTCACAAAAAAGTGAAATTTTCAAAAATCCAAAATATTGGCTGAAAACGACTAAATATCAAGGACTCATTGGGCGAATCGCTCTGGAACTGAAATCGGAGCGCTCACTGACATTTGCCCTATCTGAAAGTCTGATAAACGCCAGAAAAATGACTAAGTCCAAAAAAAATTTTCTCAACTTTTTTCAATTTTACCCCAGTGGGATATATATTCCACCCACACACATTTGGAACTCTCCTGGGGTACCCTCACACATATTATTCCCTCATTTAGTGGATATTTTCACAAAAAAGTGAAATTTTCAAAAATCCAAAATATTGGCTGAAAACGACTAAATATCAAGGACTCATTGGGCGAATCGCTCTGGAACTGAAATCGGAGTGCTCACTGACATTTGCCCTATCTGAAAGTCTGATAAACGCCGGAAAAATGACTAAGTCCATAAAAAAATTTTCTCAACTTTTTTCAATTTTTCCCCAGTGGGATATATATTCTACCCACACACATTTGGAACTCTCCTGGGGTACCCTCACACATATTATTCCCTCATTTAGTGGATATTTTCACAAAAAAGTGAAATTTTCAAAAATCCAAAATATTGGCTGAAAACGACTAAATATCAAGGACTCATTGGGCGAATCGCTCTGGAACTGAAATCGGAGCGCTCACTGACATTTGCCCTATCTGAAAGTCTGATAAACGCCAGAAAAATGACTAAGTCCAAAAAAAATTTTCTCAACTTTTTTCAATTTTACCCCAGTGGGATATATATTCCACCCACACACATTTGGAACTCTCCTGGGGTACCCTCACACATATTATTCCCTCATTTAGTGGATATTTTCACAAAAAAGTGAAATTTTCAAAAATCCAAAATATTGGCTGAAAACGACTAAATATCAAGGACTCATTGGGCGAATCGCTCTGGAACTGAAATCGGAGCGCTCACTGACATTTGCCCTATCTGAAAGTCTGGTAAACGCCAGAAAAATGACTAAGTCCAAAAAAAATTTTCTCAACTTTTTTCAATTTTACCCCAGTGGGATATATATTCCACCCACACACATTTGGAACTCTCCTGGGGTACCCTCACACATATTATTCCCTCATTTAGTGGATATTTTCACAAAAAAGTGAAATTTTCAAAAATCCAAAATATTGGCTGAAAACGACTAAATATCAAGGACTCATTGGGCGAATCGCTCTGGAACTGAAATCGGAGTGCTCACTGACATTTGCCCTATCTGAAAGTCTGATAAACGCCGGAAAAATGACTAAGTCCATAAAAAAATTTTCTCAACTTTTTTCAATTTTTCCCCAGTGGGATATATATTCTACCCACACACATTTGGAACTCTCCTGGGGTACCCTCACACATATTATTCCCTCATTTAGTGGATATTTTCACAAAAAAGTGAAATTTTCAAAAATCCAAAATATTGGCTGAAAACGACTAAATATCAAGGACTCATTGGGCGAATCGCTCTGGAACTGAAATCGGAGCGCTCACTGACATTTGCCCTATCTGAAAGTCTGATAAACGCCAGAAAAATGACTAAGTCCAAAAAAAATTTTCTCAACTTTTTTCAATTTTACCCCAGTGGGATATATATTCCACCCACACACATTTGGAACTCTCCTGGGGTACCCTCACACATATTATTCCCTCATTTAGTGGATATTTTCACAAAAAAGTGAAATTTTCAAAAATCCAAAATATTGGCTGAAAACGACTAAATATCAAGGACTCATTGGGCGAATCGCTCTGGAACTGAAATCGGAGCGCTCACTGACATTTGCCCTATCTGAAAGTCTGGTAAACGCCAGAAAAATGACTAAGTCCAAAAAAAATTTTCTCAACTTTTTTCAATTTTACCCCAGTGGGATATATATTCCACCCACACACATTTGGAACTCTCCTGGGGTACCCTCACACATATTATTCCCTCATTTAGTGGATATTTTCACAAAAAAGTGAAATTTTCAAAAATCCAAAATATTGGCTGAAAACGACTAAATATCAAGGACTCATTGGGCGAATCGCTCTGGAACTGAAATCGGAGTGCTCACTGACATTTGCCCTATCTGAAAGTCTGATAAACGCCAGAAAAATGACTAAGTCCAAAAAAAATTTTCTCAACTTTTTTCAATTTTACCCCAGTGGGATATATATTCCACCCACACACATTTGGAACTCTCCTGGGGTACCCTCACACATATTATTCCCTCATTTAGTGGATATTTTCACAAAAAAGTGAAATTTTCAAAAATCCAAAATATTGGCTGAAAACGACTAAATATCAAGGACTCATTGGGCGAATCGCTCTGGAACTGAAATCGGAGTGCTCACTGACATTTGCCCTATCTGAAAGTCTGATAAACGCCGGAAAAATGACTAAGTCCATAAAAAAATTTTCTCAACTTTTTTCAATTTTTCCCCAGTGGGATATATATTCTACCCACACACATTTGGAACTCTCCTGGGGTACCCTCACACATATTATTCCCTCATTTAGTGGATATTTTCACAAAAAAGTGAAATTTTCAAAAATCCAAAATATTGGCTGAAAACTACTAAATATCAATGACTCATTGGGCGAATCGCTCTGGAACTGAAATCAGAATGCTCACTGACATTTGCCCTATCTGAAAGTCTGATAAACGCCAGATAGATGACTAAGTCCAAAAAAAAAATTTTTCAACTTTTTTCAATTTTACCCCCGTGGGATATATATTCTACCCACACACATTTGGAACTCTCCTGGGGTACCCTCACACATATTATTCCCTCATTTAGTGGATATTTTCACAAAAGTGAAATTTTCAAAAATCCAAAATATTGGCTGAAAACGACTAAATATCAAGGACTCATTTGGGCGAATCACTCTGGAACTGAAATCGGAACGCTCACTGACATTTGCCCTATCTGAAAGTCTGATAAACGCCGGAAAAATGACTAAGTCCAAAAAAAAATTTTCTCAACTTTTTTCAATTTTACCCCAGTGGGATATATATTCTATCCACACACATTTGGAACTCTCCTGGGGTACCCTCATACATGTTATTCCCTCATTTAGTGGATATTTTCACAAAAAAGTGAAATATTCAAAAATCCAAAATATTGGCTGAAAACGACTAAATATCAAGGACTCATTGGGCGAATTGCTCTGGAACTGAAATCGGAGCGCTCACTGACATTTGCCCTATCTGAAAGTCTGATAAACGCCGGAAAAATGACTAAGTCCAAAAAAAATTTTCTCAACTATTTTCAATTTTACCCCAGTGGGATATATATTCCACCCACACACATTTGGAACTCTCCTGGGGTACCCTCACACATATTATTCCCTCATTTAGTGGATATTTTCACAAAAAATTGAAATTTTCAAAAATCCAAAATATTGGCTGAAAACTACTAAATATCAAGGACTCATTGGGCGAATCGCTCTGGAACTGAAATCAGAATGCTCACTGACATTTGCCCTATCTGAAAGTCTGATAAACGCCGGAAAAATGACTAATTCCCCAAAAAAATTTTCTCAACTTTTTTCAATTCTACCCCATTGGGATATATATTCTACCCACACACATTTGGAACTCTCCTGGGGTACCCTCACACATATTATTCCCTCATTTAGTGGATATTTTCACAAAAAAGTGAAATTTTCAAAAATCCTAAATATTGGCTGAAAACGACTAAATATCAAGGACTCATTGGGCGAATCAATCTGGAACTGAAATCGGAACGCTCACTGACATTTGCCCTATCTGAAAGTCTGATAAACGCCAGATAGATGACTAAGTAGAAAAAAAAAATTTTTCAACTTTTTTCAATTTTACCCCCGTGGGATATATATTCTACTCACACACATTTGGAACTCTCCTGGGGTACCCTCACACATATTATTCCCTCATTTAGTGGATATTTTCACAAAAAAGTGAAATTTTCAAAAATCCAAAATATTGGCTGAAAACTACTAAATATCAAGGACTCATTGGGCGAATCGCTCTGGAACTGAAATCAGAATGCTCACTGACATTTGCCCTATCTGAAAGTCTGATAAACGCCGGAAAAATGACTAAGTCCAAAAAAAAAATTTTTCAACTTTTTTCAATTTTACCCCCGTGGGATATATATTCTACCCACACACATTTGGAACTCTCCTGGGGTACCCTCACACATATTATTCCCTCATTTAGTGGATATTTTCACAAAAGTGAAATTTTCAAAAATCCAAAATATTCGCTGAAAACGACTAAATATCAAGGACTCACTGGGCGAATCGCTCTGGAACTGAAATCGGAACGCTCACTGACATTTGCCCTATCTGAAAGTCTGATAAACGCCGGAAAAATGAATAAGTCCAAAAAAAAATTTTCTCAACTTTTTTCAATTTTACCCCAGTGGGATATATATTCTATCCACACACATTTGGAACTCTCCTGGGGTACCCTCATACATATTATTCCCTCATTTAGTGGATATTTTCACAAAAAAGTGAAATTTTCAAAAATCCAAAATATTGGCTGAAAACGACTAAATATCAAGGACTCATTGGGCGAATCGCTCTGGAACTGAAATCGGAGCGCTCACTGACATTTGCCCTATCTGAAAGTCTGATAAACGCCGGAAAAATGACTAAGTCCAAAAAAATTTTTCTCAACTTTTTTCAAATTTACCCCAGTGGGATATATATTCCACCCACACACATTTGGAACTCTCCTGGGGTACCCTCACACATATTATTCCCTCATTTAGTGGATATTTTCACAAAAAAGTGAAAT
This sequence comes from Phyllobates terribilis, assembly GCF_046119375.1. Taxonomy (NCBI): domain Eukaryota; kingdom Metazoa; phylum Chordata; class Amphibia; order Anura; family Dendrobatidae; genus Phyllobates; species Phyllobates terribilis. Next base: position 24,218,335 of record NW_027362776.1, read on the forward strand.
TTTCAAAAATCCAAAATATTGGCTGAAAACTACTAAATATCAAGGACTCATTGGGCGAATCGCTCTGGAACTGAAATCAGAATGCTCACTGACATTTGCCCTATCTGAAAGTCTGATAAACGCCGGAAAAATGACTAAGTCCCAAAAAAAATTTTCTCAACTTTTTTCAATTCTACCCTATTGGGATATATATTCTACCTACACACATTTGGAACTCTCCTGGGGTACCCTCACACATATTATTCCCTCATTTAGTGGATATTTTCACAAAAAAGTGAAATTTTCAAAAATCCAAAATATTGGCTGAAAACGACTAAATATCAAGGACTCATTGGGCGAATCAATCTGGAACTGAAATTGGAACGCTCACTGACATTTGCCCTATCTGAACGTCTGATAAACGCCAGATAGATGACTAAGTCCAAAAAAAAAATTTTTCAACTTTTTTCAATTTTACCCCCGTGGGATATATATTCTACCCACACACATTTGGAACTCTCCTGGGGTACCCTCACACATATTATTCCCTCATTTAGTGGATATTTTCACAAAAGTGAAATTTTCAAAAATCCAAAATATTGGCTGAAAAAACTAAATATCAAGGACTCATTGGGCGAATCGCTCTGGAACTGAAATCGGAATGCTCACTGACATTTGCCCTATCTGAAAGTCTGATAAACGCCGGAAAAATGACTAAGTCCATAAAAAAATTTTCTCAACTTTTTTCAATTTTACCCCAGTGGGATATATATTCTACCCACACACATTTGGAACTCTCCTGGGGTACCCTCACACATATTATTCCCTCATTTAGTGGATATTTTCACAAAAAAGTGAAATTTTCAAAAATCCTAAATATTGGCTGAAAACGACTAAATATCAATGACTCATTGGGCGAATCGCTCTGGAACTGAAATCAGAACGCTCACTGACATTTGCCCTATCTGAAAGTCTGATAAACACCGGAAAAATGACTAAGTCCAAAAAAAAGATTTTCTCAACTTTTTTCAATTTTACCCCCGTGGGATATATATTCTACCCACACACATTTGGAACTCTCCTGGAGTACCCTCACACATATTATTCCCTCATTTAGTGGATATTTTCACAAAAAAGTGAAATTTTCAAAAATCCAAAATATTCGCTGAAAATGACTAAATATCAAGGACTCACTGGGCGAATCGCTCTGGAACTGAAATCGGAACGCTAACTGACATTTGCCCTATCTGAAAGTCTGATAAACGCCGGAAAAATGACTAAGTCCAAAAAAAAATTTTCTCAACTTTTTTCAATTTTACCCCAGTGGGATATATATTCTTTCCACACACATTTGGAACTCTCCTGGGGTACCCTCATACATATTATTCCCTCATTTAGTGGATATTTTCACAAAAAAGTGAAATTTTAAAAATCCAAAATATTGGCTGAAAACGACTAAATATCAAGGACTCATTGGGCGAATCAATCTGGAACTGAAATTGGAACGCTCACTGACATTTGCCCTATCTGAACGTCTGATAAACGCCAGATAGATGACTAAGTCCAAAAAAAAAATTTTTCAACTTTTTTCAATTTTACCCCCGTGGGATATATATTCTACCCACACACATTTGGAACTCTCCTGGGGTACCCTCACACATATTATTCCCTCATTTAGTGGATATTTTCACAAAAGTGAAATTTTCAAAAATCCAAAATATTCGCTGAAAACGCCTAAATATCAAGGACTCACTGGGCGAATCGCTCTGGAACTGAAATCGGAACGCTCACTGACATTTGCCCTATCTGAAAGTCTGATAAACGCCGGAAAAATGAATAAGTCCAAAAAAAAATTTTCTCAACTTTTTTCAATTTTACCCCAGTGGGATATATATTCTATCCACACACATTTGGAACTCTCCTGGGGTACCCTCATACATATTATTCCCTCATTTAGTGGATATTTTCACAAAAAAGTGAAATTTTCAAAAATCCAAAATATTGGCTGAAAACAACTAAATATCAAGGACTCATTGGGCGAATCAATCTGGAACGGAAATCGGAACGCTCACTGACATTTGCCCTATCTGAAAGTCTGATAAACGCCGGAAAAATGACTAAGTCCAAAAAAAAATTTTCTCAACTTTTTTCAATTTTACCCCAGTGGGATATATATTCTATCCACACACATTTGGAACTCTCCTGGGGTACCCACATACATATTATTCTCTCATTTAGTGGATATTTTCACAAAAAATTGAAATTTTCAAAAATCCAAAATATTGGCTGAAAACGACTAAATATCAAGGACTCATTGGGCGAATCAATCTGGAACTGAAATCGGAACGTTCACTGACATTTGCCCTATCTGAAAGTCTGATAAACGCCAGATAGATGACTAAGTAGAAAAAAAAAATTTTTCAACTTTTTGCAATTTTACCACCGTGGGATATATATTCTACCCACACACATTTGGAACTCTCCTGGGGTACCCTCACACATATTATTCCCTCATTTAGTGGATATTTTCACAAAAGTGAAATTTTCAAAAATCCAAAATATTCGCTGAAAACGACTTAATATCAAGGACTCACTGGGCGAATCGCTCTGGAACTGAAATCGGAGCGCTCACTGACATTTGCCCTATCTGAAAGTCTGATAAACGCCGGAAAAATGACTAAGTCCAAAAAAAATTTTCTCAACTATTTTCAATTTTACCCCAGTGGGATATATATTCCACCCACACACATTTGGAACTCTCCTGGGGTACCCTCACACATATTATTCTCTCATTTAGTGGATATTTTCACAAAAAATTGAAATTTTCAAAAATCCAAAATATTATCTGAAAACTACTAAATATCAAGGACTCATTGGGCGAATCGCTCTGGAACTGAAATCAGAATGCTCACTGACATTTGCCCTATCTGAAAGTCTGATAAACGCCGGAAAAATGACTAATTCCCCAAAAAAATTTTCTCAACTTTTTTCAATTCTACCCCATTGGGATATATATTATACCCACACACATTTGGAACTCTCCTGAGGTACCCTCACACATATTATTCCCTCATTTAGTGGATATTTTCACAAAAAAGTGAAATTTTCAAAAATCCAAAATATTGGCTGAAAACGACTAAATATCAAGGACTCATTGGGCGAATCAATCTGGAACTGAAATCGGAACGTTCACTGACATTTGCCCTATCTGAAAGTCTGATAAACGCCAGATAGATGACTAAGTCCAAAAAAAAAATTTTTCAACTTTTTTCAATTTTACCCCCGTGGGATATATATTCTACCCACACACATTTGGAACTCTCCTGGGGTACCCTCACACATATTATTCCCTCATTTAGTGGATATTTTCACAAAAGTGAAATTTTCAAAAATCCAAAATATTCGCTGAAAACGCCTAAATATCAAGGACTCACTGGGCGAATCGCTCTGGAACTGAAATCGGAACGCTCACTGACATTTGCCCTATCTGAAAGTCTGATAAACGCCGGAAAAATGAATAAGTCCAAAAAAAAATTTTCTCAACTTTTTTCAATTTTACCCCAGTGGGATATATATTCTATCCACACACATTTGGAACTCTCCTGGGGTACCCTCATACATATTATTCCCTCATTTAGTGGATATTTTCACAAAAAAGTGAAATTTTCAAAAATCCAAAATATTGGCTGAAAACGACTAAATATCAAGGACTCATTGGGCGAATCGCTCTGGAACTGAAATCGGAGCGCTCACTGACATTTGCCCTATCTGAAAGTCTGATAAACGCCGGAAAAATGACTAAGTCCAAAAAAATTTTTCTCAACTTTTTTCAAATTTACCCCAGTGGGATATATATTCCACCCACACACATTTGGAACTCTCCTGGGGTACCCTCACACATATTATTCCCTCATTTAGTGGATATTTTCACAAAAAAGTGAAATTTTCAAAAATCCAAAATATTGGCTGAAAACTACTAAATATCAAGGACTCATTGGGCGAATCGCTCTGGAACTGAAATCAGAATGCTCACTGACATTTGCCCTATCTGAAAGTCTGATAAACGCCGGAAAAATGACTAAGTCCCAAAAAAAATTTTCTCAACTTTTTTCAATTCTACCCTATTGGGATATATATTCTACCTACACACATTTGGAACTCTCCTGGGGTACCCTCACACATATTATTCCCTCATTTAGTGGATATTTTCACAAAAAAGTGAAATTTTCAAAAATCCAAAATATTGGCTGAAAACGACTAAATATCAAGGACTCATTGGGCGAATCAATCTGGAACTGAAATTGGAACGCTCACTGACATTTGCCCTATCTGAACGTCTGATAAACGCCAGATAGATGACTAAGTCCAAAAAAAAAATTTTTCAACTTTTTTCAATTTTACCCCCGTGGGATATATATTCTACCCACACACATTTGGAACTCTCCTGGGGTACCCTCACACATATTATTCCCTCATTTAGTGGATATTTTCACAAAAGTGAAATTTTCAAAAATCCAAAATATTGGCTGAAAAAACTAAATATCAAGGACTCATTGGGCGAATCGCTCTGGAACTGAAATCGGAATGCTCACTGACATTTGCCCTATCTGAAAGTCTGATAAACGCCGGAAAAATGACTAAGTCCATAAAAAAATTTTCTCAACTTTTTTCAATTTTACCCCAGTGGGATATATATTCTACCCACACACATTTGGAACTCTCCTGGGGTACCCTCACACATATTATTCCCTCATTTAGTGGATATTTTCACAAAAAAGTGAAATTTTCAAAAATCCTAAATATTGGCTGAAAACGACTAAATATCAATGACTCATTGGGCGAATCGCTCTGGAACTGAAATCAGAACGCTCACTGACATTTGCCCTATCTGAAAGTCTGATAAACACCGGAAAAATGACTAAGTCCAAAAAAAAATTTTCTCAACTTTTTTCAATTTTACCCCCGTGGGATATATATTCTACCCACACACATTTGGAACTCTCCTGGAGTACCCTCACACATATTATTCCCTCATTTAGTGGATATTTTCACAAAAAAGTGAAATTTTCAAAAATCCAAAATATTCGCTGAAAATGACTAAATATCAAGGACTCACTGGGCGAATCGCTCTGGAACTGAAATCGGAACGCTAACTGACATTTGCCCTATCTGAAAGTCTGATAAACGCCGGAAAAATGACTAAGTCCAAAAAAAAATTTTCTCAACTTTTTTCAATTTTACCCCAGTGGGATATATATTCTTTCCACACACATTTGGAACTCTCCTGGGGTACCCTCATACATATTATTCCCTCATTTAGTGGATATTTTCACAAAAAAGTGAAATTTTAAAAATCCAAAATATTGGCTGAAAACGACTAAATATCAAGGACTCATTGGGCGAATCAATCTGGAACTGAAATTGGAACGCTCACTGACATTTGCCCTATCTGAACGTCTGATAAACGCCAGATAGATGACTAAGTCCAAAAAAAAAATTTTTCAACTTTTTTCAATTTTACCCCCGTGGGATATATATTCTACCCACACACATTTGGAACTCTCCTGGGGTACCCTCACACATATTATTCCCTCATTTAGTGGATATTTTCACAAAAGTGAAATTTTCAAAAATCCAAAATATTGGCTGAAAAAACTAAATATCAAGGACTCATTGGGCGAATCGCTCTGGAACTGAAATCGGAATGCTCACTGACATTTGCCCTATCTGAAAGTCTGATAAACGCCGGAAAAATGACTAAGTCCATAAAAAAATTTTCTCAACTTTTTTCAATTTTACCCCAGTGGGATATATATTCTACCCACACACATTTGGAACTCTCCTGGGGTACCCTCATACATATTATTCCCTCATTTAGTGGATATTTTCACAAAAAAGTGAAATTTTAAAAATCCAAAATATTGGCTGAAAACGACTAAATATCAAGGACTCATTGGGCGAATCAATCTGGAACTGAAATTGGAACGCTCACTGACATTTGCCCTATCTGAACGTCTGATAAACGCCAGATAGATGACTAAGTCCAAAAAAAAAATTTTTCAACTTTTTTCAATTTTACCCCCGTGGGATATATATTCTACCCACACACATTTGGAACTCTCCTGGGGTACCCTCACACATATTATTCCCTCATTTAGTGGATATTTTCACAAAAGTGAAATTTTCAAAAATCCAAAATATTGGCTGAAAAAACTAAATATCAAGGACTCATTGGGCGAATCGCTCTGGAACTGAAATCGGAATGCTCACTGACATTTGCCCTATCTGAAAGTCTGATAAACGCCGGAAAAATGACTAAGTCCATAAAAAAATTTTCTCAACTTTTTTCAATTTTACCCCAGTGGGATATATATTCTACCCACACACATTTGGAACTCTCCTGGGGTACCCTCACACATATTATTCCCTCATTTAGTGGATATTTTCACAAAAAAGTGAAATTTTCAAAAATCCTAAATATTGGCTGAAAACGACTAAATATCAATGACTCATTGGGCGAATCGCTCTGGAACTGAAATCAGAACGCTCACTGACATTTGCCCTATCTGAAAGTCTGATAAACACCGGAAAAATGACTAAGTCCAAAAAAAAATTTTCTCAACTTTTTTCAATTTTACCCCCGTGGGATATATATTCTACCCACACACATTTGGAACTCTCCTGGAGTACCCTCACACATATTATTCCCTCATTTAGTGGATATTTTCACAAAAAAGTGAAATTTTCAAAAATCCAAAATATTCGCTGAAAATGACTAAATATCAAGGACTCACTGGGCGAATCGCTCTGGAACTGAAATCGGAACGCTAACTGACATTTGCCCTATCTGAAAGTCTGATAAACGCCGGAAAAATGACTAAGTCCAAAAAAAAATTTTCTCAACTTTTTTCAATTTTACCCCAGTGGGATATATATTCTTTCCACACACATTTGGAACTCTCCTGGGGTACCCTCACACATATTATTCCCTCATTTAGTGGATATTTTCACAAAAAAGTGAAATTTTAAAAATCCAAAATATTGGCTGAAAACGACTAAATATCAAGGACTCATTGGGCGAATCGCTCTGGAACTGAAATCGCAGCGCTCACTGACATTTGCCCTATCTGAAAGTCTGATAAACGCCGGAAAAATGACTAAGTCCAAAAAAAAATTTTCTCAACTTTTTTCAATTTTACCCCAGTGGGATATATATTACACCCACACACATTTGGAACTCTCCTGGGGTACCCTCACACATATTATTCCTTCATTTAGTGGATATTTTCACAAAAAAGTGAAATTTTCAAAAATCCAAAATATTCGCTGAAAACTACTAAATATCAAGGACTCATTGGGCGAATCGCTCTGGAACTGAAATCAGAATGCTCACTGACATTTGCCCTATCTGAAAGTCTGATAAACGCCGGAAAAATGACTAAGTCCCAAAAAAAATTTTCTCAACTTTTTTCAATTCTACCCCATTGGGATATATATTCTACCCACACACATTTGGAACTCTCCTGGGGTACCCTCACACATATTATTCCCTCATTTAGTGGATATTTTCACAAAAAAGTGAAATTTTCAAAAATCCAAAATATTGGCTGAAAACGACTAAATATCAAGGACTCATTGGGCGAATCGCTCTGGAACTGAAATCGGAACGCTCACTGACATTTGCCCTATCTGAAAGTCTGATAAACGCCGGAAAAATGACTAAGTCCCAAAAAAAATTTTCTCAACTTTTTTCAATTCTACCCCATTGGGATATATATTCTACCCACACACATTTGGAACTCTCCTGGGGTACCCTCACACATATTATTCCCTCATTTAGTGGATATTTTCACAAAAGTGAAATTTTCAAAAATCCAAAATATTCGCTGAAAACGACTAAATATCAAGGACTCACTGGGCGAATCGCTCTGGAACTGAAATCGGAGCGCTCACTGACATTTGCCCTATCTGAAAGTCTGATAAACGCCGGAAAAATGACTAAGTCCAAAAAAAATTTTCTCAACTATTTTCAATTTTACCCCAGTGGGATATATATTCCACCCACACACATTTGGAACTCTCCTGGGGTACCCTCACACATATTATTCTCTCATTTAGTGGATATTTTCACAAAAAATTGAAATTTTCAAAAATCCAAAATATTATCTGAAAACTACTAAATATCAAGGACTCATTGGGCGAATCGCTCTGGAACTGAAATCAGAATGCTCACTGACATTTGCCCTATCTGAAAGTCTGATAAACGCCGGAAAAATGACTAATTCCCCAAAAAAATTTTCTCAACTTTTTTCAATTCTACCCCATTGGGATATATATTCTACCCACACACATTTGGAACTCTCCTGAGGTACCCTCACACATATTATTCCCTCATTTAGTGGATATTTTCACAAAAAAGTGAAATTTTCAAAAATCCAAAATATTGGCTGAAAACGACTAAATATCAAGGACTCATTGGGCGAATCAATCTGGAACTGAAATCGGAACGTTCACTGACATTTGCCCTATCTGAAAGTCTGATAAACGCCAGATAGATGACTAAGTCCAAAAAAAAAATTTTTCAACTTTTTTCAATTTTACCCCCGTGGGATATATATTCTACCCACACACATTTGGAACTCTCCTGGGGTACCCTCACACATATTATTCCCTCATTTAGTGGATATTTTCACAAAAGTGAAATTTTCAAAAATCCAAAATATTCGCTGAAAACGCCTAAATATCAAGGACTCACTGGGCGAATCGCTCTGGAACTGAAATCGGAACGCTCACTGACATTTGCCCTATCTGAAAGTCTGATAAACGCCGGAAAAATGAATAAGTCCAAAAAAAAATTTTCTCAACTTTTTTCAATTTTACCCCAGTGGGATATATATTCTATCCACACACATTTGGAACTCTCCTGGGGTACCCTCATACATATTATTCCCTCATTTAGTGGATATTTTCACAAAAAAGTGAAATTTTCAAAAATCCAAAATATTGGCTGAAAACGACTAAATATCAAGGACTCATTGGGCGAATCAATCTGGAACGGAAATCGGAACGCTCACTGACATTTGCCCTATCTGAAAGTCTGATAAACGCCGGAAAAATGACTAAGTCCAAAAAAAAATTTTCTCAACTTTTTTCAATTTTACCCCAGTGGGATATATATTCTATCCACACACATTTGGAACTCTCCTGGGGTACCCACATACATATTATTCTCTCATTTAGTGGATATTTTCACAAAAAATTGAAATTTTCAAAAATCCAAAATATTGGCTGAAAACGACTAAATATCAAGGACTCATTGGGCGAATCAATCTGGAACTGAAATCGGAACGTTCACTGACATTTGCCCTATCTGAAAGTCTGATAAACGCCAGATAGATGACTAAGTAGAAAAAAAAAATTTTTCAACTTTTTGCAATTTTACCACCGTGGGATATATATTCTACCCACACACATTTGGAACTCTCCTGGGGTACCCTCACACATATTATTCCCTCATTTAGTGGATATTTTCACAAAAGTGAAATTTTCAAAAATCCAAAATATTCGCTGAAAACGACTTAATATCAAGGACTCACTGGGCGAATCGCTCTGGAACTGAAATCGGAGCGCTCACTGACATTTGCCCTATCTGAAAGTCTGATAAACGCCGGAAAAATGACTAAGTCGAAAAAAAATTTTCTCAACTATTTTCAATTTTACCCCAGTGGGATATATATTCCACCCACACACATTTGGAACTCTCCTGGGGTACCCTCACACATATTATTCTCTCATTTAGTGGATATTTTCACAAAAAATTGAAATTTTCAAAAATCCAAAATATTATCTGAAAACTACTAAATATCAAGGACTCATTGGGCGAATCGCTCTGGAACTGAAATCAGAATGCTCACTGACATTTGCCCTATCTGAAAGTCTGATAAACGCCGGAAAAATGACTAATTCCCCAAAAAAATTTTCTCAACTTTTTTCAATTCTACCCCATTGGGATATATATTCTACCCACACACATTTGGAACTCTCCTGAGGTACCCTCACACATATTATTCCCTCATTTAGTGGATATTTTCACAAAAAAGTGAAATTTTCAAAAATCCAAAATATTGGCTGAAAACGACTAAATATCAAGGACTCATTGGGCGAATCAATCTGGAACTGAAATCGGAACGTTCACTGACATTTGCCCTATCTGAAAGTCTGATAAACGCCAGATAGATGACTAAGTCCAAAAAAAAAATTTTTCAACTTTTTTCAATTTTACCCCCGTGGGATATATATTCTACCCACACACATTTGGAACTCTCCTGGGGTACCCTCACACATATTATTCCCTCATTTAGTGGATATTTTCACAAAAGTGAAATTTTCAAAAATCCAAAATATTCGCTGAAAACGCCTAAATATCAAGGACTCACTGGGCGAATCGCTCTGGAACTGAAATCGGAACGCTCACTGACATTTGCCCTATCTGAAAGTCTGATAAACGCCGGAAAAATGAATAAGTCCAAAAAAAAATTTTCTCAACTTTTTTCAATTTTACCCCAGTGGGATATATATTCTATCCACACACATTTGGAACTCTCCTGGGGTACCCTCATACATATTATTCCCTCATTTAGTGGATATTTTCACAAAAAAGTGAAATTTTCAAAAATCCAAAATATTGGCTGAAAACAACTAAATATCAAGGACTCATTGGGCGAATCGCCCTGGAACTGAAATCGGAGCGCTCACTGACATTTGCCCTATCTGAAAGTCTGATAAACGCCGGAAAAATGACTAAGTCCAAAAAAATTTTTCTCAACTTTTTTCAAATTTACCCCAGTGGGATATATATTCCACCCACACACATTTGGAACTCTCCTGGGGTACCCTAACACATATTATTCCCTCATTTAGTGGATATTTTCACAAAAAAGTGAAATTTTCAAAAATCCAAAATATTGGCTGAAAACTACTAAATATCAAGGACTCATTGGGCGAATCGCTCTGGAACTGAAATCAGAATGCTCACTGACATTTGCCCTATCTGAAAGTCTGATAAACGCCGGAAAAATGACTAAGTCCCAAAAAAAATTTTCTCAACTTTTTTCAATTCTACCCTATTGGGATATATATTCTACCTACACACATTTGGAACTCTCCTGGGGTACCCTCACACATATTATTCCCTCATTTAGTGGATATTTTCACAAAAAAGTGAAATTTTCAAAAATCCAAAATATTGGCTGAAAACGACTAAATATCAAGGACTCATTGGGCGAATCAATCTGGAACTGAAATCGGAATGCTCACTGACATTTGCCCTATCTGAAAGTCTGATAAACGCCAGATAGATGACTAAGTCCAAAAAAAAAATTTTTCAACTTTTTTCAATTTTACCCCCGTGGGATATATATTCTACCCACACACATTTGGAACTCTCCTGGGGTACCCTCACACATATTATTCCCTCATTTAGTGGATATTTTCACAAAAAAGTGAAATTTTCAAAAATCCAAAATATTGGCTGAAAACGACTAAATATCAAGGACTCATTGGGCGAATCGCTCTGGAACTGAAATCGGAGCGCTCACTGACATTTGCCCTATCTGAAAGTCTGATAAACGCCGGAAAAATGACTAAGTCCAAAAAAAATTTTCTCAACTTTTTTCAATTCTACCCCATTGGGATATATATTCTACCAACACACATTTGGAACTCTCCTGGGGTACCCTCACACATATTATTCCCTCATTTAGTGGATATTTTCACAAAAAAGTGAAATTTTCAAAAATCCAAAATATTGGCTGAAAACGACTAAATATCAAGGACTCATTGGGCGAATCGCTCTGGAACTGAAATCAGAATGCTCACTGACATTTGCCCTATCTGAAAGTCTGATAAACGCCGGAAAAATGACTAAGTCCCAAAAAAAATTTTCTCAACTTTTTTCAATTCTACCCCATTGGGATATATATTCTACCCACACACATTTGGAACTCTCCTGGGGTACCCTCACACATATTATTCCCTCATTTAGTGGATATTTTCACAAAAAAGTGAAATTTTCAAAAATCCAAAATATTGGCTGAAAACGACTAAATATCAAGGACTCATTGGGCGAATCAATCTGGAACTGAAATTGGAACGCTCACTGACATTTGCCCTATCTGAACGTCTGATAAACGCCAGATAGATGACTAAGTCCAAAAAAAAAATTTTTCAACTTTTTTCAATTTTACCCCCGTGGGATATATATTCTACCCACACACATTTGGAACTCTCCTGGGGTACCCTCACACATATTATTCCCTCATTTAGTGGATATTTTCACAAAAGTGAAATTTTCAAAAATCCAAAATATTGGCTGAAAAAACTAAATATCAAGGACTCATTGGGCGAATCGCTCTGGAACTGAAATCGGAATGCTCACTGACATTTGCCCTATCTGAAAGTCTGATAAACGCCGGAAAAATGACTAAGTCCATAAAAAAATTTTCTCAACTTTTTTCAATTTTACCCCAGTGGGATATATATTCTACCCACACACATTTGGAACTCTCCTGGGGTACCCTCACACATATTATTCCCTCATTTAGTGGATATTTTCACAAAAAAGTGAAATTTTCAAAAATCCTAAATATTGGCTGAAAACGACTAAATATCAATGACTCATTGGGCGAATCGCTCTGGAACTGAAATCAGAACGCTCACTGTCATTTCCCCTATCTGAAAGTCTGATAAACACCGGAAAAATGACTAAGTCCAAAAAAAAATTTTCTCAACTTTTTTCAATTTTACCCCCGTGGGATATATATTCTACCCACACACATTTGGAACTCTCCTGGAGTACCCTCACACATATTATTCCCTCATTTAGTGGATATTTTCACAAAAAAGTGAAATTTTCAAAAATCCAAAATATTCGCTGAAAATGACTAAATATCAAGGACTCACTGGGCGAATCGCTCTGGAACTGAAATCGGAACGCTAACTGACATTTGCCCTATCTGAAAGTCTGATAAACGCCGGAAAAATGACTAAGTCCAAAAAAAAATTTTCTCAACTTTTTTCAATTTTACCCCAGTGGGATATATATTCTTTCCACACACATTTGGAACTCTCCTGGGGTACCCTCATACATATTATTCCCTCATTTAGTGGATATTTTCACAAAAAAGTGAAATTTTAAAAATCCAAAATATTGGCTGAAAACGACTAAATATCAAGGACTCATTGGGCGAATCGCTCTGGAACTGAAATCGCAGCGCTCACTGACATTTGCCCTATCTGAAAGTCTGATAAACGCCGGAAAAATGACTAAGTCCAAAAAAAAATTTTCTCAACTTTTTTCAATTTTACCCCAGTGGGATATATATTACACCCACACACATTTGGAACTCTCCTGGGGTACCCTCACACATATTATTCCTTCATTTAGTGGATATTTTCACAAAAAAGTGAAATTTTCAAAAATCCAAAATATTCGCTGAAAACTACTAAATATCAAGGACTCATTGGGCGAATCGCTCTGGAACTGAAATCAGAATGCTCACTGACATTTGCCCTATCTGAAAGTCTGATAAACGCCGGAAAAATGACTAAGTCCCAAAAAAAATTTTCTCAACTTTTTTCAATTCTACCCCATTGGGATATATATTCTACCCACACACATTTGGAACTCTCCTGGGGTACCCTCACACATATTATTCCCTCATTTAGTGGATATTTTCACAAAAAAGTGAAATTTTCAAAAATCCAAAATATTGGCTGAAAACGACTAAATATCAAGGACTCATTGGGCGAATCGCTCTGGAACTGAAATCGCAGCGCTCACTGACATTTGCCCTATCTGAAAGTCTGATAAACGCCGGAAAAATGACTAAGTCCAAAAAAAAATTTTCTCAACTTTTTTCAATTTTACCCCAGTGGGATATATATTACACCCACACACATTTGGAACTCTCCTGGGGTACCCTCACACATATTATTCCTTCATTTAGTGGATATTTTCACAAAAAAGTGAAATTTTCAAAAATCCAAAATATTCGCTGAAAACTACTAAATATCAAGGACTCATTGGGCGAATCGCTCTGGAACTGAAATCAGAATGCTCACTGACATTTGCCCTATCTGAAAGTCTGATAAACGCCGGAAAAATGACTAAGTCCCAAAAAAAATTTTCTCAACTTTTTTCAATTCTACCCCATTGGGATATATATTCTACCCACACACATTTGGAACTCTCCTGGGGTACCCTCACACATATTATTCCCTCATTTAGTGGATATTTTCACAAAAAAGTGAAATTTTCAAAAATCCAAAATATTGGCTGAAAACGACTAAATATCAAGGACTCATTGGGCGAATCAATCTGGAACTGAAATCGGAACGCTCACTGACATTTGCCCTATCTGAAAGTGTGATAAATGCCAGATAGATGACTAAGTCCAAAAAAAAAATTTTTCAACTTTTTTCAATTTTACCCCCGTGGGATATATATTCTACCCACACACATTTGGAACTCTCCTGGGGTACCCTCACACATATTATTCCCTCATTTAGTGGATATTTTCACAAAAGTGAAATTTTCAAAAATCCAAAATATTCGCTGAAAACGACTAAATATCAAGGACTCACTGGGCGAATCGCTCTGGAACTGAAATCGGAACGCTCACTGACATTTGCCCTATCTGAAAGTCTGATAAACGCCGGAAAAATGACTAAGTCCAAAAAAAAATTTTCTCAACTTTTTTCAATTTTACCCCAGTGGGATATATATTCTATCCACACACATTTGGAACTCTCCTGGGGTACCCTCATACATATTATTCCCTCATTTAGTGGATATTTTCACAAAAAAGTGAAATTTTCAAAAATCCAAAATATTGGCTGAAAACGACTAAATATCAAGGACTCATTGGGCGAAACAATCTGGAACTGAAATCGGAACGCTCACTGACATTTGCCCTATCTGAAAGTCTGATAAACGCCAGATAGATGACTAAGTCCAAAAAAAAAATTTTTCAACTTTTTTCAATTTTACCCCCGTGGGATATATATTCTACCCACACACATTTGGAACTCTCCTGGGGTACCCTCACACATATTATTCCCTCATTTAGTGGATATTTTCACAAAAAAGTGAAATTTTCAAAAATCCTAAATATTGGCTGAAAACGACTAAACATCAATGACTCATTGGGCGAATCGCTCTGGAACTGAAATCAGAACGCTCACTGACATTTGCCCTATCTGAAAGTCTGATAAACGCCGGAAAAATGACTAAGTCCAAAAAAAATTTTTCTCAACTTTTTTCAATTTTACCCCCGTGGGATATATATTCTACCCACACACATTTGGAACTCTCCTGGGGTACCCTCACACATATTATTCCCTCATTTAGTGGATATTTTCACAAAAAAGTGAAATTTTCAAAAATCCAAAATATTGGCTGAAAACGACTAAATATCAAGGACTCATTGGGCGAATCGCTCTGGAACTGAAATCGGAACGCTCACTGACATTTGCCCAATCTGAAAGTCTGATAAACGCCGGAAAAATGACTAAGTCCATAAAAAAATGTTCTCAACTTTTTTCAATTTTACCCCAGTGGGATATATATTCTACCCACACACATTTGGAACTCTCCTGGGGTACCTTCATACATATTATTCCCTCATTTAGTGGATATTTTCACAAAAAAGTGAAATTTTCAAAAATCCAAAATATTGGCTGAAAACTACTAAATATCAAGGACTCATTGGGCGAATCGCTCTGGAACTGAAATCAGAATGCTCACTGACATTTGACCTATCTGAAAGTCTGATAAACGCCGGAAAAATGACTAAGTCCCAAAAAAAATTTTCTCAACTTTTTTCAATTCTACCCCATTGGGATATATATTCTACCCACACACATTTGGAACTCTTCTGGGGTACCCTCACACATATTATTCCCTCATTTAGTGGATATTTTCACAAAAAAGTGAAATTTTCAAAAATCCAAAATATTGGCTGAAAACTGCTAAATATCAAGGACTCATTTTGAGAATCGCTCTGGAACTGAAATCAGAATGCTCACTGACATTTGCCCTATCTGAAAGTCTGATAAACGCCAGATAAATGACTAAGTCCAAAAAAAAAATTTTTCAACTTTTTTCAATTTTACCCCCGTGGGATATTCTACCCACACACATTTGGAACTCTCCTGGGGTACCCTCACACATATTATTCCCTCATTTAGTGGATATTTTCACAAAAGTGAAATTTTCAAAAATCCAAAATATTCGCTGAAAACGACTAAATATCAAGGACTCACAGGGCGAATCGCTCTGGAACTGAAATCGGAACGCTCACTGACATTTGCCCTATCTGAAAGTCTGATAAACGCCGGAAAAATGACTAAGTCCCAAAAAAAATTTTCTCAACTTTTTTCAATTCTACCCCATTGGGATATATATTCTATCCACACACATTTGGAACTCTCCTGGGGTACCCTCATACATTTTATTCCCTCATTTAGTGGATATTTTCACAAAAAAGTGAAATTTTCAAAAATCCAAAATATTGGCTGAAAACGACTAAATATCAGGGACTCATTGGGCGAATCGCTCTGGAACTGAAATCGGAGCGCTCACTGACATTTGCCCTATCTGAAAGTCTGATAAACGCCGGAAAAATGACTAAGTCCAAAAAAAATTTTCTCAACTATTTTCAATTTTACCCCAGTGGGATATATATTCCACCCACACACATTTGGAACTCTCCTGGGGTACCCTCACACATATTATTCCCTCATTTAGTGGATATTTTCACAAAAAAGTGAAATTTTCAAAAATCCAAAATATTGGCTGAAAACTACTAAATATCAAGGACTCATTGGGCGAATCGCTCTGGAACTGAAATCAGAATGCTCACTGACATTTGCCCTATCTGAAAGTCTGATAAACGCCGGAAAAATGACTAAGTCCCAAAAAAAATTTTCTCAACTTTTTTCAATTCTACCCCATTGGGATATATATTCTACCCACACACATTTGGAACTCTCCTGGGGTACCCTCACACATATTATTCCCTCATTTAGTGGATATTTTCACAAAAAAGTGAAATTTTCAAAAATCCAAAATATTGGCTGAAAACGACTAAATATCAAGGACTCATTGGGTGAATCAATCTGGAACTGAAATCGGAACGCTCACTGACATTTGCCCTATCTGAAAGTCTGATAAACGCCAGATAGATGACTAAGTCCAAAAAAAAAATTTTTCAACTTTTTTCAATTTTACCCCCGTGGGATATATATTCTACCCACACACATTTGGAACTCTCCTGGGGTACCCTCACACATATTATTCCCTCATTTAGTGGATATTTTCACAAAAGTGAAATTTTCAAAAATCCAAAATATTCGCTGAAAACGACTAAATATCAAGGACTCACAGGGCGAATCGCTCTGGAACTGAAATCGGAACGCTCACTGACATTTGCCCTATCTGAAAGTCTGATAAATGCCGGAAAAATGACTAAGTCCAAAAAAAATTTTCTCAACTTTTTTCAATTTTACCCCAGTGGGATATATATTCCACCCACACACATTTGGAACTCTCCTGGGGTACCCTCACACATATTATTCCCTCATTTAGTGGATATTTTCACAAAAAAGTGAAATTTTCAAAAATCCAAAATATTGGCTGAAAACTACTAAATATCAAGGACTCATTGGGCGAATCGCTCTGGAACTGAAATCAGAATGCTCACTGACATTTGCCCTATCTGAAAGTCTGATAAACGCCGGAAAAATGACTAAGTCCCAAAAAAAATTTTCTCAACTTTTTTCAATTCTACCCCATTGGGATATATATTCTACCCACACACATTTGGAACTCTCCTGGGGTACCCTCACACATATTATTCCCTCATTTAGTGGATATTTTCACAAAAAAGTGAAATTTTCAAAAATCCAAAATATTGGCTGAAAACGACTAAATATCAAGGACTCATTGGGTGAATCAATCTGGAACTGAAATCGGAACGCTCACTGACATTTGCCCTATCTGAAAGTCTGATAAACGCCAGATAGATGACTAAGTCCAAAAAAAAAATTTTTCAACTTTTTTCAATTTTACCCCCGTGGGATATATATTCTACCCACACACATTTGGAACTCTCCTGGGGTACCCTCACACATATTATTCCCTCATTTAGTGGATATTTTCACAAAAAAGTGAAATTTTCAAAAATCCAAAATATTGGCTGAAAACGACTAAATATCAAGGACTCATTGGGCGAATCGCTCTGGAACTGAAATCGGAGCGCTCACTGACATTTGCCCTATCTGAAAGTCTGATAAACGCCGGAAAAATGACTAAGTCCAAAAAAAATTTTCTCAACTTTTTTCAATTCTACCCCATTGGGATATATATTCTACCCACACACATTTGGAACTCTCCTGGGGTACCCTCACACATATTATTCCCTCATTTAGTGGATATTTTCACAAAAAAGTGAAATTTTCAAAAATCCAAAATATTGGCTGAAAACGACTAAATATCAAGGACTCATTGGGCGAATCGCTCTGGAACTGAAATCAGAATGCTCACTGACATTTGCCCTATCTGAAAGTCTGATAAACGCCAGATAGATGACTAAGTCCAAAAAAAAAATTTTTCAACTTTTTTCAATTTTACCCCCGTGGGATATATATTCTACCAACACACAATTGGAACTCTCCTGGGGTAACCTCACACATATTATTCCCTCATTTAGTGGATATTTTCACAAAAGTGAAATTTTCAAAAATCCAAAATATTGGCTGAAAAAACTAAATATCAAGGACTCATTGGGCGAATCGCTCTGGAACTGAAATCTGAATGCTCACTGACATTTGCCCTATCTGAAAGTCTGATAAACGCCGGAAAAATGACTAAGTCCAAAAAAAATTTTCTCAACTTTTTTCAATTCTACCCCATTGGGATATATATTCTACCCACACACATTTGGAACTCTCCTGGGGTACCCTCACACATATTATTCCCTCATTTAGTGGATATTTTCACAAAAAAGTGAAATTTTCAAAAATCCAAAATATTGGCTGAAAACGACTAAATATCAAGGACTCATTGGGCGAATCAATCTGGAACTGAAATCGGAACGCTCACTGACATTTGCCCTATCTGAAAGTCTGATAAACGCCAGATAGATGACTAAGTCCAAAAAAAAAATTTTTCAACTTTTTTCAATTTTACCCCCGTGGGATATATATTCTACCCACACACATTTGGAACTCTCCTGGGGTACCCTCACACATATTATTCCCTCATTTAGTGGATATTTTCACAAAAAAGTGAAATTTTCAAAAATCCAAAATATTGGCTGAAAACGACTAAATATCAAGGACTCATTGGGCGAATCGCTCTGGAACAGAAATCAGAATGCTCACTGACATTTGCCCTATCTGAAAGTCTGATAAACGCCGGAAAAATGACTAAGTCCCCAAAAAATTTTTCTCAACTTTTTTCAATTCTACCCCATTGGGATATATATTCTACCCACACACATTTGGAACTCTCCTGGGGTACCCTCACACATATTATTCCCTCATTTAGTGGATATTTTCACAAAAAAGTGAAATTTTCAAAAATCCAAAATATTGGCTGAAAACGACTAAATATCAAGGACTCATTGGGCGAATCAATCTGGAACTGAAATCGGAACGCTCACTGACATTTGCCCTATCTGAAAGTCTGATAAACGCCAGATAGATGACTAAGTCCAAAAAAAAAATTTTTCAACTTTTTTCAATTCTACCCCATTGGGATATATATTCTACCCACACACATTTGGAACTCTCCTGGGGTACCCTCACACATATTATTCCCTCATTTAGTGGATATTTTCACAAAAGTGAAATTTTCAAAAATCCAAAATATTCGTTGAAAACGACTAAATATCAAGGACTCACAGGGCGAATCGCTCTGGAACTGAAATCGGAACGCTCACTGACATTTGCCCTATCTGAAAGTCTGATAAATGCCGGAAAAATGACTAAGTCCAAAAAAAATTTTCTCAACTTTTTTCAATTTTACCCCAGTGGGATATATATTCCACCCACACACATTTGGAACTCTCCTGGGGTACCCTCACACATATTATTCCCTCATTTAGTGGATATTTTCACAAAAAAGTGAAATTTTCAAAAATCCAAAATATTGGCTGAAAACTACTAAATATCAAGGACTCATTGGGCGAATCGCTCTGGAACTGAAATCAGAATGCTCACTGACATTTGCCCTATCTGAAAGTCTGATAAACGCCGGAAAAATGACTAAGTCCCAAAAAAAATTTTCTCAACTTTTTTCAATTCTACCCCATTGGGATATATATTCTACCCACACACATTTGGAACTCTCCTGGGGTACCCTCACACATATTATTCCCTCATTTAGTGGATATTTTCACAAAAAAGTGAAATTTTCAAAAATCCAAAATATTGGCTGAAAACGACTAAATATCAAGGACTCATTGGGTGAATCAATCTGGAACTGAAATCGGAACGCTCACTGACATTTGCCCTATCTGAAAGTCTGATAAACGCCAGATAGATGACTAAGTCCAAAAAAAAAATTTTTCAACTTTTTTCAATTTTACCCCCGTGGGATATATATTCTACCCACACACATTTGGAACTCTCCTGGGGTACCCTCACACATATTATTCCCTCATTTAGTGGATATTTTCACAAAAAAGTGAAATTTTCAAAAATCCAAAATATTGGCTGAAAACGACTAAATATCAAGGACTCATTGGGCGAATCGCTCTGGAACTGAAATCGGAGCGCTCACTGACATTTGCCCTATCTGAAAGTCTGATAAACGCCGGAAAAATGACTAAGTCCAAAAAAAATTTTCTCAACTTTTTTCAATTCTACCCCATTGGGATATATATTCTACCCACACACATTTGGAACTCTCCTGGGGTACCCTCACACATATTATTCCCTCATTTAGTGGATATTTTCACAAAAAAGTGAAATTTTCAAAAATCCAAAATATTGGCTGAAAACGACTAAATATCAAGGACTCATTGGGCGAATCGCTCTGGAACTGAAATCAGAATGCTCACTGACATTTGCCCTATCTGAAAGTCTGATAAACGCCGGAAAAATGACTAAGTCCCAAAAAAAATTTTCTCAACTTTTTTCAATTCTACCCCATTGGGATATATATTCTACCCACACACATTTGGAACTCTCCTGGGGTACCCTCACACATATTATTCCCTCATTTAGTGGATATTTTCACAAAAAAGTGAAATTTTCAAAAATCCAAAATATTGGCTGAAAACGACTAAATATCAAGGACTCATTGGGCGAATCAATCTGGAACTGAAATCGGAACGCTCACTGACATTTGCCCTATCTGAAAGTCTGATAAACGCCAGATAGATGACTAAGTCCAAAAAAAAAATTTTTCAACTTTTTTCAATTTTACCCCCGTGGGATATATATTCTACCAACACACAATTGGAACTCTCCTGGGGTACCCTCACACATATTATTCCCTCATTTAGTGGATATTTTCACAAAAGTGAAATTTTCAAAAATCCAAAATATTGGCTGAAAAAACTAAATATCAAGGACTCATTGGGCGAATCGCTCTGGAACTGAAATCTGAATGCTCACTGACATTTGCCCTATCTGAAAGTCTGATAAACGCCGGAAAAATGACTAAGTCCAAAAAAAATTTTCTCAACTTTTTTCAATTCTACCCCATTGGGATATATATTCTACCCACACACATTTGGAACTCTCCTGGGGTACCCTCACACATATTATTCCCTCATTTAGTGGATATTTTCACAAAAAAGTGAAATTTTCAAAAATCCAAAATATTGGCTGAAAACGTCTAAATATCAAGGACTCATTGGGCGAATCAATCTGGAACTGAAATCGGAACGCTCACTGACATTTGCCCTATCTGAAAGTCTGATAAACGCCAGATAGATGACTAAGTCCAAAAAAAAAATTTTTCAACTTTTTTCAATTTTACCCCAGTGGGATATATATTCTACCCACACACATTTGGAACTCTCCTGGGGTACCCTCACACATATTATTCCCTCATTTAGTGGATATTTTCACAAAAGTGAAATTTTCAAAAATCCAAAATATTCGCTGAAAACGACTAAATATCAAGGACTCACTGGGCGAATCGCTCTGGAACTGAAATCGGAACGCTCACTGACATTTGCCCTATCTGAAAGTCTGATAAACGCCGGAAAAATGACTAAGTGCAAAAAAAATTTTCTCAACTTTTTTCAATTTTACCCCAGTGGGATATATATTCCACCCACACACATTTGGAACTCTCCTGGGGTACCCTCACACATATTATTCCCTCATTTAGTGGATATTTTCACAAAAAAGTGAAATTTTCAAAAATCCAAAATATTGGCTGAAAACTACTAAATATCAAGGACTCATTGGGCGAATCGCTCTGGAACTGAAATCAGAATGCTCACTGACATTTGCCCTATCTGAAAGTCTGATAAACGCCGGAAAAATGACTAAGTCCCAAAAAAAATTTTCTCAACTTTTTTCAATTCTACCCCATTGGGATATATATTCTACCCACACACGTTTGGAACTCTCCTGGGGTACCCTCACACATATTATTCCCTCATTTAGTGGATATTTTCACAAAAAAGTGAAATTTTCAAAAATCCAAAATATTGGCTGAAAACGACTAAATATCAAGGACTCATTGGGCGAATCAATCTGGAACTGAAATCGGAACGCTCACTGACATTTGCCCTATCTGAAAGTCTGATAAACGCCAGATAGATGACTAAGTCCAAAAAAAAAATGTTTCAACTTTTTTCAATTTTACCCCCGTGGGATATATATTCTACCCACACACATTTGGAACTCTCCTGGGGTACCCTCACACATATTATTCCCTCATTTAGTGGATATTTTCACAAAAAAGTGAAATTTTCAAAAATCCAAAATATTGGCTGAAAACGACTAAATATCAAGGACTCATTGGGCGAATCGCTCTGGAACTGAAATCTGAATGCTCACTGACATTTGCCCTATCTGAAAGTCTGATAAACGCCGGAAAAATGACTAAGTCCAAAAAAAATTTTCTCAACTTTTTTCAATTCTACCCCATTGGGATATATATTCTACCCACACACATTTGGAACTCTCCTGGGGTACCCTCACACATATTATTCCCTCATTTAGTGGATATTTTCACAAAAAAGTGAAATTTTCAAAAATCCAAAATATTGGCTGAAAACGACTAAATATCAAGGACTCATTGGGCGAATCGCTCTGGAACTGAAATCAGAATGCTCACTGACATTTGCCCTATCTGAAAGTCTGATAAACGCCGGAAAAATGACTAAGTCCCAAAAAAAAATTTCTCAACTTTTTTCAATTCTACCCCATTGGGATATATATTCTACCCACACACATTTGGAACTCTCCTGGGGTACCCTCACACATATTATTCCCTCATTTAGTGGATATTTTCACAAAAAAGTGAAATTTTCAAAAATACAAAATATTGGCTGAAAACGACTAAATATCAAGGACTCATTGGGCGAATCAATCTGGAACTGAAATCGGAACGCTCACTGACATTTGCCCTATCTGAAAGTCTGATAAACGCCAGATAGATGACTAAGTCCAAAAAAAAAATTTTTCAACTTTTTTCAATTTTACCCCCGTGGGATATATATTCTACCAACACACATTTGGAACTCTCCTGGGGTACCCTCACACATATTATTCCCTCATTTAGTGGATATTTTCACAAAAGTGAAATTTTCAAAAATCCAAAATATTGGCTGAAAAAACTAAATATCAAGGACTCATTGGGCGAATCGCTCTGGAACTGAAATCTGAATGCTCACTGACATTTGCCCTATCTGAAAGTCTGATAAACGACAGAAAAATGACTAAGTCCATAAAAAAATTTTCTCAACTTTTTTCAATTTTACCCCAGTGGGATATATATTCTACCCACACACATTTGGAACTCTCCTGGGGTACCCTCACACATATTATTCCCTCATTTAGTGGATATTTTCACAAAAAAGTGAAATTTTCAAAAATCCAAAATATTGGCTGAAAACTGCTAAATATCAAGGACTCATTGGGCGAATCGCTCTGGAACTGAAATCAGAATGCTCACTGACATTTGCCCTATCTGAAAGTCTGATAAACGCCGGAAAAATGACTAAGTCCCAAAAAAAATTTTCTCAACTTTTTTCAATTCTACCCCATTGGGATATATATTCTACCCACACACATTTGGAACTCTCCTGGGGTACCCTCACACATATTATTCCCTCATTTAGTGGATATTTTCACAAAAAAGTGAAATTTTCAAAAATCCAAAATATTGGCTGAAAACGACTAAATATCAAGGACTCATTGGGCGAATCAATCTGGAACTGAAATCGGAACGCTCACTGACATTTGCCCTATCTGAAAGTCTGATAAACGCCAGATAAATGACTAAGTCCAAAAAAAAAATTTTTCAACTTTTTTCAATTTTACCCCCGTGGGATATATATTCTACCCACACACATTTGGAACTCTCCTGGGGTACCCTCACACATATTATTCCCTCATTTAGTGGATATTTTCACAAAAGTGAAATTTTCAAAAATCCAAAATATTCGCTGAAAACGACTAAATATCAAGGACTCACAGGGCGAATCGCTCTGGAACTGAAATCGGAACGCTCACTGACATTTGCCCTATCTGAAAGTCTGATAAACGCCGGAAAAATGACTAAGTCCAAAAAAAAATTTTCTCAACTTTTTTCAATTTTACCCCAGTGGGATATATATTCTATCCACACACATTTGGAACTCTCCTGGGGTACCCTCACACATATTATTCCCTCATTTAGTGGATATTTTCACAAAAAAGTGAAATTTTCAAAAATCCAAAATATTGGCTGAAAACGACTAAATATCAAGGACTCATTGGGCGAATCGCTCTGGAACTGAAATCGGAACGCTCACTGACATTTGCCCTATCTGAAAGTCTGATAAACGCCGGAAAAATGACTAAGTCCATAAAAAAATTTTCTCAACTTTTTTCAATTTTACCCCAGTGGGATATATATTCTACCCACACACATTTGGAACTCTCCTGGGGTACCCTCATACATATTATTCCCTCATTTAGTGGATATTTTCACAAAAAAGTGAAATTTTCAAAAATCCAAAATATTGGCTGAAAACGACTAAATATCAAGGACTCATTGGGTGAATCGCTCTGGAACTGAAATCGGAGCGCTCACTGACATTTGCCCTATCTGAAAGTCTGATAAACGCCGGAAAAATGACTAAGTCCAAAAAAAATTTTCTAAACTATTTTCAATTTTACCCCAGTGGGATATATATTCCACCCACACACATTTGGAACTCTCCTGGGGTACCCTCACACATATTATTCCCTCATTTAGTGGATATTTTCACAAAAAAGTGAAATTTTCAAAAATCCAAAATATTGGCTGAAAACGACTAAATATCAAGGACTCATTGGGCGAATCAATCTGGAACTGAAATCGGAACGCTCACTGACATTTGCCCTATCTGAAAGTCTGATAAACGCCAGATAAATGACTAAGTCCAAAAAAAAAATTTTTCAACTTTTTTCAATTTTACCCCCGTGGGATATATATTCTACCCACACACATTTGGAACTCTCCTGGGGTACCCTCACACATATTATTCCCTCATTTAGTGGATATTTTCACAAAAAAGTGAAATTTTCAAAAATCCAAAATATTTGCTGAAAACTACTAAATATCAAGGACTCATTGGGCGAATCGCTCTGGAACTGAAATCAGAATGCTCACTGACATTTGCCCTATCTGAAAGTCTGATAAACGCCGGAAAAATGACTAAGTCCCAAAAAAAATTTTCTCAACTTTTTTCAATTCTACCCCATTGGGATATATATTCTACCCACACACATTTGGAACTCTCCTGGGGTACCCTCACACATATTATTCCCTCATTTAGTGGATATTTTCACAAAAAAGTGAAATTTTCAAAAATCCAAAATATTGGCTGAAAACGACTAAATATCAAGGACTCATTGGGCGAATCAATCTGGAACTGAAATCGGAACGCTCACTGACATTTGCCCTATCTGAAAGTCTGATGAACGCCAGATAGATGACTAAGTCCAAAAAAAAAATTTTTCAACTTTTTTCAATTTTACCCCCGTGGGATATATATTCTACCCACACACATTTGGAACTCTCCTGGGGTACCCTCACACATATTATTCCCTCATTTAGTGGATATTTTCACAAAAAAGTGAAATTTTCAAAAATCCAAAATATTGGCTGAAAACTACTAAATATCAAGGACTCATTGGGCGAATCGCTCTGGAACTGAAATCAGAATGCTCACTGACATTTGCCCTATCTGAAAGTCTGATAAACGCCGGAAAAATGACTAAGTCCAAAAAAAAATTTTCTCAACTTTTTTCAATTTTAACCCAGTGGGATATATATTCTATCCACACACATTTGGAACTCTCCTGGGGTACCCTCATACATATTATTCCCTCATTTAGTGGATATTTTGACAAAAAAGTGAAATTTTCAAAAATCCAAAATATTGGCTGAAAACGACTAAATATCAAGGACTCATTGGGCGAATCGCTCTGGAACTGAAATCGGAGCGCTCACTGACATTTGCCCTATCTGAAAGTCTGATAAACGCCGGAAAAATGACTAAGTCCAAAAAAAATTTTCTCAACTATTTTCAATTTTACCCCCGTGGGATATATATTCTACCCACACACATTTGGAACTCTCCTGGGGTACCCTCACACATATTATTCCCTCATTTAGTGGATATTTTCACAAAAGTGAAATTTTCAAAAATCCAAAATATTCGCTGAAAACGACTAAATATCAAGGACTCACTGGGCGAATCGCTCTGGAACTGAAATCGGAACGCTCACTGACATTTGCCCTATCTGAAAGTCTGATAAACGCCGGAAAAATGACTAAGTCCAAAAAAAATTTTCTCAACTATTTTCAATTTTACCCCAGTGGGATATATATTCCACCCACACACATTTGGAACTCTCCTGGGGTACCCTCACACATATTATTCCCTCATTTAGTGGATATTTTCACAAAAAAGTGAAATTTTCAAAAATCCAAAATATAGGCTGAAAACTACTAAATATCAAGGACTCATTGGGCGAATCGCTCTGGAACTGAAATCAGAATGCTCACTGACATTTGCCCTATCTGAAAGTCTGATAAACGCCGGAAAAATGACTAAGTCCCAAAAAAAATTTTCTCAACTTTTTTCAATTCTACCCCATTGGGATATATATTCTACCCACACACATTTGGAACTCTCCTGGGGTACCCTCACACATATTATTCCCTCATTTAGTGGATATTTTCACAAAAAAGTGAAATTTTCAAAAATCCAAAATATTGGCTGAAAACGACTAAATATCAAGGACTCATTGGGCGAATCGCTCTGGAACTGAAATCAGAATGCTCACTGACATTTGCCCTATCTGAAAGTCTGATAAACGCCAGATAAATGACTAAGTCCAAAAAAAAAATTTTTCAACTTTTTTCAATTTTACCCCCGTGGGATATATATTCCACCCACACACATTTGGAACTCTCCTGGGGTACCCTCACACATATTATTCCCTCATTTAGTGGATATTTTCACAAAAAAGTGAAATTTTCAAAAATCCAAAATATTGGCTGAAAACGACTAAATATCAAGGACTCATTGGGCGAATCAATCTGGAACTGAAATCGGAACGCTCACTGACATTTGCCCTATCTGAAAGTCTGATAAACGCCAGATAGATGACTAAGTCCAAAAAAAAAATTTTTCAACTTTTTTCAATTTTACCCCCGTGGGATATATATTCTACCCACACACATTTGGAACTCTCCTGGGGTACCCTCACACATATTATTCCCTCATTTAGTGGATATTTTCACAAAAGTGAAATTTTCAAAAATCCTAAATATTGGCTGAAAACGACTAAATATCAATGACTCATTGGGCGAATCGCTCTGGAACTGAAATCAGAACGCTCACTGACATTTGCCCTATCTGAAAGTCTGATAAACGCCGGAAAAATGACTAAGTCCAAAAAAAATTTTCTCAACTATTTTCAATTTTACCCCAGTGGGATATATATTCCACCCACACACATTTGGAACTCTCCTGGGGTACCCTCACACATATTATTCCCTCATTTAGTGGATATTTTCACAAAAAAGTGAAATTTTCAAAAATCCAAAATATTGGCTGAAAACTACTAAATATCAAGGACTCATTGGGCGAATCGCTCTGGAACTGAAATCAGAATGCTCACTGACATTTGCCCTATCTGAAAGTCTGATAAACGCCGGAAAAATGACTAAGTCCCAAAAAAATTTTTCTCAACTTTTTTCAATTCTACCCCATTGGGATATATATTCTACCCACACACATTTGGAACTCTCCTGGGGTACCCTCACACATATTATTCCCTCATTTAGTGGATATTTTCACAAAAAAGTGAAATTTTCAAAAATCCAAAATATTGGCTGAAAACGACTAAATATCAAGGACTCATTGGGCGAATCGCTCTGGAACTGAAATCAGAATGCTCACTGACATTTGCCCTATCTGAAAGTCTGATAAACGCCGGAAAAATGACTAAGTCCCAAAAAAAATTTTCTCAACTTTTTTCAATTCTACCCCATTGGGATATATATTCTACCCACACACATTTGGAACTCTCCTGGGGTACCCTCACACATATTATTCCCTCATTTAGTGGATATTTTCACAAAAAAGTGAAATTTTCAAAAATCCAAAATATTGGCTGAAAACGACTAAATATCAAGGACTCATTGGGCGAATCAATCTGGAACTGAAATCGGAACGCTCACTGACATTTGCCCTATCTGAAAGTCTGATAAACGCCAGATAGATGACTAAGTCCAAAAAATTTTTCAACTTTTTTCAATTTTACCCCCGTGGGATATATATTCTACCCACACACATTTGGAACTCTCCTGGGGTACCCTCATACATATTATTCCCTCATTTAGTGGATATTTTCACAAAAAAGTTAAATTTTCAAAAATCCAAAATATTGGCTGAAAACGACTAAATATCAAGGACTCATTGGGCGAATCGCTCTGGAACTGAAATCGGAGCGCTCACTGACATTTGCCCTATCTGAAAGTCTGATAAACGATGGAAAAATGACTAAGTCCAAAAAAAATTTTCTCAACTTTTTTCAATTCTACCCCATTGGGATATATATTCTACCCACACACATTTGGAACTCTCCTGGGGTACCCTCACACATATTATTCCCTCATTTAGTGGATATTTTCACAAAAAAGTGAAATTTTCAAAAATCCAAAATATTGGCTGAAAACGACTAAATATCAAGGACTCATTGGGCGAATCACTCTGGAACTGAAATCGGAACGCTCACTGACATTTGCCCAATCTGAAAGTCTGATAAACGTCGGAAAAATGACTAAGTCCCCAAAAAATTGTTCGCAACTTTTTTCAATTCTACCCCATTGGGATATATATTCTACCCACACACATTTGGAACTCTCCTGGGGTACCCTCGCACATATTATTCCCTCATTTAGTGGATATTTTCACAAAAAAGTGAAATTTTCAAAAATCCAAAACAATTGGCTGTAAACGACTAAATATCAAGGACTCATTGGGCGAATCGCTCTGGAACTGAAATCGGAGCGCTCACTGACATTTGCCCTATCTGAAAGTCTGATAAACGCCGGAAAAATGACTAAGTTCAAAAAAAAATTTTCTCAACTTTTTTCAATTTTACCCCCGTGGGATATATATTCTACCCACACACATTTGGAACTCTCCTGGGGTACCCTCACACATATTATTCCCTCATTTAGTGGATATTTTCACAAAAAAGTGAAATTTTCAAAAATCCAAAATATTGTCTGAAAACGACTAAATATCAAGGACTCATTGGGTGAATCGCTCTGGAACTGAAATCGGAACGCTCACTGACATTTGCCCTATCTGAAAGTCTGATAAACGCCGGAAAAATATCTAAGTCCAAAAAAAAATTTTCTCAACTTTTTTCAATTTTACCCCAGTGGGATATATATTCTACCCACACACATTTGGAACTCTCCTGGGGTACCCTCACACATATTATTCCCTCATTTAGTGGATATTTTCACAAAAAAGTGAAATTTTCAAAAATCCAAAATATTGGCTGAAAACGACTAAATATCAAGGACTCATTGGGCGAATCGCTCTGGAACTGAAATCAGAACGCTCACTGACATTTGCCCTATCTGAAAGTCTGATAAACGCCGGAAAAATGACTAAGTCCAAAAAAAAATTTTCTCAACTTTTTTCAATTTTACCCCCGTGGGATATATATTCTACCCACACACATTTAGAACTCTCCTGGGGTACCCTCACACATATTATTCCCTCATTTAGTGGATATTTTCACAAAAAAGTGAAATTTTCAAAAATCTAAAATATTGGCTGAAAACGACTAAATATCAAGGACTCATTGGGCGAATCACTCTGGAACTGAAATCGGAACGCTCACTGACATTTGCCCTATCTGAAAGTCTGATAAACGTCGGAAAAATGACTAAGTGCCAAAAAAAATTTTCGCAACTTTTTTCAATTCTACCCCATTGGGATATATATTCTACCCACACACATTTGGAACTCTCCTGGGGTACCCTCACACATATTATTCCCTCATTTAGTGGATATTTTCACAAAAAAGTGAAATTTTCAAAAATCCAAAATATTGGCTGAAAACAACTAAATATCAAGGACTCATTGGGCGAATCACTCTGGAACTGAAAGCGGAACGCTCACTGACATTTGCCCTATCTGAAAGTCTGATAAACGCCGGATAGATGACTAAGTCCAAAAAAAAAATGTTTCAACTTTTTTCAATTTTACCCCCGTGGGATATATATTCTACCCACACACATTTGGAACTCTCCTGGGGTACCCTCACACATATTATTCCCTCATTTAGTGGATATTTTCACAAAAAAGTGAAATTTTCAAAAATCCAAAATATTGGCTGAAAACGACTAAATATCAAGGACTCATTGGGCGAATCGCTCTGGAACTGAAATCGGAAGGCTCACTGACATTTGCCCTATCTGAAAGTCTGATAAACGCCGGAAAAATGACTAAGTCCATAAAAAAATTTTCTCAACTTTTTTCAATTTTACCCCAGTGGGATATATATTCTACCCACACACATTTGGAACTCTCCTGGGGTACCCTCACACATATTATTCCCTCATTTAGTGGATTTTTTCACAAAAAAGTGAAATTTTCAAAAATCCAAAATATTGGCTGAAAACGACTAAATATCAAGGACTCATTGGGCGAATCGCTCTTGAACTGAAATCGGAACGCTCACTGACATTTGCCCTATCTGAAAGTCTGATAAACGCCGGAAAAATGACTAAGTCCCAAAAAAAATTTTCGCAACTTTTTTCAATTCTACCCCATTGGGATATATATTCTACCCACACACATTTGGAACTCTCCTGGGGTACCCTCACACATATTATTCCCTCATTTAGTGGATTTTTTCACAAAAAAGTAAAATTTTCAAAAATCCAAAATATTGGCTGAAAACAACTAAATATCAATGACTCATTGGGCGAATCACTCTGGAACTGAAATCGGAACGCTCACTGACATTTGCCCTATCTGAAAGTCTGATAAACGCCAGATAGATGACTAAGTCCAAAAAAAAAATTTTTCAACTTTTTTAAATTTTACCCCCGTGGGATATATATTCTACCCACACACATTTGGAACTCTCCTGGGGTACCCTCACACATATTATTCAATCATTTAGTGGATATTTTCACAAAAAAGTGAAATTTTCAAAAATCCAAAATATTGGCTGAAAACGACTAAATATCAATGACTCATTGGGCGAATCGCTCTGGAACTGAAATCAGAACGCTCACTGACATTTGCCCTATCTGAAAGTCTGATAAACGCCGGAAAAATATCTAAGTCCAAAAAAAAATTTTCTCAACTTTTTTCAATTTTACCCCAGTGGGATATATATTCTACCCACACACATTTGGAACTCTCCTGGGGTACCCTGACACATATTATTCCCTCATTTAGTGGATATTTTCACAAAAAAGTGAAATTTTCAAAAATCCAAAATATTGGCTGAAAACTACTAAATATCAATGACTCATTGGGCGAATCGCTCTGGAACTGAAATCAGAACGCTCACTGACATTTTCCCTATCTGAAAGTCTGATAAACGCCGGAAAAATGACTAAGTCCCAAAAAATTTTTTCGCAACTTTTTTCAATTCTACTCCATTGGGATATATATTCTACCCACACACATTTGGAACTCTCCTGGGGTACCCTCACACATATTATTCCCTCATTTAGTGGATTTTTTCACAAAAAAGTAAAATTTTCAAAAATCCAAAATATTGGCTGAAAACAACTAAATATCAAGGACTCATTGGGCGAATCGCTCTGGAACTGAAATCGGAACGCTCACTGACATTTGCCCTATCTGAAAGTCTGATAAACGCCGGAAAAATGACTAAGTCCAAAAAAAAATTTTCTCAACTTTTTTCAATTTTACCCCCGTGGGATATATATTCTACCCACACACATTTGGAACTCTCCTGGGGTACCCTCACACATATTATTCCCTCATTTAGTGGATATTTTCACAAAAAAGTGAAATTTTCAAAAATCTAAAATATTGGCTGAAAACGACTAAATATCAAGGAAGGACTCATTGGGTGAATGACTCTGGAACTGAAATCGGAACGCTCACTGACATTTGCCCTATCTGAAAGTCTGATAAACGCCGGATAGAGGACTAAGTCCAAAAAAAAAATTTTTCAACTTTTTTCAATTTTACCCCCATGGGATATATATTCTACCCACACACATTTGGAACTCTCCTGGGGTACCCTCACACATATTATTCCCTTATTTAGTGGATATTTTCACAAAAAAGTGAAATTTTCAAAAATCCAAAATATTGGCTGAAATCGACTAAATATCAAGGACTCATTGGGCGAATCGCTCTGGAACTGAAATCGGAATGCTCACTGACATTTGCCCTATCTGAAAGTCTGATAAACGCCGGAAAAATATCTAAGTCCAAAAAAAAATTTTCTCAACTTTTTTCAATTTTACCCCAGTGGGATATATATTCTACCCACACACATTTGGAACTCTCCTGGGGTACCCTCACACATATTATTCCCTCATTTAGTGGATATTTTCACAAAAAAGTGAAATTTTCAAAAATCCAAAATATTGGCTGAAAACGACTAAATATCAAGGACTCATTGGGCGAATCGCTCTGGAACTGAAATCGGAACGCTCACTGACATTTGCCCTATCTGAAAGTCTGATAAACGCCGGAAAAATGACTAAGTCCAAAAAAAAATTTTCTCAACTTTTTTCAATTTTACCCCCGTGGGATATTCTACCCACACACATTTGGAACTCTCCTGGGGTACCCTCACACATATTATTCCCTCATTTAGTGGATATTTTCACAAAAAAGTGAAATTTTCAAAAATCTAAAATATTGGCTGAAAACGACTAAATATCAAGTTAGGACTCATTGGGTGAATCACTCTGGAACTGAAATCGGAACGCTCACTGACATTTGCCCTATCTGAAAGTCTGATAAACGCCGTATAGAGGAGTAAGTCCAAAAAAAAAATTTTTCAACTTTTTTCAATTTTACCCCCGTGGGATATATATTCTACCCACACACATTTAGAACTCTCCTGGGGTACCCTCACACATATTATTCCCTCATTTAGTGGATATTTTCACAAAAAAGTGAAATTTTCAAAAATCTAAAATATTGGCTGAAAACGACTAAATATCAAGGACTCATTGGGCGAATCACTCTGGAACTGAAATCGGAACGCTCACTGACATTTGCCCTATCTGAAAGTCTGATAAACGCCGGATAGATGACTAAGTCCAAAAAAAAAAATTTTCAACTTTTTCAATTTTACCCCCGTGGGATATATATTCTTATATATTCTACCCACACACATTTGGAACTCTCCTGGGGTACCCTCACACATATTATTCCCTCATTTAGTGGATATTTTCACAAAAAAGTGAAATTTTCAAAAATCCAAAATATTGGCTGAAAACTACTAAATATCAAGGACTCATTGGGCGAATCGCTCTGGAACTGAAATCAGAATGCTCACTGACATTTGCCCTATCTGAAAGTCTGATAAACGCCGGAAAAATGACTAAGTCCCCAAAAAAATTTTCTCAACTTTTTTCAATTCTACCCCATTGGGATATATATTCTACCCACACACATTTGGAACTCTCCTGGGGTACCCTCACACATATTATTCCCTCATTTAGTGGATATTTTCACAAAAAAGTGAAATTTTCAAAAATCCAAAATATTGGCTGAAAACGACTAAATATCATGGACTCATTGGGCGAATCAATCTGGAACTGAAATCGGAATGCTCACTGACATTTGCCCTATCTGAAAGTCTGATAAACGCCAGATAGATGACTAAGTCCAAAAAAAAAATTTTTCAACTTTTTTCAATTTTACCCCATTGGGATATATATTTTACCCACACACATTTGGAACTCTCCTGGGGTACCCTCACACATATTATTCCCTCATT
The DNA here is from genome assembly GCF_046119375.1 of Phyllobates terribilis. Classification (NCBI taxonomy): domain Eukaryota; kingdom Metazoa; phylum Chordata; class Amphibia; order Anura; family Dendrobatidae; genus Phyllobates; species Phyllobates terribilis. The sequence continues at coordinate 24,253,078 of NW_027362776.1, forward strand.
TAGTGGATATTTTCACAAAAGTGAAATTTTCAAAAATCCAAAATATTGGCTGAAAAAACTAAATATCAAGGACTCATTGGGCGAATCACTCTGGAACTGAAATCGGAATGCTCACTGACATTTGCCCTATCTGAAAGTCTGATAAACGCCGGAAAAATGACTAAGTCCATAAAAAAATTTTCTCAACTTTTTTCAATTTTACCCCAGTGGGATATATATTCTACCCACACACATTTGGAACTCTCCTGGGGTACCCTCACACATATTATTCCCTCATTTAGTGGATATTTTCACAAAAAAGTGAAATTTTCAAAAATCCAAAATATTGGCTGAAAACGACTAAATATCAATGACTCATGGGGTGAATCGCTCTGGAACTGAAATCAGAACGCTCACTGACATTTGCCCTATCTGAAAGTCTGATAAACGCCGGAAAAATGACTAAGTCCCAAAAAAATTTTTCGCAACTTTTTTCAATTCTACCCCATTGGGATATATATTCTGCCCACACACATTTGGAACTCTCCTGGGGTACCCTCACACATATTATTCCCTCATTTAGTGGATTTTTTCAGAAAAAAGTAAAATTTTCAAAAATCCAAAATATTGGCTGAAAACAACTAAATATCAAGGACTCATTGGGCGAATCACTCTGGAACTGAAATCGGAACGCTCACTGACATTTGCCCTATCTGAAAGTCTGATAAACGCCGGATAGATGACTAAGTCCAAAAAAAAAATTTTTCAACTTTTTTCAATTTTACCCCCGTGGGATATATATTCTACCCACACACATTTGGAACTCTCCTGGGGTATCCTCACACATATTATTCCCTCATTTAGTGGATATTTTCACAAAAAAGTGAAATTTTCAAAAATCCAAAATATTGGCTGAAAACGACTAAATATCAAGGACTCATTGGGCGAATCGCTCTGGAACTGAAATCGGAACGCTCACTGACATTTGCCGTATCTGAAAGTCTGATAAACGCCGGAAAAATATCTAAGTCCAAAAAAAAATTTTCTCAACTTTTTTCAATTTTACCCCAGTGGGATATATATTCTACCCACACACATTTGGAACTCTCCTGGGGTACCCTCACACATATTATTCCCTCATTTAGTGGATATTTTCACAAAAAAGTGAAATTTTCAAAAATCCAAAATATTGGCTGAAAACGACTAAATATCAAGGACTCATTGGGCGAATCGCTCTGGAACTGAAATCAGAACGCTCACTGACATTTGCCCTATCTGAAAGTCTGATAAACGCCGGAAAAATGACTAAGTCCAAAAAAAAATTTTCTCAACTTTTTTCAATTTTACCCCCGTGGGATATATATTCTACCCACACACATTTGGAACTCTCCTGGGGTACCCTCACACATATTATTCCCTCATTTAGTGGATATTTTCACAAAAAAGTGAAATTTTCAAAAATCCAAAATATTGGCTGAAAACGACTAAATATCAAGGACTCATTGGGCGAATCGCTCTGGAACTGAAATCGGAACGCTCACTGACATTTGCCCTATCTGAAAGTCTGATAAACGCCGGAAAAATGACTAAGTCCCAAAAAAATTTTTCGCAACTTTTTTCAATTCTACCCCATTGGGATATATATTCTGCCCACACACATTTGGAACTCTCCTGGGGTACCCTCACACATATTATTCCCTCATTTAGTGGATTTTTTCAGAAAAAAGTAAAATTTTCAAAAATCCAAAATATTGGCTGAAAACAACTAAATATCAAGGACTCATTGGGCGAATCACTCTGGAACTGAAATCGGAACGCTCACTGACATTTGCCCTATCTGAATGTCTGATAAACGCTGGAAAAATGACTAAGTCCAAAAAAAATTTTCTCAACTTTTTTCAATTCTACCCCATTGGGATATATATTCTACCCACACACATTTGGAACTCTCCTGGGGTACCCTCACACATATTATTCACTCATTTAGTGGATATTTTCACAAAAGTGAAATTTTCAAAAATCCAAAATATTGGCTGAAAACGACTAAATATCAAGGAATCATTGGGCGAATCGCTCTGGAACTGAAATCAGATGCTCACTGACATTTCCCCTATCTGAAAGTCTGATAAACGCCAGAAAAATGACTAAGTCCAAAAAAAAATTTTTTTCAACTTTTTTCAATTTTACCGCCGTGGGATATATATTCTACCACACACATTTGGAACTCTCCTGGGGTACCCTCACACATATTATTCCCTCATTTAGTGGATATTTTCACAAAAAAGTGAAATTTTCAAAAATCCAAAATATTGGCTGAAAACGACTAAATATCAAGGACTCATTGGGCGAATCGCTCTGGAACTGAAATCGGAACGCTCACTGACATTTGCCCTATCTGAAAGTCTGATAAACGCCGGAAAAATGACTTAGTCCAATAAAAAATTTTCTCAACTTTTTTCAATTTTACCCCAGTGGGATATATATTCTACCCACACACATTTGGAACTCTCCTGGGGTACCCTCACACATATTATTCCCTCATTTAGTGGATATTTTCACAAAAAAGTGAAATTTTCAAAAATCCAAAATATTGGCTGAAAACGACTAAATATCCAGGACTCATTGGGAGAATCACTCTGGTACTGAACTCGGAATGCTCACTGACATTTGCCCTATCTGAAAGTCTGATAAATGCCGGAAAAATGACTAAGTCCAAAAAAAATTTTTTTTCAACTTTTTTCAATTTTACCGCCGTGGGATATATATTCTACCCACACACATTTGGAACTCTCCTGGGGTACCCTCACACATATTGTTCCCTCATTTAGTGGATATTTTCACAAAAAGGTGAAATTTTCAAAAATCTAAAATATTGGCTGAAAACGACTAAATATCAAGGACTCATTGGGCGAATCACTCTGGAACTGAAATCGGAACGCTCACTGACATTTGCCCTATCTGAAAGTCTGATAAACGCCAGAAAAATGACTAAGTGCAAAAAAAAAATTTTTTTCAACTTTTTTCAATTTTACCGCCGTGGGATATATATTCTACCCACACACATTTGGAACTCTCCTGGGGTACCCTCACACATATTATTCCCTCATTTAGTGGATATTTTCACAAAAAAGTGAAATTTTCAAAAATCCAAAATATTGTCTGAAAACGACTAAATATCAAGGACTCATTGGGCGAATCGCTCTGGAACTGAAATCGGAATGCTCACTGACATTTGCCCTATCTGAAAGTCTGATAAACGCTGGAAAAATGACAGTCCAATAAAAAATTTTCTCAACTTTTTTCAATTTTACCCCAGTGGGATATATATTTTACCCACACACATTTGGAACTCTCCTGGGGTACCCTCACACATATTATTCCCTCATTTAGTGGATTTTTTCACAAAAAAGTGAAATTTTCAAAAATCCAAAATATTGGCTGAAAACGACTAAATATCAAGGACTCATTGGGCGAATCACTCTGGAACTGAAATCAGATGCTCACTGACATTTCCCCTCTCTGAAAGTCTGATAAACGCCGGAAAAATGACAGTCCAATAAAAAATTTTCTCAACTTTTTTCAATTTTACCCCAGTGGGATATATATTCTACCCACAAACATTTGGAACTCTCCTGGGGTACCCTCACACATATTATTCCCTCATTTAGTGGATATTTTCACAAAAAAGTGAAATTTTCAAAAATCCAAAATATTGGCTGAAAACGATTCAATATCATTGGGCGAATCACTCTGGAACTGAAATCAGATGCTCACTGACATTTCCCCTCTCTGAAAGTCTGATAAACGCCAGAAAAATGAATAAGTCCAAAAAAAAAATTTTTGCAACTTTTTTCAATTTTACCCCCGTGCGATATATATTCTACCCAAACACATTTGGAACTCTCCTGGGGTACCCTCACACATATTATTCCCTCATTTAGTGGATATTTTCACAAAAAAGTGAAATTTTCAAAAATCTAAAATATTGGCTGAAAACGACTAAATATCAAGGACTCATTGGGCGAATCACTCTGGAACTGAAATCGGAACGCTCACTGACATTTGCCCTATCTGAAAGTCTGATAAACGCCGGAAAAATGACTAAGTCCCCCAAAAAAATTTCTCAACTTTTTTCAATTCTACCCCATTGGGATATATATTCTACCCACACACATTTGGAACTCTCCTGGGGTACCCTCACACATATTATTCCCTCATTTAGTGGATATATTCACAAAAAAGTGAAATTTTCAAAAATCCAATATATTGGCTGAAAACGACTAAATATCAAGGACTCATTGGGCGAATCGCTCTGGAACTGAAATCGGAACACTCACTGACATTTGCCCTATCTGAAAGTCTGATAAACGCGGGAAAAATGACAGTCCAATAAAAAATTTTCTCAACTTTTTTCAATTTTACCCCAGTGGGATATATATTCTACCCACACACATTTGGAACTCTCCTGGGGTACCCTCACACATATTATTCCCTCATTTAGTGGATATTTTCACAAAAAATTGAAATTTTCAAAAATCCAAAATATTGGCTGAAAACGACTAAATATCAAGGACTCATTGGGCGAATCACTCTGGAACTGAAATCAGATGCTCACTCACATTTCCCCTCTCTGAAAGTCTGATAAACGCCAGAAAAATGACTAAGTCCAAAAAAAAAATTTTTTCAACTTTTTTCAATTTTACCGCCGTGGGATATATATATTCTACCCACACACATTTGGAACTCTCCTGGGGTACCCTCACATATATTATTCCCTCATTTAGTGGATATTTTCACAAAAAAGTGAAATTTTCAAAAATCCAAAATATTGTCTGAAAACGACTAAATATCAAGGACTCATTGGGCGAATCGCTCTGGAACTGAAATCGGAACGCTCACTGACATTTCCCCTATCTGAAAGTCTGATAAACGTCGGAAAAATGACTAAGTCCCAAAAAAAATGTTCGCAACTTTTTTCAATTCTACCCCATTGGGATATATATTCTACCCACACACATTTGGAACTCTCCTGGGGTACCCTCACACATATTATTCCCTCATTTAGTGGATATTTTCACAAAAAAGTGAAATTTTCAAAAATCCAAAATATTGGCTGAAAACGACTAAATATCAAGGACTCATTGGGCGAATCGCTCTGGAACTGAAATCGGAACGCTCACTGACATTTGCCCTATCTGAAAGTCTGATAAACGCCGGAAAAATGACTTAGTCCAATAAAAAATTTTCTCAACTTTTTTCAATTTTACCTCAGTGGGATATATATTCTACCCACACACATTTGGAACTCTCCTGGGGTACCCTCACACATATTATTCCCTCATTTAGTGGATATTTTCACAAAAAAGTGAAATTTTCAAAAATCCAAAATATTGGCTGAAAACGACTAAATATCAAGGACTCATTGGTCGAATCGCTCTGGAACTGAAATCAGAACGCTCACTGACATTTCCCTTATCTGAATGTCTGATAAACGCTGGAAAAATGACTAAGTCCAAAAAAAATTTTCTCAACTTTTTTCAATTCTACCCCATTGGGATATATATTCTACCCACACACATTTGGAACTCTCCTGGGGTACCCTCACACATATTATTCACTCATTTAGTGGATATTTTCACAAAAGTGAAATTTTCAAAAATCTAAAATATTGGCTGAAAACGACTAAATATCAAGGACTCATTGGGCGAATCGCTCTGGAACTGAAATCAGAACGCTCACTGACATTTCCCCTATCTGAAAGTCTGATAAACGCCAGAAAAATGACTAAGTCCAAAAAAAAATTTTTTTCAACTTTTTTCAATTTTACCGTCGTGGGATATATATTCTACCACACACATTTGGAACTCTCCTGGGGTACCCTCACACATATTATTCCCTCATTTAGTGGATATTTTCACAAAAAAGTGAAATTTTCAAAAATCCAAAATATTGGCTGAAAACGACTAAATATCAAGGACTCATTGGGCGAATCGCTCTGGAACTGAAATTGGAACGCTCACTGACATTTGCCCTATCTGAAAGTCTGATAAACGCCGGAAAAATGACTTAGTCCAATAAAAAATTTTCTCAACTTTTTTCAATTTTACCCCAGTGGGATATATATTCTACCCACACACATTTGGAACTCTCCTGGGGTACCCTCACACATATTGTTCCCTCATTTAGTGGATATTTTCACAAAAAGGTGAAATTTTCAAAAATCTAAAATATTGGCTGAAAACGACTAAATATCAAGGACTCATTGGGCGAATCACTCTGGAACTGAAATCGGAACGCTCACTGACATTTGCCCTATCTGAAAGTCTGATAAACGCCAGAAAAATGACTAAGTGCAAAAAAAAATTTTTTTCAACTTTTTTCAATTTTACCGCCGTGGGATATATATTCTACCCACACACATTTGGAACTCTCCTGGGGTACCCTCACACATATTATTCCCTCATTTAGTGGATATTTTCACAAAAAAGTGAAATTTTCAAAAATCCAAAATATTGGCTGAAAACGACTAAATATCAAGGACTCATTGGGAGAATCACTCTGGAACTGAAATCGGAATGCTCACTGACGTTTTCCCTATCTGAAAGTCTGATAAATGCCGGAAAAATGACTTAGTCCAAAAAAAAATTTTCTCAACTTTTTTCAATTTTACCTCAGTGGGATATATATTCTACCCACACACATTTGGAACTCTCCTGGGGTACCCTCACACATATTATTCCCTCATTTAGTGGATATTTTCACAAAAAAGTGAAATTTTCAAAAATCCAAAATATTGGCTGAAAACGACTAAATATCAAGGACTCATTGGGAGAATCACTCTGGAACTGAAATCGGAATGCTCACTGACATTTGCCCTATCTGAAAGTCTGATAAATGCCGGAAAAATGACTTAGTCCAAAAAAAAATTTTCTCAACTTTTTTCAATTTTACCTCAGTGGGATATATATTCTACCCACACACATTTGGAACTCTCCTGGGGTACCCTCACACATATTATTCCCTCATTTAGTGGATATTTTCACAAAAAAGTGAAATTTTCAAAAATCCAAAATATTGGCTGAAAACGACTAAATATCAAGGACTCATTGGGTGAATCACTCTGGAACTGAAATCAGATGCTCACTCACATTTCCCCACTCTGAAAGTCTGATAAACGCCAGAAAAATGACTAAGTCCAAAAAAAATTTTTTTTCAACTTTTTTCAATTTTACCGCCGTGGGATATATATTCTACCCACACACATTTGGAACTCTCCTGGGGTACCCTCACACATATTGTTCCCTCATTTAGTGGATATTTTCACAAAAAGGTGAAATTTTCAAAAATCTAAAATATTGGCTGAAAACGACTAAATATCAAGGACTCATTGGGCGAATCACTCTGGAACTGAAATCGGAACGCTCACTGACATTTGCCCTATCTGAAAGTCTGATAAACGCCAGAAAAATGACTAAGTGCAAAAAAAAAATTTTTTTCAACTTTTTTCAATTTTACCGCCGTGGGATATATATTCTACCCACACACATTTGGAACTCTCCTGGGGTACCCTCACACATATTATTCCCTCATTTAGTGGATATTTTCACAAAAAAGTGAAATTTTCAAAAATCCAAAATATTGTCTGAAAACGACTAAATATCAAGGACTCATTGGGCGAATCGCTCTGGAACTGAAATCGGAATGCTCACTGACATTTGCCCTCTCTGAAAGTCTGATAAACGCCGGAAAAATGACAGTCCAATAAAAAATTTTCTCAACTTTTTTCAATTTTACCCCAGTGGGATATATATTCTACCCACAAACATTTGGAACTCTCCTGGGGTACCCTCACACATATTATTCCCTCATTTAGTGGATATTTTCACAAAAAAGTGAAATTTTCAAAAATCCAAAATATTGGCTGAAAACGACTAAATATCAAGGACTCATTGGGCGAATCACTCTGGAACTAAAATCAGATGCTCACTGACATTTCCCCTCTCTGAAAGTCTGATAAACGCCGGAAAAATGACAGTCCAATAAAAAATTTTCTCAACTTTTTTCAATTTTACCCCAGTGGGATATATATTCTACCCACAAACATTTGGAACTCTCCTGGGGTACCCTCACACATATTATTCCCTCATTTAGTGGATATTTTCACAAAAAAGTGAAATTTTCAAAAATCTAAAATATTGGCTGAAAACGACTAAATATCAAGGACTCATTGGGCGAATCACTCTGGAACTGAAATCGGAACGCTCACTGACATTTGCCCTATCTGAAAGTCTGATAAACGCCGGAAAAATGACTAAGTCCCCCAAAAAAATTTCTCAACTTTTTTCAATTCTACCCCATTGGGATATATATTCTACCCACACACATTTGGAACTCTCCTGGGGTACCCTCACACATATTATTCCCTCATTTAGTGGATATTTTCACAAAAAAGTGAAATTTTCAAAAATCCAAAATATTGGCTGAAAACGACTAAATATCAAGGACTCATTGGGAGAATCACTCTGGAACTGAAATCGGAATGCTCACTGACATTTTCCCTATCTGAAAGTCTGATAAATGCCGGAAAAATGACTTAGTCCAAAAAAAAAATTTTCTCAACTTTTTTCAATTTTACCTCAGTGGGATATATATTCTACCCACACACATTTGGAACTCTCCTGGGGTACCCTCAAACATATTATTCCCTCATTTAGTGGATATTTTCACAAAAAAGTGAAATTTTCAAAAATCCAAAATATTGGCTGAAAACGACTAAATATCAAGGACTCATTGGGCGAATCACTCTGGAACTGAAATCAGATGCTCACTGACATTTCCCCTCTCTGAAAGTCTGATAAACGGCAGAAAAATGAATAAGTCCAAAAAAAAAAATTTTTGCAACTTTTTTCAATTTTACCCCCGTGGGATATATATTCTACCCACACACATTTGGAACTCTCCTGGGGTACCCTCACACATATTATTCCCTCATTTAGTGGATATTTTCACAAAAAAGTGAAATTTTCAAAAATCTAAAATATTGGCTTTAAACGACTAAATATCAAGGACTCATGGGGCGAATCACTCTGGAACTGAAATCGGAACGCTCACTGACATTTGCCCTATCTGAAAGTCTGATAAACGCCGGAAAAATGACTAAGTCCCCCAAAAAAATTTCTCAACTTTTTTCAATTCTACCCCATTGGGAAATATATTCTACCCACACACATTTGGAACTCTCCTGGGGTACCCTCACACATATTATTCCCTCATTTAGTGGATATTTTCACAAAAAAGTGAAATTTTCAAAAATCCAAAATATTGGCTGAAAACGACTAAATATCAAGGACTCATTGGGCGAATCGCTCTGGAACTGAAATCGGAACACTCACTGACATTTGCCCTATCTGAAAGTCTGATAAACGCCGGAAAAATGAAGTCCAATAAAAAATTTTCTCAACTTTTTTCAATTTTACCCCAGTGGGATATATATTCTACCCACACACATTTGGAACTCTCCTGGGGTACCCTCACACATATTATTCCCTCATTTAGTGGATATTTTCACAAAAAAGTGAAATTTTCAAAAATCCAAAATATTGGCTGAAAACGACTAAATATCAAGGACTCATTGGGCGAATCACTCTGGAACTGAAATCAGATGCTCACTGACATTTCCCCTCTCTGAAAGTCTGATAAACGCCAGAAAAATGAATAAGTCCAAAAAAAAAATTTTTGCAACTTTTTTCAATTTTACCCCCGTGGGATATATATTCTACCCACACACATTTGGAACTCTCCTGGGGTACCCTCACACATATTATTCCCTCATTTAGTGGATATTTTCACAAAAAAGTGAAATTTTAAAAAATCCAAAATATTGGCTGAAAACGACTAAATATCAAGGACTCATTGGGCGAATCACTCTGGAACTGAAATCAGATGCTCACTCACATTTCCCCTCTCTGAAAGTCTGATAAACGCCAGAAAAATGACTAAGTCCAAAAAAAAAATTTTTTCAACTTTTTTCAATTTTACCGCCGTGGGATATATATATTCTACCCACACACATTTGGAACTCTCCTGGGGTATCCTCACATATATTATTCCCTCATTTAGTGGATGTTTTCACAAAAAAGTGAAATTTTCAAAAATCCAAAATATTGTCTGAAAACGACTAAATATCAAGGACTCATTGGGCGAATCGCTCTGGAACTGAAATCGGAACGCTCACTGACATTTGCCCTATCTGAAAGTCTGATAAACGCCGGAAAAATGACTTAGTCCAATAAAAAATTTTCTCAACTTTTTTCAATTTTACCCCAGTGGGATATATATTCTACCCACACACATTTGGAACTCTCCTGGGGTACCCTCACACATATTATTCCCTCATTTAGTGGATATTTTCACAAAAAAGTGAAATTTTCAAAAATCCAAAATATTGGCTGAAAACGACTAAATATCAAGGACTAATTGGGCGAATCACTCTGGAACTGAAATCAGATGCTCACTGACATTTCCCCTCTCTGAAAGTCTGATAAACGCCAGAAAAATAAATAAGTCCAAAAAAAAAATTTTTACAACCTTTTTCAATTTTACCCCTGTGGGATATATATTCTACCCACACACATTTGGAACTCTCCTGGGGTACCCTCACACATATTATTCCCTCATTTAGTGGATATTTTCACAAAAAAGTGAAATTTTCCAAAATCTAAAATATTGGCTGAAAACGACTAAATATCAAGGACTCATTGGGCGAATCACTCTGGAACTGAAATCGGAACGCTCACTGACATTTGCCCTATCTGAAAGTCTGATAAACGCCGGAAAAATGACTAAGTCCCCCAAAAAAATTTCTCAACTTTTTTCAATTCTACCCCATTGGGATATATATTCTACCCACACACATTTGGAACTCTCCTGGGGTACCCTCATACATATTATTCCCTCATTTAGTGGATATTTTCACAAAAAAGTGAAATTTTCAAAAATCCAAAATATTGGCTGAAAACGACTAAATATCAAGGAATCATTGGGCGAATCGCTCTGGAACTGAAATCAGATGCTCACTGACATTTCCCCTATCGGAAAGTCTGATAAACGCCAGAAAAATGACTAAGTCCAAAAAAAAATTTTTTTCAACTTTTTTCAATTTTACCGCCGTGGGATATATATTCTACCCACACACATTTGGAACTCTCCTGGGGTACCCTCACACATATTATTCCCTCATTTAGTGGATATTTTCACAAAAAAGTGAAATTTTCAAAAATCCAAAATATTGGCTGAAAACGACTAAATATCAAGGACTCATTGGGCGAATCGCTCTGGAACTGAAATCGGAACGCTCACTGACATTTGCCCTATCTGAAAGTCTGATAAACGCCGGAAAAATGACTTAGTCCAATAAAAATTTTTCTCAACTTTTTTCAATTTTACCCCAGTGGGATATATATTCTACCCACACACATTTGGAACTCTCCTGGGGTACCCTCACACATATTATTCCCTCATTTAGTGGATATTTTCACAAAAAAGTGAAATTTTCAAAAATCCAAAATATTGGCTGAAAACGACTAAATATCAAGGACTCATTGGGAGAATCACTCTGGAACTGAAATCGGAATGCTCACTGACATTTGCCCTATCTGAAAGTCTGATAAATGCCGGAAAAATGACTTAGTCCAAAAAAAAATTTTCTCAACTTTTTTCACTTTTACCTCAGTGGGATATATATTCTACCCACACACATTTGTAACTCTCCTGGGGTACCCTCACACATATTATTCCCTCATTTAGTGGATATTTTCACAAAAAAGTGAAATTTTCAAAAATCCAAAATATTGGCTGAAAACGACTAAATATCAAGGACTCATTGGGCGAATCACTCTGGAACTGAAATCAGATGCTCACTCACATTTCCCCTCTCTGAAAGTCTGATAAACGCCAGAAAAATGACTAAGTCCAAAAAAAAATTTTTTTCAACTTTTTTCAATTTTACCGCCGTGGGATATATATTCTACCCACACACATTTGGAACTCTCCTGGGGTACCCTCACACATATTATTCCCTCATTTAGTGGATATTTTCACAAAAAGGTGAAATTTTCAAAAATCTAAAATATTGGCTGAAAACGACTAAATATCAAGGACTCATTGGGCGAATCACTCTGGAACTGAAATCGGAATGCTCACTGACATTTGCCCTACCTGAAAGTCTGATAAATGCCGGAAAAATTACTTAGTCCAAAAAAAAATTTTCTCAACTTTTTTCAATTTTACCTCAGTGGGATATATATTCTACCCACACACATTTGTAACTCTCCTGGGGTACCCTCACACATATTATTCCCTCATTTAGTGGATATTTTCACAAAAAAGTGAAATTTTCAAAAATCCAAAATATTGGCTGAAAACGACTAAATATCAAGGACTCATTGGGCGAATCACTCTGGAACTGAAATCAGATGCTCTCTGACATTTCCCCTCTCTGAAAGTCTGATAAACGCCAGAAAAATGAATAGGTCCAAAAAAAAAAATTTTTGCAACTTTTTTCAATTTTACCCCGTGGGATATATATTCTACCCACACACCTTTGGAACTCTCCTGGGGTACCCTCACACATATTATTCCCTCATTTAGTGGATATTTTCACAAAAAAGTGAAATTTTCAAAAATCTAAAATATTGGCTGAAAACGACTAAATATCAAGGACTCATTGGGCGAATCACTCTGGAACTGAAATCAGAACGCTCACTGACATTTGCCCTATCTGAAAGTCTGATAAACGCCGGAAAAATGACTAAGTCCCCCAAAAAAATTTCTCAACTTTTTTCAATTCTACCCCATTGGGATATATATTCTACCCACACACATTTGGAACTCTCCTGGGGTACCCTCATACATATTATTCCCTCATTTAGTGGATATTTTCACAAAAAAGTGAAATTTTCAAAAATCCAAAATATTGGCTGAAAACGACTAAATATCAAGGAATCATTGGGCGAATCGCTCTGGAACTGAAATCAGATGCTCACTGACATTTCCCCTATCTGAAAGTCTGATAAACGCCAGAAAAATGACTAAGTCCAAAAACAAAATTTTTTTCAACTTTTTTCAATTTTACCGCCGTGGGATATATATTCTACCCACACACATTTGGAACTCTCCTGGGGTACCCTCACACATATTATTCCCTCATTTAGTGGATATTTTCACAAAAAAGTGAAATTTTCAAAAATCCAAAATATTGGCTGAAAACGACTAAATATCAAGGACTCATTGGGCGAATCGCTCTGGAACTGAAATCGGAACGCTCACTGACATTTGCCCTATCTGAAAGTCTGATAAACGCCGGAAAAATGACTTAGTCCAAAAAAAAATTTTTTTCAACTTTTTTCAATTTTACCGCCGTGGGATATATATTCTACCCACACACATTTGGAACTCTCCTGTGGTACCCTCACACATATTATTCCCTCATTTAGAGGATATTTTCACCAAAAAAGTGAAATTTTCAAAAATCCAAAATATTGGCTGAAAACGACTAAATATCAAGGACTCATTGGGAGAATCACTCTGGGACTGAAATCGGAATGATCACTGACATTTGCCCTATCTGAAAGTCTGATAAATGCCGGAAAAATGACTAAGTCCCAAAAAAAATTTTCTCAACTTTTTTCAATTCTACCCCATTGGGATATATATTCTACCCACACACATTTGGAACTCTCCTGGGGTACCCTCACACATGTTATTCCCTCATTTAGTGGATATTTTCACAAAAAAGTGAAATTTTCAAAAATCCAAAATATTGGCTGAAAACGACTAAATATCAAGGACTCATTGGGCGAATCACTCTGGAACTGAAATCAGATGCTCACTGACATTTCCCCTCTCTGAAAGTCTGATAAACGTCAGAAAAATGAATAAGTCCAAAAAAAAAATTTTTTCAACTTTTTTCAATTTTACCCCCGTGGGATATATATTTTACCCACACACATTTGGATCTCTCCTGGGGTACCCTCACACATATTATTCCCTCATTTAGTGGATATTTTCACAAAAAAGTGAAATTTTCAAAAATCCAAAATATTGGCTGAAAACGACTAAATATCAAGGACTCATTGGGCGAATCGCTCTGGAACTGAAATCGGAATGCTCACTGACATTTGCCCTATCTGAAAGTCTGATAAACGCCGGAAAGATGACTAAGTCCAAAAAAAAAAATTTTTTCAACTTTTTTCAATTTTACCCCCGTGGGATATATATTCTACCCACACACATTTGGAACTCTCCTGGGGTACCCTCACACATATTATTCCCTCATTTAGTGGATATTTTCACAAAAAAGTGAAATTTTCAAAAATCTAAAATATTGGCTGAAAACGACTAAATATCAAGGACTCATTGGGCGAATCGCTCTGGAACTGAAATCAGAACGCTCACTGACATTTCCCCTATCTGAAAGTCTGATAAACGCCAGAAAAATGACTAAGTCCAAAAAAAAATTTTCTCAACTTTTTTCAATTTTACCCCAGTGGCATATATATTCTACTCACACACATTGGGAACTCTCCTGGGGTACCCTCATACATATTATTCCCTCATTTAGTGGATATTTTCACAAAAAAGTGAAATTTTCAAAAATCCAAAATATTGGCTGAAAACGACTAAATATCAAGGACTCATTGGGCGAATCGCTCTGGAACTGAAATCGGAATGCTCACTGACATTTGCCCGATCTGAAAGTCTGATAAACGCCGGAAAGATGACTAAGTCCAAAAAAAAAAATTTTTTCAACTTTTTTCAATTTTACCCCCGTGGGATATATATTCTACCCACACACATTTGGAACTCTCCTGGGGTACCCTCACACATATTATTCCCTCATTTAGTGGATATTTTCACAAAAAAGTTAAATTTTCAAAAATCCAAAATATTGGCTGAAAACGACTAAATATCAAGGACTCATTGGGCGAATCACTCTGGAACTGAAATCGGAACGCTCACTGACATTTGCCCTATCTGAAAGTCTGATAAATGCCGGAAAAATGACTAAGTCCCCAAAAAAATTTCTCAACTTTTTTCAATTCTACCCCATTGGGATATATATTCTGCCCACACACATTTGGAACTCTCCTGGGGTACCCTCACACATATTATTCCCTCATTTAGTGGATATTTTAACAAAAAAGTGAAATTTTCAAAAATCCAAAATATTGGCTGAAAACGACTAAATATCAAGGAATCATTGGGCGAATCGCTCTGGAACTGAAATCAGAACGCTCACTGACATTTCCCCTCTCTGAAAGTCTGATAAACGTCAGAAAAATGAATAAGTCCAAAAAAAAAATTTTTTAAACTTTTTTCAATTTTACCCCCGTGGGATATATATTTTACCCACACACATTTGGATCTCTCCTGGGGTACCCTCACACATATTATTCCCTCATTTAGTGGATATTTTCACAAAAAAGTGAAATTTTCAAAAATCCAAAATATTGGCTGAAAACGACTAAATATCAAGGACTCATTGGGCGAATCGCTCTGGAACTGAAATCGGAATGCTCACTGACATTTGCCCTATCTGAAAGTCTGATAAACGCCGGAAAGATGACTAAGTCCAAAAAAAAAAATTTTTTCAACTTTTTTCAATTTTACCCCCGTGGGATATATATTCTACCCACACACATTTGGAACTCTCCTGGGGTACCCTCACACATATTATTCCCTCATTTAGTGGATATTTTCACAAAAAAGTGAAATTTTCAAAAATCTAAAATATTGGCTGAAAACGACTAAATATCAAGGACTCATTGGGTGAATCACTCTGGAACTGAAATCGGAATGCTCACTGACATTTGCCCTATCTGAAAGTCTGATAAACGCCGGAAAAAGGACTAAGTCCCAAAAAATTTTTTCTCAACTTTTTCAATTCTACCCCATTGGGATATATATTCTACTCACACACATTGGGAACTCTCCTGGGGTACCCTCATACATATTATTCCCTCATTTAGTGGATATTTTCACAAAAAAGTGAAATTTTCAAAAATCCAAAATATTGGCTGAAAACGACTAAATATCAAGGACTCATTGGGCGAATCGCTCTGGAACTGAAATCGGAATGCTCACTGACATTTGCCCTATCTGAAAGTCTGATAAACGCCGGAAGGATGACTAAGTCCAAAAAAAAAAATTTTTTCAACTTTTTTCAATTTTACCCCCGTGGGATATATATTCTACCCACACACATTTGGAACTCTCCTGGGGTACCCTCACACATATTATTCCCTCATTTAGTGGATATTTTCACAAAAAAGTGAAAATTTCAAAAATCCAAAATATTGGCTGAAAACGACTAAATATCAAGGACTCATTGGGCGAATCACTCTGGAACTGAAATCGGAACGCTCACTGACATTTGCCCTATCTGAAAGTCTGATAAACGCCGGAAAAATGACTAAGTCCCCAAAAAAATTTCTCAACTTTTTTCAATTCTACCCCATTGGGATATATATTCTGCCCACACACATTTGGAACTCTCCTGGGGTACCCTCACACATATTATTCCCTCATTTAGTGGATATTTTAACAAAAAAGTGAAATTTTCAAAAATCCAAAATATTGGCTGAAAACGACTAAATATCAAGGAATCATTGGGCGAATCGCTCTGGAACTGAAATCAGAACGCTCACTGACATTTCCCCTATCTGAAAGTCTGATAAACGCCAGAAAAATGACTAAGTCCAAAAAAAAATTTTCTCAACTTTTTTCAATTTTACCCCAGTGGCATATATATTCTACTCACACACATTTGGAACTCTCCTGGGGTACCCTCATACATATTATTCCCTCATTTAGTGGATATTTTCACAAAAAAGTGAAATTTTCAAAAATCCAAAATATTGGCTGAAAACGACTAAATATCAAGGACTCATTGGGCGAATCGCTCTGGAACTGAAATCGGAATGCTCACTGACATTTGCCCTATCTGAAAGTCTGATAAACGCCGGAAAGATGACTAAGTCCAAAAAAAAAAATTTTTTCAACTTTTTTCAATTTTACCCCCGTGGGATATATATTCTACCCACACACATTTGGAACTCTCCTGGGGTACCCTCACACATATTATTCCCTCATTTAGTGGATATTTTCACAAAAAAGTGAAATTTTCAAAAATCCAAAATATTGGCTGAAAACGACTAAATATCAAGGACTCATTGGGCGAATCACTCTGGAACTGAAATCGGAACGCTCACTGACATTTGCCCTATCTGAAAGTCTGATAAACGCCGGAAAAATGACTAAGTCCCCCAAAAAAATTTTCTCAACTTTTTTCAATTTTACCCCAGTGGGATATATATTCTACCCACACACATTTGGAACTCTCCTGGGGTACCCTCACACATATTATTCCCTCATTTAGTGGATATTTTCAAAAAAAGGTGAAATTTTCAAAAATCTAAAATATTGGCTGAAAACGACTAAATATCAACGACTCATTGGGCGAATCACTCTGGTACTGAAATCGGAACGCTCACTGACATTTGCCCTATCTGAAAGTCTGATAAACGCCGGAAAAATGACTAAGTCCCCCAAAAAAATTTCTCAACTTTTTTCAATTCTACCCCATTGGGATATATATTCTACCCACACACATTTGGAACTCTCCTGGGGTACCCTCACACATATTATTCCCTCATTTAGTGGATATTTTCACAAAAAAGTGAAATTTTCAAAAATCCAAAATATTGGCTGAAAACGACTAAATATCAAGGACTCATTGGGCGATTCGCTCTGGAACTGAAATCAGAACGCTCACTGACATTTCCCCTATCTGAAAGTCTGATAAACGCCAGAAAAATGACTAAGTCCAAAAAAAAATTTTCTCAACTTTTTTCAATTTTACCCCAGTGGGATATATATTCTACTCACACACATTTGGAACTCTCCTGGGGTACCCTCATACATATTATTCCCTCATTTAGTGGATATTTTCACAAAAAAGTGAAATTTTCAAAAATCCAAAATATTGGCTGAAAACGACTAAATATCAAGGAATCATTGGGCGAATCGCTCTGGAACTGAAATCAGATGCTCACTGACATTTCCCCTATCTGAAAGTCTGATAAACGCCAGAAAAATGACTAAGTCCAAAAAATAATTTTCTTCAACTTTTTTCAATTTTACCGCCGTGGGATATATATTCTACCCACACACATTTGGAACTCTCCTGGGGTACCCTCACACATATTATTCCCTCATTTAGAGGATATTTTCACAAAAAAGTGAAATTTTCAAAAATCTAAAATATTGGCTGAAAACGACTAAATATCAAGGACTCATTGGGAGAATCACTCTGGAACTGAAATCAGAAGCTCACTGACATTTGCCCTCTCTGAAAGTCTGATAAACGCCAGAAAAATGACTAAGTCCAAAAAAAAATTTTTTTCAACTTTTTTCAATTTTACCCCAGTGGGATATATATTTTACCCACACACATTTGGATCTCTCCTGGGGTACCCTCACACATATTATTCCCTCATTTAGTGTATATTTTCACAAAAAAGTGAAATTTTCAAAAATCCAAAATATTGGCTGAAAACGACTAAATATCAAGGACTCATTGGGCGAATCACTCTGGAACTGAAATCAGATGCTCACTGACATTTCCCCTCTCTGAAAGTCTGATAAACGCCAGAAAAATGAATAAGTCCAAAAAAAAATTTTTTTCAACTTTTTTCAATTTTACCCCAGTGGGATATATATTTTACCCACACACATTTGGATCTCTCCTGGGGTACCCTCACACATATTATTCCCTCATTTAGTGGATATTTTCACAAAAAAGTGAAATTTTCAAAAATCCAAAATATTGGCTGAAAACGACTAAATATCAAGGACTCATTGGGCGAATCACTCTGCAACTGAAATCGGAACGCTCACTGACATTTGCCCTATCTGAAAGTCTGATAAACGCCGGAAAAATGACTAAGTCCCCCAAAAAAATTTCTCAACTTTTTTCAATTTTACCCCAGTGGGATATATATTCTACCCACACACATTTGGAACTCTCCTGGGGTACCCTCACACATATTATTCCCTCATTTAGTGGATATTTTCACAAAAAAGTGAAATTTTCAAAAATCCAAAATATTGGCTGAAAACGACTAGATATCAAGGACTCATTGGGCGAATCGCTCTGGAACTGAAATCAGAACGCTCACTGACATTTCCCCTATCTGAAAGTCTGATAAACGCCAGAAAAATGACTAAGTCCAAAAAAAAATTTTCTCAACTTTTTTCACTTTTACCCCAGTGGCATATATATTCTACTCACACACATTTGGAACTCTCCTGGGGTACCCTCATACATATTATTCCCTCATTTAGTGGATATTTTCACAAAAAAGTGAAATTTTCAAAAATCCAAAATATTGGCTGAAAACGACTAAATATCAAGGACTCATTGGGCGAATCGCTCTGGAACTGAAATCGGAATGCTCACTGACATTTGCCCTATCTGAAAGTCTGATAAACGCCGGAAAGAAGACTAAGTCCAAAAAAAAAAATTTTTTCAACTTTTTTCAATTTTACCCCCGTGGGATATATATTCTACCCACACACATTTGGAACTCTCCTGGGGTACCCTCACGCATATTATTCACTCATTTAGTGGATATTTTCTCAAAAGTGAAATTTTCAAAAATCCAAAATATTTGCTGAAAACGACTAAATATGAAGGACTCATTGGGCGAATCGCTCTGGAACTGAAATCAGAACGCTCACTGACATTTCCCCTATCTGAAAGTCTGATAAACGGCAGAAAAATGACTTAATCCAATAAAAATTTTTCTCAACTTTTTTCAATTTTACCCCAGTGGGATATATATTCTACCCACACACATTTGGAACTCTCCTGGGGTACCCTCACACATATTATTCCCTCATTTAGTGGATATTTTCACAAAAAAGTGAAATTTTCAAAAATCCAAAATATTTTCTGAAAACGACTAAATATCAAGGACTCATTGGGAGAATCACTCTGGAACTGAAATCGGAATGCTCACTGACATTTGCCCTATCTGAAAGTCTGATAAACGCCGGAAAAATGACTAAGTCCCCCAAAAAAATTTCTCAACTTTTTTCAATTCTACAACATTGGTATATATATTCTACCCACACACATTTGGAACTCTCCTGGGGTACCCTCACACATATTATTCCCTCATTTAGTTGATATTTTCACAAAAAAGTGAAATTTTCAAAAATCCAAAATATTGGCTGAAAACGACTAAATATCAAGGACTCATTGGGTGAATCGCTCTGAAACTGAAATCAGAACGCTCACTGACATTTGCCCTATCTGAAAGTCTGATAAACGCCGGAAAAATGACTAAGTCCCCCAAAAAAATTTCTCAACTTTTTTCAATTCTACAACATTGGTATATATATTCTACCCACACACATTTGGAACTCTCCTGGGGTACCCTCACACATATTATTCCCTCATTTAGTTGATATTTTCACAAAAAAGTGAAATTTTCAAAAATCCAAAATATTGGCTGAAAACGACTAAATATCAAGGACTCATTGGGTGAATCGCTCTGAAACTGAAATCAGAACGCTCACTGACATTTGCCCTATCTGAAAGTCTGATAAACGCCGGAAAAATGACTAAGTCCAAAAAAAATGTTTTTCAACTTTTTTCAATTTTACCACCGTGGGATATATATTTTACCCACACACATTTGGAACTCTACTGGGGTACCCTCACACATATTATTCCCTCATTTAGTGGATATTTTCATAAAAAAGTGAAATTTTCAAAAATCCAAAATATTGGCTGAAAACGACTAAATATCAAGGACTCATTGGGAAAATCGCTCTGGAACTGAAATCAGAATGCTCATGGACATTTCCCCTATCTGAAAGTCTGAAAAACGCCGGAAAGATGACTTAGTCCAAAAAAAAAAATTTTTCAACTTTTTTCAATTTTACCCCCGTGGGATATATATTCTACCCACACACATTTGGAACTCTCCTGGGGTACCCTCACACATATTATTCACTCATTTAGTGGATATTTTCACAAAAGTGAAATTTTCAAAAATCCAAAATATTGGCTGAAAACGACTAAATATCAAGGACTCATTGGGCGAATCGATCTGGAACTGAAATCGGAACGCTCACTGACATTTGCCCTATCTGAAAGTCTGATAAACGCCGGAAAAATGACTTAGTCCAAAAAAAAAATTTTTTTCAACTTTTTTCAATTTTACCCCCGTGGGATATATATTCTACCCACACACATTTGGAACTCTCCTGGGGTACCCTCACGCATATTATTCACTCATTTAGTGGATATTTTCAAAAAAAGGTGAAATTTTCAAAAATCTAAAATATTGGCTGAAAACGACTAAATATCAACGACTCATTGGGCGAATCACTCTGGTACTGAAATCGGAACGCTCACTGACATTTGCCCTATCTGAAAGTCTGATAAACGCCGGAAAAATGACTAAGTCCCCCAAAAAAATTTCTCAACTTTTTTCAATTCTACCCCATTGGGATATATATTCTACCCACACACATTTGGAACTCTCCTGGGGTACCCTCACACATATTATTCCCTCATTTAGTGGATATTTTCACAAAAAAGTGAAATTTTCAAAAATCCAAAATATTGGCTGAAAACGACTAAATATCAAGGACTCATTGGGCGATTCGCTCTGGAACTGAAATCAGAACGCTCACTGACATTTCCCCTATCTGAAAGTCTGATAAACGCCAGAAAAATGACTAAGTCCAAAAAAAAATTTTCTCAACTTTTTTCAATTTTACCCCAGTGGGATATATATTCTACTCACACACATTTGGAACTCTCCTGGGGTACCCTCATACATATTATTCCCTCATTTAGTGGATATTTTCACAAAAAAGTGAAATTTTCAAAAATCCAAAATATTGGCTGAAAACGACTAAATATCAAGGAATCATTGGGCGAATCGCTCTGGAACTGAAATCAGATGCTCACTGACATTTCCCCTATCTGAAAGTCTGATAAACGCCAGAAAAATGACTAAGTCCAAAAAATAATTTTCTTCAAGTTTTTTCAATTTTACCGCCGTGGGATATATATTCTACCCACACACATTTGGAACTCTCCTGGGGTACCCTCACACATATTATTCCCTCATTTAGAGGATATTTTCACAAAAAAGTGAAATTTTCAAAAATCTAAAATATTGGCTGAAAACGACTAAATATCAAGGACTCATTGGGAGAATCACTCTGGAACTGAAATCGGAATGCTCACTGACATTTGCCCTATCTGAAAGTCTGATAAACGCCGGAAAAAGGACTAAGTCCCAAAAAAAAATTTCTCAACTTTTTCAATTCTACCCCATTGGGATATATATTCTACCCACACACATTTGGAACTCTCCTGGGGTACCCTCACACATATTATTCCCTCATTTAGTGGATATTTTCACAAAAAAGTAAAATTTTCAAAAATCCAAAATATTGGCTGAAAACGACTAAATATCAAGGACTCATTGGGCGAATCACTCTGGAACTGAAATCAGATGCTCACTGACATTTGCCCTCTCTGAAAGTCTGATAAACGCCAGAAAAATGACTAAGTCCAAAAAAAAATTTTCTCAACTTTTTTCAATTTTACCCCAGTGGGATATATATTCTACTCACACACATTTGGAACTCTCCTGGGGTACCCTCATACATATTATTCCCTCATTTAGTGGATATTTTCACAAAAAAGTGAAATTTTCAAAAATCCAAAATATTGGCTGAAAACGACTAAATATCAAGGAATCATTGGGCGAATCGCTCTGGAACTGAAATCAGATGCTCACTGACATTTCCCCTATCTGAAAGTCTGATAAACGCCAGAAAAATGACTAAGTCCAAAAAATAATTTTCTTCAACTTTTTTCAATTTTACCGCCGTGGGATATATATTCTACCCACACACATTTGGAACTCTCCTGGGGTACCCTCACACATATTATTCCCTCATTTAGAGGATATTTTCACAAAAAAGTGAAATTTTCAAAAATCTAAAATATTGGCTGAAAACGACTAAATATCAAGGACTCATTGGGAGAATCACTCTGGAACTGAAATCGGAATGCTCACTGACATTTGCCCTATCTGAAAGTCTGATAAACGCCAGAAAAATGACTAAGTCCAAAAAAAAATTTTTTTCAACTTTTTTCAATTTTACCCCAGTGGGATATATATTTTACCCACACACATTTGGATCTCTCCTGGGGTACCCTCACACATATTATTCCCTCATTTAGTGTATATTTTCACAAAAAAGTGAAATTTTCAAAAATCCAAAATATTGGCTGAAAACGACTAAATATCAAGGACTCATTGGGCGAATCACTCTGGAACTGAAATCAGATGCTCACTGACATTTCCCCTCTCTGAAAGTCTGATAAACGCCAGAAAAATGAATAAGTCCAAAAAAAAATTTTTTTCAACTTTTTTCAATTTTACCCCAGTGGGATATATATTTTACCCACACACATTTGGATCTCTCCTGGGGTACCCTCACACATATTATTCCCTCATTTAGTGGATATTTTCACAAAAAAGTGAAATTTTCAAAAATCCAAAATATTGGCTGAAAACGACTAAATATCAAGGACTCATTGGGCGAATCACTCTGCAACTGAAATCGGAACGCTCACTGACATTTGCCCTATCTGAAAGTCTGATAAACGCCGGAAAAATGACTAAGTCCCCCAAAAAAATTTCTCAACTTTTTTCAATTTTACCCCAGTGGGATATATATTCTACCCACACACATTTGGAACTCTCCTGGGGTACCCTCACACATATTATTCCCTCATTTAGTGGATATTTTCACAAAAAAGTGAAATTTTCAAAAATCCAAAATATTGGCTGAAAACGACTAGATATCAAGGACTCATTGGGCGAATCGCTCTGGAACTGAAATCAGAACGCTCACTGACATTTCCCCTATCTGAAAGTCTGATAAACGCCAGAAAAATGACTAAGTCCAAAAAAAAATTTTCTCAACTTTTTTCACTTTTACCCCAGTGGCATATATATTCTACTCACACACATTTGGAACTCTCCTGGGGTACCCTCATACATATTATTCCCTCATTTAGTGGATATTTTCACAAAAAAGTGAAATTTTCAAAAATCCAAAATATTGGCTGAAAACGACTAAATATCAAGGACTCATTGGGCGAATCGCTCTGGAACTGAAATCGGAATGCTCACTGACATTTGCCCTATCTGAAAGTCTGATAAACGCCGGAAAGAAGACTAAGTCCAAAAAAAAAAATTTTTTCAACTTTTTTCAATTTTACCCCCGTGGGATATATATTCTACCCACACACATTTGGAACTCTCCTGGGGTACCCTCACGCATATTATTCACTCATTTAGTGGATATTTTCTCAAAAGTGAAATTTTCAAAAATCCAAAATATTTGCTGAAAACGACTAAATATGAAGGACTCATTGGGCGAATCGCTCTGGAACTGAAATCAGAACGCTCACTGACATTTCCCCTATCTGAAAGTCTGATAAACGGCAGAAAAATGACTTAATCCAATAAAAATTTTTCTCAACTTTTTTCAATTTTACCCCAGTGGGATATATATTCTACCCACACACATTTGGAACTCTCCTGGGGTACCCTCACACATATTATTCCCTCATTTAGTGGATATTTTCACAAAAAAGTGAAATTTTCAAAAATCCAAAATATTTTCTGAAAACGACTAAATATCAAGGACTCATTGGGAGAATCACTCTGGAACTGAAATCGGAATGCTCACTGACATTTGCCCTATCTGAAAGTCTGATAAACGCCGGAAAAATGACTAAGTCCCCCAAAAAAATTTCTCAACTTTTTTCAATTCTACAACATTGGTATATATATTCTACCCACACACATTTGGAACTCTCCTGGGGTACCCTCACACATATTATTCCCTCATTTAGTTGATATTTTCACAAAAAAGTGAAATTTTCAAAAATCCAAAATATTGGCTGAAAACGACTAAATATCAAGGACTCATTGGGTGAATCGCTCTGAAACTGAAATCAGAACGCTCACTGACATTTGCCCTATCTGAAAGTCTGATAAACGCCGGAAAAATGACTAAGTCCCCCAAAAAAATTTCTCAACTTTTTTCAATTCTACAACATTGGTATATATATTCTACCCACACACATTTGGAACTCTCCTGGGGTACCCTCACACATATTATTCCCTCATTTAGTTGATATTTTCACAAAAAAGTGAAATTTTCAAAAATCCAAAATATTGGCTGAAAACGACTAAATATCAAGGACTCATTGGGTGAATCGCTCTGAAACTGAAATCAGAACGCTCACTGACATTTGCCCTATCTGAAAGTCTGATAAACGCCGGAAAAATGACTAAGTCCAAAAAAAATGTTTTTCAACTTTTTTCAATTTTACCACCGTGGGATATATATTCTACCCACACACATTTGGAACTCTACTGGGGTACCCTCACACATATTATTCCCTCATTTAGTGGATATTTTCATAAAAAAGTGAAATTTTCAAAAATCCAAAATATTGGCTGAAAACGACTAAATATCAAGGACTCATTGGGAAAATCGCTCTGGAACTGAAATCAGAATGCTCATGGACATTTCCCCTATCTGAAAGTCTGAAAAACGCCGGAAAGATGACTTAGTCCAAAAAAAAAAATTTTTCAACTTTTTTCAATTTTACCCCCGTGGGATATATATTCTACCCACACACATTTGGAACTCTCCTGGGGTACCCTCACACATATTATTCACTCATTTAGTGGATATTTTCACAAAAGTGAAATTTTCAAAAATCCAAAATATTGGCTGAAAACGACTAAATATCAAGGACTCATTGGGCGAATCGATCTGGAACTGAAATCGGAACGCTCACTGACATTTGCCCTATCTGAAAGTCTGATAAACGCCGGAAAAATGACTTAGTCCAAAAAAAAAATTTTTTTCAACTTTTTTCAATTTTACCCCCGTGGGATATATATTCTACCCACACACATTTGGAACTCTCCTGGGGTACCCTCACGCATATTATTCACTCATTTAGTGGATATTTTCAAAAAAAGGTGAAATTTTCAAAAATCTAAAATATTGGCTGAAAACGACTAAATATCAACGACTCATTGGGCGAATCACTCTGGTACTGAAATCGGAACGCTCACTGACATTTGCCCTATCTGAAAGTCTGATAAACGCCGGAAAAATGACTAAGTCCCCCAAAAAAATTTCTCAACTTTTTTCAATTCTACCCCATTGGGATATATATTCTACCCACACACATTTGGAACTCTCCTGGGGTACCCTCACACATATTATTCCCTCATTTAGTGGATATTTTCACAAAAAAGTGAAATTTTCAAAAATCCAAAATATTGGCTGAAAACGACTAAATATCAAGGACTCATTGGGCGATTCGCTCTGGAACTGAAATCAGAACGCTCACTGACATTTCCCCTATCTGAAAGTCTGATAAACGCCAGAAAAATGACTAAGTCCAAAAAAAAATTTTCTCAACTTTTTTCAATTTTACCCCAGTGGGATATATATTCTACTCACACACATTTGGAACTCTCCTGGGGTACCCTCATACATATTATTCCCTCATTTAGTGGATATTTTCACAAAAAAGTGAAATTTTCAAAAATCCAAAATATTGGCTGAAAACGACTAAATATCAAGGAATCATTGGGCGAATCGCTCTGGAACTGAAATCAGATGCTCACTGACATTTCCCCTATCTGAAAGTCTGATAAACGCCAGAAAAATGACTAAGTCCAAAAAATAATTTTCTTCAACTTTTTTCAATTTTACCGCCGTGGGATATATATTCTACCCACACACATTTGGAACTCTCCTGGGGTACCCTCACACATATTATTCCCTCATTTAGAGGATATTTTCACAAAAAAGTGAAATTTTCAAAAATCTAAAATATTGGCTGAAAACGACTAAATATCAAGGACTCATTGGGAGAATCACTCTGGAACTGAAATCGGAATGCTCACTGACATTTGCCCTATCTGAAAGTCTGATAAACGCCGGAAAAAGGACTAAGTCCCAAAAAAAAATTTCTCAACTTTTTCAATTCTACCCCATTGGGATATATATTCTACCCACACACATTTGGAACTCTCCTGGGGTACCCTCACACATATTATTCCCTCATTTAGTGGATATTTTCACAAAAAAGTAAAATTTTCAAAAATCCAAAATATTGGCTGAAAACGACTAAATATCAAGGACTCATTGGGCGAATCACTCTGGAACTGAAATCAGATGCTCACTGACATTTGCCCTCTCTGAAAGTCTGATAAACGCCAGAAAAATGACTAAGTCCAAAAAAAAATTTTTTTCAACTTTTTTCAATTTTACCCCAGTGGGATATATATTTTACCCACACACATTTGGATCTCTCCTGGGGTACCCTCACACATATTATTCCCTCATTTAGTGTATATTTTCACAAAAAAGTGAAATTTTCAAAAATCCAAAATATTGGCTGAAAACGACTAAATATCAAGGACTCATTGGGCGAATCACTCTGGAACTGAAATCAGATGCTCACTGACATTTCCCCTCTCTGAAAGTCTGATAAACGCCAGAAAAATGAATAAGTCCAAAAAAAAATTTTTTTCAACTTTTTTCAATTTTACCCCAGTGGGATATATATTTTACCCACACACATTTGGATCTCTCCTGGGGTACCCTCACACATATTATTCCCTCATTTAGTGGATATTTTCACAAAAAAGTGAAATTTTCAAAAATCCAAAATATTGGCTGAAAACGACTAAATATCAAGGACTCATTGGGCGAATCACTCTGCAACTGAAATCGGAACGCTCACTGACATTTGCCCTATCTGAAAGTCTGATAAACGCCGGAAAAATGACTAAGTCCCCCAAAAAAATTTCTCAACTTTTTTCAATTTTACCCCAGTGGGATATATATTCTACCCACACACATTTGGAACTCTCCTGGGGTACCCTCACACATATTATTCCCTCATTTAGTGGATATTTTCACAAAAAAGTGAAATTTTCAAAAATCCAAAATATTGGCTGAAAACGACTAGATATCAAGGACTCATTGGGCGAATCGCTCTGGAACTGAAATCAGAACGCTCACTGACATTTCCCCTATCTGAAAGTCTGATAAACGCCAGAAAAATGACTAAGTCCAAAAAAAAATTTTCTCAACTTTTTTCACTTTTACCCCAGTGGCATATATATTCTACTCACACACATTTGGAACTCTCCTGGGGTACCCTCATACATATTATTCCCTCATTTAGTGGATATTTTCACAAAAAAGTGAAATTTTCAAAAATCCAAAATATTGGCTGAAAACGACTAAATATCAAGGACTCATTGGGCGAATCGCTCTGGAACTGAAATCGGAATGCTCACTGACATTTGCCCTATCTGAAAGTCTGATAAACGCCGGAAAGAAGACTAAGTCCAAAAAAAAAAATTTTTTCAACTTTTTTCAATTTTACCCCCGTGGGATATATATTCTACCCACACACATTTGGAACTCTCCTGGGGTACCCTCACGCATATTATTCACTCATTTAGTGGATATTTTCTCAAAAGTGAAATTTTCAAAAATCCAAAATATTTGCTGAAAACGACTAAATATGAAGGACTCATTGGGCGAATCGCTCTGGAACTGAAATCAGAACGCTCACTGACATTTCCCCTATCTGAAAGTCTGATAAACGCCAGAAAAATGACTTAATCCAATAAAAATTTTTCTCAACTTTTTTCAATTTTACCCCAGTGGGATATATATTCTACCCACACACATTTGGAACTCTCCTGGGGTACCCTCACACATATTATTCCCTCATTTAGTGGATATTTTCACAAAAAAGTGAAATTTTCAAAAATCCAAAATATTTTCTGAAAACGACTAAATATCAAGGACTCATTGGGAGAATCACTCTGGAACTGAAATCGGAATGCTCACTGACATTTGCCCTATCTGAAAGTCTGATAAACGCCGGAAAAATGACTAAGTCCCCCAAAAAAATTTCTCAACTTTTTTCAATTCTACAACATTGGTATATATATTCTACCCACACACATTTGGAACTCTCCTGGGGTACCCTCACACATATTATTCCCTCATTTAGTTGATATTTTCACAAAAAAGTGAAATTTTCAAAAATCCAAAATATTGGCTGAAAACGACTAAATATCAAGGACTCATTGGGTGAATCGCTCTGAAACTGAAATCAGAACGCTCACTGACATTTGCCCTATCTGAAAGTCTGATAAACGCCGGAAAAATGACTAAGTCCAAAAAAAATGTTTTTCAACTTTTTTCAATTTTACCACCGTGGGATATATATTCTACCCACACACATTTGGAACTCTACTGGGGTACCCTCACACATATTATTCCCTCATTTAGTGGATATTTTCATAAAAAAGTGAAATTTTCAAAAATCCAAAATATTGGCTGAAAACGACTAAATATCAAGGACTCATTGGGAAAATCGCTCTGGAACTGAAATCAGAATGCTCATGGACATTTCCCCTATCTGAAAGTCTGAAAAACGCCGGAAAGATGACTTAGTCCAAAAAAAAAAATTTTTCAACTTTTTTCAATTTTACCCCCGTGGGATATATATTCTACCCACACACATTTGGAACTCTCCTGGGGTACCCTCACACATATTATTCACTCATTTAGTGGATATTTTCACAAAAGTGAAATTTTCAAAAATCCAAAATATTGGCTGAAAACGACTAAATATCAAGGACTCATTGGGCGAATCGATCTGGAACTGAAATCGGAACGCTCACTGACATTTGCCCTATCTGAAAGTCTGATAAACGCCGGAAAAATGACTTAGTCCAAAAAAAAAATTTTTTTCAACTTTTTTCAATTTTACCCCCGTGGGATATATATTCTACCCACACACATTTGGAACTCTCCTGGGGTACCCTCACGCATATTATTCACTCATTTAGTGGATATTTTCTCAAAAGTGAAATTTTCAAAAATCCAAAATATTGGCTGAAAACGACTAAATATCAAGGACTCATTGGGCGAATCGCTCTGGAACTGAAATCGGAACGCTCACTGACATTTGCCCTATCTGAAAGTCTGATAAACGCCGGAAAAATGACTTAGTCCAATAAAAAATTTTCTCAACTTTTTTCAATTTTACCCCAGTGGGATATATATTCTACCCACACACATTTGGAACTCTCCTGGGGTACCCTCACACATATTATTCCCTCATTTAGTGGATATTTTCACAAAAAAGTGAAATTTTCAAAAATCCAAAATATTGGCTGAAAATGACTAAATATCAAGGACTCATTGGGCGAATCACTCTGGAACTGAAATCAGATGCTCACTGACATTTTCCCTCTCTGAAAGTCTGATAAACGCCAGAAAAATGAATAAGTCCCAAAAAAAAATTTTTTCAACTTTTTTCAATTTTACCCCCGTGGGATATATATTCTACCCACACACATTTGGAACTCTCCTGGGGTACCCTCACACATATTATTCCCTCATTTAGTGGATATTTTCACAAAAAAGTGAAATTTTCAAAAATCTAAAATATTGGCTGAAAACGACTAAATATCAAGGACTCATTGGGCGAATCACTCTGGAACTGAAATCGGAATGCTCACTGACATTTGCCGTATCTGAAAGTCTGATAAACGCCGGAAAAATGACTTAGTCCAAAAAAAAATTTTCTCAACTTTTTTCAATTTTACCCCAGTGGGATATGACGCGCCCCTGGGCCTGTGTCGCGCTGCGTTGCGCATGCGGGAGCTTACCCGGAGCCGGATCTGTTGAGGGTTGTAGTCTCGTGGCGGTGACCCGGTCCGTGCCCAGGGAGTCAGCTTAAGTGGCGCTGTATTAGCAGTGATGTTAGATGACTACGCCACCCGTTGAATGCAGCTTTAGAGCTGCTGCTGCAGGGCAGACCGCTGAGGCCGGTGGTAGGATTGTGCAGCGTGGTAGTATAACCCCCAACGGGAGGGGTATGGCCTCAGGGCAGCCGACGTGGATGATGGGGGTAGCAGGAACCACTCGGAGACGGTACGGTGAAGTTCAGGGTCTTTACTGGTAACAAAGATAGACCCTCCCGGAGTACTGGCTAGCGATTGGGGCCTGGTCAGTCCTTGAGCAGATGGGATCTCCCCTGGCCAGGCGGAGTTGTAGCCCTCCCAAACTAACGTTACTCTTCTGGCTACCTTGCTAGAGGCGGGTATAAGTAGCCCACGTCCCTGAGTGTACCGTGTGGTGCTCACCCGTATGGCCGGTGACTCGGGGCCTTCTAATGGCTTCCGCTCCACGATGGCGGTGCTGGTCCCACTCTTGTGACCGTGCCTTCGGGTTTCTGGGCCAGAGGACCTGCAATCCCCTGCCGGTCGGTTTCTGCTGCTGGGTAGAGATTAGTCCCCACAGCCTCGGACTCCGGGTCCGTTGATACTTCTCAGTCAGGGCGAGCTCTGCAGCTGCCAGCCCCTGACTCTTTGTAACACTGCTCCCACAGAGCTCCTGTTGTTTCTTCCTATGCTGCTTCTCTGTCTCTACTTCTGTTCTTCTTCTACTCACTCACCCTGCCTCAGCCCCAGGTTTATATAGGGGAAGTTCTTCCCCTCCCAGGACTGGGCAGGAGGTGTGGCATGCATAGGATTCCTGACCAAGAGACCTCCCACCTGCTCTCAGACATAATATTGCATTACTGTGGAAACCAGACCCCTGGGGTGCCACACTCCCCCCTAGTGAAATTTAGTACTCCGGGACTAAACATACTTTTGTAAACATAACAGGGTATAACAATAATAATACAATAAGAAAAACACATAAAGGTGGTCACGGCATGTCCGTAACCGGGTGCAGTCTTTGAAGAAAAGCAAGGTGTCCATTTCACCAAAACAGGGAGACGTAACCAGGTAGGGGTCTGTCCTGCCCCGAGTCCTTAACAGTCTTTAGTCCGTCCTGGGTTACGCTCCAACTATGTACAAAGGATTCCCGGTAAATCCACCAAGGACTCCTAAAAATAACTAGAAACACATAATTATACACAAGCAACAATAAACAGGTAACCACAAATAAAACAATTTATACACTTCAAATCCTCCAACGTGCGGGTAACTGGCCTCTAGTGGCCCTAGTGGACCTACGGAGCTGACTGCCTGGCCCTGAACTACAGGGTGTAGGAGCTGTCAAGGGTAAACTGGGCAGCTGTCCACGGGTCCTTTGGCTCACTAGGGATATGGCAGGCTCACTGCAAGCAGAGGGTTGATCCTCCTGGTCTGCTGGTGTGGGGTCTTCTGCCTCCCGGACCAGCTGTTCTTCCAGCTCTACCTGTTGCTCCGTAGGTACTTGGGATGTTGGTTGGAGGAAGGTGAGTATGGGTACCACAACTGCACCATTGACTTGAGTCCAAGACCGAGGGAAGTCTCCGAGCACAGTACTAACCATATCTTCCCTTTCCTCTACGGGTCGATGGTCTTCTTGTTCCTCTTCAGGGTTCCGTAGCTGTTCAGGACACTTTTTCAGGTGATCCCGGGATACAATGGCTATGGTCTCCCCTCCGTCTTTACTGATGGTACAGACCTTCGGGTTCTCGTGGCTTGAGGGCAGTACGGTGTACGGGTCCTTCTCCCACTGGTCGTCCAACTTGTGGAGCCGTCTTTTCCTCTTCAAGACCTGCTCTCCGGGTACCAGGGGAACAGCGGGAGCATACTGGTTGTAAGTTTTCTCTTGTCTTTCCCTAGCTTGACAGAGACTTCGCTCCACACTCTCCTGTACTTTCCGGTACTGCTGCTGCCTCTCTGTGTCCCAGTCTGCTTCTGGTGAAGGGTCCTCGGGTGTCAGGACTCCCATTTCCAGGTCAACAGGTAACTTACCAGGTCTCGCCCTCATTAGGTAAGCCGGGGTACAGTTGGTGGAACCTACCGGGATGTGGTTGTATAGGTCCACCAGATCGGGCAGCTTCTCAGGCCACAGACTGCGTTCTTCCAGGGGCAACGTTTTCAGAAGATCCATTACCACCTGGTTCATTTTCTCACAAAGTCCATTAGTTTGCGGATGATAGGGTGTCGTCCTTATCTTCCGGCAGCCATACAGATTGCAGAATTCCTGGAAGACCTCCGCTTCAAAGGCAGGTCCCTGGTCCGTCAGCACTTGGTCCGGGTACCCGTGTGGACGCAGAAGTGCTGCTGGAAGGCTCTAGCTGCTGTTTGAGCCGTTAAGTCCTTGACGGGGACGACAACCAAGAACCGGGAGTAATGATCCACGATGGTTAACGCATAGACGTAGCCACTTCTGCTTGGGGTCAGTTTTACATGATCCAAGGCTACCAGTTCCAACGACTGCCGGGTGACGATGGACTGCAGGGGAGTCTTCTGGCTGGCACGGTCCTTCCTTCTTAGGTTGCACGGGCCACAGTCTCTGCACCACCTCTCGATGGTTCCCCTCATGCCTACCCAGTGGAACCGCCCGCGCAGCAGGAACTCCAGCTTCTTCCATCCGAAGTGTCCAGCCCCGTCGTGGTATTCCTCCATCACCATGGCTGCGTCTCTTCGTGGCACCACTACTTGCCAGATTAGTTCATGCGTCCGGGAGTTAACAATTCGGCGGCACAACTTCCCCTTATAAAGGAACAGTCGACTCTTCTCAGCCCACAGTTGCTTGGCTTCCTCCGGAGCGTCTGGGTCAAGGCGAGCCTCTGGCCGAGTCAGCATCTCCTTTACCAGCCGGATGGCAGGGTCACTGTCTTGCGTTTCCGCCCAGTTGTAGTGAGGCAAGGGGTTAAACGTAGCGGCTTGCTTACTCCTTACCCGGTGGGAACACTGGGTAGTCCCATGACGGTGGAACGCGGGGAGTTCGACTTCTTCCAGTCCCTCTGGATCTTCTCCTTCGTCCGGTAGATTTGGCATCCTGGACAGGGCGTCCGCGTTGGTATTGGAGCATCCTGCCCGGTATTTGATTGTGAACTCGTAGTTGGACAGACGGGCCATCCATCTCTGCTCTAGGGCACCGAGTCTTGCTGTGTCCAGGTGTGTCAACGGGTTGTTATCCGTGTACACGATGAACCGGGAAGAAGCGAGGTACTGCTTAAAGCGTTCGGTGACTGCCCACACCACTGCCAGGAACTCTAGCTTAAATGAGCTGTAATTCTCAGGGTTTCTCTCAGTGGGTCGCAGTTTTCGGCTGGCGTAAGCGATTACTCGTTCTTTCCCCTGCTGGATCTGGGACAGCACGGCTCCTAGCCCGATGTTACTTGCGTCGGTGTAGAGGATAAAGGGCAGGCTGTAATCCGGGTACGCCAGGATTTCATCCCCCGTGAGGGCCATCTTCAGCTGGCGGAAGGACTCTTCTTCTAATTTCTCCCACCTGAAGGGCGGCTTCTGGCTCTTGGCCTTCCGGGACTGGCCTATCAGGAGGTCCTGCATAGGAGCTGCCTTTTTGGTGAAACCGGGGATGAATCTGCGGTAATAGCCTACCAACCCGAGGAACTGCCGCACTTCCTTTACACTGGAGAGACTTGGCCATTCCTTAATTGCGGTGATCTTATCAGGGTCGGGAGCCACTCCGTCAGCGCTCACCACATGTCCCAGGTACTGCACCTTTGGCTTCAGGAGGTGACACTTAGAGGGTTTCACCTTCAGGCCGTAACTTGCCAGGGCTTCGAACACTTCCGCCAGATGTTTCAGGTGGTCCTCATAAGTCTTGGAATATACGATGACATCGTCCAGGTACAATAGGACCGTCTCGAAGTTTTTGTGTCCCAGACAGCACTCCATTAATCGTTGGAAGGTTCCTGGTGCGTTACAAAGTCCAAACGGCATGCAGTTAAACTTGCTAAGTCCCATCGGGGTGGTGAATGCGGTCTTCTCCCGGTCCGCCTCTGCTACAGGAACCTGCCAGTACCCGCTAGTGAGATCCAAGGTAGAGAAGAAGTTAGCAGATCTTAAAGCAGCCAAAGACTCCTCTATCCTTGGTAAAGGGTACGCATCCTTGTGTGTGATACGGTTGATTTTCCGGTAATCTACACACATCCTCATAGTGTTGTCTTTCTTTTTGACTAAAACTAGTGGGGCTGCCCAGGGGCTACAGCTATCCCGGATTACCCCAGCCTCCTTCATGTCTCTAAGCATCCCCTTGGCGTGTTGGTAATGTGCAGGGGGTACGGGTCGATACCTCTCTTTTATGGGAGGATGATCTCCCGTGGGGATGTGGTGTTCTACCCCCTTGACTCGCCCGAAGTCTAACGGGTGTTTACTAAACACTCTCTCATACTCTTGAACCACCCGGTAGACTCCCTGTTTCTGGTGGGAGGGAGTGGAATCAGTTCCCAAGTGTAGTTGCTGACACCAATCCTCCATTACTTTCTTAGAGCCGTTACCTTCCTCCGGGTGAGATGGAGGCAAGGGTTCCACAGACTGTATAGAGTTTTGGTTGATGGTATATAATTTGGCTAGCGTGGCATACCGGGGTAGGTATACTTCCCTCTTCCCGATATTTATTAGGCGAACGGGCACCCTCCCATGGCGTACATTAACCACCCCCCGTGCTGTCAAAATGGTGGGCCTACTGTCTGAGTAAACTGGTTCTACCATTGCCTGGTAATCTCTACCTCTCGGACCAATAGCTGCCCGGCACCAAATCATCATTTCACTTTTTGGGGGCATGGCAATAGGGAAAGGGTCACACATTCTTACGCTACCAATCTCACCGCCGGAGAGTTCCACCTGTTGCCGTCGCATCAGTGCCCGGATCTCTTTTTGGAGCACTTGCTGCTCACCGGACCTGGCGTTCTTGGCAACCTGCTGTAAAAGGAAAATCACCTCTGCAAGACAATTTTCAATTACATTAGTTCCTAGAGTTATCTTTGGGTGACTCTCGTGTTTGTCAATGTCTACAATGATCAGTCCCTGTGCTGCCAGTTCAACTCTACCAATTTTAATGGTCACCTCTTTAAATCCGATCTGTGGCACGGGCTGACCATTGCTGGCGATGATACTCAAGTCGTCGTCAGGGTAGCGGGTAATATCCGAGTCATTCCAGTACTGCTTGAAGAGCACGTACGGGATGGTGGTGACCTGTGACCCGGTGTCCAGTAGGGCACTCATAGGAATGCCATCCAGTACCACAGGCAAGACTGGACGTCCTCCCACATATTTGTCGCGCCAGTTCGATGGGCCTGATGATCTTTTTCCTGGGGGTTGGCCCTCTACCCCCAGGTTGTGCCAGTTTAAAGGACAGTACCTTGCCATATGTCCAGGTTGATTGCAGCGGCGGCAGATGGGTCATCCGTCCTCGTTGTATCGGTCACTGGGTCTTCCTCTGGCCGGTGGGGTCCTCCTTGGTCGACGCCACGGGATGTCCTCCGGTCCGGATGCCAGATGGATCTTCCCTGGAGTGGAAACCTGTAAAGACTGCACAGTTCGGGTTAGCGCAGCAACGCTTTTAGCTAGCTCTTGGACCTGATGGTGCAGGTCTGGAGCCGGGTCATTGTTCAAAGCCTGCGCATCAGCCCCCACAGGCCCTGCCGACAAGGGCGCCGCCTCCTGGTGGTAAGTGATAGCTGGGCGGCTATGGGTCACATCGCCACCCGGTGCCGGTTCTCGGAGCACCCGGATGGCTCTGTCCTTGAACTGTGCAAATCCCAGATGAGGGTCCTGTAAGGCCATTGCCCGCAACTGGGTTCGGTGGGCATTGCAATATAAACCCTCTATAAATTGTTCAGTCAACAGCCTGTCCTCGTCTCCCACGCCGTCAGGGTAGGTCTGCTTACTGGCTCTCAGGGCCTCTTGTAGGTTCAGGGCATAGTCCCTTATACTCTCATGTGCCCGCTGTTTGCACCCGTAGAATCTAAGCTTGATCTCGGCTGAGTATCAAAGGTGTCCCTCAGCCGGGTTAGTATCCCTGCGACAGTCCTCCCCCCAGGTGGCCAGGACTTTACCTCCCTTCGGGCTGCCCCGGTTAATTGGGCCACCAGGATGCTCACTTTTTGCTCTTCTGTGAGGGGGTACACCTGGAAGAGGCTATCCAGCATTTCTCTAAAGTCCTGCAGGGTATGTGACTCCCCTGAGTACTGGGGTAGCCAGGCTGCCCCCGGGATATAGGGCATGGTAAAAGGCATGACCGCAACAGCGGTGGCGCTGGCGGGGGTTGGAGCGGTGAAGCTCTCCTCCGTATCCGACATCCTTCTCCCCCCTAGTGGACCGTGGCCTACCTTGCGATGATCCTCTTCCGTAGGCCGCGGCTCCGCAGTGGATCGTCAGGGTTGAGGACCTTGCGTCGCGCTCCTGTGACGTCGGCGTCTGCTGGGCTCCTTCCAGGACCTTACGCAACGTCCGGACGTGAGGCGGGGCTTCAGTTCTCGCGCGCTTTCGGAGTCCACGCCCCTCTTCTTCCCGCGCGGCGTCTTCAAGATGGCGTCCAACGGCGGGAAAACTCCACGGATGGCGGGAAGAAGGCAGAAGATGGCGCCGGATGGCGGGAATCTTCACCACAGGTAAGTTTAAAAGTCTCTTTTTCAGGCACGCAGTACCCGGTGGTTGCGGGCACGAAATCCTGCCGACTACGCCAAAAGTTGACGCGCCCCTGGGCCTGTGTCGCGCTGCGTTGCGCATGCGGGAGCTTACCCGGAGCCGGATCTGTTGAGGGTTGTAGTCTCGTGGCGGTGACCCGGTCCGTGCCCAGGGAGTCAGCTTAAGTGGCGCTGTATTAGCAGTGATGTTAGATGACTACGCCACCCGTTGAATGCAGCTTTAGAGCTGCTGCTGCAGGGCAGACCGCTGAGGCCGGTGGTAGGATTGTGCAGCGTGGTAGTATAACCCCCAACGGGAGGGGTATGGCCTCAGGGCAGCCGACGTGGATGATGGGGGTAGCAGGAACCACTCGGAGACGGTACGGTGAAGTTCAGGGTCTTTACTGGCAACAAAGATAGACCCTCCCGGAGTACTGGCTAGCGATTTGGGCCTGGTCAGTCCTTGAGCAGATGGGATCTCCCCTGGCCAGGCGGAGTTGTAGGCCTCCCAAACTAACGTTACTCTTCTGGCTACCTTGCTAGAGGCGGGTATAAGTAGCCCACGTCCCTGAGTGTACCGTGTGGTGCTCACCCATATGGCCGGTGACTCGGGGCCTTCTGATGGCTTCCGCTCCACGATGGCGGTGCTGGTCCCACTCTTGTGACCGTGCCTTCGGGTTTCTGGGCCAGAGGACCTGCAATCCCCTGCCGGTCGGTTTCTGCTGCTGGGTAGAGATTAGTTACCACAGCCTCGGACTCCGGGTCCGGTGATACTTCTCAGTCAGGGCGAGCTCTGCAGCTGCCAGCCCCTGACTCTTTGTAACACTGCTCCCACAGAGCTCCTGTTGTTTCTTCCTATGCTGCTTCTCTGTCTCTACTTCTGTTCTTCTTCTACTCACTCACCCTGCCTCAGCCCCAGGTTTATATAGGGGAAGTTCTTCCCCTCCCAGGACTGGGCAGGAGGTGTGGCATGCATAGGATTCCTGACCAAGAGACCTCCCACCTGCTCTCAGACATAATATTGCATTACTGTGGAAACCAGACCCCTGGGGTGCCACAGATATATATTCTACCCACACACATTTGGAACTCTCCTGGGGTACCCTCACACATATTATTCCCTCATTTAGTGGATATTTTCACAAAAAAGTGAAATTTTCAAAAATCTATAATATTGGCTGAAAACGACTGAATATCAAGGACTCATTGGGCGAATCACTCTGGAACTGGAATAGGAACGATCACTGACATTTGCCCTATCTGAAAGTCTGATAAACGCCGGAAAAATGACTAAGTCCAAAAAAGAATTTTCTCAACTTTTTTCAATTTTACCCCAGTGGGATATATATTCTACCCACACACATTTGGAACTCTCCTGGCGTACCCTCACACATTTTATTCCCTCATCTAGTGGATATTTTCACAAAAAAGTGAAATTTTCAAAAATCCAAAATATTGGCTGAAAACGACTAAATATCAAGGAATCATTGGGCGAATCGCTCTGGAACTGAAATCAGAACGCTCACTGACATTTGCCCTAACTGAAAGTCTGATAAACGCCGGAAAAATGACTAAGTCCAATAAAAATGTTTTTCAACTTTTTTCAATTTTACCGCCGTGGGATATATATTCTACCCACACACATTTGGAACTCTCCTGGGGTACCCTCACACATATTATTCCCTCATTTAGTGGATATTTTCACAAAAAGGTGAAATTTTCAAAAATCTAAAATATTGGCTGAAAACGACTAAATATCAAGGACTCATTGGGCGAATCACTCTGGTACTGAAATCGGAAAGCTCACTGACATTTGCCCTATCTGAAAGTCAGATAAACGCCGGAAAAAGGACTTAGTCCAATAAAAATTTTTCTCAACTTTTTTCAATTTTACCCCAGTGGAATATATATTCTACCCACACACATTTGGAACTCTCCTGGGGTACCCTCACACATATTATTCCCTCATTTAGTGTATATTTTCACAAAAAAGTGAAATTTTCAAAAATCCAAAATATTGGCTGAAAACGACTAAATATCAAGGACTGATTGGGAGAATCACTCTGGAACTGAAATCGGAATGCTCACTGACATTTCCCCTCTCTGAAAGTCTGATAAACGCCAGAAAAATGAATAAGTCCAAAAAAAAAATTTTTTCAACTTTTTTCAATTTTACCCCCGTGGGATATATATTCTACCCACACACATTTGGAACTCTCCTGGGGTACCCTCACACATATTATTCCCTCATTTAGTGGATATTTTCACAAAAAAGTGAAATTTTCAAAAATCGAAAATATTGGCTGAAAACGACTAAATATCAAGGACTCATTGGGCGAATCACTCTGGAACTGAAATCGGAACGCTCACTGACATTTGCCCTATCTGAAAGTCTGATAAACACCGGAAAAATGACTAAGTCCCCCAAAAAAATTTCTCAACTTTTTTCAATTCTACCCCATTGGGATATATATTCTACCCACACACATTTGGAACTCTCCTGGGGTACCCTCACACATATTATTCCCTCATCTAGTGGATATTTTCACAAAAAAGTGAAATTTTCAAAAATCCAAAATATTGGCTGAAAACGACTAAATATCAAGGACTCATTGGGCGAATCGCTCTGGAACTGAAATCAGAACGCTCACTGACATTTGCCCTAACTGAAAGTCTGATAAATGCCGGAAAAATGACTAAGTCCAAAAAAAAATGTTTTTCAACTTTTTTCAAGTTTACCGCCGTGGGATATATATTCTACCCACACACATTTGGAACTCTCCTGGGGTACCCTCACACATATTACTCACTCATGTAGTGGATATTTTCACAAAAGTGAAATTTTCAAAAATCGAAAATATTGGCTGAAAACGACTAAATATCAAGGACTCATTGGGCGAATCGCTCTGGAACTGAAATCAGAACGCTCACTGATATTTGCCCTATCTGAAAGTCTGAAAAACGCCGGAAAAATGACTTAGTCCAAAAAAAAATTTCTCAACTTTTTTCAATTTTACCCCAGTGGGATATATATTCTACCCACACACATTTGGAACTCTCCTGGGGTACCCTCACACATATTATTCCCTCATTTAGTGGATATTTTCACAAAAAAGTGAAATTTTCAAAAATCCAAAATATTGGCTGAAAACGACTAAATATCAAGGACTCATTGGGCGAATCGCTCTGGAACTGAAATCAGAAC
Source organism: Phyllobates terribilis (assembly GCF_046119375.1). NCBI lineage: Eukaryota > Metazoa > Chordata > Amphibia > Anura > Dendrobatidae > Phyllobates > Phyllobates terribilis. The sequence goes on from NW_027362776.1 coordinate 24,293,886, forward strand.
GCTCACTGACATTTCCCCTATCTGAAAGTCTGATAAACGTCAGAAAAATGACTAAGTCCAAAAAAAAATTTTCTCAACTTTTTTCAATTTTACCCCAGTGGGATATATATTCTACTCACACACATTTGGAACTCTCCTGGTGTACCCTCATACATATTATTCCCTCATTTAGTGGATATTTTCACAAAAAAGTGAAATTTTCAAAAATCCAAAATATTGGCTGAAAACGACTAAATATCAAGGAATCATTGGGCGAATCGCTCTGGAACTGAAATCCGATGCTCACTGACATTTCCCCTATCTGAAAGTCTGATAAACGCCAGAAAAATGACTAAGTCCAAAAAAAAAATTTTTTCAACTTTTTTCAATTTTACCGCCGTGGGATATATATTCTACCCACACACATTTGGAACTCTCGTGGGGTACCCTCACACATATTATTCCCTCATTTAGTGGATATTTTCACAAAAAGGTGAAATTTTCAAAAATCTAAAATATTGGCTGAAAACGACTAAATATCAAGGACTCATTGGGCGAATCACTCTGGTACTGAAATCGGAAAGCTCACTGACATTTGCCCTATCTGAAAGTCAGATAAACGCCGGAAAAAGGACTTAGTCCAATAAAAATTTTTCTCAACTTTTTTCAATTTTACCCCAGTGGAATATATATTCTACCCACACACATTTGGAACTCTCCTGGGGTACCCTCACACATATTATTCCCTCATTTAGTGTATATTTTCACAAAAAAGGGAAATTTTCAAAAATCCAAAATATTGGCTGAAAACGACTAAATATCAAGGACTGATTGTGAGAATCACTCTGGAACTGAAATCGGAATGCTCACTGACATTTCCCCTCTCTGAAAGTCTGATAAACGCCAGAAAAATGAATAAGTCCAAAAAAAAAATTTTTCTCAACTTTTTTCAATTTTACCCCAGTGGAATATATATTCTACCCACACACATTTGGAACTCTCCTGGGGTACCCTCACACATATTACTCACTCATTTAGTGGATATTTTCACAAAAGTGAAATTTTCAAAAATCCAAAATATTGGCTGAAAATGACTAAATATCAAGGACTCATTGGGCGAATCGATCTGGAACTGAAAACGGAACGCTCTCTGACATTTGCCCTATCTGAAAGTCTGATAAACGCCGGAAAAATGACTTAGACCAAAAAAAAATTTTTTAAACTTTTTTCAATTTTACCCCAGTGGGATATATATTCTACCCACACACATTTGGAACTCTCCTGGGGTACCCTCACACATATTATTCCCTCATTTAGTGGATATTTTCACAAAAAAGTGAAATTTTCAAAAATCCAAAATATTGGCTGAAAACGACTAAATATCAAGGACTCACTGGGCGAATCGCTCTGGAACTGAAATCAGAATGCTCACTGACATTTCCCCTATCTGAAAGTCTGATAAACGCCGGAAAGATGACTAAGTCCAAAAAAAAAAAAATTTTCAACGTTTTTCAATTTTACCCCCGTGGGATATATATTCTACCCACACACATTTGGAACTCTCCTTGGGGTACCCTCACACATATTATTCCCTCATTTAGTGGATATTTTCACAAAAAAGTTAAATTTTCAAAAATCCAAAATATTGGCTGAAAACGACTAAATATCAAGGACTCATTGGGTGAATCGCTCTGGAACTGAAATCAGAACGCTCACTGACATTTCCCCTATCTGAAAGTCTGATAAACGCCGGAAAAATGACTAAGTCCAAAAAAAATGTTTTTCAACTTTTTTCAATTTTACCCCAGTGGGATATATATTCTACCCACACACATTTGGAACTCTCCTGGGGTACCCTCACACATATTATTTCCTCGTTTAGTGAATATTTTCACAAAAAAGTGAAATTTTCAAAAATCCAAAATATTGGCTGAAAATGACTAAATATCAAGGACTCATTGGGCGAATCGCTCTGGAACTGAAATCAGAACGCTCACTGATATTTGTCCTATCTGAAAGTCTGAAAAACGCCGGAAAAATGACTAAGTCCAAAAAAAAATTTCTCAACTTTTTTCAATTTTACCCCAGTGGGATATGTATTCTACCCACACACATTTGTATCTCTCCTGGGGTACCCTCACACATATTATTCCCTCATTTAGTGGATATTTTCACAAAAAAGTGAAATTTTCAAAAATCCAAAATATTGGCTGAAAACGACTAAATATCAAGGAATCATTGGGCGAATCGCTCTGGAACTGAAATCAGAACGCTCACTGACATTTGCCCTAACTGAAAGTCTGATAAACGCCGGAAAAATGACTAAGTCGAAAAAAAATGTTTTTCAACTTTTTTCAATTTTACCGCCGTGGGATATATATTCTATCCACACACATTTGGAACTCTCCTGGGGTACCCTCACACATATTATTCCCTCATTTAGTGGATATTTTCACAAAAAAGTGAAATTTTCAAAAATCCAAAATATTGGCTGAAAACGACTAAATATCAAGGACTCACTGGGCGAATCGCTCTGGAACTGAAATCAGAATGCTCACTGACATTTCCCCTATCTGAAAGTCTGATAAACGCCGGAAAAATGACTAAGTCCAAAAAAAATGTTTTTCAACTTTTTTCAATTTTACCGCAGTGGGATATATATTCTACCCACACACATTTGGAACTTTCCTGGGGTACCCTCACACATATTATTCACTCATTTAGTGGATATTTTCACAAAAGTGAAATTTTCAAAAATCCAAAATATTGGCTGAAAACGACTAAATATCAAGGACTCATTGGGCGAATCGATCTGGAACTGAAATCGAAACGCTCTCTGACATTTGCCCTATCTGAAAGTCTGATAAACACCGGAAAAATGACTTAGTCCAAAAAAAAATTTTCTCAACTTTTTTCAATTTTACCCCAGTGGGATATATATTCTACCCACACACATTTGGAACTCTCCTGGGGTACCCTCACACATATTATTTCCTCGTTTAGTGGATATTTTCACAAAAAAGTGAAATTTTCAAAAATCCAAAATATTGGCTGAAAACGACTAAATATCAAGGACTCACTGGGCGAATCGCTCTGGAACTGAAATCAGAATGCTCACTGACATTTCCCCTATCTGAAAGTCTGATAAACGCCGGAAAAATGACTAAGTCCAAAAAAAATGTTTTTCAACTTTTTTCAATTTTACCGCAGTGGGATATATATTCTACCCACACACATTTGGAACTTTCCTGGGGTACCCTCACACATATTATTCACTCATTTAGTGGATATTTTCACAAAAGTGAAATTTTCAAAAATCCAAAATATTGGCTGAAAACGACTAAATATCAAGGACTCATTGGGCGAATCGATCTGGAACTGAAATCGAAACGCTCTCTGACATTTGCCCTATCTGAAAGTCTGATAAACACCGGAAAAATGACTTAGTCCAAAAAAAAATTTTCTCAACTTTTTTCAATTTTACCCCAGTGGGATATATATTCTACCCACACACATTTGGAACTCTCCTGGGGTACCCTCACACATATTATTTCCTCGTTTAGTGGATATTTTCACAAAAAAGTGAAATTTTCAAAAATCCAAAATATTGGCTGAAAACGACTAAATATCAAGGACTCACTGGGCGAATCGCTCTGGAACTGAAATCAGAATGCTCACTGACATTTCCCCTATCTGAAAGTCTGATAAACGCCGGAAAAATGACTAAGTCCAAAAAAAATGTTTTTCAACTTTTTTCAATTTTACCGCAGTGGGATATATATTCTACCCACACACATTTGGAACTTTCCTGGGGTACCCTCACACATATTATTCACTCATTTAGTGGATATTTTCACAAAAGTGAAATTTTCAAAAATCCAAAATATTGGCTGAAAACGACTAAATATCAAGGACTCATTGGGCGAATCGATCTGGAACTGAAATCGAAACGCTCTCTGACATTTGCCCTATCTGAAAGTCTGATAAACACCGGAAAAATGACTTAGTCCAAAAAAAAATTTTCTCAACTTTTTTCAATTTTACCCCAGTGGGATATATATTCTACCCACACACATTTGGAACTCTCCTGGGGTACCCTCACACATATTATTTCCTCGTTTAGTGGATATTTTCACAAAAAAGTGAAATTTTCAAAAATCCAAAATATTGGCTGAAAACGACTAAATATCAAGGACTCATTGGGCGAATCGCTCTGGAACTGAAATCAGAACGCTCACTGATATTTGCCCTATCTGAAAGTCTGAAAAACGCCTGAAAAATGACTAAGTCCAAAAAAAAAATTTCTCAACTTTTTTCAATTTTACCCCAGTGGGATATATATTCTACCCACACACATTTGGAACTCTCCTGGGGTACCCTCACACATATTATTCCCTCATTTAGTGGATATTTTCACAAAAAAGTGAAATTTTCAAAAATCCAAAATATTGGCTGAAAACGACTAAATATCAAGGAATCATTGGGCGAATCGCTCTGGAACTGAAATCAGAACGCTCACTGACATTTGCCCTAACTGAAAGTCTGATAAACGCCGGAAAAATGACTAAGTCCAAAAAAAAAATTTTTCAACGTTTTTCAATTTTACCCCCGTGGGATATATATTCTACCCACACACATTTGGAACTCTCCTTGGGGTACCCTCACACATATTATTCACTCATTTAGTGGATATTTTCACAAAAGTGAAATTTTCAAAAATCCAAAATATTGGCTGAAAACGACTAAATATCAAGGACTCATTGGGCGAATCGATCTGCAACTGAAATCGGAACGCTCACTGACATTTGCCCTATCTGAAAGTCTGATAAACGCCGGAAAAATGACTAAGTCCAAAAAAAATGTTTTTCAACTTTTTTCAATTTTACCGCTGTGGGATATATATTCTACCCACACACATTTGGAACTCTCCTGGGGTACCCTCACATATTATTCACTCATTTAGTGGATATTTTCACAAAAGTGAAATTTTCAAAAATCCAAAATATTGGCTGAAAACGACTAAATATCAAGGACTCATTGGGCGAATCGATCTGGAACTGAAATCGAAATGCTCTCTGACATTTGCCCTATCTGAAAGTCTGATAAACGCCGGAAAAATGACTTAGTCCAAAAAAAAATTTCTCAACTTTTTTCAATTTTACCCCAGTGGGATATATATTCTACCCACACACATTTGGAACTCTCCTGGGGTACCCTCACACATATTATTCCCTCATTTAGTGGATATTTTCACAAAAAAGTGAAATTTTCAAAAATCCAAAATATTGGCTGAAAACGACTAAATATCAAGGAATCATTGGGGGAATCGCTCTGGAACTGAAATCAGAACGCTCACTGACATTTGCCCTAACTGAAAGTCTGATAAACGCCGGAAAAATGACTAAGTCCAAAAAAAATGTTTTTCAACTTTTTTCAATTTTACCGCCGTGGGATATATATTCTATCCACACACATTTGGAACTCTCCTGGGCTACCCTCACACATATTATTCCCTCATTTAGTGGATATTTTCACAAAAAAGTGAAATTTTCAAAAATCCAAAATATTGGCTGAAAACGACTAAATATCAAGGACTCACTGGGCGAATCGCTCTGGAACTGAAATTAGAATGCTCACTGACATTTCCCCTATCTGAAAGTCTGATAAACGCCGGAAAGATGACTAAGTCCAAAAAAAATAAATTTTCAACGTTTTTCAATTTTACCCCCGTGGGATATATATTCTACCCACACACATTTGGAACTCTCCTTGGGGTACCCTCACACATATTATTCACTCATTTAGTGGATATTTTCACAAAAGTGAAATTTTCAAAAATCCAAAATATTGGCTGAAAACGACTGAATATCAAGGACTCATTGGGTGAATCACTCTGGAACTGAAATCAGAACGCTCACTGACATTTGCCCTATCTGAAAGTCTGATAAACGCCGGAAAAATGACTTAGTCCAAAAAAAAATTTTCTCAACTTTTTTCAATTTTACCCCAGTGGGATATATATTCTACCCACACACATTTGGAACTCTCCTGGGGTACCCTCACACATATTATTTCCTCGTTTAGTGGATATTTTCACAAAAAAGTGAAATTTTCAAAAATCCAAAATATTGGCTGAAAACGACTAAATATCAAGGACTCATTGGGCGAATTGCTCTGGAACTGAAATCAGAACGCTCACTGATATTTGCCCTATCTGAAAGTCTGAAAAACGCCGGAAAAATGACTAAGTCCAAAAAAAAATTTCTCAACTTTTTTCAATTTTACCCCAGTGGGATATATATTCTACCCACACACATTTGGAACTCTCCTGGGGTACCCTCACACATATTATTCCCTCATTTAGTGGATATTTTCACAAAAAAGTGAAATTTTCAAAAATCCAGAATATTGGCTGAAAACGACTAAATATCAAGGAATCATTGGGCGAATCGCTCTGGAACTGAAATCAGAACGCTCACTGACATTTGCCCTAACTGAAAGTCTGATAAACGCCGGAAAAATGACTAAGTCCAAAAAAAATGTTTTTCAACTTTTTTCAATTTTACCGCCGTGGGATATATATTCTACCCACACACATTTGGAACTCTCCTGGGGTACCCTCACGCATATTATTCCCTCATTTAGTGGATATTTTCACAAACAAGTTAAATTTTCAAAAATCCAAAATATTGGCTGAAAACGACTAAATATCAAGGACTCATTGGGTGAATCGCTCTGGAACTGAAATCAGAACGCTCACTGACATTTGCCCTATCTGAAAGTCTGATAAACGCCGGAAAAATGACTAAGTCCAAAAAAAATGTTTTTCAACTTTTTTCAATTTTACCGCCGTGGGATATATATTCTACCCACACACATTTGGAACTCTCCTGGGGTACCCTCACACATATTATTCACTCATTTAGTGGATATTTTCACAAAAGTGAAATTTTCAAAAATCCAAAATATTGGCTGAAAACGACTAAATATCAAGGACTCATTGGGCGAATCGATCTGGAACTGAAATCGAAACGCTCTCTGACATTTGCCCTATCTGAAAGTCTGATAAACGCCGGAAGAATGACTTAGTCCTAAAAAAAATTTTCTCAACTTTTTTCAATTTTACCCCAGTGGGATATATATTCTACCCACACACATTTGGAACTCTCCTGGGGTACCCTCACACATATTATTTCCTCGTTTAGTGGATATTTTCACAAAAAAGTGAAATTTTCAAAAATCCAAAATATTGGCTGAAAACGACTAAATATCAAGGACTCATTGGGCGAATCGCTCTGGAACTGAAATCAGAACGCTCACTGATATTTGCCCTATCTGAAAGTCTGAAAAACGCCGGAAAAATGACTAAGTCCAAAAAAAAATTTCTCAACTTTTTTCAATTTTACCCCAGTGGGATATATATTCTACCCACACACATTTGGAACTCTCCTGGGGTACCCTCACACATATTATTCCCTCATTTAGTGGATATTTTCACAAAAAAGTGAAATTTTCAAAAATCCAAAATATTGGCTGAAAACGACTAAATATCAAGGAATCATTGGGCGAATCGCTCTGGAACTGAAATCAGAACGCTCACTGACATTTGCCCTAACTGAAAGTCTGATAAACGCCGGAAAAATGACTAAGTCCAAAAAAAATGTTTTTCAACTTTTTTCAATTTTACCGCCGTGGGATATATATTCTATCCACACACATTTGGAACTCTCCTGGGGTACCCTCACACATATTATTCCCTCATTTAGTGGATATTTTCACAAAAAAGTGAAATTTTCAAAAATCCAAAATATTGGCTGAAAACGACTAAATATCAAGGACTCACTGGGCGAATCGCTCTGGAACTGAAATCAGAATGCTCACTGACATTTCCCCTATCTGAAAGTCTGATAAACGCCGGAAAGATGACTAAGTCCAAAAAAAAAAATTTTTCAACGTTTTTCAATTTTACCCCCGTGGGATATATATTCTACCCACACACATTTGGAACTCTCCTGGGGAACCATCACACATATTATTCCCTCATTTAGTGGATATTTTCACAAAAAAGTGACATTTTCAAAAATCCAAAATATTGGCTGAAAACGACTAAATATCAAAGACTCATTGGGCGAATCGCTGTGGAACTGAAATCGGAACGCTCACTGACATTTGCCCTATCTGAAAGTCTGATAAACGCCGGAAAGATGACTAAGAGAGAGAGAGGATTCAAAAAGACCTAAATAAACTGGAGCAGTGGGCAGCAACCAACAGAATGGTTTTTAACAGGGAAAAATGCAAAGTACTACATCTGGGCAATAAAAATGAAAAAAGCATATACAGAATGGGAGGAATAGAGCTAAGCAACAGTACATGTGAAAAAGACTTAGGTATACTAATAGATCATAGACTGAACATGAGTCAACAGTGTGATGCAGCAGCAAAAAAGGCAAATACAATTCTGGGATGTATTAACAGAAGCATACAGTCTAGATCACGTGAAGTCATTATCGGTCTTTACTCCTCTTTGGTCAGACCTCATCTGGAATACTGTGTACAGTTTTGGGCACCACATTTTAAAAAAGACATAGACAAACTGGAGCAAGTTCAGAGAAGAGCGACCAGAATGGTGACTGGTCTGCAAACCATGTCCTATGAGGAACGGTTGCAGGATTTGGGAATGTTTAGCTTGCAAAAAAGAAGACTTAGAGGAGACTTAATAGCTGTCTACAAATATGTCAAGGGCTGTCACATTGTAGAAGGATCATCTTTATTCTCATTTGCACAAGGAAAGACTAGAAGCAATGGGATGAAACTAAATGGGAGGAGACACAGATTAGATATTAGAAAAAACTTTTTGACAGTTAGGGTGATTAATGAGTGGAACAGGCTGCCACGAGAGGTGGTGAGTTCCCCTTCAATGGACGTCTTCAAACAGAGGCTGGACAGACATCTGTCTGAGATGATCTAGTGAATCCTGCTTTGAGCAGGGGGTTGGACCAGATGACCCAGGAGGTCCCTTCCAACTCTACCATTCTATGATTCTATGATTCTATAAGTCCAAAAAAAAAATTTTTTTCAACTTTTTTCAATTTTACCCCCGTGGGATATATATTCTACCCACACACATTTGGAACTCTCCTGGGGTACCCTCACGCATATTACTCACTCATTTAGTGGATACTTTCTCAAAAGTGAAACTTTCAAAAATCCAAAATATTGGCTGAAAACGACTAAATATCAAGGACTCATTGGGCGAATCACTCTGGAACTGAAATCAGATGCTCACTGACATTTCCCCTCTCTGAAAGTCTGAAAAACGCCAGAAAAATGAATAAGTCCAAAAAAAAAATTTTTTCAACCTTTTTCAATTTTACCCCCGTGGGATATATATTCTACCCACACACATTTGGAACTCTCCTGGGGTACCCTCACACATATTATTCCCTCATCTAGTGGATATTTTCACAAAAAAGTGAAATTTTCAAAAATCCTAAATATTGGCTGAAAACGACTATATATCAAGGACTCATTGGGCGAATCGATCTGGAACTGAAATCGGAACGCTCACTGACATTTGCCCTAACTCAAAGTGTGATAAACGCCGGAAAAATGACTAAGTCCAAAAAAGAATTTTCTCAACTTTTTTCAATTTTACCCCAGTGGGATATATATTCTACCCACACACATTTGGAACTCTCCTGGGGTACCATCACACATATTATTCCCTCATTTAGTGGATATTTTCACAAAAAAGTGAAATTTTCAAAAATCCAAAATATTGGCTGAAAACGACTAAATATCAAGGACTCATTGGGCGAATCGCTCTGGAACTGAAATCAGAACGCTCACTGATATTTGCCCTATCTGAAAGTCTGAAAAACGCCGGAAAAATGACTAAGACCAAAAAAAAATTTCTCAACTTTTTTCAATTTTACCCCAGTGGGATATATATTCTACCCACACTCATTTGGAACTCTCCTGGGGTACCCTCACACATATTATTCCCTCATTTAGTGGATATTTTCACAAAAAAGTGAAATTTTCAAAAATCTATAATATTGGCTGTAAAACGACTAAATATCAAGGACTCATTGGGCGAATCACTCTGGAACTGGAATAGGAACGCTCACTGACATTTGCCCTATCTGAAAGTCTGATAAACGCCGGAAAAATGACTAAGTCCAAAGAAGAATTTTCTCAACTTTTTTCAATTTTTCCCCAGTGGGATATATATTCTACCCAAACACATTTGGAACTCTCCTGGGGTACCCTCACACATATTATTCCCTCATTTAGTGGATATTTTCACAAAAAAAGTGAAATTTTCAAAAATCCAAAATATTGGCTGAAAGCGACTAAATATCAAGGACTCATTGGGCGAATCACTCTGGAGCTGAAATCAGAACGCTGACTGACATTTGCCCTATCTCAAAGTCTGATAAACGCCGGAAAAATGACTAAGTCCAAAAAAAATTTTTTTCAACTTTTTTCAATTTTACCCCCTTGGGATATATATTCTACCCATACACATTTGGAAATCTCCTGGGGTACCCTCACACATATTATTCCCTTATCTAGTGGATATTTTCACAAAAAAGTGAAATTTTCAAAAATCCAAAATATTGGCTGAAAACGACTAAATATCAAGGACTCATTTGGCGAATCGCTCTGGAACTGAAATCGGAACGCTCACTGACATTTCCCCTATCTGAAAGTCTGATAAACGCCGGAAAGATGACTAAGTCCAAAAAAAAAAATTTTAAACTTTTTTCAATTTTACCCCCGTGGGATATATATTCTACCCACACACATTTGGAACTCTCCTGGGGTACCCTCACACATATTATTCCCTCATCTAGTGGATATTTTCACAAAAAAGTGAAATTTTCAAAAATCCAAAATATTGGCTGAAAACGACTAAATATCAAGGACTCATTGGGCGAATCGATCTGGAACTGAAATCGCAACGCTCACTGACATTTGCCCTATCTGAAAGTCTGATAAACGCCGGAAAAATGACTTAGTCCAAAAAAAAATGTTCTCAACTTTTTTCAATTTTACCCCCGTGGGATATATATTCTACCCACACACATTTGGAACTCTCCTGGGGTACCCTCACACATATTATTCCCTCATTTAGTGGATATTTTCACAAAAAAGTGAAATTTTCAAAAATCCAGAAAATTGGCTGAAAACGGCTAAATATCAAGGACTCATTGGGCGAATCGCTCTGGAACTGAAATCAGAACGCTCACCGACATTTCCCCTATCTGAAAGTCTGATAAACGCCGGAAAAATGACTAAGTCCAAAAAAAATGTTTTTCAACTTTTTTCAATTTTACCCCCGTGGGATATATATTCTACCCACACACATTTGGAACTCTCCTGGGGTACCCTCACACATATTATTCCCTCATTTAGTGGATATTTTCATAAAAAAGTTAAATTTTCAAAAATCCAGAAAATTGGCTGAAAACGACTTAATATCAAGGACTCATTGGGCGAATTGCTCTGGAATTGAAATCGGAACGCTCACTGACATTTCCCCTATCTGAAAGTCTGATAAACGCCGGAAAAATGACTAAGTCCAAAATAAAATGTTTTTCAACTTTTTTCAATTTTACCCCCGTTGGATATATATTCTACCCACACACATTTGGAACTCTCCTGTGGTACCCTCACACATATTATTCCCTCATTTAGTGGATATTTTCACAAAAAAAGTGAAATTTTCAAAAATCCAAAATATTGGCTGAAAGCGACTAAATATCAAGGACTCATTGGGCGAATCACTCTGGAGCTGAAATCAGAACGCTGACTGACATTTGCCCTATCTCAAAGTCTGATAAACGCCGGAAAAATGACTAAGTCCAAAAAAAATTTTTTTCAACTTTTTTCAATTTTACCCCCTTGGGATATATATTCTACCCATACACATTTGGAAATCTCCTGGGGTACCCTCACACATATTATTCCCTTATCTAGTGGATATTTTCACAAAAAAGTGAAATTTTCAAAAATCCAAAATATTGGCTGAAAACGACTAAATATCAAGGACTCATTTGGCGAATCGCTCTGGAACTGAAATCGGAACGCTCACTGACATTTCCCCTATCTGAAAGTCTGATAAACGCCGGAAAGATGACTAAGTCCAAAAAAAAAAATTTTAAACTTTTTTCAATTTTACCCCCGTGGGATATATATTCTACCCACACACATTTGGAACTCTCCTGGGGTACCCTCACACATATTATTCCCTCATCTAGTGGATATTTTCACAAAAAAGTGAAATTTTCAAAAATCCAAAATATTGGCTGAAAACGACTAAATATCAAGGACTCATTGGGCGAATCGATCTGGAACTGAAATTGCAACGCTCACTGACATTTGCCCTATCTGAAAGTCTGATAAACGCCGGAAAAATGACTTAGTCCAAAAAAAAATGTTCTCAACTTTTTTCAATTTTACCCCCGTGGGATATATATTCTACCCACACACATTTGGAACTCTCCTGGGGTACCCTCACACATATTATTCCCTCATTTAGTGGATATTTTCACAAAAAAGTGAAATTTTCAAAAATCCAGAAAATTGGCTGAAAACGGCTAAATATCAAGGACTCATTGGGCGAATCGCTCTGGAACTGAAATCAGAACGCTCACCGACATTTCCCCTATCTGAAAGTCTGATAAACGCCGGAAAAATGACTAAGTCCAAAAAAAATGTTTTTCAACTTTTTTCAATTTTACCCCCGTGGGATATATATTCTACCCACACACATTTGGAACTCTCCTGGGGTACCCTCACACATATTATTCCCTCATTTAGTGGATATTTTCATAAAAAAGTTAAATTTTCAAAAATCCAGAAAATTGGCTGAAAACGACTTAATATCAAGGACTCATTGGGCGAATTGCTCTGGAATTGAAATCGGAACGCTCACTGACATTTCCCCTATCTGAAAGTCTGATAAACGCCGGAAAAATGACTAAGTCCAAAATAAAATGTTTTTCAACTTTTTTCAATTTTACCCCCGTTGGATATATATTCTACCCACACACATTTGGAACTCTCCTGTGGTACCCTCACACATATTATTCCCTCATTTAGTGGATATTTTCATAAAAAAGTTAAATTTTCAAAAATCCAGAAAATTGGCTGAAAACGACGTAATATCAAGGACTCATTGGGCGAATTGCTCTGGAATTGAAATCGGAATGCTCACTGACATTTCCCCTATCTGAAAGTCTGATGAACGCCGGAAAAATGACTAAGTCCAAAAAAAATGTTTTTCAACTTTTTTCAATTTTACCCCCGTGGGATATATATTCTACCCACACACATTTGGAACTCTCCTGGGGTACCCTCACACATATTATTCCCTCATTTAGTGGATATTTTCACAAAAAAGTGAAATTTTCAAAAATCCAGAAAATTGGCTGAAAACGACTAAATATCAAGGACTCATTGGGCGAATCGCTCTGGAACTGAAATCAGAACGCTCACTGACATTTCCCCTATCTGAAAGTGTGATAAACGCCGGAAAAATGACTAAGACCAAAAAAATATATATTTTTCAACTTTTTTCAATTTTACCCCCGTGGGATATATATTCTACCCACACACATTTGGAACTCTCCTGGGGTACCCTCACACATATTATTCCCTCATTTAGTGGATATTTTCACAAAAAAGTGAAATTTTCAAAAATCCAGAAAATTGGCTAAAAACGGCTAAATATCAAGGACTCATTGGGCGAATCGCTCTGGAACTGAAATCAGAACGCTCACCGACATGTCCCCTATCTGAAAGTCTGTTAAACGCCGGAAAAATGACTAAGTCCAAAAAAAATGTTTTTCAACTTTTTTCAATTTTACCCCCGTGGGATATATATTCTACCCACACACATTTGGAACTCTCCTGTGGTACCCTCACACATATTATTCCCTCATTTAGTGGATATTTTCATAAAAAAGTGAAATTTTCAAAAATACAGAAAATTGGCTGAAAACGACTTAATATCAAGGACTCATTGGGCGAATCGCTCTGGAATTGAAATCGGAACGCTCACTGACATTTCCCCTATCTGAAAGTCTGATAAACGCCGGAAAAATGACTAAGTCCAAAAAAAAATGTTTTTCAACTTTTTTCAATTTTACCCCCGTTGGATATATATTCTACCCACACACATTTGGAACTCTCCTGGGGTACCCTCACACATATTATTCCCTCATTTAGTGGATATTTTCATAAAAAAGTTAAATTTTCAAAAATCCAGAAAATTGGCTGAAAACGACTTAATATCAAGGACTCATTGGGCGAATTGCTCTGGAATTGAAATCGGAACGCTCACTGACATTTCCCCTATCTGAAAGTCTGATAAACGCGGGAAAAATGACTAAGTCCAAAAAAAAATGTTTTTCAACTTTTTTCAATTTTACCCCCGTTGGATATATATTCTACCCACACACATTTGGAACTCTCCTGTGGTACCCTCACACATATTATTCCCTCATTTAGTGGATATTTTCATAAAAAAGTGAAATTTTCAAAAATCCAGAAAATTGGCTGAAAACAACTTAATATCAAGGACTCATTGGGCGAATTGCTCTGGAATTGAAATCGGAACGCTCACTGACATTTCCCCTATCCGAAAGTCTGATAAACGCCGGAAAAATGACTAAGTTCAAAAAAAAATATTTTTCAACTTTTTTCAATTTTACCCCCGTGGGATATATATTCTACCCACACACATTTGGAACTCTCCTGGGGTACCCTCACACATATTATTCCCTCATTTAGTGGATATTTTCACAAAAAAGTGAAATTTTCAAAAATCCAGAAAATTGGCTGAAAACGACTAAATATCAAGGACTCATTGGGCGAATCGCTCTGGAACTGAAATCAGAACGCTCACCGACATTTCCCCTATCTGAAAGTCTGATAAACGCCGGAAAAATGACTAAGTCCAAAAAAAATGTTTTTCAACTTTTTTCAATTTTACCCCCGTGGGATATATATTCTACCCACACACATTTGGAACTCTCCTGTGGTACCCTCACACATATTAATCCCTCATTTAGTGGATATTTTCATAAAAAAGTTAAATTTTCAAAAATCCAGAAAATTGGCTGAAAACGACTTAATATCAAGGACTCATTGGGCGAATTGCTCTGGAATTGAAATCGGAACGCTCACTGACATTTCCCCTATCTGAAAGTCTGATAAACGCCGGAAAAATGACTAATTCCAAAAAAAAATGTTTTTCAACTTTTTTCAATTTTACCCCCGTTGGATATATATTCTACCCACACACATTTGGAACTCTCCTGGGGTACCCTCACACATATTATTCCCTCATTTAGTGGATATTTTCATAAAAAAGTTAAATTTTCAAAAATCCAGAAAATTGGCTGAAAACGACTTAATATCAAGGACTCATTGGGCGAATTGCTCTGGAATTGAAATCGGAACGCTCACTGACATTTCCCCTATCTGAAAGTCTGATAAACGCCGGAAAAATGACTAAGTCCAAAATAAAATGTTTTTCAACTTTTTTCAATTTTACCCCCGTTGGATATATATTCTACCCACACACATTTGGAACTCTCCTGTGGTACCCTCACACATATTATTCCCTCATTTAGTGGATATTTTCATAAAAAAGTTAAATTTTCAAAAATCCAGAAAATTGGCTGAAAACGACGTAATATCAAGGACTCATTGGGCGAATTGCTCTGGAATTGAAATCGGAATGCTCACTGACATTTCCCCTATCTGAAAGTCTGATGAACGCCGGAAAAATGACTAAGTCCAAAAAAAATGTTTTTCAACTTTTTTCAATTTTACCCCCGTGGGATATATATTCTACCCACACACATTTGGAACTCTCCTGGGGTACCCTCACACATATTATTCCCTCATTTAGTGGATATTTTCACAAAAAAGTGAAATTTTCAAAAATCCAGAAAATTGGCTGAAAACGACTAAATATCAAGGACTCATTGGGCGAATCGCTCTGGAACTGAAATCAGAACGCTCACTGACATTTCCCCTATCTGAAAGTGTGATAAACGCCGGAAAAATGACTAAGACCAAAAAAATATATATTTTTCAACTTTTTTCAATTTTACCCCCGTGGGATATATATTCTACCCACACACATTTGGAACTCTCCTGGGGTACCCTCACACATATTATTCCCTCATTTAGTGGATATTTTCACAAAAAAGTGAAATTTTCAAAAATCCAGAAAATTGGCTAAAAACGGCTAAATATCAAGGACTCATTGGGTGAATCGCTCTGGAACTGAAATCAGAACGCTCACCGACATGTCCCCTATCTGAAAGTCTGTTAAACGCCGGAAAAATGACTAAGTCCAAAAAAAATGTTTTTCAACTTTTTTCAATTTTACCCCCGTGGGATATATATTCTACCCACACACATTTGGAACTCTCCTGTGGTACCCTCACACATATTATTCCCTCATTTAGTGGATATTTTCATAAAAAAGTGAAATTTTCAAAAATATAGAAAATTGGCTGAAAACGACTTAATATCAAGGACTCATTGGGCGAATCGCTCTGGAATTGAAATCGGAACGCTCACTGACATTTCCCCTATCTGAAAGTCTGATAAACGCCGGAAAAATGACTAAGTCCAAAAAAAAATGTTTTTCAACTTTTTTCAATTTTACCCCCGTTGGATATATATTCTACCCACACACATTTGGAACTCTCCTGGGGTACCCTCACACATATTATTCCCTCATTTAGTGGATATTTTCATAAAAAAGTTAAATTTTCAAAAATCCAGAAAATTGGCTGAAAACGACTTAATATCAAGGACTCATTGGGCGAATTGCTCTGGAATTGAAATCGGAACGCTCACTGACATTTCCCCTATCTGAAAGTCTGATAAACGCGGGAAAAATGACTAAGTCCAAAAAAAAATGTTTTTCAACTTTTTTCAATTTTACCCCCGTTGGATATATATTCTACCCACACACATTTGGAACTCTCCTGTGGTACCCTCACACATATTATTCCCTCATTTAGTGGATATTTTCATAAAAAAGTGAAATTTTCAAAAATCCAGAAAATTGGCTGAAAACAACTTAATATCAAGGACTCATTGGGCGAATTGCTCTGGAATTGAAATCGGAACGCTCACTGACATTTCCCCTATCCGAAAGTCTGATAAACGCCGGAAAAATGACTAAGTTCAAAAAAAAATATTTTTCAACTTTTTTCAATTTTACCCCCGTGGGATATATATTCTACCCACACACATTTGGAACTCTCCTGGGGTACCCTCACACATATTATTCCCTCATTTAGTGGATATTTTCACAAAAAAGTGAAATTTTCAAAAATCCAGAAAATTGGCTGAAAACGACTAAATATCAAGGACTCATTGGGCGAATCGCTCTGGAACTGAAATCAGAACGCTCACCGACATTTCCCCTATCTGAAAGTCTGATAAACGCCGGAAAAATGACTAAGTCCAAAAAAAATGTTTTTCAACTTTTTTCAATTTTACCCCCGTGGGATATATATTCTACCCACACACATTTGGAACTCTCCTGTGGTACCCTCACACATATTAATCCCTCATTTAGTGGATATTTTCATAAAAAAGTTAAATTTTCAAAAATCCAGAAAATTGGCTGAAAACGACTTAATATCAAGGACTCATTGGGCGAATTGCTCTGGAATTGAAATCGGAACGCTCACTGACATTTCCCCTATCTGAAAGTCTGATAAACGCCGGAAAAATGACTAATTCCAAAAAAAAATGTTTTTCAACTTTTTTCAATTTTACCCCCGTTGGATATATATTCTACCCACACACATTTGGAACTCTCCTGTGGTATCCTCACACATATTATTCCCTCATTTAGTGGATATTTTCATAAAAAAGTAAAATTTTCAAAAATCCAGAAAATTGGCTGAAAACGACTTAATATCAAGGACTCATTGGGCGAATTGCTCTGGAATTGAAAGCGGAACGCTCACTGACATTTCCCCTATCTGAAAGTCTGATAAACGCCGGAAAAATGACTAAGTCCAAAAAAAAATTTTTTTTAGACTTTTTTCAATTTTACCCCCGTGGGATATATATTCTACCCACACACATTTGGAAATCTCCTGGGGTACCCTCACACATATTATTCCCTCATTTAGTGGATATTTTCACAAAATAGTGAAATTTTCAAAAATCCAGAAAATTGGCTGAAAACGACTAAATATCAAGGACTCATAGAGCGAATCGCTCTGGAACTGAAATCAGAACACTCACTGACATTTCCATTATCTGAAAGTCTGATAAACGCAGGAAAAATGACTAAGTCCAAAAAAAAAAAATTTTTCAACTTTTTTCAATTTTACCCCCGTGGGATATATATTCTACCCACACATTTGGAACTCTCCTGGGGTACCCTCACACATATTATTCCCTCATTTAGTGAATATTTTCACAAAAAAGTGAAATTTTCAAAAATCCAGAAAATTGGCTGAAAACGACTAAATATCAAGGACTCATTGGGCGAATCGCTCTGGAACTGAAATCAGAACGCTCAATGAAATTTCCCCTATCTGAAAGTCTGATAAACGCCGGAAAAATGACTAAGTCCAAAAAAAAATTTTTTTCAACTTTTTTCAATTTTACCCCCGTGGGATATATATTCTACCCACACACATTTGGAACTCTCCTGTGGTACCCTCACACATATTATTCCCTCATTTAGTGGATATTTTCATAAAAAAGTGAAATTTTCAAAAATACAGAAAATTGGCTGAAAACGACTAAATATCAAGGACTCATTGGACGAATCGCTCTGGAACTGAAATCAGAACGCTCAATGACATTTCCCCTATCTGAAAGTCTGATAAACGCCGGAAAAATGACTAAGTCCAAAAAAAAATTTTTTTCAACTTTTTTCAATTTTACCCCCGTGGGATATATATTCTACCCACACACATTTGGAAATCTCCTGTGGTACCCTCACACATATTATTCCCTCATTTAGTGGATATTTTCACAAAAAAGTGAAATTTTCAAAAATCCAGAAAATTGGCTGAAAACGACTTAATATCAAGGACTTATTGGGCGAATTGCTCTGGAATTGACATCGGAACGCTCACTGACATTTCCCCTATCTGAAAGTCTGATAAATGCCGGAAAAATGACTAAGTCCAAAAAAAAATTTTTTCAACTTTTTTCAATTTTACCCCCGTGGGATATATATTCTACCCACACACATTTGGAACTCTCCTGTGGTACCCTCAAACATATTAATCCCTCATTTAGTGGATATTTTCATAAAAAAGTAAAATTTTCAAAAATCCAGAAAATTGGCTGAAAACGACTTAATATCAAGGACTCATTGGGCGAATTGCTCTGGAATTGAAATCGGAACGCTCACTGACATTTCCCCTATCTGAAAGTCTGATAAACGCCGGAAAAATGACTCAGTCCAAAAAAAATGTTTTTCAACTTTTTTCAATTTTACCCCCGTTGGATATATATTCTACCCACACACATTTGGAACTCTCCTGGGGTACCCTCACACATATTATTCCCTCATTTAGTGGATATTTTCACAAAAAAGTGAAATTTTCAAAAATCCAGAAAATTGGCTGAAAACGACTAAATATCAAGGACTCATTGGGCGAATCGCTCTGGAACTGAAATCAGAACGCTCACCGACATTTCCCCTATCTGAAAGTCTGATAAACGCCGGAAAAATGACTAAGTCCAAAATAAAATGTTTTTCAACTTTTTTCAATTTTACCCCCGTGGGATATTTATTCTACCCACACACATTTGGAACTCTCCTGTGGTACCCTCACACATATTATTTCCTCATTTAGTGGATATTTTCATAAAAAAGTGACATTTTCAAAAATCCAGAAAATTGGCTGAAAACGACTAAATATCAAGGACTCATTGGGCGAATCGCTCTGGAACTGAAATCAGAACGCTCAATGAAATTTCCCCTACCTGAAAGTCTGATAAACGCCGGAAAAATGACTAAGTCCAAAAAAAAATTTTTTTCAACTTTTTTCAATTTTACCCCCGTGGGATATATATTCTACCCACACACATTTGGAACTCTCCTGTGGTACCCTCACACATATTATTCCCTCATTTAGTGGATATTTTCATAAAAAAGTGAAATTTTCAAAAATACAGAAAATTGGCTGAAAACGACTAAATATCAAGGACTCATTGGGCGAATCGCTCTGGAACTGAAATCAGAACGCTCAATGACATTTCCCCTATCTGAAATTCTGATAAACGCCGGAAAAATGACTAAGTCCAAAAAAAAATTTTTTTCAACTTTTTTCAATTTTACCCCCGTGGGATATATATTCTACCCACACACATTTGGAAATCTCCTGTGGTACCCTCACACATATTATTCCCTCATTTAGTGGATATTTTCATAAAAAAGTGAAATTTTCAAAAATACAGAAAATTGGCTGAAAACGACTTAATATCAAGGACTCATTGGGTCGAATTGCTCTGGAATTGAAATCGGAACGTTCACTGACATTTCCCCTATCTGAAAGTCTAATAAACGCCGGAAAAATGACTAAGTCCAAAAAAAAATTTTTTTCAACTTTTTTCAATTTTACCCCCATGGGATATATATTCTACCCACACACATTTGGAACTCTCCTGTGGTACCCTCACACATATTATTCCCTCATTTAGTGGATATTTTCATAAAAAAGTGAAATTTTCAAAAATCCAGAAAATTGGCTGAAAACAACTTAATATCAAGGACTCATTGGGCGAATTGCTCTGGAATTGAAATCGGAACGCTCACTGATATTTCCCCTATCTGAAAGTCTGATAAACGCCGGAAAAATGACTAAGTTCAAAAAAAAATATTTTTCAACTTTTTTCAATTTTCCCCCCGTGGGATATATATTCTACCCACACACATTTGGAACTCTCCTGGGGTACCCTCACACATATTATTCCCTCATTTAGTGGATATTTTCACAAAAAAGTGAAATTTTCAAAAATCCAGAAAATTGGCTGAAAACGACTTAATATCAAGGACTCATTGGGCGAATTGCTCTGGAATTGAAATCGGAACGCTCACTGACATTTCCCCTATCTGAAAGTCTGATAAATGCCGGAAAAATGACTAAGTCCAAAAAAAAATGTTTTTCAACTTTTTTCAATTTTACCCCCGTGGGATATATATTCTACCCACACACATTTGGAACTCTCCTGTGTTACCCTCACACATATTAATCCCTCATTTAGTGGATATTTTCATAAAAAAGTAAAATTTTCAAAAATCCAGAAAATTGGCTGAAAACGACTTAATATCAAGGACTCATTGGGCGAATTGCTCTGGAATTGAAATCGGAACGCTCACTGACATTTCCCCTATCTGAAAGTCTGATAAACGCCGGAAAAATGACTAAGTCCAAAAAAAATGTTTTTCAACTTTTTTCAATTTTACCCCCGTGGGATATATATTCTACCCACACACATTTGGAACTCTCCTGGGGTACCCTCACACATATTATTCCCTCATTTAGTGGATATTTTCATAAAAAAGTGAAATTTTCAAAAATCCAGAAAATTGGCTGAAAACAACTTAATATCAAGGACTCATTGGGCGAATTGCTCTGGAATTGAAATCGGAACGCTCACTGACATTTCCCCTATCTGAAAGTCTGATAAACGCCGGAAAAATGACTAAGTTCAAAAAAAAATATTTTTCAACTTTTTTCAATTTTACCCCCGTGGGATATATATTCTACCCACACACATTTGGAACTCTCCTGGGGTACCCTCACACATATTATTCCCTCATTTAGTGGATATTTTCACAAAAAAGTGAAATTTTCAAAAATCCAGAAAATTGGCTGAAAACGACTAAATATCAAGGACTCATTGGGCGAATCGCTCTGGAACTGAAATCAGAGCGCTCACCGACATTTCCCCTATCTGAAAGTCTGATAAACGCCGGAAAAATGACTAAGTCCAAAATAAAATGTTTTTCAACTTTTTTCAATTTTACCCCCGTGGGATATATATTCTACCCACACACACTTGGAACTCTCCTGTGGTACCCTCACACATATTAATCCCTCATTTAGTGGATATTTTCATAAAAAAGTTAAATTTTCAAAAATCCAGAAAATTGGCTGAAAACGACTTAATATCAAGGACTCATTGGGCGAATTGCTCTGGAATTGAAATCGGAACGCTCACTGACATTTCCCCTATCTGAAAGTCTGATAAACGCCGGAAAAATGACTAAGTCCAAAAAAAAATGCTTTTCAACTTTTTTCAATTTTACCCCCGTTGGATATATATTCTACCCACACACATTTGGAACTCTCCTGTGGAACCCTCACACATATTATTCCCTCATTTAGTGGATATTTTCATAAAAAAGTTAAATTTTCAAAAATCCAGAAAATTGGCTGAAAACGACTTAATATCAAGGACTCATTGGGTCGAATTGCTCTGGAATTGAAATCGGAACGTTCACTGACATTTCCCCTATCTGAAAGTCTAATAAACGCCGGAAAAATGACTAAGTCCAAAAAAAAATTTTTTTCAACTTTTTTCAATTTTTCAATTTTACCCCCATTGGATATATATTCTACCCACACACATTTGGAACTCTCCTGTGGTATCCTCACACATATTATTCCCTCATTTAGTGGATATTTTCATAAAAAAGTAAAATTTTCAAAAATCCAGAAAATTGGCTGAAAACGACTTAATATCAAGGACTCATTGGGCGAATTGCTCTGGAATTGAAATCGGAACGCTCACTGACATTTCCCCTATCTGAAAGTCTGATAAACGCCGGAAAAATGACTAAGTCCAAAAAAAAATGTTTTTCAACTTTTTTCAATTTTACCCCCGTTGGATATATATTCTACCCACACACATTTGGAACTCTCCTGTGGTACCCTCACACATATTATTCCCTCATTTAGTGGATATTTTCATAAAAAAGTTAAATTTTCAAAAATCCAGAAAATTGGCTGAAAACGACTTAATATCAAGGACTCATTGGGCGAATTGCTCTGGAATTGAAAGCGGAACGCTCACTGACATTTCCCCTATCTGAAAGTCTGATAAACGCCGGAAAATTGACTAAGTCCAAAAAAAAATTTTTTTTAGACTTTTTTCAATTTTACCCCCGTGGGATATATATTCTACCCACACACATTTGGAACTCTCCTGGGGTACCCTCACACATATTATTCCCTCATTTAGTGGATATTTTCACAAAATAGTGAAATTTTCAAAAATCCAGAAAATTGGCTGAAAACGACTAAATATCAAGGACTCATAGAGCGAATCGCTCTGGAACTGAAATCAGAACACTCACTGACATTTCCATTATCTGAAAGTCTGATAAACGCAGGAAAAATGACTAAGTCCAAAAAAAAAAAATTTTTCAACTTTTTTCAATTTTACCCCCGTGGGATATATATTCTACCCACACATTTGGAACTCTCCTGGGGTACCCTCACACATATTATTCCCTCATTTAGTGAATATTTTCACAAAAAAGTGAAATTTTCAAAAATACAGAAAATTGGCTGAAAACGACTAAATATCAAGGACTCATTGGGCGAATCGCTCTGGAACTGAAATCAGAACGCTCAATGAAATTTCCCCTATCTGAAAGTCTGATAAACGCCGGAAAAATGACTAAGTCCAAAAAAAAATTTTTTTCAACTTTTTTCAATTTTACCCCCGTGGGATATATATTCTACCCACACACATTTGGAACTCTCCTGTGGTACCCTCACACATATTATTCCCTCATTTAGTGGATATTTTCATAAAAAAGTGAAATTTTCAAAAATACAGAAAATTGGCTGAAAACGACTAAATATCAAGGACTCATTGGACGAATCGCTCTGGAACTGAAATCAGAACGCTCAATGACATTTCCCCTATCTGAAAGTCTGATAAACGCCGGAAAAATGACTAAGTCCAAAAAAAAATTTTTTTCAACTTTTTTCAATTTTACCCCCGTGGGATATATATTCTACCCACACACATTTTGAAATCTCCTGTGGTACCCTCACACATATTATTCCCTCATTTAGTGGATATTTTCACAAAAAAGTGAAATTTTCAAAAATCCAGAAAATTGGCTGAAAACGACTTAATATCAAGGACTTATTGGGCGAATTGCTCTGGAATTGACATCGGAACGCTCACTGACATTTCCCCTATCTGAAAGTCTGATAAATGCCGGAAAAATGACTAAGTCCAAAAAAAAATGTTTTTCAACTTTTTTCAATTTTACCCCCGTGGGATATATATTCTACCCACACACATTTGGAACTCTCCTGTGGTACCCTCAAACATATTAATCCCTCATTTAGTGGATATTTTCATAAAAAAGTAAAATTTTCAAAAATCCAGAAAATTGGCTGAAAACGACTTAATATCAAGGACTCATTGGGCGAATTGCTCTGGAATTGAAATCGGAACGCTCACTGACATTTCCCCTATCTGAAAGTCTGATAAACGCCGGAAAAATGACTCAGTCCAAAAAAAATGTTTTTCAACTTTTTTCAATTTTACCCCCGTTGGATATATATTCTACCCACACACATTTGGAACTCTCCTGGGGTACCCTCACACATATTATTCCCTCATTTAGTGGATATTTTCACAAAAAAGTGAAATTTTCAAAAATCCAGAAAATTGGCTGAAAACGACTAAATATCAAGGACTCATTGGGCGAATCGCTCTGGAACTGAAATCAGAACGCTCACCGACATTTCCCCTATCTGAAAGTCTGATAAACGCCGGAAAAATGACTAAGTCCAAAATAAAATGTTTTTCAACTTTTTTCAATTTTACCCCCGTGGGATATTTATTCTACCCACACACATTTGGAACTCTCCTGTGGTACCCTCACACATATTATTCCCTCATTTAGTGGATATTTTCATAAAAAAGTGAAATTTTCAAAAATCCAGAAAATTGGCTGAAAACAACTTAATATCAAGGACTCATTGGGCGAATTGCTCTGGAATTGAAATCGGAACGCTCACTGACATTTCCCCTATCTGAAAGTCTGATAAACGCCGGAAAAATGACTAAGTTCAAAAAAAAATATTTTTCAACTTTTTTCAATTTTACCCCCGTGGGATATATATTCTACCCACACACATTTGGAACTCTCCTGGGGTACCCTCACACATATTATTCCCTCATTTAGTGGATATTTTCATAAAAAAGTTAAATTTTCAAAAATCCAGAAAATTGGCTGAAAACGACTTAATATCAAGGACTCATTGGGTCGAATTGCTCTGGAATTGAAATCGGAACGTTCACTGACATTTCCCCTATCTGAAAGTCTAATAAACGCCGGAAAAATGACTAAGTCCAAAAAAAAATTTTTTTCAACTTTTTTCAATTTTTCAATTTTACCCCCATTGGATATATATTCTACCCACACACATTTGGAACTCTCCTGTGGTATCCTCACACATATTATTCCCTCATTTAGTGGATATTTTCATAAAAAAGTAAAATTTTCAAAAATCCAGAAAATTGGCTGAAAACGACTTAATATCAAGGACTCATTGGGCGAATTGCTCTGGAATTGAAATCGGAACGCTCACTGACATTTCCCCTATCTGAAAGTCTGATAAACGCCGGAAAAATGACTAAGTCCAAAAAAAAATGTTTTTCAACTTTTTTCAATTTTACCCCCGTTGGATATATATTCTACCCACACACATTTGGAACTCTCCTGTGGTACCCTCACACATATTATTCCCTCATTTAGTGGATATTTTCATAAAAAAGTTAAATTTTCAAAAATCCAGAAAATTGGCTGAAAACGACTTAATATCAAGGACTCATTGGGCGAATTGCTCTGGAATTGAAAGCGGAACGCTCACTGACATTTCCCCTATCTGAAAGTCTGATAAACGCCGGAAAAATGACTAAGTCCAAAAAAAAATTTTTTTTAGACTTTTTTCAATTTTACCCCCGTGGGATATATATTCTACCCACACACATTTGGAACTCTCCTGGGGTACCCTCACACATATTATTCCCTCATTTAGTGGATATTTTCACAAAATAGTGAAATTTTCAAAAATCCAGAAAATTGGCTGAAAACGACTAAATATCAAGGACTCATAGAGCGAATCGCTCTGGAACTGAAATCAGAACACTCACTGACATTTCCATTATCTGAAAGTCTGATAAACGCAGGAAAAATGACTAAGTCCAAAAAAAAAAAATTTTTCAACTTTTTTCAATTTTACCCCCGTGGGATATATATTCTACCCACACATTTGGAACTCTCCTGGGGTACCCTCACACATATTATTCCCTCATTTAGTGAATATTTTCACAAAAAAGTGAAATTTTCAAAAATCCAGAAAATTGGCTGAAAACGACTAAATATCAAGGACTCATTGGGCGAATCGCTCTGGAACTGAAATCAGAACGCTCAATGAAATTTCCCCTATCTGAAAGTCTGATAAACGCCGGAAAAATGACTAAGTCCAAAAAAAAATTTTTTTCAACTTTTTTCAATTTTACCCCCGTGGGATATATATTCTACCCACACACATTTGGAACTCTCCTGTGGTACCCTCACACATATTATTCCCTCATTTAGTGGATATTTTCATAAAAAAGTGAAATTTTCAAAAATACAGAAAATTGGCTGAAAACGACTAAATATCAAGGACTCATTGGACGAATCGCTCTGGAACTGAAATCAGAACGCTCAATGACA
Organism: Phyllobates terribilis; assembly: GCF_046119375.1. Lineage (NCBI taxonomy): Eukaryota > Metazoa > Chordata > Amphibia > Anura > Dendrobatidae > Phyllobates > Phyllobates terribilis. The sequence continues at coordinate 24,320,644 of NW_027362776.1, forward strand.
TTTCCCCTATCTGAAAGTCTGATAAACGCCGGAAAAATGACTAAGTCCAAAAAAAAATTTTTTTCAACTTTTTTCAATTTTACCCCCGTGGGATATATATTCTACCCACACACATTTGGAAATCTCCTGTGGTACCCTCACACATATTATTCCCTCATTTAGTGGATATTTTCACAAAAAAGTGAAATTTTCAAAAATCCAGAAAATTGGCTGAAAACGACTTAATATCAAGGACTTATTGGGCGAATTGCTCTGGAATTGACATCGGAACGCTCACTGACATTTCCCCTATCTGAAAGTCTGATAAATGCCGGAAAAATGACTAAGTCCAAAAAAAAATGTTTTTCAACTTTTTTCAATTTTACCCCCGTGGGATATATATTCTACCCACACACATTTGGAACTCTCCTGTGGTACCCTCAAACATATTAATCCCTCATTTAGTGGATATTTTCATAAAAAAGTAAAATTTTCAAAAATCCAGAAAATTGGCTGAAAACGACTTAATATCAAGGACTCATTGGGCGAATTGCTCTGGAATTGAAATCGGAACGCTCACTGACATTTCCCCTATCTGAAAGTCTGATAAACGCCGGAAAAATGACTCAGTCCAAAAAAAATGTTTTTCAACTTTTTTCAATTTTACCCCCGTTGGATATATATTCTACCCACACACATTTGGAACTCTCCTGGTGTACCCTCACACATATTATTCCCTCATTTAGTGGATATTTTCACAAAAAAGTGAAATTTTCAAAAATCCAGAAAATTGGCTGAAAACGACTAAATATCAAGGACTCATTGGGCGAATCGCTCTGGAACTGAAATCAGAACGCTCACCGACATTTCCCCTATCTGAAAGTCTGATAAACGCCGGAAAAATGACTAAGTCCAAAATAAAATGTTTTTCAACTTTTTTCAATTTTACCCCCGTGGGATATTTATTCTACCCACACACATTTGGAACTCTCCTGTGGTACCCTCACACATATTATTTCCTCATTTAGTGGATATTTTCATAAAAAAGTGACATTTTCAAAAATCCAGAAAATTGGCTGAAAACGACTAAATATCAAGGACTCATTGGGCGAATCGCTCTGGAACTGAAATCAGAACGCTCAATGAAATTTCCCCTACCTGAAAGTCTGATAAACGCCGGAAAAATGACTAAGTCCAAAAAAAAATTTTTTTCAACTTTTTTCAATTTTACCCCTGTGGGATATATATTCTACCCACACACATTTGGAACTCTCCTGTGGTACCCTCACACATATTATTCCCTCATTTAGTGGATATTTTCATAAAAAAGTGAAATTTTCAAAAATACAGAAAATTGGCTGAAAACGACTAAATATCAAGGACTCATTGGGCGAGTCGCTCTGGAACTGAAATCAGAACGCTCAATGACATTTCCCCTATCTGAAATTCTGATAAACGCCAGAAAAATGACTAAGTCCAAAAAAAAATTTTTTTCAACTTTTTTCAATTTTACCCCCGTGGGATATATATTCTACCCACACACATTTGGAAATCTCCTGTGGTACCCTCACACATATTATTCCCTCATTTAGTGGATATTTTCATAAAAAAGTGAAATTTTCAAAAATACAGAAAATTGGCTGAAAATGACTTAATATCAAGGACTCATTGGGTCGAATTGCTCTGGAATTGAAATCGGAACGTTCACTGACATTTCCCCTATCTGAAAGTCTAATAAACGCCGGAAAAATGACTAAGTCCAAAAAAAAATTTTTTTCAACTTTTTTCAATTTTACCCCCATGGGATATATATTCTACCCACACACATTTGGAACTCTCCTGTGGTACCCTCACACATATTATTCCCTCATTTAGTGGATATTTTCATAAAAAAGTGAAATTTTCAAAAATCCAGAAAATTGGCTGAAAACAACTTAATATCAAGGACTCATTGGGCGAATTGCTCTGGAATTGAAATCGGAACGCTCACTGACATTTCCCCTATCTGAAAGTCTGATAAACGCCGGAAAAATGACTAAGTTCAAAAAAAAATATTTTTCAACTTTTTTCAATTTTACCCCCGTGGGATATATATTCTACCCACACACATTTGGAACTCTCCTGGGGTACCCTCACACATATTATTCCCTCATTTAGTGGATATTTTCACAAAAAAGTGAAATTTTCAAAAATCCAGAAAATTGGCTGAAAACGACTTAATATCAAGGACTCATTGGGCGAATTGCTCTGGAATTGAAATCGGAACGCTCACTGACATTTCCCCTATCTGAAAGTCTGATAAATGCCGGAAAAATGACTAAGTCCAAAAAAAAATGTTTTTCAACTTTTTTCAATTTTACCCCCGTGGGATATATATTCTACCCACACACATTTGGAACTCTCCTGTGTTACCCTCACACATATTAATCCCTCATTTAGTGGATATTTTCATAAAAAAGTAAAATTTTCAAAAATCCAGAAAATTGGCTGAAAACGACTTAATATCAAGGACTCATTGGGCGAATTGCTCTGGAATTGAAATCGGAACGCTCACTGACATTTCCCCTATCTGAAAGTCTGATAAACGCCGGAAAAATGACTAAGTCCAAAAAAAATGTTTTTCAACTTTTTTCAATTTTACCCCCGTGGGATATATATTCTACCCACACACATTTGGAACTCTCCTGGGGTACCCTCACACATATTATTCCCTCATTTAGTGGATATTTTCATAAAAAAGTGAAATTTTTAAAAATCCAGAAAATTGGCTGAAAACAACTTAATATCAAGGACTCATTGGGCGAATTGCTCTGGAATTGAAATCGGAACGCTCACTGACATTTCCCCTATCTGAAAGTCTGATAAACGCCGGAAAAATGACTAAGTTCAAAAAAAAATATTTTTCAACTTTTTTCAATTTTACCCCCGTGGGATATATATTCTACCCACACACATTTGGAACTCTCCTGGGGTACCCTCACACATATTATTCCCTCATTTAGTGGATATTTTCACAAAAAAGTGAAATTTTCAAAAATCCAGAAAATTGGCTGAAAACGACTAAATATCAAGGACTCATTGGGCGAATCGCTCTGGAACTGAAATCAGAGCGCTCACCGACATTTCCCCTATCTGAAAGTCTGATAAACGCCGGAAAAATGACTAAGTCCAAAATAAAATGTTTTTCAACTTTTTTCAATTTTACCCCCGTGGGATATATATTCTACCCACACACATTTGGAACTCTCCTGTGGTACCCTCACACATATTAATCCCTCATTTAGTGGATATTTTCATAAAAAAGTTAAATTTTCAAAAATCCAGAAAATTGGCTGAAAACGACTTAATATCAAGGACTCATTGGGCGAATTGCTCTGGAATTGAAATTGGAACGCTCACTGACATTTCCCCTATCTGAAAGTCTGATAAACGCCGGAAAAATGACTAAGTCCAAAAAAAAATGTTTTTCAACTTTTTTCAATTTTACCCCCGTGGGATATATATTCTACCCACACACATTTGGAACTCTCCTGGGGTACCCTCACACATATTATTCCCTCATTTAGTGGATATTTTCACAAAAAAGTGAAATTTTCAAAAATCCAGAAAATTGGCTGAAAACGACTAAATATCAAGGACTCATTGGGCGAATCGCTCTGGAACTGAAATCAGAACGCTCAATGAAATTTCCCCTACCTGAAAGTCTGATAAACGCCGGAAAAATGACTAAGTCCAAAAAAAAATTTTTTTCAACTTTTTTCAATTTTACCCCCGTGGGATATATATTCTACCCACACACATTTGGAACTCTCCTGTGGTACCCTCACACATATTATTCCCTCATTTAGTGGATATTTTCATAAAAAAGTGAAATTTTCAAAAATACAGAAAATTGGCTGAAAACGACTAAATATCAAGGACTCATTGGGCGAATTGCTCTGGAACTGAAATCGGAATGCTCACTGACACTTCCCTATCTGAAAGTCTGATAAACGCCGGAAAAATGACTAAGTCCAAAAAAAAATTTTTTTTCAACTTTTTTCAATTTTACCCCCGTGGGATATATATTCTACCCACACACATTTGGAACTCTCCTGTGGTACCCTCACACATATTATTCCCTCATTTAGTGGATATTTTCATAAAAAAGTGAAATTTTCAAAAATCGAGAAAATTGGCTGAAAACGACTTAATATGAAGGACTCATTGGGCGAATTGCTCTGGAATTGAAATTGGAACGCTCACTGACATTTCCCCTATCTGAAAGTCTGATAAACGCTGGAAAAATGACTAAGTCCAAAAAAAAATGTTTTTCAACTTTTTTCAATTTTACCCCCGTGGGATATATATTCTACCCACACACATTTGGAACTCTCCTGGGGTACCCTCACACATATTATTCCCTCCTTTAGTGGATATTTTCACAAAAAAGCGAAATTTTCAAAAATCCAGAAAATTGGCTGAAAACGACTAAATATCAAGGACTCATTGGGCAAATCGCTCTGGAACTGAAATCGGAATGCTCACTGACATTTGCCCTATCTGAAAGTCTGTTAAACGCCAGAAAAATGACTAAGTCCAAAAAAAAAATTTTTTTCAACTTTTTTCAATTTTACCCCCGTGGGATATATATTCTACCCACACACATTTGGAACTCTCCTGTGGTACCCTCACACATATTATTCCCTCATTTAGTGGATATTTTCATAAAAAAGTGAAATTTTCAAAAATCGAGAAAATTGGCTGAAAACGACTTAATATGAAGAACTCATTGGGCGAATTGCTCTGGAATTGAAATTGGAATGCTCACTGACATTTCCCCTATCTGAAAGTCTGATAAGCGCCGGAAAAATGACTAAGTCCAAAAAAAAATGTTTTTCAACTTTTTTCAATTTTACCCCCGTGGGATATATATTCTACCCACACACATTTGGAACTCTCCTGGGGTACCCTCACACATATTATTCCCTCATTTAGTGGATATTTTCACAAAAAAGTGAAATTTTCAAAAATCCAGAAAATTGGCTGAAAACAACTTAATATCAAGGACTCATTGGGCGAATTGCTCTGGAATTGAAATCGGAACGCTCACTGACATTTCCCCTATCTGAAAGTCTGATAAACGCCGGAAAAATGACTAAGTTCAAAAAAAAATATTTTTCAACTTTTTTCAATTTTACCCCCGTGGGATATATATTCTACCCACACACATTTGGAACTCTCCTGGGGTACCCTCACACATATTATTCCCTCATTTAGTGGATATTTTCACAAAAAAGTGAAATTTTCAAAAATCCAGAAAATTGGCTGAAAACGACTTAATATCAAGGACTCATTGGGCGAATTGCTCTGGAATTGAAATCGGAACGCTCACTGACATTTCCCCTATCTGAAAGTCTGATAAATGCCGGAAAAATGACTAAGTCCAAAAAAAAATGTTTTTCAACTTTTTTCAATTTTACCCCCGTGGGATATATATTCTACCCACACACATTTGGAACTCTCCTGTGTTACCCTCACACATATTAATCCCTCATTTAGTGGATATTTTCATAAAAAAGTAAAATTTTCAAAAATCCAGAAAATTGGCTGAAAACGACTTAATATCAAGGACTCATTGGGCGAATTGCTCTGGAATTGAAATCGGAACGCTCACTGACATTTCCCCTATCTGAAAGTCTGATAAACGCCGGAAAAATGACTAAGTCCAAAAAAAATGTTTTTCAACTTTTTTCAATTTTACCCCCGTGGGATATATATTCTACCCACACACATTTGGAACTCTCCTGGGGTACCCTCACACATATTATTCCCTCATTTAGTGGATATTTTCATAAAAAAGTGAAATTTTTAAAAATCCAGAAAATTGGCTGAAAACAACTTAATATCAAGGACTCATTGGGCGAATTGCTCTGGAATTGAAATCGGAACGCTCACTGACATTTCCCCTATCTGAAAGTCTGATAAACGCCGGAAAAATGACTAAGTTCAAAAAAAAATATTTTTCAACTTTTTTCAATTTTACCCCCGTGGGATATATATTCTACCCACACACATTTGGAACTCTCCTGGGGTACCCTCACACATATTATTCCCTCATTTAGTGGATATTTTCACAAAAAAGTGAAATTTTCAAAAATCCAGAAAATTGGCTGAAAACGACTAAATATCAAGGACTCATTGGGCGAATCGCTCTGGAACTGAAATCAGAGCGCTCACCGACATTTCCCCTATCTGAAAGTCTGATAAACGCCGGAAAAATGACTAAGTCCAAAATAAAATGTTTTTCAACTTTTTTCAATTTTACCCCCGTGGGATATATATTCTACCCACACACATTTGGAACTCTCCTGTGGTACCCTCACACATATTAATCCCTCATTTAGTGGATATTTTCATAAAAAAGTTAAATTTTCAAAAATCCAGAAAATTGGCTGAAAACGACTTAATATCAAGGACTCATTGGGCGAATTGCTCTGGAATTGAAATTGGAACGCTCACTGACATTTCCCCTATCTGAAAGTCTGATAAACGCCGGAAAAATGACTAAGTCCAAAAAAAAATGTTTTTCAACTTTTTTCAATTTTACCCCCGTGGGATATATATTCTACCCACACACATTTGGAACTCTCCTGGGGTACCCTCACACATATTATTCCCTCATTTAGTGGATATTTTCACAAAAAAGTGAAATTTTCAAAAATCCAGAAAATTGGCTGAAAACGACTAAATATCAAGGACTCATTGGGCGAATCGCTCTGGAACTGAAATCAGAACGCTCAATGAAATTTCCCCTACCTGAAAGTCTGATAAACGCCGGAAAAATGACTAAGTCCAAAAAAAAATTTTTTTCAACTTTTTTCAATTTTACCCCCGTGGGATATATATTCTACCCACACACATTTGGAACTCTCCTGTGGTACCCTCACACATATTATTCCCTCATTTAGTGGATATTTTCATAAAAAAGTGAAATTTTCAAAAATACAGAAAATTGGCTGAAAACGACTAAATATCAAGGACTCATTGGGCGAATTGCTCTGGAACTGAAATCGGAATGCTCACTGACACTTCCCTATCTGAAAGTCTGATAAACGCCGGAAAAATGACTAAGTCCAAAAAAAAATTTTTTTTCAACTTTTTTCAATTTTACCCCCGTGGGATATATATTCTACCCACACACATTTGGAACTCTCCTGTGGTACCCTCACACATATTATTCCCTCATTTAGTGGATATTTTCATAAAAAAGTGAAATTTTCAAAAATCGAGAAAATTGGCTGAAAACGACTTAATATGAAGGACTCATTGGGCGAATTGCTCTGGAATTGAAATTGGAACGCTCACTGACATTTCCCCTATCTGAAAGTCTGATAAACGCTGGAAAAATGACTAAGTCCAAAAAAAAATGTTTTTCAACTTTTTTCAATTTTACCCCCGTGGGATATATATTCTACCCACACACATTTGGAACTCTCCTGGGGTACCCTCACACATATTATTCCCTCCTTTAGTGGATATTTTCACAAAAAAGCGAAATTTTCAAAAATCCAGAAAATTGGCTGAAAACGACTAAATATCAAGGACTCATTGGGCAAATCGCTCTGGAACTGAAATCGGAATGCTCACTGACATTTGCCCTATCTGAAAGTCTGTTAAACGCCAGAAAAATGACTAAGTCCAAAAAAAAAATTTTTTTCAACTTTTTTCAATTTTACCCCCGTGGGATATATATTCTACCCACACACATTTGGAACTCTCCTGTGGTACCCTCACACATATTATTCCCTCATTTAGTGGATATTTTCATAAAAAAGTGAAATTTTCAAAAATCGAGAAAATTGGCTGAAAACGACTTAATATGAAGAACTCATTGGGCGAATTGCTCTGGAATTGAAATTGGAATGCTCACTGACATTTCCCCTATCTGAAAGTCTGATAAGCGCCGGAAAAATGACTAAGTCCAAAAAAAAATGTTTTTCAACTTTTTTCAATTTTACCCCCGTGGGATATATATTCTACCCACACACATTTGGAACTCTCCTGGGGTACCCTCACACATATTATTCCCTCATTTAGTGGATATTTTCACAAAAAAGTGAAATTTTCAAAAATCCAGAAAATTGGCTGAAAACGACTAAATATCAAGGACTCATTGGGCGAATCGCTCTGGAACTGAAATCAGAACGCTCACCGACATTTCCCCTATCTGAAAGTCTGATAAACGCCGGAAAAATGACTAAGTCCAAAATAAAATGTTTTTCAACTTTTTTCAATTTTACCCCCGTGGGATATATATTCTACCCACACACATTTGGAACTCTCCTGTGGTACCCTCACACATATTATTCCCTCATTTAGTGGATATTTTCATAAAAAAGTGACATTTTCAAAAATCCAGAAAATTGGCTGAAAACGACTTAATATCAAGGACTCATTGGGCGAATTGCTCTGGAATTGAAATCGGAACGCTCACTGACATTTCCCCTATCTGAAAGTCTGATAAACGCCGGAAAAATGACTAAGTCCAAAAAAAATGTTTTTCAACTTTTTTCAATTTTACCCCCGTGGGATATATATTCTACCCACACACATTTGGAACTCTCCTGGGGTACCCTCACACATATTATTCCCTCATTTATTGGATATTTTCACAAAAAAGTGAAATTTTCAAAAATCCAGAAAATTGGCTGAAAACGACTAAACATCAAGGACTCATTGGGCGAATCACTCTGGAACTGAAATCAGAACGCTCAATGACATTTCCCCTATCTGAAAGTCTGATAAACGGCGGAAAAATGACTAAGTCCAAAAAAAAATTTTTTTCAACTTTTTTCAATTTTACCCCCGTGGGATATATATTCTACCCACACACATTTGGAAATCTCCTGTGGTACCCTCACACATATTATTCCCTCATTTAGTGGATATTTTCATAAAAAAGTGAAATTTTCAAAAATACAGAAAATTGGCTGAAAACGACTTAATATCAAGGACTCATTGGGCGAATTGCTCTGGAATTGAAATCGGAACGCTCACTGACATTTCCCCTATCTGAAAGTCTGATAAACGCCGGAAAAATGACTAAGTTCAAAAAAAAATATTTTTCAACTTTTTTCAATTTTACCCCCGTGGGATATATATTCTACCACACACATTTGGAACTCTCCTGTGGTACCCTCACACATATTATTCCCTCATTTAGTGGATATTTTCATAAAAAAGTGAAATTTTCAAAAATCCAGAAAATTGGCTGAAAACGACTAAATATCAAGGACTCATTGGGCGAATCGCTCTGGAACTGGTATCAGAACGCTCACCGACATTTCCCCTATCTGAAAGCCTGATAAACGCCGGAAAAATGACTAAGTTCAAAAAAAAATTTTTTTCAACTTTTTTCAATTTTACCCCCGTGGGATATATATTCTACCACACACATTTGGAACTCTCCTGTGGTACCCTCACACATATTATTCCCTCATTTAGTGGATATTTTCATAAAAAAGTGACATTTTCAAAAATCCAGAAAATTGGCTGAAAACGACTTAATATCAAGGACTCATTGGGCGAATTGCTCTGGAATTGAAATCGGAACGCTCACTGACATTTCCCCTATCTGAAAGTCTGATAAACGCCGGAAAAATGACTAAGTCCAAAAAAAATGTTTTTCAACTTTTTTCAATTTTACCCCCGTGGGATATATATTCTACCCACACACATTTGGAACTCTCCTGGGGTACCCTCACACATATTATTCCCTCATTTAGTGGATATTTTCACAAAAAAGTGAAATTTTCAAAAATCCAGAAAATTGGCTGAAAACGACTAAACATCAAGGACTCATTGGGCGAATCACTCTGGAACTGAAATCAGAACGCTCAATGACATTTCCCCTATCTGAAAGCCTGATAAACGGCGGAAAAATGACTAAGTCCAAAAAAAAATTTTTTTCAACTTTTTTCAATTTTACCCCCGTGGGATATATATTCTACCCACACACATTTGGAAATCTCCTGTGGTACCCTCACACATATTATTCCCTCATTTAGTGGATATTTTCATAAAAAAGTGAAATTTTCAAAAATACAGAAAATTGGCTGAAAACGACTTAATATCAAGGACTCATTGGGCGAATTGCTCTGGAATTGAAATCGGAACGCTCACTGACATTTCCCCTATCTGAAAGTCTGATAAACGCCGGAAAAATGACTAAGTTCAAAAAAAAATATTTTTCAACTTTTTTCAATTTTACCCCCGTGGGATATATATTCTACCACACACATTTGGAACTCTCCTGTGGTACCCTCACACATATTATTCCCTCATTTAGTGGATATTTTCATAAAAAAGTGAAATTTTCAAAAATCCAGAAAATTGGCTGAAAACGACTAAATATCAAGGACTCATTGGGCGAATCGCTCTGGAACTGGTATCAGAACGCTCACCGACATTTCCCCTATCTGAAAGCCTGATAAACGCCGGAAAAATGACTAAGTTCAAAAAAAAATTTTTTTCAACTTTTTTCAATTTTACCCCCGTGGGATATATATTCTACCACACACATTTGGAACTCTCCTGTGGTACCCTCACACATATTATTCCCTCATTTAGTGGATATTTTCATAAAAAAGTGACATTTTCAAAAATCCAGAAAATTGGCTGAAAACGACTTAATATCAAGGACTCATTGGGCGAATTGCTCTGGAATTGAAATCGGAACGCTCACTGACATTTCCCCTATCTGAAAGTCTGATAAACGCCGGAAAAATGACTAAGTCCAAAAAAAATGTTTTTCAACTTTTTTCAATTTTACCCCCGTGGGATATATATTCTACCCACACACATTTGGAACTCTCCTGGGGTACCCTCACACATATTATTCCCTCATTTAGTGGATATTTTCACAAAAAAGTGAAATTTTCAAAAATCCAGAAAATTGGCTGAAAACGACTAAACATCAAGGACTCATTGGGCGAATCACTCTGGAACTGAAATCAGAACGCTCAATGACATTTCCCCTATCTGAAAGTCTGATAAACGGCGGAAAAATGACAGTCCAAAAAAAAATTTTTTTCAACTTTTTTCAATTTTACCCCCGTGGGATATATATTCTACCCACACACATTTGGAAATCTCCTGTGGTACCCTCACACATATTATTCCCTCATTTAGTGGATATTTTCATAAAAAAGTGAAATTTTCAAAAATACAGAAAATTGGCTGAAAACGACTTAATATCAAGGACTCATTGGGCGAATTGCTCTGGAATTGAAATCGGAACGCTCACTGACATTTCCCCTATCTGAAAGTCTGATAAACGCCGGAAAAATGACTAAGTTCAAAAAAAAATATTTTTCAACTTTTTTCAATTTTACCGCCGTGGGATATATATTCTACCACACACATTTGGAACTCTCCTGTGGTACCCTCACACATATTATTCCCTCATTTAGTGGATATTTTCATAAAAAAGTGAAATTTTCAAAAATCCAGAAAATTGGCTGAAAACGACTAAATATCAAGGACTCATTGGGCGAATCGCTCTGGAACTGGTATCAGAACGCTCACCGACATTTCCCCTATCTGAAAGCCTGATAAACGCCGGAAAAATGACTAAGTTCAAAAAAAAATTTTTTTCAACTTTTTTCAATTTTACCCCCGTGGGATATATATTCTACCACACACATTTGGAACTCTCCTGTGGTACCCTCACACATATTATTCCCTCATTTAGTGGATATTTTCATAAAAAAGTGAAATTTTCAAAAATCCAGAAAATTGTCTGAAAACGACTAAATATCAAGGACTCATTGGGCGAATCGCTCTGGAACTGGTATCAGAACGCTCACCGACATTTCCCCTATCTGAAAGCCTGATAAACGCCGGAAAAATGACTAAGTCCAAAATAAAATGTTTTTCAACTTTTTTCAATTTTACCCCCGTGGGATATATATTCTACCCACACACATTTGGAACTCTCCTGTGGTACCCTCACACATATTATTCCCTCATTTAGTGGATATTTTCATAAAAAAGTTAAATTTTCAAAAATCCAGAAAATTGGCTGAAAACGACGTAATATCAAGGACTCATTGGGCGAATTGCTCTGGAATTGAAATCGGAACGCTCACTGACATTTCCCCTATCTGAAAGTCTGATAAACGCCGGAAAAATGACTAAGTCCAAAAAAAATGTTTTTCAACTTTTTTCAATTTTACCCCCGTGGGATATATATTCTACCCACACACATTTGGAACTCTCCTGGGGTACCCTCACACATATTATTCCCTCATTTAGTGGATATTTTCATAAAAAAGTGAAATTTTCAAAAATACAGAAAATTGGCTGAAAACGACTTAATATCAAGGACTCATTGGGCGAATTGCTCTGGAATTGAAATCGGAACGCTCACTGACATTTCCCCTATCTAAAAGTCTGATAAACGCCGGAAAAATGACTAAGTCCAAAAAAAAATATTTTTCAACTTTTTTAAATTTTACCCCCGTGGGATATATATTCTACCCACACACATTTGGAACTCTCCTGTGGTACCCTCACACATATTATTCCCTCATTTAGTGGATATTTTCACAAAAAAGTGAAATTTTCAAAAATCCAGAAAATTGGCTGAAAACGACTAAATATCAAGGACTCATTGGGCGAATCGCTCTGGAACTGAAATCAGAACGCTCACCAACATTTCCCCTATCTGAAAGTCTGATAAACGCCGGAAAAATGACTAAGTCCAAAAAAAATGTTTTTCAACTTTTTTCAATTTTACCCCCGTGGGATATATATTCTACCCACACACATTTGGAACTCTCCTGGGGTACCCTCACACATATTATTCCCTCATTTAGTGGATATTTTCACAAAAAAGTGAAATTTTCAAAAATCCAGAAAATTGGCTGAAAACGACTAAATATCAAGGACTCATTGGGCGAATCGCTCTGGAACTGAAATCAGAACGCTCACCGACATTTCCCCTATCTGAAAGTCTGATAAACGCCGGAAAAATGACTAAGTCCAAAATAAAATGTTTTTCAACTTTTTTCAATTTTACCCCCGTGGGATATATATTCTACCCACACACATTTGGAACTCTCCTGGGGTACACTCACACATATTATTCCCTCATTTAGTGGATATTTTCACAAAAAAGTGAAATTTTCAAAAATCCAGAAAATTGGCTGAAAACGACTAAACATCAAGGACTCATTGGGCGAATCACTCTGGAACTGAAATCAGAACGCTCAATGACATTTCCCCTATCTGAAAGTCTGATAAACGCCGGAAAAATGACTAAGTCCAAAAAAAAATTTTTTTCAACTTTTTTCAATTTTACCCCCGTGGGATATATATTCTACCCACACACATTTGGAACTCTCCTGGGGTACCCTCACACATATTATTCCCTCATTTAGTGGATATTTTCATAAAAAAGTTAAATTTTCAAAAATCCAGAAAATTGGCTGAAAACGACTTAATATCAAGGACTCATTGGGCGAATTGCTCTGGAATTGAAATCGGAACGCTCACTGACATTTCCCCAATCTGAAAGTCTGATAAACGCCGGAAAAATGACTAAGTCCAAAAAAAAATGTTTTTCAACTTTTTTCAATTTTACCCCCGTTGGATATATATTCTACCCACACACATTTGGAACTCTCCTGTGGTACCCTCACACATATTATTCCCTCATTTAGTGGATATTTTCATAAAAAAGTGAAATTTTCAAAAATACAGAAAATTGGCTGAAAACGACTTAATATCAAGGACTCATTGGGCGAATTGCTCTGGAATTGAAATCGGAATGCTCACTGACATTTCCCCTATCTGAAAGTCTGATAAACGCCGGAAAAATGACTAAGTTCAAAAAAAAATATTTTTCAACTTTTTTCAATTTTACCCCCGTGGGATATATATTCTACCACACACATTTGGAACTCTCCTGTGGTACCCTCACACATATTATTCCCTCATTTAGTGGATATTTTCATAAAAAAGTGAAATTTTCAAAAATCCAGAAAATTGGCTGAAAACGACTAAATATCAAGAACTCATTGGGCGAATCGCTCTGGAACTGGTATCAGAACGCTCACCGACATTTCCCCTATCTGAAAGCCTGATAAACGCCGGAAAAATGACTAAGTTCAAAAAAAAATATTTTTCAACTTTTTTCAATTTTACCCCCGTGGGATATATATTCTACCACACACATTTGGAACTCTCCTGTGGTACCCTCACACATATTATTCCCTCATTTAGTGGATATTTTCATAAAAAAGTGAAATTTGAAAAAATCCAGAAAATTGGCTGAAAACGACTAAATATCAAGGACTCATTGGGCGAATCGCTCTGGAACTGGTATCAGAACGCTCACCGACATTTCCCCTATCTGAAAGCCTGATAAACGCCGGAAAAATGACTAAGTCCAAAATAAAATGTTTTTCAACTTTTTTCAATTTTACCCAAGTGGGATATATATTCTACCCACACACATTTGGAACTCTCCTGGGGTACCCTCACACATATTATTCCCTCATTTAGTGGATATTTTCACAAAAAAGTGAAATTTTTAAAAATCCAGAAAATTGGCTGAAAACGACTAAATATCAAGGACTCATTGGGCGAATTGCTCTGGAACTGAAATCAGAACGCTCACTGACATTTCCCCTATCTGAAAGTCTGATAAACGCCGGAAAAATGACTAAGTTAAAAAAAAAATTTTTTTCAACTTTTTTCAATTTTACCCCCGTGGGATATATATTCTACCCACACACATTTGGAACTCTCCTGGGGTACACTCACACATATTATTCCCTCATTTAGTGGATATTTTCACAAAAAAGTGAAATTTTCAAAAATCCAGAAAATTGGCTGAAAACGACTAAATATCAAGGACTCATTGGGCGAATCACTCTGGAACTGAAATCAGAACGCTCAATGACATTTCCCCTATCTGAAAGTCTGATAAACGCCGGAAAAATGACTAAGTCCAAAAAAAAATTTTTTTCAACTTTTTTCAATTTTACCCCCGTGGGATATATATTCTACCCACACACATTTGGAACTCTCCTGGGCTACCCTCACACATATTATTCCCTCATTTAGTGGATATTTTCATAAAAAAGTGAAATTTTCAAAAATACAGAAAATTGGCTGAAAACGATTTAATATCAAGGACTCATTGGGCGAATTGCTCTGGAATTGAAATCGGAACGCTCACTGACATTTCCCCTATCTGAAAGTCTGATAAACGCCGGAAAAATGACTAAGTCCAAAAAAAAATATTTTTCAACTTTTTTAAATTTTACCCCCGTGGGATATATATTCTACCCACACACATTTGGAACTCTCCTGTGGTACCCTCACACATATTATTCCCTCATTTAGTGGATATTTTCACAAAAAAGTGAAATTTTCAAAAATCCAGAAAATTGGCTGAAAACGACTAAATATCAAGGACTCATTGGGCGAATCGCTCTGGAACTGAAATCAGAACGCTCACCAACATTTCCCCTATCTGAAAGTCTGATAAACGCCGGAAAAATGACTAAGTCCAAAAAAAATGTTTTTCAACTTTTTTCAATTTTACCCCCGTGGGATATATATTCTACCCACACACATTTGGAACTCTCCTGGGGTACCCTCACACATATTATTCCCTCATTTAGTGGATATTTTCACAAAAAAGTGAAATTTTCAAAAATCCAGAAAATTGGCTGAAAACGACTAAATATCAAGGACTCATTGGGCGAATCGCTCTGGAACTGGTATCAGAACGCTCACCGACATTTCCCCTATCTGAAAGTCTGATAAACGCCGGAAAAATGACTAAGTCCAAAATAAAATGTTTTTCAACTTTTTTCAATTTTACCCCCGTGGGATATATATTCTACCCACACACATTTGGAACTCTCCTGTGGTACCCTCACACATATTATTCCCTCATTTAGTGGATATTTTCATAAAAAAGTGAAATTTTCAAAAATACAGAAAATTGGCTGAAAACGACTTAATATCAAGGACTCATTGGGCGAATCGCTCTGGAATTGAAATCGGAACGCTCACTGACATTTCCCCTATCTGAAAGTCTGATAAACGTCGGAAAAATGACTAAGTTAAAAAAAAAATATTTTTCAACTTTTTTCAATTTTACCCCCGTGGGTTATATATTCTACCCACACACATTTGGAACTCTCCTGGGGTACCCTCACACATATTATTCCCTCATTTAGTGGATATTTTCACAAAAAAGTGAAATTTTCAAAAATCCAGAAAATTGGCTGAAAACGGCTAAATATCAAGGACTCATTGGGCGAATCGCTCTGGAACTGAAATCAGAACGCTCACCGACATTTCCCCTATCTGAAAGTCTGATAAACGCCGGAAAAATGACTAAGTCCAAAATAAAATGTTTTTCAACTTTTTTCAATTTTACCCCCGTGGGATATATATTCTACCCACACACATTTGGAACTCTCCTGGGGTACACTCACACATATTATTCCCTCATTTAGTGGATATTTTCACAAAAAAGTGAAATTTTCAAAAATCCAGAAAATTGGCTGAAAACGACTAAACATCAAGGACTCATTGGGCGAATCACTCTGGAACTGAAATCAGAACGCTCAATGACATTTCCCCTATCTGAAAGTCTGATAAACGCCGGAAAAATGACTAAGTCCAAAAAAAAATTTTTTTCAACTTTTTTCAATTTTACCCCCGTGGGATATATATTCTACCCACACACATTTGGAACTCTCCTGGGGTACCCTCACACATATTATTCCCTCATTTAGTGGATATTTTCATAAAAAAGTGAAATTTTCAAAAATACAGAAAATTGGATGAAAACGACTTAATATCAAGGACTCATTGGGCGAATCGCTCTGGAATTGAAATCGGAACGCTCACTGACATTTCCCCTATCTGAAAGTCTGATAAACGCCGGAAAAATGACTAAGTCCAAAAAAAAATGTTTTTCAACTTTTTTCAATTTTACCCCCGTTGGATATATATTCTACCCACACACATTTGGAACTCTCCTGGGGTACCCTCACACATATTATTCCCTCATTTAGTGGATATTTTCATAAAAAAGTTAAATTTTCAAAAATCCAGAAAATTGGCTGAAAACGACTTAATATCAAGGACTCATTGGGCGAATTGCTCTGGAATTGAAATCGGAACGCTCACTGACATTTCCCCAATCTGAAAGTCTGATAAACGCCGGAAAAATGACTAAGTCCAAAAAAAAATGTTTTTCAACTTTTTTCAATTTTACCCCCGTTGGATATATATTCTACCCACACACATTTGGAACTCTCCTGTGGTACCCTCACACATATTATTCCCTCATTTAGTGGATATTTTCATAAAAAAGTGAAATTTTCAAAAATACAGAAAATTGGCTGAAAACGACTTAATATCAAGGACTCATTGGGCGAATTGCTCTGGAATTGAAATCGGAATGCTCACTGACATTTCCCCTATCTGAAAGTCTGATAAACGCCGGAAAAATGACTAAGTTCAAAAAAAAATATTTTTCAACTTTTTTCAATTTTACCCCCGTGGGATATATATTCTACCACACACATTTGGAACTCTCCTGTGGTACCCTCACACATATTATTCCCTCATTTAGTGGATATTTTCATAAAAAAGTGAAATTTTCAAAAATCCAGAAAATTGGCTGAAAACGACTAAATATCAAGAACTCATTGGGCGAATCGCTCTGGAACTGGTATCAGAACGCTCACCGACATTTCCCCTATCTGAAAGCCTGATAAACGCCGGAAAAATGACTAAGTTCAAAAAAAAATATTTTTCAACTTTTTTCAATTTTACCCCCGTGGGATATATATTCTACCACACACATTTGGAACTCTCCTGTGGTACCCTCACACATATTATTCCCTCATTTAGTGGATATTTTCATAAAAAAGTGAAATTTGAAAAAATCCAGAAAATTGGCTGAAAACGACTAAATATCAAGGACTCATTGGGCGAATCGCTCTGGAACTGGTATCAGAACGCTCACCGACATTTCCCCTATCTGAAAGCCTGATAAACGCCGGAAAAATGACTAAGTCCAAAATAAAATGTTTTTCAACTTTTTTCAATTTTACCCAAGTGGGATATATATTCTACCCACACACATTTGGAACTCTCCTGGGGTACCCTCACACATATTATTCCCTCATTTAGTGGATATTTTCACAAAAAAGTGAAATTTTTAAAAATCCAGAAAATTGGCTGAAAACGACTAAATATCAAGGACTCATTGGGCGAATTGCTCTGGAACTGAAATCAGAACGCTCACTGACATTTCCCCTATCTGAAAGTCTGATAAACGCCGGAAAAATGACTAAGTTAAAAAAAAAATTTTTTTCAACTTTTTTCAATTTTACCCCCGTGGGATATATATTCTACCCACACACATTTGGAACTCTCCTGGGGTACACTCACACATATTATTCCCTCATTTAGTGGATATTTTCACAAAAAAGTGAAATTTTCAAAAATCCAGAAAATTGGCTGAAAACGACTAAATATCAAGGACTCATTGGGCGAATCACTCTGGAACTGAAATCAGAACGCTCAATGACATTTCCCCTATCTGAAAGTCTGATAAACGCCGGAAAAATAACTAAGTCCAAAAAAAAATTTTTTTCAACTTTTTTCAATTTTACCCCCGTGGGATATATATTCTACCCACACACATTTGGAACTCTCCTGGGCTACCCTCACACATATTATTCCCTCATTTAGTGGATATTTTCATAAAAAAGTGAAATTTTCAAAAATACAGAAAATTGGCTGAAAACGACTTAATATCAAGGACTCATTGGGCGAATTGCTCTGGAATTGAAATCGGAACGCTCACTGACATTTCCCCTATCTGAAAGTCTGATAAACGCCGGAAAAATGACTAAGTCCAAAAAAAAATATTTTTCAACTTTTTTAAATTTTACCCCCGTGGGATATATATTCTACCCACACACATTTGGAACTCTCCTGTGGTACCCTCACACATATTATTCCCTCATTTAGTGGATATTTTCACAAAAAAGTGAAATTTTCAAAAATCCAGAAAATTGGCTGAAAACGACTAAATATCAAGGACTCATTGGGCGAATCGCTCTGGAACTGAAATCAGAACGCTCACCAACATTTCCCCTATCTGAAAGTCTGATAAACGCCGGAAAAATGACTAAGTCCAAAAAAAATGTTTTTCAACTTTTTTCAATTTTACCCCCGTGGGATATATATTCTACCCACACACATTTGGAACTCTCCTGGGGTACCCTCACACATATTATTCCCTCATTTAGTGGATATTTTCACAAAAAAGTGAAATTTTCAAAAATCCAGAAAATTGGCTGAAAACGACTAAATATCAAGGACTCATTGGGCGAATCGCTCTGGAACTGGTATCAGAACGCTCACCGACATTTCCCCTATCTGAAAGTCTGATAAACGCCGGAAAAATGACTAAGTCCAAAATAAAATGTTTTTCAACTTTTTTCAATTTTACCCCCGTGGGATATATATTCTACCCACACACATTTGGAACTCTCCTGTGGTACCCTCACACATATTATTCCCTCATTTAGTGGATATTTTCATAAAAAAGTGAAATTTTCAAAAATACAGAAAATTGGCTGAAAACGACTTAATATCAAGGACTCATTGGGCGAATCGCTCTGGAATTGAAATCGGAACGCTCACTGACATTTCCCCTATCTGAAAGTCTGATAAACGCCGGAAAAATGACTAAGTTAAAAAAAAAATATTTTTCAACTTTTTTCAATTTTACCCCCGTGGGTTATATATTCTACCCACACACATTTGGAACTCTCCTGGGGTACCCTCACACATATTATTCCCTCATTTAGTGGATATTTTCACAAAAAAGTGAAATTTTCAAAAATCCAGAAAATTGGCTGAAAACGGCTAAATATCAAGGACTCATTGGGCGAATCGCTCTGGAACTGAAATCAGAACGCTCACCGACATTTCCCCTATCTGAAAGTCTGATAAACGCCGGAAAAATGACTAAGTCCAAAATAAAATGTTTTTCAACTTTTTTCAATTTTACCCCCGTGGGATATATATTCTACCCACACACATTTGGAACTCTCCTGTGGTACCCTCACACATATTATTCCCTCATTTAGTGGATATTTTCATAAAAAAGTGAAATTTTCAAAAATACAGAAAATTGGCTGAAAACGACTTAATATCAAGGACTCATTGGGCGAATCGCTCTGGAATTGAAATCGGAACGCTCACTGACATTTCCCCTATCTGAAAGTCTGATAAACGCCGGAAAAATGACTAAGTTAAAAAAAAAATATTTTTCAACTTTTTTCAATTTTACCCCCGTGGGATATATATTCTACCCACACACATTTGGAACTCTCCTGGGGTACCCTCACACATATTATTCCCTCATTTAGTGGATATTTTCACAAAAAAGTGAAATTTTCAAAAATCCAGAAAATTGGCTGAAAACGGCTAAATATCAAGGACTCATTGGGCGAATCGCTCTGGAACTGAAATCAGAACGCTCACCGACATTTCCCCTATCTGAAAGTCTCATAAACGCCGGAAAAATGACTAAGTCCAAAAAAAATGTTTTTCAACTTTTTTCAATTTTACCCCCGTGGGATATATATTCTACCCACACACATTTGGAACTCTCCTGTGGTACCCTCACACATATTATTCCCTCATTTAGTGGATATTTTCATAAAAAAGTTAAATTTTCAAAAATCCAGAAAATTGGCTGAAAACGACTTAATATCAAGGACTCATTGGGCGAATTGCTCTGGAATTGAAATCGGAACGCTCACTGACATTTCCCCTATCTGAATGTCTGATAAACGCCGGAAAAATGACTAAGTCCAAAAAAAAATGTTTTTCAACTTTTTTCAATTTTACCCCCGTTGGATATATATTCTACCCACACACATTTGGAACTCTCCTGTGGTACCCTCACACATATTATTCCCTCATTTAGTGGATATTTTCATAAAAAAGTGAAATTTTCAAAAATACAGAAAATTGGCTGAAAACGACTTAATATCAAGGACTCATTGGGCGAATTGCTCTGGAATTGAAATCGGAACGCTCACTGACATTTCCCCTATCTGAAAGTCTGATAAACGCCGGAAAAATGACTAAGTCCAAAAAAAAATATTTTTCAACTTTTTTAAATTTTACCCCCGTGGGATATATATTCTACCCACACACATTTGGAACTCTCCTCTGGTACCCTCACACATATTATTCCCTCATTTAGTGGATATTTTCACAAAAAAGTGAAATTTTCAAAAATCCAGAAAATTGGCTGAAAACGGCTAAATATCAAGGACTCATTGGGCGAATCGCTCTGGAACTGAAATCAGAACGCTCACCGACATTTCCCCTATCTGAAAGTCTGATAAACGCCGGAAAAATGACTAAGTCCAAAAAAAATGTTTTTCAACTTTTTTCAATTTTACCCCCGTGGGATATATATTCTACCCACACACATTTGGAACTCTCCTGTGGTACCCTCACACATATTATTCCCTCATTTAGTGGATATTTTCATAAAAAAGTGAAATTTTCAAAAATACAGAAAATTGGCTGAAAACGACTTAATATCAAGGACTCATTGGGCGAATCGCTCTGGAATTGAAATCGGAACGCTCACTGACATTTCCCCTATCTGAAAGTCTGATAAACGCCGGAAAAATGACTAAGTCCAAAAAAAAATGTTTTTCAACTTTTTTCAATTTTACCCCCGTGGGATATATATTCTACCCACACACATTTGGAACTCTCCTGTGGTACCCTCACACATATTATTCCCTCATTTAGTGGATATTTTCATAAAAAAGTTAAATTTTCAAAAATCCAGAAAATTGGCTGAAAACGACTTAATATCAAGGACTCATTGGGCGAATTGCTCTGGAATTGAAATCGGAACGCTCACTGACATTTCCCCTATCTGAATGTCTGATAAACGCCGGAAAAATGACTAAGTCCAAAAAAAAATGTTTTTCAACTTTTTTCAATTTTACCCCCGTTGGATATATATTCTACCCACACACATTTGGAACTCTCCTGTGGTACCCTCACACATATTATTCCCTCATTTAGTGGATATTTTCATAAAAAAGTGAAATTTTCAAAAATCCAGTAAATTGGCTGAAAACTACTTAATATCAAGGACTCATTGGGTCGAATTGCTCTGGAATTGAAATCGGAACGCTCACTGACATTTCCCCTATCTGAAAGTCTGATAAACGCCGGAAAAATGACTAAGTCCACAATAAAATGTTTTTCAACTTTTTTCAATTTTACCCCCGTGGGATATATATTCTACCCACACACATTTGGAACTCTCCTGTGGTACCCTCACACATATTATTCCCTCATTTAGTGGATATTTTCATAAAAAAGTTAAATTTTCAAAAATCCAGAAAATTGGCTGAAAACGACTTAATATCAAGGACTCATTGGGCGAATTGCTCTGGAATTGAAATCGGAACGCTCACTGACATTTCCCCTATCTGAATGTCTGATAAACGCCGGAAAAATGACTAAGTCCAAAAAAAAATGTTTTTCAACTTTTTTCAATTTTACCCCCGTTGGATATATATTCTACCCACACACATTTGGAACTCTCCTGTGGTACCCTCACACATATTATTCCCTCATTTAGTGGATATTTTCATAAAAAAGTGAAATTTTCAAAAATCCAGTAAATTGGCTGAAAACTACTTAATATCAAGGACTCATTGGGTCGAATTGCTCTGGAATTGAAATCGGAACGCTCACTGACATTTCCCCTATCTGAAAGTCTGATAAACGCCGGAAAAATGACTAAGTCCACAATAAAATGTTTTTCAACTTTTTTCAATTTTACCCCCGTGGGATATATATTCTACCCACACACATTTGGAACTCTCCTGTGGTACCCTCACACATATTATTCCCTCATTTAGTGGATATTTTCATAAAAAAGTGAAATTTTCAAAAATACAGAAAATTGGCTGAAAACGACTTAATATCAAGGACTCATTGGGCGAATTGCTCTGGAATTGAAATCGGAACGCTCTCTGACATTTCCCCTATCTGAAAGTCTGATAAACGCCGGAAAAATGACTAAGTCCAAAAAAAAATATTTTTCAACTTTTTTCAATTTTACCCCCGTGGGATATATATTCTACCCACACACATTTGGAACTCTCCTGTGGTACCCTCACACATATTATTCCCTCATTTAGTGGATATTTTCACAAAAAAGTGAAATTTTCAAAAATCCAGAAAATTGGCTGAAAACGGCTAAATATCAAGGACTCATTGGGCGAATCGCTCTGGAACTGAAATCAGAACGCTCACCGACATTTCCCCTATCTGAAAGTCTGATAAACGCCGGAAAAATGACTAAGTCCAAAAAAAATGTTTTTCAACTTTTTTCAATTTTACCCCCGTGGGATATATATTCTACCCACACACATTTGGAACTCTCCTGTGGTACCCTCACACATATTATTCCCTCATTTAGTGGATATTTTCATAAAAAAGTTAAATTTTCAAAAATCCAGAAAATTGGCTGAAAACGACTTAATATCAAGGACTCATTGGGCGAATTGCTCTGGAATTGAAATCGGAACGCTCACTGACATTTCCCCTATCTGAAAGTCTGATAAACGCCGGAAAAATGACTAAGTCCAAAAAAAAATGTTTTTCAACTTTTTTCAATTTTACCCCCGTGGGATATATATTCTACCACACACATTTGGAACTCTCCTGTGGTACCCTCACACATATTATTCCCTCATTTAGTGGATATTTTCATAAAAAAGTGAAATTTTCAAAAATCCAGAAAATTGGCTGAAAACGACTAAATATCAAGGACTCATTGGGCGAATCGCTCTGGAACTGGTATCAGAACGCTCACCGACATTTCCCCTATCTGAAAGCCTGATAAACGCCGGAAAAATGACTAAGTTCAAAAAAAAATATTTTTCAACTTTTTTCAATTTTACCCCCGTGGGATATATATTCTACCACACACATTTGGAACTCTCCTGTGGTACCCTCACACATATTATTCCCTCATTTAGTGGATATTTTCATAAAAAAGTGAAATTTGAAAAAATCCAGAAAATTGGCTGAAAACGACTAAATATCAAGGACTCATTGGGCGAATCGCTCTGGAACTGGTATCAGAACGCTCACCGACATTTCCCCTATCTGAAAGCCTGATAAACGCCGGAAAAATGACTAAGTCCAAAATAAAATGTTTTTCAACTTTTTTCAATTTTACCCCCGTGGGATATATATTCTACCCACACACATTTGGAACTCTCCTGGGGTACCCTCACACATATTATTCCCTCATTTAGTGGATATTTTCACAAAAAAGTGAAATTTTTAAAAATCCAGAAAATTGGCTGAAAACGACTAAATATCAAGGGCTCATTGGGCGAATTGCTCTGGAACTGAAATCAGAACGCTCACTGACATTTCCCCTATCTGAAAGTCTGATAAACGCCGGAAAAATGACTAAGTTAAAAAAAAAATTTTTTTCAACTTTTTTCAATTTTACCCCCGTGGGATATATATTCTACCCACACACATTTGGAACTCTCCTGGGGTACACTCACACATATTATTCCCTCATTTAGTGGATATTTTCACAAAAAAGTGAAATTTTCAAAAATCCAGAAAATTGGCTGAAAACGACTAAATATCAAGGACTCATTGGGCGAATCACTCTGGAACTGAAATCAGAACGCTCAATGACATTTCCCCTATCTGAAAGTCTGATAAACGCCGGAAAAATGACTAAGTCCAAAAAAAAATTTTTTTCAACTTTTTTCAATTTTACCCCCGTGGGATATATATTCTACCCACACACATTTGGAACTCTCCTGGGCTACCCTCACACATATTATTCCCTCATTTAGTGGATATTTTCATAAAAAAGTGAAATTTTCAAAAATACAGAAAATTGGCTGAAAACGACTTAATATCAAGGACTCATTGGGCGAATTGCTCTGGAATTGAAATCGGAACGCTCACTGACATTTCCCCTATCTGAAAGTCTGATAAACGCCGGAAAAATGACTAAGTCCAAAAAAAAATATTTTTCAACTTTTTTAAATTTTACCCCCGTGGGATATATATTCTACCCACACACATTTGGAACTCTCCTGTGGTACCCTCACACATATTATTCCCTCATTTAGTGGATATTTTCACAAAAAAGTGAAATTTTCAAAAATCCAGAAAATTGGCTGAAAACGACTAAATATCAAGGACTCATTGGGCGAATCGCTCTGGAACTGAAATCAGAACGCTCACCAACATTTCCCCTATCTGAAAGTCTGATAAACGCCGGAAAAATGACTAAGTCCAAAAAAAATGTTTTTCAACTTTTTTCAATTTTACCCCCGTGGGATATATATTCTACCCACACACATTTGGAACTCTCCTGGGGTACCCTCACACATATTATTCCCTCATTTAGTGGATATTTTCACAAAAAAGTGAAATTTTCAAAAATCCAGAAAATTGGCTGAAAACGACTAAATATCAAGGACTCATTGGGCGAATCGCTCTGGAACTGGTATCAGAACGCTCACCGACATTTCCCCTATCTGAAAGTCTGATAAACGCCGGAAAAATGACTAAGTCCAAAATAAAATGTTTTTCAACTTTTTTCAATTTTACCCCCGTGGGATATATATTCTACCCACACACATTTGGAACTCTCCTGTGGTACCCTCACACATATTATTCCCTCATTTAGTGGATATTTTCATAAAAAAGTGAAATTTTCAAAAATACAGAAAATTGGCTGAAAACGACTTAATATCAAGGACTCATTGGGCGAATCGCTCTGGAATTGAAATCGGAACGCTCACTGACATTTCCCCTATCTGAAAGTCTGATAAACGCCGGAAAAATGACTAAGTTAAAAAAAATATATTTTTCAACTTTTTTCAATTTTACCCCCGTGGGATATATATTCTACCCACACACATTTGGAACTCTCCTGGGGTACCCTCACACATATTATTCCCTCATTTAGTGGATATTTTCACAAAAAAGTGAAATTTTCAAAAATCCAGAAAATTGGCTGAAAACGGCTAAATATCAAGGACTCATTGGGCGAATCGCTCTGGAACTGAAATCAGAACGCTCACCGACATTTCCCCTATCTGAAAGTCTGATAAACGCCGGAAAAATGACTAAGTCCAAAATAAAATGTTTTTCAACTTTTTTCAATTTTACCCCCGTGGGATATATATTCTACCCACACACATTTGGAACTCTCCTGTGGTACCCTCACACATATTATTCCCTCATTTAGTGGATATTTTCATAAAAAAGTGAAATTTTCAAAAATACAGAAAATTGGCTGAAAACGACTTAATATCAAGGACTCATTGGGCGAATCGCTCTGGAATTGAAATCGGAACGCTCACTGACATTTCCCCTATCTGAAAGTCTGATAAACGCCGGAAAAATGACTAAGTTAAAAAAAAAATATTTTTCAACTTTTTTCAATTTTACCCCCGTGGGATATATATTCTACCCACACACATTTGGAACTCTCCTGGGGTACCCTCACACATATTATTCCCTCATTTAGTGGATATTTTCACAAAAAAGTGAAATTTTCAAAAATCCAGAAAATTGGCTGAAAACGGCTAAATATCAAGGACTCATTGGGCGAATCGCTCTGGAACTGAAATCAGAACGCTCACCGACATTTCCCCTATCTGAAAGTCTCATAAACGCCGGAAAAATGACTAAGTCCAAAAAAAATGTTTTTCAACTTTTTTCAATTTTACCCCCGTGGGATATATATTCTACCCACACACATTTGGAACTCTCCTGGGGTACCCTCACACATATTATTCCCTCATTTAGTGGATATTTTCATAAAAAAGTGAAATTTTCAAAAATACAGAAAATTGGCTGAAAACGACTTAATATCAAGGACTCATTGGGCGAATTGCTCTGGAATTGAAATCGGAACGCTCACTGACATTTCCCCTATCTGAAAGTCTGATAAACGCCGGAAAAATGACTAAGTCCAAAAAAAAATATTTTTCAACTTTTTTCAATTTTACCCCCGTGGGATATATATTCTACCCACACACATTTGGAACTCTCCTGTGGTACCCTCACACATATTATTCCCTCATTTAGTGGATATTTTCACAAAAAAGTGAAATTTTCAAAAATCCAGAAAATTGGCTGAAAACGGCTAAATATCAAGGACTCATTGGGCGAATCGCTCTGGAACTGAAATCAGAACGCTCACCGACATTTCCCCTATCTGAAAGTCTGATAAACGCCGGAAAAATGACTAAGTCCAAAAAAAAATGTTTTTCAACTTTTTTCAATTTTACCCCCGTGGGATATATATTCTACCCACACACATTTGGAACTCTCCTGTGGTACCCTCACACATATTATTCCCTCATTTAGTGGATATTTTCATAAAAAAGTTAAATTTTCAAAAATCCAGAAAATTGGCTGAAAACGACTTAATATCAAGGACTCATTGGGCGAATTGCTCTGGAATTGAAATCGGAACGCTCACTGACATTTCCCCTATCTGAAAGTCTGATAAACGCCGGAAAAATGACTAAGTCCAAAAAAAAATGTTTTTCAACTTTTTTCAATTTTACCCCCGTTGGATATATATTCTACCCACACACATTTGGAACTCTCCTGTGGTACCCTCACACATATTATTCCCTCATTTAGTGGATATTTTCATAAAAAAGTGAAATTTTCAAAAATCCAGTAAATTGGCTGAAAACTACTTAATATCAAGGACTCATTGGGTCGAATTGCTCTGGAATTGAAATCGGAACGCTCACTGACATTTCCCCTATCTGAAAGTCTGATAAACGCCGGAAAAATGACTAAGTCCAAAATAAAATGTTTTTCAACTTTTTTCAATTTTACCCCCGTGGGATATATATTCTACCCACACACATTTGGAACTCTCCTGTGGTACCCTCACACATATTATTCCCTCATTTAGTGGATATTTTCATAAAAAAGTGAAATTTTCAAAAATACAGAAAATTGGCTGAAAACGACTTAATATCAAGGACTCATTGGGCGAATTGCTCTGGAATTGAAATCGGAACGCTCACTGACATTTCCCCTATCTGAAAGTCTGATAAACGCCGGAAAAATGACTAAGTCCAAAAAAAAATATTTTTCAACTTTTTTCAATTTTACCCCCGTGGGATATATATTCTACCCACACACATTTGGAACTCTCCTGTGGTACCCTCACACATATTATTCCCTCATTTAGTGGATATTTTCACAAAAAAGTGAAATTTTCAAAAATCCAGAAAATTGGCTGAAAACGACTAAATATCAAGGACTCATTGGGCGAATCGCTCTGGAACTGAAATCAGAACGCTCACCAACATTTCCCCTATCTGAAAGTCTGATAAACGCCGGAAAAATGACTAAGTCCAAAAAAAATGTTTTTCAACTTTTTTCAATTTTACCCCCGTGGGATATATATTCTACCCACACACATTTGGAACTCTCCTGGGGTACCCTCACACATATTATTCCCTCATTTAGTGGATATTTTCACAAAAAAGTGAAATTTTCAAAAATCCAGAAAATTGGCTGAAAACGACTAAATATCAAGGACTCATTGGGCGAATCGCTCTGGAACTGGTATCAGAACGCTCACCGACATTTCCCCTATCTGAAAGTCTGATAAACGCCGGAAAAATGACTAAGTCCAAAATAAAATGTTTTTCAACTTTTTTCAATTTTACCCCCGTGGGATATATATTCTACCCACACACATTTGGAACTCTCCTGTGGTACCCTCACACATATTATTCCCTCATTTAGTGGATATTTTCATAAAAAAGTGAAATTTTCAAAAATACAGAAAATTGGCTGAAAACGACTTAATATCAAGGACTCATTGGGCGAATCGCTCTGGAATTGAAATCGGAACGCTCACTGACATTTCCCCTATCTGAAAGTCTGATAAACGCCGGAAAAATGACTAAGTTAAAAAAAATATATTTTTCAACTTTTTTCAATTTTACCCCCGTGGGATATATATTCTACCCACACACATTTGGAACTCTCCTGGGGTACCCTCACACATATTATTCCCTCATTTAGTGGATATTTTCACAAAAAAGTGAAATTTTCAAAAATCCAGAAAATTGGCTGAAAACGGCTAAATATCAAGGACTCATTGGGCGAATCGCTCTGGAACTGAAATCAGAACGCTCACCGACATTTCCCCTATCTGAAAGTCTGATAAACGCCGGAAAAATGACTAAGTCCAAAATAAAATGTTTTTCAACTTTTTTCAATTTTACCCCCGTGGGATATATATTCTACCCACACACATTTGGAACTCTCCTGTGGTACCCTCACACATATTATTCCCTCATTTAGTGGATATTTTCATAAAAAAGTGAAATTTTCAAAAATACAGAAAATTGGCTGAAAACGACTTAATATCAAGGACTCATTGGGCGAATCGCTCTGGAATTGAAATCGGAACGCTCACTGACATTTCCCCTATCTGAAAGTCTGATAAACGCCGGAAAAATGACTAAGTTAAAAAAAAAATATTTTTCAACTTTTTTCAATTTTACCCCCGTGGGATATATATTCTACCCACACACATTTGGAACTCTCCTGGGGTACCCTCACACATATTATTCCCTCATTTAGTGGATATTTTCACAAAAAAGTGAAATTTTCAAAAATCCAGAAAATTGGCTGAAAACGGCTAAATATCAAGGACTCATTGGGCGAATCGCTCTGGAACTGAAATCAGAACGCTCACCGACATTTCCCCTATCTGAAAGTCTCATAAACGCCGGAAAAATGACTAAGTCCAAAAAAAATGTTTTTCAACTTTTTTCAATTTTACCCCCGTGGGATATATATTCTACCCACACACATTTGGAACTCTCCTGGGGTACCCTCACACATATTATTCCCTCATTTAGTGGATATTTTCATAAAAAAGTGAAATTTTCAAAAATACAGAAAATTGGCTGAAAACGACTTAATATCAAGGACTCATTGGGCGAATTGCTCTGGAATTGAAATCGGAACGCTCACTGACATTTCCCCTATCTGAAAGTCTGATAAACGCCGGAAAAATGACTAAGTCCAAAAAAAAATATTTTTCAACTTTTTTCAATTTTACCCCCGTGGGATATATATTCTACCCACACACATTTGGAACTCTCCTGTGGTACCCTCACACATATTATTCCCTCATTTAGTGGATATTTTCACAAAAAAGTGAAATTTTCAAAAATCCAGAAAATTGGCTGAAAACGGCTAAATATCAAGGACTCATTGGGCGAATCGCTCTGGAACTGAAATCAGAACGCTCACCGACATTTCCCCTATCTGAAAGTCTGATAAACGCCGGAAAAATGACTAAGTCCAAAAAAAAATGTTTTTCAACTTTTTTCAATTTTACCCCCGTGGGATATATATTCTACCCACACACATTTGGAACTCTCCTGTGGTACCCTCACACATATTATTCCCTCATTTAGTGGATATTTTCATAAAAAAGTTAAATTTTCAAAAATCCAGAAAATTGGCTGAAAACGACTTAATATCAAGGACTCATTGGGCGAATTGCTCTGGAATTGAAATCGGAACGCTCACTGACATTTCCCCTATCTGAAAGTCTGATAAACGCCGGAAAAATGACTAAGTCCAAAAAAAAATGTTTTTCAACTTTTTTCAATTTTACCCCCGTTGGATATATATTCTACCCACACACATTTGGAACTCTCCTGTGGTACCCTCACACATATTATTCCCTCATTTAGTGGATATTTTCATAAAAAAGTGAAATTTTCAAAAATCCAGTAAATTGGCTGAAAACTACTTAATATCAAGGACTCATTGGGTCGAATTGCTCTGGAA
This sequence comes from Phyllobates terribilis, assembly GCF_046119375.1. Classification (NCBI taxonomy): domain Eukaryota; kingdom Metazoa; phylum Chordata; class Amphibia; order Anura; family Dendrobatidae; genus Phyllobates; species Phyllobates terribilis. Next base: position 24,351,616 of record NW_027362776.1, read on the forward strand.
TTGAAATCGGAACGCTCACTGACATTTCCCCTATCTGAAAGTCTGATAAACGCCGGAAAAATGACTAAGTCCAAAATAAAATGTTTTTCAACTTTTTTCAATTTTACCCCCGTGGGATATATATTCTACCCACACACATTTGGAACTCTCCTGTGGTACCCTCACACATATTATTCCCTCATTTAGTGGATATTTTCATAAAAAAGTGAAATTTTCAAAAATACAGAAAATTGGCTGAAAACGACTTAATATCAAGGACTCATTGGGCGAATTGCTCTGGAATTGAAATCGGAACGCTCACTGACATTTCCCCTATCTGAAAGTCTGATAAACGCCGGAAAAATGACTAAGTCCAAAAAAAAATATTTTTCAACTTTTTTCAATTTTACCCCCGTGGGATATATATTCTACCCACACACATTTGGAACTCTCCTGTGGTACCCTCACACATATTATTCCCTCATTTAGTGGATATTTTCACAAAAAAGTGAAATTTTCAAAAATCCAGAAAATTGGCTGAAAACGGCTAAATATCAAGGACTCATTGGGCGAATCGCTCTGGAACTGAAATCAGAACGCTCACCGACATTTCCCCTATCTGAAAGTCTGATAAACGCCGGAAAAATGACTAAGTCCAAAAAAAATGTTTTTCAACTTTTTTCAATTTTACCCCCGTGGGATATATATTCTACCCACACACATTTGGAACTCTCCTGTGGTACCCTCACACATATTATTCCCTCATTTAGTGGATATTTTCATAAAAAAGTGAAATTTTCAAAAATACAGAAAATTGGCTGAAAACGACTTAATATCAAGGACTCATTGGGCGAATCGCTCTGGAATTGAAATCGGAACGCTCACTGACATTTCCCCTATCTGAAAGTCTGATAAACGCCGGAAAAATGACTAAGTCCAAAAAAAAATGTTTTTCAACTTTTTTCAATTTTACCCCCGTGGGATATATATTCTACCCACACACATTTGGAACTCTCCTGTGGTACCCTCACACATATTATTCCCTCATTTAGTGGATATTTTCATAAAAAAGTTAAATTTTCAAAAATCCAGAAAATTGGCTGAAAACGACTTAATATCAAGGACTCATTGGGCGAATTGCTCTGGAATTGAAATCGGAACGCTCACTGACATTTCCCCTATCTGAAAGTCTGATAAACGCCGGAAAAATGACTAAGTCCAAAAAAAAATGTTTTTCAACTTTTTTCAATTTTACCCCCGTTGGATATATATTCTACCCACACACATTTGGAACTCTCCTGTGGTACCCTCACACATATTATTCCCTCATTTAGTGGATATTTTCATAAAAAAGTGAAATTTTCAAAAATCCAGTAAATTGGCTGAAAACTACTTAATATCAAGGACTCATTGGGTCGAATTGCTCTGGAATTGAAATCGGAACGCTCACTGACATTTCCCCTATCTGAAAGTCTGATAAACGCCGGAAAAATGACTAAGTCCAAAAAAAATGTTTTTCAACTTTTTTCAATTTTACCCCCGTGGGATATATATTCTACCCACACACATTTGGAACTCTCCTGGGGTACCCTCACACATATTATTCCCTCATTTAGTGGATATTTTCACAAAAAAGTGAAATTTTTAAAAATCCAGAAAATTGGCTGAAAACGACTAAATATCAAGGACTCATTGGGCGAATCGCTCTGGAACTGAAATCAGAACGCTCACTGACATTTCCCCTATCTGAAAGTCTGATAAACGCCGGAAAAATGACTAAGTTAAAAAAAAAATATTTTTCAACTTTTTTCAATTTTACCCCCGTGGGATATATATTCTACCCACACACATTTGGAACTCTCCTGGGGTACCCTCACACATATTATTCCCTCATTTAGTGGATATTTTCACAAAAAAGTGAAATTTTCAAAAATCCAGAAAATTGGCTGAAAACGGCTAAATATCAAGGACTCATTGGGCGAATCGCTCTGGAACTGAAATCAGAACGCTCACCGACATTTCCCCTATCTGAAAGTCTGATAAACGCCGGAAAAATGACTAAGTCCAAAAAAAATGTTTTTCAACTTTTTTCAATTTTACCCCCGTGGGATATATATTCTACCCACACACATTTGGAACTCTCCTGTGGTACCCTCACACATATTATTCCCTCATTTAGTGGATATTTTCATAAAAAAGTGAAATTTTCAAAAATACAGAAAATTGGCTGAAAACGACTTAATATCAAGGACTCATTGGGCGAATCGCTCTGGAATTGAAATCGGAACGCTCACTGACATTTCCCCTATCTGAAAGTCTGATAAACGCCGGAAAAATGACTAAGTCCAAAAAAAAATGTTTTTCAACTTTTTTCAATTTTACCCCCGTTGGATATATATTCTACCCACACACATTTGGAACTCTCCTGGGGTACCCTCACACATATTATTCCCTCATTTAGTGGATATTTTCATAAAAAAGTTAAATTTTCAAAAATCCAGAAAATTGGCTGAAAACGACTTAATATCAAGGACTCATTGGGCGAATTGCTCTGGAATTGAAATCGGAACGCTCACTGACATTTCCCCTATCTGAAAGTCTGATAAACGCCGGAAAAATGACTAAGTCCAAAAAAAAATGTTTTTCAACTTTTTTCAATTTTACCCCCGTTGGATATATATTCTACCCACACACATTTGGAACTCTCCTGTGGTACCCTCACACATATTATTCCCTCATTTAGTGGATATTTTCATAAAAAAGTGAAATTTTCAAAAATCCAGTAAATTGGCTGAAAACTACTTAATATCAAGGACTCATTGGGTCGAATTGCTCTGGAATTGAAATCGGAACGCTCACTGACATTTCCCCTATCTGAAAGTCTGATAAACGCCGGAAAAATGACTAAGTCCAAAATAAAATGTTTTTCAACTTTTTTCAATTTTACCCCCGTGGGATATATATTCTACCCACACACATTTGGAACTCTCCTGTGGTACCCTCACACATATTATTCCCTCATTTAGTGGATATTTTCATAAAAAAGTGACATTTTCAAAAATCCAGAAAATTGGCTGAAAACGACTAAATATCAAGGACTCATTGGGCGAATCGCTCTGGAACTGGTATCAGAACGCTCACCGACATTTCCCCTGTCTGAAAGCCTGATAAACGCCGGAAAAATGACTAAGTCCAAAATAAAATGTTTTTCAACTTTTTTCAATTTTACCCCCGTGGGATATATATTCTACCCACACACATTTGGAACTCTCCTGTGGTACCCTCACACATATTATTCCCTCATTTAGTGGATATTTTCATAAAAAAGTTAAATTTTCAAAAATCCAGAAAATTGGCTGAAAACGACGTAATATCAAGGACTCATTGGGCGAATTGCTCTGGAATTGAAATCGGAACGCTCACTGACATTTCCCCTATCTGAAAGTCTGATAAACGCCGGAAAAATGACTAAGTCCAAAAAAAATGTTTTTCAACTTTTTTCAATTTTACCCCCGTGGGATATATATTCTACCCACACACATTTGGAACTCTCCTGGGGTACCCTCACACATATTATTCCCTCATTTAGTGGATATTTTCACAAAAAAGTGAAATTTTTAAAAATCCAGAAAATTGGCTGAAAACGACTAAATATCAAGGACTCATTGGGCGAATCGCTCTGGAACTGAAATCAGAACGCTCACTGACATTTCCCCTATCTGAAAGTCTGATAAACGCCGGAAAAATGACTAAGTTAAAAAAAAAATATTTTTCAACTTTTTTCAATTTTACCCCCGTGGGATATATATTCTACCCACACACATTTGGAACTCTCCTGGGGTACCCTCACACATATTATTCCCTCATTTAGTGGATATTTTCACAAAAAAGTGAAATTTTCAAAAATCCAGAAAATTGGCTGAAAACGGCTAAATATCAAGGACTCATTGGGCGAATCGCTCTGGAACTGAAATCAGAACGCTCACAGACATTTCCCCTATCTGAAAGTCTGATAAACGCCGGAAAAATGACTAAGTCCAAAAAAAATGTTTTTCAACTTTTTTCAATTTTACCCCCGTGGGATATATATTCTACCCACACACATTTGGAACTCTCCTGTGGTACCCTCACACATATTATTCCCTCATTTAGTGGATATTTTCATAAAAAAGTGAAATTTTCAAAAATACAGAAAATTGGCTGAAAACGACTTAATATCAAGGACTCATTGGGCGAATCGCTCTGGAATTGAAATCGGAACGCTCACTGACATTTCCCCTATCTGAAAGTCTGATAAACGCCGGAAAAATGACTAAGTCCAAAAAAAAATGTTTTTCAACTTTTTTCAATTTTACCCCCGTTGGATATATATTCTACCCACACACATTTGGAACTCTCCTGGGGTACCCTCACACATATTATTCCCTCATTTAGTGGATATTTTCATAAAAAAGTTAAATTTTCAAAAATCCAGAAAATTGGCTGAAAACGACTTAATATCAAGGACTCATTGGGCGAATTGCTCTGGAATTGAAATCGGAACGCTCACTGACATTTCCCCTATCTGAAAGTCTGATAAACGCCGGAAAAATGACTAAGTCCAAAAAAAAATGTTTTTCAACTTTTTTCAATTTTACCCCCGTTGGATATATATTCTACCCACACACATTTGGAAATCTCCTGTGGTACCCTCACACATATTATTCCCTCATTTAGTGGATATTTTCATAAAAAAGTGACATTTTCAAAAATCCAGAAAATTGGCTGAAAACGACTAAATATCAAGGACTCATTGGGCGAATCGCTCTGGAACTGTTATCAGAACGCTCACCGACATTTCCCCTATCTGAAAGCCTGATAAACGCCGGAAAAATGACTAAGTCCAAAATAAAATGTTTTTCAACTTTTTTCAATTTTACCCCCGTGGGATATATATTCTACCCACACACATTTGGAACTCTCCTGTGGTACCCTCACACATATTATTCCCTCATTTAGTGGATATTTTCATAAAAAAGTTAAATTTTCAAAAATCCAGAAAATTGGCTGAAAACGACGTAATATCAAGGACTCATTGGGCGAATTGCTCTGGAATTGAAATCGGAACGCTCACTGACATTTCCCCTATCTGAAAGTCTGATAAACGCCGGAAAAATGACTAAGTCCAAAAAAAATGTTTTTCAACTTTTTTCAATTTTACCCCCGTGGGATATATATTCTACCCACACACATTTGGAACTCTCCTGGGGTACCCTCACACATATTATTCCCTCATTTAGTGGATATTTTCACAAAAAAGTGAAATTTTTAAAAATCCAGAAAATTGGCTGAAAACGACTAAATATCAAGGACTCATTGGGCGAATCGCTCTGGAACTGAAATCAGAACGCTCACTGACATTTCCCCTATCTGAAAGTCTGATAAACGCCGGAAAAATGACTAAGTTAAAAAAAAAATATTTTTCAACTTTTTTCAATTTTACCCCCGTGGGATATATATTCTACCCACACACATTTGGAACTCTCCTGGGGTACCCTCACACATATTATTCCCTCATTTAGTGGATATTTTCACAAAAAAGTGAAATTTTCAAAAATCCAGAAAATTGGCTGAAAACGGCTAAATATCAAGGACTCATTGGGCGAATCGCTCTGGAACTGAAATCAGAACGCTCACCGACATTTCCCCTATCTGAAAGTCTGATAAACGCCGGAAAAATGACTAAGTCCAAAAAAAATGTTTTTCAACTTTTTTCAATTTTACCCCCGTGGGATATATATTCTACCCACACACATTTGGAACTCTCCTGTGGTACCCTCACACATATTATTCCCTCATTTAGTGGATATTTTCATAAAAAAGTGAAATTTTCAAAAATACAGAAAATTGGCTGAAAACGACTTAATATCAAGGACTCATTGGGCGAATTGCTCTGGAATTGAAATCGGAACGCTCACTGACATTTCCCCTATCTGAAAGTCTGATAAACGCCGGAAAAATGACTAAGTCCAAAAAAAATGTTTTTCAACTTTTTTCAATTTTACCCCCGTTGGATATATATTCTACCCACACACATTTGGAACTCTCCTGTGGTACCCTCACACATATTAATCCCTCATTTAGTGGATATTTTCATAAAAAAGTAAAATTTTCAAAAATCCAGAAAATTGGCTGAAAACGACTTAATATCAAGGACTCATTGGGCGAATCGCTCTGGAACTGAAATCAGAACGCTCACTGACATTTCCCCTATCTGAAAGTCTGATAAACGCCGGAAAAATGACTAAGTCCAAAAAAAATGTTTTTCAACTTTTTTCAATTTTACCCCCGTTGGATATATATTCTACCCACACACATTTGGAACTCTCCTGTGGTATCCTCACACATATTATTCCCTCATTTAGTGGATATTTTCATAAAAAAGTAAAATTTTCAAAAATCCAGAAAATTGGCTGAAAACGACTTAATATCAAGGACTCATTGGGCGAATTGCTCTGGAATTGAAATCGGAACGCTCACTGACATTTCCCCTATCTGAAAGTCTGATAAACGCCGGAAAAATGACTAAGTCCAAAAAAAAATGTTTTTCAACTTTTTTCAATTTTACCCCCGTTGGATATATATTCTACCCACACACATTTGGAACTCTCCTGTGGTACCCTCACACATATTATTCCCTCATTTAGTGGATATTTTCATAAAAAAGTTAAATTTTCAAAAATCCAGAAAATTGGCTGAAAACGCCTTAATATCAAGGACTCATTGGGTCGAATTGCTCTGGAATTGAAATCGGAACGTTCACTGACATTTCCCCTATCTGAAAATCTAATAAACGCCGGAAAAATGACTAAGTCCAAAAAAAAATGTTTTTCAACTTTTTTCAATTTTACCCCCGTGGGATATATATTCTACCCACACACATTTGGAACTCTCCTGTGGTACCCTCACACATATTAATCCCTCATTTAGTGGATATTTTCATAAAAAAGTAAAATTTTCAAAAATCCAGAAAATTGGCTGAAAACGACTTAATATCAAGGACTCATTGGGCGAATTGCTCTGGAATTGAAATCGGAACGCTCACTGACATTTCCCCTATCTGAAAGTCTGATAAACGCCGGAAAAATGACTAAGTCCAAAAAAAATGTTTTTCAACTTTTTTCAATTTTACCCCCGTGGGATATATATTCTACCCACACACATTTGGAACTCTCCTGGGGTACCCTCACACATATTATTCCCTCATTTAGTGGATATTTTCATAAAAAAGTGAAATTTTCAAAAATCCAGAAAATTGGCTGAAAACAACTTAATATCAAGGACTCATTGGGCGAATTGCTCTGGAATTGAAATCGGAACGCTCACTGACATTTCCCCTATCTGAAAGTCTGATAAACGCCGGAAAAATGACTAAGTTCAAAAAAAAATATTTTTCAACTTTTTTCAATTTTACCCCCGTGGGATATATATTCTACCCACACACATTTGGAACTCTCCTGGGGTACCCTCACACATATTATTCCCTCATTTAGTGGATATTTTCACAAAAAAGTGAAATTTTCAAAAATCCAGAAAATTGGCTGAAAACGACTAAATATCAAGGACTCATTGGGCGAATCGCTCTGGAACTGAAATCAGAACGCTCACCGACATTTCCCCTATCTGAAAGTCTGATAAACGCCGGAAAAATGACTAAGTCCAAAAAAAATGTTTTTCAACTTTTTTCAATTTTACCCCCGTGGGATATATATTCTACCCACACACATTTGGAACTCTCCTGGGGTACCCTCACACATATTATTCCCTCATTTAGTGGATATTTTCACAAAAAAGTGAAATTTTCAAAAATCCAGAAAATTGGCTGAAAACAACTTAATATCATGGACTCATTGGGCGAATTGCTCTGGAATTGAAATCGGAACGCTCACTGACATTTCCCCTATCTGAAAGTCTGATAAACGCCGGAAAAATGACTAAGTCCAAAAAAAAATATTTTTCAACTTTTTTCAATTTTAACCCCGTGGGATATATATTCTACCCACACACATTTGGAACTCTCCTGTGGTACCCTCACACATATTATTCCCTCATTTAGTGGATATTTTCACAAAAAAGTGAAATTTTTAAAAATCCAGAAAATTGGCTGAAAACGACTAAATATCAAGGAATCATTGGGCGAATCGCTCTGGAACTGAAATCAGAACGCTCAATGACATTTCCCCTATCTGAAAGTCTGTTAAACGCCGGAAAAATGACTAAGTCTAAAAAAAATTTTTTTCAACTTTTTTCAATTTTACCCCCGTGGGATATATATTCTACCCACACACATTTGGAACTCTCCTGTGGTACCCTCACACATATTATTCCCTCATTTAGTGGATATTTTCATAAAAAAGTGAAATTTTCAAAAATCCAGAAAATTGGCTGAAAACGACTAAATATCAAGGACTCATTGGGCGAATCGCTCTGGAACTGAAATCAGAACGCTCACCGACATTTCCCCTATCTGAAAGTCTGATATACGCCGGAAAAATGACTAAGTCCAAAAAAAATGTTTTTCAACTTTTTTCAATTTTACCCCCGTGGGATATATATTCTACCCACACACACTTGGAACTCTCCTGTGGTACCCTCACACATATTATTCCCTCATTTAGTGGATATTTTCATAAAAAAGTTAAATTTTCAAAAATCCAGAAAATTGGCTGAAAACGACTTAATATCAAGGGCTCATTGGGCGAATTGCTCTGGAATTGAAATCGGAACGCTCACTGACATTTCCCCTATCTGAAAGTCTGATAAACGCCGGAAAAATGACTAAGTCCAAAAAAAATGTTTTTCAACTTTTTTCAATTTTACCCCCGTGGGATATATATTCTACCCACACACATTTGGAACTCTCCTGTGGTACCCTCACACATATTAATCCCTCATTTAGTGGATATTTTCATAAAAAAGTAAAATTTTCAAAAATCCAGAAAATTGGCTGAAAACGACTTAATATCAAGGACTCATTGGGCGAATTGCTCTGGAATTGAAATCGGAACGCTCACTGACATTTCCCCTATCTGAAAGTCTGATAAACGCCGGAAAAATGACTAAGTCCAAAAAAAATGTTTTTCAACTTTTTTCAATTTTACCCCCGTGGGATATATATTCTACCCACACACATTTGGAACTCTCCTGGGGTACCCTCACACATATTATTCCCTCATTTAGTGGATATTTTCACAAAAAAGTGAAATTTTCAAAAATCCAGAAAATTGGCTGAAAACGACTAAATATCAAGGACTCATTGGGCGAATCGCTCTGGAACTGAAATCAGAACGCTCACTGACATTTCCCCTATCTGAAAGTCTGATAAACGCCGGAAAAATGACTAAGTCCAAAAAAAATGTTTTTCAACTTTTTTCAATTTTACCCCCGTTGGATATATATTCTACCCACACACATTTGGAACTCTCCTGTGGTATCCTCACACATATTATTCCCTCATTTAGTGGATATTTTCATAAAAAAGTAAAATTTTCAAAAATCCAGAAAATTGGCTGAAAACGACTTAATATCAAGGACTCATTGGGCGAATTGCTCTGGAATTGAAATCGGAACGCTCACTGACATTTCCCCTATCTGAAAGTCTGATAAACGCCGGAAAAATGACTAAGTCCAAAAAAAAATGTTTTTCAACTTTTTTCAATTTTACCCCCGTTGGATATATATTCTACCCACACACATTTGGAACTCTCCTGTGGTACCCTCACACATATTATTCCCTCATTTAGTGGATATTTTCATAAAAAAGTTAAATTTTCAAAAATCCAGAAAATTGGCTGAAAACGACTTAATATCAAGGACTCATTGGGTCGAATTGCTCTGGAATTGAAATCGGAACGTTCACTGACATTTCCCCTATCTGAAAATCTAATAAACGCCGGAAAAATGACTAAGTCCAAAAAAAAATGTTTTTCAACTTTTTTCAATTTTACCCCCGTGGGATATATATTCTACCCACACACATTTGGAACTCTCCTGTGGTACCCTCACACATATTAATCCCTCATTTAGTGGATATTTTCATAAAAAAGTAAAATTTTCAAAAATCCAGAAAATTGGCTGAAAACGACTTAATATCAAGGACTCATTGGGCGAATTGCTCTGGAATTGAAATCGGAACGCTCACTGACATTTCCCCTATCTGAAAGTCTGATAAACGCCGGAAAAATGACTAAGTCCAAAAAAAATGTTTTTCAACTTTTTTCAATTTTACCCCCGTGGGATATATATTCTACCCACACACATTTGGAACTCTCCTGGGGTACCCTCACACATATTATTCCCTCATTTAGTGGATATTTTCATAAAAAAGTGAAATTTTCAAAAATCCAGAAAATTGGCTGAAAACAACTTAATATCAAGGACTCATTGGGCGAATTGCTCTGGAATTGAAATCGGAACGCTCACTGACATTTCCCCTATCTGAAAGTCTGATAAACGCCGGAAAAATGACTAAGTTCAAAAAAAAATATTTTTCAACTTTTTTCAATTTTACCCCCGTGGGATATATATTCTACCCACACACATTTGGAACTCTCCTGGGGTACCCTCACACATATTATTCCCTCATTTAGTGGATATTTTCACAAAAAAGTGAAATTTTCAAAAATCCAGAAAATTGGCTGAAAACGACTAAATATCAAGGACTCATTGGGCGAATCGCTCTGGAACTGAAATCAGAACGCTCACCGACATTTCCCCTATCTGAAAGTCTGATAAACGCCGGAAAAATGACTATGTCCAAAAAAAATGTTTTTCAACTTTTTTCAATTTTACCCCCGTGGGATATATATTCTACCCACACACATTTGGAACTCTCCTGGGGTACCCTCACACATATTATTCCCTCATTTAGTGGATATTTTCACAAAAAAGTGAAATTTTCAAAAATCCAGAAAATTGGCTGAAAACAACTTAATATCATGGACTCATTGGGCGAATTGCTCTGGAATTGAAATCGGAACGCTCACTGACATTTCCCCTATCTGAAAGTCTGATAAACGCCGGAAAAATGACTAAGTCCAAAAAAAAATATTTTTCAACTTTTTTCAATTTTAACCCCGTGGGATATATATTCTACCCACACACATTTGGAACTCTCCTGTGGTACCCTCACACATATTATTCCCTCATTTAGTGGATATTTTCACAAAAAAGTGAAATTTTTAAAAATCCAGAAAATTGGCTGAAAACGACTAAATATCAAGGAATCTTTGGGCGAATCGCTCTGGAACTGAAATCAGAACGCTCAATGACATTTCCCCTATCTGAAAGTCTGTTAAACGCCGGAAAAATGACTAAGTCTAAAAAAAATTTTTTTCAACTTTTTTCAATTTTACCCCCGTGGGATATATATTCTACCCACACACATTTGGAACTCTCCTGTGGTACCCTCACACATATTATTCCCTCATTTAGTGGATATTTTCATAAAAAAGTGAAATTTTCAAAAATCCAGAAAATTGGCTGAAAACAACTTAATATCAAGGACTCATTGGGCGAATTGCTCTGGAATTGAAATCGGAACGCTCACTGACATTTCACCTATCTGAAAGTCTGATAAACGCCGGAAAAATGACTAAGTCCCAAAAAAATGTTTTTCAACTTTTTTCAATTTTACCCCCGTGGGATATATATTCTACCCACACACATTTGGAACTCTCCTGGGGTACCCTCACACATATTATTCCCTCATTTAGTGGATATTTTCACAAAAAAGTGAAATTTTCAAAAATCCAGAAAATTGGCTGAAAACAACTTAATATCAAGGACTCATTGGGCGAATTGCTCTGGAATTGAAATCGGAACGCTCACTGACATTTCCCCTAACTGAAAGTCTGATAAACGCCGGAAAAACGACTAAGTCCAAAATAAAATTTTCTCAACTTTTTTCAATTTTACCCCATGGGGATATATATTCTACCCACACACATTTGGAACTCTCCTGGGGTACCCTCACACATATTATTCCCTCATTTAGTGGATATTTTCCAAAAAAAGTGAAATTTTCAAAAATCCAAAATATTGGCTGAAAACGACAAAATATCAAGGACTCATTGGGCGAATCGCTCTGGAACTGAAATCGGAACGCTCACTGACATTTCCCCTATCTGAAAGTCTGATAAACGCCGGAAAAATGACTAAGTCCAAAAAAAATTTTTTTTAAACTTTTTTCAATTTTACCCCCGTGGGAAATATATTCTACCCACACACATTTGGAACTCTCCTGGGGTACCCTCACACATATTATTCCTTCATTTAGTGGATATTTTCACAAAAAAGTGAAATTTTCAAAAATCCAAAATATTGGCTGAAAACGACTAAATATCAAGGACTCATTGGGCGAATCGCTCTGGAACTGAAATCAGAATGCTCACTGACATTTGCCCTATCTGAAAGTCTGATAAACGCCGGAAAAATGACTAAGTCCAAAAAAAAATTTTCTGAACTTTTTTCAATTTTACCACCCATGGGGATATATATTCTACCCAAACACATTTGGAACTCTCCTGGGGTACCCTCACACATATTAATCCCTCACTTAGTGGATATTTTCACAAAAAAGTGAAATTTTCAAAAATCCAAAATATTGGCTGAAAACGACTAAATATCAAGGACTCATCGGGCGAATCACTGTGGAACTGAAATCGGAATGCTCACTGACATTTGCCCTATCTGAAAGTCTGATAAACGACGGAAAGATGACTAAGTCCAAAAAAAAAATTTTTTCAACTTTTTTCAATTTTACCCCCGTGGGATATATATTCTACCCACACACATTTGGAACTCTCCTGGGGTACCCTCACACATATTATTCCCTCATTTAGTGGATATTTTCACAAAAAAGTGAAATTTTCAAAAATCCAAAATATTGGCTGAAAACGACTAAATATCAAGGACTCATTGGGCGAATCGCTCTGGAACTGAAATCAGATGCTCTCTGACATTTCCCCTATCAGAAAGTCTGATAAACGGCAGAAAAATGGCTAAGTCCAAAAAACAATTTTCTCAACTTTTTTAAATTTTACCCCCGTGGGATATATATTCTACCCACACACATTTGGAACTCTCCTGGGGTACCCTCACACATATTGATCCCTCATTTAGTGGATATTTTCACAAAAAAGTGAAATTTTCAAAAATCCAAAATATTGGCTGAAAACGACTAAATATCAAGGACTCATCGGGCGAATCACTCTGGTACTGAAATTGGAATGCTCACTGACATTTGCCCTATCTGAAAGTCTGATAAACGCCGGAAAAATAAGTAAGTCGAAAAAAAAAATTTTTTCAACTTTTTTCAATTTTACCCCCGTGGGATATATATTTTACCTACACACATTTGGAACTCTTCTGGGGTAACCTCACACATATTATTCCCTCATTTAGTGGATATTTTCACAAAAAAGTGAAATTTTCAAAAATCTAAAATATTGGCTGAAAACGACTAAATATCAAGGACTCATTGGGCGAATCGCTCTGGAACTGAAATCTGAACGCTCACTGACATTTCCCCTATCTGAAAGTCTGATAAACGCCGGAAAAATGACTAAGTCCAAAAAAAAAATGCTTTCAACTTTTTTCAATTTTACCCCCGTGGGATATATTTTCTACACACACACATTTGGAACTCTCCTGGGGTACCCTCAAACATATTATTCCCTCATTTAGTGGATATTTTCACAAAAAAGTGAAATTTTCAAAAATTCAGAAAATTGGCTGAAAACGACTACATATCAAGGACTCAACTTTTTTCAATTTTACCCACGTGGGATATATATTCTACCCACAGACATTTGGAACTCTCCTGGGGTACCCTCAAACATATTATTACCTCATTTAGTGGATATTTTCACAAAAAAGTGAAATATTCAAAAATCCAGAAAATTGGCTGAAAACGACTAAATATCAAGGACTCATTGGGCGAATCGCTCTGGAACTGAAATCGGAACGCTCACTGACATTCCTCCTATCTGAAAGTCTGATAAACGCTGGAAAAATGACCAAGTCCAAAAAACAATTTTTTTCAACTTTTTCAATTTTACCCCCGTGGGATATACAGTGTCTACAAGTAGTATTCAACCTCCTGCAGATTTAGCTGGTTGACACATGCGGAATTAACTTGGCATTGTTACATTTGTACTGTGGATCCGCCTGGAAGTGGGAAATGCAATGCAGAAATTTTTTTTTTTTTTTTTTTTTAAAACGTTAAAAGTTAATTCAGAGTGTCATTTATTATTCAACCCCTCAAACCACAAGAATTCTGTTTGGTCCCCCTAAAGTATTAAGAAGTACTTCAGGCACCAAGAATAATGAGCTTCACATATGTGGATTAAAGATCTCTTTTGCCAGCCTTTTCTGACTATTTAAGACCCTCTCCAAACTTTTGAACAGCACTCAGACATGGTCAACATGGGAAAGACAAAGGAGCATTCCAAGGCCATCAGAGACAAGATCGTTGAGGGTCACAAGGCTGGCAAGGGGTATAGAACCCTTTCCAAGGAGTTGGGCCTACCTGTCTCCACTGTTGGGAGCATCATCCGTAAGTGGAAGGCTTATGGAACTACTGTTAGCCTTCCACGGCCTGGACAGCCTTTGAAAGTGTCCTCCTGTGCCGAGGCCAGGCTTGTCCGAAGAGTCAAGGCTAACCCAAGGACAACAAGGAAGGAGCTCCGGGAAGATCTCATGGCAGTGGGGACATTGGTTTCAGTTAATACCATAAGTAACGTACTCCACCGCAATGGTCTCCGTTCCAGACGAGCCCTTAAGGTACCTTTACTTTCAAAGCGTCATGTCAAGGCTCGTCTACAGTTTGCTCATGATCACTTGGAGGACTCTGAGACAGACTGGTTCAAGGTTCTATGGTCTGATGAGACCAAGATCGAGATCTTTGGTGCCAACCACACACGTGACGTTTGGAGACTGGATGGCACTGCATATGACCCCAAGAATACCATCCCTACAGTCAAGCATGGTGGTGGCAGCATCATGCTGTGGGGCTGTTTCTCTGCCAAGGGGCCTGGCCATCTGGTCCGCATCCATGGGAAGATGGATAGCACGGCCTACCGGGAGATTTTGGCCAAGAACCTCCGCTCCTCCATCAAGGATCTTAAGATGGGTCGTAATTTCATCTTCCAACAAGACAACTGTTACAACTCTCCTGTTAGGTTTTTTTTAGTTTGCTGGTCACATGACCATTTTTGCTTATTTAATCCGGCTCCGCCCTCCTGGCATTGCTGGACTTCATTTGTATTTACTACTGTTGAGCTAGCTTGGTGCTCTGTTGCCGTTCTCTGTTAGTTTTGCTAGGTCTTCTGACCTCTTTACTTTTTGTTGTGTGTTTGTCTTTGACTGCTACGATTTCTGCTAGGAGGTGTCCAACTTTTCCCAGTCCCTAGTTCTTGCAGGGATTCCTCTCTCACATCTATAGGTCTTCGTACAGACTAGCCGAGGACTTTAGCGGGTCTGATCGCAGGATCAGGTTCCCCGTTACATCGTAGGGATCTAGTTTAGTTCTATTGTAGGGACAGATCTCCTGTCTTTCCTTAGTCTCTGTAGCAGATCATAACAGTAAGTCCAGCCTTAAAAAAAAAAAAAAAAAAAATTCTCTAAGGAAAGACCTCCAGTTTTCCATCATGATCTCGGAGCAAGATTTGGCTCAACGCTTGCAGGGACTCTCTCTGGAGGTGACCAAGCTCCAACAACACGTGAGTAGCTGTTCTGGAGCGCATTTTGTGGAACCAAAGGTACGTCTGCCTGATCTATTTTTTGGCGAACAACAAGATTTTTTTTCTTTTAAAAATGCTTGTCTATTAAATTTTCGTTTGAGACCCGGATCCTCTGGTGATGAATCACAGCGCATAGGGTTCATAATGTCACTTTTGCGCAAAGATCCTCAGGGATGGGCCTTCTCTCTCCAACCTAGTGATCCGTGCTTTAGATCAGTGGATAGTTTTTCTGCTTTGGGTTTGTTGTACGATGATCCTGATCGTGTCTCATCTGCTGAGTCTGAATTAAGACGTTTGAGGCAGGGATCAGGTAATGTGGAAAAATATTGTTCTCACTTCCGTCGGTGGTCTGCCCAGGTGGGGTGGAACGATTCAGCTTTGAAAAGCTTGTTTCTTGCAGGGCTAGGTGAAAGGGTTAAGGATTTACTGATTGCTTATCCCACACCTGGAAACTTGCAGGAGGCAATGCAATTAGCTATACGGGTGGACAGGAGATTGCGTGCAAGGGTTAATGAGAGCAAATCCTCTGCTATGTCAGCTTCGAGTCCTGAGAGGTTCTGTGCTGACAATGGAGAGCCGATGGAAATTGGGGCGATGGCAACCCGCTCTCAGGAAAAAGACCGCCGACTTTCTGAAGGCTTGTGTTTCTATTGCGGAAATTCTGGTCATTTTATTAAGAGCTGTGTGCTTCGTATGAAGAAAGAAAAAAAAATGGTCAGTCATGCCCGTATTGCCTGTTTAAATTCTAAGGGAGTATTCCTATCTCCCACTACTGCTGCTCAGGATGAATTAATTGAATTTTGGGTATTTGTGGATTGTGGATCTACTCTGAATGTGATTGATGGGGGATTCTTGGAAAAACTTTGTCATCCCCTATTGCTGTGGTTTCTGTCGATGGCTCTCCCTTGAAGAGTGTTACTCACAAGGTCTGTGAATTTCCCCTCACTATTAATGGTATTCATCAAGAGAATTTGGATTTGGTGGTATTGGATAATTTGCCTTCTCCAGTAATATTGGGGTTACCTTGGTTAAAATTGCACAATCCTGTACTGGATTGGTCTACCAATGAAATTAAGTCCTGGAGCCCTAAGTGTTATGACAAGTGTTGTAACGGGCGCATTGCTGCTGTGGATAGAGGGGAATTGCCTGTACCTATTCAGGATTTTTGGAGAGTTTTTTTCTGAGGAGGAGTCGCAGGTTTTGCCTCCCCATAGAGACTATGATTGTACCATTGAATTTGTCCCTGGAGCGACTCTTCCTAAGAATCGTTTATTTAATCTTACTATTCCTGAGAGAAAGGCTTTGGAGGAATACATACAGACAAGCTTGGCCGCCGGTCACATTAGGCCTTCCAAGTCTCCTGTGGCTGTTGGATTTTTTTTTGTAAAAAAAAAGATGGCGGTTTACGTCCCTGTCTGGACTTTCGTGAGATTAATAAAATTACTGTACGCAATCCTTACCCACTGCCGTTGATTCCTGATTTATTTAACCAGTTAGTGGGGGCCAAGTGGTTCTCTAAAATTGATCTCCGGGGGGCATACAATTTGTTGCGCATGAAGGAGGGTGATGAATGGAAGACTGCTTTTAACACTCCTGTGGGTCATTTTGAGAATCTGGTTATGCCTTTTGGTCTCACCAATGCTCCAGCATTTTTTCAGAATCTTATTAATGATATCCTTAGACCTTTAATCGGCAAAAATGTGGTTGTGTATTTGGATGACATTTTGATTTATTCGCTGGATCTGGAGTCTCATTGGCGGAGCGTACATGAGATATTACAGTTATTAATGGACAATTCGCTTTTTGCTAAGCTGGAGAAATGTGAGTTCGCTGTACAGAGAATTAGTTTTTTGGGCTACATTATCTCCAGTGAAGGTTTTGAGATGGACCCGGTTAAAGTTCAAGCTGTGCAGGAATGGCCTAGGCCTATTGGTTTGAAATCGATACAGAGGTTTTTGGGTTTCGCCAATTATTACAGAAAATTCATAAAAAATTTTTCTATTATTGTCAAACCGCTGACCGATCTCACCAGGAAAGGTGCTAATGCGGTTCAGTGGACTTCTGAGGCCATTGAAGCTTTTGTGTTTTTAAAGGAGAGGTTCACCTCTGCTCCCATCCTTATGCAGCCTGATGTGACTAAGCCGTTTTTGGTTGAGGTTGATGATTCTTCGGTGGGGGTTGGTGCGGTGTTGTCTCAGGAAAACAAGGATGGAGTACATCCCTGTGCCTTTTTTTCAAAAAAATTTTCCGAGACTGAACTTAATTACGATATTGGTAATCGGGAATTGCTGGCGATTAAACTCGCATTTGAACACTGGCGTCACCTCTTGGAAGGTGCTGAATTTCCCATTCAGGTTTTCACTGATCATAAAAATCTGATCTATCTTGATGCTGCCAAGCGCTTGAATGACCGTCAGGCTAGGTGGGCACTTTTTTTCTCGCGGTTTAATTTTTCCATTACTTACATCCCGGGTACCAAGAATGTTAAAGTAGATGCTTTGTCTCGCAGCTTTTCTCCCATGGTCGGTGTTGAGGAGGAAGAGGAGACCATTTTACAAGAAGGTGTTGTGATTGCTGCTTTGGACTCCGTTTTGGAGGATGAGATTCTTAAAGCACAGGAGAATGCCCCATCTAACACTCCCCATGGGAGGTTGTTTGTGAATAGGACCTTTAGGAGAGATTTGTTTGTTGAGTGTCATGAGTCTCGGTTGGCAGGTCATCCAGGAATTTCTGAGACCAAGAAACTTGTGGGTCGCAGTTTTTGGTGGCCTGGATGGCAGAAGGAAGTCATTAAGTGGGTGCGCCAATGTACTGTGTGTGCTAGATCCAAGTCTTCGCATGCTCCTGCTGCGGGGTTCTTTGCCCTCTGGAGGTTCCTAGTGCACCTTGGACACATCTGGCTATGGACTTTATTACTGACCTTCCTCCCTCTGAAGGTTTCACGGTCATCTGGGTGGTCGTGGACCGTTTTAGCAAGATGTGTCACTTGGTTCCCTTCATCAAACTGCCTTGCGCTAAGACACTCGCTAAGGCCTTTGTCAAGGAAATTGTCAGACTACATGGTGTTCCTACTGACATTGTTTCTGATAGGGGACCTCAGTTCGTGGCTCGTTTTTGGCGTGCCTTTTGTGATAGGTTGGGAGTTCATTTGTCGTTTTCATCTGGATATCATCCTGAGTCTAATGGCCAGACAGAAAGGAAGAACCAGGATGTTGAGCAGTTCTTGCGTTGTTTTGTGGCAGACAATCAAGAGGGGTGGTCTGAGTTTCTGCCACTTGCTGAATTTGCTCTTAACAACCATACATCCTCTTCTGCTGGTTGTTCGACTTTTTTTTGTTGTTCTGGGAGACATCCGTCTTTTGGGTCATTCTCCAAATTGGTTTCGGCTGTGCCTGAGGAGGAGAGTTTTTCCGGTGATTTGGAGAGAGTTTGGACGGATGTGCGTGGTAATCTTCAGGAGGCTAACAAAAAATCTAAGAGGTACTTTGATAGGAAACGGCAAGAGGTTTTGTTTGCTGTTGGTGACATGGTTTGGTTGTCCTCTAAGAATCTGCGATTGAGGATTCCTTCTAAAAAATTGGGTCCCAAGTTCGTAGGGCCCTTTAAGGTGCTTCAGATAGTTAACCAATCTGCTGTTAAGCTGGAGGTTCCTACGTCCTGGAGGATTAATCCGGTGTTTCATGTTTCTCTGTTGAAAAAAGCTGATGTGTCGGATGGTGACGCCTCTGCCACTGTTACTCCAGTGGTGGAGGACAGGGAATATGAAATTTCCCGCATCCTAAATTCTAGACGGTATAGAGGGAGTTTGCAGTATCTCGTTGCTTGGAAGGGTTTCGGACCTGAGGATAACTCATGGGTGAGGGCGGATGATGTTTCTGCTTCCAGACATGTCCGAGCTTTTCACAGGAGGTTTCCTGGTAAGCCTGGGCCTAGGGGATCCGGAGGATCCTCTTAGAAGAGGGGGTACTGTTACAACTCTCCTGTTAGTTTTTTTTTAGTTTGCTGGTCACATGACAATTTTTGCTTATTTAATCCGGCTCCGCCCTCCTGGCATTGCTGGACTTCATTTGTATTTACTACTGTTGAGCTAGCTTGGTGCTCTGTTGCCGTTCTCTGTTAGTTTTGCTAGGTCTTCTGACCTCTTTACTTTTTGTTGTGTGTTTGTCTTTGACTGCTACGATTTCTGCTAGGAGGTTTCCAACTTTTCCCAGTCCCTAATTCTTGTAGGGATTCCTCCCTCACATCTATAGGTCTTCGTACAGACTAGCCGAGGACTTTAGCGGGTCTGATCGCAGGATCAGGTTCCCCGTTACATCGTAGGGATCTAGTTTAGTTCTATTGTAGGGACAGATCTCCTGTCTTTCCTTAGTCTCTGTAGCAGATCATAACAACAACAACCCAAAGCACACAGCCAAGAAAACCAAGGCCTGGTTCAAGATGGAAAAAGTCAAGGTGTTGGAGTGGCCTAGTCAGTCTCCTGACCTTAACCCAATTGAAAACTTGTGGAAGGAGCTCAAGAATAAAGTCCTCATGAGAAACCCAAAGAACCTAGATAACTTGGAGAAGATCTGCATGGAGCAGTGGGCCAAGATAACTCCACAGGCCTGTGCCGGCCTGATCAGGTCTTATAAAAGATGATTATTAGCTGTAATTGCAAACAAGGGTTATTCCACAAAATATTAAACATAGGGGTTGTATAATAATTGACCCACACTTTTATGTTTAAAATTTAATAAAATTCAACTGAGCAACATAACTTTTTGGTTTGTAAGATTTATGCTTCTGTTCATAAAACCTACTCTCGTTTGCAGTTTGAAGGCTCTAACTTATTTCCATCTTATCAAACCAGATAAATCTGCAGGGGGTTGAATACTACTTGTAGGCACTGTATATTCTACCCACACACATTTGGAACTCTCCTGGGGTACCCTCACACATATTATTCCCTCATTTAGTGGATATTTTCACAAAAAAGTGAAATTTTCAAAAATCCAGAAAATTGGCTGAAAACGACTAAATATCAAGGACTCATTGGGCGAATCACTCTGGAACTGAAATCAAAACGCTCACTGACATTTCCCCTATCTGAAAGTCTGATAAACGCCGGAAAAATGACTAAGTCCAAAAAAAAAATGTTTTAAACTTTTTTTTATTTTACCCCCGTGGGATATATTTTCTACACACACACATTTGGAACTCTCCTGGGGTACCCTCAAACATATTATTCCCTCATTTAGTGGATATTTTCACAAAAAAAGTGAAATTTTCAAAAATTCAGAAAATTGGCTGAAAACGACTAAATATCAAGGACTCAACTTTTTTCAATTTTAAACCCGTGGGATATATATTCTACCCACAGACATTTGGAACTCTCCTGGGGTACCCTCAAACATATTATTCCCTCATTTAGTGGATATTTTCACAAAAAAGTGTCATTTTCAAAAATCCAGAAAATTGGCTGAAAACGACTAAATATCAAGGACTCATTGGGCGAATCGCTCTGGAACTGAAATCGGAATGCTCACTGACATTTTCCCTATCTGAAAGTCTGATAAACGGCGGAAAAATGACTAAGTCCAAAAAAAAATTTTTTCAACTTTTTTCAATTTTACCCCCGTGGGATATATATTCTACCCACACACATTTGGAACTCTCCTGGGGTACCCTCACACATATTATTCCCTCATTTAGTGAATATTGTCACAAAAAAGTGAAATTTTCAAAAATCCAGAAAATTGGTTGAAAACGACTAAATATCAAGGACTCATTGGGCGAATCGCTCTGGAACTGAAATCGGACTGCTCACTTACATTTCCCCTATCTGAAAGTCTGATAAACGCCAGAAAAATGACTAAGTCCCCCCAAAAAATTTTTTTCACCTTTTTTCAATTTTACCCCCGTGGGATATATATTCTACCTACACACATTTGGAACTCTCCTGGGGTACCCTCATACATATTAATCCCTCATTTAGTGGATATTTTCACAAAAAAGTGAAATTTTCAAAAATCCAGAAAATTGCCTGAAAACGACTAAATATCAAGGTCTCATTCGGCAAATCGCTCTGGAACTGAAATCGGAAAGCTCACTTACATTTCCCCTATCTGAAAGTGTGATAAACGCCGGAAAAATGACTAAGTCCCCAAAAAAAATTTATTAAACTTTTTTCAATTTTACCCCTGTGGGATATATATTCTACCCACACACATTTGGACCTCTCCTGGGGTACCCTCACACATATTATTCCCTCATTTAGTGGATATTTTCACAAAAAAGTGAAATTTTCAAAAATCCAAAATATTGGCTGAAAACGAATAAATATCAAGGACTCATTGGGCGAATCGCTCTGGAACTTAAATCGGAACGCTCATTGACATTTCCCATATCTGAAAGTCTGATGAACGGCGGAAAAATGACTAAGTCCAAAAAAAAATTTTTTTAAACTTTTTTCAATTTTACCCCCGTGTGATATATATTTTACCTACACACATTTGGAACTCTCCTGGGGTAACATCACACATATTATTCACTCATTTAGTGGATATTTTCACAAAAAAGTGAAATTTTCAAAAATGCAAAATATTGGCTGAAAACGACTAAGTATCAAGGACTCATTGGGCGAATCGCTCTGGAACTGAAATCGGAATGCTCACTTACATTTCCCCTATCTGAAAGTCTGATAAATGCCGGAAAAATTACTAAGTCTAAAAAAATTTTTTTTCAACTTTTTTCAATTTTACCCCTGTGGGATATATATTCTAACCACACACATTTGGAACTCTCCTGGGGTACCCTCACACATATTTTTCCCTCATTTAGTGGATATTTTCACAAAAAAGTGAAATTTTCAAAAATCCAGAAAATTGGCTGAAAACGACTAACTATCAAGGACTCATTGGGCGAATCACTCTGGAACTGAGATCGGAATGCTCACTGACATTCCCCCTATCTGAAAGTCTGATAAACGGCGGAAAAATGACTATGTCCAAAAAAAATTTTTTTTCAACTTTTTTCAATTTTACCCCCGTGAGATATATTTTCTACACACACACATTTGGAACTCTCCTGGGGTACCCTCAAACATATTATTCCCTCATTTAGTGAATATTTCCACAAAAAAGTGAAATTTTCAAAAATCCAGAAAAATGGCTGAAAACGACTAAATATCAAGGACTCAACTTTTTGCAATTTTACCCACATGGGATATATATTCTACCCACACATATTTGGAACTCTCCTGGGGTACCCTCAAACATATTATTCCCTCATTTAGTGGATTTTTTCACAAAAAAGTGAAATTTTCAAAAATCCAGAAAATTGGCTGAAAACGACTAAATATCAAGGACTCATTGGGCGAATCACTCAGGAACTGAAATCGGAATGCTCACTGACATTTCCCCTATCTGAAAGTCTGATAAACGGCGGAAAAATGACTAAGTCCAAAAAAAAATTTTTTTCAACTTTTTTCAATCTTACCCCCGTGGGATATATATTCTACCCACACACATTTGGAAATCTCCTGGGGTACCCTCAAACATATTATTCCCTCATTTAGTGAATATTTCCACAAAAAAGTGAAATTTTCAAAAATCCAGAAAATTGGCTGAAAACGACTAAATATCAAGGACTCAACTTTTTTCAATTTTACCCACGTGGGATATATATTCTACCCACACACATTTGGAACTCTCCTGTGGTACCCTCACACATATTATTCTCTCATTTAGTGGATATTTTCACAAAAAAGTGAAATTTTCAAAAATCCAGAAAATTGGCTGAAAACGACTAAATATCAAGGACTCATTGGGCGAATCGCTCTGGAACTGAAATCGGAACGCTCACTGACATTTCCCCTATCTGAAAGTCTGATAAACGCCGGAAAAATGACTAAGTCCAAAAAAATTTTTTTTTCAACTTTTTTCAATTTTACCCCCGTGGGATATATATTCTACCTACACACATTTGGAACTCTCCTGGGGTGCCCTCAAACATATTATTCCCTCATTTAGTGGATATTTTCACAAAAAAGTGAGATTTTCAAAAATTCAGAAAATTGGCTTAAAACGACTACATATCAAGGACTCAACTTTTTTAAATTTTACCCCTGTCGGATATATATTCTACCCACACACATTTGGAACTCTCCTGGGGTACCCTCACGCATATTATTCCCTCATTTAGTGGATATTTTCACAAAAAAGTGAAATTTTCAAAAATCCAGAAAATTGGCTGAAAACGACTAAATATCAAGGACTCAACTTTTTTCAATTTTACCCCCGTGGGATATATATTCTACCCACACACATTTGGAACTCTCCTGGGGTACTCTCAAACATATTATTACCTCATTTAGTGGATATTTTCACAAAAAAGTGAAATTTTCAAAAATCCAGAAAATTGGCTGAAAACGACTAAATGTCAAGGACTCATTGGGCGAATCGCTCTGGAACTGAAATCGGAATGCTCACTTACATTTCCTCTATCTGAAAGTCTGATAAACGGCGGAAAAATTACTAAGTCCAAAAAAAATTTTTTTTCAACTTTTTTCAATTTCACCCCCGTGGGATATATATTCTACCTACACACATTTGGAACTCTCCTGGGGTACCCTCACACATATTATTCCCTCATTTAGTGGATATTTTCACTAAAAAGTGAAATTTTCAAAAATCCGGAAAATTGGCTGAAAACGACTAAATATCAAGGACTCATTGGGCGAATCGATCTGGAACTGAAATCAGAATGCTCACTGACATTTCCCCTATCTGAAAGTCTGATAAATGCCGGAAAAATGACTAAGTCCAAAAAAAATTGTTTTCAACTTTTTTCAATTTTACCCCCGTGGGATATATATTCTACCCACACACATTTGGACCTCTCCTGGGGTAGCCTCACACATATTATTTCCTCATTTAGTGGATATTTTCACAAAAAAGTGACATTTTCAAAAATCCAAAACATTGGCTGAAAACAACTAAATATCAAGGACTCATTGGGCGAATCGCTCTGAAACTGAAATCGGAATGCTCACTGACATTTCCCCTATCTGAAAGTCTGATAAACGCTGAAAAAATGACTAAGTCCAAATAAAATTTTTTTTCAACTTTTTTCAATTTCACCCCCGTGGGATATATATTCTACCCACACACATTTGGAACTCTCCTGGGGCCTGCGGTACCCTCACACATATTATTCCCTCATTTAGTGGATTTTTTCACAAAAAAGTGAAATTTTCAAAAATCCAAAATATTGGCTGAAAACAAAAAATTATCAAGGACTCATTCGGCGAATCGCTCTGGAACTGAAATCGGAATGTTCACTGACATTTCCCCTATTTGAAAGTCTGATAAACGGCGGAAAAATGACTAAGTCCCAAAAAAAATTTTTTTCAACTTTTTTCAATTTTACCCCCGTGGGATATATATTCTACCCAAACACATTTGGAACTCTCCTGGGGTACCGTCACACATATTATTCCCTCATTTAGTGGATATTTTCACAAAAAAGTGAAATTTTCAAAAATCCAAAACATTGGCTGAAAACAACTAAATATCAAGGACTCATTGGGCGAATCGCTCTGGAACTGAAATCGGAATGTTCACTGACATTTCCCCTATTTGAAAGTCTGATAAACGCCGGAAAAATGACTAAGTCCAAAAAAAATTTTTTTTCAACTTTTTTCAATTTCACCCCCGTGGGATATATATTCTCCCTACACACATTTGGAAATCTCCTTGGGTACCCTCACACTTATTATTCCCTCATTTAGTGGATATTTTCACTAAAAAGTGAAATTTTCAAAAATCCAGAAAAATGACTAAGTCCCCAAAAAAATTTTTTTCAACTTTTTTCAATTTTACCCCGTGGGATATATATTCTACCCACACACATTTGGAACTCTCCTGGGGTACCCTCACACATATTATTCCCTCATTTAGTGGATATTTTCACAAAAAAGTGAAATTTTCAAAAATCCAAAACAATGGCTGAAAACAACTAAATATCAAGGACTCATTGGGCGAATCGCTCTGGAACTGAAATCGGAATGCTCACTGACATTTCCCCTATCTGAAAGTCTGATAAATGCCGGAAAAATCATTAAGTCCAAAAAATTTTTTTTTTCACCTGTTTTCAATTTTACTCCCGTAGGATATATATTCTACCCACACACATTTGGACCTCTCCTGGGGTACCCTCACACATATTATTCCCTCATTTGGTGGATATTTTCACAAACAAGTGAAATTTTCAAAAATCCAAAATATTGGCTGAAAACGACTAAATATCAGGGACTCATTGGGCGAAACGCTCTGGAACTGAAATCGGAACGCTCACTGACATTTCCCCTATCTGAAAGTCTGATAAACGCCGGAAAAATGACTAAGTCCAAAAAAAAATTTTTTTCAACTTTTTTCAATTTTACCCCCGTGGGATATATATTCTACCTACACACATTTGGAACTCTCCTGGGGTACCCTCAGACATGTTATTCCCTCATTTAGTGGATATTTTCACAAAGAAGTGAAATTTTCAAAAATCCAAAATATTGGCTGAAAACGACTAAATATCAAGGACTCATTGGGCGAATCGCTCTGGAACTGAAATCAGAACGCTCACTGACATTTTCCCTATCTGAAAGTCTGATAAACGCCGTAAAAATGACTAAGTCCAAAAATATTTTTTTTTCAACTGTTTTCAATTTTACCCACTTGGGATATATATTCTACTCACACACATTTGGACCTCTCCTGGGGTACCCTAACACATATTATTCCCTCATTTAGTGAATATTTTCGCAAAAAAGTGAAATTTTCAAAAATCCAGAAAATTGGCAGAAAACTACTAAATATCAAGGACTCATTGGGCGAATCGCTCTGGAACTGAAATCGGAATGCTCACTTACATTTCCCCTATCTGAAAGTCTGATAAACGTCGGAAAAATCATTAAGTCCAAAAAAATTTTTTTTTCAACTGTTTTCAATTTTACCCACTTGGGATATATATTCTACTCACACACATTTGGACCTCTCCTGGGGTACCCTAACACATATTATTCCCTCATTTAGTGAATATTTTCGCAAAAAAGTGAAATTTTCAAAAATCCAGAAAATTGGCTGAAAACGACTAAATATCAAGGACTCATTGGGCGAATCGCTCTGGTATTGAAATCGGAACGCTCACTGACATTTCCCCTATCTGAAAGTCTGATAAACGCCAGAAAAATGACTAAGTCTAAGAAAAAAATTTTTTCAACTTTTTTCAATTTTACCCCCGTGGGATATATATTCTACCCACACACATTTGGAACTCTCCTGGGGTACGCTCACACATATTATTCCCTCATTTAGTGGATATTTTCACAAAAAAGTGAAAATTTCATAAATTCAGAAAATTTTCTGAAAATGAATAAATATCAAGGACTCATTGGGCGAATCGCTCTGGAACTGAAATCGGAACGCTCGCTGACATTTCCCCTATCTGAAAGTCTGATAAACGCCGGGAAAATGACTAAGTCCAAAAAAAAAATGTTTTCAACTCTTTTCAATTTTACCCCCGTGGGATATATATTCTACCCACACACTTTTGGAACTCTACTGGCGTACCCTCACACATATTATTCCCTCATTTAGTGGATATTTTCACGAAAAAGTGAAATTTTCAAAAATCCAAAATATTGGCTGAAAAAGACTAAATATGAAGGACTCATTGGGCAAATTGCTCTGGAACTGAAATCGGAACGCTCACTGACATTTGCCCTATCTGAAAGTCTAATAAACGCCGGAAAAATGACTAAGTCCAAAAAAAAATTTTTTTTTCAACTTTTTTCAATTTTACCCCTGTGGGTTATATATTCCACCCCCACACATTTGGAACTCTCCTGGGGTACCCTCACACATATTATTCCCTCATTTAGTTGATATTTTCACAAAAAAGTGAAATTTTCAAAAATCCAGAAAATTGGCTGAAAACGACTAAATATCAAGGACTTATTGGGCGAATCGCTCTGGAACTGAAATCGGAACGCTCACTGACATTTCCTCTATTTGAAAGTCTGATAAACGCCAGAAAAATGACAGTCTAAGAAAAAAAATTTTTCAACTTTTTTCAATTTTACCCCCGTGGGATATATATTCTACCCACACACATTTGGAACTCTCCTGGGGTACGCTCACACATATTATTCCCTCATTTAGTGGATATTTTCACAAAAAAGTGAAAATATCATAAATTCAGAAAATTTGCTGAAAATGAATAAATATCAAGGACTCATTGGGCGAATCGCTCTGGAACTGAAATTGGAATGCTCACTGACATTTGCCTCATCTGAAAGTCTGATAAACGTCGGAAAAATGACTAAGTCGAAAAAAAAAAATTTTTCAACTTTTTTCAATTTTACCCCTGTGGGATATATATTCTACCCACACACATTTGGAACACTCTTGGGGTACCCTCACACATTTTTTCCCTCATTTAGTGGATATTTTCACAAAAAAGTGAAATTTTCAAAAATCCAGAAAATTGGCTGAAAACGACTAAACATCAAGGACTCATTGGGCGAATCGCTCTGGAACTGAAATCGGAACGCTCACTGACATTTGCCTTATCTGAAAGTCAGATAAACGCCGGAAAAATGACTAAGTCCAAAAAAAAATTTATTTCAACTTTTTTCAATTTTACCCCCGTGGGATATATATTCTACCCACACACATTTGGGACTCTCCTGGGGTACCCTCACACATATTATTCAATCACTTAGTGGATATTTTCACAAATAAATGAAATTTTCAAAAATCCAAAATATTGGCTGAAAACGACTAAATATCAAGTACTCATTGGGCGAATCGCTCTGGAACTTAAATCGGCATGCTCACTGACATTTCCCCTATCTGAAAGTCTGATAAACGCTGGAAAAATGACTAAGTCTAAGAAAAAAAAAATTTCAACTTTTTTCAATTTTACCCCTGTGGGATATAAATTCTACCCACACACATTTGGAACTCTCCTGGGGTACCCTCACACATATTATTCCCTCATTTAGTGGATATTTTCACAAAAAAGTGAAATTTTCAAAAATACAGAAAATTGGCTGAAAACGACTAAATATCAAGGACTCATTGGGCGAATCGCTCTGGTACTGAAATCGGAACGCTCACTGACATTTCCCCTATCTGAAAGTCTGATAAACGCCAGAAAAATGACTAAGTCTAAGAAAAAAATTTTTTCAACTTTTTTCAATTTTACCCCCGTGGGATATATATTCTACCCACACACATTTGGAACTCTCCTGGGGTACGCTCACACATATTATTCCCTCATTTAGTGGATATTTTCACAAAAAAGTGAAAATTTCATAAATTCAGAAAATTTTCTGAAAATGAATAAATATCAAGGACTCATTGGGCGAATCGCTCTGGAACTGAAATCGGAACGCTCGCTGACATTTCCCCTATCTGAAAGTCTGATAAACGCCGGGAAAATGACTAAGTCCAAAAAAAAAATGTTTTCAACTCTTTTCAATTTTACCCCCGTGGGATATATATTCTACCCACACACATTTGGAACACTCTTGGGGTACCCTCACACATTTTTTCCCTCATTTAGTGGATATTTTCACAAAAAAGTGAAATTTTCAAAAATCCAGAAAATTGGCTGAAAACGACTAAACATCAAGGACTCATTGGGCGAATCGCTCTGGAACTGAAATCGGAACGCTCACTGACATTTGCCTTATCTGAAAGTCAGATAAACGCCGGAAAAATGACTAAGTCCAAAAAAAAGTTTATTTCAACTTTTTTCAATTTTACCCCTGTGGGATATAAATTCTACCCACACACATTTGGAACTCTCCTGGGGTACCCTCACACATATTATTCCCTCATTTAGTGGATATTTTCACAAAAAAGTGAAATTTTCAAAAATACAGAAAATTGGCTGAAAACGACTAAATATCAAGGACTCATTGGGCGAATCACTGTGGAACTGAAATCGGAACGCTCACTGACATTTCCCCTATCTGAAAGTCTTATAAACGCCGGAAAAATGACTAAGTGTAAGAAAAAAATATTTTCAACTTTTTTCAATTTTACCCCCGTCTGATAAATATTCTACCCACACACTTTTGGAACTCTACTGGCGTACCTTCACACATATTATTCCCTCATTTAGTGTGGATATTTTCACAAAAAAGTGAAATTTTCAAAAATACAGAAAATTGGATGAAAACGACTAAATATCAAGGACTCATTGGGCGAATCGCTCTGGAACTGAAATCGGAACGCTCACTGACATTTCCCCTATCTGAAAGTCAGATAAACGTCGGAAAAATGACTAAGTCTAAGAAAAAAAATTTTTAAACTTTTTTCAATTTTACCCCTGTGGGATATAAATTCTACCCACACACATTTGGAACTCTCCTGGGGTACCCTCACACATTCCTTCATTTAGTGGATATTTTCACAAAAAAGTGAAATTTTCAAAAATCCAAAATATTGGCTGAAAACAACTAAATATCAAGTACTCATTGGGCAAATCGCTCAGGAACTGAAATCGGAATGCTCAGTGACATTTCCCCTATCTGAAAGTCTGATAAACGCTGGAAAAATGATTAAGTCTAAGAAAAAAAAAATTTCAACTTTTTTCAATTTTACACCCGTGGGATATATATTCTACCCACACACATTTGGAACTCTCCTGGGGTACCCTCACACATATTATTCCCTCATTTAGTGGATATTTTCACAAAAAAGTGAAATTTTCAAAAATCCAGAAAATTGGTTGAAAACGACAAAATATCAAGGACTCACTGGGCGGATCGCTCTGGAACTGAAATCGTAACGCTCACTGACATTTCCCCCATCTGAAAGTCTGATAAACGCCGGAAAAATGACTAAGTCCAAAAAAAATTTTTTTTCAACTTTTTTCAATTTTACCCCCGTTTGATATATATTCTACCCACACACATTTGGAACTCTCCTGGGGTACCCTCACACATATTATTCCCTCATTTAGTGGATATTTTCACAAAAAAGTGAAATTTTCAAAAATACAGAAAATTGGATGAAAACGACTAAATATCAAGGACTCATTGGGCGAATCACTCTGGAACTGAATTCGGAACGTTCACTGACATTTCCCCTCTCTGAAAGTCTGATAAACGCCGGAAAAATGACTAAGTGCAAAAAAAAAAATTTTTCAACTTTTTTCAATTTTACCCCCGTAGGATATATATTCTACCCACACACATTTGGAACTCTCCTGGGGTACCCTCACACATATTATTCCCTCATTTAGTGGATATTTTCACAAAAAAGTGAAATTTTCATAACTCCAGAAAATTGGCTGAAAACGACTAAATATCAAGGACTCATTGGGCGATTCACTCTGGAACTGAAATCGGAATGCTCTCTGACATTTCCCCTATCTGAAAGTCTGATAAACGCCGGAAAAATTACTAAGTCCAAAAAAAACAATTTTTCAACTTTTTTCAATTTTACCCCCGTGGGATATATATTCTACCAACACACATTTGGAACTCTCCTGGGGTACCATCACACATATTATTCCCTCATTTAGTGGATATTTTCAAAAAAAAGTGAAATTTTCAAATATCCAGAAAATTGTCTGAAAACGACTAAATATCAAGGACTCATGGGGCGAATCGCTCTGGAACTGAAATCGGAACGCGCACTGACATTTCCCCTATCTGAAAGTCTGATAAACGCCGGAAAAATGACTAAGTCCAAAAAAATATTTTTTCAACTTTTTTCAATTTTACCCCCGTAGGATATATATTCTACCCACACACATTTGGAACTCTCCTGGGGTACCCTCACACATATTATTCCCTCATTTAGTGGATATTTTCACAAAAAAGTGAAAGTTTCAAATATCCAGAAAATTGGCTGAAATCGACTAAATATCAAGGACTCATTGAGAGAATCACTCTGGAACTGAAATCGGAACGCTCACTGACATTTCCCCTATCTGAAAGTCTGATAAACGCCGGAAAAATGACTTAAGTCCAAAAAAAATTTTTTTTCAACTTTTTTCAATTTTAACCCCATAGGATATATATTCTAACCACACACATTTGGAACTCTCCTGGGGTACACTCACACATATTATTCCCTCATTTAGTGGATATTTTCACAAAAAAGTGAACTTTTCATAACTCCAGAAAATTGGCTGAAAATGACTAAATATCAAGGACTCATTGGGCGATTCACTCTGGAACTGAAATCGGAATGCTCTCTCACATTTCCCCTTTCTGAAAGTCTGATAAATGCCGGAAAAATGACTAAGTACAAAAAAAAAATTTTTTCAACTTTTTTCAATTTTACCCCCGTGGGATATATATTCTACCCACACACATTTGGAACTCTCCTGGGGTACCATCACACATATTATTCCCTCATTTAGTGGATATTTTCACAAAAAAGTGAAATTTTCAAATATCCAGAAAATTGGCTGAAAACGACTAAATATCAAGGACTCATTGAGTGAATCGCTCTGGAACTGAAATCGGAACGCTCACTGACATTTCCCCTATCTGAAAGTCTGATAAACGCCGGAAAAATTACTAAGTCCAAAAAAAACAATTTTTCAACTTTTTTCAATTTTACCCCCGTGGGATATATATTCTACCAACACACATTTGGAACTCTCCTGGGGTACCATCACACATATTATTCCGTCATTTAGTGGATATTTTCACAAAAAAGTGAAATTTTCAAATATCCAGAAAATTGTCTGAAAACGACTAAATATCAAGGACTCATTGGGCAAATCGCTCTGGAACTGAAATCGGAACGCTCGCTGACATTTCACCTATCTGAAAGTCTGATAAACGCCGGAAAAATGACTAAGTCCAAAAAAATATTTTTTCAACTTTTTTCAATTTTACCCCCGTAGGATATATATTCTACCCACACACATTTGGAACTCTCCTGGGGTACCCTCACACATATTATTCCCTCATTTAGTGGATATTTTCACAAAAAAGTGAAATTTTCAAAAATCCAGAAAATTGGTTGAAAACGACTAAATAACAAGGACTCACTGGACGGATCGCTCTGGAACTGAAATCGGAACGCTCACTGACATTTCCCCCATCTGAAAGTCTGATAAACGCCGGAAAAATGACTAAGTCCAAAAAAAAAAATTTTTTCAACTTTTTTCAATTTTACCCCCGTTTGATATATATTCTACCCACACACATTTGGAACTCTCCTGGGGTACCCTCGCACATATTATTCCCTCATTTAGTGGATATTTTCACAAAAAAGTGAAATTTTCAAATATACAGAAAATTGGCTGAAAATGACTAAATATCAAGGACTCATTGGGCGAATCGCTCTGGAACTGAATTCGGAACGCTCACTGACATTTCCCCTGTCTGAAAGTCTGATAAACGCCGGAAAAATGACTAAGTGCAAAAAAAAATTTTTCAACTTTTTTCAATTTTACCCCCGTGTGATATATATTCTACCCACACACATTTGGAACTCTCCTGGGGTACCATCACACATATTATTCCCTCATTTAGTGGATATTTTCACAAAAAAAGTGAAATTTTCAAATATCCAGAAAATTGGCTGAAAATGACTAAATATCAAGGACTCATTGAGTGAATCGCTCTGGAACTGAAATCGGAACGCTCACTGACATTTCCCGTATCTGAAAGTCTGATAAAAGCCGGAAAAATGAATAATTCCAAAAAAAATTTTTTTTAAACTTTTTTCAATTTTACCCCCGTAGGATATATATTCTACCCACACACATTTGGAACTCTCCTGGGGAACCCTCACACATATTATTCCCTCATTTAGTGGATATTGTCACAAGAAAGTGATATTTTCAAAAATCCAAAATATTGGCTGAAAACGACGAAATATCAAGGACTCATTGGGTGAATCGCTCTGGAACTGAAATCGGAACGCTCACTGACATTTCCACTATCTGAAAGTCTGATAAACGCCGGAAAAATGAATAAGTCCCAAAAAAAAAATTTTTCAACTTTTTTCAATTTTACCCCCGTGGGATATATTTTCTACCCACACACATTTGGAACTCTCCTGGGGTACCCTCACACATATTATTCCCTCATTTAGTGGATATTTTCACAAAAAAGTGAAATTTTCAAAAATCCAGAAAATTGGTTGAAAACGACTAAATATCAAGGACTCACTGGACGGATCGCTCTGGAACTGAAATCGGAATGCTCACTGACATTTCCCCCATCTGAAAGTCTGATAAACGCCGGAAAAATGAATAAGTCCAAAAAAAAATTTTTTTCAACTTTTTTCAATTTTACCCCCGTTTGATATATATTCTACCCACACACATTTAGAACTCTCCTGGGGTACCCTCACACATATTATTCCCTCATTTAGTGGATATTTTCACAAAAAAGTGAAATTTTCAAATATACAGAAAATTGGCTGAAAACGACTAAATATCAAGGACTCATTGGGCGAATCGCTCTGGAACTGAATTCGGAATGCTCACTGACATTTCCCCTCTCTGAAAGTCTGATAAACGCCGGAAAAATGACTAAGTACAAAAAAATATTTTTTCAACTTTTTTCAATTTTACCCCCGTAGGATATATATTCTACCCACACACATTTGGAACTCTCCTGGGGTACCCTCACACATATTATTCCCTCATTTAGTGGATATTTTCACAAAAAAGTGAAATTTTCAAAAATCCAGAAAATTGGTTGAAAACGACTAAATAACAAGGACTCACTGGACGGATCGCTCTGGAACTGAAATCGGAACGCTCACTGACATTTCCCCCATCTGAAAGTCTGATAAACGCCGGAAAAATGACTAAGTCCAAAAAAAAATATTTTTTCAACTTTTTTCAATTTTACCCCCGTTTGATATATATTCTACCCACACACATTTGGAACTCTCCTGGGGTACCCTCGCACATATTATTCCCTCATTTAGTGGATATTTTCACAAAAAAGTGAAATTTTCAAATATACAGAAAATTGGCTGAAAATGACTAAATATCAAGGACTCATTGGGCGAATCGCTCTGGAACTGAATTCGGAACGCTCACTGACATTTCCCCTGTCTGAAAGTCTGATAAACGCCGGAAAAATGACTAAGTGCAAAAAAAAATTTTTCAACTTTTTTCAATTTTACCCCCGTGTGATATATATTCTACCCACACACATTTGGAACTCTCCTGGGGTACCATCACACATATTATTCCCTCATTTAGTGGATATTTTCACAAAAAAAGTGAAATTTTCAAATATCCAGAAAATTGGCTGAAAATGACTAAATATCAAGGACTCATTGAGTGAATCGCTCTGGAACTGAAATCGGAACGCTCACTGACATTTCCCGTATCTGAAAGTCTGATAAAAGCCGGAAAAATGAATAATTCCAAAAAAAATTTTTTTTAAACTTTTTTCAATTTTACCCCCGTAGGATATATATTCTACCCACACACATTTGGAACTCTCCTGGGGAACCCTCACACATATTATTCCCTCATTTAGTGGATATTGTCACAAGAAAGTGATATTTTCAAAAATCCAAAATATTGGCTGAAAACGACGAAATATCAAGGACTCATTGGGTGAATCGCTCTGGAACTGAAATCGGAACGCTCACTGACATTTCCACTATCTGAAAGTCTGATAAACGCCGGAAAAATGAATAAGTCCAAAAAAAAAAATTTTTCAACTTTTTTCAATTTTACCCCCGTGGGATATATATTCTACCCACACACATTTGGAACTCTCCTGGGGTACCCTCACACATATTATTCCCTCATTTAGTGGATATTTTCACAAAAAAGTGAAAGTTTCAAATATCCAGAAAATTGGCTGAAATCGACTAAATATCAAGGACTCATTGAGAGAATCACTCTGGAACTGAAATCGGAACGCTCACTGACATTTCCCCTATC
The DNA here is from genome assembly GCF_046119375.1 of Phyllobates terribilis. Lineage (NCBI taxonomy): Eukaryota > Metazoa > Chordata > Amphibia > Anura > Dendrobatidae > Phyllobates > Phyllobates terribilis. Next base: position 24,387,309 of record NW_027362776.1, read on the forward strand.
TGAAAGTCTGATAAACGCCGGAAAAATGACTTAAGTCCAAAAAAAATTTTTTTTCAACTTTTTTCAATTTTAACCCCATAGGATATATATTCTAACCACACACATTTGGAACTCTCCTGGGGTACACTCACACATATTATTCCCTCATTTAGTGGATATTTTCACAAAAAAGTGAGCTTTTCATAACTCCAGAAAATTGGCTGAAAATGACTAAATATCAAGGACTCATTGGGCGATTCACTCTGGAACTGAAATCGGAATGCTCTCTCACATTTCCCCTTTCTGAAAGTCTGATAAATGCCGGAAAAATGACTAAGTACAAAAAAAAAATTTTTTCAACTTTTTTCAATTTTACCCCCGTGGGATACATATTCTACCCACACACATTTGGAACTCTCCTGGGGTACCATCACACATATTATTCCCTCATTTAGTGGATATTTTCACAAAAAAGTGAAATTTTCAAATATCCAGAAAATTGGCTGAAAACGACTAAATATCAAGGACTCATTGAGTGAATCGCTCTGGAACTGAAATCGGAACGCTCACTGACATTTCCCCTATCTGAAAGTCTGATAAACGCCGGAAAAATTACTAAGTCCAAAAAAAACAATTTTTCAACTTTTTTCAATTTTACCCCCGTGGGATATATATTCTACCAACACACATTTGGAACTCTCCTGGGGTACCATCACACATATTATTCCGTCATTTAGTGGATATTTTCACAAAAAAGTGAAATTTTCAAATATCCAGAAAATTGTCTGAAAACGACTAAATATCAAGGACTCATTGGGCAAATCGCTCTGGAACTGAAATCGGAACGCTCGCTGACATTTCACCTATCTGAAAGTCTGATAAACGCCGGAAAAATGACTAAGTCCAAAAAAATATTTTTTCAACTTTTTTCAATTTTACCCCCGTAGGATATATATTCTACCCACACACATTTGGAACTCTCCTGGGGTACCCTCACACATATTATTCCCTCATTTAGTGGATATTTTCACAAAAAAGTGAAATTTTCAAAAATCCAGAAAATTGGTTGAAAACGACTAAATAACAAGGACTCACTGGACGGATCGCTCTGGAACTGAAATCGGAACGCTCACTGACATTTCCCCCATCTGAAAGTCTGATAAACGCCGGAAAAATGACTAAGTCCAAAAAAAAATATTTTTTCAACTTTTTTCAATTTTACCCCCGTTTGATATATATTCTACCCACACACATTTGGAACTCTCCTGGGGTACCCTCGCACATATTATTCCCTCATTTAGTGGATATTTTCACAAAAAAGTGAAATTTTCAAATATACAGAAAATTGGCTGAAAATGACTAAATATCAAGGACTCATTGGGCGAATCGCTCTGGAACTGAATTCGGAACGCTCACTGACATTTCCCCTGTCTGAAAGTCTGATAAACGCCGGAAAAATGACTAAGTGCAAAAAAAAATTTTTCAACTTTTTTCAATTTTACCCCCGTGTGATATATATTCTACCCACACACATTTGGAACTCTCCTGGGGTACCATCACACATATTATTCCCTCATTTAGTGGATATTTTCACAAAAAAAGTGAAATTTTCAAATATCCAGAAAATTGGCTGAAAATGACTAAATATCAAGGACTCATTGAGTGAATCGCTCTGGAACTGAAATCGGAACGCTCACTGACATTTCCCGTATCTGAAAGTCTGATAAAAGCCGGAAAAATGAATAATTCCAAAAAAAATTTTTTTTAAACTTTTTTCAATTTTACCCCCGTAGGATATATATTCTACCCACACACATTTGGAACTCTCCTGGGGAACCCTCACACATATTATTCCCTCATTTAGTGGATATTGTCACAAGAAAGTGATATTTTCAAAAATCCAAAATATTGGCTGAAAACGACGAAATATCAAGGACTCATTGAGTGAATCGCTCTGGAACTGAAATCGGAACGCTCACTGACATTTCCCCTATCTGAAAGTCTGATAAACGCCGGAAAAATTACTAAGTCCAAAAAAAACAATTTTTCAACTTTTTTCAATTTTACCCCCGTGGGATATATATTCTACCAACACACATTTGGAACTCTCCTGGGGTACCATCACACATATTATTCCGTCATTTAGTGGATATTTTCACAAAAAAGTGAAATTTTCAAATATCCAGAAAATTGTCTGAAAACGACTAAATATCAAGGACTCATTGGGCAAATCGCTCTGGAACTGAAATCGGAACGCTCGCTGACATTTCACCTATCTGAAAGTCTGATAAAAGCCGGAAAAATGAATAATTCCAAAAAAAATTTTTTTTAAACTTTTTTCAATTTTACCCCCGTAGGATATATATTCTACCCACACACATTTGGAACTCTCCTGGGGAACCCTCACACATATTATTCCCTCATTTAGTGGATATTGTCACAAGAAAGTGATATTTTCAAAAATCCAAAATATTGGCTGAAAACGACGAAATATCAAGGACTCATTGGGTGAATCGCTCTGGAACTGAAATCGGAACGCTCACTGACATTTCCACTATCTGAAAGTCTGATAAACGCCGGAAAAATGAATAAGTCCAAAAAAAAAAATTTTTCAACTTTTTTCAATTTTACCCCCGTGGGATATATTTTCTACCCACACACATTTGGAACTCTCCTGGGGTACCCTCACACATATTATTCCCTCATTTAGTGGATATTTTCACAAAAAAGTGAAATTTTCAAAAATCCAGAAAATTGGTTGAAAACGACTAAATATCAAGGACTCACTGGACGGATCGCTCCGGAACTGAAATCGGAATGCTCACTGACATTTCCCCCATCTGAAAGTCTGATAAACGCCGGAAAAATGAATAAGTCCAAAAAAAAATTTTTTTCAACTTTTTTCAATTTTACCCCCGTTTGATATATATTCTACCCACACACATTTAGAACTCTCCTGGGGTACCCTCACACATATTATTCCCTCATTTAGTGGATATTTTCACAAAAAAGTGAAATTTTCAAATATACAGAAAATTGGCTGAAAATGACTAAATATCAAGGACTCATTGGGCGAATCGCTCTGGAACTGAATTCGGAACGCTCACTGACATTTCCCCTGTCTGAAAGTCTGATAAACGCCGGAAAAATGACTAAGTGCAAAAAAAAATTTTTCAACTTTTTTCAATTTTACCCCCGTGTGATATATATTCTACCCACACACATTTGGAACTCTCCTGGGGTACCATCACACATATTATTCCCTCATTTAGTGGATATTTTCACAAAAAAGTGAACTTTTCAAAACTCCAGAAAATTGGCTGAAAACGACTAAATATCAAGGACTCATTGGGCGAATCGCTCTGGAACTGAAATCAGAACGCTCACTGACATTTTCCCTATCTGAAAGTCTGATAAACGCCGTAAAAATGACTAAGTCCAAAAATATTTTTTTTCAACTTTTTTCAATTTTACCCACTTGGGATATATATTCTACTCACACACATTTGGACCTCTCCTGGGGTACCCTAACACATATTATTCCCTCATTTAGTGAATATTTTCGCAAAAAAGTGAAATTTTCAAAAATCCAGAAAATTGGCTGAAAACGACTAAATATCAAGGACTCATTGGGCGAATCGCTCTGGAACTGAAATCGGAATGCTCACTTACATTTCCCCTATCTGAAAGTCTGATAAACGTCGGAAAAATCATTAAGTCCAAAAAATTTTTTTTTTCAACTGTTTTCAATTTTACCCACTTGGGATATATATTCTACTCACACACATTTGGACCTCTCCTGGGGTACCCTAACACATATTATTCCCTCATTTAGTGAATATTTTCGCAAAAAAGTGAAATTTTCAAAAATCCAAAATATTGGCTGAAAAAGACTAAATATGAAGGACTCATTGGGCAAATTGCTCTGGAACTGAAATCGGAACGCTCACTGACATTTGCCCTATCTGAAAGTCTAATAAACGCCGGAAAAATGACTAAGTCCAAAAAAAAATTTTTTTTTCAACTTTTTTCAATTTTACCCCTGTGGGTTATATATTCCACCCCCACACATTTGGAACTCTCCTGGGGTACCCTCACACATATTATTCCCTCATTTAGTTGATATTTTCACAAAAAAGTGAAATTTTCAAAAATCCAGAAAATTGGCTGAAAACGACTAAATATCAAGGACTTATTGGGCGAATCGCTCTGGAACTGAAATCGGAACGCTCACTGACATTTCCACTATTTGAAAGTCTGAAAAACGCCAGAAAAATGACAGTCTAAGAAAAAAAAATTTTCAACTTTTTTCAATTTTACCCCCGTGGGATATATATTCTACCCACACACATTTGGAACTCTCCTGGGGTACGCTCACACATATTATTCCCTCATTTAGTGGATATTTTCACAAAAAAGTGAAAATATCATAAATTCAGAAAATTGGCTGAAAACGACTAAACATCAAGGACTCATTGGGCGAATCGCTCTGGAACTGAAATCGGAACGCTCACTGACATTTGCCTTAACTGAAAGTCAGATAAACGCCGGAAAAATGACTAAGTCCAAAAAAAAATTTATTTCAACTTTTTTCAATTTTACCCCCGTGGGATATATATTCTACCCACACACATTTGGGACTCTCCTGGGGTACCCTCACACATATTATTCAATCACTTAGTGGATATTTTCACAAATAAATGAAATTTTCAAAAATGCAGAAAATTTGCTGAAAACGACTAAATATCTAGGACTCATTGGGCGAATCGCTCTGGAACTGAAATCGGAACGCTCACTGACATTTCCCCTATCTGAAAGTCTGATAAACGCCGGAAAAATGACAAAGTCCAAAAAAATTTTTTTCAACTTTTTTCAGTTTTACCCCTGTAGGATATATATTCTACCAACACACATTTGGAACTCTCCTGGGGTACCCTCACACATATTATTCCCTCATTTAGTGGATATTTTCACGAAAAAGTGAAATTTTCAAAAATCCAAAATATTGGCTGAAAACGACTAAATATCAAGGACTCATTGGGCGAATCGCTCTGGAACTGAAATCGGAACGCTCACTGACATTTCCCCTATCTGAAAGTCTGATAAACGCCGGAAAAATGAATAAGTCCAAAAAAAATATTTTTTCAACTTTTTTCAATTTTACCCCCGTGGGATATATATTCTACCCACACATATTTGAAACTCTCCTGGGGTACCCTCACACATATTATTCCCTCATTTAGTGGATATTTTCACAAAAAAGTGAAATTTTCAAAAATCCAAAATATTGGCTGAAAACGACTAAATATCAAGTACTCATTGGGCGAATCGCTCTGGAACTTAAATCGGAATGCTCACTGACATTTCCCCTATCAGAAAGTCTGATAAACGCTGGAAAAATGACTAAGTGTAAGAAAAAAAAAATTTCAACTTTTTTCAATTTTACCCCTGTGGGATATAAATTCTACCCACACACATTTGGAACTCTCCTGGGGTACCCTCACACATATTATTCCCTCATTTAGTGGATATTTTCACAAAAAAGTGAAATTTTCAAAAATACAGAAAATTGGCTGAAAACGACTAAATATCAAGGACTCATTGGGCGAATCACTGTGGAACTGAAATCGGAACGCTCACTGACATTTCCCCTATCTGAAAGTCTGATAAACGCCGGAAAAATGAATAAGTCCAAAAAAAATATTTTTTCAACTTTTTTCAATTTTACCCCCGTGGGATATATATTCTACCCACACACATTTGAAACTCTCCTGGGGTACCCTCACACATATTATTCCCTCATTTAGTGGATATTTTCACAAAAAAGTGAAATTTTCAAAAATCCAAAATATTGGCTGAAAACGACTAAATATCAAGTACTCATTGGGCGAATCGCTCTGGAACTTAAATCGGCATGCTCACTGACATTTCCCCTATCTGAAAGTCTGATAAACGCTGGAAAAATGACTAAGTCTAAGAAAAAAAAAATTTCAACTTTTTTCAATTTTACCCCTGTGGGATATAAATTCTACCCACACACATTTGGAACTCTCCTGGGGTACCCTCACACATATTATTCCCTCATTTAGTGGATATTTTCACAAAAAAGTGAAATTTTCAAAAATACAGAAAATTGGCTGAAAACGACTAAATATCAAGGACTCATTGGGCGAAACACTGTGGAACTGAAATCGGAACGCTCACTGACATTTCTCCTATCTGAAAGTCTGATAAACGCCGGAAAAATGACTAAGTCTAAGAAAAAAATATTTTCAACTTTTTTCAATTTTACCCCCGTCTGATAAATATTCTACCCACACACTTTTGGAACTCTACTGGCGTACCTTCACACATATTATTCCCTCATTTAGTGTGGATATTTTCACAAAAAAGTGAAATTTTCAAAAATACAGAAAATTGGATGAAAACGACTAAATATCAAGGACTCATTGGGCGAATCGCTCTGGAACTGAAATCGGAACGCTCACTGACATTTCCCCTATCTGAAAGTCAGATAAACGTCGGAAAAATGACTAAGTCTAAGAAAAAAATTTTTTAAACTTTTTTCAATTTTACCCCTGTGGGATATAAATTCTACCCACACACATTTGGAACTCTCCTGGGGTACCCTCACACATATTATTCCTTCATTTAGTGGATATTTTCACAAAAAAGTGAAATTTTCAAAAATCCAAAATATTGGCTGAAAACAACTAAATATCAAGTACTCATTGGGCAAATCGCTCAGGAACTGAAATCGGAATGCTCAGTGACATTTCCCCTATCTGAAAGTCTGATAAACGCTGGAAAAATGATTAAGTCTAAGAAAAAAAAAATTTCAACTTTTTTCAATTTTACACCCGTGGGATATATATTCTACCCACACACATTTGGAACTCTCCTGGGGTACTCTCACACATATTATTCCCTCATTTAGTGGATATTTTCACAAAAAAGTGAAATTTTCAAAAATCCAGAAAATTGGTTGAAAACGACGAAATATCAAGGACTCACTGGGCGGATCGCTCTGGAACTGAAATCGTAACGCTCACTGACATTTTCCCCATCTCAAAGTCTGATAAACGCCGGAAAAATGACTAAGTCCAAAAAAAATTTTTTTTCAACTTTTATCAATTTTACCCCCGTTTGATATATATTCTACCCACACACATTTGGAACTCTCCTGGGGTACCCTCACACATATTATTCCCTCATTTAGTGGATATTTTCACAAAAAAGTGAAATTTTCAAAAATACAGAAAATTGGATGAAAACGACTAAATATCAAGGACTCATTGGGCGATTCACTCTGGAACTGAAATCGGAATGCTCTCTGACATTTCCCCTATCTGAAAGTCTGATAAACGCCGGAAAAATTACTAAGTCCAAAAAAAACAATTTTTCAACTTTTTTCAATTTTACCCCCGTGGGATATATATTCTACCAACACACATTTGGAACTCTCCTGGGGTACCATCACACATATTATTCCCTCATTTAGTGGATATTTTCAAAAAAAAGTGAAATTTTCAAATATCCAGAAAATTGTCTGAAAACGACTAAATATCAAGGATGCATGGGGCGAATCGCTCTGGAACTGATATCGGAACGCTCACTGACATTTCCCCTATCTGAAAGTCTGATAAACGCCGGAAAAATTACTAAGTCCAAAAAAAACAATTTTTCAACTTTTTTCAATTTTACCCCCGTGGGATATATATTCTACCAACACACATTTGGAACTCTCCTGGGGTACCATCACACATATTATTCCCTCATTTAGTGGATATTTTCACAAAAAAGTGAAATTTTCAAATATCCAGAAAATTGTCTGAAAACGACTAAATATCAAGGACTCATTGGGCGAATCGCTCTGGAACTGAAATCGGAACGCTCACTGACATTTCCCCTATCTGAAAGTCTGATAAACGCCGGAAAAATGACTAAGTCCAAAAAAATATTTTTTCAACTTTTTTCAATTTTACCCCCGTAGGATATATATTCTACCCACACACATTTGGAACTCTCCTGGGGTACCCTCACACATATTATTCCCTCATTTAGTGGATATTTTCACAAAAAAGTGAAAGTTTCAAATATCCAGAAAATTGGCTGAAAACGACTAAATATCAAGGACTCATTGGGCGATTCACTCTGGAACTGAAATCGGAATGCTCTCTCACATTTCCCCTATCTGAAAGTCTGATAAATGCCGGAAAAATGACTAAGTACAAAAAAAAAATTTTTTCAACTTTTTTCAATTTTACCCCCGTGGGATATATATTCTACCCACACACATTTGGAACTCTCCTGGGGTACCATCACACATATTATTCCCTCATTTAGTGGATATTTTTACAAAAAAGTGAAATTTTCAAATATCCAGAAAATTGGCTGAAAACGACTAAATATCAAGGACTCATTGGGCAAATCGCTCTGGAACTGAAATCGGAACGCTCGCTGACATTTCACCTATCTGAAAGTCTGATAAACGCCGGAAAAATGACTAAGTCCAAAAAAATATTTTTTCAACTTTTTTCAATTTTACCCCCGTAGGATATATATTCTACCCACACACATTTGGAACTCTCCTGGGGTACCCTCACACATATTATTCCCTCATTTAGTGGATATTTTCACAAAAAAGTGAAATTTTCAAAAATCCAGAAAATTGGTTGAAAACGACTAAATATCAAGGACTCACTGGACGGATCGCTCTGGAACTGAAATCGGAACGCTCACTGACATTTCCCCCATCTGAAAGTCTGATAAACGCCGGAAAAATGACTAAGTGCAAAAAAAAATTTTTCAACTTTTTTCAATTTTACCCCCGTGTGATATATATTCTACCCACACACATTTGGAACTCTCCTGGGGTACCATCACACATATTATTCCCTCATTTAGTGGATATTTTCACAAAAAAAGTGAAATTTTCAAATATCCAGAAAATTGGCTGAAAATGACTAAATATCAAGGTCTCATTGAGTGAATCGCTCTGGAACTGAAATCGGAACGCTCACTGACATTTCCCCTATCTGAAAGTCTGATAAAAGCCGGAAAAATGAATAATTCCAAAAAAAAATTGTTTTAAACTTTTTTCAATTTTACCCCCGTAGGATATATATTCTACCCACACACATTTGGAACTCTCCTGGGGAACCCTCACACATATTATTCCCTCATTTAGTGGATATTGTCACAAGAAAGTGATATTTTCAAAAATCCAAAATATTGGCTGAAAACGACGAAATATCAAGGACTCATTGGGCGAATCGCTCTGGAACTGAAATCGGAACGCTCACTGACATTTCCACTATCTGAAAGTCTGATAAACGCCGGAAAAATGAATAAGTCCAAAAAAAAAAATTTTTCAACTTTTTTCAATTTTACCCCCGTGGGATATATTTTCTACCCACACACATTTGGAACTCTCCTGGGGTACCCTCACACATATTATTCCCTCATTTAGTGGATATTTTCACAAAAAAGTGAAATTTTCAAAAATCCAGAAAATTGGTTGAAAATGACTAAATATCAAGGACTCACTGGACGGATCGCTCTGGAACTGAAATCGGAACGCTCACTGACATTTCCCCCATCTGAAAGTCTGATAAACGCCGGAAAAATGACTAAGTCCAAAAAAAAATTTTTTTCAACTTTTTTCAATTCTACCCCCGTTTGATATATATTCTACCCACACACATTTAGAACTCTCCTGGGGTACCCTCACACATATTATTCCCTCATTTAGTGGATATTTTCACAAAAAAGTGAAATTTTTAAATATACAGAAAATTGGCTGAAAACGACTAAATATCAAGGACTCATTGGGCGAATCGCTCTGGAACTGAATTCGGAACGCTCACTGACATTTCCCCTGTCTGAAAGTCTGATAAACGCCGGAAAAATGACTAAGTGCAAAAAAAAATTTTTCAACTTTTTTCAATTTTACCCCCGTGTGATATATATTCTACCCACACACATTTGGAACTCTCCTGGGGTACCATCACACATATTATTCCCTCATTTAGTGGATATTTTCACAAAAAAAGTGAAATTTTCAAATATCCAGAAAATTGGCTGAAAATGACTAAATATCAAGGACTCATTGAGTGAATCGCTCTGGAACTGAAATCGGAATGCTCACTGACATTTCCCCTATCTGAAAGTCTGATAAAAGCCGGAAAAATGAATAATTACCAAAAAAAATTTTTTTAAACTTTTTTCAATTTTACCCCCGTAGGATATATATTCTACCCACACACATTTGGAACTCTCCTGGGGAACCCTCACACATATTATTCCCTCATTTAGTGGATATTGTCACAAGAAAGTGATATTTTCAAAAATCCAAAATATTGGCTGAAAACGACGAAATATCAAGGACTCATTGGGCGAATCGCTCTGGAACTGAAATCGGAACGTTCACTGACATTTCCCCTATCTGAAAGTCTGATAAACGCCGGAGAAATGACTAAGTCCAAAAAAAAAAATTTTTCAACTTTTTTCAATTTTACCCCCGTAGGATTTATTTTCTACCCACACACATTTGGAACTCTCCTGGGGTACCCTCACATATATTATTCCCTCATTTAGTGGATATTGTCACAAGAAAGTGAAATTTCCAAAAATCCAAAATATTGGCTGAAAACGACAAAATATCAAGGACTCATTGGGCAAATCGCTCTGGAACTGAAGTCGGAACGCTCACTTAAATTTGCCTTATCTGAAAGTCTGATAAACGCCGGAAAAATGACTAAATCCAAAAAAAAAAATTTTTCAACTTTTTTCTATTTTACCCCCGTGGGATATATTTTCTACCCACACACATTTGGAACTCTCCTGGGGTACCCTCACACATATTATTCCCTCATTAAATGGATATTTTCACAAAAAAGTGAAATTTTCAAAAATCCAGAAAATTGGCTGAAAACGACTAAATATCAAGGACTCAATGGGCGAATCGCTCTGGAACTGAAATCGGAACGCTCACTGACATTTCCCCTATCTGAATGTCTGATAAACGCCGGAAAAATGACTAAGTCGAAAAAAATTTGTTTTCAACTTTTTTTCATTTTACCCCCGTAGGATATATATTCTACCCACACACATTTGGAACTCTCCTGGGGTACCCTCACACATATCATTTCCTCATTTAGTGGATATTGTCACAAGAAAGTGAAATTTTCAAAAATCCAAAATATTGGCTGAAAACGACGAAATATCAAGGACTCATTGGGCGAATCGCTCTGGAACTGAAATCGGAACGCTCACTGACATTTGCCCTATCTGAAAGTCTGATAAACGCCGGAAAAATGACTAAGTCCAAAAAAAAAAATTTTTCAACTTTTTTCAATTTTACCCCCGTGGGATATATTTTCTACCCACACACATTTGGAACTCTCCTGGGGTACCCTCACACATATTTTTCCTTCATTTAGTGGATATTGTCACAAGAAAGTGAAATTTTCAAAAATCCAAAATATTGGCTGAAAACGACTAAATATCAAGGACTCATTGGGCTAACCGCTCTGGAACTGAAATCGGAACGCTCACTGACATTTGCCCTATCTGAAAGTCTGATAAACGCCGGAAAAATGACTAAGTCCAAAAAAATAAATTTTTCAACTTTTTTCAATTTTACCCCGTGGGATATATTTTCTACCCACACACATTTGAAACTCTCCTGGGGTACCGTCACACATATTATTCCCTCATTTAGTGGATATTTTCACAAAAAAGTGAAATTTTCAAAAATCCAGGAAATTGGCTGAAAACGACTAAATATCAATGACTCAGTGGGCGAATCGCTCTGGAACTGAAATTGGAACGCTCACTGACATTTGCCCTGTCTGAAAGTCTGATAAATGCCGGAGAAATGACTAAGTCCCAAAAAAATTTTTTTCAACTTTTTTCAGTTTTACCCCCGTAGGATATATATTCTACCCACACACATTTTGGAACTCTCCTGGGGTACCCTCACACATATTATTCCCTCATTTAGTGGATATTGTCACAAGAAAGTGAAATTTTCAAAAATCCAAAATATTGGCTGAAAACGACTAAATATCAAGGACTCATTGGGCGAATCGCTCTGGAACTGAAATCGGATTGCTTACTGACATTTCCCCTATCTGAAAGTCTGATAAACGCCGGAAAAATGACTAAGTCCAAAAAAATAAATTTTTCAACTTTTTTCAATTTTACCCCCGTGGGATATATTTTCTACCCACACACATTTGGAACTCTCCTGGGGTACCCTCACACATATTATTCCCTCATTTAGTGGATACTGTCACAAGAAAGTGAAATTTTCAAAAATCCAAAATATTGGCTGAAAACGACGAAATATCAAGGACTCATTGGGCGAATCGCTCTGGAACTGAATTCGGAACGCTGACTGACATTTGCCCTATCTGAAAGTCTGATAAATGCCGGAAAAATGACTAAGTCCAAAAAAAACAATTTTTTAACTTTTTTCAATTTTACCCCCGTGGGATATATATTCTACCCACACACATTTGGATCTCTCCTGGGGTACCCTCACACATATTGTTCCCTCATTTAGTGGATATTGTCACAAGAAAGTGAAATTTCCAAAAATCATAAATATTGACTGAAAACGACAAAATATCAAGGACTCATTGGGTGAATCGCTCTGGAACTGAAATCAGAACACTCACTTAAATTTGCCTAATCTGAAAGTCTGATAAATGTCCGAAAAATGACTAAGCCCAAAAAAAAAAATTTTTCAACTTTTTTCAATTTTACCCCCGTGGGATATATTTTCTACCCACACACATTTGGAACTCTCCTGGGGTGCCCTCACACATATTATTCCCTCATTTAGTGGTAATTTTCACAAAAAAGTGAAATTTTCAAAAATCCAGGAAATTGGCTAAAAACGACTAAATATCAAGGACTCAGTGGGCGAATCGCTCTGGAACTGAAATCGGAACGCTCACTGACATTTGCCCTATCTGAAATTCTGATAAACGCCCGAAAAATGACTAAGTTAAAAAAAAAAAAAATTTCAACTTTTTTCAATTTTACCCCCGTAGGATATATATTCTACCCACACACATTTGGAACTCTCCTGGGGTACCCTCACACATATTATTCCCTCATTTAGTGGATATGGTCACAAGAAAGTGAAATTTCCAAAAATCCAAAATATTGGCTGAAAACGACAAAATATCAAGGACTCATTGGGTGAATCGCTCTGGAACTGAAATCGGAACGCTCACTTAAATTTGCCTAATCTGAAAGTCTGATAAACGCCGGAAAAATGACTAAGTCCAAAAAAAAATTTTTTTCAACTTTTTTCAATTTTACCCCCGTGGGATACATATTCTACCCACACACATTTGGAACTCTCCTGGGGTACCCTCACACATATTATTCCCTCATTTAGTGTATATAGTCACAAGAAATTGAAATTTTCAAAATTCCAAAATATTGGCTGAAAACGACTAAATATCAAGGACTCATTGGGCGAATCGCTCTGGAACTGAAATCGGAACGCTCACTGACATTTGCCCTATCTGAAAGTCTGATAAACGCCGGAGAAATGAATAAGTCCAAAAAAATTTTTTTTCAACTTTTTTCAGTTTTACCCCCGTAGGATATATATTCTACCCACACACATTTGGATCTCTCCTGGGGTACCCTCACACATATTATTCCCTCATTTAGTGGATATTGTCACAAGAAAGTGAAAATTTCAAAAATCCAAAATATTGGCTGAAAACGACAAAATATCAAGGACTCATTGGGCGAATCGCTCTGGATCTGAAATCGGAATGCTCACTGACATTTCCCCTATCTGAAAGTCTGATAAACGCCGGAAAAATGACTAAGTCCAAAAAAATAAATTTTTCAACTTTTTTCAATTTTACCCCCGTGTGATATATATTCTACCCACACACATTTGGAACTCTCCTGGGGTACCCTCACACATATTATTCCCTCATTTAGTGGATATTGTCACAAGAAAGTGAAATTTCCAAAAATCCAAAATATTGGCTGAAAACGACAAAATATCAAGGACTCATTGGGTGAATCGCTCTGGAACTGAAATCGGAACGCTCACTTAAATTTGCCTAATCTGAAAGTCTGATAAACGCCGGAAAAATGACTAAGTCCAAAAAAATTTGTTTTCAACTTTTTTCAGTTTTACCCCCGTAGGATATATATTCTACCCACACACATTTTGGAACTCTCCTGGGGTGCCCTCACACATATTATTAACTCATTTAGTGGATATTTTCACAAAAAAGTGAAATTTTCAAAAATCCAGGAAATTGGCTGAAAACGACTAAATATCAAGGACTCAGTGGGCGAATCGCTCTGGAACTGAAATCGGAACGCTCACTGACATTTGCCCTATCTGAAAGTCTGATAAACGCCGGAGAAATGACTAAGTCCCAAAAAAATTTTTTTCAACTTTTTTCAGTTTTACCCCCGTAGGATATATATTCTACTCACACACATTTTGGAACTCTCCTGGGGTACCCTCACACATATTATTCCCTCATTTAGTGGATATTGTCACAAGAAAGTGAAATTTTCAAAAATCCAAAATATTGGCTGAAAACGACGAAATATCAAGGACTCATTGGGCGAATCGCTCTGGAACTGATATCGGAACGCTCACTGACATTTGCCCTATCTGAAATTCTGATAAACGCCGCAAAAATGACTAAGTTCAAAAAAAAAAATTTTTCAACTTTTTTCAATTTTACCCCCGTAGGATATATATTCTACCCACACACATTTGGAACTCTCCTGGGGTACCCTCACACATATTATTCCCTCATTTAGTGGATATTGTCACAAGAAAGTGAAATTTCCAAAAATCCAAAATATTGGCTGAAAACGACAAAATATCAAGGACTCATTGGGTGAATCGCTCTGGAACTGAAATCGGAACGCTCACTTAAATTTGCCTAATCTGAAAGTCTGATAAACGCCGGAAAAATGACTAAGTACAAAAAAAAATTTTTTTCAACTTTTTTCAATTTTACCCCCGTGGGATATATATTCTACCAACAAACATTTGGAACTCTCCTGGGGATCCCTCACACATATTATTCCCTCATTTAGTGGATATTTTCACAAAAAAGTGAAATTTTCAAAACTCCAGAAAATTGGCTGAAAACGACTAAATATCAAGGACTCATTGGGCGATTCGCTCTGGAACTGAAATCGGAATGCTCACTGACATTTCCCCTATCTGAAAGTCTGATAAATGCCGGAAAAATGAGTAAGTAGAAAAAAATTTTTTTTTAAACTTTTTTCAATTTTACCCCCGTGGGATATATATTCTACCCACACACATTTGGAACTCTCCTGGGGTACCCTCACACATATTATTCCCTCATTTAGTGGATATTGTCACAAGAAAGTGAAATTTCCAAAAATCCAAAATATTGGCTGAAAACGACAAAATACCAAGGACTCATTGGGTGAATCGCTCTGGAACTGAAATCGGAACGCTCACTTAAATTTGCCTAATCTGAAAGTCTGATAAACGCCGGAAAAATGACTAAGTACAAAAAAAAATTTTTTTCAACTTTTTTCAATTTTACCCCCGTGGGATATATATTCTACCCACACACATTTGGAACTCTCCTGGGGTACCCTCACACATATTATTCCCTCATTTAGTGTATATTGTCACAAGAAAGTGAAATTTTCAAAATTCCAAAATATTGGCTGTAAACGACTAAATATCAAGGACTCATTGGGCGAATCGCTCTGGAACTGAAATCGGAATGCTCACTGACATTTGCCCTATCTGAAAGTCTGATAAACGCCGGAAAAATGACTAAGTCCAAAAAAAAATTTTTTTCAACTTTTTTCAATTTTACCCCCGTGGGATAAATATTCTACCCACACACATTTGGAACTCTCCTGGGGTACCCTCACACATATTATTCCCTCATTTAATGGATATTTTCACAAAAAAGTGAAATTTTCAAAACTCCAGAAAATTGGCTGAAAACGACTAAATATCAAGGACTCATTGGGCGAATCGCTCTGGAACTGAAATCGGAACGCTCACTGACATTTGCCCTATCTGAAAGTCTGATAAACGCCGGAGAAATGAATAAGTCCAAAAAAAATTTTTTTCAACTTTTTTCAGTTTTACCCCCGTAGGATATATATTCTACCCACACACATTTGGAACTCTCCTGGGGTACCCTCACACATATTATTCCCTCATTTAGTGGATATTGTCACAAGAAAGTGAAAATTTCAAAAATCCAAAATATTGGCTGAAAACGACAAAATATCAAGGACTCATTGGGCGAATCGCTCTGGAACTGAAATCGGAATGCTGACTGACATTTCCCCTATCTGAAAGTCTGATAAACGCCGGAAAAATGACTAAGTTCAATAAAAAAAATTTTTCAACTTTTTTCAATTTTACTCCCGTAGGATATATATTCTACCCACACACATTTGGAACTCTCCTGGGGTACCCTCACACATATTATTCCCTCATTTAGTGGATATTGTCACAAGAAAGTGAAATTTCCAAAAATCCAAAATATTGGCTGAAAACGACAAAATATCAAGGACTCATTGGGTGAATCGCTCTGGAGCTGAAATTGGAACGCTCACTTAAATTTGCCTAATCTGAAAGTCTGATAAACGCCGGAAAAATGACTAAGTCCAAAAAAAAATTTTTTTCAACTTTTTTCAATTTTACCCCCGTGGGATATATATTCTACCCACACACATTTGGAACTCTCCTGGGGTACCCTCACACATATTATTCCCTCATTTAGTAGATATTTTCACAAGAAAGTGAAAATTTCAAAAATCCAAAATATTGACTGAAAACGACAAAATATCAGGGACTCATTGGGCGAATCGCTCTGGAACTGAAATCGGAATGCTGACTGACATTTCCCCTATCTGAAAGTCTGATAAACGCCGGAAAAATGACTAAGTTCAATAAAAAAAATTTTTCAACTTTTTTCAATTTTACCCCCGTGGGATATATATTCTACCCACACACATTTGGAAATCTCCTGGGGTACCCTCACACATATTATTCCCTCATTTAGTGGATATTGTCAAAAGAAAGTGAAATTTCCAAAAATCCAAAATATTGGCTGAAAACGACAAAATATCAAGGACTCATTGGGTGAATCGCTCTGGAACTGAAATCGGAACGCTCACTTAAATTTGCCTAATCTGAAAGTCTGATAAACGCCGGAAAAATGACTAAGTCCAAAAACATTTTTTTTCAACTTTTTTCAATTTTACCCCCGTGGGATTTATATTCTACCCACACACATTTGGAACTCTCCTGGGGTACCCTCACACATATTATTCCCTCATTTAGTGGATATTGTCACAAGAAAGTGAAAATTTCAAAAATCCAAAATATTGGCTGAAAATGACAAAATATCAAGGACTCATTGGGCGAATCGCTCTGGAACTGAAATCGGAATGCTCACTGACATTTCCCCTATCTGAAAGTCTGATAAACGCCGGAAAAGTGACTAAGTCCAAAAAAAAATTTTTTTCAACTTTTTTCAATTTTACCCCCGTGGGATATATATTCTACCCACACACATTTGGAACTCTCCTGGGGATCCCTCACACATATTATTCCCTCATTTAGTGGATATTTTCACAAAAAAATGAAATTTTCAAAACTCCAGAAAATTGGCTGAAAACGACTAAATATCAAGGACTCATTGGGCGATTCGCTCTGGAACTGAAATCGGAATGCTCACTGACATTTCCCCTATCTGAAAGTCTGATAAATGCCGGAAAAATGACTAAGTAGAAAAAAAAATTTTTTTAAACTTTTTTCAATTTTACCCCCGTGGGATATATATTCTACCCACACACATTTGGAACTCTCCTGGGGTACCCTCACACATATTATTCCCTCATTTAGTGGATATTGTCACAAGAAAGTGAAATTTCCAAAAATCCAAAATATTGGCTGAAAACGACAAAATATCAAGGACACATTGGGTGAATCGCTCTGGAACTGAAATCGGAATGCTCACTTAAATTTGCCTAATCTGAAAGTCTGATAAACGCCGGAAAAATGACTAAGTCCAAAAAAAAATTTTTTTCAACTTTTTTCAATTTTACCCCCGTGGGATATATATTCTACCCACACACATTTGGAACTCTCCTGGGGTACGCTCACATATATTATTCCCTCATTTAGTAGATATTGTCACAAGAAAGTGAAATTTTCAAAATTCCAAAATATTGGCTGAAAACGACTAAATATCAAGGACTCATTGGGCGAATCGCTCTGGAACTGAAATCGGAATGCTCACTGACATTTGCCCTATCTGAAAGTCTGATAAACGCCGGAAAAATGAATAAGTCCAAAAAAAATTTTTTTTCAACTTTTTTCAATTTTACCCCCGTGGGATATATATTCTACCCACACACATTTGGAACTCTCCTGGGGTACCCTCACACATATTATTCCCTCATTTAGTGTATATTGTCACAAGAAAGTGAAATTTTCAAAATTCCAAAATATTGGCTGAAAACGACTAAATATCAAGGACTCATTGGGCGAATCGCTCTGGAACTGAAATCGGAACGCTCACTGACATTTGCCCTATCTGAAAGTCTGATAAACGCCGGAAAAATGACTAAGTCCAAAAAAAAATTTTTTTAAACTTTTTTCAATTCTACCCCCGTGGGATATATATTCTACCCACACAAATTTGGAACTCTCCTGGGGTACCCTCACACATATTATTCCCTCATTTAGTAGATATTTTCACAAGAAAGTGAAAATTTCAAAAATCCAAAATATTGACTGAAAACGACAAAATATCAGGGACTCATTGGGCGAATCGCTCTGGAACTGAAATCGGAATGCTGACTGACATTTCCCCTATCTGAAAGTCTGATAAATGCCGGAAAAATGACTAAGTAGAAAAAAAAATTTTTTTAAACTTTTTTCAATTTTACCCCCGTGGGATATATATTCTACCCACACACATTTGGAACTCTCCTGGGGTACCCTCACACATATTATTCCCTCATTTAGTGGATATTGTCACAAGAAAGTGAAATTTGCAAAAATCCAAAATATTGGCTGAAAACGACAAAATATCAAGGACACATTGGGTGAATCGCTCTGGAACTGAAATCGGAATGCTCACTTAAATTTGCCTAATCTGAAAGTCTGATAAACGCCGGAAAAATGACTAAGTCCAAAAAAAAATTTTTTTCAACTTTTTTCAATTTTACCCCCGTGGGATATATATTCTACCCACACACATTTGGAACTCTCCTGGGGTACGCTCACATATATTATTCCCTCATTTAGTAGATATTGTCACAAGAAAGTGAAATTTTCAAAATTCCAAAATATTGGCTGAAAACGACTAAATATCAAGGACTCATTGGGCGAATCGCTCTGGAACTGAAATCGGAACGCTCACTGACATTTGCCCTATCTGAAAGTCTGATAAACGCCGGAAAAATGAATAAGTCCAAAAAAAATTTTTTTTCAACTTTTTTCAATTTTACCCCCGTGGGATATATATTCTACCCACACACATTTGGAACTCTCCTGGGGTACCCTCACACATATTATTCCCTCATTTAGTGTATATTGTCACAAGAAAGTGAAATTTTAAAAATTCCAAAATATTGGCTGAAAACGACTAAATATCAAGGACTCATTGGGCGAATCGCTCTGGAACTGAAATCGGAACGCTCACTGACATTTGCCCTATCTGAAAGTCTGATAAACGCCGGAGAAATGAATAAGTCCAAAAAAATTTTTTTTCAACTTTTTTCAGTTTTACCCCCGTAGGATATATATTCTACCCACACACATTTGGAACTCTCCTGGGGTACCCTCACACATATTATTCCCTCATTTAGTGGATATTGTCACAAGAAAGTGAAATTTTCAAAACTCCAGACAATTGGCTGAAAACGACTAAATATCATGGATTCATTGGGCGAATCGCTCTGGAACTGAAATCGGAACGCTCACTGACATTTGCCCTTTCTGAAAGTCTGATAAACGCCGGAGAAATGAATAAGTCCAAAAAAATTTTTTTTCAACTTTTTTCAGTTTTACCCCCGTAGGATATATATTCTACCCACACACATTTGGAACTCTCCTGGGGTACCCTCACACATATTATTCCCTCATTTAGTGGATATTGTCACAAGAAAGTGAAAATTTCAAAAATCCAAAATATTGGCTGAAAACGACAAAATATCAAGGACTCATTGGGCGAATTGCTCTGGAACTGAAATCGGAATGCTCACTGACATTTCCCCTATCTGAAAGTCTGATAAACGCCAGAAAAATGACTAAGTCCAAAAAAAAATTTTTTTCAACTTTTTTCAATTTTACCCCCGTGGGATAAATATTCTACCCACACACATTTGGAACTCTCCTGGGGTACCCTCACACATATTATTCCCTCATTTAATGGATATTTTCACAAAAAAGTGAAATTTTCAAAACTCCAGAAAATTGGCTGAAAACGACTAAATATCAAGGACTCATTGGGCGAATCGCTCTGGAACTGAAATCGGAACGCTCACTGACATTTGCCCTATCTGAAAGTCTGATAAACGCCGGAGAAATGAATAAGTCCAAAAAAAATTTTTTTCAACTTTTTTCAGTTTTACCCCCGTAGGATATATATTCTACCCACACACATTTGGAACTCTCCTGGGGTACCCTCACACATATTATTCCCTCATTTAGTGGATATTGTCACAAGAAAGTGAAAATTTCAAAAATCCAAAATATTGGCTGAAAACGACAAAATATCAAGGACTCATTGGGCGAATCGCTCTGGAACTGAAATCGGAATGCTGACTGACATTTCCCCTATCTGAAAGTCTGATAAACGCCGGAAAAATGACTAAGTTCAATAAAAAAAATTTTTCAACTTTTTTCAATTTTACTCCCGTAGGATATATATTCTACCCACACACATTTGGAACTCTCCTGGGGTACCCTCACACATATTATTCCCTCATTTAGTGGATATTGTCACAAGAAAGTGAAATTTCCAAAAATCCAAAATATTGGCTGAAAACGACAAAATATCAAGGACTCATTGGGTGAATCGCTCTGGAGCTGAAATTGGAACGCTCACTTAAATTTGCCTAATCTGAAAGTCTGATAAACGCCGGAAAAATGACTAAGTCCAAAAAAAAATTTTTTTCAACTTTTTTCAATTTTACCCCCGTGGGATATATATTCTACCCACACACATTTGGAACTCTCCTGGGGTACCCTCACACATATTATTCCCTCATTTAGTAGATATTTTCACAAGAAAGTGAAAATTTCAAAAATCCAAAATATTGACTGAAAACGACAAAATATCAGGGACTCATTGGGCGAATCGCTCTGGAACTGAAATCGGAATGCTGACTGACATTTCCCCTATCTGAAAGTCTGATAAACGCCGGAAAAATGACTAAGTTCAATAAAAAAAATTTTTCAACTTTTTTCAATTTTACCCCCGTGGGATATATATTCTACCCACACACATTTGGAAATCTCCTGGGGTACCCTCACACATATTATTCCCTCATTTAGTGGATATTGTCAAAAGAAAGTGAAATTTCCAAAAATCCAAAATATTGGCTGAAAACGACAAAATATCAAGGACTCATTGGGTGAATCGCTCTGGAACTGAAATCGGAACGCTCACTTAAATTTGCCTAATCTGAAAGTCTGATAAACGCCGGAAAAATGACTAAGTCCAAAAACATTTTTTTTCAACTTTTTTCAATTTTACC
The DNA here is from genome assembly GCF_046119375.1 of Phyllobates terribilis. Classification (NCBI taxonomy): domain Eukaryota; kingdom Metazoa; phylum Chordata; class Amphibia; order Anura; family Dendrobatidae; genus Phyllobates; species Phyllobates terribilis. Next base: position 24,409,080 of record NW_027362776.1, read on the forward strand.
CCCGTGGGATTTATATTCTACCCACACACATTTGGAACTCTCCTGGGGTACCCTCACACATATTATTCCCTCATTTAGTGGATATTGTCACAAGAAAGTGAAAATTTCAAAAATCCAAAATATTGGCTGAAAATGACAAAATATCAAGGACTCATTGGGCGAATCGCTCTGGAACTGAAATCGGAATGCTCACTGACATTTCCCCTATCTGAAAGTCTGATAAACGCCGGAAAAGTGACTAAGTCCAAAAAAAAATTTTTTTCAACTTTTTTCAATTTTACCCCCGTGGGATATATATTCTACCCACACACATTTGGAACTCTCCTGGGGATCCCTCACACATATTATTCCCTCATTTAGTGGATATTTTCACAAAAAAATGAAATTTTCAAAACTCCAGAAAATTGGCTGAAAACGACTAAATATCAAGGACTCATTGGGCGATTCGCTCTGGAACTGAAATCGGAATGCTCACTGACATTTCCCCTATCTGAAAGTCTGATAAATGCCGGAAAAATGACTAAGTAGAAAAAAAAATTTTTTTAAACTTTTTTCAATTTTACCCCCGTGGGATATATATTCTACCCACACACATTTGGAACTCTCCTGGGGTACCCTCACACATATTATTCCCTCATTTAGTGGATATTGTCACAAGAAAGTGAAATTTCCAAAAATCCAAAATATTGGCTGAAAACGACAAAATATCAAGGACACATTGGGTGAATCGCTCTGGAACTGAAATCGGAATGCTCACTTAAATTTGCCTAATCTGAAAGTCTGATAAACGCCGGAAAAATGACTAAGTCCAAAAAAAAATTTTTTTCAACTTTTTTCAATTTTACCCCCGTGGGATATATATTCTACCCACACACATTTGGAACTCTCCTGGGGTACGCTCACATATATTATTCCCTCATTTAGTAGATATTGTCACAAGAAAGTGAAATTTTCAAAATTCCAAAATATTGGCTGAAAACGACTAAATATCAAGGACTCATTGGGCGAATCGCTCTGGAACTGAAATCGGAATGCTCACTGACATTTGCCCTATCTGAAAGTCTGATAAACGCCGGAAAAATGAATAAGTCCAAAAAAAATTTTTTTTCAACTTTTTTCAATTTTACCCCCGTGGGATATATATTCTACCCACACACATTTGGAACTCTCCTGGGGTACCCTCACACATATTATTCCCTCATTTAGTGTATATTGTCACAAGAAAGTGAAATTTTCAAAATTCCAAAATATTGGCTGAAAACGACTAAATATCAAGGACTCATTGGGCGAATCGCTCTGGAACTGAAATCGGAACGCTCACTGACATTTGCCCTATCTGAAAGTCTGATAAACGCCGGAAAAATGACTAAGTCCAAAAAAAAATTTTTTTAAACTTTTTTCAATTCTACCCCCGTGGGATATATATTCTACCCACACAAATTTGGAACTCTCCTGGGGTACCCTCACACATATTATTCCCTCATTTAGTAGATATTTTCACAAGAAAGTGAAAATTTCAAAAATCCAAAATATTGACTGAAAACGACAAAATATCAGGGACTCATTGGGCGAATCGCTCTGGAACTGAAATCGGAATGCTGACTGACATTTCCCCTATCTGAAAGTCTGATAAATGCCGGAAAAATGACTAAGTAGAAAAAAAAATTTTTTTAAACTTTTTTCAATTTTACCCCCGTGGGATATATATTCTACCCACACACATTTGGAACTCTCCTGGGGTACCCTCACACATATTATTCCCTCATTTAGTGGATATTGTCACAAGAAAGTGAAATTTGCAAAAATCCAAAATATTGGCTGAAAACGACAAAATATCAAGGACACATTGGGTGAATCGCTCTGGAACTGAAATCGGAATGCTCACTTAAATTTGCCTAATCTGAAAGTCTGATAAACGCCGGAAAAATGACTAAGTCCAAAAAAAAATTTTTTTCAACTTTTTTCAATTTTACCCCCGTGGGATATATATTCTACCCACACACATTTGGAACTCTCCTGGGGTACGCTCACATATATTATTCCCTCATTTAGTAGATATTGTCACAAGAAAGTGAAATTTTCAAAATTCCAAAATATTGGCTGAAAACGACTAAATATCAAGGACTCATTGGGCGAATCGCTCTGGAACTGAAATCGGAACGCTCACTGACATTTGCCCTATCTGAAAGTCTGATAAACGCCGGAAAAATGAATAAGTCCAAAAAAAATTTTTTTTCAACTTTTTTCAATTTTACCCCCGTGGGATATATATTCTACCCACACACATTTGGAACTCTCCTGGGGTACCCTCACACATATTATTCCCTCATTTAGTGTATATTGTCACAAGAAAGTGAAATTTTAAAAATTCCAAAATATTGGCTGAAAACGACTAAATATCAAGGACTCATTGGGCGAATCGCTCTGGAACTGAAATCGGAACGCTCACTGACATTTGCCCTATCTGAAAGTCTGATAAACGCCGGAGAAATGAATAAGTCCAAAAAAATTTTTTTTCAACTTTTTTCAGTTTTACCCCCGTAGGATATATATTCTACCCACACACATTTGGAACTCTCCTGGGGTACCCTCACACATATTATTCCCTCATTTAGTGGATATTGTCACAAGAAAGTGAAATTTTCAAAACTCCAGACAATTGGCTGAAAACGACTAAATATCATGGATTCATTGGGCGAATCGCTCTGGAACTGAAATCGGAACGCTCACTGACATTTGCCCTTTCTGAAAGTCTGATAAACGCCGGAGAAATGAATAAGTCCAAAAAAATTTTTTTTCAACTTTTTTCAGTTTTACCCCCGTAGGATATATATTCTACCCACACACATTTGGAACTCTCCTGGGGTACCCTCACACATATTATTCCCTCATTTAGTGGATATTGTCACAAGAAAGTGAAAATTTCAAAAATCCAAAATATTGGCTGAAAACGACAAAATATCAAGGACTCATTGGGCGAATTGCTCTGGAACTGAAATCGGAATGCTCACTGACATTTCCCCTATCTGAAAGTCTGATAAACGCCAGAAAAATGACTAAGTCCAAAAAAAAAATTTTTTCAACTTTTTTCAATTTTACCCCCGTGGGATATATATTCTACCCACACACATTTGGAACTCTCCTGGGGATCCCTCACACATATTATTCCCTCATTTAGTGGATATTTTCACAAAAAAATGAAATTTTCAAAACTCCAGAAAATTGGCTGAAAACGACTAAATATCAAGGACTCATTGGGCGATTCTCTCTGGAACTGAAATCGGAATGCTCACTGACATTTCCCCTATCTGAAAGTCTGATAAATGCCGGAAAAATGACTAAGTAGAAAAAAAAAATTTTTTAAACTTTTTTCAATTTTACCCCCGTGGGATTTACAGTACAGACCAAAAGTTTGGACACACCTTCTCATTTAAAGATTTTTCTGTATTTTCATAAGTATAAAAATTGTACATTCACACTGAAGGCATCAAAACTATGAATTAACACATGTGGAATTATATACTTAACAAAAAAGTGTGAAACAGCTGAAAATATGTCTTATATTCTAGGTTCTTCAAAGTAGCCACCTTTTGCTTTGATGACTGCTTTGCACACTCTTGGCATTCTCTTGATGAGCTTCAAGAGGTAGTCACCGGAAATGGTTTCACATCACAGGTGTGCCCTGTCAGGTTTAATAAGTGGGATTTCTTGCCTTATAAATGGGGTTGGGACCATCAGTTGTGTTGTGCAGAAGTCAGGTGGATACAAAGCTAATAGTCCTACTGAATAGACTGTTAGCTGCTTTTTTCTTGCCATAATACAAATTCTAAGTAAAGAAAAACGGGTGGCCATCATTACTTTAAGAAATGAAGGTCACTCAGTCCGAAAAATTGGGAAAACTTTGAAAGTGTCCCCAAGTGCAGTTGCAAAAACCATCAAGCGCTACAAAGAAACTGGCTCACATGAGGACCGCCCCAGGAAAGGAAGACCAAGAGTCACCTCTGCTTCTGAGGATAAGTTTATCCGAGTCACCAGCCTTAGAAATCGTAGTTTAACAGCAGCTCAGATTAGAGACCAGGTCAATGCCACACAGAGTTCTAGCAGCAGACACATCTCTTCAACAACTGTTAAGAGTAGACTTTGTGCAGCAGGCCTTCATGGTAAAATAGCTGCTAGGAAACCACTGCTAAAGACAGGCAACAAGCAGAAGAGACTTGTTTGGGCTAAAGAACACAAGGAATGGACATTAGACCAGTGGAAATCTGTGCTTTGGTCTGATGAGTCCAAATCTGAGATCTTTGGTTCCAACCACCGTGTCTTTGTGCGGCGCAGAAAAAGTGAACGGATGGACTCTTCATGCCTGTTTCCCACCGTAAAGCATGGAGGAGGAGGTGTGATGGTGTGGGGATGCTTTTCTCGTGACACTGTTGGGGATTTATTCAAAATTGAAGGCATACTGAACCAGCATGGCTACCACAGCATGTTGCAGCGGCATGCTATTCCATCCGGTTTGCGTTTAGTTGGACCATCATTTATTTTTAAACAGGACAATGACCCCAAACACACCTCCAGGCTGTGTAAGGACTATATGACCAAGAAAGAGAGTGCAGGGGTGCTACGCCAGATGACCTGGCCTCCAAAGTCACCAGACCTGAACCCACTCGAGATGGTTTGGGGTGAGCTGGACCGCAGAGTGAAGGCAAAAGGGCCAACAAGTGCTAAGCATCTCTGGGAACTCCTTCAAGATTGTTGGAAGACCATTTCCGGTGACTACCTCTTGAAGCTCATCAAGAGCATGCCAAGAGTGTGCAAAGCAGTCATAAAAGCAAAAGGTGGCTACTTTGAAGAACTTAGAATATAAGACATATTTTCAGTTGTTTCACACTTTTTTGTTAAATATATATTTCCACATGTGTTAATTCATAGTTTTGATGCCTTCAGTGTGAATGTACAATTTTCATAGTCGTGAAAATACAGAAAAATCTTTAAATGAGAAGATGTGTCCAAACTTTTGGTCTGTACTGTATATTCTACCCACACACATTTGGAACTCTCCTGGGTACCCTCACACATATTATTCCCTCATTTAGTGGATATTGTCACAAGAAAGTGAAATTTCCAAAAATCCAAAATATTGGCTGAAAATGACAAAATATCAAGGACTCATTGGGTGAATCGCTCTGGAACTGAAATCGGAACGCTCACTTAAATTTGCCTAATCTGAAAGTCTGATAAACGCCAGAAAAATGACTAAGTACAAAAAAAAATTTTTTTCAACTTTTTTCAATTTTACCCCCGTGGGATATATATTCTACCCTCACACATTTGGAACTCTCCTGGGGTACCCTCACACATATTATTCCCTCATTTAGTGTATATTGTCACAAGAAAGTGAAATTTTCAAAATTCCAAAGTATTGGCTGAAAACGACTAAATATCAAGGACTCATTGGGCGAATTGCTCTGGAACTGAAATCGGAATGCTCAGTGACATTTGCCCTATCTGAAAGTCTGATAAACGCCGGAAAAATGACTAAGTCCAAAAAAAAATTTTTTTCAACTTTTTTCAATTTTACCCCCGTGGGATAAATATTCTACCCACACACATTTGGAACTCTCCTGGGGTACCCTCACACATATTATTCCCTCATTTAGTGGATATTTTCACAAAAAAGTGAAATTTTCAAAACTCCAGAAAATTGGCTGAAAACGACTAAATATCAAGGAGTCATTGGGCGAATTGCTCTGGAACTGAAATCGGAACGCTCACTGACATTTGCCCTATCTGAAAGTCTGATAAACGCCGGAGAAATGAATAAGTCCAAAAAAATTTTTTTTCAACTTTTTTCAGTTTTACCCCCGTAGGATATATATTCTTCCCACACACATTTGGAACACTCCTGGGGCACCCTCACACATATTATTCCCTCATTTAGTGGATATTGTCACAAGAAAGTGAAAATTTCAAAAATCCAAAATATTGGCTGAAAATGACAAAATATCAAGGACTCATTGGGCGAATCGCTCTGGAACTGAAATCGGAATGCTGACTGACATTTCCCCTATCTGAAAGTCTGATAAATGCCGGAAAAATGACTAAGTAGAAAAAAAAATTTTTTTAAACTTTTTTCAATTTTACCCCCGTGGGATATATATTCTACCCACACACATTTGGAACTCTCCTGGGGTACCCTCACACATTTTATTCCCTCATTTAGTGGATATTGTCACAAGAAAGTGAAAATTTCAAAAATCCAGAATATTGGCTGAAAACGACAAAATATCAAGGACTCATTGGGTGAATCGCTCTGGAACTGAAATCGGAATGCTGACTGACATTTCCCCTACCTGAAAGTCTGATAAATGCCGGAAAAATGACTAAGTAGAAAAAAAAATTTTTTTAAACTTTTTTCAATTTTACCCCCGTGGGATATATATTCTACCCACACACATTTGGAACTCTCCTGGGGTACCCTCACACATATTATTCCCTCATTTAGTGGATATTGTCACAAGAAAGTGAAATTTCCAAAAATCCAAAATATTGGCTGAAAACGACAAAATATCAAGGACTCATTGGGTGAATCGCTCTGGAACTGAAATCGGAATGCTGACTGACATTTCCCCTATCTGAAAGTCTGATAAATGCCGGAAAAATGACTAAGTAGAAAAAAATTTTTTTAAAACTTTTTTCAATTTTACCCCCGTGGGATATATATTCTACCCACACACATTTGGAACTCTCCTGGGGTACCCTCACACATATTATTCCCTCATTTAGTGGATATTGTCACAAGAAAGTGAAATTTTCAAAATTCCAAAATATTGGCTGAAAACGACTAAATATCAAGGACTCATTGGGCGAATCGCTCTGGAACTGAAATCGGAACGCTCACTGAAATTTGCCCTATCTGAAAGTCTAATAAACGCCGGAGAAATGAATAAGTCCAAAAAAATTCTTTTTCAACTTTTTTCAGTTTTACCCCCGTAGGATATATATTCTACCCACACACATTTGGAGCTCTCCTGGGGTACCCTCACACATATTATTCCCTCATTTAGTGGATATTGTCACAAGAAAGTGAAAATTTCAAAAATCCAAAATATTGGCTGAAAACGACAAAATATCAAGGACTCATTGGGCGAATCGCTCTGCAACTGAAATCGGAATGCTTACTGACATTTGCCCTATCTGAAAGTCTGATAAACGCTGGAGAAATGAATAAGTCCAAAAAAAAATTTTTTCAACTTTTTTCAGTTTTACCCCCGTAGGATATATATTCTACCCACACACATTTGGAACTCTCCTGGGGTACCCTCACACATATTATTCCCTCATTTAGTGGATATTGTCACAAGAAAGTGAAAATTTCAAAAATCCAAAATATTGGCTGAAAATGACAAAATATCAATGACGCATTGGGCGAATCGCTCTGGAACTGAAATCGGAATGCTGACTGACATTTCCCCTATCTGAAAGTCTGATAAACGCCGTAAAAATGACTAAGTTCAATAAAAAAAATTTTTCAACTTTTTTCAATTTTACTCCCGTAGGATATATATTCTACCCACACACATTTGGAACTCTCCTGGGGTACCCTCACACATATTATTCCCTCATTTAGTGGATATTGTCAAAAGAAAGTGAAATTTCCAAAAATCCAAAATATTGGCTGAAAACGACAAAATATCAAGGACTCATTGGGTGAATCGCTCTGGAACTGAAATCGGAACGCTCACTTAAATTTGCCTAATCTGAAAGTCTGATAAACGCCGGAAAAATGACTAAGTCCAAAAAAAATTTTTTTTCAACTTTTTTCAATTTTACCCCCGTGGGATATATATTCTACCCACACACATTTGGAACTCTCCTGGGGTACCCTCACACATATTATTCCCTCATTTAGTGTATATTGTCACAAGAAAGTGAAATTTTCAAAAATCCAAAATATTGGCTGAAAATGACTAAATATCAAGGACTCATTGGGCGAATCGCTCTGGAACTGAAATCGGAACGCTCACTGACATTTGCCCTATCTGAAAGTCTGATAAACGCCGGAAAAATGACTAAGTCCAAAAAAAAATTTTTTAAACTTTTTTCAATTTTACCCCCGTGGGATATATATTCTACCCACACACATTTGAAACTCTCCTGGGGTACCCTCACACATATTATTCCCTCATTTAGTAGATATTTTCACAAGAAAGTGAAAATTTCAAAAATCCTAAATATTGGCTGAAAACGACAAAATATCAAGGACTCATTGGGCGAATCGCTCTGGAACTGAAATCGGAATGCTGACTGACATTTCCCCTATCTGAAAGTCTGATAAATGCCGGAAAAATGACTAAGTTCAATAAAAAAAAATTTTCAACTTTTTTCAATTTTACTCCCGTAGGATATATATTCTACCCACAGACATTTGGAACTCTCCTGGGGTACCCTCACACATATTATTCCCTCATTTAGTGGATATTGTCAAAAGAAAGTGAAATTTCCAAAAATCCAAAATATTGGCTGAAAACGACAAAATATCAAGGACTCATTGGGTGAATCGCTCTGGAACTGAAATCGGAACGCTCACTTAAATTTGCCTAATCTGAAAGTCTGATAAACGCCGGAAAAATGACTAAGTCCAAAAAAAATTTTTTTTCAACTTTTTTCAATTTTACCCCCGTGGGATATATATTCTACCCACACACATTTGGAACTCTCCTGGGGTACCCTCACACATATTATTCCCTCATTTAGTGTATATTGTCACAAGAAAGTGAAATTTTCAAAATTCCAATATATTGGCTGAAAATGACTAAATATCAAGGACTCATTGGGCGAATCGCTCTGGAACTGAAATCGGAACGCTCACTGACATTTGCCCTATCTGAAAGTCTGATAAACGCTGGAAAAATGACTAAGTCCAAAATAAATTTTTTTTCAACTTTTTTCAATTTTACCCCCGTGGGATATATATTCTAAACACACACATTTGGAACTCTCCTGGGGTACCCTCACACATATTATTCCCTCATTTAGTGGATATTTTCACAAAAAAGTGAAATTTTCAAAAATCCAGAAAATTGGCTGAAAACGACTAAATATCAAGGAGTCATTGGGCGAATCGCTCTGGAACTGAAATCAGAATGCTCACTGACATTTCCCCTATCTGAAAGTCTGATAAACGCCGGAAAAATGACTAAGTCCAAAAAAAAAAATGTTCAACTTTTTTCAATTTTACCCCCGAGGGATATATATTCTACCTACACACATTTGGAACTCTCCTGGGGTAACCTCACACATATTATTCCCTCATTTAGTGGATATTGTCACAAGAAAGTGAAATTTTCAAAATTCCAAAATATTGGCTGAAAACAACTAAATATCAAGGACTCATTGGGCGAATCGCTCTGGAACTGAAATCGGAACGCTCACTGAAATTTGCCCTATCTGAAAGTCTAATAAACGCCGGAGAAATGAATAAGTCCAAAAAAATTCTTTTTCAACTTTTTTCAGTTTTACCCCCGTAGGATATATATTCTACCCACACACATTTGGAGCTCTCCTGGGGTACCCTCACACATATTATTCCCTCATTTAGTGGATATTGTCACAAGAAAGTGAAAATTTCAAAAATCCAAAATATTGGCTGAAAACGACAAAATATCAAGGACTCATTGGGCGAATCGCTCTGCAACTGAAATCGGAATGCTCACTGACATTTGCCCTATCTGAAAGTCTGATAAACGCTGGAGAAATGAATAAGTCCAAAAAAAAATTTTTTCAACTTTTTTCAGTTTTACCCCCGTAGGATATATATTCTACCCACACACATTTGGAACTCTCCTGGGGTACCCTCACACATATTATTCCCTCATTTAGTGTATATTGTCACAAGAAAGTGAAATTTTCAAAAATCCAAAATATTGGCTGAAAATGACTAAATATCAAGGACTCATTGGGCGAATCGCTCTGGAACTGAAATCGGAACGCTCACTGACATTTGCCCTATCTGAAAGTCTGATAAACGCCGGAAAAATGACTAAGTCCAAAAAAAAATTTTTTAAACTTTTTTCAATTTTACCCCCGTGGGATATATATTCTACCCACACACATTTGAAACTCTCCTGGGGTACCCTCACACATATTATTCCCTCATTTAGTAGATATTTTCACAAGAAAGTGAAAATTTCAAAAATCCAAAATATTGGCTGAAAACGACAAAATATCAAGGACTCATTGGGCGAATCGCTCTGGAACTGAAATCGGAATGCTGACTGACATTTCCCCTATCTGAAAGTCTGATAAACGCCGGAAAAATGACTAAGTTCAATAAAAAAAAATTTTCAACTTTTTTCAATTTTACTCCCGTAGGATATATATTCTACCCACACACATTTGGAACTCTCCTGGGGTACCCTCACACATATTATTCCCTCATTTAGTGGATATTGTCAAAAGAAAGTGAAATTTCCAAAAATCCAAAATATTGGCTGAAAACGACAAAATATCAAGGACTCATTGGGTGAATCGCTCTGGAACTGAAATCAGAATGCTCACTGACATTTCCCCTATCTGAAAGTCTGATAAACGCCGGAAAAATGACTAAGTCCAAAAAAAAATGTTTTTCAACTTTTTTCAATTTTACCCCCGTGGGATATATATTCTACCTACACACATTTGGAACTCTCCTGGGGTAACCTCACACATATTATTCCCTCATTTAGTGGATATTTTCACAAAAAAGTGAAATTTTCAAAAATCCAAAATATTGGCTGAAAATGACTAAATATCAAGGACACATTGGGCGAATCGCTCTGGAACTGAAATCCGAACCCTCACTGACATTTCCCCTATCTGAAAGTCTGATAAACGCCGGAAAAATGACTAAGTCCAAAAAAAAATTTTTTTCAACTTTTTTCAATTTTACCCCCGTGGGATATATATTCTACCTACACATATTTGGAACTCTCCTGGGGCAACCTCACACATATTATTCCCTCATTTAGTGGATATTTTCACAAAAAAGTGAAATTTTCAAAAATCCAGAAAATTGGCTGAAAACGACTAAATATCAAGGACTCATTGGGCGAATCGCTCTGGAACTGAAATCAGAATGCTCACTGACATTTCACCTATCTGAAAGTCTGATAAATGCCGGAAAAATGACTAAGTCCAAAAAAAAAAAAATTTCAACTTTTTCAATTTTACCCCCGTGGGATATATATTCTACCTACACACATTTGGAACTCTCCTGGGGTACCGTCACACATACTATTCCCTCATTTAGTGGATATTTTCACAAAAAAGTGAAATTTTCAAAAATCCAAAATATTGGCTGAAAATGACTAAATATCAAGGACACATTGGGCGAATCGCTCTGGAACTGAAATCCGAACCCTCACTGACATTTCCCCTATCTGAAAGTCTGATAAACGCAGGAAAAATGACTAAGTCCAAAAAAAAATAAATTTTCAACTTTTTTCAATTTTACCCCCGTGGGATATATATTCTACCCACACACATTTGGAACTCTCCTGGGGTACCCTCACACATATTATTCCCTCATTTAGTGGATATTTTCACAAGAAAGTGAAACTTTCAAAAATCCAGAAAATTGTCTGAAAACGACTAAATATCAAGGACTCATTGGGCGAATCGCTCTGGAACTGAAATCAGAATGCTCTCTGACATTTCCCCTATCTGAAAGTCTGATAAACGCCGGAAAAATGACTAAGTGCAAAAAAAAATGTTTTTCAACTTTATTCAATTTTACCCCCGTGGGATATATATTCTACCTACACACATTTGGAACTCTCCTGGGGTTCCCTCACACATATTATTCCCTCATTTAGTGGATATTTTCACAAGAAAGTGAAACTTTCAAAAATCCAGAAAATTGGCTGAAAACGACTAAATATCAAGGACTCATTGGGCGAATCGCTCTGGAACTGAAATCAGAATGCTCACTGACATTTCCCCTATCTGAAAGTCTGATAAACGCCGGAAAAATGACTAAGTCCAAAAAAAAAAAATGTTCAACTTTTTTCAATTTTACCCCCGTGGGATATATATTCTACCTACACACATTTGGAACTCTCCTGGGGTAACCTCACACATATTATTCCCTCATTTAGTGGATATTTTCACAAGAAAGTGAAACTTTCAAAAATCCAGAAAATTGGCTGAAAACGACTAAATATCAAGGACTCATTGGGCGAATCGCTCTGGAACTGAAATCAGAATGCTCACTGACATTTCCCCTATCTGAAAGTCTGATAAACGCCGGAAAAATGACTAAGCCAAAAAAAATTTTCTTTCAACTTTTTTCAATTTTACCCCCGTGGGATATATATTCTACCCACACACATTTGGAACTCTCCTGGGGTACCCTCAAATATATTATTCCCTCATTTAATGGATATTTTCATAAAAAAGTGATATTTTCAAAAATCCAGAAAATTGGCTGAAAACGATTAAATATCAAGGACTCATTGGGCGAATCGCTCTGGAACTGAAATCGGAATGCTCACTGACATTTGCCATATCTGAAAGTCTGATAAACGCCGGAAAAATGACTAAGCCAAAAAAAAATTTTTTTAAACTATTTTCAATTTTACCCCCGTGGGATATATCATAGAATCATAGAATGGTAGAGTTGGAAGGGACCTCCTGGGTCATCTGGTCCAACCCCCTGCTCAAAGCAGGATTCACTAAATCATCTCAGACAGATGTCTGTCCAGCCTCTGTTTGAAGACGTCCATTGAAGGGGAACTCACCACCTCTCGTGGCAGCCTGTTCCACTCATTAATCACCCTAACTGTCAAAAAGTTTTTTCTAATATCTAATCTGTGTCTCCTCCCATTTAGTTTCATCCCATTGCTTCTAGTCTTTCCTTGTGCAAATGAGAATAAAGATGATCCTTCTACAATGTGACAGCCCTTGACATATTTGTAGACAGCTATTAAGTCTCCTCTCAGTCTTCTTTTTTGCAAGCTAAACATTCCCAAATCCTGCAACCGTTCCTCATAGGACATGGTTTTCAGACCAGTCACCATTCTGGTCGCTCTTCTCTGAACTTGCTCCAGTTTGTCTATGTCTTTTTTAAAATGTGGTGCCCAAAACTGTACACAGTATTCCAGATGAGGTCTGACCAAAGAGGAGTAAAGACCGATAATGACTTCACGTGATCTAGACTGTATGCTTCTGTTAATACATCCCAGAATTGTATTTGCCTTTTTTGCTGCTGCATCACACTGTTGACTCATGTTCAGTCTATGATCTATTAGTATACCTAAGTCTTTTTCACATGTACTGTTGCTTAGCTCTATTCCTCCCATTCTGTATATGCTTTTTTCATTTTTATTGCCCAGATGTAGTACTTTGCATTTTTCCCTGTTAAAAACCATTCTGTTGGTTGCTGCCCACTGCTCCAGTTTATTTAGGTCTTTTTGAATCCTCTCTCTCTCTTCTCTAGTATTAGCTATCCCTCCTAGCTTTGTGTCATCAGCAAATTTAATCAGTTTACCCTCAATTCCTTCATCTAAATCATTGATAAAGATGTTGAACAATACAGGTCCCAGGACGGAGCCCTGTGGTACCCCACTTGAGACATTCATCCAGCTGGATGTGAAGCCATTTACAACCACCCTTTGAGTCCGATCACTAAGCCAGTTATGAATCCACCTAACAGTTGCCTGGTCCATTGCATACTTGGTCATTTTTTCAATAAGGATGGTGTGAGATACTTTGTCAAATGCTTTGCTGAAGTCAAGATATACTATATCTACAGCATTTCCCTGATCCACCCAGTCAGTGATTCTGTCATAGAAGGAAATTAAGTTAGTCTGACATGACTTGTTAGTTACAAACCCATGCTGACTCTGGTTAATCACTTCATTCTTATCCATGTACTTACATACATGTTGTTTAATAATTTGTTCAAAGATCTTTCCTGGTATAGAAGTCAGACTCACCGGCCTATAGTTCCCTGGGTCCACCTTCTTCCCCTTTTTGAAGATAGGAACAACATTTGCTCTTCTCCAGTCTTCTGGGACTTCTCCTGTTCTCCAAGAATTTTCAAAGATTATGGAGAGTGGTTCTAAAATTTCTTCTACGATCTCCTTCAGTACTCTGGGGTGTAATTCATCTGGACCTGGAGACTTGAACTCATTCATGTTAGCTAAATATTCCCTCACAATCTTTCTGTTTACAGATAACTTGGATTCCTCTATTCCTTTAAAAGGACAGTGAAGATCAGTTGATGTTACATTTTCTTTCTGAGAGAAAACAGATGCAAAATAGGAATTAAAAAGTTCGGCCTTCTCAACATCCTCTCTTACCATTTCTCCATTTTCATCCTGTAAAAATCCTATAGCATCTTTGACTTTTCTTTTACTTTTGACATACCCCCAAATTCCTTTTTTATTGCTTTTGACATCTCTTGCAAGCCTTAATTCATTGTCAGCTTTAGCTAACCTGATATGTGCCCTGCAGGATCTGCAGACTGCATTATAATCTTCTTTAGATATGCCTCCCTCTTTCCATTTAATAAACATTTCTTTCTTTCTTTTTAGCATGTGTTTAAGTTCTGTGTTCATCCATCCTGGTTTCCTTAAATGCTTCCCATTCTTCCTACTTTTCGGGATTGTTAACGATTGTGCTTTGAGAATCTCATTTTTAAAAATTTCCCATCCTTCCTGGACATTTTTGTCCTTAAGGACATCCAGCCATTGGATCCCTCCTATTCTCTTTCTGAGTCTCTTAAAATCTGCCTTTCTAAAATCTAACCTTGAAGTTTGAGTCTTCACATGTCTTCCTCCTCTAGTTATCCAAAATTCTAGAATAGCATGATCGCTGCCTCCTAGGGTCCCAGCCACCTTTACCTCCTCAACCATTTCCTCCCTGTTTATAAGGATTAGATCCAAAGTAGCAGATCCCCTTGTTTTCTCCCCTACCTTTTGGAAGATAAAGTTGTCAGCAAGAGAGGATAAGAATTTGCTTGACCTGTTAGTTTTACTTGAGAGAGATTCCCAACAAATGTCTGGATAGTTGAAATCTCCCATGACCACTACGTCATATTTTTTGGAGAACTTGGTCATTTGATACATAAAGAGTTCATCCATATCTTCAGCTTGCCCAGGTGGCCTGTAGTAAATGCCTACAATGGTGTCCTTTCCGTTGTTCTCTCCTTGTATTCTTACCCAAACAGTTTCCACAGAACTCACAGTCTCTGAAGCTTCAATCTCTGTGCAGATATACGCTTTTCTAACATACAATGCAACACCTCCTCCTCGTTTATCAAGTCTGTTTCTTGCAAATAAGTTGTATCCTTTTAGCCTTTTATTCCAATCATGTGTATCGTCCCACCAAGTTTCAGTGATTCCAATGACATCATATTCCTTTTCCTGCATTAGTAGTTCCAATTCTCCTGTTTGTTGCCCATGCTTTGTGCATTTGTATAAAAACATTTTAGTTTGTGATTGGTTTCTCTTCCTCGCATATTTTTATTATTTAAATTGTTTTGTCTTTGTTCTTCTTTTCCACTTCCAGTAGCAGAGATCTCAATAGTATTTGTCAGCTGTATGGCTTTTTCTGGCCTTTTGCTTCCCTTCCCACATTGTTCTAGTTTAAAGCTCTTCTGATGAGTGTAGCAAGGCGACTTCCAAATACATGTTTTCCAGTCTTCGTAATGTGCACCCCATCTCTAGCAAGTAGTCCATCGTATAGGTAATTCATTCCGTGATCCAGAAATCCAAATCCTTGTTGACGGCACCATCGACGTAGCCAGTTGTTCACCTGTAGAATCTTATTCCACCTCATTGTTCCATGGCCATCCACTGGGAGGATGGATGAGAAGACCACCTGCGCTCCCAATTCTTTCACTTTCTTGCCTAAGTCTTCAAAGTCACTGCAGATGGTTTCCAGGTCCTTTCTTGCGGTGTCATTTGTCCCCACATGTATTAGCAGGAATGGGTAGTGATCTGTAGGTCTGAAGAGTCTTGATATCCTGTCAGACACATCTTTAATTTTTGCTCCTGGAAGACAGCACATTTCTCTTGAGGTTATGTCTGGTCTGCAGATAGCGGCCTCTGTTCCTCTTAACAGGGAATCCCCCATGACCACCACTCTCCGTTTTTTCTTCACAACATTCTTCTTTCTCCATCCAGGAGGATTCTGAGGGCTTACAAGGTTATTCATTGCTGGCAAAGTCTTATTTTGCTGTATTTCTTCATGGTTCTCCTGCGTGAGAGCCTGGTACTGGTTCCTGAGCAGTATGGGTGCTGACTGCCTCTCGATCCTCCTGCTTCTGTGGGTCACATGCTTCCATTCCTCTGTTTCGTCAGGTGCGGTTCGAATTTCTTCTCTTTCTGAATCATGAAGAGATAATTCTGCTCTGTCTAAGAACTCTTCACCTTCCTTAATGATTTTCAAGGTAGTTAACCTCTCTTCTAGATTTTGCAACTTTTCCTCCAACAGGGACACAAGCTTACATTTCTGGCATGTGAAGTTTGGCTTTTCCACTGGCAAGTCTGTGAACATGTAGCAGGATATGCAGCTCACCAAATGGCTCCTGGACTCTTCCATGTTCTTATTGTTAATGTTCTGAAAACAGTGAAAAAAGCTTATATATTCTACCCACACACATTTGGAACTCTCCTGGGGTACCCTCAAACATATTATTCCCTCATTTAATGGATATTTTCGCAAAAAAGTGAAATTTTCAAAAATCCAAAATATTGGCTGAAAACGACTAAATATCAAGGACTCATTGGGCGAATCGCTCTGGAACTGAAATCGGAATGCTCACTGACATTTGCCCTATCTGAAAGTCTGATAAACGCCGGAAAAATGACTAAGCCAAAAAAAAATTTTTTTAAACTATTTTCAATTTTACCCCCGTGAGATATATATTCTACCCACACACATTTGGAACTCTCCTGGGGTACCCTCAAACATATTATTCCCTCATTTAATGGATATTTTCGCAAAAAAGTGAAATTTTCAAAAATCCAAGATATTGGCTGAAAACGACTAAATATCAAGGACTCATTGGGCGAATCGCTCTGGAACTGAAATCGGAATGCTCACTGACATTTGCCCTATCTGAAAGTCTGATAAAAGCCGGAAAAATGACTAAGTCCAAAATAAAAATTTTTTCAACTTTTTTCAATTTTACCCCCGTGGGATATATATTCTAAACACACACATTTGGAACTCTCCTGGGGTACCCTCACACATATTATTCCCTCATTTAGTGGATATTTTCACAAAAAAGTGAAATTTTCAAAAATCCAGAAAATTGGCTGAAAACGACTAAATATCAAGGAGTCATTGGGCGAATTGCTCTGGAACTGAAATCGGAACGCTCACTGACATTTCCCCTATCTGAAAGTCTGATAAACGCCGGAAAAATGAATAAGTCCAAAAAAAAAATTATCAACTTTTTTCAATTTTACCTCCGTGGGATATATATTCTACCCACACACATTTGGAACTCTCCTGGGGTACCCTCACACATATTATTCCCTCATTTAGTGGATATTTTCACAAAAAAGTGAAATTTTCAAAAATCCAAAATATTGGCTGAAAACGACTAAATATCAAGGACTCATTGGGCGAATCGCTCTGGAACTGAAATCGGAATGCTCACTGACATTTCCCCTATCTGAAAGTCTGATAAACGCCGGAAAAAAGACTTAAGTCCAAAAAAAAAAATTTTTCAACTTTTTTCAATTTTACCCCCGTGGGATATATATTCTACCTACACATATTTGGAACTCTCCTGGGGCAACCTCACACATATTATTCCCTCATTTAGTGGATATTTTCACAAAAAAGTGAAATTTTCAAAAATCCAGAAAATTGGCTGAAAACGACTAAATATCAAGGAATCATTGGGCGAATCGCTCTGGAACTGAAATCAGAATGCTCACTGACATTTCGCCTATCTGAAAGTCTGATAAACGCCGGAAAAATGACTAAGTCCAAAAAAAAAAAAATTTCAACTTTTTTCAATTTTACCCCCGTGGGATATATATTCTACCTACACACATTTGGAACTCTCCTGGGGTACCCTCACACATATTATTCCCTCATTTAGTGGATATTTTCACAAGAAAGTGAAACTTTCAAAAATCCAGAAAATTGGCTGAAAACGACTAAATATCAAGGACTCATTGGGCGAATCGCTCTGGAACTGAAATCAGAATGCTCACTCACATTTCCCCTATCTGAAAGTCTGATAAACGCCGGAAAAATGACTAAGCCAAAAAAAATTTTCTTTCAACTTTTTTCAATTTTACCCCCGTGGGATATATATTCTACCCACACACATTTGGAACTCTCCTGGGGTACCCTCAAACATATTATTCCCTCATTTAATGGATATTTTCATAAAAAAGTGATATTTTCAAAAATCCAGAAAATTGGCTGAAAACGATTAAATATCAAGGACTCATTGGGCGAATTGTTCTGGAACTGAAATTGGAACGCTCACTGACATTTCCCCTATCTGAAAGTCTGATAAACGCCGGAAAAATGACTAAGTCCAAAAAAAAATGTTTTTCAACTTTTTTCAATTTTACCCCCGTGGGATATATATTCTACCTACACACATTTGGAACTCTCCTGGGGTAACCTCACACATATTATTCCCTCATTTAGTGGATATTTTCACAAAAAAAGTGAAATTTTCAAAAATCCAAAATATTGGCTGAAAATGACTAAATATCAAGGACACATTGGGCGAATAGCTCTGGAACTGAAATCCGAACGCTCACTGACATTTCCCCTATCTGAAAGTCTGATAAACGCCGGAAAAATGACTAAGTCCAAAAAAAAATGTGTTTCAACTTTTTTCAATTTTACCCCCGTGGGATAAATATTCTACCCACACACATTTGGAACTCTCCTGGGGTACCCTCAAACATATTATTCCCTCATTTAGTGGATATTTTCATAAAAAAGTGATATTTTCAAAAATCCAGAAAATTGGCTGAAAACGTCTAAATATCAAGGACTCATTGGGCGAATTGCTCTGGAACTGAAATTGGAACGCTCACTGACATTTCCCCTATCTGAAAGTCTGATAAACGCCGGAAACATGACTAAGTCCAAAATAAAAATTTGTTCAACTTTTTTCAATTTTAGCCCCGTGGGATATATATTCTACCCACACACATTTGGAACTCTCCTGGGGTACCCTCACACATATTATTCCCTCATTTAGTGGATATTTTCACAAAAAAGTGAAATTTTCAAAAATCCAAAATATTGGCTGAAAACGACTAAATATCAAGGACTCATTGGGCGAATCGCTCTGGAACTGAAATCGGAATGCTCACTGACATTTGCCCTATCTGAAAGTCTGATAAACGCCGGAAAAATGACTAAGTCCAAAATAAAAAATTTTTTCAACTTTTTTCAATTTTAGCCCCGTGGGATATATATTCTACCCACACACATTTGGAACTCTCCTGGGGTACCCTCACACATATTATTCCCTCATTTAGTGGATATTTTCACAAAAAAGTGAAATTTTCAAAAATCCAGAAAATTGGCTGAAAACGACTAAATATCAAGGACTCATTGGGCGAATCGCTCTGTAACTGAAATAAGAATGCTCACTGACATTTCCCCTATCTGAAAGTCTGATAAACGCCGGAAAAATGACTAAGTCCAAAATAAAAATTTTTTCAACTTTTTTCAATTTTACCCCCGTGGGATATATATTCTACACACACACATTTGGAACTCTCCTGGGGTACCCTCACACATATTATTCCCTCATTTAGTGGATATTTTCACAAAAAAGTGAAATTTTCAAAAATCCAGAAAATTGGCTGAAAACGACTAAATATCAAGGACTCATTGGGCGAATCGCTCTGGAACTGAAATCGGAATGCTCACTGACATTTGCCCTATCTGAAAGTCTGATAAACGCTGGAAAAATGACTAAGTCCAAAATAAAAATTTTTTCAACTTTTTTCAATTTTACCCCCGTGGGATATATATTCTAAACACACACATTTGGAACTCTCCTGGGGTACCCTCACACATATTATTCCCTCATTTAGTGGATATTTTCACAAAAAAGTGAAACTTTCAAAAATCCAGAAAATTGGCTGAAAACGACTAAATATCAAGGACTCATTGGGCGAATCGCTCTGGAACTGAAATCCGAACCCTCACTGACATTTCCCCTATCTGAAAGTCTGATAAACGCCGGAAAAATGACTAAGTTCAAAAAAAAATTTTTTTTCAACTTTTTTCAATTTTACCCCCGTGGGATATATATTCTATCTACACATATTTGGAACTCTCCTGGGGCAACCTCACACATATTATTCCCTCATTTAGTGGATATTTTCACAAAAAAGTGAAATTTTCAAAAATCCAGAAAATTGGCTGAAAACGACTAAATATCAAGGAGTCATTGGGCGAATTGCTCTGGAACTGAAATCGGAACGCTCACTGACATTTCCCCTATCTGAAAGTCTGATAAACGCCGGAAAAATGACTAAGTCCAAAAAAAAAAAATGTTCAACTTTTTTCAATTTTACCCCCGTGGGATATATATTCTACCACACACATTTGGAACTCTCCTGGTGTACCCTCACACATATTATTCCCTCATTTAGTGGATATTTTCACAAGAAAGTGAAACTTTCAAAAATCCAGAAAATTGGCTGAAAACGACTAAATATCAAGGACTCATTGGGCGAATCGCTCTGAAACTGAAATCAGAATGCTCACTGACATTTGCCCTATCTGAAAGTCTGATAAACGCCGGAAAAATGACTAAGTCCAAAAAAAAATGTTTTTCAACTTTTTTCAATTTTACCCCCGTGGGATATATATTCTACCTACACACATTTGGAACTCTCCTGGGGTGCCCTCACACATATTATTCCCTCATTTAGTGGATATTTTCACAAAAAAGTGAAATTTTCAAAAATCCAAAATATTGGCTGAAAACGACTAAATATCAAGGAGTCATTGGGCGAATCGCTCTGGAACTGAAATCAGAATGCTCACTGTCATTTGCCCTATCTGAAAGTCTGATAAACGCTGGAAAAATGACTAAGTCCAAAATAAAAATTTTTTCAACTTTTTTCAATTTTACCCCCGTGGGATATATATTCTACCCACACACATTTGGAACTCTCCTGGGGTACCCTCAAACATATTATTCCCTCATTTAGTGGATATTTTCATAAAAAAGTGATATTTTCAAAAATCCAGAAAATTGGCTGAAAACGACTAAATATCAAGGACTCATTGGGCGAATTGCTCTGGAACTGAAATTGGAACGCTCACTGACATTTCCCCTATCTGAAAGTCTGATAAACGCCGGAAAAATGACTAAGTCCAAAAAAAAAAAATGTTCAACTTTTTTCAATTTTACCCCCGTGGGATATATATTCTACCACACACATTTGGAACTCTCCTGGGGTACCCTCACACATATTATTCCCTCATTTAGTGGATATTTTCACAAGAAAGTGAAACTTTCAAAAATCCAGAAAATTGGCTGAAAACGACTAAATATCAAGGACTCATTGGGCGAATCGCTCTGGAACTGAAATCCGAACCCTCACTGACATTTCCCCTATCTGAAAGTCTGATAAACGCCGGAAAAATGACTAAGTTCAAAAAAAAATTTTTTTCAACTTTTTTCAATTTTACCCCCGTGGGATATATATTCTATCTACACATATTTGGAACTCTCCTGGGGCAACCTCACACATATTATTCCCTCATTTAGTGGATATTTTCACAAAAAAGTGAAATTTTCAAAAATACAGAAAATTGGCTGAAAACGACTAAATATCAAGGACTCATTGGGCGAATCGCTCTGTAACTGAAATAAGAACGCTCACTGACATTTCCCCTATCTGAAAGTCTGATAAACGCCGGAAAAATGACTAAGTGCAAAAAAAAATGTTTTTCAACTTTTTTCAATTTTACCCCCGTGGGATATATATTCTACCTACACACATTTGGAACTCTCCTGGGGTACCCTCACACATATTATTCCCTCATTTAGTGGATATTTTCACAAAAAAGTGAAATTTTCAAAAATCCAGAAAATTGGCT
This sequence comes from Phyllobates terribilis, assembly GCF_046119375.1. NCBI lineage: Eukaryota > Metazoa > Chordata > Amphibia > Anura > Dendrobatidae > Phyllobates > Phyllobates terribilis. The sequence continues at coordinate 24,431,175 of NW_027362776.1, forward strand.
GAAAACGACTAAATATCAAGGACTCATTGGGCGAATCGCTCTAGAACTGAAATCGGAATGCTCACTGACATTTGCCCTATCTGAAAGTCTGATAAACTCCGGAAAAATGACTAAGCCAAAAAAAATTTTTTTTAAACTATTTTCAATTTTACCCCCGTGGGATATATATTCTACCCACACACATTTGGAACTCTCCTGGGGTACCCTCAAACATATTATTCCCTCATTTAATGGATATTTTCATAAAAAAGTGATATTTTCAAAAATCCAGAAAATTGGCTGAAAACGACTAAATATCAAGGAGTCATTGGGCGAATTGCTCTGGAACTGAAATCGGAACGCTCACTGACATTTCCCCTATCTGAAAGTCTGATAAACGCCGGAAAAATGACTAAGTCCAAAAAAAAAAATTTTCAACTTTTTTCAATTTTACCCCCGTGGGATATATATTCTACCCACACACATTTTGAACTCTCCTGGGGTACCCTCACACATATTATTCCCTCATTTAGTGGATATTTTCACAAAAAAGTGAAATTTTCAAAAATCGAAAAATATTGGCTGAAAACGTCTAAATATCAAGGACTCATTGGGCGAATCGCTCTGAAACTGAAATCGGAATGCTCACTGACATTTGCCCTATCTGAAAGTCTGATAAACGCTGGAAAAATGACTAAGTCCAAAAAAAAAAAAAATTTCAACTTTTTTCAATTTTACCCCCGTGGGATATATATTCTACCTACACACATTTGGAACTCTCCTGGGGTACCCTCACACATATTATTCCCTCATTTAGTGGATATTTTCACAAGAAAGTGAAACTTTCAAAAATCCAGAAAATTGGCTGAAAACGACTAAATATCAAGGACTCATTGGGCGAATCGCTCTGAAACTGAAATCAGAATGCTCACTGACATTTGCCCTATCTGAAAGTCTGATAAACGCCGGAAAAATGACTAAGTCCAAAAAAAAATGTTTTTCAACTTTTTTCAATTTTACCCCCGTGGGATATATATTCTACCTACACACATTTGGAACTCTCCTGGGGTGCCCTCACACATATTATTCCCTCATTTAGTGGATATTTTCACAAAAAAGTGAAATTTTCAAAAATCCAAAATATTGGCTGAAAACGACTAAATATCAAGGAGTCATTGGGCGAATCGCTCTGGAACTGAAATCAGAATGCTCACTGACATTTGCCCTATCTGAAAGTCTGATAAACGCTGGAAAAATGACTAAGTCCAAAATAAAAATTTTTTCAACTTTTTTCAATTTTACCCCCGTGGGATATATATTCTACCCACACACATTTGGAACTCTCCTGGGGTACCCTCAAACATATTATTCCCTCATTTAGTGGATATTTTCATAAAAAAGTGATATTTTCAAAAATCCAGAAAATTGGCTGAAAACGACTAAATATCAAGGACTCATTGGGCGAATTGCTCTGGAACTGAAATTGGAACGCTCACTGACATTTCCCCTATCTGAAAGTCTGATAAACGCCAGAAAAATGACTAAGTCCAAAAAAAATTTTTTTTCAACTTTTTTCAATTTTACCCCCGTGGGATATATATTCTACCTACACACATTTGGAACTCTCCTGGGGTACCCTCACACATATTATTCCCTCATTTAGTGGATATTTTCACAAAAAAGTGAAATTTTCAAAAATCCAGGAAATTGGCTGAAAACAACTAAATATCAAGGACTCATTGGGCGAATCGCTCTGGAACTGAAATCGGAATGCTCACTGACATTTCCCCTATCTGAAAGTCTGATAAACACCGGAAAAATGACTAAGTCCAAAAAAAAATGCTTTTCAACTTTATTCAATTTTACCCCCGTGGGATATATATTCTACCTACACACATTTGGAACTCTCCTGGGGTACCCTCACACATATTATTCCCTCATTTAGTGGATATTTTCACAAAAAAGTGAAATTTTCAAAAATCCAAAATATTGGCTGAAAACGACTAAATATCAAGGACTCATTGGGCGAATCGCTCTGGAACTGAAATCGGAATGCTCACTGACATTTGCCCTATCTGAAAGTCTGATAAACGCTGGAAAAATGACTAAGTCCAAAATAAAAATTTTTTCAACTTTTTTCAATTTTACCCCCGTGGGATATATATTCTAAACACACACATTTGGAACTCTCCTGGGGTACCCTCACACATATTATTCCCTCATTTAGTGGATATTTTCACAAAAAAGTGAAATTTTCAAAAATCCAGAAAATTGGCTGAAAACGACTAAATATCAAGGAGTCATTGGGCGAATTGCTCTGGAACTGAAATCGGAACGCTCACTGACATTTCCCCTATCTGAAAGTCTGATAAACGCCGGAAAAATGACTAAGACCAAAAAAAAAAATGTTCAACTTTTTTCAATTTTACCCCCGTGGGATATATATTCTACCACACACATTTGGAACTCTCCTGGGGTACCCTCACACATATTATTCCCTCATTTAGTGGATATTTTCACAAGAAAGTGAAACTTTCAAAAATTCAGAAAATTGGCTGAAAACGACTAAATATCAAGGACTCATTGGGCGAATCGCTCTGGAACTGAAATCAGAATGCTCACTGACATTTCCCCTATCTGAAAGTCTGATAAACGCCGGAAAAATGACTAAGTCCAAAAAAAAAAAATGTTCAACTTTTTTCAATTTTACCCCCGTGGGATATATATTCTACCTACACACATTTGGAACTCTCCTGGGGTAACCTCACACATATTATTCCCTCATTTAGTGGATATTTTCACAAAAAAGTGAAATTTTCAAAAATCCAAAATATTGGCTGAAAATGACTAAATATCAAGGACACATTGGGCGAATCGCTCTGGAACTGAAATCCGAACCCTCACTGACATTTCCCCTATCTGAAAGTCTGATAAACGCCGGAAAAATGACTAAGTCCAAAAAAAAAATTTTTTTCAACTTTTTTCAATTTTACCCCCGTGGGATATATATTCTACCTACACACATTTGGAACTCTCCTGGGGTAACCTCACACATATTATTCCCTCATTTAGTGGATATTTTCACAAAAAAGTGAAATTTTCAAAAATCCAGAAAATTGGCTGAAAACGACTAAATATCAAGGACTCATTGGGCGAATCGCTCTGGAACTGAAATCGGAATACTCACTGACATTTGCCCTATCTGAAAGTCTGATAAACGCCGGAAAAATGACTAAGCCAAAAAAAATTTTCTTTCAACTTCTTTCAATTTTACCCCCGTGGGATATATATTCTACCCACACACATTTGGAACTCTCCTGGGGTACCCTCAAACATATTATTCCCTCATTTAGTGGATATTTTCATAAAAAAGTGATATTTTCAAAAATCCAGAAAATTGGCTGAAAACGACTAAATATCAAGGACTCATTGGGCGAATTGCTCTGGAACTGAAATTGGAACGCTCACTGACATTTGCCCTATCTGAAAGTCTGATAAACGCCGGAAAAATGCTTAAGCCAAAAAAAATTTTCTTTCAACTTTTTTCAATTTTACCCCCGTGGGATATATATTCTACCCACACACATTTGGAACTCTCCTGGGGTACCCTCAAACATATTATTCCCTCATTTAATGGATATTTTCATAAAAAAGTGATATTTTCAAAAATCCAGAAAATTGGCTGAAAACGATTAAATATCAAGGACTCATTGGGCGAATTGTTCTGGAACTGAAATTGGAACGCTCACTGACATTTCCCCTATCTGAAAGTCTGATAAACGTCGGAAAAATGACTAAGTCCAAAAAAAAATGTTTTCAACTTTTTTCAATTTTACCCCCGTGGGATATATATTCTACCTACACACATTTTGAACTCTCCTGGGGTAACCTCACACATATTATTCCCTCATTTAGTGGATATTTTCACAAAAAAGTGAAATTTTCAAAAATCCAAAACATTGGCTGAAAACGACTAAATATCAAGTACTCATTTGGCGAATCGCTCTGGAACTGAAATCGGAATGCTCACTGACATTTGCCCTATCTGAAAGTCTGATAAACGCCGGAAAAATGACTAAGCCCAAAAAAATTTTTTTTAAACTTTTTTCAATTTTACCTCCGTGGGATATATATTCTACCCACACACATTTGGAACTCTCCTGGGGTACCCTCAAACATATTATTCCCTCATTTAGTGGATATTTTCATAAAAAAGTGATATTTTCAAAAATCCAGAAAATTGGCTGAAAACGACTAAATATCAAGGACTCATTGGGCGAATTGCTCTGGAACTGAAATTGGAACGCTCACTGACATGTGCCCTATCTGAAAGTCTGATAAACGCCGGAAAAATGCTTAAGCCAAAAAAAATTTTCATTCAACTTTTTTCAATTTTACCCCCGTGGGATATATATTCTACCCACACACATTTGGAACTCTCCTGGGGTACCCTCAAACATATTATTCCCTCATTTAATGGATATTTTCATAAAAAAGTGATATTTTCAAAAATCCAGAAAATTGGGTGAAAACGATTAAATATCAAGGACTCATTGGGCGAATTGTTCTGGAACTGAAATTGGAACGCTCACTGACATTTCCCCTATCTGAAAGTCTGATAAACGCCGGAAAAATGACTAAGTTCAAAAAAAAATGTTTTTCAACTTTTTTCAATTTTACCCCCGTGGGATATATATTCTACCTACACACATTTGGAACTCTCCTGGGGTAACCTCACACATATTATTCCCTCATTTAGTGGATATTTTCACAAAAAAGTGAAATTTTCAAAAATCCAAAATATTGGCTGAAAATGACTAAATATCAAGGACACATTGGGCGAATCGCTCTGGAACTGAAATCCGAACCCTCACTGACATTTCCCCTATCTGAAAGTCTGATAAACGCCGGAAAAATGACTAAGTGCAAAAAAAAATGTTTTTCAACTTTTTTCAATTTTACCCCCGTGGGATATATATTCTACCTACACACATTTGGAACTCTCCTGGGGTAACCTCACACATATTATTCCCTCATTTAGTGGATATTTTCACAAGAAAGTGAAACTTTCAAAAATCCAGAAAATTGGCTGAAAACGACTAAATATCAAGGACTCATTGGGCGAATCGCTCTGGAACTGAAATCAGAATGCTCACTGACATTTCCCCTATCTGAAAGTCTGATAAACGCCGGAAAAATGACTAAGCTAAAAAAAATTTTCTTTCAACTTTTTTCAATTTTACCCCCGTGGGATATATATTCTACCCACACACATTTGGAACTCTCCTGCGGTACCCTCAAACATATTATTCCCTCATTTAATGGATATTTTCATAAAAAAGTGATATTTTCAAAAATCCAGAAAATTGGCTGAAAACAATTAAATATCAAGGACTCATTGGGCGAATCGCTCTGGAACTGAAATCGGAATGCTCACTGACATTTGCCCTATCTGAAAGTCTGATAAACGCCGGAAAAATGACTAAGCCAAAAAAAAATTTTTTTAAACTATTTTCAATTTTACCCCCGTGGGATATATCATAGAATCATAGAATCATAGAATGGTAGAGTTGGAAGGGACCTCCTGGGTCATCTGGTCCAACCCCCTGCTCAAAGCAGGATTCACTAAATCATCTCAGACAGATGTCTGTCCAGCCTCTGTTTGAAGACGTCCATTGAAGGGGAACTCACCACCTCTCGTGGCAGCCTGTTCCACTCATTAATCACCCTAACTGTCAAAAAGTTTTTTCTAATATCTAATCTGTGTCTCCTCCCATTTAGTTTCATCCCATTGCTTCTAGTCTTTCCTTGTGCAAATGAGAATAAAGATGATCCTTCTACAATGTGACAGCCCTTGACATATTTGTAGACAGCTATTAAGTCTCCTCTCAGTCTTCTTTTTTGCAAGCTAAACATTCCCAAATCCTGCAACCGTTCCTCATAGGACATGGTTTGCAGACAGGTCACCATTCTGGTCGCTCTTCTCTGAACTTGCTCCAGTTTGTCTATGTCTTTTTTAAAATGTGGTGCCCAAAACTGTACACAGTATTCCAGATGAGGTCTGACCAAAGAGGAGTAAAGACCGATAATGACTTCACGTGATCTAGACTGTATGCTTCTGTTAATACATCCCAGAATTGTATTTGCCTTTTTTGCTGCTGCATCACACTGTTGACTCATGTTCAGTCTATGATCTATTAGTATACCTAAGTCTTTTTCACATGTACTGTTGCTTAGCTCTATTCCTCCCATTCTGTATATGCTTTTTTCATTTTTATTGCCCAGATGTAGTACTTTGCATTTTTCCCTGTTAAAAACCATTCTGTTGGTTGCTGCCCACTGCTCCAGTTTATTTAGGTCTTTTTGAATCCTCTCTCTCTCTTCTCTAGTATTAGCTATCCCTCCTAGCTTTGTGTCATCAGCAAATTTAATCAGTTTACCCTCAATTCCTTCATCTAAATCATTGATAAAGATGTTGAACAATACAGGTCCCAGGACGGAGCCCTGTGGTACCCCACTTGAGACATTCATCCAGCTGGATGTGAAGCCATTTACAACCACCCTTTGAGTCCGATCACTAAGCCAGTTATGAATCCACCTAACAGTTGCCTGGTCCATTGCATACTTGGTCATTTTTTCAATAAGGATGGTGTGAGATACTTTGTCAAATGCTTTGCTGAAGTCAAGATATACTATATCTACAGCATTTCCCTGATCCACCCAGTCAGTGATTCTGTCATAGAAGGAAATTAAGTTAGTCTGACATGACTTGTTAGTTACAAACCCATGCTGACTCTGGTTAATCACTTCATTCTTATCCATGTACTTACATACATGTTGTTTAATAATTTGTTCAAAGATCTTTCCTGGTATAGAAGTCAGACTCACCGGCCTATAGTTCCCTGGGTCCACCTTCTTCCCCTTTTTGAAGATAGGAACAACATTTGCTCTTCTCCAGTCTTCTGGGACTTCTCCTGTTCTCCAAGAATTTTCAAAGATTATGGAGAGTGGTTCTAAAATTTCTTCTACGATCTCCTTCAGTACTCTGGGGTGTAATTCATCTGGACCTGGAGACTTGAACTCATTCATGTTAGCTAAATATTCCCTCACAATCTTTCTGTTTACAGATAACTTGGATTCCTCTATTCCTTTAAAAGGACAGTGAAGATCAGTTGATGTTACATTTTCTTTCTGAGAGAAAACAGATGCAAAATAGGAATTAAAAAGTTCGGCCTTCTCAACATCCTCTCTTACCATTTCTCCATTTTCATCCTGTAAAAATCCTATAGCATCTTTGACTTTTCTTTTACTTTTGACATACCCCCAAAATCCTTTTTTATTGCTTTTGACATCTCTTGCAAGCCTTAATTCATTGTCAGCTTTAGCTAACCTGATACGTGCCCTGCAGGATCTGCAGACTGCATTATAATCTTCTTTAGATATGCCTCCCTCTTTCCATTTAATAAACATTTCTTTCTTTCTTTTTAGCATGTGTTTAAGTTCTGTGTTCATCCATCCTGGTTTCCTTAAATGCTTCCCATTCTTCCTACTTTTCGGGATTGTTAACGATTGTGCTTTGAGAATCTCATTTTTAAAAATTTCCCATCCTTCCTGGACATTTTTGTCCTTAAGGACATCCAGCCATTGGATCCCTCCTATTCTCTTTCTGAGTCTCTTAAAATCTGCCTTTCTAAAATCTAACCTTGAAGTTTGAGTCTTCACATGTCTTCCTCCTCTAGTTATCCAAAATTCTAGAATAGCATGATCGCTGCCTCCTAGGGTCCCAGCCACCTTTACCTCCTCAACCATTTCCTCCCTGTTTATAAGGATTAGATCCAAAGTAGCAGATCCCCTTGTTTTCTCCCCTACCTTTTGGAAGATAAAGTTGTCAGCAAGAGAGGATAAGAATTTGCTTGACCTGTTAGTTTTACTTGAGAGAGATTCCCAACAAATGTCTGGATAGTTGAAATCTCCCATGACCACTACGTCATATTTTTTGGAGAACTTGGTCATTTGATACATAAAGAGTTCATCCATATCTTCAGCTTGCCCAGGTGGCCTGTAGTAAATGCCTACAATGGTGTCCTTTCCGTTGTTCTCTCCTTGTATTCTTACCCAAACAGTTTCCACAGAACTCACAGTCTCTGAAGCTTCAATCTCTGTGCAGATATACGCTTTTCTAACATACAATGCAACACCTCCTCCTCGTTTATCAAGTCTGTTTCTTGCAAATAAGTTGTATCCTTTTAGCCTTTTATTCCAATCATGTGTATCGTCCCACCAAGTTTCAGTGATTCCAATGACATCATATTCCTTTTCCTGCATTAGTAGTTCCAATTCTCCTTGTTTGTTGCCCATGCTTTGTGCATTTGTATAAAAACATTTTAGTTTGTGATTGGTTTCTCTTCCTCGCATATTTTTATTATTTAAATTGTTTTGTCTTTGTTCTTCTTTTCCACTTCCAGTAGCAGAGATCTCAATAGTATTTGTCAGCTGTATGGCTTTTTCTGGCCTTTTGCTTCCCTTCCCACATTGTTCTAGTTTAAAGCTCTTCTGATGAGTGTAGCAAGGCGACTTCCAAATACATGTTTTCCAGTCTTCGTAATGTACACCCCATCTCTAGCAAGTAGTCCATCGTATAGGTAATTCATTCCGTGATCCAGAAATCCAAATCCTTGTTGACGGCACCATCGACGTAGCCAGTTGTTCACCTGTAGAATCTTATTCCACCTCATTGTTCCATGGCCATCCACTGGGAGGATGGATGAGAAGACCACCTGTGCTCCCAAATCTTTCACTTTCTTGCCTAAGTCTTCAAAGTCACTGCAGATGGTTTCCAGGTCCTTTCTTGCGGTGTCATTTGTCCCCACATGTATTAGCAGGAATGGGTAGTGATCTGTAGGTCTGAAGAGTCTTGATATCCTGTCAGACACATCTTTAATTTTTGCTCCTGGAAGACAGCACATTTCTCTTGAGGTTATGTCTGGTCTGCAGATAGCGGCCTCTGTTCCTCTTAACAGGGAATCCCCCATGACCACCACTCTCCGTTTTTTCTTCACAACATTCTTCTTTCTCCATCCAGGAGGATTCTGAGGGCTTACAAGGTTATTCATTGCTGGCAAAGTCTTATTTTGCTGTATTTCTTCATGGTTCTCCTGCGTGAGAGCCTGGTACTGGTTCCTGAGCAGTATGGGTGTTGACTGCCTCTCGATCCTCCTGCTTCTGTGGGTCACATGCTTCCATTCCTCTGTTTCGTCAGGTGCGGTTCGAATTTCTTCTCTTTCTGAATCATGAAGAGATAATTCTGCTCTGTCTAAGAACTCTTCACCTTCCTTAATGATTTTCAAGGTAGTTAACCTCTCTTCTAGATTTTGCAACTTTTCCTCCAACAGGGACACAAGCTTACATTTCTGGCATGTGAAGTTTGGCTTTTCCACTGGCAAGTCTGTGAACATGTAGCAGGATATGCAGCTCACCAAATGGCTCCTGGACTCTTCCATGTTCTTATTGTTAATGTTCTGAAAACAGTGAAAAAAGCTTATATATTCTACCCACACACATTTGGAACTCTCCTGGGGTACCCTCAAACATATTATTCCCTCATTTAATGGATATTTTCGCAAAAAAGTGAAATTTTCAAAAATCCAAAATATTGGCTGAAAACGACTAAATATCAAGGACTCATTGGGCGAATCGCTCTGGAACTGAAATCGGAATGCTCACTGACATTTGCCCTATCTGAAAGTCTGATAAACGCCGGAAAAATGACTAAGCCAAAAAAAAATTTTTTTAAACTATTTTCAATTTTACCCCCGTGAGATATATATTCTACCCACACACATTTGGAACTCTCCTGGGGTACCCTCAAACATATTATTCCCTCATTTAATGGATATTTTCGCAAAAAATGAAATTTTCAAAAATCCTAAATATTGGCTGAAAACGACTAAATATCAAGGACTCATTGGGCGAATCGCTCTGGAACTGAAATCGGAATGCTCACTGACATTTGCCCTATCTGAAAGTCTGATAAAAGCCGGAAAAATGACTAAGTCCAAAATAAAAATTTTTTCAACTTTTTTCAATTTTACCCCCGTGGGATATATATTCTAAACACACACATTTGGAACTCTCCTGGGGTACCCTCACACATATTATTCCCTCATTTAGTGGATATTTTCACAAAAAAGTGAAATTTTCAAAAATCCAGAAAATTGGCTGAAAACGACTAAATATCAAGGAGTCATTGGGCGAATTGCTCTGGAACTGAAATCGGAACGCTCACTGACATTTCCCCTATCTGAAAGTCTGATAAACGCCGGAAAAATGACTAAGTCCAAAAAAAAAAATTATCAACTTTTTTCAATTTTACCCCCGTGGGATATATATTCTACCCACACACATTTGGAACTCTCCTGGGGTACCCTCACACATATTATTCCCTCATTTAGTGGATATTTTCACAAAAAAGTGAAATTTTCAAAAATCCAAAATATTGGCTGAAAACGACTAAATATCAAGGAATCATTGGGCGAATCGCTCTGGAACTGAAATCAGAATGCTCACTGACATTTCGCCTATCTGAAAGTCTGATAAACGCCGGAAAAATGACTAAGTCCAAAAAAAAAAAAATTTCAACTTTTTTCAATTTTACCCCCGTGGGATATATATTCTACCTACACACATTTGGAACTCTCCTGGGGTAACCTCACACATATTATTCCCTCATTTAGTGGATATTTTCACAAAAAAGTGAAATTTTCAAAAATCCAGAAAATTGGCTGAAAACGACTAAATATCAAGGACTCATTGGGCGAATCGCTCTGGAACTGAAATCGGAATGCTCACTGACATTTGCCCTATCTGAAAGTCTGATAAACGCCGGAAAAATGACTAAGCCAAAAAAAATTTCTTTCAACTTTTTTCAATTTTACCCCCGTGGGATATATATTCTACCCACACACATTTGGAACTCTCCTGGGGTACCCTCAAACATATTATTCCCTCATTTAATGGATATTTTCATAAAAAAGTGATATTTTCAAAAATCCAGAAAATTGGCTGAAAACGATTAAATATCAAGGACTCATTGGGCGAATTGTTCTGGAACTGAAATTGGAACGCTCACTGACATTTCCCCTATCTGAAAGTCTGATAAACGCCGGAAAAATGACTAAGTCCAAAAAAAAATGTGTTTCAACTTTTTTCAATTTTACCCCCGTGGGATAAATATTCTACCCACACACATTTGGAACTCTCCTGGGGTACCCTCAAACATATTATTCCCTCATTTAGTGGATATTTTCATAAAAAAGTGATATTTTCAAAAATCCAGAAAATTGGCTGAAAACGTCTAAATATCAAGGACTCATTGGGCGAATTGCTCTGGAACTGAAATTGGAACGCTCACTGACATTTCCCCTATCTGAAAGTCTGATAAACGCCGGAAAAATGACTAAGTCCAAAAAAAAATGTTTTTCAACTTTTTTCAATTTTACCCCCGTGGGATATATATTCTACCTACACACATTTGGAACTCTCCTGGGGTACCCTCAAACATATTATTCCCTCATTTAATGGATATTTTCATAAAAAAGTGATATTTTCAAAAATCCAGAAAATTGGCTGAAAACGACTAAATATCAAGGAGTCATTGGGCGAATTGCTCTGGAACTGAAATCGGAACGCTCACTGACATTTGCCCTATCTGAAAGTCTGATAAACGCCGGAAAAATGACTAAGTCCAAAATAAAAAATTTTTTCAACTTTTTTCAATTTTAGCCCCGTGGGATATATATTCTACCCACACACATTTGGAACTCTCCTGGGGTACCCTCACACATATTATTCCCTCATTTAGTGGATATTTTCACAAAAAAGTGAAATTTTCAAAAATCCAGAAAATTGGCTGAAAACGACTAAATATCAAGGACTCATTGGGCGAATCGCTCTGTAACTGAAATAAGAACGCTCACTGACATTTCCCCTATCTGAAAGTCTGATAAACGCCGGAAAAATGACTATGCAAAAAAAAATGTTTTTCAACTTTTTTCAATTTTACCCCCGTGGGATATATATTCTACCTACACACATTTGGAACTCTCCTGGGGTACCCTCAAACATATTATTCCCTCATTTAATGGATATTTTCATAAAAAAGTGATATTTTCAAAAATCCAGAAAATTGGCTGAAAACGACTAAATATCAAGGACTCATTGGGCGAATCGCTCTGGAACTGAAATCGGAATGCTCACTGACATTTGCCCTATCTGAAAGTCTGATAAACGCCGGAAAAATGACTAAGCCAAAAAAAAATTTTTTTAAACTATTTTCAATTTTACCCCCGTGGGATATATATTCTACCCACACACATTTGGAACTCTCCTGGGGTACCCTCAAACATATTATTCCCTCAATTAATGGATATTTTCATAAAAAAGTAATATTTTCAAAAATCCAGAAAATTGGCTGAAAACGACTAAATATCAAGGAGTCATTGGGCGAATTGCTCTGGAACTGAAATCGGAACGCTCACTGACGTTTCCCCGATCTGAAAGTCTGATAAACGCCGGAAAAATGACTAAGCCAAAAAAAAATTTTTTTAAACTATTTTCAATTTTACCCCCGTGGGATATATATTCTACCTACACACATTTGGAACTCTCCTGGGGTACCCTCAAACATATTATTCCCTCATTTAATGGATATTTTCATAAAAAAGTGATATTTTCAAAAATCCAGAAAATTGGCTGAAAACGACTAAATATCAAGGAGTCATTGGGCGAATTGCTCTGGAACTGAAATCGGAACGCTCACTGACATTTCCCCTATCTGAAAGTCTGATAAACGCCGGAAAAATGACTAAGTCCAAAAAAAAAAAAATTTCAACTTTTTTCAATTTTACCCCCGTGGGATATATATTCTACCTACACACATTTGGAACTCTCCTGGGGTACCCTCACACATATTATTCCCTCATTTAGTGGATATTTTCACAAGAAAGTGAAACTTTTAAAAATCCAGAAAATTGGCTGAAAACGACTAAATATCAAGGACTCATTGGGCGAATCGCTCTGGAACTGAAATCAGAATGCTCACTGACATTTGCCCTATCTGAAAGTCTGATAAACGCTGGAAAAATGACTAAGTCCAAAAAAAATTTTTTTTCAACTTTTTTCAATTTTACCCCCGTGGGATATATATTCTACCTACACACATTTGGAACTCTCCTGGGGTAGCCTCACACATATTATTCCCTCATTTAGTGGATATTTTCACAAGAGAGTGAAACTTTCAAAAATCCAGAAAATTGGCTGAAAACGACTAAATATCAAGGACTCATTGGGCGAATCGCTCTGGAACTGAAATCAGAATGCTCACTGACATTTCCCCTATCTGAAAGTCTGATAAACGCCGGAAAAATGACTAAGTCCAAAAAAAAAAATTTTTCAACTTTTTTCAATTTTACCCCCGTGGGATATATATTCTACCTACACACATTTGGAACTCTCCTGGGGTACCCTCACACATATTATTCCCTCATTTAGTGGATATTTTCACAAAAAAGTGAAATTTTCAAAAATCGAAAAATATTGGCTGAAAACGACTAAATATCAAGGACTCATTGGGCGAATCGCTCTGGAACTGAAATCGGAATGCTCACTGACATTTGCCCTATCTGAAAGTCTGATAAACGCTGGAAAAATGACTAAGTCCAAAATAAAAATTTTTTCAACTTTTTTCAATTTTACCCCCGTGGGATATATATTCTAAACAAACACATTTGGAACTCTCCTGGGGTACCCTCACACATATTATTCCCTCATTTAGTGGATATTTTCACAAAAAAGAGAAATTTTCAAAAATCCAAAATATTGGCTGAAAACGACTAAATATCAAGGAGTCATTGGGCGAATCGCTCTGGAACTGAAATCAGAATGCTCACTGACATTTGCCCTATCTGAAAGTCTGATAAACGCTGGAAAAATGACTAAGTCCAAAATAAAAATTTTTTCAACTTTTTTCAATTTTACCCCCGTGGGATATATATTCTACCCACACACATTTGGAACTCTCCTGGGGTACCCTCAAACATATTATTCCCTCATTTAGTGGATATTTTCATAAAAAAGTGATATTTTCAAAAATCCAGAAAATTGGCTGAAATCGACTAAATATCAAGGACTCATTGGGCGATTCGCTCTGGAACTGAAATCGGAATGCTCACTGCCATTACCCCTATCTGAAAGTCTGATAAACACCGGAAAAATGACTAAGTCCAAAAAAAAATGCTTTTCAACTTTATTCAATTTTACCCCCGTGGGATATATATTCTACCTACACACATTTGGAACTCTCCTGGGGTACCCTCACACATATTATTCCCTCATTTAGTGGATATTTTCACAAAAAAGTGAAATTTTCAAAAATCCAAAATATTGGCTGAAAACGACTAAATATCAAGGACTCATTGGGCGAATCGCTCTGGAACTGAAATCGGAATGCTCACTGACATTTGCCCTATCTGAAAGTCTGATAAACGCTGGAAAAATGACTAAGTCCAAAATAAAAATTTTTTCAACTTTTTTCAATTTTACCCCCGTGGGATATATATTCTACCCACACACATTTGGAACTCTCCTGGGGTTCCCTCACACATATTATTCCCTCATTTAATGGATATTTTCATAAAAAAGTGATATTTTCAAAAATCCAGAAAATTGGCTGAAAACGTTTAAATATCAAGGACTCATTGGGCGAATTGTTCTGGAACTGAAATTGGAACGCTCACTGACATTTCCCCTATCTGAAAGTCTGATAAACGCCGGAAAAATGACTAAGTCCAAAAAAAAATGTTTTTCAACTTTTTTCAATTTTACCCCCGTGGGATATATATTCTACCTTCACACATTTGGAACTCTCCTGGGGTGCCCTCACACATATTATTCCCTCATTTAGTGGATATTTTCACAAAAAAGTGAAATTTTCAAAAATCCAAAATATTGGCTGAAAACGACTAAATATCAAGGAGTCATTGGGCGAATCGCTCTGGAACTGAAATCGGAATGCTCACTGACATTTGCCCTATCTGAAAGTCTGATAAACGCCGGAAAAATGACTAAGCCCAAAAAAAATTTTTTTAAACTTTTTTCAATTTTACCTCCGTGGGATATATATTCTACCCACACACATTTGGAACTCTCCTGGGGTACCCTCAAACATATTATTCCCTCATTTAGTGGATATTTTCATAAAAAAGTGATATTTTCAAAAATCCAGAAAATTGGCTGAAAACGACTAAATATCAAGGACTCATTGGGCGAATTGCTCTGGAACTGAAATTGGAACGCTCACTGACATTTCCCCTATCTGAAAGTCTGATAAACGCCGGAAAAATGACTAAGTCCAAAATAAAAATTTTTTCAACTTTTTTCAATTTTACCCCCGTGGGATATATATTCTAAACACACACATTTGGAACTCACCTGGGGTACCCGCACACATATTATTCCCTCATTTAGTGGATATTTTCACAAAAAAGTGAAATTTTCAAAAATCCAAAATATTGGCTGAAAATGACTAAATATCAAGGACTCATTGGGCGAATCGCTCTGGAACTGAAATCGGAATGCTCACTGACATTTGCCCTATCTGAAAGTCTGATAAACGCCCGAAAAATGACTAAGCCAAAAAAAATTTTCTTTCAACTTTTTTCAATTTTACCCCCGTGGGATATATATTCTACCTACACACATTTGGAACTCTCCTGGGGTAGCCTCACACATATTATTCCCTCATTTAGTGGATATTTTCACAAGAGAGTGAAACTTTCAAAAATTCAGAAAATTGGCTGAAAACGACAAAATATCAAGGACTCATTGGGCGAATCGCTCTGGAACTGAAATCAGAATGCTCACTGACATTTCCCCTATCTGAAAGTCTGATAAACGCCGGAAAAATGACTAAGTCCAAAAAAAAAAATTTTTCAACTTTTTTCAATTTTACCCCCGTGGGATATATATTCTACCTACACACATTTGGAACTCTCCTGGGGTACCCTCACACATATTATTCCCTCATTTAGTGGATATTTTCACAAAAAAGTGAAACTTTCAAAAATCCAGAAAATTGGCTGAAAACGACTAAATATCAAGGACTCATTGGGCGAATCGCTCTGGAACTGATATCCGAACCCTCACTGACATTTCCCCTATCTGAAAGTCTGATAAACGCCGGAAAAATGACTAAGTTCAAAAAAAATTTTTTTTCAACTTTTTTCAATTTTACCCCCGTGGGATATATATTCTATCTACACATATTTGGAACTCTCCTGGGGCAACCTCACACATATTATTCCCTCATTTAGTGGATATTTTCACAAAAAAGTGAAATTTTCAAAAATCCAGAAAACTCGCTGAAAACGACTAAATATCAAGGACTCATTGGGCGAATCGCTCTGTAACTGAAATAAGAACGCTCACTGACATTTCCCCTATCTGAAAGTCTGATAAACGCCGGAAAAATGACTAAGTGCAAAAAAAAATGTTTTTCAACTTTTTTCAATTTTACCCCCGTGGGATATATATTCTACCTACACACATTTGGAACTCTCCTGGTGTACCCTCACACATATTATTCCCTCATTTAGTGGATATTTTCACAAAAAAGTGAAATTTTCAAAAATCCAGAAAATTGGCTGAAAACGACTAAATATCAAGGACTCATTGGGCGAATCGCTCTAGAACTGAAATCGGAATGCTCACTGACATTTGCCCTATCTGAAAGTCTGATAAACTCCGGAAAAATGACTAAGCCAAAAAAAAATTTTTTAAAACTATTTTCAATTTTACCCCCGTGGGATATATATTCTACCCACACACATTTGGAACTCTCCTGGGGTACCCTCAAACATATTATTCCCTCATTTAATGGATATTTTCATAAAAAAGTGATATTTTCAAAAATCCAGAAAATTGGCTGAAAACGACTAAATATCAAGGAGTCATTGGGCGAATTGCTCTGGAACTGAAATCGGAACGCTCACTGACATTTCCCCTATCTGAAAGTCTGATAAACGCCGGAAAAATGACTAAGTCAAAAAAAAAAAATTTTCAACTTTTTTCAATTTTACCCCCGTGGGATATATATTCTACCCACACACATTTGGAACTCTCCTGGGGTACCCGCACACATATTATTCCCTCATTTAGTGGATATTTTCACAAAAAAGTGAAATTTTCAAAAATCGAAAAATATTGGCTGAAAACGACTAAATATCAAGGACTCATTGGGCGAATCGCTCTGGAACTGAAATCGGAATGCTCACTGACATTTGCCCTATCTGAAAGTCTGATAAACGCTGGAAAAATGACTAAGTCCAAAATAAAAATTTTTTCAACTTTTTTCAATTTTACCCCCGTGGGATATATATTCTAAACACACACATTTGGAACTCTCCTGGGGTACCCTCACACATATTATTCCCTCATTTAGTGGATATTTTCACAAAAAAGTGAAATTTTCAAAAATCCAGAAAATTGGCTGAAAACGACTAAATATCCAGGAGTCATTGGGCGAATTGTTCTGGAACTGAAATTGGAACGCTCACTGACATTTCCCCTATCTGAAAGTCTGATAAACGCCGGAAAAATGACTAAGTCCAAAAAAAAATGTTTTTCAACTTTTTTCAATTTTACCCCCGTGGGATATATATTCTACCTACACACATTTGGAACTCTCCTGGGGTGCCCTCACACATATTATTCCCTCATTTAGTGGATATTTTCACAAAAAAGTGAAATTTTCAAAAATCCAAAATATTGGCTGAAAACGACTAAATATCAAGGAGTCATTGGGCGAATCGCTCTGGAACTGAAATCAGAATGCTCACTGACATTTGCCCTATCTGAAAGTCTGATAAACGCTGGAAAAATGACTAAGTCCAAAATAAAAATTTTTTCAACTTTTTTCAATTTTACCCCCGTGGGATATATATTCTACCCACACACATTTGGAACTCTCCTGGGGTACCCTCAAACATATTATTCCCTCATTTAGTGGATATTTTCATAAAAAAGTGATATTTTCAAAAATCCAGAAAATTGGCTGAAATCGACTAAATATCAAGGACTCATTGGGCGATTCGCTCTGGAACTGAAATCGGAATGCTCACTGACATTACCCCTATCTGAAAGTCTGATAAACACCGGAAAAATGACTAAGTCCAAAAAAAAATGCTTTTCAACTTTATTCAATTTTACCCCCGTGGGATATATATTCTACCTACACACATTTGGAACTCTCCTGGGGTACCCTCACACATATTATTCCCTCATTTAGTGGATATTTTCACAAAAAAGTGAAATTTTCAAAAATCCAGAAAATTGGCTGAAAACGACTAAATATCAAGGACTCATTGGGCGAATCGCTCTGGAACTGAAATCGGAATGCTCACTGACATTTGCCCTATCTGAAAGTCTGATAAACGCCGGAAAAATGACTAAGCCAAAAAAAATTTTCTTTCAACTTTTTTCAATTTTACCCCCGTGGGATATATATTCTACCCACACACATTTGGAACTCTCCTGGGGTTCCCTCAAACATATTATTCCCTCATTTAATGGATATTTTCATAAAAAAGTGATATTTTCAAAAATCCAGAAAATTGGCTGAAAACGTTTAAATATCAAGGACTCATTGGGCGAATTGTTCTGGAACTGAAATTGGAACGCTCACTGACATTTCCCCTATCTGAAAGTCTGATAAACGCCGGAAAAATGACTAAGTCCAAAAAAAAATGTTTTTCAACTTTTTTCAATTTTACCCCCGTGGGATATATATTCTACCTACACACATTTGGAACTCTCCTGGGGTGCCCTCACACATATTATTCCCTCATTTAGTGGATATTTTCACAAAAAAGTGAAATTTTCAAAAATCCAAAATATTGGCTGAAAACGACTAAATATCAAGGAGTCATTGGGCGAATCGCTCTGGAACTGAAATCGGAATGCTCACTGACATTTGCCCTATCTGAAAGTCTGATAAACGCTGGAAAAATGACTAAGTCCAAAATAAAAATTTTTTCAACTTTTTTCAATTTTACCCCAGTGGGATATATATTCTACCCACACACATTTGGAACTCTCCTGGGGTACCCTCAAACATATTATTCCCTCATTTAGTGGATATTTTCATAAAAAAGTGATATTTTCAAAAATCCAGAAAATTGGCTGAAAACGACTAAATATCAAGGACTCATTGGGCGAATTGCTCTGGAACTGAAATTGGAATGCTCACTGACATTTGCCCTATCTGAAAGTCTGATAAACGCCGGAAAAATGCTTAAGCCAAAAAAAATTTTCTTTCAACTTTTTTCAATTTTACCCCCGTGGGATATATATTCTACCCACACACATTTGGAACTCTCCTGGGGTACCCTCAAACATATTATTCCCTCATTTAATGGATATTTTCATAAAAAAGTGATATTTTCAAAAATCCAGAAAATTGGCTGAAAACGATTAAATATCAAGGACTCATTGGGCGAATTGTTCTGGAACTGAAATTGGAACGCTCACTGACATTTCCCCTATCTGAAAGTCTGATAAACGCCGGAAAAATGACTAAGTCCAAAAAAAAATGTTTTTCAACTTTTTTCAATTTTACCCCCGTGGGATATATATTCTACCTACACACATTTGGAACTCTCCTGGGGTAACCTCACACATATTATTCCCTCATTTAGTGGATATTTTCACAAAAAAGTGAAATTTTCAAAAATCCAAAATATTGGCTGAAAACGACTAAATATCAAGTACTCATTTGGCGAATCGCTCTGGAACTGAAATCGGAATGCTCACTGACATTTGCCCTATCTGAAAGTCTGATAAACGCCGGAAAAATTACTAAGTCCAAAAAAAAATGTTTTTCAACTTTTTTCAATTTTACCCACGTGGGATATATATTCTACCTACACACATTTGGAACTCTCCTGGGGTACCCTCACGCATATTATTCCCTCATTTAGTGGATATTTTCACAAAAAAGTGAAATTTTCAAAAATCCAGAAAATTGGCTGAAAACGACTAAATATCAAGGACTCATTGGGCGAATCGCTCTGGAACTGAAATCGGAATGCTCACTGACATTTGCCCTATCTGAAAGTCTGATAAACGCCCGAAAAATGACTAAGCCAAAAAAAATTTTCTTTCAACTTTTTTCAATTTTACCCCCGTGGGATATATATTCTACCCACACACATTTGGAACTCTCCTGGGGTTCCCTCAAACATATTATTCCCTCATTTAATGGATATTTTCATAAAAAAGTGATATTTTCAAAAATCCAGAAAATTGGCTGAAAACGTTTAAATATCAAGGACTCATTGGGCGAATTGTTCTGGAACTGAAATTGGAACGCTCACTGACATTTCCCCTATCTGAAAGTCTGATAAACGCCGGAAAAATGACTAAGTCCAAAAAAAAATGTTTTTCAACTTTTTTCAATTTTACCCCCGTGGAATATATATTCTACCTACACACATTTGGAACTCTCCTGGGGTGCCCTCACACATATTATTCCCTCATTTAGTGGATATTTTCACAAAAAAGTGAAATTTTCAAAAATCCAAAATATTGGCTGAAAACGACTAAATATCAAGGAGTCATTGGGCGAATCGCTCTGGAACTGAAATCGGAATGCTCACTGACATTTGCCCTATCTGAAAGTCTGATAAACGCTGGAAAAATGACTAAGTCCAAAATAAAAATTTTTTTCAACTTTTTTCAATTTTACCCCAGTGGGATATATATTCTACCCACACACATTTGGAACTCTCCTGGGGTACCCTCAAACATATTATTCCCTCATTTAGTGGATATTTTCATAAAAAAGTGATATTTTCAAAAATCCAGAAAATTGGCTGAAAACGACTAAATATCAAGGACTCATTGGGCGAATTGCTCTGGAACTGAAATTGGAACGCTCACTGACATTTGCCCTATCTGAAAGTCTGATAAACGCCGGAAAAATGCTTAAGCCAAAAAAAATTTTCTTTCAACTTTTTTCAATTTTACCCCCGTGGGATATATATTCTACCCACACACATTTGGAACTCTCCTGGGGTACCCTCAAACATATTATTCCCTCATTTAATGGATATTTTCATAAAAAAGTGATATTTTCAAAAATCCAGAAAATTGGCTGAAAACGATTAAATATCAAGGACTCATTGGGCGAATTGTTCTGGAACTGAAATTGGAACGCTCACTGACATTTCCCCTATCTGAAAGTCTGATAAACGCCGGAAAAATGACTAAGTCCAAAAAAAAATGTTTTTCAACTTTTTTCAATTTTACCCCCGTGGGATATATATTCTACCTACACACATTTGGAACTCTCCTGGGGTAACCTCACACATATTATTCCCTCATTTAGTGGATATTTTCACAAAAAAGTGAAATTTTCAAAAATCCAAAATATTGGCTGAAAACGACTAAATATCAAGTACTCATTTGGCGAATCGCTCTGGAACTGAAATCGGAATGCTCACTGACATTTGCCCTATCTGAAAGTCTGATAAACGCCGGAAAAATTACTAAGTCCAAAAAAAAATGTTTTTCAACTTTTTTCAATTTTACCCACGTGGGATATATATTCTACCTACACACATTTGGAACTCTCCTGGGGTACCCTCACGCATATTATTCCCTCATTTAGTGGATATTTTCACAAAAAAAGTGAAATTTTCAAAAATACAGAAAATTGGCTGAAAACGACTAAATATCAAGGACTCATTGGGCGAATTGCTCTGGAACTGAAATTGGAACGCTCACTGACATTTGCCCTATCTGAAAGTCTGATAAACGCCGGAAAAATGCTTAAGCCAAAAAAAATTTTCTTTCAACTTTTTTCAATTTTACCCCCGTGGGATATATATTCTACCCACACACATTTGGAACTCTCCTGGGGTACCCTCAAACATATTATTCCCTCATTTAATGGATATTTTCATAAAAAAGTGATATTTTCAAAAATCCAGAAAATTGGCTGAAAACGATTAAATATCAAGGACTCATTGGGCGAATTGTTCTGGAACTGAAATTGGAACGCTCACTGACATTTCCCCTATCTGAAAGTCTGATAAACGCCGGAAAAATGACTAAGTCCAAAAAAAAATGTTTTTCAACTTTTTTCAATTTTACCCCCGTGAGATATATATTCTACCTACACACATTTGGAACTCTCCTGGGGTAACCTCACACATATTATTCCCTCATTTAGTGGATATTTTCACAAAAAAGTGAAATTTTCAAAAATCCAAAATATTGGCTGAAAACGACTAAATATCAAGTACTCATTTGGCGAATCGCTCTGGAACTGAAATCGGAATGCTCACTGACATTTGCCCTATCTGAAAGTCTGATAAACGCCGGAAAAATTACTAAGTCCAAAAAAAAATGTTTTTCAACTTTTTTCAATTTTACCCACGTGGGATATATATTCTACCTACACACATTTGGAACTCTCCTGGGGTACCCTCACGCATATTATTCCCTCATTTAGTGGATATTTTCACAAAAAAAGTGAAATTTTCAAAAATACAGAAAATTGGCTGAAAACGACTAAATATCAAGGACTCATTGGGCGAATTGCTCTGGAACTGAAATTGGAACGCTCACTGACATTTGCCCTATCTGAAAGTCTGATAAACGCCGGAAAAATGCTTAAGCCAAAAAAAATTTTCTTTCAACTTTTTTCAATTTTACCCCCGTGGGATATATATTCTACCCACACACATTTGGAACTCTCCTGGGGTACCCTCAAACATATTATTCCCTCATTTAATGGATATTTTCATAAAAAAGTGATATTTTCAAAAATCCAGAAAATTGGCTGAAAACGATTAAATATCAAGGACTCATTGGGCGAATTGTTCTGGAACTGAAATTGGAACGCTCACTGACATTTCCCCTATCTGAAAGTCTGATAAACGCCGGAAAAATGACTAAGTCCAAAAAAAAATGTTTTTCAACTTTTTTCAATTTTACCCCCGTGGGATATATATTCTACCTACACACATTTGGAACTCTCCTGGGGTAACCTCACACATATTATTCCCTCATTTAGTGGATATTTTCACAAAAAAGTGAAATTTTCAAAAATCCAAAATATTGGCTGAAAACGACTAAATATCAAGTACTCATTTGGCGAATCGCTCTGGAACTGAAATCGGAATGCTCACTGACATTTGCCCTATCTGAAAGTCTGATAAACGCCGGAAAAATTACTAAGTCCAAAAAAAAATGTTTTTCAACTTTTTTCAATTTTACCCACGTGGGATATATATTCTACCTACACACATTTGGAACTCTGCTGGGGTACCCTCACGCATATTATTCCCTCATTTAGTGGATATTTTCACAAAAAAAGTGAAATTTTCAAAAATACAGAAAATTGGCTGAAAACGACTAAATATCAAGGACTCATTGGGCGAATTGCTCTGGAACTGAAATTGGAACGCTCACTGACATTTGCCCTATCTGAAAGTCTGATAAACGCCGGAAAAATGCTTAAGCCAAAAAAAATTTTCTTTCAACTTTTTTCAATTTTACCCCCGTGGGATATATATTCTACCCACACACATTTGGAACTCTCCTGGGGTACCCTCAAACATATTATTCCCTCATTTAATGGATATTTTCATAAAAAAGTGATATTTTCAAAAATCCAGAAAATTGGCTGAAAACGATTAAATATCAAGGACTCATTGGGCGAATTGTTCTGGAACTGAAATTGGAACGCTCACTGACATTTCCCCTATCTGAAAGTCTGATAAACGCCGGAAAAATGACTAAGTCCAAAAAAAAATGTTTTTCAACTTTTTTCAATTTTACCCCCGTGAGATATATATTCTACCTACACACATTTGGAACTCTCCTGGGGTAACCTCACACATATTATTCCCTCATTTAGTGGATATTTTCACAAAAAAGTGAAATTTTCAAAAATCCAAAATATTGGCTGAAAACGACTAAATATCAAGTACTCATTTGGCGAATCGCTCTGGAACTGAAATCGGAATGCTCACTGACATTTGCCCTAT
Organism: Phyllobates terribilis; assembly: GCF_046119375.1. NCBI lineage: Eukaryota > Metazoa > Chordata > Amphibia > Anura > Dendrobatidae > Phyllobates > Phyllobates terribilis. The sequence goes on from NW_027362776.1 coordinate 24,455,261, forward strand.
CTGAAAGTCTGATAAACGCCGGAAAAATTACTAAGTCCAAAAAAAAATGTTTTTCAACTTTTTTCAATTTTACCCACGTGGGATATATATTCTACCTACACACATTTGGAACTCTCCTGGGGTACCCTCACGCATATTATTCCCTCATTTAGTGGATATTTTCACAAAAAAAGTGAAATTTTCAAAAATACAGAAAATTGGCTGAAAACGACTAAATATCAAGGACTCATTGGGCGAATTGCTCTGGAACTGAAATTGGAACGCTCACTGACATTTGCCCTATCTGAAAGTCTGATAAACGCCGGAAAAATGCTTAAGCCAAAAAAAATTTTCTTTCAACTTTTTTCAATTTTACCCCCGTGGGATATATATTCTACCCACACACATTTGGAACTCTCCTGGGGTACCCTCAAACATATTATTCCCTCATTTAATGGATATTTTCATAAAAAAGTGATATTTTCAAAAATCCAGAAAATTGGCTGAAAACGATTAAATATCAAGGACTCATTGGGCGAATTGTTCTGGAACTGAAATTGGAACGCTCACTGACATTTCCCCTATCTGAAAGTCTGATAAACGCCGGAAAAATGACTAAGTCCAAAAAAAAATGTTTTTCAACTTTTTTCAATTTTACCCCCGTGAGATATATATTCTACCTACACACATTTGGAACTCTCCTGGGGTAACCTCACACATATTATTCCCTCATTTAGTGGATATTTTCACAAAAAAGTGAAATTTTCAAAAATCCAAAATATTGGCTGAAAACGACTAAATATCAAGTACTCATTTGGCGAATCGCTCTGGAACTGAAATCGGAATGCTCACTGACATTTGCCCTATCTGAAAGTCTGATAAACGCCGGAAAAATTACTAAGTCCAAAAAAAAATGTTTTTCAACTTTTTTCAATTTTACCCACGTGGGATATATATTCTACCTACACACATTTGGAACTCTCCTGGGGTACCCTCACGCATATTATTCCCTCATTTAGTGGATATTTTCACAAAAAAAGTGAAATTTTCAAAAATCCAGAAAATTGGCTGAAAACGACTAAATATCAAGGACTCATTGGTCGAATCGCTCTGGAACTGAAATCGGAATGCTCACTGACATTTGCCCTATCTGAAAGTCTGATAAACGCCGGAAAAATGACTAAGCCCAAAAAAATTTTTTTTAAACTTTTTTCAATTTTACCTCCGTGGGATATATATTCTACCCACACACATTTGGAACTCTCCTGGGGTACCCTCAAACATATTATTCCCTCATTTAGTGGATATTTTCATAAAAAAGTGATATTTTCAAAAATCCAGAAAATTGGCTGAAAACGACGAAATATCAAGGACTCATTGGGCGAATTGCTCTGGAACTGAAATTGGAACGCTCACTGACATTTCCCCTATCTGAAAGTCTGATAAACGCCGGAAAAATGACTAAGTCCAAAATAAAAATTTTTTCAACTTTTTTCAATTTTACCCCCGTGGGATATATATTCTAAACACACACATTTGGAACTCACCTGGGGTACCCGCACACATATTATTCCCTCATTTAGTGGATATTTTCATAAAAAAGTGAAATTTTCAAAAATCCAAAATATTGGCTGAAAATGACTAAATATCAAGGACTCATTGGGCGAATCGCTCTGGAACTGAAATCGGAATGCTCACTGACATTTGCCCTATCTGAAAGTCTGATAAACGCCCGAAAAATGACTAAGCCAAAAAAAATTTTCTTTCAACTTTTTTCAATTTTACCCCCGTGGGATATATATTCTACCCACACACATTTGGAACTCTCCTGGGGTTCCCTCAAACATATTATTCCCTCATTTAGTGGATATTTTCATAAAAAAGTGATATTTTCAAAAATCCAGAAAATTGGCTGAAAACGACTAAATATCAAGGACTCATTGGGCGAATTGCTCTGGAACTGAAATTGGAACGCTCACTGACATTTGCCCTATCTGAAAGTCTGATAAACGCCGGAAAAATGCTTAAGCCAAAAAAAATTTTCTTTCAACTTTTTTCAATTTTACCCCCGTGGGATATATATTCTACCCACACACATTTGGAACTCTCCTGGGGTACCCTCAAACATATTATTCCCTCATTTAATGGATATTTTCATAAAAAAGTGATATTTTCAAAAATCCAGAAAATTGGCTGAAAACGATTAAATATCAAGGACTCATTGGGCGAATTGTTCTGGAACTGAAATTGGAACGCTCACTGACATTTCCCCTATCTGAAAGTCTGATAAACGCCGGAAAAATGACTAAGTCCAAAAAAAAATGTTTTTCAACTTTTTTCAATTTTACCCCCGTGAGATATATATTCTACCTACACACATTTGGAACTCTCCTGGGGTAACCTCACACATATTATTCCCTCATTTAGTGGATATTTTCACAAAAAAGTGAAATTTTCAAAAATCCAAAATATTGGCTGAAAACGACTAAATATCAAGTACTCATTTGGCGAATCGCTCTGGAACTGAAATCGGAATGCTCACTGACATTTGCCCTATCTGAAAGTCTGATAAACGCCGGAAAAATTACTAAGTCCAAAAAAAAATGTTTTTCAACTTTTTTCAATTTTACCCACGTGGGATATATATTCTACCTACACACATTTGGAACTCTCCTGGGGTACCGTCACGCATATTATTCCCTCATTTAGTGGATATTTTCACAAAAAAAGTGAAATTTTCAAAAATCCAGAAAATTGGCTGAAAACGACTAAATATCAAGGACTCATTGGTCGAATCGCTCTGGAACTGAAATCGGAATGCTCACTGACATTTGCCCTATCTGAAAGTCTGATAAACGCCGGAAAAATGACTAAGCCCAAAAAAATTTTTTTTAAACTTTTTTCAATTTTACCTCCGTGGGATATATATTCTACCCACACACATTTGGAACTCTCCTGGGGTACCCTCAAACATATTATTCCCTCATTTAGTGGATATTTTCATAAAAAAGTGATATTTTCAAAAATCCAGAAAATTGGCTGAAAACGACTAAATATCAAGGACTCATTGGGCGAATTGCTCTGGAACTGAAATTGGAACGCTCACTGACATTTGCCCTATCTGAAAGTCTGATAAACGCCGGAAAAATGCTTAAGCCAAAAAAAATTTTCTTTCAACTTTTTTCAATTTTACCCCCGTGGGATATATATTCTACCCACACACATTTGGAACTTTCCTGGGGTACCCTCAAACATATTATTCCCTCATTTAATGGATATTTTCATAAAAAAGTGATATTTTCAAAAATCCAGAAAATTGGCTGAAAACGATTAAATATCAAGGACTCATTGGGCGAATTGTTCTGGAACTGAAATTGGAACGCTCACTGACATTTCCCCTATCTGAAAGTCTGATAAACGCCGGAAAAATGACTAAGTCCAAAAAAAAATGTTTTTCAACTTTTTTCAATTTTACCCCCGTGAGATATATATTCTACCTACACACATTTGGAACTCTCCTGGGGTAACCTCACACATATTATTCCCTCATTTAGTGGATATTTTCACAAAAAAGTGAAATTTTCAAAAATCCAAAATATTGGCTGAAAACGACTAAATATCAAGTACTCATTTGGCGAATCGCTCTGGAACTGAAATCGGAATGCTCACTGACATTTGCCCTATCTGAAAGTCTGATAAACGCCGGAAAAATTACTAAGTCCAAAAAAAAATGTTTTTCAACTTTTTTCAATTTTACCCACGTGGGATATATATTCTACCTACACACATTTGGAACTCTCCTGGGGTACCCTCACGCATATTATTCCCTCATTTAGTGGATATTTTCACAAAAAAAGTGAAATTTTCAAAAATCCAGAAAATTGGCTGAAAACGACTAAATATCAAGGACTCATTGGTCGAATCGCTCTGGAACTGAAATCGGAATGCTCACTGACATTTGCCCTATCTGAAAGTCTGATAAACGCCGGAAAAATGACTAAGCCCAAAAAAATTTTTTTTAAACTTTTTTCAATTTTACCTCCGTGGGATATATATTCTACCCACACACATTTGGAACTCTCCTGGGGTACCCTCAAACATATTATTCCCTCATTTAGTGGATATTTTCATAAAAAAGTGATATTTTCAAAAATCCAGAAAATTGGCTGAAAACGACGAAATATCAAGGACTCATTGGGCGAATTGCTCTGGAACTGAAATTGGAACGCTCACTGACATTTCCCCTATCTGAAAGTCTGATAAACGCCGGAAAAATGACTAAGTCCAAAATAAAAAATTTTTCAACTTTTTTCAATTTTACCCCCGTGGGATATATATTCTAAACACACACATTTGGAACTCACCTGGGGTACCCGCACACATATTATTCCCTCATTTAGTGGATATTTTCACAAAAAAGTGAAATTTTCAAAAATCCAAAATATTGGCTGAAAATGACTAAATATCAAGGACTCATTGGGCGAATCGCTCTGGAACTGAAATCGGAATGCTCACTGACATTTGCCCTATCTGAAAGTCTGATAAACGCCCGAAAAATGACTAAGCCAAAAAAAATTTTCTTTCAACTTTTTTCAATTTTACCCCCGTGGGATATATATTCTACCCACACACATTTGGAACTCTCCTGGGGTTCCCTCAAACATATTATTCCCTCATTTAATGGATATTTTCATAAAAAAGTGATATTTTCAAAAATCCAGAAAATTGGCTGAAAACGTTTAAATATCAAGGACTCATTGGGCGAATTGTTCTGGAACTGAAATTGGAACGCTCACTGACATTTCCCCTATCTGAAAGTCTGATAAACGCCGGAAAAATGACTAAGTCCAAAAAAAAATGTTTTTCAACTTTTTTCAATTTTACCCCCGTGGGATATATATTCTACCTACACACATTTGGAACTCTCCTGGGGTAACCTCACACATATTATTCCCTCATTTAGTGGATATTTTCACAAAAAAGTGAAATTTTCAAAAATCCAAAATATTGTCTGAAAACGACTAAATATCAAGTACTCATTTGGCGAATCGCTCTGGAACTGAAATCGGAATGCTCACTGACATTTGCCCTATCTGAAAGTCTGATAAACGCCGGAAAAATTACTAAGTCCAAAAAAAAATGTTTTTCAACTTTTTTCAATTTTACCCACGTGGGATATATATTCTACCTACACACATTTGGAACTCTCCTGGGGTACCCTCACGCATATTATTCCCTCATTTAGTGGATATTTTCACAAAAAAAGTGAAATTTTCAAAAATACAGAAAATTGGCTGAAAACGACTAAATATCAAGGACTCATTGGGCGAATCGCTCTGGAACTGAAATCGGAATGCTCACTGACATTTGCCCTATCTGAAAGTCTGATAAACGCCGGAAAAATGACTAAGCCCAAAAAAATTTTTTTTAAACTTTTTTCAATTTTACCTCCGTGGGATATATATTCTACCCACACACATTTGGAACTCTCCTGGGGTACCCTCAAACATATTATTCCCTCATTTAGTGGATATTTTCATAAAAAAGTGATATTTTCAAAAATCCAGAAAATTGGCTGAAAACGACTAAATATCAAGGACTCATTGGGCGAATTGCTCTGGAACTGAAATTGGAACGCTCACTGACATTTGCCCTATCTGAAAGTCTGATAAACGCTGGAAAAATGACTAAGTCCAAAATAAAAATTTTTTCAACTTTTTTCAATTTTACCCCAGTGGGATATATATTCTACCCACACACATTTGGAACTCTCCTGGGGTACCCTCAAACATATTATTCCCTCATTTAGTGGATATTTTCATAAAAAAGTGATATTTTCAAAAATCCAGAAAATTGGCTGAAAACGACTAAATATCAAGGACTCATTGGGCGAATTGCTCTGGAACTGAAATTGGAATGCTCACTGACATTTGCCCTATCTGAAAGTCTGATAAACGCCGGAAAAATGCTTAAGCCAAAAAAAATTTTCTTTCAACTTTTTTCAATTTTACCCCCGTGGGATATATATTCTACCCACACACATTTGGAACTCTCCTGGGGTACCCTCAAACATATTATTCCCTCATTTAATGGATATTTTCATAAAAAAGTGATATTTTCAAAAATCCAGAAAATTGGCTGAAAACGATTAAATATCAAGGACTCATTGGGCGAATTGTTCTGGAACTGAAATTGGAACGCTCACTGACATTTCCCCTATCTGAAAGTCTGATAAACGCCGGAAAAATGACTAAGTCCAAAAAAAAATGTTTTTCAACTTTTTTCAATTTTACCCCCGTGGGATATATATTCTACCTACACACATTTGGAACTCTCCTGGGGTAACCTCACACATATTATTCCCTCATTTAGTGGATATTTTCACAAAAAAGTGAAATTTTCAAAAATCCAAAATATTGGCTGAAAACGACTAAATATCAAGTACTCATTTGGCGAATCGCTCTGGAACTGAAATCGGAATGCTCACTGACATTTGCCCTATCTGAAAGTCTGATAAACGCCGGAAAAATTACTAAGTCCAAAAAAAAATGTTTTTCAACTTTTTTCAATTTTACCCACGTGGGATATATATTCTACCTACACACATTTGGAACTCTCCTGGGGTACCCTCACGCATATTATTCCCTCATTTAGCGGATATTTTCACAAAAAAAGTGAAATTTTCAAAAATCCAGAAAATTGGCTGAAAACGACTAAATATCAAGGACTCATTGGGCGAATCGCTCTGGAACTGAAATCGGAATGCTCACTGACATTTACCCTATCTGAAAGTCTGATAAACGCCGGAAAAATGACTAAGCCCAAAAAAATTTTTTTTAAACTTTTTTCAATTTTACCTCCGTGGGATATATATTCTACCCACACACATTTGGAACTCTCCTGGGGTACCCTCAAACATATTATTCCCTCATTTAGTGGATATTTTCATAAAAAAGTGATATTTTCAAAAATCCAGAAAATTGGCTGAAAACGACTAAATATCAAGGACTCATTGGGCGAATTGCTCTGGAACTGAAATTGGAACGCTCACTGACATTTCCCCTATCTGAAAGTCTGATAAACGCCGGAAAAATGACTAAGTCCAAAATAAAAATTTTTTCAACTTTTTTCAATTTTACCCCCGTGGGATATATATTCTAAACACACACATTTGGAACTCACCTGGGGTACCCGCACACATATTATTCCCTCATTTAGTGGATATTTTCACAAAAAAGTGAAATTTTCAAAAATCCAAAATATTGGCTGAAAATGACTAAATATCAAGGACTCATTGGGCGAATCGCTCTGGAACTGAAATCGGAATGCTCACTGACATTTGCCCTATCTGAAAGTCTGATAAACGCCCGAAAAATGACTAAGCCAAAAAAAATTTTCTTTCAACTTTTTTCAATTTTACCCCCGTGGGATATATATTCTACCCACACACATTTGGAACTCTCCTGGGGTACCCTCAAACATATTATTCCCTCATTTAATGGATATTTTCATAAAAAAGTGATATTTTCAAAAATCCAGAAAATTGGCTGAAAACGATTAAATATCAAGGACTCATTGGGCGAATTGTTCTGGAACTGAAATTGGAACGCTCACTGACATTTCCCCTATCTGAAAGTCTGATAAACGCCGGAAAAATGACTAAGTCCAAAAAAAAATGTTTTTCAACTTTTTTCAATTTTACCCCCGTGGGATATATATTCTACCTACACACATTTGGAACTCTCCTGGGGTAACCTCACACATATTATTCCCTCATTTAGTGGATATTTTCACAAAAAAGTGAAATTTTCAAAAATCCAAAATATTGGCTGAAAACGACTAAATATCAAGTACTCATTTGGCGAATCGCTCTGGAACTGAAATCGGAATGCTCACTGACATTTGCCCTATCTGAAAGTCTGATAAACGCCGGAAAAATTACTAAGTCCAAAAAAAAATGTTTTTCAACTTTTTTCAATTTTACCCACGTGGGATATATATTCTACCTACACACATTTGGAACTCTCCTGGGGTACCCTCACGCATATTATTCCCTCATTTAGTGGATATTTTCACAAAAAAAGTGAAATTTTCAAAAATCCAGAAAATTGGCTGAAAACGACTAAATATCAAGGACTCATTGGGCGAATCGCTCTGGAACTGAAATCGGAATGCTCACTGACATTTGCCCTATCTGAAAGTCTGATAAACGCCGGAAAAATGACCAAGTCCAAAAAAAATTTTTTTTCAACTTTTTTCAATTTTACCCCCGTGGGATATATATTCTACCTACACACATTTGGAACTCTCCTGGTGTAGCCTCACACATATTATTCCCTCATTTAGTGGATATTTTCACAAGAGAGTGAAACTTTCAAAAATCCAGAAAATTGGCTGAAAACGACTAAATATCAAGGACTCATTGGGCCAATCGCTCTGGAACTGAAATCCGAACCCTCACTGACATTTCCCCTATCTGAAAGTCTGATAAACGCCGGAAAAATGACTAAGTTCAAAAAAAAATTTTTTTCAACTTTTTTCAATTTTACCCCCGTGGGATATATATTCTATCTACACATATTTGGAACTCTCCTGGGGCAACCTCACACATATTATTCCCTCATTTAGTGGATATTTTCACAAAAAAGTGAAATTTTCAAAAATCCAGAAAATTGGCTGAAAACGACTAAATATCAAGGACTCATTGGGCGAATCGCTCTGGAACTGAAATCGGAATGCTCACTGACATTTCCCCTATCTGAAAGTCTGATAAACGCCGGAAAAATGACTAAGTCCAAAAAAAAATGTTTTTCAACTTTTTTCAATTTTACCCACGTGGGACATATATTCTACCTACACACATTTGGAACTCTCCTGGGGTACCCTCACACATATTATTCCCTCATTTAGTGGATATTTTCACAAAAAAGTGAAATTTTCAAAAATCCAAAATATTGGCTGAAAACGACTAAATATCAAGGACTCATTGGCCGAATCGCTCTGGAACTGAAATCCGAACCCTCACTGACATCTCCCCTATGTGAAAGTCTGATAAACGCCGAAAAAATGACTAAGTCCAAAAAAAAATGTTTTTAAAATTTTTTCAATTTTACCCCCGTGGGATATATATTCTACCTACACATATTTGGAACTCTCCTGGGGCAACCTCACACATATTATTCCCTCATTTAGTGGATATTTTCACAAAAAAGTGAAATTTTCAAAAATCCAGAAAATTGGCTGAAAACTACTAAATATCAAGGACTCATTGGGCGAATCGCTCTGGAACTGAAATCGGAATGCTCACTGACATTTGCCCTATCTGAAAGTCTGATAAACGCCGGAAAAATGACTAAGTCCAAAAAAAAAAATTTTCAACTTTTTCAATTTTACCCTGTGGGATATATATTCTACCCACACACATTTGGAACTCTCCTGTGGTACCCTCACACATATTATTCCCTCATTTAGTGGATATTTTCATAAAAAAGTGAAATTTTCAAAAATCCAGAAAATTGGCTGAAAACTACTAAATATCAAGGACTCATTGGGCGAATTGCTCTGGAATTGAAATCGGAATGCTCACTGACATTTCCCCTATCTGAAAGTCTGATAAACGCCGGAAAAATGACTAAGTCCAAAAAAAAATGTTTTTCAACTTTTTTCAATTTTATCCCCGTGGGATATGTATTCTACCTACACACATTTGGAACTCTCCTGGGGTACCCTCACACATATTATTCCCTCATTTAGTGCATATTTTCACAAAAAAGTGAAATTTTCAAAAATCCAAAATATTGGCTGAAAACGACTAAATATCAAGGACACATTGGGCGAATCGCTCTGGAACTGAAATCCGAACCCTCACTGACATTTCCCCTATCTGAAAGTCTGATAAACGCCGGAAAAATGACTAAGTCCAAAAAAAAATGTTTTTCAACTTTTTTCAATTTTACCCCCGTGGGATATATATTCTACCTACACACATTTGGAACTCTCCTGGGGTACCCTCACACATATTATTCCCTCATTTAGTGGATATTTTCACAAAAAAGTGAAATTTTCAAAAATCCAAAATATTGGCTGAAAACGACTAAATATCAAGGACTCATTGGCCGAATCGCTCTGGAACTGAAATCCGAACCCTCACTGACATCTCCCCTATGTGAAAGTCTGATAAACGCCGAAAAAATGACTAAGTCCAAAAAAAAATGTTTTTTAAATTTTTTCAATTTTACCCCCGTGGGATATATATTCTACCTACACATATTTGGAACTCTCCTGGGGCAACCTCACACATATTATTCCCTCATTTAGTGGATATTTTCACAAAAAAGTGAAATTTTCAAAAATCCAGAAAATTGGCTGAAAACTACTAAATATCAAGGACTCATTGGGCGAATCGCTCTGGAACTGAAATCGGAATGCTCACTGACATTTGCCCTATCTGAAAGTCTGATAAACGCCAGAAAAATTACTAAGTCCAAAAAAAAATGTTTTTCAACTTTTTTCAATTTTACCCCCGTGGGATATATATTCTACCTACAGACATTTGGAACTCTCCTGGGGTACCCTCACGCATATTATTCCCTCATTTAGTGAATATTTTCACAAAAAAGTGAAATTTTAAAAAATCCAGAAAAGTGGCTGAAAACGACTAAATATCAAGGACTCATTGGGCGAATCGCTCTGGAACTGAAATCGGAATGCTCACTGACATTTCCCCTATCTGAAAGTCTGATAAACGCCGGAAAAATGACTAAGTCCAAAAAAAAATGTTTTTCAACTTTTTTCAATTTTACCCCCATGGAACATATATTCTACCTACACACATTTGGAACTCTCCTGGGGTACCCTCACACATATTATTCCCTCATTTAGTGGATATTTTCACAAAAAAGTGAAATTTTCAAAAATCCAAAATATTGGCTGAAAACGACTAAATATCAAGGACTCATTGGCCGAATCGCTCTGGAACTGAATTCCGAACCCTCACTGACATCTCCCCTATCTGAAAGTCTGAAAAACGCCGGAAAAATGACTAAGTCCAAAAAAAATTTTTTTTAAACTTTTTTCAATTTTACCCCTGTGGTATATATATTCTACCCACACACATTTGGAACTCTCCTGGGGTACCCTCACAGATATTATTCCCTCATTTAGTGGATATTTTCACAAAAAAGTGAAATTTTCAAAAATCCAGAAAATTGGCTGAAAACGACTAAATATCAAGGACTCATTGGGCGAATTGCTCTGGAACTGAAATTGGAACGCTCACTGACATTTCCCCTATCTGAAAGTCTGATAAACGCCGGAAAAATGACTAAGTACAAAAAAAATTTTTTTTCAACTTTTTTCAATTTTACCCCCTTGGGATATATATTCTACCTACACACATTTGGAACTCTGCTGGGGTAACCTCACACATATTATTCCCTCATTTAGTGGATATTTTCACAAAAAAGTAAAATTTTCAAAAATCCAAAATATTGGCTGAAAACGACAAAATATCAAGTACTCATTGGGCGAATCGCTCTGGAACTGAAATCGGAATGCTCACTGACATTTGCCCTATCTGAATGTCTGATAAACCCCGGAAAAATGACTAAGTCCAAAATAAAAATTTTTTCAACTTTTTTCAATTTTACCCCCGTGGGATATATATTCTAAACACACACATTTGGAACTCACCTGGGGTACCCGCACACATATTATTCCCTCATTTAGTGGATATTTTCACAAAAAAGTGAAATTTTCAAAAATCCAAAATATTGGCTGAAAATGACTAAATATCAAGGACTCATTGGGCGAATCGCTCTGGAACTGAAATCGGAATGCTCACTGACATTTGCCCTATCTGAAAGTCTGATAAACGCCCGAAAAATGACTAAGCCAAAAAAAATTTTCTTTCAACTTTTTTCAATTTTACCCCCGTGGGATATATATTCTACCCACACACATTTGGAACTCTCCTGGGGTACCCTCAAACATATTATTCCCTCATTTAATGGATATTTTCATAAAAAAGTGATATTTTCAAAAATCCAGAAAATTGGCTGAAAACGATTAAATATCAAGGACTCATTGGGCGAATTGTTCTGGAACTGAAATTGGAACGCTCACTGACATTTCCCCTATCTGAAAGTCTGATAAACGCCGGAAAAATGACTAAGTCCAAAAAAAAATGTTTTTCAACTTTTTTCAATTTTACCCCCGTGGGATATATATTCTACCCACACACATTTGGAACTCTCCTGGGGTTCCCTCAAACATATTATTCCCTCATTTAGTGTTTATTTTCATAAAAAAGTGATATTTTCAAAAATCCAGAAAATTGGCTGAAAACGACTAAATATCAAGGACTCATTGGGCGAATTGCTCTGGAACTGAAATTGAAACGCTCACTGACATTTCCCCTATCTGAAAGACTGATAAACGCCGGAAAAATGACTAAGTCCAAAAAAAATTTTTTTTCAACTTTTTTCAATTTTACCCCCGTGGGATATATATTCTGCCTACACACATTTGGAACTCTCCTGGTGTAGCCTCACACATATTATTCCCTCATTTAGTGGATATTTTCACAAGAGAGTGAAACTTTCAAAAATCCAGAAAATTGGCTGAAAACGACTAAATATCAAGGACTCATTGGGCCAATCGCTCTGGAACTGAAATCCGAACCCTCACTGACATTTCCCCTATCTGAAAGTCTGATAAACGCCGGAAAAATGACTAAGTCCAAAAAAAAAAATTTTCAACTTTTTCAATTTTACCCTGTGGGATATATATTCTACCCACACACATTTGGAACTCTCCTGTGGTACCCTCACACATATTATTCCCTCATTTAGTGGATATTTTCATAAAAAAGTGAAATTTTCAAAAATCCTGAAAATTGGCTGAGAACGACTAAATATCAAGGACTCATTGGGCGAATTGCTCTGGAATTGAAATCGGAATGCTCACTGACATTTCCCCTATCTGAAAGTCTGATAAACGCCGGAAAAATGACTAAGTCCAAAAAAAAATGTTTTTCAACTTTTTTCAATTTTACCCCCGTGGGATATGTATTCTACCTACACACATTTGAAACTCTCCTGGGGTACCCTCACACATATTATTCCCTCATTTAGTGCATATTTTCACAAAAAAGTGAAATTTTCAAAAATCCAAAATATTGGCTGAAAACGACTAAATATCAAGGACACATTGGGCGAATCACTCTGGAACTGAAATCCGAACCCTCACTGACATTTCCCCTATCTGAAAGTCTGATAAACGCCGGAAAAATGACTAAGTCCAAAAAAAAATGTTTTTCAACTTTTTTCAATTTTACCCCCGTGGGATATATATTCTACCTACACACATTTGGAACTCTCCTGGGGTACCCTCACACATATTATTCCCTCATTTAGTGGATATTTTCACAAAAAAGTGAAATTTTCAAAAATCCAAAATATTGGCTGAAAACGACTAAATATCAAGGACTCATTGGCCGAATCGCTCTGGAACTGAAATCCGAACCCTCACTGACATCTCCCCTATGTGAAAGTCTGATAAACGCCGAAAAAATGACTAAGTCCAAAAAAAAATGTTTTTTACATTTTTTCAATTTTACCCCCGTGGGATATATATTCTACCTACACATATTTGGAACTCTCCTGGGGCAACCTCACACATATTATTCCCTCATTTAGTGGATATTTTCACAAAAAAGTGAAATTTTCAAAAATCCAGAAAATTGGCTGAAAACTACTAAATATCAAGGACTCATTGGGCGAATCGCTCTGGAACTGAAATCGGAATGCTCACTGACATTTGCCCTATCTGAAAGTCTGATAAACGCCAGAAAAATTACTAAGTCCAAAAAAAAATGTTTTTCAACTTTTTTCAATTTTACCCCCGTGGGATATATATTCTACCTACAGACATTTGGAACTCTCCTGGGGTACCCTCACGCATATTATTCCCTCATTTAGTGAATATTTTCACAAAAAAGTGAAATTTTCAAAAATCCAGAAAATTGGCTGAAAACGACTAAATATCAAGGACACATTGGGCGAATCGCTCTGGAACTGAAATCCGAACCCTCACTGACATTTCCCCTATCTGAAAGTCTGATAAACGCCGGAAAAATGACTAAGTCCAAAAAAAAATGTTTTTCAACTTTTTTCAATTTTACCCCCGTGGGATATGTATTCTACCTACACACATTTGGAACTCTCCTGGGGTACCCTCACACATATTATTCCCTCATTTAGTGCATATTTTCACAAAAAAGTGAAATTTTCAAAAATCCAAAATATTGGCTGAAAACGACTAAATATCAAGGACACATTGGGCGAATCGCTCTGGAACTGAAATCCGAACCCTCACTGACATTTCCCCTATCTGAAAGTCTGATAAACGCCGGAAAAATGACTAAGTCCAAAAAAAAATGTTTTTCAACTTTTTTCAATTTTACCCCCGTGGGATATATATTCTACCTACACACATTTGGAACTCTCCTGGGGTACCCTCACACATATTATTCCCTCATTTAGTGGATATTTTCACAAAAAAGTGAAATTTTCAAAAATCCAAAATATTGGCTGAAAACGACTAAATATCAAGGACTCATTGGCCGAATCGCTCTGGAACTGAAATCCGAACCCTCACTGACATCTCCCCTATGTGAAAGTCTGATAAACGCCGAAAAAATGACTAAGTCCAAAAAAAAATGTTTTTTAAATTTTTTCAATTTTACCCCCGTGGGATATATATTCTACCTACACATATTTGGAACTCTCCTGGGGCAACCTCACACATATTATTCCCTCATTTAGTGGATATTTTCTAAAAAAGTGAAATTTTCAAAAATCCAGAAAATTGGCTGAAAACTACTAAATATCAAGGACTCATTGGGCGAATCGCTCTGGAACTGAAATCGGAATGCTCACTGACATTTGCCCTATCTGAAAGTCTGATAAACGCCAGAAAAATTACTAAGTCCAAAAAAAAATGTTTTTCAACTTTTTTCAATTTTACCCCCGTGGGATATATATTCTACCTACAGACATTTGGAACTCTCCTGGGGTACCCTCACGCATATTATTCCCTCATTTAGTGGATATTTTCACAAAAAAGTGAAATTTTCAAAAATCCAGAAAATTGGCTGAAAACGACTAAATATCAAGGACTCATTGGGCGAATCGCTCTGGAACTGAAATCAGAATGTTCACTGACATTTCCCCTATCTGAAAGTCTGATAAACGCCGGAAAAATGACTAAGTCCAAAAAAAAAAATTTTCAACTTTTTCAATTTTACCCCGTGGGATATATATTCTACCCACACACATTTGGAACTCTCCTGTGGTACCCTCACACATATTATTCCCTCATTTAGTGCATATTTTCACAAAAAAGTGAAATTTTCAAAAATCCAAAATATTGGCTGAAAACGACTAAATATCAAGGACACATTGGGCGAATCGCTCTGGAACTGAAATCCGAACCCTCACTGACATTTCCCCTATCTGAAAGTCTGATAAACGCCGGAAAAATGACTAAGTCCAAAAAAAAATTTTTTTCAACTTTTTTCAATTTTACTCCCGTGGGATATATATTCTACCTACACATATTTGGAACTCTCCTGGGGCAACCTCACACATATTATTCCCTCATTTAGTGGATATTTTCACAAAAAAGTGAAATTTTCAAAAATCCAGAAAATTGGCTGAAAACGACTAAATATCAAGGACTCATTGGGCGAATCGCTCTGGAACTGAAATCGGAATGCTCACTGACATTTCCCCTATCTGAAAGTCTGATAAACGCCGGAAAAATGACTAAGTCCAAAAAAAAATGTTTTTCAACTTTTTTCAATTTTACCCCCATGGAATATATATTCTACCTACACACATTTGGAACTCTCCTGGGGTACCCTCACACATATTATTCCCTCATTTAGTGGATATTTTCACAAAAAAGTGAAATTTTCAAAAATCCAGAAAATTGGCTGAAAACGACTAAATATCAAGGACACATTGGGCGAATTGCTCTGGAACTGAAATCCGAACCCTCACTGACATTTCCCCTATCTGAAAGGCTGATAAACGCCGAAAAAATGACTAAGTCCAAAAAAAAAATTTTTTTCAACTTTTTTCAATTTTACCCCCGTGGGATATATATTCTACCTACACATATTTGGAACTCTCCTGAGGCAACCTCACACATATTATTCCCTCATTTAGTGGATATTTTCACAAAAAAGTGAAATTTTCAAAAATCCAGAAAAATGGCTGAAAATGACTAAATATCAAGGACTCATAGGGCGAATCGCTCTGGAACTGAAATCGGAATGCTCACTGATATTTCCCCTCTCTGAAAGTCTGATAAACGACGGAAAAATGACTAAGTCCAAAAAAAATTTTTTTAAAACTTTTTTCAATTTACCCCCGTGGGATATATATTCTACCCACACACATTTGGAACTCTCCTGTGGTACCCTCACACATATTATTCCCTCATTTAGTGGATATTTTCATAAAAAAGTGAAATTTTCAGAAATCCAGAAAATTGGCTGAAAACGACTAAATATCAAGGACTCATTGGGCGAATTGCTCTGGAACTGAAATCCGAACCCTCACTGACATTTCCCCTATCTGAAAGTCTGATAAACGCCGGAAAAATGACTAAGTCCAAAAAAAAAATTTTTTCAACTTTTTTCGATTTTACCCCCGTGGGATGTATATTCTACCCACACACATTTGGAACTCTCCTGGGGTACGCTCACACATATTATTGCCTCATTTAGTGGATATTTTCACAAAAAAGTGAAATTTTCAAAAATCCAGAAAATTGGCTGAAAACGACTAAATATCAAGGACTCATTGGGCGAATCGCTCTGGAACTGAAATCGGAACGCTCACTGACATTTCCCCTGTCTGAATGTCTGATAAACGCCGGAAAAATGACTAAGTCCAAAAAAATTTTTTTTTCAACTTTTTTCAATTTTAGCCCCGTGGGATATATATTCTACCCACACACATTTGGAACTCTCCTGTGGTACACTCACACATATTATTCCCTCATTTACTGGATATTTTCATAAAAAATTGAAATTTTCAAAAATTCAGAAAATTGGCTGAAAACGACAAAATATCAAGGACTCATTGGGCGAATTGCTCTGGAACTGAAATCGGAAAGCTCACTGACATTTCCCCTATCTGAAAGTCTGATAAACGCCGGAAAAATGACTAAGTCGAATAAAAAATTTTTTTCAACTTTTTTCTATTTTACCCCCGTGGGATATGTATTCTACGTACACACCTTTGGAACTCTCCTGGGGTACCCTCACACATATTATTCCCTCATTTAGTGGATATCTTCACAAAAAAGTGAAATATTAAAAAATCCAAAATATTGGTTGAAAACGACTAAATACCAAGGACACATTGAGCGAATCGCTCTGGAACTGAAATCCGAACCCTCACTGACATTTGCCTCTCTGAAAGTCTGATAAACCCGGAAAAATGACTAAGTCCAAAAAAAATTTATTTAAACTTTTTCAATTTTAGCCCCGTGGGATATATTTTCTACCCACACACATTTGGAACTCTCCTGTGGTACCCTCACACATATTATTCCCTCATTTAGTGGATATTTTCACAAAAAAGTGAAACTTTCAAAAATCTAGAAAATTGGCTGAAAACGACTAAATATCAAGGACTCATTGGGCGAATCGCTCTGGAACTGAAATCGGAATGCTCACTGACATTTTCCCTATCTGAAAGTCTGATAAACGCCGGAAAAATGACTAAGTCCAAAAAAAAAAAATTTTCAACTTTTTTCAATTTTACCCCCGTGGGATATATATTCTACCCACACACATTTGGAACTCTCCTGGGGTAACCTCACACATATTATTCCCTCATTTAGTGGATATTTTCATAAAAAAGTGAAATTTTCAAAAATCCAGAAAATTGGCTGAAAACGACTAAATATCAAGGACTCATTGGGCGAATCGCTCTGGAACTGAAATTGGTATGCTCACTGACATTTCCCATATCTGAAAGTCTGATAAACGCCGGTAAAATGACTAAGTCCAAAAAAAATTTTTTTTCAACTTTTTTCAATTTTACCTTTGTGGGATATATATTCTACCTACACACATTTGGAATTCTCCTGGGGTACCCTCACACATATTATTCCCTCATTTAGTGGATATTTTCACAAAAAAGTGAAACTTTCAAAAATCCAGAAAATTGGCTGAAAACGACTAAATATCAAGGACTCATTGGGCGAATCGCTCTGGAACTGAAATCGGAATGCTCACTGACATTTCCCCTCTCTGAAAGTCTGATAAACGCCGGAAAAATGACTAAGTCCAAAAAAAATGTTTTAAAAACTTTTTTCAATTTCCCCCGTGGGATATACAGTACAGACCAAAAGTTTGGACACACCTTCTCATTTAAAGATTTTTCTGTATTTTCATGACTATGAAAATTGTACATTAACACTGAAGGCATCAAAACTATGAATTAACACATGTGGAATTATATACTTAACAAAAAAGTGTGAAACTACTGAAAATATGTCTTATATTCTAGGTTCTTCAAAGTAGCCACCTTTTGCTTTGATGACTGCTTTGCACACTCTTGGCATTCTCTTGATGAGCTTCAAGAGGTAGTCACCAGAAATGGTTTTCACTTCACAGGTGTGCCCTGTCAGGTTTAATAAGTGGGATTTCTTGCCTTATAAATGGGGTTGGGACCATCAGTTGTGTTGTGCATAAGTCAGGTGGATACACAGCTGATAGTCCTACTGAATAGACTGTTAGAATTTGTATTATGGTAAGAAAAAAGCAGCTAAGTAAAGAAAAACAAGTGGCCATCATTACTTTAAGAAATGAAGGTCAGTCAGTGCGAAAAATTGGGAAAACTTTGAAAGTGTCCCCAAGTGCAGTTGCAAAAACCATCAAGCGCTACAAAGAAACTGGATCACATGAGGACCGCCCCAGGAAAGGAAGACCAAGAGTCAACTCTGCTTCTGAGGATAAGTTTATCAAAGTCACCAGCCTCAGAAATTGCAGGTTAACAGCAGCTCAGATTAGAGACTAGGTCAATGCCACACAGAGTTCTAGCAGCAGACACATCTCTACAACCACTGTTAAGAGGAGACTTTGTGCAGCAGGCCTTCATGGTAAAATAGCTGCTAGGAAACCACTGCTAAGGACAGGCAACAAGCAGAAGAGACTTGTTTGGGCTAAAGAACACAAGAAATGGACATTAGACCAGTGGAAATCTGTGCTTTGGTCTGATGAGTCCAAATTTGAGATCTTTTGTTCCAACCACCGTGTATTTGTGCGACACAGAAAAGGTGAACGGATGGACTCTACATGCCTGGTTCCCACCGTGAAACATGGAGGAGGAGGTGTGATGGTGTGGGGGTGCTTTGCTGGTGACACTGTTGGGGATTTATTCAAAATTGAAGGCATACTGAATCAGCATGGCTACCACAGCATCTTGCAGCGGCATGCTATTCCTTCCGGTTTGCGTTTAGTTGGACCATCATTTATATTTCAGCAGGACAATAACCCCAAACACACCTCCAGGCTGTGTAAGGGCTATTTGACCAAGAAGGAGAGTGATGGGGTGCTACGCCAGATGACCTGGCCTCCACAGTCACCAGACCTGAACCCAATTGAGATGGTTTGGGGTGAGCTGGACCGCAGAGTGAAGGCAAAAGGGCCAACAAGTGCTAAGCATCTCTGGGAACTCCTTCAAGATTATTGGAAGACCATTTCCAGTGACTACCTCTTGAAGCTCATCAAGAGAATGCCAAGAGTGTGCAAAGCAGTCATCAAAGCAAAAGGTGGCTACTTTGAAGAACCTAGAATATAAGACATATTTTCAGTAGTTTCACACTTTTTTGTTAAGTATATAATTCCACATGTGTTAATTCATAGTTTTGATGCCTTCAGTGTGAATGTACAATTTTCATAGTCATGAAAATACAGAAAAATCTTTAAATGAGAAGGTGTGTCCAAACTTTTGGTCTGTACTGTATATTCTACCCACAGACATTTGGAACTCTTCTGTGGTACCCTCACACATATTATTCCCTCATTTAGTGGATATTTTCATAAAAAAGTGAAATTTTCAAAAATCCAGAAAATTGGCTGAAAACGACTAAATATCAAGGACTCATTGGGCGAATTGCTCTGGAATTGAAATCGGAACGCTCACTGACATTTCTCCTATCTGAAAGTCTGATAAACGCCGGAAAAATGACTAAGTCCAAAAAAAAATGTTTTTCAACTTTTTTCAACTTTACCCCCGTGGGATATATATTCTACCTACAGACATATGGAACTCTCCTGGGGTACCCTCACACATATTATTCCCTCATTTAGTGGATATTTTCACAAAAAAGTGAAATTTTCAAAAATCCAGAAAATTGGCTGAAAACGACTAAATATCAAGGACTCATTGGGCGAATCGCTCTGGAACTGAAATTGGTATGCTCACTGACATTTCCCCTATCTGAAAGTCTGATAAACGCCGGAAAAATGACTAAGTCCAAAAAAATTTTTTTTAAAACTTTTTTCAATTTACCCCCGTGGGATATATATTCTACCTGCACACATTTGGAACTCTCCTGGGGTACCCTCACACATATTATTCCCTCATTTAGTGGATATTTTCACAAAAAAGTGACATTTTACAAAATCCAAAATATTGGCTGAAAACGACTAAATATCAAAGACTCATTGGGCGAATCGCTCTGGAAATGACATCCGAACCCTCACTGACATTTCCCCTATCTGAAAGTCTAATAAACGCCGGAAAAATGACTAAGTCCAAAAAAAAATTTTTTTCAACTTTTTTCAATTTTACCCCCATGGGATATATATTCTACCTACACACATTTGGAACTCTCCTGGGGTACCCTCACACATATTATTCCCTCATTTAGTGGATATTTTCACAAAAAAGTGAAATTTTCAAAAATCCAGAAAATTGGCTGAAAACTACTAAATATCAAAGACTCATTGGACGAATCGCTGTGGAACTTAAATCGGAATGCTCACTGACATTTGGCCTATCTGAAAGTCTGATAAACGCCGGAAATTGACTAAGTCCAAAAAAAAATTTTTTAAAACTTTTTTCAATTTTAGCCCCATGGGATATATATTCTACCTACACACACTTGGAACTCTCCTGGGGTACCCTCACACATATTATTCCCTCATTTAGTGGATATTTTCACAAAAAAGTGAAATTTTCAAAAATCCAGAAAATTGGCTGAAAACTACTAAATATCAAAGACTCATTGGGCGAATCGCTGTGGAACTTAAATCGGAATGCTCACTGACATTTGGCCTATCTGAAAGTCTGATAAACGCCGGAAATTGACTAAGTCCAAAAAAAAATTTTTTAAAACTTTTTTCAATTTTAGCCCCGTGGGATATATATTCTACCCACACACATTTGGAACTCTCCTGGGGTAACCTCACACATATTATTCCCTCATTTAGTGGATATTTTCACAAAAAAGTGAAATTTTCAAAAATCCAAATATTGGCTGAAAACGACTAAATATCAAAGACTCATTGGGCGAATCGCTCTGGAACTGAAATCCGAACCCTCACTGACATTTCCCCTATCTGAAAGTCTGATAAACGCCGGAAAACTGAATAAGTCCAAAAAAAAATTTTTTTCAACTTTTTTCAATTTTACCCTTGTGGGATATATATTCTACCTACACACATTTGGAATTCTCCTGGGGTACCCTCACACATATTATTCCCTCATTTAGTGGATATTTTGACAAAAAAGTGAAACTTTCAAAAATCCAGAAAATTGGCTGAAAACGACTAAATATCAAGGACTCATTGGGCGAATCGCTCTGGAACTGAAATAGGAATGCTCACTGACATTTCCCCTCTCTGAAAGTCTGATAAACGCCGGAAAAATGACTAAGTCCCAAAAAAATTTTTTTTGAACTTTTTTCAATTTTAGCCCCGTGGTATATATATTCTACCCACACACATTTGGAACTCTCCTGTGGTACCCTCAAACATATTATTCCCTCATTTAGTGGATATTTTCATAAAAAATTGAAATTTTCAAAAAATTCAGAAAATTGGCTGAAAACGACAAAATATCAAGGACTCATTGGGCGAATTGCTCTGGAACTGAAATCGGAACGCTCACTGACATTTCCCCTATCTGAAAGTCTGATAAACGCCGGAAAAATGACTAAGTCGAATAAAAAATTTTTTTCAACTTTTTTCTATTTTACCCCCGTGGGATATGTATTCTATGTACACACCTTTGGAACTCTCCTGGGGTACCCTCACACATATTATTCCCTCATTTAGTGGATATCTTCACAAAAAAGTGAAATATTAAAAAATCCAAAATATTGGCTGAAAACGACTAAATACCAAGGACACATTGGGCGAATCGCTCTGGAACTGAAATCCGAACCCTCACTGACATTTGCCCTCTCTGAAAGTCTGATAAACCCGGAAAAATGACTAAGTCCAAAAAAAATTTTTTTTAAACTTTTTTCAATTTACCCCCGTGGGATATATATTCTACCCACACACATTTGGAACTCTCCTTGGGTACCCTCACACATATTATTCCCTCATTTAGTGGATATTTTCACAAAAAAGTGAAATTTTAAAAAATCCAAAATATTGGCTGAAAACGACTAAATATCAAAGACTCATTGGGCGAATCGCTCTGGAACTGAAATCCGAACCCTCACTGACATTTCCCCTATCTGAAAGTCTGATAAACGCCGGAAAAATGAATAAGTCCAAAAAAAATTTTTTTTCAACTTTTTTCAATTTTACCCTTGTGGGATATATATTCTACCTACACACATTTGGAATTCTCCTGGGGTACCCTCACACATATTATTCCCTCATTTAGTGGATATTTTCACAAAAAAGTGAAACTTTCAAAAATCCAGAAAATTGGCTGAAAACGACTAAATATCAAGGACTCATTGGGCGAATCGCTCTGGAACTGAAATCGGAATGTTCACTGACATTTCCCCTCTCTGAAAGTCTGATAAACGCCGGAAAAATGAATAAGTCCAAAAAAAATGTTTTAAAAACTTTTTTCAATTTCCCCCGTGGGATATACAGTACAGACCAAAAGTTTGGACACACCTTCTCATTTAAAGATTTTTCTGTATTTTCATGACTATGAAAGTTGTACATTAACACTGAAGGCATCAAAACTATGAATTAACACATGTGGAATTATATACTTAACAAAAAAGTGTGAAACTACTGAAAATATGTCTTATATTCTAGGTTCTTCAAAGTAGCCACCTTTTGCTTTGATGACTGCTTTGCACACTCTTGGCATTCTCTTGATGAGCTTCAAGAGGTAGTCACCAGAAATGGTTTTCACTTCACAGGTGTGCCCTGTCAGGTTTAATAAGTGGGATTTCTTGCCTTATAAATGGGGTTGGGACCATCAGTTGTGTTGTGCATAAGTCAGGTGGATACACAGCTGATAGTCCTACTGAATAGACTGTTAGAATTTGTATTATGGTAAGAAAAAAGCAGCTAAGTAAAGAAAAACAAGTGGCCATCATTACTTTAAGAAATGAAGGTCAGTCAGTGCGAAAAATTGGGAAAACTTTGAAAGTGTCCCCAAGTGCAGTTGCAAAAACCATCAAGCGCTACAAAGAAACTGGATCACATGAGGACCGCCCCAGGAAAGGAAGACCAAGAGTCAACTCTGCTTCTGAGGATAAGTTTATCAAAGTCACCAGCCTCAGAAATTGCAGGTTAACAGCAGCTCAGATTAGAGACTAGGTCAATGCCACACAGAGTTCTAGCAGCAGACACATCTCTACAACAACTGTTAAGAGGAGACTTTGTGCAGCAGGCCTTCATGGTAAAATAGCTGCTAGGAAACCACTGCTAAGGACAGGCAACAAGCAGAAGAGACTTGTTTGGGCTAAAGAACACAAGAAATGGACATTAGACCAGTGGAAATCTGTGCTTTGGTCTGATGAGTCCAAATTTGAGATCTTTTGTTCCAACCACCGTGTATTTGTGCGACACAGAAAAGGTGAACGGATGGACTCTACATGCCTGGTTCCCACCGTGAAACATGGAGGAGGAGGTGTGATGGTGTGGGGGTGCTTTGCTGGTGACACTGTTGGGGATTTATTCAAAATTGAAGGCATACTGAATCAGCATGGCTACCACAGCATCTTGCAGCGGCATGCTATTCCTTCCGGTTTGCGTTTAGTTGGACCATCATTTATATTTCAGCAGGACAATAACCCCAAACACACCTCCAGGCTGTGTAAGGGCTATTTGACCAAGAAGGAGAGTGATGGGGTGCTACGCCAGATGACCTGGCCTCCACAGTCACCAGACCTGAACCCAATTGAGATGGTTTGGGGTGAGCTGGACCGCAGAGTGAAGGCAAAAGGGCCAACAAGTGCTAAGCATCTCTGGGAACTCCTTCAAGATTGTTGGAAGACCATTTCCAGTGACTACCTCTTGAAGCTCATCAAGAGAATGCCAAGAGTGTGCAAAGCAGTCATCAAAGCAAAAGGTGGCTACTTTGAAGAACCTAGAATATAAGACATATTTTCAGTAGTTTCACACTTTTTTGTTAAGTATATAATTCCACATGTGTTAATTCATAGTTTTGATGCCTTCAGTGTGAAAGTACAATTTTCATAGTCATGAAAATACAGAAAAATCTTTAAATGAGAAGGTGTGTCCAAACTTTTGGTCTGTACTGTATATTCTACCCACAGACATTTGGAACTCTTCTGTGGTACCCTCACACATATTATTCCCTCATTTAGTGGATATTTTCATAAAAAAGTGAAATTTTCAAAAATCCAGAAAATTGGCTGAAAACGACTAAATATCAAGGACTCATTGGGCGAATTGCTCTGGAATTGAAATCGGAACGCTCACTGACATTTCTCCTATCTGAAAGTCTGATAAACGCCGGAAAAATGACTAAGTCCAAAAAAAAATGTTTTTCAACTTTTTTCAACTTTACCCCCGTGGGATATATATTCTACCTACAGACATTTGGAACTCTCCTGGGGTACCCTCACACATATTATTCCCTCATTTAGTGGATATTTTCACAAAAAAGTGAAATTTTCAAAAATCCAGAAAATTGGCTGAAAACGACTAAATATCAAGGACTCATTGGGCGAATCGCTCTGGAACTGAAAGTGGTATGCTCACTGACATTTCCCCTATCTGAAAGTCTGATAAACGCCGGAAAAATGACTTAGTCCAAAAAAATTTTTTTTAAAACTTTTTTCAATTTACCCCCTTGGGATATATATTCTACCTGCACACATTTGGAACTCTCCTGGGGTACCCTCACACATATTATTCCCTCATTTAGTGGATATTTTCACAAAAAAGTGACATTTTACAAAATCCAAAATATTGGCTGAAAACTACTAAATATCAAAGACTCATTGGGCGAATCGCTCTGGAAATGAAATCCGAACCCTCACTGACATTTCCCCTATCTGAAAGTCTAATAAACGCCGGAAAAATGACTAAGTCCAAAAAAAAATTTTTTTCAACTTTTTTCAATTTTACCCCCATGGGATATATATTCTACCTACACACATTTGGAACTCTCCTGGGGTACCCTCACACATATTATTCCCTCATTTAGTGGATATTTTCACAAAAAAGTGAAATTTTCAAAAATCCAGAAAATTGGCTGAAAACTACTAAATATCAAAGACTCATTGGGCGAATCGCTGTGGAACTTAAATCGGAATGCTCACTGACATTTGGCCTATCTGAAAGTCTGATAAACGCCGGAAATTGACTAAGTCCAAAAAAAAATTTTTTTCAACTTTTTTCAATTTTACCCTTGTGGGATATATATTCTACCTACACACATTTGCAATTCTCCTGGGGTACCCTCACACATATTATTCCCTCATTTAGTGGATATTTTGACAAAAAAGTGAAACTTTCAAAAATCCAGAAAATTGGCTGAAAACGACTAAATATCAAGGACTCATTGGGCGAATCGCTCTGGAACTGAAATAGGTATGCTCACTGACATTTCCCCTATCTGAAAGTCTGATAAACGCCGGAAAAATGACTAAGTCCAAAAAAAAATTTTTTTAAACTTTTTTCAGTTTTCCCCCCGTGGGATATATATTCTACCTACACACATTTGGAACTCTCCTGGGGTACCCTCACACATATTATTCCCTCATTTAGTGGATATTTTCACAAAAAAGTGAAATTTTCAAAAATCCAGAAAATTGGCTGAAAACGAATAAATATCAAGGACTCATTGGGCGAATCGCTCTGGAACTGAAATCGGAATGCTCACTGACATTTGCCCTATCTGAAAGTCTGATAAACGCCGGAAAAATGACTAAGTCCAAAAAAAAATTTTTAAAAACTTTTTTCAATTTACCCCCATGGGATATATATTCTAACTACACATATTTGGAACTCTCCTGGGGCAACCTCACACATATTATTCCCTTATTTAGTGGATATTTTCACAAAAAAGTGAAATTTTCAAAAATCCAGAAAATTGGCTGAAAAGGACTAAATATCAAGGACTCATAGGGCGAATCGCTCTGGAACTGAAATCGGAATGCTCACTGACATTTCCCCTATCTGAAAGTCTGATAAACGCCGGAAAAATGACTAAGTCCAAAAAAAAAAAATGTTCAACTTTTTTCAATTTTACCCCCGTGGGATATATATTCTACCCACAAACATTTGGAACTCTCCTGGGGTAACCTCACACATATTATTCCCTCATTTAGTGGATATTTTCACAAAACAGTGAAATTTTCAAAAATCCAGAAAATTGGCTGAAAACGACTAAATATCAAGGACTCATAGGGCGAATCGCTCTGGAACTGAAATCGGAATGCTCACTGACATTTCCCCTATCTGAAAGTCTGATAAACGCCGGAAAAATGACTAAGTCCAAAAAAAAATTTTTTTCAACTTTTTTCAATTTTACCCCCATGGGATATATATTCTATCTACACATATTTGGAACTCTCCTGGGGCAACCTCACACATATTATTCCCTCATTTAGTGGATATTTTCACAAAAAAGTGAAATTTTCAAAAATCCAGAAAATTGGCTGAAAACGACTAAATATCAAGGACTCCTTGGGCGAATCGCTCTGGAACTGAAATCGGAGTTCTCACTGACATTTCCCCTATCTGAAAGTCTGATAAACGCTGGAAAAATGACTAAGTCCAAAAAAAAAAAATGTTCAACTTTTTTCAATTTTACCCCCTTGGGATATATATTCTACCCACACACATTTGGAACTCTCCTGTGGTACCCTCACACATATTATTCCCTCATTTAGTGGATATTTTCACAAAAAACTGAAATTTTCAAAAATCCAAAATATTGGCTGAAAACGACTAAATTTCAAGGACACATTGGGCGAATCGCTCTGGAACTGAAATCCGAACCCTCACTGACATTTCCGCTATCTGAAAGTCTGATAAACGCCGGAAAAATGACTAAGTCCAAAAAGAAATTTTTTTCAACTTTTTTCAATTTTACCCCCATGGGATATATATTCTACCTACACACATTTGGAACTCTCCTGGGGTACCCTCACACATATTATTCCCTCATTTAGTGGATATTTTCACAAAAAATTGAAATTTTCAAAAATCCAGAAAATTGGCTGAAAACGACTAAATATCAAGGACTCATTGGGCGAATCGCTCTGGAACTGAAATTGGTATGCTCACTGACATTTCCCCTATCTGAAAGTCTGATAAACGCTGGAAAATGACTAAGTCCAAAAAAAATTTTTTTTCAACTTTTTTCAATTTACCCTCGTGGGATATATATTCTACCCACACACATTTGGAACTCTCCTGTGGTACCCTCACACATATTATTACCTCATTTAGTGGATATTTTCACAAAAAAGTGAAATTTTCAAAAATCCAGAAAATTGGCTGAAAACGACTAAATATCAAGGACTCATAGGGCGAATCGCTCTGGAACTGAAATCAGAACACTCACTGACATTTCCCTTATCTGAAAGTCTGATAAATGCCGAAAAAATGACTAAGTCCAAAAAAAAAATGTTTTTCAACTTTTTTCTATTTTACCCCCGTGGGATATGTATTCTACGTACACACCTTTGGAGCTCTCCTGGGGTACCCTCACACATATTATTCCCTCATTTAGTGGATATTTTCACAAAAAAGTGAAATTTTCAAAAATCCAAAATATTGGCTGAAAACGACTAAATATCAAGGACTCATAGGGTGAATCGCTCTGGAACTGAAATCAGAACACTCACTGACATTTCCCTTATCTGAAAGTCTGATAAACGCCGAAAAAATAACTAAGTGCAAAAAAAAATTTTTTTCAACTTTTTTCTATTTTACCCCCGTGGGATATGTATTCTACGTACACACATTTGGAACTCTCCTGGGGTACCCTCACACATATTATTCCCTCATTTAGTGGATATTTTCACAAAAAAGTGAAATTTTCAAAAATCCAGAAATTTGGCTGAAAACGACTAAATATCAAGGACTGATTGGGCGAATCGCTCTGGAACTGAAATCGGAATGCTCACTGACATTTCCCCTCTCTGAAAGTCTGATAAACGCCGGAAAAATGACTAAGTCCAAAAAAAATTTTTTTAAAACTTTTTTCAATTTACCCCCGTGGGATATATATTCTACCCACACACATTTGGAACTCTCCTGTGGTACCCTCACACATATTATTCCCTCATTTAGTGGATATTTTCACAAAAAAGTGAAATTTTCAAAAATCCAAAATATTGGCTGAAAACGACTAAATATCAAGGACACATTGGGCGAATCGCTCTGGAACTGAAATCGGAACGCTCACTGACATTTCCCCTGTCTGAAAGTCTGATAAACGCCGGAAAAATGACTAAGTCCCAAAAAAATTTTTTTTGAACTTTTTTCAATTTTAGCCCCGTGGTATATATATTCTACCCACACACATTTGGAACTCTCCTGTGGTACCCTCAAACATATTATTCCCTCATTTAGTGGATATTTTCATAAAAAATTGAAATTTTCAAAAATTCAGAAAATTGGCTGAAAACGTCAAAATATCAAGGACTCATTGGGCGAATTGCTCTGGAACTGAAATCGGAACGCTCACTGACATTTCCCCTATCTGAAAGTCTGATAAACGCCGGAAAAATGACTAAGTCGAATAAAAATTTTTTTTCAACTTTTTTCTATTTTACCCCCGTGGGATATGTATTCTACGTACACACCTTTGGAACTCTCCTGGGGTACCCTCACACATATTATTCCCTCATTTAGTGGATATCTTCACAAAAAAGTGAAATATTAAAAAATCTAAAATATTGGCTGAAAACGACTAAATACCAAGGACACATTGGGCGAATCGCTCTGGAACTGAAATCCGAACCCTCACTGACATTTGCCCTCTCTGAAAGTCTGATAAACCCGGAAAAATGACTAAGTCCAAAAAAAAAAAATTTTCAACTTTTTTCAATTTTACCCCCGTGGGATATATATTCTATCCACACACATTTGGAACTCTCCTGGGGTAACCTCCCACATATTATTCCCTCATTTAGTGGATATTTTCATAAAAAAGTGAAATTTTCAAAAATCCAGAAAATTGGCTGAAAACGACTAAATATCAAGGACTCATTGGGCGAATCGCTCTGGAACTGAAATTGGTATGCTCACTGACATTTCCCATATCTGAAAGTCTGATAAACGCCGGTAAAATGACTAAGTCCAAAAAAAATTTTTTTTAAACTTTTTTCAATTTACCCCCGTGGGATATATATTCTACCCACACACATTTGGAACTCTCCTTGGGTACCCTCACACATATTATTCCCTCATTTAGTGGATATTTTCACAAAAAAGTGAAATTTTAAAAAATCCAAAATATTGGCTGAAAACGACTAAATATCAAAGACTCATTGGGCGAATCGCTCTGGAACTGAAATCCGAACCCTCACTGACATTTCCCCTATCTGAAAGTCTGATAAACGCCGGAAAAATGAATAAGTCCAAAAAAAATTTTTTTTCAACTTTTTTCAATTTTACCCCTGTGGGATATATATTCTACCTACACACATTTGGAATTCTCCTGGGGTACCCTCACACATATTATTCCCTCATTTAGTGGATATTTTCACAAAAAAGTGAAACTTTCAAAAATCCAGAAAATTGGCTGAAAACGACTAAATATCAAGGACTCATTGGGCGAATCGCTCTGGAACTGAAATCGGAATGCTCACTGACATTTCCCCTCTCTGAAAGTCTGATAAACGCCGGAAAAATGACTAAGTCCAAAAAAAAGTTTTAAAAACTTTTTTCAATTTCCCCCGTGGGATATACAGTACAGACCAAAAGTTTGGACACACCTTCTCATTTAAAGATTTTTCTGTATTTTCATGACTATGAAAATTGTACATTAACACTGAAGGCATCAAAACTATGAATTAACACATGTGGAATTATATACTTAACAAAAAAGTGTGAAACTACTGAAAATATGTCTTATATTCTAGGTTCTTCAAAGTAGCCACCTTTTGCTTTGATGACTGCTTTGCACACTCTTGGCATTCTCTTGATGAGCTTCAAGAGGTAGTCACCAGAAATGGTTTTCACTTCACAGGTGTGCCCTGTCAGGTTTAATAAGTGGGATTTCTTCCCTTATAAATGGGGTTGGGACCATCAGTTGTGTTGTGCAGAAGTCAGGTGGATACACAGCTGATAGTCCTACTGAATAGACTGTTAGAATTTGTATTATGGTAAGAAAAAAGCAGCTAAGTAAAGAAAAACAAGTGGCCATCATTACTTTAAGAAATGAAGGTCAGTCAGTGCGAAAAATTGGGAAAACTTTGAAAGTGTCCCCAAGTGCAGTTGCAAAAACCATCAAGCGCTACAAAGAAACTGGATCACATGAGGACCGCCCCAGGAAAGGAAGACCAAGAGTCAACTCTGCTTCTGAGGATAAGTTTATCAAAGTCACCAGCCTCAGAAATTGCAGGTTAACAGCAGCTCAGATTAGAGACTAGGTCAATGCCACACAGAGTTCTAGCAGCAGACACATCTCTACAACAACTGTTAAGAGGAGACTTTGTGCAGCAGGCCTTCATGGTAAAATAGCTGCTAGGAAACCACTGATAAGGACAGGCAACAAGCAGAAGAGACTTGTTTGGGCTAAAGAACACAAGAAATGGACATTAGACCAGTGGAAATCTGTGCTTTGGTCTGATGAGTCCAAATTTGAGATCTTTTGTTCCAACCACCGTGTATTTGTGCGACACAGAAAAGGTGAACGGATGGACTCTAGATGCCTGGTTCCCACCGTGAAACATGGAGGAGGAGGTGTGATGGTGTGGGGGTGCTTTGCTGGTGACACTGTTGGGGATTTATTCAAAATTGAGGGCATACTGAATCAGCATGGCTACCACAGCATCTTGCAGCGGCATGCTATTCCTTCCGGTTTGCGTTTAGTTGGACCATCATTTATATTTCAGCAGGACAATAACCCCAAACACACCTCCAGGCTGTGTAAGGGATATTTGACCAAGAAGGAGAGTGATGGGGTGCTACGCCAGATGACCTGGCCTCCACAGTCACCAGACCTGAACCCAATTGAGATGGTTTGGGGTGAGCTGGACCGCAGAGTGAAGGCAAAAGGGCCAACAAGTGCTAAGCATCTCTGGGAACTCCTTCAAGATTGTTGGAAGACCATTTCCAGTGACTACCTCTTGAAGCTCATCAAGAGAATGCCAAGAGTGTGCAAAGCAGTCATCAAAGCAAAAGGTGGCTACTTTGAAGAACCTAGAATATAAGACATATTTTCAGTAGTTTCACACTTTTTTGTTAAGTATATAATTCCACATGTGTTAATTTATAGTTTTGATGCCTTCAGTGTGAATGTACAATTTTCATAGTCATGAAAATACAGAAAAATCTTTAAATGAGAAGGTGTGTCCAAACTTTTGGTCTGTACTGTATATTCTACCCACAGACATTTGGAACTCTTCTGTGGTACCCTCACACATATTATTCCCTCATTTAGTGGATATTTTCATAAAAAAGTGAAATTTTCAAAAATCCAGAAAATTGGCTGAAAACGACTAAATATCAAGGACTCATTGGGCGAATTGCTCTGGAATTGAAATCGGAACGCTCACTGACATTTCTCCTATCTGAAAGTCTGATAAACGCCGGAAAAATGACTAAGTCCAAAAAAAAATGTTTTTCAACTTTTTTCAACTTTACCCCCGTGGGATATATATTCTACCTACAGACATTTGGAACTCTCCTGGGGTACCCTCACACATATTATTCCCTCATTTAGTGGATATTTTCACAAAAAAGTGAAATTTTCAAAAATCCAGAAAATTGGCTGAAAACGACTAAATATCAAGGACTCATTGGGCGAATCGCTCTGGAACTGAAATTGGTATGCTCACTGACATTTCCCCTATCTGAAAGTCTGATAAACGCCGGAAAAATGACTAAGTCCAAAAAAATTTTTTTTAAAACTTTTTTCAATTTACCCCCGTGGGATATATATTCTACCCGCACACATTTGGAACTCTCC
Organism: Phyllobates terribilis; assembly: GCF_046119375.1. Lineage (NCBI taxonomy): Eukaryota > Metazoa > Chordata > Amphibia > Anura > Dendrobatidae > Phyllobates > Phyllobates terribilis. Next base: position 24,487,870 of record NW_027362776.1, read on the forward strand.
TGGGGTACCCTCACACATATTATTCCCTCATTTAGTGGATATTTTCGCAAAAAAGTGACATTTTACAAAATCCAAAATATTGGCTGAAAACGACTAAATATCAAAGACTCATTGGGCGAATCGCTCTGGAAATGAAATCCGAACCCTCACTGACATTTCCCCTATCTGAAAGTCTAATAAACGCCGGAAAAATGACTAAGTCCAAAAAAAATTTTTTTTCAACTTTTTTCAATTTTATCCCCATGGGATATATATTCTACCTACACACATTTGGAACTCTCCTGGGGTACCCTCACACATATTATTCCCTCATTTAGTGGATATTTTCACAAAAAAGTGAAATTTTCAAAAATCCAGAAAATTGGCTGAAAACTACTAAATATCAAAGACTCATTGGGCGAATCGCTGTGGAACTTAAATCGGAATGCTCACTGACATTTGGCCTATCTGAAAGACTGATAAACGCCGGAAATTGACTAAGTCCAAAAAAAAATTTTTTAAAACTTTTTTCAATTTTAGCCCCGTGGGATATATATTCTACCCACACACATTTGGAACTCTCCTGGAGTAACCTCACACATATTATTTCCTCATTTAGTGGATATTTTCACAAAAAAGTGAAATTTTCAAAAATCCAAAATATTGGCTGAAAACGACTAAATATCAAAGACTCATTGGGCGAATCGCTCTGGAACTAAAATCCGAACCCTCACTGACATTTCCCCTATCTGAAAGTCTGATAAACGCCGGAAAACTGAATAAGTCCAAAAAAAATTTTTTTTCAACTTTTTTCAATTTTACCCTTGTGGGATATATATTCTACCTACACACATTTGGAATTCTCCTGGGGTACCCTCACACATATTATTCCCTCATTTAGTGGATATTTTGACAAAAAGGTGAAACTTTCAAAAATCCAGAAAATTGGCTGAAAACGACTAAATATCAAGGACTCATTGGGCGAATCGCTCTGGAACTGAAATAAGTATGCTCACTGACATTTCCCCTATCTGAAGGTCTGATAAACGCCGGTAAAATGACTAAGTCCAAAAAAAATTTTTTTAAAACTTTTTTCAATTTACCCCCGTGGGATATATATTCTACCCACACACATTTGGAACTCTCCTGGGGTACCCTCACACATATTATTCCCTCATTTAGTGGATATTTTCACAAAAAAGTGAAATTTTCAAAAATCCAGAAAATTGGCTGAAAACGACTATCAAGGACTCATTGGGCGAATCGCTCTGGAACTGAAATCAGAACGCTCACTGACATTTCCCCTATCTGAAAGTCTGATAAACGCCGGAAAAATGACTAAGTCCAAAAAGAAATTTTTTTCAACTTTTTTCAATTTTACCCCCATGGGATATATATTCTACCTACACACATTTGGAACTCTCCTGGGGTACCCTCACACATATTATTCCCTCATTTAGTGGATATTTTCACAAAAAATTGAAATTTTCAAAAATCCAGAAAATTGGCTGAAAACGACTAAATATCAAGGACTCATTGGGCGAATCGCTCTGGAACTGAAATTGGTATGCTCACTGACATTTCCCCTATCTGAAAGTCTGATAAACGCTGGAAAATGACTAAGTCCAAAAAAAATTTTTTTTCAACTTTTTTCAATTTACCCTCGTGGGATATATATTCTACCCACACACATTTGGAACTCTCCTGTGGTACCCTCACACATATTATTACCTCATTTAGTGGATATTTTCACAAAAAAGTGAAATTTTCAAAAATCCAGAAAATTGGCTGAAAACGACTAAATATCAAGGACTCATAGGGCGAATCGCTCTGGAACTGAAATCAGAACACTCACTGACATTTCCCTTATCTGAAAGTCTGATAAATGCCGAAAAAATGACTAAGTCCAAAAAAAAAATGTTTTTCAACTTTTTTCTATTTTACCCCCGTGGGATATGTATTCTACGTACACACCTTTGGAGCTCTCCTGGGGTACCCTCACACATATTATTCCCTCATTTAGTGGATATTTTCACAAAAAAGTGAAATTTTCAAAAATCCAAAATATTGGCTGAAAACGACTAAATATCAAGGACTCATAGGGTGAATCGCTCTGGAACTGAAATCAGAACACTCACTGACATTTCCCTTATCTGAAAGTCTGATAAACGCCGAAAAAATAACTAAGTGCAAAAAAAAATTTTTTTCAACTTTTTTCTATTTTACCCCCGTGGGATATGTATTCTACGTACACACATTTGGAACTCTCCTGGGGTACCCTCACACATATTATTCCCTCATTTAGTGGATATTTTCACAAAAAAGTGAAATTTTCAAAAATCCAGAAATTTGGCTGAAAACGACTAAATATCAAGGACTCATTGGGCGAATCGCTCTGGAACTGAAATCGGAATGCTCACTGACATTTCCCCTCTCTGAAAGTCTGATAAACGCCGGAAAAATGACTAAGTCCAAAAAAATTTTTTTAAAACTTTTTTCAATTTACCCCCGTGGGATATATATTCTACCCACACACATTTGGAACTCTCCTGTGGTACCCTCACACATATTATTCCCTCATTTAGTGGATATTTTCACAAAAAAGTGAAATTTTCAAAAATCCAAAATATTGGCTGAAAACGACTAAATATCAAGGACACATTGGGCGAATCGCTCTGGAACTGAAATCGGAACGCTCACTGACATTTCCCCTGTCTGAAAGTCTGATAAACGCCGGAAAAATGACTAAGTCCCAAAAAAATTTTTTTTGAACTTTTTTCAATTTTAGCCCCGTGGTATATATATTCTACCCACACACATTTGGAACTCTCCTGTGGTACCCTCAAACATATTATTCCCTCATTTAGTGGATATTTTCATAAAAAATTGAAATTTTCAAAAATTCAGAAAATTGGCTGAAAACGTCAAAATATCAAGGACTCATTGGGCGAATTGCTCTGGAACTGAAATCGGAACGCTCACTGACATTTCCCCTATCTGAAAGTCTGATAAACGCCGGAAAAATGACTAAGTCGAATAAAAATTTTTTTTCAACTTTTTTCTATTTTACCCCCGTGGGATATGTATTCTACGTACACACCTTTGGAACTCTCCTGGGGTACCCTCACACATATTATTCCCTCATTTAGTGGATATCTTCACAAAAAAGTGAAATATTAAAAAATCCAAAATATTGGCTGAAAACGACTAAATACCAAGGACACATTGGGCGAATCGCTCTGGAACTGAAATCCGAACCCTCACTGACATTTGCCCTCTCTGAAAGTCTGATAAACCCGGAAAAATGACTAAGTCCAAAAAAAAAAAATTTTCAACTTTTTTCAATTTTACCCCCGTGGGATATATATTCTATCCACACACATTTGGAACTCTCCTGGGGTAACCTCACACATATTATTCCCTCATTTAGTGGATATTTTCATAAAAAAGTGAAATTTTCAAAAATCCAGAAAATTGGCTGAAAACGACTAAATATCAAGGAATCATTGGGCGAATCGCTCTGGAACTGAAATTGGTATGCTCACTGACATTTCCCATATCTGAAAGTCTGATAAACGCCGGTAAAATGACTAAGTCCAAAAAAAATTTTTTTTAAACTTTTTTCAATTTACCCCCGTGGGATATATATTCTACCCACACACATTTGGAACTCTCCTTGGGTACCCTCACACATATTATTCCCTCATTTAGTGGATATTTTCACAAAAAAGTGAAATTTTAAAAAATCCAAAATATTGGCTGAAAACGACTAAATATCAAAGACTCATTGGGCGAATCGCTCTGGAACTGAAATCTGAACCCTCACTGACATTTCCCCTATCTGAAAGTCTGATAAACGCCGGAAAAATGAATAAGTCCAAAAAAAATTTTTTTTCAACTTTTTTCAATTTTACCCCTGTGGGATATATATTCTACCTACACACATTTGGAATTCTCCTGGGGTACCCTCACACATATTATTCCCTCATTTAGTGGATATTTTCACAAAAAAGTGAAACTTTCAAAAATCCAGAAAATTGGCTGAAAACGACTAAATATCAAGGACTCATTGGGCGAATCGCTCTGGAACTGAAATCGGAATGCTCACTGACATTTCCCCTCTCTGAAAGTCTGATAAACGCCGGAAAAATGACTAAGTCCAAAAAAAATGTTTTAAAAACTTTTTTCAATTTCCCCCGTGGGATATACAGTACAGACCAAAAGTTTGGACACACCTTCTCATTTAAAGATTTTTCTGTATTTTCATGTCTATGAAAATTGTACATTAACACTGAAGGCATCAAAACTATGAATTAACACATGTGGAATTATATACTTAACAAAAAAGTGTGAAACTACTGAAAATATGTCTTATATTCTAGGTTCTTCAAAGTAGCCACCTTTTGCTTTGATGACTGCTTTGCACACTCTTGGCATTCTCTTGATGAGCTTCAAGAGGTAGTCACCAGAAATGGTTTTCACTTCACAGGTGTGCCCTGTCAGGTTTAATAAGTGGGATTTCTTGCCTTATAAATGGGGTTGGGACCATCAGTTGTGTTGTGCAGAAGTCAGGTGGATACACAGCTGATAGTCCTACTGAATAGACTGTTAGAATTTGTATTATGGTAAGAAAAAAGCAGCTAAGTAAAGAAAAACAAGTGGCCATCATTACTTTAAGAAATGAAGGTCAGTCAGTGCAAAAAATTGGGAAAACTTTGAAAGTGTCCCCAAGTGCAGTTGCAAAAACCATCAAGCGCTACAAAGAAACTGGATCACATGAGGACCGCCCCAGGAAAGGAAGACCAAGAGTCAACTCTGCTTCTGAGGATAAGTTTATCAAAGTCACCAGCCTCAGAAATTGCAGGTTAACAGCAGCTCAGATTAGAGACTAGGTCAATGCCACACAGAGTTCTAGCAGCAGACACATCTCTACAACAACTGTTAAGAGGAGACTTTGTGCAGCAGGCCTTCATGGTAAAATAACTGCTAGGAAACCACTGCTAAGGACAGGCAACAAGCAGAAGAGACTTGTTTGGGCTAAAGAACACAAGAAATGGACATTAGACCAGTGGAAATCTGTGCTTTGGTCTGATGAGTCCAAATTTGAGATCTTTTGTTCCAACCACCGTGTATTTGTGCGACACAGAAAAGGTGAACGGATGGACTCTACATGCCTGGTTCCCACCGTGAAACATGGAGGAGGAGGTGTGATGGTGTGGGGGTGCTTTGCTGGTGACACTGTTGGGGATTTATTCAAAATTGAGGGCATACTGAATCAGCATGGCTACCACAGCATCTTGCAGCGGCATGCTATTCCTTCCGGTTTGCGTTTAGTTGGACCATCATTTATATTTCAGCAGGACAATAACCCCAAACACACCTCCAGGCTGTGTAAGGGATATTTGACCAAGAAGGAGAGTGATGGGGTGCTACGCCAGATGACCTGGCCTCCACAGTCACCAGACCTGAACCCAATTGAGATGGTTTGGGGTGAGCTGGACCGCAGAGTGAAGGCAAAAGGGCCAACAAGTGCTAAGCATCTCTGGGAACTCCTTCAAGATTGTTGGAAGACCATTTCCAGTGACTACCTCTTGAAGCTCATCAAGAGAATGCCAAGAGTGTGCAAAGCAGTCATCAAAGCAAAAGGTGGCTACTTTGAAGAACCTAGAATATAAGACATATTTTCAGTAGTTTCACACTTTTTTGTTAAGTATATAATTCCACATGTGTTAATTTATAGTTTTGATGCCTTCAGTGTGAATGTACAATTTTCATAGTCATGAAAATACAGAAAAATCTTTAAATGAGAAGGTGTGTCCAAACTTTTGGTCTGTACTGTATATTCTACCCACAGACATTTGGAACTCTTCTGTGGTACCCTCACACATATTATTCCCTCATTTAGTGGATATTTTCATAAAAAAGTGAAATTTTCAAAAATCCAGAAAATTGGCTGAAAACGACTAAATATCAAGGACTCATTGGGCGAATTGCTCTGGAATTGAAATCGGAACGCTCACTGACATTTCTCCTATCTGAAAGTCTGATAAACGCCGGAAAAATGACTAAGTCCAAAAAAAAATGTTTTTCAACTTTTTTCAACTTTACCCCCGTGGGATATATATTCTACCTACAGACATTTGGAACTCTCCTGGGGTACCCTCACACATATTATTCCCTCATTTAGTGGATATTTTCACAAAAAAGTGAAATTTTCAAAAATCCAGAAAATTGGCTGAAAACGACTAAATATCAAGGACTCATTGGGCGAATCGCTCTGGAACTGAAATTGGTATGCTCACTGACATTTCCCCTATCTGAAAGTCTGATAAACGCCGGAAAAATGACTAAGTCCAAAAAAATTTTTTTTAAAACTTTTTTCAATTTACCCCCGTGGGATATATATTCTACCCGCACACATTTGGAACTCTCCTGGGGTACCCTCACACATATTATTCCCTCATTTAGTGGATATTTTCGCAAAAAAGTGACATTTTACAAAATCCAAAATATTGGCTGAAAACGACTAAATATCAAAGACTCATTGGGCGAATCGCTCTGGAAATGAAATCCGAACCCTCACTGACATTTCCCCTATCTGAAAGTCTAATAAACGCCGGAAAAATGACTAAGTCCAAAAAAAATTTTTTTTCAACTTTTTTCAATTTTATCCCCATGGGATATATATTCTACCTACACACATTTGGAACTCTCCTGGGGTACCCTCACACATATTATTCCCTCATTTAGTGGATATTTTCACAAAAAAGTGAAATTTTCAAAAATCCAGAAAATTGGCTGAAAACTACTAAATATCAAAGACTCATTGGGCGAATTGCTGTGGAACTTAAATCGGAATGCTCACTGACATTTGGCCTATCTGAAAGTCTGATAAACGCCGGAAATTGACTAAGTCCAAAAAAATTTTTTTTAAAACTTTTTTCAATTTACCCCCGTGGGATATATATTCTACCCGCACACATTTGGAACTCTCCTGGGGTACCCTCACACATATTATTCCCTCATTTAGTGGATATTTTCGCAAAAAAGTGACATTTTACAAAATCCAAAATATTGGCTGAAAACGACTAAATATCAAAGACTCATTGGGCGAATCGCTCTGGAAATGAAATCCGAACCCTCACTGACATTTCCCCTATCTGAAAGTCTAATAAACGCCGGAAAAATGACTAAGTCCAAAAAAAATTTTTTTTCAACTTTTTTCAATTTTATCCCCATGGGATATATATTCTACCTACACACATTTGGAACTCTCCTGGGGTACCCTCACACATATTATTCCCTCATTTAGTGGATATTTTCACAAAAAAGTGAAATTTTCAAAAATCCAGAAAATTGGCTGAAAACTACTAAATATCAAAGACTCATTGGGCGAATTGCTGTGGAACTTAAATCGGAATGCTCACTGACATTTGGCCTATCTGAAAGTCTGATAAACGCCGGAAATTGACTAAGTCCAAAAAAAAATTTTTTAAAACTTTTTTCAATTTTAGCCCCGTGGGATATATATTCTACCCACACACATTTGGAACTCTCCTGGAGTAACCTCACACATATTATTTCCTCATTTAGTGGATATTTTCACAAAAAAGTGAAATTTTCAAAAATCCAAAATATTGGCTGAAAACGACTAAATATCAAGGACACATTGGGCGAATCGCTCTGGAACTGAAATCCGAACCCTCACTGACATTTCCCCTATCTGAAAGTCTAATAAACGCCGGTAAAGTGACTAAGTCCAAAAAAAAATTTTTAAAAACTTTTTTCAATTTACCCCCATGGGATATATATTCTAACTACACATATTTGGAACTCTCCTGGGGCAACCTCACACATATTATTCCCTTATTTAGTGGATATTTTCACAAAAAAGTGAAATTTTCAAAAATCCAGAAAATTGGCTGAAAACGACTAAATATCAAGGACTCTTTGGGCGAATCGCTCTGGAACTGAAATCGGAACGCTCACTGACATTTCCCCTATCTGAAAGTCTGATAAACGCCGGAAAAATGACTAAGTCCAAAAAAAAATTTTTTTCAACTTTTTTCAATTTTACCCCCATGGGATATATATTCTACCTACACATATTTGGAACTCTCCTGGGGCAACCTCACACATATTATTCCCTCATTTAGTGGATATTTCCACAAAAAAGTGAAACTTTCAAAAATCCAGAAAATTGGCTGAAAACGACTAAATATCAAGGACTCATTGGGCGAATCGCTCTGGAACTGAAATCGGACCGCTCACTGACATTTCCCCTATCTGAAAGTCTGATAAACGCCGGAAAAATGACTAAGTCCAAAAAAAAAAAATTTTTAAACTTTTTTCAATTTTAGCCCCGTGGGATATATATTCTACCCACACACATTTGGAACTCTCCTGTGGTACCCTAACACATATTATTCCCTCATTTAGTGGATATTTTCACAAAAAAGTGACATTTTCAAAAATCCAGAAAATTGGCTGAAAACGACTATATATCAAGGACTCATTGGGTGAAACGCTCTGTAACTGAAATCAGAACGCTCACTGACATTTCCCCTATCTGAAAGTCTGATAAACGCCGGAAAAATGACTAAGTCCAAAAAAAAAATTTTTTCAACTTTTTTCAATTTTACCCCCGTGGGATATATGTTCTACCCACACACATTTGGAACTCTCCTGGGGTACCCTCACACATATTATTCCCTCATTTAGTGGATATTTTCACAAAAAATTGAAATTTTCAAAAATCCAGAAAATTGTCTGAAAACGACTAAATATCAAGGACTCATTGGGCGAATCGCTCTGGAACTGAAATCGGAATGCTCACTGACATTTGCCCTATCTGAAAGTCTGATAAACGCCGGAAAAATGACTAAGTCCAAAAAAAACAAAATGTTAAACTTTTTTCAATTTTACCCCCGTGGGATATATATTCTACCCACACACATTTGGAACTCTCCTGGGGTAACCTCACACATATTATTCCCTCATTTAGTGGATATTTTCACAAAAAAGTGAAATTTTCAAAAATCCAGAAAATTGGCTGAAAACGACTAAATATCAAGGACTCATTGGGCGAATCGCTCTGGAACTGAAATCGAAATGCTCACTGACATTTCCCCTATCTGAAATTCTGATAAACGCCGGAAAAATGACTAAGTCCAAAAAAAAAAAAATTTCAACTTTTTTCAATTTTACCCCCGTGGGATATATATTCTACCCACACACATTTGGAACTCTCCTGGGGTAACCTCACACATATTATTCCCTCATTTAGTGGATATTTTCACAAAAAAGTGAAATTTTCAAAAATCCAGAAAATTGGCTGAAAACGACTAAATATCAAGGACTCATTGGGCGAATCGCTCTGGAACTGAAATCGGAATGCTCACTGACATTTCCCCTATCTGAAAATCTGATAAACGCCGGAAAAATGACTAAGTCCAAAATAATTTTTTTTTTAAAACTTTTCTCAATTTACCCCCATGGGATATATATTCTACCCACACACATTTGGAACTCTCCTGGGGTACCCTCACACATATTATTCCCTCATTTAGTGGATATTTTCACAAAAAAGAGACATTTTCAAAAATATAGAAAATTGGCTGAAAACGACTAAATATCAAGGACTCATTGGGCGAAACGCTCTGTAACTGAAATCAGAACGCTCACTGACATTTTCCCTATCTGAAAGTCTGATAAACGCCGGAAAAATGACTAAGTCCAAAAAAAATTTTTTTTCAACTTTTTTTAAAATTTTAGCCCCTTGGGATATATATTCTACCCACACACATTTGGAACTCTCCTGTGGTACCCTCACACATATTATTCCCTCATTTAGTGGATATTTTCACAAAAAAGTGAAATTTTCAAAAATCCAGAAAATTGGCTGAAAACGACTAAATATCAAGGACTCATTGGGCGAATCGCTCTGGAACTGAAATTTGTATGCTCATTGACATTTCCCCTATCTGAAAGTCTGATTAACGCCGGAAAAATGACTAAGTCCAAAAAAAAATTTTTTTAAACTTTTTTCAATTTACCCCCGTGGGATATATATTCTACCCACACACATTTGGAACTCTCCTGGGGTACCCTCACACATATTATTCCCTCATTTAGTGGATATTTTCACAAAAAATTGAAATTTTCAAAAATCCAGAAAATTGTCTGAAAACGACTAAATATCAAGGACTCATTGGGCGAATCGCTCTGGAACTGAAATCGGAATGCTCACTGACATTTGCCCTATCTGAAAGTCTGATAAACGCCGGAAAAATGACTAAGTCCCCAAAAAAATTTTTTTCAACTTTTTTTTAAATTTTAGCCCAGTGGGATATATATTCTACCCACACACATTTGGAACTCTCCTGTGGTACCCTCACACATATTATTCCCTCATTTAGTGGATATTTTCACAAAAAAGTGAAATTTTCAAAAATCCAGAAAATTGGCTGAAAACGACTAAATATCAAGGACTCATTGGGCGAATCGCTCTGGAACTGAAATTTGTATGCTCACTGACATTTCCCCTATCTGAAAGTCTTATTAACGCCGGAAAAATGACTAAGTCCAAAAAAAATTTTTTTTAAACTTTTTTCAATTTACCCCCGTGGGATATATATTCTACCCACACACATTTGGAACTCTCCTGGGGTACCCTCACACATATTATTCCCTCATTTAGTGGATATTTTCACAAAAAAGTGAAATTTTCAAAAATCCAGAAAATTGGCTGAAAACGACTAAATATCAAGGACTCATTGGGCGAATCGCTGTGGAACTGAAATTGGTATGCTCACTGACATTTCCCCTATCAGAAAGTTTGATAAACGCCGGAAAAATGACTAAGTCCAAAAAAAACAAAATGTTAAACTTTTTTCAATTTTACCCCCGTGGGATATATATTCTACCCACACACATTTGGAACTCTCCTGGGGTAACCTCACACATATTATTCCCTCATTTAGTGGATATTTTCACAAAAAAGTGAAATTTTCAAAAATCCAGAAAATTGGCTGAAAACGACTAAATATCAAGGACTTATTGGGCGAATCGCTCTGGAACTGAAATCGAAATGCTCACTGACATTTCCCCTATCTGAAATTCTGATAAACGCCGGAAAAATGACTAAGTCCAAAAAAAAAAAAATTTCAACTTTTTTCAATTTTACACCCGTGGGATATATATTCTACCCACACACATTTGGAACTCTCCTGGGGTACCCTCACACATATTATTCCCTCATTTAGTGGATATTTTCACAAAAAATTGAAATTTTCAAAAATCCAGAAAATTGTCTGAAAACGACTAAATATCAAGGACTCATTGGGCGAATCGCTCTGGAACTGAAATCGGAATGCTCACTGACATTTGCCCTATCTGAAAGTCTGATAAACGCCGGAAAAATGACTAAGTCCCAAAAAAAATTTTTTTCAACTTTTTTTTAAATTTTAGCCCCGTGGGATATATATTCTACCCACACACATTTGGAACTCTCCTGTGGTACCCTCACACATATTATTCCCTCATTTAGTGGATATTTTCACAAAAAAGTGATATTTTCAAAAATCCAGAAAATTGGCTGAAAACGACTAAATATCAAGGACTCATTGGGCGAATCGCTCTGGAACTGAAATTTGTATGCTCACTGACATTTCCCCTATCTGAAAGTCTGATTAACGCCGGAAAAATGACTAAGTCCAAAAAAAATTTTTTTTAAACTTTTTTCAATTTACCCCCGTGGGATATATATTCTACCCACACACATTTGGAACTCTCCTGGGGTACCCTCACACATATTATTCCCTCATTTAGTGGATATTTTCACAAAAAAGTGAAATTTTCAAAAATCCAGAAAATTGGCTGAAGACGACTAAATATCAAGAACTCATTGGGCGAATCGCTGTGGAACTGAAATTGGTATGCTCACTGACATTTCCCCTATCAGAAAATCTGATAAACGCCGGAAAAATGACTAAGTCCAAAAAAAACAAAATGTTAAACTTTTTTCAATTTTACCCCCGTGGGATATATATTCTACCCACACACATTTGGAACTCTACTGTCGTACCCACACACATATTATTCCCTCATTTAGTGGATATTTTCACAAAAAAGTGAAATTTTCAAAAATCCAAAATATTGGCTGAAAACGACTAAATATCAAGGACACATTGGGCGAATCGCTCTGGAACTGAAATCCGAACCCTCACTGACATTTCCCCTATCTGAAAATCTGATAAACGCCGGAAAAATGACTAAGTCCAAAAAGAAATTTTTTTCAACTTTTTTCAATTTTACACCCGTGGGATATATATTCTACCTACACACATTTGGAACTCTCCTGGGGTACCCTCACACATATTATTCCCTCATTTAGTGGATATTTTCACAAAAAACTGAAATTTTCAAAAATCCAGAAAATTGTCTGAAAACGACTAAATATCAAGGACTCATTGGGCGAATCGCTCTGGAACTGAAATCGGAATGCTCACTGACATTTGCCCTATCTGAAAGTCTGATAAACGCCGGAAAAATGACTAAGTCCAAAAAAAATTTTTTTTCAACTTTTTTCAATTTACCCCCGTGGGATATATATTCTACCCACACACATTTGGAACTCTCCTGGGGTACCCTCACACATATTATTCCCTCATTTAGTGGATATTTTCACAAAAAAGTGACATTTTCAAAAATCCAGAAAATTGGCTGAAAACGACTAAATATCAAGGACTCATTGGGCAAATCGCTCTGGAACTGAAATCGAAATGCTCACTGACATTTCCCCTATCTGAAATTCTGATAAACGCCGGAAAAATGACTAAGTCCAAAAAAAAAAAAATTTCAACTTTTTTCAATTTTACACCCGTGGGATATATATTCTACCCACACACATTTGGAACTCTCCTGGGGTACCCTCACACATATTATTCCCTCATTTAGTGGATATTTTCACAAAAAATTGAAATTTTCAAAAATCCAGAAAATTGTCTGAAAACGACTAAATATCAAGGACTCATTGGGCGAATCGCTCTGGAACTGAAATCGGAATGCTCACTGACATTTGCCCTATCTGAAAGTCTGATAAACGCCGGAAAAATGACTAAGTCCCAAAAAAAATTTTTTTCAACTTTTTTTTAAATTTTAGCCCCGTGGGATATATATTCTACCCACACACATTTGGAACTCTCCTGTGGTACCCTCACACATATTATTCCCTCATTTAGTGGATATTTTCACAAAAAAGTGAAATTTTCAAAAATCCAAAATATTGGCTGAAAACGACTAAATATCAAGGACACATTGGGCGAATCGCTCTGGAACTGAAATCAGAACGCTCACTGACATTTCCCCTATCTGAAAGTCTGATAAACGCCGGAAAAATGACTAAGTCCAAAAAAAACAAAATGTTCAACTTTTTTCAATTTTACCCCCGTGGGATATATATTCTACCCACACACATTTGGAACTCTCCTGTGGTATGCTCACACATATTATTCCCTCATTTAGTGGATATTTTCACAAAAAAGCGAAATTTTCAAAAATCCAAAATATTGGCTGAAAACGACTAAATATCAAGGACACATTGGTCGAATCGCTCTGGAACTGAAATCCGAACCCTCACTGACATTTCCCCTATCTGAAAATCTGATAAACGCCGGAAAAATGACTAAGTCCAAAAAGAAATTTTCTTCAACTTTTTTCAATTTTACCCCCGTGGGATATATGTTCTACCTACACACATTTGGAACTCTCCTGGGGTACCCTCACACATATTATTCCAACATTTAGTGTATATTTTTACAAAAAAGTGAAACTTTCAAAAATCCAGAAAATTGGCTGAAAACGACTAAATATCAAGGACTCATTGGGCGAATCGCTCTGGAACTGAAATCGGAACGCTCACTGACATTTCCCCTACCTGAAAGTCTGATAAACGCCGGAAAAATAACTAAGTCCAAAAAAAAAAAATTTTAAACTTTTTTCAATTTTACCCCCGTGGGATATATATTCTACCTACACACATTTGGAACTCTCCTGGGGTACCCTCACACATATTATTCCCTCATTTAGTGGATATTTTCACAAAAAATTGAAATTTTCAAAAATCCAGAAAATTGTCTGAAAACGACTAAATATCAAGGACTCATTGGTCGAATCGCTCTGGAACTGAAATCGGAATGCTCACTGACATTTGCCCTATCTGAAAGTCTGATAAACGCCGGAAAAATGACTAAGTCCAAAAAAAATTTTTTTTCAACTTTTTTTTTAATTTTAGCCCCGTGGGATATATATTCTACCCACACACATTTGGAACTCTCCTGGGGTACCCTCACACATATGATTCCCTCATTTAGTGGATATTTTCACAAAAAAGTGACATTTTCAAAAATCCAGAAAATTGGCTGAAAACGACTAAATATCAAGGACTCATTGGGTGAAACGCTCTGTAACTGAAATCAGAACGCTCACAGACATTTCCCCTATCTGAAAGTCTGATAAACGCCGGAAAAATGACTAAGTCCAAAAAAAAAATTTTTTTCAACTTTTTTCAATTTTACCCCCGTGGGATATATATTCTACCCACACACATTTGGAACTCTCCTGGGGTACCCTCACACATATTATTCCAACATTTAGTGGATATTTTCACAAAAAAGTGAAACTTTCAAAAATCCAGAAAATTGGCTGAAAACGACTAAATATCAAGGACTCATTGGGCAAATCGCTCTGGAACTGAAATCGTAACGCTCACTGACATTTCCCCTATCTGAAAATCTGATAAACGCCGGAAAAATGACTAAGTCCAAAAAGAAATTTTTTTCAACTTTTTTCAATTTTACACCCGTGGGATATATATTCTACCAACACACATTTGGAACTCTCCTGGGGTACCCTCACACATATTATTCCCTCATTTAGTGGATATTTTCACAAAAAACTGAAATTTTCAAAAATCCAGAAAATTGTCTGAAAACGACTAAATATCAAGGACTCATTGGGCGAATTGCTCTGGAACTGAAATCGGAATGCTCACTGACATTTGCCCTATCTGAAAGTCTGATAAACGCCGTAAAAATGACTAAGTCCAAAAAAAAAAATTTTTTTCAACTTTTTTCAATTTTACCCCCGTGGGATATATGTTCTACCCACACACATTTGGAACTCTCCTGGGGTACCCTCACACATATTATTCCAACATTTAGTGGATATTTTCACAAAAAAGTGAAACTTTCAAAAATCCAGAAAATTGTCCTAAAACGACTAAATATCAAGGACTCATTGGGCGAATCGCTCTGGAACTGAAATTGGTATGCTCACTGACATTTCCCCTATCTGAAAATCTGATAAACGCCGGAAAAATGACTAAGTCCAAAAAGAAATTTTTTTCAACTTTTTTCAATTTTACACCCGTGGGATATATATTCTACCTACACACATTTGGAACTCTCCTGGGGTACCCTCACACATATTATTCCCTCATTTAGTGGATATTTTCACAAAAAACTGAAATTTTCAAAAATCCAGAAAATTGTCTGAAAACGACTACATATCAAGGACTCATTGGGCGAATCGCTCTGGAACTGAAATCGGAATGCTCACTGACATTTGCCCTATCTGAAAGTTTGATAAACGCCGGAAAAATGACTAAGTCCAAAAAAAATTTTTTTTCAACTTTTTTCAATTTTACACCCGTGGGATATATATTCTACCCACACACATTTGGAACTCTCCTGTGGTACCCTCACACATATTATTCCCTCATTTAGTGGATATTTTCACAAAAAAGTGAAATTTTCAAAAATCCAGAAAATTGGCTGAAAACGACTAAATATCAAGGACTCATTGGGCGAATCGCTCTGGAACTGAAATTGGTATGCTCACTGACATTTCCCCTATCTGAAAGTCTGATTAACGCCGGAAAAATGACTAAGTCCAAAAAAAATTTTTTTAAAACTTTTTTCAATTTACCCCCGTGGGATATATATTCTACTCACACACATTTGGAACTCTCCTGGGGTACCCTCACACATATTATTCCCTCATTTTGTGGATATTTTCACAAAAAAGTGACATTTTCAAAAATCCAGAAAATTGGCTGAAAACGACTAAATATCAAGGACTCATTGGGCGAAACGCTCTGTAACTGAAATCAGAACGCTCACTGACATTTCCCCTATCTGAAAGTCTGATAAACGCCGGAAAAATGACTAAGTCCAAAAAAAAAATTTTTTTCAACTTTTTTCAATTTTACCCCCGTGGGATATATGTTCTACCCACACACATTTGGAACTCTCCTGGGGTACCCTCACACATATTATTCCAACATTTAGTGGATATTTTCACAAAAAAGTGAAACTTTCAAAAATCCAGAAAATTGGCTGAAAACGACTAAATATCAAGGACTCATTGGGCGAATCGCTCTGGAACTGAAATCGGAACGCTCACTGACATTTCCCCTATCTGAAAGTCTGATAAACGCCGGAAAAATGACTAAGTCCAAAAAAAAATTTTTTTAAACTTTTTTCAATTTTACCCCCGTGGGATATATATTCTACCCACACACATTTGGAACTCTCCTGGGGTAACCTCACACATATTATTCCCTCATTTAGTGGATATTTATACAAAAAATTGAAATTTTCAAAAATCCAGAAAATTGGCTGAAAACGACTAAACATCAAGGACTCATTGGGCGAATCGCTCTGGAACTGAAATCGGAATGCTCACTGACATTTCCCCTATCTGAAAGTCTGATAAACGCCGGAAAAATGACTAAGTCCAAAAAAAATGTTTTTCATCTTTTTTCAATTTTACCCCCGTGGGATATATATTCTACCTACACACATTTGGAACTCTATTGGGGTACCCTCACACATATTATTCCCTCATTTAGTGGATATTTTCACAAAAAAGTGAAATTTTCAAAAATCCAGAAAATTGGCTGAAAACGACTAAATATCAAGGACTCATTGGGTGAAACGCTCTGGAACTGAAATCGGAACGCTCACTGACATTTCCCCTATCTGAAAGTCTGATAAACGCCGGAAAAATGACTAAGTCCAAAAAAAAATGTTTTTCAACTTTTTTCAATTTTACCCCCGTGGGATATATATTCTACCTACACACATTTGGAACTCTCCTGGGGTACCCTCACACATATTATTCCCTCATTTAGTGGATATTTTCACAAAAAAAGTGAAATTTTCAAAAATCCAGAAAATTGGCTGAAAACGACTAAATATCAAGGACTCATTGGGCGAATCGCTCTGGAAGTGAAAATGGTATGCTCACTGACATTTCCCCTATCTGAAAGTCTGATTAACGCCGGAAAAATGACTAAGTCCAAAAAAATTTTTTTTAAAACTTTTTTCAATTTACCCCCGTGGGATATATATTCTACCTACACACATTTGGAACTCTCCTGGGGTACCCTCACACATATTATTCCCTCATTTAGTGGATATTTTCACAAAAAAGTGAAATTTTCAAAAATCCAGAAAATTGGCTGAAAACGACTAAATATCAAGGACTCATTGGTCGAATCGCTCTGGAACTGAAATCAGAACGCTCACTGACATTTCCCCTATCTGAAAGTCTGATAAACGCCGGAAAAATGACTAAGTCCAAAAAAAACAAAATGTTCAACTTTTTTCAATTTTACCCCCGTGGGATATATATTCTACCCACACACATTTGGAACTCTCCTGGGGTAACCTCACACATATTATTCCCTCATTTAGTGGATATTTTCACAAAAAAGTGAAATTTTCAAAAATCCAGAAAATTGGCTGAAAACGACTAAATATCAAGGACTCATTGGGCGAATCGCTCTGGAACTGAAATCGGAATGCTCACTGACATTTCCCCTATCTGAAAGTCTGATAAACGCCGGAAAAATGACTAAGTCCAAAAAAAAATAATTTTAAACTTTTTTCAATTTTACCCCCGTGGGATATATATTCTACCCACACACATTTGGAACTCTCCTGGGGTACCCTCACACATATTATTCCCTCATTTAGTGGATATTTTCACAAAAAAGTGAAATTTTCAAAAATCCAGAAAATTGGCTGAAAACGACTAAATATCAAGGACTCATTGGGCGAATCGCTGTGGAACTGAAATTGGTATGCTCACTGACATTTCCCCTATCAGAAAATCTGATAAACGCCGGAAAAATGACTAAGTCCAAAATAATTTTTTTTTAAATTTTTCTCAATTTACCCCCGTGGGATATATATTCTACCCACACACATTTGGAACTCTACTGTGGTACCCTCACACATATTATTCCCTCATTTAGTGAATATTTTCACAAAAAAGTGACATTTTCAAAAATCCAGAAAATTGGCTGAATTCGACTAAATATCAAGGACTCAATGGGCGACACGCTCTGTAACTGAAATCAGAACGCTCACTGACATTTCCCCTATCTGAAAGTCTGATAAACGCCGGAAAAATGACTAAGTCCAAAAAAAACAAAATGTTCAACTTTTTTCAATTTTACCCCCGTGGGATATATATTCTACCCACACACATTTGGAACTCTCCTGGGGTAACCTCACACATATTATTCCCTCATTTAGTGGATATTTTCACAAAAAAGTGAAATTTTCAAAAATCCTGAAAATTGGCTGAAAACGACTAAATATCAAGGACTCATTGGGCGAATCGCTCTGGAACTGAAATCGGAATGCTCACTGACATTTCCCCTATCTGAAAGTCTGATAAACGCCGGAAAAATGACTAAGTCCAAAAAAAAATGTTTTTCAACTTTTTTCAATTTTACCCCCGTGGGATATATGTTCTACCCACACACATGTGGAACTCTCCTGGGGTACCCTCACACATATTATTCCAACATTTAGTGGATATTTTCACAAAAAAGTGAAACTTTCAAAAATCCAGAAAATTGGCTGAAAACGACTAAATTTCAAGGACTCATTGGGCGAATCGCTCTGGAACTGAAATCGGAACGCTCACTGACATTTCCCCTATCTGAAAGTCTGATAAACGCCGGAAAAATGACTAAGTCAAAAAAAAAAAAAATTTTAAACTTTTTTCAATTTTACCCCCGTGGGATATATATTCTACCCACACACATTTGGAACTCTCCTGGGGTACCCTCACACATATTATTCGCCTCATTTAGTGGATATTTTCACAAAAAAGTGAAATTTTCAAAAATCCAGAAAATTGGCTGAAAACGACTAAATATCAAGGACTCATTGGGCGAATCGCTGTGGAACTGAAATTGGTATGCTCACTGACATTTCCCCTATCTGAAAGTCTGATTAACGCCGGAAAAATGACTAAGTCCAAAAAAAATTTTTTTAAAACTTTTTTCAATTTACCCCCGTGGGATATATATTCTACTCACACACATTTGGAACTCTCCTGGGGTACCCTCACACATATTATTCCCTCATTTTGTGGATATTTTCACAAAAAAGTGACATTTTCAAAAATCCAGAAAATTGGCTGAAAACGACTAAATATCAAGGACTCATTGGGCGAAACGCTCTGTAACTGAAATCAGAACGCTCACTGACATTTCCCCTATCTGAAAGTCTGATAAACGCCGGAAAAATGACTAAGTCCAAAAAAAAAATTTTTTTCAACTTTTTTCAATTTTACCCCCGTGGGATATATGTTCTACCCACACACATTTGGAACTCTCCTGGGGTACCCTCACACATATTATTCCAACATTTAGTGGATATTTTCACAAAAAAGTGAAACTTTCAAAAATCCAGAAAATTGGCTGAAAACGACTAAATATCAAGGACTCATTGGGCGAATCGCTCTGGAACTGAAATCGGAACGCTCACTGACATTTCCCCTATCTGAAAGTCTGATAAACGCCGGAAAAATGACTAAGTCCAAAAAAAACAAAATGTTCAACTTTTTTCAATTTTACCCCCGTGGGATATATATTCTACCCACACACATTTGGAACTCTCCTGTGGTATGCTCACACATATTATTCCCTCATTTAGTGGATATTTTCACAAAAAAGCGAAATTTTCAAAAATCCAAAATATTGGCTGAAAACGACTAAATATCAAGGACACATTGGTCGAATCGCTCTGGAACTGAAATCCGAACCCTCACTGACATTTCCCCTATCTGAAAATCTGATAAACGCCGGAAAAATGACTAAGTCCAAAAAGAAATTTTCTTCAACTTTTTTCAATTTTACCCCCGTGGGATATATGTTCTACCTACACACATTTGGAACTCTCCTGGGGTACCCTCACACATATTATTCCAACATTTAGTGTATATTTTTACAAAAAAGTGAAACTTTCAAAAATCCAGAAAATTGGCTGAAAACGACTAAATATCAAGGACTCATTGGGCGAATCGCTCTGGAACTGAAATCGGAACGCTCACTGACATTTCCCCTACCTGAAAGTCTGATAAACGCCGGAAAAATAACTAAGTCCAAAAAAAAAAAATTTTAAACTTTTTTCAATTTTACCCCCGTGGGATATATATTCTACCTACACACATTTGGAACTCTCCTGGGGTACCCTCACACATATTATTCCCTCATTTAGTGGATATTTTCACAAAAAATTGAAATTTTCAAAAATCCAGAAAATTGTCTGAAAACGACTAAATATCAAGGACTCATTGGTCGAATCGCTCTGGAACTGAAATCGGAATGCTCACTGACATTTGCCCTATCTGAAAGTCTGATAAACGCCGGAAAAATGACTAAGTCCAAAAAAAATTTTTTTTCAACTTTTTTTTTAATTTTAGCCCCGTGGGATATATATTCTACCCACACACATTTGGAACTCTCCTGGGGTACCCTCACACATATGATTCCCTCATTTAGTGGATATTTTCACAAAAAAGTGACATTTTCAAAAATCCAGAAAATTGGCTGAAAACGACTAAATATCAAGGACTCATTGGGTGAAACGCTCTGTAACTGAAATCAGAACGCTCACAGACATTTCCCCTATCTGAAAGTCTGATAAACGCCGGAAAAATGACTAAGTCCAAAAAAAAAATTTTTTTCAACTTTTTTCAATTTTACCCCCGTGGGATATATATTCTACCCACACACATTTGGAACTCTCCTGGGGTACCCTCACACATATTATTCCAACATTTAGTGGATATTTTCACAAAAAAGTGAAACTTTCAAAAATCCAGAAAATTGGCTGAAAACGACTAAATATCAAGGACTCATTGGGCAAATCGCTCTGGAACTGAAATCGTAACGCTCACTGACATTTCCCCTATCTGAAAATCTGATAAACGCCGGAAAAATGACTAAGTCCAAAAAGAAATTTTTTTCAACTTTTTTCAATTTTACACCCGTGGGATATATATTCTACCAACACACATTTGGAACTCTCCTGGGGTACCCTCACACATATTATTCCCTCATTTAGTGGATATTTTCACAAAAAACTGAAATTTTCAAAAATCCAGAAAATTGTCTGAAAACGACTAAATATCAAGGACTCATTGGGCGAATTGCTCTGGAACTGAAATCGGAATGCTCACTGACATTTGCCCTATCTGAAAGTCTGATAAACGCCGTAAAAATGACTAAGTCCAAAAAAAAAAATTTTTTTCAACTTTTTTCAATTTTACCCCCGTGGGATATATGTTCTACCCACACACATTTGGAACTCTCCTGGGGTACCCTCACACATATTATTCCAACATTTAGTGGATATTTTCACAAAAAAGTGAAACTTTCAAAAATCCAGAAAATTGTCCTAAAACGACTAAATATCAAGGACTCATTGGGCGAATCGCTCTGGAACTGAAATTGGTATGCTCACTGACATTTCCCCTATCTGAAAATCTGATAAACGCCGGAAAAATGACTAAGTCCAAAAAGAAATTTTTTTCAACTTTTTTCAATTTTACACCCGTGGGATATATATTCTACCTACACACATTTGGAACTCTCCTGGGGTAACCTCACACATATTATTCCCTCATTTAGTGGATATTTTCACAAAAAATTGAAATTTTCAAAAATCCAGAAAATTGGCTGAAAACGACTAAACATCAAGGACTCATTGGGCGAATCGCTCTGGAACTGAAATCGGAATGCTCACTGACATTTCCCCTATCTGAAAGTCTGATAAACGCCGGAAAAATGACTAAGTCCAAAAAAAATGTTTTTCATCTTTTTTCAATTTTACCCCCGTGGGATATATATTCTACCTACACACATTTGGAACTCTATTGGGGTACCCTCACACATATTATTCCCTCATTTAGTGGATATTTTCACAAAAAAGTGAAATTTTCAAAAATCCAGAAAATTGGCTGAAAACGACTAAATATCAAGGACTCATTGGGTGAAACGCTCTGGAACTGAAATCGGAACGCTCACTGACATTTCCCCTATCTGAAAGTCTGATAAACGCCGGAAAAATGACTAAGTCCAAAAAAAAATGTTTTTCAACTTTTTTCAATTTTACCCCCGTGGGATATATATTCTACCTACACACATTTGGAACTCTCCTGGGGTACCCTCACACATATTATTCCCTCATTTAGTGGATATTTTCACAAAAAAAGTGAAATTTTCAAAAATCCAGAAAATTGGCTGAAAACGACTAAATATCAAGGACTCATTGGGCGAATCGCTCTGGAAGTGAAAATGGTATGCTCACTGACATTTCCCCTATCTGAAAGTCTGATTAACGCCGGAAAAATGACTAAGTCCAAAAAAATTTTTTTTAAAACTTTTTTCAATTTACCCCCGTGGGATATATATTCTACCTACACACATTTGGAACTCTCCTGGGGTACCCTCACACATATTATTCCCTCATTTAGTGGATATTTTCACAAAAAAGTGAAATTTTCAAAAATCCAGAAAATTGGCTGAAAACGACTAAATATCAAGGACTCATTGGTCGAATCGCTCTGGAACTGAAATCAGAACGCTCACTGACATTTCCCCTATCTGAAAGTCTGATAAACGCCGGAAAAATGACTAAGTCCAAAAAAAACAAAATGTTCAACTTTTTTCAATTTTACCCCCGTGGGATATATATTCTACCCACACACATTTGGAACTCTCCTGGGGTAACCTCACACATATTATTCCCTCATTTAGTGGATATTTTCACAAAAAAGTGAAATTTTCAAAAATCCAGAAAATTGGCTGAAAACGACTAAATATCAAGGACTCATTGGGCGAATCGCTCTGGAACTGAAATCGGAATGCTCACTGACATTTCCCCTATCTGAAAGTCTGATAAACGCCGGAAAAATGACTAAGTCCAAAAAAAAATAATTTTAAACTTTTTTCAATTTTACCCCCGTGGGATATATATTCTACCCACACACATTTGGAACTCTCCTGGGGTACCCTCACACATATTATTCCCTCATTTAGTGGATATTTTCACAAAAAAGTGAAATTTTCAAAAATCCAGAAAATTGGCTGAAAACGACTAAATATCAAGGACTCATTGGGCGAATCGCTGTGGAACTGAAATTGGTATGCTCACTGACATTTCCCCTATCAGAAAATCTGATAAACGCCGGAAAAATGACTAAGTCCAAAATAATTTTTTTTTAAATTTTTCTCAATTTACCCCCGTGGGATATATATTCTACCCACACACATTTGGAACTCTACTGTGGTACCCTCACACATATTATTCCCTCATTTAGTGAATATTTTCACAAAAAAGTGACATTTTCAAAAATCCAGAAAATTGGCTGAATTCGACTAAATATCAAGGACTCAATGGGCGACACGCTCTGTAACTGAAATCAGAACGCTCACTGACATTTCCCCTATCTGAAAGTCTGATAAACGCCGGAAAAATGACTAAGTCCAAAAAAAACAAAATGTTCAACTTTTTTCAATTTTACCCCCGTGGGATATATATTCTACCCACACACATTTGGAACTCTCCTGGGGTAACCTCACACATATTATTCCCTCATTTAGTGGATATTTTCACAAAAAAGTGAAATTTTCAAAAATCCTGAAAATTGGCTGAAAACGACTAAATATCAAGGACTCATTGGGCGAATCGCTCTGGAACTGAAATCGGAATGCTCACTGACATTTCCCCTATCTGAAAGTCTGATAAACGCCGGAAAAATGACTAAGTCCAAAAAAAAATGTTTTTCAACTTTTTTCAATTTTACCCCCGTGGGATATATGTTCTACCCACACACATGTGGAACTCTCCTGGGGTACCCTCACACATATTATTCCAACATTTAGTGGATATTTTCACAAAAAAGTGAAACTTTCAAAAATCCAGAAAATTGGCTGAAAACGACTAAATTTCAAGGACTCATTGGGCGAATCGCTCTGGAACTGAAATCGGAACGCTCACTGACATTTCCCCTATCTGAAAGTCTGATAAACGCCGGAAAAATGACTAAGTCAAAAAAAAAAAAATTTTTAAACTTTTTTCAATTTTACCCCCGTGGGATATATATTCTACCCACACACATTTGGAACTCTCCTGGGGTACCCTCACACATATTATTCGCCTCATTTAGTGGATATTTTCACAAAAAAGTGAAATTTTCAAAAATCCAGAAAATTGGCTGAAAACGACTAAATATCAAGGACTCATTGGGCGAATCGCTGTGGAACTGAAATTGGTATGCTCACTGACATTTCCCCTATCAGAAAATCTGATAAACGCCGGAAAAATGACTAAGTCCAAAATAATTTTTTTTAAAATTTTTCTCAATTTACCCCCGTGGGATATATATTCTACCCACACACATTTGGAACTCTACTGTGGTACCCTCACACATATTATTCCCTCATTTAGTGAATATTTTCACAAAAAAGTGACATTTTCAAAAATCCAGAAAATTGGCTGAATTCGACTAAATATCAAGGACTCAATGGGCGACACGCTCTGTAACTGAAATCAGAACGCTCACTGACATTTCCCCTATCTGAAAGTCTGATAAACGCCGGAAAAATGACTAAGTCCAAAAAAAAATTTTTTTTCAACTTTTTTCAATTTTTACCCCCGTGGGATATATATTCTACCTCCACACATTTGGAACTCTCCTGGGGTACCCTCACACATATTATTCCCACATTTAGTGGATATTTTCACAAAAAAGTGAAACTTTCAAAAATCCAGGAAATTGACTGAAGACGACTAAATATCAAGGACTCATTGGTCGAATCGCTCTGGAACTGAAATCAGAACGCTCACTGACATTTCCCCTATCTGAAGGTCTGATAAACGCCGGAAAAACGACTAAGTCCAAAAAAAAAAATTTTTCAACTTTTTTCAATTTTACCCCCGTGGGATATATATTCTACCCACACACTTTTGGAACTCTCCTGTGGTACCCTCACACATATTATTCCCTCATTTAGTGGATATTTTCACAAAAAAGTGAAATTTTCGAAAATCCAGAAAATTGGCTGAAAACGACTAAATATCAAGGACTCATTGGGCGAATCGCTCTGGAACTGAAATTGGTATGCTCACTGACATTTCCCCTATCTGAAAGTCTGATAAACGCCGGAAAAATGACTAAGTCCAAAAAAAAGTTTTTTTCAACTTTTTTTTTAATTTTAGCCCCGTGGGATACATATTCTACCCACACACATTTGGAACTCTCCTGTGGTACCCTCACACATATTATTCCCTCATTTAGTGAATATTTTCACAAAAAAGTGACATTTTCAAAAATCCAGAAAATTGGCTGAAAACGACTAAATATCAAGGACTCAATGGGTGACACCCTCTGTAACTGAAATCAGAACGCTCACTGACATTTCCCCAATCTGAAAGTCTGCTAAACGCCGGAAAAATGACTAAGTCCAAAAAAAAATTTTTTGCAACTTTTTTCAATTTTACCCCCGTGGGATATATATTCTACCTACACACATTTGGAACTCTCCTGGGGTACCCTCACACATATTATTCCCTCATTTAGTGGATATTTTCACAAAAAAGTGAAATTTTCAAAAATCCAGAAAATTAGCTGAAAACGACTAAATATCAAGGACTCATAGGGCCAATCGCTCTGGAACTGAAATCAGAACACTCACTGACATTTCCCTTATCTGAAAGTCTGATTAACGGCGAAAAAATGACTAAGTCCAAAAAAAAATTTTTTTCAACTTTTTTCTATTTTACCCCTGTGGGATATGTATTCTACGTACACACATTTGGAACTCTCCTGGGGTACCCTCACACATATTATTCCCTCATTTAGTGGATATTTTCACAAAAAAGTGAAATTTTCAAAAATCCAAAATATTGTCTGAAAACGACTAAATATCAAGGACACATTGGGCGAATCGCTCTGGAACTGAAATCCGAACCCTCACTGACATTTCCCCTATCTGAAAGTCTGATAAACTCCGGAAAAATGACTAAGTCCAAAAAAAATTTTTTTTCAACTTTTTCCAATTTTACCCCTGTGGGATATTCAGTCATATGAAAAAGTTTGGGCACCCCTATTAATCTTAAGCTTAATGTTTTATAAAAATTGGTGTCTTTGCAACAGCCATTTTAGTTTGATATATGTAATAACTGTTGGACACAGTAATGTTTCTGCCTTGAAATGAGGTTTATTGTACTAACAGAAAATGCGCAATCTGCATTCAAACAAAATTTGACAGGTGCATAAGTATGGGCACCCTTATCATTTTCTTGTTTTAAATACTCCTACCTACTTTTTACTGACTTACTAAAGCCCTTTTTTTGGTTTTGTAACCTCATTGAGCTTTGAACTTCATAGCCAGGTGTATGCAATCATGAGAAAAGCTACTTAAAGTGGCCACTTGCAAGTTGTTCTCCTGTTTGAATCTCTTCTGAAGAGTGGCATCATGGGCTCCTCAAAACAACTGTCAAATGATCTGAAAACAAAGATTGTTCAACATAGTTGTTCAGGGGAAGGATGCAAAAAGCTGTCTCAGAGATTTAACCTGTCAGTTTCCACTGTGAGGAACATAGTAAGGAAATGGAAGAACGCAGGGACAGTTTTTGTTAAGGCCAGAAGTGGCAGGCCAATAAAAACATCAGAAAGGCAGAGAAGAAGAATGGTGAGATCAGTCAAGGACAATCCTCAGACCACCTCCAGAGAGCTTCAGCATCAACTTGCTGCAGATGGTGTCACTGTGCATCGGTCAACTATACAACGCACTTTGCACAAGGAGAAGCTCTATGGGAGAGTGATGCGAACGAAGCCGTTTCTGCAAGCACGCCACAAACAGAGTCGGCTGAGGTATGCAAAAGCACATTTGGAGAAGCCAATATCTTTTTGGAAGAAGCTCCTGTGGACTGATGAAACCAAGATTGAGTTGTTTGGTCATACAAAAAGGCGTTATGCATGGTGGCAAAAAAACACAGCATTCCAAGAGAAACACTTGCTACCCACAGTAAAATTTGGTGGAGGTTCCATCATGCTTTGGGGCTGTGTGGCCAATGCCGGCACTGGGAATCTTGTTAAAGTTGAGGGACGCATGGATTCCACTCAGTATCAGCAGATTCTTGACAATAATGTTCAAGAATCAGTGATAAAGTTGAAGTTACGCAGGGGATGGATCTTTCAGCAAGACAATGATCCAAAACACCGCTCCAAATCTACTCAGGCATTCATGCAGAGGAACAATTACAATGTTCTGGAATGGCCATCCCAGTCCCCAGACCTGAATATCATTGAACATCTGTGGGATCATTTGAAGAGGGCTGTCCATGCTCGGCGACCATCAAACGTAACTGAACTGGAATTGTTTTGTAAAGAGGAATGGTCAAAAATACCTTCATACAGGATCCATGAACTCATTAAAAGCTACAGGAAGCGACTAAAGGCTGTTATTTTTGGAAAAGGAGGATCTACTAAATATTAATGTCACTTTTCTGGTGAGGTGCCCATACTTATGCACCTGTCAAATTTTGTTTGAATGCAAATTGCACATTTTCTGTTAGTGTAACAAACCTCATTTCAAGGCAGAAACATTACTGTGTCCAACAGTTATTACATATATCAAACTGAAATAGCTGCTGCAAAAACACCAATTTTTATAAAACATTAAGCTTAAGATTAATAGGGGTGCCCAAACTTTTTCATATGACTGTATATTCTACCTACACACATTTGGAACTCTCCTGGGGTACCCTCACACATATTATTCCCTCATTTAGTGGATATTTTCACAAAAAAGTGACATTTTCAAAAATCCAGAAAATTGGCTGAAAACGACTAAATATCAAGGACTCATTGGGCGAATCGCTCTGGAACTGAAATCAGAACGCTCACTGACATTTCCCCTATCTGAAAGTCTGATAAACGCCGGAAAAATGACTAAGTCCAAAAAAAAATTTTTTTCAACTTTTTTCAATTTTACCCCCGTGGGAAATATATTCTACCCACACACATTTGGAACTCTCCTGGGGTACCCTCACACATATTATTCCCTCATTTAGTGGATATTTTCACAAAAAAGTGAAACTTTCAAAAATCCAGAAAATTGGCTGAAAACGACTAAATATCAAGGACTCATTGGTCGAATCCCTCTGGAACTGAAATCGGAACGCTCACTGACATTTTCCCTATCTGAAAGTCTGATAAACGCCGGAAAAATGACTAAGTCCAAAAAAAATTTTTTTTAAACTTTTTTCTATTTTACCCCTGTGGGATATGTATTCTACGTACACACATTTGGAACTCTCCTGGGGTACCCTCACACATATTATTATTCCCTCATTTAGTGGATATTTTCACAAAAAAGTGAAATTTTCAAAAATCCAGAAAATTGGCTGAAAACGACTAAATATCAAGGACTCATTGGGCGAATCGCTCTGGAATTAAAATCAGAACGCTCAATGACATTTCCCCTATCTGAAAGTCTGATAAACGCCGTAAAAATGACTAAGTCCAAAAAAAAATTTTTTTCAACTTTTTTCAATTTTACCCCCGTGGGATATATATTCTACCCACACACATTTGGAACTCTCCTGGGGTACCCTCACACATATTATTCCCTCATTTAGTGGATATTTTCACAAAAAAGTGAAATTTTCAAAAATCCAGAAAATTGGCTGAAAACGACTAAATATCAAGGACTCATAGGGCGAATCGCTCTGGAACTGAAATCAGAACACTCACTGACATTTCCCTTATCTGAAAGTCTGATTAACGGCGAAAAAATGACTAAGTCCCAAAAAAAAAATTTTTTCAACTTTTTTCTATTTTACCCCCGTGGGATATGTATTCTACGTACACACATTTGGAACTCTCCTGGGGTACCCTCACACATATTATTATTCCCTCATTTAGTGGATATTTTCACAAAAAAGTGAAATTTTCAAAAATCCAGAAAATTGGCTGAAAACGACTAAATATCAAGGACTCATTGGGCGAATCGCTCTGGAACTAAAATCAGAACGCTCAATGACATTTCCCCTATCTGAAAGTCTGATAAACGCCGTAAAAATGACTAAGTCCAAAAAAAAATTTTTTTCAACTTTTTTCAATTTTACCCCCGTGGGATATATATTCTACCCACACACATTTGGAACTCTCCTGGGGTACCCTCACACATATTATTCCCTCATTTAGTGGATATTTTCACAAAAAAGTGAAATTTTCAAAAATCCAGAAAATTGGCTGAAAACGACTAAATATCAAGGACTCATTGGGCGAAACGCTCTGTAGCTGAAATCAGAATGCTCACTGACATTTCCCCTATCTGAAAGTCTGATAAACGCCGGAAAAATGACTAGGTCCAAAAAAAAAAATTTTCAACTTTTTTCAATTTTACCCCCGTGGGATATATATTCTACCGACACACATTTGGAACTCTCCTGGGGTACCCTCACACATATTATTCCCTCATTTAGTGGATATTTTCACAAAAAAGTGAAATTTTCAAAAATCCAGAAAATTGGCTGAAAACGACTAAATATCAAGGACTCATTGGTTGAATCCCTCTGGAACTGAAATCGGAATGCTCACTGACATTTTCCCTATCTGAAAGTCTGATAAACGCCGGAAAAATGACTAAGTCCAAAAAAAATTTTTTTAAACTTTTTTCAATTTTACCCCCGTGGGATATATATTCTACCTACACATATTTGGAACTCTCCTGGGGTAACCTCACACATATTATTCCCTCATTTAGTGGATATTTTCACAAAAAAGTGAAATTTTCAAAAATCCAGAAAATTGGCTGAAAACGACTAAATATCAAGGACTCATTGGGCGAATCACTCTGGAACTGAAAACAGAACGCTCACTGACATTTCCCCTATCTGAAAGTTTTATAAATGCCGGAAAAATGACTAAGTCCAAAAAAAAAAATTTTCAAATTTTTTCAATTTTACCCCCGTGGGATATATATTCTACCCACACACATTTGGAACTCTCCTGGGGTACCCTCACACATATTATTCCCTCATTTAGTGGATATTTTCACAAAAAAGTTAAACTATCAAAAATCCAGAAAATAGGGTGAAAACGACTAAATATCAAGGACTCATTGGGCGAAACGCTCTGTAACTGAAATCAGAACGCTCACTGACATTTCCCCTATCTGAAAGTCTGATAAACGCCGGAAAAATAACTAAGTCCAAAAAAAAAATTTTTTCAGCTTTTTTCAATTTTACCCCCGTGGGATATATATTCTACCCACACACATTTGGAACTCTAGTGGGGTACCCTCACCCATATTATTCCCTCATTTAGTGGATATTTTTACAAAAAAGTGAAATTTTCAAAAATCCAGAAAATTGGCTGAAAACGACTAAATATCAAGGAATCATTGGGCGAATCGCTCTGGAACTGAAATCGGAATGCTCACTGACATTTGCCCTATCTGAACGTCTGATAAACGCCGGAAAAATGACTAAGTCCCAAAAAAAATTTTTTTCAACTTTTTCAATTTTAGCCCCGTGGGATATATATTCTACCTACACATATTTGGAACTCTCCTGGGGTAACCTCACACATATTATTCCCTCATTTAGTGGATATTTTCACAAAAAAATGAAATTTTCAAAAATCCAGAAAATTGGCTGAAAACGACTAAATATCAAGGACTCATTGGTCGAATCCCTCTGGAACTGAAATCGGAACGCTCACTGACATTTTCCCTACCTGAAAGTCTGATAAACGCCAGAAAAATGACTAAGTCCCAAAAAAATTTTTTTTCAACTTTTTTCAATTTTACCCCCGTGGGATATATATTCTACCTACACATATTTGGAACTCTCCTGGGGTAACCTTACACATATTATTCCCTCATTTAGTGGATGTTTTCACAAAAAAGTGAAACTTTCAAAAATCCAGAAAATTGGCTGAAAACGACTAAATATCAAGGACTCATTGGGCGAATCGCTCTGGAACAGAAATCAGAATGCTCACTGACATTTCCCCTATCTGAAAGTCTGATAAACGCCAGAAAAATGACTAAGTCTAAAAAAAAAAAAAAAATTTTCAACTTTTTTCAATTTTACCCCCGTGGGATATATATTCTACCCACACACATTTGGAACTCTCCTGTGGTACCCTCACACATATTATTCCCTCATTTAGTGGATAATTTCATAAAAAAGTGAAATTTTCAAAAATCCAGAAAATTGGCTGAAAACGACTAAATATCAAGGACTCATTGGTCGAATTGCTCTGGAATTGAAATCGGAACGCTCACTGACATTTCCCCTATCTGAAAGTCTGATAAACGCCGGAAAAAAGACTATGTCCAAAAAAAATGTTTTTCAACTTTTTTCAATTTTACCCCCGTGGGATATATATTATACCTACACACATTTGGAACTCTCCTGGGGTACCCTCACACATATTATTCCCTCATTTAGTGGATATTTTCACAAAAAAGTGAAACTTTCAAAAATCCAGAAAATTGGCTGAAAACGACTAAATATCAAGGACTCATTGGGCGAATCGCTCTGGAACTGAAATCAGAACGCTCACTGACATTTCCCCTATCTGAAAGTCTGATAAACGCCGGAAAAATGACTAAGTCCAAAAAAAATAAATTTTCAAGTTTTTTCAATTTTACCCCTGTGGGATATATATTCTACCCACACACTTGGAACTCTCCTGGGGTACCCTCACACATATTATTCCCTCATTTAGTGGATATTTTCACAAAAAAGTGAAATTTTAAAAAATCCAGAAAATTGGCTGAAAACGACTAAATATCAAGGACTCATTGGGCGAATCGCTCTGGAACTGAAATCGGAATGCTCACTGACATTTGCCCTATCTGAAAGTTTGATAAACGCCGGAAAAATGACTAGGTCCAAAAAAAAATTTTTTAAAACTTTTTTCAATTTACCCCCGTGGGATATATATTATACCTACACACATTTGGAACTCTCCTGGGGTACCCTCACACATATTATTCCCTCATTTAGTGGATATTTTCACAAAAAAGTGAAATTGTCAAAAATCCAGAAAATTGGCTGAAAACGACTAAATATCAAGGACTCATAGGGCGAATCACTCTGGAACTGAAATCAGAACACTCACTGACATTTCCCTTATCTGAAAGTATGATAAATGCCGAAAAAATGACTAAGTCCAAAAAAAAATTTTTTTCAACTTTTTTCAATTTTACCCCCGTGGGATATGTATTCTACGTACACACATTTGGAACTCTCCTGGGGTACCCTCACACATATTATTCCCTCATTTAGTGGATATTTTCACAAAAAAGTGAAATTTTCAAAAATCCAAAATATTGGCTGAAAACGACTAAATATCAAGGACACATTGGGCGAATCGCTCTGGAACTGAAATCGGAATGCTTACTGACATTTCCCCTATCTGAAAGTCTGATAAACGCCGGAAAAATGACTAAGTCCAAAAAAAATTTTTTTAAAACTTTTTTTAATTTACCCCCGTGGGATATATATTCTACCCACACTCATTTGGAACTCTCCTGTGGTACCCTCACACATATTATTCCCACATTTAGTGGATATTTTCACAAAAAAGTGAAACTTTCAAAAATCCAGAAAATTGGCTGAAAACGACTAAATATCAAGGACTCATTGGGTGAATCGCTCTGGAACTGAAATCAGAATGCTCACTGACATTTCCCCTATCTGAAAGTCTGATAAACGCCGGAAAAATGACTAAGTACGAAAAAAAAAAAATTTCAACTTTTTTCAATTTTACCCCCGTGGGATATATATTCTACCCACACACATTTGGAACTCTCCTGGGGTATCCTCACACATTATTCCCTCATTTAGTGGATATTTCACAAAAAAGTGAAACTTTCAAAAATCCATAAAATTGGCTGAAAACGACTAAATATCAAGGACTCATTGGGCGAATCGCTCTGGAACTGAAATCTGAATGCTCACTGACATTTCCCCTATCTGAAAGTCTGACAAACGCTGGAAAAATGACTAAGTCCCAAAAAATTTTTTTTCAACTTTTTTCAATTTTAGCCCCGTGGGATATATATTCTACCCACACACATTTGGAGCTCTCCTGTGGTACCCTCACACATATTATTCCCTCATTTAGTGGATATTTTCACAAAAAAGTGAAACTTTCAAAAATCCAGAAAATTGGCTGAAAACGACTAAATATCAAGGACTCATTGGGCGAATCGCTCTGGAACTGAAATTGGTATGCTCACTGACATTTCCCCTACCTGAATGTCTGATAAACGCCGGAAAAATGACTAAGTCCAAAAAAATTTTTTTTAAAACTTTTTTCAATTTACCCCCGTGGGATATATATTCTACCCACACACATTTGGAACTCTCCTGTGGTACCCTCACACATATTATTCCCTCATTTAGTGGATATTTTCACAAAAAAGTGAAATTTTCAAAAATCCAGAAAATTGGTTGAAAACGACTAAATATCAAGGACTCATTGGGCGAATTGCTCTGGAATTGAAATCGGAACGCTCACTGACATTTCCCCTATCTGAAAGTCTGATAAACGCCGGAAAAATGACTAAGTCCAAAAAAAAAAGTTTTTCAACTTTTTTCAATTTTACCCCTGTGGGATATATATTCTACCTACACACATTTGGAACTCTCCTGGGGTACCCTGACACATATTATTCCCTCATTTAGTGGATATTTTCACAAAAAAGTGAAATTTTCAAAAATCCAGAAAATTGGCTGAAAACGACTAAATATCAAAGACTCATTGGGCGAATCGCTCTGGAACTGAAATCGGAATGCTCACTGACATTTGCCCTATCTGAAAGTCTGATAAACGCCGGAAAAATAACTAAGCCCAAAAAAACATTTTTTTCAACTTTTTTCAATTTTACCCCCGTGGGATATATATTCTACCCACACACATTTGGAACTCTCCTGTGGTACCCTCACACATATTATTCCCTCATTTAGTGGATATTTTCACAAAAAAGTGAAACTTTCAAAAATCCAGAAAATTGGCTGAAAACGACTAAATATCAAGGACTCATTGGGCGAATCGCTCTGGAACTGAAATCAGAACGCTCACTGACATTTCCCCTATCTGAAAGTCTGATAAACGCCGGAAAAATGACTAAGTCCAAAAATAATTTTTTTTAAACTTTTTTCAATTTTACCCCCGTGGGATATATATTCTACCCACGCACATTTGGAACTCTCCTGGGGTACCCTCAAACATATTATTCCCTCATTTAGTGGATATTTTCATAAAAAAGTGAAATTTTCAAAAATCCAGAAAATTGGCTGAAAACGACTAAATATCAAAGACTCATTGGGCGAATCGCTCTGGAACTGAAATCGGAATGCTCACTGACATTTGCCCTATCTGAAAGTCTGATAAACGCCGGAAAAATGACTAAGTCCCAAAAAACATTTTTTTCAACTTTTTTCATTTTTACCCCCGTGGGATATATATTCTACCAACACACATTTGGAACTCTCCTGGGGTACCGTCAAACATATTATTCCCTCATTTAGTGGATATTTTCATAAAAAAGTGAAATTTTCTAAAATCCAGAAAATGGGCTGAAAACGACTAAATATCAAGGACTCATTGGGCGAATTGCTCTGGAACTGAAATCGGAACGTTCGCTGACATTTCCCCTATCTGAAAGTCTGATAAACGCCGGAAAAATGACTAAGTTCCAAAAAAAAATTTTTTCAACTTTTTTCAATTTTACCCCCCGTGGGATATATATTCTACCCACACACATTTGGAACTCTCCTGGGATACCCTCACACATATTTTTCCCTCATTTAGTGGATATTTTCATAAAAAAGTGAAATTTTCAAAAATCCAGAAAATTGGCTGAAAACGACTAAATATCAAGGACTCATTGGGCGAATTGCTTTGGAACTGAAATCGGAATGCTCACTGACATTTCCCCTATCTGAAAGTCTGATAAACGCTGGAAAAATGACTAAGTCCAAAAAAATTTTTTTGCAACTTTTTTCAATTTTAGCCCCGTGGGATATATATTCTACCCACACACATTTGGAACTCTCCTGTGGTACCCTCACACATATTTTTCCCTCATTTAGTGGATATTTTCACAAAAAAGTGAAACTTTCAAAAATCCAGAAAATTGGCTGAAAACGACTAAATATCAAGGACTCATTGGGCGAATCGCTCTGGAACTGAAATCAGAACGCTCACTGACATTTCCCCTATCTGAAAGCCTGATAAACGCCGGAAAAATGACTAAGTCCAAAAATAATTTTTTTTAAACTTTTTTCAATTTTACCCCCGTGGGATATATATTCTACCCACGCACATTTGGAACTCTCCTGGGGTACCCTCAAACATATTATTCCCTCATTTAGTGGATATTTTCATAAAAAAGTGAAATTTTTAAAAATTCAGAAAATTGGCTGAAAACGACTAAATATCAATATCATTGGGCGAATTGCTCTGGAACTGAAATCGGAACGCTCACTGACATTTCCCCTTTCTGAAAGTCTGATAAACACCGGAAAAATGACTAAGTCCAAAAAAATTTTTTTTTAAAACTTTTTTCAATTTTACCCTCGTGGGATATATATTCTACCCACGCACATTTGGAACTCTCCTGGGGTACCCTCAAACATATTATTCCCTCATTTAGTGGATATTTTCATAAAAAAGTGAAATTTTAAAAAATTCAGAAAATTGGCTGAAAACGACTAAATATCAATATCATTGGGCGAATTGCTCTGGAACTGAAATCGGAACGCTCACTGACATTTCCCCTATCTGAAAGTCTGATAAACGCCGGAAAAATGACTAAGTCCAAAAAAAAAATTTTTTTCAACTTTTTTCAATTTTACCCCCGTGGGATATATATTCTACCCACACACATTTGGAACTCTCCTGGGGTACCCTCACACATATTTTTCCCTCATTTAGTGAATATTTTCACAAAAAAGTGAAACTTTCAAAAATCCAGAAAATTGGCTGAAAACGACTAAATATCAAGGACTCATTGGGCGAATCGCTCTGGAACTGAAATCGGAATGCTCACTGACATTTGCCCTATCTGAAAGTCTGATAAACGCCGGAAAAATGACTAAGTCCAAAAAAATTTTTTTTTAAAACTTTTTTCAATTTTACCCCCGTGGGATATATATTCTACCCACGCACATTTGGAACTCTCCTGGGGTACCCTCAAACATATTATTCCCTCATTTAGTGGATATTTTCATAAAAAAGTGAAATTTTTAAAAATTCAGAAAATTGGCTGAAAACGACTAAATATCAATATCATTGGGCGAATTGCTCTGGAACTGAAATCGGAACGCTCACTGACATTTCCCCTTTCTGAAAGTCTGATAAACGCCGGAAAAATGACTAAGTCCAAAAAAATTTTTTTTAAAACTTTTTTCAATTTACCCCCGTGGGATATATATTCTACCCACACACATTTGGAACTCTCCTGTGGTACCCTCACACATATTATTCCCTCATTTAATGGATATTTTCACAAAAAAGTGAAATTTTCAAAAATCCAGAAAATTGGCTGAAAACGACTAAATATCAAGGACTCATTGGGCGAATCACTCTGTAACTGAAATCAGAACGCTCACTGACATTTCCCCTATCTGAAAGTCTGATAAACGCCGGAAAAATGACTAAGTCCAAAAAAATTTTTTTTTAAACTTTTTTCAATTTTACCCCCGTGGGATATATATTCTACCCACGCACATTTGGAACTCTCCTGGGGTACCGTCACACATATTATTCCCTCATTTAGTGGATATTTTCACAAAAAAGTGAAATTTTCAAAAATCCAGAAAATTGGCTGAAAACGACTAAATATCAAGGACTCATTGGTCGAATCGCTCTGGAACTGAAATTGGTATGCTCACTGACATTTCCCCTACCTGAATGTCTGATAAACGCCGGAAAAATGACTAAGTCCAAAAAATTTTTTTTTAAAACTTTTTTCAATTTACCCCCGTGGGATATATATTCTACCCACACACATTTGGAACTCTCCTGTGGTACCCTCACACATATTATTCCCTCATTTAGTGGATATTTTCACAAAAAAGTGAAATTTTCAAAAATCCAGAAAATTGGCTGAAAACGACTAAATATCAAGGACTCATTGGTCGAATCGCTCTGGAACTGAAATCAGAACGCTCACTGACATTTCCCCTATCTGAATGTCTGATAAACGCCGGAAAAATGACTAAGTCCAAAAAAAAAAATTTTTTCAACTTTTTTCAATTTTACCCCCGTGGGATATATATTCTACCCACACACATTTGGAACTCTCCTGGGGTACCCTCACACATATTTTTCCCTCATTTAGTGGATATTTTCACAAAAAAGTGAAACTTTCAAAAATCCAGAAAATTGGCTGAAAACGACTAAATATCAATATCATTGGGCGAATTGCTCTGGAACTGAAATCGGAACGCTCAATGACATTTCCCCTTTCTGAAAGTCTGATAAACGCCGGAAAAATGACTAAGTCCAAAAAAATTTTTTTGCAACTTTTTTCAATTTTAGCCCCGTGGGATATATATTCTACCCACACACATTTGGAACTCTCCTGTGGTACCATCACACATATTATTCCTTCATTTAGTGGATATTTTCACAAAAAAGTGAAACTTTCAAAAATCCAGAAAATTGGCTGAAAACGACTAAATATCAAGGACTCATTGGGCGAATCGCTCTGGAACTGAAATCGGAATGCTCACTGACATTTGACCTATCTGAAAGTCTGATAAACGCCGGAAAAATGACTAAGTCCAAAAAAAATTTTTTTTTAAACTTTTTTCCATTTTACCCCCGTGGGATATATATTCTACCCACGCACATTTGGAACTCTCCTGGGGTACCCTCAAACATATTATTCCCTCATTTAGTGGATATTTTCACAAAAAAGTGAAATTTTCAAAAATTCTGAAAATTGGCTGAAAACGACTAAATATCAATATCATTGGGCGAATTGCTCTGGAACTGAAATCGGAACGCTCACTGACATTTGCCCTATCTGAAAGTCTGATAAACGCCGGAAAAATGACTAAGTCGAAAAAAAAATTTTTTTTAAACTTTTTTCAATTTTACCCCCGTAGGATATATATTCTACCCACACACATTTGGAACTCTCCTGTGGTACCCTCACACATATTATTCCCTCATTTAGTGGATATTTTCACAAAAAAGTGAAATTTTCAAAAATCCAGAAAATTGGCTGAAAACGACTAAATATCAAGGACTCATTGGGCGAATTGCTCTGGAACTGAAATCGGAACGCTCACTGACATTTCCCCTATCTGAAAGTCTGATAAACGCCGGAAAAATGACTAAGTCCAAAAAAAAAAATTTTTCAACTTTTTTCAATTTTACCCCCGTGGGATATATATTCTACCCACACACATTTGGAACTCTCCTGTGGTACCCTCACACATATTATTCCCTCATTTAGTGGATATTTTCACAAAAAAGTGAAATTTTCAAAAATCCAGAAAATTGGCTGAAAACGAGTAAATATCAAGGACTCATTGGGCGAATTGCTCTGGAATTGAAATCGGAATGCTCACTGACATTTGCCCTATCTGAAAGTCTGATAAACGCTGGAAAAATGACTAAGTCCAAAAAAAATTTTTTTCAACTTTTTTCAATTTTAGCCCCGTGGGATATATATTCTACCCACACACATTTGGAACTCTCCTGTGGTACCCTCACACATATTATTCCCTCATTTAGTGGATATTTTCACAAAAAAGTGAAATTTTCAAAAATCCAGAAAATTGGCTGAAAACGACTAAATATCAAGGACTCATTGGGCGAATCACTCTGTAACTGAAATCAGAACGCTCACTGACATTTCCCCTATTTGAAATCTGATAAACGCCGGAAAAATGACTAAGTCCAAAAAAAAAAATTTTTTCAACTTTTTTCAATTTTACCGCCGTGGGATATATAATCTACCCACACACATTTGGAACTCTCCTGGGGTACCCTCACACATATTATTCCCTCATTTAGTGGATATTTTCATAAAAAAGTGAAACTTTCAAAAATCCAGAAAATTGGCTGAAAACGACTAAATATCAAGGACTCATTGGGCGAATCGCTCTGGAACTATAATCAGAATGCTCACTGATATTTCCCCTATCTGAAAGTGTGATAAACGCCGGAAAAATGACTAAGTCCAAAAAAAAAAAATTTTCAACTTTTTTCAATTTTACCCCCGTGGGATATATATTCTTCCCACACACATTTGGAACTCTCCTGGGGTACCCTCACACATATTATTCCCTCATTTAGTGGATATTTTCACAAAAAAGTGAAACTTTCAAAAATCCAGAAAATTGGCTGAAAACGACTAAATATCAAGGACTCATTGGGCGAATCGCTCTGGAACTGAAATCGGAATGCTCTCTGACATTTGCCCTATCTGAAAGTCTGATAAACGCCGGAAAAATGACCAAGTCCAAAAAAAATTTTTTTTTAAACTTTTTTCAATTTTACCCCCGTGGGATATATATTCTACCCACGCACATTTGGAACTCTCCTGGGGTACCCTCAAACATATTATTCCCTCATTTAGTGGATATTTTCACAAAAAAGTGAAACTTTCAAAAATCCAGAAAATTGGCTGAAAACGACTAAATATCAAGGACTCATTGGTCGAATCGCTCTGGAACTGAAATCGGAATGCTCACTGACATTTGCCCTATCTGAAAGTCTGATAAACGCCGGAAAAATGAATAAGTCCAAACAAAAATTTTTTTTAAACTTTTTTCAATTTTACCCCCGTGGGATATATATTCTACCCAAGCACATTTGGAACTCTCCTGGGGTACCCTCAAACATATTATTCCCTCATTTAGTGGATATTTTCATAAAAAAGTGAAATTTTCAAAAATTCTGAAATTGGCTGAAAACGACTAAATATCAATATCATTGGGCGAATTGCTCTGGAACTGAAATCGGAACGCTCACTGACATTTGCCCTATCTGAAAGTCTGATAAACGCCGGAAAAATGACTAAGTCGAAAAAAAAATTTTTTTTAAACTTTTTTCAATTTTACCCCCGTGGGATATATATTCTACCCAAGCACATTTGGAACTCTCCTGGGGTACCCTCAAACATATTATTCCCTCATTTAGTGGATATTTTCATAAAAAAGTGAAATTTTCAAAAATTCTGAAATTGGCTGAAAACGACTAAATATCAATATCATTGGGCGAATTGCTCTGGAACTGAAATCGGAACGCTCACTGACATTTGCCCTATCTGAAAGTCTGATAAACGCCGGAAAAATGACTAAGTCGAAAAAAAAAATTTTTTTAAACTTTTTTCAATTTTACCCCCGTGGGATATATATTCTACCCACACACATTTGGAACTCTCCTGGGGTACCCTGACACATATTATTCCCTCATTTAGTGGATATTTTCACAAAAAAGTGAAATTTTCAAAAATCCAGAAAATTGGCTGAAAACGACTAAATATCAAGGACTCATTGGGCGAATCGCTCTGGAACTGAAATCGGAATGCTCACTGACATTTGCACTATCTGAAAGTCTGATAAACGCCGGAAAAATGACTAAGTCC
Source organism: Phyllobates terribilis (assembly GCF_046119375.1). Taxonomy (NCBI): domain Eukaryota; kingdom Metazoa; phylum Chordata; class Amphibia; order Anura; family Dendrobatidae; genus Phyllobates; species Phyllobates terribilis. The sequence goes on from NW_027362776.1 coordinate 24,528,860, forward strand.
AAAAAAATTTTTTTGCAACTTTTTTCAATTTTAGCCCCGTGGGATATAAATTCTACCCACACACATTTGGAACTCTTCTGTGGTACCCTCACACATATTATTCCCTCATTTAGTGGATATTTTCACAAAAAAGTGAAACTTTCAAAAATCCAGAAAATTGGCTGAAAACGACTAAATATCAAGGACTCATTGGGCGAATCGCTCTGGAACTGAAATCAGAATGCTCACTGACATTTGCCCTATCTGAAAGTCTGATAAACGCTGGAAAAATGACTAAGTCCAAAAAAATTTTTTTTTAAACTTTTTTCAATTTACCCCCGTGGGATATATATTCTACCCACACACATTTGGAACTCTCCTGTGGTACCCTCACACATATTATTCCCTCATTTAGTGGATATTTTCACAAAAAAGTGAAATTTTCAAAAATCCAGAAAATTGGCTGATAACGACTAAATATCAAGGACTCATTGGGCGAATTGCTCTGGAACTGAAATCGGAACACTCACTGACATTTCCCCTATCTGAAAGTCTGATAAACGCCGGAAAAATGACTAAGTTCAAAAAAAAAATTTTTTCAACTTTTTTCAATTTTACCCCCGTGGGATATATATTCTACCCACACACATTTGGAACTCTCCTGTGGTACCCTCACACATATTATTCCCTCATTTAGTGGATATTTTCACAAAAAAGTGAAATTTTCAAAAATCCAGAAAATTGGCTGAAAACGAGTAAATATCAAGGACTCATTGGGAGAATTGCTCTGGAATTGAAATCGGAATGCTCACTGACATTTGCCCTATCTGAAAGTCTGATAAACGCTGGAAAAATGACTAAGCCCAAAAAAATTTTTTTTTAAAACTTTTTTCAATTTTACCCCCGTGGGATATATATTCTACCCACACACATTTGGAACTCTCCTGTGGTACCCTCACACATATTATTCCCTCATTTAGTGGATATTTTCACAAAAAAGTGAAATTTTCAAAAATCCAGAAAATTGGCTGAAAACGACTAAATATCAAGGACTCATTGGGCGAATCACTCTGTAACTGAAATCAGAACGCTCACTGACATTCCCCTATCTGAAAGTCTGATAAACGCCGGAAAAATGACTAAGTCCAAAAAAAAAAATTTTTTCAACTTTTTTCAATTTTACCCCCGTGGGATATATATTCTACCCACACACATTTGGAACTCTCCTGGGGTACCCTCACACATATTTTTCCCTCATTTAGTGGATATTTTCACAAAAAAGTGAAACTTTCAAAAATCCAGAAAATTGGCTGAAAACGACTAAATATCAAGGACTCATTGGGCGAATCGCTCTGGAACTGAAATCGGAATGCTCACTGACATTTGCACTATCTGAAAGTCTGATAAACGCCGGAAAAATGACTAAGTCCAAAAAAATTTTTTTGCAACTTTTTTCAATTTTAGCCCCGTGGGATATAAATTCTACCCACACACATTTGGAACTCTTCTGTGGTACCCTCACACATATTATTCCCTCATTTAGTGGATATTTTCACAAAAAAGTGAAACTTTCAAAAATCCAGAAAATTGGCTGAAAACGACTAAATATCAAGGACTCATTGGGCGAATCGCTCTGGAACTGAAATCAGAATGCTCACTGACATTTGCCCTATCTGAAAGTCTGATAAACGCTGGAAAAATGACTAAGTCCAAAAAAATTTTTTTTTAAACTTTTTTCAATTTACCCCCGTGGGATATATATTCTACCCACACACATTTGGAACTCTCCTGTGGTACCCTCACACATATTATTCCCTCATTTAGTGGATATTTTCACAAAAAAGTGAAATTTTCAAAAATCCAGAAAATTGGCTGATAACGACTAAATATCAAGGACTCATTGGGCGAATTGCTCTGGAACTGAAATCGGAACACTCACTGACATTTCCCCTATCTGAAAGTCTGATAAACGCCGGAAAAATGACTAAGTTCAAAAAAAAAATTTTTTCAACTTTTTTCAATTTTACCCCCGTGGGATATATATTCTACCCACACACATTTGGAACTCTCCTGTGGTACCCTCACACATATTATTCCCTCATTTAGTGGATATTTTCACAAAAAAGTGAAATTTTCAAAAATCCAGAAAATTGGCTGAAAACGAGTAAATATCAAGGACTCATTGGGAGAATTGCTCTGGAATTGAAATCGGAATGCTCACTGACATTTGCCCTATCTGAAAGTCTGATAAACGCTGGAAAAATGACTAAGCCCAAAAAAATTTTTTTTTAAAACTTTTTTCAATTTTACCCCCGTGGGATATATATTCTACCCACACACATTTGGAACTCTCCTGTGGTACCCTCACACATATTATTCCCTCATTTAGTGGATATTTTCACAAAAAAGTGAAATTTTCAAAATTCCAGAAAATTGGCTGAAAACGACTAAATATCAAGGACTCATTGGGCGAACCATTCTGTAACTGAAATCAGAACACTCACTGACATTTCCCCTATCTGAAAGTCTGATAAACGCCGGAAAAATTACTAAGTCCAAAAAAAAAAAATTTTCAACTTTTTTCAATTTTACCCCCGTGGGATATATATTCTACCCACACACATTTGGAACTCTCCTGGGGTACCCTCACACATATTATTCCCTCATTTAGTGGATATTTTCACAAAAAAGTGAAACTTTCAAAAATCCAGAAAATTGGCTGAAAACGACTAAATATCAAGGACTCATTGGGCGAATCGCTCTGGAACTGAAATCGGAATGCTCTCTGACATTTGCCCTATCTGAAAGTCTGATAAACGCCGGAAAAATGACTAAGTCCAAAAAAAATTTTTTTTTAAACTCTTTTCAATTTTACCCCCGTGGGATATATATTCTACCCACGCACATTTGGAACTCTCCTGGGGTACCCTCAAACATATTATTCCCTCATTTAGTGGATATTTTCATAAAAAAGTGAAATTTTCAAAAATTCTGAAATTGGCTGAAAACGACTAAATATCAATATCATTGGGCGAATTGCTCTGGAACTGAAATCGGAACGCTCACTGACATTTGCCCTATCTGAAAGTCTGATAAACGCCGGAAAAATGACTATGTCGAAAAAAAAATTTTTTTTAAACTTTTTTCAATTTTACCCCCGTGGGATATATATTCTACCTACACACATTCGGAACTCTCCTGGGGTACCCTGACACATATTATTCCCTCATTTAGTGGATATTTTCACAAAAAAGTGAAATTTTCAAAAATCCAGAAAATTGGCTAAAAACGACTAAACATCAAGGACTCATTGGGCGAATCGCTCTGGAACTGAAATCAGAACGCTCACTGACATTTCCCCTATCTGAAAGTCTGATAAACGCTGGAAAAATGACTAAGTCCAAAAAAAAAAATTTTTCAACTTTTTTCAATTTTACCCCCGTGGGATATATATTCTACCCACACACATTTGGAACTCTCCTGGGGTACCCTCACACATATTATTCCCTCATTTAGTGGATATTTTCACAAAAAAGTGAAATTTTTAAAAATCCAGAAAATTGGCTGAAAACGACTAAATATCAAGGACTCATTGGGAGAATCGCTCTGGAACTGAAATCGGAATGGTCACTGACATTTGACCTATCTGAAAGTCTGATAAACGCCGGAAAAATGACTAAGTCCAAAAAAAATTTTTTTTTAAACTTTTTTCAATTTTACCCCCGTGGGATATATATTCTACCCACGCACATTTGGAACTCTCCTGGGGTACCCTCACACATATTATTCCCTCATTTAGTGGATATTTTCACAAAAAAGTGAAATTTTTAAAAATCCAGAAAATTGGCTGAAAACGACTAAATATCAAGGACTCATTGGGAGAATCGCTCTGGAACTGAAATCGGAATGGTCACTGACATTTGACCTATCTGAAAGTCTGATAAACGCCGGAAAAATGACTAAGTCCAAAAAAAATTTTTTTTTAAACTTTTTTCAATTTTACCCCCGTGGGATATATATTCTACCCACGCACATTTGGAACTCTCCTGGGGTACCCTCAAACATATTATTCCCTCATTTAGTGGATATTTTCATAAAAAAGTGAAATTTTCAAAAATTCTGAAATTGGCTGAAAACGACTAAATATCAATATCATTGGGCGAATTGCTCTGGAACTGAAATCGGAACGCTCACTGACATTTGCCCTATCTGAAAGTCTGATAAACGCCGGAAAAATGACTATGTCGAAAAAAAAAATTTTTTTAAACTTTTTTCAATTTTACCCCCGTGGGATATATATTCTACCTACACACATTCGGAACTCTCCTGGGGTACCCTGACACATATTATTCCCTCATTTAGTGGAAATTTTCACAAAAAAGTGAAATTTTCAAAAATCCAGAAAATTGGCTGAAAACGACTAAATATCAAGGACTCATTGGGCGAATCACTCTGTAAATGAAATCAGAACGCTCACTGACATTTCCCCTATTTGAAATCTGATAAACGCCGGAAAAATGACTAAGTCCAAAAAAAAAATTTTTTTCAATTTTACCGCCGTGGGATATATAATCTACCCACACACATTTGGAACTCTCCTGGGGTACCCTCACACATATTATTCCCTCATTTAGTGGATATTTTCATAAAAAAGTGAAACTTTCAAAAATCCAGAAAATTGGCTGAAAACGACTAAATATCAAGGACTCATTGGGCGAATCGCTCTGGAACTATAATCAGAACTCTCACTGATATTTCCCCTATCTGAAAGTGTGATAAACGCCGGAAAAATGACTAAGTCCAAAAAAAAAAAATTTTCAACTTTTTTCAATTTTACCCCCGTGGGATATATATTCTACCCACACACATTTGGAACTCTCCTGGGGTACCCTCACACATATTATTCCCTCATTTAGTGGATATTTTCACAAAAAAGTGAAACTTTCAAAAATCCAGAAAATTGGCTGAAAACGACTAAACATCAAGGACTCATTGGGCGAATCGCTCTGGAACTGAAATCAGAACGCTCACTGACATTTCCCCTATCTGAAAGTCTGATAAACGCCGGAAAAATGACTAAGTCCCAAAAAAATTTTTTTTTAAACTTTTTTCAATTTTACCCCCGTGGGATATATATTCTACCCAAGCACATTTGGAACTCTCCTGGGGTACCCTCAAACATATTATTCCCTCATTTAGTGGATATTTTCATAAAAAAGTGAAATTTTCAAAAATTCAGAAAATTGGCTGAAAACGACTAAATATCATATCATTGGGCGAATTGCTCTGGAACTGAAATCGGAACGCTCACTGACATTTCCCCTATCTGAAAGTCTGATAAACGCCGGAAAAATGACTAAGTCCTAAAAAATTTTTTTTAAACTTTTTTTAATTTACCCCCGTGGGATATATATTCTACCCACACACATTTGGAACTCTCCTGGGGTACCCTCACACATATTATTCCCTCATTTAGTGGATATTTTCACAAAAAAGTGAAACTTTCAAAAATCCAGAAAATTGGCTGAAAACGACTAAATATCAAGGACTCATTGGGCGAATCGCTCTGGAACTGAAATCGGAATGCTCACTGACATTTGCCCTATCTGAAAGTCTGATAAACGCTGGAAAAATGACTAAGTCCAAAAAAAATTTTTTTTTAAACTTTTTTCAATTTTACCCCCGTGGGATATATATTCTACCTACACACATTTGGAACTCTCCTGGGGTACCCTGACACATATTATTCCCTCATTTAGTGGATATTTTCACAAAAAAGTGAAATTTTCAAAAATCCAGAAAATTGGCTAAAAACGACTAAACATCAAGGACTCATTGGGCGAATCGCTCTGGAACTGAAATCAGAACGCTCACTGACATTTCCCCTATCTGAAAGTCTGATAAACGCCGGAAAAATGACTAAGTCCAAAAAAAAAAATTTTTCAACTTTTTTCAATTTTACCCCCGTGGGATATATATTCTACCCACACACATTTGGAACTCTCCTGGGGTACCCTCAAACATATTATTCCCTCATTTAGTGGATATTTTCATAAAAAAGTGAAATTTTCAAAAATTCAGAAAATTGGCTGAAAACGACTAAATATCAATATCATTGGGCGAATTGCTCTGGAACTGAAATCGGACCGCTCACTGACATTTCCCCTATCTGAAAGTCTGATAAACGCCGGAAAAATTACTAAGTCCAAAAAAAAAAATGTTTTCAACTTTTTTCAATTTTACCCCCGTGGGATATATATTCTACCCACACACATTTGGAACTCTCCTGGGGTACCCTCACACATATTATTCCCTCATTTAGAGGATATTTTCACAAAAAAGTGAAATTTTCAAAAATCCAGAAAATTGGCTGAAAACGACCAAATATCAAGGACTCATTGGGCGAATCACTCTGTAACTGAAATCAGAACGCTCACTGACATTTCCCCTATCTGAAATCTGATAAACGCCGGAAAAATGACTAAGTCCAAAAAAAAAAAATTTTCAACTTTTTTCAATTTTACCCCCGTGGGATATATATTCTTCCCACACACATTTGGAACTCTCCTGGGGTACCCTCACACATATTATTCCCTCATTTAGTGGATATTTTCACAAAAAAGTGAAACTTTCAAAAATCCAGAAAATTGGCTGAAAACGACTAAATATCAAGGACTCATTGGGCGAATCGCTCTGGAACTGAAATCGGAATGCTCTCTGACATTTGCCCTATCTGAAAGTCTGATAAACGCCGGAAAAATGACCAAGTCCAAAAAAAATTTTTTTTTAAACTTTTTTCAATTTTACCCCCGTGGGATATATATTCTACCCACGCACATTTGGAACTCTCCTGGGGTACCCTCAAACATATTATTCCCTCATTTAGTGGATATTTTCACAAAAAAGTGAAACTTTCAAAAATCCAGAAAATTGGCTGAAAACGACTAAATATCAAGGACTCATTGGTCGAATCGCTCTGGAACTGAAATCGGAATGCTCACTGACATTTGCCCTATCTGAAAGTCTGATAAACGCCGGAAAAATGAATAAGTCCAAACAAAAATTTTTTTTAAACTTTTTTCAATTTTACCCCCGTGGGATATATATTCTACCCAAGCACATTTGGAACTCTCCTGGGGTACCCTCAAACATATTATTCCCTCATTTAGTGGATATTTTCATAAAAAAGTGAAATTTTCAAAAATTCTGAAATTGGCTGAAAACGACTAAATATCAATATCATTGGGCGAATTGCTCTGGAACTGAAATCGGAACGCTCACTGACATTTGCCCTATATGAAAGTCTGATAAACGCCGGAAAAATGACTAAGTCGAAAAAAAAATTTTTTTTAAACTTTTTTCAATTTTACCCCCGTGGGATATATATTCTACCCAAGCACATTTGGAACTCTCCTGGGGTACCCTCAAACATATTATTCCCTCATTTAGTGGATATTTTCATAAAAAAGTGAAATTTTCAAAAATTCTGAAATTGGCTGAAAACGACTAAATATCAATATCATTGGGCGAATTGCTCTGGAACTGAAATCGGAACGCTCACTGACATTTGCCCTATCTGAAAGTCTGATAAACGCCGGAAAAATGACTAAGTCGAAAAAAAAAATTTTTTTAAACTTTTTTCAATTTTACCCCCGTGGGATATATATTCTACCCACACACATTTGGAACTCTCCTGGGGTACCCTGACACATATTATTCCCTCATTTAGTGGATATTTTCACAAAAAAGTGAAATTTTCAAAAATCCAGAAAATTGGCTGAAAACGACTAAATATCAAGGACTCATTGGGCGAATCACTCTGTAACTGAAATCAGAACGCTCACTGACATTCCCCTATCTGAAAGTCTGATAAACGCCGGAAAAATGACTAAGTCCAAAAAAAAAAATTTTTTCAACTTTTTTCAATTTTACCCCCGTGGGATATATATTCTACCCACACACATTTGGAACTCTCCTGGGGTACCCTCACACATATTTTTCCCTCATTTAGTGGATATTTTCACAAAAAAGTGAAACTTTCAAAAATCCAGAAAATTGGCTGAAAACGACTAAATATCAAGGACTCATTGGGCGAATCGCTCTGGAACTGAAATCGGAATGCTCACTGACATTTGCACTATCTGAAAGTCTGATAAACGCCGGAAAAATGACTAAGTCCAAAAAAATTTTTTTGCAACTTTTTTCAATTTTAGCCCCGTGGGATATAAATTCTACCCACACACATTTGGAACTCTTCTGTGGTACCCTCACACATATTATTCCCTCATTTAGTGGATATTTTCACAAAAAAGTGAAACTTTCAAAAATCCAGAAAATTGGCTGAAAACGACTAAATATCAAGGACTCATTGGGCGAATCGCTCTGGAACTGAAATCAGAATGCTCACTGACATTTGCCCTATCTGAAAGTCTGATAAACGCTGGAAAAATGACTAAGTCCAAAAAATTTTTTTTTTAAACTTTTTTCAATTTACCCCCGTGGGATATATATTCTACCCACACACATTTGGAACTCTCCTGTGGTACCCTCACACATATTATTCCCTCATTTAGTGGATATTTTCACAAAAAAGTGAAATTTTCAAAAATCCAGAAAATTGGCTGATAACGACTAAATATCAAGGACTCATTGGGCGAATTGCTCTGGAACTGAAATCGGAACACTCACTGACATTTCCCCTATCTGAAAGTCTGATAAACGCCGGAAAAATGACTAAGTTCAAAAAAAAAATTTTTTCAACTTTTTTCAATTTTACCCCCGTGGGATATATATTCTACCCACACACATTTGGAACTCTCCTGTGGTACCCTCACACATATTATTCCCTCATTTAGTGGATATTTTCACAAAAAAGTGAAATTTTCAAAAATCCAGAAAATTGGCTGAAAACGAGTAAATATCAAGGACTCATTGGGAGAATTGCTCTGGAATTGAAATCGGAATGCTCACTGACATTTGCCCTATCTGAAAGTCTGATAAACGCCGGAAAAATTACTAAGTCCAAAAAAAAAAAATTTTCAACTTTTTTCAATTTTACCCCCGTGGGATATATATTCTACCCACACACATTTGGAACTCTCCTGGGGTACCCTCACACATATTATTCCCTCATTTAGTGGATATTTTCACAAAAAAGTGAAACTTTCAAAAATCCAGAAAATTGGCTGAAAACGACTAAATATCAAGGACTCATTGGGCGAATCGCTCTGGAACTGAAATCGGAATGCTCTCTGACATTTGCCCTATCTGAAAGTCTGATAAACGCCGGAAAAATGACTAAGTCCAAAAAAAATTTTTTTTTAAACTCTTTTCAATTTTACCCCCGTGGGATATATATTCTACCCACGCACATTTGGAACTCTCCTGGGGTACCCTCAAACATATTATTCCCTCATTTAGTGGATATTTTCATAAAAAAGTGAAATTTTCAAAAATTCTGAAATTGGCTGAAAACGACTAAATATCAATATCATTGGGCGAATTGCTCTGGAACTGAAATCGGAACGCTCACTGACATTTGCCCTATCTGAAAGTCTGATAAACGCCGGAAAAATGACTATGTCGAAAAAAAAATTTTTTTTAAACTTTTTTCAATTTTACCCCCGTGGGATATATATTCTACCTACACACATTCGGAACTCTCCTGGGGTACCCTGACACATATTATTCCCTCATTTAGTGGATATTTTCACAAAAAAGTGAAATTTTCAAAAATCCAGAAAATTGGCTAAAAACGACTAAACATCAAGGACTCATTGGGCGAATCGCTCTGGAACTGAAATCAGAACGCTCACTGACATTTCCCCTATCTGAAAGTCTGATAAACGCTGGAAAAATGACTAAGTCCAAAAAAAAAAATTTTTCAACTTTTTTCAATTTTACCCCCGTGGGATATATATTCTACCCACACACATTTGGAACTCTCCTGGGGTACCCTCACACATATTATTCCCTCATTTAGTGGATATTTTCACAAAAAAGTGAAATTTTTAAAAATCCAGAAAATTGGCTGAAAACGACTAAATATCAAGGACTCATTGGGAGAATCGCTCTGGAACTGAAATCGGAATGGTCACTGACATTTGACCTATCTGAAAGTCTGATAAACGCCGGAAAAATGACTAAGTCCAAAAAAAATTTTTTTTTAAACTTTTTTCAATTTTACCCCCGTGGGATATATATTCTACCCACGCACATTTGGAACTCTCCTGGGGTACCCTCAAACATATTATTCCCTCATTTAGTGGATATTTTCATAAAAAAGTGAAATTTTCAAAAATTCTGAAATTGGCTGAAAACGACTAAATATCAATATCATTGGGCGAATTGCTCTGGAACTGAAATCGGAACGCTCACTGACATTTGCCCTATCTGAAAGTCTGATAAACGCCGGAAAAATGACTATGTCGAAAAAAAAATTTTTTTTAAACTTTTTTCAATTTTACCCCCGTGGGATATATATTCTACCTACACACATTCGGAAGTCTCCTGGGGTACCCTGACACATATTATTCCCTCATTTAGTGGATATTTTCACAAAAAAGTGAAATTTTCAAAAATCCAGAAAATTGGCTGAAAACGACTAAATATCAAGGACTCATTGGGCGAATCACTCTGTAAATGAAATCAGAACGCTCACTGACATTTCCCCTATTTGAAATCTGATAAACGCCGGAAAAATGACTAAGTCCAAAAAAAAAATTTTTTTCAATTTTACCGCCGTGGGATATATAATCTACCCACACACATTTGGAACTCTCCTGGGGTACCCTCACACATATTATTCCCTCATTTAGTGGATATTTTCATAAAAAAGTGAAACTTTCAAAAATCCAGAAAATTGGCTGAAAACGACTAAATATCAAGGACTCATTGGGCGAATCGCTCTGGAACTATAATCAGAACTCTCACTGATATTTCCCCTATCTGAAAGTGTGATAAACGCCGGAAAAATGACTAAGTCCAAAAAAAAAAAATTTTCAACTTTTTTCAATTTTACCCCCGTGGGATATATATTCTACCCACACACATTTGGAACTCTCCTGGGGTACCCTCACACATATTATTCCCTCATTTAGTGGATATTTTCACAAAAAAGTGAAACTTTCAAAAATCCAGAAAATTGGCTGAAAACGACTAAACATCAAGGACTCATTGGGCGAATCGCTCTGGAACTGAAATCGGAATGCTCTCTGACATTTGCCCTATCTGAAAGTCTGATAAACGCCGGAAAAATGACTAAGTCCAAAAAAAATTTCTTTTTAAACTTTTTTCAATTTTACCCCCGTGGGATATATATTCTACCCACACACATTTGGAACTCTCCTGGGGTACCCTCACACATATTATTCCCTCATTTAGTGGATATTTTCACAAAAAAGTGAAACTTTCAAAAATCCAGAAAATTGGCTGAAAACGACTAAACATCAAGGACTCATTGGGCGAATCGCTCTGGAACTGAAATCAGAACGCTCACTGACATTTCCCCTATCTGAAAGTCTGATAAACGCCGGAAAAATGACTAAGTCCCAAAAAAATTTTTTTTTAAACTTTTTTCAATTTTACCCCCGTGGGATATATATTCTACCCAAGCACATTTGGAACTCTCCTGGGGTACCCTCAAACATATTATTCCCTCATTTAGTGGATATTTTCATAAAAAAGTGAAATTTTCAAAAATTCAGAAAATTGGCTGAAAACGACTAAATATCATATCATTGGGCGAATTGCTCTGGAACTGAAATCGGAACGCTCACTGACATTTCCCCTATCTGAAAGTCTGATAAACGCCGGAAAAATGACTAAGTCCTAAAAAATTTTTTTTAAACTTTTTTTAATTTACCCCCGTGGGATATATATTCTACCCACACACATTTGGAACTCTCCTGGGGTACCCTCACACATATTATTCCCTCATTTAGTGGATATTTTCACAAAAAAGTGAAACTTTCAAAAATCCAGAAAATTGGCTGAAAACGACTAAATATCAAGGACTCATTGGGCGAATCGCTCTGGAACTGAAATCGGAATGCTCACTGACATTTGCCCTATCTGAAAGTCTGATAAACGCTGGAAAAATGACTAAGTCCAAAAAAAATTTTTTTTTAAACTTTTTTCAATTTTACCCCCGTGGGATATATTTTCTACCTACACACATTTGGAACTCTCCTGGGGTACCCTGACACATATTATTCCCTCATTTAGTGGATATTTTCACAAAAAAGTGAAATTTTCAAAAATCCAGAAAATTGGCTAAAAACGACTAAACATCAAGGACTCATTGGGCGAATCGCTCTGGAACTGAAATCAGAACGCTCACTGACATTTCCCCTATCTGAAAGTCTGATAAACGCCGGAAAAATTACTAAGTCCAAAAAAAAAAATGTTTTCAACTTTTTTCAATTTTACCCCCGTGGGATATATATTCTACCCACACACATTTGGAGATCTCCTGGGGTACCCTCACACATATTATTCCCTCATTTAGAGGATATTTTCACAAAAAAGTGAAATTTTCAAAAATCCAGAAAATTGGCTGAAAACGACCAAATATCAAGGACTCATTGGGCGAATCACTCTGTAACTGAAATCAGAACGCTCACTGACATTTCCCCTATCTGAAATCTGATAAACGCCGGAAAAATGACTAAGTCCAAAAAAAAAAATTTTTTCAACTTTTTTCAATTTTACCGCCGTGGGATATATATTCCACCCACACACATTTGGAACTCTCCTGGGGTACCCTCACACATATTATTCCCTCATTTAGTGGATATTTTCACAAAAAAGTGAAACTTTCAAAAATCCAGAAAATTGGCTGAAAACGACTAAATATCAAGGACTCATTGGGCGAATCGCTCTGGAACTATAATCAGAACGCTCACTGACATTTCTCCTATCTGAAAGTCTGATAAACGCCGGAAAAATGACTAAGTCCAAAAAAAATTTTTTTTTAAACTTTTTTCAATTTTACCCCCGTGGGATATATATTCTACCCACAAGCATTTGGAACTCTCCTGGGGTACCCTCACACATTTTATTCCCTCATTTAGTGGATATTTTCACAAAAAAGTGAAACTTTCAAAAATCCAGAAAATTGGCTGAAAACGACTAAATATCAAGGACTCATTCGGCGAATCGCTCTGGAACTGAAATCAGAACGCTCACTGACATTTCCCCTATCTGAAAGTCTGATAAATGCCGGAAAAATGACTAAGTCCAAAAAAAAGAAAATTTCAACTTTTTTCAATTTTACCCCCGTGGGATATATATTCTACCCACGCACATTTGGAACTCTCCTGGGGTACCCTCAAACATATTATTCCCTCATTTAGTGGATATTTTCATAAAAAAGTGAAATTTTCAAAAATCCAGAAAATTGGCTGAAAACGACTAAATATCAAGGACTCATTGGGCGAATCACTCTGTAACTGAAATCAGAACGCTCACTGACATTTCCCCTATCTGAAAGTCTGAAAAACGCCGGAAAAATGACTAAGTCCAAAAAAAATTTTTTTCAACTTTTTTCAATTTTAGCCCCGTGGGATATATATTCTACCCACACACATTTGGAACTCTCCTGTGGTACCCTCACACATATTATTCCCTCATTTAGTGGATATTTTCACAAAAAAGTGAAATTTTCAAAATTCCAGAAAATTGGCTGAAAACGACTAAATATCAAGGACTCATTGGGCGAACCATTCTGTAACTGAAATCAGAACGCTCACTGACATTTCCCCTATCTGAAAGTCTGATAAACGCCGGAAAAATTACTAAGTCCAAAAAAAAAAATGTTTTCAACTTTTTTAAATTTTATCCCCGTGGGATATATATTCTACCCACACACATTTGGAACTCACCTGGGGTACCCTCACACATATTATTCCCTCATTTAGAGGATATTTTCACAAAAAAGTGAAATTTTCAAAAATCCAGAAAATTGGCTGAAAACGACTAAATATCAAGGACTCATTGGGCGAATCACTCTGTAAATGAAATCAGAACGCTCACTGACATTTCCCCTATTTGAAATCTGATAAACGCCGGAAAAATGACTAAGTCCAAAAAAAAAATTTTTTTCAATTTTACCGCCGTGGGATATATAATCTACCCACACACATTTGGAACTCTCCTGGGGTACCCTCACACATATTATTCCCTCATTTAGTGGATATTTTCATAAAAAAGTGAAACTTTCAAAAATCCAGAAAATTGGCTGAAAACGACTAAATATCAAGGACTCATTGGGCGAATCGCTCTGGAACTATAATCAGAACTCTCACTGATATTTCCCCTATCTGAAAGTGTGATAAACGCCGGAAAAATGACTAAGTCCAAAAAAAAAAAATTTTCAACTTTTTTCAATTTTACCCCCGCGGGATATATATTCTACCCACACACATTTGGAACTCTCCTGGGGTACCCTCACACATATTATTCCCTCATTTAGTGGATATTTTAACAAAAAAGTGAAACTTTCAAAAATCCAGAAAATTGGCTGAAAACGACTAAACATCAAGGACTCATTGGGCGAATCGCTCTGGAACTGAAATCGGAACGCTCACTGACATTTCCTCTATCTGAAAGTCTGATAAACGCCGGAAAAATGACTAAGTCCTAAAAAAATTTTTTTAAACTTTTTTCAATTTTACCCCCGTGGGATATATATTCTACCCACGCACATTTGGAACTCTCCTGGGGTACCCTCAAACATATTATTCCCTCATTTAGTGGATATTCTCGTAAAAAAGTGAAATTTTCAAAAATCCAGAAAATTGGCTGAAAACGACTAAATATCAAGGACTCATTGGGCGAATCACTCTGTAACTGAAATCAGAACGCTCACTGACATTTCCCCTATCTGAAAGTCTGAAAAACGCCGGAAAAATGACTAAGTCCAAAAAAAATTTTTTTCAACTTTTTTCAATTTTAGCCCCGTGGGATATATATTCTACCCACACACATTTGGAACTCTCCTGTGGTACCCTCACACATATTATTCCCTCATTTAGTGGATATTTTCACAAAAAAGTGAAATTTTCAAAATTCCAGAAAATTGGCTGAAAACGACTAAATATCAAGGACTCATTGGGCGAACCATTCTGTAACTGAAATCAGAACGCTCACTGACATTTCCCCTATCTGAAAGTCTGATAAACGCCGGAAAAATTACTAAGTCCAAAAAAAAAAATGTTTTCAACTTTTTTAAATTTTATCCCCGTGGGATATATATTCTACCCACACACATTTGGAACTCTCCTGGGGTACCCTCACACATATTATTCCCTCATTTAGAGGATATTTTCACAAAAAAGTGAAATTTTCAAAAATCCAGAAAATTGGCTGAAAACGACTAAATATCAAGGACTCATTGGGCGAATCACTCTGTAAATGAAATCAGAACGCTCACTGACATTTCCCCTATTTGGAATATGATAAACGCCGGAAAAATGACTAAGTCCAAAAAAAAATTTTTTTTCAATTTTACCGCCGTGGGATATATAATCTACCCACACACATTTGGAACTCTCCTGGGGTACCCTCACACATATTATTCCCTCATTTAGTGGATATTTTCATAAAAAAGTGAAACTTTCAAAAATCCAGAAAATTGGCTGAAAACGACTAAATATCAAGGACTCATTGGGCGAATCGCTCTGGAACTATAATCAGAACTCTCACTGATATTTCCCCTATCTGAAAGTGTGATAAACGCCGGAAAAATGACTAAGTCCAAAAAAAAAAAATTTTCAACTTTTTTCAATTTTACCCCCGTGGGATATATATTCTACCCACACACATTTGGAACTCTCCTGGGGTACCCTCACACATATTATTCCCTCATTTAGTGGATATTTTCACAAAAAAGTGAAACTTTCAAAAATCCAGAAAATTGGCTGAAAACGACTAAACATCAAGGACTCATTGGGCGAATCGCTCTGGAACTGAAATCGGAACGCTCACTGACATTTCCTCTATCTGAAAGTCTGATAAACGCCGGAAAAATGACTAAGTCCTAAAAAAATTTTTTTAAACTTTTTTCAATTTACCCCCGTGGGATATATATTCTACCCACACACATTTGGAACTCTCCTGGGGTACCCTCACACATATTATTCCCTCATTTAGTGGATATTTTCACAAAAAAGTGAAACTTTCAAAAATCCAGAAAATTGGCTGAAAACGACTAAATATCAAGGACTCATTGGGCGAATCGCTCTGGAACTGAAATCGGAATGCTCACTGACATTTGCCCTATCTGAAAGTCTGATAAACGCCGGAAAAATGACTAAGTCCAAAAAAAAAAATTTTTCAACTTTTTTCAATTTTACCCCCGTGGGATATATATTCTACCCACACACATTTGGAACTCTCCTGGGGTACCCTCAAACATATTATTCCCTCATTTAGTGGATATTTTCATAAAAAAGTGAAATTTTCAAAAATTCAGAAAATTGGCTGAAAACGACTAAATATCAATATCATTGGGCGAATTGCTCTGGAACTGAAATCGGACCGCTCACTGACATTTCCCCTATCTGAAAGTCTGATAAACGCCGGAAAAATTACTAAGTCCAAAAAAAAAAATGTTTTCAACTTTTTTCAATTTTACCCCCGTGGGATATATATTCTACCCACACACATTTGGAACTCTCCTGGGGTACCCTCACACATATTATTCCCTCATTTAGAGGATATTTTCTCAAAAAAGTGAAATTTTCAAAAATCCAGAAAATTGGCTGAAAACGACCAAATATCAAGGACTCATTGGGCGAATCGCTCTGGAACTGAAATCAGAACGCTCACTGACATTTCCCCTATCTGAAAGTCTGATAAATGCCGGAAAAATGACTAAGTCCAAAAAAAAGAAAATTTCATCTTTTTTCAATTTTACCTCCGTGGGATATATATTCTACCCACACACATTTGGAACCCTCCTGGGGTACCCTCACACATATTATTCCCTCATTTAGTGGATATTTTCATAAAAAAGTGAAATTTTCAAAAATTCAGAAAATTGGCTGAAAACGACTAAATATCAATATCATTGGGCGAATTGCTCTGGAACTGAAATCGGAACGCTCACTGACATTTCCCCTATCTGAAAGTCTGGTAAACGCCGGAAAAATGACTTAAGTCCAAAAAAATTTTTTTCAACTTTTTTCAATTTTAGCCCCCTGGGATATATATTCTACCCACACACATTTGGAACTCTCCTCTGGTACCCTCACACATTATTCCCTCATTTACTGGATATTTTCACAAAAAAGTGAAATTTTCAAAAATCCAGAAAATTGGCTGAAAACGACTAAATATCAAGGACTCATTGGGCGAATCGCTCTGGAACTATAATCAGAACGCTCACTGACTTTTCCCCTATCTGAAAGTCTGATAAACGCCGGAAAAATGACTAAGTCCAAAAAAAAAAAAATTTTTCAACTTTTTTCAATTTTACCCCCGTGGGATATATATTCTGCCCACACACATTTGGAACTCTCCTGGGGTACCCTCACACATATTATTCCCTCATTTAGTGGATATTTTCACAAAAAAGAGACATTTTCAAAAATCCAGAAAATTGGCTGAAAACGACTAAATATCAAGGACTCATTGGGCGAATCGCTCTGGAACTGAAATCGGAATGCTCACTGACATTTCCCCTATCTGAAAGTCTGATAAACGCTGGAAAAATGACTAAGTCCAAAAAAAAATTTTTTTCAACTTTTTTCAATTTTACCCCCGTGGGATATATATTCTACCCACAAACATTTGGAACTCTCCTGGGGTACCCTCACACATATTATTCCCTCATTTAGTGGATATTTTCACAAAAAAGTGAAACTTTCAAAAATCCAGAAAATTGGCTGAAAACGACTAAATATCAAGGACTCATTGGGCGAATAGCTCTGGAACTATAATCA
Organism: Phyllobates terribilis; assembly: GCF_046119375.1. Taxonomy (NCBI): domain Eukaryota; kingdom Metazoa; phylum Chordata; class Amphibia; order Anura; family Dendrobatidae; genus Phyllobates; species Phyllobates terribilis. The sequence goes on from NW_027362776.1 coordinate 24,546,784, forward strand.
GAATGCTCACTGACATTTCCCCTATCTGAAAGTCTGATAAACGCCGGAAAAATGACTAAGTCCAAAAAAAAAAATTTTTTCAACTTTTTTCAATTTTACCCCCGTGGGATATATATTCTACCCACACACATTTGGAACTCTCCTGTTTTACCCTCACACATATTATTCCCTCATTTAGTGGATATTTTCACAAAAAAGTGAAACTTTCAAAAATCCAGAAAATTGGCTGAAAACGACTAAATATCAAGGACTCATTGGGCGAATCGCTCTGGAACTGAAATCGGAATGCTCACTGACATTTTCCCTATCTGAAAGTCTGATAAACGCCGGAAAAATGACTAAGTCCAAAAAAAAATATTTTAAAACTTTTTTCAATTTACCCCCGTGGGATATATATTCTACCCACACACATTTGGAACTCTCCTGTGGTACCCTCACACATATTATTCCCTCATTTAGTAGATATTTTCATAAAAAAGTGAAATTTTCAAAAATCCAGAAAATTGGCTGAAAACGACTAAATATCAAGGACTCATTGGGCGAATTGCTCTGGAATTGTAATCGGAATGCTCACTGACATTTCCCCTATCTGAAAGTCTGATCAACGCCGGAAAAATGACTAAGTCGAAAAAAAAATGTTTTTCAACTTTTTTCAATTTTACCCCCGTGGGATATATATTCTACCTACACACATTTGGAACTCTCCTGGGGTACCCTCACACATATTATTCCCTCATTTAGTGGATATATTCATAAAAAAGTGAAATTTTCAAAAATCCAGAAAATTGGCTGAAAACGACTAAATATCAAGGACTCATAGGGCAAATCGCTCTGGAACTGAAATCAGAACACTCACTGACATTTCCCTTATCTGAAAGTCTGATAAACGCCGAAAAAATGACTAAGTCCAAAAAAAATTTTTTTCAACTTTTTTCTATTTTACCCCCGTGGGATATGTATTCTACGTACACACCTTTGGAACTCTCCTGGGGTACCCTCACACATATTATTCCCTCATTTAGTGGATATTTTCACAAAAAATTAAATTTTCAAAAATCCAGAAAATTGGCTGAAAACGACTAAATATCAAGCACTCAATGGGCGAATCGCTCTGGAACTGAAATTGGTATGCTCACTGACATTTCCCCTATCTGAAAGTCTGATAAACGCCAGAAAAATGACTAAGTCCAAAAAAAAAAATTTCAACTTTTTTCAATTTTACCCCCGTGGGATATATATTCTACCTACACACATTTGGAACTCTCCTGGGGTACCCTCACACATATTATTCCCTCATTTAGTGGATATTTTCACAAAAAAGTGAAACTTTCAAAAATCCAGAAAATTGGCTGAAAACGAATAAATATCAAGGACTCATTGGGCCAATCGCTCTGGAGCTTAAATCAGAACGCTCACTGACATTTCCCTTTTCTGAAAGTCTGATAAACGCCAGAAAAATGACTAAGTCCAAAAAAAAAAATTTCAACTTTTTTCAATTTTACCCCCGTGGGATATATATTCTACCTACACACATTTGGAACTCTCCTGGGGTACCCTCACACATATTATTCCCTCATTTAGTGGATATTTTCACAAAAAAGTGAAACTTTCAAAAATCCAGAAAATTGGCTGAAAACGAATAAATATCAAGGACTCATTGGGCCAATCGCTCTGGAACTGAAATCAGAACGCTCACTGACATTTCCCCTATCTGAAAGTCTGATAAATGCCGGAAAAATGACTAAGTCCAAAAAAAAATGTTTTTCAACTTTTTTCAATTTTACCCTGTCTGATATATATTCTACCTACACACATTTGGAACTCTCCTGGGGTACCCTCACACATATTATTCCCTCATTTAGTGGATATTTTCATAAAAAAGTGAAATTTTCAAAAATCCAGAAAATTGGCTGAAAACGACTAAATATCAAGGACTCATTGGGCGAATCGCTCTGGAACTGAAATTGGTATGCTCACTGACATTTCCCCTATCTGAAAGTCTGATAAACGCCGGAAAAATGACTAAGTCCAAAAAAAAATTTTTTTTAAAACTTTTTTCAATTTACCCCCGTGGGATATATATTCTACCCACACACATTTGGAACTCTCCTGTGGTACCCTCACACATATTATTCCCTCATTTAGTGGATATTTTCACAAAAAAGTGAAATTTTCAAAAATCCAGAACATTGGCTGAAAACGACTAAATATCAAGGACTCATTGGGCGAATCGCTCTGGAACTGAAATTGGAATGCTCACTGACATTTCCCCTATCTGAAAGTCTGATAAACGCCAGAAAAATGACTAAGTCCAAAAAAAAATTTTTTAAAACTTTTTTCAATTTACCCCCGTGGGATATATTTTCTACCCACACACATTTGGAACTCTCCTGGGGTACCCTCACACATATTATTCCCTCATTTAGTGGATATTTTCACAAAAAAGTGAAACTTTCAAAAATCCAGAAAATTGGCTGAAAACGACTAAATATCAAGGACTCATTGGGCCAATCGCTCTGGAACTGAAATCAGAACGCTCACTGACATTTCCCCTATCTGAAAGTCTGATAAACGCCGGAAAAATGACTAAGTCCAAAAAAAAAATGTTTTTCAACTTTTTTCAATTTTACCCCTGTGGGATATATATTCTACCTACACACATTTGGAACTCTCCTGGCTACCCTCACACATATTATTCCCTCATTTAGTGGATATTTTCACAAAAAAGTGAAACTTTCAAAAATCCAGAAAATTGGCTGAAAACGACTAAATATCAAGGACTCATTGGGCGAATCACTCTGGAACTGAAATTGGTATGCTCACTGACATTTCCCCTATCTGAAAGTCTGATAAATGCCGGAAAAATGACTAAGTCCCAAAAAAAAATTTTTTCAACTTTTTTCTATTTTACCCCCGTGGGATATGTATTCTACGTACACACATTTGAAACTCTCCTGGGGTACCCTCACACATATTATTCCCTCATTTAGTGGATATTTTCACAAAAAAGTGAAATTTTCAAAAATCCAAAATATTGGCTGAAAACGACTAAATATCAAGGACACATTGGGCGAATCGCTCTGGAACTGAAATCCGAACCCTCACTGACATTTCCCCTATCTGAAAGTCTGATAAACGCCGGAAAAATGACTAAGTCCAAAAAAAATGTTTTTCAACTTTTTTCAATTTTACCCCCGTGGGATATATATTCTACCTACACACATTTGGAACTCTCCTGGGGTACCCTCACACATATTATTCCCTCATTTAGTGGATATTTTCACAAAAAAGTGAAACTTTCAAAAATCCAGAAAATTGGCTGAAAACGACTAAATATCAAGGACTCATTGGGCCAATCGATCTGGAGCTTAAATCAGAACGCTCACTGACATTTCCCTTTTCTGAAAGTCTGATAAACGCCAGAAAAATGACTAAGTCCAAAAAAAAAAATGTTCAACTTTTTTCAATTTTACCCCCGTGGGATATATATTCTACCTACACACATTTGGAACTCTCCTGGGGTACCCTCACACATATTATTCCCTCATTTAGTGGATATTTTCACAAAAAAGTAAAATTTTCAAAAATCGAGAAAATTGGCTGAAAACGACTAAATATCAAGGACTCATTGGGCGAATCGCTCTGGAACTGAAATTGGTATGCTCACTGACATTTCCCCTATCTGAAAGTCTGATAAACGCCGGAAAAATGACTAAGTCCAAAAAAAAATTTTTTAAAACTTTTTTCAATTTACCCCCGTGGGATATATATTCTACCCACACACATTTGGAACTCTCCTGTGGTACCCTCACACATATTATTCCCTCATTTAGTGGATATTTTCATAAAAAAGTGAAATTTTCAAAAATCCAGAAAATTGGCTGAAAACGACTAAATATCAAGGACTCATTGGGCGAATTGCTCTGGAATTGAAATTGGAACGCTCACTGACATTTCCCCTATCTGAAAGTCTGATAAACGCCGGAAAAATGACTAAGTCCAAAAAAAAATGTTTTTCAACTTTTTTCAATTTTACCCCTGTGGGATATATATTCTAACTACACACATTTGGAACTCTCCTGGGGTACCCTCACACATATTATTCCCTCATTTAGTGGATATTTTCACAAAACAGTGAAACTTTCAAAAATCCAGAAAATTGGCTGAAAACGACTAAATATCAAGGACTCATTGGGCCAATCGCTCTGGAACTGAAATCAGAACGCTCAATGACATTTCCCCTATCTGAAAGTCTGATAAACGCCGGAAAAATGACAGTCCAAAAAAAAAAATTTTCAACTTTTTTCAATTTTACCCCCGTGGGATATATATTCTACCCACACACATTTGGAACTCTCCTGTGGTACCCTCACACATATTATTCCCTCATTTAGTGGATATTTTCATAAAAAAGTGAAATTTTCAAAAATCGAGAAAACTGGCTGAAAACGACTAAATATCAAGGACTCATTGGGCGAATCACTCTGGAACTGAAATTGGTATGCTCACTGACATTTCCCCTATCTGAAAGTCTGATAAACGCCGGAAAAATGACTAAGTCCAAAAAAAAAATTTTTTTCAACTTTTTTCAATTTTAGCCCCGTGGGATATATATTCTACCCAAACAAATTTGGAACTCTCCTGGGGTACCCTCACACATATTATTCCCTCATTTAGTGGATATTTTCACAAAAAAGTGAAATTTTCAAAAAAACAGAAAATTGGCTGAAAATGACTAAATATCAAGGACTCATTGGGCGAATCGCTCTGGAACTGAAATCAGAACGCTCACGGACATTTCCCCTATCTGAAAGTCTGATAAACGCCGGAAAAATGACTAAGTCCAAAAAAAAAATTTTTTCAACTTTTTTCAATTTTACCCCCGTGGGATATATATTCTGCCCACACACATTTGGAACTCTCCTGGGGTGCCCTCACACATATTATTCCCTCATTTAGTGGATATTTTCACAAAAAAGTGAAATTTTCAAAAATCCAGAAAATTGGCTGAAAACGACTAAATATCAAGGACTCATTGGGCGAATCGCTCTGGAACTGAAATCAGAACGCTCACTGACATTTCCCCTATCTGAAAGTCTGATAAATGCCGGAAAAATGACTAAGTCCAAAAAAAATTTTTTTCAACTTTTTTCAATTTTACCCCCGTGGGATATATATTCTGCCCACACACATTTGGAACTCTCCTGGGGTACCCTCACACATATTATTCCCTCATTTAGTGGATATTTTCACAAAAAAGTGAAATTTTTAAACATCCAGAAAATTGGCTGAAAACGATTAAATATCAAGGACTCATTGGGCAAATCGCTCTGGAACTGAAATCCTAACGCTCACTGACATTTCCCCTATCGGAAAGTCTGATAAATGCCGGAAAAATGACTAAGTCCAAAAAAAAATTTTTTTCAACTTTTTTCAATTTTAGCCCCGTGGGATATATATTCTACCCAAACAAATTTGGAACTCTCCTGGGGTACCCTCACACATATTATTCCCTCATTTAGTGGATATTTTCACAAAAAAGTGAAATTTTCAAAAATCCAAAATATTGGCTGAAAACGACTAAATATAAAGCACTCATTGGGCGTATCGCTCTGGAACTGAAATCGGAATGCTCACTGACATTTGCCCTATCTGAAAGTCTGATAAACGCTGGAAAAATGACTAAGTCCAAAAAAAAATTTTTTTCAACTTTTTTCAATTTTACCCCCGTGGGATTTATATTCTACCCACACACATTTGGAACTCTCCTGGGGTACCCTCAAACATATTATTCCCTCATTTAGTGGATATTTTCACAAAAAAGTGAAATTTTCAAAAATCCAAAATATTGGCTGAAAACGACTAAATATCAAGGACACATTGGGCGAATTGCTCTGGAACTGAAATCCGAACCCTGACTGACATTTCCCCTATCTGAAAGTCTGATAAACGCCGGAAAAATGACTAAGTCCCAAAAAAAATTTTTTAAATCTTTTTTCAATTTACCCCCGTGGGATATATATTCTACCCACACACATTTGGAACTCTCCTGTGGTACCCTCACACATATTATTCCCTCATTTAGTGGATATTTTCACAAAAAAGTGAAACTTTCAAAAATCCAGAAAATTGGCTGAAAACGACTAAATATCAAGGACTCATTGGGCGAATCGCTCTGGAACTGAAATTGGTATGCTCACTGACATTTCCCCTATCTGAAAGTCTGATAAACGCCGAAAAAATGACTAAGTCCAAAAAAAAATTTTTTCAACTTTTTTCTATTTTACCCCCGTGGGATATGTATTCTACGTACACACATTTAGAACTCTCCTGGGGTACCCTCACACATAGTATTCCCTCATTTAGTGGATATTTTCACAAAAAAGTGAAATTTTCAAAAATCCAAAATATTGGCTGAAAATGACTAAATATCAAGGACACATTGGGCGAATCGCTCTGGAACTGAAATCCGAACCCTCACTGACATTTCCCCTATCTGAAAGTCTGCTAAACGCCGGAAAAATGACTAAGTCCAAAAAAAAAATGTTTTCAACTTTTTTCAATTTTACCCCCGTGGGATATATATTCTACCCACACACATTTGGAACTCACCTGGGGTACCCTCAAACATATTTTTCCCTCATTTAGTGGATATTTTCATAAAAAAAGTGAAATTTGTAAAATCCAGAAAATTGGCTGAAAACGACTAAATATCAAGGACTCATTGGGCGAATCGCTCTGGAACTGAAATCGGAACGCTCACTGACATTTCCCCTATCTGAAAATCTGATGAACGCCGGAAAAATGATTAAGTCCAAAAAAAATTTTTTTTCAACTTTTTTTAATTTTGCCCCCGTGGGATATATATTCTACCCACACACATTTGGAACTCTCCTGGGGTACCCTCAAACATATTTTTCCCTCATTTAGTGGATATTTTCACAAAAAATTGAAATTTTCAAAAATCCAGAAAATTGGCTGATAACGACTAAATATCAAGGACTCATTGGGCGAATTGCTCTGGAACTGAAATCAGAACTCTCACTGACATTTCCCCTATCTGAAAGTCTGATAAACGCCGGAAAAATGACTAAGTCCAAAAAAAAAATGTTTTCAAATCTTTTCAATTTCCCCCCCGTGGGATATATCTTCTACCCACACACATTTGGACCTCTACTGGGGTACCCTCACACATATTATTCCCTCATTTAGTGGATATTTTCACAAAAAATTGAAATTTTCAAAAATCCAGAAAATTGGCTGAAAACGACTAAATATCAAGGACTCATTGGGCGAATCGCTCTGGAACTGAAATCAGAACGCTCTCTGACATTTCCCCTATCTGAAAGTCTGAAAAACGCTGTAAAAATGACTAAGTCCAAAAAAAAAATGTTTTCAACTTTTTTCAATTTTACCCCCGTGGGATATATATTCTACCCACACACATTTGGAACTCTCCTTTGGTTCCCTCACACATATTATTCCCTCATTTAGTGGATATTTTCACAAAAAAGTGAAATTTTCAAAAATCCAGAAAATTGGCTGAAAACGACTAAACATCAAGGACTCATTGGGCGAATTGCTCTGGAACTGAAATCGGAACGCTCACTGACATTTCCCCTATCTGAAAGTCTGATAAACGCCGGAAAAATGACTAAGTCCAAAAAAAAAATGTTTTCAACTCTTTTCAATTTTCCCCCCGTGGGATAAATATTCTACCCACACACATTTGGAACTCTCCTGGGGTACCCTCACACATATTATTCCCTCATTTAGTGGATATTTTCACAAAAAAGTGAAATTTTCAAAAATCCAGAAAATTGGCTGAAAACGACTAAATATCAAGGACTCATTGGGCGAATCGCTCTGGAACTGAAATCAGAATGCTCACTGACATTTCCCCTATGTGAAAATCTGATGAACGCCGGAAAAATGATTAAGTCCAAAAAAAATTTTTTTTCAACTTTTTTCAATTTTAGCCCCGTGGGATATATATTCTACCCACACACATTTGGAACTCACCTGGGGTACCCTCAAACATATTTTTCCCTCATTTAGTGGATATTTTCATAAAAAAGTGAAATTTTCAAAAATCCAGAAAATTGGCTGAAAACGACTATATATCAAGGACTCATTGGGCGAATTGCTCTGGAACTGAAATCGGAACTCTCACTGACATTTCCCCTATCTGAAAGTCTGATAAACCCCGGAAAAATGACTAAGTCCAAAAAAAAATGTTTTCAACTCTTTTCAATTTCCCCCCCGTGGGATATATAGTCTACCCACACACATTTGGAACTCTCCTGGGGTACACATATTATTCCCTCATTTAGTGGATATTTTCACAAAAAAGTGAAAATTTCAAAAATCCAGAAAATTGGCTGAAGATGACTAAATATCAAGGACTCATTGGGCGAATGACTCTGGAACTGAAATCAGAATGCTCACTGACATTTCCCCTATCTGAAAGTCTGATAAACGGCGGAAAAATGACTAAGTCCAAAAAAAAATTTTTTTCAACTGTTTTCAATTTTACCCCTGTGGGATATATATTCTACCCACACACATTTGGAACTCTCCTGGGGTACCCTCACACATATTATTCCCTCATTTAGTGGTTATTTTCACAAAAAAGTGAAATTTTCAAAAATCCAGAAAATTGGCTGAAGATGACTAAATATCAAGGACTCATTGGGCGAATCGCTCTGGAACTGAAATCAGAACGCTCACTGACATTTCCCCTATCTGAAAGTCTGATAAACGCCGGAAAAATGACTAAGTCCAAAAAAAAATTTTTTTCAACTTTTTTCAATTTTAACCCCGTGGGATATATATTCTACCCACACACATTTGGAACTCTCCTGGGTTACCCTCCCACATATTATTCCCTCATTTAGTGGATATTTTCACAAAAAAGTGACATTTTCAAAAATCCAGAAAATTGGCTGAAAACGACTAAATATCAAGGACTCATTGGGCGAATCGCTCTGGAACTGAAATCGGAATGCTCACTGACATTTGCCCTATCTGAAAGTCTGATAAACGCTGGAAAAATGACTAAGTCCAAAAAAAAAATTTTTTCAACTTTTTTCAATTTACTCCCCGTGGGATATATATTCTACCCACACACATTTGGAACTCACCTGGGGTACCCTCAAACATATTTGTCCCTCATTTAGTGGATATTTTCATAAAAAAGTGAAATTTTCAAAAATCCAGAAAATTGGCTGAAAACGACTAAATATCAAGGACTCATTGGGCGAATCACTCTGGAACTGAAATTGGTATGCTCACTGACATTTCCCCTATCTGAAAGTCTGATAAATGCCGGAAAAATGACTAAGTCCCAAAAAAAAATTTTTTCAACTTTTTTCTATTTTACCCCCGTGGGATATGTATTCTACGTACACACATTTGAAACTCTCCTGGGGTACCCTCACACATATTATTCCCTCATTTAGTGGATATTTTCACAAAAAAGTGAAATTTTCAAAAATCCAAAATATTGGCTGAAAACGACTAAATATCAAGGACACATTGGGCGAATCGCTCTGGAACTGAAATCCGAACCCTCACTGACATTTCCCCTATCTGAAAGTCTGATAAACGCCGGAAAAATGACTAAGTCCAAAAAAAATGTTTTTCAACTTTTTTCAATTTTACCCCCGTGGGATATATATTCTACCTACACACATTTGGAACTCTCCTGGGGTACCCTCACACATATTATTCCCTCATTTAGTGGATATTTTCACAAAACAGTGAAACTTTCAAAAATCCAGAAAATTGGCTGAAAACGACTAAATATCAAGGACTCATTGGGCCAATCGCTCTGGAACTGAAATCAGAACGCTCAATGACATTTCCCCTATCTGAAAGTCTGATAAACGCCGGAAAAATGACAGTCCAAAAAAAAAAATTTTCAACTTTTTTCAATTTTACCCCCGTGGGATATATATTCTACCCACACACATTTGGAACTCTCCTGTGGTACCCTCACACATATTATTCCCTCATTTAGTGGATATTTTCATAAAAAAGTGAAATTTTCAAAAATCGAGAAAACTGGCTGAAAACGACTAAATATCAAGGACTCATTGGGCGAATCACTCTGGAACTGAAATTGGTATGCTCACTGACATTTCCCCTATCTGAAAGTCTGATAAACGCCGGAAAAATGACTAAGTCCAAAAAAAAAATTTTTTTCAACTTTTTTCAATTTTAGCCCCGTGGGATATATATTCTACCCAAACAAATTTGGAACTCTCCTGGGGTACCCTCACACATATTATTCCCTCATTTAGTGGATATTTTCACAAAAAAGTGAAATTTTCAAAAAAACAGAAAATTGGCTGAAAATGACTAAATATCAAGGACTCATTGGGCGAATCGCTCTGGAACTGAAATCAGAACGCTCACGGACATTTCCCCTATCTGAAAGTCTGATAAACGCCGGAAAAATGACTAAGTCCAAAAAAAAAATTTTTTCAACTTTTTTCAATTTTACCCCCGTGGGATATATATTCTGCCCACACACATTTGGAACTCTCCTGGGGTGCCCTCACACATATTATTCCCTCATTTAGTGGATATTTTCACAAAAAAGTGAAATTTTCAAAAATCCAGAAAATTGGCTGAAAACGACTAAATATCAAGGACTCATTGGGCGAATCGCTCTGGAACTGAAATCAGAACGCTCACTGACATTTCCCCTATCTGAAAGTCTGATAAATGCCGGAAAAATGACTAAGTCCAAAAAAAAATTTTTTCAACTTTTTTCAATTTTACCCCCGTGGGATATATATTCTGCCCACACACATTTGGAACTCTCCTGGGGTACCCTCACACATATTATTCCCTCATTTAGTGGATATTTTCACAAAAAAGTGAAATTTTTAAACATCCAGAAAATTGGCTGAAAACGATTAAATATCAAGGACTCATTGGGCAAATCGCTCTGGAACTGAAATCGGAACGCTCACTGACATTTCCCCTATCGGAAAGTCTGATAAATGCCGGAAAAATGACTAAGTCCAAAAAAAAATTTTTTTCAACTTTTTTCAATTTTAGCCCCGTGGGATATATATTCTACCCAAACAAATTTGGAACTCTCCTGGGGTACCCTCACACATATTATTCCCTCATTTAGTGGATATTTTCACAAAAAAGTGAAATTTTCAAAAATCCAAAATATTGGCTGAAAACGACTAAATATAAAGCACTCATTGGGCGTATCGCTCTGGAACTGAAATCGGAATGCTCACTGACATTTGCCCTATCTGAAAGTCTGATAAACGCTGGAAAAATGACTAAGTCCAAAAAAAAATTTTTTTCAACTTTTTTCAATTTTACCCCCGTGGGATATATATTCTACCCACACACATTTGGAACTCTCCTGGGGTACCCTCAAACATATTATTCCCTCATTTAGTGGATATTTTCACAAAAAAGTGAAATTTTCAAAAATCCAAAATATTGGCTGAAAACGACTAAATATCAAGGACACATTGGGCGAATTGCTCTGGAACTGAAATCCGAACCCTGACTGACATTTCCCCTATCTGAAAGTCTGATAAACGCCGGAAAAATGACTAAGTCCCAAAAAAAATTTTTTAAATCTTTTTTCAATTTACCCCCGTGGGATATATATTCTACCCACACACATTTGGAACTCTCCTGTGGTACCCTCACACATATTATTCCCTCATTTAGTGGATATTTTCACAAAAAAGTGAAACTTTCAAAAATCCAGAAAATTGGCTGAAAACGACTAAATATCAAGGACTCATTGGGCGAATCGCTCTGGAACTGAAATTGGTATGCTCACTGACATTTCCCCTATCTGAAAGTCTGATAAACGCCGAAAAAATGACTAAGTCCAAAAAAAAATTTTTTCAACTTTTTTCTATTTTACCCCCGTGGGATATGTATTCTACGTACACACATTTAGAACTCTCCTGGGGTACCCTCACACATAGTATTCCCTCATTTAGTGGATATTTTCACAAAAAAGTGAAATTTTCAAAAATCCAAAATATTGGCTGAAAATGACTAAATATCAAGGACACATTGGGCGAATCGCTCTGGAACTGAAATCCGAACCCTCACTGACATTTCCCCTATCTGAAAGTCTGCTAAACGCCGGAAAAATGACTAAGTCCAAAAAAAAAATGTTTTCAACTTTTTTCAATTTTACCCCCGTGGGATATATATTCTACCCACACACATTTGGAACTCACCTGGGGTACCCTCAAACATATTTTTCCCTCATTTAGTGGATATTTTCATAAAAAAAGTGAAATTTGTAAAATCCAGAAAATTGGCTGAAAACGACTAAATATCAAGGACTCATTGGGCGAATCGCTCTGGAACTGAAATCGGAACGCTCACTGACATTTCCCCTATCTGAAAATCTGATGAACGCCGGAAAAATGATTAAGTCCAAAAAAAATTTTTTTTCAACTTTTTTTAATTTTGCCCCCGTGGGATATATATTCTACCCACACACATTTGGAACTCTCCTGGGGTACCCTCAAACATATTTTTCCCTCATTTAGTGGATATTTTCACAAAAAATTGAAATTTTCAAAAATCCAGAAAATTGGCTGATAACGACTAAATATCAAGGACTCATTGGGCGAATTGCTCTGGAACTGAAATCAGAACTCTCACTGACATTTCCCCTATCTGAAAGTCTGATAAACGCCGGAAAAATGACTAAGTCCAAAAAAAAAATGTTTTCAAATCTTTTCAATTTCCCCCCCGTGGGATATATCTTCTACCCACACACATTTGGACCTCTACTGGGGTACCCTCACACATATTATTCCCTCATTTAGTGGATATTTTCACAAAAAATTGAAATTTTCAAAAATCCAGAAAATTGGCTGAAAACGACTAAATATCAAGGACTCATTGGGCGAATCGCTCTGGAACTGAAATCAGAACGCTCTCTGACATTTCCCCTATCTGAAAGTCTGAAAAACGCTGTAAAAATGACTAAGTCCAAAAAAAAAATGTTTTCAACTTTTTTCAATTTTACCCCCGTGGGATATATATTCTACCCACACACATTTGGAACTCTCCTTTGGTTCCCTCACACATATTATTCCCTCATTTAGTGGATATTTTCACAAAAAAGTGAAATTTTCAAAAATCCAGAAAATTGGCTGAAAACGACTAAACATCAAGGACTCATTGGGCGAATTGCTCTGGAACTGAAATCGGAATGCTCACTGACATTTGCCCTATCTGAAAGTCTGATAAACGCCGGAAAAATGACGAAGTCCAAAAAAAATTTTTTTTTCAACTTTTTTCAATTTTAGCCCCGTGGGATATATATTCAACCCAAACACATTTGGAACTCTCCTGGGGTACCCTCACACATATTATTCCCTCATTTAGTGGATATTTTCACAAAAAAGTGAAATTTTCAAAAATCCAGAAAATTGGCTGAAAACGACTAAATATCAAGGACTCATTGGGCGAATTGCTCTGGAACTGAAATCGGAATTCTCACTGACATTTGCCCTATCTGAAAGTCTGATAAACGCTGGAAAAATGACTAAGTCCAAAAAAAAAATTTTTTAACTTTTTTCAATTTCCCCCCCGTGGGATATATATTCTACTCACACACATTTGGAACTCTCCTGGGGTACCCTCAAACATATTTTTCCCTCATTTAGTGGATATTTTCATAAAAAAGTGAAATTTTCAAAAATCCAGAAAATTGGCTGAAAACGACTAAATATCAAGGACTCATTGGGCGAATTGCTCTGGAACTGAAATCGGAACGCTCACTGACATTTCCCCTATCTGAAAGTCTGATAAACGCCGGAAAAATGACTAAGTCCAAAAAAAAAATGTTTTCAACTCTTTTCAATTTTCCCCCCGTGGGATAAATATTCTACCCACACACATTTGGAACTCTCCTGGGGTACCCTCACACATATTATTCCCTCATTTAGTGGATATTTTCACAAAAAAGTGAAATTTTCAAAAATCCAGAAAATTGGCTGAAAACGACTAAATATCAAGGACTCATTGGGCGAATCGCTCTGGAACTGAAATCAGAATGCTCACTGACATTTCCCCTATGTGAAAATCTGATGAACGCCGGAAAAATGATTAAGTCCAAAAAAAATTTTTTTTCAACTTTTTTCAATTTTAGCCCCGTGGGATATATATTCTACCCACACACATTTGGAACTCACCTGGGGTACCCTCAAACATATTTTTCCCTCATTTAGTGGATATTTTCATAAAAAAGTGAAATTTTCAAAAATCCAGAAAATTGGCTGAAAACGACTATATATCAAGGACTCATTGGGCGAATTGCTCTGGAACTGAAATCGGAACTCTCACTGACATTTCCCCTATCTGAAAGTCTGATAAACCCCGGAAAAATGACTAAGTCCAAAAAAAAATGTTTTCAACTCTTTTCAATTTCCCCCCCGTGGGATATATAGTCTACCCACACACATTTGGAACTCTCCTGGGGTACACATATTATTCCCTCATTTAGTGGATATTTTCACAAAAAAGTGAAATTTTCAAAAATCCAGAAAATTGGCTGAAGATGACTAAATATCAAGGACTCATTGGGCGAATGACTCTGGAACTGAAATCAGAATGCTCACTGACATTTCCCCTATCTGAAAGTCTGATAAACGGCGGAAAAATGACTAAGTCCAAAAAAAAATTTTTTTCAACTGTTTTCAATTTTACCCCTGTGGGATATATATTCTACCCACACACATTTGGAACTCTCCTGGGGTACCCTCACACATATTATTCCCTCATTTAGTGGTTATTTTCACAAAAAAGTGAAATTTTCAAAAATCCAGAAAATTGGCTGAAGATGACTAAATATCAAGGACTCATTGGGCGAATCGCTCTGGAACTGAAATCAGAACGCTCACTGACATTTCCCCTATCTGAAAGTCTGATAAACGCCGGAAAAATGACTAAGTCCAAAAAAAAATTTTTTTCAACTTTTTTCAATTTTAACCCCGTGGGATATATATTCTACCCACACACATTTGGAACTCTCCTGGGTTACCCTCCCACATATTATTCCCTCATTTAGTGGATATTTTCACAAAAAAGTGACATTTTCAAAAATCCAGAAAATTGGCTTAAAACGACTAAATATCAAGGACTCATTGGGCGAATCGCTCTGGAACTGAAATCGGAATGCTCACTGACATTTGCCCTATCTGAAAGTCTGATAAACGCTGGAAAAATGACTAAGTCCAAAAAAAAAATTTTTTCAACTTTTTTCAATTTACTCCCCGTGGGATATATATTCTACCCACACACATTTGGAACTCACCTGGGGTACCCTCAAACATATTTGTCCCTCATTTAGTGGATATTTTCATAAAAAAGTGAAATTTTCAAAAATCCAGAAAATTGGCTGAAAACGACTAAATATCAAGGACTCATTGGGCGAATTGCTCTGGAACTGAAATCGGAACGCTCACTGACATTTCCCCTATCTGAAAGTCTGATAAACGCCGGAAAAATGACTAAGTCCAAAAAAAAAATGTTTTCAACTCTTTTCAATTCCCCCCCGTGGGATATATAGTCTACCCACACACATTTGGAACTCTCCTGGGGTACCCTCACACATATTATTCCCTCATTTAGTGGATATTTTCACAAAAAAGTGAAATTTTCAAAAATCCAGAAAATTGGCTGAAAACGATTAAATATCAAGGACTCATTGGGCGAATTGCTCTGGAATTGCAATTGGAACTCTCACTGACATTTGCCCTATCTGAAAGTCTGATAAACGCTGGAAAAATGACTAAGTCCCAAAAAAATTTTTTTAAACTTTTTTAAATTTTACCCCCGTGGGATATATATTGTACCCACACACATTTGGAACTCTCCTGGGGTACCCTCACACATATTATTCCCTCATTTAGTGGATATTTTCACAAAAAAGTGAAATTTTCAAAAATCCAGAAAATTGGCTGAAAACGACTAAATAACAAGGACTCATTGGGCGAATCGCTCTGGAACTGAAATCGGAATGCTCACTGACATTTGCCCTATCTGAAAGTCTGATAAATGCTGGAAAAATGACTAAGTCCAAAAAAAATTTTTTTTCAACTTTTTTAAATTTTACCCCCGTGGGATATATATTCTACCCACACACATTTGGAACTCTCCTGGGGTACCCTCACACATATTATTCCCTCATTTAGTGGATATTTTCACAAAAAAGTGAAATTTTCAAAAATCCAGAAAATTGGCTGAAAATTATTAAATATCAAGGACTCATTGGGCGAATCGCTCTGGAATTGAAATTGGAAGTCTCACTGACATTTCCCCTATCTGAAAGTCTGATAAACGCCGGAAAAATGACGAAGTCCAAAAAAAATTTTTTTTCAACTTTTTTCAATTTTAGCCCCGTGGGATATATATTCTACCCAAACACATTTGGAATTCTCCTGGGGTACTCTCACACATATTATTCCCTCATTTAGTGGATATTTTCACAAAAAAGTGAAATTTTCAAAAATCCAGAAAATTGGCTGAAAACGACTAAATATCAAGGA
Organism: Phyllobates terribilis; assembly: GCF_046119375.1. Classification (NCBI taxonomy): domain Eukaryota; kingdom Metazoa; phylum Chordata; class Amphibia; order Anura; family Dendrobatidae; genus Phyllobates; species Phyllobates terribilis. The sequence continues at coordinate 24,563,352 of NW_027362776.1, forward strand.
CTCATTGGGCGAATTGCTCTGGAACTGAAATCGGAATGCTCACTGACATTTGCCCTATCTGAAAGTCTGATAAACGCTGGAAAAATGACTAAGTCCAAAAAAAAATGTTTTCAACTCTTTTCAATTTCCCCCCCGTGGGATAAATATTCTACCCACACACATTTGGAACTCTCCTGGGGTACCCTCACACATATTATTCCCTCATTTAGTGGATATTTTCACAAAAAAGTGAAATTTTCAAAAATCCAGAAAATTGGCTGAAGATGACTAAATATCAACGACTCATTGGGCGAATCGCTCTGGAACTGAAATCAGAATGCTCACTGACATTTCCCCTATCTGAAAGTCTGATAAACGCCAGAAAAATGACTAAGTCCAAAAAAAAAATGTTTTCAACTTTTTTCAATTTTACCCCCGTGGGATATACATTCTACGAACACACATTTGGAGCTCTCCTGGGGTACCCTCACACATATTATTGCCTCATTTAGTGGATATTTTCACAAAAAAGTGAAATTTTCAAAAATCCAGAAAATTGGCTGAAAAGGACTAAATATCAAGGACTCATTGGGCGAATCGCTCTGGAACTGAAATCGGAACGCTCACTGACATTTCCCCTATCTGAAAATCTGATGAACGCCGGAAAAATGATTAAGTCCAAAAAAAATTTTTTTTCAACTTTTTTTAATTTTACCCCCGTGGGATATATATTCTACCCACACACATTTGGACCTCTCCTGGGGTACCCTCACACATATTATTCCCTCATTTAGTGGATATTTTCACAAAAAATTGAAATTTTCAAAAATCCAGAAAATTGGCTGAAAACGACTAAATATCAAGGACTCATTGGGCGAATTGCTCTGGAACTGAAATCGGAATGCTCACTGACATTTGCCCTATCTGAAAGTCTGATAAACGCTGGAAAAATGAATAAGTCCAAAAAAAAAATTTTTTTACTTTTTTCAATTTCCCCCCCGTGGGATATATATTCTACCCACACACATTTGGAACTCTCCTGGGGTACCCTCACACATATTATTCCCTCATTTAATGGATATTTTCACAAAAAAGTGAAATTTTTCAAAAATCGAAAATATTGGCTGAAAACGACTAAGTATCAAGGACTCATTGGGCGAATCGCTCTGGAATTGAAATTGGAAGTCTCACTGACATTTGCCCTATCTGAAAGTCTGATAAACGCTGGAAAAATGACTAAGTCCCAAAAAAAATTTTTTTCAACTTTTTTAAATTTTACCCCCGTGGGATATATATTCTACCCACACACATTTGGAACTCTCCTGGGGTACCCTCACACATATTATTCCCTCATTTAGTGGATATTTTCACAAAAAAGTGAAATTTTCAAAAATCCAAAATATTGGCTGAAAACGACTAAGTATCAAGGACTCATTGGGCGAATCGCTCTGTAACTGAAATCGGAACGCTCACTGACAATTCCACTATCTTAAAGTCTGATAAAAGCCGGAAAAATGACTAAGTCCAAAAAAAATTTTTTTTCAACTTTTTTCAATTTTAGCCCCGTGGGATATATATTCTACCCAAACACATTTGGAACTCTACTGGGGTACCCTCACACATATTATTCCCTCATTTAGTGGATATTTTCACAAAAAAGTGAAATTTTCAAAAATCCAGAAAATTGGCTGAAAACGACTAAATATCAAGGACTCATTGGGCGAATCGCTCTGGAACTGAAATCGAAATGCTCACTGACATTTGCCCTATCTGAAAGTCTGATAAACGCCGGAAAAATGATTAAGTCCCAAAAAAATTTTTTTCAACTTTTTTCAATTTTAGCCCCGTGGGATATATATACTACCCAAACACATTTGGAACTCTCCTGGGGTACCCTCACACATATTATTCCCTCATTTAGTGGATATTTTCACAAAAAAGTGAAATTTTCAAAAATCCTGAAAATTGGCTGAAAACGACTAAATATCAAGGACTCATTGGGCGAATCACTCTGGAACTGAAATCGGAATGCTCACTGACATTTGACCTATCTGAAAGTCTGATAAACGCTGGAAAAATGACTAAGTCCCAAAAAAATTTTTTTTCAACTTTTTTAAATTTTACTCCCGTGGGATATATATTCTACCCACACACATTTAGAACTCTCCTGGGGTACCCTCACACATATTATTCTCTCATTTAGTGGATATTTTCACAAAAAAAGTGAAATTTTCAAAAATCCAGAAAATTGGCTGAAAACGACTGAATATCAAGGACTCATTGGGCGAATCACTCTGGAACTGAAATCGGAATGCTCACTGAAATTTCCCCAATCTGAAAGTCTGATAAACGCCATAAAAATGACTAAGTCCAAAAAAAAAAAATGTTTCAACTTTTATCAATTTTACCCTCGTTGGATATATATTCTACCCACACACATTTGTAACTCTCCTGGGGTACCCTCACACATATTATTCCCTCATTTAGCGGATATTTTCGCAAAAAAGTGAAATTTTCAAAAATTCAGAAAATTGCCTGAAAATGACGAAATATCAAGGACTCATCCGGCGAACAGCTCTGGAACTGAAATCGGAACGCTCACTCACATTTGCACTATCTGAAAGTCTGATAAACGCCGGAAAAATGCCGAAGTTCCAAAAAAGTTTTTTTCAACTTTTTTCAATTTTACCCCTGTGGGATATATATTCTACCCACACGCATTTGGAACTCTCCTGGGGTACCCTCACACATATTATTCCCTCATTTAGTAGATATTTTCACAAAAAACTGAAATTTTCAAAAATCCAGAAAATTAGCTGAAAACGACCGAATATCAAGGACTCATTGGGCGAATCGCTCTGGAACTAAAATCGCAATGCTCACTGACATTTCCCCTAGCTGAAAGTCTGATAAACGCCGGAAAAATGACTAAGTCCAAAAAAAAATAATTTTCAACTTTTTTCAATTTTACCCCTTGGGATATATATTCTATCCACACACATTTGGAACTCTCCTGGGGTACCCTCACACATATTATTCCCTCATTTAGTGGATATTTTCACAAAAAAGTGACATTTTCAAAAATCCAAAATATTGGCTGAAAACGACTAAGTATCAAGGACTCATTGGGCGAATCACTTTGCAACTGAAATCGGAACGCTCACTGACATTTTCCCTATCTGAAAGTCTGATAAACGCCGGAAAAATGACTAAGTCCAAAAAAAAATTTTTTTCAACTTTTTTCAATTTTAGCCCCGTGGGATATATATTCTACCCAAACACATTTGGAACTCTCCTGGGGTACCCTCACACATATTATTCCCTCATTTAGTGGATATTTTCACAAAAAAAGTGAAATTTTCAAAAATCCAGAAAATTGGCTGAAAACGACTAAATATCAAGGACTCATTGGGCGAATTGCTGTGGAACTGAAATCGGAATGCTCACTGACATTTGCCCTATCTGAAAGTCTGATAAACGCTGGAAAAATGACTAAGTCTCAAAAAAAATATTTTTCAACTTTTTTCAATTTTGCCCCCGTGGGATATATATTCTACCCACACACATTTGTAACTCTCCTGGGGTACCCTCACACATATTATTCCCTCATTTAGTGGATATTTTCACAAAAAAGTGAAATTTTCAAAAATTCAGAAAATTGCTTGAAAATGACGAAATATCAAGGACTCATCCGGCGAATAGCTCTGGAACTGAAATTGGAACGCTCACTGACATTTGCCCTATCTGAAAGTCTGATAAACGTCGGAAAAATGACTAAGTCCCAAAAAAATTTTTTAAAACTTTTTTCAATTTTACCCCTGTGGGATATATATTCTACCCACACACAGTTGGAACTCTCCTGGGGTACCCTCACACATATTATTCCCTCATTTAGTGGATATTTTCACAAAAAAGTGAAATTTTCAAAACTTCAGAAATTTGCCTGAAAATGACGAAATATCAATGACTCATCCGGCGAATAGCTCTGGAACTGAAATCGGAACGCTCACTGACATTTCCCCTATCTGAAAGTCTGATAAACGCCGGAAAAATGACTAAGTCCACAAAAAAATAATTTTCAACTTTTTTCAATTTTACCCCCGTGGGATATATATTCTACCCACACACATTTGGAACTTTCCAGGGGTACCCTCACACATATTATTCCCTCATTTTGTAGATATTTTCACAAAAAAGTGAAATTTTCAAAAATCCAGAAAATTGGCTGAAAACGACCGAATATCAAGGACTTATTGGGCGAATCGCTCTGGAACTAAAATCGGAATGCTCACTGACATTTCCCCTAGTTGAAAGTCTGATAAACGCCGGAAAAATGACTAAGTACCCCCAAAAAAATTTTCTACTTTTTTCAATTTTAACCCTGTGGGATATGTATTCTACCAACACACATTTGGAACTCTCCTGGGGTAGACTCACACATATTATTCCCTCATTTAGTGGATATTTTCACAAAAAAGTGAAATTTTCAAATATTCAGAAAATTGCCTGAAAATGACGAAATATCAAGGACTCATCCGGCGAATAGCTCTGGAACTGAAATCGAAATGCTCACTGACATTTCTCCTATCTGAAAGTCTGATAAACGCCAGAAAAAAGCCTAAGTCCAAAAAAAAAAAAAAAAAATTCAACTTTTTTCAATTTTACCCCCGTGGGATATATATTCTACCCACACACATTTGGAACTCTCCTGGGGTACCCTCACACATATTATTCCCTCATTTAGTGGATATTTTCACAAAAAAAGTGAAATTTTCAAAAATCCAGAAAATTGGCTGAAAGCGACTAAATATCAAGGACTCACTGGGCGAATCGCTCTGGAACTGAAATCGGAATGCTCACTGACATTTGCCCTATCTGAAAGTCTGACAAACGCCGGAAAAATGACTAAGTCCAAAAAACACATTTTTTTCAACTTTTTTCAATTTTACCCCTGTGGGATATATATTCTACCCACACACATTTGGAACTCTCCTGGGGTACCCTCACACATATTATTCCCTCATTTAGTGGATATTTTCACAAAAAAAGTGAAATTTTCAAAAATCCAGAAAATTGGCTGAAAGCGACTAAATATCAAGGACTCACTGGGCGAATCGCTCTGGAACTGAAATCGGAATGCTCACTGACATTTGCCCTATCTGAAAGTCTGACAAACGCCGGAAAAATGACTAAGTCCAAAAAACAAATTTTTTTCAACTTTTTTCAATTTTACCCCTGTGGGATATATATTCTACCCACACACATTTGGAGCTCTCCTGGGGTACCGTCACACATATTATTCCCTCATTTAGTGGATATTTTCACAAAAAAGTGAAATTTTCAAAAATCCAGAAAATTGGCTGAAAACGACTAAATATCAAGGACTCATTGGGCGAATCGCTCTGGAACTGAAATGGGAGCACTCACTGACATTTCCCCTATCTGAAAGTCTGATAAACGCCAGAAAAATGCCTAAGTCCAAAAAAAAAAAAAAAATGTCAACTTTTTTCAATTTTACCCCCGTGGGATATATATTCTACCCACACACATTTGTAACTCTCCTAGGGTACCCTCACACATATTATTCCCTCATTTAGTGGATATTTTCACAAAAAAAGTGAAATTTTCAAAAATCCAGAAAATTGGCTGAAAACGACTAAATATCAAGGACTCATTGGGGGAATCACTCTGGAACTGAAATCGGAGCACTCACTGACATTTCCCCTATCTGAAAGTTTGATAAACACCAGAAAATGACTAAGTCTAAAAAAAATTTTTTTAAACTTTTTTCAATTTTACCCCGTGGGATATATATTCTACCCACACACATTTGGAACTGTCCTGGAGTACCCTCACACATATTATTCCCTCATTTAGTGGATATTTTCACAAAAAAGTGAAATTTTCAAAAATTCTGAAAATTGCCTGAAAACGACAAAATATTAAGGACTCATCCGACGAATCGCTCTGGAACTAAAATCACTGACATTTCCCCAATCTGAAAGTCTGATAAACGCCGGAAAAATGACTAAGTCCAAAAAAAATTTTTTTTCAACTTCTTTCAATTTTTCCCCCGTGGGATATATATTCTACCCACACACATTTGGAGCTCTCCTGGGGTACCCTCACACATATTATTCCCTCATTTAGTGGATATTTTCACAAAAAAGTGAAATTTTCAAAAATCCAGAAAATTGGCTGAAAACGACTAAATATCAAGGACTCATTGGGCGAATCGCTCTGGAACTGAAATCGGAGAACTCACTGACATTTCCCGTATCTGAAAGTCTGATAAACGCCGGAAAAATGACCAAGTCCAAAAAAATTTTTTTTTCAACTTTTTTCAATTTTACCCCCGTGGGATATATATTCTACCCACACACATTTGTAACTCTCCTGGTGTACCCTCACACATATTATTCCCTCATTTAGTGGATATTTTCACAAGAAAGTGAAATTTTCAAAAATCCAGAAAATTGGCTGAAAACGACTAAATATCAAGGTCTCATAGGGCGAATCGCTCTGGAACTGAAATCGGAGCACTCACTGACATTTCCCCTATCTGAAAGTCTGATAAACGCCAGAAAAATGCCTAAGTCCAAAAAAAAAAAAAAAAAAGTCAACTTTTTTCAATTTTACCCCCGTGGGATATATATTCTACCCACACACATTTGGAACTCTCCTGGGGTACCCTCACACATATTATTCCCTCATTTAGTGGATATTTTCACAAAAAAGTGAAATTTTCAAAAATTCAGAAAATTGCCTGAAAACGACAAAATATTAAGGACTCATCCGACAAATCGCTCTGGAACTAAAATCGGAATGCTCACTGACATTTCCCCAATCTGAAAGTCTGATAAACGCCGGAAAAATGACTAAGTCGAAAAAAAATTTTTTTTCAACTTCTTTCAATTTTACCCCCGTGGGATATATATTCTACCCACACACATTTGGAGCTCTCCTGGGGTACCCTCACACATATTATTCCCTCATTTAGTGGATATTTTCACAAAAAAGTGAAATTTTCAAAAATCCAGAAAATTGGCTGAAAACGACTAAATATCAAGGACTCATTGGGCGAATCGCTCTGGAACTGAAATCGGAGAACTCACTGACATTTCCCGTATCTGAAAGTCTGATAAACGCCGGATAAATGACCAAGTCCAAAAAATTTTTTTTTTCAACTTTTTTCAATTTTACCCCCGTGGGATATATATTCTACCCACACACATTTGTAACTCTCCTGGGGTACCCTCACACATATTATTCCCTCATTTAGTGGATATTTTCACAAAAAAGTGAAATTTTCAAAAATCCAGAAAATTGGCTGAAAACGACTAAATATCAAGGACTCATTGGGCGAATCGCTCTGGAACTGAAATCGGAACGCTCACTGACATTTCCCCTATCTGAAAGTTTGATAAACGCCGGAAAAATGACTAAGTCCAAAAAAAATTTTTTTTCACCTTTTTAGTTTTACCCCCATGGGATATATATTCTACCCACACACATTTGGAACTCTCCTGGGGTACCCTCACACATATTATTCCCTCATTTAGTGGATATTTTCACAAAAAAGTGAAATTTTCAAAAATCCAGAAAATTGGCTGAAAACGACTAAATATCAAGGACTCACTTGGCGAATCGCTCTGGAACTGAAATCGGAACGCTCACTAACATTTGCCCTATCTGAAAGTCTGATAAACGCCGGAAAAATGACTAAGTCCAAAACAAATATTTTTCAACTTTTTTCTACTTTACCCCCGTGGGATATACAGTGCCTACAAGTAGTATTCAACCCCCTGCAGATTTAGCTGATTGACACATGCGGAATTAACTTGGCATTGTGACATTTGTACTGTAGATCAGCCTGGAAGTGGGAAATGCACTGCAGCAACTTTTTTTTCTTTTTTTTTTAAACGTTAAAAGTTTATTCAGAGTGTCATTTATTATTCAACCCCTCAAACCACAAGAATTCTGTTTGGTCCCCCTAAAGTATTAAGAAGTAGTTCAGGCACCAAGAATTATGAGCTTCACATGTGTGGATTAAAGATCTCTTTTGCCAGCCTTTTCTGACTATTTAAGACCCTCCCCAAACTTGTGAACAGCACTCAGACATGGTCAACATGGGAAAGACAAAGGAGCATTCCAAGGCCATCAGAGACAAGATCGTGGAGGGTCACAAGGCTGGCAAGGGGTACAAATCCCTTTCCAAGGAGTTGGGCCTACCTGTCTCCACTGTTGGGAGCATCATCCGTAAGTGGAAGGCTTATGAAACTACTGTTAGCCTTCCACGGCCTGGACAGCCTTTGAAAGTGTCCTCCCGTGCCGAGGCCAGGCTTGTCCGAAGAGTCAAGGCTAACCCAAGGACAACAAGGAAGGAGCTCCGGGAAGATCTCATGGCAGTGGGGACATTGGTTTCAGTCAATACCATAAGTAACGTACTCCACCGCAATGGTCTCCGTTCCAGACGAGCCTTTAAGGTACCTTTACTTTCAAAGCGTCATGTCAAGGCTCGTCTACAGTTTGCTCATGATCACTTGGAGGTCTCTGAGACAGACTGGTTCAAGGTTCTATGGTCTGATGAGACCAAGATTGAGATCTTTGGTGCCAACCAAACACGTGACGTTTGGAGACTGGATGGCACTGCATACGACCCCAAGAATACCATCCCTACAGTCAAGCATGGTGGTGGCAGCATCATGCTGTGGGGCTGTTTCTCTGCCAAGGGGCCTGGCCATCTGGTCCGCATCCATGGGAAGATGGATAGCAAGGCCTACCTGGAGATTTTGGCCAAGAACCTCCGCTACTCCAACAAGGATCTTAAGATGGGCCGTAATTTCATCTTCCAACAAGACAACGACCCAAAGCACACAGCCAAGAAAACCAAGGCCTGGTTCAAGAGGGAAAAAGTCAAGGTGTTGGAGTGGCCTAGTCAGTCTACTGACCTTAACCCAATTGAAAACTTGTGGAAGGAGCTCAAGAATAAAGTCCACATGAGACACCCAAAGAACCTAGATAACTTGGAGAAGATCTGCATGGAGCAGTGGGCCAAGATAACTCCACAGACCAGTGCCGGCCTGATCAGGTCTTATAAAAGACGATTATTAGCTGTAATTGCAAACAAGGGTTATTCCACAAAATATTAAACATAGGGGTTGTATAATAATTGACCCACACTTTTATGTTTAAAATTTAATAAAATTCAACTGAGCAACATAACTTTTTGGTTTGTAAGATTTATGCTTCTGTTCATAAAACCTACTCTCGTTTGCAGTTTGAAGGCTCTAACTTATTTGCATCTTATCAAACCAGCTAAATCTGCAGGGGGTTGAATACTACTTGTAGGCACTGTATATTCTATCCACACATATTTGGAACTCTCCTGGGGTACCCTCACACATATTATTCCCTCATTTAGTGGATATTTTCACAAAAAAAGTGAAATTTTCAAAAATCCAGAAAATTGGCTGAAAACGACTAAATATCAAGGACTCATTGGGCGAATCGCTCTGTAACTGAAATCATTACACTCACTGACATTTCCCCTATCTGAAAGTCTGATAAACGCCGGAAAAATGTCTAAGTCCAAAAAAAAATTGTTGTCAACTTTTTTCAATTTCACCCCCGTGGGATATATATTCTACCCACACACATTTGGAGCGCTCCTGGGGTACCCTCACACATATTATTCCCTCATTTAGTGGATATTTTCACAAAAAAGTGAAATTTTCAAAAATCCAGAAAATTGGCTGAAAACGACTAAATATCAAGGACTCACTTGGCGAATCGCACTGGAACTGAAATCGGAACGCTCACTAACATTTGCCCTATCTGAAAGTCTGATAAACGCCGGAAAAATGACTAAGTCCAAAACAAATATTTTTCAACTTTTTTCTACTTTACCCCCGTGGGATATACAGTGCCTACAAGTAGTATTCAACCCCCTGCAGATTTAGCTGATTGACACATGCGGAATTAACTTGGCATTGTGACATTTGTACTGTAGATCAGCCTGGAAGTGGGAAATGCACTGCAGCAACTTTTTTTTCTTTTTTTTTTAAACGTTAAAAGTTTATTCAGAGTGTCATTTATTATTCAACCCCTCAAACCACAAGAATTCTGTTTGGTCCCCCTAAAGTATTAAGAAGTAGTTCAGGCACCAAGAATTATGAGCTTCACATGTGTGGATTAAAGATCTCTTTTGCCAGCCTTTTCTGACTATTTAAGACCCTCCCCAAACTTGTGAACAGCACTCAGACATGGTCAACATGGGAAAGACAAAGGAGCATTCCAAGGCCATCAGAGACAAGATCGTGGAGGGTCACAAGGCTGGCAAGGGGTACAAATCCCTTTCCAAGGAGTTGGGCCTACCTGTCTCCACTGTTGGGAGCATCATCCGTAAGTGGAAGGCTTATGAAACTACTGTTAGCCTTCCACGGCCTGGACAGCCTTTGAAAGTGTCCTCCCGTGCCGAGGCCAGGCTTGTCCGAAGAGTCAAGGCTAACCCAAGGACAACAAGGAAGGAGCTCCGGGAAGATCTCATGGCAGTGGGGACATTGGTTTCAGTCAATACCATAAGTAACGTACTCCACCGCAATGGTCTCCGTTCCAGACGAGCCTTTAAGGTACCTTTACTTTCAAAGCGTCATGTCAAGGCTCGTCTACAGTTTGCTCATGATCACTTGGAGGTCTCTGAGACAGACTGGTTCAAGGTTCTATGGTCTGATGAGACCAAGATTGAGATCTTTGGTGCCAACCAAACACGTGACGTTTGGAGACTGGATGGCACTGCATACGACCCCAAGAATACCATCCCTACAGTCAAGCATGGTGGTGGCAGCATCATGCTGTGGGGCTGTTTCTCTGCCAAGGGGCCTGGCCATCTGGTCCGCATCCATGGGAAGATGGATAGCAAGGCCTACCTGGAGATTTTGGCCAAGAACCTCCGCTACTCCAACAAGGATCTTAAGATGGGCCGTAATTTCATCTTCCAACAAGACAACGACCCAAAGCACACAGCCAAGAAAACCAAGGCCTGGTTCAAGAGGGAAAAAGTCAAGGTGTTGGAGTGGCCTAGTCAGTCTACTGACCTTAACCCAATTGAAAACTTGTGGAAGGAGCTCAAGAATAAAGTCCACATGAGACACCCAAAGAACCTAGATAACTTGGAGAAGATCTGCATGGAGCAGTGGGCCAAGATAACTCCACAGACCAGTGCCGGCCTGATCAGGTCTTATAAAAGACGATTATTAGCTGTAATTGCAAACAAGGGTTATTCCACAAAATATTAAACATAGGGGTTGTATAATAATTGACCCACACTTTTATGTTTAAAATTTAATAAAATTCAACTGAGCAACATAACTTTTTGGTTTGTAAGATTTATGCTTCTGTTCATAAAACCTACTCTCGTTTGCAGTTTGAAGGCTCTAACTTATTTGCATCTTATCAAACCAGCTAAATCTGCAGGGGGTTGAATACTACTTGTAGGCACTGTATATTCTATCCACACATATTTGGAACTCTCCTGGGGTACCCTCACACATATTATTCCCTCATTTAGTGGATATTTTCACAAAAAAAGTGAAATTTTCAAAAATCCAGAAAATTGGCTGAAAACGACTAAATATCAAGGACTCATTGGGCGAATCGCTCTGTAACTGAAATCATTACACTCACTGACATTTCCCCTATCTGAAAGTCTGATAAACGCCGGAAAAATGTCTAAGTCCAAAAAAAAATTGTTGTCAACTTTTTTCAATTTCACCCCCGTGGGATATATATTCTACCCACACACATTTGGAGCGCTCCTGGGGTACCCTCACACATATTATTCCCTCATTTAGTGGATATTTTCACAAAAAAGTGAAATTTTCAAAAATCCAGAAAATTGGCTGAAAACGACTAAATATCAAGGACTCATTGGGCGAATCGCTCTGGAACTGAAATCGGAGCGCTCACTGACATTTCCCCTATCTGAAAGTCTGATAAACGCCAGAAAAATGACTAAGTCCAAAAAAAAAAAAAATTTTCAACTTTTTTCAATTTTACCCCCGTGGGATACATATTCTTCCCACACACATTTGGAACTCTCCTGGGGTACCCTCACACATATTATTCCCTCATTTAGTGGATATTGTCACAAAAAAGTGAAATTTTAAAAAATCCAGAAAATTGGCTGAAAACAACTAAATATCAAGGACTCATTGGGCGAATCGCTCTGGAACTGAAATCGGAATGCTCACTGACATTTCCCCTATCTGAAAGTCTGATAAACGCCGGAAAAATGACTAAGTCCAAAAAAAAAAATTTTTCAACTTTTTACAATTTTACCACCGTGTATATATATTCTACCCACACACATTTGGAACTCTCCTGGGGTAGCCTCACACATATTATTCCCTCATTTAGTGAATATTTTCCCAAAAAAGTGACATTTTCAAAAATCCAGAAAATTGGCTGAAAACGAATAAATATCAAGGACTCATTGGGCGAATCGCTCTGAAACTGAAATCGGAGCGCTCACTGACATTTCCCCTATCTGAAAGTCTGATAAACGCCGGAAAAATGACTAAGTCCAAAAAAAAAAAAAATTTCAACTTATTTCAATTTTACCCCCGTGGGATATATATTCTACCCACACACATTTGGAACTCTCCTGAGGTACCCTCACACAAATTATTCCATCATTTAGTGGATATTTTCACAAAAAAGTGAAATTTTCAAAAATTCTGAAAATTGGCTGAAAACGACTAAATATCAAGGACTCATTGGGCGAATCGCTCTGGAACTGAAATCAGAACGCTCACTGACATTTCAAAAATCTGAAAGTCTGATAAACGCCGGAAAAATGACTAAGTCCAAAAAAATTTTTTTTCAACTTCTTTCAATTTTACCCCCGTGGGATATATATTCTACCCACACACATTTGGAGCTCTCCTGGGGTACCCTCACACATATTATTCCCTCATTTAATGGATATTTTCACAAAAAAGTGAAATTTTTAAAAATCCAGAAAATTGGCTGAAAACGACTAAATATCAAGGACTCATTGGGCGAATCGCTCTGGAACTGAAATGGAAGCACTCACTGACATTTCCCCTATCTGAAACTCTGATAAACGAGGGAAAAAAGAAAAAGTCCCCAAAAAATTTTTTTCAACTTTTTTAAATTTTAGCCCCCGTGGGATATATATTCTACTCACACACATTTGGAACTCTCCTGGGGTACCCTCACACATATTATTCCCTCATTTAGTGGATATTTTCACAAACAAGTGAAATTTTCAAAAATTCAGAAAATTGCCTGAAAACGATAAAATATTAAGGACTCATCCGACGAATCGCTCAGGAACTGAAATTGGAATTCTCACTGATATTTCCCCAATCTGAAGGTCTGATAAACGCCGGAAAAATGACTAAGTCTCAAAAAAATATTTTTTCAACTTTTTACTTTTACCCCCGTGGGATATATATTCAACCCACACACATTTGTAACTCTCCTGGGGTACCATCACAAATATTATTCCCTCATTTAGTGGATATTTTCACAAAAAATGAAATTTTCAAAAATCCAGAAAATTGGCTGAAAACGACTAAATAGCAAGGACTCATTGGGCGAATCGCTCTGGAACTGAAATCGGAATGCTCACTGACATTTCCCCTATCTGAAAGTCTGATAAACGCCGGAAAAATGACTAAATCCAAAAAAAATTTTTCAACTTTTTTCAATTTTACCCCCGTGGGATATATATTCTATCCACACACATATAGAATTCTCATGGGGTACCCTCACACATATTATTCCCTCATTTAGTGGATATTTTCACAAAAAAGTGAAATTTTCAAAAATCCAGAAAATTGGCAGAAAGCGACTGAATATCAAGGACTCATTGGGTGAATCGCTCTGGAACTGAAATCGGAATGCTCACTGACATCTCCCCTATCTGAAAGTCTGATAAACGCCGGAAAAATGACTAAATCCAAAAAAAGTTTTCAACTTTTTTCAATTTTACCCCCGTGGGATATATATTCTATCCACACACATTTGGAATTCTCCTGGGGTACCCTCACACATATTATTCCCTCATTTAGTGGATATTTTCACAAAAAAGTGAAATTTTCAAAAATAAAGAATTGCCTGAAAATGACGAAATATCAAGGACTCATCTGGCGAATAGCTCTGGAACTGAAATCGGAATGCTCACTGTCATTTCCCCTATCTGAAAGTCTGCTAAACGCCGGAAAAATGACTAAGTCCAAAAAAAAAAATTTTTCAACTTTTTTCAATTTCACCCCCGTGGGATATATATTCTACCCACACACATTTGGAGCTCTCCTGGGGTACCCTCACACATATTACTCCCTCATTTAGTGGATATTTTCACAAAAAAATGAAATTTTCAAAAATCCAGAAAATTAGCTGAAAACGACTGAATATCTAGGACTGATTGGGTGAATCGCTCTGGAACTGAAATCGGAATGCTCACTGACATCTCCCCTATCTGAAAGTCTGATAAACACCGGAAAAATGACTAAATCCCCAAAAAAAAATTTTTCACCTTTTTTCAATTTTACCCCCGTGGGATATATATTCTATCCACACACATTTGGAATTCTCCTGGGGTACCCTCACACATATTATTCCCTCATTTAGTGGATATTTTCACAAAAAAGTGAAATTTTCAAAAATTCAGAAAATTGCCTGAAAATTACGAAATATCAAGGACTCATCCGGCGAATAGCTCTGGAACTGAAATCGGAGCACTCACTGACATTTCCCGTATCTGAAAGTCTGATGAACGCGGGAAAAATGACAAAGTCCGAAAAAAAAATTTTTCAACTTTTTTAAATTTTACCCCCGTGGGATATATATTCTACTCACACACATTTGGAATTCTCCTGGGGTACCCTCACACATATTATTCCCTCATTTAGTGGATATTTTCACAAAAAAGTGAAATTTTCAAAAACTCAGAAAATTGACTGAAAACGACAAAATATTAAGGACTCATCCGACGAATCGCTCTGGAACTGAAATCGGAATGCTCACTGACATTTCCCCTATCTGAAAGTCTGATAAACGACGGAAAAATGACTAAGTCCAAAAAAAAATTTTTTCAACTTCTTTCAATTTTACCACCGTGGGATATATATTCTACCAACACACATTTGGAGCTCTCCTGGGGTACCCTCACACATATTATTCCCTCATTTAGTGGATATTTTCACAAAAAAGTGAAATTTTCAAAAATTCAGAAAATTGCCTGAAAAGGACAAAATATTAAGGACTAATTCGACGAATCGCTCTGGAACTGAAATCGGAATGCTCACTGACATTTCTCCAATCTGAAAGTCTGATAAACGCCGGAAAAATTACTAAGTTCAAAAAAAAAATTTTTTCAACTTCTTTCAATTTTACCCCGTGGGATAAATATTCTACCCACACATTTGGAGCTCTCCTGGGGTACCCTCACACATATTATTCCCTGATTTAGTGGATATTTTCAAAAAAAAGTGAAATTTTCAAAAATTCATAAAATTGACTGAAAACGACAAAATATTAAGGACTCATCCGACGAATCGCTCTGGAACTGAAATCGGAACGCTCACTGTCATTTCCCCTATCTGAAAGTCTGATAAACGCCGGAAAAATGACTAAGTCCGTAAAAAATTTTTTCAACTTTTTTCAATTTTACCCCCTGGGATATATATTATACCCACACACATTTGGAACTCTATTGGGGTACATATTATTCCCTCATTTAGTCACAAAAAAAGTGAAATTTTCAAAAATCCAGAAAATTGGCTGAAAACGACTAAATATTAAGGACTCATTGGGCGAATCACTCTGGAACTGAAATCGGAGCACTCACTGACATTTCCCCAATCTGAAAATCTGATAAACGCCGGAAAAATGACTAAGTCCAAAAAAAAATTTTTTTCAATTTCTTTCAATTTTACCCAAGTGGGATATATATTCTACCCACACACATTTGGAACTCTCCTGGGGTACATATTATTCCCTCATTTAGTCACAAAAAAGTGAAATTTTCAAAAATCCAGAAAATTGGCTGAAAACGACTAAATATTAAGGACTCATTGGGCGAATCACTCTGGAACTGAAATCGGAGCACTCACTGACATTTCCCCAATCTGAAAATCTGATAAACGCCGGAAAAATGACTAAGTCCAAAAAAAAATTTTTTTCAATTTCTTTCAATTTTACCCCCGTGGGATATATATTCTACCCACACACATTTGGAGCTCTCCTGGGGTACCCTCACACATATTATTCCCTCATTTAGTGGATATTTTCACAAAAAATGAAATTTTCAAAAATCCAGAAAATTGGCTGAAAACGGCTAAATATTAAGGACTCATTGGGCGCATTGCTCTGGAATTGAAATCGGAGCACTCACTGACATTTCCTCAATCTGAAAGTCTGATAAACGGCGGAAAAATGACTAAGTCCAAAAAAAATTTTTTTTCAACTTCTTTCAATTTTACCCCCGTGGGATATATATTCCACCCACACACATTTGGAGCTCTCCTGGGGTACCCTCACACATATTATTCCCTCATTTAGTGGATATTTTCACAAAAAAGTGAAATTTTTCAAAAATTCAGAAAATTGCCTGAAAACGACAAAATATTAAGGACTCATCCGACGAATCGCTCTGCAACTGAAATCGGAGCACTCACTGACATTTCCCCTATCTGGAAGTCTGATAAACGCCGGAAAAATGACTAAATCCAAAAAAAAAATTTTTCAACTTTTTTCAATTTTACCCCCGTGGGATATATATTCTATCCACACACATTTGGAACTCTCCTGGGGTACCCTCTCACATGTTATTCCCTCACTTAGTGGATATTTTCACAAAGAAGTGAAATTTTCAAAAATCCAGAAAATTGGCTGAAAACGACAAGATATCAAGGACTCATTTGGCGAATCGCTCTGGAAATGAAATTGGAACGCTCACTGACATTTCCCCTATCTGAAAGTCTGATAAACGCCGGAAAAATGACTAAGTCCAAAAAAAAAAAAATTTCAACTTTTTTCAATTTTACCCCCGTGGGATATATATTCTACCCACACACATTTGTAACTCTCCTGGGGTACCCTCACACATATTATTCCCTTATTTAGTGGATATTTAAATAAAAAAGTGAAATTTTCAAAAATCCAGAAAATTGGCTGAAAATGACTAAATATCAAGGACTCATTGGACGAATCGCTCTGGAACTGAAATCGGAATGCTCACTGATATTTCCTCTATCTGAAAGTCTGATAAACGCCGGAAAAATGACTAAGTCCAAAAAAAAAATTTTTTCAACTTTTTTCAATTTTACCCCTGTGGGATATATATTCTACCCACACACATTTGTAACTCTCCTGGGGAACCCTCACACATATTATTCCCTCATTTAGTGGATATTTTCACGAAAAAGTGAAATTTTCAAAAATCCAAAATATTGGCTGAAAACGACTAAATATCAAGGACTCATTGGGCGAATCGCTCTGGAACTGAAATCGGAACGCTCACTGACATTTCCCCTATCTGAAAGTCTGATAAACGCCGAAAAAATGACTAAGTCCAAAAAAAAATATTTTTCAACGTTTTTCAATTTTACCCCCGTGTGATATGTATTCTACCCACACACTTTTGGAACTCTACTGGCGTACCTTCACACATATTATTCCTTCATTTAGTGGATATTTTCACAAAAAAGTGAAATTTTCAAAAATCCAAAATGTTGGCTGAAAACTACTAAATGTCAAGGACTCATTGGGCGAATCGCTCTGGAACTGAAATCGGAACGCTCAGTGACATTTCCCCTATCTGAAAGTCTGATAAACGCCGGAAAAATGACTAAGTGTAAGAAAAAAATTTTTTCAACTTTTTTCAATTTTACCCCGTGGGATATATATTCTACCCACACACATTTGGAACTCTCCTGGGGGACCCTCACACATATTATTCCCTCATTTAGTGGATACTTTCACAAAAAAAGTGAAATTTTCAAAAATCCAGAAAATTGGCTGAAAACGACTAAATATCAAGGACTCATTGGGCGAATCGCTCTGGAACTGAAATCGGAACGCTCACTGACATTTCCCCTATCTGAAAGTCTGATTAACGCCGGAAAAATGACTAAGTCCAAAAAAAAAATGTTTTCAACTCTTTTCAATTTTACCCCCGTGTGATATGTATTCTACCCACACACTTTTGGAACTCTACTGGCGTACCTTCACACATATTATTCCTTCATTTAGTGGATATTTTCACAAAAAAGTGAAATTTTCAAAAATCCAAAATGTTGGCTGAAAACGACTAAATGTCAAGGACTCATTGGGCGAATCGCTCTGGAACTGAAATCGTTACGCTCACTGACATTTCCCCTATCTGAAAGTCTGATAAACGCCGGAAAAATGACTAAGTCTAAGAAAAAAATTTTTCAACTTTTTTCAATTTTGCCCCCGTGGGATATATATTCTACCCACACACATTTGGAACTCTCCTGGGGTACCCTCACACATATTATTCCCTCATTTAGTGGATATTTTCACAAAAAAGTGAAATTTTCAAATATCCAGAAAATTGGCTGAAAACGACTAAATATCAAGGACTCATTGGGCGAATCGCTCTGGAACTGAAATCGGAACGCTCACTGACATTTCCCCTATCTGAAAGTCTGATAAACACCGGTAAAATGACAAAGTCTAAGAAAAAAAGATTTTCAACTTTTTTCAATTTTACCCCCGTGTGATATATATTCTACCCACACACTTTTTGAACTCTACTGGCGTACCTTCACACATAATATTCCCTCATTTAGTGGATATTTTCACAAAAAAGTGAAATTTTCAAAAATCCAGAAAATTGGCTAAAATCGACTAAATATCAAGGACTCATTGAGAGAATAGCTCTGGAACTGAAATTGGAACGCTCACTGACATTTCCCCTATCTGAAAGTCTGATAAACGCCAGAAAAATGACTAAGTCTAAGAAAAAAAGATTTTCAACTTTTTTCAATTTTACCCCCGTGTGATATATATTCTACCCACACACTTTTTGAACTCTACTGCGTACCTTCACACATATTATTCCCTCATTTAGTGGATATTTTCACAAAAAAGTGAAATTTTCAAAAATCCATTAAATTGGCTGAAAATGAATAATATCAAGGACTCATTGGGCGAATCGCTCTGGAACTGAAATCGGAACGCTCACTGACATTTGCCCTATCCAAAAGTGTAATAAATGCCGGAAAAATGACTAAATCTAAGAAAAAAATTTTTTCAACTTTTTTCAATTTTGCCCCCGTGGGACATATATTCTACCCACACACATTTGGAACTCTCCTGGGGTACCCTCACACATATTATTCCCTCATTTAGTGGATATTTTCACAAAAAAAGTGAAATTTTCAAAAATCCAGAAAATTGGCTGAAAACGACTAAATATCAAGGACTCATTGGGCGAATCGCTCTGGAACTGAAATCGGAACGCTCACTGACATTTCCCCTATCTGAAAGTCTGATAAACGCCAGAAAAATGACTAAGTCCAAAAAAAATATTTTTCAACGTTTTTCAATTTTACCCCCGTGTGATATGTATTCTACCCACACACTTTTGGAACTCTACTGGCGTACCTTCACACATATTATTCCTTCATTTAGTGGATATTTTCACAAAAAAGTGAAATTTTCAAAAATCCAAAATGTTGGCTGAAAACGACTAAATGTCAAGGACTAATTGGGCGAATCGCTCTGGAACTGAAATCGGAACGCTCACTGACATTTCCCCTATCTGAAATTCTGATAAACGCCGGAAAAATTACTAAGTGTAAGAAAAAAATTTTTCAACTTTTTTCAATTTTGCCCCCGTGGGATATATATTCTACCCACACACATTTGGAACTCTCCTGGGGTACCCTCACACATATTATTCCCTCATTTAGTGGATATTTTCACAAAAAAGTGAAATTTTCAAAAATCCATTAAATTGGCTGAAATTGAATGAATATCAAGGACTCATTGGGCGAATCGCTCTGGAACTGAAATCGGAACGCTCATTGACACTGGCCCTATCTAAAAGTGTAATAAACGCCGGAAAAATGACTAAGTCCAAAAAAAAATTTTTTCAACGTTTTTCAATTTTACCCCTGTGGGATATAAATTCTACCCACACACATTTGGAACTCTCCTGGGGTACCCTCACACATATTATTCCCTCATTTAGTGGATATTTTCACGAAAAAGTGAAATTTTCAAAAATCCAAAATATTGGCTGAAAACGACTAAATATCAAGGACTCATTGGGCGAATCGCTCTGGAACTGAATTCGGAACGCTCACTGACATTTGCCCTATCTGAAAGTCTGATAAACACCGGAAAAATGACTAAATCTAAGAAAAAAAGATTTTCAACTTTTTTCAATTTTACCCCCGTGTGATATATATTCTACCCACACACTTTTGGAACTCTACTGGTGTACCTTCACACATATTATTCCCTCATTTAGTTGATATTTTCACAAAAAAGTGAAATTTTCAAAAATCCAGAAAATTGGCTGAAAACGACTAAATATCAAGGACTCATTGGGCGAATCGCTCTGGAACTGAAATCGGAACGCTAACTGACATGTCCACTATCTGAAAGTCTGATAAACGCCGGAAAAATGACTAAGTCTAAGAAGAAAAAAATTTCAACTTTTTTCAATTTTACCCCCGTGGGATATGTATTCTACCCACACACATTTGGAACTCTCCTGGGGTACCCTCACACATATTATTCCCTCATTTAGTGGATATTTTCACAAAAAAGTAAAATTTTCAAAAATCCAGAAAATTGGCTGAAAACGATTAAATATCAAGGACTCATTGGGTGAATCGCTCTGGAACTGAAATCGGAACGCTCACTGACATTTGCCCTATCTGAAAGTCTGATAAACGCCGGAAAAATGACTAAATCTAAGAAAAAAAGATTTTCAACTTTTTTCAATTTTACTCCCGTGTGATATATATTCTACCCACACACTTTTGGAACTCTACTGGCGTACCTTCACACATATTATTCGATCATTTAGTTGATATTTTTACAAAAAGTGAAATTTTCAAAAATCCAGAAAATTGGCTGAAAACGACTAAATATCAAGGACTCACTGGGCGAATCGCTCTGGAACTGAAATCGGAACGCTCACTGACATTTGCCCTATCTGAAAGTCTGATAAACGCCGGAAAAATGACTAAATCTAAGAAAAAAAGATTTTCAACTTTTTTCAATTTTACCCCCGTGTGATATATATTCTACCCACACACTTTTGGAACTCTACTGGCGTACCTTCACACATATTATTCCCTCATTTAGTTGATATTTTTACAAAAAAGTGAAATTTTCAAAAATCCAGAAAATTGGCTGAAAACGACTGAATATCAAGGACTCATTAGGCGAATCGCTCTGGAACTGAAATCGGAACGCTCACTGACATGTCCACTATCTGAAAGTCTGATAAACGCCGGAAAAATGAATAAGTCTAAGAAGAAAAAAATTTCAACTTTTTTCAATTTTACCCCCGTGGGATATGTATTCTACCCACACACATTTGGAACTCTCCTGGGGTACCCTCACACATATTATTCCCTGATTTAGTGGATATTTTCACAAAAAAGTAAAATTTTCAAAAATCCAGAAAATTGGCTGAAAACGACTAAATATCAAGGACTCATTGGGCGAATCGCTCTGGAACTGAAATCGGAACGCTCGGTGACATTTCCCCTATCTGAAAGTCTGATAAACGCCGGAAAAATGACTAAGTCCAAAAAAAAAATTTTTCAGCGTTTTTCAATTTTACCCCTGTGGGATATAAATTCTACCCACAAACATATGGATCTCTCCTGGGGTACCCTCACACATATTATTCCCTCATTTAGTGGATATTTTCACGAAAAAGTGAAATTTTCAAAAATCCAGAAAATTGGCTGAAAACGACTAAATATCAAGGAATCATTGGGCGAATCGCTCTGGAACTGAAATTGGAACGTTCACTGACATTTGCCTTATCTGAAACTCTGATAAACGCCGGAAAAATGACTAAGTCGAAAAAAAAATAATTTTCAACTTTTTTCAATTTTACCCCCGTGGGATATATATTCTACCCACACACATTTGGAACTCTCCTGGGGTACCCTCACACATTTTTTCCCTCATTTAGTGGATATTTTCACAAAAAAGTGAAATTTTCAAAAATCCAGAAAATTGGCTGAAAACGACTAAACATCAAGGACTCATTGGGCGAATCGCTCTGGAACTGAAATCGGAACGCTCACTGAAAGTCTGATAAACGCCGGAAAAATGACTAAGTACAAAAAAAAATTTTTTTAAACTTTTTTCAATTTTACCCCCGTGGGATATATATTCTACCGACACACATTTGGAACTCTCCTCGGGTACCCTCACACATATTATTCCCTCATTTAGTGGATACTTTCAGAAAAAAAGTGAAATTTTCAAAAATCCATTAAATTGGCTGAAAATGAATAATATCAAGGACTCATTGGGCGCATCGCTCTGGAACTGAAATCGGAACGCTCACTGACATTTGCCCTATCCAAAAGTGTAATAAATGCTGGAAAAATGACTAAATCTAAGAAAAAAATTTTTTAAACTTTTTTCAATTTTGCCCCCGTGGGACATATATTCTACCCACACACATTTGGAACTCTCCTGGGGTACCCTCACACATATTATTCCCTCTTTTAGTGGATATTTTCTCAAAAAAGTGAAATTTTCAAAAATCCAGAAAATTGGCTGAAAACGACTAAACATCAAGGACTCATTGAGAGAATAGCTCTGGAACTGAAATTGGAACGCTCACTGACATTTCCCCTATCTGAAAGTCTGATAAACGCCGGAAAAATGACTAAGTCCAAAAAAAAATTTTTTCAACGTTTTTCAATTTTACCCCTGTGGGATATAAATTCTACCCACAAACATTTGGAACTCTCCTGGGGTACCCTCTCACATATTATTCCCTCATTTAGTGGATATTTTCACGAAAAAGTGAAATTTTCAAAAATCCAAAATATTGGCTGAAAACGACTAAATATCAAGGACTCATTGGGCGAATCGCTCTGGAACTGAAATCGAAATGCTAACTGACATGTCCACTATCTGAAAGTCTGATAAACGCCGGAAAAATGACTAAGTCTAAGAAGAAAAAAATTTCAACTTTTTTCAATTTTACCCCCGTGGGATATGTATTCTACCCACACACATTTGGAACTCTCCTGGGGTACCCTCACACATATTATTCCCTCATTTAGTGGATATTTTCACAAAAAAGTAAAATTTTCAAAAATCCAGAAAATTGTCTGAAAATGACTAAATATCAAGGACTCATTGGGCGAATCGCTCTGGAACTGAAATCGGAATGCTCACTGACATTTGCCCTATCTGAAAGTCTGATAAACGCCGGAAAAATGACTAAATCTAAGAAAAAAAGATTTTCAACTTTTTTCAATTTTACCCCCGTGTGATATATATTCTACCCACACACTTTTGGAACTCTACTGGCGTACCTTCACACATATTATTCCCTCATTTAGTTGATATTTTCACAAAAAAGTGAAATTTTCAAAAATCCAGAAAATTGGCTGAAAATGACTAAATATCAAGGACTCATTGGGCGAATCGCTCTGGAACTGAAATCGGAACGCTCACTGACATGTCCACTATCTGAAAGTCTGATAAACGCCGGAAAAATGACTAAGTCTAAGAAGAAAAAAATTTCAACTTTTTTCAATTTTACCCCCGTGGGATATGTATTTTACCCACACACATTTGGAACTCTCCTGGGGTACCCTCACACATAATATTCCCTCATTTAGTGGATATTTTCGCAAAAAAGTGAAATTTTCAAAAATCCATTAAATTGGCTGAAAATGAATAATATCAAGGACTCATTGGGCGAATCGCTCTGGAACTGAAATCGGAACGCTCACTGACATTTGCCCTATCCAAAAGTATAATAAATGCCGGAAAAATGACTAAATCTAAGAAAAAAAAGTTTCAACTTTTTTCAATTTTGCCCCCGTGGGACATATATTCTACCCACACACATTTGGAACTCTCCTGGGGTACCCTCACACATATTATTCCCTCATTTAGTGGATATTTTCACAAAAAAAGTGAAATTTTCAAAAATCCAGAAAATTGGCTGAAAACGACTAAATATCAAGGACTCATTGGGCGAATCGCTCTGGAACTGAAATCAGAACGCTCACTGACATTTCCCCTATCTGAAAGTCTGATAAACGCCGAAAAAATGACTAAGTCCAAAAAAAAATATTTTTCAACGTTTTTCAATTTTACCCCCGTGTGATATGTATTCTACCCACACACTTTTGGAACTCTACTGGCGTACCTTCACACATATTATTCCTTCATTTAGTGGATATTTTCACAAAAAAGTGAAATTTTCAAAAATCCAAAATGTTGGCTGAAAACTACTAAATGTCAAGGACTCATTGGGCGAATCGCTCTGGAACTGAAATCGGAACGCTCAGTGACATTTCCCCTATCTGAAAGTCTGATAAACGCCGGAAAAATGACTAAGTGTAAGAAAAAAAATTTTTCAACTTTTTTCAATTTTACCCCGTGGGATATATATTCTACCCACACACATTTGGAACTCTCCTGGGGGACCCTCACACATATTATTCCCTCATTTAGTGGATACTTTCACAAAAAAAGTGAAATTTTCAAAAATCCAGAAAATTGGCTGAAAACGACTAAATATCAAGGACTCATTGGGCGAATCGCTCTGGAACTGAAATCGGAACGCTCACTGACATTTCCCCTATCTGAAAGTCTGATTAACGCCGGAAAAATGACTAAGTCCAAAAAAAAAATGTTTTCAACTCTTTTCAATTTTACCCCCGTGTGATATGTATTCTACCCACACACTTTTGGAACTCTACTGGCGTACCTTCACACATATTATTCCTTCATTTAGTGGATATTTTCACAAAAAAGTGAAATTTTCAAAAATCCAAAATGTTGGCTGAAAACGACTAAATGTCAAGGACTCATTGGGCGAATCGCTCTGGAACTGAAATCGTTACGCTCACTGACATTTCCCCTATCTGAAAGTCTGATAAACGCCGGAAAAATGACTAAGTCTAAGAAATAATTTTTTCAACTTTTTTCAATTTTGCCCCCGTGGGATATATATTCTACCCACACACATTTGGAACTCTCCTGGGGTACCCTCACACATATTATTCCCTCATTTAGTGGATATTTTCACAAAAAAGTGAAATTTTCAAATATCCAGAAAATTGGCTGAAAACGACTAAATATCAAGGACTCATTGGGCGAATCGCTCTGGAACTGAAATCGGAACGCTCACTGACATTTCCCCTATCTGAAAGTCTGATAAACACCGGTAAAATGACAAAGTCTAAGAAAAAAAGATTTTCAACTTTTTTCAATTTTACCCCCGTGTGATATATATTCTACCCACACACTTTTTGAACTCTACTGGCGTACCTTCACACATAATATTCCCTCATTTAGTGGATATTTTCACAAAAAAGTGAAATTTTCAAAAATCCAGAAAATTGGCTGAAATCGACTAAATATCAAGGACTCATTGAGAGAATAGCTCTGGAACTGAAATTGGAACGCGCACTGACATTTCCCCTATCTGAAAGTCTGATAAACGCCAGAAAAATGACTAAGTCTAAGAAAAAAAGATTTTCAACTTTTTTCAATTTTACCCCAGTGTGATATATATTCTACCCACACACTTTTTGAACTCTACTGGCGTACCTTCACACATATTATTCCCTCATTTAGTGGATATTTTCACAAAAAAGTGAAATTTTCAAAAATCCATTAAATTGGCTGAAAATGAATAATATCAAGGACTCATTGGGCGAATCGCTCTGGAACTGAAATCGGAACGCTCACTGACATTTGCCCTATCCAAAAGTGTAATAAACACCGGAAAAATGACTAAGTCTAAGAAAAAAAGATTTTCAACTTTTTTCAATTTTATCCCCGTGTGATATATATTCTACCCACACACTTTTGGAACTCTACTGGCGTACCTTCACACGTATTATTTCCTCATTTAGTGGATATTTTCACAAAAAAGTAAAATTTTCAAAAATCCAGAAAATTGGCTGAAAACGACTATATATCAAGGACTCATTGGGCGAATCGCTCTGGAACTGAAATCGGAACGCTCACTGACATTTCCCCTATCTGAAAGTCTGATAAACGCCGGAAAAATGACTAAGTCCAAAAAAAAATTTTTTCAGAGTTTTTCAATTTTACCCCTGTGGGATATAAATTCTACCCACAAACATATGGATCTCTCCTGGGGTACCCTCACTTATATTATTCCCTCATTTAGTGGATATTTTCACGAAAAAGTGAAATTTTCAAAAATCCAGAAAATTGGCTGAAAACGACTAAATATCAAGGACTCATTGGGCGAATCGCTCTGGAACTGAAATCGGAACGCTCATTGACATTTCCCCTATCTGAAAGTCTGATAAACACCGGTAAAATGACAAAGTCTAAGAAAAAAAGATTTTCAACTTTTTTCAATTTTACCCTGTGGGATATATATTCTACCCACACACATTTGGAACTCTCCTGGGGTACACTCACACATATTATTCCCTCATTTAGTGGATATTTTCACAAAAAAGTGAAATTTTCAAAAATCCATTAAATTGGCTGAAAATGAATAAATATCAAGGACTCATTGGGCGAATCGCTCTGGAACTGAAATCGGAACGCTCATTGACACTCGCCCTATCTAAAAGTGTAATAAACGCCGGAAAAATGACTAAGTCCAAAAAAAAATTTTTTCAACGTTTTTCAATTTTACCCCTGTGGGATATAAATTCTACCCACACACATTTGGAACTCTCCTGGGGTACCCTCACACATATTATTCCCTCATTTAGTGGATACTTTCACAAAAAAAGTGAAATTTTCAAAAATCCAGAAAATTGGCTGAAAACGACTAAATATCAAGGACTCATTGAGAGAATAGCTCTGGAACTGAAATTGGAATGCTCACTGACATTTCCCCTATCTGAAAGTCTCATAAACGCCGGAAAAATGACTAAGTCTAAGAAAAAAAAAATTTCAACTTTTTTCAATTTTACCCCCGTGGGATATATATTCTACCCACACACATTTGGAACTCTCCTGGGGTACCCTCACACATATTATTCCCTCATTTAGTGGATATTTTCACAAAAAAGTGAAATTTTCAAAAATCCATTAAATTGGCTGAAAATGAATAATATCAAGGACTCATTCGGCGAATCGCTCTGGAACTGAAATCGGAACGCTCACTGACATTTTCCCTATCTGAAAGTCTGATAAACGCCGGAAAAATGACTAAGTCTAAGAAAAAAATTTTTTCAACTTTTTTCAATTTTACCCCTGTGGGATATATATTCTACCCACACACATTTGGAAATCTACTGGGGTACCCTCACTCATATTGTTCCCTCATTTAGTGGATATTTTCACAAAAAAGTGACATTTTCAAAAATCCAGAAAATTGTCTGAAAACGACGAAATATCAAGGACTCATTGGGCGAATCGCTCTGGAACTGAAATCGGAACGCTCGCTGACATTTCCCCTATCTGAAAGTCTGATAAACGCCGGAAAAATGACTAAGTCCAAAAAAATTTTTTTCAACGTTTTTCAATTTTACCCCTGTGGGATATAAATTCAACCCACACACATAGAATCATAGAATGGTAGAGTTGGAAGGGACCTCCTGGGTCATCTGGTCCAACCCCCTGCTCAAAGCAGGATTCACTAAATCATCTCAGACAGATGTCTGTCCAGCCTCTGTTTGAAGACGTCCATTGAAGGGGAACTCACCACCTTTTGTGGCAGCCTGTTCCACTCATTAATCACCCTAACTGTCAAAAAGTTTTTTCTAATATCTAATCTGTGTCTCCTCCCATTTAGTTTCATCCCATTGCTTCTAGTCTTTCCTTGTGCAAATGAGAATAAAGATGATCCTTCTACAATGTGACAGCCCTTGACATATTTGTAGACAGCTATTAAGTCTCCTCTCAGTCTTCTTTTTTGCAAGCTAAACATTCCCAAATCCTGCAACCGTTCCTCATAGGACATGGTTTGCAGACCAGTCACCATTCTGGTCGCTCTTCTCTGAACTTGCTCCAGTTTGTCTATGTCTTTTTTAAAATGTGGTGCCCAAAACTGTACACAGTATTCCAGATGAGGTCTGACCAAAGAGGAGTAAAGACCGATAATGACTTCACGTGATCTAGACTGTATGCTTCTGTTAATACATCCCAGAATTGTATTTGCCTTTTTTGCTGCTGCATCACACTGTTGACTCATGTTCAGTCTATGATCTATTAGTATACCTAAGTCTTTTTCACATGTACTGTTGCTTAGCTCTATTCCTCCCATTCTGTATATGCTTTTTTCATTTTTATTGCCCAGATGTAGTACTTTGCATTTTTCCCTGTTAAAAACCATTCTGTTGGTTGCTGCCCACTGCTCCAGTTTATTTAGGTCTTTTTGAATCCTCTCTCTCTCTTCTCTAGTATTAGCTATCCCTCCTAGCTTTGTGTCATCAGCAAATTTAATCAGTTTACCCTCAATTCCTTCATCTAAATCATTGATAAAGATGTTGAACAATACAGGTCCCAGGACGGAGCCCTGTGGTACCCCACTTGAGACATTCATCCAGCTGGATGTGAAGCCATTTACAACCACCCTTTGAGTCCGATCACTAAGCCAGTTATGAATCCACCTAACAGTTGCCTGGTCCATTGCATACTTGGTCATTTTTTCAATAAGGATGGTGTGAGATACTTTGTCAAATGCTTTGCTGAAGTCAAGATATACTATATCTACAGAATTTCCCTGATCCACCCAGTCAGTGATTCTGTCATAGAAGGAAATTAAGTTAGTCTGACATGACTTGTTAGTTACAAACCCATGCTGACTCTGGTTAATCACTTCATTCTTATGGATCTCTCCTGGGGTACCCTCACACATATTATTCCCTCATTTAGTGGATATTTTCACGAAAAAGTGAAATTTTCAAAAATCCAGAAAATTGGCTGAAAACGACTAAATATCAAGGACTCATTGGGCGAATCACTCTGGAACTGAAATCGGAATGCTCACTGACATTTCCCCTATCTGAAAGTGTTATAAACGCCGGAAAAATGACTAAGTCTAAGAAAAAAAATTTTCAACTTTTTTCAAATTTACCCCCGTGGGATGTATATTCTACCTACACACATTTGGAAATCTACTGGGGTACCCTCACACATATTATTCCCTCTTTTAGTGGATATTTTCTCAAAAAAGTGAAATTTTCAAGAATCCAGAAAATTGGCTGAAAACGACGAAATATCAAGGACTCATTGGGCGAATCGCTCTGGAACTGAAATCGGAACGCTCGCTGACATTACCCCTATCTGAAAGTCTGATAAAAGCCGGGAAAATGACTAAGTCCAAAAAAAATATTTTTTCAACTTTTTTCAATTTTACCCTCGTGGGATATAAATTCTACC
Source organism: Phyllobates terribilis (assembly GCF_046119375.1). NCBI lineage: Eukaryota > Metazoa > Chordata > Amphibia > Anura > Dendrobatidae > Phyllobates > Phyllobates terribilis. Next base: position 24,592,944 of record NW_027362776.1, read on the forward strand.
CACACACATTTGGAACTCTCCTGGGGTACCCTCACACATATTATTCCCTCATTTAGTGGATATTTTCACAAAAAAGTGAAATTTTCAAAAATACTGAAAATTGGCTGAAAACGACTAAATATCAAGGACTCATTGGGCGAATCGCTCTGGAACTGAAATCGGAACGCTCACTGACATTTTCCCTATCTGAAAGTCTGATAAACGCCGGAAGAATGACTAAGTCCAAAAAAAAAATGTTTTAAACTCTTTTCAATTTTACCCCCGTGGGATATATATTCTACCCACACACATTTGGAACTCTCCTTTGGTACCGTCACACATATTATTCCCTCTTTTAGTGGATATTTTCACAAAAAAGAGAAATTTTCAAAAATCCAGAAAATTGGCTGAAAACGACAAAATATCAAGGACTCATTGGGCGAATCGCTCTGGAACTGAAATCGGAACGCTCACTGACATTTCCCCTATCTGAAAGTCTGATAAACGCCGGAAAAATAAATAAGTCCAAAAAAAAATATTTTTTCAACTTTTTTCAATTTTACCCCCGTGGGATATATATTCTACCCACACACATTTGAAACTCTCCTGGGGTACCCTCACACATATTATTCCCTCATTTAGTGGATATTTTCACAAAAAAGTGAAATTTTCAAAAATCCAAAATATTGGCTGAAAACGACTAAATATCAAGTACTCATTGGGCGAATAACTCTGGAACTGAAATCGGAATGCTCACTGACATTTCCCCTATCTGAAAGTCTGATAAACGCTGGAAAAATGACTAAGTCTAAGAAAAAAAGATTTTCAACTTTTTTCAATTTTACCCCCGTGTGATATATATTCTACCCACACACTTTTGGAACTCTACTGGCGTACCTTCACACATATTATTCCTTCATTTAGTTGATATTTTCACAAAAAAGTGAAATTTTCAAAAATCCAAAATATTGGCTGAAAATGACTAAATATCAAGGACTCATTCGGCGAATCGCTCTGGAACTGAAATCGGAACGCTCACTGACATTTTCCCTATCTGAAAGTCTGATAAACGCCGGAAAAATGACTAAGTCTAAGAAAAAAATTTTTTCAACTTTTTTCAATTTTACCCCTGTGGGATATATATTCTACCCACACACATTTGGAAATCTACTGGGGTACCCTCACTCATATTGTTCCCTCATTTAGTGGATATTTTCACAAAAAAGTGACATTTTCAAAAATCCAGAAAATTGTCTGAAAACGACGAAATATCAAGGACTCATTGGGCGAATCGCTCTGGAACTGAAATCGGAACGCTCGCTGACATTTCCCCTATCTGAAAGTCTGATAAACGCCGGAAAAATGACTAAGTCCAAAAAAATTTTTTTCAACGTTTTTCAATTTTACCCCTGTGGGATATAAATTCAACCCACACACATAGAATCATAGAATGGTAGAGTTGGAAGGGACCTCCTGGGTCATCTGGTCCAACCCCCTGCTCAAAGCAGGATTCACTAAATCATCTCAGACAGATGTCTGTCCAGCCTCTGTTTGAAGACGTCCATTGAAGGGGAACTCACCACCTTTTGTGGCAGCCTGTTCCACTCATTAATCACCCTAACTGTCAAAAAGTTTTTTCTAATATCTAATCTGTGTCTCCTCCCATTTAGTTTCATCCCATTGCTTCTAGTCTTTCCTTGTGCAAATGAGAATAAAGATGATCCTTCTACAATGTGACAGCCCTTGACATATTTGTAGACAGCTATTAAGTCTCCTCTCAGTCTTCTTTTTTGCAAGCTAAACATTCCCAAATCCTGCAACCGTTCCTCATAGGACATGGTTTGCAGACCAGTCACCATTCTGGTCGCTCTTCTCTGAACTTGCTCCAGTTTGTCTATGTCTTTTTTAAAATGTGGTGCCCAAAACTGTACACAGTATTCCAGATGAGGTCTGACCAAAGAGGAGTAAAGACCGATAATGACTTCACGTGATCTAGACTGTATGCTTCTGTTAATACATCCCAGAATTGTATTTGCCTTTTTTGCTGCTGCATCACACTGTTGACTCATGTTCAGTCTATGATCTATTAGTATACCTGTCTTTTTCACATGTACTGTTGCTTAGCTCTATTCCTCCCATTCTGTATATGCTTTTTTCATTTTTATTGCCCAGATGTAGTACTTTGCATTTTTCCCTGTTAAAAACCATTCTGTTGGTTGCTGCCCACTGCTCCAGTTTATTTAGGTCTTTTTGAATCCTCTCTCTCTCTTCTCTAGTATTAGCTATCCCTCCTAGCTTTGTGTCATCAGCAAATTTAATCAGTTTACCCTCAATTCCTTCATCTAAATCATTGATAAATATGTTGAACAATACAGGTCCCAGGACGGAGCCCTGTGGTACCCCACTTGAGACATTCATCCAGCTGGATGTGAAGCCATTTACAACCACCCTTTGAGTCCGATCACTAAGCCAGTTATGAATCCACCTAACAGTTGCCTGGTCCATTGCATACTTGGTCATTTTTTCAATAAGGATGGTGTGAGATACTTTGTCAAATGCTTTGCTGAAGTCAAGATATACTATATCTACAGAATTTCCCTGATCCACCCAGTCAGTGATTCTGTCATAGAAGGAAATTAAGTTAGTCTGACATGACTTGTTAGTTACAAACCCATGCTGACTCTGGTTAATCACTTCATTCTTATGGATCTCTCCTGGGGTACCCTCACACATATTATTCCCTCATTTAGTGGATATTTTCACGAAAAAGTGAAATTTTCAAAAATCCAGAAAATTGGCTGAAAATGACTAAATATCAAGGACTCATTGGGCGAATCACTCTGGAACTGAAATCGGAATGCTCACTGACATTTCCCCTATCTGAAAGTGTTATAAACGCCGGAAAAATGACTAAGTCTAAGAAAAAAAATTTTCAACTTTTTTCAATTTTACCCCCGTGGGATATAAATTCTACCCACACACTTTTGGAACTCTACTGGCATACCTTCACACATATTATTCCCTCATTTAGTGTGGATATTTTCAGAAAAAAGTGAAATTTTCAAAAATCCAGAAAATTGGCTGAAAACGACTAAATATTAAGGACTCATTGGGCGAATCGCTCTGGAACTGAAATCGGAACGCTCACTGACATTTCCCCTATCTGAAAGTCTGATAAACGCCGGAAAAATGACTAAGTCTAAGAAAAAAATATTTTCAACTTTTTTCAATTTTACCCCCGTGTGATATACATTCTACCCACACACTTTTGGAACTCTACTGGCGTACCTTCACACATATTATTCCCTCATTTAGAGTGGATATTTTCACAAAAAAGTGAAATTTTCAAAAATCCAGAAAATTGGCTGAAAACGACTAAATATCAAGGACTCATTGGGCGAATCGCTCTGGAACTGAAATCGGAACGCTCACTGACATTTCCCCTATCTGAAAGTCTGATAAACGCCGGAAAAATGACTAAGTCTAACAAAAAAATATTTTCAACTTTTTTCAATTTTACCCCCGTGTGATATATATTCTACCCACACACTTTTGGAACTCTACTGGCGTACCTTCACACATATTATTCCCTCATTTAGTGGATATTTTCACAAAAAAGTGAAATTTTCAAAAATCCTAAACATTGGCTGAAAACGACTAAATATCAAGTACTCATTGGGCGAATCACTCTGGAACTGAAATCGGAATGCTCACTGACATTTCCCCTATCTGAAAGTCTGATAAACACTGGAAAAATGACTAAGTCTAAGAAAAAAAAAATTTCAACTTTTTTCAATTTACCCCCGTGGGATATAAATTCTACCCACACACATTTGGAACTCTCCTGGGGTACCCTCACACATATTATTCCCTCATTTAGTCGATATTTTCACAAAAAAGTGAAATTTTCAAAAATACAGAAAATTGGCTGAAAACGACTAAATATCTAGGACTCATTGGGCGAATCGCTCTGGAACTGAAATCGGAACTCTCACTGACATTTCCCCTATCTGAAAGTCTGATAAACGCCGGAAAAATGACTAAGTCTAAGAAAAAAATATTTTCAACTTTTTTCAATTTTACCCCCGTGTGATATATATTCTACCCACACACTTTTGGACCTCTACTGGCGTACCTTCACACATATTATTCCCTCATTTAGTGGATATTTTCACAAAAAAGTGAAATTTTCAAAAATCCAAAATATTGGCTGAAAACGACTAAATATCAAGGACTCATTGGGCGAATCGCTCTGTAACTGAAATCGGAACGCTCGCTGACATTTCCCCTATCTGAAAGTCTGATAAACGCCGGGAAAATGACTAAGTCCAAAAAAAATATTTTTTCAACTTTTTTCAGTTTTACCCTCGTGGAATATAAATTCTACCCACACACATTTGGAACTCTCCTGGGGTACCCTCACACATATTATTCCCTCATTTAGTGGTTATTTTCACAAAAAAGTGAAATTTTCAAAAATACAAAATATTGGCTGAAAACGACTAAATATCAAGTACTCATTGGGCGAATAACTCTGGAACTGAAATCGGAATGCTCACTGACATTTCCCCTCTCTGAAAGTCTGATAAACGCTGGAAAAATGACTAAGTCTAAGAAAAAAAAAATTTCAACTTTTTTCAATTTTACCCCCGTGGGATATAAATTCTACCCACACACATTTGGAACTCTCCTGGGGTACCCTCACACATATTATTCCCTCATTTAGTGGATATTTTCACAAAAAAGTGAAATTTTCAAATATACAGAAAATTGGCTGAAAACGACTAAATATCAAGGACTCATTGGGCGAATCGCTCTGGAACTGAAATCGGAACGCTCACTGACATTTCCCCTATCTGAAAGTCTGATAAACGCCGGAAAAATGACTAAGTCTAAGAAAAAAATATTTTCAACTTTTTTCAATTTTACCCCCGTGTGATATATATTCTACCCACACACTTTTGGAACTCTACTGGCGTACCTTCACACATATTATTCCCTCTTTTAGTGTGGATATTTTCACAAAAAAGTGAAATTTTCAAAAATCCAGAAAATTGGCTAAAAACGACTAAATATCAAGGACTCATTGGGCGAATCGCTCTGGAACTGAAATCGAAATGCTCACTGACATTTCCCCTATCTGAAAGTCTGATAAACGCTGGAAAAATGACTAAGTCTAAGAAAAAAAAAATTTCAACTTTTTTCAATTTTACCCCCGTGGGATATAAATTCTACCCACACACATTTAGAACTCTCCTGGGGTACCCTCACACATATTATTCCCTCATTTAGTGGATATTTTCACAAAAAAGTGAAATTTTCAAAAATCCAAAATATTGGCTTAAAACGACTAAATATCAAGTACTCATTGGGCGAATCGCTCTGGAACTGAAATCGGAATGCTCACTGACATTTCCCCTATCTGAAAGTCTGATAAACGCTGGAAAAATGACTAAGTCCAAAAAAAATATTTTTCAACGTTTTTCAATTTTACCCCTGTGTGATATGTATTCTACCCACACACTTTTGGAACTCTACTGGCGTACCTTCACACATATTATTCCTTCATTTAGTGGATATTTTCACAAAAAAGTGAAATTTTCAAAAATCCAAAATGTTGGCTGAAAACGACTAAATGTCAAGGACTCATTGGGCGAATCGCTCTGGAACTGAAATCGGAACGCTCACTGACATTTCCCCTATCTGAAAGTCTGATAAACGCCGGAAAAATGACTAAGTCTAAGAAAAAATTTTTTCAACTTTTTTCAATTTTGCCCCTGTGGGATATATGTTCTACCCACACACATTTGGAACTCTCCTGGGGTACCCTCACACATATTATTCCCTCATTTAGTGGATATTTTCACAAAAAAGTGAAATTTTCAAATATCCAGAAAATTGGCTGAAAACGACTAAATATCAAGGACTCATTGGGCGAATCGCTCTGGAACTGAAATCGGAACGCTCACTGACATTTCCCCTATCTGAAAGTCTGATAAACACCGGTAAAATGACAAAGTCTAAGAAAAAAAGATTTTCAACTTTTTTCAATTTTACCCCCGTGTGATATATATTCTACCCACACACTTTTTGAACTCTACTGGCGTACCTTCACACATATTATTCCCTCATTTAGTGGATATTTTCACAAAAAAGTAAAATTTTCAAAAATCCAGAAAATTGGCTGAAAACGACTAAATATCAAGGACTCATTGAGAGAATAGCTCTGGAACTGAAATTGGAACGCTCACTGTCATTTCCCCTATTTGAAAGTCTGATAAACGCCGGGAAAATGACTAAGTCCAAAAAAAAACGTTTTCAACTCTTTTCAATTTTACCCCCGTTGGATGTATATTCTACCCAAACACATTTGGAACTCTCCTGGGGTACCCTCACACATATTATTCCCTCTTTTAGTGGATATTTTCTCAAAAAATTGAAATTTTCAAAAATCCAGAAAATTGGCTGAAAACGACTAAATATCAAGGACTCATTGGGCGAATCGCTCTGGAACTGAAATCGGAACGCTCGCTGACATTACCCCTATCTGAAAGTCTGATAAAAGCCGGGAAAATGACTAAGTCCAAAAAAAATATTTTTTCAACTTTTTTCAATTTTAGGATATAAATTCTACCCACACACATTTGGAACTCTCCTGGGGTACCCTCACACATATTATTCCCTTATTTAGTGGATATTTTCCCAAAAAAGTGAAATTTTCAAAATACTGAAAATTGGCTGAAAACGACTAAATATCAAGGACTCATTGGGCGAATCGCTCTGGAACTGAAATCGGAACGCTCACTGACATTTCCCCTATCTGAAAGTCTGATAAACGCCGGAAAAATGAATAAGTCCAAAAAAAAATATTTTTTCAACTTTTTTCAATTTTACCCCTGTGGGATATATATTCTACCCATACACATTTGAAACTCTCCTGGGGTACCCTCACACATATTATTCCCTCATTTAGTGGATATTTTCACAAAAAAGTGAAATTTTCAAAAATCCAAAATATTGGCTGAAAACGACTAAATATCAAGTACTCATTGGCGAATAACTCTGGAACTGAAATCGGAATGCTCACTGACATTTCCCCTATCTGAAAGTCTGATAAACGCTGGAAAAATGACTAAGTCTAAGAAAAAAAAAATTTCAACTTTTTTCAATTTTACCCCCGTGGGATATAAATTCTACCCACACACATTTGGAACTCTCCTGGGGTACCCTCACACATATTATTCCCTCATTTAGTGGATATTTTCACAAAAAAGTGAAATTTTCAAAAATCCAGAAAATTGGCTGAAAACGACTAAATATCAAGGACTCATTGGGCGAATCGCTCTGGAACTGAAATCGGTACGCTCACTGACATTTCCCCTATCTGAAAGTCTGATAAACGCCGGAAAAATGACTAAGTCTAAGAAAAAAATATTTTCAACTTTTTTCAATTTTACCCCCGTGTGATATATATTCTACCCACACACTTTTGGAACTCTACTGGCGTACCTTCACACATATTATTCCCTCATTTAGTGGATATTTTCACAAAAAAGTGAAATTTTCAAAAATCCAAAATATTGGCTGAAAACGACTAAATATCAAGTACTCATTGGGCGAATCACTCTGGAACTGAAATCGGAATGCTCCCTGACATTTCCCCTATCTGAAAGTCTGATAAACACTGGAAAAATGACTAAGTCTAAGAAAAAAAAAAATTCAACTTTTTTCAATTTTACCCCCGTGGGATATAAATTCTACCCACACACATTTGGAACTCTCCTGGGGTACCCTCACACATATTATTCCCTCATTTAGTCGATATTTTCACAAAAAAGTGAAATTTTCAAAAATACAGAAAATTGGCTGAAAACGACTAAATATCAAGGACTCATTGGGTGAATCGCTCTGGAACTGAAATCGGAACGCTCACTGACATTTCCCCTATCTGAAAGTCTGATAAACGCCGGAAAAATGACTAAGTCTAAGAATAAAATATTTTCAACTTTTTTCAATTTTAGCCCCGTGTGATATATATTCTACCCACACACTTTTGGACCTCTACCGGCTTACCTTCACACATATTATTCCCTCATTTAGTGGATATTTTCACAAAAAAGTGAAATTTTCAAAAATCCAAAATATTGGCTGAAAACGACTAAATATCAAGGACTCATTGGGCGAATCGCTCTGGAACTGAAATCGGAACGCTCACTGACATTTCCCCTATCTGAAAGTCTGATAAACGCCGTGAAAATGACTAAGTCCAAAAAAAAAATTTTTTGAACTTTTTTCAATTTTACCCCCGTGGGATATATATTCTACCCAAACACATTTGGAACTCTCCTGGGGTACCCTCACACATATTATTCCCTCTTTTAGTGGATATTTTCTCAAAAAAGTGAAATTTTCAAGAATCCAGAAAATTGGCTGAAAACGATGAAATATCAAGGACTCATTGGGCGAATCGCTCTGTAACTGAAATCGGAACGCTCGCTGACATTTCCCCTATCTGAAAGTCTGATAAACGCCGGGAAAATGACTAAGTCCAAAAAAAATATTTTTTCAACTTTTTTCAATTTTACCCTCGTGGAATATAAATTCTACCCACACACATTTGGAACTCTCCTGGGGTACCGTCACACATATTATTCCCTCTTTTAGTGGATATTTTCCAAAAAAGAGAAATTTTCAAAAATCCAGAAAATTGGCTGAAAACGACAAAATATCAAGGACTCATTGGGCGAATCGCTCTGGAACTGAAATCGGAACGCTCACTGACATTTCCCCTATCTGAAAGTCTGATAAACGCCGGAAAAATGAATAAGTCCAAAAAAAAATATTTTTTCAACTTTTTTCAATTTTACCCCCGTGGGATATATATTCTACCCACACACATTTGAAACTCTCCTGGGGTACCCTCACACATATTATTCCCTCATTTAGTGGATATTTTCACAAAAAAGTGAAATTTTCAAAAATCCAAAATATTGGCTGAAAACGACTAAATATCAAGTACTCATTGGGCGAATAACTCTGGAACTGAAATCGGAATGCTCACTGACATTTCCCCTCTCTGAAAGTCTAATAAACGCTAGAAAAATGACTAAGTCTAAGAAAAAAAAAATTTCAACTTTTTTCAATTTTACCCCCGTGGGATATAAATTCTACCCACACACATTTGGAACTCTCCTGGGGTACCCTCACACATATTATTCCCTCATTTAGTGGATATTTTCACAAAAAAGTGAAATTTTCAAATATACAGAAAATTGGCTGAAAACGACTAAATATCAAGGACTCATTGGGCGAATCGCTCTGGAACTGAAATCGGAATGCTCACTGACATTTCCCCTATCTGAAAGTCTGATAAACGCCGGAAAAATGACTAAGTCTAAGAAAAAAATATTTTCAACTTTTTTCAATTTTACCCCCGTGTGATATATATTCTACCCACACACTTTTGGAACTCTACTGGCGTACCTTCACACATATTATTCCCTCTTTTAGTGTGGATATTTTCACAAAAAAGTGAAATTTTCAAAAATCCAGAAAATTGGCTGAAAACGACAAAATATCAAGGACTCATTGGGCGAATCGCTCTGGAACTGAAATCGGAACGCTCACTGACATTTCCCCTATCTGAAAGTCTGATAAACGCCGGAAAAATGAATAAGTCCAAATAAAAATATTTTTTCAACTTTTTTCAATTTTACCCCCGTGGGATATATATTCTACCCACACACATTTGAAACTCTCCTGGGGTACCCTCACACATATTATTCCCTCATTTAGTGGATATTTTCACAAAAAAGTGAAATTTTCAAAAATCCAAAATATTGGCTGAAAACGACTAAATATCAAGTAATCATTGGGCGAATAACTCTGGAACTGAAATCGGAATGCTCACTGACATTTCCCCTCTCTGAAAGTCTGATAAACGCTGGAAAAATGACTAAGTCTAAGAAAAAAAAAATTTCAACTTTTTTCAATTTTACCCCCGTGTGATAAATATTCTACCCACACACTTTTGGAACTCTACTGGCGTACCTTCACACATATTATTCCCTCTTTTAGTGTGGATATTTTCACAAAAAGTGAAATTTTCAAAAATCCAGAAAATTGGCTAAAAACGACTAAATATCAAGGACTCATTGGGCGAATCGCTCTGGAACTGAAATCGGAACGCTCACTGACATTTCCCCTATCAGAAAGTCTGATAAACGCCGGAAAAATGACTAAGTCTAAGAAAAAAATATTTTCAACTTTTTTCAATTTTACCCCCGTGTGATATATATTCTACCCACACACTTTTGGAACTCTACTGGCGTACCTTCACACATATTATTCCCTCATTTAGTGGATATTTTCACAAAAAAGTGAAATTTTCAAAAATCCAAAATATTGGCTGAAAACGACTAAATATCAAGGACTCATTGGTTGAATCGCTCTGGAACTGAAATCGGAACGCTCCCTGACATTTCCCCTATCTGAAAGTCTGATAAACACCGGAAAAATGACTAAGTCAAAGAAATTTTTTTTTCAACTTTTTTCAATTTTACCACTGTGGGATATTAATTCTACCCACACACATGTGGAACTCTCCTGGGGTACCCTCACACATATTATTCCTTCATTTAGTGGATATTTTCACAAAAAAGTGAAATTTTCAAAAATCCAAAATATTGGCTGGAAACGACTAAATATCAAGTACTCATTGGGCGAATCGCTCTGGAACTGAAATCGGAACGCTCACTGACATTTCCCCTATCTGAAAGTCTGATAAACGCCGGAAAAATGACTAATTCCAAAAAAAAAATGTTTTAAACTTTTTTCAATTTTACCCCCGTGTGATATATATTCTACCCACACACATTTGGAACTCTCCTGGGGTACCCTCACACATATCATTCCCTCATTTAGTGGATACTTTCACAAAAAACGTGAAATTTTCAAAAATCCAGAAAATTGGCTGAAAATGACAAAATATCAAGGACTCATTGGGCGAATCGCTCTGGAACTGAAATCGGAACGCTCACTGACATTTCCCCTATGTGAAAGTCTGATAAACGCCGTGAAAATGACTAAGTCCAAAAAAAAAAATTTTTTAAACTTTTTTCAATTTTACCCCCGTGGGATATATATTCTACCCACACACATTTGGAACTCTCCTGGGGTACCCTCACACATATTATTCCCTCTTTTAGTGGATATTTTCACAAAAAAGTGAAATTTTCAAAAATCCAGAAAATTTGCTGAAAACGACTAAATATCAAGGACTCATTGGGCGAATCGCTCTGGAACTGAAATCGGAACGCTCACTGACATTTCCCCTATCTGAAAGTCTGATAAACGCCGGAAAAATGACTAAGTCTAAGAAAAAAAGATTTTCAACTTTTTTCAATTTTACCCCCGTGTGATATATATTCTACCCACACACTTTTTGAACTCTACTGGCGTACCTTCACACATATTATTCCCTCATTTAGTGGATATTTTCACAAAAAAGTGAAATTTTCAAAAATCCAGAAAATTGGCTGAAAATGACTAAATATAAAGGACTCATTGAGAGAATAGCTCTGGAACTGAAATTGGAACGCTCACTGACATTTCAGCTATCTGAAAGTCTGATAAACGCCGGAAAAATGACTAAGTCTAAGAAAAAAAATTTTTCAACTTTTTTCAATTTTACCCCCGTGGGATTTATATTCTACCCATACACATTTGGAACTCTCCTGGGGTACCCTCACACATATTATTCCCTCTTTTAGTGGATATTTTCTCAAAAAAGTGAAATTTTCAAGAATCCAGAAAATTGGCTGAAAACGACGAAATATCAAGGACTCATTGGGCGAATCGCTCTGTAACTGAAATCGGAACGCTCGCTGACATTTCCCCTATCTGAAAGTCTGATAAACGCCGGGAAAATGACTAAGTCCCAAAAAAATTTTTTTTCAACTTTTTTCAATTTTACCCTCGTGGAATATAAATTCTACCCACACACATTTGGAACTCTCCTGGGGTACCCTCACACATATTATTCCCTCATTTAGTGGATATTTTCACAAAAAAGTGAAATTTTCAAAAATACTGAAAATTGGCTGAAAACGACTAAATATCAAGGACTCATTGGGCGAATCGCTCTGGAACTGAAATCGGAACGCTCACTGACATTTCCCCTATCTGAAAGTCTGATAAACGCCGGAAAAATGACTAAGTCTAAGAAAAAAATATTTTCAACTTTTTTCAATTTTACCCCCGTGTGATATATATTCTACCCACACACTTTTGGAACTCTACTGGCGTACCTTCACACATATTATTCCCTCATTTAGTGGATATTTTCACAAAAAAGTGAAATTTTCAAAAATCCAGAAAATTGGCTGAAAACGACTAAATATCAAGGACTCATTGGGCGAATCGCTCTGGAACTGAAATCGGAACGCTCACTGACATTTCCCCTTTCTGAAAGTCTGATAAACGCCGGAAAAATGACTAAGTCTAAGAAAAAAATATTTTCAACATTTTTCAATTTTACCCCCGTGTGATATATATTCTACCCACACACATTTAGAACTCTCCTGGGGTACCCTCACACATATTATTTCCTCATTTAGCGGATATTTTCACAAAAAAGTGAAATTTTAAAAAATCCAGAAAATTGGCTGAAAATGACTAAATATCAAGTACTCATTGGGCGAATCGCTTTGGAACTGAAATCGGAACACTCACTGACATTTTCCCTCTCTGAAAGTCTGATAACGGCGGAAAAATGACTAAGTTGAAAAAAAAATTTTTTTCAACCTTTTCAATTTTACCCCCGAGTGATATATATTCTACCCACACACATTTGGAACTCTCCTGGGGTACCCTCACACATATCATTCCCTCATTTAGTGGATACTTTCACAAAAAAAGTGAAATTTTCAAAAATCCTGAAAATTGGCTGTAAACGACGAAATATCAAGGACTTATTGGGCGAATCGCTCTGGAACTGAAATCGGAACGCTCACTGACATTTCCCCTATCTGAATGTCTGATAAACGCCGTGAAAATGACTAAGTCCAAAAAAAAAATGTTTTCAACTCTTTTCAATTTTACCCCCGTGGGATATAAATTCTACCCACACACATTTGGAACTCTCCTGGGGTACCCTCACACATATTATTCCCTCATTTAGTGGATACTTTCACAAAAAAAGTGAAATTTTCAAAAATCCAGAAAATTGTCTGAAAACGACTAAATATCAAGTACTCATTGGGCGAATCGCTCTGGAACTGAAATCAGAACGCTCACTGACATTTCCCCTATCTGAAAGACTGATTAAAGCCGTAAGAATGACTAAGTCCAAAAAAAAAATGTTTTCAACTCTTTTCAATTTTACCCCCGTGGGATATATATTCTACCCACACACATTTGGAACTCTCCTTTGGTACCCTCACACATATTATTCCCTCATTTAGTGGATATTGTCACAAGAAAGTGAAATTTTCAAAAATCCAAAATATTGGCTGAAAACGACTAAATATCAAGGAATCATTGGGCGAATCGGTCTGGAACTGAAATCGGTAAAACTCACTGACATTTCCCCTATCTGAAAGTCTGATAAACGCCGGAATAATAACTAAGTCCAAAAAAAAATTTTTTTCAACTTTTTTCAATTTTACCCCCTTAGGATATATATTCTACCCACACACATTTGGAACTCTACTGGGGTACCCTCACACATATTATTCCCTCATTTAGTGGATATTTTCACAAAAAAGTGAAATTTTCAAAAATCCAGAAAATTGGCTGAAAATGACTAGATATCAAGTACTCATTGGGCGAATCGCTCTGGAATTGAAATCGGAGCCCTCACTGACATTTGCCTTATCTGAAAGTCTGATAAACGCCGGAATAATGACTAAGTCCCCCAAAAAATATTTTTAAACTTTTTTCAATTTTACCCCCTTGGGATATATATTCTACCCACACACATTTGGAACTCTCCTTTGTTACCCTCACACATATTATTCCCTCTTTTAGTAGATATTTTCAAAAAAAAAAGTGAAATTTTCAAAATCCAAGATATTGGCTGAAAATGACTAAATATCAAGGACTCATTGGGCGAATCGCTCTGGAACTGAAATCGGAACGCTCACTGACATTTCCCATATCTGAAAGTCTGATAAACGCCGTAAAATTGACTAAGTCCAAAAAAAAATATGTTTTCAACTTTTTTCAATTTTAACCCCGTGGGATATATATTCTACCCACACACATTTGGAACTCTCCTGGGGTACCCTCACACATATTATTCCCTCATTTAGTGGATATTTTCACAAAAAAGTGAAATTTTCAAAATCCAAGATATTGGCTGAAAACGACTAAATATCAAGGACTCATTGGGCGAATCGCTCTGGAACTGAAATCGGAACGCTCACTGACATTTCCCATATCTGAAAGTCTGATAAACGCCGTAAAATTGACTAAGTCCCCCAAAAAATATTTTTAAACTTTTTTCAATTTTACCCCCTTGGGATATATATTCTACCCACACACATTTGGAACTCTCCTTTGTTACCCTCACACATATTATTCCCTCTTTTAGTAGATATTTTCAAAAAAAAAAGTGAAATTTTCAAAATCCAAGATATTGGCTGAAAATGACTAAATATCAAGGACTCATTGGGCGAATCGCTCTGGAACTGAAATCGGAACGCTCACTGACATTTCCCATATCTGAAAGTCTGATAAACGCCGTAAAATTGACTAAGTCCAAAAAAAAATATGTTTTCAACTTTTTTCAATTTTAACCCCGTGGGATATATATTCTACCCACACACATTTGGAACTCTCCTGGGGTACCCTCACACATATTATTCCCTCATTTAGTGGATATTTTCACAAAAAAGTGAAATTTTCAAAATCCAAGATATTGGCTGAAAACGACTAAATATCAAGGACTCATTGGGCGAATCGCTCTGGAACTGAAATCGGAACTCTCACTGACATTTCCCATATCTGAAAGTCTGATAAACGCCGTAAAATTGACTAAGTCCAAAAAAAAATATGTTTTCAACTTTTTTCAATTTTAACCCCGTGGGATATATATTCTACCCACACACATTTGGAACTCTCCTGGGGTACCCTCACACATATTATTCCCTCATTTAGTGGATATTTTCACAATAAAGTGAAATTTTCAAAAATTCAGAAAATTGTCTGAAAACGACGAAATATCAAGGACTCATTGGGCGAATCGCTCTGTGACTGAAATCGGAACGCTCACTGACGTTTGCCGTATCTGAAATTCTGATAAACGGCGGAAAAATGACTAATTCCAAAAAAAAAATGTTTTAAACTTTTTTCAATTTTACCCCCGTGTGATATATATTCTACCCACACACATTTGGAACTCTCCTGGGGTACCCTCACACATATCATTCCCTCATTTAGTGGATACTTTCACAAAAAACGTGAAATTTTCAAAAATCCAGAAAATTGGCTGAAAATGACAAAATATCAAGGACTCATTGGGCGAATCGCTCTGGAACTGAAATCGGAACGCTCACTGACATTTCCCCTATGTGAAAGTCTGATAAACGCCGTGAAAATGACTAAGTCCAAAAAAAAAAATTTTTTAAACTTTTTTCAATTTTACCCCCGTGTGATATATATTCTACCCACACACTTTTTGAACTCTACTGGCGTACCTTCACACATATTATTCCCTCATTTAGTGGATATTTTCACAAAAAAGTGAAATTTTCAAAAATCCAGAAAATTGGCTGAAAATGACTAAATATAAAGGACTCATTGAGAGAATAGCTCTGGAACTGAAATTGGAACGCTCACTGACATTTCAGCTATCTGAAAGTCTGATAAACGCCGGAAAAATGACTAAGTCTAAGAAAAAAAATTTTTCAACTTTTTTCAATTTTACCCCCGTGGGATTTATATTCTACCCATACACATTTGGAACTCTCCTGGGGTACCCTCACACATATTATTCCCTCTTTTAGTGGATATTTTCTCAAAAAAGTGAAATTTTCAAGAATCCAGAAAATTGGCTGAAAACGACGAAATATCAAGGACTCATTGGGCGAATCGCTCTGTAACTGAAATCGGAACGCTCGCTGACATTTCCCCTATCTGAAAGTCTGATAAACGCCGGGAAAATGACTAAGTCCAAAAAAAATTTTTTTTGAACTTTTTTCAATTTTACCCTCGTGGAATATAAATTCTACCCACACACATTTGGAACTCTCCTGGGGTACCCTCACACATATTATTCCCTCATTTAGTGGATATTTTCACAAAAAAGTGAAATTTTCAAAAATACTGAAAATTGGCTGAAAACGACTAAATATCAAGGACTCATTGGGCGAATCGCTCTGGAACTGAAATCGGAACGCTCACTGACATTTCCCCTATCTGAAAGTCTGATAAACGCCGGAAAAATGACTAAGTCTAAGAAAAAAATATTTTCAACTTTTTTCAATTTTACCCCCGTGTGATATATATTCTACCCACACACTTTTGGAACTCTACTGGCGTACCTTCACACATATTATTCCCTCTTTTAGTGTGAATATTTTCACAAAAAAGTGAAATTTTCAAAAATCCAGAAAATTGGCTGAAAACGACTAAATATCAAGGACTCATTGGGCGAATCGCTCTGGAACTGAAATCGGAACGCTCACTGACATTTCCCCTTTCTGAAAGTCTGATAAACGCCGGAAAAATGACTAAGTCTAAGAAAAAAATATTTTCAACATTTTTCAATTTTACCCCCGTGTGATATATATTCTACCCACACACATTTAGAACTCTCCTGGGGTACCCTCACACATATTATTTCCTCATTTAGCGGATATTTTCACAAAAAAGTGAAATTTTAAAAAATCCAGAAAATTGGCTGAAAACGACTAAATATCAAGTACTCATTGGGCGAATCGCTCTGGAACTGAAATCAGAACGCTCACTGACATTTCCCCTATCTGAAAGACTGATTAAAGCCGTAAGAATGACTAAGTCCAAAAAAAAAATGTTTTCAACTCTTTTCAATTTTACCCCCGTGGGATATATATTCTACCCACACACATTTGGAACTCTCCTTTGGTACCCTCACACATATTATTCCCTCATTTAGTGGATATTGTCACAAGAAAGTGAAATTTTCAAAAATCCAAAATATTGGCTGAAAACGACTAAATATCAAGGACTCATTGGGCGAATCGCTCTGGAACTGAAATCGGTAAAACTCACTGACATTTCCCCTATCTGAAAGTCTGATAAACGCCGGAATAATAACTAAGTCCAAAAAAAAATTTTTTTCAACTTTTTTCAATTTTACCCCCTTAGGATATATATTCTACCCACACACATTTGGAACTCTACTGGGGTACCCTCACACATATTATTCCCTCATTTAGTGGATATTTTCACAAAAAAGTGAAATTTTCAAAAATCCAGAAAATTGGCTGAAAATGACTAGATATCAAGTACTCATTGGGCGAATCGCTCTGGAATTGAAATCGGAGCCCTCACTGACATTTGCCTTATCTGAAAGTCTGATAAACGCCGGAATAATGACTAAGTCCCCCAAAAAATATTTTTAAACTTTTTTCAATTTTACCCCCTTGGGATATATATTCTACCCACACACATTTGGAACTCTCCTTTGTTACCCTCACACATATTATTCCCTCTTTTAGTAGATATTTTCAAAAAAAAAAGTGAAATTTTCAAAATCCAAGATATTGGCTGAAAACGACTAAATATCAAGGACTCATTGGGCGAATCGCTCTGGAACTGAAATCGGAACGCTCACTGACATTTCCCATATCTGAAAGTCTGATAAACGCCGTAAAATTGACTAAGTCCAAAAAAAAATATGTTTTCAACTTTTTTCAATTTTAACCCCGTGGGATATATATTCTACCCACACACATTTGGAACTCTCCTGGGGTACCCTCACACATATTATTCCCTCATTTAGTGGATATTTTCACAAAAAAGTGAAATTTTCAAAAATTCAGAAAATTGTCTGAAAACGACGAAATATCAAGGACTCATTGGGCGAATCGCTCTGTGACTGAAATCGGAACGCTCACTGACGTTTGCCGTATCTGAAATTCTGATAAACGGCGGAAAAATGACTAATTCCAAAAAAAAAATGTTTTAAACTTTTTTCAATTTTACCCCCGTGTGATATATATTCTACCCACACACATTTGGAACTCTCCTGGGGTACCCTCACACATATCATTCCCTCATTTAGTGGATACTTTCACAAAAAACGTGAAATTTTCAAAAATCCAGAAAATTGGCTGAAAATGACAAAATATCAAGGACTCATTGGGCGAATCGCTCTGGAACTGAAATCGGAACGCTCACTGACATTTCCCCTATGTGAAAGTCTGATAAACGCCGTGAAAATGACTAAGTCCAAAAAAAAAAATTTTTTTAACTTTTTTCAATTTTACCCCCGTGGGATATATATTCTACCCACACACATTTGGAACTCTCCTGGGGTACCCTCACACATATTATTCCCTCTTTTAGTGGATATTTTCACAAAAAAGTGAAATTTTCAAAAATCCAGAAAATTGGCTGAAAACGACTAAATATCAAGGACTCATTGGGCGAATCGCTCTGGAACTGAAATCGGAACGCTCACTGACATTTCCCCTATCTGAAAGTCTGATAAACGCCGGAAAAATGACTAAGTCTAAGAAAAAATTTTTTCAACTTTTTTCAATTTTGCCCCTGTGGGATATATATTCTACCCACACACATTTGGAACTCTCCTGGGGTACCCTCACACATATTATTCCCTCATTTAGTGGATATTTTCACAAAAAAGTGAAATTTTCAAAAATCCAGACAATTGGCTGAAAACGACTAAATATCAAGGACTCATTGAGAGAATAGCTCTGGAACTGAAATTGGAACGCTCACTGACATTTCCCCTATCTGAAAGTCTGATAAACGCCGGAAAAATGACTAAGTCTAAGAAAAAAAGATTTTCAACTTTTTTCAATTTTACCCCCGTGTGATATATATTCTACCCACACACTTTTTGAACTCTACTGGCGTACCTTCACACATATTATTCCCTCATTTAGTGGATATTTTCACAAAAAAGTGAAATTTTCAAAAATCCAGAAAATTGGCTGAAAATGACTAAATATCAAGGACTCATTGAGAGAATAGCTCTGGAACTGAAATTGGAACGCTCACTGACATTTCAGCTATCTGAAAGTCTGATAAACGCCGGAAAAATGACTAAGTCTAAGAAAAAAATTTTTTCAACTTTTTTCAATTTTACCCCCGTGGGATTTATATTCTACCCATACACATTTGGAACTCTCCTGGGGTACCCTCACACATATTATTCCCTCTTTTAGTGGATATTTTCTCAAAAAAGTGAAATTTTCAAGAATCCAGAAAATTGGCTGAAAACGACGAAATATCAAGGACTCATTGGGCGAATCGCTCTGTAACTGAAATCGGAACGCTCGCTGACATTTCCCCTATCTGAAAGTCTGATAAACGCCGGGAAAATGACTAAGTCCAAAAAAAATTTTTTTTCAACTTTTTTCAATTTTACCCTCGTGGAATATAAATTCTACCCACACACATTTGGAACTCTCCTGGGGTACCCTCACACATATTATTCCCTCATTTAGTGGATATTTTCACAAAAAAGTGAAATTTTCAAAAATACTGAAAATTGGCTGAAAACGACTAAATATCAAGGACTCATTGGGCGAATCGCTCTGGAACTGAAATCGGAACGCTCACTGACATTTCCCCTATCTGAAAGTCTGATAAACGCCGGAAAAATGACTAAGTCTAAGAAAAAAATATTTTCAACTTTTTAAAATTTTACCCCCGTGTGATATATATTCTACCCACACACTTTTGGAACTCTACTGGCGTACCTTCACACATATTATTCCCTCTTTTAGTGTGAATATTTTCACAAAAAAGTGAAATTTTCAAAAATCCAGAAAATTGGCTGAAAACGACTAAATATCAAGGACTCATTGGGCGAATCGCTCTGGAACTGAAATCGGAACACTCACTGACATTTCCCCTTTCTGAAAGTCTGATAAACGCCGGAAAAATGACTAAGTCTAAGAAAAAAATATTTTCAACATTTTTCAATTTTACCCCCGTGTGATATATATTCTACCCACACACATTTAGAACTCTCCTGGGGTACCCTCACACATATTATTTCCTCATTTAGCGGATATTTTCACAAAAAAGTGAAATTTTAAAAAATCCAGAAAATTGGCTGAAAACGACTAAATATCAAGTACTCATTGGGCGAATCGCTTTGGAACTGAAATCGGAACACTCACTGACATTTCCCCTATCTGAAAGACTGATTAAAGCCGTAAGAATGACTAAGTCCAAAAAAAAAATGTTTTCAACTCTTTTCAATTTTACCCCCGTGGGATATATATTCTACCCACACACATTTGGAACTCTCCTTTGGTACCCTCACACATATTATTCCCTCATTTAGTGGATATTGTCACAAGAAAGTGAAATTTTCAAAAATCCAAAATATTGGCTGAAAACGACTAAATATCAAGGACTCATTGGGCGAATCGCTCTGGAACTGAAATCGGTAAAACTCACTGACATTTCCCCTATCTGAAAGTCTGATAAACGCCGGAATAATAACTAAGTCCAAAAAAAAATTTTTTTCAACTTTTTTCAATTTTACCCCCTTAGGATATATATTCTACCCACACACATTTGGAACTCTACTGGGGTACCCTCACACATATTATTCCCTCATTTAGTGGATATTTTCACAAAAAAGTGAAATTTTCAAAAATCCAGAAAATTGGCTGAAAATGACTAGATATCAAGTACTCATTGGGCGAATCGCTCTGGAATTGAAATCGGAGCCCTCACTGACATTTGCCTTATCTGAAAGTCTGATAAACGCCGGAATAATGACTAAGTCCCCCAAAAAATATTTTTAAACTTTTTTCAATTTTACCCCCTTGGGATATATATTCTACCCACACACATTTGGAACTCTCCTTTGTTACCCTCACACATATTATTCCCTCATTTAGTGGATATTTTCACAAAAAAGTGAAATTTTCAAAATCCAAGATATTGGCTGAAAACGACTAAATATCAAGGACTCATTGGGCGAATCGCTCTGGAACTGAAATCGGAACGCTCACTGACATTTCCCATATCTGAAAGTCTGATAAACGCCGTAAAATTGACTAAGTCCAAAAAAAAATATGTTTTCAACTTTTTTCAATTTTAACCCCGTGGGATATATATTCTACCCACACACATTTGGAACTCTCCTGGGGTACCCTCACACATATTATTCCCTCATTTAGTGGATATTTTCACAAAAAAGTGAAATTTTCAAAAATTCAGAAAATTGTCTGAAAACGACGAAATATCAAGGACTCATTGGGCGAATCGCTCTGTGACTGAAATCGGAACGCTCACTGACGTTTGCCGTATCTGAAATTCTGATAAACGGCGGAAAAATGACTAAGTCCAAAAAAAAATTTTTTTCAACATTTTTCAATTTTAACCCCGTGGGATATATATTCTACCCACACACATTTGGAACTCTCCTGGGGTACCCTCACACATATTATTCCCTCATTTAGAGGATATTTTCACAAAAAAGTGAAATTTTCAAAAATCCAGAAAATTGGCTACATATCAAGGACTCATTGGGCGAATCTCGCTGGAACTGAAATCGGAATGGTCACTGACATTTCCCCTATCTGAAAGTCTGATAAACGCCGGAAAAATTACTAAGTCCAAAAAAAAATATGTTTTCAACTTTTTTCAATTTTAACCCCGTGGGATATATATTCTACCCACACACATTTGGAACTCTCCTGGGGTACCCTCACACATTTTATTCCCTCATTTAGTGGATATTTTCACAAAAAAGTGAAATTTTCAAAAATCCAGAAAATTGGCTGAAAATGACTAGATATCAAGTACTCATTGGGCGAATCGCTCTGGAATTGAAATCGGAACGCTCACTGACATTTCCCCTGTCTGAAAGTCTGATAAACGCCGGAAAAATGACTAAGTCCAAAAAAAATTTTTTTTCAACTTTTTTCAATTTTAGCCCCGTGGTATATATATTCTACCCACACACATTTGGAACTCTCCTGTGGTACCCTCACACATATTATTCCCTCATTTAGTTGATATTTTCACAAAAAAGTGAAATTTTCAAAAATCCAGAAAATTGGCTGAAAACGACTAAATATCAAGGACTCATTGGATGAATCGCTGTGGAACTGAAATTGGTATGCTCACTGACATTTCCCCTATCTGAAAGTCTGATAAACGCCGGAAAAATGACTAAGTCCAAAAAAAAATTTTTTTAAACTTTTTTCAATTTACCCCCGTGGGATATATATTCTACCCACACACATTTGGAACTCTCCTGTGTTACCCTCACACATATTATTACCTCATTTAGTGGATATTTTCACAAAAAAGTGAAATTTTCAAAAATCCAGAAAATTGGCTAAAAACGACTAAATATCAAGGACACATTGGGCGAATCGCTCTGGAACTGAAATCAGAACACTCACTGACATTTCCCTTATCTGAAAGGCTGATAAACGCCGAAAAAATGACCAAGTCCAAAAAAAAAATGATTTTCAACTTTTTTCTATTTTACCCCCGTGGGATATGTATTCTACGTACAAACCTTTGGAGCTCTCCTGGGGTACCCTCACACATATTATTCCCTCATTTAGTGGATATTTTCACAAAAAAGTGAAATTTTCAAAAATCCAAAATATTGGCTGAAAACGACTAAATATCAAGGACACATTGGGCGAATCGCTCTGGAACTGAAATCGGAACGCTCACTAACATTTCCCCTATCTGAAAGTCTGATAAACGGCGGAAAAATGACTAAGTCCAAAAAAAATTTTTTTAAAACTTTTTTCAATTTACCCCCGTGGTACATATATTCTACCCACACACATTTGGAACTCTCCTGTGGTACCCTCACACATATTATTCCCTCATTTAGTGGATATTTTCATAAAAAAGTGAAATTTTTGAAAAATCCAAAATATTGGCTGAAAACGACTAAATATCAATGACACATTGGGCGAATTGCTCTGGAACTGAAATCGGAACGCTCACTAACATTTCCGTAATCTGAAAGTCTGATAAACGCCGGAAAAATGACTAAGTCCAAAAAAAAATTTTTTAAAACTTTTTTCAATTTTACCCCCGTGGGATATATATTCTACCTACACATATTTGGAACTCTCCTGGGGCAACCTCACACATATTATTCCCTCATTTAGTGGATATTTTCACAAAAAAGTGAAATTTTCAAAAATCCAGAAAATTGGCTGAAAACGACTAAATATCAAGGACTCATTTGGCAAATCGCTCTGGAACTGAAATCGGAACGCTCACTAACATTTCCCCTATCTGAAAGTCTGATAAACGGCGGAAAAATGACTAAGTCCAAAAAAAATTTTTTTTCAACTTTTTTCAATTTTAGCCCCGTGGTACATATATTCTACCCACACACATTTGGAACTCTCCTGTGGTACCCTCACACATATTATTCCCTCATTTAGTGGATATTTTCACAAAAAAGTGAAATTTTCAAAAATCCTGAAAATTGGCTGAAAACGAATAAATATCAAGGACTCATTGGGCAAATCGCTCTGGAACTGAAATCGGAACGCTCACTGACATTTCCCCTGTCTGAAAGTCTGATAAATGCCGAAAAAATGACTAAGTCCAAAAAAAAAATGTTTTTCAACTTTTTTCTATTTTACCCCCGTGGGATATGTATTCTACGTACACACCTTTGGAGCTCTCCTGGAGTACCCTCACACATATTATTCCCTCATTTAGTGGATATTTTCACAAAAAAGTGAAATTTTCAAAAATCCTAAATATTGGCTGAAAACAACTAAATATCAAGGACACATTGGGCGAATTGCTCTGGAACTGAAATCCGAACCCTCACTGACATTTCCCCTATCTGAAAGTCTGATAAACGCCGGAAAAATGACTAAGTCCAAAAAAAAATTTTTTTCAACTTTTTTCAATTTTACCCCGTGGGATATATATTCTACCTACACACATTTGGAACTCTCCTGGGGTACCCTCACACATATTATTCCCTCATTTAGTGGATATTTTCACAAAAAAGTGAAATTTTCAAAAATCCAGAAAATTGGCTGAAAACTACTAAATATCAAGGACTCATTGGGCGAATTGCTCTGGTACTGAAATCGGAACGCTCACTGACATTTCCCCTATCTGAAAGTCTGATAAACGCCGGAAAAATGACTAAGTCTAAGAAAAAAATATTTTCAACATTTTTCAATTTTACCCCCGTGTGATATATATTCTACCCACACACATTTAGAACTCTCCTGGGGTACCCTCACACATATTATTTCCTCATTTAGCGGATATTTTCACAAAAAAGTGAAATTTTAAAAAATCCAGAAAATTGGCTGAAAACGACTAAATATCAAGTACTCATTGGGCGAATCGCTTTGGAACTGAAATCGGAACACTCACTGACATTTCCCCTATCTGAAAGACTGATTAAAGCCGTAAGAATGACTAAGTCCAAAAAAAAAATGTTTTCAACTCTTTTCAATTTTACCCCCGTGGGATATATATTCTACCCACACACATTTGGAACTCTCCTTTGGTACCCTCACACATATTATTCCCTCATTTAGTGGATATTGTCACAAGAAAGTGAAATTTTCAAAAATCCAAAATATTGGCTGAAAACGACTAAATATCAAGGACTCATTGGGCGAATCGCTCTGGAACTGAAATCGGTAAAACTCACTGACATTTCCCCTATCTGAAAGTCTGATAAACGCCGGAATAATAACTAAGTCCAAAAAAAAATTTTTTTCAACTTTTTTCAATTTTACCCCCTTAGGATATATATTCTACCCACACACATTTGGAACTCTACTGGGGTACCCTCACACATATTATTCCCTCATTTAGTGGATATTTTCACAAAAAAGTGAAATTTTCAAAAATCCAGAAAATTGGCTGAAAATGACTAGATATCAAGTACTCATTGGGCGAATCGCTCTGGAATTGAAATCGGAGCCCTCACTGACATTTGCCTTATCTGAAAGTCTGATAAACGCCGGAATAATGACTAAGTCCCCCAAAAAATATTTTTAAACTTTTTTCAATTTTACCCCCTTGGGATATATATTCTACCCACACACATTTGGAACTCTCCTTTGTTACCCTCACACATATTATTCCCTCATTTAGTGGATATTTTCACAAAAAAGTGAAATTTTCAAAATCCAAGATATTGGCTGAAAACGACTAAATATCAAGGACTCATTGGGCGAATCGCTCTGGAACTGAAATCGGAACGCTCACTGACATTTCCCATATCTGAAAGTCTGATAAACGCCGTAAAATTGACTAAGTCCAAAAAAAAATATGTTTTCAACTTTTTTCAATTTTAACCCCGTGGGATATATATTCTACCCACACACATTTGGAACTCTCCTGGGGTACCCTCACACATATTATTCCCTCATTTAGTGGATATTTTCACAAAAAAGTGAAATTTTCAAAAATTCAGAAAATTGTCTGAAAACGACGAAATATCAAGGACTCATTGGGCGAATCGCTCTGTGACTGAAATCGGAACGCTCACTGACGTTTGCCGTATCTGAAATTCTGATAAACGGCGGAAAAATGACTAAGTCCAAAAAAAAATTTTTTTCAACATTTTTCAATTTTAACCCCGTGGGATATATATTCTACCCACACACATTTGGAACTCTCCTGGGGTACCCTCACACATATTATTCCCTCATTTAGAGGATATTTTCACAAAAAAGTGAAATTTTCAAAAATCCAGAAAATTGGCTACATATCAAGGACTCATTGGGCGAATCTCGCTGGAACTGAAATCGGAATGGTCACTGACATTTCCCCTATCTGAAAGTCTGATAAACGCCGGAAAAATTACTAAGTCCAAAAAAAAATATGTTTTCAACTTTTTTCAATTTTAACCCCGTGGGATATATATTCTACCCACACACATTTGGAACTCTCCTGGGGTACCCTCACACATTTTATTCCCTCATTTAGTGGATATTTTCACAAAAAAGTGAAATTTTCAAAAATCCAGAAAATTGGCTGAAAATGACTAGATATCAAGTACTCATTGGGCGAATCGCTCTGGAATTGAAATCGGAACGCTCACTGACATTTCCCCTGTCTGAAAGTCTGATAAACGCCGGAAAAATGACTAAGTCCAAAAAAAATTTTTTTTCAACTTTTTTCAATTTTAGCCCCGTGGTATATATATTCTACCCACACACATTTGGAACTCTCCTGTGGTACCCTCACACATATTATTCCCTCATTTAGTTGATATTTTCACAAAAAAGTGAAATTTTCAAAAATCCAGAAAATTGGCTGAAAACGACTAAATATCAAGGACTCATTGGATGAATCGCTGTGGAACTGAAATTGGTATGCTCACTGACATTTCCCCTATCTGAAAGTCTGATAAACGCCGGAAAAATGACTAAGTCCAAAAAAAAATTTTTTTAAACTTTTTTCAATTTACCCCCGTGGGATATATATTCTACCCACACACATTTGGAACTCTCCTGTGTTACCCTCACACATATTATTACCTCATTTAGTGGATATTTTCACAAAAAAGTGAAATTTTCAAAAATCCAGAAAATTGGCTAAAAACGACTAAATATCAAGGACACATTGGGCGAATCGCTCTGGAACTGAAATCAGAACACTCACTGACATTTCCCTTATCTGAAAGGCTGATAAACGCCGAAAAAATGACCAAGTCCAAAAAAAAAATGATTTTCAACTTTTTTCTATTTTACCCCCGTGGGATATGTATTCTACGTACAAACCTTTGGAGCTCTCCTGGGGTACCCTCACACATATTATTCCCTCATTTAGTGGATATTTTCACAAAAAAGTGAAATTTTCAAAAATCCAAAATATTGGCTGAAAACGACTAAATATCAAGGACACATTGGGCGAATCGCTCTGGAACTGAAATCGGAACGCTCACTAACATTTCCCCTATCTGAAAGTCTGATAAACGGCGGAAAAATGACTAAGTCCAAAAAAAATTTTTTTAAAACTTTTTTCAATTTACCCCCGTGGTACATATATTCTACCCACACACATTTGGAACTCTCCTGTGGTACCCTCACACATATTATTCCCTCATTTAGTGGATATTTTCATAAAAAAGTGAAATTTTTGAAAAATCCAAAATATTGGCTGAAAACGACTAAATATCAATGACACATTGGGCGAATTGCTCTGGAACTGAAATCGGAACGCTCACTAACATTTCCGTAATCTGAAAGTCTGATAAACGCCGGAAAAATGACTAAGTCCAAAAAAAAATTTTTTAAAACTTTTTTCAATTTTACCCCCGTGGGATATATATTCTACCTACACATATTTGGAACTCTCCTGGGGCAACCTCACACATATTATTCCCTCATTTAGTGGATATTTTCACAAAAAAGTGAAATTTTCAAAAATCCAGAAAATTGGCTGAAAACGACTAAATATCAAGGACTCATTTGGCAAATCGCTCTGGAACTGAAATCGGAACGCTCACTAACATTTCCCCTATCTGAAAGTCTGATAAACGGCGGAAAAATGACTAAGTCCAAAAAAAATTTTTTTTCAACTTTTTTCAATTTTAGCCCCGTGGTACATATATTCTACCCACACACATTTGGAACTCTCCTGTGGTACCCTCACACATATTATTCCCTCATTTAGTGGATATTTTCACAAAAAAGTGAAATTTTCAAAAATCCTGAAAATTGGCTGAAAACGAATAAATATCAAGGACTCATTGGGCAAATCGCTCTGGAACTGAAATCGGAACGCTCACTGACATTTCCCCTGTCTGAAAGTCTGATAAATGCCGAAAAAATGACTAAGTCCAAAAAAAAAATGTTTTTCAACTTTTTTCTATTTTACCCCCGTGGGATATGTATTCTACGTACACACCTTTGGAGCTCTCCTGGAGTACCCTCACACATATTATTCCCTCATTTAGTGGATATTTTCACAAAAAAGTGAAATTTTCAAAAATCCTAAATATTGGCTGAAAACAACTAAATATCAAGGACACATTGGGCGAATTGCTCTGGAACTGAAATCCGAACCCTCACTGACATTTCCCCTATCTGAAAGTCTGATAAACGCCGGAAAAATGACTAAGTCCAAAAAAAAATTTTTTTCAACTTTTTTCAATTTTACCCCGTGGGATATATATTCTACCTACACACATTTGGAACTCTCCTGGGGTACCCTCACACATATTATTCCCTCATTTAGTGGATATTTTCACAAAAAAGTGAAATTTTCAAAAATCCAGAAAATTGGCTGAAAACTACTAAATATCAAGGACTCATTGGGCGAATTGCTCTGGTACTGAAATCGGAACGCTCACTGACATTTCCCCTATCTGAAAGTCTGATAAACGCCGGAAAAATGACTAAGTCTAAAAAATAATTTTTTTAAACATTTTTCAATTTTACCCCCGTGGGATATATATTCTACCTACACATGTTTGGAACTCTTCTGCGACAACCTCACACATATTATTCCCTCATTTAGTGGATATTTTCACAAAAAAGTGAAATTTTCAAAAATCCAGAAAATTGGCTGAAAACGACTAAATATCAAGGACTCATTGGGCGAATCGCTCTGCAACTGAAATCGGAACGCTCACTGACATTTCCCCTGTCTGAAAGTCTGATAAACGCCGGAAAAATGACTAAGTCAAAAAAAAAATTTTTTTCAACTTTTTTCAATTTTACCCCCGTGGGATATGTATTCTACCTACACATATTTGGAACTCTCCTGGGGCAACCTCACACATATTATTCCTTCATTTAGTGGACATTTTCACAAAAAAGTGAAATTTTCAAAAATCCAGAAAATTGGCTGAAAACGACTAAATATCAAGGACTCATTGGGCGAATCGCTCTGGAACTGAAATCAGAACACTCACTGACATTTTCCTTATCTGAAAGTCTGATAAACGCCGGAAAAAATGACTAAGTCGAAAAAAAAATTTTTTCAACTATTTCCAATTTTATCCCCGTGGGATATGTATTCTACCCACACACATTTGTAACTCTCCTGTGGTACCTTCACACATATTATTCCCTCATTTAGTGGATATTTTCACAAAAAAGTGACATTTTTGAAAAATCCAGAAAACTGACTGAATACAACTAAATTGTCAAGGACTCATCCGGCGAATCGCTCTGGAACTGAAATCGGAATGCTCACTGACATTTCCCCTATCTGAAAGTCTGATAAACGCCGTAAAGATGACTAAGTCCAGAAAAAAAATAATTTCAACTTTTTTCAATTTTACCCCGGTGAGATATATATTCTACCCACACACATTTGGAACCCTCCTGGGGTACCCTCACACATATTATTCCCTCATTTAGTGGATATTTTCACAAAAAAGTGAAATTTTCAAAAATCCAGAAAATTGGCTGAAAATGGCTAAATATCAAGGACTCATTGGGCGAATCGCTCTGGAACTGAAATCGGAATGCTCACTGACATTTCCCCTGTCTGAAAGTCTGATAAACGCCGTAAAGATGACTAAGTCCAGAAAAAAAATAATTTCAACTTTTTTCAATTTTACCCCCGTGGGATATATATTCTACCCACACACATTTGGAACCCTCCTGGGGTACCCACACACATATTATTCCCTCATTTAGTGGATATTTTCACAAAAAAGTGAAATTTTCAAAAATCCAGAAAATTGGCTGAAAATGGCTAAATATCAAGGACTCATTGGGCGAATCGCTCTGGAACTGAAATCGGAACGCTCACTGACATTTTCCCTATCTGAAAGTCTGATAAACGTCGGAAAAATGACTAAGTCCATAAAAAATGTTTTTCATCTTTTTTCAATTTTACCCCCGTGGGATATATATTCTTCCCACACACATTTGGAACTCTCCTGGGGTACCCTCACACATATTATTCCCTCATTTAGTGGATATTTTCACAAAAAAGTGAAATTTTCAAAAATCCTAAATATTGGCTGAAAACTACTAAATATCAAGGACACATTGGGCGAATTGCTCTGGAACTGAAATCCGAACCCTCACTGACATTTCCCCTCTCTGAAAGTCTGATAAACGCCGGAAAAATGACTAAGTCCAAAAAAAAATGTTTTTCAACTTTTTTCAATTTTACCCCCGTGGGATATATATTCTACCCACACACATGTGGAACTCTCCTGGGTTACCCTCACACATATTTTTCCTTCATTTAGCGGATATTTTCACAAAAAAGTGACATTTTCAAAAATCCAAAATATTGGCTGAAAACAACTAAATATCAAGGATTCAAGGGGCGAATCGCCCTGGAACTGAAATCGGAACACTCACTGACATTTCCTCTATCTGAAAGCCTGATAAACGCCGGAAAAATGACTAAGTCCAAAAAAAATGTTTTTCAACTTTTTTCAATTTTACCCCCGTGGGATATATATTCTTCCCACACACATTTGGAACTCTCCTGGGGTACCCTCACACATATTATTCCCTCATTTAGTGAAATTTTTGAAAAATCCAGAAAATTTTTGTATACGAGTAAATATCAAGGACTCATCCGGCGAATCGCTCTGGAACAGAAATCGGAACGCTCACTGACATTTCTCCTCTCGGAAAGTCTGATAAACTCCGGAAAAATGACCAAGTCCAAAACAAAAATTTTTTCAACTATTTCTAATTTTACCCCCGTGGGATATATACAGATATATGTAAAAGTTTGGGCACCCCTATTAATCTTAAGCTTAATGTTTTATAAAAATTGGTGTTTTTGCAACAGCTATTTCAGTTTGATATATGTAATAACTGTTGGACACAGTAATGTTTCTGCCTTGAAATGAGGTTTATTGTACTAACAGAAAATGTGCAATCGGCATTCAAACTAAATTTGACAGGTGCATAAGTATGGGCACTTCACCAGAAAAGTGACATTAATATTTAGTAGATCCTCCTTTTGCTATAATATCAGCCTCTAGTCGCTTCCTGTATCTTTTAATGAGTTCCTGGATCCTGGATGAAGGTATTTTTGACCATTCCTCTTTACAAAACAATTCCAGTTCCTGTAAGTTTGATGGTCGCCGAGCATGGACAGCCCTCTTCAAATGGTCCCATAGATGTTCAATGATATTCAGGTCTGGGGACTGGGATGGCCATTCCAGAACATTGTAATTGTTCCTCTGCATGAATGCCTGAGTAGATTTGGAGTGGTGTTTTGGATCATTGTCTTGCTGAAAGATCCATCCCCTGCATAACTTCAACTTTATCACTGATTCTTGAACAATATTGTCAAGAATCTGCTGATACTGAGTGGAATCCATGCGTCCCTCAACCTTAACAAGATTCCCGGTGCCGGCATTGGCCACACAGCCCCAAAGCATGGTGGAACCTCCACCAAATTTTACTGTGGGTAGCAAGTGTTTTTCTTGGAATGCTGTGTTTTTTTGCCGCCATGCATAACGCCGTTTTGTATGACCAAACAACTCAATCTTGGTTTCATCAGTCCACAGGACCTTTTCCAAAAAGAAATTGGCTTCTCCAAATGTGCTTTTGCATAGCTCAGCCGACTCTGTTTCTGGCGTGCTTGCAGAAACGGCTTCTTTCACATCACTCTCCCATACAGCTTCTCTTTGTGCAAAGTGCGTTGTATAGTTGACCGATGCACAGTGACACCATCTGCAGCAAGTTGATGCTGCAGCTCTCTGGAGGTGGTCTAAAGATTGTCCTTGACTGATCTCACCATTCTTCTTCTCTGCCTTTCTAATGTTTTTCTTGGTCTGCCACTTCTGGCCTTAACAAGAACTGTCCCTGTGTGTTAGAACCTTGCTGTTAGGTTTTTTTTCCTTTGCTGGTCACATGACCTTGTTGGCCTATTTAATCCTGCTCCGCCCTTCTGGCTTTGCTGGACTTCATTGTATATCTACTTTCTAGATAGCCTGTGCTCTGTATCTAACTCTGTTAGTTTGCTTGGTCTACGGACCTCTATGTTCTATCTATTTTGTTTGTTCGTCTGTCTGCTACTATTTCTGTTAGGAGGTGTCCCATATTCCTCCCAGTCCTTAGTACTTGTAGGGATTCCCTCCCCACATCTATAGGTCTCCGTACAGACTAGATTAGGACTTTAGCAGGTCTGATCGCAGGATCAGGTTCCCTGTTACATCGTAGGGATTCAGCTGAGTCCTATAGTAGGGACAGATCTCCTCTCTTTCCTTAGCTTTGGTAGCAGAACATAACAGTAAGTCCAGCCTGCAAATTCTCTAAGGAAAGATTTTTTTTTTTTTTTTTGTTCCATCATGGTGTCGGTTCAGGATTTGGCTAAACACCTGCAGGGACTCTCTCTGGAAGTGGCCGAGCTCCGTCAGCACGTGAGTAACTGTCCTGGAGCATATTTCTTGGAGCCTAAGGTATGTTTGCCGGATTTATTTTTTGGTGAACATCGAGAATTTTTTTCATTTAAAAATGCTTGCTTATTGTATTTTCGTTTGAGACCCAAGTCCTCTGGGGATGAATCCCAGCGCGTAGGGTTCATAATGTCACTTTTGCGCAAAGAGCCTCAGGAGTGGGCCTTTTCTTTGCAACCTAGTGATACATGCTTCAGATCAGTGGATAGTTTTTTTTCTGCTTTAGGATTATTATATGATGATCCTGACCGTGTGGCATCAGCTGAGACTGAGTTGAGACGTTTAAAACAAGGATCAGGTAATGTCGAAAAATATTGTACTCATTTTCGTCGTTGGTCCACTCAAACAGGGTGGAACGATTCTGCTCTGAAAAGTCTATTTCTTGCTGGGCTCAGTGAAAGGGTTAAAGACCTGCTAATTGCTTATCCTACACCTGAGGATTTGCAACAGGCTATGCAATTAGCTATACGGGTGGATAGAAGACTGCGTGCTAGGGTTAATGAGAGCAAATCCTCTGCTATGTCAGTTTCTGGTTATGATAATGTGTGTACTAACAGTGGTGAACCGATGGAGATTGGATCGGTGGCACCTCGCTCTCAAGAAAAAGACCGTCGTTTTTCAGAAGGCTTGTGTTTCTATTGCGGAAAATCTGGTCATTTGATTAAAGGCTGTGAGCTTCGTATGAAGAAAGAAAAAAAAATGGTCAGTCACGCCCGTATTGCCTGTTTAAATTCCAAGGGTATATTTTTAGCTGCTTCCACGATTGCTCAGGAAAAATTAATGGAATTTCGGGTGTTTGTTGATTGCGGGTCTACACTGAATGTAATTGATGGGGGATTCGTGGAAAAACTCAATTTAAAACCTGAACCTTTATCATCCCCCATTGCTGTGGTTTCTGTGGATGGCTCCCCTTTGAAGAATATTACTCTCAAGGTCAGTGAATTTCCTCTCACTATTAATGGTGTTCACCATGAGAAATTGGATTTGGTAGTGTTGAATAACTTGCCTTCTCCAGTAATATTGGGTTTGCCCTGGTTAAAATTTCACAATCCTGTACTGGATTGGTCTACCAGTGAAATTAAATCCTGGAGCCATAAATGTTATGACAAGTGTTGTAACGGGCGTATTGCAGCTTTGGATAGGGGAGAATTGCCTGTTCCTATTCAGGATTTTTGGAGAGTTTTTTCTGAGAAGGAATCGCAGGTTTTGCCTCCCCATAGAGACTATGATTGTTCTATTGAATTTGTCCCTGGAGCGACTCTTCCTAAAAGTCGTTTATTTAACCTTACTATTCCTGAGAGGAAGGCTTTGGAGGAATACATACAGACAAGTTTGGCCGCCGGTCACATTAGGCCCTCTAAGTCTCCTGTGGCGGTTGGATTTTTTTTTGTAAAAAAAAAGGACGGCGGTTTACGTCCTTGTCTGGATTTTCGTGAGATTAACAAAATTACGGTACGCAATCCTTACCCACTGCCATTGATTCCTGATCTGTTTAACCAGTTATTGGGGGCCAAGTGGTTCTCTAAAATTGACCTTAAGGGGGCATACAATCTGTTGCGCATGAAGGAGGGTGATGAATGGAAGACTGCTTTTAACACTCCTGTGGGTCATTTTGAGAATCTGGTTATGCCTTTTGGTCTTACTAATGCTCCTGCATTTTTTCAGAATCTGATTAATGACATCCTTAGACCTTTGATCGGTAAAAATGTGGTTGTGTATTTGGATGACATTTTGATTTATTCGCCAGATCTGGAGTCTCATTGGCAGAGCGTGCGTGAGGTATTACAGTTATTGATGGACAATTCGCTTTTTGCTAAGCTGGAGAAATGTGAGTTCGCTGTACAGAGAATTAGTTTTTTGGGCTACATTATCTCCAGCAAAGGTTTTGAGATGGATCCGGTTAAGGTTCAGGCTGTGCAGGAATGGCCTAGGCCTATTGGTTTGAAATCGATACAGAGGTTTTTGGGTTTCGCCAATTACTACAGAAAATTCATAAAAAATTTTTCTAGTATTGTCAAACCTCTGACTGATCTCACCAGGAAAGGTGCTGATGCGGTTCAGTGGTCTTCTGAGGCCATTGAAGCTTTTGTGTATCTCAAGGAGAGGTTCACCTCTGCTCCCATCCTTATGCAGCCTGATGTTACTAGGCCGTTTTTGGTTGAGGTTGATGCTTCCTCTGTGGGGGTTGGCGCAGTATTGTCTCAGGATAACGGGGATGGATTACATCCCTGTGCCTTTTTTTCAAAAAAATTTTCGGAGACTGAACTGAATTACGATATTGGTAATCGGGAATTATTGGCTATTAAACTCGCATTTGAACACTGGCGCCACTTCTTGGAAGGTGCGGAATTTCCCGTTCAGGTTCTTACGGATCATAAAAATCTGATATATCTTGATGCTGCCAAGCGCCTGAATGCCCGTCAGGCTAGGTGGGCACTGTTTTTCTCGCGGTTTAATTTCTCCGTTACTTACATCCCTGGTACTAAGAATGTTAAGGCGGATGCCTTGTCTCGCAGTTTTTCTCCCATAGTCGGTGCTGAGAAAGAGGAAAACATTTTACAAGAAGGTGTTGTGATAGCTGCATTAGACTCCGTTTTGGAAGATGAGATTCTTAAAGCTCAGGAGAATGCTCCATCTAACACTCCTCATGGGAGGTTGTTTGTGCCTGGGACCTTTAGGAGAGATTTGTTTGTTGAGTGTCACGAATCTCGGTTGGCAGGTCATCCCGGAATCTCTGAGACCAAGAGACTGGTGGGTCGCAGTTTTTGGTGGCCTGGATGGCAGAAGGAAGTCATTAAGTGGGTGCGCCAATGTACTATATGTGCTAGATCTAAGTCCTCACATACTCCTGCTGCGGGGTTGCTTTGTCCTTTGGAGGTCCCCAGTGCTCCTTGGACACATTTGGCTATGGACTTTATAACTGACCTTCCCCCCACTGAGGGTTTTACTGTCATCTGGGTGGTCGTGGACCGTTTTAGCAAGATGTGTCACTTGGTTCCCTTCGTCAAACTGCCCTGCGCTAAAACTCTCGCTAAGGCCTTTGTCAAGGAAATTGTCAGACTTCATGGCGTTCCTACTGACATTGTTTCTGATAGGGGTCCTCAGTTCGTGGCTCGTTTTTGGCGTGCCTTTTGTGACAGGTTGGGAATTCATTTGTCGTTTTCGTCCGGATATCATCCTGAATCTAATGGCCAGACAGAAAGGAAAAACCAGGATGTTGAGCAGTTCTTGCGTTGTTTTGTGGCAGACAATCAAGAGGGGTGGTCTGAGTTTCTGCCACTTGCCGAATTTGCTCTGAACAATCATACATCTTCTTCTGCTGGTTGTTCGCCTTTTTTTTGTTGTTCTGGGAGACATCCGTCGTTTGGGTCGTTCTCCAAGTTGGGATCTGCCGTGCCTGAGGAGGAGAATTTTTCCGGTGATTTGGAAAGAGTTTGGACGGATGTGCGTGGTAATCTTCAGGAGGCCAACAGAAAATCTAAAGACTACTTTGATAGGAAACGACAGGAGGTTTTGTTCGCTGTTGGTGACATGGTTTGGTTGTCCTCTAGGAATCTGCGGTTGAGGATTCCTTCTAAGAAATTGGGTCCCAAGTTTGTAGGGCCCTTTAAGGTGCTTCAGGTTGTCAACCAATCTGCTGTTAGGTTGGAGGTTCCTACCTCCTGGAGAATTAATCCGGTCTTTCATGTCTCTCTGTTAAAAAAAGCTGTTGTGTCGGATGGTGACGCCTCTGCCTCTGTTCCTCCGGTGGTGGAGGACGGGGAATATGAAATTTCTCGCATCCTTGACTCTAGACGGTATAGAGGTAGTTTGCAGTATCTTGTGGCCTGGAAAGGTTTCGGACCCGAGGATAACTCTTGGGTGAGGTCAGATGATGTTTCCGCGTCCAGACTTATCAGAGCGTTTCACAGGAGATTTCCTGATAAGCCTGGTCCTAGGGGATCCGGAGGATCCTCTTAGAAGGGGGGGTACTGTTAGAACCTTGCTGTTAGGTTTTTTTTCCTTTGCTGGTCACATGACCTTGTTGGCCTATTTAATCCTGCTCCGCCCTTCTGGCTTTGCTGGACTTCATTGTATATCTACTTTCTAGATAGCCTGTGCTCTGTATCTAACTCTGTTAGTTTGCTTGGTCTACGGACCTCTATGTTCTATCTATTTTGTTTGTTCGTCTGTCTGCTACTATTTCTGTTAGGAGGTGTCCCATATTCCTCCCAGTCCTTAGTACTTGTAGGGATTCCCTCCCCACATCTATAGGTCTCCGTACAGACTAGATTAGGACTTTAGCAGGTCTGATCGCAGGATCAGGTTCCCTGTTACATCGTAGGGATTCAGCTGAGTCCTATAGTAGGGACAGATCTCCTCTCTTTCCTTAGCTTTGGTAGCAGAACATAACACTGTGTTCTTCCATTTCCTTACTATGTTCCTCACAGTGGAAACTGACAGGTTAAATCTCTGAGACAGCTTTTTGTATCCTTCCCCTGAACAACTATGTTGAATAATCTTTGTTTTCAGATCATTTGACAGTTGTTTTGAGGAGCCCACGATGCCACTCTTCAGAGGAGATTCAAACAGGAGAACAACTTGCAAGTGGCCACTTTAAGTAGCTTTTCTCATGATTGCATATACCTGGCTATGAAGTTCAAAGCTCAATGAGGTTACAAAACAAAAAAAAGGGCTTTAGTAAGTCAGTAAAAAGTAGGTAGGAGTATTTAAAACAAGAAAATGATAAGGGTGCCCATACTTATGCACCGGTCAAATTTTGTTTGAATGCAGATTGCACAATAAACCTCATTTCAAGGCAGAAACATTACTGTGTCCAACAGTTATTACATATATCAAACTGAAAAAGCTTTTTCAAAAACACCAATTTTTATAAAACATTAAGCTTAAGATTAATAGGGGTGCCCAAACTTTTTCATATAACTGTATTCTACCCACACACATTTGAAACTCTCCTGGGGTACCTTCACACATATTATTCCCTCATTTAGTGGATATTTTCACAAAAAAGTGACATTTTCAAAAATCCAAAATATTGGCTGAAAACGACTAAATATCAAGGACTCAAGGGGCGAATCGCCCTGGAACTGAAATTGGAATGCTCACTGACATTTCCCCTATCTGAAAGACTGATAAACGGCGGAAAAATGACTATGTCCAAAAAAAAATTTTTTTCATCTTTTTTCAATATTACCCCCGTGGGATATATATTCTACCCACACACATGTGGAACTCTCCTGTGGTACCCTCACACATATTATTCCCCCATTTAGTGGATATTTTCACAAAATAGTGAAATTTTTGAAAAATACAGAAAATTGGATGAATACGACTAAATATCAAGGACTCATCCGGCGAATCGCTGTGGAACTGAAATCGGAACGCTCACTGATATTTCCCCTCTCTGAAAGTCTGATAAACGCCGGAAAAATGACTTAGTACAAAAAAAATTTTTTTTAAAACTTTTTTCAATTTTAAACCTGTGGGATATATATTCTACCCACACACATTTGGAACTCTCCTGGGGTACCCTCACACATATTATTCTCTCATTTAGTGGATATTTTCACAAAAAAGTGAAATTTTAAAAAATCCTGAAAATTGGCTGAAAATGATGAAATATCAAGGACTCATTGGGCGAATCGCTCTGGAACTGAAATCAGAACGCTCACTGACATTTCCCCTATCTGAAAGTCTGATACACGCTGGAAAAATGACTAAGTCCAAAAAAAATGTTTTTCAACTTTTTTCAATTTTACCCCCGTGGGATATATATTCTACCCACACACATTTGGAACTCTCCTGGGGTACCCTCACACATATCATACCCTCATTTAGTGGATATTTTCACAAAAAAGTGAAATTTTCAAAAATCCAGAAAATTGTCTGAAAGCGACTAAATATCAAGGACTCATTGGGCGAATCGCTCTGGAACTGAAATCGGAATGCTCACTGACATTTGCCCTATCTGAAAGTCTGATAAAATGACTACGTCCAAAAAAAAAAATTTTTCAACTTTTTTCAATTTTACCCCCGTGGGATATATATTCTACCCACACACATTTGGAACTCTCCTGGGGTACCCTCACACATATTATTCCCTAATTTAGTGGATATTTTCACAAAAAAGTGAAATTTTCAAAAATCCAAAATATTGGCTGAAATCGACTAAATATCAAGGACTCATTGGGAGAATGGCTCTGGAACTAAAATCGGAACGCTCACTGACATTTCCCCAATCTGAAAGTCTGATAAACGGCGGAAAAATGACTAAGTCCAAAAAAAAATTTTTTCAACTATTTCCAATTTTATCCCCGTGGGATATATATTCTACCCACACACATTTGTAACTCTCCTGTGGTACCCTCACACATATTATTCCCTCATTTAGTGGATATTTTCACAAAAAAGTGAAATTTTTGAAATATCCAGAAAATTGGCTGTGTACAATTAAATTGTCAAGTACTCATCAGGCGAATCGCTCTGGAACTGAAATCGGAATGCTCACTGACATTTCCCCTATCTGAAAGTCCGATAAACGTCGGAAAAATGACTAAGTCCCCAAAAATTTTTTTTAAACTTTTTTCAATTTTACCCACGTGGAATATATATTCTACCCA
Source organism: Phyllobates terribilis (assembly GCF_046119375.1). Classification (NCBI taxonomy): domain Eukaryota; kingdom Metazoa; phylum Chordata; class Amphibia; order Anura; family Dendrobatidae; genus Phyllobates; species Phyllobates terribilis. The sequence goes on from NW_027362776.1 coordinate 24,632,100, forward strand.
CACACATTTGGAACTCTCCTGGGGTACCCTCACACATATTATTCCCTCATTTAGTGGATATTTTCACAAAAAAGTGAAATTTTTGAAAAATCCATAAAATTGGCTGAATACGACTAAATATCAACGACTCATCCGGCGAATCGCTGTGGAACTGAAATCGGAACGCTCACTGACATTTCCCCTCTCTGAAAGTCTGATAAACGCCGGAAAAATGACGAAGTCCAAAAAAGAAATTTTCAACTTTTTTCAATTTTAACCCTGTGGGATGTAAATTCTACCCACACACATGTGGAACTCTCCTGTGGTACCCTCACACATATTATTCCCTCATTTAGAGGATATTTTCACAAAAAAGTGAAATTTTCAAAAATCCAGAAAATTGGCTGAAAATGATGAAATATCAAGGACTCATTGGGCGAATCGCTCTGGAACTGAAATCAGAACGCTCACTGACACTTCCCCTATCTGAAAGTCTGATAAACGCCGGAAAAATTACGAAGTCCAAAAAAAAAATTTTTTTTCAACTTTTTTCAATTTTACCCCCGTGGGATATAAATTCTACCCACACACATTTGGAACTCTCCTGGGGTACTCTCACACATATTATTCCCTCATTTAGTGGATATTTTCACAAAAAAGTGACATTTTCAAAAATGCAGAAAATTGGCTGAAAACGACTAAATATCAAGGACTCATTGGGTGAATCTCTCTGGAACTGAAATCGGAATGCTCACTGACATTTTCCCTATCTGAAAGTCTGTTAATAGGCGGAAAAATTACTAAGTCCAAAAAAAAATTTTTTTCAACTTTTTTCAATTTTACCCCTGTGGGATATATATTCTACCCACACACAGTTGGAACTCTCCTGGGGTACCCTCACACATATTATTCCCTCATTTAGTGGATATTTTCACAAAAAAGTGAAATTTTCAAAAATCCAGAAAATTGTCTGAAAACGATTAAATATCAAGGACTCATTGGGTGAATCGCTCTGGAACTGAAATCAGAACGCTCACTGACATTTGCCCTATCTGCAAGTCTGATAAACGCCTGAAAAATGATTAAGTCTAAAAAAAAAATTTTTTCAACTTTTTTCAATTTTACCCCCGTGGGATATATATTCTACCCACACACACATTTGGAACTCTCCTGGGGTACCCTCACACATACTATTCCCTCATTTAGTGGATATTTTCACAAAAAAGTGAAATTTTCAAAAATTCAGAAAATTGCCTGAAAATGACTAAATATCAAGGACTCATTGGGTGAATCGCTCTGGAACTGAAATCGGAACGCTCACTGACATTTGACCTATCTGAAAGTCTCATAAAATGACTAAGTCCAAAATAAAAATTTTTTCAACTTTTTTCAATTTTACCCCCTGGGATATATATTCTACCCACACACATTTGGAACTCTCCTGGGGTACCCTCACACATATTATTCCCTCATTTAGCGGATATTTTCACAAAAAAGTGACATTTTCAAAAATCCAAAATATTGGCTGAAAACGACTAAATATCAAGGACTCAAGGGGCGAATCGCCCTTGAACTGAAATTGGAATGCTCACTGACATTTCCCCTATTTGAAAGTCTGATAAACACCGGAAAAATGACTAAGTCCAAAAAATTTTTTCTACTTTTTTCAATTTATCCCTGTGGGATATGTATTCTACCCACACACATTTGTAACTCTCCTGTGGTACCCTCACACATATTATTCCCTCATTTAGTGGATATTTTCACAAAAAAGTGAAATTTTTGAAAAATCCAGAAAATTGGCTGTATACAATTAAATTGTCAAGGACTCATCAGGCGAATCGCTCTGGAACTGAAATCGGAATGCTCACTGACATTTCCCCTATCTGAAAGTCCGATAAACGTCGGAAAAATGACTAAGTCCCCAAAAAATTTTTTAAAACTTTTTTCAATTTTACCCACGTGGAATATATATTCTACCCACACACATTTGGAACTCTCCTGGGGTACCCTCACACATATTATTCCCTCATTTAGTGGATATTTTCACAAAAAATGAAATTTTTGAAAAATCCAAAAAATTGGCTGAATACGACTAAATATCAAGGACTCATCCGGCGAATCGCTCTGGAACTGAAATCGGAATGCTCACTGACATTTCCCCTATCTGAAAGTCTGATAATCGCCGGAAAAATGACTAAGTCCAAAAATAGAATTTTTCAACTATTTCCAATTTTACCCCCGTGGGATATATATTCTAACCACACACATTTGGAACTCTCCTGGGGTACCCTCACACATATTATTCCCTCATTTAGTGGATATTTTCACAAAATAGTGAAATTTTTGAAAAATCCAGAAAATTGGCTGTATACGAGTAAATATCAAGGACTCATCCAGCGAATCGCTCTGGAACTGAAATCGGAACGCTCACTGACATTTCCCCTCTTGGAAAGTCTGATAAACTCCGGAAAAATGACTAGTGTTGAGCCACCCCCGTAGTGTTCGAGTTCGGTTCGGTTCGTCGAACACCCGTGTGTTCGCCGAACTGTTCGTCGAACTGTTCGTCGAACACCTTCGAACACTGTTAAAACCAATGGCAGGCAAACAAAAACACATAGAAAGACATAGAAAACACCTTCAAAGTTGTCCAAAAGCTGACAAACTGCTCAGAAGACATAACTAACACATGGAAAAGTGACAAGTACATATAGTCATGCGAAAATAAAAGAGGTGGAGGAGTAAAAGGAGGGGGAGACACAGATATAGGCATGTCATGCCCTTCTAAAATCCAAAAAGTGAGAAGCCTACACGGCCAGTCCGTTCCTGCCCGTGCCACCTCCGTGTCGCCGGGTTTGTGCCAGAGCCGCGGTGGACCCTGACGGCCACCCCCCCTCTCCTAATACTGGTGCCTGTCCGCTGGTGGGTCGAGCCCCCCGCGGTGGGGGGGGAGTAACATCTGCAGAAGAAAGACCTTCTTCCAGCCAAACTAACATGTCGACTTCTTTTCGTGGACAATGTGATACGATCCCTTTGTTACGGACACGCCCATCGCTACAAATTCCAGATGAGGCACAAAAACAGCAGGTGCTTCAGCGGATATCAAGTGCTCCTTCAAGTGGGCTCTCCTCCACCTCAACTTCAACATCACAAATACTCCAGTCCTCAGAGGTGTCACCCCAATCGCACTTGCTTCCTCACAGCTCCCAAGTCTCCAGCTGCCCGTCTGAGTATGAGGTAACACAGATGGTTGAGTCTGCACAGCTGTTTACTCATACTATAGCCTGGGAAACGGAGGTCTGCTCCAGAGCTTCTGTTAATCCAGATGAGGAAATGATCTGCACTGATGCCCAGAATCTTTATAAGTCGGATCCAGGACCAGATGAAGAAGGTTCTGAGCATAATGTAGACCCTCGTTCCCAAACTGTAACTCCTGTTGGTGGAGACAATGATGAAGACGATGATGAGACTCAAATACCTGATTGGAGCAACAACTGGACTTTTCGGTCAGGGCAGGAAGAGGTTGGCTTTGAGGACGACGGGTGTGATAACACACAGGGTGATGATGACAAGGTTGGAGATCCCACTTACTGTCAACCCACAGTCAGCCAGTCGATGAGGTCACCCGGTCCTTTGCCTGGCCTTTGGGATGTCGCGGTGGTCGGCTCCCTGGCCCGTACCCTGGGGTCACTCTTTAAAAGGGTGGATAATTGTTAATTTTATAAGAGTTTGTGACACCACCTGTGGTATCTGGTGAGAAGCACCAGCGCTGCAGCAGTCCACTGAGGCCCGTGATAAGGCAGCTCGATGGTATAGCTCCCCACAGGTGGAGCTAGGTCTCAGGGCAGCGTATGCAGGGGGAATGCAGGACAGGCGAGACCCAGCTGGGTCAGAGCAAGAACGGAAACGGACATGGTAGTCACTTCAGTACCTTTTACTGGAGGAAATTCAGGCACATCCTGGAGCACTGTAGGGTGAAGGGTGCATATCAGGATCCTCCCCAATGAGCGGGTGTAGGGCCTCCTGTTTCTTGCCTCTGCGCAGTAAGTTTCTGACCTGCCTGGAGCTAGGCCTAACTTTGTCTCTGTCCTGCGCTGGCTGACCTTGTGGTAGGGCCTTCTCTTGAAGTTCACGCTCCCAGTATGCGGGGCCTAAGCGTCTCCTGGCTCTGTTACGTATCAGCACCTTAGCGATCCTGGGACTTGTAGTTCTCCAGGGATTCCGGTTATGCCTTACTGGGTCATAGAGATCCCGGTAAGCTCGGATCCGGTGTCCGGTAAATGCTTCGGGGTGAGCTGGTTAAGCTCCTCTGCCCCTTATGTACTAACTCGCCACTCGCCTTCGGCCTACTCGGGCCCTCAATAGGCTATACACACTAACGGCAGCTTGCCGCGCTTCACCGATCTTATGACGCTGGCACACCTTAAGCTCTATCTGGGCTCCCTGAATCTAGCTAGCAGGAGCCTCGTGCTCCACTGCTGAACTATTAACTGAGTTCTCTAGACTAGACTGAGCTCCACTGCAGACTGACCTCTCTTAGGCTTCTCTACTGCAGGAACTCTTCAGAGGAACTGAACTGCCTAGCTCCACCTTCCCTATTTATATCCCTAACGGGCTCCCTCTGCTGGTCTGAGGTGGAAGGTGGAGATGTGTGAATGTTTATGGGGGCCTCTTGTGGAGGATTCCATCAATACACTCTTCTAGGATCTGTGATACCAAGCGCAGCGGGGCGTCACAGATGCTATTGACGACGAGGTTAGGTTGCGCCTTCCTGGACAGAGACGGAGTACTGGAAGCACGTCAACAACTGCATCCTCAACCACAACTCCGCCTCTGACCACAAGTCGTAGTGGCTCTTCAGGTCGCATGGGCTCTAAGCCTTGCATAGCCTGGTCATTTATTCAGATCGATAAGGATGACCCAACTCGTGTTATCTGTAATATTTGTCACCAAAAGCTAAGTAGAGGCCAAAAAATCCATAGTTTGAGTACTTCATGCATGTACCGTCACATGGATATGAAGCATAAGTTGCAGTGGGAAGCTCACTGTGCTACAATGCGGCCTAGCAGGCTGGGCCAACCACCGTCTGCCCCATCTTGTGCATCCGCGGCCTCTTCATCCTCTGTGACTGGGGGGACAGCAGTCACACATGTTTTTGGACGCAGACCTGCCATCTCTTTACCTGCAACAGCCAGTGTGATTGGCAGGTCGTCAGTTCATTGGGAAGTGGAAACACCTGCTGGTGTTGAGAGCTCTCTGACATCGAGAGCACCACCTTTGGATCAAGGCAACCTAACATGTCCGCCTGCATCTTCCTCACAGACCGGCAGTTTGCCAGGGACACCCTACTCAACCCCGTCAAAGCACAACAGCCAGCCCTCGGTCCCTCAGATGTGGACAAGTAAAAGACCATTTCCTCCTAGCCATGAGAAAGCTAAGAGGTTGAATTTCACCATCTGCAAGCTGTTAGCTACAGAAATGCTGCCTTTCCGCCTGGAGGACACAGTGGATTTTTGAGACCTTATGTCCGTCGCAGTGCCCCAGTACCAGATGCCCAGTAGGCACTACTTCTCAAAGAAAGGTGTGCCTGCGCTCCACCAGCATGTCGCACACAACATCACCGCTTCTTTGAGAAACTCTGTGTGTGACAGGGTGCATTTCACCACAGACACTTGGACGAGTAGGCATGGACAGGGGCGTTACATGTCGCTGACAGGGCACTGGGTAACTATGGTGACAGCAGGACAAGGGGCTGCTGTCCAAGTCTTGCCGTCCCCGCGAGTTGTACGTCAATCCTCTTTATCTAGAAGTTCCTCCACTGCTTCTGCCTCCTCAACCTCCTCTCGGTCCTCCACCTGCACCCAAAGCCTGTCTGGTAATGCCACCTGCTTTCTAACTGCGCACCTCCTTACTATGCTGGCAGCAGGGCTCAACGGCATCAGTGTTTACTTTGAAATGTCTGGGAAATGTGAGTCACACAGCTGAGGACTTGTGGTCAGCTCTGGAGACCCAGTTTCATGAATGGTTGTCTCCACTGGACCTGCAACCAGGGAAGGCCGTGTGCGACAATGCTGCAAACCTGGGTGCGGCCCTTCGCCGGGGCAATGTTACACACGTGCCTTGTATGGCTCACGTGTTGAACCTGGTTGTCCATAAATTTTTAGCCCACTATCCCGGACTAGATGGCCTTCTGCAGAGGGCACGGTCGCTGTGTGCTCACTTCCGCCATTCGCATCCCGCAGCTCAACGACTTACATCTCTACAGAAGTCGTTGGGCCTGCCAGTTCACCGGCTGAAATGCGATGTGCCGACACGGTGGAATTCAACTCTGCACATGTTGCAGCGACTGTGGCAGCACCGACAAGCCCTGGTGCAATACTTTCTGACGTATAGCCTGGGCCAACGAAATCCAGAGGTGGGGCAAATCACACAGCAGGAGTGGTCTCAGATCAGGGACCTATGAAGTTGACGCGCCCCCTGGGCCGTGGGGTACCCGGAGCCAGGCAGGTAGACGCTGGGGGTTGTAGTCACTGTGGCGGTGACCAGGTCCGTGACCCAGGGCGGTCAATCCAACGGTAATTTGTATATATGGATTTTATAATGTCCGACTACGCCACCTGTGGAGTGCGGCCAAAGGGGCCGCCGCTGCGGAACAGTCCTCTGAAGCTGGTGGTTTTGCTGCAATGGTATTATTACTCACCACAGGAAGAGTGTAGCTTCAGGGCAGTGTGGGTGGATGATGGTGGTTGTAGTGCAGGGAGTCAGTAATGAACACAGAGTCCGTGTGATGCAGTCCCAAGATCTTTACTCACAGTTGTTGCAGTCCAGATTACAGGTACCAGATCTATCTCACCCGTCGTGCTGTGCGTACTCAGTGAGGGGCTCAGTCCACCCCCAGATAGCTTAGCAGGACCCCCTTCTGTGTGTCCTTTCTCTGGCCTTCTCCCTGCACCTCACACCCAGTGACACTTCTATCCGGTATCCTCGGGCCTTGGCGGGCGTCTTGTGTTCCGTCCCCTGGGTCCTATGTGGCTACCTTCTTAGTGAGACTGGTGTGGACTTTTGCCTGCAGTACATGAAATGCTGCAGCCTCCGGTTTCTAGTTGAGCCTTGCTGTTTCTCCTCTAGTTGAGGGACCGGTTCCCCTTATCTGGCCTGACCCCTCTACCTCCTGGTAGCAGCGGGAGTACAGGTGGCCTTCTGCACGGCCCGTAGCCCTAGGATCCCTTCGGTTCCTGGAGCCTTCCTGCTCCCACTCCTCTCTTTTCTCCTTCAGTCCTGGGCCTCCCAGGCTAGGCCCGCCTCCGGAGCAGAGCTCATGCAGAGCCTCTGCTCCTGTCACTTTTCCTCCTCTGACTGGCTTGCTCTTTCTAAGATGGCTTCCTATTTATACTCTCCCTGTCATGTGCTCCCCTAAGCTGCTCCCCTAAGCACCCACTACATAGGATCCTCCCACCAGCTAGGGACCTGGGACTGTGCTCTCCCTTAGGAGCAATCTCGCCCTAACCCCACTGCGGGTATGTGTTGGATGCAGGTGTTAGGGTCCCGAGCCATACGCCTTCCTTACCTGAGGGTGAGATACCACACCTCTGGGTGAGATGCAGTAACTCTGTGGTGACTGCACCCTCAGGGGCGCCACACACCTTTCTGCACAGTTTTGAAATGGCGACGAAGATGTTTAGTGCTGACGACGATGCCATTATCAGCATAACTATTCCGGTGATTTACATGCTGGAGCACACATTAAACAGAATTCAGAGTCAGGTGGTCGGACAAGAGGAGGTGGAGGAAGTAGAGGAGGAGTCGTATGCGGAAGGGATAACATCTCCAAGGTCCAGACGGTTGGCAGCACCAAGGAGGCAGGCATGGGAGGGTGGGGGAGAGGGATTAAACAGGGCGCATGGTAGCAGCCAAACTGTTGAGGAAGGTGCAGGAGCCGAGGAAGAAGTGGAGGATGAACTGGCGATGGGCATGGAAGACTCATCAGATGAGGGAGACCTTGATCACATTTCTGTTGTGCGAGGTTGGGGGGAGAGGGCAGAGGAAAGAAACATGATTCTTACCTCGCTACCAACACAACAAGGACTTGGTCCTCCTGGATGCGCAAGACACATGAGTGCCTTCTTGCTGCACTACCTGCAACATGACCCTCAGATTGCAGAATTCGAAGTAATCTCGACTACTGGGTTGCCACACTCTTAGATCCCCGGTACAAAAGTAAATTTGCCGAAATAATTCCTGCCATAAAAAGGGATTGACGCATGCAGGAGTATCTGCAGACGCTGTTGCAGAATCTTACATGTGCTTTTCCACAAAACACCAGTGGTGCACGAAGTGAATCTCACAGTTCTAACTTGCCAACCGCGGGACTGTCGAGTCTTCATCACTCAAACCGTAACAGTAACACAGTATCTGCTGGTAACAGCAATTTTGTGAAATCGTTTCACCACTTTTTTAGACCATCCTTTGCAAGGCCACAGGAGACAAGAAGTCTGACACATAGTCAATGCCTAGAGAGGATGGTGCAGGAGTATCTCCAAGTGAACATCGAAGCCATGACTGTGTCACTGGACCCTTGCTCATTTTGGTATTCCAATCTGGAAAAATGGCCGGAGCTCGCCACTCACGCCTTAGAGATCTTGTCATGCCCTGCAGCCAGTGTTCTCTCTGAACGTGTGTTCAGCGCTGCTGATGGTGTGCTGACAGATAAGCGCACGTGGCTGTCCACTGAGAATGTAGACAGACTCACGTTCATAAAGATGAACAAATCATGGATACGCAAGGACTTTTCTAATCCTGTGTTATCCTTGGGAGGCTAAAAGCTTGAGGATTTGGTAATATCACCTCACCAACCGTTTTAAGCAACTGTGGGGCAATTGATGCCACTTAACCCTAGAACGCATGACCATAAAAATCTACACTTTCATATACCTGGGGCCTTTTAGGCCTGTGTGCAAATAACATTGAATAACTCAAACTCAAATGACAAACAACTATATACATGAAGAATGCCTAGAGTTTCAAAATTCTAACTAAAGTAATCTTGCAGAAAATAGAAAACAATTAACAGGGCGGGACTGCGAGGCCCCAGGTATGCGTTCTAGGGTTAAGTGGTGTCTGTGCCACAATTTTGGGAAAAAATGGAAACTCTTTTTGGAGTCCCCTTGCTGTGTCTTACGTGACGTTGGCATCGTCAATTCCAGGTGGGTTGGGTCGCTCCCCCCCCCCCTTTTAACTGTAAGAAACTACATACACTATGGCTTGGGGTAACACAGATGATTGAGTCTGAAGAGCTGTTTACTCAGAGGTCTGCTCCAAATCTTCAGTGTCTGCTAGTCAGCGTAGAATTTTTAACTGCATCTAGCCTAGGCAATACTTTGGGCGTAGTAGCCCAGCTGCGAAGCAAGCTGCACCGCCTGTGTATCTAATAAGAATTTTTAAATGCATCTAGCCTAGGCAGACTGTGGGGACCCCCAACCAAACCCAGACGCTCAGCCCCCCTACCGCCCCCCTTTCCTTGACAATACAATAATGTAACTCTTACAACTGGATGGGTGAGGATCGGTCACAGCTTTATTAACTCTTCATACTCATTCCATTAGAAAGACATTTTATTTCTAAAATAATTCAGCTTGTTGCAGCATGCCCTGGGTCTCCACTCCGGCAACTTGGCCAACAAGTGTAACTCTTCAACATGTCCTTTCTATTTCCAGGCCACGGAGGATCCTGCGTACTCGTATGCAGGACTCTGAACCCCCACCCATCACTCTTAACGCTTGTTCCACTCCGTCCTGGAGTCCTGACAGGAATATGTCCAGTCCAATATCCATTAAGTGAACACCGTCGGGCCGTATGAGGCCTGCTTTATCTCCTTCCAGTTGTCGGTGTCGTACCACTACACCGCCTCTGTCTCTTCTAAATTTTGCCATCCGAATATTTATTACCCGCCTTGTCCGTTCGATGGCCGTGATGTCTCGCGCACCTTGCCATACCGCTATCGGCACAATCTCTGACCATACTATAGCTAGTTTTGTGAAAAATTCTCTGAAGCGCTCAGTGTCTAGTTTCATTATTGCCATTAGTTATGCGCTCTTGTGATGACCTAGGTTGTTTCCCCCGGCCTGTATAACTAAGATGACCAGACATCTTGCCTCTCTCCCTACCTTGATTACCTCCATTAGTACCTGTGGCCATAGCAGGCCTCTAATACCTCTCCAGTTGAAATATGTGTTATGAAACTCTAATTTCCTCCCGCCTGGGTGGACTTTCGCCCTATAATCTGCCCAATATATATACGAGTGGCCTATCACCCACATTGTTGGCTTAGCGTCACCTGTAAAAGAAACAAACCACGTTAGGATAACACGTCCGGTCTTATGTATCTTGCCAAACACGTGGATCACCATCTCTCTATCCTCTGAACTTCCGTTTCTGACAGTCCTGCTCTTGCTGCTTCTGTGGCCGCGCCTATGCGGAATGAGTGTGTCCCGTAATCTTTGGGGTGGTTCCCTGCCGATGTTATGCATTTATTAAATATAGCTTGGAACTGGTATCTTGCTAATGGCGTCCCATCAATGTGTGATAGGAGCAAATTACTTTGTGATCTGATGGTTAGATATGGTTTTACTATTGTTACCCGACTCAGTGTACCGTTTGTGGGTTGTAGAAGTACCCAAGTGCCCCTGCCCGTTGGAACCATTTTCGATTTGTGTATGCGTAGACGTATGGCATTATTGGCTATGACTACGTCCTGGTGTAATAAGCCTCCACTGGTGCTAATTTTGGATTGAGGGACTAATTCGCTTATGCATAGCGCCCCGAAGAAGGCGATCACAAATGTAGTAGACAGTAGTGTTGCTTCAAATTGTGAGTGTCATGTTAATGGTGTTAGGGATATGATGTGAGAAATCAGTTTTAGTGACACGGGACGGGACGTCTACACTCCTGACTTGGCTGACCCCTTTTCCACCCTTTTATGGATTGTCTGATGATGAATCTTTGTCACATCTCCCCAATTCAGTAGTTGGAAGTGAAATGCTACTCCGGTCAGACACCGCTGCGCTGACGCCCCTGATATGCCCCTCATCATTAGCTGGTGGAGAAATTCTATGGTGACTTGTGATCTGGCTTGTTCACATTGGTCAACCCGTCTGCCTGCTACTAGTCGTGTCCACTCTTCCCATGCCTTACCGTATGCTTGCCACGTCGACGGGGCAACTGACGCTCTGATTAATGGCATCAACTATTCGCCACTAGATCCCATAGGGAAGGTGGGCAACTGTTGTCCCGATGGGTGGGCATTGTGGAAGAGCTCTGTGAAAATCTGCCAATTGAATTGTTATAAAGCGTTAGCAGCAGCTTTAGACCCCTCAGCATAGTGGCTAGCGCGGACCCATACATTGTGTTTTAGGCACAGGAATGCTAGCCTTTGTAGTAGGCCTAGCACTGGGAGAGACGATGATGCCATCTTATTAATGCAGTGCGCTAAGCTGGTGTTTTTTGTTATGAAGCGTATATTTTTGTAAGCCAGGAGCGCGCCCCATATTTCTATTGCTACCACTATTGGTAAGAAAAATTATTTTCTGGGCTAGATGCAGCGAAAAATTATTATTAATTGAAAAGCTGGTGGAGCTTGGTATAGATGGCCTAATACAATGAGACCCACACACTGCTAGAAGGCCAAATATTTTTTCAGAGGTAGATGCAGAAAAAAATTATATTCAGTTTGCAACCTTATGGAGGTCAGTATAGATGGACTAATAGAACAAGTCCCACAAACAGCTAGAAGGCCAAATATTCCAAATATTTTTTCAGAGGTAGATGCAGAAAAAAATTATATTTAGTTTGCAACCTTATGGAGGTCAGTATAGATGGACAAATAGAACAAGTCCCACACACAGCTAAAAGGCCAAATATTTTTTCAGAGGTAGATGCAGACAAAAAATTATTTTGAATTTGCAACCTTATGGAGGTCAGTATAGATGGACTAATAGAACAAGTCCCACACACAGCTAGAAGCCCAAATATTTTTTCAGAGGTAGATGCAGAAAAAAATTATATTCAGTTTGCAACCTTATGGAGGTCAGTATAGATGGACTAATAGAACAAGTCCCACACACAGCAAGAAGGCCAAATATTTTTTCAGAGGTAGATGCAGACAAAAAATTATTTTGAATTTGCAACCTTATGGAGGTCAGTATAGATGGACTAATAGAACAAGTCCCACACACAGCTAGAAGCCCAAATATTTTTTCAGAGGTAGATGCAGAAAAAAATTATATTCAGTTTGCAACCTTATGGAGGTCAGTATAGATGGACTAATAAAACAAGTCCCACACACAGCTAGAAGGCCAAATATTTTTTCAGAGGTAGATGCAGAAAAAAATTATATTCAGTTTGCAACCTTATGGAGGTCAGTATAGATGGACTAATAGAACAAGTCCCACACACAGCTAGAAGGCCAAATATTTTTTCAGAGGTAGATGCAGACAAAAAATTATTTTGAATTTGCAACCTTATGGAGGTCAGTATAGATGGACTAATAAAACAAGTCCCACACACAGCTAGAAGCCCAAATATTTTTTCAGAGGTAGATGCAGAAAAAAATTATATTCAGTTTGCAACCTTATGGAGGTCAGTATAGATGGACTAATAGAACAAGTCCCACACACAGCTAGAAGGCCAAATATTTTTTCAGAGGTAGATGCAGAAAAAAATTATATTCAGTTTGCAACCTTATGGAGGTCAGTATAGATGGACTAATAGAACAAGTCCCACACACAGCTAGAAGGCCAAATATTTTTTCAGAGGTAGATGCAGACAAAAATTATTTTGAATTTGCAACCTGATGGAGGTCAGTATAGATGACTAATAGAACAAGTCCCACACAGAGCTAGAAGGCCAAATATTTTTTCAGAGGTAGATGCAGAAAAAAATTATATTCAGTTTGCAACCTTATGGAGGTCAGTATAGATGGACTAATAGAATGATGCTATGCCCAAAAGATTTTACTTCACTAGGTGCAGTAAAAAAATTGGTATTCTATACACAGGTGGTATATCTTGCAACACAGATAGGTTACTCCACTGACTAACACACTCTGCAATAGGCCATAAAGGATTAGCTTTGCTAGATTCAGCCAAATGCTGTGAAAAAAACTTGCACAGCACTGGCACAGACCTGACTGGCAAAAACTGATAGGAACTGATGTAACCTAGACCTGAAAAGGACTCCAATTACAATTAGTCTTTACTCCCACAATCTATCTATTTAAGAGCACAGACCTGCCTGATAAAAGTCATAGGAAATGCTGTAAACTAGTCCTTAAAAGGACTGGAATCACAACTATTCCCTACTCCCAAGCTATCTGTAGATTTGTGCGAAAATTGGCTTGAAATTAACAAGGTATAGCGCACACAGCAACAGCGGTGCCGTCTAACACGCAGCTGCAGCAGTGAGAAAATGGTGGCGACGGGGAAAATGGCTTGGTCTTATAGGGCAAGGACATGTGACATACACTGCCAATGACACATGCCCTTGCTTGTGTGAAAAAAAGCACTTCGCTCCGTGTGTGCGCTGCTGATAGGCTGACAGATTGCACCTCCCCACTGCAAATGCGGGAAAGAGAAAAAAAAATGGAGATCTTCATTGTTCCTGCAGAGATCCATCCCCTGCCCCTCCCCCCACCCCGCTGTACACTCAAACTGCGTATTAACATTAATTTTCATCATTACTGAGAAAAAATCCAGTTATGATTTTGGTGCACGAACAGTTATCGAACATAACCTCGAACAGCCGAATTTTTCTCAAATTGTTCGTGTTCGCCGAACGGCTCGAACACCGCCCAAAACAGCTCGAATTTGAGATTGGCGAACAGTTCGAGTAGAACAACGCTCATCTCTAAAAATGACCAAGTCCAAAACCAAAATTTTTTCAACTATTTCTAATTTTACCCCCGTGGGATATATACAGTTATATGTAAAAGTTTGGGCACCCCTATTAATCTTAAGCTTAATGTTTTATAAAAATTGATGTTTTGCAACAGCTATTTCAGTTTGATATATGTAATAACTGTTGGACACAGTAATGTTTCTGCCTTGAAATGAGGTTTATTGCACTAAGAGAAAATGTGCAATCGGCATTCAAACTAAATTTGACAGGTGCATAAGTATGGGCACCTCACCAGAAAAGTGACATTAATATTTAGTAGATCCTCCTTTTGCGATAATATCAGCCTCTAGTCGCTTCCTGTAGCTTTTAATGAGTTCCTGGATCCTGGATGAAGGTATTTTTGACCATTCCTCTTTACAAAACAATTCCAGTTCCTGTAAGTTTGATGGTCGCCGAGCATGGACAGCCCTCTTCAAATGGTCCCATAGATGTTCAATGATATTCAGGTCTGGGGACTGGGATGGCCATTCCAGAACATTGTAATTGTTCCTCTGCATGAATGCCTGAGTAGATTTGGAGTGTTGTTTTGGATCATTGTCTTGCTGAAAGATCCATCCCCTGCATAACTTCAACTTTATCACTGATTCTTGAACAATATTGTCAAGAATCTGCTGGTACTGAGTGGAATCCATGCGTCCCTCAACTTTAACAAGATTCCCGGTGCCGGCATTGGCCACACAGCCCCAAAGCATGATGGAACCTCCACCAAATTTTACTGTGGGTAGCAAGTGTTTTTCTTGGAATGCTGTGTTTTTTTGCCGCCATGCATAACGCCTTTTTGTATGACCAAACAAATCAATCTTGGTTTCATCAGTCCACAGGACTTTTTCCAAACAGAAATTGGCTTCTCCAAATGTGCTTTTGCATAGCTCAGCCGACTCTGTTTCTGGCGTGCTTGCAGAAACGGCTTCTTTCACATCACTCTCCCATACAGCTTCTCCTTGTGCAAAGTGCGTTGTATAGTTGACCGATGCACACTGACACCATCTGCAGCAAGTTGATGCTGCAGCAATCTGGAGGTGGTCTAAAGATTGTCCTTGACTGATCTCACCATTTTTCTTCTCTGCCTTTCTAATGTTTTTCTTGGTCTGCCACTTCTGGCCTTAACAAGAACTGTCCCTGTGTTCTTCCATTTCCTTACTATGTCCCTCACAGTGGAAACTGACAGGTTAAATGTCTGAGACAGCTTTTTGTATCCTTCCCCTGAACAACTATGTTGAATAATCTTTGTTTTCAGATCATTTGACAGTTGTTTTGAGGAGCCCATGATGCCACTCTTCAGAGGAGATTCAAACAGGAGAACAACTTGCAAATGGCCACTTTAAGTAGCTTTTCTCATAATTGCATACACCTGGCTATGAAGTTCAAAGCTCAATGAGGTTACAAAACAAAAAAAAGGGCTTTAGTAAGTCAGTAAAAAGTAGGTAGGAGTATTTAAAACAAGAAAATGATAAGGGTGCCCATACTTATGCACCGGTCAAATTTTGTTTGAATGAAGATTGCACATTTTCTGCTAGTACAATAAACCTCATTTCAAGTCAGAAATATTACTGTGTCCAACAGTTATTACATATATCAAACTGAAATAGCTGTTGCAAAAACACCAATTTTTATAAAACATTAATCTTAAGATTAATAGGGGTGCCCAAACTTTTTCATATAACTGTATTCTACCCACACACATGTGCAACTCTCCTGTGGTACCCTCACACATATTATTCCCTCATTTAGTGGATATTTTCACAAAATAGTGAAATTTTAGAAAAATCCAGAATATTGGATGAATACGACTAAATATCAAGGACTCATCCGGCGAATCGCTGTGGAACTGAAATCGGAACGCTCACTGACATTTCCCCTATCTGAAAGTCTGATAAACGCCGGAAAAATGACTAAGTACAAAAAAAAAAATTTTTTCAACTTTTTTCAATTTTACCCCCCGTGGAATATATATTCTACCCACACACAGTTGGAACTCTCCTGGGGTACCCTCACACATATTATTCCCTCATTTAGTGGATATTTTCACAAAAAAGTGAAATTTTCAAAAATCCAGAAAATTGTCTGAAAACGACTAAATATCAAGGACTCATTGGGTGAATCGCTCTGGAACTGAAATCGGAACGCTCACTGACATTTGCCCTATCTGCAAGTCTGATAAACGCCTGAAAAATGAATAAGTCGAAAAAAAAAAATTTTTCAACTTTTTTCAATTTTACCCCCCGTGGAATATATATTCTACCCCCACACATTTGGAACTCTCCTGGGGTACCCTCACACATATTATTCCCTCATTTAGTGGATATTTTCACAAAAAAGTGAAATTTTCAAAAATTCAGAAAATTGCCTGAAAATGACTAAATATCAAGGACTCATTGGGCAAATCGCTCTGGAACTGAAATCGGAACGCTCACTGACATTTGACCTATCTGAAAGTCTCATAAAATGACTAAGTCCAAAAAAAAAATTTTTTCAACTTTTTTCAATTTTACCCCCGTGGGATATATATTCTACCCACACACATTAGGAACTCTCCTGTGGTACCCTCACACATATTATTCCCTCATTTAGTGGATATTTTCACAAAAAAGTGAAATTTTCAAAAATCCAGAAAATTGTCTGAAAGGGACAAAATATCAAGGATTCATTGGGCGAATCGCTCTGGAACTGAAATCGGAATGCTCACTGACATTTGCCCTATCTGAAAGTCTGATAAAATGACTACGTCCAAAAAAAATTTTTTTTCAACTTTTTTCAATTTTATTCCAGTGGGATATATATTCTACCCACACACATTTGGAACTCTCCTGGGGTACCCTCACACATATTATTCCCTCATTTAGTGGATATTTTCACAAAAAAAGTGAAATTTTCAAAAATCCAGAAAATTGGCTGAAAACGACTAAATATCAAGGACTCATTGGGCGAATCGCTCTGGAACTGGAATCGGAATGCTCACTGACATTTCCCCTATCTGAAAGTCTGATAAACGCCGGAAAAATAACTAAGTCCAAAAAAAAAAATTTTTTTTAACTTTTTTCAATTTTACCCCCGTGGGATACAGTTATATGAAAAAGTTTGGGCACCCCTATTAATCTTAAGCTTAATGTTTTATAAAAATTGGTGTTTTTGTAACAGCTATTTCAGTTTGATATATGTAATAACTGTTGGACACAGTAATGTTTCTGCCTTGAAATGAGGTTTATTGTGCTAACAGAAAATGTGCAATCTGCATTCAAACAAAATTTGACAGGTGCATAAGTATGGGCACCCTTATCATTTTCTTGTTTTAAATACTCCTACCTATTTTTTACTGACTTACTAAAGCACTTTTTTTGGTTTTGTAACCTCATTGAGCTTTGAACTTCAGAGCCAGGTATGCAATCATGAGAAAAGCTACTTAAAGTGGCCACTTGCAAGTTGTTTTCCTGTTTGAATCTCCTCAGAAGAGTGGCATCATGGGCTCCTCAAAACAATTGTCAAATGAGCTGAAAACAAAGATTATTCAACATAGTTGTTCAGGGGAAGGATACAAAAAGCTGTCTCAGAGATTTAACCTGTCAGTTTCCACTGTGAGGAACATAGTAAGGAAATGGAAGAACACAGGGACAGTTCTTGTTAAGGCCAGAAGTGGCAGGCCAAGAAAAACATCAGAAAGGCAGAGAAGAAGAATGGTGAGATCAGTCAAGGACAATCCTCAGACCTCCTCCAGAGAGCTGCAGCATCAACTTGCTGCAGATGGTGTCACTGTGCATCCGTCAACTATACAACTCACTTTGCACAAGGAGAAGCTGTATGGGAAAGTGATTCGAAAGAAGCCGTTTCTGCAAGCATGCCACAAACAGAGTCGACTGAGGTATGCAAAACCACATTTGGAGAAGCCAATTTCTTTTTGGAAGAAGGTCCTGTGGACTGATGAAACCAAGATTGAGTTGTTTGGTGATACAAAAAGGCGTTATGCATGGCGTCAAAAAAACACAGCATTCCAAGAAAAACACGTGCTACCCACAGTAAAATTTGGTGGAGGTTCCATCATGCTTTGGGGCTGTGTGGCCAATGCCGGCACCGGGAATCTTGTTAAAGTTGAGGGATGCATGGATTCCACTCAGTATCAGCAGATTCTTGACAATAATGTTCAAGAATCAGTGATAAAGTTGAAGTTACGCAGGTAATGGATCTTTCAGCAAGACAATGATCCAAAACACCGCTCCAAATCTACTCAGGCATTCATGCAGAGGAACAATTACAATGTTCTGGAATGGCCATCCCAGTCCCCAGACCTGAATATCATTGAACATCTGTGGGATCATTTGAAGAGGGCTGTCTATGCTCGGCGACCATCAAACTTAACTGAACTGGAATTGTTTTGTAAAGAGGAATGGTCAAAAATACCTTCATTCATGATCCAGGAACTCATTAAAAGCTACAGGAAGCGACTAGAGGCAGTTATTTTTGCAAAAGGAGGATCTACTAAATATTAATGTCACTTTTCTGGTGAGGTGCCCATACTTATGCACCTGTCAAATTTTGTTTGAATGCAGATTGCACATTTTCTGTTAGTACAATAAACCTCATTTCAAGGCAGAAACATTACTGTGTCCAACAGTTATTACATATATCAAACTGAAATAGCTGTTGCAAAAACACCAATTTTTATAAAACAATAAGCTTAAGATTAATAGGGGTGCCCAAACTTTTTCATATAACTGTATATATTCTACCCACACACATTTGGAACTCTCCTGCGGTACCCTCACACATATTATTCCCTCATTTAGTGGATATTTTCACAAAAAAGTGAAATTTTCAAAAATTCAGAAAATTGCCTGAAAAATACGAAATATCAAGAACTCATTGGGCGAATCGCTCTGGAACTGAAATCGGAACTATCACTGACATTTGACCTATCTGAAAGTCTGATAAAATGAATAAGTCCAAAAAAAATTTTTTTTCAACTTTTTTCAATTTTACCCCGTGGGATAAATATTCTACCCACACACATTTGGAACTCTCCTGGGGTACCCTCACACATATTATTCCCTCATTTAGTGGATATTTTCACAAAAAAGTGAAATTTTCAAAAATCCAGAAAATTGGCTGAAAACGACTAAATATCAAGGACTCTTTGGGCGAATCACTCTGGAACTGAAATCGGAGTGCTCACTGACATTTCCCCTATCTGAAAGTCTGATAAACGCCAAAAAAATGACTAAGTCCAAAAAAAAATGTTTTCAACTTTTTTCAATTTCCCCCCTTGGGAAATATATTCTACCCACACACATTTGGAACTCTCCTGGGGTACCCTCACACATATTATTCTCTCATTTAGTGGATATTTTCACAAAAAAGTAAAATTTTCAAAAATCCTAAATATTGGCTGAAAACGAATAAATATCAAGGACTCATTGGGCGAATCTCTCTGGAACTGAAATCGGAACACTCACTGACATTTCCCCTATCTGAAAGTATGATTAACGCCGGAAAAATGACTAAGTCCAAAAAAAAAATTTTTTAAACTTTTTTCAATTTTACCCCTGTGGGATATATATTCTACCCACACACATTTGGAGCTCTCCTGGGGTACCCTCACACATATTATTCCCTCATTTAGTGGATATTTTCACAAAAAAGTGAAATTTTCAAAAATCCAAAATATTGGCTGAAAACGACTAAATATCAAGGACTCATTGGACTAATCGCTCTGGAACTGAAATCGGAACGCTTACTGACATTTGTCCTATCTGAAAGTGTGATAAAATGACTAAGTCCAAAAAAAAAATTTTTTCAACTTTTTTCAATTTTACCCCCGTGGGATATATATTCTACCCACACACAGTTGGAACTCTCCTGGGGTACCCTCACACATATTTTTCCCTCATTTAGTGGATATTTTAACAAAAAAGTGAAATTTTCAAAAATCCAGAAAATTGTCTGAAAAACTACTAAATATCAAGGACTCATTGGGTGAATCGCTCTGGAACTGAAATCGGAAAGCTCACTGACATTTGCCCTATCTGCAAGTCTGATAAACGCCTGAAAAACGAATAAGTCTAAAAAAAAAAATTTTTTCAACTTTTTTCAATTTTACCCCCGTGGGATATATATTCTACCCACACACATTTGGAACTCTCCTGGGGTACCCTCACACATATTATTCCCTCATTTAGTGGATATTTTCACAAAAAAAATGAAATTTTCAAAAATCCAGAAAATTGTTTGAAAACGACTAAATATCAAGGACTCATTGGGCGAATCGCTCTGGAACTGAAATCGGAAAGCTCACTGACATTTCCCCTATCTGAAAGTCTGATAAACGCCAAAAAAATGACTAAGTCCAAAAAAAAATGTTTTCAACTTTTTTCAATTTCCCCCCTTGGGAAATATATTCTACCCACACACATTTGGAACTCTTCTGGGGTACCCTCACACATATTATTCCCTCATTTAGTGGATATTTTCACAAAAAAGTAAAATTTTCAAAAATCCTAAATATTGGCTGAAAACGACTAAATATCAAGGACTCATTGGGCGAATCACTCTGGAACTGAAGTCGGAATGCTCACTGACATTTTCCCTATCTGAAAGTCTGTTAATAGCCGGAAAAATTACTAAGTCCAAAATAAATTTTTTTTCAACTTTTTTCAATTTCACCCCCGTGGAATATATATTCTACCCACACACAGTTGGAACTCTCCTGGGGTACCCTCACACATATTATTCCCTCATTTAGTGGATATTTTCACAAAAAAGTGAAATTTTCAAAAATCCAGAAAATTGGCTGAAAACGACTAAATATCAAGGACTCATTGGACTAATCGCTCTGGAACTGAAATCGGAACGCTTACTGACATTTGTCCTATCTGAAAGTGTGATAAAATGACTAAGTCCAAAAAAAAAAATTTTTTCAACTTTTTTCAATTTTACCCCCGTGGGATATATATTCTACCCACACATAGTTGGAACTCTCCTGGGGTACCCTCACACATATTATTCCCTCATTTAGTAGATATTTTCACAAAAAAGTGAAATTTTCAAAAGTCCAGAAAATTGGCTGAAAACGACTAAATATCAAGGACTCATTGGGCGAATCACTCTGGAACTGAAATCGGAATGCTCACTGACATTTCCGCCATCTGAAAGTCTGATAAAATGACTAAGTCCAAAAAAAAAAATGTTTTCAACTTTTTTCAATTTTACCCCCGTTGGATATATATTCTACCCACACACAGTTGGAACTCTCCTGGGGTACCCTCACACATATTATTCCCTCATTTAGTGGATATTTTAACAAAAAAGTGAAATTTTCAAAAATCCAGAAAATTGTCTGAAAAACGTCTAAATATCAAGGACTCATTGGGTGAATCGCTCTGGAACTGAAATCGGAACGCTCACTGACATTTGTCCTATCTGAAAGTCTGATAAACGACGGAAAAATGACTAAGTCCAAAAAAAAAATGTTTCAACTTTTTTCAATTTTACCCCCGTGGCATATATATTCTACCCACACATTTGGAACTCTCCTGGGGTACCCTCACACATATTATTACCTCATTTAGTGGATATTTTCCCAAAAAAGTGAAATTTTCAAAAATCCAGAAAATTGGCTGAAAAAGACTTAATATCAAGAACTCATTGGGCAAATCGCTCTGGAACTGAAATCGGAATGCTCACTGACATTTTCCCTATCTGAAAGTCTGTTAATAGCCGGAAAAATTACTAAGTACAAAAAAAAATTTTTTTCAACTTTTTTCAATTTTACCCCCGTGGGATATATATTCTACCCACACACAGTTGGAACTCTCCTGGCGTACCCTCACACATATTATTCCCTCATTTAGTGGATATCTTAACAAAAAAGTGAAATTTTCAAAAATCCAGAAAATTGTCTGAAAAACTACTAAATATCAAGGACTCATTGGGTGAATCGCTCTGGAACTGAAATCGGAAAGCTCACTGACATTTGCCCTATCTGCAAGTCTGATAAACGCCTGAAAAACGAATAAGTCTAAAAAAAAAATTTTTTCAACTTTTTTCAATTTTACCCCGTGGGATATATATTCTACCCACACACATTTGGAACTCTCCTGGGGTATAACACATATTATTCCCTCATTTAGTGGATATTTTCACAAAAAAGTGAAATTTTCAAAAATCCAAAATATTGTCTGAAAACTACTAAATATCAAGGACTCATTGGGCGAATCGCTCTGGAACTGAAATCGGAACGCTCACTGACATTTGACCTATCTGAAAGTCTCATAAAATGACTAAGTCCAAAAAAAAACTTTTTTCAACTTTTTTCAATTTTACTCCCGTGGGATATATATTCTACCCACACACATTTGGTACTCTCCTGGGGTACACTCACACATATTATTCCCTCATTTAGTGGATATTTCCACAAAAAAGTAAAATTTTCAAAAATCCTAAATATTGGCTGAAAACGACTAAATATCAAGGACTCATTGGGGAAATCGCTCTGGAACTGAAATCGGAATGGTCACTGACATTTTCCCTATCTGAAAGTCTGTTAATAGCCAGAAAAATTACTAATCCCAAAAAAAAATTTTTTCAACTTTTTTCAATTTTACCCCCGTGGGATATATATTCTACCCACACACAGTTGGAACTCTCCTGGGGTACCCTCACACATATTATTCCCTCATTTAGTGGATATTTTCACAAAAAAGTGAAATTTTCAAAAATCCAGAAAATTGTCTGAAAAAAGACTAAATATCAAGGACTCATTGGGTGAATCGCTCTAGAACTGAAATCGGAACGCTCACTGACATTTGCCCTATCTGCAAGTCTGATAAACGCCTGAAAAATGAATAAGTCTAAAAAAAAATTTTTTTCAACTTTTTTCAATTTTACCCCCGTGGGATATATATTCTACCCACACACATTTGGAACTCTCCTCGGGTACCCTCACACATATTATTCCCTCATTTAGTGGATATTTTCACAAAAAAGTGAAATTTTCAAAAATTCTGAAATTTGCCTGAAAATGACTAAATATCAAGGACTCATTGGGCGAATCGCTCTTTATTGAAATCGGAACGCTTACTGACATTTGTCCTATCTGAAAGTCTGATAAAATGAACAAGTCCAAAAAAAAAAATTTTTAAACTTTTTTCAATTTTACCCCCGTGGGATATATATTCTACCCACACACATTTGGAACTCTCCTGGGGTACCCTCACACATATTATTCCCATATTTAGTAGATATTTTCACAAAAAAGTGAAATTTTCAAAAGTCCAGAAAATTGGCTGAAAACGACTAAATATCAAGGACTCATTGGGCGAATCGCTCTGGAACTGAAATCGGAATGCTCACTGACATTTTCTCTATCTGAAAGTCTGTTAATAGCCGGAAAAATTACTAAGTCTCAAAAAAAATTTTTTTTAGACTTTTTTCAATTTTACCCCCGTAAGATATATATTCTACCAACACACATTTGGAACTCTCCTGGGGTACCCTCACACATATTATTCCCTCATTTAGTGGATATTTTCACAAAAAAGTGAAATTTTCAAAAATCCAGAAAATTGGCTGAAAACGACTAAATATCAAGGACTCATTGGGCGAATCGGTCTGGAACTGAAATCGGAACGTTCACTGACATTTCCCCTATCTGAAAGTCTGATAAACGGCGGAAAAATTACTAAGTCCAAAAAAAAAAATTTTTCAACTTCATTCAATTTTACCCCCGTGGGATATATATTCCACCCACAAACATTTGGAACTCTCCTGGGGTACACTCACACATATTATTCCCTCATTTAGTGGATATTTTCACAAAAAAGTGAAATTTTCAAAAATCCAGAAAATTGGCTGAAAATGACTAAATATCAAGGACTCATTGGGCGAATCGGTCTGGAACTGAAATCGGAGCGATCAATGACATTTCCCCTATCTGAAAGTCTGATAAACGCCGGAAAAAAGTCCCCCAAAAATTTTTTTTTACACTTTTTTCAATTTTACCCCCGTGGGATATATATTCTACCCACACACATTTGGATCTCTCCTGGGGTACACTCACACATATTCTCTCATTTAGTGGATATTTTCACAAAAAAGTGAAATTTTTAAAAATCCAGAAAATTGGATGAAAATGACTAAATATCAAGGACTCATTGGGCGAATCGGTCTGGAACTGAAATCGGAGCGCTCACTGACATTTGCCCTATCTGAAAGTCTGATAAACGCCGGAAAAATGACTAAGTCCAAAAAAAAAAATTTTTAAACTTTATTCAATTTTACCCCCGTGGGATATATATTCTACCCACACACATTTGGAACTCTCCTGTGGTACCCTCACACATATTATTCCCTCATTTAGTGGATATTTTCACAAAAAAGTGAAGTTTTCAAAAATCCAGGAAATTGGCTGAAAACGACTAAATATCAAGGACTCATTGGGCGAATCGGTCTGGAACTGAAATCGGAGCGCTCACTGACATTTGCCCTATCTGAAAGTCTGATAAACGCCGGAAAAATGAGTAAGTCCCAAAAAATTTTTTTTTTAGACTTTTTTCAATTTTACCCCCGTGGGATATATATTCTACCCACACACATTTGGAACTCTCCTGGGGTGCCCTCACACATATTATTCCCTCATTTAGTGGATATTTTCACAAAAAGGTGAAATTTTCAAAAATCCAGGAAATTGTCTGAAAACGACTTAATATCAAGGACTCATTGGGCGAATCGGTCTGGAACTGAAATCGGAACGCTCAATGCCATTTCCCCTATCTGAAAGTCTGATAAACAGCGGAAAAATTACTAAGTCCAAAAAAAATTTTCTTTCAACTTTATTCAATTTTACCCCTGTGGGATATATATTCTACCCACACACATTTGGAACTCTCCTGGGGTACCCTCACACATATTATTCCCTCATTTAGTGGATATTTTCACAAAAAAGTGAAATTTTCAAAAATCCAGAAAATTGGCTGAAAACGACTAAATATCAAGGACTCATTGGGCGAATCGGTCTGGAACAGAAATCGGAACGTTCACTGACATTTCCCCTATCTGAAAGTCTGATAAACGGCGGAAAAATTACTAAGTCCAAAAAAAAAAATTTTTCAACTTCATTCAATTTTACCCCCGTGGGATGTATATTCCACCCACACACATTTGGAACTCTCCTTGGGTACCCTCAAACATATTATTCCCTCATTTAGTGTATATTTTCACAAAAAAGTGAAATTTTCAAAAATCCAGAAAATTGGCTGAAAATGACTAAATACCAAGGACTCATTGGGCGAATCGGTCTGGAACTGAAATCGGAACGTTCACTGACATTTCCCCTATCTGAAAGTCTGATAAACGGCGGAAAAATTACTAAGTCCAAAAAAAAAAATTTTTCAACTTTATTCAATTTTACCTCCGTGGGATATATATTCTACCCACACACATTTGGATCTCTCCTGGGGTACACTCACACATATTCTCTCATTTAGTGGATATTTTCACAAAAAAGTGAAATTTTCAAAAATCCAGAAAATTGGATGAAAATGACTAAATATCAAGGACTCATTGGGCGAATCGGTCTGGAACTGAAATCGGAACGCTCAATGACATTTCCCCTATCTGAAAGTCTGATAAACGGCGGAAAAATTACTAAGTCCAAAAAAAAAATTTTTTAAACTTTATTCAATTTTACCCCCGTGGGATATATATTCTACCCACACACATTTGGAACTCTCCTGTGGTACCCTCAAACCTATTATTCCCTCATTTAGTGGATATTTTCACAAAAAAAGTGAAATTTTTGAAAATCCAGAAAATTGCCTGAAAATGACTAAATATCAAGGACTCATTGGGCGAATCGGTCTGGAACTGAAATCGGAACGCTCAATGACATTTCCCCTATCTGAAAGTCTGATAAACGCTGGAAAAATGACAAAGTCCCAAAAAAAAATTTTTTAAGACTTTTTTCAACTTTACCCCCGTGGGATATATATTCTACCCACACACATTTGGAACTCTCCTGGTTTACACTCACACATATTATTCTCTCATTTAGTGGATATTTTCACAAAAAAGTGAAATTTTCAAAAATCCAGGAAATTGGCTGAAAACGACTAAATATCAAGGACTCATTGGGCTAATCGGTCTGGAACTGAAATCGGAGCGCTCACTGACATTTCCCCTATCTGAAAGTTTGATAAACGGCGGAAAAATGAGTAAGTCCCAAAAAATGTTTTTTTTCGACTTTTTTCAATTTTACCCCCGTGGGATATATATTCTACCCACACACATTTGGAACTCTCCTGGGGTACACTCACACATATTATTCCCTCATTTAGTGGATATTTTCACAAAAAAGTGAAATTTTCAAAAATCCAGGAAATTGGCTGAAAACGACTAAATATCAAGGACTCATTGGACGAATCTGTCTGGAACTGAAATCGGAACGCTCACTGACATTTCCCCTATCCGAAAGTCCGATAAACGCCGGAAAAATGACTAAGTCCCAAAAAAAATTTTTTTAAACTTTTTTCAATTTTACCCCAGTGGGATATAGATTCTACCCACACACATTTGGAACTCTCCTTGGGTACTCTCAAACATATTATTCCCTCATTTAGTGTATATTTTCACAAAAAAGTGAAATTTTCAAAAATCCAGAAAATTGGCTGAAAATGACTAAATACCAAGGACTCATTGGGCGAATCGGTCTGGAACTGAAATCGAAATGATCAATGACATTTCCCCTATCTGAATGTCTGATAAAGGCGGAAAAATTACTAAGTCCCCCAAAAAAAATTTTTAAGACTTTTTTCAATTTTACCCCCGTGGGATATATATTCCACCCACAAACATTTGGAACTCTCCTGGGGTACACTCACACATATTATTCCCTCATTTAGTGTATATTTTCACAAAAAAGTGAAATTTTCAAAAATCCAGAAAATTGGCTGAAAACGACTAAATATCAAGGACTCATTGGGCGAATCCGTCTGGAACTGAAATCGGAACGCTCACTGACATTTCCCCAATCTGAAAGTCTGATAAACGGCGGAAAAATTACTAAGTCCAAAAAAAAAAATTTTTCAACTTTATTCAATTTTACCCCCGTGGGATATATATTCTTCCCACACACATTTGGAACTCTCCTGGGGTACACTCACACATATTATTCCCTCACTTAGTGTATATTTTCACAAAAAAGTGAAATTTTCAAAAATCCAGAAAATTGGCTGAAAACGACTAAATATCAAGGATTCATTTGGCACATCGCTCTGGAACTGAAATCGGAATGCTCACTGACATTTCCCCTATCTGAAAGTCTGATAAACGCCGGAAAAATTACTAAGTCCAAAAAAAATTTTTTTTTAAACTTTTTTCAATTTTACCCCCGTGGGATGTATATTCTACCCACACACATTTGGAACTCTCCTGGGGTACCCTCACACATATTATTCCCTCATTTAGTGGATATTTTCACAAAAAAGTGAAATTTTCAAAAATCCAGAAAATTGGCTGAAAACGACTAAATATTAAGGATTCATTGGGCGCATCGCTCTGGAACTGAAATCGGAATGCTCACTGACATTTTCCCTATCTGAAAGTCTGATAAACGCCGGAAAAATGACTAAGTCCAAAAAAAAATTTTTTGAAACTTTTTTCAATTTTACCCCCGTGGGATATATATTCCACCCACAAACATTTGGAACTCTCCTGGGGTACACTCACACATATTATTCCCTCATTTAGTGTATATTTTCACAAAAAAGTGAAATTTTCAAAAATCCAGAAAATTGGCTGAAAACGACTAAATATCAAGGACTCATTGGGCGAATCCGTCTGGAACTGAAATCGGAACGCTCACTGACATTTCCCCAATCTGAAAGTCTGATAAACGGCGGAAAAATTACTAAGTCCAAAAAAAAAAATTTTTCAACTTTATTCAATTTTACCCCCGTGGGATATAT
Source organism: Phyllobates terribilis (assembly GCF_046119375.1). Taxonomy (NCBI): domain Eukaryota; kingdom Metazoa; phylum Chordata; class Amphibia; order Anura; family Dendrobatidae; genus Phyllobates; species Phyllobates terribilis. The sequence continues at coordinate 24,659,978 of NW_027362776.1, forward strand.
ATTCTTCCCACACACATTTGGAACTCTCCTGGGGTACACTCACACATATTATTCCCTCACTTAGTGTATATTTTCACAAAAAAGTGAAATTTTCAAAAATCCAGAAAATTGGCTGAAAACGACTAAATATCAAGGATTCATTTGGCACATCGCTCTGGAACTGAAATCGGAATGCTCACTGACATTTCCCCTATCTGAAAGTCTGATAAACGCCGGAAAAATTACTAAGTCCAAAAAAAATTTTTTTTTCAACTTTTTTCAATTTTACCCCCGTGGGATGTATATTCTACCCACACACATTTGGAACTCTCCTGGGGTACCCTCACACATATTATTCCCTCATTTAGTGGATATTTTCACAAAAAAGTGAAATTTTCAAAAATCCAGAAAATTGGCTGAAAACGACTAAATATCAAGGATTCATTGGGCGCATCGCTCTGGAACTGAAATCGGAATGCTCACTGACATTTTCCCTATCTGAAAGTCTGATAAACGCCGGAAAAATGACTAAGTCCAAAAAAAAATTTTTTGAAACTTTTTTCAATTTTACCCCCGTGGGATATATATTCCACCCACAAACATTTGGAACTCTCCTGGGGTACACTCACACATATTATTCCCTCATTTAGTGGATATTTTCACAAAAAAGTGAAATTTTCAAAAATCCAGAAAATTGGCTGAAAATGACTAAATATCAAGGACTCATTGGGCGAATCGGTCTGGAACTGAAATCGGAGCGATCAATGACATTTCCCCTATCTGAAAGTCTGATAAACGGCGGAAAAATTACTAAGTCCAAAAAAATTTTTTTTTCAACTTTATTCAATTTTACCCCCGTGGGATATATATTCTACCCACACACATTTGTAACTCTCCTGGGGTACCCTCACACATATTATTCCGTCATTTAGTGGATATTTTCACAAAAAAATGAAATTTTCAAAAATCCAGGAAATTGGCTGAAAACGACTAAATATCAAGGACTCATTGGGCGAATCGCTCTGGAATTGAAGTCGGAATGCTCACTGACATTTCCCCTATCTGAAAGTCTGATAAACGCCGGAAAAATGACTAAGTCGCAAAAAAAAATGTTTTCAACTTTTTTCAATTTTACCCCCGTGGGATATATATTCTGCCCACACACATTTGGAACTCTCCTGGGGTACCCTCACACATATTATTCCCTCATTTAGTGGATATTTTCACAAAAAAGTGAAATTTTCAAAAATCCAGGAAATTGGCTGAAAACGACTAAATATCAAGGACTCATTGGGCGAATCTGTCTGGAACTGAAATCGGAACGATCAATGACATATCCCCTATCTGAAACTCTGATAAACGGCGAAAAAATTACTAAGTCCAAAAAAAAAAATTTTTCAACTTTATTCAATTTTACCCCCGTGGGATATATATTCTACCCACACACATTTGGAACTCTCCTGTGGTACCCTCACACATATTATTCCCTCATTTAGTGGATATTTTCACAAAAAAGTGAAATTTTCAAAAATCCAGGAAATTGGCTGAAAACGACTAAATATCAAGGACTCATTGGGCGAATCGGTCTGGAACTGAAATCGGAGCGCTCACTGACATTTGCCCTATCTGAAAGTCTGATAAACGCCGGAAAAATGACTAAGTCCAACAAAGAATTTTCTCAACTTTTTTCAATTTTACCCCAGTGGGATATATAATCTACCCACACATTTGGAACTCTCCTGGGGTACCCTCACACATATTATTGTCTCATTTAGTGGATATTTTCACAAAAAGGTGAAATTTTCAAAAATCCAGGAAATTGGCTGAAAACGACTTAATATCAAGTACTCATTGGGCGAATCGGTCTGGAACTGAAATCGGAACGCTCAATGCCATTTCCCCTATCTGAAAGTCTGATAAACAGCGGAAAAATTACTAAGTCTAAAAAAAATTTTCTTTCAACTTTATTCAATTTTACCCCTGTGGGATATATATTCTACCCACACACATTTGGAACTCTCCTGGGGTACCCTCACACATATTATTTCCTCATTTAGTGGATATTTTCACAAAAAAGTGAAATTTTCAAAATTCCAGGAAATTGGCTGAAAACGACTAAATATCAAGGACTCATTGGGCTAATCGCTCTGGAACTGAAATCGGAACGCTCACTGACATTTGCACTATCTGAAAGTCTGATAAACGCCGGAAAAATGACTAAGTCCAAAAAAAAAAAAATTTTCTACTTTTTTCAATTTTACCCCATGGGATATATATTCTACCCACACACATTTGGAACTCTCCTGGGGTACCCTCACACATATTATTCCCTCTTTTAGTGGATATTTTCACAAAAAAGTGAAATTTTCAAAAATCCAGAAAATTGGCTGAAAATGACTAAATACCAAGGACTCATTGGGCGAATCGGTCTGGAACTGAAATCGGAATGATCAATGACATTTCCCCTATCTGAAAGTCTGATAAACACCGGAAAAATGAGTAAGTCCCAAAAATTTTTTTTTTTTGACTTTTTTCAATTTTACCCTCGTGGGATATATATTCTACCCACATACATTTGGATTCTCCTGGGGTACACTCACACATATTATTCCCTCATTTAGTGTATATTTTCACAAAAAAGTGAAATTTTCAAAAATCCAGAAAATTGGCTGAAAACGACTAAATATCAAGGACTCATTGGGCGAATCGCTCTTGAACTGAAATCGGAAAGCTCACTGACATTTCCCTCTTCTGAAAGTCTGATAAACGCCGGAAAAATGACTAAGTCCAAAAAAAATTTTTTTAGACTTTTTTCAATTTTACCCCCGTGGGATATATATTCTACCCACACACATTTGGAACTCTCCTGATTTACACTCACAAATATTATTCTCTCATTTAGTGGATATTTTCACAAAAAAGTGAAATTTTCAAAAATCCAGAAAATTGGCTGAAAACGACTAAATATCAAGGACTCATTGGGCGAATCGCTCTTGAACTGAAATCGGAAAGCTCACTGACATTTCCCTCTTCTGAAAGTCTGATAAACGCCGGAAAAATGACTAAGTCCAAAAAAAATTTTTTTAGACTTTTTTCAATTTTACCCCCGTGGGATATATATTCTACCCACACACATTTGGAACTCTCCTGGTTTACACTCACAAATATTATTCTCTCATTTAGTGGATATTTTCACAAAAAAGTGAAATTTTCAAAAATCCAGGAAATTGGCTGAAAACGACTAAATATCAAGGACTCATTGGGCTAATCGGTCTGGAACTGAAATCGGAGCGCTCACTGACATTTCCCCTATCTGAAAGTTTGATAAACGGCGGAAAAATGAGTAAGTCCCAAAAAATGTTTTTTTTCGACTTTTTTCAATTTTACCTCCGTGGGATATATATTCTACCCACACACATTTTGAACTCTTCTGGGGTACACTCACACATACTATTCCTTCATTTACTGTATATTTTCACAAAAAAGTGAAATTTTCAAAAATCCAGAAAACTGGATGAAAACGACTAAATATCAAGGACTCAGTGGGCGAATCGCTCTTGAACTGAAATCGGAATGCTCACTGACATTTCCCTCTTCTGAAAGTCTGATAATCGCCGGAAAAATGACTAAGTCCAAAAAAAAATGTTCTCAACTTTTTTCAATTTTACCCCAGTGGGATATATATTCTACCCACACACATTTGGAACTCTCCTGGCGTACCCTCACACATATTATTCCCTCATTTAGTGGATATTTTCACAAAAAAGTGAAATTTTCAAAAATCCAGGAAATTGGCTGAAAACGACTAAATATCAAGGACTCATTGGGCGAATCTGTCTGGAACTGAAATCGGAACGCTCACTGACATTTCCCCTATCCGAAAGTCTGATAAACGCCGGAAAAATGACTAAGTCCAAAAAAAAATTTTTTTAAACTTTTTTCAATTTTACCCCAGTGGGATATATATTCTACCCACACACATTTGGAACTCTCCTTGGGTACTCTCACACATATTATTCCCTCATTTAGTGTATATTTTCACAAAAAAGTGAAATTTTCAAAAATCCAGAAAATTGGCTGAAAATGACTAAATACCAAGGACTCATTGGGCGAATCGGTCTGGAACTGAAATCGAAATGATCAATGACATTTCCCCTATCTGAAAGTCTGATAAACGGCGGAAAAATTACTAAGTCCCCCAAAAAAATTTTTTAAGACTTTTTTCAATTTTACCCCCGTGGGATATATATTCTACCCACACACATTTGGAACTCTCCTGTGGTACCCTCACACATATTATTCCCTCATTTAGTGGATATTTTCACAAAAAAGTGAAATTTTCAAAAATCCAGGAAATTGGCTGAAAACGACTAAATATCAAGGACTCATTGGGCGAATCGGTCTGGAACTGAAATCGGAGCGCTCACTGACATTTCCCCTATCTGAAAGTCTGATAAACGCCGGAAAAATGAGTAAGTCCCAAAAAATTTTTTTTTTTTACTTTTTTCAATTTTACCCCCGTGGGATATATATTCTACCCACACACATTTGGAACTCTCCTGGGGTACACTCACACATATTATTCCCTCATTTAGTGTATATTTTCACAAAAAAGTGAAATTTTCAAAAATCCAGAAAATTGGCTGAAAACGACTAAATATCAAGGACTCATTGGGCGAATCGCTCTTGAACTGAAATCGGAATGCTCACTGACATTTCCCTCTTCTGAAAGTCTGATAATCGCCGGAAAAATGACTAAGTCCAAAAAAAAATGTTCTCAACTTTTTTCAATTTTACCCCAGTGGGATATATATTCTACCCACACACATTTGGAACTCTCCTGGGGTACCCTCACACATATTATTCCCTCATTTAGTGGATATTTTCACAAAAAAGTGAAATTTTCAAAAATCCAGGAAATTGGCTGAAAACGACTAAATATCAAGGACTCATTGGGCGAATGTGTCTGGAACTGAAATCGGAACGCTCACTGACATTTCCCCTATCCGAAAGTCTGATAAACGCCCGAAAAATGACTAAGTCCAAAAAAAATTTTTTTTAAACTTTTTTCAATTTTACCCCAGTGGGATATATATTCTACCCACACACATTTGGAACTCTCCTTGGGTACCCTCAAAGATATTATTCCCTCATTTAGTGTATATTTTCACAAAAAAAGTGAAATTTTCGAGAATCCAGAAAATTGGCTGAAAATGACTAAATATCAAGGACTGATTGGGCGAATCGGTCTGGAACTGAAATCGGAACGCTCAATGACATTTCCCCTATCTGAAAGTCTGATAAACGGCGGAAAAATTACTAAGTCCAAAAAAAAAAATTTTTCACCTTTTTTCAATTTTACCCCCGTGGGATATATATTCTACCCACACACATTTGGAACTCTCCTGGGGTACCCTCACACATATTATTCCCTCATTTAGTGGATATTTTCACAAAAAAGTGAAATTTTCAAAAATCCAGAAAATTGGCTGAAAACGACTAAATATCAAGGATTCATTTGGCGCATCGCTCTGGAACTGAAATCGGAATGCTCACTGACATTTCCCCTATCTGAAAGTCTGATAAACGGCCGAAAAATAACTAAGTCCAAAAAAAAAATTTTTTCAACCTCAATTTTACCCCCGTGGGATATATATTCTACCCACACACATTTGGAACTCTCCTGGGGTACCCTCACACATATTATTCCCTCATTTAGTGGATATTTTCACAAAAAAGTGAAATTTTCATAAATCCAGAAAATTGGCTGAAAATGACTAAATACCAAGGACTCATTGGGCGAATCGGTCTTTAACTGAAATCGGAATGATCAATGACTAGTGTTGAGCGATACCTTCCGATATCGGGAAATATCGATCGGATTGGATCGGACCGATACCGAAAAAGTATCGGATATCGCCGATTCCGATACCGCAAACCAATGCAAGTCAATGGGACATAAATATCGGAATTAAAATAAACCCTTTCTTTCCTTGTAGGTTAATTCTACATGAAGGAAAACAACTAAGAATAATGTAGAATGTATTGGGGGAGGTGGGGGAGACAATAAAGGCATAGAGGTTTAGCCCAATCAAATGGAATAGCAGGAATTACTATTTTTTTAAGATGTTCTGAGTTACGGAAATATTAACTATGTTAAGTATTTTTATATTTTGTCAGATATTTATGTTTCACTACTTCCATGCTCTTCACCTTCTTTTTTACTTCTCCCACACTTTCTCCTTCATCATCCTCAGCATCTTTTTCATCCACTTCTTCTTCACCTTCTTCTTCTTCACCTTCTTCGTATTATTCTTTTTTTTACATTCTTCATATTCTACTTCTTCATCTTCTTCATCATATTCTTATTTGTGACAGGCATTCCTGTAGTTGTTATCTATAAAAGGTTGAACATTACACCTTTCGTTCTGCCCGTCACAAAAGATTCACAACAGGATTTGTCCGCGTTCAGTTTGGCCTGCAGCAGCAGGTCTTTTCCAGGGGCACCACGAGGAGGAACGGACTCACCCCCATACACTGCTTAGTCATATTCTGCTTATAATTTAGATATTATCTTTTGCTCTGAATTTTAATCTTATGCTTAATGTTCTTCCGCTTTTTGTTCTGCAGCTTCTTGTATTTCTGCTTCTTGGTTTTCTGTCTCTTGTTCTTCTGTATCTTGGTACTTGTCTTCTCTTCTTTGTCCTCTTGGTCAACTTCTTCAGGGTCATCTTCTTGGTCTTCTTCAGGGTGGTCTTCAGGGTGGTCGTCTTCCGGGTCCTCGTCTTCGGGGTCCTCGTCTTCTTCGGGTTGGTCTTCTGGGTCCTCGTCTTCGGGGTCCTCGTCTTCTTCGGGGTGGTCTTCAGGGTCCTCGACTTCTTCGGGGTGGTCTTCAGGGTCCTCGTCTTCTTCGGGGTGGTCTTCAGGGTCCTCGTCTTCAGGGTCCTCGTCTTCTTCGGGGTGGTCTTCAGGGTCCTCGTCTTCAGGGTCGTCGTCTTCGGGTTCCTCGTCTTCTTTGGGTTGGTCTTCAGGGTCCTCATCTTCAGGGTCCTCGTCAGGGAGATCCAGAGTGATTACCAAGAACCATTTCAAAAAGCTTGAACTTGGAAATGTAGCAGAAAGTACAAGAAGGCTGAGGAACTACCGAGGACCAGCTGACGGTACTGGAACCCGGATGGGTAGCAGAAGATACAAGAGCCAATGGAACTACCGAGGACCAGCTGATGTTACTGGAACTCGGTTACTAAGCAGGAGGTACCTGTGCCAGAAAGCACTACCAAGGACCAGCAGATGTTGGTGGAACTTGGATACCGAGAAGGAGGCACCTAATCCAAAGGCACTGCCGAGAACCAGCTGACGGTACTGGAACCCGGATGGGTAGTAGAAGGTACAAGAGCAAATGGAACTACCGAGGACCAGCTGATGTTACTGGAACTTGGTTACTAAGCAGGAGGTACCTGTGCCAGAAAGCACTACCAAGGACCAGCAGACGTTGGTGGAACTTGGATACCGAGAAGGAGGCACCTAATCCAAAGGCACTGCCGAGAACCAGCTGACGGTACTGGAACCCGGATGGGTAGCAGAAGGTACCCATGTAAAAAAAAGTTCAAGTCCGCGAGCCGGCCGCAGTTACCAAAACCCACAGTCCTACAGGGGGTGCTTGTCCTATTGGCACTATGGAACCAGCCTTCATTGCCAGATCCCGCAGCCCACATAGGAGTCACCTAAACTGCAGGCACCATAGAGTCGGCTAACCCGACCGCAACACGACAGGACAACGCATTGGAGGCAAAGTGACGTTGACACTACCCGGAAACAGCTGGCGTGCTGGAACCAGGCTGGGCAGGAGGGAGTACCCGTGCCAAAGACACTGCCAAGAACCAGCTGACGGTACTGGAACCCGGATGGGTAGCAGAAGATACAAGAGCAAATGGAACTACCGAGGACCAGCTGACGGTACTGGAACCCGGATGGGTAGCAGAAGGTACAAGAGCCAATGGAACTACCGAGGACCAGCTGATGTTACTGGAACTCGGTTACTAAGCAGGAGGTACCTGTGCCAGAAAGCACTACCAAGGACCAGCAGACGTTGGTGGAACTTGGATACCGAGAAGGAGGCACCTAATCCAAAGGCACTGCCGAGAACCAGCTGACGGTACTGGAACCCGGATGGGTAGCAGAAGGTACCCATGTAAAAAAAAGTTCAAGTCCGCGAGCCGGCCGCAGTTACCAAAACCCACAGTCCTACAGGGGGTGCTTGTCCTATTGGCACTATGGAACCAGCCTTCATTGCCAGATCCCGCAGCCCACATAGGAGTCACCTAAACTGCAGGCACCATAGAGTCGGCTAACCCGACCGCAACAAGACAGGACAACGCATTGGAGGCAAAGTGACGTTGACACTACCCGGAAACAGCTGGCATGCTGGAACCAGGCTGGGCAGGAGGGAGTACCCGTGCCAAAGACACTGCCGAGAACCAGCTGGCTGTGCTGGAACCCAGGGTAAATAATAAAAACAGAGTGGCGTCAGAGGCCTAATTGGAGCAAGTTTTAAATAAGTAGCACAGTGAATGTGGACAGAGCAGGAGAAATTGCCGTGAACACAGCAGGGGAACAGCTGACGTTACTGAACCCCAATAACACCGCAGCAAGTGTTGACTGTGCAGACTGCACTTCTGAGCGCCAACTGGCGGTGCTGGAGCCCAGGGATAAGAATAAAAACAGAGGAGCCAGAGGTGTAATTGGAGCAACTTTAAAATGTGTAGTACAGTGGATGTGGACAAAGCAGGAGAAATTGCCGTGAACACAGCAGGGGAACAGCTGACGTTACTGAACCCCAATAACACCGCAGCAAGTGTTGACTGTGCAGACGGCACTTCTGAGCGCCAACTGGCGGTGCTGGAGCCCAGGGATAAGAATAAAAACAGAGGAGCCAGAGGTGTAATTGGAGCAACTTTAAAATGTGTAGTACAGTGGATGTGGACAAAGCAGGAGAAATTGCCGTGAACACAGCAGGGGAACAGCTGACGTTACTGAACCCCAATAACACCGCAGCAAGTGTTGACTGTGCAGACGGCACTTCTGAGCGCCAACTGGCGGTGCTGGAGCCCAGGGATAAGAATAAAAACAGAGGAGCCAGAGGTGTAATTGGAGCAACTTTAAAATGTGTAGTACAGTGGATGTGGACAAAGCCGGAGAAATTGCCGTGAACACAGCAGGGGAACAGCTGACGTTACTGAACCCCAATAACACCGCAGCAAGTGTTGACTGTGCAGACGGCACTTCTGAGCGCCAACTGGTGGTGCTGGAGCCCAGGGATAAGAATAAAAACAGAGGAGCCAGAGGTGTAATTGGAGCAACTTTAAAATGTGTAGTGCAGTGGATGTGGACAAAGCAGGAGAAATTGCCGTGAACACAGCAGGGGAACAGCTGACGTTACTGAACCCCAATAACACCGCAGCAAGTGTTGACTGTGCAGACGGCACTTCTGAGCGCCAACTGGCGGTGCTGGAGCCCAGGGATAAGAATAAAAACAGAGGAGCCAGAGGTGTAATTGGAGCAACTTTAAAATGTGTAGTACAGTGGATGTGGACAAAGCAGGAGAAATTGCCGTGAACACAGCAGGGGAACAGCTGATGTTACTGAACCCCATTAACACGGCAGCAAGTGTTGACTGTGCAGACGGCACTTCCGAGCGCCAACTGGCGGTGTTGTAGCTCAGGGATAATACTGAACACAGAGGAGCCAGAGGTGTAATTGGAGAAACTTTCAAATCTGTAGTAGTGAGAATGTGGACAGAGCAGGAGAAATTGCCGTCCGCACAGCAGGGGAACAGCTGACGTTACTGAACCCCAATAACATGGCAGCAAGTGTTGACTGTGCAGACGGCACTTCCGAGCGCCAACTGGCGGTGTTGTAGCTCAGGCATATTACTGAAAACAGAGGAGCCAGAGGTGCAATTGGAGAAACTTTCAAATCTGTAGTAGTGAGAATGTGGACAGAGCAGGAGAAATTGCCGTCCGCACAGCAGGGGAACAGCTGACGTTACTGAACCCCAATAACACGGCAGCAAGTGTTGACTGTGCAGACGGCACTTCCAAGCGCCAACTGGCGGTGTTGTAGCTCAGGGATAATACTGAAAACAAAGGAGCCAGAGGTGTAATTGGAGTAACTTTCAAATCTGTAGTAGTGAGAATGTGGACAGAGCAGGAGAAATTGCCGTCCGCACAGCAGGGGAACAGCTGACGTTACTGAACCCCAATAACACGGCAGCAAGTGTTGACTGTGCAGACGGCACTTCCGAGCGCCAACTGGCGGTGTTGTAGCTCAGGGATAATACTGAAAACAGAGGAGCCAGAGGTGTCATTGGAGAAACTTTCAAATCTGTAGTAGTGAGAATGTGGACAGAGCAGGAGAAATTGCCGTCCGCAAAGCAGGGGAACAGCTGACGCTACTGAACCCCAATAACACGGCAGCAAGTGTTGACTGTGCAGACGGCACTTCCGAGCGCCAACTGGCGGTGTTGGAGCTCAGGGATTACAGTTCAGGTGGTAGAAACATGAACAGAACAGGAGACCTGGATACTGTTGCCAACCAATTATTTATTCTGGAAGAGGACTGGCAAATTCATGAGAGATCCAGGCCTTGTTCATTTTGAGAAAAGTAAGCCGGTCAACGTTATCGGAGGATAGTCGCATGCGACGGTCTGTTAGTACACCACCTGCGGCACTAAAGACGCGTTCCGATAATACACTAGCAGCAGGGCAAGCTAGCACCTCCAATGCATACTGACTAAGCTCTGGCCATGTATCCAGCTTACAGACCCAAAACTTGAAGGGAGAAGAGCCGTCTGGGAGTACACTAAGAGGGCAAGACATGTAGTCTGTCACCATCTGACGGAAACGTTGCCTCCTGCTGACTGGAGCCGTCTGTGATGGTGTAGACATTTGTGGCGGCGGGGACACAAAACTTTGCCACATTTCGGCCATACTGGTCTTGCCTTGTGCTGAGGCGCTGCTTCTGCTCCCTCTTTGTGCAGAGCTTCCTCCACTGCCTCGACGCACTGAGCTGCTTTGTAAAGCACTAGCAGCACTGCTCTCGGTTGGAATGGAGAACACGATGGAATGCACCAGTGCGTCTTGGTACTCCCGCATTTTACGCTCCCGGTTCAACGGTGTTATGAAGCTTTGTAAGTTGTCCCGGTAGCGAGGATCTAGGAGGGTGGACACCCAATAATCAGCCGTGTTGAGAATGTGGGCGATGCGGCGGTCGTTTCTCAGGCACTGCAGCATGAAATCAACCATGAGCTGCAGACTGCCAACTGGCCAAGAAACGCTGTCCCCTGCTTGAGGCGTGATCTCTGCCTGCTCTGCATCACCCCACCCTCGCTCTAGATACTGACTACTAGAGCATTGTGTACCTCCCTCCTCTGGACAGATGTCTTCCTCATCCATTGACTCCTCCTCATCCTCCTCACAAAGTGTCCCCTGCCTAGGCCTTTGTGAGGAACCACGTTGCGCAGACTGTAGAGAAGCAGATGGCATTTGTGACTCCTCATCCTCCACCTCTTCCAAAACCTCGTCCCTTAGTGCTTGCAGTGTTTTTTCAAGCAGGCAGATAAGGGGGATAGTCATGCTGACTAGTGCATCATCTGCACTCGCCATCCGCGTGGAATAATCGAAGGCACGCAAAACGTGGCAAATGTCCTTCATAGAGGCCCACTCAGTGGTGGTGAAGTGTTAACGGCGCGCACTGCGACTTGTTTGCGCCTGTTGCAGCTGGTACTCCATTACTGCTGCCTGCTGCTCACACAACCTCTCCAACATATGTAACGTTGAATTCCACCTGGTGGGTAGGTCACATATGATGCGATGTTCCGGAAGACGTAATCGGCGCTGCAGAGCTGCAATGCGTGATCTTGCATTGCTGGAACGCCGCAAGTGAGCGCACTCTATGCGGACCTTGTGAAGCAGTGCATCAAGATCCGGATAGTCCCTCAAAAAACTCTGCACGACCAAGTTGAGCACATGTGCCAAACATGGGATGTGAGTGAGGTTGCCTAGGCCCAGAGCTGCAACCAGATTTCGGCCATTGTCACACACTACCATGCCTGGCTGGAGATTCGCTGGCACAAGCCACACGTCGCTCTGCTGCTTGATGGCATTCCAGAGCTCCTGCGCTGTGTGGCTTCGATTCCCCAAAGAAATTAATTTTAATACGGCCTGTTGACGTTTGGCCACGGCTGTGCTCATATCGGTCATCATAACAGGTAACCGTTCACGGGTCGATGTGGAGGTAGACCGTGACGGCTCCTGCAGCGCTGATTCAGAGGAACTAGAGCATAAGGAGGAGTCAATGTGTACAGACTGGATTCCTGCAATCCTTGGAGTTGGCAAAACACGTACAGCGCCACTCTCAAGATTTGTACCCGGCTCCACAACATTTACCCAATGGGCAGTGAGGGAAAGGTATCGTCCCTGTCCATGCTTACTGGTCCACGCATCGGTGGTCAGGTGGACCTTGCTACTGACGGCGTTTTGTAGCGCATGTTTAATTTTTCCCTCCACATGATGTTGCAGGGCAGGGACGGCTTGCCTGCTGAAATAAAAGCGGCTGGGCACATTGTATTGTGGGACTGCCAATGCCATAAAGTTACGGAATGTGTCAGTCTCCACCAGCCTGAATGATAGCATTTCAAGGGCCAGTAGTTTAGCAATGCCAGCATTCAGAGCCTGTGCTCGGGGGTGGTTTGCCGAGTATGGGCGTCTTTTCTCCCATGCCTGTGCTAACGATGGCTGTAGACTGGCCTGGGAGTGTGAGGATGACTGGGAAAGTGGTGCTGTGGGTGGAATTACACTGTGTCTCTGTACAACAGTGCCAGAGATTCTTCCATGACGATCCTGTCAGGAAGCCGAACCAGCTGTGTGTGAGCTGGAGGAAGAGGCTACAACACGAGCTGAAGAGGTGGTAGGTGGCGCTGTAGGTTGGCCTAGGTCTTCAGTGTGTTTTTGTAACTCCACCACGTGCTTGGTCCGCACATGTTTCCACATATTTGTGGTATTGAGGTTGCTGACACTTTTCCCTCTTTTCACCTTCTGATTACACAGCTTGCATTTGACAAAGCAAATGTCATCTGCAACTGTGTCAAAAAAGGACCAGGCACTGCAAGTCTTGGGAGCGCCCGCTTTGGATTTTGGAAGAGCCATGCTCCTAATGGGTGCCGAAGTGGAGGCTACAGGCAACCAAGTCTGCCCCCTCCCTCTCCCTCCTTTTTGGGCCGTTCGGGGAATCTCTTCCTCAGAGCTGCTCCCACCACCTTCCTGTCCCTCACGCCATGATGGGTCAAGGACCTCATCATCTACACCACCCTCTTCAAACAACTGCTTCTCCTGGGTAGTCTCGACAGCACAGTATGCACCAGAAAGTGGCACCTGAGTCTCATCAACAGATGCGTACTGAGGTGTGCTGCTGACCATAGGTACTGGCCCACCCGCTTCTTCAGATTCAGAGAGACAAAACGGTTGCGCATCACTGCATACTACCTCTTCTTCAAATTCTAGAATTCTGCTTGGCTGGCCCCCTCTTTCCAAGCCAAGAGATTCAGAGAACAGAAGTAGAGATGGCTCCTGTCCAGGGCTCTCTGACTGCCTGAGCAATTTGGCAGGTGGTGAAGAGACAGATGTGTGCTCTTCAGTGCTCAGGACCTGAGAGGATCTGGAACAAATGGAAGTCGATGCGTTAGCTGCCATCCATCCGACAACGGCTTCAATTTGGTCCTCGCGCAGCAGTGGGGTACGGCTAGCTCCTACAAAGCTGCGCATAAAGGACTGTTCTCTGGTAAAACTGGGGGATGCTGAGTCACTGGTGCCCGCAGCAGGCACAGAATCCCCACGTCCTCTATCTGCAGGCACAGAATCCTCACGTCCTCTCCCTGCAGAAACTCCACGCCCACGCCCATGACCACATGCCTTACTCCCTGCCTTCTTCATCTTGGTAGACTGATAAAGATAGGCAGAAAAGTACTAAGGGCTTAGTGCGCTTATTCCTGAACAGCTGCTAACAGGTATAAGAAACACTAATTTTATAAAGTGTGGACTAGAATTTAATATGAGCTAATGTGGCCTACACAACTGTTAAGTGGAGTGTTTGGTGAACTTTATTTAGGTTTTTTTTTGTCACAAAAAGACACTGGATGTGCCTAAAGATGTAATAACGATAGTATCACAAACTTTTTGTAGCTATTACAATGTAGGAAGGTAACCTACAATGCAATAGATGAGGCTGCAAAAAATAGGCTAATACTAATCTGGCTGGGGCTGCAGGGCCCAATGCTGCAGAAAGGCTCCTCTATCTACTCCTATATAGTGTGTTTGGAACCAATTTAGCTGAATACCCAATATTTCAGTATCGGAATGCTCAACACTATCAATGACATTTCCCCTATCTGAAAGTCTGATAAACGGCGGAAAAATTACTAAGTACCCCAAAAATTTTATTTTAGACTTTTTTCAATTTTACCCCCGTGGGATATATATTCCACCCACAAACATTTGGAACTCTCCTGGGGTACACTCACACATATTATTCCCTCATTTAGTGTATATTTTCACAAAAAAGTGAAATTTTCAAAAATCCAGAAAATTGGCTGAAAACGACTAAATATCAAGGACTCATTGGGCGAATCGGTCTGGAACTGAAATCGGAATGCTCACTGACATTTCCCCTATCTGAAAGTCTGATAAACGGCGGAAAAATTACTAAGTCCCAAAAAAAAATTTTTATTTGACTTCTTTCAATTTTACCCCCGTGGGATATATATTCTGCCCACACACATTTGGAACTCTCCTGGGGTAACCTCACACATATTATTCCCTCATTTAGTGGATATTTTCACAAAAAAGTAAAATTTTCAAAAATACAGGAAATTGGCTGAAAACGACTAAATATCAAGGACTCATTGGGTGAATCGGTCTGGAACTGAAATCGGAGCGCTCACTGACATTTCCCCTATCTGAAAGTCTGAAACACGCCGGAAAAATGACTAAGTCGAAAAAAAAATTTTTTGAAACTTTTTTCAATTTTACCCCCGTGGGATATATATTCTACCCACACACATTTGGAACTCTCCTGGGGTACCCTCACACATATTATTCCCTCATTTAGTGGATATTTTCACAAAAAA
The DNA here is from genome assembly GCF_046119375.1 of Phyllobates terribilis. Taxonomy (NCBI): domain Eukaryota; kingdom Metazoa; phylum Chordata; class Amphibia; order Anura; family Dendrobatidae; genus Phyllobates; species Phyllobates terribilis. Next base: position 24,675,138 of record NW_027362776.1, read on the forward strand.
GTGAAATTTTCAAAAATCCAGGAAATTGGCTGAAAACGACTAAATATCAAGGACTCATTGGGCGAATCGGTCTGGAACTGAAATCGGAACGCTCACTGACATTTCCCCTATCTGAAAGTCTGATAAACGTCGGAAAAATGACTAAGTCCCAAAAAAAATTTTTTATTTGACTCTTTTCAATTTTACTCCCGTGGGATATATATTCTACCCACACACATTTGGAACTGTCCTGGGGTACACTCACACATATTATTCTCTCATTTAGTGGATATTTTCACAAAAAAGTGAAATTTTCAAAAATCCAGAAAATTGGCTGAAAACAACTAAATATCAAGGATTCATTGGGCGCATCGCTCTGGAACTGAAATCGGAATGCTCACTGACATTTCCCCTATCTGAAAGACTGATAAACGGCGGAAAAATGACTAAGTCCAAAAAAATTTTTTTTTCAACTTTTTTCAATTTTCACCCCGTGGGAAATATATTCTACCCACGCACGTTTGGAACTCTCCTTGGGTACCTTCAAGCATATTATTCCCTCATTTAGTGTATATTTTCACAAAAAAGAGAAATTTTCAAAAATCCAGGAAATTGGCTAAAAACGACTAAATATCAAGGACTCATTGGGCGAATTGGTCTGGAACTGAAATCGGAGCGCTCACTGACATTTCCCCTATCTGAAAGTCTGATAAACGCCGGAAAAATTATTAAGTCCAAAAAAAAAAATTTTTCAACTTTATTCAATTTTACCCCCATGGGATATATATTCTACCAACACACATTTGGAACTCTCCTTGGGTACACTCACACATATTATTCTCTCATTTAGTGGATATTTTCACAAAAAAGTGAAATTTTCAAAAATCCAGAAAATTGGCTGAAAATTAGTAAATATCAAGGACTCATAGGGCGAATCGGTCTGGAACTGAAATCGGAACGCTCACTGACATTTCCCCTATCTGAAAGTCTGATAAACGCCGGAAAAATGACTAAGTCCAAAAAAAAATTGTTTTCAACTTTTTTCAATTTTACCCCCATGGGATATATATTCTACCAACACACATTTGGAACTCTCCTGGGGTACCCTCACACATATTATTCTCTCATTTAGTGGATATTTTCACAAAAAAGTGAAATTTTCAAAAATCCAGAAAATTGGCAGAAAATGACTGAATATCAAGGACTTATTGGGCGAATCGCTCTGGAACTGAAATCGGAATGCTGACTGACATTTCCCCTAGCTGAAAGTCTGATAAACGCCGGAAAAATAACTAAGTCCAAAAAAAATTTTTTTTCAACTTCTTTCAATTTTACCCCCGTGGGATATATATTCTCAAAAAAAAAAACTTTTTTCAACTTTTTTCAGTTTTACCCCCGTGGGGTATATATTCTACCCACACACATTTGGAACTCTCCTGTGGTACCCTCACACATATTATTCCCTCATTTAGTTGATATTGTCACAAAAAAGGGAAATTTTCAAAAATCCAGAAAATTGGCTGAAAACGACTAAATATCAAGGACTCATTGTGCGAGTCGCTCTGGAACTGAAATTGGAACGCTCACTGACATTTCCCCTATCTGAAAGTCTGATAAATGCCGGAAAAATTACTAAGTCCAAAAAAAATTTTTTTTCAACTTTTTTCAATTTTACCCCCGTGGGATATATATTCTACCCACACACATTTGGAATTCTTCTGGGGTACCCTCACACATATTATTCCCTCATTCAGTGGATATTTTCACAAAAAAGTGAAATTTTCAAAAATCCAAAATATTGGCTGAAAACGACTAAATATCAAGGACTCATTGGGCGAATCGCTCTGGAACTGAAATAGTAATGCTCACAGACATTTACCCTATCTGAAAGTCTGATAAACGCCGGAAAAATGATTAAGTCCCCCCATTAAAATTTCTCAACTTTTTTAAATTTTACCCCAGTGGGATATATATTCTACCCACACACATTTGGAACTTTCCTGGGGTACCCTCACACATATTATTCCCTCATTTAGTGGATATTTTCACAAAAAAGTGAAACTTTCAAAAATCCTGAAAATTGGCTGAAAACGACTAAATATCACGGACTCATTGGGCGAATCACTCTGGAACTGAAATCGGAATGCTCACTGACATTTGCCCTATCTGAAAGTCTGATAAACGCCGGAAAAATGACTAAGTTCAAAAAAAAAATTTTTTCAACTTTTTTCAATTTTACCCCCGTGGGATATATATTCTACCCACACACATTTAGAACTCTCCTGGGGTACCCTCACACATATTATTCCCTCATTTAGTGGATATTTTCACAAAAAAGTGAAATTTTCAAAAATCCAAAATAATGGCTGAAAACAACTAAATATCAAGGACTCATTGGGCGAAACGCTCTGGAACTGAAATCGGAACGCTCACTGACATTTCCCCTATCTGAAAGTCTGATAAACGCCGGATAGATGACTAAGTCTCAAAAAAAAAATGTTTTCAACTTTTTTCAATTTTACCCCCGTGGGATATATATTCTACCCACACACATTTGGAACTCTCCTGGGGTACCCTCACACATATTATTCCCTCATTTAGTGGATATTTTCACAAAAAAGTGAAATTTTCAAAAATCCAAAATATTGGCTGAAAACGACTAAATATCAAGGACTCATTGGGCGAATCGCTCTGGAACTGAAATCGGAACGCTCACTGACATTTCCCCTATCTGAAAGTCTGATAAACGCCGGATAGATGACTAAGTCCCAAAAAAAATTTTCTCAACTTTTTTCAATTTTACCCCCGTGGGATATTATTCTACCCACACACATTTGGAACTCTCCTGGGGTACCCTCACACATATTATTCCCTCATTTAGTGGATATTTTCACAAAAAAGTGAAATTTTCAAAAATCCAAAATATTGGCTGAAAACGACTAAATATCAAGGACTCATTGGGCGAATCACTCTGGAACTGAAATCGGAACGCTCACTGACATTTCCCCTATCTGAAAGTCTGATAAACGCCGGATAGATGACTAAGTCCAAAAAAAAAACTTTTTTCAACTTTTTTCAATTTTACCCCCGTGGGATATATATTCTACCCACACACATTTGGAACTCTCCTGGGGTACCCTCACACATATTATTCCCTCATTTAGTGGATATTTTCACAAAAAAGTGAAATTTTCTAAAATCCAAAATATTGGCTGAAAACGACTAAATATCAAGGACTCATTGGGCGAATCGCTCTGGAACTGAAATCAGAACGCTCACTGACATTTCCCCTATCTGAAAGTCTGATAAACGCCGGAAAAATGACTAAGTCCAGAAAAAAAATTTTTTCAACTTTTTTCAATTTTACCCCCGTGGGATATATATTCTACCCACACACATTTGGAACTCTCCTGTGGTACCCTCACACATATTATTCCCTCATTTAGTGGATATTTTCACAAAAAAGTGAAATTTTCAAAAATCCAAAATATTGGCTGAAAACGACTAAATATCAAGGACTCATTGGGCGAATCGCTCTGCAACTGAAATCGGAACGCTCACTGACATTTCCCCTATCTGAAAGTCTGATAAACGCCGGAAAAATGACTAAGTCCAAAAATAAATGTTCTCAACTCATTTCAATTTTACCCCAGTGGGATATATATTCTACCCACACACATTTGGAACTCTCCTGGGGTAACCTCACACATATTATTCCCTCATTTATTGGATATTTTCACAAAAAACTGAAATTTTCAAAAATCCAAAATATTGGCTGAAAACGACTAAATATCAAGGATTCATTGGGCGAATCGCTCTGGAACTGAATTCGGAACGCTCACTGACATTTCCCCTATCTGAAAGTCTGATAAACGCCGGAAAAATGACTAAGTCCAAAAAAAAATGTTCTCAACTTTTTTCAATTTTACCCCAGTGGGATATATATTCTACCCAGACACATTTGGAACTCTCCTGTGGTACCCTCACACATATTATTCCCTCATTTAGTGGATATTTTCACAAAAAAGTGAAATTTTCAAAAATCCAAAATATTGGCTGAAAACGACTAAATATCAAGGACTCATTGGGCGAATCGCTCTGCAACTGAAATCGGAACGCTCACTGACATTTCCCGTATCTGAAAGTCTGATAAACGCCGGAAAAATGGCTAAGTCCAGAAAAAAAATTTTTTCAACTTTTTTCAATTTTACCCCCGTGGGATATATATTCTACCCACACACATTTGGAACTCTCCTGTGGTACCCTCACACATATTATTCCCTCATTTAGTGGATATTTTCACAAAAAAAGTGAAATTTTCAAAAATCCAAAATATTGGCTGAAAACGACTAAATATCAAGGACTCATTGGGCGAATCACTCTGCAACTGAAATCGGAACGCTCACTGACATTTCCCCTATCTGAAAGTCTGATAAACGCCGGAAAAATGACTAAGTCCAAAAGTAAATGTTCTCAACTTTTTTCAATTTTACCCCAGTGGGATATATATTCTACCTACACACATTTGGAACTCTCCTGGGGTTCCCTCACACATATTATTCCCTCATTTAGTGGATATTTTCACAAAAAAGTGAAATTTTCAAAAATCCAGAAAATTGGCTGAAAACGACTAAATATCAAGGACTCATTGGGCGAACCACTCTGGAACTGAAATCGGAACGCTCACTGACATTTCCCCTATCTGAAAGTCTGATAAATGCCGTAAAGATGACTAAGTCCAAAAAAAAAACTTTTTTCAACTTTTTTCAATTTTACCCCCGTGGGATATATATTCTACCCACACACATTTGGAACTCTCCTGGGGTACCCTCACACATATTATTCCCTCATTTAGTGGATATTTTCACAAAAAAGTGAAATTTTCTTAAATCCATAAAATTGGCTGAAAACGACTAAATATCAAGGACTCATTGGGCGAACCACTCTGGAACTGAAATCGGAAAGCTCACTGACATTTCCCCTATCTGAAAGTCTGATAAACGCCGTAAAGATGACTAAGTCCAGAAAAAAAAATTTTTCAACTTTTTTCAATTTTACCCCCGTGGGATATATATTCTACCCACACACATTTGGAACTCTCCTGGGGTACCCTCACACATATTGTTCCCTCATTTAGTGGATATTTTCACAAAAAAGTGAAATTTTCAAAAATCCAAAACATTGGCTGAAAACGAATAAATATCAAGGACTCATTGGGCGAATCGCTCTGGAACTGAAATCGGAACGCTCACTGACATTTCCCCTATCTGAAAGTCTGATAAACGCCGGAAAGATGACTAAGTCCAGAAAAAAAATTTTTTCAACCTTTTTCAATTTTACCCCTGTGGGATATATATTCTACCCACACACATTTGGAACTCTCCTGTGGTACCCTCACACATATTATTCCCTCATTTAGTGGATATTTTCACAAAAAAGTGAAATTTTCAAAAATCCAGAAAATTGGCTGAAAACGACTAAATATCAAGGACTCATTCGGCGAATCGCTCTGGAACTGAAATCAGAACGCTCACTGACATTTCCCCTATCTGAAAGTCTGATAAACGTCAGAAAAATGACTAAGTCCAAAAAAAAAATTTTTTCAACTTTTTTCAATTTTACCACCGTGGGATATATATTCTACCCACACACATTTGGAACTCTCCTGGGGTACCCTCACACATATTATTCCCTCATTTAGTGGATATTTTCACAAAAAAGGGAAATTTTCAAAAATCCAAAATATTGGCTGAAAACGATTAAATATCAAGGACTCATTGGGCGAATCGCTCTGGAACTGAAATCGGAACGCTCACTGACATTTGCCCTATCTGACAGTCTGATAAACGCCGGAAAAATGAGTAAGTCCAAAAAAAATTTTTTTTCAACTTTTTTCAATTTTCCCCCGTGGGATATATATTCTACCCACACACATTTGGAACTCTCCTGGGGTACCCTCACTCATATTATTCCCTCATTTAGTGGATATTTTCACAAAAAAGTGAAATTTTCAAAAATCCAAAATATTGGCTGAAAACTACTAAATATCAAGGACTCATTGGGCGAATCACTCTGGAACTGAAATCGGAACGCTCACTGACATTTCCCCTATCTGAAAGTCTGATAAACGCCGTAAAGATGACTAAGTCCATAAAAAAATTTTTTCAATTTTACCCCCGTGGGATATATATTCTACCCACACACATTTGGAACTCTCCTGGGGTACCCTCAGACATATTATTCCCTCATTTAGTGGATATTTTCACAAAAAAGTGAAATTTTCAAAAATCCAAAATATTGGCTGAAAACAACTAAATATCAAGGACTCATTGGGCGAATCGCTCTGGAACTGAAATCGGAACGCTCACTGACATTTCCCCTATCAGAAAGTCTGATAAAGGACGGAAAAATTGCTAAGTCCAAAAAAAAAACTTTTTTCAACTTTTTTCAATTTTACCCCAGTGGGATATATATTCTACCCACACACATTTGGAACTCTCCTGGGGTACCCTCACTCATATTATTCCCTCATTTAGTGGATATTTTCACAAAAAAGTGAAATTTTCAAAAATCCAAAATATTGGCTGAAAACGACTAAATATCAAGGACTCATTGGGCGAATCACTCTGGAACTGAAATCGGAACGCTCACTGACATTTCCCCTATCTGAAATTCTGATAAACGCCGGAAAGATGACTAAGTCCAAAAAAAAATTTTCTCAACTTTTTTCAATTTTACCCCAGTGGGATATATATTCTACCCACACACATTTGGAACTCTCCTGGGGTACCCTCACACATATTATTCCCTCATTTAGTGGATATTTTCACAAAAAAGTGAAATTTTCAAAAATCCAGAAAATTGTCTGAAAACTACTAAATATCAAGGACTCATTGGGCGAATCGCTCTGGAACTGAAATCGGAACGCTCACTGACATTTCCCCTATCTGAAAGTCTGATAAACGGTGGAAAAATGACTAAGTCCAGAAAAAAAAATTTTTCAACTTTTTTCAATTTTACCCCCGTGGGATATATATTCTACCCACACACATTTGCAACTCTCCTGGGATACCCTCACACATATTATTCCCACATTTAGTGGATATTTTCACAAAAAAGTGAAATTTTCAAAAATCCAAAATATTGGCTGAAAACTACTAAATATCAAGGACTCATTGGGCGAATCACTCTGGAACTGAAATCGGAAGGCTCACTGACATTTCCCCTATCTGAAAGTCTGATAAACGCCGTAAAGATGACTAAGTCCAGAAAATTTTTTTTTCAATTTTACCCCCGTGGGATATATATTCTACCCACACACATTTGGAACTCTCCTGGGGTACCCTCACACATATCATTTAGTGGATATTTTCACAAAAAAGTGAAATTTTCAAAAATCCAAAATATTGGCTGAAAACAACTAAATATCAAGGACTCATTGGGCGAATCGCTCTGGAACTGAAATCGGAATGCTCACTGACATTTCCCCTATCAGAAAGTCAGATAAACGCCAGAAAAATGAGTAAGTCCAAAAAAAATTTTTTTTAAACTTTTTTCAATTTTACCCCGGTGGGATATATATTCTACCCACACACATTTGGAACTCTCCTGGGGTACCCTCACACATATTATTCCCTCATTTAGTGGATATTTTCACAAAAAAGTGAAATTTTCAAAAATCCAAAATATTGGCTGAAAACGAGTAAATATCAAGGACTCATTGGGCGAATCGCTCTGAAACTGAAATCAGATGCTCACTGACACTTCCCCTATCTGAAAGTCTGATAAACGCCGGAAAAATGAGTAAGTCCAAAAAAAAATTTTTTTTCAACTTTTTTCAATTTTCCCCCGTGGGATATATATTCTACCCACACACATTTGGAACTCTCCTGGGGTACCCTCACACATATTATTCCCTCATTTAGTGGATATTTTCACAAAAAAGTGAAATTTTCAAAAATCCAAAATATTGGCTGAAAACTACTAAATATCAAGGACTCATTGGGCGAATCACTCTGGAACTGAAATCGGAATGCTCACTGACATTTCCCCTATCTGAAAGTCTGATAAACGCCGTAAAGATGACTAAGTCCAGAAAAAAAATTTTTTCAACTTTTTTCAATTTTACCCCCGTGGGATATATATTCTACCCACACACATTTGGAACTCTCCTGGGGTACCCTCACACATATTATTCCCTCATTTAGTGGATATTTTCACAAAAAAGTGAAATTTTCAAAAATCCAAAATATTGGCTGAAAACGACTAAATATCAAGGACTCATTGGGAGAATCGCTCTGGAACTGAAATCGGAACGCTCACTGACATTTCCCCTATCTGAAAGTCTGATAAACGCCGGAAAAATTGCTAAGTCCAAAAAAAAATTTTCTCAACTTTTTTCAATTTTACCCCAGTGGGATATATATTCTACCCACACACATTTGGAACTCTCCTGGGGTACCCTCACACATATTATTCCCTCATTTAGTGGATATTTTCACAAAAAAGTGAAATTTTCAAAAATCCAAAATATTGGCTGAAAACGACTAAATATCAAGGACTCATTGGGCGAATCGCTCTGGAACTGAAATCAGATGCTCACTGACATTTGCCCTATCTGAAAGTCTGATAAACGCCGGAAAAATGAATAAGTCCAAAAAAAAGTTTTCTCAACTTTTTTCAATTTTACCCACGTGGGATATATATTCCACCCACACACATTTGGAACTCTCCTGGGGTACCCTCACACATATTATTCCCTCATTTAGTGGATATTTTCACAAAAAAGTGAAATTTTCAAAAATCGAAAATATTGGCTGAAAACGACTAAATATCAAGGACTCATTGGGCGAATCGCTCTGGAACTGAAATCGGAATGCTCACTGACATTTGCCCTATCTGAAAGTCTGATAAACGACGGAAAAATGACTAAGTCCAAAAAAAAGTTTTCTCAACTTTTTTCAATTTTACTCCCGTGGGATATATATTCTACCCACACACATTTGGAACTCTCCTGGGGTATCCTCACTCATATTATTTCCTCATTTAGTGGATATTTTCACAAAAAAGTGAAATTTTCAAAAATCCAAAATATTGGCTATAAATGACTAAATAGCAAGGACTCATTGGGCGAATCGCTCTGGAACTGAAATCAGATGCTCACTGTCATTTGCCCTATCTGAAAGTCTGATAAACGCCTGAAAAATGAATAAGTCCAAAAAAAAGTTTTCTCAACTTTTTTCAATTTTACCCACGTGGGATATATATTCCACCCACACACATTTGGAACTCTCCTGGGGTACCCTCACACATATTATTCCCTCATTTAGTGGATATTTTCACAAAAAAGTGAAATTTTCAAAAATCGAAAATATTGGCTGAAAACGACTAAATATCAAGGACTCATTGGGCGAATCGCTCTGGAACTGAAATCGGAATGCTCACTGACATTTGCCCTATCTGAAAGTCTGATAAACGACGGAAAAATGACTAAGTCCAAAAAAAAATTTTCTCAACTTTTTTCAATTTTACCCCAATGGGATATATATTCTACCCACACACATTTGGAACTCTCCTGTGGTACCCTCACACATATTATTCCCTCATTTAGTGGATATTTTCACAAAAAAGTGAAATTTTCAAAAATCCAAAATATTGGCTGAAAACTACTAAATATCAAGGACTCATTGGGCGAATCACTCTGGAACTGAAATCGGAACGCTCACTGACATTTCCCCTATCTGAAAGTCTGATAAACGCCGTAAAGATGACTAAGTCCAGAAAAAAAATTTTTTCAACTTTTTTCAATTTTACCCCCGTGGGATATATATTCTACCCACACACATTTGGAACTCTCCTGGGGTACCCTCACACATATTATTCCCTCATTTAGTGGATATTTTCACAAAAAAGTGAAATTTTCAAAAATCCAAAATATTGGCTGAAAACGACTAAATATCAAGGACTCATTGGGAAAATCGCTCTGGAACTGAAATCGGAACGCTCACTGACATTTCCCCTATCTGAAAGTCTGATAAACGCCGGAAAAATTGCTAAGTCCAAAAAAAAATTTTCTCAACTTTTTTCAATTTTACCCCAGTGGGATATATATTCTACCCACACACATTTGGAACTCTCCTGGGGTACCCTCACACATATTATTCCCTCATTTAGTGGATATTTTCACAAAAAAGTGAAATTTTCAAAAATCCAAAATATTGGCTGAAAACGACTAAATATCAAGGACTCATTGGGAGAATCGCTCTGGAACTGAAATCGGAACGCTCACTGACATTTCCCCTATCTGAAAGTCTGATAAATGCCGGAAAAATTGCTAAGTCCAAAAAAAAATGTTTTTCAACTTTTTTCAATTTTACCCCCGTGGGATATATATTCTACCCACACACATTTGGAACTCTCCTGGGGTACCCTCACACATATTATTCCCTCATTTAGTGGATATTTTCACAAAAAAGTGAAATTTTCAAAAATCCAAAATATTGGCTGAAAACGACTAAATATCAAGGACTCATTGGGCGAATCGCTCTGGAACTGAAATCAGATGCTCACTGACATTTGCCCTATCTGAAAGTCTGATAAACGCCGGAAAAATGAATAAGTCCAAAAAAAAGTTTTCTCAACTTTTTTCAATTTTACCCACGTGGGATATATTTTCCACCCACACACATTTGGAACTCTCCTGGGGTACCCTCACACATATTATTCCCTCATTTAGTGGATATTTTCACAAAAAAGTGAAATTTTCAAAAATCGAAAATATTGGCTGAAAACGACTAAATATCAAGGACTCATTGGGCGAATCGCTCTGGAACTGAAATCGGAATGCTCACTGACATTTGCCCTATCTGAAAGTCTGATAAACGACGGAAAAATGACTAAGTCCAAAAAAAAATTTTCTCAACTTTTTTCAATTTTACCCCAGTGGGATATATATTCTACCCACACACATTTGGAACTCTCCTGTGGTACCCTCACACATATTATTCCCTCATTTAGTGGATATTTTCACAAAAAAGTGAAATTTTCAAAAATCCAAAATATTGGCTGAAAACGACTAAATATCAAGGACTCATTGGGCGAATCGCTCTGGAACTGAAATCGGAACGCTCACTGACATTTCCCCTATCTGAAAGTCTGCTAAACGCCGGAAAAATGACTAAGTCCAAAAAAAAGTTTTCTCAACTTTTTTCAATTTTACTCCCGTGGGATATATATTCTACCCACACACATTTGGAACTCTCCTGGGGTATCCTCACTCATATTATTTCCTCATTTAGTGGATATTTTCACAAAAAAGTGAAATTTTCAAAAATCCAAAATATTGGCTATAAATGACTAAATAGCAAGGACTCATTGGGCGAATCGCTCTGGAACTGAAATCAGATGCTCACTGTCATTTGCCCTATCTGAAAGTCTGATAAACGCCGGAAAAATGAATAAGTCCAAAAAAAAGTTTTCTCAACTTTTTTCAATTTTACCCACGTGGGATATATATTCCACCCACACACATTTGGAACTCTCCTGGGGTACCCTCACACATATTATTCCCTCATTTAGTGGATATTTTCACAAAAAAGTGAAATTTTCAAAAATCGAAAATATTGGCTGAAAACGACTAAATATCAAGGACTCATTGGGCGAATCGCTCTGGAACTGAAATCGGAATGCTCACTGACATTTGCCCTATCTGAAAGTCTGATAAACGACGGAAAAATGACTAAGTCCAAAAAAAAATTTTCTCAACTTTTTTCAATTTTACCCCAGTGGGATATATATTCTACCCACACACATTTGGAACTCTCCTGTGGTACCCTCACACATATTATTCCCTCATTTAGTGGATATTTTCACAAAAAAGTGAAATTTTCAAAAATCCAAAATATTGGCTGAAAACGACTAAATATCAAGGACTCATTGGGCGAATCGCTCTGGAACTGAAATCGGAACGCTCACTGACATTTCCCCTATCTGAAAGTTTGCTAAACGCCGGAAAAATGACTAAGTCCAAAAAAAAGTTTTCTCAACTTTTTTCAATTTTACTCCCGTGGGATATATATTCTACCCACACACATTTGGAACTCTCCTGGGGTATCCTCACTCATATTATTTCCTCATTTAGTGGATATTTTCACAAAAAAGTGAAATTTTCAAAAATCCAAAATATTGGCTATAAATGACTAAATATCAAGGACTCATTGGTCTAATCGCTCTGGAACTGAAATCAGATGCTCACTGACATTTCCCCTATCTGAAAGTCTGATAAACGCCAGAAAAATGACTAAGTCCAAAAAAAAATGTTTTTCAACTTTTTTCAATTTTACCCCCGTGGGATATATATTCTACCCACACACATTTGGAACTCTCCTGGGGTACCCTCATACATATTATTCCCTGATTAAGTGGATATTTTCACAAAAAAGTGAAATTTTCAAAAATCCAAAATATTGGCTGAAAACGACTAAATATCAAGGACTCATTGGGCGAATCGCTCTGGAACTGAAATCAGATGCTCACTGACATTTCCCCTATCTGAAAGTCTGATAAACGCCAGAAAAATGACTAAGTCCAAAAAAAAATGTTTTTCAACTTTTTTCAATTTTACCCCCGTGGGATATATATTCTACCCACACACATTTTAACTCTCCTGGGGTACCCTCATACATATTATTCCCTGATTAAGTGGATATTTTCACAAAAAAGTGAAATTTTCAAAAATCCAAAATATTGGCTGAAAACGACTAAATATCAAGGACTCATTGGGCGAATTGCTCTGGAACTGAAATCAGATGCTCACTGACATTTCCCCTATCTGAAAGTCTGATAAACGCCAGAAAAATGACTAAGTCAAAAAAAAATTTTTTTCAATTTTTTTCAATTTTACCCCTGTGGGATATACAGTGACTACAAGTAGTATTCAACCCCCTGCAGATTTTGCTTTTTGACACATGCGGAATTAACTTGGCATTGTGACATTTGTACTGTATATCAGCCTGGAAGTGGGAAATGCACTGCAGCAACTTTTTTTTTTTTTTTTTTTAAACGTTAAAAGTTAATTCAGAGTGTCATTTATTATTCAACCCCTCAAACCACAAGAATTCTGTTTGGTCCCCCTAAAGTATTAAGAAGTAGTTCAGGCACCAAGAATAATGAGCTTCACATGTGTGGATTAAAGATCTCTTTTGCCAGCCTTTTCTGACTATTTAAGACCCTCCCCAAACTTGTGAACAGCACTCAGACATGGTCAACATGGGAAAGACAAAGGAGCATTCCAAGGCCATCAGAGACAAGATCGTGGAGGGTCACAAGGCTGGCAAGGGGTACAAAACCCTTTCCAAGGAGTTGGGCCTACTTGTCTCCACTGTTGGGAGCATCATCCGTAAGTGGAAGGCTTATGTAACTACTGTTAGCCTTCAACGGCCTGGACAGCCTTTGAAAGTGTCCTCCCGTGCCGAGGCCAGGCTTGTCCGAAGAGTCAAGGCTAACCCAAGGACAACAAGGAAGGAGCTCCGGGAAGATCTCATGGCAGTTGGGACATTGATTTCAGTCAATACCATAAGTAACATACTCCACCGCAATGGTCTCCGTTCCAGACGAGCCCGTAAGGTACCTTTACTTTCAAAGCGTCATGTCAAGGCTCGTCTACAGTTTGCTCATGATCACTTGGAGGACTCTGAGACAGACTGGTTCAAGGTTCTATGGTCTGATGAGACCAAGATCGAGATCTTTGGTGCCAACCACACACGTGACGTTTGGAGACTGGATGGCACTGCATACGACCCCAAGAATACCATCCCTACAGTCAAGCATGGTGGTGGCAGCATCATGCTTTGGGGCTGTTTCTCTGCCAAGGGGCCTGGCCATCTGGTCCGCATCCATGGGAAGATGGATAGCACGGCCTACCTGGAGATTTTGGCCAGGAACCTCCGCTCGACCATCAAGGATCTTAAGATGGGTCGTAATTTCATCTTCCAACAAGACAACGACCCAAAGCACACAGCCAAGAAAACCAAGGCCTGGTTCAAGAGGGAAAAAGTCAAGGTGTTGGAGTGGCCTAGTCAGTCTCCTGCACTTATCCCCATTGGAAACTTGTGGAAGGAGCTCAAGAATAAAGTCCACATGAGACACCCAAAGAACCTAGATAACTTGGAGAAGATCTACATGGAGGAGTGGGCCAAGATAACTCCACAGACCTGTGCCGGCCTGATCAGGTCTTATAAAAGACGATTATTAGCTGTAATTGCAAACAAGTGTTATTCCACAAAATATTAAACATAGGGGTTGTATAATAATTGACCCACACTTTTATGTTTAAAATTTAATAAAATTAAACTGAGCAACATAACTTTTTGGTTTGTAAGATTTATGCTTCTGTTCATAAAACCTACTCTCGTTTGCAGTTTGAAGGCTCTAACTTATTTGCATCTTATCAAACCAGCTAAATCTGCAGGGGGTTGAATACTACTTGTAGGCAATGTATATTCTACCCACACACATTTGGAACTCTCCTGGGGTACCCTCACACATATTATTCCCACATTTAGTGGATATTTTCACAAAAAAGTGAAATTTTCAAAAATCCAAAATATTGACTGAAAACGACTAAATATCAAGGACTCATTGGGCGAATCGCTCTGGAACTGAAATCAGAACGCTCACTGACATTTGCCCTATCTGAAAGTCTGATAAACGCCAGAAAAATGACTAAGTCAAAAAAAAAATTTTTTCAATTTTTTTCAATTTTACCCCTGTGGGATATACATTGACTATAAGTAGTATTCAACCCCCTGCAGATTTAGCTGGTTGACACATGCGGAATTAACTTGGCATTGTGACATTTGAACTGTATAACAGCCTGGAAGTGGGAAATGCACTGCAGCAACTTTTTTTTTTTTTTTTTAAACGTTAAAAGTTATTTCAGAGTGTCATTTATTATTCAACCCCTCAAACCACAAGAATTCTGTTTGGTCCCCCTAAAGTATTAAGAAGTAGTTCAGGCACCAAGAAAAATGAGCTTCACATGTGTGGATTAAAGATCTCTTTTGCCAGCCTTTTCTGACTATTTAAGACCCTCCCCAAACTTGTGAACAGCACTCAGACATGGTCAACATGGGAAAGACAAAGGAGCATTCCAAGGCCATCAGAGACAAGATCGTGGAGGGTCACAAGGCTGGCAAGGGGTACAAAACCCTTTCCAAGGAGTTGGGCCTACTTGTCTCCACTGTTGGGAGCATCATCCGTAAGTGGAAGGCTTATGTAACTACTGTTAGCCTTCAACGGCCTGGACAGCCTTTGAAAGTGTCCTCCCGTGCCGAGGCCAGGCTTGTCCGAAGAGTCAAGGCTAACCCAAGGACAACAAGGAAGGAGCTCCGGGAAGATCTCATGGCAGTGGGGACATTGGTTTCAGTCAATACCATAAGTAACATACTCCACCGCAATGGTCTCTGTTCCAGACGAGCCCGTAAGGTATCTTTACTTTCAAAGCGTCATGTCAAGGCTCGTCTACAGTTTGCTCATGATCACTTGGAGGACTCTGAGACAGACTGGTTCAAGGTTCTATGGTCTGATGAGACCAAGATCGAGATCTTTGGTGCCAACCACACACGTGACGTTTGGAGACTGGATGGCACTGCATACGACCCCAAGAATACCATCCCTACAGTCAAGCATGGTGGTGGCAGCATCATGCTTTGGGGCTGTTTCTCTGCCAAGGGGCCTGGCCATCTGGTCCGCATCCATGGGAAGATGGATAGCACAGCCTACCTGGAGATTTTGGCCAAGAACCTCCGCTCCTCCATCAAGGATCTTAAGATGGGTCGTAATTTCATCTTCCAACAAGACAACGACCCAAAGCACACAGCCAAGAAAACCAAGGCCTGGTTCAAGAGGGAAAAAGTCAAGGTGTTGGAGTGGCCTAGTCAGTCTCCTGCACTTATCCGCATTGGAAACTTGTGGAAGGAGCTCAAAAATAAAGTCCACATGAGACACCCAAAGAACCTAGATAACTTGGAGAAGATCTGCATGGAGGAGTGGGCCAAGATAACTCCACAGACCTGTACCAGCCTGATCAGGTCTTATAAAAGACGATTATTAGCTGTAATTGCAAACAAGGGTTATTCCACAAAATATTAAACATAGGGGTTGTATAATAATTGACCCACACTTTTATGTTTAAAATTTAATAAAATTAAACTGAGCAACATAACTTTTTGGTTTGTAAGATTTATGCTTCTGTTCATAAAACCTACTCTCGTTTGCAGTTTGAAGGCTCTAACTTATTTGCATCTTATCAAACCAGCTAAATCTGCAGGGGGTTGAATACTACTTGTAGGCAATGTAAATTCTACCCACACACATTTGGAACTCTCCTGGGGTACCCTCACACATATTATTCCCTCATTTAGTGGATATTTTCACAAAAAAGTGAAATTTTCAAAACTCCAAAATATTGGCTGAAAACGACTAAATATCAAGAACTCATTGGGCGAATCACTCTGGAACTGAAATCAGAACGCTCACTGACATTTTCCTTATCTGAAAGTTTGATAAACGCCGGAAAAATGACTAAGTCCAAAAAAAAATTTTCTCAACTTTTTTCACTTTTACCCCAGTGGGATATATATTCTACCCACACACATTTGGAACTCTCCTGGGGTACCCTCACACATATTATTCCCTCATTTAGTGGATATTTTCACAAAAAAGTGAAATTTTCAAAAATCCAAAATATTGACTGAAAACGACTAAATATCAAGGACTCATTGGGCGAATCGCTCTGGAACTGAAATCAGTACGCTCACTGACATTTGCCCTAACAGAAAGTTTGATAAACGCCGGAAAAATGACTAAGTCCAAAAAAAAATGTTTTACAACTTTTTTCAATTTTACCACCGTGGGATATATATTCTACCCACACACATTTGGAACTCTCCTGGGGTACCCTCACACATACTATTCCCTCATTTAGTGGATATTTTCACAAAAAAGTGAAATTTTCAAAAATCCAAAATATTGGCTGAAAACGACTAAATATCAAGGACTCATTGGGCGAATCGCTCTGGAACTGAAATTGGAATGCTTACTGACATTTGCCGTATCTGAAAGTCTGATAAACGCCGGAAAAATGACTAAGTCCAAAAAAAAATTTTCTCAACTTTTTTCAATTTTACCCCCGTGGGATATATATTCTACCCACACACATTTGGAACTCTCCTGGGGTACCCTCACACATATTATTCCCTCATTTAGTGGATTTTTTCACAAAAAAGTAAAATTTTCAAAAATCCAAAATATTGGCTGAAAACGACTAAATATCAAGGACTCATTGGGCGAATCGCTCTGGAACTGAAATCGGAACGCTCACTGACATTTGCCCTATCTGAAAGTCTGATAAACGCCAGAAAAATGACTAAGTCCAAAAAAAATTTTCTCAACTTTTTTCAATTTTACCCCAGTGGGATATATATTCCACCCACACACATTTGGAACTCTCCTGGGGTACCCTCATACATATTATTCCCTCATTTAGTGAATATTTTCACAAAAAAAGTGAAATTTTCAAAAATCCAAAATATTGGCTGAAAACGACTAAATATCAAGGACTCATTGGGCGAATCGCTCTGGAACTGAAATCGGAGCGCTCACTGACATTTGCCCTATCTGAAAGTCTGATAAACGCTGGAAAAATGACTAAGTCCATAAAAAAATTTTCTCAACTTTTTTCAATTTTTCCCCAGTGGGATATATATTCTACCCACACACATTTGGAACTCTCCTGGGGTACCCTCACACATATTATTCCCTCATTTAGTGGATATTTTCACAAAAAAGTGAAATTTTCAAAAATCCAAAATATTGGCTGAAAACGACTAAATATCAAGGACTCATTGGGCGAATCGCTCTGGAACTGAAATCGGAGCGCTCACTGACATTTGCCCTATCTGAAAGTCTGATAAACGCCAGAAAAATGACTAAGTCCAAAAAAAATTTTCTCAACTTTTTTCAATTTTACCCCAGTGGGATATATATTCCACCCACACACATTTGGAACTCTCCTGGGGTACCCTCACACATATTATTCCCTCATTTAGTGGATATTTTCACAAAAAAGTGAAATTTTCAAAAATCCAAAATATTGGCTGAAAACGACTAAATATCAAGGACTCATTGGGCGAATCGCTCTGGAACTGAAATCGGAGCGCTCACTGACATTTGCCCTATCTGAAAGTCTGATAAACGCCAGAAAAATGACTAAGTCCAAAAAAAATTTTCTCAACTTTTTTCAATTTTACCCCAGTGGGATATATATTCCACCCACACACATTTGGAACTCTCCTGGGGTACCCTCACACATATTATTCCCTCATTTAGTGGATATTTTCACAAAAAAGTGAAATTTTCAAAAATCCAAAATATTGGCTGAAAACGACTAAATATCAAGGACTCATTGGGCGAATCGCTCTGGAACTGAAATCGGAGTGCTCACTGACATTTGCCATATCTGAAAGTCTGATAAACGCCGGAAAAATGACTAAGTCCATAAAAAAATTTTCTCAACTTTTTTCAATTTTTCCCCAGTGGGATATATATTCTACCCACACACATTTGGAACTCTCCTGGGGTACCCTCACACATATTATTCCCTCATTTAGTGGATATTTTCACAAAAAAGTGAAATTATCATAAATCCAAAACATTCGCTGAAAACGACTAAATATCAAGGACTCACTGGGCGAATCGCTCTGGAACTGAAATCGGAACGCTCACTGACATTTGCCCTATCTGAAAGTCTGATAAACGCCGGAAAAGTGACTAAGTCCAAAAAAAAATTTTCTCAACTTTTTTCAATTTTACCCCAGTGGGATATATATTCCACCCACACACATTTGGAACTCTCCTGGGGTACCCTCATACATATTATTCCCTCATTTAGTGGATATTTTCACAAAAATGTGAAATTTTCAAAAATCCAAAATATTGGCTGAAAACGACTAAATATCAAGGACTCATTGGGCGAATCGCTCTGGAACTGAAATCAGAATGCTCACTGACATTTGCCCTATCTGAAAGTCTGATAAACGCCGGAAAAATGACTAAGTCCCAAAAAAAATTTTCTCAACTTTTTTCAATTCTACCCCATTGGGATATATATTCTACCCACACACATTTGGAACTCTCCTGGGGTACCCTCACACATATTATTCCCTCATTTAGTGGATATTTTCACAAAAAAGTGAAATTTTCAAAAATCCAAAATATTGGCTGAAAACGACTAAATATCAAGGACTCATTGGGCGAATCAATCTGGAACTGAAATCGGAACGCTCACTGACATTTGGCCTATCTGAAAGTCTGATAAAGGCCAGATAGATGACTAAGTCCAAAAAAAAAATTTTTCAACTTTTTTCAATTTTACCCCCGTGGGATATATATTCTACCCACACACATTTGGAACTCTCCTGGGGTACCCTCACACATATTATTCCCTCATTTAGTGGATATTTTCACAAAAGTGAAATTTTCAAAAATCCAAAATATTCGCTGAAAACGACTAAATATCAAGGACTCACTGGGCGAATCGCTCTGGAACTGAAATCGGAACGCTCACTGACATTTGCCCTATCTGAAAGTCTGATAAACGCCGGAAAAATGAATAAGTCCAAAAAAAAATTTTCTCAACTTTTTTCAATTTTACCCCAGTGGGATATATATTCTATCCACACACATTTGTAACTCTCCTGGGGTACCCTCATACATATTATTCCCTCATTTAGTGGATATTTTCACAAAAAAGTGAAATTTTCAAAAATCCAAAATATTGGCTGAAAACGACTAAATATCAAGGACTCATTGGGCGAATCGCTCTGGAACTGAAATCGGAGCGCTCACTGACATTTGCCCTATCTGAAAGTCTGATAAACGCCGGAAAAATGACTAATTCCCAAAAAAAATTTTCTCAACTTTTTTCAATTCTACCCCATTGGGATATATATTCTACCCACACACATTTGGAACTCTCCTGGGGTACCCTCACACATATTATTCCCTCATTTAGTGGATATTTTCACAAAAAAGTGAAATTTTCAAAAATCCAAAATATTGGCTGAAAACGACTAAATATCAAGGACTCATTGGGCGAATCAATCTGGAACTGAAATCGGAACGCTCACTGACATTTGCCCTATCTGAAAGTCTGATAAACGCCAGATAGATGACTAAGTAGAAAAAAAAAATTTTTCAACTTTTTTCAATTTTACCCCCGTGGGATATATATTCTACTCACACACATTTGGAACTCTCCTGGGGTACCCTCACACATATTATTCCCTCATTTAGTGGATATTTATAGAAAAGTGAAATTTTCAAAAATCCAAAATATTCGCTTAAAACGACTAAATATCAAGGACTCACTGGGCGAATCGCTCTGGAACTGAAATCGGAACGCTCATTGACATTTCCCCTATCTGAAAGTCTGATAAACGCCGGAAAAATGACTAAGTCCAAAAAAAAATTTTCTCAACTTTTTTCAATTTTACCCCAGTGGGATATATATTCTATCCACACACATTTGGAACTCTCCTGGGGTACCCTCATACATATTATTCCCTCATTTAGTGGATATTTTCACAAAAAAGTGAAATTTTCAAAAATCCTAAATATTGGCTGAAAACGACTAAATATCAAGGACTCATTGGGCGAATCGCTCTGGAACTGAAATCGGAGCGCTCACTGACATTTGCCCTATCTGAAAGTCTGATAAACGCCGGAAAAATGACTAAGTCCAAAAAAAAAATTTTTCAACTTTTTTCAATTTTACCCCCGTGGGATATATATTCTACCCACACACATTTGGAACTCTCCTGGGGTACCCTCACACATATTATTCCCTCATTTAGTGGATATTTTCACAAAAGTGAAATTTTCAAAAATCCAAAATATTCGCTGAAAACGACTAAATATCAAGGACTCACTGGGCGAATCGCTCTGGAACTGAAATCGGAACGCTCACTGACATTTGCCCTATCTGAAAGTCTGATAAACGCCGGAAAAATGAATAAGTCCAAAAAAAAATTTTCTCAACTTTTTTCAATTCTACCCCATTGGGATATATATTCTACCCACACACATTTGGAACTCTCCTGGGGTACCCTCACACATATTATTCCCTCATTTAGTGGATATTTTCACAAAAAAGTGAAATTTTCAAAAATCCAAAATATTGGCTGAAAACGACTAAATATCAAGGACTCATTGGGCGAATCAATCTGGAACTGAAATCGGAACGCTCACTGACATTTGCCCTATCTGAAAGTCTGATAAACGCCAGATAGATGACTAAGTCCAAAAAAAAAATTTTTCAACTTTTTTCAATTTTACCCCCGTGGGATATATATTCTACCCACACACATTTGGAACTCTCCTGGGGTACCCTCACACATATTATTCCCTCATTTAGTGGATATTTTCACAAAAGTGAAATTTTCAAAAATCCAAAATATTCGCTGAAAACGACTAAATATCAAGGACTCACTGGGCGAATCGCTCTGGAACTGAAATCGGAACGCTCACTGACATTTGCCCTATCTGAAAGTCTGATAAACGCCGGAAAAATGACTAAGTCCAAAAAAAAATTTTCTCAACTTTTTTCAATTTTACCCCAGTGGGATATATATTCTATCCACACACATTTGGAACTCTCCTGGGGTACCCACATACATATTATTCTCTCATTTAGTGGATATTTTCACAAAAAATTGAAATTTTCAAAAATCCAAAATATTGGCTGAAAACGACTAAATATCAAGGACTCATTGGGCGAATCGCTCTGGAACTGAAATCAGAATGCTCACTGACATTTGCCCTATCTGAAAGTCTGATAAACGCCGGAAAAATGACTAATTCCCAAAAAAAATTTTCTCAACTTTTTTCAATTTTACCCCAGTGGGATATATATTCCACCAACACACATTTGGAACTCTCCTGGGGTACCCTCACACATATTATTCCCTCATTTAGTGGATATTTTCACAAAAAAGTGAAATTTTCAAAAATCCAAAATATTGGCTGAAAACTACTAAATATCAAGGACTCATTGGGCGAATCGCTCTGGAACTGAAATCAGAATGCTCACTGACATTTGCCCTATCTGAAAGTCTGATAAACGCCGGAAAAATGACTAAGTCCAAAAAAAATTTTCTCAACTATTTTCAATTTTACCCCAGTGGGATATATATTCCACCCACACACATTTGGAACTCTCCTGGGGTACCCTCACACATATTATTCCCTCATTTAGTGGATATTTTCACAAAAAATTGAAATTTTCAAAAATCCAAAATATTGGCTGAAAACTACTAAATATCAAGGACTCATTGGGCGAATCGCTCTGGAACTGAAATCAGAATGCTCACTGACATTTGCCCTATCTGAAAGTCTGATAAACGCCGGAAAAATGACTAATTCCCAAAAAAAATTTTCTCAACTTTTTTCAATTCTACCCCATTGGGATATATATTCTACCCACACACATTTGGAACTCTCCTGGGGTACCCTCACACATATTATTCCCTCATTTAGTGGATATTTTCACAAAAAAGTGAAATTTTCAAAAATCCAAAATATTGGCTGAAAACGACTAAATATCAAGGACTCATTGGGCGAATCAATCTGGAACTGAAATCGGAACGCTCACTGACATTTGCCCTATCTGAAAGTCTGATAAACGCCAGATAGATGACTAAGTAGAAAAAAAAAATTTTTCAACTTTTTTCAATTTTACCCCCGTGGGATATATATTCTACTCACACACATTTGGAACTCTCCTGGGGTACCCTCACACATATTATTCCCTCATTTAGTGGATATTTTCACAAAAGTGAAATTTTCAAAAATCCAAAATATTCGCTTAAAACGACTAAATATCAAGGACTCACTGGGCGAATCGCTCTGGAACTGAAATCGGAACGCTCACTGACATTTCCCCTATCTGAAAGTCTGATAAACGCCGGAAAAATGACTAAGTCCAAAAAAAAATTTTCTCAACTTTTTTCAATTTTACCCCAGTGGGATATATATTCTATCCACACACATTTGGAACTCTCCTGGGGTACCCTCATACATATTATTCCCTCATTTAGTGGATATTTTCACAAAAAAGTGAAATTTTCAAAAATCCTAAATATTGGCTGAAAACGACTAAATATCAAGGACTCATTGGGCGAATCGCTCTGGAACTGAAATCGGAGCGCTCACTGACATTTGCCCTATCTGAAAGTCTGATAAACGCCGGAAAAATGACTAAGTCCAAAAAAAATTTTCTCAACTTTTTTCAATTCTACCCCATTGGGATATATATTCTACCCACACACATTTGGAACTCTCCTGGGGTACCCTCACACATATTATTCCCTCATTTAGTGGATATTTTCACAAAAAAGTGAAATTTTCAAAAATCCAAAATATTGGCTGAAAACTACTAAATATCAAGGACTCATTGGGCGAATCGCTCTGGAACTGAAATCAGAATGCTCACTGACATTTGCCCTATCTGAAAGTCTGATAAACGCCGGAAAAATGACTAAGTCCAAAAAAAAAATTTTTCAACTTTTTTCAATTTTACCCCCGTGGGATATATATTCTACCCACACACATTTGGAACTCTCCTGGGGTACCCTCACACATATTATTCCCTCATTTAGTGGATATTTTCACAAAAGTGAAATTTTCAAAAATCCAAAATATTCGCTGAAAACGACTAAATATCAAGGACTCACTGGGCGAATCGCTCTGGAACTGAAATCGGAACGCTCACTGACATTTGCCCTATCTGAAAGTCTGATAAACGCCGGAAAAATGAATAAGTCCAAAAAAAAATTTTCTCAACTTTTTTCAATTCTACCCCATTGGGATATATATTCTACCCACACACATTTGGAACTCTCCTGGGGTACCCTCACACATATTATTCCCTCATTTAGTGGATATTTTCACAAAAAAGTGAAATTTTCAAAAATCCAAAATATTGGCTGAAAACGACTAAATATCAAGGACTCATTGGGCGAATCAATCTGGAACTGAAATCGGAACGCTCACTGACATTTGCCCTATCTGAAAGTCTGATAAACGCCAGATAGATGACTAAGTCCAAAAAAAAAATTTTTCAACTTTTTTCAATTTTACCCCCGTGGGATATATATTCTACCCACACACATTTGGAACTCTCCTGGGGTACCCTCACACATATTATTCCCTCATTTAGTGGATATTTTCACAAAAGTGAAATTTTCAAAAATCCAAAATATTCGCTGAAAACGACTAAATATCAAGGACTCACTGGGCGAATCGCTCTGGAACTGAAATCGGAACGCTCACTGACATTTGCCCTATCTGAAAGTCTGATAAACGCCGGAAAAATGACTAAGTCCAAAAAAAAATTTTCTCAACTTTTTTCAATTTTACCCCAGTGGGATATATATTCTATCCACACACATTTGGAACTCTCCTGGGGTACCCACATACATATTATTCTCTCATTTAGTGGATATTTTCACAAAAAATTGAAATTTTCAAAAATCCAAAATATTGGCTGAAAACGACTAAATATCAAGGACTCATTGGGCGAATCGCTCTGGAACTGAAATCAGAATGCTCACTGACATTTGCCCTATCTGAAAGTCTGATAAACGCCGGAAAAATGACTAATTCCCAAAAAAAATTTTCTCAACTTTTTTCAATTTTACCCCAGTGGGATATATATTCCACCCACACACATTTGGAACTCTCCTGGGGTACCCTCACACATATTATTCCCTCATTTAGTGGATATTTTCACAAAAAAGTGAAATTTTCAAAAATCCAAAATATTGGCTGAAAACTACTAAATATCAAGGACTCATTGGGCGAATCGCTCTGGAACTGAAATCAGAATGCTCACTGACATTTGCCCTATCTGAAAGTCTGATAAACGCCGGAAAAATGACTAAGTCCAAAAAAAATTTTCTCAACTATTTTCAATTTTACCCCAGTGGGATATATATTCCACCCACACACATTTGGAACTCTCCTGGGGTACCCTCACACATATTATTCCCTCATTTAGTGGATATTTTCACAAAAAATTGAAATTTTCAAAAATCCAAAATATTGGCTGAAAACTACTAAATATCAAGGACTCATTGGGCGAATCGCTCTGGAACTGAAATCAGAATGCTCACTGACATTTGCCCTATCTGAAAGTCTGATAAACGCCGGAAAAATGACTAATTCCCAAAAAAAATTTTCTCAACTTTTTTCAATTCTACCCCATTGGGATATATATTCTACCCACACACATTTGGAACTCTCCTGGGGTACCCTCACACATATTATTCCCTCATTTAGTGGATATTTTCACAAAAAAGTGAAATTTTCAAAAATCCAAAATATTGGCTGAAAACGACTAAATATCAAGGACTCATTGGGCGAATCAATCTGGAACTGAAATCGGAACGCTCACTGACATTTGCCCTATCTGAAAGTCTGATAAACGCCAGATAGATGACTAAGTAGAAAAAAAAAATTTTTCAACTTTTTTCAATTTTACCCCCGTGGGATATATATTCTACTCACACACATTTGGAACTCTCCTGGGGTACCCTCACACATATTATTCCCTCATTTAGTGGATATTTTCACAAAAGTGAAATTTTCAAAAATCCAAAATATTCGCTTAAAACGACTAAATATCAAGGACTCACTGGGCGAATCGCTCTGGAACTGAAATCGGAACGCTCACTGACATTTCCCCTATCTGAAAGTCTGATAAACGCCGGAAAAATGACTAAGTCCAAAAAAAAATTTTCTCAACTTTTTTCAATTTTACCCCAGTGGGATATATATTCTATCCACACACATTTGGAACTCTCCTGGGGTACCCTCATACATATTATTCCCTCATTTAGTGGATATTTTCACAAAAAAGTGAAATTTTCAAAAATCCTAAATATTGGCTGAAAACGACTAAATATCAAGGACTCATTGGGCGAATCGCTCTGGAACTGAAATCGGAGCGCTCACTGACATTTGCCCTATCTGAAAGTCTGATAAACGCCGGAAAAATGACTAAGTCCAAAAAAAATTTTCTCAACTTTTTTCAATTCTACCCCATTGGGATATATATTCTACCCACACACATTTGGAACTCTCCTGGGGTACCCTCACACATATTATTCCCTCATTTAGTGGATATTTTCACAAAAAAGTGAAATTTTCAAAAATCCAAAATATTGGCTGAAAACTACTAAATATCAAGGACTCATTGGGCGAATCGCTCTGGAACTGAAATCAGAATGCTCACTGACATTTGCCCTATCTGAAAGTCTGATAAACGCCGGAAAAATGACTAAGTCCAAAAAAAAAATTTTTCAACTTTTTTCAATTTTACCCCCGTGGGATATATATTCTACCCACACACATTTGGAACTCTCCTGGGGTACCCTCACACATATTATTCCCTCATTTAGTGGATATTTTCACAAAAGTGAAATTTTCAAAAATCCAAAATATTCGCTGAAAACGACTAAATATCAAGGACTCACTGGGCGAATCGCTCTGGAACTGAAATCGGAACGCTCACTGACATTTGCCCTATCTGAAAGTCTGATAAACGCCGGAAAAATGAATAAGTCCAAAAAAAAATTTTCTCAACTTTTTTCAATTCTACCCCATTGGGATATATATTCTACCCACACACATTTGGAACTCTCCTGGGGTACCCTCACACATATTATTCCCTCATTTAGTGGATATTTTCACAAAAAAGTGAAATTTTCAAAAATCCAAAATATTGGCTGAAAACGACTAAATATCAAGGACTCATTGGGCGAATCAATCTGGAACTGAAATCGGAACGCTCACTGACATTTGCCCTATCTGAAAGTCTGATAAACGCCAGATAGATGACTAAGTCCAAAAAAAAAATTTTTCAACTTTTTTCAATTTTACCCCCGTGGGATATATATTCTACCCACACACATTTGGAACTCTCCTGGGGTACCCTCACACATATTATTCCCTCATTTAGTGGATATTTTCACAAAAGTGAAATTTTCAAAAATCCAAAATATTCGCTGAAAACGACTAAATATCAAGGACTCACTGGGCGAATCGCTCTGGAACTGAAATCGGAACGCTCACTGACATTTGCCCTATCTGAAAGTCTGATAAACGCCGGAAAAATGACTAAGTCCAAAAAAAAATTTTCTCAACTTTTTTCAATTTTACCCCAGTGGGATATATATTCTATCCACACACATTTGGAACTCTCCTGGGGTACCCACATACATATTATTCTCTCATTTAGTGGATATTTTCACAAAAAATTGAAATTTTCAAAAATCCAAAATATTGGCTGAAAACGACTAAATATCAAGGACTCATTGGGCGAATCGCTCTGGAACTGAAATCAGAATGCTCACTGACATTTGCCCTATCTGAAAGTCTGATAAACGCCGGAAAAATGACTAATTCCCAAAAAAAATTTTCTCAACTTTTTTCAATTTTACCCCAGTGGGATATATATTCCACCCACACACATTTGGAACTCTCCTGGGGTACCCTCACACATATTATTCCCTCATTTAGTGGATATTTTCACAAAAAAGTGAAATTTTCAAAAATCCAAAATATTGGCTGAAAACTACTAAATATCAAGGACTCATTGGGCGAATCGCTCTGGAACTGAAATCAGAATGCTCACTGACATTTGCCCTATCTGAAAGTCTGATAAACGCCGGAAAAATGACTAAGTCCAAAAAAAATTTTCTCAACTATTTTCAATTTTACCCCAGTGGGATATATATTCCACCGACACACATTTGGAACTCTCCTGGGGTACCCTCACACATATTATTCCCTCATTTAGTGGATATTTTCACAAAAAATTGAAATTTTCAAAAATCCAAAATATTGGCTGAAAACTACTAAATATCAAGGACTCATTGGGGGAATCGCTCTGGAACTGAAATCAGAATGCTCACTGACATTTGCCCTATCTGAAAGTCTGATAAACGCCGGAAAAATGACTAATTCCCAAAAAAAATTTTCTCAACTTTTTTCAATTCTACCCCATTGGGATATATATTCTACCCACACACATTTGGAACTCTCCTGGGGTACCCTCACACATATTATTCCCTCATTTAGCGGATATTTTCACAAAAGTGAAATTTTCAAAAATCCAAAATATTCGCTGAAAACGACTAAATATCAAGGACTCACTGGGCGAATCGCTCTGGAACTGAAATCGGAACGCTCACTGACATTTGCCCTATCTGAAAGTCTGATAAACGCCGGAAAAATGACTAAGTCCAAAAAAAAATTTTCTCAACTTTTTTCAATTTTACCCCAGTGGGATATATATTCTATCCACACACATTTGGAACTCTCCTGGGGTACCCACATACATATTATTCTCTCATTTAGTGGATATTTTCACAAAAAATTGAAATTTTCAAAAATCCAAAATATTGGCTGAAAACGACTAAATATCAAGGACTCATTGGGCGAATCAATCTGGAACTGAAATCGGAACGTTCACTGACATTTGCCCTATCTGAAAGTCTGATAAACGCCAGATAGATGACTAAGTAGAAAAAAAAAATTTTTCAACTTTTTGCAATTTTACCACCGTGGGATATATATTCTACTCACACACATTTGGAACTCTCCTGGGGTACCCTCACACATATTATTCCCTCATTTAGTGGATATTTTCACAAAAGTGAAATTTTCAAAAATCCAAAATATTCGCTGAAAACGACTAAATATCAAGGACTCACTGGGCGAATCGCTCTGGAACTGAAATCGGAACGCTCACTGACATTTCCCCTATCTGAAAGTCTGATAAACGCCGGAAAAATGACTAAGTCCAAAAAAAATTTTTCTCAACTTTTTTCAATTTTACCCCAGTGGGATATATATTCTATACACACACATTTGGAACTCTCCTGGGGTACCCTCATACATATTATTCCCTCATTTAGTGGATATTTTCACAAAAAAGTGAAATTTTCAAAAATCCAAAATATTGGCTGAAAACGACTAAATATCAAGGACTCATTGGGCGAATCGCTCTGGAACTGAAATCGGAACGCTCACTGACATTTGGCCTATCTGAAAGTCTGATAAAGGCCAGATAGATGAATAAGTCCAAAAAAAAATTTTCTCAACTTTTTTCAATTTTACCCCAGTGGGATATATATTCTATCCACACACATTTGGAACTCTCCTGGGGTACCCTCATACATATTATTCCCTCATTTAGTGGATATTTTCACAAAAAAGTGAAATTTTCAAAAATCCAAAATATTGGCTGAAAACGACTAAATATCAAGGACTCATTGGGCGAATCGCTCTGGAACTGAAATCGGAGCGCTCACTGACATTTGCCCTATCTGAAAGTCTGATAAACGCCGGAAAAATGACTAAGTCCAAAAAAAATTTTCTCAACTATTTTCAATTTTACCCCAGTGGGATATATATTCCACCCACACACATTTGGAACTCTCCTGGGGTACCCTCACACATATTATTCCCTCATTTAGTGGATATTTTCACAAAAAATTGAAATTTTCAAAAATCCAAAATATTGGCTGAAAACTACTAAATATCAAGGACTCATTGGGCGAATCGCTCTGGAACTGAAATCAGAATGCTCACTGACATTTGCCCTATCTGAAAGTCTGATAAACGCCGGAAAAATGACTAATTCCCAAAAAAAAATTTCTCAACTTTTTTCAATTCTACCCCATTGGGATATATATTCTACCCACACACATTTGGAACTCTCCTGGGGTACCCTCACACATATTATTCCCTCATTTAGTGGATATTTTCACAAAAAAGTGAAATTTTCAAAAATCCAAAATATTGGCTGAAAACGACTAAATATCAAGGACTCATTGGGCGAATCAATCTGGAACTGAAATCGGAACGCTCACTGACATTTGCCCTATCTGAAAGTCTGATAAACGCCAGATAGATGACTAAGTAGAAAAAAAAAATTTTTCAACTTTTTTCAATTTTACCCCCGTGGGATATATATTCTACTCACACACATTTGGAACTCTCCTGGGGTACCCTCACACATATTATTCCCTCATTTAGTGGATATTTTCACAAAAGTGAAATTTTCAAAAATCCAAAATATTCGCTTAAAACGACTAAATATCAAGGACTCACTGGGCGAATCGCTCTGGAACTGAAATCGGAACGCTCACTGACATTTGCCCTATCTGAAAGTCTGATAAACGCCGGAAAAATGACTAAGTCCAAAAAAAAATTTTCTCAACTTTTTTCAATTTTACCCCAGTGGGATATATATTCTATCCACACACATTTGGAACTCTCCTGGGGTACCCACATACATATTATTCTCTCATTTAGTGGATATTTTCACAAAAAATTGAAATTTTCAAAAATCCAAAATATTGGCTGAAAACGACTAAATATCAAGGACTCATTGGGCGAATCAATCTGGAACTGAAATCGGAACGTTCACTGACATTTGCCCTATCTGAAAGTCTGATAAACGCCAGATAGATGACTAAGTAGAAAAAAAAATGTTTTCAACTTTTTGCAATTTTACCACCGTGGGATATATATTCTACTCACACACATTTGGAACTCTCCTGGGGTACCCTCACACATATTATTCCCTCGTTTAGTGGATATTTTCACAAAAGTGAAATTTTCAAAAATCCAAAATATTCGCTGAAAACGACTAAATATCAAGGACTCACTGGGCGAATCGCTCTGGAACTGAAATCGGAACGCTCACTGACATTTCCCCTATCTGAAAGTCTGATAAACGCCGGAAAAATGACTAAGTCCAAAAAAAATTTTTCTCAACTTTTTTCAATTTTACCCCAGTGGGATATATATTCTATCCACACACATTTGGAACTCTCCTGGGGTACCCACATACATATTATTCTCTCATTTAGTGGATATTTTCACAAAAAATTGAAATTTTCAAAAATCCAAAATATTGGCTGAAAACGACTAAATATCAAGGACTCATTGGGCGAATCAATCTGGAACTGAAATCGGAACGTTCACTGACATTTGCCCTATCTGAAAGTCTGATAAACGCCAGATAGATGACTAAGTAGAAAAAAAAAATTTTTCAACTTTTTGCAATTTTACCACCGTGGGATATATATTCTACTCACACACATTTGGAACTCTCCTGGGGTACCCTCACACATATTATTCCCTCATTTAGTGGATATTTTCACAAAAGTGAAATTTTCAAAAATCCAAAATATTCGCTGAAAACGACTAAATATCAAGGACTCACTGGGCGAATCGCTCTGGAACTGAAATCGGAACGCTCACTGACATTTCCCCTATCTGAAAGTCTGATAAACGCCGGAAAAATGACTAAGTCCAAAAAAAATTTTTCTCAACTTTTTTCAATTTTACCCCAGTGGGATATATATTCTATCCACACACATTTGGAACTCTCCTGGGGTACCCTCATACATATTATTCCCTCATTTAGTGGATATTTTCACAAAAAAGTGAAATTTTCAAAAATCCAAAATATTGGCTGAAAACGACTAAATATCAAGGACTCATTGGGCGAATCGCTCTGGAACTGAAATCGGAGCGCTCACTGACATTTGCCCTATCTGAAAGTCTGATAAACGCCGGAAAAATGACTAAGTCCAAAAAAATTTTTCTCAACTATTTTCAATTTTACCCCAGTGGGATATATATTCCACCCACACACATTTGGAACTCTCCTGGGGTACCCTCACACATATTATTCCCTCATTTAGTGGATATTTTCACAAAAAATTGAAATTTTCAAAAATCCAAAATATTGGCTGAAAACTACTAAATATCAAGGACTCATTGGGCGAATCGCTCTGGAACTGAAATCAGAATGCTCACTGACATTTGCCCTATCTGAAAGTCTGATAAACGCCGGAAAAATGACTAATTCCCAAAAAAAATTTTCTCAACTTTTTTCAATTCTACCCCATTGGGATATATATTCTACCCACACACATTTGGAACTCTCCTGGGGTACCCTCACACATATTATTCCCTCATTTAGTGGATATTTTCACAAAAAAGTGAAATTTTCAAAAATCCAAAATATTGGCTGAAAACGACTAAATATCAAGGACTCATTGGGCGAATCAATCTGGAACTGAAATCGGAACGCTCACTGACATTTGCCCTATCTGAAAGTCTGATAAACGCCAGATAGATGACTAAGTAGAAAAAAAAAATTTTTCAACTTTTTTCAATTTTACCCCCGTGGGATATATATTCTACTCACACGCACTTGGAACTCTCCTGGGGTACCCTCACACATATTATTCCCTCATTTAGTGGATATTTTCACAAAAGTGAAATTTTCAAAAATCCAAAATATTCGCTTAAAACGACTAAATATCAAGGACTCACTGGGCGAATCGCTCTGGAACTGAAATCGGAACGCTCACTGACATTTGCCCTATCTGAAAGTCTGATAAACGCCGGAAAAATGACTAAGTCCAAAAAAAAATTTTCTCAACTTTTTTCAATTTTACCCCAGTGGGATATATATTCTATCCACACACATTTGGAACTCTCCTGGGGTACCCACATACATATTATTCTCTCATTTAGTGGATATTTTCACAAAAAATTGAAATTTTCAAAAATCCAAAATATTGGCTGAAAACGACTAAATATCAAGGACTCATTGGGCGAATCAATCTGGAACTGAAATCGGAACGTTCACTGACATTTGCCCTATCTGAAAGTCTGATAAACGCCAGATAGATGACTAAGTAGAAAAAAAAATGTTTTCAACTTTTTGCAATTTTACCACCGTGGGATATATATTCTACTCACACACATTTGGAACTCTCCTGGGGTACCCTCACACATATTATTCCCTCGTTTAGTGGATATTTTCACAAAAGTGAAATTTTCAAAAATCCAAAATATTCGCTGAAAACGACTAAATATCAAGGACTCACTGGGCGAATCGCTCTGGAACTGAAATCGGAACGCTCACTGACATTTCCCCTATCTGAAAGTCTGATAAACGCCGGAAAAATGACTAAGTCCAAAAAAAATTTTTCTCAACTTTTTTCAATTTTACCCCAGTGGGATATATATTCTATCCACACACATTTGGAACTCTCCTGGGGTACCCTCATACATATTATTCCCTCATTTAGTGGATATTTTCACAAAAAAGTGAAATTTTCAAAAATCCAAAATATTGGCTGAAAACGACTAAATATCAAGGACTCATTGGGCGAATCGCTCTGGAACTGAAATCAGAATGCTCACTGACATTTGCCCTATCTGAAAGTCTGATAAACGCCGGAAAAATGAGTAAGTCCCAAAAAAAATTTTCTCAACTTTTTTCAATTCTACCCCATTGGGATATATATTCTACCCACACACATTTGGAACTCTCCTGGGGTACCCTCACACATATTATTCCCTCATTTAGTGGATATTTTCACAAAAAAGTGAAATTTTCAAAAATCCAAAATATTGGCTGAAAACGACTAAATATCAAGGACTCATTGGGCGAATCAATCTGGAGCTGAAATCGGAACGCTCACTGACATTTGCCCTATCTGAAAGTCTGATAAAGGCCAGATAGATGACTAAGTCCAAAAAAAAAATTTTTCAACTTTTTTCAATTTTACCCCCGTGGGATATATATTCTACCCACACACATTTGGAACTCTCCTGGGGTACCCTCACACATATTATTCCCTCATTTAGTGGATATTTTCACAAAAGTGAAATTTTCAAAAATCCAAAATATTCGCTGAAAACGACTAAATATCAAGGACTCACTGGGCGAATCGCTCTGGAACTGAAATCGGAACGCTCACTGACATTTGCCCTATCTGAAAGTCTGATAAACGCCGGAAAAATGACTAAGTCCAAAAAAAAATTTTCTCAACTTTTTTCAATTTTACCCCAGTGGGATATATATTCTATCCACACACATTTGGAACTCTCCTGGGGTACCCTCATACATATTATTCCCTCATTTAGTGGATATTTTCACAAAAAAGTGAAATTTTCAAAAATCCAAAATATTGGCTGAAAACGACTAAATATCAAGGACTCATTGGGCGAATCGCTCTGGAACTGAAACCGGAGCGCTCACTGACATTTGCCCTATCTGAAAGTCTGATAAACGCCGGAAAAATGACTAAGTCCAAAAAAAATTTTCTCAACTATTTTCAATTTTACCCCAGTGGGATATATATTCCACCCACACACATTTGGAACTCTCCTGGGGTACCCTCACACATATTATTCTCTCATTTAGTGGATATTTTCACAAAAAATTGAAATTTTCAAAAATCCAAAATATTATCTGAAAACTACTAAATATCAAGGACTCATTGGGCGAATCGCTCTGGAACTGAAATCAGAATGCTCACTGACATTTGCCCTATCTGAAAGTCTGATAAACGCCGGAAAAATGACTAATTCCCCAAAAAAATTTTCTCAACTTTTTTCAATTCTACCCCATTGGGATATATATTCTACCCACACACATTTGGAACTCTCCTGGGGTACCCTCACACATATTATTCCCTCATTTAGTGGATATTTTCACAAAAAAGTGAAATTTTCAAAAATCCAAAATATTGGCTGAAAACGACTAAATATCAAGGACTCATTGGGCGAATCAATCTGGAACTGAAATCGGAACGTTCACTGACATTTGCCCTATCTGAAAGTCTGATAAACGCCAGATAGATGACTAAGTAGAAAAAAAAAATTTTTCAACTTTTTTCAATTTTACCCCCGTGGGATATATATTCTACTCACACACATTTGGAACTCTCCTGGGGTACCCTCACACATATTATTCCCTCATTTAGTGGATATTTTCACAAAAGTTAAATTTTCAAAAATCCAAAATATTCGCTGAAAATGACTAAATATCAAGGACTCACTGGGCGAATCGCTCTGGAACTGAAATCGGAACGCTCACTGACATTTCCCCTATCTGAAAGTCTGATAAACGCCGGAAAAATGACTAAGTCCAAAAAAAATTTTCTCAACTTTTTTCAATTTTACCCCAGTGGGATATATATTCTATCCACACACATTTGGAACTCTCCTGGGGTACCCTCATACATATTATTCCCTCATTTAGTGGATATTTTCACAAAAAAGTGAAATTTTCAAAAATCCAAAATATTGGCTGAAAACGACTAAATATCAAGGACTCATTGGGCGAATCGCTCTGGAACTGAAATCAGAATGCTCACTGACATTTGCCCTATCTGAAAGTCTGATAAACGCCGGAAAAATGACTAAGTCCCAAAAAAAATTTTCTCAACTTTTTTCAATTCTACCCCATTGGGATATATATTCTACCCACACACATTTGGAACGCTCCTGGGGTACCCTCACACATATTATTTCCTCATTTAGTGGATATTTTCACAAAAAAGTGAAATTTTCAAAAATCCAAAATATTGGCTGAAAACGACTAAATATCAAGGACTCATTGGGCGAATCAATCTGGAACTGAAATCGGAACGCTCACTGACATTTGCCCTATCTGAAAGTCTGATAAACGCCAGATAGATGACTAAGTCCAAAAAAAAATTTTTCAACTTTTTTCAATTTTACCCCCGTGGGATATATATTCTACCCACACACATTTGGAACTCTCCTGGGGTACCCTCACACATATTATTCCCTCATTTAGTGGATATTTTCACAAAAGTGAAATTTTCAAAAATCCAAAATATTCGCTGAAAACGACTAAATATCAAGGACTCACTGGGCGAATCGCTCTGGAACTGAAATCGGAACGCTCACTGACATTTGCCCTATCTGAAAGTCTGATAAACGCCGGAAAAATGAATAAGTCCAAAAAAAAATTTTCTCAACTTTTTTCAATTTTACCCCAGTGGGATATATATTCTATCCACACACATTTGGAACTCTCCTGGGGTATCCTCATACATATTATTCCCTCATTTAGTGGATATTTTCACAAAAAAGTGAAATTTTCAAAAATCCAAAATATTGGCTGAAAACGACTAAATATCAAGGACTCATTGGGCGAATCGCTCTGGAACTGAAATCGGAGCGCTCACTGACATTTGCCCTATCTGAAAGTCTGATAAACGCCGGAAAAATGACTAAGTCCAAAAAAATTTTTCTCAACTTTTTTCAAATTTACCCCAGTGGGATATATATTCCACCCACACACATTTGGAACTCTCCTGGGGTACCCTCACACATATTATTCCCTCATTTAGTGGATATTTTCACAAAAAAGTGAAATTTTCAAAAATCCAAAATATTGGCTGAAAACTACTAAATATCAAGGACTCATTGGGCGAATCGGTCTGGAACTGAAATCAGAATGCTCACTGACATTTGCCCTATCTGAAAGTCTGATAAACGCCGGAAAAATGACTAAGTCCCAAAAAAAATTTTCTCAACTTTTTTCAATTCTACCCCATTGGGATATATATTCTACCCACACACATTTGGAACTCTCCTGGGGTACCCTCACACATATTATTCCCTCATTTAGTGGATATTTTCACAAAAAAGTGAAATTTTCAAAAATCCAAAATATTGGCTGAAAACGACTAAATATCAAGGACTCATTGGGCGAATCAATCTGGAACTGAAATCGGAACGCTCACTGACATTTGCCCTATCTGAAAGTCTGATAAACGCCAGATAGATGACTAAGTCCAAAAAAAAAATTTTTCAACTTTTTTCAATTTTACCCCCGTGGGATATATATTCTACCCACACACATTTGGAACTCTCCTGGGGTACCCTCACACATATTATTCCCTCATTTAGTGGATATTTTCACAAAAGTGAAATTTTCAAAAATCCAAAATATTCGCTGAAAACGCCTAAATATCAAGGACTCACTGGGCGAATCGCTCTGGAACTGAAATCGGAACGCTCACTGACATTTGCCCTATCTGAAAGTCTGATAAACGCCGGAAAAATGAATAAGTCCAAAAAAAAATTTTCTCAACTTTTTTCAATTTTACCCCAGTGGGATATATATTCTATCCACACACATTTGGAACTCTCCTGGGGTACCCTCATACATATTATTCCCTCATTTAGTGGATATTTTCACAAAAAAGTGAAATTTTCAAAAATCCAAAATATTGGCTGAAAACGACTAAATATCAAGGACTCATTGGGCGAATCAATCTGGAACTGAAATCGGAACGCTCACTGACATTTGCCCTATCTGAAAGTCTGATAAACGCCAGATAGATGACTAAGTCCAAAAAAAAAATTTTTCAACTTTTTTCAATTTTACCCCCGTGGGATATATATTCTACCCACACACATTTGGAACTCTCCTGGGGTACCCTCACACATATTATTCCCTCATTTAGTGGATATTTTCACAAAAGTGAAATTTTCAAAAATCCAAAATATTCGCTGAAAACGCCTAAATATCAAGGACTCACTGGGCGAATCGCTCTGGAACTGAAATCGGAACGCTCACTGACATTTGCCCTATCTGAAAGTCTGATAAACGCCGGAAAAATGAATAAGTCCAAAAAAAAATTTTCTCAACTTTTTTCAATTTTACCCCAGTGGGATATATATTCTATCCACACACATTTGGAACTCTCCTGGGGTACCCTCATACATATTATTCCCTCATTTAGTGGATATTTTCACAAAAAAGTGAAATTTTCAAAAATCCAAAATATTGGCTGAAAACGACTAAATATCAAGGACTCATTGGGCGAATCAATCTGGAACTGAAATCGGAACGCTCACTGTCATTTGCCCTATCTGAAAGTCTGATAAACGCCAGATAGATGACTAAGTCCAAAAAAAAAATTTTTCAACTTTTTTCAATTTTACCCCCGTGGGATATATATTCTACCCACACACATTTGGAACTCTCCTGGGGTACCCTCACACATATTATTCCCTCATTTAGTGGATATTTTCACAAAAAAGTGAAATTTTCAAAAATCCAAAATATTGGCTGAAAACGACTAAATATCAAGGACTCATTGGGCGAATCGCTCTGGAACTGAAATCGGAGCGCTCACTGACATTTGCCCTATCTGAAAGTCTTATAAACGCCGGAAAAATGACTAAGTCCAAAAAAAATTTTCTCAACTTTTTTCAATTCTACCCCATTGGGATATATATTCTACCAACACACATTTGGAACTCTCCTGGGGTACCCTCACACATATTATTCCCTCATTTAGTGGATATTTTCACAAAAAAGTGAAATTTTCAAAAATCCAAAATATTGGCTGAAAACGACTAAATATCAAGGACTCATTGGGCGAATCGCTCTGGAACTGAAATCAGAATACTCACTGTCATTTGCCCTATCTGAAAGTCTGATAAACGCCGGAAAAATGACTAAGTCCCAAAAAAAATTTTCTCAACTTTTTTCAATTCTACCCCATTGGGATATATATTCTACCCACACACATTTGGAACTCTCCTGGGGTACCCTCACACATATTATTCCCTCATTTAGTGGATATTTTCACAAAAAAGTGAAATTTTCAAAAATCCAAAATATTGGCTGAAAACGACTAAATATCAAGGACTCATTGGGCGAATCAATCTGGAACTGAAATTGGAACGCTCACTGACATTTGCCCTATCTGAAAGTCTGATAAACGCCAGATAGATGACTAAGTCCAAAAAAAAAATTTTTCAACTTTTTTCAATTTTACCCCCGTGGGATATATATTCTACCCACACACATTTGGAACTCTCCTGGGGTACCCTCACACATATTATTCCCTCATTTAGTGGATATTTTCACAAAAGTGAAATTTTCAAAAATCCAAAATATTGGCTGAAAAAACTAAATATCAAGGACTCATTGGGCGAATCGCTCTGGAACTGAAATCGGAGCGCTCACTGACATTTGCCCTATCTGAAAGTCTGATAAACGCCGGAAAAATGACTAAGTCCAAAAAAAATTTTCTCAACTTTTTTCAATTCTACCCCATTGGGATATATATTCTACCAACACACATTTGGAACTCTCCTGGGGTACCCTCACACATATTATTCCCTCATTTAGTGGATATTTTCACAAAAAAGTGAAATTTTCAAAAATCCAAAATATTCGCTGAAAATGACTAAATATCAAGGACTCACTGGGCGAATCGCTCTGGAACTGAAATCGGAACGCTAACTGACATTTGCCCTATCTGAAAGTCTGATAAACGCCGGAAAAATGACTAAGTCCAAAAAAAAATTTTCTCAACTTTTTTCAATTTTACCCCAGTGGGATATATATTCTTTCCACACACATTTGGAACTCTCCTGGGGTACCCTCATACATATTATTCCCTCATTTAGTGGATATTTTCACAAAAAAGTGAAATTTTCAAAAATCCAAAATATTGGCTGAAAACGACTAAATATCAAGGACTCATTGGGCGAATCGCTCTGTAACTGAAATCAGAATGCTCACTGACATTTGCCCTATCTGAAAGTCTGATAAACGCCGGAAAAATGACTAAGTCCCAAAAAAAATTTTCTCAACTTTTTTCAATTCTACCCCATTGGGATATATATTCTACCCACACACATTTGGAACTCTCCTGGGGTACCCTCACACATATTATTCCCTCATTTAGTGGATATTTTCACAAAAAAGTGAAATTTTCAAAAATCCAAAATATTGGCTGAAAAAGACTAAATATCAAGGACTCATTGGGCGAATCAATCTGGAACTGAAATCGGAACGCTCACTGACATTTGCCCTATCTGAAAGTCTGATAAACGCCAGATAGATGACTAAGTCCAAAAAAAAAATTTTTCAACTTTTTTCAATTTTACCCCCGTGGGATATATATTCTACCCACACACATTTGGAACTCTCCTGGGGTACCCTCACACATATTATTCCCTCATTTAGTGGATATTTTCACAAAAGTGAAATTTTCAAAAATCCAAAATATTGGCTGAAAAAACTAAATATCAAGGACTCATTGGGCGAATCGCTCTGGAACTGAAATCGGAATGCTCTCTGACATTTGCCCTATCTGAAAGTCTGATAAACGCCGGAAAAATGACTAAGTCCATAAAAAAATTTTCTCAACTTTTTTCAATTTTACCCCAGTGGGATATATATTCTACCCACACACATTTGGAACTCTCCTGGGGTACCCTCACACATATTATTCCCTCATTTAGTGGATATTTTCACAAAAAAGTGAAATTTTCAAAAATCCTAAATATTGGCTGAAAACGACTAAATATCAATGACTCATTGGGCGAATCGCTCTGGAACTGAAATCAGAACGCTCACTGACATTTGCCCTATCTGAAAGTCTGATAAACGCCGGAAAAATGACTAAGTCCAAAAAAAAATTTTCTCAACTTTTTTCAATTTTACCCCCGTGGGATATATATTCTACCCACACACATTTGGAACTCTCCTGGGGTACCCTCACACATATTATTCCCTCATTTAGTGGATATTTTCACAAAAAAGTGAAATTTTCAAAAATCCAAAATATTGGCTGAAAACGACTAAATATCAAGGACTCATTGGGCGAATCGCTCTGGAACTGAAATCGGAACGCTCACTGACATTTGCCCTATCTGAAAGTCTGATAAACGCCGGAAAAATGACTAAGTCCCAAAAAAAATTTTCTCAACTTTTTTCAATTCTACCCCATTGGGATATATATTCTACCCACACACATTTGGAACTCTCCTGGGGTACCCTCACACATATTATTCCCTCATTTAGTGGATATTTTCACAAAAAAGTGAAATTTTCAAAAATCCAAAATATTGGCTGAAAACGACTAAATATCAAGGACTCATTGGGCGAATCAATCTGGAACTGAAATCGGAACGCTCACTGACATTTGCCCTATCTGAAAGTCTGATAAACGCCAGATAGATGACTAAGTCCAAAAAAAAAATTTTTCAACTTTTTTCAATTTTACCCCCGTGGGATATATATTCTACCCACACACATTTGGAACTCTCCTGGGGTACCCTCACACATATTATTCCCTCATTTAGTGGATATTTTCACAAAAGTGAAATTTTCAAAAATCCAAAATATTCGCTGAAAACGACTAAATATCAAGGACTCACTGGGCGAATCGCTCTGGAACTGAAATCGGAACGCTCACTGACATTTGCCCTATCTGAAAGTCTGATAAACGCCGGAAAAATGACTAAGTCCAAAAAAAAATTTTCTCAACTTTTTTCAATTTTACCCCAGTGGGATATATATTCTATCCACACACATTTGGAACTCTCCTGGGGTACCCTCATACATATTATTCCCTCATTTAGTGGATATTTTCACAAAAAAGTGAAATTTTCAAAAATCCAAAATATTGGCTGAAAACGACTAAATATCAAGGACTCATTGGGCGAATCGCTCTGGAACTGAAATCGGAGCGCTCACTGACATTTGCCCTATCTGAAAGTCTGATAAACGCCGGAAAAATGACTAAGTCCAAAAAAAATTTTCTCAACTATTTTCAATTTTACCCCAGTGGGATATATATTCCACCCACACACATTTGGAACTCTCCTGGGGTACCCTCACACATATTATTCGGTCATTTAGTGGATATTTTCACAAAAAAGTGAAATTTTCAAAAATCCAAAATATTGGCTGAAAACGACTAAATATCAAGGACTCACTGGGCGAATCGCTCTGGAACTGAAATCGGAACGCTAACTGACATTTGCCCTATCTGAAAGTCTGATAAACGCCGGAAAAATGACTAAGTCCAAAAAAAAATTTTCTCAACTTTTTTCAATTTTACCCCAGTGGGATATATATTCTTTCCACACACATTTGGAACTCTCCTGGGGTACCCTCATACATATTATTCCCTCATTTAGTGGATATTTTCACAAAAAAGTGAAATTTTCAAAAATCCAAAATATTGGCTGAAAACGACTAAATATCAAGGACTCATTGGGCGAATCGCTCTGTAACTGAAATCAGAATGCTCACTGACATTTGCCCTATCTGAAAGTCTGATAAACGCCGGAAAAATGACTAAGTCCCAAAAAAAATTTTCTCAACTTTTTTCAATTCTACCCCATTGGGATATATATTCTACCCACACACATTTGGAACTCTCCTGGGGTACCCTCACACATATTATTCCCTCATTTAGTGGATATTTTCACAAAAAAGTGAAATTTTCAAAAATCCAAAATATTGGCTGAAAAAGACTAAATATCAAGGACTCATTGGGCGAATCAATCGGGAACTGAAATCGGAACGCTCACTGACATTTGCCCTATCTGAAAGTCTGATAAACGCCAGATAGATGACTAAGTCCAAAAAAAAAATTTTTCAACTTTTTTCAATTTTACCCCCGTGGGATATATATTCTACCCACACACATTTGGAACTCTCCTGGGGTACCCTCACACATATTATTCCCTCATTTAGTGGATATTTTCACAAAAAAGTGAAATTTTCAAAAATCCAAAATATTCGCTGAAAACTACTAAATATCAAGGACTCATTGGGCGAATCGCTCTGGAACTGAAATCGGAATGCTCACTGACATTTGCCCTATCTGAAAATCTGATAAACGCCGGAAAAATGAC
Source organism: Phyllobates terribilis (assembly GCF_046119375.1). Lineage (NCBI taxonomy): Eukaryota > Metazoa > Chordata > Amphibia > Anura > Dendrobatidae > Phyllobates > Phyllobates terribilis. The sequence continues at coordinate 24,717,765 of NW_027362776.1, forward strand.
TAAGTCCATAAAAAAATTTTCTCAACTTTTTTCAATTTTACCCCAGTGGGATATATATTCTACCCACACACATTTGGAACTCTCCTGGGGTACCCTCACACATATTATTCCCTCATTTAGTGGATATTTTCACAAAAAAGTGAAATTTTCAAAAATCCTAAATATTGGCTGAAAACGACTAAATATCAATGACTCATTGGGCGAATCGCTCTGGAACTGAAATCAGAACGCTCACTGACATTTGCCCTATTTGAAAGTCTGATAAACGCCGGAAAAATGACTAAGTCCAAAAAAAAATTTTCTCAACTTTTTTCAATTTTACCCCCGTGGGATATATATTCTACCCACACACATTTGGAACTCTCCTGGGGTACCCTCACACATATTATTCCCTCATTTAGTGGATATTTTCACAAAAAAGTGAAATTTTCAAAAATCCAAAATATTGGCTGAAAACGGCTAAATATCAAGGACTCATTGGGCGAATCAATCTGGAACTGAAATCGGAACGCTCACTGACATTTGCCCTATCTGAAAGTCTGATAAACGCCAGATAGATGACTAAGTCCAAAAAAAAAATTTTTCAACTTTTTTCAATTTTACCCCCGTGGGATATATATTCTACCCACACACATTTGGAACTCTCCTGGGGTACCCTCACACATATTATTCCCTCATTTAGTGGATATTTTCACAAAAGTGAAATTTTCAAAAATCCAAAATATTTGCTGAAAACGACTAAATATCAAGGACTCACTGGGCGAATCGCTCTGGAACTGAAATCGGAACGCTCACTGACATTTGCTCTATCTGAAAGTCTGATAAACGCCGGAAAAATGACTAAGTCCAAAAAAAAATTTTCTCAACTTTTTTCAATTTTACCCCAGTGGGATATATATTCTATCCACACACATTTGGAACTCTCCTGGGGTACCCTCATACATATTATTCCCTCATTTAGTGGATATTTTCACAAAAAAGTGAAATTTTCAAAAATCCAAAATATTGGCTGAAAACGACTAAATATCAAGGACTCATTGGGCGAATCGCTCTGGAACTGAAATCGGAGCGCTCACTGACATTTGCCCTATCTGAAAGTCTGATAAACGCCGGAAAAATGACTAAGTCCAAAAAAAATTTTCTCAACTATTTTCAATTTTACCCCAGTGGGATATATATTCCACCCACACACATTTGGAACTCTCCTGGGGTACCCTCACACATATTATTCGGTCATTTAGTGGATATTTTCACAAAAAAGTGAAATTTTCAAAAATCCAAAATATTGGCTGAAAACTACTAAATATCAAGGACTCATTGGGCGAATCAATCTGGAACTGAAATCGGAACGCTCACTGACATTTGCCCTATCTGAAAGTCTGATAAACGCCAGATAGATGACTAAGTCCAAAAAAAAATTTTTTCAACTTTTTTCAATTTTACCCCCGTGGGATATATATTCTACCCACACACATTTGGAACTCTCCTGGGGTACCCTCACACATATTATTCCCTCATTTAGTGGATATTTTCACAAAAAAGTGAAATTTTCAAAAATCCAAAATATTGGCTGAAAACGACTGAATATCAATGACTCATTGGGCGAATCGCTCTGGAACTGAAATCGGAGCGCTCACTGACATTTGCCCTATCTGAAAGTCTGATAAACGCCGGAAAAATGACTAAGTCCATAAAAAAATTTTCTCAACTTTTTTCAATTTTATCCCAGTGGGATATATATTCTACCCACACACATTTGGAACTCTCCTGGGGTAACCTCATACATATTATTCCCTCATTTAGTGGATATTTTCACAAAAAAGTGAAATTTTCAAAAATCCAAAATATTGGCTGAAAACGACTAAATATCAAGGACTCATTGGGCGAATCGCTCTGGAACTGAAATCGGAGCGCTCACTGACATTTGCCCTATCTGAAAGTCTGATAAACGCCGGAAAAATGACTAAGTCCAAAAAAAATTTTCTCAACTTTTTTCAATTTTACCCCAGTGGGATATATATTCCACCCACACACATTTGGAACTCTCCTGGGGTACCCTCACACATATTATTCCCTCATTTAGTGGATATTTTCACAAAAAAGTGAAATTTTCAAAAATCCAAAATATTGGCTGAAAACGACTAAATATCAAGGACTCATTGGGCGAATCGCTCTGGAACTGAAATCAGAATGCTCACTGACATTTGCCCTATCTGAAAGTCTGATAAACGCCGGAAAAATGACTAAGTCCCAAAAAAAATTTTCTCAACTTTTTTCAATTCTACCCCATTGGGATATATATTCTACCCACACACATTTGGAACTCTCCTGGGGTACCCTCACACATATTATTCCCTCATTTAGTGGATATTTTCACAAAAAAGTGAAATTTTCAAAAATCCAAAATATTGGCTGAAAACGACTAAATATCACGGACTCATTGGGCGAATCAATCTGGAACTGAAATCGGAACGCTCACTGACATTTGCCCTATCTGAAAGTCTGATAAACGCCAGATAGATGACTAAGTCCAAAAAAAAAATTTTTAAACTTTTTTCAATTTTACCCCCGTGGGATATATATTCTACCCACACACATTTGGAACTCTCCTGGGGTACCCTCACACATATTATTCCCTCATTTAGTGGATATTTTCACAAAAGTGAAATTTTCAAAAATCCAAAATATTCGCTGAAAACGACTAAATATCAAGGACTCACTGGGCGAATCGCTCTGGAACTGAAATCGGAACGCTCACTGACATTTGCCCTATCTGAAAGTCTGATAAACGCCGGAAAAATGACTAAGTCCAAAAAAAAATTTTCTCAACTTTTTTCAATTTTACCCCAGTGGGATATATATTCTATCCACACACATTTGGAACTCTCCTGGGGTACCCTCATACATATTATTCCCTCATTTAGTGGATATTTTCACAAAAAAGTGAAATTTTCAAAAATCCAAAATATTGGCTGAAAACGACTAAATATCAAGGACTCATTGGGCGAATCGCTCTGGAACTGAAATCGGAGCGCTCACTGACATTTGCCCTATCTGAAAGTCTGATAAACGCCGGAAAAATGACTAAGTCAAAAAAAATTTTCTCAACTATTTTCAATTTTACCCCAGTGGGATATATATTCCACCCACACACATTTGGAACTCTCCTGGGGTACCCTCATACATATTATTCCCTCATTTAGTGGATATTTTCACAAAAAAGTGAAATTTTCAAAAATCCAAAATATTGGCTGAAAACGACTAAATATCAAGGACTCATTGGGCGAATCGCTCTGGAACTGAAATCGGAGCGCTCACTGACATTTGCCCTATCTGAAAGTCTGATAAACGCCGGAAAAATGACTAAGTCCAAAAAAAATTTTCTCAACTATTTTCAATTTTACCCCAGTGGGATATATATTCCACCCACACACATTTGGAACTCTCATGGGGTACCCTCACACATATTATTCCCTCATTTAGTGGATATTTTCACAAAAAAGTGAAATTTTCAAAAATCCAAAATATTGGCTGAAAACGACTAAATATCAAGGACTCATTGGGCGAAACAATCTGGAACTGAAATCGGAATGCTCACTGACATTTGCCCTATCTGAAAGTCTGATAAACGCCAGATAGATGACTAAGTCCAAAAAAAAAATTTTTCAACTTTTTTCAATTTTACCCCAGTGGGATATGTATTCTACCCACACACATTTGGAACTCTCCTGGGGTACCCTCACACATATTATTCCCTCATTTAGTGGATATTTTCACAAAAAAGTGAAATTTTCAAAAATCCTAAATATTGGCTGAAAACGACTAAATATCAATGACTCATTGGGCGAATCGCTCTGGAACTGAAATCAGAACGCTCACTGACATTTGCCCTATCTGAAAGTCTGATAAACGCCGGAAAAATGACTAAGTCCAAAAAAAAATTTTCTCAACCTTTTTCAATTTTACCCCCGTGGGATATATATTCTACCCACACACATTTGGAACTCTCCTGGGGTACCCTCACACATATTATTCCCTCATTTAGTGGATATTTTCACAAAAAAGTGAAATTTTCAAAAATCCAAAATATTGGCTGAAAACGACTAAATATCAAGGACTCATTGGGCGAATCGCTCTGGAACTGAAATCGGAACGCTCACTGACATTTGCCCTATCTGAAAGTCTGATAAACGCCGGAAAAATGACTAAGTCCATAAAAAAATTTTCTCAGCTTTTTTCAATTTTACCCCAGTGGGATATATATTCTACCCACACACATTTGGAACTCTCCTGGGGTACCTTCATACATATTATTCCCTCATTTAGTGGATATTTTCACAAAAAAGTGAAATTTTCAAAAATCCAAAATATTGGCTGAAAACTACTAAATATCAAGGACTCATTGGGCGAATCGCTCTGGAACTGAAATCAGAATGCTCACTGACATTTGACCTATCTGAAAGTCTGATAAACGCCGGAAAAATGACTAAGTCCCAAAAAAAATTTTCTCAACTTTTTTCAATTCTACCCCATTGGGATATATATTCTACCCACACACATTTGGAACTCTCCTGGGGTACCCTCACACATATTATTCCCTCATTTAGTGGATATTTTCACAAAAAAGTGAAATTTTCAAAAATCCAAAATATTGGCTGAAAACGACTAAATATCAAGGACTCATTGGGCGAATCAATCTGGAACTGAAATCGGAACGCTCACTGACATTTGCCCTATCTGAAAGTCTGATAAACGCCAGATAGATGACTAAGTCCAAAAAAAAAATTTTTCAACTTTTTTCAATTTTACCCCAGTGGGATATATATTCTACCCACACACATTTGGAACTCTGCTGGGGTACCCTCACACATATTATTCCCTCATTTAGTGGATATTTTCACAAAAGTGAAATTTTCAAAAATCCAAAATATTCGCTGAAAATGACTAAATATCAAGGACTCACTGGGCGAATCGCTCTGGAACTGAAATCGGAACGCTCACTGACATTTGCCCTATCTGAAAGTCTGATAAACGCCGGAAAAATGACTAAGTCCAAAAAAAAATTTTCTCAACTTTTTTCAATTTTACCCCAGTGGGATATATATTCTATCCACACACATTTGGAACTCTCCTGGGGTACCCTCATACATATTATTCCCTCATTTAGTGGATATTTTCACAAAAAAGTGAAATTTTCAAAAATCCAAAATATTGGCTGAAAACGACTAAATATCAAGGACTCATTGGGCGAATCGCTCTGGAACTGAAATCGGAGCGCTCACTGACATTTGCCCTATCTGAAAGTCTGATAAACGCTGGAAAAATGACTAAGTCCAAAAAAAATTTTCTCAACTATTTTCAATTTTACCCCAGTGGGATATATATTCCACCCACACACATTTGGAACTCTCCTGGGGTACCCTCACACATATTATTCCCTCATTTAGTGGATATTTTCACAAAAAAGTGAAATTTTCAAAAATCCAAAATATTGGCTGAAAACTGCTAAATATCAAGGACTCATTGGGCGAATCGCTCTGGAACTGAAATCAGAATGCTCACTGACATTTGCCCTATCTGAAAGTCTGATAAACGCCAGATAAATGACTAAGTCCAAAAAAAAAATTTTTCAACTTTTTTCAATTTTACCCCCGTGGGATATTCTACCCACACACGTTTGGAACTCTCCTGGGGTACCCTCACACATATTATTCCCTCATTTAGTGGATATTTTCACAAAAGTGAAATTTTCAAAAATCCAAAATATTCGCTGAAAACGACTAAATATCAAGGACTCACAGGGCGAATCGCTCTGGAACTGAAATCGGAACGCTCACTGACATTTGCCCTATCTGAAAGTCTGATAAACGCCGGAAAAATGACTAAGTCCAAAAAAAAATTTTCTCAACTTTTTTCAATTTTACCCCAGTGGGATATATATTCTATCCACACACATTTGGAACTCTCCTGGGGTACCCTCACACATATTATTCCCTCATTTAGTGGATATTTTCACAAAAGTGAAATTTTCAAAAATCCAAAATATTCGCTGAAAATGACTAAATATCAATGACTCATTGGGCGAATCGCTCTGGAACTGAAATCGGAACGCTCACTGACATTTGCCCTATCTGAAAGTCTGATAAACGCCGGAAAAATGACTAAGTCCAAAAAAAAATTTTCTCAACCTTTTTCAATTTTACCCCCGTGGGATATATATTCTACCCACACACATTTGGAACTCTCCTGGGGTACCCTCACACATATTATTCCCTCATTTAGTGGATATTTTCACAAAAAAGTGAAATTTTCAAAAATCCAAAATATTGGCTGAGAACGACTAAATATCAAGGACTCATTGGGCGAATCGCTCTGGAACTGAAATCGGAACGCTCACTGACATTTGCCCTATCTGAAAGTCTGATAAACGCCGGAAAAATGACTAAGTCCATAAAAAAATTTTCTCAGCTTTTTTCAATTTTACCCCAGTGGGATATATATTCTACCCACACACATTTGGAACTCTCCTGGGGTACCTTCACACATATTATTCCCTCATTTAGTGGATATTTTCACAAAAAAGTGAAATTTTCAAAAATCCAAAATATTGGCTGAAAACTACTAAATATCAAGGACTCATTGGGCGAATCGCTCTGGAACTGAAATCAGAATGCTCACTGACATTTGACCTATCTGAAAGTCTGATAAACGCCGGAAAAATGACTAAGTCCCAAAAAAAATTTTCTCAACTTTTTTCAATTCTACCCCATTGGGATATATATTGTACCCACACACATTTGGAACTCTCCTGGGGTACCCTCACACATATTATTCCCTCATTTAGTGGATATTTTCACAAAAAAGTGAAATTTTCAAAAATCCAAAATATTGGCTGAAAACGACTAAATATCAAGGACTCATTGGGCGAATCAATCTGGAACTGAAATCGGAACGCTCACTGACATTTGCCCTATCTGAAAGTCTGATAAACGCCAGATAGATGACTAAGTCCAAAAAAAAAATTTTTCAACTTTTTTCAATTTTACCCCGGTGGGATATATATTCTACCCACACACATTTGGAACTCTGCTGGGGTACCCTCACACATATTATTCCCTCATTTAGTGGATATTTTCACAAAAGTGAAATTTTCAAAAATCCAAAATATTCGCTGAAAATGACTAAATATCAAGGACTCACTGGGCGAATCGCTCTGGAACTGAAATCGGAACGCTCACTGACATTTGCCCTATCTGAAAGTCTGATAAACGCCGGAAAAATGACTAAGTCCAAAAAAAAATTTTCTCAACTTTTTTCAATTTTACCCCAGTGGGATATATATTCTATCCACACACATTTGGAACTCTCCTGGGGTACCCTCATACATATTATTCCCTCATTTAGTGGATATTTTCACAAAAAAGTGAAATTTTCAAAAATCCAAAATATTGGCTGAAAACGACTAAATATCAAGGACTCATTGGGCGAATCGCTCTGGAACTGAAATCGGAGCGCTCACTGACATTTGCCCTATCTGAAAGTCTGATAAACGCCGGAAAAATGACTAAGTCCAAAAAAAATTTTCTCAACTATTTTCAATTTTACCCCAGTGGGATATATATTCCACCCACACACATTTGGAACTCTCCTGGGGTACCCTCACACATATTATTCCCTCATTTAGTGGATATTTTCACAAAAAAGTGAAATTTTCAAAAATCCAAAATATTGGCTGAAAACTGTTAAATATCAAGGACTCATTGGGCGAATCGCTCTGGAACTGAAATCAGAATGCTCACTGACATTTGCCCTATCTGAAAGTCTGATAAACGCCAGATAAATGACTAAGTCCAAAAAAAAAATTTTTCAACTTTTTTCAATTTTACCCCCGTGGGATATTCTACCCACACACATTTGGAACTCTCCTGGGGTACCCTCACACATATTATTCCCTCATTTAGTGGATATTTTCACAAAAGTGAAATTTTCAAAAATCCAAAATATTCGCTGAAAACGACTAAATATCAAGGACTCACAGGGCGAATCGCTCTGGAACTGAAATCGGAACGCTCACTGACATTTGCCCTATCTGAAAGTCTGATAAACGCCGGAAAAATGACTAAGTCCAAAAAAAAATTTTCTCAACTTTTTTCAATTTTACCCCAGTGGGATATATATTCTATCCACACACATTTGGAACTCTCCTGGGGTACCCTCACACATATTATTCCCTCATTTAGTGGATATTTTCACAAAAAAGTGAAATTTTCAAAAATCCAAAATATTGGCTGAAAACGACTAAATATCAAGGACTCATTGGGCGAATCGCTCTGGAACTGAAATCGGAGCGCTCACTGACATTTGCCCTATGTGAAAGTCTGATAAACGCCGGAAAAATGACTAAGTCCAAAAAAAATTTTCTCAACTATTTTCAATTTTACCCCAGTGGGATATATATTCCACCCACACACATTTGGAACTCTCCTGGGGTACCCTCACACATATTATTCCCTCATTTAGTGGATATTTTCACAAAAAAGTGAAATTTTCAAAAATCCAAAATATTGGCTGAAAACTACTAAATATCAAGGACTCATTGGGCGAATCGCTCTGGAACTGAAATCAGAATGCTCACTGACATTTGCCCTATCTGAAAGTCTGATAAACGCCGGAAAAATGACTAAGTCCCAAAAAAAATTTTCTCAACTTTTTTCAATTCTACCCCACTGGGATATATATTCTACCCACACACATTTGGAACTCTCCTGGGGTACCCTCACACATATTATTCCCTCATTTAGTGGATATTTTCACAAAAAAGTGAAATTTTCAAAAATCCAAAATATTGGCTGAAAACGACTAAATATCAAGGACTCATTGGGCGAATCAATCTGGAACTGAAATCGGAATGCTCACTGACATTTGCCCTATCTGAAAGTCTGATAAACGCCAGATAGATGACTAAGTCCAAAAAAAAAATTTTTCAACTTTTTTCAATTTTACCCCGGTGGGATATATATTCTACCCACACACATTTGGAACTCTGCTGGGGTACCCTCACACATATTATTCCCTCATTTAGTGGATATTTTCACAAAAGTGAAATTTTCAAAAATCCAAAATATTCGCTGAAAATGACTAAATATCAAGGACTCACTGGGCGAATCGCTCTGGAACTGAAATCGGAACGCTCACTGACATTTGCCCTATCTGAAAGTCTGATAAACGCCGGAAAAATGACTAAGTCCAAAAAAAAATTTTCTCAACTTTTTTCAATTTTACCCCAGTGGGATATATATTCTATCCACACACATTTGGAACTCTCCTGGGGTACCCTCATACATATTATTCCCTCATTTAGTGGATATTTTCACAAAAAAGTGAAATTTTCAAAAATCCAAAATATTGGCTGAAAACGACTAAATATCAAGGACTCATTGGGCGAATCGCTCTGGAACTGAAATCGGAGCGCTCACTGACATTTGCCCTATCTGAAAGTCTGATAAACGCCAGATAGATGACTAAGTCCAAAAAAAAAATTTTTCAACTTTTTTCAATTTTACCCCGGTGGGATATATATTCTACCCACACACATTTGGAACTCTGCTGGGGTACCCTCACACATATTATTCCCTCATTTAGTGGATATTTTCACAAAAGTGAAATTTTCAAAAATCCAAAATATTCGCTGAAAATTACTAAATATCAAGGACTCACTGGGCGAATCGCTCTGGAACTGAAATCGGAACGCTCACTGACATTTGCCCTATCTGAAAGTCTGATAAACGCCGAAAAAATGACTAAGTCCAAAAAAAATTTTCTCAACTATTTTCAATTTTACCCCAGTGGGATATATATTCCACCCACACACATTTGGAACTCTCCTGGGGTACCCTCACACATATTATTCCCTCATTTAGTGGATATTTTCACAAAAAAGTGAAATTTTCAAAAATCCAAAATATTGGCTGAAAACTGCTAAATATCAAGGACTCATTGGGCGAATCGCTCTGGAACTGAAATCAGAATGCTCACTGACATTTGCCCTATCTGAAAGTCTGATAAACGCCAGATAAATGACTAAGTCCAAAAAAAAAATTTTTCAACTTTTTTCAATTTTACCCCCGTGGGATATTCTACCCACACACATTTGGAACTCTCCTGGGGTACCCTCACACATATTATTCCCTCATTTAGTGGATATTTTCACAAAAGTGAAATTTTCAAAAATCCAAAATATTCGCTGAAAACGACTAAATATCAAGGACTCACAGGGCGAATCGCTCTGGAACTGAAATCGGAACGCTCACTAACATTTGCCCTATCTGAAAGTCTGATAAACGCCGGAAAAATGACAGTCCAAAAAAAAAATTTTCTCAACTATTTTCAATTTTACCCCAGTGGGATATATATTCCACCCACACACATTTGGAACTCTCCTGGGGTACCCTCACACATATTATTCCCTCATTTAGTGGATATTTTCACAAAAAAGTGAAATTTTCAAAAATCCAAAATATTGGCTGAAAACTACTAAATATCAAGGACTCATTGGGCGAATCGCTCTGGAACTGAAATCAGAATGCTCACTGACATTTGCCCTATCTGAAAGTCTGATAAACGCCGGAAAAATGACTAAGTCCCAAAAAAAATTTTCTCAACTTTTTTCAATTCTACCCCATTGGGATATATATTCTACCCACACACATTTGGAACTCTCCTGGGGTACCCTCACACATATTATTCCCTCATTTAGTGGATATTTTCACAAAAAAGTGAAATTTTCAAAAATCCAAAATATTGGCTGAAAACGACTAAATATCAAGGACTCATTGGGCGAATCAATCTGGAACTGAAATCGGAACGCTCACTGACATTTGCCCTATCTGAAAGTCTGATAAACGCCAGATAGATGACTAAGTCCAAAAAAAAAATTTTTCAACTTTATTCAATTTTACCCCCGTGGGATATATATTCTACCCACACACATTTGGAACTCTCCTGGGGTACCATCACACATATTATTCCCTCATTTAGTGGATATTTTCACAAAAAAGTGAAATTTTCAAAAATCCAAAATATTGGCTGAAAACGACTAAATATCAAAGACTCATTGGGCGAATCGCTCTGGAACTGAAATCGGAGCGCTCACTGACATTTGCCCTATCTGAAAGTCTGATAAACGCCGGAAAAATGACTAAGTCCAAAAAAAATTTTCTCAACTTTTTTCAATTCTACCCCATTGGGATATATATTCTACCCACACACATTTGGAACTCTCCTGGGGTACCCTCACACATATTATTCCCTCATTTAGTGGATATTTTCACAAAAAAGTGAAATTTTCAAAAATCCAAAATATTGGCTGAAAACGACTAAATATCAAGGACTCATTGGGCGAATCAATCTGGAACTGAAATCGGAACGCTCACTGACATTTGCCCTATCTGAAAGTCTGATAAACGCCAGATAGATGACTAAGTCCAAAAAAAAAATTTTTCAACTTTTTTCAATTTTACCCCCGTGGGATATATATTCTACCCACACACATTTGGAACTCTCCTGGGGTACCCTCACACATATTATTCCCTCATTTAGTGGATATTTTCACAAAAAAGTGAAATTTTCAAAAATCCAAAATATTGGCTTAAAACGACTAAATATCAAGGACTCATTGGGCGAATCGCTCTGGAACTGAAATCGGAGCGCTCACTGACATTTGCCCTACCTGAAAGTCTGATAAACGCCGGAAAAATGACTAAGTCCAAAAAAAATTTTCTCAACTTTTTTCAATTCTACCCCATTGGGATATATATTCTACCCACACACATTTGGAACTCTCCTGGGGTACCCTCACACATATTATTCCCTCACTTAGTGGATATTTTCACAAAAAAGTGAAATTTTCAAAAATCCAAAATATTGGCTGAAAACGACTAAATATCAAGGACTCATTGGGCGAATCGCTCTGGAACTGAAATCAGAATGCTCACTGACATTTGCCCTATCTGAAAGTCTGATAAACGCCGGAAAAATGACTAAGTCCCAAAAAAAATTTTCTCAACTTTTTTCAATTCTACCCCATTGGGATATATATTCTACCCACACACATTTGGAACTCTCCTGGGGTACCCTCACACATATTATTCCCTCATTTAGTGGATATTTTCACAAAAAAGTGAAATTTTCAAAAATCCAAAATATTGGCTGAAAACGACTAAATATCAAGGACTCATTGGGCGAATCAATCTGGAACTGAAATCGGAACGCTCACTGACATTTGCCCTATCTGAAAGTCTGATAAACGCCAGATAGATGACTAAGTCCAAAAAAAAAATGTTTCAACTTTTTTCAATTTTACCCCCGTGGGATATATATTCTACCAACACACATTTGGAACTCTCCTGGGGTACCCTCACATATATTATTCCCTCATTTAGTGGATATTTTCACAAAAGTGAAATTTTCAAAAATCCAAAATATTGGGTGAAAAAACTAAATATCAAGGACTCATTGGGCGAATCGCTCTGGAACTGAAATCTGAATGCTCACTGACATTTGCCCTATCTGAAAGTCTGATAAACGCCGGAAAAATGACTAAGTCCAAAAAAAATTTTCTCAACTTTTTTCAATTCTACCCCATTGGGATATATTTTCTACCCACACACATTTGGAACTCTCCTGGGGTACCCTCACACATATTATTCCCTCATTTAGTGGATATTTTCACAAAAAAGTGAAATTTTCAAAAATCCAAAATATTGGCTGAAAACGACTAAATATCAAGGACTCATTGGGCGAATCGCTCTGGAACTGAAATCAGAATGCTCACTGACATTTGCCCTATCTGAAAGTCTGATAAACGCCGGAAAAATGACTAAGTCCCAAAAAAATTTTTCTCAACTTTTTTCAATTCTACCCCATTGGGATATATATTCTACCCACACACATTTGGAACTCTCCTGGGGTACCCTCACACATATTATTCCCTCATTTAGTGGATATTTTCACAAAAAAGTGAAATTTTCAAAAATCCAAAATATTGGCTGAAAACGACTAAATATCAAGGACTCATTGGGCGAATCAATCTGGAACTGAAATCGGAACGCTCACTGACATTTGCCCTATCTGAAAGTCTGATAAACGCCAGATAGATGACTAAGTCCAAAAAAAAAATTTTTCAACTTTTTTCAATTTTACCCCCGTGGGATTTATATTCTACCCACACACATTTGGAACTCTCCTGGGGTACCCTCACACATATTATTCCCTCATTTAGTGGATATTTTCACAAAAGTGAAATTTTCAAAAATCCAAAATATTCGCTGAAAACGGCTAAATATCAAGGACTCACTGGGCGAATCGCTCTGGAACTGAAATCAGAACGCTCACTGACATTTGCCCTATCTGAAAGTCTGATAAACGCCGGAAAAATGACTAAGTGCAAAAAAAATTTTCTCAACTTTTTTCAATTTTACCCCAGTGGGATATATATTCCACCCACACACATTTGGAACTCTCCTGGGGTACCCTCACACATATTATTCCCTCATTTAGTGGATATTTTCACAAAAGTGAAATTTTCAAAAATCCAAAATATTGGCTGAAAAAACTAAATATCAAGGACTCATTGGGCGAATCGCTCTGGAACTGAAATCTGAATGCTCACTGACATTTGCCCTATCTGAAAGTCTGATAAACGCCGGAAAAATGACTAAGTCCCAAAAAAAAATTTCTCAACTTTTTTCAATTCTACCCCATTGGGATATATATTCTACCCACACACATTTGGAACTCTCCTGGGGTACCCTCACACATATTATTCCCTCATTTAGTGGATATTTTCACAAAAAAGTGAAATTTTCAAAAATCCAAAATATTGGCTGAAAACGACTAAATATCAAGGACTCATTGGGCGAATCAATCTGGAACTGAAATCGGAACGCTCACTGACATTTGCCCTATCTGAAAGTCTGATAAACGCCAGATAGATGACTAAGTCCAAAAAAAAAATTTTTCAACTTTTTTCAATTTTACCCCCGTGGCATATATATTCTACCCACACACATTTGGAACTCTCCTGGGGTACCCTCACACATATTATTCCCTCATTTAGTGGATATTTTCACAAAAAAGTGAAATTTTCAAAAATCCAAAATATTGGCTGAAAACGACTAAATATCAAGGACTCATTGGGCGAATCGCTCTGGAACTGAAATCGGAGCGCTCACTGACATTTGCCCTATCTGAAAGTCTGATAAACGCCGGAAAAATGACTAAGTCCAAAAAAAATGTTCTCAACTTTTTTCAATTCTACCCCATTGGGATATATATTCTACCCACACACATTTGGAACTCTCCTGGGGTACCCTCACACATATTATTCCCTCATTTAGTGGATATTTTCACAAAAAAGTGAAATTTTCAAAAATCCAAAATATTGGCTGAAAACGACTAAATATCAAGGACTCATTGGGCGAATCGCTCTGGAACTGAAATCAGAATGCTCACTGACATTTGCCCTATCTGAAAGTCTGATAAACGCCGGAAAAATGACTAAGTCCCAAAAAAAATTTTCTCAACTTTTTTCAATTTTACCCCAGTGGGATATATATTCTATCCACACACATTTGGAACTCTCCTGGGGTACCCTCACACATATTATTCCCTCATTTAGTGGATATTTTCATAAAAAAGTGAAATTTTCAAAAATCCAAAATATTGGCTGAAAACGACTAAATATCAAGGACTCATTGGGCGAATCGCTCTGGAACTGAAATCGGAACGCTCACTGACATTTGCCCTATCTGAAAGTCTGATAAACGCCGGAAAAATGACTAAGTCCATAAAAAAATTTTCTCAACTTTTTTCAATTTTACCCCAGTGGGATATATATTCTACCCACACACATTTGGAACTCTCCTGGGGTACCCTCATACATATTATTCCCTCATTTAGTGGATATTTTCACAAAAAAGTGAAATTTTCAAAAATCCAAAATATTGGCTGAAAACGACTAAATATCAAGGACTCATTGGGCGAATCGCTCTGGAACTGAAATCGGAGCGCTCACTGACATTTGCCTATCTGAAAGTCTGATAAACGCCGGAAAAATGACTAAGTCCAAAAAAAATTTTCTCAACTTTTTTCAATTTTACCCCAGTGGGATATATATTCCACCCACACACATTTGGAACTCTCCTGGGGTACCCTCACACATATTATTCCCTCATTTAGTGGATATTTTCACAAAAAAGTGAAATTTTCAAAAATCCAAAATATTGGCTGAAAACTACTAAATATCAAGGACTCATTGGGCGAATCGCTCTGGAACTGAAATCAGAATGCTCACTGACATTTGCCCTATCTGAAAGTCTGATAAACGCCGGAAAAATGACTAAGTCCCAAAAAAAATTTTCTCAACTTTTTTCAATTCTACCCCATTGGGATATATATTCTACCCACACACATTTGGAACTCTCCTGGGGTACCCTCACACATATTATTCCCTCATTTAGTGGATATTTTCACAAAAAAGTGAAATTTTCAAAAATCCAAAATATTGGCTGAAAACTACTAAATATCAAGGACTCATTGGGAGAATCGCTCTGGAACTGAAATCAGAATGCTCACTGACATTTGCCCTATCTGAAAGTCTGATAAACGCCGGAAAAATGACTAAGTCCCAAAAAAAATTTTCTCAACTTTTTTCAATTCTACCCCATTGGGATATATATTCTACCCACACACATTTGGAACTCTCCTGGGGTACCCTCACACATATTATTCCCTCATTTAGTGGATATTTTCACAAAAAAGTGAAATTTTCAAAAATCCAAAATATTGGCTGAAAACGACTAAATATCAAGGACTCATTGGGCGAATCAATCTGGAACTGAAATCGGAACGCTCACTGACATTTGCCCTATCTGAAAGTCTGATAAACGCCAGATAGATGACTAAGTCCAAAAAAAAAATGTTTCAACTTTTTTCAATTTTACCCCCGTGGGATATATATTCTACCAACACACATTTGGAACTCTCCTGGGGTACCCTCACATATATTATTCCCTCATTTAGTGGATATTTTCACAAAAGTGAAATTTTCAAAAATCCAAAATATTGGGGGAAAAAACTAAATATCAAGGACTCATTGGGCGAATCGCTCTGGAACTGAAATCTGAATGCTCACTGACATTTGCCCTATCTGAAAGTCTGATAAACGCCGGAAAAATGACTAAGTCCAAAAAAAATTTTCTCAACTTTTTTCAATTCTACCCCATTGGGATATATTTTCTACCCACACACATTTGGAACTCTCCTGGGGTACCCTCACACATATTATTCCCTCATTTAGTGGATATTTTCACAAAAAAGTGAAATTTTCAAAAATCCAAAATATTGGCTGAAAACGACTAAATATCAAGGACTCATTGGGCGAATCGCTCTGGAACTGAAATCAGAATGCTCACTGACATTTGCCCTATCTGAAAGTCTGATAAACGCCGGAAAAATGACTAAGTCCCAAAAAAATTTTTCTCAACTTTTTTCAATTCTACCCCATTGGGATATATATTCTACCCACACACATTTGGAACTCTCCTGGGGTACCCTCACACATATTATTCCCTCATTTAGTGGATATTTTCACAAAAAAGTGAAATTTTCAAAAATCCAAAATATTGGCTGAAAACGACTAAATATCAAGGACTCATTGGGCGAATCAATCTGGAACTGAAATCGGAACGCTCACTGACATTTGCCCTATCTGAAAGTCTGATAAACGCCAGATAGATGACTAAGTCCAAAAAAAAAATTTTTCAACTTTTTTCAATTTTACCCCCGTGGGATTTATATTCTACCCACACACATTTGGAACTCTCCTGGGGTACCCTCACACATATTATTCCCTCATTTAGTGGATATTTTCACAAAAGTGAAATTTTCAAAAATCCAAAATATTCGCTGAAAACGGCTAAATATCAAGGACTCACTGGGCGAATCGCTCTGGAACTGAAATCAGAACGCTCACTGACATTTGCCCTATCTGAAAGTCTGATAAACGCCGGAAAAATGACTAAGTGCAAAAAAAATTTTCTCAACTTTTTTCAATTTTACCCCAGTGGGATATATATTCCACCCACACACATTTGGAACTCTCCTGGGGTACCCTCACACATATTATTCCCTCATTTAGTGGATATTTTCACAAAAGTGAAATTTTCAAAAATCCAAAATATTGGCTGAAAAAACTAAATATCAAGGACTCATTGGGCGAATCGCTCTGGAACTGAAATCTGAATGCTCACTGACATTTGCCCTATCTGAAAGTCTGATAAACGCCGGAAAAATGACTAAGTCCCAAAAAAAAATTTCTCAACTTTTTTCAATTCTACCCCATTGGGATATATATTCTACCCACACACATTTGGAACTCTCCTGGGGTACCCTCACACATATTATTCCCTCATTTAGTGGATATTTTCACAAAAAAGTGAAATTTTCAAAAATCCAAAATATTGGCTGAAAACGACTAAATATCAAGGACTCATTGGGCGAATCAATCTGGAACTGAAATCGGAACGCTCACTGACATTTGCCCTATCTGAAAGTCTGATAAACGCCAGATAGATGACTAAGTCCAAAAAAAAAATTTTTCAACTTTTTTCAATTTTACCCCCGTGGCATATATATTCTACCCACACACATTTGGAACTCTCCTGGGGTACCCTCACACATATTATTCCCTCATTTAGTGGATATTTTCACAAAAAAGTGAAATTTTCAAAAATCCAAAATATTGGCTGAAAACGACTAAATATCAAGGACTCATTGGGCGAATCGCTCTGGAACTGAAATCGGAGCGCTCACTGACATTTGCCCTATCTGAAAGTCTGATAAACGCCGGAAAAATGACTAAGTCCAAAAAAAATTTTCTCAACTTTTTTCAATTCTACCCCATTGGGATATATATTCTACCCACACACATTTGGAACTCTCCTGGGGTACCCTCACACATATTATTCCCTCATTTAGTGGATATTTTCACAAAAAAGTGAAATTTTCAAAAATCCAAAATATTGGCTGAAAACGACTAAATATCAAGGACTCATTGGGCGAATCGCTCTGGAACTGAAATCGGAGCGCTCACTGACATTTGCCCTATCTGAAAGTCTGATAAACGCCGGAAAAATGACTAAGTCCAAAAAAAATTTTCTCAACTTTTTTCAATTTTACCCCAGTGGGATATATATTCCACCCACACACATTTGGAACTCTCCTGGGGTACCCTCACACATATTATTCCCTCATTTAGTGGATATTTTCACAAAAAAGTGAAATTTTCAAAAATCCAAAATATTGGCTGAAAACTACTAAATATCAAGGACTCATTGGGCGAATCGCTCTGGAACTGAAATCAGAATGCTCACTGACATTTGCCCTATCTGAAAGTCTGATAAACGCCGGAAAAATGACTAAGTCCCAAAAAAAATTTTCTCAACTTTTTTCAATTCTACCCCATTGGGATATATATTCTACCCACACACATTTGGAACTCTCCTGGGGTACCCTCACACATATTATTCCCTCATTTAGTGGATATTTTCACAAAAAAGTGAAATTTTCAAAAATCCAAAATATTGGCTGAAAACTACTAAATATCAAGGACTCATTGGGCGAATCGCTCTGGAACTGAAATCAGAATGCTCACTGACATTTGCCCTATCTGAAAGTCTGATAAACGCCGGAAAAATGACTAAGTCCCAAAAAAAATTTTCTCAACTTTTTTCAATTCTACCCCATTGGGATATATATTCTACCCACACACATTTGGAACTCTCCTGGGGTACCCTCACACATATTATTCCCTCATTTAGTGGATATTTTCACAAAAAAGTGAAATTTTCAAAAATCCAAAATATTGGCTGAAAACTACTAAATATCAAGGACTCATTGGGCGAATCAATCTGGAACTGAAATCGGAACGCTCACTGACATTTGCCCTATCTGAAAGTCTGATAAACGCCAGATAGATGACTAAGTCCAAAAAAAATATTTTTCAACTTTTTTCAATTTTACCCCGGTGGGATATATATTCTACCCACACACATTTGGAACTCTCCTGGGGTACCCTCACACATATTATTCCCTCATTTAGTGGATATTTTCACAAAAGTGAAATTTTCAAAAATCCAAAATATTCGCTGAAAACGACTAAATATCAAGGACTCACTGGGCGAATCGCTCTGGAACTGAAATCGGAACGCTCACTGACATTTGCCCTATCTGAAAGTCTGATAAACGCCGGAAAAATGACTAAGTCCAAAAAAAAATTTTCTCAACTTTTTTCAATTTTACCCCAGTGGGATATATATTCTATCCACACACATTTGGAACTCTCCTGGGGTACCCTCATACATATTATTCCCTCATTTAGTGGATATTTTCACAAAAAAGTGAAATTTTCAAAAATCCAAAATATTGGCTGAAAACAACTAAATATCAAGGACTCATTGGGCGAATCGCTCTGGAACTGAAATCGGAGCGCTCACTGACATTTGCCCTATCTGAAAGTCTGATAAACGCCGGAAAAATGACTAAGTCCAAAAAAAATTTTCTCAACTATTTTCAATTTTACCCCAGTGGGATATATATTCCACCCACACACATTTGGAACTCTCCTGGGGTACCCTCACACATATTATTCCCTCATTTAGTGGATATTTTCACAAAAAAGTGAAATTTTCAAAAATCCAAAATATTGGCTGAAAACTGCTAAATATCAAGGACTCATTGGGCGAATCGCTCTGGAACTGAAATCAGAATGCTCACTGACATTTGCCCTATCTGAAAGTCTGATAAACGCCGGAAAAATGACTAAGTCCCAAAAAAAATTTTCTCAACTTTTTTCAATTCTACCCCATTGGGATATATATTCTACCCACACACATTTGGAACTCTCCTGGGGTACCCTCACACATATTATTCCCTCATTTAGTGGATATTTTCACAAAAAAGTGAAATTTTCAAAAATCCAAAATATTGGCTGAAAACGACTAAATATCAAGGACTCATTGGGCGAATCAATCTGGAACTGAAATCGGAACGCTCACTGACATTTGCCCTATCTGAAAGTCTGATAAACGCCAGATAAATGACTAAGTCCAAAAAAAAAATTTTTCAACTTTTTTCAATTTTACCCCCGTGGGATATATATTCTACCCACACACATTTGGAACTCTCCTGGGGTACCCTCACACATATTATTCCCTCATTTAGTGGATATTTTCACAAAAGTGAAATTTTCAAAAATCCAAAATATTCACTGAAAACGACTAAATATCAAGGACTCACAGGGCGAATCGCTCTGCAACTGAAATCGGAACGCTCACTGACATTTGCCCTATCTGAAAGTCTGATAAACGCCGGAAAAATGACTAAGTCCAAAAAAAAATTTTCTCAACTTTTTTCAATTTTACCCCAGTGGGATATATATTCTATCCACACACATTTGGAACTCTCCTGGGGTACCCTCACACATATTATTCCCTCATTTAGTGGATATTTTCACAAAAAAGTGAAATTTTCAAAAATCCAAAATATTGGCTGAAAACGACTAAATATCAAGGACTCATTGGGCGAATCGCTCTGGAACTGAAATCGGAGCGCTCACTGACATTTGCCCTATCTGAAAGTCTGATAAACGCCGGAAAAATGACTAAGTCCAAAAAAAATTTTCTCAACTTTTTTCAATTTTACCCCAGTGGGATATATATTCTACCCACACACATTTGGAAATCTCCTGGGGTACCCTCATACATATTATTCCCTCATTTAGTGGATATTTTCACAAAAAAGTGAAATTTTCAAAAATCCAAAATATTGGCTGAAAACGACTAAATATCAAGGACTCATTGGGCGAATCGCTCTGGAACTGAAATCGGAGCGCTCACTGACATTTGCCCTATCTGAAAGTCTGATAAACGCCGGAAAAATGACTAAGTCCAAAAAAAATTTTCTCAACTTTTTTCAATTTTACCCCAGTGGGATATATATTCCACCCACACACATTTGGAACTCTCCTGGGGTACCCTCACACATATTATTCCCTCATTTAGTGGATATTTTCACAAAAAAGTGAAATTTTCAAAAATCCAAAATATTGGCTGAAAACTACTAAATATCAAGGACTCATTGGGCGAATCGCTCTGGAACTGAAATCAGAATGCTCACTGACATTTGCCCTATCTGAAAGTCTGATAAACGCCGGAAAAATGACTAAGTCCCAAAAAAAATTTTCTCAACTTTTTTCAATTCTACCCCATTGGGATATATATTCTACCCACACACATTTAGAACTCTCCTGGGGTACCCTCACACATATTATTCCCTCATTTAGTGGATATTTTCACAAAAAAGTGAAATTTTCAAAAATCCAAAATATTGGCTGAAAACGACTAAATATCAAGGACTCATTGGGCGAATCAATCTGGAACTGAAATCGGAACGCTCACTGACATTTGCCCTATCTGAAAGTCTGATAAACGCCAGATAGATGACTAAGTCCAAAAAAAAAATTTTTCAACTTTTTTCAATTTTACCCCCGTGGGATATATATTCTACCCACACACATTTGGAACTCTCCTGGGGTACCCTCACACATATTATTCCCTCATTTAGTGGATATTTTCACAAAAGTGAAATTTTCAAAAATCCAAAATATTCGCTGAAAACCACTAAATATCAAGGACTCATTGGGCGAATCGCTCTGGAACTGAAATCGGAGCGCTCACTGACATTTGCCCTATCTGAAAGTCTGATAAACGCCGGAAAAATGACTAAGTCCAAAAAAAATTTTCTCAACTATTTTCAATTTTACCCCAGAGGGATATATATTCCACCCACACACATTTGGAACTCTCCTGGGGTACCCTCACACATATTATTCCCTCATTTAGTGGATATTTTCACAAAAAAGTGAAATTTTCAAAAATCCAAAATATTGGCTGAAAACTACTAAATATCAAGGACTCATTGGGCGAATCGCTCTGGAACTGAAATCAGAATGCTCACTGACATTTGCCCTATCTGAAAGTCTGATAAACGCCGGAAAAATGACTAAGTCCCCAAAAAATTTTTCTCAACTTTTTTCAATTCTACCCCATTGGGATATATATTCTACCCACACACATTTGGAACTCTCCTGGGGTACCCTCACACATATTATTCCCTCATTTAGTGGATATTTTCACAAAAAAGTGAAATTTTCAAAAATCCAAAATATTGGCTGAAAACGACTAAATATCAAGGACTCATTGGGCGAATCAATCTGGAACTGAAATCGGAACGCTCACTGACATTTGCCCTATCTGAAAGTCTGATAAACGCCAGATAAATGACTAACTCCAAAAAAAAAAATTTGCAACTTTTTTCAATTTTACCCCCGTGGGATATATATTCTATCCACACACATTTGGAACTCTCCTGGGGTACCCTCACACATATTATTCCCTCATTTAGTGGATATTTTCACAAAAAAGTGAAATTTTCAAAAATCCAAAATATTGGCTGAAAACGACTAAATATCAAGGACTCATTGGGCGAATCGGTCTGGAACTGAAATCGGAGCGCTCACTGACATTTGCCCTATCTGAAAGTCTGATAAACGCCGGAAAAATGACTAAGTCCAAAAAAAATTTTCTCAACTTTTTTCAATTTTACCCCAGTGGGATATATATTCCACCCACACACATTTGGAACTCTCCTGGGGTACCCTCACACATATTATTCCCTCATTTAGTGGATATTTTCACAAAAAAGTGAAATTTTCAAAAATCCAAAATATTGGCTGAAAACTACTAAATATCAAGGACTCATTGGGCGAATCGCTCTGGAACTGAAATCAGAATGCTCACTGACATTTGCCCTATCTGAAAGTCTGATAAACGCCGGAAAAATGACTAAGTCCCAAAAAAAATTTTCTCAACTTTTTTCAATTCTACCCCATTGGGATATATATTCTACCCACACACATTTGGAACTCTCCTGGGGTACCCTCACACATATTATTCCCTCATTTAGTGGATATTTTCACAAAAAAGCGAAATTTTCAAAAATCCAAAATATTGGCTGAAAACTACTAAATATCAAGGACTCATTGGGCGAATCGCTCTGGAACTGAAATCAGAATGCTCACTGACATTTGCCCTATCTGAAAGTCTGATAAACGCCGGAAAAATGACTATGTCCCAAAAAAAATTTTCTCAACTTTTTTCAATTCTACCCCATTGGGATATATATTCTACCCACACACATTTGGAACTCTCCTGGGGTACCCTCACACATATTATTCCCTCATTTAGTGGATATTTTCACAAAAAAGTGAAATTTTCAAAAATCCAAAATATTGGCTGAAAACGACTAAATATCAAGGACTCATTGGGCGAATCAATCTGGAACTGAAATCGGAACGCTCACTGACATTTGCCCTATCTGAAAGTCTGATAAACGCCAGATAGATGACTAAGTCCAAAAAAAAATTTTTTCAACTTTTTTCAATTTTACCCCCGTGGGATATATATTCTACCCACACACATTTGGAACTCTCCTGGGGTACCCTCACACATATTATTCCCTCATTTAGTGGATATTTTCACAAAAGTGAAATTTTCAAAAATCCAAAATATTCGCTGAAAACCACTAAATATCAAGGACTCATTGGGCGAATCGCTCTGGAACTGAAATCGGAGCGCTCACTGACATTTGCCCTATCTGAAAGTCTGATAAACGCCGGAAAAATGACTAAGTCCAAAAAAAATTTTCTCAACTATTTTCAATTTTACCCCAGAGGGATATATATTCCACCCACACACATTTGGAACTCTCCTGGGGTACCCTCACACATATTATTCCCTCATTTAGTGGATATTTTCACAAAAAAGTGAAATTTTCAAAAATCCAAAATATTGGCTGAAAACTACTAAATATCAAGGACTCATTGGGCGAATCGCTCTGGAACTGAAATCAGAATGCTCACTGACATTTGCCCTATCTGAAAGTCTGATAAACGCCGGAAAAATGACTAAGTCCCCAAAAAATTTTTCTCAACTTTTTTCAATTCTACCCCATTGGGATATATATTCTACCCACACACATTTGGAACTCTCCTGGGGTACCCTCACACATATTATTCCCTCATTTAGTGGATATTTTCACAAAAAAGTGAAATTTTCAAAAATCCAAAATATTGGCTGAAAACGACTAAATATCAAGGACTCATTGGGCGAATCAATCTGGAACTGAAATCGGAACGCTCCCTGACATTTGCCCTATCTGAAAGTCTGATAAACGCCAGATAAATGACTAACTCCAAAAAAAAAAATTTGCAACTTTTTTCAATTTTACCCCCGTGGGATATATATTCTATCCACACACATTTGGAACTCTCCTGGGGTACCCTCACACATATTATTCCCTCATTTAGTGGATATTTTCACAAAAAAGTGAAATTTTCAAAAATCCAAAATATTGGCTGAAAACGACTAAATATCAAGGACTCATTGGGCGAATCGGTCTGGAACTGAAATCGGAGCGCTCACTGACATTTGCCCTATCTGAAAGTCTGATAAACGCCGGAAAAATGACTAAGTCCAAAAAAAATTTTCTCAACTTTTTTCAATTTTACCCCAGTGGGATATATATTCCACCCACACACATTTGGAACTCTCCTGGGGTACCCTCACACATATTATTCCCTCATTTAGTGGATATTTTCACAAAAAAGTGAAATTTTCAAAAATCCAAAATATTGGCTGAAAACTACTAAATATCAAGGACTCATTGGGCGAATCGCTCTGGAACTGAAATCAGAATGCTCACTGACATTTGCCCTATCTGAAAGTCTGATAAACGCCGGAAAAATGACTAAGTCCCAAAAAAAATTTTCTCAACTTTTTTCAATTCTACCCCATTGGGATATATATTCTACCCACACACATTTGGAACTCTCCTGGGGTACCCTCACACATATTATTCCCTCATTTAGTGGATATTTTCACAAAAAAGCGAAATTTTCAAAAATCCAAAATATTGGCTGAAAACTACTAAATATCAAGGACTCATTGGGCGAATCGCTCTGTAACTGAAATCAGAATGCTCACTGACATTTGCCCTATCTGAAAGTCTGATAAACGCCGGAAAAATGACTATGTCCCAAAAAAAATTTTCTCAACTTTTTTCAATTCTACCCCATTGGGATATATATTCTACCCACACACATTTGGAACTCTCCTGGGGTACCCTCACACATATTATTCCCTCATTTAGTGGATATTTTCACAAAAAAGTGAAATTTTCAAAAATCCAAAATATTGGCTGAAAACGACTAAATATCAAGGACTCATTGGGCGAATCGCTCTGGAACTGAAATCAGAATGCTCACTGACATTTGCCCTATCTGAAAGTCTGATAAACGCCGGAAAAATGACTAAGTCCCAAAAAAATTTTTCTCAACTTTTTTCAATTCTACCCCATTGGGATATATATTCTACCCACACACATTTGGAACTCTCCTGGGGTACCCTCACACATATTATTCCCTCATTTAGTGGATATTTTCACAAAAAAGTGAAATTTTCAAAAATCCAAAATATTGGCTGAAAACGACTAAATATCAAGGACTCATTGGGCGAATCAATCTGGAACTGAAATCGGAACGCTCACTGACATTTGCCCTATCTGAAAGTCTGATAAACGCCAGATAAATGACTAAGTCCAAAAAAAAAATTTTTCAACTTTTTTCAATTTTACCCCCGTGGGATATATATTCTACCCACACACATTTGGAACTCTCCTGGGGTACCCTCACACATATTATTCCCTCATTTAGTGGATATTTTCACAAAAGTGAAATTTTCAAAAATCCAAAATATTCGCTGAAAACGACTAAATATCAAGGACTCACAGGGCGAATCGCTCTGGAACTGAAATCGGAACGCTCACTGACATTTGCCCTATCTGAAAGTCTGATAAACGCCAGATAAATGACTAAGTCCAAAAAAAAATTTTCTCAACTTTTTTCAATTTTACCCAGTGGGATATATATTCTATCCACACACATTTGGAACTCTCCTGGGGTACCCTCACACATATTATTCCCTCATTTAGTGGATATTTTCACAAAAAAGTGAAATTTTCAAAAATCCAAAATATTGGCTGAAAACGACTAAATATCAAGGACTCACTGGGCGAATCGCTCTGGAACTGAAATCGGAACGCTCACAGACATTTGCCCTATCTGAAAGTCTGATAAACGCCGGAAAAATGACTAAGTCCAAAAAAAAATTTTCTCAACTTTTTTCAATTTTACCCCAGTGGGATATATATTCTATCCACACACATTTGGAACTCTCCTGGGGTACCCTCATACATATTATTCCCTCATTTAGTGGATATTTTCACAAAAGTGAAATTTTCAAAAATCCAAAATATTGGCTGAAAAAACTAAATATCAAGGACTCATTGGGCGAATCGCTCTGGAACTGAAATCGGAATGCTCACTGACATTTGCCCTATCTGAAAGTCTGATAAACGCCGGAAAAATGACTAAGTCCATAAAAAAATTTTCTCAACTTTTTTCAATTTTACCCCAGTGGGATATATATTCTACCCACACACATTTGGAACTCTCCTGGGGTACCCTCACACATATTATTCCCTCATTTAGTGGATATTTTCACAAAAAAGTGAAATTTTCAAAAATCCTAAATATTGGCTGAAAACGACTAAATATCAATGACTCATTGGGCGAATCGCTCTGGAACTGAAATCAGAATGCTCACTGACATTTGCCCTATCTGAAAGTCTGATAAACGCCGGAAAAATGACTAAGTCCCAAATAAAATTTTCTCAACTTTTTTCAATTCTACCCCATTGGGATATATATTCTACCCACACACATTTGGAACTCTCCTGGGGTACCCTCACACATATTATTCCCTCATTTAGTGGATATTTTCACAAAAAAGTGAAATTTTCAAAAATCCAAAATATTGGCTGAAAACGACTAAATATCAAGGACTCATTGGGCGAATCGCTCTGGAACTGAAATCAGAATGCTCACTGACATTTGCCCTATCTGAAAGTCTGATAAACGCCGGAAAAATGACTAAGTCCCAAAAAAAATTTTCTCAACTTTTTTCAATTCTTCCCCATTGGGATATATATTCTACCCACACACATTTGGAACTCTCCTGGGGTACCCTCACACATATTATTCCCTCATTTAGTGGATATTTTCGCAAAAAAGTGAAATTTTCAAAAATCCAAAATATTGGCTGAAAACGACTAAATATCAAGGACTCATTGGGCGAATCAATCTGGAACTGAAATCGGAACGCTCACTGACATTTGCCCTATCTGAAAGTCTGATAAACGCCAGATAAATGACTAAGTCCAAAAAAAAAATTTTTCAACTTTTTTCAATTTTACCCCCGTGGGATATATATTCTATCCACACACATTTGGAACTCTCCTGGGGTACCCTCACACATATTATTCCCTCATTTAGTGGATATTTTCACAAAAAAGTGAAATTTTCAAAAATCCAAAATATTGGCTGAAAACGACTAAATATCAAGGACTCATTGGGCGAATCGGTCTGGAACTGAAATCGGAGCGCTCACTGACATTTGCCCTATCTGAAAGTCTGATAAACGCCGGAAAAATGACTAAGTCCAAAAAAAATTTTCTCAACTTTTTTTAATTTTACCCCAGTGGGATATATATTCCACCCACACACATTTGGAACTCTCCTGGGGTACCCTCACACATATTATTCCCTCATTTAGTGGATATTTTCACAAAAAAGTGAAATTTTCAAAAATCCAAAATATTGGCTGAAAACTACTAAATATCAAGGACTCATTGGGCGAATCGCTCTGGAACTGAAATCAGAATGCTCACTGACATTTGCCCTATCTGAAAGTCTGATAAACGCCGGAAAAATGACTAAGTCCCAAAAAAAATTTTCTCAACTTTTTTCAATTCTACCCCATTGGGATATATATTCTACCCACACACATTTGGAACTCTCCTGGGGTACCCTCACACATATTATTCCCTCATTTAGTGGATATTTTCACAAAAAAGTGAAATTTTCAAAAATCCAAAATATTGGCTGAAAACTACTAAATATCAAGGACTCATTGGGCGAATCGCTCTGGAACTGAAATCAGAATGCTCACTGACATTTGCCCTATCTGAAAGTCTGATAAACGCCGGAAAAATGACTATGTCCCAAAAAAAATTTTCTCAACTTTTTTCAATTCTACCCCATTGGGATATATATTCTACCCACACACATTTGGAACTCTCCTGGGGTACCCTCACACATATTATTCCCTCATTTAGTGGATATTTTCACAAAAAAGTGAAATTTAAAAAAATCCAAAATATTGGCTGAAAACGACTAAATATCAAGGACTCATTGGGCGAATCGCTCTGGAACTGAAATCAGAATGCTCACTGACATTTGCCCTATCTGAAAGTCTGATAAACGCCGGAAAAATGACTAAGTCCCAAAAAAAATTTTCTCAACTTTTTTCAATTCTACCCCATTGGGATATATATTCTACCCACACACATTTGGAACTCTCCTGGGGTACCCTCACACATATTATTCCCTCATTTAGTGGATATTTTCACAAAAAAGCGAAATTTTCAAAAATCCAAAATATTGGCTGAAAACTACTAAATATCAAGGACTCATTGGGCGAATCGCTCTGGAACTGAAATCAGAATGCTCACTGACATTTGCCCTATCTGAAAGTCTGATAAACGCCGGAAAAATGACTATGTCCCAAAAAAAATTTTCTCAACTTTTTTCAATTCTACCCCATTGGGATATATATTCTACCCACACACATTTGGAACTCTCCTGGGGTACCCTCACACATATTATTCCCTCATTTAGTGGATATTTTCACAAAAAAGTGAAATTTTCAAAAATCCAAAATATTGGCTGAAAACGACTAAATATCAAGGACTCATTGGGCGAATCAATCTGGAACTGAAATCGGAACGCTCACTGACATTTGCCCTATCTGAAAGTCTGATAAACGCCAGATAGATGACTAAGTCCAAAAAAAAATTTTTTCAACTTTTTTCAATTTTACCCCCGTGGGATATATATTCTACCCACACACATTTGGAACTCTCCTGGGGTACCCTCACACATATTATTCCCTCATTTAGTGGATATTTTCACAAAAAAGTGAAATTTTCAAAAATCCAAAATATTGGCTGAAAACGACTAAATATCAAGGACTCACTGGGCGAATCGCTCTGGAACTGAAATCGGAACGCTCACAGACATTTGCCCTATCTGAAAGTCTGATAAACGCCGGAAAAATGACTAAGTCCAAAAAAAAATTTTCTCAACTTTTTTCAATTTTACCCCAGTGGGATATATATTCTATCCACACACATTTGGAACTCTCCTGGGGTACCCTCATACATATTATTCCCTCATTTAGTGGATATTTTCACAAAAGTGAAATTTTCAAAAATCCAAAATATTGGCTGAAAAAACTAAATATCAAGGACTCATTGGGCGAATCGCTCTGGAACTGAAATCGGAATGCTCACTGACATTTGCCCTATCTGAAAGTCTGATAAACGCCGGAAAAATGACTAAGTCCATAAAAAAATTTTCTCAACTTTTTTCAATTTTACCCCAGTGGGATATATATTCTACCCACACACATTTGGAACTCTCCTGGGGTACCCTCACACATATTATTCCCTCATTTAGTGGATATTTTCACAAAAAAGTGAAATTTTCAAAAATCCTAAATATTGGCTGAAAACGACTAAATATCAATGACTCATTGGGCGAATCGCTCTGGAACTGAAATCAGAATGCTCACTGACATTTGCCCTATCTGAAAGTCTGATAAACGCCGGAAAAATGACTAAGTCCCAAATAAAATTTTCTCAACTTTTTTCAATTCTACCCCATTGGGATATATATTCTACCCACACACATTTGGAACTCTCCTGGGGTACCCTCACACATATTATTCC
The DNA here is from genome assembly GCF_046119375.1 of Phyllobates terribilis. Classification (NCBI taxonomy): domain Eukaryota; kingdom Metazoa; phylum Chordata; class Amphibia; order Anura; family Dendrobatidae; genus Phyllobates; species Phyllobates terribilis. The sequence goes on from NW_027362776.1 coordinate 24,747,849, forward strand.
CTCATTTAGTGGATATTTTCACAAAAAAGTGAAATTTTCAAAAATCCAAAATATTGGCTGAAAACGACTAAATATCAAGGACTCATTGGGCGAATCGCTCTGGAACTGAAATCAGAATGCTCACTGACATTTGCCCTATCTGAAAGTCTGATAAACGCCGGAAAAATGACTAAGTCCCAAAAAAAATTTTCTCAACTTTTTTCAATTCTTCCCCATTGGGATATATATTCTACCCACACACATTTGGAACTCTCCTGGGGTACCCTCACACATATTATTCCCTCATTTAGTGGATATTTTCGCAAAAAAGTGAAATTTTCAAAAATCCAAAATATTGGCTGAAAACGACTAAATATCAAGGACTCATTGGGCGAATCAATCTGGAACTGAAATCGGAACGCTCACTGACATTTGCCCTATCTGAAAGTCTGATAAACGCCAGATAAATGACTAAGTCCAAAAAAAAAATTTTTCAACTTTTTTCAATTTTACCCCCGTGGGATATATATTCTATCCACACACATTTGGAACTCTCCTGGGGTACCCTCACACATATTATTCCCTCATTTAGTGGATATTTTCACAAAAAAGTGAAATTTTCAAAAATCCAAAATATTGGCTGAAAACGACTAAATATCAAGGACTCATTGGGCGAATCGGTCTGGAACTGAAATCGGAGCGCTCACTGACATTTGCCCTATCTGAAAGTCTGATAAACGCCGGAAAAATGACTAAGTCCAAAAAAAATTTTCTCAACTTTTTTTAATTTTACCCCAGTGGGATATATATTCCACCCACACACATTTGGAACTCTCCTGGGGTACCCTCACACATATTATTCCCTCATTTAGTGGATATTTTCACAAAAAAGTGAAATTTTCAAAAATCCAAAATATTGGCTGAAAACTACTAAATATCAAGGACTCATTGGGCGAATCGCTCTGGAACTGAAATCAGAATGCTCACTGACATTTGCCCTATCTGAAAGTCTGATAAACGCCGGAAAAATGACTAAGTCCCAAAAAAAATTTTCTCAACTTTTTTCAATTCTACCCCATTGGGATATATATTCTACCCACACACATTTGGAACTCTCCTGGGGTACCCTCACACATATTATTCCCTCATTTAGTGGATATTTTCACAAAAAAGTGAAATTTTCAAAAATCCAAAATATTGGCTGAAAACTACTAAATATCAAGGACTCATTGGGCGAATCGCTCTGGAACTGAAATCAGAATGCTCACTGACATTTGCCCTATCTGAAAGTCTGATAAACGCCGGAAAAATGACTATGTCCCAAAAAAAATTTTCTCAACTTTTTTCAATTCTACCCCATTGGGATATATATTCTACCCACACACATTTGGAACTCTCCTGGGGTACCCTCACACATATTATTCCCTCATTTAGTGGATATTTTCACAAAAAAGTGAAATTTAAAAAAATCCAAAATATTGGCTGAAAACGACTAAATATCAAGGACTCATTGGGCGAATCGCTCTGGAACTGAAATCAGAATGCTCACTGACATTTGCCCTATCTGAAAGTCTGATAAACGCCGGAAAAATGACTAAGTCCCAAAAAAAATTTTCTCAACTTTTTTCAATTCTACCCCATTGGGATATATATTCTACCCACACACATTTGGAACTCTCCTGGGGTACCCTCACACATATTATTCCCTCATTTAGTGGATATTTTCACAAAAAAGCGAAATTTTCAAAAATCCAAAATATTGGCTGAAAACTACTAAATATCAAGGACTCATTGGGCGAATCGCTCTGGAACTGAAATCAGAATGCTCACTGACATTTGCCCTATCTGAAAGTCTGATAAACGCCGGAAAAATGACTATGTCCCAAAAAAAATTTTCTCAACTTTTTTCAATTCTACCCCATTGGGATATATATTCTACCCACACACATTTGGAACTCTCCTGGGGTACCCTCACACATATTATTCCCTCATTTAGTGGATATTTTCACAAAAAAGTGAAATTTTCAAAAATCCAAAATATTGGCTGAAAACGACTAAATATCAAGGACTCATTGGGCGAATCAATCTGGAACTGAAATCGGAACGCTCACTGACATTTGCCCTATCTGAAAGTCTGATAAACGCCAGATAGATGACTAAGTCCAAAAAAAAATTTTTTCAACTTTTTTCAATTTTACCCCCGTGGGATATATATTCTACCCACACACATTTGGAACTCTCCTGGGGTACCCTCACACATATTATTCCCTCATTTAGTGGATATTTTCACAAAAGTGAAATTTTCAAAAATCCAAAATATTCGCTGAAAACCACTAAATATCAAGGACTCATTGGGCGAATCGCTCTGGAACTGAAATCGGAGCGCTCACTGACATTTGCCCTATCTGAAAGTCTGATAAACGCCGGAAAAATGACTAAGTCCAAAAAAAATTTTCTCAACTATTTTCAATTTTACCCCAGAGGGATATATATTCCACCCACACACATTTGGAACTCTCCTGGGGTACCCTCACACATATTATTCCCTCATTTAGTGGATATTTTCACAAAAAAGTGAAATTTTCAAAAATCCAAAATATTGGCTGAAAACTACTAAATATCAAGGACTCATTGGGCGAATCGCTCTGGAACTGAAATCAGAATGCTCACTGACATTTGCCCTATCTGAAAGTCTGATAAACGCCGGAAAAATGACTAAGTCCCAAAAAAAATTTTCTCAACTTTTTTCAAGTCTACCCCATTGGGATATATATTCTACCCACACACATTTGGAACTCTCCTGGGGTACCCTCACACATATTATTCCCTCATTTAGTGGATATTTTCACAAAAAAGTGAAATTTTCAAAAATCCAAAATATTGGCTGAAAACGACTAAATATCAAGGACTCATTGGGCGAATCAATCTGGAACTGAAATCGGAACGCTCACTGACATTTACCCTATCTGAAAGTCTGATAAACGCCAGATAAATGACTAAGTCCAAAAAAAAAATTTTTCAACTTTTTTCAATTTTACCCCCGTGGGATATATATTCTACCCACACACATTTGGAACTCTCCTGGGGTACCCTCACACATATTATTCCCTCATTTAGTGGATATTTTCACAAAAGTGAAATTTTCAAAAATCCAAAATATTGGCTGAAAACGACTAAATATCAATGACTCATTGGGCGAATCGCTCTGGAACTGAAATCAGAACGCTCACTGACATTTGCCCTATCTGAAAGTCTGATAAACGCCGGATAGATGACTAAGTCCAAAAAAAAAATTTTTCAACTTTTTTCAATTTTACCCCCGTGGGATATATATTCTACCCACACACATTTGGAACTCTCCTGGGGTACCCTCACACATATTATTCCCTCATTTAGTGGATATTTTCACAAAAAAGTGAAATTTTCAAAAATCCAAAATATTGGCTGAAAACTACTAAATATCAAGGACTCATTGGGCGAATCGCTCTGGAACTGAAATCAGAATGCTCACTGACATTTGCCCTATCTGAAAGTCTGATAAACGCCGGAAAAATGACTAAGTCCCAAAAAAAATTTTCTCAACTTTTTTCAATTCTACCCCATTGGGATATATATTCTACCCACAAACATTTGGAACTCTCCTGGGGTACCCTCACACATATTATTCCCTCATTTAGTGGATATTTTCACAAAAAAGTGAAATTTTCAAAAATCCAAAATATTGGCTGAAAACGACTAAATATCATGGACTCATTGGGCGAATCAATCTGGAACTGAAATCGGAATGCTCAATGACATTTGCCCTATCTGAAAGTCTGATAAACGCCAGATAGATGACTAAGTCCAAAAAAAAAATTTTTCAACTTTTTTCAATTTTACCCCCGTGGGATATATATTTTACCCACACACATTTGGAACTCTCCTGGGGTACCCTCACACATATTATTCCCTCATTTAGTGGATATTTTCACAAAAGTGAAATTTTCAAAAATCCAAAATATTGGCTGAAAAAACTAAATATCAAGGACTCATTGGGCGAATCACTCTGGAACTGAAATCGGAATGCTCACTGACATTTGCCCTATCTGAAAGTATGATAAACGCCGGAAAAATGACTAAGTCCATAAAAAAATTTTCTCAACTTTTTTCAATTTTACCCCAGTGGGATATATATTCTACCCACACACATTTGGAACTCTCCTGGGGTACCCTCACACATATTATTCCCTCATTTAGTGGATATTTTCACAAAAAAGTGAAATTTTCAAAAATCCAAAATATTGGCTGAAAACGACTAAATATCAATGACTCATTGGGCGAATCGCTCTGGAACTGAAATCAGAACGCTCACTGACATTTGCCCTATCTGAAAGTCTGATAAACGCCGGAAAAATGACTAAGTCCCAAAAAAAATTTTCGCAACTTTTTTCAATTCTACCCCATTGGGATATATATTCTACCCACACACATTTGGAACTCTCCTGGGGTACCCTCACACATATTATTCCCTCATTTAGTGGATTTTTTCAGAAAAAAGTAAAATTTTCAAAAATCCAAAATATTGGCTGAAAACAACTAAATATCAAGGACTCATTGGGCGAATCACTCTGGAACTGAAATCGGAACGCTCACTGACATTTGCCCTATCTGAAAGTCTGATAAACGCCGGATAGATGACTAAGTCCAAAAAAAAAATTTTTCAACTTTTTTCAATTTTACCCCCGTGGGATATATATTCTACCCACACACATTTGGAACTCTCCTGTGGTACCCTCACACATATTATTCCCTCATTTAGTGGAAATTTTCACAAAAAAGTGAAATTTTCAAAAATCCAAAATATTGGCTGAAAACGACTAAATATCAAGGACTCATTGGGCGAATCGCTCTGGAACTGAAATCAGAATGCTCACTGACATTTGCCCTATCTGAAAGTCTGATAAACGCCGGAAAAATGACTAAGTCCAAAAAAAAATTTTCTCAACTTTTTTCAATTTTACCCCCGTGGGATATATATTCTACCCACACACATTTGGAACTCTCCTGGGGTACCCTCACCATATTATTCCCTCATTTAGTGGATATTTTCACAAAAAAGTGAAATTTTCAAAAATCCAAAATATTGGCTGAAAACGACTAAATATCAAGGACTCATTGGGCGAATCGCTCTGGAACTGAAATCGGAACGCTCACTGACATTTGCCCTATCTGAAAGTCTGATAAACGCCGGAAAAATGACTAAGTCCAAAAAAAAATTTTCTCAACTTTTTTCAATTTTACCCCAGTGGGATATATATTCTACCCACACACATTTGGAACTCTCCTGGGGTACCCTCACACATATTATTCCCTCATTTAGTGGATATTTTCACATAAAAGTTAAATTTTCAAAAATCCAAAATATTGGCTGAAAACGACTAAATATCAAGGACTCATTGGGCGAATCGCTCTGGAACTGAAATCAGAACGCTCACTGACATTTGCCCTATCTGAAAGTCTGATAAACGCCGGAAAAATGACTAAGTCCAAAAAAAAATTTTCTCAACTTTTTTCAATTTTACCCCCGTGGGATATATATTCTACCCACACACATTTGGAAATCTCCTGGGGTACCCTCACACATATTATTCCCTCATTTAGTGGATATTTTCACAAAAAAGTGAAATTTTCAAAAATCCAAAATAGTGGCTGAAAACGACTAAATATCAAGGACTCATTGGGCAAATTGCTCTGGAACTGAAATCGGAACGCTCACTGACATTTCCCCTATCTGAAAGTCTGATAAACGCCGGAAAAATGACTAAGTCCAAAAAAAAAATTTTCTCAACTTTTTTCAATTTTGCCCCAGTGGGATATATTCTACCCACACACATTTGGAACTCTCCTGGGGTACCCTCACACATATTATTCCCTCATTTAGTGGATATTTTCACAAAAAAATGAAATTTTCAAAAATCCAAAATATTGGCTGAAAACGACTAAATATCAAGGACTCAATGGGCGAATCACTCTGGAACTGAAATCGGAATGCTCACTGACATTTGCCCTATCTGAAAGTCTGATAAACGCCGGATAGATGACTAAGTCCAAAAAAAAAATTTTTCAACTTTTTTCAATTTTACCCCCGTGGGATATATATTCTACCCACACACATTTGGAACTCTCCTGGGGTACCCTCATACATATTATTCCCTCATTTAGTGGATATTTTCACAAAAAAAATGAAATTTTCAAAAATCCAAAATATTGGCTGAAAACGATGAAATATCAAGGACTCAATGGGCGAAACGCTCTGGAACTGAAATCAGAACGCTCACTGACATTTGCCCTATCTGAAAGTCTGATAAACGCCGGAAAAATGACTAAGTCCAAAAAAAAAATTTCTCAACTTTTTTCAATTTTACCCCAGTGGGATATATATTCTACCCACACACATTTGGAACTCTCCTGGGGTACCCTCATACATATTATTCCCTCATTTAGTGGATATTTTCACAAAAAAGTGAAATTTTCAAAAATCAAAAATATTGGCCGAAAACGACTAAATATCAAGGACTCATTAGGCGAATCGCTCTGGAACTGAAATCGGAACGCTCACTGACATTTCCCCTATCTGAAAGTCTGATAAACGTCGGAAAAATGACTAAGTCCCAAAAAAAATTTTCGCAACTTTTTTCAATTTTATCCCCGTGGGATATATATTCTACCCACACACATTTGGAACTCTCCTGGGGTACCCTCACACATATTATTCCCTCATTTAGTGGATATTTTCACAAAAAAGTGAAATTTTCAAAAATCCAAAATATTGGCCGAAAACGACTAAATATCAAGGACTCATTAGGCGAATCGCTCTGGAACTGAAATCGGAACGCTCACTGACATTTCCCCTATCTGAAAGTCTGATAAACGCCGGAAAAACGACTAAGTCCAAAAAAAAAATTTTCTCAACTTTTTTCAATTTTACATCAGTGGGATATAAATTCTACCCACACACATTTGGAACTCTCCTGGGGTACCCTCACACATATTATTCCCTCATTTAGTGGATATTTTCACAAAAAAGTGAAATTTTCAAAAATCCAAAATATTGGCTGAAAACGACTAAATATCAAGGACTGATTGGGCAAATTGCTCTGGAACTGAAATCGGAATGCTCACTGACATTTCCCCTATCTGAAAGTCTGATAAACGCCGGAAAAATGACTAAGTCCAAAAAAAAAATTTTCTCAACTTTTTTCAATTTTACCCCCGTGGGATATATATTCTACCCACACACATTTGGAACTCTCCTGGGGTACCCTCATACATATTATTCCCTCATTTAGTGGATATTTTCACAAAAAAGTGAAATCTTCAAAAATCCAAAATATTGGCCGAAAACGACTAAATATCAAGGACTCATTGGGCGAATCGCTCTGGAACTGAAATAGGAACGCTCACTGACATTTCCCCTATCTGAAAGTCTGATAAACGCCGGAAAAATGACTAAGTCCAAAAAAAAATTTTCTCAACTTTTTTCAATTTTACCCCATTGGGATATATATTCTACCCACACACATTTGGAACTCTCCTGGGGTACCCTCACACATATTATTCCCTCATTTAGTGGATATTTTCACAAAAAAGTGAAATTTTCAAAAATCCAAAATATTGGCTGAAAACGACTAAATATCAAGGACTCAATGGGCGAAACGCTCTGGAACTGAAATCAGAACGCTCACTGACATTTGCCCTATCTGAAAGTCTGATAAACGCCGGAAAAATGACTAAGTCCAAAAAAAAATTTTCTCAACTTTTTTCAATTTTACCCCAGTGGGATATATATTCTACCCACACACATTTGGAACTCTCCTGGGGTACCCTCATACATATTATTCCCTTATTTAGTGGATATTTTCACAAAAAAGTGAAATTTTCAAAAATCCAAAATATTGGCTGAAAACAACTAAATATCCAGGACTAATTGGGCGAAAAGGCTCTGGAACTGAAATCAGAACGCTCACTGACATTTGCCCTATCTGAAAGTCTGATAAACGGCGGAAAAATGACTAAGTCCAAAAAAAATTTTTCTCAACTTTTTTCAATTTTACCCCCGTGGGATATATATTCTACCCACACACATTTGGAACTCTCCTGGGGTACCCTCACACATATTATTCCCTCATTTAGTGGATATTTTCACAAAAAAGTGAAATTTTCAAAAATCCAAAATATTGGCTGAAAACGACTAAATATCAAGGACTCATTGGGCGAATCACTCCGGAACTGAAATCGGAACGCTCACTGACATTTGCCCTATCTGAAAGTCTGATAAACGCCGGATAGATGACTAAGTCCAAAAAAAAAAATTTTAAACTTTTTTCAATTTTACCCCCGTGGGATATATATTCTACCCACACACATTTGGAACTCTCCTGGGGTACCCTCACACATATTATTCACTCATTTAGTGGATATTTTCACAAAAGTGAAATTTTCAAAAATCCAAAATATTGGCTGAAAACGACTAAATATCAAGGACTCATTGGGCGAATCGCTCTGGAACTGAAATCGGAACGCTCAATGACATTTGCCCTATCTGAAAGTCTGATAAACGCCGGAAAAATGACTTAGTCCAATAAAAAATTTTCTCAACTTTTTTCAATTTTACCCCAGTGGGATATACATTCTACACACACACATTTGGAACTCTCCTGGGTTACCCTCACACATATTATTCCCTCATTTAGTGGATATTTTCACAAAAAAGTGAAATTTTCAAAAATCCAAAATATTGGCTGAAAACGACTAAATATCAAGGACTCATTGGTCGAATCGCTCTGGAACTGAAATCAGAACGCTCACTGACATTTCCCTTATCTGAATGTCTGATAAACGCTGGAAAAATGACTAAGTCCAAAAAAAATTTTCTCAACTTTTTTCAATTCTACCCCATTGGGATATATATTCTACCCACACACATTTGGAACTCTCCTGGGGTACCCTCACACATATTATTCACTCATTTAGTGGATATTTTCACAAAAGTGAAATTTTCAAAAATCCAAAATATTGGCTGAAAACGACTAAATATCAAGGACTCATTGGGTGAATCGCTCTGGAACTGAAATCAGAACGCTCACTGACATTTCCACTATCTGAAAGTCTGATAAACGCCAGAAAAATGACTAAGTCCAAAAAAAAATTTTCACCACTTTTTTCAATTTTACCTCAGTGGGATATATATTCTACCCACACACATTTGGAACTCTCCTGGGGTACCCTCACACATATTATTCCCTCATTTAGTGGATATTTTCACAAAAAAGTGAAATTTTCAAAAATCCAAAATATTGGCTGAAAACGACTAAATATCAAGGACTCATTGGGCGAATCACTCTGGAACTGAAATCAGATGCTCACTCACATTTCCCCTCTCTGAAATTCTGATAAATGCCGGAAAAATGACTAAGTCCAAAAAAAAATTTTCTCAACTTTTTTCAATTTTACCTCAGTGGGATATATATTCTACCCACACACATTTGGAACTCTCCTGGGGTATCCTCACTCATATTATTCCCTCATTTAGTGGATATTTTCACAAAAAAGTGAAATTTTCAAAAATCCAAAATATTGGCTGAAAACGACTAAATATCAAGGACTCATTGGGCGAATCGCTCTGGAACTGAAATCAGAACGCTCACTGACATTTGCCCTATCTGAAAGTCTGATAAACGCCGGAAAAATGACTAAGTCCCCAAAAAAATTTCTCAACTTTTTTCAATTCTACCCTATTGGGATATATATTCTACCCACACACATTTGGAACTCTCCTGGGGTACCCTCACACATATTATTCCCTCATTTAGTGGATATTTTCACAAAAAAGTGAAATTTTCAAAAATCCAAAATATTGGCTGAAAACGACTAAATATCAAGGAATCATTGGGCGAATCGCTCTGGAACTGAAATCAGATGCTCACTGACATTTCCCCTATCTGAAAGTCTGATAAACGCCAGAAAAATGACTAAGTCCAAAAAAAAATTTTTTTCAACTTTTTTCAATTTTACCGCCGTGGGATATATATTCTACCCACACACATTTGGAACTCTCCTGGGGTACCCTCACACATATTATTCCCTCATTTAGTGGATATTTTCACAAAAAAGTGAAATTTTCAAAAATCCAAAATATTGGCTGAAAACGACTAAATATCAAGGACTCATTGGGAGAATCACTCTGGAACTGAAATCGGAATGCTCACTGACATTTGCCCTATCTGAAAGTCTGATAAATGCCGGAAAAATGACTTAGTCCAAAAAAAAATTTTCTCAACTTTTTTCAATTTTACCTCAGTGGGATATATATTCTACCCACACACATTTGGAACTCTCCTGGGGTACCCTCACACATATTATTCCCTCATTTAGTGGATATTTTCACAAAAAAGTGAAATTTTCAAAAATCCAAAATATTGGCTGAAAATGACTAAATATCAAGGACTCATTGGGTGAATCACTCTGGAACTGAAATCAGATGCTCACTCACATTTCCCCTCTCTGAAAGTCTGATAAACGCCAGAAAAATGACTAAGTCCAAAAAAAATTTTTTTTCAACTTTTTTCAATTTTACCGCCGTGGGATATATATTCTACCCACACACATTTGGAACTCTCCTAGGGTACCCTCACACATATTATTCCCTCATTTAGTGCATATTTTCACAAAAAAGTGAAATTTTCAAAAATCCAAAATATTGGCTGAAAATGACTAAATATCAAGGACTCATTGGGTGAATCGCTCTGGAACTGAAATCAGAACGCTCACTGACATTTGCCCTATCTGAAAGTCTGATAAACGCTGGAAAAATGACTAAGTCCAAAAAAAAGTTTTCTCAACTTTTTTCAATTTTATCCCAGTGGGATATATATTCTACCCACACACATTTGGAACTCTCCTGGGGTACCCTCACACATATTATTCCCTCATTTAGTGGATATTTTCATAAAAAAGTGAAATTTTCAAAAATCCAAAATATTGGCTGAAAACGACTAAATATCAAGGACTCATTGGGAGAATCGCTCTGGAACTGAAATCAGAATGCTCACTGACATTCCCCTATCTGAAAGTCTGATAAACGCCGGAAAGATGACTTAGTCCAAAAAAAAAAATTTTTTCAACTTTTTTCAATTTTACCCCCTTGGGATATATATTCTACCCACACACATTTGGAACTCTCCTGGGGTACCCTCACGCATATTATTCACTCATTTAGTGGATATTTTCTCAAAAGTGAAATTTTCAAAAATCCAAAATATTGGCTGAAAACGACTAAATATCAAGGACTCATTGGGCGAATCGCTCTGGAACTGAAATCGGAATGCTCACTGACATTTGCCCTATCTGAAAGTCTGATAAACGCCGGAAAAATGACTTAGTCCAATAAAAATTTTTCACAACTTTTTTCAATTTTACCCCAGTGGGATATATATTCTACCCACACACATTTGGAACTCTCCTGGGCTACCCTCACACATATTATTCCCTCATTTAGTGGATATTTTCACAAAAAAGTGAAATTTTCAAAAATCTAAAATATTGGCTGAAAACGACTAAATATCAAGGACTCATTGGGAGAATCACTCTGGAACTGAAATCGGAATGCTCACTGACATTTGCCCTATCTGAAAGTCTGATAAATGCCGGAAAAATGACTTAGTCCAAAAAAAAATTTTCACAACTTTTTTCAATTTTACCTCAGTGGGATATATATTCTACCCACACACATTTGGAACTCTCCTGGGGTACCCTCACACATATTATTCCCTCATTTAGTGGATATTTTCACAAAAAAGTGAAATTTTCAAAAATCCAAAATATTGGCTGAAAACGACTAAATATCAAGGACTCATTGGGCGAATCACTCTGGAACTGAAATCAGATGCTCACTCACATTTCCCCTCTCTGAAATTCTGATAAACGCCAGAAAAATGACTAAGTCGAAAAAAAAATTTTTTTCAACTTTTTTCAATTTTACCGCCGTGGGATATATATTCTACCCACACACATTTGGAACTCTCCTGGGGTACCCTCACACATATTATTCCCTCATTTAGTGGATATTTTCACAAAAAAGTGAAATTTTCAAAAATCCAAAATATTGGCTGAAAACGACTAAATATCCAGGACTCATTGGGAGAATCACTCTGGAACTGAAATCGGAATGCTCACTGACATTTGCCCTATCTGAAAGTCTGATAAATGCCGGAAAAATGACTAAGTCCAAAAAAAAATTTTCTCAACTTTTTTCAATTTTACCTCAGTGGGATATATATTCTACCCACACACATTTGGAACTCTCCTGGGGTACCCTCACACATATTATTCCCTCATTTAGTGGATATTTTCACAAAAAAGTGAAATTTTCAAAAATCCAAAATATTGGCTGAAAACGACTAAATATCAAGGACTCATTGGGCGAATCGCTCTGGAACTGAAATCAGAACGCTCACTGACATTTGCCCTATCTGAAAGTCTGATAAACGCCGGAAAAATGACTAAGTCCCCAAAAAAATTTCTCAACTTTTTTCAATTCTACCCCATTGGGATATATATTCTACCCACACACATTTGGAACTCTCCTGGGGTACCCTCACACATATTATTCCCTCATTTAGTGGATATTTTCACAAAAAAGTGAAATTTTCAAAAATCCAAAATATTGGCTGAAAACGACTAAATATCAAGGAATCATTGGGCGAATCGCTCTGGTACTGAAATCAGATGCTCACTGACATTTCCCCTATCTGAAAGTCTGATAAACGCCAGAAAAATGACTAAGTCCCCAAAACAATTTCTCAACTTTTTTCAATTCTACCCCAGTGGGATATATATTCTACCCACACACATTTGGAACTCTCCTGGGGTACCCTCACACATATTGTTCCCTCATTTAGTGGATATTTTCACAAAAAGGTGAAATTTTCAAAAATCTAAAATATTGGCTGAAAACGACTAAATATCAAGGACTCATTGGGCGAATTACTCTGGAACTGAAATCGGAACGCTCACTGACATTCGCCCTATCTGAAAGTCTGATAAACGCCAGAAAAATGACTAAGTCCAAAAAAAATTTTTTTTCAACTTTTTTCAATTTTACCGCCGTGGGATATATATTCTACCCACACACATTTGGAACTCTCCTGGGGTACCCTCACACATATTATTCCCTCATTTAGTGCATATTTTCACAAAAATGTGAAATTTTCAAAAATCCAAAATATTGGCTGAAAATGACTAAATATCAAGGACTCATTGGGTGAATCGCTCTGGAACTGAAATCAGAACGCTCACTGACATTTGCCCTATCTGAAAGTCTGATAAACGCTGGAAAAATGACTAAGTCCAAAAAAAAGTTTTCTCAACTTTTTTCAATTTTATCCCAGTGGGATATATATTCTACCCACACACATTTGGAACTCTCCTGGGGTACCCTCACACATATTATTCCCTCATTTAGTGGATATTTTCACAAAAAAGTGAAATTTTCAAAAATCCAAAATATTGGCTGAAAACGACTAAATATCCAGGACTCATTGGGAGAATCACTCTGGTACTGAAATCGGAATGCTCACTGACATTTGCCCTATCTGAAAGTCTGATAAATGCCGGAAAAATGACTAAGTCCAAAAAAAAATTTTCTCAACTTTTTTCAATTTTACCTCAGTGGGATATATATTCTACCCACACACATTTGGAACTCTCCTGGGGTACCCTCACACATATTATTCCCTCATTTAGTGGATATTTTCATAAAAAAGTGAAATTTTCAAAAATCCAAAATATTGGCTGAAAACGACTAAATATCAAGGACTCATTGGGAGAATCGCTCTGGAACTGAAATCAGAATGCTCACTGACATTCCCCTATCTGAAAGTCTGATAAACGCCGGAAAGATGACTTAGTCCAAAAAAAAAAATTTTTTCAACTTTTTTCAATTTTACCCCCTTGGGATATATATTCTACCCACACACATTTGGAACTCTCCTGGGGTACCCTCACGCATATTATTCACTCATTTAGTGGATATTTTCTCAAAAGTGAAATTTTCAAAAATCCAAAATATTGGCTGAAAACGACTAAATATCAAGGACTCATTGGGCGAATCGCTCTGGAACTGAAATCGGAACGCTCACTGACATTTGCCCTATCTGAAAGTCTGATAAACGCCGGAAAAATGACTTAGTCCAATAAAAAATTTTCACAACTTTTTTCAATTTTACCCCAGTGGGATATATATTCTACCCACACACATTTGGAACTCTCCTGGGCTACCCTCACACATATTATTCCCTCATTTAGTGGATATTTTCACAAAAAAGTGAAATTTTCAAAAATCCAAAATATTGGCTGAAAACGACTAAATATCAAGGACTCATTGGGAGAATCACTCTGGAACTGAAATCGGAATGCTCACTGACATTTGCCCTATCTGAAAGTCTGATAAATGCCGGAAAAATGACTTAGTCCAAAAAAAAATTTTCACCACTTTTTTCAATTTTACCTCAGTGGGATATATATTCTACCCACACACATTTGGAACTCTCCTGGGGTACCCTCACACATATTATTCCCTCATTTAGTGGATATTTTCACAAAAAAGTGAAATTTTCAAAAATCCAAAATATTGGCTGAAAACGACTAAATATCAAGGACTCATTGGGCGAATCACTCTGGAACTGAAATCAGATGCTCACTCACATTTCCCCTCTCTGAAATTCTGATAAATGCCGGAAAAATGACTAAGTCCAAAAAAAAATTTTCTCAACTTTTTTCAATTTTACCTCAGTGGGATATATATTCTACCCACACACATTTGGAACTCTCCTGGGGTATCCTCACTCATATTATTCCCTCATTTAGTGGATATTTTCACAAAAAAGTGAAATTTTCAAAAATCCAAAATATTGGCTGAAAACGACTAAATATCAAGGACTCATTGGGCGAATCGCTCTGGAACTGAAATCAGAACGCTCACTGACATTTGCCCTATCTGAAAGTCTGATAAACGCCGGAAAAATGACTAAGTCCCCAAAAAAATTTCTCAACTTTTTTCAATTCTACCCTATTGGGATATATATTCTACCCACACACATTTGGAACTCTCCTGGGGTACCCTCACACATATTATTCCCTCATTTAGTGGATATTTTCACAAAAAAGTGAAATTTTCAAAAATCCAAAATATTGGCTGAAAACGACTAAATATCAAGGAATCATTGGGCGAATCGCTCTGGAACTGAAATCAGATGCTCACTGACATTTTCCCTATCTGAAAGTCTGATAAACGCCAGAAAAATGACTAAGTCCAAAAAAAAATTTTTTTCAACTTTTTTCAATTTTACCGCCGTGGGATATATATTCTACCCACACACATTTGGAACTCTCCTGGGGTACCCTCACACATATTATTCCCTCATTTAGTGGATATTTTCACAAAAAAGTGAAATTTTCAAAAATCCAAAATATTGGCTGAAAACGACTAAATATCAAGGACTCATTGGGTGAATCGCTCTGGAACTGAAATCAGAACGCTCACTGACATTTGCCCTATCTGAAAGTCTGATAAACGCTGGAAAAATGACTAAGTCCAAAAAAAAGTTTTCTCAACTTTTTTCAATTTTATCCCAGTGGGATATATATTCTACCCACACACATTTGGAACTCTCCTGGGGTACCCTCACACATATTATTCCCTCATTTAGTGGATATTTTCATAAAAAAGTGAAATTTTCAAAAATCCAAAATATTGGCTGAAAACGACTAAATATCAAGGACTCATTGGGAGAATCGCTCTGGAACTGAAATCAGAATGCTCACTGACATTCCCCTATCTGAAAGTCTGATAAACGCCGGAAAGATGACTTAGTCCAAAAAAAAAAATTTTTTCAACTTTTTTCAATTTTACCCCCTTGGGATATATATTCTACCCACACACATTTGGAACTCTCCTGGGGTACCCTCACGCATATTATTCACTCATTTAGTGGATATTTTCTCAAAAGTGAAATTTTCAAAAATCCAAAATATTGGCTGAAAACGACTAAATATCAAGGACTCATTGGGCGAATCGCTCTGGAACTGAAATCGGAATGCTCACTGACATTTGCCCTATCTGAAAGTCTGATAAACGCCGGAAAAATGACTTAGTCCAATAAAAATTTTTCACAACTTTTTTCAATTTTACCCCAGTGGGATATATATTCTACCCACACACATTTGGAACTCTCCTGGGCTACCCTCACACATATTATTCCCTCATTTAGTGGATATTTTCACAAAAAAGTGAAATTTTCAAAAATCTAAAATATTGGCTGAAAACGACTAAATATCAAGGACTCATTGGGAGAATCACTCTGGAACTGAAATCGGAATGCTCACTGACATTTGCCCTATCTGAAAGTCTGATAAATGCCGGAAAAATGACTTAGTCCAAAAAAAAATTTTCACAACTTTTTTCAATTTTACCTCAGTGGGATATATATTCTACCCACACACATTTGGAACTCTCCTGGGGTACCCTCACACATATTATTCCCTCATTTAGTGGATATTTTCACAAAAAAGTGAAATTTTCAAAAATCCAAAATATTGGCTGAAAACGACTAAATATCAAGGACTCATTGGGCGAATCACTCTGGAACTGAAATCAGATGCTCACTCACATTTCCCCTCTCTGAAATTCTGATAAACGCCAGAAAAATGACTAAGTCGAAAAAAAAATTTTTTTCAACTTTTTTCAATTTTACCGCCGTGGGATATATATTCTACCCACACACATTTGGAACTCTCCTGGGGTACCCTCACACATATTATTCCCTCATTTAGTGGATATTTTCACAAAAAAGTGAAATTTTCAAAAATCCAAAATATTGGCTGAAAACGACTAAATATCCAGGACTCATTGGGAGAATCACTCTGGAACTGAAATCGGAATGCTCACTGACATTTGCCCTATCTGAAAGTCTGATAAATGCCGGAAAAATGACTAAGTCCAAAAAAAAATTTTCTCAACTTTTTTCAATTTTACCTCAGTGGGATATATATTCTACCCACACACATTTGGAACTCTCCTGGGGTACCCTCACACATATTATTCCCTCATTTAGTGGATATTTTCACAAAAAAGTGAAATTTTCAAAAATCCAAAATATTGGCTGAAAACGACTAAATATCAAGGACTCATTGGGCGAATCGCTCTGGAACTGAAATCAGAACGCTCACTGACATTTGCCCTATCTGAAAGTCTGATAAACGCCGGAAAAATGACTAAGTCCCCAAAAAAATTTCTCAACTTTTTTCAATTCTACCCCATTGGGATATATATTCTACCCACACACATTTGGAACTCTCCTGGGGTACCCTCACACATATTATTCCCTCATTTAGTGGATATTTTCACAAAAAAGTGAAATTTTCAAAAATCCAAAATATTGGCTGAAAACGACTAAATATCAAGGAATCATTGGGCGAATCGCTCTGGTACTGAAATCAGATGCTCACTGACATTTCCCCTATCTGAAAGTCTGATAAACGCCAGAAAAATGACTAAGTCCCCAAAACAATTTCTCAACTTTTTTCAATTCTACCCCAGTGGGATATATATTCTACCCACACACATTTGGAACTCTCCTGGGGTACCCTCACACATATTGTTCCCTCATTTAGTGGATATTTTCACAAAAAGGTGAAATTTTCAAAAATCTAAAATATTGGCTGAAAACGACTAAATATCAAGGACTCATTGGGCGAATTACTCTGGAACTGAAATCGGAACGCTCACTGACATTCGCCCTATCTGAAAGTCTGATAAACGCCAGAAAAATGACTAAGTCCAAAAAAAATTTTTTTTCAACTTTTTTCAATTTTACCGCCGTGGGATATATATTCTACCCACACACATTTGGAACTCTCCTGGGGTACCCTCACACATATTATTCCCTCATTTAGTGCATATTTTCACAAAAATGTGAAATTTTCAAAAATCCAAAATATTGGCTGAAAATGACTAAATATCAAGGACTCATTGGGTGAATCGCTCTGGAACTGAAATCAGAACGCTCACTGACATTTGCCCTATCTGAAAGTCTGATAAACGCTGGAAAAATGACTAAGTCCAAAAAAAAGTTTTCTCAACTTTTTTCAATTTTATCCCAGTGGGATATATATTCTACCCACACACATTTGGAACTCTCCTGGGGTACCCTCACACATATTATTCCCTCATTTAGTGGATATTTTCATAAAAAAGTGAAATTTTCAAAAATCCAAAATATTGGCTGAAAACGACTAAATATCAAGGACTCATTGGGAGAATCGCTCTGGAACTGAAATCAGAATGCTCACTGACATTCCCCTATCTGAAAGTCTGATAAACGCCGGAAAGATGACTTAGTCCAAAAAAAAAAATTTTTTCAACTTTTTTCAATTTTACCCCCTTGGGATATATATTCTACCCACACACATTTGGAACTCTCCTGGGGTACCCTCACGCATATTATTCACTCATTTAGTGGATATTTTCTCAAAAGTGAAATTTTCAAAAATCCAAAATATTGGCTGAAAACGACTAAATATCAAGGACTCATTGGGCGAATCGCTCTGGAACTGAAATCGGAATGCTCACTGACATTTGCCCTATCTGAAAGTCTGATAAACGCCGGAAAAATGACTTAGTCCAATAAAAATTTTTCACAACTTTTTTCAATTTTACCCCAGTGGGATATATATTCTACCCACACACATTTGGAACTCTCCTGGGCTACCCTCACACATATTATTCCCTCATTTAGTGGATATTTTCACAAAAAAGTGAAATTTTCAAAAATCCAAAATATTGGCTGAAAACGACTAAATATCAAGGACTCATTGGGAGAATCACTCTGGAACTGAAATCGGAATGCTCACTGACATTTGCCCTATCTGAAAGTCTGATAAATGCCGGAAAAATGACTTAGTCCAAAAAAAAATTTTCACAACTTTTTTCAATTTTACCTCAGTGGGATATATATTCTACCCACACACATTTGGAACTCTCCTGGGGTACCCTCACACATATTATTCCCTCATTTAGTGGATATTTTCACAAAAAAGTGAAATTTTCAAAAATCCAAAATATTGGCTGAAAACGACTAAATATCAAGGACTCATTGGGCGAATCACTCTGGAACTGAAATCAGATGCTCACTCATATTTCCCCTCTCTGAAATTCTGATAAACGCCAGAAAAATGACTAAGTCGAAAAAAAAATTTTTTTCAACTTTTTTCAATTTTACCGCCGTGGGATATATATTCTACCCACACACATTTGGAACTCTCCTGGGGTACCCTCACACATATTATTCCCTCATTTAGTGGATATTTTCACAAAAAAGTGAAATTTTCAAAAATCCAAAATATTGGCTGAAAACGACTAAATATCCAGGACTCATTGGGAGAATCACTCTGGAACTGAAATCGGAATGCTCACTGACATTTGCCCTATCTGAAAGTCTGATAAATGCCGGAAAAATGACTAAGTCCAAAAAAAAATTTTCTCAACTTTTTTCAATTTTACCTCAGTGGGATATATATTCTACCCACACACATTTGGAACTCTCCTGGGGTACCCTCACACATATTATTCCCTCATTTAGTGGATATTTTCACAAAAAAGTGAAATTTTCAAAAATCCAAAATATTGGCTGAAAACGACTAAATATCAAGGACTCATTGGGCGAATCGCTCTGGAACTGAAATCAGAACGCTCACTGACATTTGCCCTATCTGAAAGTCTGATAAACGCCGGAAAAATGACTAAGTCCCCAAAAAAATTTCTCAATTTTTTTCAATTCTACCCCATTGGGATATATATTCTACCCACACACATTTGGAACTCTCCTGGGGTACCCTCACACATATTATTCCCTCATTTAGTGGATATTTTCACAAAAAAGTGAAATTTTCAAAAATCCAAAATATTGGCTGAAAACGACTAAATATCAAGGAATCATTGGGCGAATCGCTCTGGAACTGAAATCAGATGCTCACTGACATTTCCAGTATCTGAAAGTCTGATAAACGCCAGAAAAATGACTAAGTCCCCAAAACAATTTCTCAACTTTTTTCAATTCTACCCCAGTGGGATATATATTCTACCCACACACATTTGGAACTCTCCTGGGGTACCCTCACACATATTGTTCCCTCATTTAGTGGATATTTTCACAAAAAGGTGAAATTTTCAAAAATCTAAAATATTGGCTGAAAACGACTAAATATCAAGGACTCATTGGGCGAATCACTCTGGAACTGAAATCGGAACGCTCACTGACATTCGCCCTATCTGAAAGTCTGATAAACGCCAGAAAAATGACTAAGTCCAAAAAAAATTTTTTTTCAACTTTTTTCAATTTTACCGCCGTGGGATATATATTCTACCCACACACATTTGGAACTCTCCTGGGGTACCCTCACACATATTATTCCCTCATTTAGTGCATATTTTCACAAAAAAGTGAAATTTTCAAAAATCCAAAATATTGGCTGAAAATGACTAAATATCAAGGACTCATTGGGTGAATCGCTCTGGAACTGAAATCAGAACGCTCACTGACATTTGCCCTATCTGAAAGTCTGATAAACGCTGGAAAAATGACTAAGTCCAAAAAAAAGTTTTCTCAACTTTTTTCAATTTTATCCCAGTGGGATATATATTCTACCCACACACATTTGGAACTCTCCTGGGGTACCCTCACACATATTATTCCCTCATTTAGTGGATATTTTCATAAAAAAGTGAAATTTTCAAAAATCCAAAATATTGGCTGAAAACGACTAAATATCAAGGACTCATTGGGAGAATCGCTCTGGAACTGAAATCAGAATGCTCACTGACATTCCCCTATCTGAAAGTCTGATAAACGCCGGAAAGATGACTTAGTCCAAAAAAAAAAATTTTTTCAACTTTTTTCAATTTTACCCCCTTGGGATATATATTCTACCCACACACATTTGGAACTCTCCTGGGGTACCCTCACGCATATTATTCACTCATTTAGTGGATATTTTCTCAAAAGTGAAATTTTCAAAAATCCAAAATATTGGCTGAAAACGACTAAATATCAAGGACTCATTGGGCGAATCGCTCTGGAACTGAAATCGGAATGCTCACTGACATTTGCCCTATCTGAAAGTCTGATAAACGCCGGAAAAATGACTTAGTCCAATAAAAATTTTTCACAACTTTTTTCAATTTTACCCCAGTGGGATATATATTCTACCCACACACATTTGGAACTCTCCTGGGCTACCCTCACACATATTATTCCCTCATTTAGTGGATATTTTCACAAAAAAGTGAAATTTTCAAAAATCCAAAATATTGGCTGAAAACGACTAAATATCAAGGACTCATTGGGAGAATCACTCTGGAACTGAAATCGGAATGCTCACTGACATTTGCCCTATCTGAAAGTCTGATAAATGCCGGAAAAATGACTTAGTCCAAAAAAAAATTTTCACAACTTTTTTCAATTTTACCTCAGTGGGATATATATTCTACCCACACACATTTGGAACTCTCCTGGGGTACCGTCACACATATTATTCCCTCATTTAGTGGATATTTTCACAAAAAAGTGAAATTTTCAAAAATCCAAAATATTGGCTGAAAACGACTAAATATCAAGGACTCATTGGGCGAATCACTCTGGAACTGAAATCAGATGCTCACTCACATTTCCCCTCTCTGAAATTCTGATAAACGCCAGAAAAATGACTAAGTCGAAAAAAAAATTTTTTTCAACTTTTTTCAATTTTACCGCCGTGGGATATATATTCTACCCACACACATTTGGAACTCTCCTGGGGTACCCTCACACATATTATTCCCTCATTTAGTGGATATTTTCACAAAAAAGTGAAATTTTCAAAAATCCAAAATATTGGCTGAAAACGACTAAATATCCAGGACTCATTGGGAGAATCACTCTGGAACTGAAATCGGAATGCTCACTGACATTTGCCCTATCTGAAAGTCTGATAAATGCCGGAAAAATGACTAAGTCCAAAAAAAAATTTTCTCAACTTTTTTCAATTTTACCTCAGTGGGATATATATTCTACCCACACACATTTGGAACTCTCCTGGGGTACCCTCACACATATTATTCCCTCATTTAGTGGATATTTTCACAAAAAAGTGAAATTTTCAAAAATCCAAAATATTGGCTGAAAACGACTAAATATCAAGGACTCATTGGGCGAATCGCTCTGGAACTGAAATCAGAACGCTCACTGACATTTGCCCTATCTGAAAGTCTGATAAACGCCGGAAAAATGACCAAGTCCCCAAAAAAATTTCTCAACTTTTTTCAATTCTACCCCATTGGGATATATATTCTACCCACACACATTTGGAACTCTCCTGGGGTACCCTCACACATATTATTCCCTCATTTAGTGGATATTTTCACAAAAAAGTGAAATTTTCAAAAATCCAAAATATTGGCTGAAAACGACTAAATATCAAGGAATCATTGGGCGAATCGCTCTGGAACTGAAATCAGATGCTCACTGACATTTCCCCTATCTGAAAGTCTGATAAACGCCAGAAAAATGACTAAGTCCCCAAAAAAATTTCTCAACTTTTTTCAATTCTACCCCAGTGGGATATATATTCTACCCACACACATTTGGAACTCTCCTGGGGTACCCTCACACATATTGTTCCCTCATTTAGTGGATATTTTCACAAAAAGGTGAAATTTTCAAAAATCTAAAATATTGGCTGAAAACGACTAAATATCAAGGACTCATTGGGCGAATCACTCTGGAACTGAAATCGGAACGCTCACTGACATTCGCCCTATCTGAAAGTCTGATAAACGCCAGAAAAATGACTAAGTGCAAAAAAAAATTTTTTTCAACTTTTTTCAATTTTACCGCCGTGGGATATATATTCTACCCACACACATTTGGAACTCTCCTGGGGTACCCTCACACATATTATTCCCTCATTTAGTGGATATTTTCACAAAAAAGTGAAATTTTCAAAAATCCAAAATATTGGCTGAAAACGACTAAATATCAAGGACTCATTGGGAGAATCACTCTGGAACTGAAATCGGAATGCTCACTGACATTTGCCCTATCTGAAAGTCTGATAAATGCCGGAAAAATGACTTAGTCCAAAAAAAAATTTTCTCAACTTTTTTCAATTTTACCTCAGTGGGATATATATTCTACCCACACACATTTGGAACTCTCCTGGGGTACCCTCACACATATTATTCCCTCATTTAGTGGATATTTTCACAAAAAAGTGAAATTTTCAAAAATCCAAAATATTGGCTGAAAACGACTAAATATCAAGGACTCATTGGGCGAATCGCTCTGGTACTGAAATCAGAACGCTCACTGACATTTGCCCTATCTGAAAGTCTGATAAACGCCGGAAAAATGACTAAGTCCCCAAAAAAATTTCTCAACTTTTTTCAATTCTACCCCATTGGGATATATATTCTACCCACACACATTTGGAACTCTCCTGGGGTACCCTCACACATATTATTCCCTCATTTAGTGGATATTTTCACAAAAAAGTGAAATTTTCAAAAATCCAAAATATTGGCTGAAAACGACTAAATATCAAGGAATTATTGGGCGAATCGCTCTGGAACTGAAATCAGATGCTCACTGACATTTCCCCTATCTGAAAGTCTGATAAACGCCAGAAAAATGACTAAGTCCCCAAAAAAATTTCTCAACTTTTTTCAATTCTACCCCAGTGGGATATATATTCTACCCACACACATTTGGAACTCTCCTGGGGTACCCTCACACATATTGTTCCCTCATTTAGTGGATATTTTCACAAAAAGGTGAAATTTTCAAAAATCTAAAATATTGGCTGAAAACGACTAAATATCAAGGACTCATTGGGCGAATCACTCTGGAACTGAAATCGGAACGCTCACTGACATTTGCCCTATCTGAAAGTCTGATAAACGCCAGAAAAATGACTAAGTGCAAAAAAAAATTTTTTTCAACTTTTTTCAATTTTACCGCCGTGGGATATATATTCTACCCACACACATTTGGAACTCTCCTGGGGTACCCTCACACATATTATTCCCTCATTTAGTGGATATTTTCACAAAAAAGTGAAATTTTCAAAAATCCAAAATATTGTCTGAAAACGACTAAATATCAAGGACTCATTGGACGAATCGCTCTGGAACTGAAATCGGAACGCTCACTGACATTTGCCCTATCTGAAAGTCTGATAAACGCCGGAAAAATGACAGTCCAATAAAAATTTTCTCAACTTTTTTCAATTTTACCCCAGTGGGATATATATTTTACCCACACACATTTGGAACTCTCCTGGGGTACCCTCACACATATTATTCCCTCATTTAGTGGATATTTTCACAAAAAAGTGAAATTTTCAAAAATCCAAAATATTGGCTAAAAACGACTAAATATCAAGGACTCATTGGGCGAATCACTCTGGAACTGAAATCAGATGCTCACTGACATTTCCCCTATCTGAAAGTCTGATAAACGCCAGAAAAATGACTAAGTCCCCAAAAAAATTTCTCAACTTTTTTCAATTCTACCCCAGTGGGATATATATTCTACCCACACACATTTGGAACTCTCCTGGGGTACCCTCACACATATTGTTCCCTCATTTAGTGGATATTTTCACAAAAAGGTGAAATTTTCAAAAATCTAAAATATTGGCTGAAAACGACTAAATATCAAGGACTCATTGGGCGAATCACTCTGGAACTGAAATCGGAACGCTCACTGACATTTGCCCTATCTGAAAGTCTGATAAACGCCAGAAAAATGACTAAGTGCAAAAAAAAATTTTTTTCAACTTTTTTCAATTTTACCGCCGTGGGATATATATTCTACCCACACACATTTGGAACTCTCCTGGGGTACCCTCACACATATTATTCCCTCATTTAGTGGATATTTTCACAAAAAAGTGAAATTTTCAAAAATCCAAAATATTGGCTGAAAACGACTAAATATCAAGGACTCATTGGGAGAATCACTCTGGAACTGAAATCGGAATGCTCACTGACATTTGCCCTATCTGAAAGTCTGATAAATGCCGGAAAAATGACTTAGTCCAAAAAAAAATTTTCTCAACTTTTTTCAATTTTACCTCAGTGGGATATATATTCTACCCACACACATTTGGAACTCTCCTGGGGTACCCTCACACATATTATTCCCTCATTTAGTGGATATTTTCACAAAAAAGTGAAATTTTCAAAAATCCAAAATATTGGCTGAAAACGACTAAATATCAAGGACTCATTGGGTGAATCACTCTGGAACTGAAATCAGATGCTCACTCACATTTCCCCACTCTGAAAGTCTGATAAACGCCAGAAAAATGACTAAGTCCAAAAAAAATTTTTTTTCAACTTTTTTCAATTTTACCGCCGTGGGATATATATTCTACCAACACACATTTGGAACTCTCCTGGGGTACCCTCACACATATTGTTCCCTCATTTAGTGGATATTTTCACAAAAAGGTGAAATTTTCAAAAATCTAAAATATTGGCTGAAAACGACTAAATATCAAGGACTCATTGGGCGAATCACTCTGGAACTGAAATCGGAACGCTCACTGACATTTGCCCTATCTGAAAGTCTGATAAACGCCAGAAAAATGACTAAGTGCAAAAAAAAATTTTTTTCAACTTTTTTCAATTTTACCGCCGTGGGATATATATTCTACCCACACACATTTGGAACTCTCCTGGGGTACCCTCACACATATTATTCCCTCATTTAGTGGATATTTTCACAAAAAAGTGAAATTTTCAAAAATCCAAAATATTGTCTGAAAACGACTAAATATCAAGGACTCATTGGACGAATCGCTCTGGAACTGAAATCGGAACGCTCACTGACATTTGCCCTATCTGAAAGTCTGATAAACGCCGGAAAAATGACAGTCCAATAAAAAATTTTCTCAACTTTTTTCAATTTTACCCCAGTGGGATATATATTTCACCCACACACATTTGGAACTCTCCTGGGGTACCCTCACACATATTATTCCCTCATTTAGTGGATATTTTCACAAAAAAGTGAAATTTTCAAAAATCCAAAATATTGGCTGAAAACGACTAAATATCAAGGACTCATTGGGCGAATCACTCTGGAACTGAAATCAGATGCTCACTGACATTTCCCCTCTCTGAAAGTCTGATAAACGCCGGAAAAATGACTAAGTCCCCCAAAAAAATTTCTCAACTTTTTTCAATTCTACCCCATTGGGATATATATTCTACCCACATACATTTGGAACTCTCCTGGGGTACCCTCATACATATTATTCCCTCATTTAGTGGATATTTTCACAAAAAAGTGAAATTTTCAAAAATCCAAAATATTGGCTGAAAACGACTAAATATCAAGGAATCATTGGGCGAATCGCTCTGGAACTGAAATCAGAACGCTCACTGACATTTCCCCTATCTGAAAGTCTGATAAACGCCAGAAAAATGACTAAGTCCAAAAAAAAATTTTTTTCAACTTTTTTCAATTTTACCGCCGTGGGATATATATTCTACCCACACACATTTGGAACTCTCCTGGGGTACCCTCACACATATTATTCCCTCATTTAGTGGATATTTTCACAAAAAAGTGAAATTTTCAAAAATCCAAAATATTGTCTGAAAACGACTAAATATCAAGGACTCATTGGGCGAATCGCTCTGGAACTGAAATCGGAACGCTCACTGACATTTGCCCTATCTTAAAGTCTGATAAACGCCGGAAAAATGACAGTCCAATAAAAAATTTTCTCAACTTTTTTCAATTTTACCCCAGTGGGATATATATTCTACCCACACACATTTGGAACTCTCTTGGGGTACCCTCACACATATTATTCCCTCATTTAGTGGATATTTTCACAAAAAAGTGAAATTTTCAAAAATCCAAAATATTGGCTGAAAACGATTAAATATCATTGGGCGAATCACTCTGGAACTGAAATCAGATGCTCACTGACATTTCCCCTCTCTGAAAGTCTGATAAACGCCAGAAAAATGAATAAGTCCAAAAAAAAAAATTTTTGCAACTTTTTTCAATTTTACCCCCGTGCGATATATATTCTACCCAAACACATTTGGAACTCTCCTGGGGTACCCTCACACATATTATTCCCTCATTTAGTGGATATTTTCACAAAAAAGTGAAATTTTCAAAAATCTAAAATATTGGCTGAAAACGACTAAATATCAAGGACTCATTGGGCGAATCACTCTGGAACTGAAATCGGAACGCTCACTGACATTTGCCCTATCTGAAAGTCTGATAAACGCCGGAAAAATGACTAAGTCCCCCAAAAAAATTTCTCAACTTTTTTCAATTCTACCCCATTGGGGTATATATTCTACCCACACACATTTGGAACTCTCCTGGGGTACCCTCACACATATTATTCCCTCATTTAGTGGATATTTTCACAAAAAAGTGAAATTTTCAAAAATCCAAAATATTGGCTGAAAACGACTAAATATCAAGGACTCATTGGGCGAATCGCTCTGGAACTGAAATCGGAACGCTCACTGACATTTGCCCTATCTGAAAGTCTGATAAACGCCGGAAAAATGACTTAGTCCAATAAAAATTTTTCTCAACTTTTTTCAATTTTACCCCAGTGGGATATATATTCTACCCACACACATTTGGAACTCTCCTGGGGTACCCTCACACATATTATTCCCTCATTTAGTGGATATTTTCACAAAAAAGTGAAATTTTCAAAAATCCAAAATATTGGCTGAAAACGACTAAATATCAAGGACTCATTGGGCGAATCACTCTGGAACTGAAATCAGATGCTCACTGACATTTCCCCTCTCTGAAAGTCTGATAAACGCCAGAAAAATGACTAAGTCCAAAAAAAAATTTTTTTCAACTTTTTTCAATTTTACCGCCGTGGGATATATATTCTACCCACACACATTTGGAACTCTCCTGGGGTACCCTCACACATATTATTCCCTCATTTAGTGGATATTTTCACAAAAAAGTGAAATTTTCAAAAATCCAAAATATTGTCTGAAAACGACTAAATATCAAGGACTCATTGGGCGAATCGCTCTGGAACTGAAATCGGAACGCTCACTGACATTTGCCCTATCTGAAAGTCTGATAAACGCCGGAAAAATGACAGTCCAATAAAAAATTTTCTCAACTTTTTTCAATTCTACCCCATTGGGATATATATTCTACCCACACACATTTGGAACTCTCCTGGGGTACCCTCATACATATTATTCCCTCATTTAGTGGATATTTTCACAAAAAAGTGAAATTTTCAAAAATCCAAAATATTGGCTGAAAACGACTAAATATCAAGGAATCATTGGGCGAATCGCTTTGGAACTGAAATCAGATGCTCACTGACATTTCCCCTATCGGAAAGTCTGATAAACGCCAGAAAAATGACTAAGTCCAAAAAAAAATTTTTTTCAACTTTTTTCAATTTTACCGCCGTGGGATATATATTCTACCCACACACATTTGGAACTCTCCTGGGGTACCCTCACACATATTATTCCCTCATTTAGTGGATATTTTCACAAAAAAGTGAAATTTTCAAAAATCCAAAATATTGGCTGAAAACGACTAAATATCAAGGATTCATTGGGCGAATCGCTCTGGAACTGAAATCGGAACGCTCACTGACATTTGCCCTATCTGAAAGTCTGATAAACGCCGGAAAAATGACTTAGTCCAATAAAAAATTTTCTCAACTTTTTTCAATTTTACCCCAGTGGGATATATATTCTACCCACACACATTTGGAACTCTCCTGGGGTACCCTCACACATATTATTCCCTCATTTAGTGGATATTTTCACAAAAAAGTGAAATTTTCAAAAATCCAAAATATTGGCTGAAAACGACTAAATATCAAGGACTCATTGGGAGAATCACTCTGGAACTGAAATCGGAATGCTCACTGACATTTGCCCTACCTGAAAGTCTGATAAATGCCGGAAAAATTACTTAGTCCAAAAAAAAATTTTCTCAACTTTTTTCAGTTTTACCTCAGTGGGATATATATTCTACCCACACACATTTGTAACTCTCCTGGGGTACCCTCACACATATTATTCCCTCATTTAGTGGATATTTTCACAAAAAAGTGAAATTTTCAAAAATCCAAAATATTGGCTGAAAACGACTAAATATCAAGGACTCATTGGGCGAATCACTCTGGAACTGAAATCAGATGCTCACTGACATTTCCCCTCTCTGAAAGTCTGATAAACGCCAGAAAAATGAATAAGTCCAAAAAAAAAAATTTTTGCAACTTTTTTCAATTTTACCCCCGTGGGATATATATTCTACCCACACACATTTGGAACTCTCCTGGGGTACCCTCACACATATTATTCCCTCATTTAGTGGATATTTTCACAAAAAAGTGAAATTTTCAAAAATCTAAAATATTGGCTGAAAACGACTAAATATCAAGGACTCATTGGGCGAATCACTCTGGAACTGAAATCGGAACGCTCACTGACATTTGCCCTATCTGAAAGTCTGATAAACGCCGGAAAAATGACTAAGTCCCCCAAAAAAATTTCTCAACTTTTTTCAATTCTACCCCATTGGGATATATATTCTACCCACACACATTTGGAACTCTCCTGGGGTACCCTCACACATGTTATTCCCTCATTTAGTGGATATTTTCACAAAAAAGTGAAATTTTCAAAAATCCAAAATATTGGCTGAAAACGACTAAATATCAAGGACTCATTGGGCGAATCACTCTGGAACTGAAATCAGATGCTCACTGACATTTCCCCTCTCTGAAAGTCTGATAAATGTCAGAAAAATGAATAAGTCCAAAAAAAAAATTTTTTCAACTTTTTTCAATTTTACCCCCGTGGGATATATATTTTACCCACACACATTTGGATCTCTCCTGGGGTACCCTCACACATATTATTCCCTCATTTAGTGGATATTTTCACAAAAAAGTGAAATTTTCAAAAATCCAAAATATTGGCTGAAAACGACTAAATATCAAGGACTCATTGGGCGAATCGCTCTGGAACTGAAATCGGAATGCTCACTGACATTTGCCCTATCTGAAAGTCTGATAAACGCCGGAAAGATGACTAAGTCCAAAAAAAAAATTTTTTTCAACTTTTTTCAATTTTACCCCCGTGGGATATATATTCTACCCACACACATTTGGAACTCTCCTGGGGTACCCTCACACATATTATTCCCTCATTTAGTGGATATTTTCACAAAAAAGTGAAATTTTCAAAAATCTAAAATATTGGCTGAAAACGGCTAAATATCAAGGACTCATTGGGTGAATCACTCTGGAACTGAAATCGGAATGCTCACTGACATTTGCCCTATCTGAAAGTCTGATAAACGCCGGAAAAAGGACTAAGTGCCAAAAAAAATTTTCTCAACTTTTTCAATTCTACCCCATTGGGATATATATTCTACCCACACACATTTGGATCTCTCCTGGGGTACCCTCATACATATTATTCCCTCATTTAGTGGATATTTTCACAAAAAAGTGAAATTTTCAAAAATCCAAAATATTGGCTGAAAACGACTAAATATCAAGGACTCATTGGGCGAATCACTCTGGAACTGAAATCGGAACGCTCACTGACATTTGCCCTATCTGAAAGTCTGATAAACGCCGGAAAAATTACTAAGTCCCCCAAAAAAATTTCTCAACTTTTTTCAATTCTACCCCATTGGGATATATATTCTACGCACACACATTTGGAACTCTCCTGGGGTACCCTCACACATATTATTCCCTCATTTAGTGGATATTTTCACAAAAAAGTGAAATTTTCAAAAATCCAAAATATTGGCTGAAAACGACTAAATATCAAGGAATCATTGGGCGAATCGCTCTGGAACTGAAATCAGAACGCTCACTGACATTTCCCCTATCTGAAAGTCTGATAAACGCCAGAAAAATGACTAAGTCCAAAAAAAAATTTTCTCAACTTTTTTCAATTTTACCCCAGTGGCATATATATTCTACTCACACACATTTGGAACTCTCCTGGGGTACCCTCATACATATTATTCCCTCATTTAGTGGATATTTTCACAAAAAAGTGAAATTTTCAAAAATCCAAAATATTGGCTGAAAACGACTAAATATCAAGGACTCATTGGGCGAATCGCTCTGGAACTGAAATCGGAATGCTCACTGACATTTGCCCTATCTGAAAGTCTGATAAACGCCGGAAAGATGACTAAGTCCAAAAAAAAAAATTTTTTCAACTTTTTTCAATTTTACCCCCGTGGGATATATATTCTACCCACACACATTTGGAACTCTCCTGGGGTACCCTCACACATATTATTCCCTCATTTAGTGGATATTTTCACAAAAAAGTGAAATTTTCAAAAATCCAAAATATTGGCTGAAAACGACTAAATATCAAGGACTCATTGGGCGAATCACTCTGGAACTGAAATCGGAACGCTCACTGACATTTGCCCTATCTGAAAGTCTGATAAACGCCGGAAAAATGACTAAGTCCAAAAAAAAATTTTCTCAACTTTTTTCAATTTTACCCCAGTGGGATATATATTCTACTCACACACATTTGGAACTCTCCTGGGGTACCCTCATACATATTATTCCCTCATTTAGTGGATATTTTCACAAAAAAGTGAAATTTTCAAAAATCCAAAATATTGGCTGAAAACGACTAAATATCAAGGAATCATTGGGCGAATCGCTCTGGAACTGAAATCAGATGCTCACTGACATTTCCCCTATCTGAAAGTCTGATAAACGCCAGAAAAATGACTAAGTCCAAAAAAAAATTTTTTTCAACTTTTTTCAATTTTACCGCCGTGGGATATATATTCTACCCACACACATTTGGAATTCTCCTGTGGTACCCTCACACATATTATTCCCTCATTTAGTGGATATTTTCACAAAAAAGTGAAATTTTCAAAAATCCAAAATATTGGCTGAAAACGACTAAATATCAAGGACTCATTGGGCGAATCGCTCTGGAACTGAAATTGGAATGCTCACTGACATTTCCCCTATCTGAAAGTCTGATAAACGCCGGAAAGATGACTAAGTCCAAAAAAAAAAATTTTTTCAACTTTTTTCAATTTTACCCCCGTGGGATATATATTCTACCCACACACATTTGGAACTCTCCTGGGGTACCCTCACGCATATTATTCACTCATTTAGTGGATATTTTCTCAAAAGTGAAATTTTCAAAAATCCAAAATATTGGCTGAAAACGACTAAATATCAAGGACTCATTGGGCAAATCGCTCTGGAACTGAAATTGGAACGCTCACTGACATTTGCCCTATCTGAAAGTCTGATAAACGCCGGAAAAATGACTAAGTCCCCCAAAAAAATTTCTCAACTTTTTTCAATTCTACCCCATTGGGATATATATTCTACCCACACACATTTGGAACTCTCCTGGGGTACC
Source organism: Phyllobates terribilis (assembly GCF_046119375.1). Lineage (NCBI taxonomy): Eukaryota > Metazoa > Chordata > Amphibia > Anura > Dendrobatidae > Phyllobates > Phyllobates terribilis. Next base: position 24,780,385 of record NW_027362776.1, read on the forward strand.
CTCACACATATTATTCCCTCATTTAGAGGATATTTTCACCAAAAAAGTGAAATTTTCAAAAATCCAAAATATTGGCTGAAAACGACTAAATATCAAGGACTCATTGGGAGAATCACTCTGGAACTGAAATCGGAATGCTCACTGACATTTGCCCTATCTGAAAGTCTGATAAATGCCGGAAAAATGACTAAGTCCAAAAAAAAATTTTCTCAACTTTTTTCAATTTTACCTCAGTGGGATATATATTCTACCCACACACATTTGGAACTCTCCTGGGGTACCCTCACACATATTATTCCCTCATTTAGTGGATATTTTCACAAAAAAGTGAAATTTTCAAAAATCTAAAATATTGGCTGAAAACGACTAAATATCAAGGACTCATTGGGAGAATCACTCTGGAACTGAAATCGGAATGCTCACTGACATTTGCCCTATCTGAAAGTCTGATAAACGCCGGAAAAATGAATAAGTCCAAAAAAAAATTTTTTTCCATCTTTTTTCAATTTTACCCCCGTGGGATATATATTTTACCCACACACATTTGGATCTCTCCTGGGGTACCCTCACACATATTATTCCCTCATTTAGTGGATATTTTCACAAAAAAGTAAAATTTTCAAAAATCCAAAATATTGGCTGAAAACAACTAAATATCAAGGACTCATTGGGCGAATCACTCTGGAACTGAAATCAGATGCTCACTGACATTTCCCCTCTCTGAAAGTCTGATAAACGCCAGAAAAATGAATAAGTCCAAAAAAAAATTTTTTTCCATCTTTTTTCAATTTTACCCCCGTGGGATATATATTTTACCCACACACATTTGGATCTCTCCTGGGGTACCCTCACACATATTATTCCCTCATTTAGTGGATATTTTCACAAAAAAGTGAAATTTTCAAAAATCCAAAATATTGGCTGAAAACGACTAAATATCAAGGACTCATTGGGCGAATCACTCTGGAACTGAAATCGGAATGCTCACTGACATTTGCCCTATCTGAAAGTCTGATAAACGCCGGAAAGATGACTAAGTCCAAAAAAAAAAATTTTTTCAACTTTTTTCAATTTTACCCCCGTGGGATATATATTCTACCCACACACATTTGGAACTCTCCTGGGGTACCCTCACGCATATTATTCACTCATTTAGTGGATATTTTCTCAAAAGTGAAATTTTCAAAAATCCAAAATATTGGCTGAAAACCACTAAATATCAAGAACTCATTGGTCGAATCGCTCTGGAACTGAAATCGGAACGCTCACTGACATTTGCCCTGTCTGAAAGTCTGATAAACGCCGGAAAAATGACTTAATCCAATAAAAATTTTTCTCAACTTTTTTCAATTTTACCCCAGTGGGATATATATTCTACCCACACACATTTGGAACTCTCCTGGGGTACCCTCACACATATTATTCCCTCATTTAGTGGATATTTTCACAAAAAAGTGAAATTTTCAAAAATCCAAAATATTTTCTGAAAACGACTAAATATCAAGGACTCATTGGGAGAATCACTCTGGAACTGAAATCGGAATGCTCACTGACATTTGCCCTATCTGAAAGTCTGATAAACGCCGGAAAAATGACTAAGTCCCCAAAAAAAATTTCTCAACTTTTTTCAATTCTACAACATTGGTATATATATTCTACCCACACACATTTGGAACTCTCCTGGGGTACCCTCACACATATTATTCCCTCATTTAGTTGATATTTTCACAAAAAAGTGAAATTTTCAAAAATCCAAAATATTGGCTGATAACGACTAAATATCAAGGACTCATTGGGTGAATCGCTCTGAAACTGAAATCAGAACGCTCACTGACATTTGCCCTATCTGAAAGTCTGATAAACGCCGGAAAAATGACTAAGTCCAAAAAAAATGTTTTTCAACTTTTTTCAATTTTACCACCGTGGGATATATATTCTACCCACACACATTTGGAACTCTACTGGGGTACCCTCACACATATTATTCCCTCATTTAGTGGATATTTTCATAAAAAAGTGAAATTTTCAAAAATCCAAAATATTGGCTGAAGACGACTAAATATCAAGGACTCATTGGGAAAATCGCTCTGGAACTGAAATCAGAATGTGCATGGACATTTCCCCTATCTGAAAGTCTGAAAAACGCCGGAAAGATGACTTAGTCCAAAAAAAAAAATTTTTCAACTTTTTTCAATTTTACCCCCGTGGGATATATATTCTACCCACACACATTTGGAACTCTCCTGGGGTACCCTCACACATATTATTCACTCATTTAGTGGATATTTTCACAAAAGTGAAATTTTCAAAAATCCAAAATATTGGCTGAAAACGACTAAATATCAAGGACTCATTGGGCGAATCGATCTGGAACTGAAATCGGAACGCTCACTGACATTTGCCCTATCTGAAAGTCTGATAAACGCCGGAAAAATGACTTAGTCCAAAAAAAAATTTTCTCAACTTTTTTAAATTTTTCCCCAGTGGGATATATATTCTACCCACACACATTTGGAACTCTCCTGGGGTACCCTCACACATATTATTCCCTCATTTAGTGGATATTTTCACAAAAAAGTGAAGTTTTCAAAAATCTATAATATTGTCTGAAAACGACCAAATATCAAGGACTCATTGGGCGAATCACTCTGGAACTGGAATAAGAACGCTCACTGACATTTGCCCTATCTGAAAGTCTGATAAACGCCGGAAAAATGACTAAGTCCAAAAAAGAATTTTCTCAACTTTTTTCAATTTTACCCCAGTGGGATATATATTCTACCCACACACATTTGGAACTCTCCTGGGGTACCCTCACACATATTATTCCCTCATTTAGTGGATATTTTCACAAAAAAGTGACATTTTCAAAAATCTAAAATATTGGCTGAAAACGACTAAATATCAAGGACTTATTGGGCGAATCACTCTGGAACTGATATCGGAACGCTCACTAACATTTGCCCTATCTGAAAGTCTGATAAACGCCGGAAAAATGACTAAGTCCAATAAAAATGTTTTTCAACTTTTTTCAATTTTACCGCCGTGGGATATATATTCTACCCACACACATTTGGAACTCTCCTGGGGTACCCTCACACATATTATTCCCTCATTTAGTGGATATTTTCACAAAAAAGTGAAATTTTCAAAAATCCAAAATATTGGCTGAAAACGACTAAATATCAAGGACTCATTGGGCGAATCGCTCTGGAACTGAAATCAGAACGCTCACTGACATTTCCCCTATCTGAAAGTCTGATAAACGCCAGAAAAATGAGTAAGTCCAAAAAAAAATTTTCTCAACTTTTTTCAATTTTACCCCAGTGGGATATATATTCTACTCACACACATTTGGAACTCTCCTGGGGTACCCTCATACATATTATTCCCTCATTTAGTGGATATTTTCACAAAAAAGTGAAATTTTCAAAAATCCAAAATATTGGCTGAAAACGACTAAATATCAAGGAATCATTGGGCGAATCGCTCTGGAACTGAAATCAGATGCTCACTGACATTTCCCCTATCTGAAAGTCTGATAAACGCCAGAAAAATGACTAAGTCCAAAAAAAAATTTTTTTCAACTTTTTTCAATTTTACCGCCATGGGATATATATTCTACCCACACACATTTGGAACTCTCCTGGGGTACCCTCACACATATTATTCCCTCATTTAGTGGATATTTTCAGAAAAAGGTGAAATTTTCAAAAATCTAAAATATTGGCTGAAAACGACTAAATATCAAGGACTCATTGGGCGAATCACTCTGGTACTGAAATCGGAACGCTCACTGACATTTGCCCTATCTGAAAGTCTGATAAACGCCGGAAAAATGACTTAGTCCAATAAAAAATTTTCTCAACTTTTTTCAATTTTACCCCAGTGGAATATACATTCTACAGACACACATTTGGAACTCTCCTGGGGTACCCTCACACATATTATTCACTCATTTAGTGGATATTTTCACAAAAGTGAAATTTTCAAAAATCCAAAATATTGGCTGAAAACGACTAAATATCAAGGACTCATTGGGCGAATCGCTCTGGAACTGAAATCAGAACGCTCACTGACATTTCCCCTATCTGAAAGTCTGATAAACGCCAGAAAAATGACTAAGTCCAAGAAAAAATTTTCTCAACTTTTTTCAATTTTACCCCAGTGGGATATATATTCTACTCACACACATTTGGAACTCTCCTGGGGTACCCTCATACATATTATTCCCTCATTTAGTGGATATTTTCACAAAAAAGTGAAATTTTCAAAAATCCAAAATATTGGCTGAAAACGACTAAATATCTAGGAATCATTGGGCGAATCGCTCTGGAACTGAAATCAGATGCTCACTGACATTTCCCCTATCTGAAAGTCTGATAAACGCCAGAAAAATGACTAAGTCCAAAAAAAAATTTTTTTCAACTTTTTTCAATTTTACCGCCGTGGGATATATATTCTACCACACACATTTGGAACTCTCCTGGGGTACCCTCACACATATTATTCCCTCATTTAGTGGATATTTTCACAAAAAAGTGAAATTTTCAAAAATCCAAAATATTGGCTGAAAACGACTAAATATCAAGGACTCATTGGGCGAATCGCTCTGGAACTGAAATCGGAACGCTCACTGACATTTGCCCTATCTGAAAGTCTGATAAACGCCGGAAAAATGACTTAGTGCAATAAAAAATTTTCTCAACTTTTTTCAATTTTACCCCAGTGGGATATATATTCTACCCACACACATTTGGAACTCTCCTGGGGTACCCTCACACATATTATTCCCTCATTTAGTGGATATTTTCACAAAAAAGTGAAATTTTCAAAAATCCAAAATATTGGCTGTAAACGGCTAAATATCCAGGACTCATTGGGAGAATCACTCTGGTACTGAAATCGGAATGCTCACTGACATTTGCCCTATCTGAAAGTCTGATAAATGCCGGAAAAATGACTAAGTCCAAAAAAAAATTTTCTCAACTTTTTTCAATTTTACCTCAGTGGGATATATATTCTACCCACACACATTTGGAACTCTCCTGGGGTACCCTCACACATATTATTCCCTCATTTAGTGGATATTTTCATAAAAAAGTGAAATTTTCAAAAATCCAAAATATTGGCTGAAAACGACTAAATATCAAGGACTCATTGGGAGAATCGCTCTGGAACTGAAATCAGAATGCTCACTGACATTCCCCTATCTGAAAGTCTGATAAACGCCTGAAAGATGACTTAGTCCAAAAAAAAAAATTTTTTCAACTTTTTTCAATTTTACCCCCTTGGGATATATATTCTACCCACACACATTTGGAACTCTCCTGGGGTACCCTCACGCATATTATTCACTCATTTAGTGGATATTTTCTCAAAAGTGAAATTTTCAAAAATCCAAAATATTGGCTGAAAACGACTAAATATCAAGGACTCATTGGGCGAATCGCTCTGGAACTGAAATCGGAACGCTCACTGACATTTGCCCTATCTGAAAGTCTGATAAACGCCGGAAAAATGACTTAGTCCAATAAAAATTTTTCACAACTTTTTTCAATTTTACCCCAGTGGGATATATATTCTACCCACACACATTTGGAACTCTCCTGGGCTACCCTCACACATATTATTCCCTCATTTAGTGGATATTTTCACAAAAAAGTGAAATTTTCAAAAATCCAAAATATTGGCTGAAAACGACTAAATATCAAGGACTCATTGGGAGAATCACTCTGGAACTGAAATCAGATGCTCACTCACATTTCCCCTCTCTGAAATTCTGATAAACGCCAGAAAAATGACTAAGTCCAAAAAAAAATTTTTTTCAACTTTTTTCAATTTTACCGCCGTGGGATATATATTCCACCCACACACATTTGGAACTCTCCTGGGGTACCCTCACACATATTATTCCCTCATTTAGTGGATATTTTCACAAAAAAGTGAAATTTTCAAAAATCCAAAATATTGGCTGAAAACGACTAAATATCCAGGACTCATTGGGCGAATCGCTCTGGAACTGAAATCAGAACGCTCACTGACATTTGCCCTATCTGAAAGTCTGATAAACGCCGGAAAAATGACTAAGTCCCCAAAAAAATTTCTCAACTTTTTTCAATTCTACCCCATTGGGATATATATTCTACCCACACACATTTGGAACTCTCCTGGGGTACCCTCACACATATTATTCCCTCATTTAGTGGATATTTTCACAAAAAAGTGAAATTTTCAAAAATCCAAAATATTGGCTGAAAACGACTAAATATCAAGGAATCATTGGGCGAATCGCCCTGGAACAGAAATCAGATGCTCACTGACATTTCCCCTATCTGAAAGTCTGATAAACGCCAGAAAAATGACTAAGTCCAAAAAAAATTTTTTTCCAACTTTTTTCAATTTTACCGCCGTGGGATATATATTCTACCCACACACATTTGGAACTCTCCTGGGGTACCCTCACACATATTATTCCCTCATTTAGTGGATATTTTCACAAAAAAGTGAAATTTTCAAAAATCCAAAATATTGGCTGAAAACGACTAAATATCAAGGACTCATTGGGAGAATCACTCTGGAACTGAAATCGGAATGCTCACTGACATTTGCCCTATCTGAAAGTCTGATAAATGCCGGAAAAATGACTTAGTCCAAAAAAAAATTTTCTCAACTTTTTTCAATTTTACCTCAGTGGGATATATGTTCTACCCACACACATTTGGAACTCTCCTGGGGTACCCTCACACATATTATTCCCTCATTTAGTGGATATTTTCACAAAAAAGTGAAATTTTCAAAAATCCAAAATATTGGCTGAAAACGACTAAATATCAAGGACTCATTGGGAGAATCACTCTGGAACTGAAATCGGAATGCTCACTGACATTTGCCCGATCTGAAAGTCTGATAAATGCCGGAAAAATGACTTAGTCCAAAAAAAAATTTTCTCAACTTTTTTCAATTTTACCTCAGTGGGATATATATTCTACCCACACACATTTGGAACCCTCCTGGGGTACCCTCACACATATTATTCCCTCATTTAGTGGATATTTTCACAAAAAAGTGAAATTTTCAAAAATCCAAAATATTGGCTGAAAACGACTAAATATCAAGGACTCATTGGGTGAATCACTCTGGAACTGAAATCAGATGCTCACTCACATTTCCCCACTCTGAAAGTCTGATAAACGCCAGAAAAATGACTAAGTCAAAAAAAAAATTTTTTTTCAACTTTTTTCAATTTTACCGCCGTGGGATATATATTCTACCCACACACATTTGGAACTCTCCTGGGGTACCCTCACACATATTGTTCCCTCATTTAGTGGATATTTTCACAAAAAGGTGAAATTTTCAAAAATCTAAAATATTGGCTGAAAACGACTAAATATCAAGGACTCATTGGGCGAATCACTCTGGAACTGAAATCGGAACGCTCACTGACATTTGCCCTATCTGAAAGTCTGATAAACGCCAGAAAAATGACTAAGTGCAAAAAAAAATTTTTTTCAACTTTTTTCAATTTTACCGCCGTGGGATATATATTCTACCCACACACATTTGGAACTCTCCTGGGGTACCCTCACACATATTATTCCCTCATTTAGTGGATATTTTCACAAAAAAGTGAAATTTTCAAAAATCCAAAATATTGTCTGAAAACGACTAAATATCAAGGACTCATTGGGCGAATCGCTCTGGAACTGAAATCGGAACGCTCACTGACATTTGCCCTATCTGAAAGTCTGATAAACGCCGGAAAAATGACAGTCCAATAAAAAATTTTCTCAACTTTTTTCAATTTTACCCCAGTGGGATATATATTTTACCCACACACATTTGGAACTCTCCTGGGGTACCCTCACACATATTATTCCCTCATTTAGTGGATATTTTCACAAAAAAGTGAAATTTTCAAAAATCCAAAATATTGGCTGAAAACGACTAAATATCAAGGACTCATTGGGCGAATCACTCTGGAACTGAAATCAGATGCTCACTGACATTTCCCCTCTCTGAAAGTCTGATAAACGCCAGAAAAATGAATAAGTCCAAAAAAAAAATTTTTGCAACTTTTTTCAACTTTACCCCCGTGGGATATATATTCTACCCACACACATTTGGAACTCTCCTGGGGTACCCTCACACATATTATTCCCTCATTTAGTGGATATTTTCACAAAAAAGTGAAATTTTCAAAAATCTAAAATATTGGCTGAAAACGACTAAATATCAAGGACTCATTGGGCGAATCACTCTGGAACTGAAATCGGAACGCTCACTGACATTTGCCCTATCTGAAAGTCTGATAAACGCCAGAAAAATGACTAAGTCCAAAAAAAAAATTTTTTTTAACTTTTTTCAATTTTACCGCCGTGGGATATATATTCTACCCACACACATTTGGAACTCTCCTGGGGTACCCTCACACATATTATTCCCTCATTTAGTGGATATTTTCACAAAAAAGTGAAATTTTCAAAAATCCAAAATATTGTCTGAAAACGACTAAATATCAAGGACTCATTGGGCGAATCGCTCTGGAACTGAAATCGGAACGCTCACTGACATTTGCCCTATCTTAAAGTCTGATAAACGCCGGAAAAATGACAGTCCAATAAAAAATTTTCTCAACTTTTTTCAATTTTACCCCAGTGGGATATATATTCTACCCACACACATTTGGAACTCTCCTGGGGTACCCTCACACATATTATTCCCTCATTTAGTGGATATTTTCACAAAAAAGTGAAATTTTCAAAAATCCAAAATATTGGCTGAAAACGATTAAATATCATTGGGCGAATCACTCTGGAACTGAAATCAGATGCTCACTGACATTTCCCCTCTCTGAAAGTCTGATAAACGCCAGAAAAATGAATAAGTCCAAAAAAAAAAATTTTTGCAACTTTTTTCAATTTTACCCCCGTGCGATATATATTCTACCCAAACACATTTGGAACTCTCCTGGGGTACCCTCACACATATTATTCCCTCATTTAGTGGATATTTTCACAAAAAAGTGAAATTTTCAAAAATCTAAAATATTGGCTGAAAACGACTAAATATCAAGGACTCATTGGGCGAATCACTCTGGAACTGAAATCGGAACGCTCACTGACATTTGCCCTATCTGAAAGTCTGATAAACGCCGGAAAAATGACTAAGTCCCCCCAAAAAATTTCTCAACTTTTTTCAATTCTACCCCATTGGGATATATATTCTACCCACACACATTTGGAACTCTCCTGGGGTACCCTCAAACATATTATTCCCTCATTTAGTGGATATTTTCACAAAAAAGTGAAATTTTCAAAAATCCAAAATATTGGCTGAAAACGACTAAATATCAAGGACTCATTGGGCGAATCGCTCTGGAACTGAAATCGGAACGCTCACTGACATTTGCCCTATCTGAAAGTCTGATAAACGCCGGAAAAATGACTTAGTCCAATAAAAATTTTTCTCAACTTTTTTCAATTTTACCCCAGTGGGATATATATTCTACCCACACACATTTGGAACTCTCCTGGGGTACCCTCACACATATTATTCCCTCATTTAGTGGATATTTTCACAAAAAAGTGAAATTTTCAAAAATCCAAAATATTGGCTGAAAACGACTAAATATCAAGGACTCATTGGGAGAATCACTCTGGAACTGAAATCGGAATGCTCACTGACATTTTCCCTATCTGAAAGTCTGATAAATGCCGGAAAAATGACTTAGTCCAAAAAAAAATTTTCTCAACTTTTTTCAATTTTACCTCAGTGGGATATATATTCTACCCACACACATTTGGAACTCTCCTGGGGTACCCTCACACATATTATTCCCTCATTTAGTGGATATTTTCACAAAAAAGTGAAATTTTCAAAAATCCAAAATATTGGCTGAAAACGACTAAATATCAAGGACTCATTGGGCGAATCACTCTGGAACTGAAATCAGATGCTCACTGACATTTCCCCTCTCTGAAAGTCTGATAAACGCCAGAAAAATGAATAAGTCCAAAAAAAATATTTTTGCAACTTTTTTCAATTTTACCCCCGTGGGATATATATTCTACCCATACACATTTGGAACTCTCCTGGGGTACCCTCACACATATTATTCCCTCATTTAGTGGATATTTTCACAAAAAAGTGAAATTTTCAAAAATCTAAAATATTGGCTGAAAACGACTAAATATCAAGGACTCATTGAGCAAATCACTCTGGAACTGAAATCGGAACGCTCACTGACATTTGCCCTATCTGAAAGTCTGATAAACGCCGGAAAAATGACTAAGTCCCCCAAAAAAATTTCTCAACTTTTTTCAATTCTACCCCATTGGGATATATATTCTACCCACACACATTTGGAACTCTCCTGGGGTACCCTCACACATATTATTCCCTCATTTAGTGGATATTTTCACAAAAAAGTGAAATTTTCAAAAATCCAAAATATTGGCTGAAAACGACTAAATATCAAGGACTCATTGGGCGAATCGCTCTGGAACTGAAATCGGAACACTCACTGACATTTGCCCTATCTGAAAGTCTGATAAACGCCGGAAAAATGACAGTCCAATAAAAAATTTTCTCAACTTTTTTCAATTTTACCCCAGTGGGATATATATTCTACCCACACACATTTGGAACTCTCCTGGGGTACCCTCACACATATTATTCCCTCATTTAGTGGATATTTTCACAAAAAAGTGAAATTTTCAAAAATCCAAAATATTGGCTGAAAACGACTAAATATCAAGGACTCATTGGGCGAATCACTCTGGAACTGAAATCAGATGCTCACTGACATTTCCCCTCTCTGAAAGTCTGATAAACGCCAGAAAAATGAATAAGTCCAAAAAAAAAATTTTTGCAACTTTTTTCAATTTTACCCCCGTGGGATATATATTCTACCCACACACATTTGGAACTCTCCTGGGGTACCCTCACACATATTATTCCCTCATTTAGTGGATATTTTCACAAAAAAGTGAAATTTTCAAAAATCCAAAATATTGGCTGAAAACGACTAAATATCAAGGACTCATTGGGCGAATCACTCTGGAACTGAAATCAGATGCTCACTGACATTTCCCCTCTCTGAAAGTCTGATAAACGCCAGAAAAATGAATAAGTCCAAAAAAAAAAATTTTTGCAACTTTTTTCAATTTTACCCCCGTGGGATATATATTCTACCCACACACATTTGGAACTCTCCTGGGGTACCCTCACACATATTATTCCCTCATTTAGTGGATATTTTCACAAAAAAGTGAAATTTTCAAAAATCTAAAATATTGGCTGAAAACGACTAAATATCAAGGACTCATTGGGCGAATCACTCTGGAACTGAAATCGGAACGCTCACTGACATTTGCCCTATCTGAAAGTCTGATAAACGCCGGAAAAATGACTAAGTCCCCCAAAAAAATTTCTCAACTTTTTTCAATTCTACCCCATTGGGATATATATTCTACCCACACACATTTGGAACTCTCCTGGGGTACCCTCATACATATTATTCCCTCATTTAGTGGATATTTTCACAAAAAAGTGAAATTTTCAAAAATCCAAAATATTGGCTGAAAACGACTAAATATCAAGGAATCATTGGGCGAATCGCTCTGGAACTGAAATCAGATGCTCACTGACATTTCCCCTATCTGAAAGTCTGATAAACGCCAGAAAAATGACTAAGTCCAAAAAAAAATTTTTTTCAACTTTTTTCAATTTTACCGCCGTGGGATATATATTCTACCCACACACATTTGGAACTCTCCTGGGGTACCCTCACACATATTATTCCCTCATTTAGTGGATATTTTCACAAAAAAGTGAAATTTTCAAAAATCCAAAATATTGGCTGAAAACGACTAAATATCAAGGACTCATTGGGCGAATCACTCTGGAACTGAAATCAGATGCTCACTGACATTTCCCCTCTCTGAAAGTCTGATAAACGTCAGAAAAATGAATAAGTCCAAAAAAAAAATTTTTTCAACTTTTTTCAATTTTACCCCCGTGGGATATATATTTTACCCACACACATTTGGATCTCTCCTGGGGTACCCTCACACATATTATTCCCTCATTTAGTGGATATTTTCACAAAAAAGTGAAATTTTCAAAAATCCAAAATATTGGCTGAAAACGACTAAATATCAAGGACTCATTGGGCGAATCACTCTGGAACTGAAATCGGAACGCTCACTGACATTTCCCCTATCTGAAAGTCTGATAAACGCCAGAAAAATGACTAAGTCCAAAAAAAAATTTTCTCAACTTTTTTCAATTTTACCCCAGTGGCATATATATTCTACTCACACACATTTGGAACTCTCCTGGGGTACCCTCATACATATTATTCCCTCATTTAGTGGATATTTTCACAAAAAAGTGAAATTTTCAAAAATCCAAAATATTGGCTGAAAACGACTAAATATCAAGGACTCATTGGGCGAATCGCTCTGGAACTGAAATCGGAATGCTCACTGACATTTGCCCTATCTGAAAGTCTGATAAACGCCGGAAAGATGACTAAGTCCAAAAAAAAAAATTTTTTCAACTTTTTTCAATTTTACCCCCGTGGGATATATATTCTACCCACACACATTTGGAACTCTCCTGGGGTACCCTCACACATATTATTCCCTCATTTAGTGGATATTTTCACAAAAAAGTGAAATTTTCAAAAATCCAAAATATTGGCTGAAAACGACTAAATATCAAGGACTCATTGGGCGAATCACTCTGGAACTGAAATCAGATGCTCACTGACATTTCCCCTCTCTGAAAGTCTGATAAACGTCAGAAAAATGAATAAGTCCAAAAAAAAAATTTTTTCAACTTTTTTCAATTTTACCCCCGTGGGATATATATTCTACCCACACACATTTGGAACTCTCCTGGGGTACCCTCACACATATTATTCCCTCATTTAGTGGATATTTTCACAAAAAAGTGAAATTTTCAAAAATCCAAAATATTGGCTGAAAACGACTAAATATCAAGGACTCATTGGGCGAATCACTCTGGAACTGAAATCAGATGCTCACTGACATTTCCCCTCTCTGAAAGTCTGATAAACGCCAGAAAAATGAATAAGTCCAAAAAAAATATTTTTGCAACTTTTTTCAATTTTACCCCCGTGGGATATATATTCTACCCATACACATTTGGAACTCTCCTGGGGTACCCTCACACATATTATTCCCTCATTTAGTGGATATTTTCACAAAAAAGTGAAATTTTCAAAAATCTAAAATATTGGCTGAAAACGACTAAATATCAAGGACTCATTGAGCAAATCACTCTGGAACTGAAATCGGAACGCTCACTGACATTTGCCCTATCTGAAAGTCTGATAAACGCCGGAAAAATGACTAAGTCCCCCAAAAAAATTTCTCAACTTTTTTCAATTCTACCCCATTGGGATATATATTCTACCCACACACATTTGGAACTCTCCTGGGGTACCCTCACACATATTATTCCCTCATTTAGTGGATATTTTCACAAAAAAGTGAAATTTTCAAAAATCCAAAATATTGGCTGAAAACGACTAAATATCAAGGACTCATTGGGCGAATCGCTCTGGAACTGAAATCGGAACACTCACTGACATTTGCCCTATCTGAAAGTCTGATAAACGCCGGAAAAATGACAGTCCAATAAAAAATTTTCTCAACTTTTTTCAATTTTACCCCAGTGGGATATATATTCTACCCACACACATTTGGAACTCTCCTGGGGTACCCTCACACATATTATTCCCTCATTTAGTGGATATTTTCACAAAAAAGTGAAATTTTCAAAAATCCAAAATATTGGCTGAAAACGACTAAATATCAAGGACTCATTGGGCGAATCACTCTGGAACTGAAATCAGATGCTCACTGACATTTCCCCTCTCTGAAAGTCTGATAAACGCCAGAAAAATGAATAAGTCCAAAAAAAAAATTTTTGCAACTTTTTTCAATTTTACCCCCGTGGGATATATATTCTACCCACACACATTTGGAACTCTCCTGGGGTACCCTCACACATATTATTCCCTCATTTAGTGGATATTTTCACAAAAAAGTGAAATTTTCAAAAATCCAAAATATTGGCTGAAAACGACTAAATATCAAGGACTCATTGGGCGAATCACTCTGGAACTGAAATCAGATGCTCACTGACATTTCCCCTCTCTGAAAGTCTGATAAACGCCAGAAAAATGAATAAGTCCAAAAAAAAAAATTTTTGCAACTTTTTTCAATTTTACCCCCGTGGGATATATATTCTACCCACACACATTTGGAACTCTCCTGGGGTACCCTCACACATATTATTCCCTCATTTAGTGGATATTTTCACAAAAAAGTGAAATTTTCAAAAATCTAAAATATTGGCTGAAAACGACTAAATATCAAGGACTCATTGGGCGAATCACTCTGGAACTGAAATCGGAACGCTCACTGACATTTGCCCTATCTGAAAGTCTGATAAACGCCGGAAAAATGACTAAGTCCCCCAAAAAAATTTCTCAACTTTTTTCAATTCTACCCCATTGGGATATATATTCTACCCACACACATTTGGAACTCTCCTGGGGTACCCTCATACATATTATTCCCTCATTTAGTGGATATTTTCACAAAAAAGTGAAATTTTCAAAAATCCAAAATATTGGCTGAAAACGACTAAATATCAAGGAATCATTGGGCGAATCGCTCTGGAACTGAAATCAGATGCTCACTGACATTTCCCCTATCTGAAAGTCTGATAAACGCCAGAAAAATGACTAAGTCCAAAAAAAAATTTTTTTCAACTTTTTTCAATTTTACCGCCGTGGGATATATATTCTACCCACACACATTTGGAACTCTCCTGGGGTACCCTCACACATATTATTCCCTCATTTAGTGGATATTTTCACAAAAAAGTGAAATTTTCAAAAATCCAAAATATTGGCTGAAAACGACTAAATATCAAGGACTCATTGGGCGAATCACTCTGGAACTGAAATCAGATGCTCACTGACATTTCCCCTCTCTGAAAGTCTGATAAACGTCAGAAAAATGAATAAGTCCAAAAAAAAAATTTTTTCAACTTTTTTCAATTTTACCCCCGTGGGATATATATTTTACCCACACACATTTGGATCTCTCCTGGGGTACCCTCACACATATTATTCCCTCATTTAGTGGATATTTTCACAAAAAAGTGAAATTTTCAAAAATCCAAAATATTGGCTGAAAACGACTAAATATCAAGGACTCATTGGGCGAATCACTCTGGAACTGAAATCGGAACGCTCACTGACATTTGCCCTATCTGAAAGTCTGATAAACGCCGGAAAAATGACTAAGTCCCCCAAAAAAATTTCTCAACTTTTTTCAATTTTACCCCAGTGGGATATATATTCTACCCACACACATTTGGAACTCTACTGGGGTACCCTCACACATATTATTCCCTCATTTAGTGGATATTTTCACAAAAAAGTGAAATTTTCAAAAATCCAAAATATTGGCTGAAAACGACTAAATATCAAGGACTCATTGGGCGAATCGCTCTGGAACTGAAATCAGAACGCTCACTGACATTTCCCCTATCTGAAAGTCTGATAAACGCCAGAAAAATGACTAAGTCCAAAAAAAAATTTTCTCAACTTTTTTCAATTTTACCCCAGTGGCATATATATTCTACTCACACACATTTGGAACTCTCCTGGGGTACCCTCATACATATTATTCCCTCATTTAGTGGATATTTTCACAAAAAAGTGAAATTTTCAAAAATCCAAAATATTGGCTGAAAACGACTAAATATCAAGGACTCATTGGGCGAATCGCTCTGGAACTGAAATCGGAATGCTCACTGACATTTGCCCTATCTGAAAGTCTGATAAACGCCGGAAAGATGACTAAGTCCAAAAAAAAAAATTTTTTCAACTTTTTTCAATTTTACCCCCGTGGGATATATATTCTACCCACACACATTTGGAACTCTCCTGGGGTACCCTCACACATATTATTCCCTCATTTAGTGGATATTTTCACAAAAAAGTGAAATTTTCAAAAATCCAAAATATTGGCTGAAAACGACTAAATATCAAGGACTCATTGGGCGAATCACTCTGGAACTGAAATCAGATGCTCACTGACATTTCCCCTCTCTGAAAGTCTGATAAACGTCAGAAAAATGAATAAGTCCAAAAAAAAAATTTTTTCAACTTTTTTCAATTTTACCCCCGTGGGATATATATTTTACCCACACACATTTGGATCTCTCCTGGGGTACCCTCACACATATTATTCCCTCATTTAGTGGATATTTTCACAAAAAAGTGAAATTTTCAAAAATCCAAAATATTGGCTGAAAACGACTAAATATCAAGGACTCATTGGGCGAATCACTCTGGAACTGAAATCGGAACGCTCACTGACATTTGCCCTATCTGAAAGTCTGATAAACGCCGGAAAAATGACTAAGTCCCCCAAAAAAATTTCTCAACTTTTTTCAATTTTACCCCAGTGGGATATATATTCTACCCACACACATTTGGAACTCTACTGGGGTACCCTCACACATATTATTCCCTCATTTAGTGGATATTTTCACAAAAAAGTGAAATTTTCAAAAATCCAAAATATTGGCTGAAAACGACTAAATATCAAGGACTCATTGGGCGAATCGCTCTGGAACTGAAATCAGAACGCTCACTGACATTTCCCCTATCTGAAAGTCTGATAAACGCCAGAAAAATGACTAAGTCCAAAAAAAAATTTTCTCAACTTTTTTCAATTTTACCCCAGTGGCATATATATTCTACTCACACACATTTGGAACTCTCCTGGGGTACCCTCATACATATTATTCCCTCATTTAGTGGATATTTTCACAAAAAAGTGAAATTTTCAAAAATCCAAAATATTGGCTGAAAACGACTAAATATCAAGGACTCATTGGGCGAATCGCTCTGGAACTGAAATCGGAATGCTCACTGACATTTGCCCTATCTGAAAGTCTGATAAACGCCGGAAAGATGACTAAGTCCAAAAAAAAAAATTTTTTCAACTTTTTTCAATTTTACCCCCGTGGGATATATATTCTACCCACACACATTTGGAACTCTCCTGGGGTACCCTCACACATATTATTCCCTCATTTAGTGGATATTTTCACAAAAAAGTGAAATTTTCAAAAATCCAAAATATTGGCTGAAAACGACTAAATATCAAGGACTCATTGGGCGAATCACTCTGGAACTGAAATCGGAACGCTCACTGACATTTGCCCTATCTGAAAGTCTGATAAACGCCGGAAAAATTACTAAGTCCCCCAAAAAAATTTCTCAACTTTTTTCAATTCTACCCCATTGGGATATATATTCTACCCACACACATTTGGAACTCTCCTGGGGTACCCTCACACATATTATTCCCTCATTTAGTGGATATTTTCACAAAAAAGTGAAATTTTCAAAAATCCAAAATATTGGCTGAAAACGACTAAATATCAAGGAATCATTGGGCGAATCGCTCTGGAACTGAAATCAGAACGCTCACTGACATTTCCCCTATCTGAAAGTCTGATAAACGCCAGAAAAATGACTAAGTCCAAAAAAAAATTTTCTCAACTTTTTTCAATTTTACCCCAGTGGCATATATATTCTACTCACACACATTTGGAACTCTCCTGGGGTACCCTCATACATATTATTCCCTCATTTAGTGGATATTTTCACAAAAAAGTGAAATTTTCAAAAATCCAAAATATTGGCTGAAAACGACTAAATATCAAGGACTCATTGGGCGAATCGCTCTGGAACTGAAATCGGAATGCTCACTGACATTTGCCCTATCTGAAAGTCTGATAAACGCCGGAAAGATGACTAAGTCCAAAAAAAAAAATTTTTTCAACTTTTTTCAATTTTACCCCCGTGGGATATATATTCTACCCACACACATTTGGAACTCTCCTGGGGTACCCTCACACATATTATTCCCTCATTTAGTGGATATTTTCACAAAAAAGTGAAATTTTCAAAAATCCAAAATATTGGCTGAAAACGACTAAATATCAAGAACTCATTGGGCGAATCACTCTGGAACTGAAATCGGAACGCTCACTGACATTTGCCCTATCTGAAAGTCTGATAAACGCCGGAAAAATGACTAAGTCCCCCAAAAAAAATTTCTCAACTTTTTTCAATTTTACCCCAGTGGGATATATATTCTACTCACACACATTTGGAACTCTCCTGGGGTACTCTCATACATATTATTCCCTCATTTAGTGGATATTTTCACAAAAAAGTGAAATTTTCAAAAATCCAAAATATTGGCTGAAAACGACTAAATATCAAGGAATCATTGGGCGAATCGCTCTGGAACTGAAATCAGATGCTCACTGACATTTCCCCTATCTGAAAGTCTGATAAACGCCAGAAAAATGACTAAGTCCAAAAAAAAATTTTTTTCAACTTTTTTCAATTTTACCGCCGTGGGATATATATTCTACCCACACACATTTGAAATTCTCCTGTGGTACCCTCACACATATTATTCCCTCATTTAGTGGATATTTTCACAAAAAAGTGAAATTTTCAAAAATCCAAAATATTGGCTGAAAACGACTAAATATCAAGGACTCATTGGGCGAATCGCTCTGGAACTGAAATTGGAATGCTCACTGACATTTCCCCTATCTGAAAGTCTGATAAACGCCGGAAAGATGACTAAGTCCAAAAAAAAAAATGTTTTCAACTTTTTTCAATTTTACCCCCGTGGGATATATATTCTACCCACACACATTTGGAACTCTCCTGGGGTACCCTCACGCATATTATTCACTCATTTAGTGGATATTTTCTCAAAAGTGAAATTTTCAAAAATCCAAAATATTGGCTGAAAACGACTAAATATCAAGGACTCATTGGGCAAATCGCTCTGGAACTGAAATTGGAACGCTCACTGACATTTGCCCTATCTGAAAGTCTGATAAACGCAGGAAAAATGACTAAGTCCCCCCAAAAAATTTCTCAACTTTTTTCAATTCTACCCCATTGGGATATATATTCTACCCACACACATTTGGAACTCTCCTGGGGTACCCTCACACATATTATTCCCTCATTTAGTGGATATTTTCACAAAAAAGTGAAATTTTCAAAAATCCAAAATATTGGCTGAAAACGACTAAATATCAAGGACTCATTGGGCGAATCGCTCTGGAACTGAAATCAGAACGCTCACTGACATTTCCCCTATCTGAAAGTCTGATAAACGCCAGAAAAATGACTAAGTCCAAAAAAAAATTTTCTCAACTTTTTTCAATTTTACCCCAGTGGGATATATATTCTACTCACACACATTTGGAACTCTCCTGGGGTACCCTCATACATATTATTCCCTCATTTAGTGGATATTTTCACAAAAAAGTGAAATTTTCAAAAATCCAAAATATTGGCTGAAAACGACTAAATATCAAGGAATCATTGGGCGAATCGCTCTGGAACTGAAATCAGATGCTCACTGACATTTCCCCTATCTGAAAGTCTGATAAACGCCAGAAAAATGACTAAGTCCAAAAAATAATTTTCTTCAACTTTTTTCAATTTTACC